>NC_053039.3:482810156-485310156 GCF_002575655.3 Aegilops tauschii subsp. strangulata | reverse complement strand
GTTATTATTTAGCTGATTGCGAACTTCTCGATCCTTAGGAAAATCTCTTCAAGAACTCAACACCACCGTGCGCGAGCCCCACGGTGGGCGCCAACTGTCGTGGAATTAACACGTCAGATGTCCTAGGTGTAAGGACTTAGTCGTGAATCCAGCGCATCTATGTAGTAGCTTGAGAGGGGTTGATTGGGATGAGAGACGCAACACAAGACAAGGGTTTAGACAACTTCGGGCCCCGGGAAACATCATCCGGTAACAACCCTACGTGTTGTTTGAGGCTAGGTCTCATTATGATCACGGGAGAGTCGCCGGCTCCGGCTCTCAGTGTTTAGCCCTAGAGATTATTTCTTGTTGCCTGTCCTCTTTGGGGTGCTCTGCCCCTCCTTATATAAGTTAGAGGGGCGGGTTACATGTGGAGTCCTAGTAGGACTAGGACTAGTCTATCTTCTCTTACAAGTTAATTACAAGTCCGGGTCTTGCTTCCCCGTAAAGGAAATATTCGTCATCCCTTTCTTCTTAAGCCGGCCCATCATAAATGTGAACCGGCCTTCTGGGCCTTGGGCCTTGTTGTCCATCTGACCCGCCCGCCGGGTTACTAATGAGTCGCCAAGATCGGGCAGGTTATCTGTGAATCACCAAGCTCCGGGCGGGTCACCAGTGAGTCGCCAATTCCGGCCGGGTCATACCGCGGGGTATATCCCCGACAGTTCCATTTGGAGGTTGTTTGATGCTCCAACGGTTAACCGGGTAACCGCAAAGGCCTTTTGTGTGTTGCAGCCAAACACCCCTCCAAAACAGCCCAATAACCCATCTAAGTCACTTCCATGCTCTCCGTCGTTCGATCACGATCGTGTGGGCGAAAACTACACCCCATTTGGAGTCTCCTAGCTCCCTCTATCTATAAATATGTGCACCCTCCTCCAAATTCAGGTCCCGAAACCCTAGCCCGCTCCCTCTCCGCCGCCGGACGCGTCCGGTCCGCGCTGGACGAACCCGCCGCCGCGCCCGCACCAGTCCCGTGCTGCCACGTGGCAGACCATCGTCGACCCCGCCGCCGGCCCGCGAGCCCGAGGCGGGCCCGCCGAGCCCGTCGCCGCCCCGCGCCTTCCCCCGCCGAGCCGCCCGCGCCCCCGAGCGCCACCCCGCCGCCGTCCGCCGCCTCCGCCGCGGTCGCCGTCGGCCGCCGCCTCCGCCGACGCGTCGCCGTCCCCGTGCACCGCCGCCCGCGCCTCCCTCCGCGCGCCGCCGCCACCACCGCGCGCCCCGGCCTTCCCCTCGCCGGATCCAGCCAGCCCCGACCCCGACGACCTTCCCCGTCCAACTCCGGCCGCCGCGCCGCCCGTCTCCGGCGACCTCGATTCGCGTGCCACGAAGAACCCTAGATTGAGGTTGACTTCCCCCCCTGTTTTTCTGCCAAGTCCTTTTGCTGTTATATTATGTTACCTCCTTTGACCAGTCATATCTCCTTGCATACTGCTCCGTTTCATACTCATGATATATAGAAATGTTCATCAGGTTATGCTCTTCATTTTGTTCCATTGTGCCATGTCTGTTTGAGCTCATCTTGATGCCTAAATCTCTGATGCAAGAGTGCTATATGATGTTTACTGCTGTTACTTATCAGAACTTGGTGTTTTGTTATTTTTGTTGCATTTGATGTGTGCATCTTATGAGCATGAGCTCTACATGTGTGCTGATCTATGCCATGCTATATTTACAGGGATGTATGCCATGTATTTTTCTGATCTATGTGGTGACTAGCACAAGCATGCAAACTAGGCTTCGTGATGTTTCTGTTTTCACGGACTTAGGATTTTGCTAAGTCCTTTACCTGCTGTTATTTTTATGCCATGTAAACTTGATGCTACAGTGAGGTCCATGCTTCTTTTGAGTATGTTCAGTAAGGATGTTTTGTACATATAGTTGTGCTCTATCCATCCATGCCCCTGTTTGCAATTATGGAGTGCCCTAGCATGTCTCAATCTTGCTCTACTTTTGCTATAAAATGTTCCTGGCAGTATGTTAACATGCTATTCAATTTTGCCAAGGTTGTTGTAGTTGATCCATACATGGTATGAACTTGCTATTGCGAGGGATAGCTTCAGGAACATGTCTTCTTGCTGTTGGTATGCTTGTTTTGTCATGCATTGCCTTGTGATGAGTGAATCGAGCTCACAAAGATGCCTTCATAATTCTGTTAATGCCATGCTCTGTTTTCTGCTAAGTCTGAGATCTGTTAACGAAACTTGCTATGTTTACATGGGTGCCATCATATCTTCTGTGCCTTTTTGGCTCATGGTCAGTAAGGGATTTTTGTTCTATGCATTTAGTACATTTATTCCATGTCTTGTTTTGCTATGATAAGTTCCTGTAGCATGGTGATTGCTTGCTCTAAACATTGCTACCTGCTGCTGTTTATGCCATGTTCAGTATTTTTCACCAAGTCTGTGAAGCTGATATCGTTTGCACTTTTGCCATGCTTGTTTGAACCTGTTATTGTGTGATCTAGCCATAGCTCAGTGTTCATATTTTTTCAAGCATCTCTTGTAGATCACTTCCATATGCTTTGTTGTTATGTTGAGGTGCTGTAGCATAGTTACTTGATGTATTTTAAGTGCTATCTTGCTGTTAATCGCAGATTTGTGTCATTCTTGTTTTGCTTGCCATTTGCAAACCGTGCATCCGTTTCGGGTGATCTTTATATCGATTTCGACCGAAATCATCTCATCTTTCCAGCGGCATACTTGGTTTGCCAAGTTGATGCCTTGTTCATCATTTTTGTTCCGGAGCACGCATAGGCATCGCATATCACATCTCGCATATCATGCATGTATTGCATCATGTTGCTTGTGCATTTCCCGTGATTGATTGTTGGTCCTTTGCTTGTGTTCTTGCTTTGGGTAGAGCCGGGAGACGAGTACGCTTACGAGGAACCTGTTGAGAACGCTTACGAGGATCAAGCTTTCGACAACTCTGAGAACCTTGCAGGCAAGATGACCATACCCTCGAAATCACTTCTATCTTTGCTTGCTAGTTGTTGGCTCTATTGCTATGTTGCGCTACCTGCCACTTGCTATATCATGCCTCCCATGTTGCCATGTCAAGCCTCTAACCATCCTTTCCTAGCAAACCGTTGTTTGGCTAAGTTACCGCTTTTGCTCAGCCCTTCTTATAGCGTTGCTAGTTGCAGGTGAAGTTGAAGTTGGTTCCATGTTGGAACATGGATATTTTGGCATATCACAATATCTATTATTTAATTAATGCATCTATATATTTGGTAAAGGGTGGAAGGCTCGGCCTTATGCCTGGTGTTTTGTTCCACTCTTGCCGCCCTAGTTTCCGTCATACCGGTGTTATGTTCCTTGATTTTGCGTCCCTTACGCGGTTGGGTGATTTATGGGACCCCCTTGACAGTTCGCCTTGAATAAAACTCCTCCAGCAAGGCCCAACCTTGGTTTTACATTTGCCTACCTAAGCCTTTTTCCCTTGGGTTTTCGCGAGCCCGAGGGTCATCTTTATTTACCCCCCCGGGCCAGTGCTCCTTCGAGTGCTGGCCCAAACCGAGCGATGTCCGGCGCCCCCTGGGCAACCAGGGTCTATACCAACCCGACGTCTGGCTCATCCGGTGTGCCCTGAGAACGAGATATGTGCAGCTCCTATCGGGATTTGTCGGCACATTCGGGCGGCTTTGCTGGTCTTGTTTTACCATTGTCGAAATGTTTTGTAAACCGGGATTCCGAGACTGATCGGGTCTTCCCGGGAAAAGGAATATCCTTCGTTGACCGTGAGAGCTTATAATGGGCTAAGTTGGGACACCCCTGCAGGGTATTATCTTTCGAAAGCCGTGCCCGCGGTTATGTGGCAGATGGGAATTTGTTAATGTCCGGTTGTAGAGAACTTGACACTTGACTTAATTAAAATACATCAACCGTGTGTGTAACCGTGATGGTCTCTTTTCGGCGGAGTCCGGGAAGTGAACACGGTTTGGGTTATGTATGAACGTAAGCAGTTTCAAGATCACTTCTTGATCACCTCTAGCTTCGCGACCGTTGCGTTGCTCCTCTTCTCGCTCTTATTTGCGTATGTTAGCCACCATATATGCTTAGTGCTTGCTGCAGCTCCACCTCTTTATCACATCCTTCCTATAAGCTTAAATAGTCTTGATCTCGCGGGTGTGAGATTGCTGAGTCCTCGTGACTCACATATTCTACCAACACAGTTGCAGGTGCCGACGATACCAGTGCAGGTGACGCAACCGAGCTTTCCAGGCATGCTTGGCAGCATAGATTGTATGCACTGGGAGTGGAAGAACTATCCATTTGCTTGGCAGGGCCAGTACAAGGGGCATGTCAACGCGTGCACTGTCATATTAGAAGCGGTGGCTTCGCAGGATCTTTGGATATGGCATTCTTTCTTCGGCATGGCAGGTTCTCACAATGATATCAACGTGCTGCAGCGTTCTCCAGTCTTCGCACGGCTTGCAGAAGGCCACTCCCCACCTGTCAACTTTGAGATCAACGGCCACTAGACAACAAGGGATACTATCTAGCTGATGGTATATATCCTTAGTGGTCAACTTTTGTGAACACAATCTCGAAACCCCAAGGTGAGAAGAGAAAGAGATTTGCCCAAATGCAAGAGAGTGCTAGAAAGGATGTGGAACGTGCTTTTGGTGTGCTTCAATCCCGGTGGGGTATCGTTCGAAACCCTGCACTGTCATGGGATGAAAGGAAGCTTTGGGAGGTGATGACTGCTTGTGTGATCATGCACAACATGATCGTCAAGGACGAGCGTGATGACAGTATCTTCGACCAAGGATTTGATTATCAAGGTGACAATGTTGAGCCCCTGCACCAAGAACCGGCCACGTTTGATCAGTTTGTCCAGTTCCATCGTGAGCTGCGTGATTGGCAAACTCATGTGAATCTTCAAAATGACTTGGTTGAGCACGTGTGGGGTCATATTGGCAAACAATAGATGTATTGGTTCAGTTTATGTTCATTCAAGACAATCTCGATTTGGTTGTAAAACTATTTTTATTTTCAAACAATTAATATTTGGACGTGCAAACTTGTTTTCATATGAAAATATGGGCATTTTAGGCCCTGGCGGACGGGATGGGGTAAACGGATGCGGCCGCGCGCTGGGCGCACGGCCACCGCATCCCACGACAGGCCCGGACACGACCCCATCGCCCTACCCAAAGGGACAGAATCCGGCCAAAGCGGACGTCCGTTTAGGATCGCGCGGTGGAGTTGGCCCAACAAACGCAAAGGGCGTGGGTGACGCTTGAGCCGGCATAAGCTATCACACCGCACACCCCGTTGCAACCGAACCAGTCCGACGTGGGTACAAGACGAGCCATCCGTGCAGATCGGACGGGTGGCACCGCCATGAGAGGCCCTCGCGAAAAGCCACCCGACAACAGACGGCTTGGGAGAGGGCCTCACATGACGGTTGCCCTGGCCACGCCGGTGGTCCACCCGTCATGGACGCACCAGTAAGCATGCCCTAGTCGCTCTCACTAGCTGGGGCTCGCTCGCGGGCGCCCCCGTCGCCGCCCAATGACGGTGGACCCGTGCGCACGTGGCAGTCCACCGTCATGGATCTCCCACCGGGGTCGCCCCCAAGAAGCCCATGTGGCAAGCCACCGCAAGACGGACGGCCAGGAGGCTCTCTCCACTTGCAAGGCGGGTACTCCAACATCCTTTATAGGAGTAATAACCAATACAGGGAAAAAATGAATCCAAATACTTCAGAAATGCATAACATTAATTTGAAGCAAGGGAGCCCTTAAATCTACTCAACCAAAAGGGATGCATCAAAATGCTGCAAAATCTGTAGGTTATCCTCCATCGCAGCTTGAACACTAATACCATGGTGCTAGAAGCTCCGGTGCTAGAAGCTCCCACATCAGGTGGTGGGGTCTGGGGAAGGATTATAGGAGGCAAGCCTTATCCCCAAGCCTTACCCTGCACAGTGCAGGCCTCTTTTAGTGGGAAACTAGTTGTATAAAAAAATATTAGGAGTGATTTAAACATGTGAGCAACACAACAGAGACAAAATGTTGGGCGGCTCACTTGTTCAAGTATCTTCGAATGAAAATTTACACATACATAGAATATACCTATAAATTATATACATGCGGTACTTATTTCAGAACTTTTTGAAATTTGAAATTTTCATTTTTGATTTTTGAATTTTTCAACAAAAGGATTGAGAATAAAATTGTACCCATGAGAACATACACTCACACATAGAGTAGTAGGGAAGCTAACACTCTTCGTTTTCGGTTGTAGTGATCTTTCCGTCAACACTTGAGATGGATGGGAAAATCTCATCGGCGCCATTAACAGAAAGCACAATCCGATTACCATGGCTGGCAGCTTCCTTCCTCATGACAGCAACTGTCTCGATGACACCAGCACAACTTGAACAGTGTGAAGAGTAGATGAGGGTGACCTTCTGGAGGCTCTCAAGGTATATGATACCTGCTGGCGTTTTACCAGCTGGGCCAGAATAGTGTGTCAGCTCGATGTGTCTCAGGCTTGGCATGGCTCCCTGCTCAAATGTTACCCACGGCGCATAGCAGTCGAAGGCGAAAAACTCGAGTCTGGCGAAACCTGAAGTTATGGTGACTTGTTTCCGTGGGTCGCCAAACAGCTGGATTGCAAGGCTAGTGAGGCTGGGCAGACCTCCAAGTATCTTGAGATCGTCTGGTCTTTGTTCCAAGAGCCTGATTTCTAGCTTCTTAAGACGGCTGAGCTGTGCGATCCACCGGGGAATTTTAACAAATCTTGCGGTCACCGTTAGCTTTTCAAGTAGAGGAAAGTTGGGAGACGCAGGAAGGTCGTCGCTCGTAATGAAATCACCGTGAACTATTAGGGACCGCAGACTAGTGCACTTGCCCATGCAAGACAGTAGATTGTCATTTTCTGGCGTGTCGGCGGGCTCACCGTACAACATGACTTCAGCCTTAGTCAATCCAGTCATCCCAGTAATCTCCTCCAGGGTGCTTACCGAGCATTCCCTCGAATCAATGGTGCCCAGCACCTTGACTGACTTGAAGCGATCACTTCCGGCAGGTAGCCTCACCCCAGTATGGCCAAAATGCAGATTTGCTAGTTTGGGAAGCTGGACGAGCTCCTTGGGCAGCTCTTTCACTCGTGTCAGCCTTACATCCAGTGTCTCCAGATTTTGCAGCTTCCCGATCTGTGGCGGGAGAACACTGATTTGGATCAGCTCGATCTCTAGAGTCTCAAGATGTCGTAGGTTCCCGATTTGTGGAGGAAGCCTAGTGACTTGTGGTGTCTCTTTCAGACTCAGGTGCTTCAGCAGGATCAGTCTGCATATGTGTTGTACATCGGTATCGTCCAAACCATCACAGTCCTCCACATTCAACACTCGCAGATACCCCAAATGCTTAAACGAAAACACCTTGTCACAGCGAATCATGGTTATGGAACGAACATGCGACAGATCTAACCTTTCAGTGCCATTTAAACCGTCTGAGCCACAGCGTCGGATAGAAAGAAAGACAGGCCTCGCTGCAGGTGTCTCTGAAATGTTCAAGTCGGACAGAAAGGTGACCAAGTTCTCTTCTCGTGATATTAGTCTAAGAACGTAGAGCATCATGCAGTTGACCTCATACATCCCCTTCCCATAAAAGGTTGGGCGTTCCACAGGCTGAATCACATTGTTGCCGACGAGGTCATCGAAGCATTGGTTCGCCACTTCCTCACTGCTGTGCCACCCAACTTCAGAGATAAATCCTTCAGTGAACCATTTCCTAACCGTATCACCTCTTCTAAACTTTTGGTACTTGACGGTTGTACTTGTAGCTATGCACAGCAAGCAGGTCTTTAGAGTGCTGGGAAGGTTTTCATAGCTGAGTGATAAAACCTTTATCAAGTCCTCCAAACCAGAAATACGCTCCTGTGCAGAGTCTAAAGAGCTTGCCATCTCGTTCCAAGCAGAACAGAAAGCATACACCACATCCTGCCATGGTTTCCTTGCAGCTATTTTGCTATTGAGCAACGAAGCAATGCTTATAATTGCAGAAGGAATACCACCGCATATTGGCAAGATCTCACCAACTTCTCTTGCAAGTGCATCAGGGCAACTGGCCTCCGAGCCAAAGCATCTTTGTAGAAATAATATTTTGGAGTTCAGGCGATCAAGATGCCTAATTTCACATATCAACTCATCTTGGCCAGAACAACATGTCTTTGCCATGTCATTAACTCGAGTTGTAACAATTACTCTGCTACCACAAGCGTTAGCGGGCAAGCTGCGGGATAGGATATGCCAATCTTCTTTCCTCCATAAATCATCGACTATGATCAGGTACCTACCAAAGTTTGCACACAGAAGCAAGAACAGAGTAAGGCTCCACGCGACAGTGACATTATTATTGAGGTAGTCATGCAGTGTGCGTAAATGTTACTCCCTCTGTCTCATAATATAAGAACGTTTTTGACACTACACTAGTGTCAAAAACGTTCTTATATTATGGGACGGAGGGAGTAGTAAATTAATCATCAATGTGATTAGTATGATGGGCAATGAAGTCAAAGAGTGAAAGTATAATGAACGGGTACAGTGTAATCTCCAAAGTTGATTGAGTTCATTGTCAGAGAACTATATGAACCATACGAGAAGTGCATGACAATTAAATAGGTAGCACCTTCTGTTCTGAAGGAAATCCCTAATTGCATCCTTTGCTTCTTCATTGTGATTTTTTCCCACATTAAGCTGCCGAAGCATCTGGTCAAAAATCCCCTCCATATCAGGCATAGAGGAGACTGAAACAAAAGCACACGAATCGAATTGCTGCCTGAGCTGACGGAACACGAGATTAGCAAGAGCCGTCTTCCCCAATCCCCCAGAACCCACAATGGAGACTATCTTCATCTGTTGTCCGCCTGCAAGGCTCTTGATTAGAGTATCCCTCCCCCGCTCAACGCCGACGAGCGGCTCCTCCGCCTCTTTCCGCAGATGGGGCGATGCTCCGGTGGTTGCGGCGGCTGGAACGAGTTTATCTTTATCGGTGCTACTGTACCTATCGGCCAGATTCAGGGCCTGGCTCTTGACGTCTTTGATGGCGTTGGCGATTCGATGGCGAGGGCCCAGGAAGTTGGCCAGGAACCCCAAGCAGCTGTCCTGGCAGGCGGCGGGTTCGCTGGCCGCCAGGAAGGCGTCGACGATGTCGTCGGCGTGGTAGGACAGCTCCCTGCAGTCGTCGGCCCAACGCGGGTCGGAGCCGTTGCCTAGGGCGGCGTGCAGGTTCGTCAGCTCTCTCAGAAGCTGCTCCGCGTCTTCCTTGACGGCCTTGCGCAGCTTGTGCTCGAGGAGCATCTCCAGCTTGGGGAGCAGTGAGGCCATGGCCCCCGTCGCGACGTCCACCATGCTCGCTCTCTTCTTGTTCTGGGGTTGTCTCGATCTATCTGTTCCTGATATTCTTTTCTCCCGATCTGGTTTTATGGAGGTCAGGAGGTTGCTTTTCATCATCACGGATTCTAATCGGCCGACCGGCCAGGCAACAGATCGGTCGCGTCCGTGCCTGCCACGCGCGTCCCGCGACCCCACGCTCTAAGTTATAGCTGGCCAAACGGGCCGGGCCAATCAGGCCAGCCCACAAGCACGCTGGCACAACCCGCCATGGGCTAGGCACGACACGGGCTAAACAGGTGACAGATAGTTTGGTAGCAAGATAATTTGTAACAAATGACAAATAACAAAAGTAACTATAGGTGCAGCAATGTAGGCTAATCCTTTTTGTTGTAGTCACTTTCATCATGTTGGTTTGATTCGGGTTCGCTATTTTGATAATTTGATATATCGGTGGACCGGTGTTTGGGTGATGTTCTTACTTGAACAAACCTCTCACTTATGATTAACCCCTCTCGCAAATATCCGCAATTACGAAAGAAGAATTAGGATAAAATCTAACCATAGCATTATGTTGGGAAACGTAGTAGAAAACAAAAAAAATGGTCCTACGATCACCTAGGAACAATATAAAGATGCATAACGGATTGTGATCAACGATCGTTGCCGACTCTGGGGTGCAGCGGAAGTAGACAAGTTGGTGTAGATCGTACTTGAAGTCCCTCGAACGTTGATGACGATCCCACGAACCGCCCACAAATGATCCCTCGAACGGAAGACCGAAAGCACGGCCTCTCTACTTGGTTGCAAGCGTACGGTCTTCATGATCCGGCAGCGCTTCGTCGTCCAGAGCTAATCGTCGCCGGAGAATTAGAGGGAGGAGATTAGAACCACACGAAGCTTCTAATTATGATCGGCCGCAGCTTGTGCGGTGGCCCGCTTCTCCTCCTCGGAGGCCGTCGCGGCCTGGTTCAGTGTCGCTCGGACCGCCGCGTTAGAATGAAGCCAGCCGGAGGCTAGCTCTAGGCGCCCGGCCACCAAGCGCGGGTCCGCGCCCAGGAGATCTTCCCGCAGCTGGGCCATCTCCGAAAGGACGCGCTACAAGGCGGCATAGGAAGCAGAAGAGCCCGGGGCCAGAGGCGCAGCAGGAGGAGGAGGTGCGGTCGTTACCAGGGCCTGGGAGATCAAGGGCTCCAGGGCCTTTGGGACCTCACCAGCCGAGCCAGGCACCAGCGCTTCTGGAGCCAGCGGGGCCGCGGGGGCTGACTCCTCCCGACGATGCTCCTCTTGGCCTCACGAGGGCAGCCGGGCCGGGGAGGTGCGAGTGCTGTCGCCTCCTTTCTCCGCAGAAGGGGCCGCGGCCGCTGCATCCTCCTTCCTTTTCTTCGCTGAAGACATCGGCCTGATCAACCAAAGGTGAACGTCAGAAAATAGCAAGCACAGGCGGGAACAAGATGAAGCTCGAAGCACTTACTGGTCCACCACGACATAGTCCACCTTCCGCTTGGGGAGCCTGAAACCCGAAAGCTTCGGAGCCTAAGAAGTGGGCACACGGGCTCCGGGAGTAGAAGACAGCGCAGCAGAAGGGCCGGAGGCAGCTCCAGGCGGCGTCAAGGCGGGGGCGGCATCTCGAGAGACCAGCGACGATCTGCCCCTTGTCGAGATGAGGGGCAGCCCCCCGTCCTCCTGGTGGGCATCGATCTCTGCATCGTCTGGCAGGGCACGGAGGAGGTCGGCCTTGCTCAAGGGAGAAGTTTCCGCCATTTCCTCGGGGGTCGCCTCCGAGTCCACCTCCTCTTCTTCCTCCCCACGGGACTCGTCAGAAGACAGCTCCACCAGCTTCGATGTCGCAGGGCCTCCAGGGGGCGTGGGCGGCACCAGCCCGCGCGAGTCAAAGGTCGGCCTGGAGGCCACGATCGGCTCCCATTCCTTGCGGCGGAACAAGGGAACAAAGGCGCTCGGCGGGTACTCCTGGTTGTCCCCAACCAAGAGGCGCAGGACAGCAGCCAGCTCATCGTCGGGCAGGGCCTCCGGCCTCAGGCGAATCTTGTCTTCTTCATCTCCAAGCTTCCACAAAGGGCGCGCGCACCTGAAGTGGGGCAACGCGCAGCGTCAAGAATTCCCTCAGGAGCATAGCCCCGGTCACTTTGGCCGCCTTTGCGTTGCCTGGCTTCAAGTTAGTCTTCATCTGCTCCAACACCGACAACGCCCACTCGTCAGTGAGCTCTGCACGAGGCCACCCCTTGTTGGACTGGGCGCCTCCGTCGGCAATGCCAAGTGTGGGTGGACGCCCTTGGCGTCCATCATGACCCATTTGGCCCGGATGTTGTCGGCTCTCTTCCCGGTGTTCGAGATCGAGTTGGCCTTGCCGGCTGCGACGATATTGGTGCACCCCGAGACGTGGCCCTCGCTGACGCGAAGGAAGAAGAAGTGGCGCAGAAGAGCCACGGACAGCATCACGCCCAGATACGCCTCGCAATAGTAGGCGAAGATGGATAGGAGGAGGACGGAGTTGGGATGAAGATGCAGCACCTGCAGCCCGTAGTGGTCGAGGACCTCATAGAAGAAGTCAGAGAAGGGGGGAACCAACCCGGCGGTGATGCTGCTCATGAAGAAGGGGAAGATGGTGCTTCCCTCAGGTTCCGGCACGTCGGAGGCAAGCCGGAGCTACGTCTTCCCCCTCTCGTTGCTCTCCCCCGCCGTCAGTAAGCGTGTGGCGGCTAGGCTCTTCTCCGTGACGTTGGGCGCTTCAAGAGTTGGCTCGTACCAAGCCGGCGCCGAGGAGGCCTTAACCTTGCGCTGTGCCATCGGTCGCAGATGCGGAGCAAGGTTGGAGCAGATCTGGAGGTTTCGGCAGCGAGGAGCGAGAAAGGGGATCTGGAGCAAGGCGAAGGGGAGCAATGAAGGCAAGCACTGTCCGCGCCAGCCTTTTGTCAAGTCGGGCAGTTGCCGAGGCAGCGTGGGGAAGCGTTCTGGGAACGGGGGTCCCCAGACTTGCCTGTCTGCGGCCCACGGCGTGGCTGTGCTAGCAGGCCTGTACGGCCCATCTTCATCAACAAGGCATTCAAGACCCTCGCGAGGGGCCAAGCCTCGCGAGGCGGATGACACAAGACCTCCTCAGGAGCGGCCTCACCAGGCAGGTTCGTGAGGGGCGGAGAGATCAAGGCAGGGCAAACCTCGCGAGGCTCTCGTGACGTGAGCCATGACGATCAAGATCAGGCTGGCGCCAGGCGGGCGCCAGCCCGCGCAGTGTCCTTGTTTCCCCTTTGGTGCTAAGGGAGGGAGCGCAGGCGCGGAGTACCGAGGCATCAAGCAGAGGTTTCCATATCAGTGCAACGAGACCAAGACCAGCAGGGCGGCAAGACGGAGGTCACCATGGAGCCCAAGGCGGCGTCACCGCCAGAGCCTTTTGCAGGCGAAGACCGCTTCTGTCAGGATAAGCTGTACTAGCTGTTCCCTTTCAAATTGGCCGTTGTTGGCTCCCTTCCCGCTCAATATTTGAGAAGAGGACCAGGGCCTATATAAGTAGAACTAGCCACCACAGTAGGGGGGATCCGTAACGCCCCGAGACCGATGCTCCAGACGCCTTCCATATATTTCGTGATCGCCGTGTGTTTATTTTGCTTGCTCTATTTATTTTGCATTGCATCATGTCAGCATGCCATCATGTCATTTAATTTTTTTAAACTCAACTAAGTAAATTGCAAGGATCTTCGATCCATTTAAATCGAGGGAAATGCACATGGTGATTTCTCTTTACAACATATAAAATCTCCCAATATTATTAGGGAGCTATATTAAAATATTCCATTAACTTTGGAATTAACCATAACACACTTGCATAATAATTCCGTGCCTTTTCTGCTTCAAGTTGGGTCTTCAAACTCTGCCCTAAATTCTTTCTTCACTTTCCGGAGCTCCACCAAAAATCCGAACATTTTTGGACCTTCCCAACCCTCACTTCCTATTCAAATCATTTGAATTAAATTCAAATGCATTTGAATTTATATCTTTCAATCAGGCCACTTCTATTTTTCCTGGATCAAGCGCATTTTTATGAGCCCGGGAAAATAATCCCCATGTCCAACTTCTTTCCCTAACCCCTCTCTTTCTTTTCTTCTCTCTATTTCTTTTCTGTTAAAGGAAGTATGAGAGAGAGAGAGGAGAGAGACAGCCCAGGCCGGCCTGCTTCCCCGCAGCCTTTTGGCCCAAGGCCCAGCTCCGGCGCCCTTACCCTAGCCCCTCACCACACTCTCTCCCGATCCCCATCTCTTCCTCTCGTTCCCGTGCCCGCCGCCACACCCGCCTCGCGCCCGATCCCCATCTCTCCCTCCTCTCGCTCTCTTCCTCGTGCCCGATCCCCATGGCCCCGACGCCCGCACCTCCTGCTCGCCGGTCGCCTCCGCCGCTGTCCTCCATGGCCGCTGCCGGCCGAGCTCGAAGCTCCGCCGCTGCACCTCGTCGCCGGAGTCCCGCTCCTCTGCCTCCCTACTTCGTCCGCCGTGATGTCCGGCCGCCGTGCCGTCATGCTGCAGCGCCACCGGCCTCGACCTCCCCCCTCGCCGTGGCTGCACCCTGCAGGAGCTCCGCCTCCTTTGTTTCGCGCCACCCCGGCAAGCTCCGCCGCCCCTCCAGTTCGTCTGCCGACGTCCTCGATGAGCTGCCCCTCCGGCGATCCACGACCAGGCCAGCTCCTCGCGACCCTCTCCTTCCGTTCCCTCTTCCCTGCATCTCTCCCTCCCTAATCTCTTCATCTCTCTGTACCTCAACAGGAGCTCCAGCGCCATGGCCATCCCGAGCTCGGCCTGCGCAGCTCGGAGACTCCAAGCGCCCTCGTTCCAGCAGTCCAGGAGGATGCGGCCGTGCCCGTGCTTCATCCCGCGAACCCGCCGGCGACCTCGACCTTCAGGCCACCCCGACGCGCCCCTGCCTCCTCGACCTCCTGACCCCCCTCACGCCCAAGCCGCACGGGAGACGAGCACCCCGCAGCAGCGTCCGACCCCGCGCTCGTCTCTTCGCCCGGACGGCCGCCTCGTCCGCATCTACCTCGCCGTCGCTGGAGTTCCAAGTTGCGTCGCTGCGTCCTCTGCTTCGTCCTGTTGCTGCCCGTTCCCCTGCGTCACGAACGAGACGACGACGAAGCTGCCCTCCTGCGTTGACCGTGCCCCGCTCGAGTGCTCGTGCGGGCCTGCCAAGCCGCCTCTTCGCCAGGCCCAGCGTGCCCCCTACAGGCCTCCCTCTCCACCAGCCGGCCCGCGAGGCCTGGTGAGCAGCCCCCGTCCTCTGTTTGCTCCTGTTGGGCCAGCTAGTTTTGGCCCGTGTTGTTTTTTTTCCCTGAACGAATTTGCCTATTAATCCAGTGAACGACAGATTTGCAGAAAACCCCTCATACATCATGCATATAATAACAAATTAACCGTGCATCGGTTTAAAATGATTTATATATGAAAGATGCTTAGAATTTCATCTAGTTTCATAATTTCCAACTTTCATGCATGTTTAAAATGCTGTTTGTTTAATTTTTCCCAAATGCCATGCTAAAATGATTTATTCCATAACTAAATAACCGTAGCTCGGATTTAAATAAACTTTATATGTAAATGTGATAGAAAAATGCATAGATTAACATGGTGCACCTTGTTTTACTGTTTAACAACAATAAAATATGGTTTTAGGCAGAACAGTACCAATTCCAAAATATGCATATGAGGATTTTCCGGAATTGTTGTTCGTTGTTCCGGCCTCATTTAAACTTGCCTAGCTAGGTAGTTTTCATATGCCTCACCTCTTGCCATGTTTAATAACATTTAATATTGTTGGGTACATAACCGAGAGAGAACTAAATAATTGATGTGGTGTTTCGTCAATATGCAACTCGTTGCATATTGAGCTCCACTTAATTTGTAGTGTTGTTTGTTGCACTTTGCCATGCCATGCCTCATTAAACCGGGCATGCATCATATTTGTTTTTGCATCATGCCATGTGTATGTGGTGGTTGTTTACTATGTTGTTTGTTTGTTTCCGGGTTGCTTCTCTCGTTAGCTTCGGTTTCGTTCCGGAGTTGTGAGGATTCGTTCAACTACGTCCGATTGTCTTCTTCATGGACTCGTCTTCTTCCTTGCGGGATCTCAGGCAAGATGACCATACCTTTGAAATCACTTCTCTCTTTGCTTGCTAGTTGTTCGCTCTATTGCTAGGCCGCGCTACCTACCACTTGCTTATCAAGCCTCCCAAATTGCCATGAACCTCTAACCTTTGTCACCCTTCCTAGCAAACCGTTGTTTGGCTATGTTACCGCTTTTGCTCAGCCCCTCTTATAGCGTTGCTAGATGCAGGTGAAGATGAAGTTTGTTCCATGTTGGAACATGGATATGTTGGGATATCACAATATCTCTTATTTTAATTAATGCATCTATATAATTGGTAAAGGGTGGAAGGCTCGGCCTTATGCCTGGTGTTTTGTTCCACTCTTGCGCCCTAGTTTCCGTCATACCGGTGTTATGTTCCTTGATTTTGCATTCCTTACGCGGTTGGGTGATTTATGGGACCCCCTTGACAGTTCGCTTTGAATAAAACTCCTCCAGCAAGGCCCAACCTTGGTTTTACCATTTGCTACCACCTATCCCCTTTTCCCTTGGGTTCTGTAGACTCAAGGGTCATCTTTATTTTAGACCCCCCCCCCCGGGCCAGTGCTCCTTCGAGTGTTGGTCCGAACCGAGCAGCCTGCGGGGCCACCTCGGGGAAACTCCAGGTCTGGTTTTACTCGTAGCTTGACTTATCCGGTGTGCCCTGAGAATGAGATATGTGCAGCTCCTATCGGGATTTGTCAGCACATCGGGCGGCTTTGCTGGTCTTGTTTTACCATTGTCGAAATGTCTTGTAACCGGGATTCCGAGACTGATCGGGTCTTCCCGGGAGAAGGTTTATCCTTCGTTGACCGTGAGAGCTTATAATGGGCTAAGTTGGGACACCCCTGCAGGGTATAAACTTTCGAGAACCGTGCTCGCGGTTATGTGGCAGATGGGAATTTGTTAATGTCCGGTTGTAGAGAACTTGACACTTGACTTAATTAAAATACATCAACCGTGTGTGTAGCCGTGATGGTCCCTTTTCGGCGGAGTCCGGGAAGAGAACACGGCTTTTGGGTTATGTTTGACGTAAGTAGGAGTTCAGGATCACTTCTTGATCATTACTAGTTGACGACCGTTCCGTTGCTCCTCTTCTCGCTCTTATTTGCGTATGTTAGCCACCATATATGCTTACTCGCTGCTGCAACCTCACCACCTTACACATTCCTACCCTTAAGCTTAAATAGTCTTGATCTCGCGTGTGTGAGATTGCAGAGTCCTCGTGACTCACAGATACTTCCAAAACAGTTGCAGGTGCCGATGATACCAGTGCAGATGACGCAACCAAGCTCAAGTGGGAGTTCGACGAGGAACTTGGTCGTTACTTTGTTTCTTTTCCTGTTGATCAGTAGTGGAGCCCAGTTGGGACGATCGGGGATCTAGCATTTAGGGTTGTCTTCTTTTATTTTGGTTCCGTAGTCGGACCTATGTGTGTATCTTGAATGATGTATGAATTTATTATGTATTGTGTGAAGTGGCGATTGTAAGCCAACCATTCTTGTTCATTACATGGGATTGTGTGAAGATGACCCTTCTTGCGACAAAACCACAATGCGGTTATGCCTCTAAGTCGTGCCTCGACACGTGGGAGATATAGCCGCATCGTGGGTGTTACAGGATCGATTCCACCTTCCATCCTCTCACCTTCAAGCACACCAAGCACAAGAACACCTCAACCTCAGGAGGCTGTTCTTCCCCTTGTGTTGTTCATCATCAGCCCGAGAGGCAATCCACCACCACCACACTTGTCGTGGAATTGTCACGGCAGATGTCCTCATGCAAGGACTTAGTCATGGAGCCATCGCAGCTAGGAAGCTTAAAGGGGTTAAACGGGACAAAGGACACGAAGGTTTATACTGGTTCGGTCCTTTACGGTGAAGGTAAAAGCCTACTCCAGTTGAGGTGGAATTACTTGGGGTTTCGATGACCAGGGAGCTGAACCGCTATGCCTGGCTATCGATCTGATCTTACTTGTCCTGAACCGCCGCCGGGTCGTCCCTTTATATAGAAAGGTTAACGCCCAGCGGCTCTCAGAGTCCCGGCCGGCTCATAAACTGTGTCCGGCTCGGACTCTTAACTATTCTTGCCTTACACTACAAGTCATGCCACAACGGCGGTTTACTACTACGGGCCTTAAGTCGCCTCTGGGCCTTAGACCTATTACTAAACCGCCAACCTTAACTTGTCCTTGGGCTTCTGAATGAAGAGCTGTCGCAATGTAACCCGGCCCATCTCGGGCGGGTTATACCAGTAGCTATATCCTCAACATTAGGCCCCAGATTGATTTGAACCGGTTCATGTCAATCTTAAATACCTTAAGAGAAAATCTTCTGGCTTCTGTTTGCACGAAGGTTATAACCCGCCATGATGTCATCCTCTGGATTCTTGGTAACCCGCCGTGACGTCATCCGCCATTAATGCACGTTCTGCCCAACGTATCTCAACGGATCCTTATCTTTAATAATTATCCCCAAAACCGAGGCGCCTCAGCAGCTGGATAATCATGCCTTCAGCTTCCTCGTTTCTCGCGCCCACTTAACAGCCGTCCCTTATAAATAGGCCCGACCGGGTCCTCTCTCACTCTTCTCTTTCCATCGTCTTCCTCCTCTCGACGCCCCAGAACCCGAGCTCCGCCGCCGCCGCCGCGCCTCTCGTCTTCCTCAGCCTCGGCCGCTGCATCAACCTGAGCTGGTCCAGAGAACGGCGGCAACTCTCCGCAGTGAACCTGCAACTGTAAGTCCTCTTTTTCTCAAACATCAGATCCACATTAGGGTTCCGCGTTCCTCCCTGTTCTTCATAGTTCATCTCAGTTCTTTTATAGTTCTTCCACCGCGACTTCTCTTGATTCGAAAAACAATACAGAACTTCTGCGGTAGTGGTTTCGCACCCATTTCCAATACTAGCAGATCCCCTTTGCTTGCAAAAAGACCTCATTAGAACTTATGAACTTCTCGGTGCCAGTTTTTAGGTCTAGAAAATTTTCCTTTCAGGACGACCGTTTGATCCAAAAAAAATACTGCAACCTGTGAAACTTGTTTGTGCAACACTTAGGCAAAAATTGCATCTGTTAGCTATGCTAAAAATTGGAGAGTCATATATTTTACATATAACCCGGAATATGAATCAAAGTCATAATAAACCGGTTCTCAATTATATCTTTGAGATAACCATAACAGCATACCTGCGAGCATTCAAGTATACTTCCGGTTTATGTAACCCGAACAGTGAGGTTAAGAACTCAACTCCGGTTCACCAGCACATATAATGCTTATTATGTGCTATCAACGTTTTTAATCAAGGTTAAGCCGGTGGAATAAGAACCACCCTTGAACACCTTTGATATGATCAAAAGAACTTGTTTGCAACAAAGAGATCTCAAAAATTTAGAGGCCTCTGATTCGAATACGACTAGAAAACCGTCCCAAAGGGGTCAAGCTAAGATTCGAATGCGATCATATAGCCCCCAATGGCTTTGGCGTTGCCAATCAAGAGGGTACCTATAGCTATGTTCTTTTTGGTTCGAATACGACCTATGTTTGAACAGGAAGCCCCCAAATGACCTTAAGAGTTGTTTAATGACGCTGATTCGAATACGATCCACGTCGGTTCCCGAAGGGGTTGAGCTATGATTCAAATATGATCAAGAAACTCCCCAATGAGCTCGGCAATATGCCAATCAAGTGGGTATCGACAGCTATGTTCTCTTTGGTTCGAATACGACCTATGTTTGAATAGGAAGCCCCCAAATGATCATATTTTTAACGGCCAGATTCGAATACGATCATAAGCCGGATCAACCTCCAAGTGACCATGTGATATTACAATGAAAATAACAATGACACATTTACCTTTGGAGGGGAAAAAGGACAGAGGTCCTGCTTTATTATTTATCATAATATATACATGGCTATAGAAATATGTACATTATGAGAGCCGGTGGCTCAAGTGTAATAAGGCCGAAGCTGAGCTATGTCCCACGGCCGGCGGGTCTCCTCCTGCGACTTACGTGAATCTTTGTGCTCCCGAACATCGATAAGGTAGTATGACTTGTTGTGCAAGTTCTTGCTGACCACAAAGGGCCCTTCCCAAGGCGGGGATAGCTTGTGTGCATCTGTTTGATCCTGGATGAGCCGGAGCACCAAATCACCTTCCTGAAAGACCCTGGACTTAACCCGGCGGCTGTGATAGCGGCGCAGGTCTTGTTGGTAAATCACCGAGCGAGCTGCTGCCATGTCACGCTGTTCGTCCAACAAGTCAAGAGCATCTTGACGCGCTTGCTCATTATCCTCCTCGACATAAGCCGCCACTCGAGGCGAATCATGACGGATGTCGCTAGGGAGGACCGCCTATGCTCCGTAAACCATGAAGAAAGGCGTGTAACCCGTAGACCTGTTAGGAGTAGTATTGATGCTCCATAATACGGAAGGTAACTCCTCCACCCAACAACCCGGCGTCCGTTGCAAAGGGACCAAAAGCCGGGGCTTGATGCCCTTCAAGATTTCCTGATTGGCTCTCTCAGCTTGACCATTGGATTGAGGGTGAGCCACTGATGAAACATCAAGCCGAATATGCTCTCGTTGACAAAATTCCTCCATGGCGCCTTTAGACAGATTGGTACCATTGTCAGTTATAATGTTGTGTGGAAAACCAAAGCGAAATATCACCTTTTTCATGAACTGGACCGCCGTGGCTGCGTCACACTTACTAACTGGCTCTGCCTCTACCCACTTTGTGAACTTGTCAACCGCCACAAAGAGGTGGGTCTTCTTATCCTTGGACCTTTTGAAAGGCCCAACCATATCAAGCCCCCAGACTGCAAACGGCCAAGTGATTGGAATCATCCTCAACTCCTGAGCCGGCACGTGAGCACGTCTTGAGAACTTCTGACAACCGTCACATTTACTGACTAAGTCCTCCGCGTCAGCGTGAGCCGTTAGCCAATAAAAACCATGACGAAAAGCTTTCGCCACAAGGGATTTTGAGCCGGCATGATGGCCACAATCCCCCTCGTGAACCTCTCGTAAAATTTCTTGACCCTCCTCACGGGAAACACAACGCTGAAAAGCCCCAGTGACACTGCGACGATGCAGCTCGGCATTGACAATTATCATTGACTTAGACCGCCGGGTTATTTGTCTGGCCAAAGTTTCATCCTCAGGCAATTCTCCCCGGGTCATGTAAGACAAGTATGGCACTGTCCAATCTGGGATGACGTGAAGAGCCACCACCAACTGTGCTTCTGGGTCAGGAACAGCCAAGTCTTCCTCTGTGGGCAACTTGACAGAAGGGTTATGCAGAATATCCAAGAAAGTATTAGGCGGCACCGGCTTACGCTGAGAGCCGAGCCGGCTTAAGGCATCAGCCGCCTCGTTCTTTCTGCGGTCAATGTGCTCCACTTGATAACCCTGAAAATGCCCGGCGATGGCATCAACTTCACGGCGATAAGCCGCCATGAGGGGGTCCTTGGAATCCCACTTGCCTGATACCTGTTGGGCCACCAAATCTGAGTCGCCAAAGCACCTTACCCGGCTTAAGCTCATCTCCTTGGCCATCCGAAGACCATGGAGCAAGGCCTTGTACTCAGCTGCATTGTTAGTACAGGGAAACATCAACCGTAGTACATAACAAAACTTGTCACCTCGAGGGGAAGCTAACACAACTCCAGCCCCCGAGCCCTCCAATTGCCTGGACCCGTCGAAGTGAATAGTCCAGTATGTATTATCCGGTTTCTCTTCAGGCACCTGCAGCTCCGTCCAATCATTGATGAAATCCACCAATGCTTGAGATTTGACAGCAGTGCGTGGCACGTACTTTAGACCATGAGGCCCAAGTTCTATGGCCCACTTAGCAACTCTTCCTGTGGCTTCTCTGTTTTGAATGATATCTCCTAGGGGAGAAGAACTAACCACAGTGATAGGGTGGCCCTGGAAATAATGCTTAAGCTTCCGGCTTGCCATGAACACCCCATAAACGAGCTTCTGCCAATGTGGATACCGTTGCTTGGACTCAATGAGTACTTCGCTGACATAGTAAGCCGGCCGCTGAACCGGATGTTTCTTACCCGCCTCCTTACGCTCCACCACCACAGCCACACTGACGGCTCGTGTGTTAGCGGCTACATACAACAGTAAGGGCTCCTTATCGACAGGAGCAGCAAGGACTGGCGGCTCAGCTAGCTGTCTTTTCAAATCCTCGAAAGCAGCATTAGCAGCATCATTCCAGACAAAGTCATCTGTTTTCTTCATCATCTGATATAGTGGCATGGCCTTTTCGCCCAACCGGCTTATAAACCGACTCAAAGCAGCGATGCGACCCGCCAGACGTTGGACGTCTTTTATGCACGCCGGCTTAGCCAGAGAGGTGATTGCCTTGATCTTCTCCGGGTTAGCTTCAATGCCTCTGTGAGAAACCAGAAAACCCAAGAGGTTGCTGCAGGAACACCAAAAACACACTTGGCCGGATTAAGCATCATCTTGTAGACCCGGAGATTATCAAAGGTCTCTTTCAGATCATCTATCAAGGTTTCCTTCTCTCTGGATTTTACCACAATATCATCCACATAAGCATGAACGTTGCGTCAAATCTGATTATGGAGACAATTCTGCACGCACCGCTGGTAAGTCGCCTGTGCACTCTTGAGCCCAAAAGGCATGGACACATAACAGAAGGCTCCAAAGAGAGTGATGAACGCCGTCTTCTCTTGGTCCTTAACTGCCATTTTGATCTGATGGTATCCAGAGTAAGCATCCAAAAAACTTAAACGCTCACAACCCGCCGTAGCATCAATAATTTGATCAATACGGGGGAGAGCAAAAGGATCAGCCGGACAAGCCTTGTTTAAATCCGTATAATCCACACACATACGCCAGGTGTCGTTCTTCTTGAGCACAAGCACCGGGTTAGCTAACCATTCTGGATGAAAGACTTCAACGATAAACCCGGCCGCCAAGAGCCGGGCTACTTCCTCACCAATGGCTTTCCGCCTCTCCTCATTAAACCGCCGGAGGAATTGCCTGACTGGCTTAAATTTCAGATCAATATTGAGAGTGTGCTCAGTGAGTTCTCTTGGTACACCTGGCATGTCAGAAGGTTTCCATGCAAAGATGTACCTGTTCTCACGGATGAACTCGATGAGCTCGCCTTCCTATTTCGGATCCAGATTGGCACTGATGCTGAACTGCTTAGATGAGTCACCTGGAACAAAATCAACAAGTTTAGTCTCATTGGCCGACTTAAATTTCATTACCGGCTCATGCTCCGTGGTTGGCTTTTTCAAAGACGTCATATTTGCTGGGTCAACATTATCCTTGTAAAACTTCAACTCCTCTGTTGCACAAACAGATTCAGCGTAAGCAGCGTCACCTTCCTCGCACTCCAAAGCTATCTTCCGGCTGTCGTGAACCGTAATGGTCCCATTGTGACCCGGCATCTTGAGCTGCAAGTATACGTAACACGGCCGTGCCATGAACTTGGCGTAAGCCGGCCGCCCAAATAGAGCATGGTACGGGCTTCTTATTTTAACCACCTCGAAAGTCAGTTTTTCCGCCCTGTAGTTGTACTCATCTCCAAAGGCTACTTCCAGTTCGATCTTACCAACTGGATATGCCGACTTACCGGGCACCACACCATGGAAAACAGTGTTGGACTGGTTGAGGTTTTTATCAGTCAACCCCATACGACGGAAGGTCTCATAATAGAGGATGTTGATGCTACTGCCTCCGTCCATGAGCACCTTAGTGAATTTATACCCCCCAACCTGAGGAGCCACCACCAGGGCCAGGTGACCAGGATTATCAACCCGGGGAGGGTGATATTCCCTACTCCATACAATAGGCTGCTCAGACCATCTCAAATAATGTGGAACCGCCGGCTCAACAGCATTCACAGCCCTCTTATGAAGCTTCTGGTCTCGCTTGCACAGACTGGTAGTAAACACATGATACTGTCCACTATTGAGCTGCTTTGGATTGGTCTGGTATCCCCCCTGCTGCTGCTGATTACCCTTGCCAGATTGCTGATTAAAACCTCCTTGATTTCCTTGAAAATTCTGAGGATTGGAATTTGAGCAGTCTCCCGGGCCATGAAAGCCGCCGCCGCCTGAGCCGCCGCCCTGCCCATTGTTGCCATTAAAAGCGTTGGAATTTTTGAAGGCTTTCATGATTGCGCAGTCCTTCCATAGATGAGTGGCTGGCTTCTCCCTAGAGCCATGCCTTGGGCAGGGCTCATTCAACAATTGCTCAAGCGTCGGGCCTGACCCGCCGGATCGGGGAGGTGGTCTCCCCTTACGTCGGTGGTTGTTACCCTGCGCGTTGGTGTTGGCCACAAACTCCATACTGCCATCAGCCTTACGTTTGTTACCTCCCTGGTTCGCCGGGTTATGCTGAGGGCCCTTGCCGTTGCCATTCTTCTTTCCCTTCCCTGTCCTTTCATCATCGGACGCGGGATCCTTGGTACTATCAGAGTCGGCGTACTTGACCAGAGCCGCCATCAGCGTACCCATATCAATGCAATCGCGCCTGAGCCGCCCGAGCTTCATCTTCAGGGGCACAAAACGACAATTCTGCTCCAACATTAAGACTGCAGAGCCGGCATCCATCTTATCAGACGAATGTATTATCTCTTTGACCCGGTGTACCCAATGGGTTGTAGACTCGCCCTCTTGTTGCTTGCAGTTAGTCAAATCCACAATTGACATAGATTGCCTGCATGTATCTTTGAATTTTTGGATGAACCGGGCTTTTAGCTCTGCCCATGACCCGATAGAATTAGGTGGCAGTCCTTTCAACCAAGTGCGGGCAGTCCCATCCAACATCATGGTGAAGTATTTGGCCATTGCCGCTTCGCTGACCTCCAGCAACTCCATAGCCATCTCGTAGCTCTCAATCCATGCTCCGGGCTGTAAATCCGCCGTGTAATTAGGTACCTTCCTAGGTCCTTTGAAATCCTTGGGCAGACGTTTGTTACGGAGAGCCGGTACCAAATAGGGGACACCTCCGGTCCTCGTAGCTATGCCTGCCTCGATAGAGGCCGTTGGATAAACCGGGAGGGGTTGGTAAGCCGTCAGCTGAGCCGCCTGCTCCGCCTCTTGACGTGCTCTGTCTCGGTCTACTGCGTTAAAGGCTCCATTATGCGCCGGGCCATGGCCGGCTGGCAAGTCATGGCGCCGGACGTTGCTTGAGCCGGTCGCTGAAACCATGTGTCTGCTATAACTTGGGCTCCGGCTTGGGCGAGGGGTCGAATGAATCCTGTCCCAGCTATACGAATATGCCTCCTGTTGCGCCAGAGCCGTCTGAAGAAGTTCTCTGGCCCGGCGGGTCTCGACCACCGTCGGAGAGTCGCCCTCAACTAGGAGAGTCGCCAGTCGCGCCGCCGCAGCGATCATGTTCTCCAACGGATTGGAATAGTGACCTGGCGGTATTGGTACATATTGAGGTGGGGCAGTATTCACACGGGGAGGCCCCATCACTTGTGGCTGAACCGGCGTTCCAGCCCCGGGTGCCGTGATTTCTGGCGGGATACTGGGCCCTGCACCGGGCGTGTTGAAGAGGTTTCGAGGATCGTAAACCGGAGGGAGTCGAGATTGAGCCTTCTGATGCCTCCTTCTCATGATCTCATTGGATGCGTTCTGATCCATCGTGAGCCGGAAAGACTGCGCCTGAATCAGCTGAGTTTGGGCGTCGAGAGCCGCCCGTTCTGCAGCCATCCTGATCCCTTCCGCTGCTAGATCTTCCTTGGCTCGTGCTATATCCAGCTTTAACTGTGCCACTTCCGCATCATGTTGAGCTTGATCCGCCGGGACGACCGTGGCAGTTAACAGGGCCGTCATCCTATCTGTGAGATCCATTAGCACCTGAGCCGGCGAGTGCGCATGGCCCCCTGTCCCAGCGGCGGGGTTTTGAACAGGTTGTGTGCCGGCCATGAAGATTCCAACCCGGCTGGGCGGCTCAACGAGGTCCGGAATACTGTCGCCATCGGAACAACCCCTGAGCCTGCCATCTTGAAGTTGATATAACGAGTTGGTCTCATCTGTGGACGACTCGCCGTCAGAGCGAGCGGCCGTCTCATCGCCAGATCCAGATCCTTCAGAAAGTCCTCCATGGACGCATCCCACGAAAGCACGTTTCAATGCAGGCAGAGCCCGGGCGGGTCTCGCACGCTGAGCCGTCTCGATGAGGTCGGTGCCGATGTCCGGCTCAGGGCCCGGCTCACCGATCTTGCCAATGAACACGTGGACTCCGCCGAAGGGGACCCGGTACCCGTACTCGATTGAGCCGGCGTCGGGGCCCCAGTCTGCGTCGTTGATGTAGAGCTTGCCGCGACGACTCTTGGTCATCCGGCCCACAGCGTATCCCTTGAGCCCTTCGAAGCTGCCCTTCAAGAACTCAAATCCACCGTGCGCTGGCCCCACGGTGGGCGCCAACTGTCGTGGAATTGTCACGGCAGATGTCCTCATGCAAGGACTTAGTCGTGGAGCCATCGCAGCTAGGAAGCTTAAAGGGGTTAAACGGGACAAAGGACACGAAGGTTTATACTGGTTCGGCCCCTTACGGTGAAGGTAAAAGCCTACTCCAGTTGAGGTGGAATTACTTGGGGTTTCGATGACCAGGGAGCTGAACCGCTATGCCTGGCTATCGATCTGATCTTACTTGTCCTGAACCGCCGCCGGGTCGTCCCTTTATATAGAAAGGTTAACGCCCCGCGGCTCTCAGAGTCCCGGCCGGCTCATAAACTGTGTCTGGCTCGGACTCTTAACTATTCTTGCCTTACACTACAAGTCATGCCACAATGGCGGTTTACTACTACGGGCCTTAAGTCGCCTCTGGGCCTTAGACCTATTAATAAACCGCCAACCTTAACCTGTCCTTGGGCTTCTGAATGAAGAGCTGTCGCAATGTAACCCGGCCCATCTCGGGCGGGTTATACCAGTAGCTATATCCTCAACAACACTGGAGTAGGGTATTACACCACAACGGTGGCCCGAACCAGTATAAATCTTGTGTCTTTCGTGGTTGCGAGTTCATTGAGCTCGTTCTTGAGATCTTAGCTAGTTAAGACGCGGATCGGTAGGAGGGAGAGAACTTCACGCGCACCCCGGAGTTCGAACCTTAAGGGTTTTGCCGGAACCCGTGATCCGACAACAGTGCCCCTGGAAGTAATTCAGTTGGATAGTGATTTGACCTACGAGGAGAAACCTGTCAAGATTCTCGAGTTTGCCAGCCGAGTTACACGCAGCAAGGTTATCAAGTTTTGCAAAGTTCAGTGGAGCCAACATACCGAGGATGAAGCCACCTGGGAACGAGAGGAAGATCTACGCAAAGACCACCCGCACCTATTTTCTAGCCAACCCGAATCTCGAGCCGAGGAGAGCATATCTGTAGTTATTGGTCTCATATTTAATCGCCTTTTGGTCAGTCCGATGTAATCTACTGTTGTGGCTGTGGTGCACTTCTTTTGGTCAGTTTGGTGTGTTCTATGGTTCTGTTATGGAGCACTCACTAAATAGTACTCCCTCCGTCCCATAATATAAGAGGACACTGCTCTTATATTATGGGACGGAGGGAGTAATTGTCTACAATACCAAATATGTATACGTGTGAACAAGCTATATAGATATATGTATGTAAGATGTATATTTTGTTCCAGTTTATGTTGTGAGACTGAGCCGCATCTGTTTCTGTGCAAATTTTGCTTTTTGAAATTTGCCAACCCCCCCCCCCCCCCGCGTTTATCAGGCATGTGGTAACGTTTTCTCCCGTTGCTATGCATGGGCTCTTTTGCTAATAAATCCTAAAAGAATACCATCTGTGGGTATCGTTTTCTCCCGTTGCATAATCTCAGTGAAACATCTTCAATCATTCCCACCGGCTTCTTCTTCATAGACTTGTCAGCCATCGCTGCAGTCAGTATCAGTTGACCGGGTGCCGGACACCGAAATCATTGAGTTGTTCATCGACTTCTGTCCTGCATAACTGCGTGTGCCAAGCTGAAGCCAACCAGCTACCTCTTCCACTGCCACCGTCTTTCTACTCTCCAGGACTAACAAGCAGCAGAAACGAACTGCAACAAAAAACAAGAAGCCACCATGATGCCATGCACATCCTACAGTGGCGCGGCTAAAACTGAAACGAGCCGAGCAGCTTCAGGAAACTAACCCTGCAGTGTCACCAGAGGAACTGCAAACCTTCTTTTACCAATATCATCCCAAGGATTTGTTGCAAATGCATACATCTCATGCACGTGCTTTCAACGTGTTACAGGATACACTGACAGCAAGAGCACAATGATGGTTGTCCAATGGGCAACCTGTGAACAAATAGCTAGTTTGCAGACTTCCGGAATCCAACACTCCTAAACAACACAGGGCAAGAGCCAAGAAGCAGGAAAATAGGAATGGTGACACAATCGGCGATTGTCACACCACAACATCTAAGCCATGCAACCAGTCATCAAATTAATTACCTGCGACTTCTTTACAGTACCACGGGAAAATCAAGCATTTTACTCTGTTTCGATCCATCTGCTGTTCTATTCTGAGAGCACCAAGCATTTATTACCTTCAAAATTCTCAAAAAGCAGCTGTTGTATCCCTTCTCATAGTCAAGCAAAGAACAAAAACCATTATCAAGTTTCACATCACACCATGCAACTAAGAACAAAATCTGTATCACCATTCGCCACCACACTATGGCACTACCTCACCAGCAAACGCCACATTCTCCTCCTAAGTAAAAGAAGTTACGTCTTCTTCAGATCCAAGGACTCAGCCTGTATTTTCATTATCAAGAACCGCACGATACACAAAAGCTCATACGGACAAGGCAAGAAGCATTGGCTTCACATGAAGCACAAGAAGTTATCCACACAAACTCCTAACAGAAATTGATGTAGAGATTAACAGAGGACGGAAGCAGTCATGTAATCGGAAGTGCAGCCCTATTCACCACCAGCAGCCATGGTTCACTCAGTTGAAGTTCCTCGCTGAGCACGCATCCATAGACACTGATGAGAAACAAAATTTTGTCAACATGATGTTCACCCATATAGCTAGACAGAAGGATATGAAGAACAGAAGATGATATGAAAACTGAAATTTGCCTACCTAATGGTACTGATCGACAATCAACTTTGGTCCGTTCTCACATTGCCGTGCTTTATTTGAAATCTGTTGTATTATCTTTTTGGTACCCTGGCTTCCATTGTTGTGTAAACTTAAGTGCAACTCTTTCAGAACCTTAAGGTGTTCTATACCGTCAACTCCCTCAAAAGCAAAGAACCGTATATCAAGCCTTTCGAGGTTCGGTGTAGCCTTCTCCAGAAACACCAATTTTGGCACGTAAGGAGCAGAAAAACGAAGAAGCTTCAGACTCTCGAATCCACCAGGGTGAACTATGATCATCATGGTAATGTTAGGATGCTCCAAGTGAAGCTGGATCTGTCTGCAAGTGGCTTCCGATTCTTGACCCTGTTCTGCGTCATCAAGAGAAAATGTGAGAGAGAACAGCTTGCTCAGCTGGCTAAGTTGCACCAAAGCATCTGAGCTAAGCATCCCAAGTGAGAGGGTTAGCTTTGTCAGTGTGTCCAGTTCATTGATCCATTCTGGGAGATTAACCACTTTCGCCTGCAGTTTGCAAGACAGCTCAAGGGCATTCAGAAACTTGGGCGGGGAGGAGAGACAACCCCATGAGCTGAGAAAACCAGCAGACCCATCATCAATTACAAGGGTTTGGAGCGAGTAGCCACAAAGATCTTCAATAGAGAACCTCAATTCATCGAAAAGTTTACCCTCATTCTCGATGTTCAACTTGTAGATTACAAGCTTCCTCAGCTTGGTCAGCTGACGGAAATCTGCTACTGAAGATGGTCCTTCGACAATTTCGATGCCTGACAGTACACAGAGGGATTTTATTGGCTTCTTCTTCATATCCTCAGGAAGCTTCAATGCCTTCCGTGTCTTTTTGTTCCCGCCAAGTATATTCTTCACCTTTTCCAGCTGGCAAATAGTTTTGGGTAACTTTGTAATACCAGTTTCCCTGATGTCAAGGGTCTCTAAATACTGAAGTTTCCCTATCTCTTTAGGAAGCTTTGCGATGTCTGTTCTGCAGAGGCTGAGGTGCTTGAGAAGAAAAAGTTCGCAAACAACTTTTGTGTGTTCTTGTTTGAAATCTGTACAGCCTTCAAGATCCAAATGTTACACAATTCTCAACTTTTGTGGCTTGGAAAGCAACCCATTCAAAGTACCAAATAAGCTCAACGATCGCACATGGGATAGGTTCATGCTATTTTTTGCACTCTCAGTCTTCAAACCATCACTCTGAAGTGACAAACGCCGAACCATATTACTGGGCGGTGCAACGAACCACTGGCCACCAACCACAGTGACAAAATTTTCTTCACCCGCCTTGCACACAAGATACTCATGTATCATGTGATGAACTTCATAGGTCTTCACCTTTCCATTGCTACTGTGCTTCACAGCTCGAATTATCTGTCTCTTTATCAAATGATTGAAGCATGTTTCTGCAACCTCTTCTACGCTCAATCCTTGTTTCTCACTGACAAGAGCTTCTGAGATCCATTTTCTTAAGAGGCGTTTCCTGCTATTTTGCGAACCGCTTGGAAATATACTGAGATATAGAGAGCATCTTTTGATCTCAAGTGGCATATCAAAATAGCAATTATCAATAATGCACATTAATCCATCATGGGAAAGAGTTTTCAGATAGTCTGGTACCAGATCCTTAAAAACTTGTTTCCAGTCAGAAATATGTGGGTTGCAGGCAACATATCCAGCCATGATAACTATCGCCAATGGCAGCCTCATGCACATTTCCCAGTGTTCAGGTATAATTTTGCTCTTATCTTGCTGTTCCTGGCAACCTTTAGCTTCAGCCATGATGTCCATAAATAATACTTCAGATTTGTCCTCGCTGAGGATTACAGCCTCGTAAAGATAATCTCCTTTATTCCTTACTGAAGCACTGGCAACAGCCTGGAATCTTGACGTAACAATCACTCTGCTACCTTTCTCACTTTTAGGCAGTGACTTCTTTATCAGCTCCAACATATCAGTAGACCATACATCATCCAGCACGAGCAGGTAACTGCCATGAGAAGAAAAGATAACAAGATGAGTCACTTTTCAACAATGTAAATGAAGTGTTGGAATAACAAAGAGTGAAATGAAAGTACATATCTAGCAAAAAATTATCTTGTTGAACTTGAATTCAAATAACATAAGAAAAACTGATGTAAATCATGTGAAGACTAGGTTATGCAATTCGATGATGCTTTCATGTAATATGCATAGAAAGCATAGTGATGAGCTACACAAAGGACCACTTGATGGATGTTATACCTGTATTTCTCTAAGTGCTCCTTAAGCTCTTCCTTGAGTTTTTGAAGTTTCAATGTTTGTAGTCTATCACGTGCTTTCTTCAAGGTGCTGCCCCCAATACTGCCATGAGATGTGTCCCACCACCGCTGCTGCCTGGTACCTTCTCTGACCTGTGGCATGATCTGGTAGAGTATACTCCTTAGTACTGCCTCTACATCAGATTTCTGTGACACTGTGACCATCGCCCTGCGGTCAAACTGATCACTGAAGTTTTGATATAATGATCTGGCTATTGTGGTCTTGCCCACCCCTGCCAATCCGACTATGCATAGCACACCATGGTTTGTTGGATCTGCATTAGGTTCTTCCACACGGACAACAGTGCTATTGCTTGGAAGTTGCTCTGCAATGGTCACTGCCGGCCCCTCAGCTGTCAGCATCCATTTCCCAAGCATCTCCATGTCCCTTTCAACTCCCACAGGTGTCTTGGTTCTAACAAGCGCAAGCCTTGTCTGCTGATTCTCTGCGGCATTGAACCCAATGTCAGCTCCACCGGGCCTGTCGCTGCTGGTCTTTGGGTTGTCAAGGCCGTATCTGATGCGCCGTTCCCCAATTTGCTGCGCCCGCATCTTGAGTTCAGATAGGGTAGAAGCTATTTCGTGGCAAGGCCACCACGTCCAGACCTCATAGATTTTGAAGGCAACAAACGAGCAGCAGCAAAGGTCGGCTGTGGGGTCGTGATGCAGCCGGTGGGCGAAGTCGTCAACACAGTCCTCGACGTCGTAGGTGACCTCACGGATCTGCTTGAGCCAATCCCTCGTCCGGAGGTCGTGGTAGTGGGGATCCGTGCGGCCGAGGTCGCCAATGAACGCCTGCAGAGTGCCGAGCTCGTCTGTGATGAACTGTATGTCACCACGGACGCCTTGGATCAGAGTGTAGTCCTCAGCAAGCAGCGCCCCGAGTTTGGTCAGGAGCCATTTGATGGCCTCGCCGCGCCCTGCCACCACCAGATCCATTGCCGACTTGCGATTTTGCTGTACACAGGAGCAATTGGGTGAGACTGGAGCAAGATACCAGATGATCCTCGCTAACCAGCGGAGAAAATAAACTGACAAAAATGTGCAGAAACAGAGAAGCATACTAGAGACACCCATTTCATGCAGAAACAGAGAACTACATGCTAGAGACTACATAAAGTATATGCAGAATTGCGGCGTTTTTAACACAGAATTTCCTAATGATGCACTACTCTATTGCCTGAGGGGATCCTCTCCTATTGTCAGTATTGCCTGATCTCTCTTCTAGACAAATGCCCTCTTACACTTGCATCTGTTCAAACTTGCCCCCTGCACTTGCCTCTCCGAACTTGCCTGTTCATCAGGGGACAAAAAGAGCGCTTAAGGGCCAGCATCTGTGAATTGGGGAAAAATGCCGCATCTACCTGAACAAACTTGCCTGAAAAAACGTTCCCCGTGAGATCCTCGATGTGTGAAGAGCGGGATGCAGGATTTGCACCCAGGGCTCCGCGCGCGACTATTTCCACCGGCGACCTCGACTCTGGATCCCCCCTCCTCCGACTCCGGCCACCCTAGCCTCCCCTCCCAGCCACCCTTCGTCGATGAAGATGACGACGCGGCGTGGGCGAAACGCCCCTGCCCCCACTCTCCCCCCTCCCCCTGCCGTTCGCGAGACGAATTGGAGACCAGGGCGAGCGATTTACCTTCTCTCTCCCGGAGATGTAGCAGTTCGCCGTCCCCCGCCTCGCGTCACCGACGGGACCTCCTTCCTTCTCCCCCTCCCCTTCTCTCGTCGCGCGCGCGCTGCTTGGTCAGCTGGTACCGCTCGCCTCCGCGTGGTGGTCGTTGTCACGCACTCCCCCCACCTTTGTTCCTCGCCGTCGCCGCGCTCTCGCCGGTCGCGCCCGCCGACGAGCCTAGGGTTTCTCTCCCTGCGTTTCGCGCGGGGGTGGAGAATGGAAGGGGAAAGGGGAGGGCAAATGGTGTGGGGCGCGACTCCCCAAAATTTCAAAACCCACCGCTCTCTGTCACCGCCTCCACCTTTGACGGAGTCTGTGGTGTTGCCGTGACAGCGTGTAGATCGGTGGGACCCGATCGTCCCTGGCTGGCTGGCTGTGAGTGGTCTCTGGCAGGTGGGCCTGGTGGTAGAGCGTGCGTGCGGTGCACGGGTCAGAGCCAGCTGTCGGTGCGCTGTAGCGATCACTGTGATATGCACAGAAACGGCTCAATCTCACCTTTGTCTCGTTCTCTCTGTTCTCCTCTTCTGCTCGTCCCCATTCTCTAGTCTCTACTATCTCCGTGATTAATACTACATGAGATCCAAATCAAGGCCTCACAATTGGTATTTAGGGGCTGTTTGGTTCTACGTGAGTGCCATACTTTGCCGTACAATGTTGTATAACTTGTCTAAGATTAGTAGTATTTTAAAATGAAAGTCACAAGTTGGTAAGCTTTAAAAAATCTTGTGTATGAATTGTGAGCCATGAATTCTCGTCCACTCGCGCTCAAATCCTCTTGGTAAGGCTGTAAAATCCCATCGCTACAATATCAAGTTATTTTATTTGAGACAACTCGATACATGGTGGCCTAAAAATTCCGTTGGGATCTGGTCATAATTCGTCTATGTTTGTGTTTTTTTAGGTTGGATCCTTTTGATCTACGTCATTCTTCTTTGGCGTTGGTTGTTGTTCTGCTGCGCTGGTCCTATGGGGCCTTAGCACGACGACTTCTCGACTGTCTACTACAACAAGTTTTGCCCCGCTCCGGCGAGGGAAGGGCGATGACGGCGGCACGCCTTCAGCTTGCTTCAGTGCTTGTAGTCGCCGCTAGGTGGTCTACGGATCTGGATGTAATTTCATTTTTTCTGTTGTTTGGTGTACTGTCATGATTGAAAAATAATATATTGGAAGTTTTCTCGCAAAAAATCATCCTCAGAAATAGGGAACATCTTTGCCGTGGACGACGCAGGGCTCACACCCAGGAGCTGCTCAGGCGACCTCGACCTCCACTCTCATGCAGCTTGCTTGTCACCACCCATCGTTTTTTTGTCCGCGCCTATGACGACGCACTTTTGCAAATAGGGACGATGCTGGAAGAAGCAATTGATAAACACTGCTTCTAGCCACACCGTCGGTGCCCCTGCTCAGCATCACGGAGGACCTCCTCCTCGGCCCACTCAGAACAATCCCAGGTCCTCTCCCATGCCTCCCTCTCCGCACGATCTTCTTCGGTTCCTTCGAGAAACAGTCGACATGGAGGAGTCGGTCGACATAACATGGACACACAAACGTCAGCCTAACGGTGATAACACTGGGTGAAAGCGCACCGCGAAAAACACAAGCAGAGATGACTGCTCGAAAAAAGGAACACAACAACAGAAGCAGCACAACAAAAGCAAAACAAAGACAACCACAAAGCAAAACCCAACATAGCCAAGAGTAAAAAAGGACTGAACCTCAGCCGACAAAAAGAATGAAGGGAACCGGAAAGCACCGGGAAGTCAAAGAAGACGTCGCAGAAACAACGTAGGATGGGTTAAATTCGGAGATGAAAATACCAAGTTTTTCCAAGCAATTGCCACTGAGAGGTACAGGAAGAACAATGTGGCTTTACTCCAAACTGATGAGGGCTTGATGGTTGAGGATCATACAGGCAAAGAAGCTCTCTTGTTTCATGCATACACGGAGAGGCTTGGTATGTCCAATCCCACACAAATGCGCTTTGATCTTCCGGCTCTTATTCAACCGACTGCCAACCTTGATCACCTCACCGACCCATTTACAAAGGATGAAATTGATGGGGTTGTCCAAGAAATGCCTGCGGATCGAGCCCCGGGCCCAGATGGTTTTAGTGGTTTATTTCTTAAAGCTTGTTGACAAATTATCAAGGAAGACTTCTATACGCTGTGTGCTCAATTCCACGCTGGTGATCTTAATCTCCAAAGTATTAATGATGGCCTGATTACTCTCATTCCCAAAAATGGATCACCAACCACAGTTAATGACTTTCGTCCGATCACCTTGCTTAACTGTTGTCTCAAACTTATCACTAAGCTGCTGGCAAATCGTCTACAAAAGGTGATCCTACGCATCATTCATCGCAACCAATACGGTTTCATCAAAGGGCGGTCCATCCAAGATTGTCTGGCTTGGACATTTCAGTATATCCATCAATGCCAGGCCTCCAAAAGACAAATTGTGCTCCTGAAGCTAGACTTTGCTAAAGCCTTCGACACCATTGAGCATGAAGCAATGATTAACATTATGAAACACATGGGTTTCAATGAAAAATGGTTATCTTGGATCAGAACGATCTTCTCCTCAGGCCGCTCTTCTATTCTGCTCAATGGTGTGCCAGGCCGACAATTTCATTGCAGACGTGGAGTCAGACAGGGAGACCCCCTCTCACCTCTCATTTTTGTCCTCGCTGCAGATCTTCTGCAATCAGCTATTAACGATGCCTTCAGAAGAGGTCTGATTCACCTACCCTTCCCCTCCAACGGTAATATGGATTATCCGATCGTCCAATACGCCGATGACACGTTACTTCTCATGCCTGCATGCCCTAGACAAGCTGTGATCATCAAGAACATTCTATCTGATTATGCCCAGTCTATTGGCCTGAAGATCAACTTCCATAAATCCACATTAATACCCATCAACTTCGACCCGAGATTGGCTGCAGATATTGCCTCTATCTTCGGATGCTCCATTGGATCCATGCCTTTCACATACCTTGGCCTGCCCCTAGGCACCTCCCGACCAACACTTCTTGACTTTATGCCTCTGGTTAGTACTGTGGAACGAAATCTTTCCTCCACGCTCTCACTCATGTCGTACGCTGGGAAGCTCACGTTCCTCAACACCACAGTCACGTCCCTACTCATTTATGCTATGTGTACGCTCAAGTTCCCACCTAAACTCATTGAGATACTGGATAAAATCAGGAGAAGATGTCTATGGATCAAAAAAACTGACCAAGGTGAGAGATCCAACTCGCTTGCTACCTGGGACATGGTTTGTAAACCTAAGAAGAATGGAGGGCTTGGTGTCATAAACCTCAAGATCCAGAATGAAGCTCTCCTCTTGAAGTTTTTACACAAGTTTTTATAACAAACTGGATATTCCATGGGTACAACTTACTTGGGACACATACTATGATCAGAAAATCCCACATGCAATGGATCCGGTTGGTTCTTTCTGGTGGCGTGACATACTAAAGCTCACGCCGACATTTCGCGGCATTTCTCATGTTAATATTGTGTGTGGCTCCACTGCCCTCTTTTGGAAAGATCTTTGGACTAATCAACTGTTACTAGACTCTCATCCTCGGGCTTACTCATATGCAAATAATGAGGATATTTCTGTCCGTGATTTCTTGGGGAGCATGTCTCTTGGATTGGCTTTTCACCTGCCACTTTCCCCCCAAGCGTTTGATGAAGTCCGGCAAATTCAAACGATCGCTTCATCATTCCAACCTATGATCTCTAACTCGGATGTCTGGAGCTATGTTTGGGGCAAATATATTTACAGATCAACGGACTACTACCGTTTCTACTTTCGGGAGGTCCACGCTCATAAAGTTTTTCACTGGCTGTGGAGATCTAAATGTACTATGAAGTTGAAAGTCTTTGCATGGCTTCTCCTCCACGACAGGCTGAACACCCGGAATATGCTGAAAAGACGCCACTACAACATCGGTGATGACCACAACTGTCTACTGTGTGGGCGCAACATCGAGGAAACAGTGGAGCACATGATTTTCACGTGCTCGTTTAGTAAGCAATGTTGGAAAGCCCTGGACATCAACTGGGAACCTTTTGGGAATAGGGTGCAAGCTATTGAAGACCAACAAACAAACCACCCCACGCCCATGCTGTTTGAAAAATTTGTTGTGGCGTCGTGGAGCCTTTGGAAGGAACGAAACAACAAACACTTCAGATCAATAGATCCTTCCTTCCGATCGTGGCTTGATAGATTCAAGAAAGACTTTGAACTTCTGCAGCATAGGGTCAAAGAGACAAATAGGTCTCTAGTTCGGAATTTTGTACACTCTTTGCACTAGACCCCCCCCCCTCTTTTTCTAGATCTTCTGGGTGGGACCCAAAGTGGTCTGCCCTCTCCCCCTCCCCCCCATGATGTAAATACTCACCTTGTACAGATCCTTCTATTAATATAATTACACAGTAGGAGCCTTTCCTACTGTTTCTGGTCAAAAAAAACAACGTAGGATGGGAAGGAAAGAAAACACAAGACTAGCATAGACAAGAGTCAAAAAGGACCGAACCTCAGCCGACAAAAAGAATGAAGGGAACCGGAAAGCACCGGGAAGTCAAAGAAGACGTCGCAGAAACAACGTAGTATGGGAAGGAAAGAAAACAGAAGATTAGTAGTTTAAAATGAAAGTCACAAGTTGGTAAGCTTAAAAAAATCTTACCACACCTTTTGAGCGTATGAATTGTGAGCCATGAAATCTCGTCCACTCGCGCTCAAATCCTCTTGGTAAGGCTGTAAAATCCCACCGCTACAATATCAAGTTATTTTATTTGAGACAACTCGATACATGGTGACCTAAAAATTTCGTTGGGATCTGGTCATAATTCGTCTATGTTTGTGTTTTTTTAGGTTGGATCCTTTCGATCTACGTCATTCTTCTTTGGCGGTGGTTGTTGTTCTGCTGCGCTGGTCCTATGGGGCCTTAGCACGACGACTTCTCGACTGTCTACTACAACAAGTTTTGCCCGGCTCCGGCGAGGGAAGGGCGATGACGGCGGCACGCCTTCAGCTTGCTTCAGTGCTTGTAGTCGCCGCTAGGTGGTCTACGGATCTGGATGTAATTTCATTTTTTCTGTTGTTTGGTGTACTGTCATGATTGAAAAATAATATATTGGAAGTTTTCTCGCAAAAAAATCATCCTCGGAAATAGGGAACATCTTTGCCATGGACGACGCGGGGCTCACACCCAGGAGCTGCTCAGGCGGCCTCGACCTCCACTCTCATGCAGCTTGCTTGTCACCACCCATCGTTTTTTTGTCCGCGCCTATGACGACGCACTTTTGCAAATAGGGACGATGATGGAAGAAGCAATTGATAAACACTGCTTCTAGCCACACCGTCGGTGCCCCTGCTCGGCATCACGGAGGACCTCCTCCTCGGCCCACTCAGAACAATCCCAGGTCCTCTCCCATGCCTGCCTCTCCGCCCGATCTTCTTCGGTTCCTTCGAGAAACAGTCGACATGGAGGAGGCGGTCGACATAACATGGACACACAAACGTCAGCCTAACGGTGATAACACTGGGTGAAAGCGCACCGCGAAAAACGCAAGCAGAGATGACAGCTCGAAAAAAGGAACACAACAACAGAAGCAGCACAACAAAAGCAAAACAAAGACAACCACAAAGGAAAACCCAACATAGCCAAAAGTCAAAAAGGACCGAACCTCAGCCGACAAAAAGAATGAAGGGAACCGGAAAGCACCGGGAAGTCAAAGAAGACGTCGCAGAAACAACGTAGGATGGGAAGGAAAGAAAAAACAAGACCAACATAGCCAAGAGTCAAAAAGGACCGAACCTCAGCCGACAAAAAGAATGAAGGGAATCGGAAAGCACCGGGAAGTCAAAGAAGACGTCGCAGAAACAACGTAGTATGGGAAGGAAAGAAAACAAAAGACCCCCCCACCCACCCACCCCACCCCCCCACACACACACACCCAAAGAAATTATAGGGAAAGCGAACCAACCTGTGGTTGAGATGGTTAGGTGGATAGTGGTATCCCCAACTCACCAGGGTTCAAATCCTGGTGCTCGCGTTATTCCTGGATTTATTTTAGGATTTCCAGCGATGCGCTTTCAGTGGGAGGAGACGTTTCCGTCGATGACGAGGCGCCTACGGTAGCTTCGTAAATTTCAAGATGATATGCCGGCTCAGTCTTTCAAAGGTGCTCATAGGGATAGGGTGTGCGTATGTGCGTTCATAGGGGGGAGTGTATGCGCGTGTATATGAACGCTTGTATCTGTACTGATGGTAAAAAAAAAAAGAAATTATAGGGAAACAAAACCGACCTAAGGGAAATACTGAAATGTCCAGGGAGCATCAGACACGTCGTCCCTGGCACGTTGCTCACACCCAACCCGGCTCGCGCAAAGGAGGCCCTGCCCGTGCGGAGAAACGAAACAAGTCGACGTACCTGGTTGGGGACAATGAAGCACCGCGTAGATGCCTCGCGAGCGGTCGAGACACAACAGGGACAAACACGCGCATGCCGGACTCTTGTTGTCACGATCCCTGGCTGGATGGAACTTCCGTACTCGGTTGCCCCTATCGAACCAGACCTGACACGATGGGATTACACCAGTTGGCTAACTCCCTCCGCACAACCTTTTGGCCGGCCCTCCGTAGAGCCTTCTGTCCTAGTCGACATATGCGGGTGTCAAACCAAATGGCCCAACGCGAAGCCAGGCGCGGCCAAACCGCCTTAAGGCTAACTCCACCGCGCGACCCTATCTTGTCCGGGTGCGTCCGTTTGGGGTAAAATGAATGAATAGCGCGGTCCAACGCGTGGCCTCAAACAGACAAAAGTCCGGATTCCGTCCGTTTTCGATCCATCCCGGGCCAAATTTGCGCTCGGTTTGGGGTGAAACGGACGCGCATGGACGGCCTCGACGCACGCCCTTGTCCCCCTCGTGGCCCGCCTGTCGGGGACACTAGCAGTCCCTCCGCTCCCAACGCTTCCACCCTCTCTCCCCACCGGCGCCGCCGCTATTCTCTGGCCGCCTCCTCACCGCGCAGCCCCCGGCCGTCCATACCAAACCACGTCTCGACATGGCCGCCACCACGCCCGCGCTTTCGCCGTAGTTTTGGCCGTCGATCGGAGGAGGTTTGGCCGTCGCCGTCTTTGCCGGTGGCAGAGGGGACACGACCGCCGACGACGTACCACGGCGGCCGCGGCAGCTTCCGACGAGAGCTCCAGAGCGGCCAGTAGCCGGCCGGCAACCATGCCTGCTGCGTCGAGGTGATCATCGCGGCCTCTTCGCCACCACGACCGCAAGGTGTTCGACATTTTGCCCACAAAGGTATGGACAATGGAGACGAGTTTTTCTTCCATCACTTCCTTTGTTCATCGGACGATTCGTCGTCGGATGATGAAGATCTTGTGGTGGCTGCACTGGTCGTTCACAACCACATCCAACGGCAGCTTCCACGGTACAGGGGGTCAGTCCCTGGCAGTGCTCCCGACGTGAACCACAACAGGGAGAGAGGCCACGCCCTGCTCTATGCCGATTACTTTGCGAACGCTCCGCTTTTCAAGCCAGATAAATTTCGTCGCCGTTTTCGTATGGCAAGGCATGTGTTCAATCGTATCCGAGAGGGAGTGGTTGCTCATGACCCATACTTCGAGTGCAAGACGGATGCCCTTGGCAAGCTTGGATTCTCCTCTTACCAGAAATGCACCGCGGCCATCCGCATGCTTGCATAGGAATTCCAGGCGATCTGGTGGATGAGTATGTGCGTATGAGTGAGACAACATGTCTGATGTCAATGTACAAGTTTTGCCAGGCTGTGATTGAGGTGTTTGGCCCAGAGTACTTGAGGCAGCCAACTGCCGCTGATACAGAGATTGTGTAACACCCCGGATGTGACTTTCCATATTTATAAGTCCAACTCTTGCCATTTTCGGCTATGTGTTATGATATTCCCTTCGTGGTTGGGTTTTGTCTTTCGTTTTGCATTTTGTTCATGTCATGCATTTCATATCATGTCATCATGTGCATCTCATTTGCATACGTGTTCGTCTCATGCGTCCGAGCATTTTTCCCCGTTGTCCATTTTGCAATCCGACACTCCCACATGCACCGGCGCACCCCTCTTGTCTCTTTTCATGAGCGGGTGTTAAACGTTCTCGGAATGGACCGAGTCTTGCCAAGTGGCCTTGGTACACCACCAGAAGACCACCTGTCAAGTTTCGTTCCATTTGGAGGTCGTTTGATGCTCCAACGGTTAACTGGGTAACCGCAAAGGCCTTTTGTGTGTTGCAGCCAAACACCCCTCCAAAACAGCCCAATAACCCATCTAAGTCACTTCCATGCTCTCCGTCGTTCGATCACGATCGTGTGGGCGAAAACTACACCCCATTTGGAGTCTCCTAGCTCCCTCTAGCTATAAATATGTGCACCCTCCTCCAAATCCGGGTCCCGAAACCCTAGCCCGCTCCCTCTCCGCCGCCGGACGCGTCCGGTCCGCGCCGGACGAACCCGCCGCCGCGCCCGCACCAGTCCCGTGCTGCCACGTGGCAGACCATCGTCGACCCCGCCTGTCGTGGATTTATCACGGCAGATGTCCTCGTGCAAGGACTTAGTCGTGGAGCCATCGCAGCTAGGAAGCTTAAAGGGGTTAAGCGGGACAAGGAACACGAGGGTTATACTCGTTCGGCCCCTTACGGTGAAGGTAAAAGCCTACGTCCAGTTGAGGTGGTATTGCTCAGGGTTTTGATGACCAGGGAGCTTAATCGCTACGCCTGGCTCTCGATCTGTTGTCTCTCGATCTGAACCGCCGCCGGGTCGTCCCTTTATATAGAGAGGTTGACGTCCAGCGGCTCTCAGAGTCCCGGCCGGCTTATAACAGTATCCGGCTCGGACTCTTAACTACTCTTGCCATAACGGCGGTTTATCACTACGGGCCTTAGACCGCCTCCGGGTCTTAAGCCCATTATTGATCCGCCATCCTCAAGCTTGGTACTGGGCTTCACGTGATGATCTTTATGAGTAACCCGGCCCCTCCTGGGCGGGTGACTCTAATGGTTATATCCTCAACATTAGGCCCCAGATTGATTTGAACCGGTTCATGTCAATCTTCAATCCCTTCAAGAGAAAATCTTCCGGCTTCTGCTTGTGCGAAGGTTATAACCCGCCGTGACATCATCTTCTCGATCCTAGTAACCCGCCATGACGTCATCTTCCATTAAATTCATTTTTTATTCTGTCATATCCCAACGGATCTTATTTTTAATGGCTATCCCGAAAATCGAGGCGTTTCTGTGGCAAGATAATCACGTCTTGGCCTCCTCGTTTCTCGCGCCCATTGATCAGTCGTCCCTTATAAATAGGCCCGGCCCATAAGCCTTCATCACTCCTCTCCTCCATCGTCTTCCTCCTCTGACACCCGAGAGCTCGAGCTCCGCCGCCGCCGCCGCGCCCCTTGTCTTCCTCGACCTCGGCCGCTGCATCACCCTGAACTGGTCCAGAGAAACGGCGGCCACCTCCGCATCTCATCAGCGCCAGTAAGTCCTTGCCACTCCATGCAGTAGATTCACATTAGGGTTCTCGTCGTTCTTCCCCTGTTCTTCGTAGTTCATACCGAGTTCTTCACAGTTCCGCCTCCGCGACCTCTTTTGATCCAGAAAGTAGGATAGAACTCCTGCGGTAGTGGTTTCTCACTCATTTTTATGCTAGTAGATCCCCTTTGTCCGCAAAAGGCCTCGTTCTGAGCTTATGAACTTCGCTGTATCAGCTTTCTAGGTCTAGAAATTTTTCCTTTCTAGACGATCGTTTGATCCAAAACAATTACTGTGATCTGTGAAACCTGTTTGTGCCACACTTAGTCAAAAATTGCATCTGTTAGCTATGGCGGCTCATATCTCCGGCTTAAAAGAGGCCATGCGTTGTGAAATTTCCGGCTCATTCATGATAGAGTTTTAAACAAAGTGAATTACTTATGATATCCACAGCGGCTTAGATAACCCGACACAATTAGCCATATATCATTAGGCCCCTTCATAAGCCGCCATCTTGAATACTGAACTGGAATCTTCCTCCGGCTTATATTTGAACCGGACATTTCCTTTTGTCATAGGCTTTTGTCTTTCACAATGCCGCCCAAGGCTCCCAAGGCACCCATTACGTGCAACTGGGCGAGGTCCAACATTACTGATGACACCTTAGATGATTTCGTGAAGACGGGGTACCTGCCTAAGAAGGAGGTCATGTCCTATCGTGCCCCTGACCCGTCGGAAGAAAGACCTCAACCAAGAGATGGAGAGGTTGTGATATTTGCTGATCACATGAGCCGGGGTTTTGCACCTCCCGGCTCAAAATTCTTTAGAGATGTTCTGAACTTCTTCGATCTGCGACCTCAAGACATTGGACCCAATTCCGTGTCGAATATCTGTAACTTTCAAGTGTTCTGTGAAGTATACCTTGGAGAAGAGCCCAACCTACTGCTCTTTAGGGAGCTGTTTTATCTGAACCGCCAGAACGAGTGTGCCAACGGGCCTAGCTTGGAACTTGGCGGAATTTCAATCCAACGACGGAGAGATTGCCTCTTTCCTTATGCTGAACCGCCAAGCCACCCAAAGGACTGGAACCAGACATGGTTCTACTGCCAGGATACTTCTCCGGCTGATGAGAACCCTCTGCCCGGTTTTCGCGCCCTGCGTCTGGAGTCAAATCACCCCCTGCCAGACAAATTATCTCAAGCTGACCGTCAACCGCTTATCCCCACCATCAACAAGATAAAAGCTCTTCTGGGAAATGGTCTTAACGGTGTTGATCTGGTCCGGGTCTGGATTGCCTGGCGGGTGATTCCCTTGAGCCGCCGCCCCGGCTTAATGTGTGATTACACGAGCCGGAAGGATGATCCCCTGCGGCACAGCCCCAACGACTTACCTGAGGACGTCGTTGACGACATGACCAAGTCCCTTCTGAACAAGAGCTTAGCATACTGTGGGAGGACAGGCTTAAGTCCCTTCTACAAAGCTAACCCGGCTCCGACGGTAAGCTACTGATCTGAGCACTTTACCTTCCATTTTAACAATTTTCATCTTAATCTCAAGAAATCTTTGTTGTATTTTTCAGGCCAATGATAAGTTCTGGAAGGTCAAGTACGATCATGAGGCGGCTAAAAAAGCCAGGAAGGCTAAGAAAGCCGCCAGGAGAGCCGCTCCCCACAAGAAGGGGAGTAAACCTAGCGCTTCAGACCTGCTTCAGCTGGATGACACCTCCGAGTCAGAGGTAACCCTTCATTCTTATGCTCTTCTCTTGTTATTTTGTTGTTCTTAACCACCTTATCGACACTGCTTATCAGCAGGATGACACCGGAGCGAGTAACCCGGTGATTGAAGAGGTAACTATACTTTCCTCCGACTCGGAGCCCTTGCCAAGGCTGAAAGTCCGAAGAGTAACCCGGAAAGTAAGATTTTCCCATCCTTTAGCTTATCAAGATCCTCAATTTCTTTTGAAGCAACAGATTCATGAGAGCCGGAGGCAAACCCAGGCCAACAAGGATGCAGATCTCTCCTCCGGCTTACCTGAAGCATCATGGAAGCGCCGGACCGAGGTTATCTCCAACTTATATCCTTTTCATCCTTTGGCGGGCATCACTCGTCAACCACTCAACTCTTCTGATTCAAACTATCAGGAAACTTCACCTTCCTCCGGTGACTCCATGCAATCTAACTTGCCGGCTTTCAAGACTGCACCCGGGTAATGACGATCATCTTATTTTATGCTTATCTTATTCATGTTTTCGCACTAACCTTTTGACTTTCAGCACACAAGCAAAGCTCACCAAAAGGGCAAAGAAAAGTCACCCGGTCGAAGAACCGGTCTTGACTGAACCCAACGCCTCTGCTTCTGAGCCGCCGTCTGCACCAGACACCACCGCTCCAACTGAACAACAAGCCATGGAGAGTTCTGACAACCCGAAGATCCCCAGTTCAGCTCAACCGGCCAATGACCCGGATGTGGTGATTACCCGGACCGAATATGTTGAGCCGAGAAGACCCACTGTGCTGGCCAGATGCTCTGCTAAAGAAGAACTGCTGGAGCGCGGCAGGGCCAGACTGGATATCACTGACTATGCTAACTTGAGCATTGAAGACATTGTTTCTGGTTATATTAGTCAAGTGCACAACAGCCGGGACTTGGAGATTGACATGGTGAAGCAGATACAGCAAAAATCTGAGGTACAACTCTCTTGCTTACTCCATAGTCATTCTTACCATGCTAGCCCCCAAGTCTATTACTTATGATAGAATATGTTGTAGACTTAATTCCGGCTTACCTTCATGAACCGGCACTATAAATAGAATCTTTCAGCATACATTAGCCCCCAAGTGCCAAGTGTCTTTGCTTGCAAAGTGCTTGGGACTTTTATATTGCATGATGATTACTCAAATTGTAACCCGGAATTTGTACAGGCTGCTTGCAAGAAATTTGAATCAGAAATCTCTGAGCTGAAGAACTGCCTGAAGACTCAGGAAACTGAGACCCGGAAGGCAAATGCAAAATTTGAGTTCAGTGTTGCTGCACAAGAAAAACTGAAGAAGAAATTTGAAACAAAAAGAAATACTTGGGCCGAGGAGAAGGCTGCCTTGCTCAGCCGGGCCGAACAAGCGGAGGCTGCTCTGACTGAAAGAACCGCCGAACTCTCCGGCTTAAAATGCCATGTGTCGCAGATGGTCTCCGCAATCTTCGGTAAGTCATTCTGCAAGCTTTTAACAAGTTTACATTCTTCATGTCTCATAAGTCCCACCATTGCCATCAGCTCACCTGACTTTGTAATGCAGGTCCCAGGAGTTCCAACCTCAACCAGAATGTGCTGACCAAGCTGAAGGCGGTTTACACTTTGGTGGAGCAACTTTACACCGGGTCACAACGTGCTTTAGCCGTTGTGGCTCTGTCCAATGAAGTTCCCACTCACCTGGCAGACGTACTCAGGCGGCTTGCCGTACTTCCTCAACGCTTCCAAGAGCTGAGACGGGCTTCTGCAAGAGCCGGAGCTATAGCTGCTCTGAGCCGGGCCAAGGCGTTTCTACCGGAGCTAGACCCGGCCCACATCGCTCTTGGATACCCCAGCCTGAAGGAAGACGGTACCCCCTTTGACCAGAAAGACTTCGCCGCCTGTGTGAAGAGCGTGCACCTGGTGGCCACCTTGATTGGGAATGACACAGACCTTACCAAGTATCAGCCGGGCTATGACGCAGAGAATCAGAGGATCCCAACTCCACGCTATGAAGCAGTCAGCCTGATCCCGCCGACTCGTAAGCATACCTTCGCCCCAGAAGTTGACCCGGCCAGGTTAATTGATGATGAGGCTCAATTCGAAGCTTTGAGCGGCATTGACTGGAAATCATCAACCTTCCAGGTCATGGGAACAGCCGGAGGAGCGGAGAGGGATGAGCCGGGAACTTCAGCCCAACAAGCATCTTGATTTCTTAGGCGGCTCATGGTTACACCTTAAAACAATGCCTCACCTTTTGGACTCGGGGAGTCTTGTAATAGAGTAGGACAAACACTTAATTTTATCGTGCCATGGTGCACGTGTAGGGTGCTGAACTCCGTTGAAGCTGCTCCTTTATATTCCTCCGGGTTATGTTCGATCATCTCCCTTTCTTAAGTTAAAGAGCTGTCTTTAATTGTCCTGCATAGAAAACAAATCACAAGTCTCTGGGCGGCTTACCGCACTGAGAGTCATATATTTTACATATAACCCGGAATATGAACCGAAGTCATCAAAGACCGGCTCTCCATTACATCCTCGAGGTAACCATAACAGCATACTTGCAAGCCTTCAAGTATACTTCCGGTTTATGTAACCCAAATAATGAGGTTGAGAACTCAACTCCGGTTCACCAGCATTGATAATGCTTATTGTGTGCTATCATCATTGTTAAGCAAAGTTAAGCCGGCGGAGTAAGAACCGCCCTTGCACACTGTTGATATGATCAAAAGAACTTGTTGCAAACCAAAAAATCAAAACTTAGGGGCTTCTGGTTCGAATACGACCAGAGAACTGTCCCAAAGGGGTTAAGCTAAGATTCGAATGCGATCATAAGCCCCCAGTGGCTTTGGCGTTGCCGATCAAGAGGGTACCGACAGCTATGTTCTCTTTGGTTCGAATACGACCTATGTTTGAACAGGAAGCCCCCAAATGACCTTGAGAGTTGTTTAACGATGCTGATTCGAATACGATCCACGTCGGTTCCCAAAGGGGGTTGAACTATGATTCAAATATGATCAAGACAAACTCCCCAATGAGCTCGGCAATTTGCCAATCAAGTGGGTATCGATAGCTATGTTCTCTTTGGTTCGAATACGACCTATGTTTGAACAGGAAGCCCCCAAACGATCATATTGTTTAACGGCTAGATTCGAATACGATCATAAGCCGGATCAACCTCTAAGTGACCATGTAATGTTGTAATAGAAATAACAATAACACATTTGCCTTTGGAGGAGAAAAGGACAGAGGTCCTGCTTTATTATTTATCATAATATATACATGGCTATAGAAATATGTACATTATGAGAGCCGGTGGCTCAAGTGTAATAAGGCCGAAGCTGAGCTATGTTCCACGGCCGACGGGTCTGTTCCTCCGACTTACGTGAATCCTTGTGCTCCCGAACATCGATAAGGTAGTATGACCCGTTGTGCAAGTTCTTGCTGACCACAAAGGGCCCTTCCCAAGGCGGGGATAACTTGTGTGCATCTGTTTGATCTTGGATGAGCCGGAGCACCAGATCACCTTCCTGGAAGACTCTGGACTTAACCCGGCGACTGTGATAGCGGCGCAGGTCTTGTTGGTAAATCGCCGAGCGAGCCGCTGCCGCTGCCGCATCACGCTGTTCATCCAATAAGTCAAGAGCATCTTGGCGTGACCGCTCATTATCCGCCTCAACATAAGCCGCCACTCGAGGCGAGTCATGACGGATGTCGCTAGGGAGGACCGCCTCTGCTCCATAAACCATGAAGAAAGGCGTGTAACCCGTAGACCTGTTAGGAGTAGTATTGATGCTCCATAACACGGAGGGTAACTCCTCCACCCAACAACCCGGCGTCCGTTGCAAAGGGACCAAAAGCCGGGGCTTGATGCCCTTCAAGATTTCCTGATTGGCTCTCTCAGCTTGACCATTGGATTAAGGGTGAGCCACTGATGAAACATCAAGCCGAATATGCTCTCGTTGACAAAACTCCTCCATGGAACCTTTAGACAGATTGGTACCATTGTCAGTTATAATGCTGTGTGGAAAACCAAAGCGAAATATCGCCCTCTTCATGAACTGAACCGCTGTGGCTGCATCACACTTACTAACTAGCTCTGCTTCAACCCACTTTGTAAACTTGTCGACCGCCACCAAGAGGCGAGTCTTCTTATCCTTGGATCTTTTAAAAGGCCCAACCATATCAAGCCCCCAGACCGCAAACGGCCAAGTGATTGGAATCATCCTCAATTCTTGAGCCGGCACATGAGCCCGTCGCGAGAACCTCTGGAAACCGTCACATTTACTGACCAAATCCTCTGCATCAGCATGAGCCGTCAGCCAATAAAAACCATGACGAAAAGCCTTGGCCACAAGGGACTTTGAGCCGACATGATGGCCACAATCCCCCTCGTGAATTTCACGTAAAATTTCTTGACCTTCCGCAGGGGAAACACAACGCTGGAAAGTTCCAGTGACACTGCGACGATGCAGCTCACCGTTGATAATTATCATTGAGTTAGACCGCCGGGTTATTTGTGATTCACAATCCACTGCCGACCAATGGTTAACAGCGGTTCTGTGGAGCGGTTTTTCGCGCAATAAATCAACAAAACCTAAAGTCATTTCGCGTTCCCCTTCTAACGATTAATTACTCTTGCTATAAAACAGGCTCGTATTTTGGCCAAAGTTTCATCCTCAGGCAATTCTCCCCGGGTCATGTAAGCCAAGTACGGTACTGTCCAGTCTGGTGTAATGTGGAGAGCCGCCACCAACTGTGCCTCCGGGTCAGGAACAGCCAAGTCCTCCTCTGTAGGCAACTTAACAAAAGGGTTATGCAAAGTGTCCAAGAAAGTATTAGGCGGCACCGGCTTTCGCTGAGAGCCCAGCCGGCTTAAAGCATCAGCCGCCTCGTTCTTCCTGCGATCAATGTGCTCTACTTGGTAACCCTGAAAATGTCCAGCAATGGCATCAACTTCGCGGCGATAAGCCGCCATGAGAGGGTCCTTGGAATCCCACTTGCCTAACACTTGTTGGGCCACTAAATCTGAGTCGCCAAAGCACCTTACCCGGCTCAAGCTCATCTCCTTAGCCATCCGAAGACCATGGAGCAAGGCCTCGTACTCAGCCACATTGTTAGTACGGGGAAACATCAACCGTAGCACATAGCAAAACTTGTCACCTCGAGGGGAAGCTAATACAACTCGAGCCGCCGAGCCCTCCAATTGCCTAGACCCGTCGAAATGAATAGTCCAGTATGTATTATCCGGTTTCTCTTCAGGCACCTGCAGCTCTGTCCAGTCGTTGATGAAATCCACCAATGCTTGAGATTTGATAGCAGTGCGTGGAACGTATTTCAGACTATGAGGCCCAAGTTCTATAGCCCACTTAGCCACTCTTCCTGTGGCTTCCCTGTTTTGGATGATATCTCCTAGGTGTTGAGGATATAGACCTTAGAGTCACCTGCCAGAAGGGGCCGGGTTACTCATAATGGTCATCGCCAGAAGCCCGGCGCCAAGCTTGAAGACGGTGGGCCAAAGATGGGCTTAAGACCCGGATATGGCTTAAGGCCCGTAGTTACAATCATCATTATGGTAGAACTTGTAGTGTAAGGCAAGAATATTTGAGAGTCCGAGCCGGACACTCTTATGAGCCGGCTGGGACTCTGAGAGCTGCTGGGCGTCAGCCTCCCTATATAAAGGGATGACCCAGCAGCGGTTTAGAGGGAGGAGAGATCTCATCGAGAGCCAGGCATAGTAGTTAAGCTCCCTGGTCATCGAAACCCTAATCAATTCCACCTCAACTGGACGTAGGCTTTTACCTTCATCGTAAGGGGCCGAACCAGTATAAACCCTCGCGTCCCTTGTCCCGTTTAACCCCTTCAAGCTTCCTAGTGGCGATGGCTCCACGACTAAGTCCTAGCTTGAGGACATCTGCCGTGACAATTCCACGACAGTTGGCGCCCACCGTGGGGCCAGCGCACGGTGGATTTGAGTTCTTGAAGGGCAGCTTCGAAGGGCTCAAGGGATATGCTGTGGGCCGGATGACCAAGAGTCGTCGCGGCAAGCTCTACATCGACGATGCAAACTGGGGCCCCGACGCCGGCTCAATTGAGTACGGGTACCGGGTCCCCTTCGGCGGAATTCATGTTTTCATTGGCAAGATTGGCGAGCCGGGCCCTGAGCCGGATCTCTGCGCCGATCTCATCGAGACGGCTCAGCGCGTACGACCCGCCCGGGCCCTGCCTGCCTTAAAGCATGCTTTTGTGGGATGTATCCATGGAGGGCTCTCTGATAGATCTGGATCTGGTGATGAGACGGCCGCCGGCTCTGACGGCGAGTCATCCACAGATGAGTCAAACTCGTTGTATCAACTTCAAGATGGCAGGCTAATGGGTTGTTCCGATGGTGACAGTATTCCGGACCCGTTTGAGCCGCCGAGCCGGGTCGGAATCTTCATGGCCGGGGCGCAGCCTGTTCAGAACCCTGCTGCTGGAGCGGGAAACCCGGTGCCCTCGCCGTCTCAGGTGCTGATGGATCTCACGGACAAGATGACGGCCCTGTTGACCGCCGCGGTTGACCCGGCGGATCAAGCTCAGCATGATGCGGAGGTGGCGCAGTTAAAGTTAGACCTAGTGAAAGCTAAGGAGGATCTGGCAGCGGAAGGGATCAGGATGGCTGCGGAGAGGGCGGCTCTCGACGCCCAAACTCAGTTGATCCAGGCGCAGTCCTTCCGGCTCACGATGGACCACAACGCGTCCAATGAGGTCATGAGAAGGAGGCATCAAAAGGCCCAATCCCGACTCCCTCCGGTTTACGATCCTCGAAACCTCTTCAACACGCCAGGTGCAGGGTCTAGTAACCCGCCAGGGATCATAGTGCCCGGGTCTGGGAACCCTATTCAGCCGCAAGTGATGGGGCCTCCCCGGGTGAGCCCTGCCTCGCCTCAGTATGTGCCAATACCACCGGGTCATTATGCTAACCCGCTGGAGAACATGGTAGCCGCAGCAGCGCGGCTGGTGGCCCTCCCAATTGACGGCGACTCTCCGACGGCTATGGAAACCCGCCGGGTCAGGGAACTCCTTCAGACAGCACTGGCGCAGCAAGAGGCGTACTCCTACAGCCGGGACAGGATCGACTCGACCCCTCGTCCAGGCCGGAGCCCGAGTTACAGCAGACACATGGTCTCAGCGACCGGCTCAAGTAACGTCCGACGCCATGACCCGCCCCTTGGCCATGGCCCGGCTCATAACGGAGCCTTTCACGCAGCAGACCAAGACAGAGCGCGGCAAGAGGTGGAGCAGGTGCCTCAGTTGACGGCTTACCAGACTCCCCCGGCTTATCCGACGACTTCCGTTGACGTGGGTATCCCTACCAGGACTGGAGGTGTCCCTTGTTTAGTGCCAGCTCTCCGCAATGAGCGTCTACCCAAGGACTTCAAAGGCCCTAGGAAGGTGCCTAATTACACGGCTGACTTACAACCCGCAGCCTGGATCGAGAGTTACGAGATGGCCATGGAACTGCTGGAAGTCAGTGAAGCGGCAATGGCCAAGTACTTCACCATGATGTTGGATGGGACTGCCCGCACTTGGTTGAAAGGGCTACCACCGAATTCCATCGGGTCTTGGGCTGAGCTGAAAGCCCGGTTCATCCAAAATTTCAAGGATACCTGTAGGCAGTCTATGTCAATTGTGGATTTGACTAACTGCAAGTAGCAGGAGGGTGAGTCTACGACACATTGGGTTCGCCGGGTCAAGGAGATCATACATTCATCGGATAAGATGGATGCCGGCTCTGCAGTCTTGATGTTGGAGCAAAATTGTTGTTTTCTGCCCCTGAAGATGAAACTCGGGCGGCTTAAGCGCGACTGCAATGATATGGGTAGGCTGATGGCGGCTCTCGTCAAGTACGCCGATTCTGATGGTACCAAGGACCCCTCTTCAGATGATGAAAGGACAGGGAAGGGAAAGAAGAACGGCAATGGCAAGGGTCCTCAGCATAACCCGGGGAACCAAGGAGGTGGCAAGCGTAAGGCCGACGGCAGCCTAGAGTTCGTGGCCAACGCCAGCTCACAGGGCAATAGCCAGAGACGCAAGGGGAGGCCCCCTCCCCGAGCCGGCGGGTCAGGCCCGACGCTGGAGCAGCTGTTGAATGAGCCCTGTCCGAGGCATGGCTCTAGAGAGAAGCCAGCTACTCATCTGTGGAAGGATTGTGCAATCATGAAGGCCTTTAAGAATTCCAACGCCTTTAACGGCAACAATGGCCCGGGCGGTGGCTCAGGCGCCGGCGGCTTTCATGGTCCGGGCGGCGGCTCAAATTCTAATCCTCAGAACGGTCAAGGGGGCTTTAATCAACAGTCGGGCCAGGGTCATCAACAGCAGCAGGGGGGTTATCAGACCAATCCAAAGCAGCGTAGCGGTGGACAGTATCATGTATTTACCACCAGTCTGTGTAAGCGAGATCAGAAGCTTCATAAGAGGGCTGTGAATGCTGTTGAGCTGGCGGTTCCGCGCTACTTACGGTGGTCTGAGCAGCCTATAGTGTGGAGTAGGGAGGATCACCCTCCCCGGGTGGATAATCCGGGTCACTTGGCCTTGGTGGTGGCTCCTCAGGTGGGAGGATATAAGTTCACTAAGGTGCTCATGGATGGAGGCAGCAGCATCAACATCCTCTATTATGACACTTTCCGTCGTATGGGGTTGATTGATAAGAACCTCAGCCAGTCAAACACTATTTTCCATGGTGTAGTACCTGGTAAGTCGGCTTATCCAGTCGGCAAGATCGAGTTGGAAGTGGCCTTTGGAGACGAGCACAACTACAGGGTGGAAAAATTGACCTTTGAGGTGGTCAAGATAAGAAGCCCGTATCATGCCATATTTGGGCGGCCGGCGTACGCCAAGTTCATGGCACGGCCGTGTTATGTGTATTTACAGCTCAAGATGCCGGGTCTCAATGGGACCATTACGGTTCATGGCAGCCGGAAGGTGGCCTTGGAGTGTGAGGAAGGCGATGCGGCTTATGCAGAATCTGTTTGTGCAACAGAGGAGTTAAAATTTTACAAAGACAATGTTGCCCAACAGATATGACCTCTCTGAAAAAGCCAACTACGGAGCATGAGCCGGCAATGAAATTTAAGTCGGCTGATGAGACTAAACTTGTTGATTTCGTTCCAGGTGACTCATCTCAGCAGTTTAGCATCAGTGCCAATCTGGATCCAAAATAGGAAAGCGCGCTCATCGAGTTCATCCGTGAGAATAGGGACATTTTTGCATGGAAACCTTCTGACATGCCAGGTGTACCTAGAGAACTCGCTGAGCACACTCTCAATGTTGATCCGAAATTTAAGCCGGTCAGGCAATTCCTTCGGCGGTTTAATGAAGAGAGGCGGAAAGCTATTGGTGAAGAGGTGGCCCGGCTCTTAGCGGCCGGATTTATTGTTGAAGTCTTTCACCCGGAGTGGTTAGCTAACCCGGTCCTGGTGCTCAAGAAGAACGGCACCTGGCGGATGTGTGTGGACTACACGGACTTAAACAAGGCGTGTCCGGCTGATCCTTTTGCCCTTCCCCGTATTGATCAAATTATTGATGCTACGGCAGGTTGTGAGCGCTTAAGCTTCTTGGATGCTTATTCCGGATATCATCAGATTAAAATGGAAGTTAAGGACCAGGAGAAGACGACGTTCATCACTCCCTTTGGAGCCTTCTGCTATGTATCTATGCCCTTTGGACTCAAGAGTGCACAGGCGACTTATCAGCGTTGCGTGCAGAACTGTCTTCATAACCAGATTGGGCGCAATGTTCATGCTTATGTGGATGACATTGTGGTTAAATCCAGGAAGGAGGAAACTTTGATAGATGATCTAAGGGAAACCTTTGATAATCTCCGGGTCTACAAGATGATGCTTAACCCGGCCAAGTGTGTCTTTGGTGTTCCTGCAGGCAAGCTCTTGGGTTTCTTGGTTTCTAACAGAGGCATTGAAGCTAACCCGGAGAAGATCAAAGCCATCACCTCCCTGGCTAAGCCGGCGTGTATAAACGACATCCAGTGCTTGGCGGGTCGTATCGCTGCTTTAAGCCGTTTTATAAGCCGTTTGGGGGAGAAGGCCATGCCATTATATCAGTTGATGAAGAAAACTGATGACTTTGTCTGGAATGATGCAGCTAATACTGCTTTTGAGGATTTGAAGAGACAGCTGGCCGAGCCCCCAGTCCTTGCCGCTCCGGTTGACAAAGAGCCTTTATTGTTGTATGTGGCTGCTAACACACGAGCCGTCAGTGTGGCTGTGGTGGTGGAGCGCAAGGAGGAGGGTAAGGAGCATCCGGTTCAGCGGCCGGTTTATTATGTCAGCGAAGTGCTCATCGAGTCCAAACAGCGGTATCCACATTGGCAGAAGCTTGTTTATGGTGTGTTCATGGCAAGTCGGAAACTTAAGCATTATTTCCAGGGTCACCCCATCACTGTGGTTAGTTCTGCCCCCATTGGAGATATCATTCAAAACAGAGAGGCCACAGGGAGAGTGGCTAAGTGGGCTATAGAGCTCGGACCTCATGGTCTGAAATACGTGCCACGCACTGCTGTTAAATCTCAGGCCTTGGTGGATTTCATCAATGATTGGACAGAGTTACAAGTGCCCGAGCAAAAGCCGGATAACACATACTGGACTATTCACTTCGATGGGTCCAGGCAATTGGAGGGCTCGGGGGCTGGAGTCGTGTTGGCTTCCCCTAAGGGTGACAAATTCCATTATGTGCTACAGTTGATGTTTCCTTGCACTAACAATGCGGCGGAGTACGAGGCCTTGCTCCACGGTCTTCGGATGGCTAAGGAGATGAGCTTGAGCCGGGTAAGGTGCTTCGGCGACTCAGACTTGGTGGCTCAACAAGTATCAGGAAAGTGGGACTCCAAGGACCCTCTCATGGCGGCTTATCGCCGCGAAGTTGATGCCATCGCTGGGCACTTTCAGGGTTACCAAGTAGAGCACATCGATCGCAGGAAGAACGAGGCAGCTGATGCTTTAAGCCGGCTGGGCTCTCAGCGAAAACCGGTGCCACCTAATACTTTCCTGGACGTCCTGCATAACCCTTCTGTTAAGTTGCCCACAGAGGAAGACTTGGCTGTCCCTGACCCGGAGGCACGGCTGGTGGCGGCTCTTCACATCATCCCGGACTGGATAGTGCCCTATCTGGCTTACATGACCCGGGGAGATTTGCCTGAGGACAAAAATTTGGCCAGGCAAATAACCCGGCGGTCTAAGTCAATGGTTGTTATCAATGGTGAGTTGCATCGCAGCAGTGTTACAGGAGCGTTCCAGCGATGTGTCTCCCCTGAGGAAGGGCAAGACATCTTGCGTGAAAATTCATGAAGGAGATTGTGGCCATCACGCCGGCTCAAAGTCTCTTGTGGCCAAGGCTTTTCGTCATGGTTTTTATTGGCTGACAGCTCATGCTGATGCGGAGGACTTGGTCAGTAAATGTGTTGGTTGCCAAAGGTTCTCGCGACGGGCTCATGTGCCGGCTCAGGAGCTGAGGATGATCCCAATTACTTGGCCCTTTGCGGTCTGGGGGCTTGATATGGTTGGGCCTTTTAAAAGGTCCAAGGATAAGAAGACCCACCTCTTGGTGGCAGTTGACAAATTTACCAAGTGGGTTGAAGCGGAACCAGTTAGCAAGTGCGATGCAGCCACGGCGGTTCAATTTATGAAAAAGGTGATTTTTCGCTTTGGCTTTCCGCATAGCATTATAACTGACAATGGTACCAATCTATCCAAAGGCGCCATGGAAGAGTTTTGTCAACGAGAGCATATCCGACTTGATGTTTCATCAGTGGCTCATCCTCAATCCAATGGTCAAGCTGAGAGAGCTAATCAGGAGATTCTGAAGGGCATCAAGCCCCGGCTTTTGGTCCCTTTGCAACGGACGCCGGGTTGTTGGGTGGAGGAGTTGCCCTCCGTGTTATGGAGCATCAACACTACTCCTAACAGGTCTACAGGTTTCACGCCTTTCTTCATGGTTTATGGGGCGGAAGCAGTCCTCCCCAGTGACATCCGTCATGACTCGCCTCGAGTGGCGGCTTATGTTGAGGCGGATAATGAACAGGCGCGCCAAGATGCTCTTGACTTGTTGGACGAACAGCGTGATGTGGCAGCAGTTCGCTCAGCGATTTACCAACAAGACCTGCGCCGTTATCATAGTCGCCGGGTTAAATCCTGGGTCTTCCAGGAAGGCGATCTGGTGCTCCGGCTCATCCAAGATCAAACAAATGCGCACAAGCTATCCCCGCCTTGGGAAGGGCCCTTTGTGGTCAGCAAGAATTTGCACAACGGGTCATATTACCTCATTGACATTCGGGAGCACAAAGATTCACGTAAGTCGGAGGAAGAGACCCGTCGGCCGTGGAATATAGCTCAGCTTCGGCCTTACTACACTTGAGCCACCGGTTCTCGTAATGTACATATTTCTCTAAGCCGTGTATATATTATAATAAGCAATAAAGCAGGACCTCTGTCCTTTTTTCTCCTACAAATGTGAATGTGTTGTTTCCATGGCAAGATCACATGATAACTTGAAGGAGGATCCGGCTGATGATCGTATTCGAATCTAGCCGTAGGCAATAAAGTCACTTGGGGGCTTCCTGTTCAAACATAGGTCGTATTCGAACCAAAGAGAACATAGCTGTCGATACCCATTTGATTGGCAAAGTGCCGAGCTCATTGAGGAGTTTTTCTTTGATCATATCTGAATCATAGTTCAACCCCCTTTGGGAACCGACGTGGATCGTATTCGAATCAGCGTCGTTAAACAATTCTTAAAGTCATTTGGGGGCTTCCTGTTCAAACATGGGTCGTATTCGAACCAAAGAGAACATAGCTGTCGGTACCCTCTTGATTGGCATCGCCACACCCACTGGGGGCTATATGATCGCATTCGAATCTTAGTATAACCCCTTTGGGACGGGTCTCTGGTTGTATTCGAACCGGAAGCCCCTAAGTTTTTCTGATTTATAGCGAGTTCTTCTGATTATTTCAGGTATGCACGGCGGGTCTCACTTTGCCGGCTTAACTTTGATTTACAGTGCTAGTCGAATACAATCGGCGTCATTAAGACTGGTAAACCGGAATTGAGGTACCAACCTTATTGCCCAGGTTATCTAAGACGGAAGAGTGCTTGCAAGCTGGTAAGTGTGTTGTTACGGTTATACCAAGGACATAATTGAGGACCAGTCTTTTGTGGTTCATATTCCGGGTTATATGCATAAGACTATGATTCTCAGTGCGGTAAGCCGCCTAGAGACCGGTGATTTGTCTTTCTATGCAGGATAGTTAAAGGCACCTATTTGAGCTTAAGGAAAGTAAATGATCAATTATGACCCGGAGAAGTATAAAGGAGACAACCTCAATGGAATTCAGCATTCAACGTGTGCACGATGGCACGGCAAAATTAAAGTGTTGGTCCTATTCTATTACAATACTCATCGAATCCAAAAGGGTGAGGCATTGTTTCACATAAACCGCCTACAGAGTTACGACGCTTGCTGGGTTGAGGTTTCCGGCTCATCCCTCTCCGCTCCTCCGGCTGTTCCCAAGACCTAGAAAGTTGACGACTTCCAGTCAATGCCGCTCAGAGCTTCAAATTGAGCTTCCTCGTCAATTAACCCGGCCGAGTCAATTTCCGGGGCAAAGGTGTGCTTACGAGTCGGCGGGACTAAGCTGATGGCTTCGTAACGCGGAGTGGGGATCCTCTGATTCTCGGCATCGTAACCCGGCTGGTACTTGGTCAGATCCGTGTCATTTCCAATCAGAGTGGCCACCGGGCGTACGATCTTCACGCAGGCTGCGAAGTCCTTTTGGTCGAAGGCGGTGCCGACTTCCTTCAAGCTGGGATAGCCAAGGGCAATGTCCGCCGGGTCTAGTTCTGGAAGAAACGCCTTGGCCCGGCTCAGAGCAGCTATGGCTCCGGCTCTTGCAGAGGCCCGTCGCAGCTCTTGAACACGCTGAGGAAGAACGGCAAGCCGGCGAAGGACTTCCGCCAGGTGAGTCGGCACCTCATTGGATAGGGCAACCACAGCCAAGGCGCGCTGTGACCCGGTGTACAGTTGCTCCACCAGGGTGTACACGGCCTTCAACTTGGTCACCACACTTTGGTTGAGGTTGGCGCTTCTGGGACCTGTGTAACAGAGTAAGATAAGCCGCCGGTAATGATGGGTTATGAGACATAAAAATTATAAACTGGACGGAAGCCGGTGGAATGACTTACCGAAGATTGCGACAACCATCTGGGACACTTGGCGCTTTAAGCCGGAGAGTTCGGCGGTTTTCTCTGACAGAGCCTTCTCCGCCTGTTCAGCCCGGTTCACCAGAGTAGCCTTCTCTTCGGCCCAGGCTTTCCGTTCAGCGTCAAAATCCGTCTTCAGCTTTTCTTGCGCAGCAATACTGGACACAAATTTGGCATTCGCCTTCCGGGTCTCAGTTTCTTGCGTCTTCAGGCGGATCTTTAAATCGGAGATGTCAGCCTCAAACTTCTTGCAAGCAGCCTGCATAATTTCCGGGTTATAGCATGAACAGTTACTATGCAAATTTAAAGTCCCAAGCGTTTTCCAAGCAAAGACACTTGGCACTTGGGGGCTAATGCATATCGAACGTTCCTATCTACAAATTACCGATTCATGGAAGTAAGCCGGAACTTAAGTCTACAACATATTCAATCATAAGTCGTCGACTTGGGGGCTAGTATGGTAAAGATAACTATGCAGTAAAGCAAGAAGAGTGGTACCTCAGACTTCTGCTGAATCTGATTCACCATGTCGATCTCTAAGTCCCGGCTCTTGTGCACCTGACTGACATAGCCGGAGACGATCTCTCCGATGTTCAGATTGGCGTAGTAGGTGAGGTCCAGATTAGCCTAGCGGCGCCCTAGCAACTCCTCCTTGGCGGAGCACTTGGCCAGCGCAGTAGGTCTCCCCGGCTCGACAAACTCCGTCCGGGTGATTACCACGTCCGGGTCATTGACCGGGTGAGCCAGGTTGGAGGTCTCCGGGTTAGCAGAAGTTTCTTGAGGTTCTTGAGCTGAAGGGGCAGAGGCAACTGGCGGTTCTTGAGCTGCAACCTCCGGTTCAGGCAAGTCCGGCTCTTCGACCGGCTTGTTCTTCTTCGCCCTCTTGCTGAGCTTTGCCTGGGCACTGAAAGGACAAAAAGGTTAGTACAAAAGTATGAGTAAAGATAAGCACAATAAGAGATGATCATCATTACCCGGGTACGGTTTTGAAGGCCGACAGATTTGACTGCATCGAGTCACCAGAGGAAGGAGACGTTTCCTGATAATTTGAATCAGAAGAATTGAGAGGTTCACGTATAACACCCGGCAGAGGATGAAAAGGATATAAGTTGGAAATAACCTCGGTCCGGCGCTTCCTTGATGCCTCAGGTAAGCCGGAGGAGAGGTCAACATCCTTGTTGGTCCGGGTGTGCCGCCGGTTCTCATGAATCTGTTGCTTCAAAAGAAATTGAGGATCTTGAGAAGCTAAAGGATGTGAAAATCTTACTTTCCGGCTTACCCTTCGGACTTTCAGCCTTGGCAAGGGCTCCGAGTCGGAGGAAAGTGTCATTACCTCTTCAACCACTGGGTTACTTGCTCCGGTGTCATCCTATTGATGAATGGTATTGATAAGGTGGACAGAAATAAACAAGACATACAACAAGATCTTACAGGTTCAGGGGTTACCTCTGACTCGGAGCTGTCGCTTAGTTGCATCAGCTCTGAAGCAGTAGGCCTACTTCCCTTCTTGTGGGGAGCGGCTCTCTTGGCGGCTTTCTTCGCCTTCCTGGCCTTCTTGGCCGCCTCATGGTCGTATTTGACCTTCCAGAATTTGTCATCCGCCTGAAAAATACAATGACGAGTTCTTAAGGTTCGGATGAAAGTTATTTACAGAAGAAAATAAGATGTTCAGATCAGCGGCTTACTGCTGGAGCCGGGTTGGTCTTGCAGAAGGGGCTTAAGCCGGTCCTCCCGCAGTCTGCCAAGCTCTCGTTCAAGAGAGCCTTGGTCATGTCCTCAGCAACGTCTTGAGGAAGATCGTTGCGGCTGTGTCTCAGGGGGTCATCCTTTCGGCCCGTGTACTCACACATTAAGCTGGGGCGGCGGCTCAACGGGATCACCCGCCAGGAGATCCAGACTCGGACCAGGTCAATTCCATTGAGACCATTGCCCAGGAGAGCCTTGATCTTGTTAATCGTGGGGAGCAGAGGTTGGCGCTCCGCTTGAGTTAGCTTGTCTGACAAAGGGTGTGTTGGTTCCAGACGCGAGGGGCGAAAGCCGGGCAGCGGGCTCTCGTCAGCCGGCGACGTGTCTTGGCAGTAGAACCACGTCTGGTTCCAGTCCTTTGGGTGGCTTGGCGGCTCGGCGTAAGGGAAGAGGCAGTCTCTCCGTCGCTGAATGGAGATTCCGCCAAGTTCCAAACTTGGCCCGTTGGCGCACTCGTTCTGGCGGTTTAGGTAGAAGAGCTCTCTGAAGAGCAGCAGGCTGGGCTCTTCTCCAAGATAAACCTTGCAGAACACTTGGAAATTGCATATGTTGGACACCGAGTTGGGTCCTATATCTTGTGGCCGCAGGTCAAAGAAATTCAGTACATCCCTGAAGAACTTTGAGTCGGGCGGTGCGAAGCCCCGGCTCATGTGATCCGCAAAAATCACTACCTCCCCGTCCTTTGGCTGTGGTCTCTCCTCTGACGGGTCAGGGGCACGGTAGGACATGACGTCCTTCTTGGGCAGGTAACCCGACTTTACAAAATCCGCTAAGGTCTCGTCGGTGACATTGGACCTCATCCAATTGCAAGTGATGGATGCTTTAGGAGCTTTGGGAGGCATGGTGAAAGTCGGCAGCCTATGATAAAAGGAAACGTCCAGTTTAATTATAAGCCGGAGGAAATTTACAGTTCAATGTTAAAGTGGCGGCTTATGGAGGGGACTAATGACATATATCTAGGTGCATCGGGTTATCTAAGCCGCCCGAGGTATTGAGAGCAATTCAATTATCTACAGCCTTGCTGCAAATGAGCCGGAATTTTTTTACAGTACGTGGCTTCTTTAAGTCGGAAACGTAAACCGCCACGACTCGGCAGGTGTAGTTTTTTACTAAGTGTGGTGAAAACAGGTTTCACACATCGCAGTAAATAATTTGGATCAAAACGGTCGGTTGAAAAGGAAAATTCCTAGACCTAAAAACAGACGCAGAAGAAGTCTGCGGGTTCGAACGAAGCATCTATGCAGTAAAAAGGGGATCTATTTGCATTAGGAATGGAAGTGAAACAGCTATCGCAGTGGTTCTATACAAGTCTAAGATTAAAAGGGGTGGTAAAAATCAAATCTACTGAGGGCCTGCGAAGAACGGTGAAGAACACGGGAAGAACAAGAAGAAACCCTACTGCAGATCTGTTCTACGGGGCAGCAAGGACTTACAGGTGCTGGTGAGTCGCGGAGGTCGCTGCCGTTCTCTGGACACAACAGGTTGATGTAGCGGCCGGAGTCGGTGAGGACGAGAAGACCCGCGGCGGCGACGGCAACAGAGCTCGAGCGGAAGAGCAGTGGCGCGAGGAGGAAGACGGGTGTTTGAAGGCTCATCGGGCCGGACTATTTATAAGGGTAAGCTCATAAGTGGGCGCGAGAAACGAGGAGACCACGGCGTGGTTATCTCCCCATGAAACGCCTCGATTTTCGGGATGGCAGTAAAGATAAGATCCGTTGCGGATATAGTGGAGTAAAAAATGGACTTAATGGAAGATGATGTCACGGCGGATTACCCGGAGTCCAGAGGATGACGTCACGCCGGGTTATGGCCTTCACACAATTGTAAGCCGGAGATTTTCTGTCGAAAGAATTGAAGATTGACATGAGCCGGCTCAAATCAATCTGGGGCCTAATGTTGAGGATATAGACCTTAGAGTCACCCGCCAGAAGGGGCCGGGTTACTCATAATGGTCATCGCCAGAAGCCCAGCGCCAAGCTTGAAGACGGTGGGCCAAAGATGGGCTTAAGACCCGGATATGGCTTAAGGCCCGTAGTTACAATCATCATTATGGTAGAACTTGTAGTGTAAGGCAAGAATATTTGAGAGTCCGAGCCGGACACTCTTATGAGCCGGCCGGGACTCTGAGAGCTGCTGGGCGTCAGCCTCCCTATATAAAGGGACGACCCGGCAGCGGTTTAGAGGGAGGAGAGATCTCATCGAGAGCCAGGCATAGCAGTTAAGCTCCCTGTTCATCGAAACCCTAATCAATTCCACCTCAACTGGACGTAGGCTTTTACCTTCACCGTAAGGGGCCGAACCAGTATAAACCCTCGCGTCCCTTGTCCCGTTTAACCCCTTCAAGCTTCCTAGTGGCGATGGCTCCACGACTAAGTCCTAGCTTGAGGACATCTGCCGTGACAATTCCACGACACTAGGGGAGCAGAACTAACCACAGTGATAGGGTGACCCTGGAAATAATGCTTAAGCTTCCGGCTTGCCATGAATACCCCATAAACAAGCTTCTGCCAATGTGGATACCGTTGTTTGGACTCAATGAGTACCTCGCTGACGTAGTAAACCGGCCGCTGAACCGGATACTCCTTACCCTCCTCCTTACGCTCCACCACGACAGCCACACTGACGGCCCGTGCATTAGCGGCTACATACAGCAATAAGGGCTCCTTGTCAACAGGAGCAGCAAGGACTGGGGGCTCAGCCAGCTGTCTCTTCAAATCCTCAAAAGCAGCATTAGCAGCATCATTCCAGATAAAGTCATCTGTTTTCTTCATCAACTGGTACAGTGGCATGGCTTTTTCACCCAAACGGCTTATAAACCGGCTCAAAGCAGCGATGCGGCCCGCCAGACGCTGGACGTCGTTTATGCACGCCGGCTTAGCCAGAGAGGTGATTGCCTTGATCTTTTTCGGGTTAGCTTCAATGCCTCTGTGAGAAACCAGAAAACCCAAGAGCTTGCCTGCGGGAACACCAAAAACACACTTGGCCGGGTTAAGCATCATCTTGTAAACCCGGAGATTATCAAAGGTTTCTCTAAGATCATCTACCAAGGTCTCCTTCTCCCTGGATTTAACCACGATATCATCCACATAAGCATGAACGTTGCGCCCAATTTGGTTATGAAGACAATTCTGCACGCAACGCTGGTAAGTCGCCTGTGCACTCTTGAGCCCGAAAGGCATAGACACATAGCAGAAGGCTCAAAAGGGAGTGATGAACACCGTCTTCTCCTGGTCCTTAACTGCCATTTTAATCTGATGGTATCCAGAATAAGCATCCAAAAAACTTAAGCGCTCACAACCCGCTGTAGCATCAATAATTTGATCAATACGGGGGAGGGCAAAAGGATCAGCCGGACAAGCTTTGTTTAAATCCGTGTAGTCCACACACATCCGCCAGGTGCCGTTCTTCTTGAGCACGAGCACCGGGTTAGCTAACCATTCTTGATGAAAAACTTCAACAATAAACCCAGGCGCCAAGAGCCGGGCTACCTCCTCACCAATGACTATCCGCCTCTCCTCATTAAACCGCCGAAGGAATTGCCTGACCGGCTTAAATTTCGTATCAATATTGAGAGTGTGCTCAGCGAGTTCTCTAGGTACACCTGGCATGTCAGAAGGTTTCCATGCAAAAATGTCCTTGTTCTCACGGATGAACTCGATGAGCGCGCCTTCCTATTTCGGATCCAGATTGGCACTGATGCTGAACTGCTGAGATGAGTCACCTGGAACAAAGTCAACAAGCTTAGTCTCATCAGCTGACTTAAATTTCATTGCCGGCTCATGCTCCGTGGTTGGCTTCTTCAAAGACGTCATATCTACCGGGTCAACATTGTCCTTGTAAAACTTCAACTCCTCTGTTGCACAAACAGATTCAGCGTAAGCAGCGTCACCTTCCTCACACTCCAAGGCTATCTTTCTGCTGCCATGAACCGTAATGGTCCCATTGTGACCTGGAGCTGCAAATACACGTAACACGGCCGTGCCATAAACTTGGCGTAAGCCGGCCGCCCAAATAAAGCATGATACAGACTTCTTATCTTAACCACCTCAAAGGTTAGTTTTTCCGCCCTGTAATTGTACTCATCTCCAAAGGCTACTTCCAGCTCAATCTTACCGACTGGATACGCCGACTTACCGGGCACCACGCCATGGAAAACAGTATTGGACTGGCTGAGATTTTTATCGGTTAAACCCATACGACGGAAGGTCTCATAGTAGAGGATGTTGATACTGCTGCCTCCGTCCATGAGCACTTTAGTGAATTTATATCCCCCAACCCGAGGAGCCACCACCAAGGCCAGGTGACCCGGATTATCAACCCGGGGACGATGATCTTCCCTACTCCACACAATAGGCTGCTCAGACCATCTTAAATAGCGTGGAACCGCCGGCTCAACAGCATGCACAGCCCTTTTATGGAGCTTCTGCTCTCGCTTGCACAGACTGGTAGTAAACACATGATACTGCCCGCCATTGAGCTGTTTTGGATTGGTCTGGTATCCCACCTGCTGCTGCTGATGATGACCCTGGCCGGACTGCTGATTAAAACCCGCTTGAACATTCTGAGCATTGGAATTTGAACCGCCGCCCGGGACATGAAAGCCGCCGGCGCCTGAGCCGCTGCCCGGGCCACTGTTGCCATTGAAAGCATTGGAATTTTTAAAGGCCTTCATGATTGCGCAGTCCTTCCATAGATGAGTGGCCGGCTTTTCCCTAGAGCCATGCCTTGGACAAGGCTCATTCAACAACTGCTCAAGCATCGGGCCTGACCCGCCGGCACGGGGAGGCGGTCTCCCCTTACGCCGGTGGTTGTTACCCTGTGAATTGGTGTTGGCCACAAACTCCATGCTGCCATCAGCCTTCCGCTTGTTACCTCCCTAGTTCGCCGAGTTATGCTGGGGGCCCTTGCCATTGCCATTCCGTTTTCCCTTCCCTGTCCTTTCATCATCCGATGCGGGATCCTTGGTACTATCAGAGTCGGCGTACTTGACTAGAGCCGCCATCAGCGTACCCATATCATTGCAATCGCGCTTGAGCCGCCCGAGCTTCATCTTCAGGGGCGTAAAACGACAATTCTGCTCTAACATTAAGACTGCAGAGCCGGCATCCATTTTATCAGATGAATGTATTATCTCTTTGACCCGGCAAACCCAATGGGTTGTAGACTCACCCTCCTGCTGCTTACAGTTAGTCAAATCCACAATTGACATAGACTGCCTACAGGTATCTTTGAAGTTTTGGATGAACCGGGTTTTTAGTTCAGCCCAAGACCCGATAGAATTTGGTGGCAGTCCTTTCAACCAAGTGCGAGCAGTCCCATCTAACATCATGGTGAAATACTTGGCCATTGCCGCTTCGCTGACCTCCAGCAACTCCATAGCCATCTCGTAACTCTCAATCCATGCTCCGGGTTGCAAATCAGCCGTGTAATTAGGTACCTTCCTAGGCCCCTTGAAATCCTTGGGCAGATGTTCATTACGGAGAGCCGGCACCAGACAAGGAACACCTCTGGTCCTCGTAGGTATACCCGCGTCGATGGAAGCCGTCGGATAAGCCGGGAGTGGTTGGTAAGCCGTCAACTGAGCCGCCTGCTCCGCCTCTTGCCGTGCTCTGTCTTGGTCCACCGCGTTAAAGGCTCCATTATGAACCGGGCCATGGCCAGGAGGCAAGAGTTGGTGCCGGACATTGCTTGAGCCGGTCGCTGAGACCATGTGCCTGCTATAACTCGGGCTCCGGCCTGGACGAGGGGTTGAATGAATCCTGTCCCGGCTATAAGAATATGCCTCCTATTGCGCCAGAGCCGTCTGAAGGAGTTCTCTGACCCGGCAGGTTTCGACCGCCGTTGGAGAGTCACCCTCGATTGGGAGAGCCGCCAGTCGCGCCGCCGCGGCGACCATGTTTTCCAACGGGTTGGCATAATGACTCGGTGGTATTGGCATGTACTGAGGCGGGGTAGTGTTCACCCGGGGAGGCCCCATCACTTGGGGCTGAATTGGCGCTCCAGCCCCGGGCACCGTGATCTCTGGCGGGTTACTGGGCCCTGCACCAGGCATGTTGAAGAGGTTTCGAGGATCGTAAATCGGAGGGAGTCGAGATTGAGCCTTTTGATGCCTCCTTCTCATGTTCACATTGGACGCGTTCTGATCCATCGTGAGCCGGAAAGACTGTGCTTGAATCCGCTGAGCCTGGGCGTCGAGAGCCGCCCTCTCTGCAGCCATCCTGATCCCTTCCGCCGCCAGATCCTCCTTGGATTTTGCTAGATCCAATCTTAACTGTGCCACCTCCGCGTCATGCTGAGCTTGATCCGCCGGGGTGACCGTAGCAGTTAACAGGGCCGTCATCTTGTCTGTGAGATCCATCAGCACCTGAGCCGGCGAGGGCACAGGGCTTCCTGCCCCAGTAGCGGGGTTTTGAACAGGTTGTGAGCCGGCCATGAAGATTCCAACCTGGCTCGGCAGCTCAAAGGGGTCCGGAATACTGTCGCCATCGGAACAACCCCTGAGCCTGCCATCTTGAAGTTGATACAACGAGTTTGACTCATCCGTGGACGACTCACCATCAGAGCGGGCGGCCGTCTCATCTCCAGATCCAGATCCTTCAGAGGGTCCTCCATGGACGCATCCCACAAAAGCATGCTTCAAGGCAGGCAGAGCCCGGGCGGGTCGTGCACGCTGAGCCGTCTCGATGAGGTCGGCGCAGTGGTCCGGCTCAGGGCCCGGCTCACCAATCTTGCCAATGAAGACATGGATTCCACCGAAGGGGACCCGGTACCCGTACTCGATTGAGTCGGCGTCGGGGCCCCAGTTCACGTCGTCGATGTAGAGCTTGCCGCGATGACTCTTGGTCATCCGGCCCACAGCGTATCCCTTGAGCCCTTCGAAGCTGCCCTTTAAGAACTCAAATCCACCGTGCGCTGGCCCCACGGTGGGCGCCAACTGTCGTGGATTTATCACGGCAGATGTTGAGGATATAGACCTTAGAGTCACCCGCCAGGAGGGGCCGGGTTACTCATATGGTCATTGCCAGAAGCCCGAAGCCAAGCTTGAAGACGATGGGCCAGAGATGGGCTTAAGACCCGGATATGGCTTAAGGCCCATAGTTACAATCATTATTATGGTAGAACTTGTAGTGTAAGGCAAGAATAGTTGAGAGTCCGAGCCGGACACTCTTATGAGCCGGCCGGGACTCTGAGAGCTGCTGGGCGTCAGCCTCCCTATATAAAGGGACGACCCGGCAGCGGTTTAGGGAAAAAGAAAGATCTCGTCGAGAGCCAGGCATAGCAGTTAAGCTCCCTGGTCATCGAAACCCTAATCAATACCACCTCAAACTGGACGTAGGCTTTTACCTTCACCGTAAGGGGCCGAACCAGTATAAACCCTCGCGTTCCTTGTCCCACTTAACCCCTTCAAGCTTCCTAGTTGCGATGGCTCCACGACTAAGTCCTAGCTCGAGGACATCTGCCGTGACAATTGCACGACAGTTGGCGCCCACCGTGGGGCTAGCGCACGGTGGATTTGAGTTCTTGAAGGGCAGCTTCGAAGGGCTCAAGGGATACGTTGTGGTCCGGATGACCAAGAGTCGTCGCGACAAGCTCTACATCGACGATGCAAACTGGGGCCCCGACGCCGGCTCAATTGAGTACGGATATCGGGTCCCCTTCGGCGGAATTCATGTTTTCATCGGCAAGATTGGTGAGCCGGGCCCTGAGCCGGATCCCTGCGCCGATCTCATCGAGACGGTTCAGCGTGCACGACCCGCCCGGGCCCGGCCTGCCGTAAGGCATGCTTTTGTGGGATGCGTCCATGGAGGGTTCTCTGATCGATCTGGGTCTGGTGATGAGACGGCCGCCGGCTCTGACGGCGAGTCGTCCACCGATGAGTCAAACTCGTTGTATCAACTTCAAGATGGCCGGCTCATGGGTTGTTCCGATGGTGACGGTATTCCGGACCCGTTTGAGCCGCCGAGTCAGGTTGGGGTCTTTATGGCCGGTGCACAGCCTGTTCAGAACCCTGCTGCTGGAGCGGGAAACCCGGTGCCCTCGCCGGCTCAGGTGCTAATGGATCTCACGGACAAGATGACGGCCCTGTTAACCGCCACGGTTGACCCGGCGGATCAAGCTCAGCATGATGCGGAGGTGGCACAGTTAAAATTGGATCTAGTGAAGGCTAAGGAGGATCTGGCAGCGGAAGGGATCCGGATGGCTGCGGAGCGGGCGGCTCTCGATGCCCAAACCCAGTTGATTCAAGCGCAGTCCTTCCGGCTCACGATGGATCAAAACGCGTCCAATGAGGTCCTGAGAAGGAGGCATCAAAAGGCCCAATCTCGACTCCCTCCGGTTTACGATCCACGCAACCTCTTCAACACGCCAGGTGCAGGGTCTAGTAACCCGCCAGGGGTCATAGTGCCCGGGTCGGGGACCCCTATTCAGCCACAAGTAATGGGGCCTCCCCAGATGCCACCTGCCCCGCCTCAGTACGTGCCAATACCACCGGGTCATTATAATAACCCGCTGGAGAACATGGTCGCTGCGGCAGCACGGCTGGCGGCTCTCCCGGTCGACGGCGATTCTCCGACGGCTATTGAAACTCGCCGGGTCAGGGAACTCCTTCAGACAGCACTGGCACAGCAAGAGGCGTACTCCTACAGCCGGGACAGGATCCACTCGACCCCTCGTTCAGGCCGGAGCCCGAGTTACAGCCGGCACATGGTCTCAGCGACCGGCTCAAGTAATGTCCGACGCCATGACCCGCCCCCTGGCCATGGCCCGGCTCATAACGGAGCCTTTCACGCAGCAGATCAAGACAGAGCGCGGCAAGAGGCGGAGCAGGTGCCTCAGTTGACGGCCTACCAGACTCCCCCGGCTTATCCGACGACATCCGTCGATGTGGGTATCCCTACCAGGACTGGGGGTGTCCCTTGCTTAGTACCAGCTATCCGCAATGAACGTTTACCCAAGGACTTCAAAGGCCCTAGGAAGGTGCCCAATTACACGGATGACTTACAACCCGCAGCCTGGATCGAGAGTTACGAAATGGCCATGGAACTACTGGAGGTCAGTGAGGCGGCAATGGCCAAGTACTTCACCATGATGTTGGATGGGACTGCCCGCACTTGGTTGAAAGGGCTACCACCGAACTCCATCAGGTCTTGGGCTAAGCTGAAAGCCCGGTTCATCCAAAACTTTAAGGATACCTGCAGGCAGTCTATGTCAATTGTGGATTTGACTAACTGTAAGCAGCAGGAGGGTGAATCCACGACGCATTGGGTTCGCCGGGTCAAGGAGATCATACATTCGTCAGATAAGATGGATGCCGGCTCTGCAGTCTTAATGTTGGAACAGAATTGTCGTTTCGTGCCCCTGAAGATGAAACTCGGGCGGCTTAAGCGCGACTGCAATGATATGGGTACACTCATGGCGGCTCTTGTCAAGTACGCCGATTCTGATGGTACCAAGGATCCCCCTTCAGATGATGAAAGGGCAGGGAAGGGAAAGAAGAATGGCAATGGCAAGGGTCCTCAGCATAACCCGGGGAACCAAGGAGGAGGCAAGCGCAAGGCCGATGGCAGCCTAAAGTTTGTAGCCAACGCCAGCTCACAAGGTAATAACCAGCGACGCAAGGGGAGGCCCCCTCCCCGAGGCGGCGGGTCAGGCCCGACGCTGGAGCAACTGTTGAATGAGCCTTGTCCAAGGCATGGCTCTAGAGAGAAGCCAGCGACTCATCTATGAAGGATTGTGCAATCATGAAGGCCTTTAAGAATTATAATGGCCCGGGAGGCGGCTCAGGCGCCGGCGGCTTTCATGGCCCGGGCGGCGGCTCAAATTCTGGTCCTCCGAACGGTCAAGGGGGTTTTAATCAACAATCTGGTCAGGGTCACCAACAGCAGCAGGGGGGTTATCAGACCAATCCAAAGTAGCTTAGCGGTGGACAATATCATGTGTTTACCACCAGTCTGTGTAAGCGAGATCAGAAGCTTCATAAGAGGGCTGTGAATGCTGTTGAGCCGGCGGTTCCATGCTACTTGCGGTGGTCTGAGCAGCCTATAGTGTGGAGTAGGGAGGATCACCCTCCACGGGTGGATAATCCGGGTCACTTGGCCCTAGTGGTGGCTCCTCAGGTGGGAGGATATAAGTTCACTAAGGTGCTCATGGATGGAGGCAGCAGCATCAACATCCTCTATTATGAGACTTTCCGTCGTATGGGGTTGATTGATAAAAACCTCAGCCAGTCCAACACTATTTTCCACGTGTGGTACCTGGTAAGTCGGCTTATCCAGTCGGCAAGATTGAATTGGAAGTGGCCTTTGGAGATGAGAACAACTACAGGGTGGAGAAATTGACCTTTGAGGTGGTCAAGATAAGAAGCCCATACCATGCTTTATTTGGACGGCCGGCTTACGCCAAGTTCATGGCACGGCCGTGTTATGTGTACTTACAGCTCAAGATGCCGGGTCACAATGGGACCATTACGGTTCACGGCAGCCGGAAAGTGGCTCTGGAGTGTGAGGAAGGCGATGCGGCTTATGCAGAATCTGTTTGTGCAACAGAGGAGTTGAAGTTTTACAAAGATAATGTTGACCCAACAGATATGACCTCTCTGAAAAAGCCAACCACGGAGAATGAGCCGGCGATGAAATTGAAGTCGACTGATGAAACTAAGCTTGTTGATTTTGTTCCAGGAGATTCATCTCAGCAGTTTAGTATCAGTGCCAATCTGGATCCGAAATAGGAAAGCGCGCTCATCGAGTTCATCCGTGAGAATAGGGACATCTTCGCATGGAAACCTTCTGACATGCCAGGTGTACCTAGAGAACTCGCTGAGCACACTCTCAATGTTGATCCGAAATTTAAGCCGGTCAGGCAGTTCCTTCGGCGGTTTAATGAAGAGAGGCGGAAAGCTATTGGTGAAGAGGTGGCCCGGCTCTTGGCGGCCGGGTTTATTGTTGAAGTCTTTCACCCAGAATGGTTAGCTAACCCGGTGCTCGTAATCAAGAAGAAAGGCACTTGGCGGATGTGTGTGGACTACACGGACTTAAACAAGGCGTGTCCGGCTGATCCTTTTGCCCTTCCCCGTATTGATCAAATTATTGATGCTACGGCGGGTTGTGCGCGCTTAAGTTTCTTGGACGCTTATTCTGGATATCATCAAATTAAAATGGCAGTTAAGGACCAGGAGAAGACGGCATTCATCACTCCCTTTGGAGCCTTCTGCTATGTGTCTATGCCTTTTGGACTCAAGTGCGCACAGGCGACTTATCAGCATTGTGTACAGAACTGTCTTCATAACCAGATTGGGCGCAATGTTCATGCTTATGTGGACGATATTGTGGTTAAATCCATAAAGGAGGAAACCCTGATAGATGATTTAAGGGAGACCTTTGATAACCTCCGGGTCTACAAGATGATGCTTAACCCGGCCAAGTGTGTTTTTGGTGTTCCTGCAGGCAAACTCTTGGGTTTTTTGGTTTCTGACAGAGGCATTGAGGCTAACCCGGAGAAGATCAAGGCCATCACCTCCCTGGCCAAACCGGCGTGTATAAATGATGTTTAGCGCTTGGCGGGTCGCATCGCTGCTTTAAGCCGGTTTATAAGCCGTTTGGGTGAGAAAGCCATGCCATTATATCAGTTGATGAAGAAAACTGATAACTTTGTCTGGAATGATGCAGCTAATACTGCCTTTGAGGAGTTGAAGAAGCAGCTGGCAGAGCCTCCAGTCCTTGCTGCTCCGGTTGATAAGGAGCCCTTATTATTATATGTGGCGGCGAACACACGAGCCGTCAGTGTGGCTGTGGTGGTGGAGCGCAAGGAAGAGGGTAAGGAGCATCCGGTTCAGCGGCCGGTTTATTATGTCAGCGAAGTGCTCATCGAGTCCAAACAGCGCTACCCACATTGGCAGAAGCTTGTTTACGGTGTGTTCATGGCGAGCCGGAAACTTAAGCATTATTTCCAGGGTCATCCCATTACTGTGGTCAGTTCTGCCCCTCTTGGTGACATCATTCAAAACAGAGAGGCCACAGGGAGAGTGGCTAAGTGGGCTATCGAGCTGGGACCTCACGGTCTCAAATATGTGCCACACACTGCTGTTAAATCTCAGGCCTTGGTGGATTTCATCAATGATTGGACAGAGTCACAAGTGCCCGAGCAAATGCCGGATAACACATATTGGACTATTCACTTCGATGGGTCCAGGCAGTTGGAGGGCTCGGGGGCTGGAGTTGTATTGGCTTCCCCTAAAGGTGACAAGTTCCATTATGTGTTACGGTTGATGTTTCCTTGCACCAACAATGCGGCTGAGTACGAGGCCTTGCTCCACGGTCTTCGGATGGCTAAGGAGATGAGCTTGAGCCGGGTAAGGTGTTTCGGTGACTCAGACTTGGTGGCTCAATAAGTATCAGGCAAGTGGGATTCTAAGGACCCTCTCATGGCGGCTTATCGCCGCGAAGTTGATGCCATTGCTGGGCACTTTCAGGGCTACCAAGTGGAGCACATTGATCGCAGGAAGAACGAGGCGGCTGATGCTCTAAGCCGGCTAGGCTCTCAGCGGAAGCCGGTGCCGCCTAATACTTTCCTGGATGTCCTGTATAATCCTTCTGTTCAGCTGCCTACAGAGGAAGACTTGGCTGTCCCTGACCCGGAGGCGCGACTGGTGGCGGCTCTCCACATCATACCGGACTGGACAATGCCCTATTTGGCTTACATGACCCGGTGGGAGTTGCCTGAGGATGAAACTTTGGCCAGACAAATAACCCGGCGGGCTAAGTCAATGATTGTTATCAATGGCGAGTTGCATCATCGCAGTGTTACAGGAGCATTTCAGCGTTGTGTCTCCCCTGAGGAAGGTCAAGAGATCTTGCGTGAGATTCACGAAGGGGATTGTGGCCATCACGCCGGCTCAAAATCTCTTGTGGCCAAGGCTTTTTGCCATGGTTTTTATTGGCTGACGGCTCATGCTGATGCAGAGGACTTGGTCAGTAAATGTGATGGTTGCCAGAGGTTCTCCACGGGCTCATGTGCCGGCTCAGGAGCTGAGGATGATCCCAATTACTTGGCCCTTTGCGGTCTGGGGGCTTGATATGGTTGGGCCTTTCAAACAATCCAAAGATAAGAAAACTCACCTCTTGGTGGCAGTTGACAAATTCACAAAGTGGGTGGAAGCTGAGCCAGTTAGCAAGTGCGATGCGGCCACGGCGGTTCAATTTATGAAAAAGGTGATTTTCCGCTTTGGCTTTCCGCACAGCATTATAACTGACAATGGCACCAATCTATCCAAAGGCGCCATGGAAGAGTTTTGTCAACGAGAGCATATCCGACTTGATGTCTCCTCAGTTGCTCATCCTCCATCCAATGGTCAAGCTGAGAGAGCTAATCAGGAGATTCTGAAGGGCATTAAGCCCCGGCTTTTGGTCCCTTTGCAACGGACGCCGGGTTGTTGGGTGGAGGAGTTGCCCTCTGTATTATGGAGCATCAACACTACTCCTAACAGGTCTACAGGCTTCACGCCTTTCTTCATGGTTTATGGGGCAGAAGCAGTCCTCCCCAGTGACATCCGTCATGACTCACCTCGAGTGGCGGCTTATGTTGAGACGGACAATGAACAGGCACGCCAAGATGCTCTTGACTTGTTGGACGAACAGCGTGATGTGGCAGCAGTTCGCTCAGCGATTTACCAACAAGACCTGCGCCGTTATCATAGTCGCCGGGTTAAAACCCGGGTCTTCCAGGAAGGTGATCTTGTGCTCCGGCTCATCCAAGATCAAACAGATGCGCACAAGCTATCCCCGCCTTGGGAAGGACCCTTTGTGGTCAGCAAGAACTTGCACAACGGGTCATATTACCTCATTGACATTCGGGAGCACAAAGATTCACGTAAGTCGGAAGAAGAGACCCGTCGGCCGTGGAACATAGCTCAGCTTCGGCCTTACTACACTTGAGCCACCGGCTCTCATAATGTACATATTTCTCTCAGCCATGTATATATTATGATAAGCAATAAAGTAGGACCTCTGTCCTTTTTCTCCTCCAAATGTGCACGTGTTTGTTTTCTTGGCAAGATTAACATGATAACTTGAAGGAGGATCCGGCTTATGATCGTATTCGAATCTAGCCGCAGGTAATAAGGTCACTTGGGGGCTTCCTGTTCAAACATGGGTCGTATTCGAACCAAAGAGAACATAGCTGTCGATACCCATTTGATTGGCAAAGTCCCGAGCTCATTGGGAGGTTTTCTTTGATCATATTTGAATCATAGTTTAACCCCTTTGAGAACCGACGTGGATCGTATTCGAATCAGCGTCGTTAAACAATTCTTAAAATCACTTGGGGGCTTCCTGTTCAAACATGGGTCGTATTCGAACCAAAGAGAACATAGCTGCCGGTACCCTCTTGATTGGCATCGCCACACCCACTGGGGGCTATATGATCGTATCCGAATCTTAGCTTAACCCCTTTGGGGCGGGTCTCTGGTCGTATTCGAACCGGAAGCCCCTAAGTTCTTCTGTTTCATTATAGGGTTCTTCTGATCATTTCAAAGTGTGTACGGCCGGGTCTCACTTGGCCGGTTTAAACTTTAATTTCCAATGTTAGTTGGACACAATGGGTGTTATTAAGACAGGTAAACCGGACTTGAGGTACCAACCTTACCACCTGGGTTATTTGAGCCGGAAGTATGCTTGCAGGCCGCTAAGTATGTTATTACGGCTGTATTAAGGATATAATTGAAGACCAGTCCTTTTTTGATTCATATTCCGGGTTATATCTCTAAAACTTATGATTCTCAGGGCGGTAAGCCGCCTCAAGACTTGTGATTTGTCCTCTGTAGGATAGTTAAAGGAAACTATTTTGAGATTAAGGAAAACAAATGATTGATTATGACCCGGAGTAACATAAAGGAGACAACTTCATCAGACTTTAACATTCAAGGCGTGCATGATGGCACGGCAAAGATAAAGTATTGGTCCTACTCTATTACAAAGACTCATTGAGTCCAAAAGGGTGAGGCATTAATTGATAAGCCGCCAGCTGAGTTACAACGCTTGCTGAGTTGAAGTCTCCGGCTCGTTCCTCTCTCCTCCTCCGGCTGATCCCAAGACCCGGAAAGTTGATGACTTCCAGTCGATGCCGCTGAGAGCTTCGAATTGGGCTTCCTCGTCAATTAACCCGGCCGGGTCAATCTCCGGGGCGAAAGTGTGCTGACGAGCCGGCGGGATCAAGTTGAGGGCTTCATAGCGCGGAGTAGGGATCCTCTGATTTTCTGCGTCGTAGCCCGGCTGATACTTGGTCAGATCTGTGTCGTTGCCAATAAGGGTGGCCACCGGGCGTACGGCCTTCACGCAGGCTGCGAAGTCCTTCTGATCAAAGGCGGTGCCATCTTCCTTCAGACTTGGATAGCCGAGGGCGATGTCCGCCGGGTCTAACTCCGGCAAGAACGCCTTGGCCCGGCTCAGCGCAGCAATCGCTCCGGCTCTTGCAGAGGCCCGTCACAGCTCTTGGATCCGTTGAGGCAGAACGGCGAGCCGGCGAAGGACTTCCGCCAGGTGAGTCGGCACCTCGTTGGAGAGGGCCACCACAGCCAAGGCACGTTGTGACCCGGTGTAGAGTTGCTCCACCAGGGTGTATACGGCCTTCAGCTTGGTCACCACACTCTGATTCAGGTTGGCACTTCTGGGACCTGTTTAACAGAGTCAGATAAGCCGCCGACAAGGATGAATTATGAGAAATAAAAATTCTAAACTTGATGAAAGCCGGTGAGACGACTTACCGAAGATTGCGGCCACCATCTGGGACACTTGGCACTTTAGGCCGGAGAGCTCGGCGGTCTTCTCGGAGAGAGCCTTCTCCGCCTGTTCAGCCCGGTTCACCAATGCGGCCTTTTCTTCGGCCCACGCCTTCCGCTCAGCGTCGAACTCCGTCTTCAGCTTCTCTTGCGCGGCGATGCTAGACACAAACATGGCATTTGCCTTCCGGGTCTCCATCTCTTGCATCTTCAGCCGGTTCTTGAGATCAGCAAGGTCAGCCTCAAGCTTCTTGCCAGCAGCCTGTATAAATTTCCGGGTTATGGCATGGACAACTACTATTCAAATTTAAAGTCCCAAGCGTTTTCCAAGCAAAGACACTTGGCACTTGGGGGCTAATGCATATTGAACGTTTCTATCTACACATTGCCGGTTCAATGGAGTAAGCCGGAACTTAAGTCTACAACATACTCAATCATAAGTCATCGACTTGGGGGCTAGCATGGTACAGGAAACTAAGCAGTAAGTAAGAGGACAGAAGAATATTACCTCAGATTTCTGCTGGATCTGGGTCACCATAGCAATCTCTGCGTCCCGGCTCTTGTGCACTTGGCTGACGAAGCCGGAGACGACCTCTCCAATGTTCAAGTTGGAGTAGTCGGTGAGGTCCAGGTTAACCCGGCGCGACTCTAGCAGCTCCCCTTTGGCGGAGCACTTGGCCAGCACGGTAGGTCTCCCCGGCTCACCGAACTCCGTCCGGGTGATTACCATGTCCGGGTCATCAGCTGGGGGAGCCGAGCTGGAGGCCTCCGGGTTAACAGAAGCTTCTGTAGTTGCCTTGCTGGTTGGGGCAGCGGCCTCAGGTGCAGAGGCGGCTGGCGGCTCTTGAGCGGCTGCCTCTGGCTCAGGTAAGTCCGACTCATCGACCAGCTTGGATTTCTTCGCCCTCTTGGTGATCTTGGCCTGGGCACTGAAAGGACAAAAAGATTAAGCATAATAGGGTAAGTGAAGATAAAGGTATAACATGAGATGGTTATCATTACCCAGGCACGGTCTTGAAAGCCGGCAGGCTTGACTGCATAGAGTCGCCGGAAGAGGGGGAAGTTTCCTGATAATTTGAGTCAGAAGAGTTGAGCGGTTGACGTATAACACCTGCCAAAGGATGAAAAGGGTACAATTTTGAGATCACCTCGGTCCGGCATTTCCTCGATGCGTCAGGTAACCCGGAGGAGTGGTCGGTGCTTTTGTCGGTCCGGGTGTGCCGCCGGCTCTCATGCACCTGTCGCTTCAAAATAAATTGAGGGTCTTGCTAAGCTAAAGGATGTGAAAAGCTTACTTTCCGGGTTACCCTTCGGATTTTCAGCCTGGGCAAGGGCTCCGAGTCGGAGGAAAATGTCGTTACCTCTTCAACCACCGGGTTACTTGCTACGGTGTCGTCCTATTGATGAACAAGTATTGATAAGGCGGACAGAAATAAACAACAAAGCACAACAAGGACTTACAGGCTCAGGGGTTACCTCTGACTCAGAGCTGTCGCTTAGTTGCATCAGCTCTGGAGCAGTAGGCCTGTTTCCTTTCTTGCGAGGGGCGGCTTTCTTGGCGGCTTTCTTCGCCTTTCTGGCCTTCTTGGCCGCCTCATGGTCATATTTGACCCGCCAGAACTTATCATCAGCCTGAAAAATACAATGATGATTTCTTAAAACGATTCAGATGACGGTTATATACAGATAAGAGGTTTAGATCAGCGGCTTACCGCTGGGGCTGGGTTGGTCTTGCAGAAGGGGGCTAACCCGGTCCTTCCGCAGTCTGCCAGGCTCTCGTTCAAGAGAGCCTTGGTCATCTCCTCTGCAACATCTTCAGGAAGATCGTTGCGGCTGTGTCTCTGGGGGTCATCCTTTCGGCCCGTGTAATCACACATTAAGCCGGGGCGGCGGCTCAATGGGATCACCCGCCACGAGATCCAGACCTGGACCAGATCGATTCCGTTCAGACCATTGCCCAGGAGAGCCTTGATCTTGTTGATGGTGGGGAGCAGAGGTTGGCGCTCCGCTTGAGTCAGCTTGTCTGACTGTGGGTGAGTCGGCTCCAGGCGCGAGGGGCGAAAGCCGGGCAACGGACTCTCATCAGCCGGCGACGTGTCTTGGCAGTAAAACCACGTCAGATTCCAGTCTTTGGGGTGGCTGGGCGGCTCTGCGTAAGGGAAAAGGCAGTCCCTCCGCTGCTGGATGGAGATGCCGCCTAGCTCCAGACTTGGCCCGTTGGCACACTCATTCTGACGGTAGAAAAGCTCTCTGAAGAGCAGCAGACTGGGTTCTTCTCCAAGGTAAACCTCGCAGAACACTTGGAAATTGCAGATATTGGACACTGAGTTGGGTCCTATGTCCTGAGGCCGCAGATCGAAGAAATTCGGAACGCCTCTGAAAAACTTTGAGCCGGGCGGTGCGAAGCCCCGGCTCATATGATCCGCAAAAATCACTACCTCCCCGTCCTTTGGCTAAGGTCTCTCTTCTGACGGGTCAGGGGCACGGTAGGACATGACGTCCTTCTTGGGCAGATATCCAGACTTGACAAAATCTTCTAGGGTCTCATTGGTGACGTTGGACCTCATCTAGTTGCAAGTGATGGAGGCTTTAGGAGCTTTGGGAGGCATGGTGACTGTTGGAAGCCTATGATACAGGGAAAAATATCCGGTTCAACAATAAGCCGGCGGAGACTTACAAGTTAAGGTTTAAGGTGGCGGCTTATGAAGGGGACTAATGATATATGTCTAAGTACATCGGGTCATCTAAGCCGCTGGTGTGCTTGAGGGTAATTCAAATTGTCTACAGCCTTGTTATAAGTGAGTCGGAAAGTTTTACAGTGTGTGGCTTCTCTTAAGTCGGAAGGTTCTATGGCGCGTGTTTTCTTTAAGCCGGAAATGTAAACCGCCATGATTCAATGAGGGCAGTTTTTTTACTAAGTGTGGTGAAAACAGGATTCACACATTGCGGTAAATATTTTGGATCAAAATGGTCGGGCAAAAGAAAAGGTTTCTAGACCTAGAAACAGACGCGACGGAGGTTCTTGAGCTCGAATGAGGTCTTTATGCAGTAAAAAGAGGCTTACTTGGATTTGAAATGAGTGCTAAACAGCCGCCGCACTAGTTCTACCCTATACTAAGATAAAAAATAGGCAGTAAAATTCAAATCTACTGAGGGCCGCGATGAACTACGAAGAACAGAGGAAGAACTATGAAGCCCTAGTGCGGATCTGCCCTACGGAGTAGCGAGGACTCACCGGTGCTGAAGAGGAGCGGAGGTTGCCGCCGTTTGTCTGGACCGAGTCAGGGTGATGCAGCAGCCAAGGTTGACGAAGACCGGGGGCGCGGCGGCGGCGGCAGAGTTCGAGCTCGAGCTCGAGCAGAGGAACAGTGGCGCAAGGAGGAAGAAGGGTGGCGGAAAGGCCCGTCGGGCCGGCCTATTTATAAGGGCGAGCTCATAAAGTGGGCGCGAGAAACAAGGAGACCACGGCGTGGTTATCTCCCCATGAAATGCCTCGATTTTCGGGATGGCAGTAAAGATAAGATCCGTTGCGGATCTGGTGGAGTAAAAAACGGGCTTAATGGAAGATGACGTCATGGCGGATTACCCGGAGTCCAGAGGATGACGTCACGCCGGGTTATGGCTCTCACACAATGGTAAGCCGGAGTTTTTCTGTCGAAAGAATTGAAAATTGACATGAGCCGGCTCAAATCAATCTGGGGCCTAATGTTGAGGATATAGACCTTAGAGTCACCCGCCAGGAGGGGCCGGGTTACTCATATGGTCATTGCCAGAAGCCCGGAGCCAAGCTTGAAGACGATGGGCCAGAGATGGGCTTAAGACCCGGATATGGCTTAAGGCCCGTAGTTACAATCATTATTATGGTAGAACTTGTAGTGTAAGGCAAGAATAGTTGAGAGTCCGAGCTGGACACTCTTATGAGCCGGCCGAGACTCTGAGAGCTGCTGGGCGTCAGCCTCCTTATATAAAGGGACGACCCGGCAGCGGTTTAGGGAAAAAGAAAGATCTCGTCGAGAGCCAGGCATAGCAGTTAAGCTCCCTGGTCATCGAAACCCTAATCAATACCACCTCAAACTGGACGTAGGCTTTTACCTTCACCGTAAGGGGCCGAACCAGTATAAACCCTCGCGTTCCTTGTCCCACTTAACCCCTTCAAGCTTCCTAGTTGCGATGGCTCCACGACTAAGTCCTAGCTCGAGGACATCTGCCGTGACAATTCCACGACAGCAGATGTCCTCGTGCAAGGACTTAGTCGTGGAGCCATCGCAGCTAGGAAGCTTAAAGGGGTTAAGCGGGACAAGGAACACGAGGGCTATACTGGTTCGGCCCCTTACGGTGAAGGTAAAAGCCTACGTCCAGTTGAGGTGGTATTGCTTAGGGTTTCGATGACCAGGGAGCTTAATCGCTACGCCTGGCTCTCGATCTGTTGTCTCTCGATCTGAACCGCCGCCGGGTCGTCCCTTTATATAGAGAGGTTGACGCCCAGCGGCTCTCAGAGTCCCGGCCGGCTTATAATAGTATCCGGCTCGGACTCCTAACTACTCTTGCCTTACGTTACAATTCTTGCCATAACGGCGGTTTATCACTACGGGCCTTAAGCCGCCTCCGGGTCTTAAGCCCATTATTGATCCGCCATCCTCAAGCTTGGTACTAGGCTTCACGTGATGATCTTTATGAGTAACCCGGCCCCTCCTGGGCGGGTGACTCTAATGGTTATATCATCAACACCGCCGCCGGCCCGCGCGCCCGTGGCGGGCCCGCCGAGCCCGTCGCCGCCCCGCGCCTTCCCCCGCCGAGCCGCCCGCGCCCCCGAGCTCCTCCCCGCCGCCGTCCGCCGCCTCCGCCGCGGTCGCCGTCCCCGTGCGCCGCCGCCCGCGCCTCCCTCCGCGAGCCGCCGCCTCCACCGCGCGCCCCGGCCTTCCCCTCGCCGGATCCGGCCGGCCCCGACCCCGGCGACCTTCCCCGTCGAACTCCGGCCGCCGCGCCGCCCGTCTCCGGCGACCTCGGTTCGCGTGCCATGAAGAACCCTAGATCGAGGTTGACTCCCCCCCTTGTTTTTCTGCCAAGTCCTTTTGCTGTTATATTATGTTACCTCCTTTGACCAGTCATATATCCTTGCATACTGCTCTGTTTCATGCTCATGATATATAGAAATGTTCATCAGGTTATTCTCTTCATTTTGTTCCATTGTGCCATGTCTGTTTGAGCTCATCTTGATGCCTAAATCTCTGATGCAAGAGTGCTATATGATGTTTACTGCTGTTACTTATCAGAACTTGGTGTTTTGTTATTTTTGTTGCATTTGATGTGTGCATCTTATGAGCATGAGCTCTACATGTGTGTTGATCTATGCCATGCTATATTTACAGGGATGTATGCCATGTATTTTTGTGATCTATTTGGTGACTAGCACAAGCATGCAAACTAGGCTTCGTGATGTTTCTGTTTTCAGGGACTTAGGATTTTGCTAAGTCCTTTACCTGCTGTTATTTTTATGCCATGTAAACTTGATGCTACAGTGAGGTCCATGCTTCTTTTGAGTATGTTCAGTAAGGATGTTTTGTACATATAGTTGTGCTCTATCCATCCATGCCCCAGTTTGCAATTATGGAGTGCCCTAGCATGTCTCAATCTTGCTCTACTTTTGCTATAAAATGTTCCTGGCAGTATGTTAACATGCTATTCAATTTTGCCAAGGTTGTTGTAGTTGATCCATACATGCTATGAACTTGCTCTTGTGAGGGATAGCTTCAGGAACATGTCTTCTTGCTGTTGGTATGCTTGTTTTGTCATGCATTGCCTTGTGATGAGTGAATCGAGCTCACAAAGATGCCTTCATAATTCTGTTAATGCCATGCTCTGTTTTCTGCTAAGTCTGAGATCTGTTAACGAAACTTGCTATGTTTACATGGGTGCCATCATATCTTCTGTGCCTTTTTGGCTCATGGTCAGTAAGGGATTTTTGTTCTATGCATTTAGTACATTTATTCCATGCCTTTTTTTGCTATGATAAGTTCCTGTAGCATGGTGATTGCTTGCTCTAAACATTGCTACCTGCTGCTGTTTATGCCATGTTCAGTATTTTTCACCAAGTCTGTGAAGCTGATATCGTTTGCACTTTTGCCATGCTTGTTTGAACCTGTTATTTTGTGATCTAGCCATAGCTCAGTGTTCATATTTTGTCAAGCATCTCTTGTAGATCACTTCCATATGCTTTGTTGTTATGTTGAGGTGCTGTAGCATAGTTACTTGATGTATTCTAAGTGCTATCTTGCTGTTAATCGCAGATTTGTGTCATTCTTGTTTTGCTTGCCATTTGCAAACCGTGCATCCGTTTCGGGTGATCTTTATATCGATTTCGACCGAAATCATCTCATCTTTCCAGCGGAATACTTGGTTTGCCAAGTTGATGCCTTGTTCATCATTTTTGTTCCGGAGCACGCATAGGCATCTCATATCACATCTCGCATATCATGCATGTATTGCATCATGTTGCTTGTGCATTTCCCGTGATTGATTGTTGGTCCTTTGCTTGTGTTCTTGCTTTGGGTAGAGCCGGGAGACGAGTACGCTTACGAGGAACCTGTTGAGAACGCTTACGAGGATCAAGCTTTCGACAACTCTGAGAACCTTGCAGGCAAGATGACCATACCTTCGAAATCACTTCTATCTTTGCTTGCTAGTTGTTGGCTCTATTGCTATGCTGCGCTACCTACCACTTGCTATATCATGCCTCCCATGTTGCCATGTCAAGCCTCTAACCATCCTTTCCTAGCAAACCGTTGTTTGGCTAAGTTACCGCTTTTGCTCAGCCCTTCTTATAGCGTTGCTAGTTGCAGGTGAAGTTGAAGTTGGTTCCATGTTGGAACATGGATATTTTGGCATATCACAATATCTATTATTTAATTAATGCATCTATATATTTGGTAAAGGGTGGAAGGCTCGGCCTTATGCCTGGTGTTTTGTTCCACTCTTGCCGCCCTAGTTTCCGTCATACCGGTGTTATGTTCCTTGATTTTGCGTCCCTTACGCGGTTGGGTGATTTATGGGACCCCCTTGATAGTTCGCCTTGAATAAAACTCCTCCAGCAAGGCCCAACCTTGGTTTTACATTTGCCTACCTAAGCCTTTTTCCCTTGGGTTTTCGTGAGCCCGAGGGTCATCTTTATTTACCCCCCCGACCAGTGCTCCTTCGAGTGCTGGCCCAAACCGAGCGATGTCCGGCGCCCCCTGGGCAACCAGGGTCTATGCCAACCCGACGTCTGGCTCATCCGGTGTGCCCTGAGAACGAGATATGTGCAGCTCCTATCGGGATTTGTCGGCACATTCGGGCGGCTTTGCTGGTCTTGTTTTACCATTGTCGAAATGTTTTGTAAACCGGGATTCCGAGACTGATCGGGTCTTCCTGGGAGAAGGAATATCCTTCGTTGACCGTGAGAGCTTATAATGGGCTAAGTTGGGACACCCCTGCAGGGTATTATCTTTCGAAAGCCGTGCCCGTGGTTATGTGGCAGATGGGAATTTGTTAATGTCCGGTTGTAGAGAACTTGACACTTGACTTAATTAAAATACATCAACCGTGTGTGTAACCGTGATGGTCTCTTTTCGGCGGAGTCCGGGAAGTGAACACGGTTTGGGTTATGTATGAACGTAAGCAGTTTCAGGATCACTTCTTGATCACCTCTAGCTTCATGACCGTTGCGTTGCTCCTCTTCTCGCTCTTATTTGCGTATGTTAGCCACCATATATGCTTAGTGCTTGCTGCAGCTCCACCTCTTTATCACATCCTTCCTATAAGCTTAAATAGTCTTGATCTCGCAGGTGTGAGATTGCTGAGTCCTCGTGACTTACAGATTCTACCAACACAGTTGCAGGTGCCGATGATACCAGTGCAGGTGACGCAACCGAGCTCAAGTGGGAGTTCGACGAGGAACGTGGTCGTTACTATGTTTCGTTTTCTGATGATCAGTAGTGGAGCCCAGTTGGGACGATGGGGGATCTAGCATTTAGGGTTATCTTCTTTTCATTTGGATTTGACCATAGTCGGTCTATGTGTGTATTTTGGATGATGTATGAAGTTATTTATGTATTGTGTGAAGTGGCGATTGTAAGCCAACTCTCTTTATCCCATTCTTGTTCATTACATGGGATTGTGTGAAGATGACCCTTCTTGCGACAATACCTACAATGCGGTTATGCCTCTAAGTCGTGCCTCGACACGTGGGAGATATAGCCGCATCGTGGGTGTTACAAGTTGGTATCAGAGCCATCCCCGACTTAGGAGCCCCTGCTTGATCGAATCGCTGGCGTTGTTGAGTCTAGAAAGAAAAAAATATTTTCAGTCTTAGGATTATATATATCGGAGAGTAGGATTCTTTTTACTCCGCAGTACCTTCGTCGCTCTGGTGAGGTCTCCTGACGTAGAAGTTTTGACTCTTCTCTCCTCAAATTTCACTAAAAAAAATTTAGGATCACGCGGGTATCTTGGAATCATCCCGATGGTTTTGTGACGAGAACATTGTTCTTGGTGCCTCCTGACATTTAGGGGTTGTGGCAGTGTCCCGGGGAGTTGAGCTCCGAGGTGTTGTCGTCACAATTTTATCGTTGCAGTTCTGGAATACCTGAGTTTCGCCGACATCGAAAATCTCTTTTATGCAGTTGTTGGTGAGATCACCTCGACGCCAGCCAGTACTGGGGCGGGAGTTCGGGAGTATTGCTATAACTCATATAACGGATGCTTTTCGAAGGTTGAGGTAAATGATTTCCGAAGGTTTCTTGGTTATGTGTTGAAGGATAGATACAGCTGGATCTAGGTATTGTTAGTTTGGGTGAGATATTTTGTGTCCCCTGTATCCCCAACACCAGATTGCATAACCAGAAAGTTCCGGGAGTTTATAGGTGGGATTCAAGTAGCTCTTAGCATTTCTTCCCGCATATATTTGGTTTGTGATTGGGTAATCCTTACCACTTATTTGTTCCAGCCGTACCTTGTTATTTCATTCATCAACCCTTTATCAAGTGGCTTCTCACCTTAATGGAAGTGTGATGATTTACTATGGAATTCATTCGTTCATCCTCGTTCGAATGTTTATTGTGAAGACTATATGTTGCAATTTCTATCCGTTGATTCAGCTTGTCTACCTGTCTATCAAGATGCTAACGGATGTCACCCTCTTCAGGATGGCTCCGCCAACGCGTCAGAATCCGGAACGCAATGATGGGAGTCAGGCGAACCCTCCGCCACCACCTCCGCCTCCGGAGGCATGGCAAGCTATCATGGCAGCCACCAACGCCAATGCTCAGATGATTTTGCAACTCTTGCAAGAGCGCACCCAAGGGCAAGGGAACCAAGGAAATCAAGGCCAAGGCAACAATCAGCCTCACTTCGCTACCCTCAACCAATTCCTCGCAAATCAGCCGAAGTCTTTCAGCTACTGTGCCGAGGCCAAAGACGCCGATGATTGGCTCGTGGACATCAACAAGCATTTTGAATGTAGCAACGTCAGGCCTGAGGACTTTGTCAAGTTTGCTTCTTTTCAACTCAAGGATCAAGCTGCCGAGTGGTATCAACAATACAAAGATTCCAGAGGAGGTCGTGTGATTACCTGGGATGATTTCCGCCGAGACTTCAAAGCTCACCATATTCCACAAAGTGTTGTTGAGAGCAAGCGTGAGGAGTTCCGTAATCTCGAGCAAGGCAGCATGTCCGTGTATCAATACAATACCCGGTTTCAGAAACTCGCTTGCTTCGCTAAGCAAGACGTCCCTGATGAAAAGAGCATGATCTATCAATTCAGAGGTGGCCTCAGAGAAGATCTGCAATTAACTCTCGTGCTTTTTGAGCCGACCAAGTATGATGATTTCTACAACATGGCACTGAAGCAAGAGGCTGCTCAGCTCAAGTGTGAGGCTTCTAAGAAGAGAGTCAGGGACGTAGTTCAGTCTTCTTCTTCCTCACTAGTGGCAGCTAAGCAACAGAAGTTCTGGTTGCCTCCTCCTCCTCCGTTTCGTCAGCCTTTCCAGCAGAAGAACAAAGGTGGCCATGGATCTTCCCACCCACCCAACCCTGGCTATCAGAACAAATCTCAGAATCAAGCTCCAAGGTCTAATGCTCCTTATCATCGTCCGCTCTCAGAGGTGACTTGCAACAAATGTCAGCAGAAAGGTCACTATGCTAACAAGTGCTTCAACCAAAGGCGCCTTCCGCCTCCTCCTCCTGTGAGATCTTCCAGCAATGCAGTGGTCAAGCATAATCCCAAGTCTGCAAAGGTGAACATGATGAATGCAGCTCAAGCGGAGGAATCTACTGATGTGATAATGGGTAATCTCTCAGTTAATGATATTCCTGCAAAAGTTTTATTTGATACTGGTGCATCGCTTTCTTTCATCTCTAGACCTTTTGCATCTAAGCATGAGTTGGCTTTTCAAGATTTGCCTAGACCATTATCAGTTGTCTCTCCGGGTAAATTCATGAACGCAAGCTCCTTGGTTCGGGATATCTCTATCAAGATGGGCAACTATAAATTTCTGTCTTCTCCAATTGTCCTTGGTGACTCAAATATTGATCTAATTCTCGGGATGGACTGGCTTTCTAAGCACAAGGCTCAACTTGATTGTGCTGCCAGGGAAATTCAATTGACACACTCTTCTGAGGATGTGATCATCTATGCCGCTCGTGATGAGACCATTCGGTTATTCTCTCTCAATGAGAAGGGCGAGCTAGACGCAATCTCTCAGATTCCAGTCGTTTGTGAGTACCAAGATGTCTTTCCAGAAGAGCTTCCGGGTATGCCTCCTCACCGGCCAGTCGAATTCGTTATCGATCTTGAGCCTGGCACGGAACCCGTTTGCAAGCGTCCATATAAGCTTGGACCCAAGGAGCTGAAAGAATTGAAGAAACAGCTCGATGAACAAGAGCGTCTGGGTCTGATCAGACCGAGTTCATCTCCATGGGGTTGTGGTGTTCTTTTTGTCCAAAAGAAGGATGGCATGGACCGACTTTGTGTCGACTACCGTCCATTGAACAAGAAGACAATAAAGAACAAGTATCCACTTCCCAACATCAATGAACTATTCGAGCAACTTAAAGGTGCAAAGGTGTTCTCCAAGCTTGACCTTCGTATGGGTTATCATCAGATTCGCATTCGTGAAGAAGATATTCCCAAGACAGCATTCAGAACAAGTTTTGGTTCTTATGAATATACTGTCATGTCTTTCGGCCTTGTCAATGCTCCTCCAACATTCTCTCGAATGATGAACTTCATCTTCAACCCCTATACCAATGAATTCGTACTGGTGTATCTCGATGATATCTTGGTCTTCTCCAAGAATAAGAAGGACCATGCCAAACATTTGCGATTGGTGCTCGACAAACTCAGAGAGTATCAATTCTATGCGAAGTTTTCCAAATGTGAGTTCTGGCTTGATGAAGTTCTTTACCTTGGTCACATCATCTCCGCCAAGGGCATCGCTATTAATCCCGAGAAGGTGTCTGCAATTGTGAATTGGGAACCTCCTCAGAATGTCAAGCAGCTCCGCAGTTTTCTCGGTCTTGCAAGCTATTGCCGAAGATTCGTTGAGAATTTCTCTAAGATTGCAAAGCCTCTTTCCAACCTCCTCCAGAAGCATGTGAAGTATGTCTGGACTCCTGAGTGTGATGTTGCTTTCAACACTCTCAAAGAGAAACTAGTCACAGCTCCTGTCTTAACTCCTCCGGACGAATCCAAGCCATTCGAAGTTTTCTATGATGCTTCTCTTCAAGGTCTCGGTGCTTTGTTAGTGCAAGAGAAGAAAGTTGTGGCCTATACCTCTCGTCAGTTGAAGCCCAACGAAAAGAACTACCCCACTCACGATCTTGAGTTGGCGGCAGTTGTCCATGCATTAATAACATGGAGACATCTCTTGTTGGGAAGGAAAGTGGACATATTCACCGATCACAAGAGTCTCAAGTACATCTTCACGCAGCCCAACCTCAACCTCAGGCAAACTCGATGGGTCGAAATGATTCAAGAGTACAATCCGAGTATTGAATATACTCCAGGCAAGGCCAATATGATTGCAGATGCTTTGAGCAGAAAGGCTTATTACAACAGCTTAATTCTCAAGCCATTTCAACCGGATCTTTGCGAAGCTTTCCGCAAAATGAATCTCCTAGTTGTTCCTCAAGGCTTTCTTGCCAACCTCCTAGTCACTCCAACTTTGGAAGATCAAATTAGTGAGGCACAACTCCTGGATGCCATGGTGAAAAAGGTGAAACGTGGTATCGAGAAGGGCATTTCCAAATACAAGTGCTATCGCATTGATGACCGAGACACTTTATTCTTCGAGGACCGGATTGTGGTTCCTAAAGGTGATCTAAGGAAGGTCATAATGAACGAAGCGCACAATTCTCTTCTTTCCATTCATCCTGGAAGTACGAAGATGTACCATGACCTCAAGCAGTCGTATTGGTGGACTCGAATGAAGCGAGAAATCGCTCAATTCGTGAACGAATGTGACGTCTGCAGAAGGGTGAAAGCAGAACACCAACGACCAGCTGGTCTCCTCCAACCTCTTGCTATTCCAGAATGGAAGTTTGATCATATCGAAATGGACTTCGTGACTGGATTTCCAAAGTCCAAGCGCGGAAATGATGCTATCTTCGTTGTCATCGACAAGCTTACAAAAGTGGCTCATTTCCTTGCAATCAAAGAATCTATCGCAGCAGCTCAGTTGGCAGAGCTATACAGCTCCAGGATTGTCTCCTTGCACGGCATTCCACAATTGATTTCTTCAGATCGTGGAAGCATCTTCACTTCTAAGTTCTGGGACTCCTTCCAGAAGGCCATGGGCACCAACATTCGCTTCTGCACAGCTTTCCATCCTCAAACTAGTGGCCAAGTCGAGCGAGTCAATCAAATCCTTGAAGATATGCTCAGGGCTTGTGCCATTTCCTTTGGCATGAAGTGGGAAGATTGTCTTCCATATGCCGAGTTCTCCTACAACAACAGCTTCCAAGCGAGTGCGAGCAAGGCCCCATTCGAAATTCTCTATGGAAGGAAGTGCCGTACTCCTCTCAATTGGTCCAAGGTAGGTGAACGCCAACTGCTTGGCAATGACTTAATCACAGAGGCTGAAGAAATGTGCAAAGTCATCCGTGAAAATCTCAAAGCCGCGCAATCGCGTTAAAAGAGTTACTATGATAGCAAGCACCGTGACTTGGCTTTCGAGATCGGAGACCATGTCTACCTCCGCGTCTCTCCAATGAAAGGCACTCATCGCTTCGGTATCAAAGGGAAGCTTGCCCCTAGATACGTGGGTCCCCTCAAGATCATTGGCAAAAGAGGCGACCTCGCCTATCAACTTGAGCTTCCTTCCAACTTCGCGAACGTGCACGATGTGTTCCACGTGTCACAGCTTCGCAAGTGCTTCAAGACTCCTGAGCGCACCATCAACTTCGAAGATATTGACCTCCAAGAAGATCTGCTGAGCACCCTGTTGCCATTCTTGAAGAAACTGAGCGCAAGACTCGCAACAAGTCAATCAAATTCCTGAAAGTGAAGTGGTCACACCGTTCTGACCGAGAAGCCACCTGAGAGCGCGAGGACCAACTCCATTCCGAATATCCGGAGTTCTTTCAGTCCTAGATCTCGGAATGAGATCCTCTCGTAGTGGTGGAGTGTTGTAACACCCCGGATGTGACTTCCCATATTTGTAACTCCAACTCTTGCCATTTTCGGCTATGTGTTATGATATTCCCTTCGTGGTTGGGTTTTGTCTTTTGTTTTGCATTTTGTTCATGTCATTCATTTCATATCATGTCATCATGTGCATCTCATTTGCATACGTGTTCGTCTCATGCGTCCGAGCATTTTTTTCCCCGTTGTCCGTTTTGCAATCCGACACTCCCACATGCACCGGCACACCCCTCTTGTCTCTTTTCGTGAGCGGGTGTTAAACGTTCTCGGAATGGACCGAGTCTTGCCAAGTGGCCTTGGTACACCACCGGAAGACCACCTGTCAAGTTTTGTTCCTGTCGTGGAATTAACACGTGAGATGTCCTAGGTGTAAGGACTTAGTCGTGAGGCCAGCGCATCTATGTAGTAGCTTGAGAGGGGTTGATTGGGATGAGAGACGCAACACAAGACAAGGGTTTAGACAGCTTCGGGCCCCGGGAAACATCATCCGGTAACAACCCTACGTGCTGTTTGAGGCTAGGTCTCATTATGATCACGGGAGAGTCGCCGGCTCCGGCTCTCGGTGTTTAGCCCTAGAGATTATTTCTTGTTGCCTGTCCTCTTTGGGGTGCTCTGCCCCTCCTTATATAAGTTAGAGGGGCGGGTTACATGTGGAGTCCTAGTAGGACTAGGACTAGTCTATCTTCTCTTACAAGTTAATTACAAGTCCGGGTCTTGCTTCCCCGTAAAGGAAATATTAGTCATCCCTTTCTTCTTAAGCCGACCCATCATAAATGTGAACTGGCCTTCTGGGCCTTGGGCCTTGTTGTCCATCTGACCCGCCCGCCGGGTTACTAATGAGTCGCCAAGATCGGGCAGGTTATCTGTGAATCGCCAAGCTCCGGGCGGGTCACCAGTGAGTCGCCAATTCCGGCCGGGTCATAATGCGGGGTATATCCCCGACATTAGCCCCCAGTTTGATTTGGATTCATCCATGTTAAACTGATCCTGTAAAATAGACACAAGAACAAACTTGATAGGTTGTGCTCCGGGTTAAATTTTTGTAAGCCGGCACCTGATCATCTTTAAATCCTTGTCATTTCCTTCTTGATACATGCCCATGAACTCATCGCAAATCTCCTTTAGTAGATATGTTCAAACTTTGTGAATGCAAAAAAATCCAGATACTTCTTTTAAGAAATCCGGGTCAATAGGCCAGCTTCAGAGTCAATTTGCTGGCATTGGTCTCTTGTAGAGAAATATTGTAAGAAATAATCCACTTGAATCGGCTTCCAAAGCGCCGGCTTAAAATATATTGGTTTTGAAATACTCATCTGACTTTCAGCCGGCTTGAAGAGGTAAAACTTGCCGGTTTATCATAACCAAAATTGCCAGCTTGTAAATATTGATAGCACCGGGTCATAACTGTTGCCGACGCCGGGTCATAATTATTGGTGACACCGGATCATGAGTGTTACAAACACCGGGTCAATCTGATCTACTCAAAACGGAGAATTTGAAGATTTTTTCTCCCTTATATGCATATCACCTGTAGCCCCCAAGTCTTAAGAGGAGAACATAGTGATAACTTAAGACTTGCTTCAATATAAGTGTTGCAACCTTGAAGAAAACCGGATTATTTATCTCAATCATTAGTCATAAACTGAATATTCCACATATGTAGCCCCCAAGTGCCGGGTTGTCATGCTTGCAACAACCTGGGACTTGTAATTGCCTTATGCTCATAAAAACTTCAACCAATGTAGCCCCCAAGGGCCGGGTCATTATACAATAATGAGCAGGGACTTTGTAAATATGATCATGTAAACTTTGACTAGCAACGTGTAGCCTCCAAGGGCCGGGTCAGTAAGATATTACCGAGCTGGGACTTTGTATATGATTCATTGATAATAACAACATATGATGTAATCTCCACCATGGGGCTTGAACCCACGTCCACAAGGTTAAGAGCTTTGTACTCTACCAACTGAGTAATGGATCTTTCAATATAATAAACTAAAGCTTGTGTACCTTGAATTTTTGATAGGAGCAATTGGTAGCCCCCATGAGTCGGCTATAGTCATAGTAGTGTAGCCGGGTCATCCTAGAATTGTCTTGAATTGTTGCCAGGAGCAATTGGTAGCCCCCAAGGGCCGGCTCATTACGATGTGATGATTCGGGTCTTCAATGAAGTGAGCAAAAAAATGACTTTGCATTAGCCCTCAAGTGCCATGGTGCATGCTGGCAGTGACATGGGACTTGCATATTTGATGTAATCTCAACTTGAATAATGTAGCCCCCAAGTGCCGGGTTGTAAGCCTGCAGCGACTCGGGACTATTCCTTGCATTGTAGAATAAATCATATCCATTGATAAAATAATAGCCATTGCGCCAAAGCGACTTTGAAAACCTCAATCATAATATTAGTTACTGATAACCATAATAAAAATCCAGCCATGCTGGCTATTAAAAATTTGAATAACCCGGTTTGTGAAAATCTTCAAATTCAATATCGTAGTGAAAATCCAGCCAAGTTTGGCTATTTGAAGATTCAAATACCTTATCTGTTGATAAGTAAAATCCGGAACTTTAAATACCGGGCCTCTTGGTCAATGGCGATTTAATACGCCTCCATTGTAAGCCGGAAATTTTATAACCCGGCTATTTATAGCCTTTTGAGAAAATCAAGAAATGATAACCCTTTTGAGACACCAATGTCAATCTTCCGATGACGGGCTTGGACTTAAACATTTATATAAGTCATAGTTCTGCAAATCCTGCACAGAGTTTAAACAACATATGCCCTGACGACTTAACGTCAAAAGCCAGGGCGGGTAACCACCCAAATGTAGTCTTATCTTGCACACAAGTATATCACAAGACACCTTGGTGGTTTACCGGAGGGCGGGTCAAAATATCTTACATATGACCACTGTGATATTTGAACTGTACCGCCGGCTTATGATACCTGTGCAGTAAGTGTGATAACCCAATCCTTAGAAGCCAATGCTCCCACATAGATGATGATTGTCATAAGCCGGCGACTTATCATCAAAAATCAAGCCGGGTTTAAATAGAAATCGCTCATATACACTTTAGATGTGTTCAAAAGAGCTTCAAATAAAATCCCAAAAATTATTGGCAAAAAGAAACTTCAAAAAATCTTGAGGCTTTTGATTCGAATAAGATCAGAAAACTGTCCCAAAGGGGTTAAGCTAAGATTCGAATACGATCATATAGCCCCCAGTGGCTTTGGCGTTGCCGATCAAGAGGGTACCGACAGCTATGTTCTCTTTGGTTCGAATACGACCTATGTTTGAACAGGAAGCCCCCAAATGACCTTGAGAGTTGTTTAACGACGCTGATTCGAATACGATCCACGTCGGTTCCCAAAGGGGGTTGAGCTATGGTTCAAATATGACCAAGAAACTCCCCAATGAGCTCGGCAGTGTGCCGATCAAAAGGGTATCGACAGCTATGTTCTCTTTGGTTCGAATACGACCTATGTTTGAACAGGAAGCCCCCTAGTGATCATGAGAATATTTAACGACTCCGATTCGAATACGATCAGGGTCACACCAAAAGGGTTAAGCTAAATTCGAATACGATCAGCTCCCGATGGTCATTAAAGCAGGGTACCTATATTTGAGGTGTGCTTTGTAACAGACTCTCTTTGGTCCCTTTAATTTTTCCTGAGAACTCAAACTTGAGTCGGACGTTTGAACCGGATTTGAGAGCTTCAAAACCTTGCGGGAGAAAGATATCTCTTGAACCGGATTTTAAACCGGAATCTTTATTTGAACCGGCAATTTTCTGACGGCCTTTAAAGTTTCATCGATATGGTAGCAGCCTCCGGAACCGGGTTATCATTCCCTCCAACGACCCGGGGTTCCCGAGTCATGTCACTGTAGCCCCCGAGTCTCAAGATGACTCGAGGAGTTGGCTTGAGATTCTCCATATTTAACCGTGATATAAACCGGCATAACTTGTATATCATTGGTGTTGATAACACGATGTGTATCCACAGAAGGTTGAGGTGACTGCGGCGGGTTATAAATGATCCCTTATGAGCCGTGTCAGCAACTCGGCCAATGGTTCCTTCCAACTGGCTGTTTGAAGCTTAACCAAACTGTAGTGATGGCGACTTGTACGCATGTCCATTGAGCCGTCCAGGTGCAGACGGCGGCTGATAACATATGATAATTTGCCTCCAATTTGTTGGAAGAAAACCGGGCTTCCCAAGTAGTGACCTGCTCATACTCAATACACAGCTCATGCAGATAAGTGATGCTCGGTGTGTTGATGTAGACCAGGCCGCGAGAGGCGGACGGAAAAGACGACTTCAGCATCAGAGGCGGCCCAAACAGACGAACCGGCCGCGGTGTTATAAACCGGCGCAGTCGGGCGAGTTAACCACGCCGTTTTGATGTAGTGAACAATTGTCCTGCATCAACAATATTGCAGACCTAGACAAAGATAAACTACTCTTTGACAAAATAATATGTACCAATAAAATATATTTTAGATGGATATCACCTGATGTGCCAGGCCAGAAATAATCCGCCATGAAATTGATGATCGCTAGGTGAAGTTGAAGTCGCTCACGGGTGAACCGGCCACGGCGTGGTAAACCGGTGTGGATGGGTGAGTCGGCCGTGACTTTTGTAAGCCGGCGCGGACAGCGAGTCGGCCACGGCGTTGTAAGCCGGCGCAGACACGTGAACCGGCCGCGAGGGCGGACGGGCGAGTCGTCTGTGGCGTTGTAAGCCGGTGCAAACGGGCAAATTGTCCTCCTCGTTGTACACCGGTGTGGTCGCGAGAGATGGCCACGTCGTTGTAAGCCGGCGTGGTCGCGAGAGACGGCCACGGCGCTGTAAGCCGGTGTGGGAGTCCGTTGAGTAACGACGACCACCCGTGCCAAAAAATGTTAGCGTGCCTCCATCTCCTCGGTATAATACCACTTTTTGTCATAAATAATTGCCCTGCATAAACAATATTGCAGACCAAGGCAAAGATAAACTTGTTTTTTGACAAAAACAACATGTGCTAATAAAACAAACTTGGATGGGTATCACCTGATTTGTTTGGATGACGGACGGCGAGTCAATCACATGGCAAGCCGCGCGGACAGCGAGTCAATCGCAGGCGTGGTAAGCCGTGCAGACTGACGAGTTGATATAGACCGGGCCACAGGAGCGGCGACTTACGCACGTCCGTTCATCGGGTAGTGTGGCACGAACGAAACACTAGGCCAGAACGTTTGCCAGTGTGCGCTCCGTACCCGTAGTATTACAATTGTCTGTGAAACAATATTACACGCCAAGTAATTGTTCTCAGACGAATTAACATATTGATAAAATACAGAAGAAAGATATCACCTGATTTGCTTTGACGATAGATGATTTGCATGCAGACTACTAGCACCAATTAATTCATCTGCTGCGTGATCTCCCATACTTTGTCTTTTCCTTTTGTTGACTCTGGTCATCATGTGGTTAGTAATCCACTTTTCCCACCGCAGCCTCAAAGATGTAAGGTAACATGTAGGCGCTTATTAGGATGTATCCTTTTTCCCTCGCCCTCTTCTCACCCACAGTAGCACAGAACTGCAGAGAGCCCGTTCAGAGGTGGAAGGCGGCTGAAACAAACATGGCCGAGGCGGCGGCAGCCAACACAAGGACGGGCCCGAGGCCGCGGGCTACAGGTGCGGTGACTCAAGGCAGAAGGACAGCAGCTTGATCCGCCCGAGTTAGTAGCGATTTTGGCGATCGGTGTCTCAGAAGCCATGGCTCATAGAACAGCTCATGGTGTCACCCGCAGTGACGGAGGCTGGCGACTTAACCCGTTTTGTGATCCGGAGGCCTGACGGCGACTCATGGTCGGTCGGTTCTCAGGGTGATTCAAAGAGTGAGCCGGCACGGCAACAGAGTGAACGGCGCAGCAATTTGAGGAAACCGCGCGAGGCCGCGGCGACTCACGGTGCAAGGGACTCAACGGCTGTGACCCGGCGGGGAGTCGCGGGACCAGGGTGGTTTGCCGATGCGAGCGAGACTGCAGAAACAGCAAAGCAGGGCACCCCACAGCGGGTTGACGGGCTGGCCGGGCCTCTCGCGGGTCGAGCCAGAGGAGGTCTCGCAGTGGTAAACCAGCAGCTCATCGGTGGCGGTAGGAAGGCGGCCCTGCACTAGCGCACCAGCACGGCCAGGTGGAGGAGGGCGTCCAGCACGAGAGCCTGGCGCGGCGCGAACGGAGGCGTCGGGCGGCTGATTCAGAGCAATGGCGGCTTAGAGGCATGACAGCGGCGGTGGTTCCAGCGAGGCCAGCTTGGCGTACTAGCGGTTTGGAGGAGGCTGTGTGAAGGTGACTTGGCGCACCGGCGCGGCTCGTAGGCGAGGGCAGGCGGAGACGCGGCACACCGGCGTAGGCGGAGCCCAGCGGCGGAGGCAGGATCGCAAGGCCGCCGAGTCCGAGTCGATCCTCCGGTCCACATGCTCGTCCTGGTCGTGGTCGGTTTGACCATCCCCGATCCGTCTCCTCCAGGTTGTGGGCTCATGGCCCTTTTTTTGACCTACAGCTGCTGCAGGATATGCATGCATAGTTCGCCCGGTGGGCAGTCCGTGATTTCAGAGTTCCAGGTGCTTTCAGCTTGTACTGACTGCTTATCCTTCTTGGTAACTTCCTTGGGTAGACGTAGTGTTTAGAGAAAAAACCAATCTGAACTTGCACCTCCGCTCGGCCTTCATGTGACAAACAGAGTACTAGTTGACAACGACTTGAGAGATCAATCATGACATCGACCACGTACTAGAAGTATAGTACTAGTAGATCAAGTAGTATCAGTTTTGATTTCCATGTGAGATGTTTCTGATCCGTCAAATCTGGAATAGCAGCGAAAAAAACTGCGGTTGCCTTGGGCCCGTGGCTGCCGTCAAGTAAAGGTGAATCACACGTGGAGCTGCTGTTAGTCAAGCACACGCAACGCTGTGTACAGTACGCGAACGAAACAAAACGGATTGATGCAACTGATTGAATTCCTGTTGGTCTCGGCCACGCAGCACAACGCTCCAAAAATCGATCTGGTTTTTGGATTGATGAATCGCTCTCGTCGGCCTTGGCGACTCTCCAGCGGTTTCAGCAAAAATCAATCTGGCTTTTGCGACTCATCCGGTCGTGGCGGCGCATAACAGGCACTCTCATCCCCTTGATCCAGAGTAGAGCTTCACGCACCGTCTGTTATTATTTAGCTGATTGCGAACTTCTCGATCCTTAGGAAAATCTCTTCAAGAACTCAACACCACCGTGCGCGAGCCCCACGGTGGGCGCCAACTGTCGTGGAATTAACACGTCAGATGTCCTAGGTGTAAGGACTTAGTCGTGAATCCAGCGCATCTATGTAGTAGCTTGAGAGGGGTTGATTGGGATGAGAGACGCAACACAAGACAAGGGTTTAGACAGCTTCGGGCCCCGGGAAACATCATCCGGTAACAACCCTACGTGTTGTTTGAGGCTAGGTCTCATTATGATCACGGGAGAGTCGCCGGCTCCGGCTCTCAGTGTTTAGCCCTAGAGATTATTTCTTGTTGCCTGTCCTCTTTGGGGTGCTCTGCCCCTCCTTATATAAGTTAGAGGGGTGGGTTACATGTGGAGTCCTAGTAGGACTAGGACTAGTCTATCTTCTCTTACAAGTTAATTACAAGTCCGGGTCTTGCTTCCCCGTAAAGGAAATATTCGTCATCCCTTTCTTCTTAAGCCGGCCCATCATAAATGTGAACCGGCCTTCTGGGCCTTGGGCCTTGTTGTCCATCTGACCCGCCCGCCGGGTTACTAATGAGTCGCCAAGATCGGGCAGGTTATCTGTGAATCGCCAAGCTCCGGGCGGGTCACCAGTGAGTCGCCAATTCCGGCCGGGTCATACCGCGGGGTATATCCCCGACAGTTCCATTTGGAGGTTGTTTGATGCTCCAACGGTTAACCGGGTAACCGCAAAGGCCTTTTGTGTGTTGCAGCCAAACACCCCTCCAAAACAGCCCAATAACCCATCTAAGTCACTTCCATGCTCTCCGTCGTTCGATCACGATCGTGTGGGCGAAAACTACACCCCATTTGGAGTCTCCTAGCTCCCTCTATCTATAAATATGTGCACCCTCCTCCAAATTCAGGTCCCGAAACCCTAGCCCGCTCCCTCTCCGCCGCCGGACGCGTCCGGTCCGCGCTGGACGAACCCGCCGCCGCGCCCGCACCAGTCCCGTGCTGCCACGTGGCAGACCATCGTCGACCCCGCCGCCGGCCCGCGAGCCCGAGGCGGGCCCGCCGAGCCCGTCGCCGCCCCGCGCCTTCCCCCGCCGAGCCGCCCGCGCCCCCGAGCGCCATCCCGCCGCCGTCCGCCGCCTCCGCCGCGGTCGCCGTCGGCCGCCGCCTCCGCCGACGCGTCGCCGTCCCCGTGCACCGCCGCCCGCGCCTCCCTCCGCGCGCCGCCGCCTCCACCGCGCGCCCCGGCCTTCCCCTCGCCGGATCCAGCCAGCCCCGACCCCGACGACCTTCCCCGTCCAACTCCGGCCGCCGCGCCGCCCGTCTCCGGCAACCTCGATTCGCGTGCCACGAAGAACCCTAGATCGAGGTTGACTTCCCCCCCCCCCCTGTTTTTCTGCCAAGTCCTTTTGCTGTTATATTATGTTACCTCCTTTGACCAGTCATATCTCCTTGCATACTGCTCCGTTTCATACTCATGATATATAGAAATGTTCATCAGGTTATGCTCTTCATTTTGTTCCATTGTGCCATGTCTGTTTGAGCTCATCTTGATGCCTAAATCTCTGATGCAAGAGTGCTATATGATGTTTACTGCTGTTACTTATTAGAACTTGGTGTTTTGTTATTTTTGTTGCATTTGATGTGTGCATCTTATGAGCATGAGCTCTACATGTGTGCTGATCTATGCCATGCTATATTTACAGGGATGTATGCCATGTATTTTTCTGATCTATGTGGTGACTAGCACAAGCATGCAAACTAGGCTTCGTGATGTTTCTGTTTTCAGGGACTTAGGATTTTGCTAAGTCCTTTACCTGCTGTTATTTTTATGCCATGTAAACTTGATGCTACAGTGAGGTCCATGCTTCTTTTGAGTATGTTCAGTAAGGATGTTTTGTACATATAGTTGTGCTCTATCCATCCATGCCCCTGTTTGCAATTATGGAGTGCCCTAGCATGTCTCAATCTTGCTCTACTTTTGCTATAAAATGTTCCTGGCAGTATGTTAACATGCTATTCAATTTTGCCAAGGTTGTTGTAGTTGATCCATACATGGTATGAACTTGCTATTGCGAGGGATAGCTTCAGGAACATGTCTTCTTGCTGTTGGTATGCTTGTTTTTTCATGCATTGCCTTGTGATGAGTGAATCGAGCTCACAAAGATGCCTTCATAATTCTGTTAATGCCATGCTCTGTTTTCTGCTAAGTCTGAGATCTGTTAACGAAACTTGCTATGTTTACATGGGTGCCATCATATCTTCTGTGCCTTTTTGGCTCATGGTCAGTAAGGGATTTTTGTTCTATGCATTTAGTACATTTATTCCATGTCTTGTTTTGCTATGATAAGTTCCTGTAGCATGGTGATTGCTTGCTCTAAACATTGCTACCTGCTGCTGTTTATGCCATGTTCAGTATTTTTCACCAAGTCTGTGAAGCTGATATCGTTTGCACTTTTGCCATGCTTGTTTGAACCTGTTATTGTGTGATCTAGCCATAGCTCAGTGTTCATATTTTTTCAAGCATCTCTTGTAGATCACTTCCATATGCTTTGTTGTTATGTTGAGGTGCTGTAGCATAGTTACTTGATGTATTTTAAGTGCTATCTTGCTGTTAATCGCAGATTTGTGTCATTCTTGTTTTGCTTGCCATTTGCAAACCGTGCATCCGTTTCGGGTGATCTTTATATCGATTTCGACCGAAATCATCTCATCTTTCCAGCGGCATACTTGGTTTGCCAAGTTGATGCCTTGTTCATCATTTTTGTTCCGGAGCACGCATAGGCATCGCATATCACATCTCGCATATCATGCATGTATTGCATCATGTTGCTTGTGCATTTCCCGTGATTGATTGTTGGTCCTTTGCTTGTGTTCTTGCTTTGGGTAGAGCCGGGAGACGAGTACGCTTACGAGGAACCTGTTGAGAACGCTTACGAGGATCAAGCTTTCGACAACTCTGAGAACCTTGCAGGCAAGATGACCATACCCTCGAAATCACTTCTATCTTTGCTTGCTAGTTGTTGGCTCTATTGCTATGTTGCGCTACCTGCCACTTGCTATATCATGCCTCCCATGTTGCCATGTCAAGCCTCTAACCATCCTTTCCTAGCAAACCGTTGTTTGGCTAAGTTACCGCTTTTGCTCAGCCCTTCTTATAGCGTTGCTAGTTGCAGGTGAAGTTGAAGTTGGTTCCATGTTGGAACATGGATATTTTGGCATATCACAATATCTATTATTTAATTAATGCATCTATATATTTGGTAAAGGGTGGAAGGCTCGGCCTTATGCCTGGTGTTTTGTTCCACTCTTGCCGCCCTAGTTTCCGTCATACCGGTGTTATGTTCCTTGATTTTGCGTCCCTTACGCGGTTGGGTGATTTATGGGACCCCCTTGACAGTTCGCCTTGAATAAAACTCCTCCAGCAAGGCCCAACCTTGGTTTTACATTTGCCTACCTAAGCCTTTTTCCCTTGGGTTTTCGCGAGCCCGAGGGTCATCTTTATTTACCCCCCCGGGCCAGTGCTCCTTCGAGTGCTGGCCCAAACCGAGCGATGTCCGGCGCCCCCTGGGCAACCAGGGTCTATACCAACCCGACGTCTGGCTCATCCGGTGTGCCCTGAGAACGAGATATGTGCAGCTCCTATCGGGATTTGTCGGCACATTCGGGCGGCTTTGCTGGTCTTGTTTTACCATTGTCGAAATGTTTTGTAAACCGGGATTCCGAGACTGATCGGGTCTTCCCGGGAAAAGGAATATCCTTCGTTGACCGTGAGAGCTTATAATGGGCTAAGTTGGGACACCCCTGCAGGGTATTATCTTTCGAAAGCCGTGCCCGCGGTTATGTGGCAGATGGGAATTTGTTAATGTCCGGTTGTAGAGAACTTGACACTTGACTTAATTAAAATACATCAACCGTGTGTGTAACCGTGATGGTCTCTTTTCGGCGGAGTCCGGGAAGTGAACACGGTTTGGGTTATGTATGAACGTAAGCAGTTTCAGGATCACTTCTTGATCACCTCTAGCTTCGCGACCGTTGCGTTGCTCCTCTTCTCGCTCTTATTTGCGTATGTTAGCCACCATATATGCTTAGTGCTTGCTGCAGCTCCACCTCTTTATCACATCCTTCCTATAAGCTTAAATAGTCTTGATCTCGCGGGTGTGAGATTGATGAGTCCTCGTGACTCACATATTCTACCAACACAGTTGCAGGTGCCGACGATACCAGTGCAGGTGACGCAACCGAGCTTTCCAGGCATGCTTGGCAGCATAGATTGTATGCACTGGGAGTGGAAGAACTATCCATTTGCTTGGCAGGGCCAGTACAAGGGGCATGTCAACGCGTGCACTGTCATATTAGAAGCGGTGGCTTCGCAGGATCTTTGGATATGGCATTCTTTCTTCGGCATGGCAGGTTCTCACAATGATATCAACGTGCTGCAGCGTTCTCCAGTCTTCGCACGGCTTGCAGAAGGCCACTCCCCACCTGTCAACTTTGAGATCAACGGCCACTAGACAACAAGGGATACTATCTAGCTGATGGTATATATCCTTAGTGGTCAACTTTTGTGAACACAATCTCGAAACCCCAAGGTGAGAAGAGAAAGAGATTTGCCCAAATGCAAGAGAGTGCTAGAAAGGATGTGGAACGTGCTTTTGGTGTGCTTCAATCCCGGTGGGGTATCGTTCGAAACCCTGCACTGTCATGGGATGAAAGGAAGCTTTGGGAGGTGATGACTGCTTGTGTGATCATGCACAACATGATCGTCAAGGACGAGCGTGATGACAGTATCTTCGACCAAGGATTTGATTATCAAGGTGACAATGTTGAGCCCCTGCACCAAGAACCGGCCACGTTTGATCAGTTTGTCCAGTTCCATCGTGAGCTGCGTGATTGGCAAACTCATGTGAATCTTCAAAATGACTTGGTTGAGCACGTGTGGGGTCATATTGGCAAACAATAGATGTATTGGTTCAGTTTATGTTCATTCAAGACAATCTCGATTTGGTTGTAAAACTATTTTTATTTTCAAACAATTAATATTTGGACGTGCAAACTTGTTTTCATATGAAAATATGGGCATTTTAGGCCCTGGCGGACGGGATGGGGTAAACGGATGCGGCCGCGCGCTGGGCGCACGGCCACCGCATCCCACGACAGGCCCGGACACGACCCCATCGCCCTACCCAAAGGGACAGAATCCGGCCAAAGCGGACGTCCGTTTAGGATCGCGCGGTGGAGTTGGCCCAACAAACGCAAAGGGCGTGGGTGACGCTTGAGCCGGCATAAGCTATCACACCGCACACCCCGTTGCAACCGAACCAGTCCGACGTGGGTACAAGACGAGCCATCCGTGCAGATCGGACGGGTGGCACCGCCATGAGAGGCCCTCGCGAAAAGCCACCCGACAACAGACGGCTTGGGAGAGGGCCTCACATGACGGTTGCCCTGGCCACGCCGGTGGTCCACCCGTCATGGACGCACCAGTAAGCATGCCCTAGTCGCTCTCACTAGCTGGGGCTCGCTCGCGGGCGCCCCCGTCGCCGCCCAATGACGGTGGACCCGTGCGCACGTGGCAGTCCACCGTCATGGATCTCCCACCGGGGTCGCCCCCAAGAAGCCCATGTGGCAAGCCACCGCAAGACGGACGGCCAGGAGGCTCTCTCCACTTGCAAGGCGGGTACTCCAACATCCTTTATAGGAGTAATAACCAATACAGGGAAAAAATGAATCCAAATACTTCAGAAATGCATAACATTAATTTGAAGCAAGGGAGCCCTTAAATCTACTCAACCAAAAGGGATGCATCAAAATGCTGCAAAATCTGTAGGTTATCCTCCATCGCAGCTTGAACACTAATACCATGGTGCTAGAAGCTCCGGTGCTAGAAGCTCCCACATCAGGTGGTGGGGTCTGGGGAAGGATTATAGGAGGCAAGCCTTATCCCCAAGCCTTACCCTGCACAGTGCAGGCCTCTTTTAGTGGGAAACTAGTTGTATAAAAAAATATTAGGAGTGATTTAAACATGTGAGCAACACAACAGAGACAAAATGTTGGGCGGCTCACTTGTTCAAGTATCTTCGAATGAAAATTTACACATACATAGAATACACCTATAAATTATATACATGCGGTACTTATTTCAGAACTTTTTGAAATTTGAAATTTTCATTTTTGATTTTTGACTTTTTCAACAAAAGGATTGAGAATAAAATTGTACCCATGAGAACATACACTCACACATAGAGTAGTAGGGAAGCTAACACTCTTCGTTTTCGGTTGTAGTGATCTTTCCGTCAACACTTGAGATGGATGGGAAAATCTCATCGGCGCCATTAACAGAAAGCACAATCCGATTACCATGGCTGGCAGCTTCCTTCCTCATGACAGCAACTGTCTCGATGACACCAGCACAACTTGAACAGTGTGAAGAGTAGATGAGGGTGACCTTCTGGAGGCTCTCAAGGTATATGATACCTGCTGGCATTTTACCAGCTGGGCCAGAATAGTGTGTCAGCTCGATGTGTCTCAGGCTTGGCATGGCTCCCTGCTCAAATGTTACCCACGGCGCATAGCAGTCGAAGGCGAAAAACTCGAGTCTGGCGAAACCTGAAGTTATGGTGACTTGTTTCCGTGGGTCGCCAAACAGCTGGATTGCAAGGCTAGTGAGGCTGGGCAGACCTCCAAGTATCTTGAGATCGTCTGGTCTTTGTTCCAAGAGCCTGATTTCTAGCTTCTTAAGACGGCTGAGCTGTGCGATCCACCGGGGAATTTTAACAAATCTTGCGGTCACCGTTAGCTTTTCAAGTAGAGGAAAGTTGGGAGACGCAGGAAGGTCGTCGCTCGTAATGAAATCACCGTGAACTATTAGGGACCGCAGACTAGTGCACTTGCCCATGCAAGACAGTAGATTGTCATTTTCTGGCGTGTCGGCGGGCTCACCGTACAACATGACTTCAGCCTTAGTCAATCCAGTCATCCCAGTAATCTCCTCCAGGGTGCTTACCGAGCATTCCCTCGAATCAATGGTGCCCAGCACCTTGACTGACTTGAAGCGATCACTTCCGGCAGGTAGCCTCACCCCAGTATGGCCAAAATGCAGATTTGCTAGTTTGGGAAGCTGGACGAGCTCCTTGGGCAGCTCTTTCACTCGTGTCAGCCTTACATCCAGTGTCTCCAGATTTTGCAGCTTCCCGATCTGTGGCGGGAGAACACTGATTTGGATCAGCTCGATCTCTAGAGTCTCAAGATGTCGTAGGTTCCCGATTTGTGGAGGAAGCCTAGTGACTTGTGGTGTCTCTTTCAGACTCAGGTGCTTCAGCAGGATCAGTCTGCATATGTGTTGTACATCGGTATCGTCCAAACCATCACAGTCCTCCACATTCAACACTCGCAGATACCCCAAATGCTTAAACGAAAACACCTTGTCACAGCGAATCATGGTTATGGAACGAACATGCGACAGATCTAACCTTTCAGTGCCATTTAAACCGTCTGAGCCACAGCGTCGGATAGAAAGAAAGACAGGCCTCGCTGCAGGTGTCTCTGAAATGTTCAAGTCGGACAGAAAGGTGACCAAGTTCTCTTCTCGTGATATTAGTCTAAGAACGTAGAGCATCATGCAGTTGACCTCATACATCCCCTTCCCATAAAAGGTTGGGCGTTCCACAGGCTGAATCACATTGTTGCCGACGAGGTCATCGAAGCATTGGTTCGCCACTTCCTCACTGCTGTGCCACCCAACTTCAGAGATAAATCCTTCAGTGATCCATTTCCTAACCGTATCACCTCTTCTAAACTTTTGGTACTTGACGGTTGTACTTGTAGCTATGCACAGCAAGCAGGTCTTCAGAGTGCTGGGAAGGTTTTCATAGCTGAGTGATAAAACCTTTATCAAGTCCTCCAAACCAGAAATACGCTCCTGTGCAGAGTCTAAAGAGCTTGCCATCTCGTTCCAAGCAGAACAGAAAGCATACACCACATCCTGCCATGGTTTCCTTGCAGCTATTTTGCTATTGAGCAACGAAGCAATGCTTATAATTGCAGAAGGAATACCACCGCATATTGGCAAGATCTCACCAACTTCTCTTGCAAGTGCATCAGGGCAACTGGCCTCCGAGCCAAAGCATCTTTGTAGAAATAATATTTTGGAGTTCAGGCGATCAAGATGCCTAATTTCACATATCAACTCATCTTGGCCAGAACAACATGTCTTTGCCATGTCATTAACTCGAGTTGTAACAATTACTCTGCTACCACAAGCGTTAGCGGGCAAGCTGCGGGATAGGATATGCCAATCTTCTTTCCTCCATAAATCATCGACTATGATCAGGTACCTACCAAAGTTTGCACACAGAAGCAAGAACAGAGTAAGGCTCCACGCGACAGTGACATTATTATTGAGGTAGTCATGCAGTGTGCGTAAATGTTACTCCCTCTGTCTCATAATATAAGAACGTTTTTGACACTACACTAGTGTCAAAAACGTTCTTATATTATGGGACGGAGGGAGTAGTAAATTAATCATCAATGTGATTAGTATGATGGGCAATGAAGTCAAAGAGTGAAAGTATAATGAACGGGTACAGTGTAATCTCCAAAGTTGATTGAGTTCATTGTCAGAGAACTATATGAACCATACGAGAAGTGCATGACAATTAAATAGGTAGCACCTTCTGTTCTGAAGGAAATCCCTAATTGCATCCTTTGCTTCTTCATTGTGATTTTTTCCCACATTAAGCTGCCGAAGCATCTGGTCAAAAATCCCCTCCATATCAGGCATAGAGGAGACTGAAACAAAAGCACACGAATCGAATTGCTGCCTGAGCTGACGGAACACGAGATTAGCAAGAGCCGTCTTCCCCAATCCCCCAGAACCCACAATGGAGACTATCTTCATCTGTTGTCCGCCTGCAAGGCTCTTGATTAGAGTATCCCTCCCCCGCTCAACGCCGACGAGCGGCTCCTCCGCCTCTTTCCGCAGATGGGGCGATGCTCCGGTGGTTGCGGCGGCTGGAACGAGTTTATCTTTATCGGTGCTACTGTACCTATCGGCCAGATTCAGGGCCTGGCTCTTGACGTCTTTGATGGCGTTGGCGATTCGATGGCGAGGGCCCAGGAAGTTGGCCAGGAACCCCAAGCAGCTGTCCTGGCAGGCGGCGGGTTCGCTGGCCGCCAGGAAGGCGTCGACGATGTCGTCGGCGTGGTAGGACAGCTCCCTGCAGTCGTCGGCCCAACGCGGGTCGGAGCCGTTGCCTAGGGCGGCGTGCAGGTTCGTCAGCTCTCTCAGAAGCTGCTCCGCGTCTTCCTTGACGGCCTTGCGCAGCTTGTGCTCGAGGAGCATCTCCAGCTTGGGGAGCAGTGAGGCCATGGCCCCCGTCGCGACGTCCACCATGCTCGCTCTCTTCTTGTTCTGGGGTTGTCTCGATCTATCTGTTCCTGATATTCTTTTCTCCCGATCTGGTTTTATGGAGGTCAGGAGGTTGCTTTTCATCATCACGGATTCTAATCGGCCGACCGGCCAGGCAACAGATCGGTCGCGTCCGTGCCTGCCACGCGCGTCCCGCGACCCCACGCTCTAAGTTATAGCTGGCCAAACGGGCCGGGCCAATCAGGCCAGCCCACAAGCACGCTGGCACAACCCGCCATGGGCTAGGCACGACACGGGCTAAACAGGTGACAGATAGTTTGGTAGCAAGATAATTTGTAACAAGTGACAAATAACAAAAGTAACTATAGGTGCAGCAACGTAGGCTAATCCTTTTTGTTGTAGTCATTTTCATCATGTTGGTTTGATTCGGGTTCGCTATTTTGACAATTTGATATATCGGTGGACCGGTGTTTGGGTGATGTTCTTACTTGAACAAACCTCTCACTTATGATTAACCCCTCTCGCAAATATCCGCAATTACGAAAGAAGAATTAGGATAAAATCTAACCATAGCATTATGTTGGGAAACGTAGTAGAAAACAAAAAAATGGTCCTACGATCACCCAGGAACAATATAAAGATGCATAACGGATTGTGATCAACGATCGTTGCCGACTCCGGGGTGCAGCGGAAGTAGACAAGTTGGTGTAGATCGTACTTGAAGTCCCTCGAACGTTGATGACGATCCCACGAACCGCCCACAAATGATCCCTCGAACGAAAGACCGAAAGCACGGCCTCTCTACTTGGTTGCAAGCGTACGGTCTTCATGATCCGGCAGCGCTTCGTCGTCCAGAGCTAATCGTCGCCGGAGAATTAGAGGGAGGAGATTAGAACCACACGAAGCTTCTAATTATGAGGACTAGAGGTGGTTAGGGCTCACTCCAATTAGTCAACTAGGACCAACTACAAACGTGCACTAGATCAACTAGAGGAGGCTCCAAAACTTGTGCTACAATAGGGAGAAATCCTCTAGTATATATAGGTTAGGAGGGGAGGAGAGGGCAGCCACCAAGGGAGGAAAGCCTCCCTTGATGCGCCAGTCATGGGGGGGAGTCCAACTCCCACCCCAAGTAGGATTCGGCACCCAATAGGAAAGAGGGGGCGCCACCTCCACTTGGGCCTTCATGGCCCAAGTTTCCTTCCACCTCTTGGCCTTATTAGGCCCATTGATATTAAATTATATATATATATATATATATATATATACGTTCTAAACATTTTCATACTAGTATATATATAATTTAACATCCCCAGAAACATTTTCCGCATATATATTAATCGGTAATACCCGGTATTACCCGATATTCACCGAACACTTCCGGAACCTCTCGAAACTATTCTGGATATTAATGAAACAATTCCATAAATATCATCACTCCCGTCCCATTAACACTCAACAGATCGTGATTACATTAAGCTTGTGACCCCGTAGGTTCGATAAACCATAGACTGTTGGAATATGCCCTAGAGGCAATAATAAAGTTGTTATTATTATATTTCCTCAATCATGATAAATGTTTATTATTCATGCTAGAATTGTATTGACCGAAAACTTAAATACATGTGTGGATACATAAACAAATATCGTGTCCCTGGTGAAATTTCTACTAGACTAGCTCGTTGATCAAAGATGGTTAAGCTTTCCTAACCATAGACATGAGTTGTCATTTGATAACTGGATCACATCATTAGTAGAATGACCACAATCATGATCACATCATTAGTAGAATGATGTGATGGACAAGACCCATCTGTTAGCATAGCATATGATCATTCAGTTTTTGCTACTACTTTTTTAATGTCAAATACATATTCCTTCGACCATGAGATCATGCAACTCCCGGATACGGGAGGAATACCTTGTGTGCTATTAAACGTCACTTCGTAACTGGGTGATCATAAAAGTGCTCTACAGGTATCTCCGAAGGTGTTTGTTGAGTTGGCGTGAATCGAGATTGGGATTTGTCACTCCGTATGACGGAGAGGTATCTCTGGGCCCTCTCGGTAATACAGCATCACAAGAATCTTGCAAGCAAAGTGACTAAGGAGTTAGTTACAAGATGATGTGTTACGGAACGAGTAAAGAGACTTGCCGGTAACGAGATTGAACTAGGTATGGAGATACCAACAATCGAATGTCGGACAAGTTTGATATATAGGATGAAGATATTTGGGTTCCGGAAGAGTTTCAGAATGCACCAAATAATTATCGGAGTGTCGGAAGGGGTTCCAGGAGGCCATCGGTAGGTTATACCTACTTGGTGGGCCTCATGGGCCAAAGGAGGGAGGCGCACCAGCCCACAAGGGGATGGGTGCGCTCCACCTCCCTTGCCCACGCGCCAAAGGAAGGAGGGGGCGCCCTAGGGCAGTCGCCCCCCTTTCCTTCCCCCCACGCACCAAATATGGAAGGGGTGGCGCGGTTAGGCAGGCGCCTAGGGCAGCCGCCGGCCCCTTGGGGCGCGCCCTAGGCAGCCAACCCCACTTTCCTTCCCCCCACACACCAAAATGGAAGGGGCCGCGGTTAGGCAGGCGCCTAGGGCAACCGCCGGCCCCTTGGGGCGCGCCCTAGGCCTGCCTCTCCTCCCCCTCCACCTATATATATGTGAGGAGGGAGGGGGCGCCACACACCACGAAACCCCAAGCCGTGTGTCGGCGTCCCCTCTCCCTCTAGTTCATCCTCCGTCCAAAAACCATTGTGCTTGGCGAAGCCCTACGAAAATAGCTTCACCACCACCATCATCATGCCGTCGTGCTGCCGAAACCCATCTACTACTTCTCCCCTCTTGCTGGATCAAGAAGGCGAGGACGTCATCGAGCTGAACGTGTGCTGAACGCGAAGGTGTCGTGCGTTCGATGCTTGATCGAAACGGATCGTGAAGGTGTACGACTACATCAAAAGCGTTGATAAATGCTTCCGCTTAGCGATCTACAAGGGTATGTAGATTGTAGGATCGAAAGTAGGTCTAGAGGGGGTGATTAGACTACTTGACCAGATAAAAATCTAACATTTTCCCAATTTTAGTTGTGGGAAGATTTTAGCAAATAACACAAGTCAAGAAATCAACCTACACATGCAATTCTAAGAGTGTAGCAGCGGAAAGTAAAACATTGCATATGAAGGTAAAGGAAACGCAATGGAGACGGGAGATTTTTGGCGTGGTTCCGATAGGTGGTGATATCGTACGTCCACGTTGATGGAGACTTCAACCCACAAAGGGTAAGGGGTGCGCGAGTCCACGGAGGGCTCCACCCACGAAGGGTCCACGAAGAAGCAACCTTGTCTATCCCACCATGGCCATCGCCCACGAAGGATTTGCCTCACTCGGGTAGATCTCCACAAAATAGGCGATCTCCTTGCCCTTAAAACTTCTTGGTTCAACTCCACAATCTTGTGGGAGGCTCCCAAGCGACACCCACTACTGCAGGATGCTGCTAACGCGACACTACGATCAGAGACCCTTTGATGAAACTGTGTGCGATGCAATAATCGCAAACGGTGGTGTAAAAGAACCATCAAAAAAGGTGCAAAATGTTTGCGATGGCGGAGCCATCAAACACGGTTCAGATTTTAGTTGCGTGTGCGATGCCGGGCATACGGTTCAGTTCAATGAACTGTTTGCGATGAGGCGAAACAAAAGAAATGGGTAGCCAGATGAAGGCGTGTGCGATATACAGCATACGGTTCACTCGGATGAACTGTTTGTGATGAGGAGGAACAATAGAAACGGGCAGCTAGATAAAGGTGTGTGCAATTGAGGGCATACGCTTCAGAAGGATTAACTGTTTGCGATTAGGCAACAGAACAGAAACGGGTCAGCTAGATCAAAGTGTCTGCGATTGATGCCATACATTTCACACGGATGAACTATTTGCGATTAGCCACAACAAACATAAACAGTTAGATAGATCAACGAGTGTGCGCTAGACGGACACACACATTTTAATTAAAAGAAGCATGTGCGATGGTAATAACGAGCGCGCACGGTTGTTGGAACAAGACGTGTGCTGACATTGCCTATTGCAGTGGACCCTATGGTGCAAATGCCACGTACGCGGCCGAGAAGGCGTGCCCACGTTACGCCTTCCGGGAATAGTGCCGCACTTATAACCGTCAATAAATTTCGAGCCTGCGTCCCGTCACATTCCAAATTGCAAACCTGTTCACACCAATCAAAACCTAAACGGTTTCCCACTTACGAGTGTATTAGTACTCGGTTATAAATACTACTACTCCAAGATGACTGCACATTCCTCCTCAACTCCTCATCCACAAAAACAAACAAGTCATTCATCATCGTTCGTCTGCCATGACTAGCGTGAGTTCTGGGTCGAGAGATTGCCATCAGGGAGATGCGAGCATGGAAACGGAAGCACGAGAGATGTCCCGCCTCGCCGCGAACGCAGTCGGCATGTCCCGCCGCGCGGTTGTAGCAGCACAGAGGTCTCGCCGCGCCGCCGAAGCAGCACAGAGGTCCCGCCGCACCGTCGATGCAGCAGACTGGTCCGGCCGCGCCGCGGAAGCAGAAGAGATGTCCCGCCGCGCCGCGAATGCAGCAGAGATGTCCTCCCACCCCGCGGTGGCCTGGGAAAATGTCTCGCGGGCAGGCGAGGACTCTTACAGGCGCATGCATGCAATCGTCAATAGCCAGATGGATCAGGTCTCTGGCTGGGCGAGGTTGCAGGACGACATGAAAGCCTCTTTGAACAGGCTACCGACGTCATCCGACAACTAAATGAGAGCAATGCAAAGCTCCTCGCCGAGCACGACCTGCTGAGGGCGAAGATCGTCGGAAGTGCGGAGCAGCAGGAGGAGACCACTGCCTTGTTAAAGAGGACCGGCGTCATCGTCGAGAAACTTATGGACAAGAATGCCATGCTGCGCATCGAGCGCAGAAGGCTGGTGGAGGAATCCGTGGATGCTCTCAAGCAGCATCTTGAGGACAAGAAAGAGCTCATCGCTGCTCGCCGCGGAGACTACTTCCCGCGGCCTGCAACAATGCATCAAGAAATAGAGATCAGCGAGCCAGATCGTTGTCTTCCTTCTTCTTTTGCCCTTGTGTATTTCGGGGCGTTGCCGCGTGTGGATTTTTTTAAATTATGTTCCTAAATATGTAAGACAATTATTATCCACTGTCATCGTCCTTATATACATCATGCTTGCAATAAGACGCAGTTGATGCTATATAGGTTCATCGGATCTTACATCAAGATCCGTGCAAAACTTTCTTTCCAGATTTTCATTTTTCTCTCTTAAATCTCAGTCCAGTGAGACATATAGCCATGCCGTAGAACAGAGGCTCGGGCACCATTAATGGAGACGTTGGGAGGGAGGTGCGCGGCGGGTAGAGGTCAAAGGGCTCTCCTCCCAATGAGCACACGCAGGGGTTTGATCGCACGCCTCCCGTACTCAAATAGCTACCCCGCACGGCACCTCCTAGCCAATAAAAAAGGGATGCATGGCGACACGTAATTGGTAAGTAGAACGCCCACGGTTTCAATAATACTTGTGTTTTCGATTTGTAACGTGACAGCACTTGTTCCAAAATGACTTTGTTGATTGTTAATGTGTGCGCCTTCGCAAATCGGACAGAAAAATTACCACATCATGTTGGTCCCATGTCATGACACCATGCCAAGTTTCATGATTTTCACGCGTGTTTTGGATTTATAGGAATTAAAAAACCAAGTTTCTCAATGTTTCCGGCTGAGCCACGACGCCCAGATGTTTGAATTTCATTCCCATTTCTTGCATGGGACCTAGAAATTCACCCAAGGACACACATGTGATTTTTCAACCAACTTTGGTGAACTGGAGCATGTGCTTGTAGTTCAAATTTTAATTATGCACATTAAATGCCCAGAAACTTAATGTATAAAAAAGGCCAAACAAACCCGGAATAATTCCAAAATTTAACACGATACTTCTATTTGGTCTAATCTGCCTCTGCAAAAAAATTAAGGCGGGAGCAGGCAGTGTACGTACGTCGTTTCGCACATGGAGGTGACACGTTCCCTCTCGGAACCACGGGCCTTCTTGAGGGAAGCTCCGGTTTGCAAGAAGCTTACACCAAAACTTGTCCCAATTCGGCCAAAAGAATTACCGCAACATGTTGGTGCCATGTCATGAGACTATGCCAAGTTTCAAGATTTTCAGGCATGTTTTGGATTTACAGGAATTAAAAAACCAAGTTTCTCAATCTTTACGGCCGAGGCACGACGCCCAGATGTTTGAATTTCATTCTCATTTCTTGCATCGGACCTAGAAATTCACCCAAGGACACACATGTGATTTTTCAACCAACTTTGGTGCACTGGAGCATGTGCTTGTAGTTCAAATTTGAATTATGCACATTAAATGCCTAGAAACTCAATTAATGTATAAAAAAGGCCAAACGAACCCGGAATAATTCCAAAATTTAGCACGATACTTCTATTTGGTCTAATCCGTCTGTGTAAAAAAATAAGGCGGGAGAAGGCAGTCTACGCATGTCGTTTCGCACACGGAGGTGACACGTTCCCTCTCGGAACCATGAGCCTTCTTGAGGGAAGCTCTGATTTGCAAGAATCTTACACCAAAGCTTGTCCCAATTCGGCCAAAAAAATTACTGCAGCATGTTGGTGCCATGTCATGAGACCATGCCAAGTTTCATGATTTTCAGGCATGTTTTGGATTTACAGGAATTAAAAAACCAAGTTTCTCAATCTTTACGGCCGAGGTACGACCCCCAGATGTTTGAATTTCATTCCCATTTCTTGCATGGGATCTAGAAATTCACCCAAGGACACACATGTGATTTTTCAACCAACTTTGGTACACTGAAACATGTGCTTGTAGTTCAAATTTGAATTATGCACATTAAATGCCCAGAAACTCAATTAATGTATAAAAAAGGCTAAACGAACCCGAAATAATTCCAAAATTTAGCATGATACTTCTATTTGGTCTAATCTGCCTGTGTAAAAAAATTAGGGCGGGAGAAGGCAGTGTACATATGTCGTTTCGCACATGGAGGTGACACGTTCCCTCTCGGAACCACGAGCCTTCTTGAGGGAAGCTCTGGTTTGCAAGAAGCTTACACCAAAGCTTGTCCCAGTTCAGCCAAAAAAATTACCGCAACATGTTGGTGCCATGTCATGAGACGATGCCAAGTTTCATGATTTTCAGGCGTGCTTTGGATTTACAGGAATTAAAAAACCAAGTTTCTCAATCTTTATGGCTGAGGCACGACGCCCACATGTTTGAATTTCATTCCCATTTCTTGCATGGGACCTAGAAATTCACCCAAGGACACACATGTGATTTTTCAACCAACTTTGGTGCACTGGAGCATGTGCTTGTAGTTCAAATTTGAATGGTGCACACTAAATGCCCAGAAACTCAATTAATGTATAAAAAAGGCCAAACGAACCCGGAATAATTCCAAAATTTAGCACGATACTTCTATTTGGTCTAATCCGTCTGTGTAAAAAAATTAAGGCGGGAGAAGGCAGTGTACGTATGTCGTTTCGCACACGGAGGTGACACGTTCCCTCTCGGAACCATGAGCCTTCTTGAGGGAAGCTCCGATTTGCAAGAATCTTACACCAAAGCTTGTCCCAATTCGGCCAAAAAACTTACCGCAGCATGTTGGTGCCATGTCATGAGACCATGCCAAGTTTCATGATTTTCAGGCGTGTTTTGGATTTACAGGAATTAAAAAACCAAGTTTCTCAATCTTTACGGCCAAGGCACGACGCCCAGATGTTTGAATTTCATTCCCATTTCTTGCATGGGACCTAGAAATTCACCCAAGGACACACATGTGATTTTTCAACCAACTTTGGTGCATTGGAGCATGTGCTTGTAGTTCAAATTTGAATTATGCACATTAAATGCCCAAAAACTCAATTAATGTATAAAAAAGTCTAAACAAACCTGGAATAATTCCAAAATTTAGCACGATACTTCTACTGGTCTAATCTGCCTGTGTAAAAAAATTAAGGCGGGAGAAGGCAGTGTACGTATGTCGTTTTGAACACGGAGGTGACACGTTTCCTCTCGGAACCACGAGCCTTCTTGAGGGAAGCTCCGGTTTGTAAGAAGCTTACACCAAAGCTTGTCCCAATTCAGCCAAAAAAATTACCGCGGCATTTTGGTGCAATGTCATGAGACCATGCCAAGTTTCATGATTTTCAGGCGTGTTTTGGATTTACAGGAATTAAAAAATCAAGTTTCTCAATCTTTCCGGCGGAGCCACGACGCCCAAATGTTTGAATTTCATTCCCATTTCTTGCATGGGACCTATAAATTCACGCAAAGACACACATGTGATTTTTCAAAAAACTTTGGTGCATTGGAGCATGTGCTTTTAGTTCAAATTTAAATTATGCACATTAAATGCCCAGAAACTCAATTAATGCATAAAAATGCCAAACGAACCTGGAATAATTCAAAATTTAAACACGACACTCATGTACTAGTTGCATGTTCACTATACGTAAATGTTCTAGCAATTCAAACACCATCCTTTCCCTCCATAACACCATTTTGTCTTTCAAAACATAATGAAAAAATCAGGTATACCACAAACAGTTTACTGGAAAGAATCGTGTGGGATGCGATATAAAATATCTTGGCGCACCGTCTTGTCTGGCTTTCCGCAAGAAGCTTCGTCGTCTGCAGTCCATCGCCCCCGCTTGAACCACACTTGCGCGCCAATTTCTCGCGGCACTGTGCGAATTTTTTTTGCCACCGCGGAAGCCCCTCCCTCCCACCAAAAGCCACATTTCCACTATTCCTCCTTGCTTTCCAAGTTCAAACCTTCACTGCTGCTTACTGTCACTCAGCCTCCTCGCTAGCGACCCTTCTTTTTGCAGCGCCGACTCCTCGCCGGCTACCCTCCTTCTTGCAACGCCGCCTCCTCACCGGCGACCCTTCTTCTTGTAGCGCCGCCTCCTCGCCGGCGACCCTTCTTCTTGCTGCGCGGCCTCCTCGCCGCCGACCCTTCTTCTTGCTGCGCGGCCTCGTCGATATGGTCAGGTAATCCACACCCCACCCACACCATCCTTCTCCTTTCCCGTCCCACATTCCCTGACCGACGGCGCCACACCTTCCGCCGAAATCACTATCCCCCTCCTCCAATTAAGCATCGCCCACAACCATTTTCCACCAGTATAACATGGAGCTCAGTAGCATGCGGCCGCACACGCACGAGGTCCCTATGGCTGCCATGCGTGCCGACCGCCAGATCTTGGAGGAGCACCTCGTCTTCGAGGCCACCGTCGACACCGCCACGCGGTTGTCTACTTTAAAATAAAGTTTGTGATGTTTTCTCGAGGCCACCGCCAGTGCCTTCTAGTGATTTGTGCTCTGTAATGTTAATATGCAATCTCATGTTCAGTTAACAGTTTGGTCCTCTGAAATGTAATGTTCAATTAACACTTTGGTCCAACAATTGCTACATTTCGTAGTACTGGTCTCAAGCATTCTTTGTTTTGTTAACTATCTTATCTTCTAGTACATGTTTCTATTCTGCAATGTTGTGCTCAGTTAACTTTTTTGGTTGATTTGGGCTGCTGTCCATTTAACTGTTTGGTTCAGTTATGCAATTTGATTTTCATTTGCTGTGGGTACAATTTTGTATTGTTATGCATGTGAACTAAATCAGATTTGGTTGTACTCAATACATATTCTACTGATAGTATGGCAACTTTCAGTTAATCTGATCAAGATCTTCCTTATGTGTGTTGCAGGGAAACAATGGGAGACAATGCGGTTTACCATCGAGGTTTGTTCAAGCATGGTCCTTTGGCCAATAGCACATTATTGTGCAGTTGCATGAATCATTCTAATATTTAGGTTTCTTACAATTTGGTCTTGCACATGTAGGTCCTGCTGTCAGAGGCTTAGACCCACTGTTCGACCCATTTTGCATATGGGGAAATGAGATGTCCATGAATATCAGTCAAGTCAAGAAACTCGGAAAGATTGTTAGGATGAAGAAACTTGCGACGAATAACAGCAAGATCTTTGTTTGCACAATGAAGAAGACATCAGTCAACTATAGGATGGTACTAACTCTTTTACCTTGTTATTACCCCTTGCACGATTTCAAAATTTATAACAGCGATTTATGCATACACTTGTTTTCAGTACTTTTCAAAGCAGTTCACCGATGATTACCTCTCAAACCACTTGCATGGTCAAGAGGCGAGGAAGGTATTCATTCAACACCCACGGTACAATATCGACACTTGTGCGCGTCGGTCCTAAACAAACGGTTTTTAACCCCTTTCCGCGACGGCATTTGGAACCGTCGCCAAGTGAGTGTGGGCGATAGGGGGGTCCTTCCCACACGACCCAGAAACCGTCGGGGATATGCCCTCCTGGCACACACGCTTGGCAAAATGAGGTCGTGTGTGACCGGCGAGCGCTCAAATACGGAAATACGTATAGTAGAGCTAAAAAATACAATTATACGGTGAAATTGTTTCCGATCGCAAGTACATCCCACACAGTCAGTCCTGGCTAAATGTTTCCGTTCGTATGTACATCCCACACAGTCGCTCCAAGGAAAACGTTTTCGTTCATAGGTACATCACACACAATTTTCCTGTTAAATCGTTTGTCATAGCGTTGCCATTGCACACGATGTTAATAATTTTACCGTTTGCGTTATTGAATGCATCACACACGGTGCGTAGAAGAAACTGTGTGGCAAAGGCTATCCATCACACACACTTTTTATGTGGTAAACGTTTGTGCAAGGTGGCCTAACGCAAACAGTTTTCAAGAGAAAGTCGTGTGTGCAGTGGAGATTGATCGCACATGTAGTGGATCCTAGAAACGTTTCTGATCTCCACGTATATCGCAGATGTTTCGCTTTCGCAAACGATGTGCAGTGTAATCCCTAATTAATCCAATTAATCCAATCAATCCCTAATTTAAAAATCACATGTTTTGAATTTGAAAGTAGGCAATCACTTATTTCCTATCCAACCATGTTTATTACAAATATAGGTTCAACCACGAATCCATAATTCGATGCACAGGTACATATACTGAAGAACTACCGAAGCACCAAGTAAAGAATGATGAACCATAGTTGTACTAAAGACTGTAAAGAGAGAGGCGAAAGACATTCTGGTTGCTAGAGAAGGTGAAGCGGAATGCCCATATTGTGCCCTCCTCCATGCGTAATGCGCGCACGACTCTAGGCCAACCCCTTGTGATGGCTGCCCGTCCATCCTTCACTGTCTTCATTAGAACTTCTCGATGCTCATTATAGTCTAGATGAAATACTTTAACCTTCATTGCGTGTCCACCAATCATGTACTTTGCGAGGTAATCTTGAGTGAACTGCTTCGGGAACCACTGGGAACAAAAAAGATTCAGACATTGTTGTCTAACAACTCATTATGGGCAATAAAAAGAGAAGGCTGCAGAGTTTGTAGTTACCATCCTACAGCTCACTGTTGTGTTGGATAGAACATAAACAAATAATTTGCTTGCCACCATTCGTATCTTTTTGCTAATAATCCTTATCAGTTTCCTCACTTGATGCTTGTTCATCAATATCTCATTGCCCCATACGCAAAAAGGGTCAATGCATGGATCCTTGCCAAGGGCATATGTACCTACAAGCAACAAGTCAATATTAGAAGCTAACTAGTGTCCGGGCCTGGATCTATATGCACTACATTATGGAACGACAGGGGGAGTATAAGACGAGGGATGAAGCTAACCTCGGCGGAAAATGGTGGCCACTCCCGTTGTTGTCCTGCATAAGTAGTGGAAAGGCATGATAAGTACAACAATCTTAACATCAAACAAATATAGCAAAGGTAAACAACATCATCTCCAAATGATAGCTTGAATGTGTTGGTTCAGCATGCTGTTAAAGCAGATATAAAATGGAAGGCAATGTTACCGATAGCAGGCTTAACAGCCATCAAATATTGCAATTCAAACTGGTATTGTTGAAAATGAATAGAACGTAGGTAATGCTTAAACATCACACTGGATAAATGTGTAAAACTGAAATAAAGGGCATGTGTTAACTACACCAGGAATAACTGGAACCAAATATAGCCGTTCAAACTGGTATTGATGTAGTCGAGCGGCACAGTTCCGACTTGCACATAATGAACAACACATTGTGAATGACTGAAATAAACAAGGCATAAATGACCAGTATCACAACAAAATATAGCCATTGAAAACTGGACAGAGTCTCACTGCAACCAACCTAACAAGCAAATACAGATAAACAGGGCATATGCTTGAAAACTGGACAAATGCTCACTGCAACCAACCTAACAAGCAGATAAAGATAAACAAGGCATCTGCTTGATAACTGGACAAAGGCTAAAAAAGCAACCTAATAACCAAATACAGATAAACAAGGCATCTGCTTGATAACTGGACAAATGCTAAAAAAGCAACCTAACAACCAAATACAGATAAACAAGGTATCTGCTTGATAACTAGATAAATACTCACTGCAACCAAACTAAGAACCAAATACAGATAAACAAGGCATCTGCTCGATAACTGAAAAAAATGCTCACTCCAACCAACCTAACAACCAAATACAGATAAACAAGGCATCTACTCACTATAAACCACCAAATATAGCCATTCGTGAAACTAAAGTGGACAATTCATACTTAAACATCACATAGACCTATTGAACAATACATTTTTGCATAAATAAAATAATTAAACACGACACAGTTAAAGCACTGCATGGCAAATGCTACTACAACAAAAGGTACGGGTTGGCAAGCTAGAAAAGGTAAGATTTGATGATAGAATGTTGCCTCACATTTCATGGACGGGATCCTTCCAGTTGGAAGAGCACAGACCCATGGTGCGCTCTCTGATGTCACAGATGGGCTGTTTCACCTTGGAAGAACCTTCGTGGGTGCCCTCCTCGTGGTCGTGGTCGATGGGATCTGACTTGGCAATTGAGGATCCCAAGCCGCCGCCGTAGAACGTGTCCTTCAGAAGTGACAAGATGGGCTCGATGGCGTATAAAGCTCGCAAATCCTTGACCGCTTGGCGGAGGAGATCAGCGGCAGGGCCATTGAAGAGATCGACGGCGGCTGAACCAGAGGGGTTGGGGATGGACCACTTAACCTGTGACATGGCCCGCGTGAAGCCGTCAGTGTGGACGAGCTTGATGTCGTAGCCAGCTTTCCCGAGATACAGTAATACGCTAGCCCGCTGACATGAAGCCTTCGGCATGGCAACGTAGTCAACGTCTTCGCCGGCTTCCGCAACGACGTGTTGCTCCGGGATCGACAGGTCGGGGTGAACGGCGGCCACCTCGCCAACGTCCGCCGGAGAGGCCATGATAAATCTCTTCTTGTCCGAACGCTCGTCGGGCTCCCCGGGATACGTGGTCGAGCTTAGGTTGCGACATTCTGGAGCAGGGGATGTGGATCTGGCGGGGAGTGACACCGCAGGCCTCATCTAAAAACTCAGGGGAGTGGGGCGATGGTATGGGAATCGCTGGGTAACCTGAACTTTGGGAGGAACGGGCAGACCGGAAGGGTTGGCGGCGCCGCCGGCGGCGGCCGCAAGCTAGGGTTCGAGGGGGGAGGGGCGGGTGGGGACTGTGGAGGGGGGTGGTGTTTGAGGATACGCCACGGCTACTGAAAATTTTAGTAATGGTGGGTGGACATGGTGGTGGACGAGGAGGGCGACGGTTCAAATGCCTCGGCTACTGCAATTTTACTATAAGGTCGGTGCTGGAGGAGTGTGGGCGACGGTTGAAGTACGACGGGTACTAAAATTTGGGTAAAGGAGTTGATGCGGGGCGGGAGTGCCCAAGATCGCGCACGGTCCAATAACAATATGCGTGTATGATAATAAGGAAAAGTGTCGCGGATCCGCCGATTTTTGCAACGCTCAAGGCGGGTAGTTTGTTTTTTATATTTCTAGCTAGCTGGTCTATCGCACTGTAACAGCCTGGCTTTTGGCCCTTTTTCTTTTTCCTTTGTTTTATTTGGTTTTTGCTCTGTTTTTCTTTTTGGAGTGGTTCTGTGGCCTTGCCACCTGGGAAATCATCCTCATTCCCCCTCCTAAGTGGCTCATCATTCTCAAAACCTTGCCATGATCATGTCACCTCCCTCCTTGACCAAACCCTAAAATCTTTTTCTTTGGAATATTCCTTTTTCTATTAAAGGAATAACCCTATCTGCCCTAGGTTGTGAAGCAACCTATATTTCTGTCCATCCAAAAATCCCCAAATAATTCTCATAATTACCTTGGGTCATATATTGCTCAAATATGCCTAAACTTTCATGTCCTAGCCCAAGAATAATTCCCCAATAATTATTCTTCTATTCTGTCCTGAATGGCACTTTGTGGAGGAAGTGTCATTTATATTTTCCTAGTTGCTCCCCAACTTTTTGGGCATGCTTATATATCAATATCATTGCCTCATGCACAAATTCAACTTTATTTGCCTAGCCAATCTTCCTCAGTGATTTTTCAAAGTTTTTGTCAGACAGAAGGTTTTGTGAAGGAAGTACTAGCTAGGAGTACCCAAATGAGTTAAAATTTTATACACTCCATCATGTGCTCATATTATGACACTCCTCCAAATTTCAGCTCCATCCAATCATCTATGTGAGCACAGGACCAAATATTTGATTCTGGCAATATTTTCAGGTTGTGAAGCAAGTGCATTTTATATTGCTTCAAAAATCCTCATAAATTACCAGATCATGATCCTACCTATATAACATCTCTCCACCCAATTTGGGACCATTTCATCAGGCCAATATTTCTCCAAAATTATTCCAAGATTCTGGTCAGTGAGGATGTTTGTGAGACAAGTACCACTTTGGCTTGTCCATTTGGTATGAAATTTTTACAGCATCTTCATATGGCCAGATAACCCTGCCTTGCCCAATTTAAGCTCAAGTTGATGCTTCATGTGAGTGCACCATCTTGATTTAGATTCTGACCAGATTTGGCAGTTGCAAAGCAACTATATTAAATCTTGGTCCAAATCTTCTCAAAGTTAACATGATTATAATCCTTCCGAAGCTAATCACCCCAGACAAATTATTTGGCTCCAATCAAGTTCCTGTGGATCACCAGTGCACGTCCAAGTTTAATGCAGTAAACTTCAGACGTTTATTACCATTTAACCACAGCGCCTTTCATCGATCTACCACCGCAGTTGTAACCTACCCTGGGAGAACTTACCACTAGACAACACGTCCCAGCCCATTGCTCCCGCCATGCCAGTGCATGCGGTGACCGCGTTAATGGCATAACAGTGCGCACGCTCTGCTGCCGTTGGCCGCGTCCAGGGCGCCGTTTCTGCTTCGTCCGCGCTCCCCTCGTCGTCGTCGCGCGCGTGACCATGTCCCTTGTCTTCCTGTTGTCGTCGCTGTTCCCCTGGACCCCTCTCCCCCTCCGCCCGCTTCCTCACCGACGCAGGCCGCCGCGCGCCCACGGGCGAAGAGTGGCGGTTTGGCTCGGAGCTCACCGTCTTCTTCCTCCCTGCGCTCCCTTGGCCGCCTCTTCCCCATGAGCTCTCCCCCCTGTTCCCTCTCGTCGCCTACCTCCAAGCTCTCGAGCACACACACGCATCCGCGGTGCCGGACACGTATCCACGGTGACGCCAGCTCGGCCTCCTTGCCTCGCGCCTATTTAAGCCCCCCCCCCCCCCGAGACGCCCGAGCTCACCAACCCCCTCTCCTCACTCCCAGAAGCCTCCCCGACCTCTCCATTTGCCTCCAGAGCCTCTCCTCGCCTCTGATCGCAGCCATGGCCGCCGCCGCTCCTTGCTTAAATTCGGTCGGGTCAGCCCCGTTCTCTCCTCCTCTCCACCACTAGAGCCCCTCTCAACCTCCGGCGACCCTCCCCTGCATCTCTCGTCCTTCTCTGGTGGCCCCTTGCCGCGAGCTCACCGGCGCCTGAAGACCTCCACCCGCCGGCCTCGAAGCAGCCAACGCTTCGGCCTTCCTAGCCGGCCAGAGATGATCCCAGGTGATGCGCCGTGCTCCGCTGAGCTCGTCCATGGCCGGATCTCCTCGGGAGATGGCCAGAGCTGCCGGGACGAGCGCCAGCGCCGGCGCCTCTCCTCGGCTCTGCGTGCGGTGTCGGGGGAGAAGAAGAAGGAGGAGGGAGGAGAGAGTTGACCACGCGGGCCCCGCACGTCAGCGCCTCAGCCGTTGACCCCGCCCCGCCAGGTTAGATAAGTGGAGGTGCAAACCGGCGAGTACGTTTTCAGTTTTAGAAAGCGTTTTTTCCCTCTCCTGCAGCCAAAGTGCGTTTTATCTTTTCTGAAAGCGTATTTCTCTCTGTTTCAGCCGAGAATGCATTTTCCCTCAAGCGAAGGCGTATTCTATAAAGTACGCTTTCTGTTTTTCTGTCCAGGCCCAGTTTGTAAAGATTTTCTTACAGATGGGTCCCTGGCAGTCAAACACTCATATCTTTTTGATCCTAACTCCAAATGAGGTGATTCCAAAGCCCACTTCTTCGTCTCGTCGAGCCCGTTCTGTTGATATCATTTTCACCATATTTTAACATTCCGAAAATGCCCATTTTGCCCTTGCCCTTATTCATCCCCCTCCGAGAGAGAACGTTTTTCGACGATTCTTTCCGCGAGCTTCTCGCACTTTCTCCCGGTGATTTCTTCCACCCCAGGCAAGCCACAACTACCATTTGCATGATAGCCATGCAGTAGCATTGGTTTTCAACTTGAATCTTTAATAACTGTATGTTTGTTTTGCTACTGCTGTCGTTATTTCGGTTATGCTTGTGGATCAGTGATTACCATCATGCTTTGTTTTCTTGCACGCTGTTATCATGTTCTAACTGCTAGTATTACTTTCATATTGGCCATGCTTGATAGTAGTACATGTTGGGTTGGTCATGTTCTTCGGTACATGACTAACGTCGGTTACCGAGTACCGTTAATATGCACTGTTCCTTTGCTGTTAGTTAGCTAAGTGCTTACTCGGTTATGTTATTGATGTGTTCTTGCATGGTACTTATTGTTGATGCTAATGGTCATGTTATATTATGAGTAGTGTTGCACCTGTGATATTCATGCTCGTCGTTATGCCATGCTTGGTTGGATATGATTCATTGTTGATACGGATGATAGTTATGTTGTACCCTCAAGCTTATGTTGATATCATGCTCATGCATTGTAATTGCATCATGTTATTTTATCGTGGCTCAGCATTTTTGCATTCAAGTTTAACCGGATTAAATTGAACTTGAACAACTGTTGGCTGAGTCATGGTGCCACCATATCAAGCTAACCAGTGCAACCACGCTTGCCTTATGGGAAGGTCCTAACTGGGTCTATTGTCATGCCTCTCGCCAGTGCCTCCAAAGAGGGAAGGTTATGGGCGTGCGGTACCCTGGCTCGGTAAGGAGACATAACCTTGTGTGCCCGTAGTTGGATGATAAGCGCTTTTGTCCCCCTTTGGGATCATTTTTCTTTTGCCATGACGGTGGCCGTGGTGCCTTTGGTAGGCACGGGGCCACCCAGGACTGAACCCCAAGGGGGTGTTGATCGGAGTGGCCGGGAGAGTGTCATGGCAGTAGGACGGTTTTGTCGGAACGCCGTTGGTCCACCCGAATGGGAGCACGAGGCCATGGGTTCCGTGGTGTGGGTACAGTGTACTAACCTCTGCAGAGTGTATATTAAATCTATCGATAGCCGCGCCCGCGGATAAGGGCCTAGTTCGTAGTTGGTCACACTATGGTCAATAGTAATAATAATGATGTGCTTAATAACAACCCCGGTTCGATGAGGAGATAAGTTGGTTATGTGATCCGTGAATGATCACCGTTTGGTTACGAGGTAACCCGTTGAGGCAAGAGTGGTTCAGTTTGTGATCCGTGAATGATCACCGTGGTATCGAGGATACCGAGTTGTGGATATTCGTGATGTTGTGCGAGAATCATGGGTAAAGATCAAGCTCCTTGTGGTCATTTAATGATTACTACGGTATTGTTTATACCAAGCTTGATTTGATCCTGAGATGATCGTGTGATGTTCGAGGTTGGTAAGTGATGCATGTGTTGGTTATGAGGTAACCCGAGCAGAATAAGTGGTGCATATAGTGGCATCATGTTGCATGCTAGTATCGTCAGGTTTATATGTTCATGCCATGCTCATATTGTTCTAGCTGTATCATGTTCATGTTGTTCATGCCATGTTATTCTGATGATCTCATGATAATTCCTGCTTAACCTGTAATTACCATGTTGTTGTTTGTCTTAAATGCTTCTGGTTATTGTGATCTTGCAAGTACATTCAATGTACTGACCTGACGTGTCATGCCAGTTTGCAGGTCGTGTCGGATTTGATTGCTTGTTTACCGTGGATTCCTCATTTGCGAGCTAGGATAAGCTTTCCAGCCAGAGTCCCTGCAGAGTGGAGTTCACCACCATCGTTGTTGTTCCGCTGCTAGAGTTATTCCGCTGCATCGTGTTGTTCTGCTGCTTGCATAGAGCAACCGTGGCAGGCCTAGTGTCGCCGTGCCAATGTAACCCTTGTACCCATATAACTTGTAATAAAGAGCTGATTTGTTCTATGCTAAGCAGTGCCATATTCCAGAAGACTTCTCCTCAATCTTTGGGCTAGAATACGGGGCGTTCCGGTTTCTCTGAGCCGGGGTGCCACACGCACACGGTTCGTCCTAATTTCCAAATAAACTTACCCGCCTTTAGCTTGCACAGGTGGTGGTTTTACAGCGCACTTGCATCGCACACGGTTAAGCCAGTACCTCCACCCTTTGCTCGCGCTTGCATGGTTGTGGTGATTTCAGCGCACTTGCATCGCACACGGTTGAGCCAGTACCTCCACCCTTTGCTCGCGCTTGCGCGGTCGTGGTGATTCACATCACACTTTTATCGCATATGGTTGAGCCAGTACCTCCACCTTAATTTGCTCGCGCTTGCGCGGTCGTGGTGATTTCAGCGCACTTGCATCGCACACGGTTGAGCCAGTACCTCCACCTTAATTTGCTCGCGCTTGCGCGATCGTGGTGATTTCAGCGCACTTGCATCACACACGGTTGAGCCAGTACCTCCACCTTAATTTGCTCGCGCTTGCGCGGTCATGGTGATTTCAGCGCACTTGCATCGCACACGGTTGAGCCAGTACCTCCACCTTAATTTGCTCGCGATTGCGCGGTCGTGGTGATTCACATCACACTTTTATCGCATATGGTTGAGCCAGTACCTCCACCTTAATTTGCTCGCGCTTGCGCGGTCGTGGTGATTCACATCGCACTTGTATCGCACACGGTGAAGATATTATACCCCATGTCCGTTGAGGGTCATCAGAGTCTTTGCAGCAAAAAATAACGTTAGAGAGGGTCAAAAGACAACCACACCACATGTGGCCCAAATATATATGAGCGAAAAGGGTGGTCTGTGATGTTCAAAATTCCAATGCACAACTTTGACCCCGCGGGCCCACGGTTGGGCGCGTCGTTGAAGATCGATGAGAGGGGCCAAAAGTCAAGAACCACCTGGAAGTGACCAAATATATGTACGAATATTGGGGATGTTTAAAACTTTAAATACACAATGCATAACTTTGGTGGCACCTGCCTCGCAAACCCGAAAGCACCCTAACAACCACCTAGCTAGGATATATATAATGACATAATGTCGTACCTAGCCATGATGCTTGGCCCACCACCTCCCACTTCGTGTCAGCGGGGCGGATGCACGTAATGATCGATACTTTCGTCATACATGCATATCGCCATGACCTAGCATAAGACGGACCAATGAATCTTTCGTTTGGTCAAATGACAGTTGTTGTTGTCGAATAAACCGCTTGGGCCAATAGATTGAACCACCATAAAAATCGCACGAGAGGTACCACAAAACCAGCACCTCTTGCATTCGGCCCAAAATGACATACGTTGGGAAGGGGTGATGTATGTTTTCAATATAGAATAATGTATAATTTAGATGTGGTGCCTACCTCTCGATACAGACAACAACCATGAAGGCAAGGTAGTTAAGGACGAGATACGTACGCAGGGTTTGATGTAGGTCGGACCCAGCAATCCGAGCATCTGGGAGGGAATCCTGACAACGCATGAGCTCGAGCTTTGGTTGACCGACATTTGACGGTGACCGGCCCTAACACGAACTAGGAGGAATCCATTCATGGCCAACACTTACCCCTCATTATCGGTCAAAGGGATGATATATATACACTCGGGGAGCCCACAGATATCCGTGTCGTCACAAAAAACCGCACAAGGGAGACGTGGTCGATCAGAAGACCCCGTATACACTGCATGCGGCCCGAAAATATGTATGGGTACGATGGTGTATGATGTGTTTAAATCCCAAATGCACAACTTCGATGGGCCACGCCAACTACATTACAAACCGAACACCGTACCCGACTCCAAGCCTGGTTCAATACCTATATATGATGCCAGTTTCCCAACATCGAGGCGGCGGCGGTGGGGGGGGGGGGGGTCGTCCCACGCATGCGCTCAAACTTTATTTTGTCTAGCATGGGACACATCTGCATATATCTATACATATATACACCTATATAGTGTGCGAATAACTTTGAAAATTGCTCGTTGGATGAAGCCAATCCGACGGTACAGAGATGGAAAATCCGAGCACTACTGGCCGTTGGATATCATCTACATTCCACCAGATTTTGCCACATGTACAATCTAGAAGACTCCATGGTTGAACTTAAGCATAATGCACAAACCTCGAAACACAAGCACTTCTCCTTTGTTCTCTAGAATCTTCCATATCTTAATTGCCCAAACCTTTTTTTTTCTAAATGAATTGTCCCTTTTTGTTTTTACCTTTACAATGCACAATTCCATGAATCTTAAAATAGTTTTTTTTATAAAACTAATTGATTTTGGATGTGATGAACTATAAGAATTAAACGAACATCTACATCATGCATATCTGGGAGAAGAGGCGGGAAACCGATGAGAGGAGTGGCGAGAAACGGTAGCCTGTTTTGAATGAAAACCTAGTAGAGAAGGAAGCGTGAGCTACATGACGCATGCGCACAGTGCTTACCCATGTACTGCATGTGCTGTCGAAAGGGATCAGGGTTGCCGTTCGATCTGGGAGCATCCAACGGTGCACACGTACGATCCGTGGGGTTTGGGTTCTGGCCAGTCAGAACGCACGACTCAGATCGCGCACGCAGCGGGGGGGATATCATACGGAAACCAACATTCGGTGGAAACCGGTGAAAACCACGAGAAAAGATGGTTTGAAGTTAAAAAAAAATTCAAAAAATGCGGGATGTTAAGAGGATGATGTTTTATTGCCACACAAAATTTCAAGTTGAAACACATTACGAGATGTGAGCTATGAAAAAGACAAAATCAGTGTTGAATAGTGTCGAATAGTAATGTCACTATTCAGGGCAAAATTTGTCTTTTTCATAGCTCACATCTCGTAATGTTTTTCAACTTGAAATTTTGTGTCGCAATAAAACATCACCTTCTTAACATCCCACATTTTTTTCAGATTTTTATGAAACTTTAAAATATGGTTTCCACGAAGTTTTCATTGAATATCGGCTTTCGTGAGTGAACCGTGTGCTATTTGAAAACATTTCGTGAGAAGAATCTCGGATTTTAAATCCCCGTCAATCCAAAACTAAGCTGAAAATTGTGAAACCTGCCATGGTGTCACGACATCGCACTTATATGTCGAGGAATATTTTTCGTCCATTGTGGCGCAAGTTTTATTACAAGCCTCTTACAAACCGGAGTTCTCTCAAAGAAGCCTCGTGGTTCCGATAGGGAAACGTGTCCCCCTTGTGGGCGAAACGTAATCACTGCCTCTTTTTGCCTTGTATTTTCTTCTACAGGCAACATGGAACGACAGGATATCCGTGCTGAAATTTGAACTTATTCAGGGTTCGTTTGGCCTTTTTATACACTAATTGAGTTTCCTAGGCATTTAGTGTCCGTAATTCAAATCTGAACTACAAATACATGCTCCAGCTCACCAAAATGGCTAGAAAAATTATACATGTGTCCTTGGGTGCATGTTTAGGTCCCATGCCAGGAATGGGAACGAATTACAACCGTACCGGTGTCATGGCTCATCCTCAAACATTTTGAATCTCGGTTTTTAAGTCCCCATAAATCATAAACTCACCAGAAAGTCATCAAAGGTGGCATGGTGTCACGTCATGGCACATATATGTCGTGGTAAAAACATTGTCCAATTTGGGTCAAGCTTTATTACAAACCTCTTACAAAAACTGGAGCTTCTCTCAAAGAAGCCTCGTGGTTTTGATAGGGAAACGTGTTCCCCTAGTGGGCGAAACGTAATCACTTCCTCTTTTCGCCTTGTATTTTCTTCCACGGGCGACATGGAACGACAGGATATCCGTGCTGAAATTTAAACTTATTCAGGCGTCGTTTGGCCTTTTTATACACTAATTGGGTTTCCTGGGCATTTAATATCCATAATTCAAATCTGAACTACAAATACATGCTCCAGTTCACCAAAATGGCTAGAAAAATTATACATGTGTCCTTGGGTGCATGTTTAGGTCTCATGCCAGGAATGGGAACGAATTACAATCGTACCTGTGTCCTTGCTCGTCCTCAAACATTTTGAATCTCAGTGTTTAAGTCCCCATAAATCCTAAACTCACCAGAAAGTCATCAAAGGTGGCATGGTGTCACATCATGGCACATATATGTCGTGGTAAAAACATTGCCAATTTGGGCCAAGCTTTATTACAAACCTCTTACAAACCGGAGCCCGTCGCAAGAACCCTCGTGGTTTCGATAGGGAAACGTGTCCCCTTGTGGGCCAAACGATAATCACTCCCTCTTCTAGCCTCATATTTTCTTCTACACGCGACACAGAACAACTGGAGATTCGCGCTGAACATTGAAATTACTCAGGGTTTGTTTGACCTTTTTTATTCATTAATTGAGTTTTCTAGGCATTTAATGTCCATCTTTCAAATCCGAACTACAAATACATGCTCCAGTGCACCAAAATGGCTAGAAAAAACGTACATGTTTCCTTGGGGTGCATGTTTAGGTCCCATGGAATGAATGGGAATGAATTCAACCGTCTCGCCGTCCTGGCTTGGCCAGAAACATTGCGAATCTCGGTTTTTAAATGTCTGTAAATCCAAAACTCACCAGGAAATCATGAAACTTGGCATGGTATCACTACATGGTACATATAATTGTCCAATTTGGGCGAAGCTATATTACAAGCCTTTTACAAACCGGAGCCTGTCGCAACCCTCGTGGTTCCGGTAGGGAAACATGCCCCTTTTGTGGGCGAAACGATAATCGCTACCTTTTCTCGCCTTGAACTTTGTTTTCTACAGGCAACATAGAATAACAGGAGTGTCGGGCTGAAATTTGAAACTGTTCAGGGTTCGTTTGGCCATTGTATATATATTACTAATTACTAAGTTTTCTGTGCATTAATGTAGTCCATAATTCAAATTTGAACTACAACCACATGCTCCAGTGAAGCAAAATGGGTGGGAAATCGTACATGTGTCATTGGGTGCATGTTTAGGTCTCGTTTAAGGAATGAGAATGAATTACAAACTTGTCGTCGTCCTAAAACAATGAGAATCTCAGTTTTTAAATCCCAGTAAATCAAAAAGTCACCCAAAAAACATGAAACTTGGCATGGTTTCATGACATGGCACATATATGCCGTGGTAAAAAAAATCATCCAGTTTTAGACAAGGCGCACACATTAGTAGCCAACGAAGTCCTTTTTGAAAACCCCTCAAAAAAAGAGAAGTCCTTTTTGAAACAAAAAGCTGACACGTTAATATCGTGAACGGTTGTATTATATTTACCGTGTTGAAATTTAACCATACTCGGTGGCGTGCGTGCAGCTGTTTGATTAGACGGGATGAGTGCGAGAAGTCCGCCGTGCGCAGGCTCGACGGGACGCGTGCGAGCAGTCTGCCGCACAGGCTCGACGGGACACGTGCGAGCAGTCCGCCGCACAGGCTCGACAGGACGCGTTCGCAGGCTCGACGGGACACGTGCGAGCAGCAAAGCCGCCCATGCTCACCGGGAAGCGAGCTCTTTGACCTCCATGCACCAGCCGCCGCACGCCTCGCTCACAACTTCTCCATTAATGGGTTAATTAAAGCACCTGGACAGAGGGTGTTTGCTTGTGATCCCATGGCAGCATTTGCTTTGTTCGTGTTTTCAACTCGTATTCCGCCCTAATTTAAATTGCCACATAGGGCAACGGATAATACGACCACAAATAATATGGCAACGGATAGTACGATGACAAATTTACAATGGCACAGATAATAATTATCTTACATATTCCGGATAATTTTAAATGCCACATGCGGCAAAGCCCGGAAGACATGGGGGCAAGAGAAGAAGGAAATTGCAGACAACGAACTGGGTCGCTACTGTCTCTACTCGTCGATGGATCGCCGGGCGGCGAAATCCTCCAGCTCCTTCTTCAATTCCTCACGACTTTGCTTAAAAGCAGCCACGGATTCCTGCACCTCCTGCTCGCGCTCGATCCGGAGCTTCCTCAAGCCACCCATCAGTTCCTCGATGATCGCTTTCAGCGTCATCTCTGAGGCACTGCTCTGCTCATGCAGCATCTTCCAGCCGGCGGCCTCCTCCTCCTTCTCGGCGACCAACTTGGGGAGCTTCGCATTGTCACCCATGAGTTGCTCGACGAGGCCGGTCGCCTTGTCAACCAAGGCATCGCTGATCTTGAGCAGTTTCATCAAGCCGTCGACCAGCTCTTGCTGCATAGTGACGCCAGCGAGAATATCGTCGTCGCCGGCGAAGGACTTCAAGAACGTCGGCTCGTCGCGATGGCTGATGCCGCAAATGCGCTTGTGAGAGCCCTCGCGTTCCTGTGAGAGCTCGTTCGAGGGCTCCGCGGCGCGCCGGGAGCCCGGGAACATCTCTGCTGCGGCTGCGGCTTCGTGGCGCGATCTCTCTAGTGCTTCTGCGGCCTTGGTCTTTGCTTCTTGGTTATATGTCCACCCTAAACTCCTCCTACCGGTCATGGCCGAACGACTTGACAGAACAAACCAGTTTTGTGGGTGATGAGGAGAGGAACTGTGAAGTAATTTTCGAGTGGGTGGTTTTTATAGCCCGGTGCTAAGTGTGAACACATATTAGTTTGATAGTTGTGAACAGATTTGCAATTACTTATTGCGTTGTAATCTGCAATGTGACGAGAAACAAGGTCAAAATTTATTGATGGCAGAAGGTTGACCACGTGGTTGCTCGACGTTGAGGCGGCCGCGGCGCGCTCTGCTCTGGCGTCCCTGCGCGCGCTCTGCTCACCGTTGAGCCAAAGTTACAATGGCAACTGTTAATAATTCTTAATAATTGTCTTACATATTCAGGATAATTTAAAATGCCAAATGCGGCAAGGCCCAGAACACTCACGACCTACATATGCATACAATTATAATAAAATATAAGCTAAAAGGCCAAGCTGGCGGCCTTCCGATGATGGTCTTCTCGGACTCCATGATCAGCATAGCACCCTTGCGGCCATTCACTCCAAGTGTCCCGACCCGCCTCCGCCTACGGAACTGCTGGGCCTCTTCCAGAAGAGCTTGAAAGCGTGCAATCGCGCGCATGACAACTCCGCGGAACCGCTCCATTTCCATGTCTCTGGCCTGGTAGCAAATTCCGTCGATCACCTGCATCCTCAAGATATCACGTTGGCGATGTTCTACTTCGTCGGGGACGTCAACTCCGCCAAGGATGCGCTCGAGCCTAGCCACCACATCATCGGGATCGAGGTTGACACAGCCGCCGTGGGCAATGATGAAGCCGTAGGCTGCCTTTGTCTTGACTGAATCGCAGAGGTCCTCTGCCCATTCCTTGCGGGGCATCAGGCTCTCGATGAGCACTGGTGACGGCGGCTCTTCGGGTGGGTCGTCGATCATGCTGCCGAGCAGCTCTAGATCTTTTGCACGGTGGATGGCAAACTGCTCATCACACCTCCTCTGCAATATGTTGATTGTGCTCCCAAGGACTGTGACGCTGATATCGCTGCCGATGGGCCATGGTGCCTGCACTGGCCGATGAAGCTCTTGCTCCCCGACCTGCTCCGGCTCGTTCTCCTCGCCGAAGATGTAACGCAGGTAGGCGTCGACGTTGAAGCTTTGATCGTTGCCTGGCATGCTTGGAATAACTAATGGTAGATGGGTAAGGACTAGATCTTCGCAGAGTGTCGCGGCGGTGCGTTGCCGCCTGGGTTATATGCATCAAGCCGTTAGCTGGTGGCGGGAAACCGGTGAGGGAATAGGCGTGGATTTTACAATTCACCCATGTGGAGCGCGGGAATCATTCACTGGAGCGCGGGAAGACTAAGTGGAGCACACACACAACCCGAATACCGTATCCGGTGCCACGTGTTATTTATCACACAAGTGTTAACATAAGGAAACGTATGTGTAACTTACTAATCATCGCGCACGAGTACTCGTAGACGCATCATGTGCGATACTCCTAGCCACAGCAAGCAACTAGTTTGCATTTTTCAAAGTTTTTTGTACATACAGAATCGCACACGAACTAACTGTATTAACCGTCTGTGTTGTAATTTCTCATCGCAAACAGTCCATCCAAGTCGGCTGTTTGCCACGTATCACACACATCTTGTTAAGTTGAACCGTTTCTGTTGCGTTCGCTAATCGAAAACAGTTCGTCCGAGTGAACCGTATGCCCTATATCACACACACCTTGATCTGGCTAACCGTTTATGTTGCACTCCCTAATAGCAAACGGTTCATCGGAGCGGACTGTATGCCGTATATCGCACACACATTGATATGGCTGCCCGTTTCTGTTGCTCTGCCTCATCGCAAATAGTTCGAACGGGTTAAGCATGTGCCCTGCATCGCACACGCAACTAAAATCTGAACCGTGTTTGATGCATCCTCCATCGCAAACGTTTTGCGCCTTTTTTGACGGTTTTTTTACATCCCCGTTTGTGATTAATGCATCGCACACAGTTTCATCAAAGGGTCTCTGATTGTAGTGTCGCGTTAGCAGCATCCTGCAGTAGTGTGAAGTCTTGCTGAAGAGGACGTAGGTTGAGTGGGCAATTATCCATAGCCACTAGCCTAAAGTTGCAAGGACATTCAACATCACTAAAGGCTCAATATTTGCCTTCCGCATCTGCAGTTTCCCAGATGAGATTCATCTGTGTATTTACCGTGTATGATGCTACTTTCCAAAGGTTTTTGATGTTGCATGTGAAACTTGGTGCTGTTGTGTAATGGCGTAACTGAGTGCCGAAGCTATCTGATCTAATTCGGTTATGAAATCCTGGTTGCTGTTATACGGATATGAAATATCTGGTGTGTTTTATAAGAAATATCAATTTGATTAGTACATGGATTATCAATAATAGGCTAATTACCCTGCTTATTGGAGTTTTCTATTACAGACGGTTACTCAGACAACATGATGGGCGATGAACTCAAACAACCCGCACGGTTTCTAGAAAGTAGGCGTGTTCAATCAACTAACAATCACACACGGCTTCCGGCAGCGAACTGTTTGCGTTAGGCCACCTTGCACAAACATTTCCACACAAAGAATTGTGTGTGATATACATACGAACGGAAATGATTTTCTGGGATTCACCGTGTGGGATGTACATACGAACGAAAACAATTGGGTTTCGATGCCCCGCCAGCCGCAGCCAGTGAGCCAGGAGGGCCTATCCCCGACGGTTTTTGGGTCGTGTGGGAAGGACCCCCCCCTATCGCCCACACTCAATTGGCGACGGTTCCAAACGCCGTCGCAGAAAGGGGTTAAAAACCGTTGGTATAGCACGTCGTTGTACCAGTGACCTAACCAATCTAGGAGACACCACTCTCCAAAAGGTAATATATGGTGTGTTGATGACGAACTCCTTGCTCTTGTGCTTCAAATGATAGTCTCCCCAACACTCAACTCTCTCTCACAGATTTGGATATGGTGGAAAGATGATTTGAGTGGAAAGCAACTTGGGAAGGCTAGAAATCAAGATTCTTGTGGTAGGAATGGTATATCTTGATCTCAACACATGAGTAGGTGGTTCTCTCTCAGAAAATGTATGCTGGAAGTGTAGGCACGTTCTGATGGCTCTCTCTCAAATGGAGAAGGGGGTGGAGGGGTATATATAGCCTCCACACAAAATCCAACCGTTACACACATTTGACCCAACTCGGTCAGACCGAATAGAAGAACTCGGTGAGGCCGATTTAGTTTAAAATGTGAACGTTAGGAATCTCGGTGGGACCGACTGGAACAACTCGATAGGACTGATGTGCTAGGGCTTAGGGCAAACATCAACTCGGTGGCGCCGATTGCATCAACTCGGTGAGACTGAAGTGAAGCAAAAGACAATAGAGCGAATGTCAAGCCAACTCGGTGAGACCGATTGCATAACTCGGTGAGACCGGAATAAATGCAACAAGTCATAGGGCGTTGGCAAGGCCATCTCGGTGAGACCGAGATCCGTATTGGTGACCAAACTGTTAGGGTTTCTGGCAGTGGCTATGTCATATGAACTCGGTGTCTCCGGATAGGATGAATTGGTGGGGCCGAGTTTGACTTTGGGTTTTGGACATATTTGGAATGAGAAAGCGGTTGAGGGCTTTGGAGAAATATCACTAAGCACTTTGAGCAAGCAAGCCATTAAGCAACACCTCATCCCCTTTTAATAGTATTGGCTTTCCTATGGAGTCAATGTGATCTTGGATCACTAAAAGTAAAATGAAGAGTCTTGAGCTTTTGCCAATATGTGTCCTTAGCATTTTGAAGGGTCCACATTCCTAGTCCATGCTATGCCATTCACTGAACTTCCTGAAATATTTATCTTGAAAGGATATTAGTCCAATGAGCTATATGTTGTTATAAATTACCAAAACCACCCGGGGATTAGTTGCACTTTCAATCTCCCCTTTTTGGTAATTGATGACAACATATAGATCAAAGCTTCGACAAATGATAATATGAATGAGATACATCGTCACTTTGAGAAGTATGTGATAAGCAAGAGCTTCCCCTAAAGTTGTGCATTATTTAAAATTTGCGTTTGAATGCAAATGCACAATCGATTAGGATCATGGGGCACTCTTCCATGTCACAAACATCTTGGTGGAGCGCACAAAATGATAAGAATGAAATAACATGCACTCATCACCAAAGATACAAGTGATTGATCATACACAAATAATCATAGAGATAATCATGCAAGCACACATAAAACGTAGTATGATCAAACACATGATCACATAAAGTATCTCACGAGCATAACACATAAGTAGCAACAACCAACCAAACCAAAGTAGCAATAAGGAAGGCAAATGAAAACCAACAAAAGCAAAAGACACTCTCTCTCGAAGCCTATGATCTATACACTTTCTACCCCTTTGGAAACAAGTTACCAAAAAGTTCAAAAACGTATAGTGCTTTACGTCACTCTAGGCACGATCTCCGGGAGCTCCTGAAGTGGTCTTCTGGCCTGTAGCTCCGGTGAGCGTAGACGGCGTGGAGAGGAGTCCATCTGCAAATGCCTCTGCTCAAGTCTGTGGAGCTGGTAGAGTAGATACTGGAGGAGCAACTGTGGCTGTGGTGGCAGGAGCGGAATGAGCAAGTCTCAAGTCTGCAACTGGCTCAGCAGAAAACCTCTGTGCCCTAGGCACTGACTGGAATCTGTCTGTAGTGGGTCTATCATTACTGTCCTCAGCATCATCCCTCAGCTTCTCAACTATAGTCTGAATCTCTGTGACCTTCACATCTAGGTCATACATCTTGCTCTCAACAATCCTTTCTAGACTTTCCTGATTCTGAGTCAAGGTGGCCAAGCTCTTCTCAATCCTCAAGGCAGCCTCAAGCAGATATGTGAGCTAATCTTGCTTGGTCTTGAGATTCACAGTTGACGCATCTGGGGCACTTGCTGCCTTTGCTGCTTTTGCAGCCTTTGCCTTCTCAATCTTCTCATGGGCCTCTGCATAAGTAGGATGTGATGCATCCATGACAATTTCATTATCTTCAAAATCAGGCCTAAGAGGTAGGTGCTCTTTGTCAAGCAGATATGTCCCTGTTCCAACCTTGGAGTTGATCAACATTTGGATGTGTGGGGCATATCCACATGACCTTTTCTGGTCGGCTGATGTCCTCTTGACTGTCTCAACTATCAAGCTCATGACTTTGAATTTTTGGGGAATATCAAACATGTGTGGCAAGTTGATAGAATGACCACGTATCATCCTGTGATCTCCTGACTTGGGCAACAAGGTATGCCTCAAGATGGTGTTCATGGTGGTTAGTCCAGCAAGCAGGTAGTAGATTGATCCAAGCTTGTGTGTCTCTAGAGATGCATCAGGAATAGGCTTATACATATTTGCCATGGAGTTGTGATCCTTCCTGGATTTTCCATAAACATCAAAATCATCTTCTCCTTCCTTTGGAGCATTGAAGAGAGCAGCCCATTCAGAGATTGATGATTGCTATCTAGTGCCCTCAGTCATCCACACTATCTTCCCATCTGGATAGAAGTGTGCAGTGGAGTAAAACTGCATAATCATCTCACCATTCCATTTGGTGAGCTTCTGTCCAACAAATGTATCAACTCCATTCAGCCTGAAGCTCTCATGAACATGGGGGAAATAGTCTTCATTGTCATCAATGTATTTACAATCAACCCATTTCATATCACAGACTATGGGCTTCTTGTCCAGCAACACTGTCTCATAGAAGTCCTGCTGTTCTCTGGTATGGAAACGATAGTCAACAGCAGTCCTCCTCCTTGTGGCATATGGATCCGTCTTCCTCCATTGTCTCAAACCTGCATCTTTTCTTAACTTCATGTTCTCAGCCACTGGATGATCATCATTATGGTCTGGAATCTTGGGCTTCAATTTCCTGAGCACTAGTGGCTCATCATCCTCTTGGATCTTAGGCACTGGGGCCTTGTTCTTCTCAGCAGCTGAGATATTTCTTGTGGATCTCTTTGGAGCAGTTGACTTGGGTGCAGCAGGTGGAGGTTTTGTCTTGGGCTTTGAAGGAGCAGCAGTAGACTTCATAGCATCACTCATGAGCTTTTGTGACTTGGCAGGGGTGCTTCTGCTTGCTCTTCCTCCTCCTCATCATCACTTCTTCTCATAGAAGGTCTTCCAAGCACTCTAGCAGTAGTAGTTCTGGCTCTCTTCTTTTTCTTTCCATCTCCAGCCTCATTATCAGATTGTTCAAGAGTGAATTGCATTGTCTCACTACTAGGAAAAGGCTAATTAGTGGCGCACCTATTTTTGCCATTAATGGCGCACTATAGGTGTGCCACTATTATCACGCCATTAGTAACAAATAGTAATGGCGCACCTCTAGTATCCCAGATAGTAATGGCGCACCTATAGTGCGCCATTACTATGCCTATCTGGTGCGCCATTACTAACTCAGTAATGGCGCACCACATAGAAGTGCGCCATTAGTAATAATTTTTTTTCAAAAAAAATTCAGAAATTTTTTCAACTTTTTTTTCGCTCTTTTCTTAATCTCAGGTCACTATGGCTTAATCTCGGGTCAATATGCTTAATCTCAAGTCAAATCACACTCCGTGGTCAAACTTCCCGGAAGGTCACCCATCCTCACACTACTCCAGCCCGAGCACGCTTAACTTCGCAGTTCTATCCAAACCCAGCACCAGCTCACTTCACAGGCACTTGTTGATATATCTATCATATCAATCCTATTAAACCTTGTTGATGTCTAGGACTTTGTTCATGTTCATGAGTGTGATTAAATTTTGAAAATATATTTCAAACTTCCCGGTCATATTACGTATCATATTTTGCGTAGTGGGGGAGAGGAAAACGAGAGGCAAATGGCAAATAATGTAATGCGGGAGATAAGGGTTTGTGATGGGTACTTGGTATATTGACTTTTGCGTAGACCTCCCCAGCAACGGCGCCAGAAATCCTTCTTGCTACCTCTTGAGCACTGCGTTGGTTTTCCCTTGAAGAGGAAAGGGTGATGTAGCAAAGTAGCGTAAGTATTTCCCTTAGTTTTTGAGAACCAAGGTATCAATCTAGTAGGAGGTTACACACAAGTCGCCTAGTACCTGCACAAACAAATAAGAACCTTCCAACCAACGGGATAAATGGGTTGTCAATCCCTTCACGGCCACTTGCAAAAGTGAGATCTGATAGAGATAATAAGATAAATATTTTTGGTATTTTTGTTGTATAGATTGAAAAGTAAAGATTGCAAAATAGTAAACGAGATGTAATATGATAGAAAAGAGACCCGGGGGCCATAGGTTTCACTAGTGGCTTCTCTCAAGATAGCATATCTTACGGTGGGTGAACAAATTACTGTCGAGCAATTGATAGAAAAGCGCATAGTTCTGAGAATATCTCGGCATGATCATGTATATAGGCATCACGTCCGTGACAAGTAGACCAAAACGATTCTGCATCTACTACCATTACTCCACACATCGACTGCTATCCAACATGCATCTAGAGTATTAAGTTCATAAGAACAGAGTAACGCATTAAGCAAGATGACATGATGTAGAGCGATAAACTCAAGCAATATGATATAAACCCCATCTTTTTATCCTCGATGGCAACAATACAATACGTGCCTTGCTCCCCCTGCTGTCACTGGGAAAGGACACCGCAAGATTGAACCCAAAGCTAAGCACTTCTCCCATTGCAAGAAAGATCAATCTAGTAGGCCAAACCAAACTGATAATTCGAAGAGACTTGCCAAGATATCAAACCATACATAAAAGAATTCAGAGAAGAATCAAATATTGTTCATAGATAATCTTGATCATAAACCCACAATTCATCGGATCTCGACAAACACACCGCAAAAAGTATTACATCAAATTGATCTCCAAGAAGATCGAGGAGAACTTGGTATTGAGAATCAAAGTGAGGAGAAGCCATCTAGCTAATAACTATGGACCCGAAGGTCTGTGGTAAACTACTCACACATCATCGGAGAGGCTATGGTGTTGATGTAGAAGCCCTCCGTGATCGATTCCCCCTCCGGCGGAGCGCCGGAAAAGGCCCCAAGATGGGATCTCACGGGTACAGAACGTTGCGGCGGTGGAAATAGGGTTTCTTGGTGCTCCTGGATGTTTTTGGGTATATGAGTATATATAGGCGAAAGAAGTAGGTCGGTGGAGCCACGAGAGGCCCACGAGGGTGGGGCGCGCCTACCCCCTGGGCGCGGCCTCCTACCTCGTGGCTGCCTCGTTTCTTCCTTGACGTCCACTCCAAGTCTCCTGGATTGTGTTTGTTCCAAAAACGACTCTCCCGAAGGTTTCATTCCGTTTGGACTCCGTTTGATATTCCTTTTCTGTGAAACACTGAAATAGGCAAAAAACAACAATTTGCACTGGGCCTCCGGTTAATAGGTTAGTCCCAAAAATAATATAAAAGTGCATAATAAAGCCCATTAAACATCCAAAACAGATAATATAATAGCATGGAACAATCAAAAAGTATAGATACGTTGGAGACGTATCAAGCATCCCCAAGCTTAATTACTGCTCGTCCTCGAGTAGGCAAATGATAAAAACAGAATTTTTGATGTGGAATGCTCCCTAACATAATTTTCTAAGTAATTTTCTTTATTGTGGCATGAATGTTCAGATCCGAAAGATTCAAGACAAAAGTTTAATATTGACATAAGAGTAATAATACTTCAAGCATACTAACAAAGTAATTATGTCTTCTCAAAATAACATGGCCAAAGAAAGTTCATCCCTACAAAATCATATAGTTTGGCTATGCTCCATCTTCATCACACAAAATACTCAAATCATGCACAACCCCGGTTTCAGCCAAGCAATTGTTTCATACTTTAGTTTTTTCAAACTTTTTTAACTTTCACGCAATACATGAGCGTGAGCCATGGACATAGCACTATGGGTGGAATAGAATATAATGATGGGTTGTGTGGAGAAGACAAAAAAGGAGAAAGTCTCACATTGACGCGGCTAATCAACGAGCTAGGGAGATGCCCATCAATTGATGTCAATGCAAGGAGTAGGGATTGCCATGCAACGGATGCACTAGAGCAATAAATGCATGAAAGCTCAACAAAAGAAACTAAGTGTGTGTGCATCCAACTTGCTTGCTCACGAAGACCTATGGGAATTTGAGGAAGCCCATTGTTGGAATATACAAGCCAAGTTCTATAATGAAAAATTCCCACTAGTATATGAAAGTGACAAAACAAGAGACTCTCTATCGTAAAGATCATGGTGCTACTTTGAAGCACAAGTGTGGAAAAAAGGATAGTAGCATTGTCCTTTTTTTGGCCTTTCTTTTTTCTTTGGCCTTTCTTTTTTTTCTTTTCTTTTACTTGGGACAATGCTCTATAAATGATGATCATCACACTTCTATTTATTTACAACTCAATGATTACAACTCGATACTAGAACAAAGTATGACTCTATATGAGTGCCTCCGGCGGTGTACTGGGATGGGCAATGAATCAAGAGTGACATGTATGAAAAATTATGCATGGTGGCTTTGCCACAAATACGATGTCAACTACATGATCATGCAAGGCAATATGACAATGGTAAAGCGTGTCATAATAAATGAAACGGTGGAAAGTTGCATGGCAATATATCTCGGAATGGCTATGGAAATGCCATAATAGGTAGGTATGGTGGCTGTTTTGAGGAAGATATAAGGAGGTTTATGTGTGATAGAGTGTATCATATCACGGGGTTTGGATGCACCGGCGAAGTTTGCACCAACTCTCAAGGTGAGAAAGGGCAATGCACGGTACCGAAGAGGCTAGCAATGATGGAAGGGTGAGAGTGCGTATAATCCATGGACTCAACATTAGTCATAATGAACTCACATACTTATTGCAAAAATCTACAAGTCATCAAAACAAAGTACTACACGCATGCCCCTAGGGGAAGGGTTGGCAGGAGTTAACCTTCACGCGATCCCGACCTCCACAAAAAGGATGATAATCAAAGAAATACCTCATGCTTCAAATTTGTCACACAACGGTTACCATACGTGCATGCTACGGGACTTGCAAACCTCAACACAAGTATTTCTCAAATTCACAACTACTCTACTAGCATGACTCTAATATCACCATCCTCATATCTCAAAACGATCATCAAGCATCAAACTTCTCATAGTATTCAGCACTTTTTATGAAAGTTTTTATTATACCCATCTTGGATGCCAATCATATTAGGACTAATTTTATAGCCAAAGCAAACTACCATTCTGTTCTAAAGGACTCTCAAAATAATATAAGTGAAGCATGAGAGATCAATAATTTCTATAAAATAAAACCACCACCGTGCTCTAAAAAGATATAAGTAAGTACTAGAGCAAAATTATCTAGCTCAAAAGATATAAGTGAAGCACATAGAGTATTCTAATAAATTCCGAATCATGTGTGTCTCTCCCAAAAGGTGTGTACAGCAAGGATGATTGTGGTAAACTAAAAAGCAAAGACTCAAATCATACAAGACGCTCCAAGCAAAACACATATCATGTGGTGAATAAAAATATAGCCTCAAGTAAAGTTACCGATAGACGAAAGACGAAAGAGGGGATGCCTTCCGGGGCATCCCCAAGCTTAGGCTTTTGGTTGTCCTTGAATTTTACTTTGGGGTGCCTTGGGCATCCCCAAGCTTAGGCTCTTGCCACTCCTTATTCCAAAATCCATCAAAATCTTTACCCAAAACTTGAAAACTTCACAACACAAAACTCAACAAAAAATCTCATGAGCTCCGTTAGTGTAAGAAAACAAACCACCACTTTAAGTACTTTAATGAACTCATTCCTTATTTATATTGGTGTTAAACCTACTGTATTCCAACTTCTCTATGGTTCATACCCCCCGATACTAGCCATAGATTCATCAAAATAAGCAAACAACACACGAAAAACAGAATCTGTCAAAAACAGAACAGTCTGTAACAATCTGTAACTTTCGAATACTTCTGGAACCCAAAAATTCTACCAAATTAGGAAGTCCTGGGTATTTTTTTATCAATCTTCTGCAAAAAGAATCAACTGAAAAGCACGTTTCTGTGATTTATGAAAACTAATCTCGTGCGTGCAAAAGTTTATGTTTTTCAGCAAGATCAAATTAACTATCACCGTAGGTTATCCTAAAGGTTTTACTTGGAACAAACACTAATTAAAACACAAAACCACATCTAACCAGAGGCTAGATGAATTATTTATTACTAAAAAGGAACAAAAAGCAAGGAACAAAAATAAAATTGGGTTGCCTCCCAACAAGCGCTATCGTTTAACGCCCCTAGCTAGGCATAAAAACAAGAATAGATCTAGGTATTATCATCTTTGGTTTTTATTTTTTTAGCGGAGTCATGCTCGAATCCGGGAGGTTCTTTGCGCTTGCCTTCATATTCAGAAATTTTTAGATCTAAAGAATCCAACCGCTTATTGCAAAGGGCGATCAACATATTCATGCGGTGAAGATTTCCGCTAACACTCTTAAGAGGTTCTAGAGATTTTTGTAAAATTTTCGTTACTTCGCAAATCTTCTCAAAAACTTGTGTCTCTTCCTGGGTATGATGTGGCCCCTTTTGTTGAGGTAGTGTTCCCACTATTCCCTCTATAATTTCATGCGCAATACTAGGATCAGATTCAATAAAATTTCCTTTGGCAACGCAATCCAAAAGTTGTCTATGGGACATATTTAGTCCAACATAAAAATTGCGAAGTAAAATTCTAAAATTCACCTCTAAGGTGCAATTATGATAAGATTCCATCATCCTATACCAAGCTTCTTTTAAGTTTTCTCCTTGTCTTTGTTTGAAGTGAAGAACTTCAAACTCGGGAGACAAAGGAGCAGATAAAGGACTGGCCATGACGGTGATACAAACGATCTAACACACGGAGACACAAGAAGCGAGCAAAAAGAGGCAAGAAAAAGAAACGAACAGAAAAAGGGCGAATAAAACGGCAAGGGTGAAGTGGGGGAGAGTAAAACGAGAGGCAAATGGCAAATAATGTAATGCGAGGGATAAGAGTTTGTGATGGGTACTTGGTATGTCTTGACTTGTGCGTACATCTCCCCGGCAACGGCGCCAGAAATCGGCGAGTTGACGGGAGATCGAATCTTGACTTGACTTGGCGTAAACCTCCCCGGCAACGGTGCCAGAAATCCTTCTTGCTACCTCTTGAGCATGCGTTGGTTTTCCCTTGAAGAGGAAAGGGTGATGTAGCAAAGTAGCGTAAGTATTTCCCTTAGTTTTTGAGAACCAAGGTATCAATCTAGTAGGAGGTTACACACAAGTCGCCTAGTACCTGCACAAACAAATAAGAACCTTCCAACCAACGGGATAAATGGGTTGTCAATCCCTTCACGGCCACTTGCAAAAGTGAGATCTGATAGAGATAATAAGATAAATATTTTTGGTATTTTTGGTGTATAGATTGAAAAGTAAAGATTGCAAAATAGTAAACGAGATGTAATATGATAGAAAAGAGACCCGGGGGCCATAGGTTTCACTAGTGGCTTCTCTCAAGATAGCATATCTTACGGTGGGTGAACAAATTACTGTCGAGCAATTGATAGAAAAGCGCATAGTTATGAGAATATCTAGGCATGATCATGTATATAGGCATCACGTCCGTGAAAAGTAGACCGAAATGATTCTTCATCTACTACTATTACTCCACACATCGACCGCTATCCAGCATGCATCTAGAGTATTAAGTTCATAAGAACAGAGTAATGATACGTCCATTTTGCATCATGCTTTGATATTGATATTTATCGCATTATGGGCTGTTATTACACATTATGTCACAATACTTATGCCTTTTCTCTCTTATTTTACAAGGTTTACATGAAGAGGGAGAATGCCGGCAGCTGGAATTCTGGGCTGGAAAAGGAGCAAATATTAGAGACCTATTCTGCGCAACTCAAAAGTCCTGAAACTCCACGGAAGTTATTTTTGGGAAATATAAAATATACTGAGCGAAGAAGATACCAGAGGGGGCCCACACCCTGTCCACGAGGGTGGGGGCGCGCCCTACCGCCCTGGGCGCGCCCCCTGCCTCGTGGGCCCCCTGGTGGCCCTCCGGTACTCATCTTCTGCTATATTAAATCTTTCGTCTGAGAAAAAATCAGAAGCAAGCTTACGGGACGAGACTCCGCCGCCACGAGGCGGAACCTTGGCGGAACCAATCTAGGGCTCCGGCGGAGCTGTTCTGCCGGGGAAACTTCCCTCCGGGAGGGGGAAATCATCGCCATCGTCATCACCAATGATCCTCTCGTCGGGAGGGGGTCAATATCCATCAACATCTTCACCAGCACCATCTCATCTCAAACCCTAGTTCATCTCTTGTATCCAATTCTTGTCTCTAAGTCTGAGATTGGTACCTGTAGGTTGCTAGTAGTGTTGATTACTCCTTGTAGTTGATGCTAGTTGGTTTACTTGGTGGAAGATCATATGTAACGCCCCGAGACCGACGTCCCAGAAGACTTCCATGTATTTCGTTGTCGCCATGTTATTTATTTATTTGTTGCATTCATCATTGCATCATCCGCATTGCATCCGCATGTTTTCTTAAAACTTGTAGTTGCTCGTAGTTGTCGTGTTCCCCTTGTCTTCGTTGACATTCCGTGACCAACCAGATTTTGTTTCCCTCTTGCCTGGCTTCCTAACCTCTCTGCACATCCCGCAAACCCCTCGCGCGTGTGTCCGAAACTTCCCCGAACCTGAACCGGACTATCGTTACCGTTGGGGCCGGATCATCCCCAAACATCCCCTATATCTCCGGTTTCTTATTTGGACTTCCTAACTTATTTATTCTCGACCATCCAAATTCGATCGGAGGGTCCAAACCTACTCCTTTTTTCCCTATAAATAGACCACCTCTGTCCAAATCAGACCAAAACCTAATTTCTAGGGATCCTCCCCTGTCCAATCCCCGCCGCCGCCAGCCAATCCACCCCTCTTCTTCCTCGGGATCTTCCCAGATCCCTCCCGATCCACCCACCTACCTCCCTTGGTTTCCACCACCACCCAATCCACAGCCTCCAATGCCTCGTCCCCGAGCCGAGCACCATGGAAGAGGAGCAGCGCTCCGCCCTCTCTCTGCTTTGCGTTTGAACACCAGCCGCATCGAGCGCCCGCAGCTCCATTCCCGTGCGCCTCCTCTGCCCGGTCTCGCCGCCGTTCCGCCACCCCCAGCAAGCTCCGGTGACCAGCAGGTCCCCAGCGCCGCCCTTTTTCCCTGCCTCCTCTGTTACCTGCTCTCGATCCCCCTCTCTCTCATGTCCATGTCCCTCTCCCCGCCATGGACAGGTAACACCAAGCCGTCTGCCACCAGGAGCTCAGGACGGTGCTACCCCTCGTCGGATCCGCCTGCCTCTGGCACCTCTCGCGCCTCGCCGTCCAGTCACCGCGTCGCCGTCCAGGACCCGGCTGTCCTCCCCTTCTTCTACTGCGCGAGGAGAACGATGCATCCAGCAAGCGCCCGCTCGTCCCAGCCGCGTTGACCGCGTACCTCGGAAAAACTCGCCGCCGTCGCCACGGAGCATCCCCGACCTCCACCTCGTCGCCCACGCCATCGCCTTGCTCTGCCCTCGCCGTCGTCCGCTGGTGAGCAGCACCAGCAGGTCATCCTCGACGCACCTGCTCCCTTCCCCTTTCTCTTCTTTGTTGAAGCTTGCGCTCTCTCACACGACCCTCTCTCTTGCTATCCTCTGTTACAGCCCCCGGATCCGCACCTTCCTTCGCTCCCGTGCGCCCTCGCCCTGCCTCCTGTGCTTCGAACGCCTCCTTGTGTCGTCTTCCGCATCGCTAGCGCCTGCTGCTGTTCCTATTCTTCAGAATCGAGCAGGAGAACGCTCGCCCGTGCCCGTTGACTCCATCGTCCCGCGCGTGGGCCACGATGGCGCCGAGGCCCAGCAGCGCTTTTCCTTCGCCAGCTCCTGCGGCCCAGCTCCCGCGCCAAGCCTGCCAGCCTCCGCGGGCCAAAGGCCTCAAGGGCCCGATATGAGCAGCTCCCCCAGCCTTCCAGTTTCGGTCCGATATGTTTTTTTCCAGTTCTGCGAATTTAGCATTATCCAGTGATTTACTGTTTTGCAGAAAAACCCTCATGATCATGCATTTAATAACTCCACAACCGTGCATCGGATTAAAATGAATTATATATGTAAAATGCTTAGAATTTCATCTAGTTTCATAATATGCTGCTTGCATCCTTGTTTAGAATGTTTAAAATGCTGCTTGCATTTAATTTGCATAAATGGCATGCAAAAATGATTTATTTCATAGCTAAATAACCGTAGCTCGGATTTAAATAAACTTTATATGTAAATGGGGTAGAAAAATGCATAGAATAACTTGGTTCACTTTATTTTGATGTTTAAAAACTTTAAAATATGGTTTAGGGCAGAACAGTACCAAATCAAAAATATGCACATGAGGATTTTCCGGAATTGTTGTTTCTTATTTCCGGCCTCATTTAAACTTGCCTAAATAGTTAGTTTAATTATGCTTCACCTCTTGACATGTTTAACAACATTTAATATTGTTGGGTACATAAACGAGAGTGAACTAAATGTTTGCAATGTGGTGTTTCGTCAATATGCAACTCGTTGCATATTGTGTTCCACTTAACTTGTAGTATTGTTTGTGCACTTTGCCATGCCATGCCTCTTTAAACCGGACATGCATCATACTTGATTGTGCATCATGCCATGCTTATGTGTTGGTTGTTTACCATGTTGTTTGCTTCTTTTTGGTTTACTTCTCTCGTTAGCTTCGGTTTCGTTCCGGAGTTGTGAGGATTCGCTCGACTACGTCTGTTTGTCTTCTTCATGGACTCGTTCTTCTTCCCTGCGGGATCTCAGGCAAGATGACCATACCCTCGAAATCACTTCTATCTTTGCTTGCTAGTTGTTCGCTCTTTTGCTATGCCGCGCTACCTACCACTTGCTATAGCATGCCTCCCATATTGCCATGTCAAGCCTCTAACCATCCTTCCTAGCGAACCGTTGTTTGGCTATGTTACCACTTTTGCTCAGCCCCTCTTATAGCGTTGATAGTTGCGGGTGAAGTTGAAGCTGGTTCCATGTTGGAAGATGGATATGTTGGGATATCACAATATCTCTTATTTAAATTAATGCATCTATATACTTGGTAAAGGGTGGAAGGCTCGGCCTTTTGCCTGGTGTTTTGTTCCACTCTTGCCGCCCTAGTTTCCGTCATACCGGTGTTATGTTCCTTGATTTTGCGTTCCTTACGCGGTTGGGGATTTATGGGACCCCTTGACAGTTTGCTTTGAATAAAACTCCTCCAGCAAGGCCCAACCTTGGTTTTAACATTTGCCACCTAATCCTTTTTCCCTTGGGTTCTGCAGACTCAAGGGTCATCTTTATTTTAAACCCCCCCGGGCCAGTGCTCCTCTGAGTGTTGGTCTGAAACGGGCAGCCTGCGGGGCCACCTCGGGGCAACTCGAGGCCTGGTTTTACTCGTAGCTTGACCTATCTGGTGTGCCCTGAGAACGAGATACGTGCGACTCCTATCGGGATTTGTCGGCACATCGGGCGGCTTTGCTGGTCTTGTTTTACCATTGTCGAAATGTCTTGTAACCGGGATTCCGAGACTGATCGGGTCTTCCCGGGAGAAGGAATATCCTTCGTTGATCGTGAGAGCTTATAATGGGCTAAGATGGGACACCCATGCAGGGTATAAACTTTCGAGAGCCGTGCCCGCGGTTATGTGGCAGATGGGAATTTGTTAATATCCGGTTGTAGAGAACTTGACACTTGACTTAATTAAAATACATCAACCGCGTGTGTAGCCGTGATGGTCTCTTTTCGGCGGAGTCCGGGAAGTGAACACGATTCTTGTGTTATGCTTGAACGTAAGTAGTTTCAGGATCACTTCTTGATCACTTCTAGTTCACGACCGTTGCGTTGCTTCTCTTCTCGCTCTTATTTGCGTATGTTAGCCACCATATTTGCTTAGTGCTCGCTGCAGCTCCACCTCATTACCCCATCCTACCCATAAGCTTAAATGGTCTTGATCTCACGGGTGTGAGATTGCTGAGTCCTCGTGACTCACCAGATACTTCCAACAGTTGCAGGTGCCGATGAAACCAGTGCAGATGACGCAACCGAGCTCAAGTGGGAGCTCGATGAAGAACTTGGTCATTACTATGTTTCGTTTCCTGATGATCAGTAGTGGAGCCCAGTTGGGACGATCGGGGATCTAGCATTTGGGGTTGTCTTCTTTTATTTTGGTTCTGTAGTCGGACCTTGTGTGTACTCTGAATGATGTATGTTTAATTTATGTATTGTGTGAAGTGGCGATTGTAAGCCAACTCTTTATCCCATTCTTGTTCATTACATGGGATTGTGTGAAGATGACCCTTCTTGCGACAAAACCACCATGCGGTTATGCCTCCAAGTCGTGCCTCGACACGTGGGAGATATAGCCGCATCGTGGGCGTTACAATCATATGTTCAGATCCTATATGCATATTAATACCCCTCTGATTATGAACATGAATATGCTTTGTGAGCAGTTACGTTTGTTCCTGAGGACATGGGAGAAGTCTTGCTATTAGTAGTCATGTGAATTTGGCATTCGTTCGATATTTTGATGAGATGTATGTTGTCTCTCCTCTAGTGGTGTCATGTGAACGTCGACTACATGAACTTCACCATTGTTTGGGCCTAGAGGAAGGCATTGGGAAGTAATAAGTAGATGATGGGTTGCTAGAGTGACAGAAGCTTAAACCCCAGTTTATGCGTTGCTTCATAAGGGGTTGATTTGGGTCCATATGTTTCATGCTATGGTTAGGTTTACCTTAATACTTCTTTTGTAGTTGCGGATGCTTGCATTAGGAGTTAATCATAAGTGGGATTCTTTTCCAAGTAAGGGCAGCACCCAAGCACAGGTCCACCCACATATCAAATTATCAAAGTACCGAACGCGAATCATATGAGCGTGATGAAAACTAGCTTGACGATAATTCCCATGTGTCCTCGGGAGCGTTTTCCTTCATATAAGAAATTGTCCAGGCTTGTCCTTTGCTACAAAAAGGATTGGGCCACCTTGCTGCACCTTATTTACTTTTATTACTTGTTGCTCGTTACCATTTACCTTATCGCAAAACTATCTGTTACCGATAATTTCAGTGCTTGCAGAGAATACCTTACTGAAAACCGCTTGTCATTTCCTTCTGCTCCTCGTTGGGTTTGACACTCTTATTTATCTAAACGACTACGATAGATCCCCTACACTTGTGGGTCATCAAGACTCTTTTCTGGCACCGTTGTCGGGGAGTGAAGCGCCTTTGGTAACTGGAAATTGGTAAGGCAAAATTTATATAGTGTGCTGAAATTTACTGTCACTTGTTACTATGGAAAGTAATCCTTTGAGGGGCTTGTTCGGGGTATCTTCACCCCGTCCAGTAGAGCAAAGAGTTGCTCGTCAACATACTGAACCTACTGAAAATGTGTACTTTGAAATTCGTTCGGGTATGGTAGAGAAACTGCTAGCTAATCCTTTTGCAGGAGATGGAACTGTTGGGGAACGTAGTAATAATTCAAAAATTTCCTACGTGTCACCAAGATCAATCTAGGAGATGCCAGCAACGAGAGAGAGGGAGTGCATCTTCATACCCTTGAAGATCACTAAGCGGAAGCGTTACAAGAACGCGGTTGATGGAGTCGTACCCGCGGCGATTCAAATCGTGGAAGATCCGATCTAGCGCCGAACGGACGGCGCCTCCGCGTTCAACACACGTACAGCCCGGGGACGTCTCCTCCTTCTTGATCCAGCAAGGGGAGAGGAGAAGTTGAGGGAGAACTCCAGCAGCACGACGGCGTGGTGGCAATGGAGCTCGTGGTTCTCCGGCAGAGCTTCGCTAAGCACTACGGAGGAGGAGTTGGAGGAGGAGAGGGCTGCGCCAGGCAAGGGGTGCGGTTGCCCTCTCTCTCCCTCACTATATATAGGGGGAAGGGGTGGAGGAGGCGCCCTAGGGTTCCCTAGGGGAGGGGCGGCGGCCACAGGGGAAACCCTAGATGGGTTTGGGCGCCCCCACCCCTGGGAAACTTGCCCCCCAAGCCGGGAGGAGTGGCTGCCCTAGGGGAGGCGCCCCCACCTCTCCACGTTACGTGAGAGGGGTTGGGAGGGGCGCACAGCCCCTTAGTGGGTTGGTGTGCCCCCTTCCCTTGGCCCATAAGGCCCCCCAACGCTTGTCGGGGCCTCCGAAACACCTTTCGGACATGCTGGCCATAGCCTGGTACCCCCGGAACAATTCCGGACTCCAATACCCTTCGTCCAATATACCGATCTTCACCTCCGGACCATTCCGGAGCTCCTCATCATGTCCGGGATCTCATCCGGGACTCCAAACAAACTTCGGTAACCACATACTATTTCCCATAACAACTCTAGCGTCACCGAACCTTAAGTGTGTAGACCCTACGGGTTCGGGAACCATGCAGACATGACCGAGACACCTCTCCGGCCAATAACCAATAGTGGGATCTGGATACCCATATTGGCTCCCACATGTTCCACGATGATCTCATCGGATGAACCACGATGTCGGGGATTCAATCAATCCCGTATACAATTCCCTTTGTCTATCGGTATGTTACTTGCCCGAGATTCGATCGTCGGTATCCCAATACCTCGTTCAATCTCGTTACCGGCAAGTCTCTTTACTCGTTCCGTAACGCATGATCCCGTGGCTAAGTCATTAGTCACATTGAGCTCATTATGATGATGCATTATCGAGTGGGCCCAGAGATACCTCTCCGTCATACGGAGTGACAAATCCCAGTCTCGATTCGTGCCAACCCAACAGACACTTTCGGAGATACCTGTAGTGCACCTTTATAGCCACCCAGTTACGTTGTGATGTTTGGTACACCCAAAGCATTCCTACGGTATCCGGGAGTTGCACAATCTCATGGTCTAAGGAAATGATACTTGACATTAGAAAAGCTCTTAGCAAACGAACTACACGATCTTGTGCTATGCTTAGGATTGGGTCTTGTCCATCACATCATTCTCCTAATGATGTGATCCCGTTATCAATGACATCCAATATCCATGGTCAGGAAATCATAACCATCTATTGATCAACGAGCTAGTCAACTAGAGGCTTACTAGGGACATGTTGTGGTCTATGTATTCACACATGTATTACGGTTTCCAGTTTATACAATTATAGCATGAACAATAGACAATTATCATGAACAAGGAAATACAATAATAACCATTTTATTATTGCCTCTAGGGCATATTTCCAACAGTCTCCCACTTGCACTAGAGTCAATAATCTAGTTCACAGCACTATGTGATTGTAATGAATCCAACACCCATGGGGTTTGTTCATATCTCGCTTGTGAGAGAGGTTATTAGTCAACGGGTCTGAACCTTTCAGATCTGTGTGTGCTTTACAAATCTCTATGTCATCTTGTAGATGCAGCTACCACGCGCTACTTGGAGCTATTCCAAATAACTGCTCTACTATACGAATCCGGTTTACTACTCAAAGTCATCCGGATTAGTGTCAAAGTTTGCATCGACGTAACCCTTTACGACGAACTCTTTTACCACCTCCATAATCGAGAAAATTCCTTAGTCCACTAGTTACTAAGGATAAGTTCGACCGCTGTCATGTGATCCATCCCTGGATCACTATTGTACCCCTTGACTAACTCATGGCAAGGCACACTTCAGGTGCGGTACACAGCCAAGAACTCCTTCTTTGCTGATCTATTTTGAACTCCTTCAAAATCTTGTCACGGTATGTATTCATTTGAAAGTACTATTAAGCGTTTTTGATCTATCCTTATAGATCTTGATGCTCAATGTTCAAGTAGCTTAATCCAGGTTTTCCATTGAAAAACACTTTTCAAATAACCCTGTATGCTTTCCAGAAATTCTACATCATTTCTGATCAACAATATGTTAACAACATATACTCATCAAAAAAATTCTATAGTGCTCCCACTCACTTCTTTGGAAATACAAGTTTCTCATAAACTTTGTAAAAACCCAAAATCTTTGATCATCTCATCAAAGCGTACATTCCAACTCCGAGATGCTTACTCCAGTCCTTAGAAGGATTGCTGGAGCTTTGCATACTTGTTAGCATCTTTCAGGATTGACAAAACCTTCTGGTTGTATCACATACAACCTTTCCTCAAGAAAATTGTCGAGGAAACAATGTTTTGACATCCTATCTGCAAGATTTCATAAATAATGCAGTAACTGCTAATATAATTCCAACAGACTCTTAGCATCGCTACGAGTGAGAAAGTCTCATCGCAGTCAACTCCTTGAACTTGTCGGAAAACATCTTAACGACAAATCGAGCTTTCTTAATGGTGACACTTACCATCATTGTCCGTCTTCCTTTTAAAATCCATCTGCACCCAACAGCCTTACAACCATCAAGTAGTTCTTCCAAAGTCCATACTTTGGTTTTATACATGGATCCTCTCTCGGATTTTATGGCCTCGAGCCATTCATCGAAATCCGGGCCCACCATCGTTTCTCCATAGCTCGTAGGTTCATTGTTGTCTAGCAACATGACTTCCAAGACAGGATTACGTACCACTCTGAAGTAGTACGCATCCTTGTCGACCTACGAGGTTTGGTAGTGACTTGATCCGAAGTTTCATGATCACTATCATAAGCTTCCACTTTAGTTGGTGTAGGTGCCACAGGAACAACTTCCTGTGCCCTGCTACACACTAGTTGAAGTGACGGTTCAGTAACCTCATCAAGTCTCCACCATCCTCCCACTCAATTCTTTCAAGAGAAACTTTTCTTCGAGAAAGGGCCCGTTTCTAGAAACAATCACTTTTGCTTCCGGATCTGAAATAGGAGGTATACCCAACTGTTTTGGGTATTCTATGAAGATGCATTTATCCGTTTTGGGTTCGAGCTTATCAGCCTAAAACTTTTTCACATAAGCATCGCAGCCCCAAACTTTCAAGAAACGACAACTTAGGTTTCTCTAAACCATAGTTCATACGGTGTCGTCTCAACGGAATTGCGTGGTGCCCTATTTAAAGTGAATGCGGTTGTCTCTAATGCCTAACCCGTAAACGATAGTGGTAATTCGATAAGAGACATCATGGTATGCACCATATCCAATAGGGTGCAGTTATGATGTTCGGACACACCATCACACTATGGTGTTCCAGGCGGTATTAGTTGTGAAACAATCTCCATAATTTCTTAATTGTGTGCCAAACTCGTAACTCAGATATTCATCTCTATGATCATATCATAGACATTTTATCCTCTTGTCGTGACGATCTTCAACTTCACTCTGAAATTACTTGAACCTTTCAATAATTCAGACTTGTGTTTCATCAAGTAAATATACTCAGCATCTACTCAAATTATCTATGAAGTAAGAACACAACGATATCCACTGCGTGCCTCAGCACTCATTGGACTGCACACATCAAAATGTATTACTTCCAACAAGTTGCTTTCTTGTTCCATCTTACTGAAAACGAGGCCTTTCAGTCATCTTGCCCATGTGGTATGATTTGCATGTCTCGAGTGATTCAAAATCAAGTGAGTCCAAACGATCCATCTGTATGGAGTTTCTTCATGCATATCTACCAATAGACATGGTTCGCATGTCTCAATCTTTTCAAAAACGAGTGAGTCCAAAGATCCATCACCATGGAGCTTCTTCATGCGTTTTATACCAATATGACTCAAATGGAAGTGCCACAAGTATGTGGTACTATCATTACTATCTTATATCTTTTGGCATGAACATGTGTATCACTACGATCGAGATTCAATAAACCATTCATTTTAGGTGCAAGACCATTGAAGGTATTATTCAAATAAACAGAGTAACCATTATTCTCCTTAAATGAATAACTGTATTGCGATAAACATAATCCAATCATGTCTATGCTCAACGCAAACACCAAATAACAATTATTTAGGTTTAATACCAATCCCGATGGTAGAGGGAGCGTACGATGTTTGATTACATCAACCTTGGAAACACTTCCAACACATATCGTCATCTCACCTTTAGCTAGTCTCCGTTTATTCCATAGCCTTTTATTTCGAGTTACCAACACTTAGCAACCGAATCGGTATCTAATACACTGGTGCTACTAGGAGTACTAGTAAAGTACACATTAATATAATGTATATCCAATATATTTCTGTCGACCTTACCAGCCTTCCCATCTACCAAGTATCTAGGGTAGTCCTGCTTCAGTGACCGTTCCCCTCATTACAGAAGCACTTAGTCTCGGGTTTGGGTTCTACCTTGGGTTTCTTCACTAGAGCAGCAACTGATTTGTCGTTTCATGAAGTATCCCTTCTTGCCCTTGCCCTTCTTGAAACTAGTGGTTTTACTAACCATCAACAATTGATGCTCCTATTTGATTTCTACTTTCGCGGTGTCAAACATCGTGAATAGCTCAAGGATCATCATATCTATCGTTGATATGTTATAGTTCATCACAAAGCTCTAGTAGCTTGGTGGCAGTGACTTTGGAGAACCATCACTATCTCATCTAGAAGATTAACTCCCACTCGATTCAAGCGATTGTAGTACTCATACAATCTGAGCACATGCTCAACGATTGAGCTTTTCTCCCTTAGTTTGCAGGCTTAAGAAACTTGTCGGAGGTCTCACACCTCTTGACGTGGGCACGAGCCTAAAATCCCAATTTCAGCTCTTGGAACATCTCAGATGTTCCGCAACGTTTCAAAATGTCTTCGGTGCCTCAATTCTAAACCGTTTAACATTACGCACTGAACTATCACGTAGTCATCAAAACGTGTATGTCAGATGTTCGCAGCACATCGAGCTGTGCATTAAGGACATAAGCCTTCTGTGCAGCAATGAGGACAATCCTCAGTTTACGGACCCAGTCCGCATAATTGCTACTATCAACTTTCAACTAAATTTTCTCTAGGAACATATCTTAGTAGAACTAAAGCGTAAGCTACGAGATAATTTGCAAAGACCTTTTGACTATGTTCATGATAATTAAGTTCATCTGATTATTTAATGAACTCCCACTTAGATAGACATCCCTCTAGTCATCTAAGTGAACATGATCCGAATCGAGTAGACCGTGTCCGATCATCACGTGAGACGGACTAGTCATCAACGGTGAACATCTCCATGTTGATCGTATCTACTATACGACTCATGTTCGACCTTTCGGTCTCTTGTGTTCCGAGGCCATGTCTGTACATGCTAGGCTCGTCAAGTCAACCTAAGTGTTTCGCATGTGTAAATCTGGCTTACACCCGTTGTATGCGAACGTTAGAATCTATCACACCCGATCATCATGTGGTGCTTCGAAACAACGAACCTTCGCAATGGTGCACAGTTAGGGGGAACACATCTCTTGAAATTTTAGTGAGGGATCATCTTATTTATGCTACCATCGTTCTAAGCAAATAAGATGTAAACATGACAAACATCACATGCAAGTCATAAAGTGACATGATATAGCCAATATCATCTTGCGCCTTTTGATCTCCATCTTCGAGGCGCGGCATGATCACCTTCGTCACCGGCATGACACCATGATCTCCATCATCGTGTCTTCATGAAGTTGTCTCGCCAACTATTACTTCTACTACTATGGCTAACAGTTAGCAATAAAGTAAAGTAATTACATGGCGTTTTTCATTGACACGCAGGTCATACAATAAATTAAGACAACTCCTATGGCTCCTGCCGGTTGTCATACTCATCGACATGCAAGTCGTGATTCCTATTACAAGAACATGATCAATCTCATACATCACATATATATAATTCATCACATCCTTTTGGCCATATCACATCACATAGCATACCCTGCAAAAACAAGTTAGACGTCCTCTAATTGTTGTTGCATGTTTTACGTGGCTGCTATGGGTTTCTAGCAAGAACGTTTCTTACCTACGCAAAAGCCACAAAGGTGATATGCCAATTGCTATTTACCCTTCATAAGGACCCTCTTATCGAATCCGATCCGACTAAAGTGGGAGAGACAGACACCCGCTAGCCACCTTATGCATCAAGTGCATGTCAGTCGGTGGAACCTGTCTCACGTAAGAGTATGTGTAAGGTCGGTCCGGGCCGCTTCATCCCAAAATGCTACCGAATCAAGATAAGACTAGTAATGGTAAGCAAATTGAACAAATCATCGCCCACAACTACTTTGTGTTCTACTCATGCATAGAATCTACGCATAGACCTAGCTCATGATGCCACTGTTGGGGAACGTAGTAATAATTCAAAATTTGCCTACGTGTCACCAAGATCAATCTAGGAGATGCCAGCAACGAGAGAGAGGGAGTGCATCTTCATACCCTTGAAGATCGCTAAGCGGAAGCGTTACGAGAACGCGGTTGATGGAGTCGTACTCGCGGCGATTCAAATCGCGGAAGATCCGATCTAGCGCCAAACGAACGGCACCTCCGCGTTCAACACACGTACAGCCCGGGGACGTCTCCTCCTTCTTGATCCAGCAAGGGGAGAGGAGAAGTTGAGGGAGAACTCCAGCAGCACGACGGCGTGGTGGCAATGGAGCTCGTGGTTCTCCGGCAGAGCTTCGCTAAGCACTACGTAGGAGGAGGAGGAGTTGGAGGAGGAGAGGGCTGCGCCAGGCAAGGGGTGCGGCTGCCCTCTCTCTCCCTCACTATATATAGGGGGAAGGGGGTGGAGGAGGCGCCCTAGGGTTCCCTAGGGGAGGGGCGGCGGCCACAGGGGAAACCCTAGATGGGTTTGGGCGCCCCCACCCCTGGGAAACTTGCCCCCCAAGCCGGGAGGGGTGGCTGCCCTAGGGGAGGCACCCCCACCTCTCCACGTTACGTGAGAGGGGTTGGGAGGGGCGCACAGCCCCTTAGTGGGCTGGTGTGCCCCCTCCCCTTGGCCCATAAGGCCCCCCAACGCTTGTCGGGGCCTCCGAAACACCTTTCGGACATGCTCACCATAGCCTGGTACCCCCGGAACAATTCCGGACTCCAATACCCTTCGTCCAATATACCGATCTTCACCTCCGGACCATTCCGGAGCTCCTCGTCATGTCCGGGATCTCATCCGGGACTCCCAACAACCTTCGGTAACCACATACTATTTCCCAAAACAAATCTAGTGTCACCGAACGTTAAGTGTGTAGACCCTACGGGTTCGGGAACCATGCAGACATGACCGAGACACCTCTCCGGCCAATAACCAATAGTGGGATCTGGATACCCATATTGGCTCCCACATGTTCCACGATGATCTCATCATATGAACCACGATGTCGGGGATTCAATCAATCCCATATACGATTCCCTTTGTCTATCGGTATGTTACTTGCCCGAGAATCGATCGTCGGTATCCCAATACCTCGTTCAATCTCGTTACCGGCAAGTCTCTTTACTCGTTCCGTTACGCATGATCCCGTGGCTAACTCATTAGTCACATTGAGCTCATTATGATGATGCATTACCGAGTGGGCCCAGAGATACCTCTCCGTCATACGGAGTGACAAATCCCAGTCTCGATTCGTGCCAACCCAACAGACACTTTTGGAGATACCTGTAGTGCACCTTTATAGCCACCCAGTTACGTTGTGACGTTTGGTACACCCAAAGCATTCCTACGGTATCCGGGAGTTGCACAATCTCATGGTCTAAGGAAATGATACTTGACATTAGAAAAGCTCTTAGCAAACGAACTACACGATCTTGTGCTATGCTTAGGATTGGGTCTTGTCCATCACATCATTCTCCTAATGATGTGATCCCGTTATCAATGACATCCAATATCCATGGTCAGGAAACCATAACCATCTATTGATCAACGAGCTAGTCAATTAGAGGCTTACTAGGGACATGTTGTGGTCTATGTATTCACACATGTATTACGGTTTCCAGTTAATACAATTATAGCATGAACAATAGACAATTATCATGAACAAGGAAATACAATAATAACCATTTTATTATTGCCTCTAGGGCATATTTCCAACAGGAACATTGCATCCCGATTTACACCTAATCTATGTGGATGAAGTTTGTGGATTATTTAAGCTTGCAGGTATGCCCGGTGATGTTATCAATAAGAAGGTCTTCCCTTTATCTTTGAAGGGAGATGCATTGACATGGTATAGGCTATGTGATGATATGGGATCATGGGACTACAAGCGATTGAAATTGGAATTTCATCAGAAGTTTTATCCTATGCATCTTGTTCATCGTGATCGTAATTATATATATAATTTTTGGCCTCGCGAAGGAGAAAGCATCGCTCAAGCTTGGGGGAGGCTTAAGTCAATTTTATATTCATGCCCCAATCATGAGCTCCCAAGAGAAATAATTATTCAAAAAATTTATGCTCGGCTTTCTGACAACAATCGCACCATGCTCGATACTTCTTGTTTTGGCTCTTTTATGATGAAGACTATTGAATTCAAATGGGATTTATTGGAAAGAATTAAACACAACTCTAAAGATTGGGATCTCGACGAAGGTAAGGAGTCAGGTATAACATCTAAATTTGATTGTGTTAAATCTTTTATGGATACCGATGTTTTCCGTAAGTTTAGCACTAAATATGGACTTGACTCTGAGATAGTAGCTTCCTTCTGTGAATCATTTGCTACTCATGTTGATCTCCCTAGGGAGAAGTGGTTTAAATATCATCCTCCCATAGAAGTAAAAGTAGTTGAACCTATTAAAGTTGAAGAAAAGACTATCACTTACAATGATCCTATTGTTCCTACTACTTATGTTGAGAAACCACCTTTCCCTGTTAGAATAAAGGATCATGCTAAAGCTTCAACTGCAGTTTGTAAAAGTAATATTAGAACTTATACACCTCCTGAGCAAGTTAAAGTCGAACCTAATATTGCTATTGTCAAAGATCTCTTGGCTGATAATATTGATGGGCATGTTATTTACTTCTGTGATGAAACTGCTAGAATTGCTAAGCCTAGTGCTACAGATAAACATAGACCTGTGGTAGGCATGCCTGTTATTTCTGTTAAAATAGGAGATCATTGTTATCATGGCTTGTGTGATATGGGTGCTAGTGCTAGTGCAATACCTATTGACTTATACAAAGAAATTATGCATGATATTGCACCTGCTGAGATAGAAGAAATTGATATCACAATTAAGCTTGCCAATAGAGATACTATTTCACCAATTGGGATTGTTAGAGATGTTGAAGTCTTGTGTGGAAAAACTAAATACCCTGCTGATTTTCTTGTTCTTGGTTCCCCAAGAGATAGATTTTGTCCCATTATATTTGGTAGACCCTTCTTGAACACTGTTAATGCTAGGATAGACTGCAAAAAGGATGTTGTTACTATTGGTCTGGATGATATGTCTCATGAGTTTAACTTCTCTAAATTTAGTAGACAACACCGTGATGAGGAATTACCTAGTAAAGATGAAATTATTGGCCTTGCTTCTATTTCTGTGCCTCCTAATGATCCTTTAGAACAATATTTGCTTGACCATGAAAATGATATGTTTATGAATGAAAGAAGGGAAATAGATGAAGTATTCTTTAAACAGGGACCTGTTCTGAAACACAACTTGCCTTTTGAAATCCTAGGGGATCCTCCTCCACCCAAGGGTGATCCTGTGTTTGAGCTTAAACCATTACCTGATACTCTTAAATATGCTTATCTTGATGAAAAGAAGATATATCCTGTTCTTATTAGTGCTAACCTTTCAGAGCATGAAGAAGAAAGATTATTGAAAACTCTGAAGAAGCACCGCTCTGCTATTGGATATACTCTTGATGATCTTAAGGGCATTAGTCCCACTCTATGTCAACACAAAATAAATTTGGAGAAAGATGCGAAACCAGTTATTGATCACCAACGACGGCTGAATCCTAAGATGAAAGAAGTGGTAAGAAAGGAAATACTAAAGCTCCTCGAGGCAGGTATAATTTATCCCGTTGCTGATAGTCAGTGGGTAAGTCCTGTCCATTGTGTCCCTAAGAAGAGAGGTATTACTGTCGTTCCTAATGGTAAAGATGAATTGATCCCGCAAAGAATTATTACAGGTTATAGGATGGTAATTGATTTCCGCAAACCAAATAAGGCTACTAAAAAAGATCATTACCCCTTACCTTTTATTAATCAAATGCTAGAAAGATTATCCGAACATACACATTTTTGCTTTCTAGATGGTTACTCTGGTTTCTCTCAAATACCTCTGTCAGCTGATGACCAATCAAAGACCACTTTTACTTGCCCTTTCGGTACTTTTGCTTATAGACGTATGCCTTTTGGTTTATGTAATGCACCTGCTACCTTTCAAAGATGCATGATGGCTATATTCTCTGACTTTTTTGAAAAGATATGTGAGGTTTTCATGGATGATTTCTCCGTTTATGGATCCTCTTTTGATGATTGCTTGAGCAACCTTGATCGAGTTTTGCAGAGATGTGAAGAAACTAATCTTGTTTTGAACTGGGAGAAGTGCCACTTTATGGTTAATGAAGGCATTGTCTTGGAGCATAAAATTTCTGAAAGAGGTATCGAAGTTGATAAAGCTAAGGTTGATGCTATTGAGAAGATGTCGTGTCCCAAGGACATCAAAGGTATAAGAAGTTTCCTTGGTCATGCCGATTTTTATAGGAGGTTCATTAAGGACTTCTCAAAAATTTCTCGACCTCTGACTAATCTATTACAAAAAGATATACCTTTTGTCTTTGATGATGATTGTGTAGAAGCATTTGAAATACTTAAGAAAGCATTGATTTCTGCACCTATTGTTCAGCCACCTGATTGGAATTTACCCTTTGAAATTATGTGTGATGCTAGCGATTATGATGTAGGTGCTGTTCTAGGGCAAAGAGTTGATAAGAAACTAAATGTTATGCAATATGCTAGTAAAACTCTAGACAGTGCCCAAAGAAACTATGCTACTACTGAAAAAGAATTCTTAGCAGTTGTATTTGCATGTGATAAGTTCAGACCTTATATTGTTAATTCTAAAGTAACTATTCACACTGATCATGCTGCTATTAAATATCTTATGGAAAAGAAGGATGCTAAACCTAGACTTATTAGATGGGTTCTCTTGCTACAAGAATTTGATTTGCATATAATTGATAGAAAGGGAGCTGAGAACCCCGTTGCAGACAACTTGTCTAGGTTAGAGAATGTTCTTGATGACCCACTACCTATTGATGATAGCTTTCCTGATGAACAATTAGCTGTCATAAATGCTTCTCGTACTGCTCCATGGTATGCCGATTATGCTAATTACATAGTTGCTAAATTTATACCACCTAGTTTCACATACCAGCAAAAGAAAAAGTTTTTCTATGATTTAAGACATTACTTCTGGGATGACCCACATCTTTATAAAGAAGGAGTAGATGGTGTTATTAGACGTTGTGTACCTGAGCATGAACAGGAACAGATCCTACGCAAGTGTCACTCCGAGGCTTATGGAGGACACCACGCTGGAGATAGAACTGCACATAAGGTATTGCAATCCGGTTTTTATTGGCCTACTCTCTTCAAGGATGCTCGTAAGTTTGTCTTGTCTTGTGATGAATGTCAAAGAATTGGTAATATTAGTAGACGTCAAGAAATGCCTATGAATTATTCACTTGTTATTGAACCATTTGATGTTTGGGGCTTTGATTATATGGGACCGTTTCCTGCCTCTAATGGTTATACACATATTTTAGTTGTTGTTGATTACGTTACTAAGTGGGTAGAAGCTATTCCAACTAGTAGTGCTGATCATAACACTTCTATTAATATGCTTAAAGAAGTTATTTTTCCGAGGTTTGGAGTCCCTAGATATTTAATGACCGATGGTGGTTCGCATTTCATTCATGGTGCTTTTCGTAAAATGCTTGCTAAGTATGACGTTAATCATAGAATTGCATCTCCATATCACCCACAGTCTAGTGGTCAAGTAGAATTGAGTAATAGAGAGCTCAAATTAATTTTGCAAAAGACTGTTAATAGGTCTAGAAAGAATTGGTCCAAGAAACTTGATGATGCATTATGGGCTTATAGAACTGCATATAAAAATCCTATGGGTATGTCTCCGTATAAAATGGTTTATGGAAAAGCATGTCACTTACCTCTCGAACTTGAACATAAGGCATATTGGGCTATTAAAGAGCTCAATTATGATTTCAAACTTGCCGGTGAAAAGAGGTTATTTGACATTAGCTCACTTGATACATGGAGAACCCAGGCTTATGAAAATGCCAAGTTGTTTAAAGAAAAAGTTAAAAGATGGCATGCAAAAGGATACAAAAGCATGAGTTTAATGTAGGTGATTATGTTTTGCTATACAACTCTCGCTTAAGAGTTTTTGCAGGAAAATTTCTCTCTAAGTGGGAAGGCCCTTACATTATCGAGGAGGTCTATCGTTCCGGAGCCATAAAAATCAATAACTTCGAAGGCACGAATCCGAAGGTGGTGAACGGTCAAAGAATCAAGCATTATATCTCAGGTAATCCCATAAATGTTGAAACCAATGTTATTGAAACCGTAACCCCGGAGGAATATATAAGGGACGCTTTCCGGAACGTTTCAGACTCTGAAAAGGAATAGGTACGTGGTGCGGTAAGTAAACCGACTCCAAAACAGTTCTAATAGCAATTTTTCTCCGTTTTGGAATATTTAAGAAAATAGAAAAATAAGAAGCAGTCCGAGAAGGACAGGAGGCCTCCACGAGGGTGGAGGGCGCGCCCTGCCCCCCTGGGCACGCCTCCCTGCCTCGCGGGCACCCCGTGCGCTCTCCGGACTCCGTTTTCTTGCACGATAATTCTTTCGATCGGTAAAAATTCATTATATAATCTCTCGAAGGTTTTGACCACCGTATCACGCAATTATCCTCTCTTTTCGTTTCGAGCTGTTTTCTGCCAGATTTGTCAAGGCAAAGCATCATCGTCTCCCTCCTCCAACAATGGTGAAAACGATGCTTGGCTAATGAAGATAGAGTTGAAGAGGGAAGAACCCGGGGAGATCAACAAGGATGATAGGATCAAGAAGGCTATGGAGGATCAAGCTCCGGCAGCAGAAAAAGACATCCTTCCACCTCTCTTTACCCCGACTGAGATTGAATCTTTCAAGATGATCGAGTTAGCTCGTATACAAAACAAGTATCTCACACGTGAAAATATTTTGTTGAAGGATCATATCGTCGCACTCAAGGGCATTATCCGCAAGTTGGAGGATCTCTTACGCTCGATGTGCGACTATCCACCATCGCCACCATCTTCTCCGTCCCCGAAGAAGGAAACATAATCACATGGGTATGGGCACTCCCCTTGGCAACTGCCAAGCTTGGGGGAGATGCCCCAGTATCGTATCACCATCACACTCCTATCTTTACCGTTTTTCTTAGTTCGATCCTTTTGGTAATATCTTGATCTAGTAGAATAAAGTTTTAGTATGATCTAGTTTTGAGTTTTGCCTTATGATCCTTCTATGTAATCGAGTCCGTGAGCTATATAATAAAGATTAGTGTTGAGTCAAGGGCTTGATTATCTTGCTATGATCTTGAGTGAATAAAAGAAAAAGAAAGAAGTAAAAATAAATAAAGAGATCATATGGATCTTATGGAGAGTAATGACTTCACATAAAAAGAGTATGATGATTAAAAGTTGTTGAGAGTTGACAAACATAGTTTTGGTCATCGTTGAAATTAATAGGAAGTAATAAAGAAAGAGAGGTTCACATATAAATATACTATCTTGGACATCTTTTATGATTGTGAGCACTCATTAAAATATGACATGCTAAAGAGTTGATGTTGGACAAGGAAGACAGCGTAATGGGTTATGTTTTCTTATATCTGAAATAAAGTATATTGTCATGGATCATCCAACATGTTGAGCTTGCCTTTCCCTCTCATGCTAGCAGAATTCTTTGCACCAAGTAGAGATACTACTTGTGCTTCCAAATACCCTTAAACCCAGTTTTGCCATGAGAGTCCACCATATCTACCTATGGATTGAGTAAGATCCTTCAAGTAAGTTGTCATTGTGCAAGCAATAAAAATTGCTCTCTAAATATGTATGATTTATTAGTGTGGGAGAAAATAAGCTTTATACGATCTTGTGATGTAGAAGTAATAAAAGCGAAGGACTGCATAATAAAGGTCTATATCACAAGTGGCAATATAAAGTGGCGTTCTTTCGCATTAAGACTTTGGGCATCCAACCCTTAAGCACATGACGACCTCTGCTTCCCTCTGCGAAGGGCCTATATTTTACTTCTATCTCCTACCCTATGCAAGAGTCATGGTGATCTTCACCTTTCCTTTTTATATTTTATCCTTTGGCAAGCGCATTGTGTTGGAACGATCCTGATATATATATATATATATATATATATATATATATATATCTAATTGGATGTGAGTTAGCATGAACTATTATTGTTGAAATTTACCCTTGAGGTAAAAGGTTGGGAGGCAACACCATAAGCCCCTATCTTTCTCTGTGTCCGATTAAAACTCCGTAACCACAAGTACCGCGTGAGTGTTAGCAATTGTGAAAGACTAAATGATAGTTGAGTATGTGGACTTGCTGAAAAGCTCTTACATAGACTCTTTCCGATGTTATGATAAATTGCAATTGCTTCAATGGCTGAGACTATAGTTTGTTAGTTTTCAATAAAGTTTCTGATTCATACTTGACATTGTGAATAGATTGTTACTTTATCATAAGAAATCATATGACAATATTCATATATGATGCTGTTATAAGAATGATCATGATGCCCTCATGTCCGTATTTTATTTTATCGACACCTCTATCTCTAAACATGTGGACATATTTTTCAATATCGGCTTCCGCTTGAGGACAAGAGAGGTCTAAGCTTGGGGGAGTTGATACGTCCATTTTGCATCATGCTTTGATATTGATATTTATCGCATTATGGGCTGTTATACACATTATGTCACAATACTTATGCCTTTTCTCTCTTATTTTACAAGCTTTACATGAAGAGAGAGAATGCCGGCAGCTGGAATTCTGGGTTGGAAAAGGAGCAAATATTATAGACCTATTCTGCGCAACTCCAAAAGTCCTGAAACTCCACGGAAGTTATTTTTGGGAAATATAAAAAATACTGAGCGAAGAAGATACCAGAGGGGGCCCACACCCTGGCCACGAGGGTGGGGGGCGCGCCCCCCTGCCTCGTGGGCCCCCTGGTGGACTTCCGGTACCCATCTTCTGTTATATGAAGTCTTTCGTCCGAGAAAAAAATCAGAAGCAAGCTTACGGGACAAGACTCCGCCGCCACGAGGCGGAACCAATCTAGGGCTCCAGCGGAGCTGTTCTGCCAGGGAAACTTCCCTCCGGGAGGGGGAAATCATCGCCATCGTCATCACCAACGATCCTCTCGTCGGGAGGGGGTCAATATCCATCAACATCTTCACCAGCACCATCTCATCTCAAACCCTAGTTCATCTCTTATATCCAATTCTTGTCTCTAAGTCTGAGATTGGTACCTGTAGGTTGCAAGTAGTGTTGATTACTCCTTGTAGTTGATGCTAGTTGGTTTACTTGGTGGAAGATCATATGTTCAGATCCTATATGCATATTAATACCCCTCTGATTATGAACATGAATATGCTTTGTGAGTAGTTACGTTTGTTCCTGAGGACATGGGAGAGGTCTTGCTATTAGTAGTCATTTGAATTTGGTATTCGTTCGATATTTTGATGAGATGTATGTTGTCTCTCCTCTAGTGGTGTCATGTGAACGTCGACTACATGACACTTCACCATTGTTTGGGCCTAGAGGAAGGCATTGGGAAGTAATAAGTAGATGATGGGTTGCTAGAGTGACAGAAGCTTAAACCCCAGTTTATGCGTTGCTTCGTAAGGGGTTGATTTGGGTCCATATGTTTCATGCTATGGTTAGTTTTACCTTAATACTTCTTTTGTAGTTGCGGATGCTTGCACTAGGAGTTAATCATAAGTGGGATGCTTGTCCAAGTAAGGGCAGAACCCAAGCACAGGTCCACCCACATATCAAATTATCAAAGTACCGAACGCGAATCATATGAGCGTGATGAAAACTAGCTTCACGATAATTCCCATGTGTCCTCGGGAGCGTTTTCCTTCATATAAGAAATTGTCCAGGCTTGTCCTTTGCTACAAAAAGGATTGGGACACCTTGATGCACCTTATTTACTTTTATTACTTGTTGCTCGTTACCATTTACCTTATCACAAAACTATCTGTTACCGATAATTTCAGTGCTTGCAGAGAATACCTTACTGAAAACCACTTGTCATTTCCTTCTGCTCCTCGTTGGGGTCAACACTCTTACTTATCGAAAGGACTACGATAGACCCCCTACACTTGTGGGTCACCAAGTAACGCATTAAGCAAGATGACATGATGTGGAGGGATAAACTCAAGCAATATGATATAAACCCCATCTTTTTATCCTCGATGGCAACAATACAATACGTGCCTTGCTTCCCCTGCTGTCACTGGGAAAGGACACTGCAAGATTGAACCCAAAGCTAAGCACTTCTCCCATTGCAAGAAAGATCAATCTAGTAGGCCAAACCAAACTGATAATTCGAAGAGACTTGCAAAGATATCAAATCATACATAAAATAATTCAGAGAAGAATCAAATATTGTTCATAGATAATCTTGATCATAAACCCACAATTCATCGGATCTCAACAAACACACCGCAAAAAGTATTACATCAAATAGATCTCCAAGAAGATCGAGGAGAACTTGGTATTGAGAATCCAAGAGAGAGTAGAAGCAATCTAGCTAATAACTATGGACCCGAAGGTCTGTGGTAAACTACTCACACATCATCGGAGAGGCTATGGTGTTGATGTAGAAGCCCTCCGTGATTGATTCCCCCTCCAGCGGAGCACCGGAAAAGGCCCCAAGATGGGATCTCACGGGTACAGAAGGTTGTGGCAGTGGAAATAGGGTTTCGTGGTGCTCCTGGATGTTTTCGGGGTATATGAGTATATATAGGCGAAAGAAGTAGGTCGGTGGAGCCACGAGGTGCCCACGAGGGTGGGGGGCACGCCTACCCCCTGGGTGTGCCCTCCTACCTCGTGGTCGCCTCGTTTCTTCCTTGACGTCCACTCCAAGTCTCCTAGATCGTGTTTCTTCCAAAAACGACTCTCCCGAAGGTTTCATTCCGTTTGGACTCCGTTTGATAGTCCTTTTCTGCGAAACAGTGAAATAGGCAAAACAACAGCAATTTGCACTGGGCCTCCGATTAATAGGTTAGTCCCAAAAATAATATAAAAGTGCATAATAAAGCCCATTAAACATCCAAAATAGATAATATAATAGCATGGAACAATCAAAAATTATAGATACGTTGGAGACGTATTAACGATCCGGAGACCAAGAGTGGCAGCAATTGGGGGCGCGAGCTCGAGTGTTTGAAGGAATTTCCAAACGTCGGGCTGCGGTATATATAGCCATTAGCTGTCGGTGGCACCGAGTGGAACGGTTCGGTGGCACCGAGATGCAAAACTGCTTGCAGTTGCTGCAACTCGGTGAGACCGAATTGTTCTAATCGGTGGCACCGAGGTGAAAACCTAGGTCAACCTAGTGGTTTCGGTGGGACCGAATATGAAAGTGTTGGTGTGACCGAAATTCACTAAGAGGTTTTGGAAGTCAGCCTTGGCGGATCGGTGGCTCCGAGTACTCCTCACCCGGAGGGTCCGAAAAATATTTGTTCAAATTTTGTGATGTAGCATGAATAGAATTTGAGATGAGAAGAGCATAGATAGCTAGAGGGTGTACTTAGGCATTCTTGTCCATCCATTTGGCCAACAAAAACCAAACAATCAAAACTACAAATGGATGTCCTTGAATGGAGAAAATTATGCAACCAACATGCTCACACAATAAGATAGCAAATGACACATGTGACAAAGCATGCACATACATTCTAGCATCTATCAAGCAATTGGCGATGACTAAGTCATCTATATATGAGTATATTGACTTAGGAGTCAAATGAGAACATTTGATCATAGGTCATACTCATTGTTTAAGCACAAGTGGGGTTACCACTTTTACATAAAGCATTGTTGTGTTCACACCATTAGAGTTGCTTTAGCTCAATTCTTAGAACAAAGCTCCCCTAGATGTGATATCCCCCCTAAGAGGGATGAACTAACCTTGGGTTTTGTCGATGATGACTTCATGTAGATAGTGAAGATGTGGATGCTCAATGTTGATGTAGATCTTTTGGAGCAATCCATTGGAGTGTGTTGCACTTTCAATACCTACATGGGTTAGTCCCACAAGGAACATACAAGGATATCCATAGACATAGAGTGAATTACACATATGATGATATCCATGGAAGCATTAGGTTACCTTGTCCATTGTCTTACCAAAAAAGGGTTTGCGACTCCATGACCTAGTGCAAGATATGAAAGTTGATTGCACATGTTCTTGCCAAAATGAATATGAGTGAAGTATGTTGGCGGAGTCACCCTCAAGAACTCTCTAGTTCTTCTTCTTTGGGATCCACATCAACTTGATGGGAATCCTTGGAGTTGTAGTCGTACTTGATGAAGTAGAACTTGACGTAGTCTTGGGAACCCACTTGACCATGGCCTTAGGAGCTTCTTCAATGAATCAATCTCTTCTTGAAGCTTGTCCTTGCATTTTAGCTTGTGGTCTTGTGGTGGAAGATCATCTTGAGCTTGTGTTCCTTTGAAAGTAGTGGGATCATACTTCTCTTGTTGAGGAACAAACTTCATCTTGGGGTATTGATCTTCTTCCCACTCAACTCCATTGGCATTGAACTTTCATTCAAAACCAACACCTTGATTCTTCCGGTGCCTTCCTTGCTTGCGTACAATTTCCTCAAATTGCTTACTTCCGGCAAGGCTCTTGTAAACACCTTTCTCTATAATTCCCTTCAATAAGCTATTTTCTTGCTCAAGTGTAACTTGGCTAAAAGAATCATTAGTGGAATCAAGAGAACTACTAGAAGCAACAATATTGGATTTAACATTGTTATTGTTACTACTAGAAGAAGAATCTTTCTTGCTCTTATTGCTAGATTTTACTTCTGGCATATAAGTAGACAAGAGTCAACGCTTGGCAATGTAAGAAGAACTCTTCTTTCGAAGATCATCATTGATAGCTTTTAGAAACCCATGCTCTTGCTCTAAATTTAGCTTCTCGAAGCGTAGCTTCTCATGAGTTCTTAGGATCTCTCTATGATCCTCTAGAGTTGTTTCATGAGCTAACTTAAGAGTGTTTAGTTATTTAGGTAGACGCTCAATCTCCTTCTTATCGTTGTCATTCGTTTCATCTTGATTAGCATGATTACAAGCAATTTCATCATAGTTTCCATCACTAGTGTTGTCAACAAGTAAATCATCATCACCTAGCAAATCATCTTCATCACTATTGAAATCAACATACTCGGGGTGTGATACCTCAGGGCCTTTAGCCATGAAGCATCTTCCAATTCCTTCATTTGGTGAGTCAAATATGTCGTAGGAGTTGGATGACACAAGTGCAAGACCGGCAACACCTTCATCTTGAGTATATTCGGAGTCGGAGTGATAGCTTCTCTCGGAGTGGTTGTCGGAGTCAGAACCGGATACCCATTCACCAACGTGAGCTTGATGTATTCTTCTTGTGTAGCTCTTTGATGACTTGTCCTTCCTTTCCGAATCATTGTTTCTTCAAAAGGGTCTTCGTTCATAACGATCATCTCTACTCCTTCTCTCTCTTGGAGGTGATTCATCTCTTCTACTTCTCCTTGTTGGTGAATCTTCTCTTTTCTTGTAGGGAGCCGTACATTCATTTGAGTAGTGTCCGGGTCTTCCATAATTGTAGCAATTACGATCACGACTAGAAGATCTTTTCTCATTGTAGGATCTTGACTTGGAGCTTCTCTCTTTGCTTCTATTCTTGTAGAACTTGTTGAAGTTCTTCACCATTAAGCTCAATTCTTCATTCGAGACTTGCTTTTCACTTGATGTAGTAGGAGCATCACATGAAGCCTTGTAAGCACCACTTGACTTGTTGTGGAGCTCTTATCCTTGAGTGACATCTCATGAGCAACAATTCTACCAATGAATTCCGTGGGCTTGAGATCTTTGTAGTTGGGCATCATTTGGATCAAGGTGCACATGATATCGTACTTTCCATCCAAGGCTCTTAGGATCTTCTTGATGATGAATTTGTCGGTCATCTCTTCGCTTCCTAAGCCGGCAATCTCATTTGTAATGAGAGCAAGCCTATAGTACATCTCGGCGGCTCCTTCACCATCCTTCATTTTGAACTTGTCAAGTTGACTTTGAAGCACATCCAATTTGGATTCCTTGACGGACTCGGTACCTTCGTGCATATCAACCAAAGTATCCCAAATTTCCTTTGCATTCTCAAGGCGGCTGATTTTGTTGAATTCTTTGGGGCACAATCCATTGAAGAGAATATCGCAAGCTTGAGCATTGTATTGCAACATCTTCATTTCTTCTGTTGTCGCTTCACGATCCGGTTCTTTTCCATCCTCGAAGAAATCACCTTGGAAGCCAATACACACAACAGCCCAAACGGCGGGGTTATGACCAAGAATATGCATTTTCATCTTATGCTTCCAACTAGCAAATTAGTACCATCAAAGTAAGGACCTCTACGGTGGTAATTTCCCTCGCTATACGCCATACTCTCCTATCTTGTGAAACCAAGGCTATGATCACCAAAGCTATGGAAATCAAGGCAAATGGAGACCAAAGCTCTGATACCACTTGTAGGATCGAAAGTAGGTCTAGAGGGCGTGATTAGACTACTTGACCAAATAAAAATCTAACCTTTTCCCAATTTTAGTTGTGGGCAGATTTTAGCAAATAACACAAGTCAAGCAATCAACCTACACATGCAATTCTAAGAGTGTATCTAAGAGTGTAGCAGCGGAAAGTAAAACATTGCATATGAAGGTAAAGGGAAGGGTTTGGAGAGAGCAAACGCAATGGAGACACAGAGATTTTTGGCGTGGTTCTGAAAGGTGGTGCTATCGTATGTCCACGTTGATGGAGACTTCAACCCATGAAGGGTAATGGCTGCGCGAGTCCACGGAGGGCTCCACCCACGAAGGGTCCATGAAGAAGCAACCTTGTCTATCCCACATGGCCATCGCCCATGAAGGACCTATTGGGAGACGTAGCATGCAATTTCAAAAACTTTCCTACGCTCACGCAAGATCTATCTAAGAGATGCATAGCAACGAGAGGGGGAGAGTGTGTCTACGTACCCTCATAGACTGAAAGCGGAAGCGTTTGACAACGCGGTTGATGTAGTCGAACTTCTTCTTGTTCCGACCGATCAAGTACCGAACGTACGACACCTCCGAGTTCTGCACACGTTTAGCTCGATGACGTCCCTCGAACTCTTGATCCAGCAAAGTTTCGAGGAAGTAGATGAGTTCCGTCAGCATGAAGGCGTGGTGACGGTGATGGTGAAGTGATCCGCACAGGGCTTTGCCTAAGCACCGCGAAAATATGACCGAGGGTATAATCTGTGGAGGGGGCGTCGCACACGGCTAACAGATGTTGTTGTGTGTTCTAGGCGCCCCCTCCCCATGTATATATAGGTGGGAGAGGGAGGGGAGCAGCAAGGGGGCGCCCCAAGTAGGAGGAATCCTACTTGGGCGCCTCCCCAATTCGGCCTCCCCCCTTCCATAAGTTCCGGAGGGGGAAGGAAGGAGGAGGGAAGGAAGGGGAAGGCCGAATCCCTCCCTTCTTTCTCTCTTCCCCTCTTTCCTTTCTCCCCGGGTTTGGCCCATATGGGGGGCGCAGCAGCCCCTGCTGGCTGCTGCGTTTCCCCTCTTGGCCCATTAGGCCCATATCTTTTGCCGGGGGTGCCCGGAACCCCTTCCGGTGACCCATATGTACCCGGTACCCTCCGGAACACTTCCGGTGTCCGAATACTATCGTCCTATATATCAATTTTTACCTCTCGACCATTTCGAGACTCCTCGTCATGTCCGTGATCTCATCCGGGACTCCGAACAACATTCGGTCACCAAATCACATAACTCATATAATACAAAATCGTCATCGAAAGTTAAGCGTGCGGACCCTACGGGTTCGAGACTATGTAGACATGACCGAGACACATCTCCGGTCAATAACCAACATTGGAACCTGGATGCTCATATTGGTTCCTACATATCCTACGAAGATCTTTATCGGTCGAACCGTAATGACAACATACGTTATTCCCTTTGTCATCGGTATGTTACTTGCCCGAGATTTTATCGTCGGTATCTTCATATCTAGTTCAATCTTGTTACCGGCAAGTCTCCTTACTCGTTCCGTAATACATCATCCCGCGACTAACTCATTAGTCACTTTGCTTGCAAGGCTTCTTATGATGTGCATTACCGAGAGGGCCCAGAGATACCTCTCCGATACTCGAAGTGATAAATCCTAATCCCGATCTATGCCAACCCAACAAACACCTTCGGAGATACCTGTAGAGCATCTTTATAATCACCCAGTTACGTTGTGACGTTTGATAGCACACAAGGTATTCCTCTGGTATTCGGGAGTTTCATAATCTCATAGTCAAAGGAATATGTATATGACATGAAGAAAGCTATAGCAATAAAACTGAACGATCAATATGCTAAGCTAACGGATGGGTCTTGTCCATCACATCATTCTCCTAATGATGTGATCCCGTTCATCAAATGACAACACATGTCTATGGTTAGGAAACTTAACCATCTTTGATTAACGCGCTAGTCTAGTATAGGCTTACTAGGGACATGGTGTTTTGTCTATGTATCGACACATGTATCAAATTTCTGGTTAATACAATTCTAGCATGAATAATAAACATTTATCATGATATAAGGAAATATAAAATAACAACTTTATTATTGCCTCTAGGGCATATTTGCTTCAGGACTTGCCTCACTCGGGTAGATTTTCATGAAGTAGGCGATCTCCTTGCCCTTACAAACTTCTTGGTTCAACTCCACAATCTTGTCGAAGGCTCCCAAGCGACACCTAACCAATCTAGGAGACACCAGTCTCCAAAAGGTAATAGATGGTGTGTTGATGATGAACTCCTTGCTCTTATGCTTCAAATGATAGTCTCCCCAACACTCAACCCTCTCTCATAGATTTGGATATGGTGGAAAGCAACTTGGGGAAGGCTAGAAATCAAGATTCTTGTGGTAGGAATGGTATATATTGATCTCAACACATGAGTAGGTGGTTCTCTCTCAGAAAAATGTATGCTGGAAGTGTAGGCACGTTCTGATGGCTCTCTCTCAAATGGGGAAGGGGGTGGAGGGGTATATATAGCCTCCACACAAAATCCAACCGTTACACACATTTGACCCAACTCGGTCAGACCGAATAGAAGAACTCGGTAAGACCAATTTAGTTCAAAATTTGAACCTTGGGAATCTCGGTGGGACCGATTGGAACAACTCGGTGGGACCGATGTGCTAGGGCTTAGGGCAAACATCAACTCGGTGGCGCCGATTGCATCAACTCGGTGAGACCAAAGTGAAGCAAAAGACAACAGAGTGAATGTCAAGCCAACTCGGTGAGACCGATTGCATAACTCGGTGAGACCAAAATAAATGCAACAAGTCACAGGGTGTTGGCAAGGCCATCTCAGTGAGACCGAGATCCGCATCGGTGTGACCGAACTGTTAGGGTTTCTGGCAGTGGCTATGTCATATGCACTCGGTGGCTCCGGATAGGATGAGTCAGAGAGGCCGAGTTTGACGTTGGGTTTTGGACATATTTGGAACGAGAAAGTGGTTGAGGGCTCTGGAGCAATATCACTAAGCACTTTGAGCAAGCAAGCCATTAAGCAACACCTCATCCCCTTTTAATAGTATTGGCTTTCCTATGGAGTCAATGTGATCTTGAATCACTAAAAGTAAAATGAAGAGTCTTGAGCTTTTGCCAATATGTGTCCTTAGCATTTTGAAGGGTCCACATTCCTAGTCCATGCCATGCCATTCATTGAACTTCCTGAAATATTTATGTTGAAAGGATCTTAGTCCAATGAGCTATATGTTGTTATAAATTACCAAAACCACCCGGGGATTAGTTGCACTTTCATAGATGCTCTCCCCCTCTCGTAGCTATGCATCTCCATGGATAGATCTTGCGTGCGCGTATAATTTTTTTTGTTTTCCATGCAACGTTCCCCAACAGTGGCATCATGACCCAGGTATATGCGTAGATGATATGCACGAGTAGAACACAAAGGAGTTGTGGGCGGTGATGTTCATATTGCTTACAACCAATGTCTTATTTTGATTTGGCGGTATTGTGGGATGAAGCGGCTCGGACCAACCTTACATGTCCACGTACATGAGACCGGTTCCACCGACTAACATGCAACTTGTTTTGCATAAAGGTGGCTGGCGGATGTCTATCTCTCCCACTTTAATTGAATCTAATTTGACTACGGCGGTCCTTGCAGAACGTTAAATTGCAACTTGATAATGACCGTTGTGGTTTTGCGTAGGTAAGAACGGTTTTTGCTAGTTGCCCGTAGTAGCCACGTAAAACTTGCAAACAACAAAGTAGAGGGCGTCTAACTTGTTTTTGCAAGGTATGTTGTGATGTGATATGGTCAAGACGTTATTTAATATATGTGGATGTATGAGATGATCGTGTTTTGTGATAAGTTCACGACTTGCATGTCGATGAGTACGACAACCGGCAGGAGCCTTAGGGTTGTCTTTAATTATTATATGACCTGCATGTCAATCACTAAGCGCCATGTAATTGCTTTACTTTATCGCTATGCGTTAGCAATAGTTGTAGAAACAATAGTTGGCGGACCCCGACGCAACGATGGAGATCAAAGTGTCATGCCGGTGACGATGGAGATCATGTCGTTGCTTTGGAGATGGAGATCAAAAGCACAAGATGATGATGGCCATATCATGTCACATATTTTGATTGCATGTGATGTTTATCCTTTATGCATCTTATTTTGCTTAGAACGGCGGTAGCATTATAAGATGATCCCTTCACTTAATTTCAAGATAAAAGTGTTCTCCCCGAGTATGCACCATTGCTAAAGTTCGTCGTTTCGAAGCACCTCGTGATGATCGGGTGCGATAGACTCTATGTTCACATACAACGGGTGTAAGCCAGTTTTGCACATGCAGAATACTTGGGTTAAACTTGACGAGCCTAGCATGTACAGACATGGTCTCGGTACACTGGAGACCGAAAGGTCGAACATGAGTCATATGGTAGATATGATCAACATGGAGATGTTCACCATTGAAAACTACCCCATCCCACGTGATGAGGGGACATGGGTTAGTTGATTTGGATCATGTATCACTTAGACAACTTGAGGGATGTTGATTTAAGTGGGAGTTCATTAGTAATTTGATTATTTGAACTAAAATTTATCATGAACTTAGTCTTAACAGTTTTTGCAAATCTATGTTGTAGTTCAATGGCCCATGCTACCGTTCCCTTGAATTTTAATGCGTTCATAGAGAAAGCTAAGTTGAAAGATGATGGTAGAAACTACTCGGACTGGGCCCGTAATTTGAGGATTATCGTCATTTCTGCACAGAAGAATTATGTCCTTGATGCACCGCTAGGTGACAGACCTGCTGCAGGAGCTGATGCAGACGTTGTGAACATCTGGCAGGCTCGACCTGATGACTACTCGATAGTTCAGTGTGCCATGCTTTACGGCTTGGAACCGGGACTTCAAAAGCGTTTTGAATGCCAAGGAGCATGTGAGATGTTCCAAGAGCTGAAGTTGATATTTGAAGCTAATGCCCGGGTTGAGAGATATGAAGTCTCCAACAAGTTCTTTAGCTGTAAGATGGAGGAGGACAGTTCTGCCAGTGAACACATACTCAGAATGTCTGGGTACCACAACCACTTGACTCAGCTGGGAATTGATCTTCCAGCTGAGAGTGTTATTGGTAGAGTTCTTCAGTCACTGCCACCAAGCTAGAAAGGCTTCATGATGAACTATAATATGCAAGGGATGGAGAAAACAATTTCCGAGCTCTTCGCGATGCTTAAGGCCGCAGAGGTAGAAATCAAGAAAGATCATCAAGTGTTGATGGTTAACAAGACCACCAGTTTAAAGAAAAAAGGCAAGGGAAAGAAAGGGAACTTCAAGAAGAATGCAAAGCAAGTTGCCGCTCCCATGAAGAAGCCCAAAGCTGGATCCAAGCCTGAAACTGAGTGCTTCTACTGCAAGGGAAATGGTCACTGGAAGCGGAACTACCCCAAGTACTTGGTAGATAAGAAGGATGGCAAAGTGAACAAAGGTATATTTGATATACATGTTATTGATGTGTTCCTTACTAATGGTCATAGTAGCGTCTGGGTATTTGATATTGGTTCGGTTGCTCATATTTGTAACTCGAAATAGGAGCTGCTGAATAAACGAAGATTGGCTAAGGACGAGGTGACGATGTGGGTCGGAAATGGTTCCAAGGTTGATGTGATCGTCGTCGGCACGCTACCTCTACATCTACCTTCGGGATTAGTTTTGGACCTCAATAATTGTTATTTGGTGCCAGCGTTGAGCATGAACATTATATCTGGATCTTGTTTATTGCGAGACGGTTATTCATTTATGTCAGAGAATAATGGTTGTTCTATTTATATGAGTAACATCTTTTATAGTCATGCACCCTTAGTGAATGGTCTATTTTTGTTGAATCTCGATCATGGTAATACACATATTCATAATATTTATGCCAAAAGATGCAAAGTTAATAATGATAGTGCAACGTACTTGTGGCACTGCCGTTTAAGTCATATTGGTGTAAAGCGCATGAAGAAACTCCATGTGGATGGACTTTTGGAATCACTTGATTATGAATCATTTGATACTTGCGAACCATGCCTCATGGATAAGATGACTAAAACCCTGTTCTCCGGAACAATGAAGCGAGCTAATGACTTATTGGAAATAATACATACCGATGTATGCGGTCCGATGAGTGTTGACGCACGCGGTGAGTATAATTATTTTCTGACATTCACAGGTGATTTGAGTAGGTATGGATATATCTACTTGATGAAGCACAAGTATGAAACATTTGAAAAGTTCAAAGAATTTCAGAATGAAGTGGAGAATCGTCGTAATAAGAAAATAAATTTCTACGATCTGATCGCGGATGTGAATATTTGAGTTATGAAGATTGATCCTCCCACGATGAGAGCGTTGTTGGTGACGATGGCTTCGACCCCCCCCCCCCCCCCCCCCCGGAGGGAAGTATCGCCGGCGGAATCGCTCCGCTGGAGAGCAAAAGTTGTCCTGCCCAAGTTCCGCCTCGAGTCGGCGGCGCTCCGTCCTGAAAGTCCTCTCCCCATTTTTTTAGGGCAAATGGACTTATAAGCAGAATATGGGTACTGGAGGCTGGCCATGGACCCCAGGCGCGCCCTGGTGCCTAGTGGGCACCTGGGTGGCCCCCTCTGGCACTTCTTTTCTCGAATATTTTTCATTCATTCCAAAATAAATCTCGTAAAATTTCAGGTAATTTGAAGATGTGCAGAATAGGTATCTCTGAAGTAGCTTTTTCAGGTCCAGAATTCCAGCTGCTGACAATCTCCCTCTTCATGTAAACCTTGCATATTAAGAGAGAAAAGGCATTAGAATTGCTCCACAAAGTGTATAATGATAAAAAACACTATAAATAACAGTAGGAAAACATGATGCAAAATGGACGTATCAGGCGTCTGGCATCGTTTAAATAACGGGGAGACGGTCGGAGCCAACCGGCGTTGTGTTTAACGATGGACGGCTCGCGAACCAACGTGTGACCGGATTAGGTTCCTTGGCACACGCGCGGATTTTAATGGAGGAAGGCGAGCAATCTGCGGCCGTTTGAATGCGGCGAGGAGGTGCGTTTAGTTGCGCGAGCAGGGGGCGGTGCTCTCTTGGCCGGCGCACTGTTTCAATGCCGCCAGTGAGACGTCGCGTTGCGTGCGTCGCCCTCCCGTCCGGTCAAATCGCGAGCATCAATGCGGCACGGCACGTGGGATGGAAAACGCGGAATGGTGGAGTGAGGGTGTTTGGATGGGTCAGGGCGGTTAGAAGCGGGCGTAGCAGCGATCCGGACGTCCGCAAAACATCCCACATTTATTTTCGGTTTGCGGAAGAAAACACGTCCGAACTGAAATGATGGGTTAGGTGGGACGACGCAGGAGGGGAAAGGCGACGAAGGCCGTCGCCCAAACGTTGCTGCTGGATACAGAGCAGCTCGCGCTGGAATCCAGCACGGATATCAAGTCGATTATATTAATGCAAATTTTGTTCAAATTGAAATTCAAAGTCACAGCCGTCCCGATTCCCGAGCGCACGCCCGTGTAGCCTACCGGTGGCGGCTAGCGGCCCTAGACAGCTCCCCGTAGCACGAAGCACCTGAAACCAAAACCTACCATAAAACTCCGCTCACCGACACGTAGGTCCAGGCGCCATTGCGGGCCTACCGTGGCCCACTTCGCAGCGAGTTGCGGGGGGCTTCCGGTAACGCCTTTCCAAATCTGAACTAGCCGTTGCGGCCCCGCCGGCCTCACTTACCCCCGCCCGCTCCGCTCGCACGAGTTCTCTCCTCCTTCGTCCTCTCCCCTCCCCCATTCGCCACGGCGTCATCCAGCGAGCGAGGGCGCCCTCTCCGGTCTCCCCGCGAGCGCGCCTCCCGATCCACCTCCGCCTCCGCCTCCTCCGAGGAATTCCGCCCGCGGCCGGCGCTCTCCTCCCCCGCCTCGCTCGCCGGGCAGCGACCGGCGCGCGCCGCGGGCGCGGAGATCCCTCCGAGATTGGGCCGACTTCAGTCTTCTGGTGACGAACCCTAACCCCCGCCTGGATTGCTCCTGCAGTTTCGTTTCCGTCGTTTCGCTTACGCTGACCCAGCCCCTTCCCTGTCTGCAGTCTGTTCCGGATTTTGCTTGCTGCCTGCGCGGCGCGGACTGCCGACTGATAGCAGCTTCTGTTTCCGGGGGAATTGGGGGCTTCAGCAGCATACCCAAGCTCGCCAGCCCGGTTTCGGTAAGCGATTGCGTTGGGCTCTCCGGTAACCCACTTACCAGCGTTTGAGATGCTTTTGGATTTACGAGAGTTCGGCCGGTGTCGATGATTCCTGTTATTTTTGGGGCGTGCTTAGTGACCGTAGTTTGGAATAGGAAACTGTGGCATCTGATCCTGACCCGCGCGAATGCAGCTACCACATGTCTATCAGGAAATTAGTTTGCATCCGGATTTGTGCTCGTATTGTTCAGTGGAAGTTGGATTAGAGGGCCATTTAACCAGCTAGAGGAAATGCAGGGATTGATGATTCGAAATTTGGGGTCGTTGCTGGCCAGATAGCCGTGTAATATTCGTCATAAATGGTGAAGTAAAATCTGATACGCTTATTTATTTCTGTCGTTGGAACTTAATGACTGTTTATTGGATTGACCAGCAACCAGAGGCACCTAACTGTGCAGATCGTAGTAAGCACCATATCCTGCATTCTTTGAAATTGTTTCCCACATTGTCAGTATTAGTGTTTTTGATGGCTGATCGTTGTAGCTCTTACTTCATTTTATATCCGTATTACTCTTCAGAAAATTGAACCTGATAATTACCACTGTGCCTTTCCGCAAGAGTTAAGGCTGACTTCTTGTTTCCCAGCCTTCTGGCTGCAGTTCAGATCGTAGGACTTTGTACACCAACAAGAACTAAAAGACATGGCTGCATCAAGGCCACCAAGCACCCCTATGTCAAAGATTGAGCGTGCACCAACCCTTACCCCTGGTGGTAGCTCCAAGTCCAAGGAGGAGAAAATATTTGTCACGGTTAGGGTGCGACCATTGAGCAAGAAGGAGCTAGCCATGAAGGATCAGGTTGTGTGGGAATGTGCTGATAGCCAGACAATTCTATACAAGGGTCCCCCACAGGACCGGGCTGCACCCACCTCTTACACTTTTGGTACAATGTCCAGAGATCAGATCAATGGATTATGTTGTCATGAAAGAAGTGATCTTCTCTTTGACTAATTAATGCCTATGTATGCCTTGCAGATAAGGTGTTTGGGCAGAGTTGTCAGACGGATCTGGTTTATGAAGATGGAGCTAAGGATGTTGCCATGTCTGCATTGACAGGCATTAATGGTAGATTAGTGCTTACTTTCAAGACTGGTGCTAGTGGAATGATCATCTGTAAATGACCTTTTTCTTATCTTTGTTTTGCAGCCACTATTTTTGCCTATGGTCAGACTAGCAGTGGCAAGACATTTACCATGAGAGGTGTGACAGAGAGTGCTGTTAGTGATTTATACAAGCACATAGAAAATGTGAGTTTTGTGCATCTTCTGAAACAACAAGTCTGTAAAGACTGCTACAGGTTTGTAAGACATAACCATTTCTGGCTTTTGTCTATTGCTTAGACCCCCGAGAGGGAATTTACTATCAAGATATCTGCTATGGAAATCTACAATGAGGACGTGAAGGATCTTTTAAAACCTGGCTCTGGTTCCCTTCGGCTGTTAGATGATCCTGAGGTTTGTTGGCTCAATCAATACACTGTCTCCTTAAGAAATTCCCCTTCATGATGTAATGATCTTGTAAAAACATATTTTGGTTTCACAGAAGGGACCCATTGTGGATAAGTTGGATGAACAGGTTGCCAAGGACAAAGAACATCTGAGGCATCTAATCAGCATTTGTGAAGGTTATTACTATTTGTGAAGAAATATGTACTGTTAATTATGTGATATTTTGTTACTGATCTACCAAATAACTGCAGAACAAAGGCAAGTTGGGGAGACTGCACTAAATGACGCTAGCTCACGCTCCCACCAAATCATTAAGCTGGTATATGAGAAAAACATTTCCGGTTTACATTCGACCTTTCAAAGAAAAATGTATTGAGCAAAGAAGTAATGTTTCTTTTGTGTATATATCTCTATGCAGACAGTGGAGAGTAAGCTCCGTGAGGTATCAGGCTGTGTCAAATCTTTTGTTGCCAGTCTAGTAAGCATACTGTCCTACTTTTAATTTTGGCATATGGTATGACGATTTTCGTTGTCCATGGTCGTAACAATTGGTTTTTGCTTTGTTTGTAGAATTTTGTTGACCTTGCTGGAAGCGAACGGGCTGCACAGACACAAGCAATTGGTGCAAGATTGAAAGAAGGATCCCACATAAATCGCAGTTTGTTGACTTTGACTAAAGTCATCCGGAAGCTAAGGTCTGATTATTTGTAAAGGCACTTCTACATAGGAAATTTGGTCCAGATGGCTTTAATAGCTTTTTCTCTGCATTCATTTGGAAACTAGTTCCCAAATTACTTGGGTGCACTATTTCTATAGTCTTAACTCTAGCTACTAATGAACATATTTTTACAAAGGCATTTTATGAAGTGAAAGATGTTATTATGCACCTCTAGTTTGGCCAATCCCAACAATTTTGAGCGAGTCATTTTGTGTACATGAAAAATTCCTCTTTTGTTAAACATCTCATAGTAATAGATACTTGGGTCTGTTGGCTAAATGACTGAAAGTTCAAACTATTGATGACTAATAAACAGTAGTTTTGTTATATTGCAGGGTGGTAAAACTCATCATATTAAACTAAAACTCATCATATTAAACTATTACTAGATGGTTATTTCACTCAATTCAATTCATTTATGTTACCTACAATTTTTTGTTCTCATTGTACATTTAATAATTTATATCAGTGTAGACACATTCTAAATTAGAATATCTCACAGATTAGCAGCATGAACCATGGTAAATACTTAGATAACCAACAAAATGATATGGTCACTGCATTAAGTTCAGTTTGCCCCTCCATGTATTTTTCTAGTGAACCTGTCAAATATCTAAAAGATGCTCCAAATTTGCATAAACTATCATTGATGCAAATAATTAGTACTCTGTACATTCTTTGGTTATACCTGAGGAAAATTTCATCCTTGTTGGAACTTCAAACAGACCAATTATTATTTATTTGAGGATTCTCAATTATAAATTTGGATTGCAGCTCCGAGAAAAGAAGTGGACACATACCATATCGGGATTCGAAGCTAACACGCATTTTGCAACTTTCTTTGGGTGGGAATGCAAGAACAGCCATCATCTGTACCATGAGCCCAGCCCTGACATACGTAGAACAATCTAGAAATACTTTATTCTTTGCAACCTGTGCCAAGGAGGTCACAAATACTGCAAAAGTTAATATGGTAAGAGCTGTGACTATGAGGGTTTTTTCACACCCTTGGTTATGGAAACCAACTTACTGTTTCATTGTCCATACAGGTTATATCTGACAAGCAACTTGTGAAGCAGCTTCAAATGGAAGTTGCTAGGCTGCAAGCAGGACAAAGAACTGCCGACCATGCCTCCCCGTCTGAGATCCTCATAATGGAGAAGGACAGCAAAATTAGACAGGTAAGGTGGTCTCTGACCAAGGATGAAATGCTTGCTTTTACCTTTTGAGGATTCACTGTATTTAATTTTGCAACTGTTCTAATATAATAGAATGAACCTTGCAGATGGAAATAGAAATGGAAGAACTCAGGAAAGAACGAGATAATGCACGTTTGCAACTCGAAGAATTACGAAAGAAGATGGGTGACAAGCAAGTAAGATTTTTGCCTTTTTCCCATCAGGAACATATTTCTTCTGCTGTTAACTAAATATTTTCCAAATCCATCAACGTATTTCTTCTGCTGTTAACTAAATATTTTCCAAATCCATCATTTTCTTTAGGGGTGGAATTCCTTCGAGTCGCCACAAACGGCCCGAAAGTGCCTCACATTTTCTGGGTCACTACAGCCTAGTAGAATGGTCAAGATAAGGAATTCAATCAGGCAATCATCCACTGCTCCATTTATGCTAAAGCATGAAATTCGCAAGCTCGAGCAGCTACAGCAACAGCTTGAGGTTGAAGCGAACCGAGCTATTGAAGTATTGCACAAGGAGGTTGAGTGCCACAAACATGGCAACCAAGATGCAGCGGAAACTATTGCAAAACTTCAGGCAGAAATCAGGGAGATGCAGACTGTTAGATCTCAGAACAGAGATGTTGAGATGATTACAGATGAAGGAAATGGGTCTGATCTGAAAGATGAAATTACCAGGCTGCATATGCAAGGTAGTGACATTGCTAAACTTGAGGCGAAACTAGAAAATGTACAGAGGTCTATTGACAAATTGGTCATGTCACTTCCAAATGCTGGCACGCAGTGTAATGAGTCGTCCACAAAGTCCAATGCGTCAAAAAAGAAGAGGAGGATGCTTCTTCCACTGGGCGTAAGCAACCTGAACAGACCAAATCTAGCACGAGCGCCTTGCTCTCCTGACTCTTCTACCAGAACTTTGGAGCCAGAAGTTGAGAATAGAGCTCCAGACAGTCACACTGCGTCTCATGAGGATTCAGGAAAAGCTACTCACGCCAAGAGTGAAGACACTGGAGATATATCGTCGCGTGATGAAGCGCCGCGCAACAGGGGATCCGGCTCAGTGAACATGAAAAAGATGCAGAGGATGTTCCAAAATGCTGCTGAAGAAAATGTAAGGAACATCAGGGATTATGTGACAGAGCTGAAGGAGCGGGTGGCGAAACTTCAGTACCAAAAGCAGCTGCTTGTCTGCCAGGTCTTGGTCTTGCGCACAAATTCACTTGTTGGTCATCCTGGAATTATTTTTGTTTTTCCTGCTAAAATAGTTCCCTTGAAATGTCCTTGCAGGTCTTGGAGTTGGAATCTAATGAAGGCAAACCAAATGACATGGAAGAAGATCCACAAGAGAATGCCGGATGTCTACAAGACGGTCCTGAGTCATGGGAGAGATTGTTTAAGGAGCAGATGCAGCACATTATCCAGCTTTGGGATATCTGCTATGTATCGATCATACACAGGACCCAGTTCTACCGGCTATTCAGGGGGGACACGGCAGACCAGATATACATCGAAGTTGAAGTCCGAAGACTGTTGTGGTTGCAGCAGCATTTGGCTGAAGTCGGTGATGCAAGCCCTGCTGCACCTGGTGACGAGCTTGCAGTTTCTCGAGCCTCAAGGTATATATGCTGCCTGTCATCTTATCTCTGTTTTACAGATTATGTTGGTTAACTCTAGAAGCAAGGTGTTGAAGAGTGCTAGAAAAGAGAGGTGGTGTTGAAACCCTACTGCGATGAGCTTTAGTCATTTCAGTTAGCTATCATTCAACGACCACAACCTTTTCTATGATTATGCACAGATTTCGTCATGTTCATACTTCTCTGCTAGTTAGCCATTATTCCACAACCACAACCTTTTCTATGATTGTGCACATATTTCGTCATGTGCATACTTTCTGTACTAGTTCACCATCATTCAACAACCACAACCCTTTCTCTGACTAGGCACATATGTCGTCATGTTCATACTTCTGTTCTAGTTAGCCATCAGTCTTTTTTTTATAGTTGTAGTTGGCCATCAGTCAATATGCACATCCTTGTCTATAATGTAAATGCAACTAGGCCAAGTCAAAATGTTTCGTCAGTCATTACTGAATGTCATACTATAATTTTTTGCACAATTGCAGCATCAAGGCGCTGAGGAACGAGCGGGAGTTTCTGGCGAGGCGGATGGGGTCCAAGATGACGGAGGAGGAGCGGGAGCGGCTGTTCATCAAGTGGCGGGTGCCCCTGGAGGCGAAGCAGCGGAAGCTGCAGCTGGCGAGCAAGCTGTGGACGGACCCGGACGACGAGGCGCACGTCGAGGAGAGCGCCGGCATCGTGGCCCGGCTGGTGGGCTTCTGCGAGGGCGGCAACGTCAGCAAGGAGATGTTCGAGCTCAACTTCGCGTCGCCGGCGGCCAAGAAGCCGTGGCTCACGGCGGGCTGGCACCCCATTTCCAACATGATCAGGGAGAGGGCCCAGCTCTGGTGACTTGCCCGGCTCCGTCAGGCCGGCCATTGCCGGTGAGGGGAAACAAGGGTAGGTTTCGTCGTGTCCATGCTCCGGACATGATGGCTGCTCTTGTTCGAGGATGGTGTAGATATTGAATTTTTGGGAGAGGTTATAAAAAGTGATGCAAAAGTATTCATTTGGCCACGTCTCTCTGTCTTCGTTCTGCCACTATCCCCGAGGCCGAGGGTGTGGGGAAGATGTTGCCAGGTTGGAAGGCCAAACATATCACCCATCCGGGCCGCATCGAGCTGCTGCGCTCGCTGCATTTGGCATGGACCTTTTGCCTCGAAAATAAATAAATTTGCATGGACCATTTTATCAGCGAATGGCGATGGCGTGCAGTCCCATACTGCCTGCCCCGCTGTGCGACCAGTACTGCCTGCCCGTCTCTTCTCGAAGGGGGGTCTGGACTGTCAAGCATTGTTCCTGTAATTAGCAGTGACCATTGCTGCCCGCCCGGATCCCAGGCTGTTTCCGTGCCACTTTGTGGCACCGGACCGGATCCCTTGTGCTGTTTGCTTTTCCACTTCTTCCCAATACATCGGCCGGCATGCTAAAAAAACCCTAAAATATCGTCTGATTAAGAACATGTACAGGTGGATGCCTCAAACCCGCCTCATACATCCGGACGGGCCACCCGGTCATTGTCTGGTCACGATTTTTTTACCCATACGAACACCTCAAACGCCCGGGCTGATCGGCACCCCCATAGATGGGGCGGATATGGGGGCGCCCGGGCACACCCGCCATGTCGGACCCGGCTCACGCTGGCCCACCCGACCCCACATAAAATCCTCCCCGTCCGTTCGTCGAACCAAACCCTAGCCACTTCAGTCCCTTCCACCACCCAAACTCATCTCCGTCTCCTTCTGGTCGTCTCCGGCATGGCGGGCAGCAGATCCGAGTCCTTCACCTCCAGATCCGTCGACCTCGAGCTCATCCCATGCGGCCCCGAGGAGGAGATGGTCGTCCGGTTTACGCTTCACCGCACCCAGGGAGGAGGCCCGTGCACGGGTTGTGCGGTCCGTTTGGCGTCCGAATGCGCTGGCGGGCGCGTAACCTCTCCGGTGGCGTGCCGATATACGGGACACACCATCGTCCCACCAGGCCATGGCACGGCGTGCCCGCCGTGCAAGGCACCGGGCGCGGGAGGTGGAGTCGCATTCTTCGGCGCCCCGTATGGCACATCAGTCCGGGCGACACAACCGCATCATGGTGGACACCGGCGGCTCGTCCCCTGACGGATCCGTCATCGATCTGACGTCCACCGGCACCCAATGGGTTCCGGGATCCGACGAGGAAGAGTAGGGCATGGGAGACGACGACGCCTTGAGTCCTGTGAGCCGGCTCGTGCCCCATGCCCTATCCTAGCTTGCCGGCGACTGGACCAACACTCTGAGGGGCTGAGGGGCGAAGCCAGCCGCCGGGCGGGCGGGAGCGAAACCGGACGAAGCTCCCGTCAAAGATCGTTGTGTTGCATGTAATAATATGGATTTGAGGTTTCTAATTTAAGGTATCCGGATGTGAAATGCATTTTTTTGAGGGGTGACCGGTCGTTTGAGGGGCCAGATTTGCCAAGTCCGGCTATAGATGCTCTAAGAGCATCTCCAACAGCCGCCCAACGCGCCGCGCGCTAAAAACTACTTTGCCGCGCGCCCTTTGCCTGGTTTTGCGCGGCCGGCAGCGCTGGCTCCAATAGCCACGCTAAAATGCAGCGCGCGCGTGCCGCTCCAGCAGCGCGCAAAAAATGCAGCGCGTGCAACTCGCCGGGGCATTGCATATATTGCATTTTGGACACAAAATGGATTTCAAACATTCAAAATGCAATGAACATGACATATAAATTTCACACAAACAAGTTGATGAATAAAAGTTCATGCCCACAAGTTTGAAATCATACCCACAAGTTCATCCAACCAAGTTCATGACACAAACGAAAGACACATCAAGCCTCGTCCTCGTCTTCGTCCTCATCTTCGGAAGACGATTCTTCCTCCTCCGAAGATGATTCTTCCTCCTCGTCATCATCTGTCGCGCACCGCATCACGTGAAGCTCGGACGGTGTTGGCAAGATCTTCAACGGCATCTTCATGGGAAGGCGTGTGAGGCACACCGAAAGACATTCCGCCCATGGCGGCCGGAGGTGGACCCATGCCTCCCATGAGATAAGCAAAACTCATGCCTCCCATGGCGGCCATAGCGTCGGGGGGTGCTCCAAAGCCACCCATGCCTCCCATGGTCTCCATGGTAGCTCCAAAGCCACCCATGGCACCTAAGCCGCCCACGGTACCTCCGAAGCCACCCATGCCTCCCATGGCGCCAAGGCCACCGCCACCCATTGCGCGAATCATGGCTCTTTTTTGGATCAAGACTTCTTCACGGGCAAGATTGACATACTCCTTTTGCGCCTCATTGAGGATAGATGTGTCCAAGAAGAACAAGTGATTCTCCCATTCCAACAATCTAGTTCGCTCCTCATTGCTCACCTTCCTCTCCTCCAAAGCCACCTTCCTCTCCTCGGCCGCCAACCTCCTCTCCTCGGCCGCGACATCTTGGTTCCTTGCCATTTACCTCACCTTGTTGGCTTCTTTTCTTGCCTTCACAATAGCTTCCATAGCATTTTTGAGCTCATCATCTCCTTTCCTCTTCTTCTTTTCTTTTGCGTCTTTCTTGCACCCATCCGGTCGTTTTGGCTTCGAGTATGAAACCGAGTTGGGTGTGGGGCTTCTCTTGCCGTCATCACTTGATGCATCATCCTCCTCCTCCTCATCATCATCCAACTCAATTGTTCGCTTGTGTTTGTTGCTCAAATCCAAATCATCCAAATCATCACGCTTCTTCCATTTCTCATCATCCTTCAACACTTCATGGCAATGAGGCAAGGTAAATATCCTTCCTTTCTTGATCTTCCCCTTCTTGGTTCTCTTCTCCTCTCCTTTGAACAAGTTTTGTGCAATGTTGTACTACATGAAAACAAAGCAAGTTAGCACTTCAAACACCAACAACAAGTATGATGAACATGGATGAAATGCCACTTACTCTATCGTCCTCATTGGTGCCACTTGGGTTCAACTTGTCAACCGTCTTTTGTGCGGCCACCCACTTTTGACAATCCTTGTTGATTGTCGACCACCGGGACCGAAGTGATCTCCCGGAGCATCAATGAGGACACTTGCATCCGCCCTCAATAAGCATCTCTACTTTGATCACCTCCAACGGATGGATCCCTCGACACTTGCAACCAAGTATTGCATAGTAAGATGTCTTCGGCGTTGGTGTAATTGCCCGCTCTTCCTTTCGGCGCGTCGACAATGTCCTCACCATCCTCGTCCACCTCGAACTCATGGTCTTCGAAATGCATGTCATTGGTTTGAGACCAATGCGAATTGTTGGAGCCAACACCCATAGTTGACATGTATGCATCATCGTTGAGACTACAAAATATATAGAACAATGCAAATAAGCTATCTATATGAATGCATTCAAAAAATAACAAGAAAAGAAAAATTGGAAAAAATTTCTACCTTTGGGACATATCGTCGAACACGTTGTGCGCGTCGGCCGCCGGCTCAACGAGTGAGCTCGCCGGCGCTTCGGTAGCCGCCGCGCCCGTCACATGCCCTGCAAGCTTCTTTCTCCTCGCCTTCGAGGTGTCGGAGCCGTCCGCCACATTGTTCTTCTTCGCGGATGTCTTGCCCTTCTTCGGTCGCGCCGCATTGGGGAGCTTCGAGGGGGGGGGGCACGGGGCGGCGCCGGCGCGACGCCACCCGCCGCCGAGGTCATCCGCGGCGGCATGAAGAGGCCGCGCACGAGGCCGATGCTCGAAGGAGCTCCGGCGGTGGCGAGGCCAACGCTCCCCGCGCTAGGGTTGCGGCGGTGGAGGGGTCGCGGCTGTAGGATGGGGTGAGCGGGGTGCCGGCGCGTGCGTTCACCGGGTCAAGTTCGCCGGCGCCGGCGCGCGCGGGGCGAAGGTGCGGGGAGGAGAGAGTGCGGCGCGAGCGCTCGTGTGTGACGCGCGCGGAAGCGGGCGTCCCAAATACACAGCGCGAGTTGGCGATTCGGACCGCGCGCCCAACTCCATATGCCGCGCGTGCGGTTATTGCGTGCCCGCTGAAGCTTGTCTACCAGTTGCGCGCGCGCTAAAATGGCAAAATTTACGGCGCGGCGCTTGTTTAGCGCGGCTGTCGGAGATGCTCTAACACGGTGACACTGAATATTTCCTACGATGAACAAATGAAAGAGACATGCTTGACCTAAGCACGTCATCAGTTAAGAAAAGAAAATACAGCTAAGACAAGATAAGGCAGCAGCTTTAATAAAATATCATTTGATTAAAAGAGCACCATTTTGCGGATATTTCCTCGGATGAGTGAACAAATTAAAGAAAGAGACATGCTTGACTAAGCGCGTCAGCTGAGAAAAGAAAAATACAACCAAGATAAGATGGCACCTCAGTCAGTCGCTGCTACAAAACCACACCTCGCACAGGCTGTCGAATCCTGTAGAGGATTGAAGGCGAGAGAGAGAGAGAGAGAGAGGGAGAAAAAGAAATCAGAAGAAAGAAAGCAGGAATCATTTCGCCGCTGGATGAGACCGAAGCAGCCAGGCAGCAGGGAAACAGTAATCCAATTATCCAAAGAAGAGGAGAGGAGAGGGGGCTCGAACTGTCAACGGATGGTGATGCCCATTTGCTGCTGCGTAGGCCATGGGCATTTGATTAGCACCAGTATCATGCTGGACGATGATGTCTTTGTAGCGTTGCGATCATGGCGATGAGGACGACACGCACGCCCATGCCTATCCGTAGCGCGGGAGACCAGACCAGACCAGCAGCCCCTCCCCTCCCTCTGGGTCCGCTGTTTGGCCACCCACCACATTTTTTTGGGGGGGTTCGTGCTCTGGCTAATCATGGTACACTACCTGCTATAATCGTATTCGGTCGTTGCCCACCATAGCACTAACCCTTATTTTGTTGATGGGAGGAGAAGATGACCAGAGCACTAGCTTTGAATATGTTGGAATCATCTTTTCTTCCTCTTTTTGTTGGAAAGTGTCGTCTTTCCCCTGGTAGAAAATTTGGGGTCTTTTGGTCGCCGAAAGTTCCTAGGTATACATAAGACGGTTTAGTTTCCAACAAGGCCGGAAAAAATGTCTCGCCTTATGAACAACATTCTAATTTTTTTATGGATTTGCTACTCATTTGTCCCTTAATATAAGACGTTTGGTATTTCTTAGGTATCCTAAAATCAGTTTTACTAAAGCACATCTAAGTATTATTGCACATTTAAGTCATATGTCATTGATTTTACGATAAGATTCATGTAGGCATTTTCTTTTATCTTCTTTCTAGTTTGATTGAGTCACTTAGATGTGCAATAACGATGTGCCCTAAACAGACCCTTCGAAAATAGTTTTAGGATATGGTTGGAAATAGTTTTTAAGATTGGCCGATTCGCTCGGAGAGCTCTGCTGAAGACATTCTTCACTAATATCACTATGACTTTTGAAATTATGTGCGGTAGCAATAACAAACCAAATTTGCCGAGTAGTGGGGTCGTGAGCTATGCTTTGGCTAAACCCGATACATCTTAATTCCGTAATGTCTTTGAAATCCTCTAGATAGGACGGATAACGATGACTTGATTAGCTATGGACCCGGGGTGTGTGCAAGCCAGGATGCAAGGCGGTTAAATTCCCCTTGTTTGGGACGGACCCGATAGAGAGAGAACGCAGGAACCTCCTCAAGCTAAATAAAGCAGCAGAGTCTGTGCCCATTTCCTCTATGATCGAAATACACTCTGAAACGGGACTTGAAGCAGGAAAGCACGGACTTGGGTTAAGTTTGAGGACAATCAAGGAGGCAGAGGAAGAGCTGAAAAAATGGCTGGTTGCAAAAAATAAAACCAGGCAACTGTTCTGTATGTGGCCTATTCTTTTTATGATTTGACTGGGGCGAAAAAATTAGGCCAGTTCAATTTTCAAATGAGTCGGTATCGCTTGGCCTGTTGCTGAGACGGAGTAGCCGGGAAGCGAGGCCAAGTACGGTGTACTCCAGCTCAACAAAACAAAATACGAAATACGGTGTACTCGGATATTTGTTGCTGTTGCTGTCGTCATGATCCAGTTGCTTCTCTAGTCAACATCTGCCTACGTGTCCCATATGAGCGCATGTGCCTCCACAGTACACTCGAGCACTGCTCGACATGGACAGCCATCCATCATTCAGAAAGCGCTACTGATGGTGTTACTGCGTGGTAAAATGTAAGTATCATCTGCAAAACTAACAGTAACAGTGCTTCTTCTCGGTGCCGCACAGCACAGATCTCATGGATTTGGCGGCACCAAATCGCCGAGATGTATCCAGTCCATAGATCTTGTTCACAGGATTATACAGTTCCTCAATCGTACTATCATACACTGTAGGGAATATGTACAATTTGCTTCCTTTTTGGTGCCTCAAAATGGCTCAAGGAGATGCGGAGGGGAAAGGGCGGCGGGCGGAGGCATCAAATCAAGAACCTGGCTGCGGTTTCGCCGGCCGCGGCGTGCTGCTCTCGCCGTCGGCCTGGGCGGGGCCCATCTCCAGGTCGTGGCCTGGCTGCGGCGGCGGTGGTGGCGGGGGCGTCGCGCCGCCGCAGCCGAGCAGCCGCCGGAGGGCCGCTACTCTCGCCGCCTCGACCACGGCCGCGACGCCGGCGATCGGGCCCTGGGAGGGCTGAGGTGCCTGCGGTCCCACCGGCTGCCGCGGCGTGCCGCCGGTTGCCACGGTGTCCTGGGAGCCGAAGAAGAGCACGTTGGTGGGGAAGATGGGCGACTCCGGATCGGCCTCGGGGGGCTGCACGGTCGGCGCCTCGTCGGCGACCGCGCACCGGCAGAGCGGACAGGTGGAGTGCGAGCGGAGCCACATGTCGACGCACTCCACGTGGAACGAGTGGCCGCACCGCGGCAGCAGGCGCGCGGCGTCCCCGGCGGCGAGCTCCGTGATGCAGACGGCGCAGTCGGCCGCGGGGTCCCCCTGGGCGACCTCCCTCCGCGGCAGCGCCACGATGGCCGTCTCGTCCAGGCCCCGCCCGTGGCAGGGGCCCCCGAAGACGAACCGCGGCCCCCGGCCCCTGCCGTCCGCTCCCGCGCCGCCGCCGCCGCCGATTGCGGGCGCGGCGCCCCGGTAGCGCTTGGCGCAGAGGAAGAGGTAGAAGCAGACGACGAAGGTGATGAAGATGGCGGCCGCCGCGGCCAGCATGGTGGCCGCCGCCGCCACGGATGTCCCCGTCACCGACATCGATCCGTCCTCGCCCCCCAAATCGCGGCCTCTTCTGCTCCTCCCGACGACCCTCTCTTTCCCAGCCGCGCGTTCTCGGCTGGGAATTGTGGGGGTTTGCTTGCAAGAGATTTGTGTGTGTGTGTGTGTGTGTGAGAAGTGGATTTGGGCCGAACAGGCGAGAGGTGTTATACCACTAGCACATACATAGTCGCCGCGCTCCTCTGTGAGCCTTTTTATATAAAGAAAATATACAGAAAATGTGAGCTTTTTATAGTATTTTTAACAGAGAAATGTAAGCTTTTGATGAATATATATACAGTTGGTCTCAAACTATCCCTTGCCAAAAGGTTTCGACATAACCATAATTCACAAACTTAGCCGCTACAAAGATAGCTTACATTCAATATATTGTTCTCGACGTAACATGGCGTCAGTGGCGGAAGCAGGAATTACTAAAATCGCAAGTTGAGGGAGCTTATAATTGCTTTAAGAAAAATGACAATGACAATAATTAACACAATCCCCCCCCTTCCCACCCCCTCCGTCGCCTCCTCTGGCGACACGGGGGAACCCTAGCCGCCGCCGCTAGGACCTCCCTCGCCGCCCTTCCCCGCATCGCCACCGCCGGAGGGCCAGCCGGCGAAGCCGCGCCGAGCCCTAGGAAGGTGGCGGCGGAGCGGATCTGGCCTCCCGCGCACTCCTCCACCCCCGCCTCACAGCACGCCCCGACCCCTCTGCGCCTTGATCCCCGCCCCCTCCACGGCGGTTGGCTCCGGCGGGGCTGCGACGTGCCCTGGCCACGCTCCGGTCCTACTCCTCCGCCACCCCGACCCCCCGGCGCGGTTCTGGGATGGCCCTGTGGTCATTCCCTGTTCGTTTCGGGTGCCCCCCCACCAGCGGCTGCCATCACTCCTGCCAATCCGGCGGGGGATGCGGCGTGCCTGGTAGCGGCCATGGGCGCCCATCCACGCAACCCTCCCCTCCCTCCCCCCGGTGGCCCTGCCTGCCACTGGTGTTTGGGTTGGGCGTGGGCCGCGGCCGGTTGCAGGGGTGCTCGTGGTCTGGCTTGTGCAGCCCCCTGTCGGTGTCAAAACCGGCGGATCTCGGGTAGGGGGTCCCGAACTGTGCGTCTAAGGTCGATGGTAACAGGAGAGGGGGGACATGATGTTTACCCAGGTTTGGGCCCTCTCTATGGAGGTAATACCCTACTTCCTGCTTGATTGATCTTGATGAATATAAGTATTACAAGAGTTGATCTACCTCGAGATCGTAATGGCTAAAACCATAAAAGTCTAGCCTGTATGACTATGATTATGGTCGCCTCTACGGACTAAGCCCTCCGGTTTATATAGACACCGGAGGGGACTAGGGTTGTACAAAGTCGGTTACAGAGAAAGGAATCTTCATATCAGGACACCAAGCTTGACTTCCACGCCAAGGAGAGTCCCATCCGGACACGGGAGAGAGTCTTCGGTCTTGTATCTTCACAGCCCATCAGTCCGGCCTACGTATCATAGTCCGGACGCCCGAGGACCCCTTAATCCAGGACTCCCTCAGTAGCCCCTGAACCAGGTTTCAATGGCGAGGTGTCCGGCGCGCAGATTGTCTTCGGCATTGCAAGGCGGGTTCCTTCTCCGAATACTCCAACACAGCCTGCGAACACAACGAACGTGTCCGGCTCTGCAAAACAAGTACCACACACCACCGCAGAGAGTATAATATTTCACGAGTCCAATCCGCTGACAACTTTTTTGTAGCATGACATCACGTCACCACCCGGTTATTATATCGAACCGTTTTAGCCTGTCGCTCCATGCTCCGAGACGCGGTTTCATTGGCACGTCTTGTCGAAGCAGGGATCGTGCCCCCTTATTGCAGGATCCTCATCAACACGGGCGTGGGTATCCCAACCGTCCTGTTGGCATGATTCCTTAAGAATAGACATGTTTTAAGGCTTAGGAGGAGGCGTTCGATATTCATTGCCTTTATGAAGGGACTAAGACCCGTCTTGCTTCTTCACGCCAACCCTTTCCCCAACCTCTCCAACGTCGAGCTCCAGCACCCAAGGTTCAATTTAATTGCTTCGAGCTTCCCAGTCATGTCCGGACCCAACCCTCAAGGTCGGTGGGTGGCCTCCTCTGTCATAGAGGAGGATATCGCGAAGCTCCGGGCGGCAAGATACCTGACCGCGGAAATCCCCCACAGGCTTCCTGCTCAAGGGCAGGTTACTCCTACTCCCAGATCCAGCGAGAGGGTCGTATTCATCTCCCACTTCCTCCGAGGGCTAGGTTTCGCCCTCCACCCCTTTGTTCGAGGGCTCATGTTCTATTACGGGCTAGATTTTCATGATCTAGCTCCGGACTCTTTTCTTCACGTCTCGGCGTTCATTATCACGTGCGAGGCCTTCCTCCGCATTCCCCCACACTTCAGCTTGTGGCTCAAGACCTTTAATGTGAAGCCGAAGGTAGTTGATGGGAGACAAGCGGAGTGCGGTTGTGCTACAATGAGCAAACTCATCAACGCTTCCTGGCTAAAAGGATCCTTCGCAGAATCTTCCGACTTATGGCAGCGGGAGTGGTTTTACATCACTGAACCCCGTGGTACCAAGTGGGCAGCTACACCTGCGTTCTGATCTGGCCCTCCAATTCAGCTTGCATCATGGATCAATAAGGGGTTGGACTGGGGATCAGTCGGCGAAGTGCAGACTCTACAGAGCCGCATCCGGAGTCTCCTTGAGAAGAACACCGAACTCATCAACGTGATTCAAGTAATGTTAGTCCGCTGGGTCCTCCCGTGCCAGCGACGACCCCTCCGTATGTGGGAGTTCAATCCAGAAGGACCACGAACCCTTCAGCACTTCTTCGGTGCGACGCACAAAGGAATGTGGAAGTTATTTTCCGGGACACGAAAACACTGGCCGGACACCACCGAGGACATCGGCCTCGACTGCAACCATTCGGATACCTCGATAAGCACTTGACTCCTGAACACAGCTTAATTAAATATCCCGTGATAAGATACTGAGAAACCATCTTCTTCCAGGGTTGGATAAAGAAGGCGGAGCGAATTAGGTGTTCGGCCCCTCTTCCCGAAGACTCAGCTAGTCCTATGCTAACAAGGATGCTGGCCCTGGCGCCATACCAGGTGCCGGTGAAAGAGGACAATGAGGAGAGCCGGAAGGCCAAAGGCAGCCTCCATTCCGAAGGTACACCAAACACCGTGTCCGGGGAGATTAAGGCTCCCTCTTCCGAAGACAAAAGAGAAGGAGAGGCTGACACCCTTTCTCCCCATGGTAAGAAAAGGGCCGCCTCCGAAGTTTGGGAGGTGAAGGCCCCTAAGTGAGGTAAGACGCCCCTATCAGGCGGTGCGGGCTCGGAAGGTGACGTTGTCGCACAGTTCCTCCGTAAGGACAAGCCTTTAGCCGAATTGTAAGTGAACAAAGGTGTTTTAAACATATCCCGTTCCTTTTCCTGTTACAAGGGTAACATCTAGAATATATGTTTTTGCAGCCCGGCACATAGTCTTCCTCAACAATCCTCTTCCTCGGGGGATCTTCTTCCGGAGATGATGGAAAGCGAGACACCTCCACAAGCTTCCTCGCCCAATAGGGCTGACGACTTCGAGGTGTCGTCCCGGAGGATCTACCCCGATCAACAGAGGATAACGAAGACAACGCCCCAAGGTGAAACCTCGGCCGCCCAGGGTCCGGGATGTGCAATCCTTACGGGGGTCAACAATAAATGCCCCGGATTATCCGGTTTAAAGCCAGAGACGACTCTAGGGTCGAGCAAGCATATCCTTTCAAAGGGAGTCCGTACTCCCACAGCTGTTTCCAGGAATCCGGAGGCGCCAGATACATTGATGGACATGTTGCGATATTCGTCCGTCTCAGAGGAACATCGTACCTTGATGGGTACGGTAGTTGAGAGGATTCTGTCCGCGAAAAGCGGATTGAATGAAGCTTTCATGAGCCTGCTAAGAGGCTTCGATGTACGTAATGTTATATTTTCGATTGTGCTCTACACGCAAAATGTACCTGTGTATAGATAGTAGCCCCTGAGACTGTGGTTGGCGTCCAAAGGGAGGCAATCAGAGGATCGAAAAAGATATGTCCAGGAAATAATCTAATGAATTGAAACACAGGCTGTTACTTCCATGACGACTGCCCACGCTACAGAGGTTGCATGTCTGAAGCAAAAACTTGAGGTGGCGGATGACGACATCACGCTTATTAATATGCGGCTCGACGAGGTGCAAGGTATGTTGGGACGGTCAGTGTGTGTATGTATAATAACATGAGCATGAAGCTAGAATTATATACTGAGACATGCGTAACTGCAGATAGTGCTGAACTTGCCCGAGCCAAGGAGCAAGCCGAGATGAGTAATGTGGCTGCCAAGAAGGCAACTGATGAGTTAAAAGCCGAGCAGGCTGCTCGGCGCCAGTGCGAGGAGAGGATGTCTACTATGGCGCGCGAGCTAAAGGAAGCCACGGTTCGGTGCGAATTCCTCGAGGGGGATAACAAAGCCAAAGAGGCCAATCTTGGCAAGGCCTTACAAGAGGCGAGAGATGCGCAATCCGAGTCTAGGGCGGCCTGGGAGGAGATCCGACAATCTGGGGAGATAGCAGCCGGTAAGCCTTTCTTATTACAGACTAAATTCGGCGATCCGAAGTATGCCCCGCTTAATCAAATGTGGAGCTCTCCAGACGCGTTCTTGGACTTGCCGAAGAGTGCCTCCGATGCGGCGCAATTTTACCAAGCGCAGGAAGGGTATGCAACGGAGAAGCTTTTCTGGTCACAATTCGGCACGCCAAAGCGCCCGCTGTTGCTGAACGAACATATGGCCCGTGGGTCGAGCTCCACAAGATATCCGGTTCTGCCATGAAGGACGTCGTGGTCCGGCTGTGGCCAACTGAGCCAATTCCGAATAGTTATTTTGGTTTGGTGGAGCGACTTGTTGATGCGGTGCCGCGTATCGACGCTGTTAAGCGGTCAACGTGCATTGAAGGTGCACGGATGGCCTTTGCCCGCGTCAAGACGTACTGGGCAACGATGAGGGCCACCGATATTGCACGAAAAGTCCACCCGTGGGGAAGGACCATCCCGCACCAGAGCATTATTTTGAAGATGTCCTGGAGGGTGCCCGCTTGATAGAGGGTCAGTGCTCGAAGGATATGATGTTTGAGTGATTGTATCAAAATTGTAAAAACAATATTTATGATATATTAAGGCTATTCTTTTTATACTTTTGCCGGAAAGTTTTGGTTCCTCCTGTGCGGCCATTTTTTGGTATAATCTGAAAGTTTGCCAGTCGTCGGCTTCAGCCCCCTCGCATATAATACGGGGGTGTTCGGAAAAGCACTTGATCACTCTTGACCCAACGTCTTGGTCCGTGAAGGAGGTGTCAATGCGGCGAACTAGGCAATCGGACTATAGGGCTTTATCCACTAGTAAAAAAGACACATCCGTGACATTTTGGGCCAAACGAAATTTTTTTCTGTCATACATATGACACTTCTATGACGATAATTGTGACAAAACCCGGTATCATCATAGATGTGGTGGGCTCCTACTTCTATGACAAAAAATCATGACAGAAAATGGGCTTTTCGTCCTGGGCGGGCCGGAGACGCAGCTGCATGACATTCTTTGGGCCGTCCATGACGGAAAAAACCGTGGTAGAAGCGAGGGCGAGGAAAATTTCGGGGAGTTCCCGGTTACGGTGGGAGGTCGGGGGCCGAGCGATGCGCGTTTCTCTCATACACGTACACGCAAGTGTGCGAGGCGTTGGCTCTAACTGAACCCGAGCGAGGCGTTGGGCTCTAACTGAACCCGAGCGATTGCACTGCAGGCTACGCGTTACTGAACCCGAGCGATCGATCGATGGCTGTTAACTGAACCCGATTGAGCGATTCCTTCGCTACTGCAGCTAACTGAAGCCGATTGATGCTGCCTCTGGGATGAACAGTGAGCATTGCGGGGGGGGGGGGGGGGGGGTTTGGATGAACAGTGAGCGGTGGCGTTGCCTCTGGATGAACAGGACCCCGTGGTGTGGTGGAGGGCTGGATGAACAGTAGACGGTGGAGGGGTGCCCGTGGAGGGGTGGTTGAATAGGACCCCGTGGCGTGGAGGGCTGGATGAACAGTAGACGGTGGAGGGGTGCCCGTGGAGGGGTGGTTGAACAGGACCCCGTGGTGTGGAGGGCTGGATGAACAGTAGACGGTGGAGGGGTGCCCGTGGAGGGGTGGTTGAACAGTAGCCGGTGGAGTAGAGCACGGTGGAGGCTGGATGAACAGGAGCCCGTGGAGGCCGGAGGAGGTCGACGGTAGCCCGTGGAGGCTGGAGGAGGTTGACGGTGGAGATGAACAGTATCCCGTGGAGTCCCGTTTTGCGGTACGCCACACCCCTCCCGATGAACAGGACCCCCGTTTCGACCGTAGGAGGTCCGTTTCGTCCGTTTTGCGGTACGCCACACCCCTCCCGATCAACAGGACCCCCGTTTCGACCGTAGGAGGTCCGTTTCGTCCGTTTTGCGGTACGCCACACCCCTCCCGATCAACAGGACCCCTGTTTCGACCGTAGGAGGTCCGTTTCCTCCGTTTTGCGGTACGCCAGACCCCTCCTGATCAACAGGACCCCGTTCCGAACGTAGGAGGTCCGTTTCCTCCGTTGTGCGGTACGCCAGGCGTCGTTTCCATCGCCTGTTCCGTCCAAGCCCTCCCGATGAACACGACCACACATTCCGTTCCGACCCAGCCAGTTGGCTCCCACGCGTTCCGTTGCCTCCCGATGAACACGACGCATTCCGTTGCCTCCCCATGAACACGACGGCGACGCTGTTTCTCCGTTCCGACCTAGGCATGTACACGAGCCCTGGCCGTACGTATGCGCGAGTAGGCGTTCGAGACCCCGCCCATATGTACACATACGTGGCCGTATTTTCTTTCTTGCACCCTGGCTGCTGTACGTACGTGTACATGCTACGTGCGCGCCTCTACTACGACACGTACGCACCTCTACTACGACACGTGCGCGCCTCTACATCCACCAGTATATATGTACGTACACGTTCGCGACCAGAATGACAACGCTACGTACGCTTCGACCAGGTGGGTCCCGACTGTCAGGCACTTCCTTGCCTGCGAAGATGTAGCTGGTGGGTCCCAGCAGTCAGGGGCGAATCATTTTTTTTGCCCGGACGCACTTCCTTGCGTGCGAAGATGTAGCTGGTGGGTCCCAGCAGTCAGGGGGAAACGTTTTTTTCGCGAAATACAGTGGCCCGTCCGGTGGGTCCCAGCTGTCAGGTGAAGGAATCATTATTTTCCGCGTAATAAGGAGGCACTTCCTTGCTGCGGCTGTGGACCCAGCTGTCAGCCTCTCCACGTACAGTCCACGTCCGATGGAAGTCGTTCCTTGACCACGTTGACCACGCCGCGCCGAGAGCACCAGGGCGGTGGACGACGGCGAGACCTAGGAAGGGGACGATGGGGAGCCGGGGAAGACGCGGCAGTGGAAGCCCGCGCGGAGAGGAGTACGAGGGTTCACTGGTTCGGCTGCGGTGTGAGGCTGCCATCGCCGCAGGGCCTGGCCAGCGGTGGGAATAGTAGGGGGCGGTGAGGCCTCCGCGGCAGCACAGCCGGCCACGGGAGGCAGGAGCATGCAGCACGACCGGCGCTGCTTTGGGCGGCTGGAGCAAGAAGACCAGAGGTTTAAGAAGCACTACGGCCGTTGGATGGACATCGTACGGTCACTGGAGCTAGAATCGTTCATATTGACTAAAGTTGACAAAGGCCCCCGTCCCAGTCAACTTAGTAGGCCCACAAGTCAGCCTCCCACCATGGTGGGTCCCAGCTAGCAGGGGGAGTATTCATTTTTTTGTGCGTAATAAGGAGGCACTTCCGGTGGGTCCGAGCTGACAGCGGGGGGACGTTTTTTTTTGCGAAATACGCTGGCCCGTCCAATTGGTCCCAGTAGTCAGGGGGGAAACGTTTTTTTCGTGAAAGAAGGTGGCCCGTCCGGTGGGTCCCTGCTGTCAGGTGGAGGAATAATTATTTTGCGCGTAATAAGGAGGCACTTCCTTGCGGCCGCCTGGACCCAGCCATCAGCCTCTCCACGTACAGTACTCTTCCGATGGAAGTCGGTCGTTGACCACATTGACCACGCCGCGCCGAGAGCACCAGGGCGGTGGTCTGGACGACGGCGAGGCCTAGGAAGGGGACGACGCGGAGCCGGGGAAGACGCAGCAGTGGAAGCCCGCGCGGAGAGGAGTACGAGAGTTCACTGGTTCGGCTGCGGTGTGAGGCTGCCGTCGCCGCAGAATAACAGGGGGTGTGGGTGAGTAGAGGGATGGCCTGGCCAGCGGTGGGAGTAGTACGGGGCGGTGAGGCCTCCGCGGCATCACAGCCGGCCACGGGAGGCAGGAGCACGCGACACGACCGGCGTTGCTTTGGGCGGCTGGAGCAAGAAGACCAGAGGTTGAAGAAGCACTACGGCCGTTGGATGGACATCGTACGATCACTGCAGCTAGAATCGTTTATATTGACTAAGTTGACAAAGCCCTTGGTATGCGTCAACTTAGTAGGCCCACAGCTCGGATTTGGCAGAGAACATATAGCCCATTTGCGATTTGTAAGAATGTACAGCCCATTTTTTAATTCTAATGGAATTTACTACAGCTCATTTACAGTTTGTTAAAAGTACATCCCAACTTCTAGCTAGGACAACGATTAATAATTTCAAACATCCGCTCAAAAAAGAATTCAAAAAAAATTCCCACATTTTGATGGGATCCAAAATTTTTTTATCCGAAATTTCTAGTCAGGTTAAATATAATTTCAAAATAAAGTTGTATTATGTTAAAATCCAACGAAATATTGCGCGCGCAACAAGTAATGAAATTTAAATTTTCAAATTCCAAAAATAATATATTTTTCAAACTAATTACGTGTTTGGTGCATAGTAACTGTCCAGTTATTATAATTACATCCCATTTATTATTTCTTAAAGTCCATTTTCTTGTTAAGCCTAATGCATACCTCCTAGGAAAGTTTGCAGCACAGCGGGGCGGAGAATAACAAGTTGACCCGGATATTTTGTACAACTGTCGGCCCAGTTGCATTGCTGATATTGAAAAAAAGACCTGTGTAGTACAGTACAACCTAACATGGTTACTCAGCCCACATTCAGCGACGCCGGAAAGGCCCAAACAAGGCTTCTGTACAACTTTTTGAAGTCACTGAGCTCAATTAATAACTTAAGAAAAAAGTTAGATTACAGTGGAACCTAATTAAAAGCTGTCACGAGCAAATAAATAATTCAACGGGTCTGCGTGTGCGCGTATGTGTGCGTGTGTGTGTGTGAGAGAGAGAGATAGAGAGATAGACCCATCGATCGATGCTCGTAAATACATCTTTCAGCCATATGCATTGCTGATGCTCAGTAAAAACTTATATAGTTGACACAATCATATAGAACATCATAGCACACTGAACTTGCATACAAAAATTTCACGCAGGCGGCATAATCAGGATGGAAGCAGTGGATCGCTACGGGAAGGGCTATGTGGAAACCAACAAAGTCGTACATAATGGTTCATCGTCTTTATCAATGACGGGGAAATGTCTTGAATGTTGTGCAAAGAAAACAGACAGACAACACAATAAGTTCTGCTAGCACATTAAGTTGACGTACAACCCTTTCTAAAAAAAGTTCAAGTACAAAATTAGAACAGGTCACAATCAAATGTACTGGCATATCAGTGCTTCACACCCATAGCTCGGATTTAACTAGTATCTGACAAGATTCAGTTGTTACCTCAAATTAGAGCACATCCAGGCAGCCAGCCCTGCCTCTTCTCCCAAAGAAGCAGTTGCCTCCGCCGCGCGATGGAGTAGGCCCCGTGCCATCCATCGTTCCGAGCAACACGGGGAAAGTCTGACGTTGACTCCTGTAATGGACGTCGTCGACGGACCCTGGCACCAGCACGGCGGCAGGACTTCGATTGGATGATTGACCACTTCTTCGACATGCACGAACACTCCATACAGGTACATCCCTAACGTGGTCTGCGGCGGCCTTGGTGGCGACGAATAGTACAACCCCGGTTCCTGCACCGGTATCTCAACACCAATCACCTTCGGTATGGTGGACGGCTTCTTCATCCATGCCATAACCGTCAGAGCCCAGCTGTCTGGAGGAACAAACATACTTACGAGCTCACCTCCAAGGTCGTTGATAAGCTCGTTCATGGACTCGCTGTTCCAAGCACGCCGAGGCATGCCGTGGAAGGTAAGCTTTGTTAAAAACTCAAGCTCAGAGGGCACCGAGCCCCATCCTGGGTGCCACCGATCAAAGCTCACCAGCGCGCCATCGCAGAACAAACGCCGGGAAGATTCGAACACACGACTGCAGTCGAAAGTTGTCCGGAACCTGACGAAGAAATCAGCCGGTGGCGGATAGACTTCGACGAGCAAGTCACTTATTTGGATGCCGTGCGCAATGCCAAGAGCTTTGACAAGGTCATCCAGCGAGACGGGAGGCCGGTCGCCGTTGATGGTTACCATCAGCACTTTGCCGGCAAACTGGTCGTCAAGCGCCGCCATGCCACTGTTGAGCGACAGCACGCAGCGACCGAAGGCAGGACGGACCTCAGGATCTCCGGCTCAGAGATCCGCGTTGACCGGCGACATGATAGTGCGCTTGAGTACAAGGAGTACAGGAGGGGGATTAGGGGGAACTGGAGTAGGAATCAAGATTCCAGAGGTGGGGGAGGGGCGGGAGACTGGGGATGAAAAGGTAGCATGAATTTCGAGCACGCGCCAATATGCTCTCGGCGCGCAAGCGCACGAAAACACCGGTGGCGCCCACATGTCGGCCTAAGAGTCCTTATTCTTTCTTTTTTGGAGAGCCCGACCTTTTTTTCAGGATCTTTTGAGAGCCCGGCCTGAGAGTCATAATTGACCTGTTTGGCATTGCGTTACTACTCGGCCCATATTCAACGACACCTCACTGGCCCAAACAAGTGTACATAATCGAAAAGACACTGAGCTCAAATTATATAACTTGAAAAAAGGAGATATACTCTGAACACTGGAGAATGGTGATGCCCTCATTTAGCCCACCAGTAGTTCGAGATAATAAACAGTTCGAAACAACGATATATACAACATTCAAACACTGACTAGTGACTACTACTGACATAAACAACAAGACATGATAGTTCATAAGAAGTCTTGCTACACCACCAAAACGCACCCATCTGCAGCGCTCAGACTCTCGTGATCCAGACGAGAATGACATTCTAAACAGAAGCAACTATTACATAGTAAGAGTGACATAGACGAGGATGACCAAATGACAAGGAATATGCATAACAAAAGAAAGAACTACCCATCCAGAACCAGCAGCAAAGACAACAAAGTCATTCGAAGAGATGATCCAACACCATCATAATTTGCAGCCCCGCTTCAGCGACCAGTGATCCGGAGACACCAGTACTCCACCCTTTCGATGCAACAGCCCAATTACCTATCAACCTGAAGGCTTGAACCACATCACTGCCTGTCGTAATTGAGACATCCAAGGATCAAAGTTAATCCGGATGCCTTTGTCATTCTCACCTTCTTTTGGCTGCAGGCTGTATCGTTGACAATCAGGGGAGTTTGCTCCCGAACTCCTAGGGCTCGCCGTGTAGACACAGTTTTCCATAGCAAACAGAGCCTCTCTGCCATCAAGGTCCTTGCCAACGGTGATCTCCTGGTTAATCGGATAACTGAGTCCGAGAAACAGAGAGTGTGAACCAAGGCTGTTTACCCGCCTCCAACTAAAAAATCCTAAAGGCCCCAACAAGCTGGTATCCTGCTCATAGACGTAACAGCCACTGTCCAGATACTCACGTATTACACGGTGCTTGTATACAGTGGGGTTTTTGCAATATAAATTTTCTGGCTCATGTGTCCGAATGATCATCAGTCTTTTGCCGTTGTCTGATCGAGCGAGGAACCAGTTGTGCTTCCCTGTTTTTGGCAAAGGTGGTGTGATTACAAAGGGCAGTAACTGTAGGGACACTGCATCATATCAAAAAGGACATGCATTGTTAATGTAAGATCAGCATTGTTCAGAGTATGAGTAGGATAATGCAAGAAACATCATTGATATTTTCCTGTTGGAACTGGGAGGAAAATACAGGGAAATGTATACTGGGTTCGAAAATATAGAAGTGCCATGCATGGTTATACTCATGTTATCTCGCAATCGATTCTTCACAGGAAACTACCATGTCATGCATGTTATGTACTCCCTCCGTTCCCAAATATTTGTCTTTCTAGGCATTTCAAATAGACACAACATACGGATGTATGTAGACATATTTTAGAGTGTAGATTCACTCATTTTGCTCCATATGTAGTCACTTGTTAAAATCTCTAGAAAGACAAATATTTGGGAACGGAGGGAGTAATCATGTTCTGTCCTCACAAACAAATTCTTCAAGGTAACTAACAGACCATGCATTGTTATATACTCGTGTTCTGTGGGAATTTTTTTTGTGAGGATATTATTCTAGCCATTGATTGCTGAAGGGCGAATATAGGTATGTACACATGGTAAGCATTGCAGGATTTCACTACTTCCAAATATAGAGTTCTCCATATGCACATTTACTTCCCTAATGTATGGTTAGATGAAACCAACAGTGTGGTGCATGTTTCTACATCATGAAAATGAGGAAACTAACATGGCCATTGATACACACTCATATTTAGTAGTAGTATATAGATTACTGTAAAATAAGGATAATATCCATATATTCCTAACCGTTTGATTATTCAGGGTACAAATTGGCTGCAATGACATGGTCACAATCGCATGAATTAACTCATTCCAAATATAGCTGATTTACGGCGTCTCTAATACATTGCCATAGTTCTACTCAAATTCTGCTCAAACAGGGATATGCCAATCATCACAAAAAGTTCAAACAATGTAATGGCGTCATCATTAACATGAGACGGAAACAACTTACACGCGCCGTCCCAGCAATACGTGGTGCCATCTGCTTTGTCGATCGCGTAGATGATGCCATTGTGTTCAATAGCATCACAGAAGTGTGTATCTGCTTTGACGATGATCCACTGCGAGCCAAGTTGTCTCCAGCTAAAGAAGGCACCGGCGTAAAGATAGGCGAGTCCGCGGTCGAACAAGGCAATTAGCTTGAAGTCTGCGTAATTCGCATGTCGTGTGGGCACTTGGCAGATTACAATCTTCTGCAAAACAAGGTCTGTCCAACTGACGTAGTAATCTAGATGACTTGGACCGCGATGGTAATACTCTATATAATCCAACGGAGGAAGGATAATCTCATGGGAGGTCTGGAAGTTCACGAGCACCAACTTTTTACCGTCTTCTCTGAAGGCAGCCATCCAATGGGAGTTCATGCCGACCAGTACATACCTGCCAAGAAGTTTCGGGCGATGGTGATCGGATCGATGTCGAGGGAAATGATGTACGGCGACCCACTACATACCTGCAAAGAAGTTTCGGCTAATGGAGATCGAATTGATGTCGAGGGGCATCATGCACGCCTCCGTATCATGGTGAGCCAATCTCGCAAGACCAGATAGCAGCAAGCAGGGTGTCTTGAAAAGTTTAGGCCTCGCTTCGACGATGGCCGTGTGCATGTCCCTTGAGCATGCAGCTAGCCGCAGGGCGCTCAACATATCCATACACGAACAACAAAGGTCGAGGATGTCACTGGGGAGATTGCTCCAATCGCGGCTCATATGGATGCTGCGCGGTTCGCGCTCGGCCATGGTGGAGTTTGGAAGGGGGCTTGATTTACGGGGGAGAAGGATGTCGGTGCTGGAGCGGCTAGCGAGGGAATAGTGGTACTGGGGGAGGCGAGTGAGGCGACGGTACACGGGGGCACAGTGAGATGGAGACGGAGACGGAGACGGAGAAGGGGATGGAGATGGAGTGGTGCTATGGGAGCGGAGAGGGAGACGAGGCGAGGCGCCAATGTACTGTACAGCGGCGCTGACAGACTGCACAGTGCATAGGGTGAGGCTGACTTTGGTAACCCGAACACGCCGCCTGGACTAGTGTCAGGCGCAGGGTGTTGTCACTTCACTGTGAGGACCGGATGAATAGTATTTTGACCATCAAGTGTACCACAGTTGTACTACTCCTACTACTAGTAGGAACATGAGTACTCCAGTATTGTATAGCGGAAATAGGTCTCCCGTGCTAGCATGCCCGTTCACTTCATCGTTCAGGTATCATCCATATTGCGAGCAGAACCAAATTCTCATGCATGCCCAATCAACGCCCTGCCGCGATGCATGCAGTGGTCGTTCTGGTGCATCAAGGACGGCATGCAGATCGTTCCACACTTGAGAAGAGGAAAAATGGAAAGGTAGAACGTGGAAGCAGAGGAAGAGAACACTGGCTAACGAGGCTGGGAGGGGATCGAGCAGGAAGTTAATGCTCCACGCCTAAAGGTTTTGGGAAAACCTGATTTTCATAAGGTGACTTATACTCACCTAAACGGAGGGAGTATTCCTTAACCAGAGAATGTTGTGTCTCCCACTCACGCGCTAAAAAAACACGACACATTTTTTATCTGTTTGCATAGGTCCCACCTATCAGGAAGGATGGGCACGTACACGAACAGGTACGACTCATCAGTCTACCCGCATAGCCTTTTCGTTTAGTCTACCTAGCCGTCTAATCAACTACCTGCACGCCACTTCTCCCATTTACTTCTCCATCAGGAACCGATTCTCCTCGGCTTCTTCACCTCCCCTTCGTCTTCATTTGCATCCAAACCCCACTGTGTTCACATTGTTTTAACCTCTTTAAATAATCATCTACTACTTCAGTTAGACTAGCCATCTAATCCTAATTCTCCAAACCATAGCCCTCCGTTCCAGCGGTTCCAAATGGCGAAAGAGATCGAGATGCAGGTTTTTAGCGTCCAACATGTCCTCGTCGAAGGCTCGATGCGCATAGTTGCCACCGTCACCGTCCACCCAAGGGTTGTTCGGCAGTGGGTCAACAATGTATCCAACTCCCTCGAAAAGGTAGAGACGAGGGTCATCGGTCTCGACGCAGAGTACACGGAGCGTGCCCCTGGGAAGATCTAGCGCGCCACCGTCCTTCAGCTGTGCTTCAAAGATGATGTTTTGGTGTACCACATCATACACTCGCCCTCCATACCAGGTGAGCTTCACGATTTCTTGTCTAGGGAGGACGTATACTTCTGTGGGGCAGCCATCGAAGGGGACAAACAGAAGCTGGAGCCGTACAACCTTGATTTGAAAAGCATCGCTGACCTACAAACCAGAATCAAAATTCCTGTAGAAGATTGTGATAAACAGACACCATCCCTATTCGACGTAGCAAATTTTGTGCTCGGTACAAATCTTCCGAAGGGTGACGAGACGGTGGCATTAAGGTCATCTGGATGGGAGAATTATCCCTTGACGTACGAGCGGATAAAATATGCTGCCCTCGATGCCCGTGTGAGTTTTGAGATAGCTGCAAGGTCCAAAGAGCTTGTTGCGAAGCCGTCTCCCACAGAGAATGAGAACAAGAAGAAGAAGAAGAAGAAGAAGAAGAAGAAAAGGCTGCACCAGCAGGAGGGCATTATGGATGGACGAACTATTTCCTCTCTTGTAAAAAAAATTATTCCCTCTCGGTGTATATTGATATAGATGGACTATTTCGATGGTGTGCATGTCTTTGGAACAGAGTAGTAGCGTGGGTCCGCTTGACTATAAGGAACTATTTATCCACATATATAGCTTTCTCTGCTACTCCTTCCAGTGATCGGTATGCAGTGCATGTGTCCGTAGACATGACAGCTTGTCCATGGAAGTTCAACTACGGCGACCATCACGTTTCATCTCACGATTCCCACGACGCCTCTCCAACCCACGGCACCACGCCCCCCGACGTGCGCCTCACCCCTCTCTGCCGCACCGCCCCTCTGCCTTTGTGTGCATGACATGTGGGCCACCTAAAATGCGGCGAGCATCAAGTTTCTACCACAGCCACCCGCGATTCCCACGACGCCGCTCGAACCCATGAAACCACACATCCCCCGACCTGCGGCTCACCCCTCTTGGCCCCACTGCCCCTCTGCCTATGGGAGCATTACATGTGGACCAGTCACCTATCGGGTCCACATGTTATTGACTCAAAGGTAGGTGTAGTAAGGCGCTGAAGCTCAGTCCCGACGGCCCTGAGAGGGAAATGTAACTCCTGCAACAGTGCTTGTGGTGCTCCCGCAGCACGAACTCGTGCCAAACTCGAGATTTATTTCTTTACTATACATGCACGCAACGATTTAATGGACATTGTAATCTCAACATGTGATGGGGAGCTCTAAATTTGAATTTGAAACTTATAAAATGAAAAGATTCAAAACAAATAAACTGGGAGAGAGGGAGTATATCGTAGGATGTGTCCCATACAAAATAAGTCCCCTGGTTTGTCACCGCGAAGATGCGGTTAGAAAGGAGCACGGCGTCTTTCTACTCGTACGGCAACAAATCGGCCGCAGACAGCATGGTCCGCCTTTGACCGCCATGTGCAAGGTTCGTGCTATCTTATTCAATCTCACCGTGGTTCCATCGTACCAATTCATGCGGTGGCCCGTTGCATGGCTGATCCCAATGTTGGACAAAGGTTCTACGGGAATGGTGTCACCGTTGTAAATGTTGTGCAAATTGATGTTGGTACCCTCCTGTACATATGCAAGCCAATCTCCACTCGCACCGAGCCTAACCTGTGAAACAGTGGGCAGGGGGAGAATTAGGAAATGGACACAGAAGTAGTCTTTAGAATGCATTTACTACGTGATCAAACTCATCTTACCTGCTCATCGGAGGAAATCCGAGTGCCCCTCAACGTCGGCATCTCAAGGGGCGTCAACTTGCAACTACGGCCACGCTGCGCTGGAGAGACCCCCAAGGAAACATCCTCATGCATTCCACGGAACATCAAGATGCATTTGTATCAGTAGTTTATCTTGTGAGAGAAAAGGATGAACGAGGGAAGGCCTCTAGAGATAGAGATGGACACTACTACTACCAATGTGCTGGCCTGTGCGTTGCAATGGATCCAAAGTAGTAGAATAATACTTGTTCACGTGCTTGAAATATAAACACTCTAGTTTTGATATACATGTGTCAGCAGACATGACAGCTTGTCCATGGAAGTTGAACCACGGCGACCATCACGTTTCTTGTTTCTACCACTGCCACACCCACACGCGATTCTCACGACGCCGCTCCAACCCACGGCACGACGTCCCCCGACGTGGACATGGATCCTCTGAGTGGCTATCACTGCCTTGCCCTGCCTTTCCTTCGCTGACAGGTGGGACCCACGCTTATGGGTCCCACAAGTCAGTGACAGAATGGTAGGATTGTTCGCGTCAGGGGATCCTCATCCCCCGACGTGCCCCTCATCCCTTTCGGCCCCACCGCTCCTCTGCCTTTGTGTGCATGACATGCGGGCCAGCTGAACTGCGGCGACCATCAACTTTCTACCACAGACACACCCGATTGGACGCGGTTTGCCTGCTCCGCTGCTGTGCTCCGATCCGTACTCCCGCACCATCGAATTTTCATCCAGCGGCTGTGACACATTTCGTCCCGAGCATCAATCCTCAGCTGGAGTACTTATGTACTACAGGTAGTACCCGCCGGTGTGGCCATCTACGCCCCGACGCCCAGCTGTGGCACCCTCGCCACGGCCACGCCACCACCGGCCGGTTCATCTCGAACGAGTGAGTCGCGAACCACGCCACCACCATGAGAATGACATGTGGGCTAGCCGCATTTAAGGTCCGCATGCCATTGACTCATAGGCCGGGCACTAAGCCACTGAAGTTCGGTCCCGTGGGCCCCGAGAGGGAAATGTAACTCCTGCGGCAGGCCTTGTGGTGCTCCCGCAGTATGAGCTCGTGCCAAAACTGGAATTTGTTTCTTACTACTACCAACTAGTACTAGTAAGGTACACGTGCATTGCACGCATGAGATTCTGGTGGTTTGTGCATTATGCTTTTACATGTGGAGCTTTCTGGATTCTAACATGTGGCAAAATCTGGTGGAATGTAAGGTTAGGCAAGTTTGATTAACTTAGGTGAGTGTTTGGTTCAAGTCACACCTTAGGCAAGCCACACTAAGGCCCCACATGACATACACACAAAAATGTGGCAAGATTCCCTTAGGCTTGCCAACTTGTGGCTCTCATTTTGAAGAACTAATAACTTTGCCTAAGCTTAGTTGTGGAAAAGTTAGTCATGAATTAAGTTCAACCATGGAGTCTTCTAGATTATACATGTGGCAGAATCTGGTGGATGATATCCAACGGCCAGTAGTACTCGGATTTGCCATCTTTGTACCGTCGGATTGGCTTCATCCAACGACCAACTTTCAAAGTTTTTCACACACTATATAGGGGGTATAGATATAGATGTGCCGGTCCGTTGCAATGGATCCAAAGTATATCTATTTAGTGGAGTGCACTCTAAACACATTATCTATTTATTTTTCTCTAACCTTCCGTAGCCATGCAACCAAGCCACATAAGCTTCATGGGTGCCCCCCCCACATCATATTATTCATACTACGTTGATTGAAAAAAAGATAAATCACCCAAAACAAGATCTTCCCGTTTTTTGTTCCTACGATGTTGTGCCGTGCACGTACCTACTAGTTGTATAGTGGTAGTACTAGTAATATAGTATTAGGAGTACAAACTTGGTACTAGTAGGAGTAGTACTAGTACGGAATGCTCCTACTCTATCAACGTGCCCCGTCTGACACCAAATTTCTTGGCTTCTGTGCTACAGCTAGATCTTCCCCTCGTTTCTGTTTTCCAACCCGGCGGCGGGCGGGGTGTCGGTTTGCTCAATGGCGGTCCCACATGAAAGTGAAAATGCTAGGCAACACGCCTTCCCTAAGCTATGTGTCATGCCGGACGGGCCATGTTGTACTCCCGATTCCCAGGCGTGTGGGGGTGCGACGCGAACGAGAATGCAACAACACAATAAGAATTAAGGCCACGATGATGCGATCGCAGTGGTGGTTACAGAAGGCAAGAAGAAAGATGGATCCACAAACGTACGACCTCCTCCTCCTCAACTTAGTGCACCGGGCCACCGACCGGCGGCTAAGGAGCGGCGGCTTTTGTGGCGAGGTCGAGGTGCTTCTCAGCAAAGGCATCCAAGGCTTCCAGCCGGTTGAGGAAGGCCAACGTCGTAGCGTCCTCACTGGCCTTGTAGATACCTATGTACATGATTTGCTCGTACACGTGGATGTGTAGGTCGACGAATTCTTGCAGGGTGAGGCGCCTCGCGGCGAGCGCGACCTCCAGGTGGACATTTTTCGTGGCGTCGGCGGGCAGTCGCAGGGCCACCAGTGCTTGAAAGAGGTTCCGGCCATGGAGGCTGATTAGGGTGGCAGGCAATGAGGAGCCCGGGCGCGCGGGCTGGAGGAGTACGGCGATGTCGTCTGCGAGCATCTTGAGGACGGTGAACTTGTTGCTGGTGGCAACGATCATCTGGTCCAACTGAGAGTCGTAGTTGGCGTCGACGGCGGCCATCCACCAGCCGGTCTCCAACACCGTCTGGAGACGATCCTCGGTGCCATGCCGCAGGCCGGCGTCGTGGACCATCTGGCGCAACCGCTGGCGCTCACGCGCATCGCCGCCATGGGTCTGGAGTGAGCTCTTTTGCGGTTAGTGTAGGTGCTTAGGCAAATGCTTAGGTGCGTACAATGTGGTAGATGCATTGGAATGGAGGGGCGCCTTTATATGAGGGCAAACTATGTTGCATTCACATCGTGCAGCCTCTTTTCCCGGACCTGCTCCCATTACTTCCCTCATGCATTAATTGAAGGAGGATGCATTGGCCGTTCAACATATCGGGAACCGCTACTCCCTCCCTCGTCTGCATTAAAGCCGTATCGGGAACTGCGCCGCCCGCTGTCAAATCGAATACTCCCTCCGTCTAGGTGAGTATTAAGTCATCTTACGAAAACCAAATAGTAAACACATAGGCGTGGTGCATTAACTCGCACGTTGTTTCTTATTTTTTGACATAAATAGAGGAATCAACCAAGAAGAGATGTGGGGCTTGTATGCTTTTAATGACTTGAGACTATCAAACATGACATGCAGTGGTCAGTTCATTGCACAAGAACAAATACAACCCACGTCAGCACACACGCATCTTATATAGCATCACATCCAATGGCTATAAAAGATGAATGAGACCAAACTATATCTCATCTAGATGAGTTCTAGCAAAACTGTATTAATAATACTTAGTACTCCTGCGCCATGTATCATATATTAGTATCATGTAGTACTTTATTTATTGCCATGTATGACACATAGTACTCAACTCTCTCTTTCTTCATTTAATTCTATGACACCTCATCAAAATTGCTAAGGCTAGTACCATTACAACCAACCTTAGCAAATACTAAACATTAAGTTCTCTCGTTTTCCTCTCCACCTTGGTCACCTAGACGGAGGGAGTATACTGCGCGGGCTTTTCCTGTGCAGTAGGCGGGGCAGTTCCGCCTAGTCGGTTCGACAGAGACGCAAGAAGACGAGGGAGTAGGCTGCTGCAAACGTAGGGCTGTGTGATTTGACAGCGAGTTACTGCTGGACAGGTGGGGCCCCGTGATTTGACTTGCCATTATCATTTTAACTGCGGCGCTACGACCGACGTGAGTCTCCCGATTCCTGACCACCTCCATACAGGTGCCTCTCCCAATGCTCCACCATGTAGTAGAGGCTGGCTCTTGCATGAGAGCCCACTTCCCCACTTTTTCCTTGCCTCTCTTTCCTCCACATATGCAAAAATGCCATGTAAAGCGCACTATTGTACTTACTTGCTCCTACAGGTGCTTAAGCTTGCCACATAGGCATAAAGTCTGATGTGGCAAGTTAATCAAGAAGAGAGAGACTAGTTTGGTGACCCAATGAAGAAATTGTGCTAAGCGCGTGTACCTAGGTGAAAAGACAATTTTGAGTCTATAGCTAATTAAATGAAGCAAACTTAGCAACACCATTTCATTGGAAGAGGTCACTCCTTGGCAAATGCAATAAATACTTGTACTCCCTGTGTCCCATAATATAAGAACGTTTTTGGCACTACACTAGTGTCAAAAACGTTCTTATATTATGGGACGGAGGGAGTACGAAGACTGAGATAGAGAGAAGTAAAAAAAATACACTTATAGCCAACCTTATAGCTAAAACCTTGTTGTAGTATGATTGACTAAGTGATGACTATGTATGACCTGCCAACATCAAATAGCCTAACGCACCATGTTAAATCTCCAAGGGCGCGACCGCACGAGCGACGCGACGGTCGTGGTAGGCGCGACCATGATACGGGCTGCTGGCAGCCCTTGGATCTGAGATCAAACGGTCGCATGCTAAGTTGCTGAAAATTTGCAGAATAACCCTCCAGGATAGGATATTCACCCATAGGTCTAGAATCACGCCATGCAACCGTTCGATCTCAGATCCAAGGGCTCTCGGAAGCCCGTATCATGGGAGAATGGAAAGCCACTACCCTGCCATTCGCACGCTGGCAGTTCGCTCCTACTCGTCCCCGCACGTCCTTTAATACTACGGCGGTTCGCTCCTAGTCGTCCCGTCCATTCACATTACGGTAGTTCCACTAATCCTAACCCTCCTCCCAAATCCATGGCGTCCCAAATCTCCCCGATCGGCGGTGAGTACAAGGTTAGAACCATCACCGGTGATGAGTTCGACGTCATCTACACCCGTTCTTCCGCGACGGTGAAAGGGTGCCTTTCTCGCTTCAGACGCATGTTCGAAGACTCAGATGATGAGTGGGTCGCTGGGCTAGATGTTGAGTACACCACAGTCCTAGGACGAGAGAAGGATCTAAAGGACGAAGAGAGGAAGAAGCCCGCCGTGATCCAGGTTTCCGTGCATGACTTATGCTTGGTCTACCACATATGCCATGCCGACGTTGAGTGCCAGGATTTTAAGGACTTCCTCGAGAGCAACCTAGTCAAATTCGTTACTGTAGACTTTGGTAACGACAAAGAAGTCCTGCGTCGGATAGGCCTCGTTGTAGGCAACACCTTCGACCTCCAGAAGAATCGGCTGGTGTCCTCTTGTCAGCCTTCAATGCTGACCATGGCAGGAGCCATGGTTCATCCTTCGTACGGTAAACTGGAGAAACCTCCATACACGTTTCATCGTCATGCATGGCAGCGGAATGTACTAGATATAGACCACATCCACTACGCTGCAATGGATGGCTACCTTTGCTTCAATATCTACAAGGGTTGGATGAAGAGCAACAACCAAGTGCGCGGTTCAAGCAAAGAAGTATCGGCCAAGAGGAAGAGGGACAAGGACGAAGTCGAGGACGTGGATGAGGACTCCGAGTAAGGTGGCAGTGTCGTTACTCATGGTGGTTCTAATGCAGTGTCTACCGGAATAGTTGCAAAGTTTAATTTCAGGTGTGCTTAATTTAATTTGCGGGGTGTGTTGTGCTGAGCCCCCAGCAGAACTATGTTATGTTTCTTCTTGTTACTTTAACTCTTCAGTACGTACATACTAGTATTTCTTACATTTCATCTTTTAGTTGGTATAGTACTACCACTCGTTTCTTCACATTATATACGTACAATATATATGGCCAACATCATATAGCCAGCAGTTTAGTTGTCAAAGAATTTCAGGGTGCTTAGTTTTGTCAAAGAATTCCAGGGTGCTTAGTTTTATTTGAGGGGTGGGTTGTGCACTTGTGCTGGACACCATTATTGTGACAAGCCTTTTTAATAGTACTATATGCATAATTTGGCGACGAGCGCTCTCTATATGTACCACCTTTTTTTTAATTTCAAGTTTTGCTCCATGGCGCAATCCATCGATACTACTATTGTAAAAAAGTGGAGTATATACATTTTTTAAAAGGCTAGAGGGCGGGGCAGTCTAGCTCGGTCGGTTTCACGAGAGGCGAGGGCCTTTGTGATTTGACGGCTCATTAGTGCTGTCAAATCGAATAGTACTGCGCCGCCCGCTGCACGCCCGGCGCCTCCATTAAACCCCTCCGTTAAACCCGCATGCAAACCGAGAATCCTACTCCTGCCACACGTCCGTTCATGAGCGGGCCGGAATTAACGCAACACCGGCCGAGCTCCTCCCGTCCGCCCTCAGTTTAAACGAGGCCAGACGCCGGCCAAGCTCCTACCGTCCGCCCTCTATTTACACGAGGCCAGACAGACAGTGGGCAAGAATCACACCCCTCCGCCGCTCCCCCATCTCCTCCTTCACCATTTTCTCCACTCTTTCGATGGCTTCCGATGAGCCGTTCTCCGGCATATTACCCGGCTGGGTGGCCCGCCGAGCCCTCCGGATACGGGCGAGGCCGCTCGGTGCTTCACCAACCTTGCTTGGCCCGACGGAGCCAGTTGCCGCCCCAAGCAGGCGCGTGGTTCAGCAACTCGCCGCTCCAGTTCAGCTTGATGAGGAGTGGCGAGTTGCTCCACGCCGGCACGACGGCTAGCATGCCGGTACGGGCGCCGTCGCTGCCGCGTCGTACCGCGCCACCAGTGTCTGCGGTGGCCGCGCCTCCCGTGTCTGTGGGCGCGCCTCCCGTGCCTGCGGCAGCGCCATGCAGGTAGAGACAGAAGCCGGGTGCATGGAGAGCGACGAGTCGGTGGCCAGCTTCTCCGTGTCCGCCGCCATCATCGAGGAGAAGTAGAACACGGGAGGCCGCCGCCACTTGGGACTCATGAAGGCCACCGCCGAGGCGACGACCGCGGATTCAGGTGGTTTCTTTGCTGCTTCGTCTCTTCAGAGGACCTTCGTCGACCCTGCAAGTGTCTGACGGACATGAGGAAGACAAAGGGATCCGCGGGCGGCCATTTAGAACTAAAATAAGTCTAGATACTTCCATTTCTAGGACAAGTATTTCCGGACGGAGGGAGTATTAATTATACAAGAGAGCCGGATTGGCACCTCTTAGTTCATGTAAATGTAATGAAATCCATCATGTTTATATGAAGATCCGGCTTTTTTATACGAAATCCTTCATGCTTATATGAAATCAGTCCGTGTTTGCACGAATTTCATCTGGTTGGTTAGAGTTGTAAAAATGTATGCCGCTGGCGTTTGATGTCGTCCTCCGCTTAAGGAAGCGGGAGGAAATTTGCCGGCTGCCGTTGGAGATGCTCTTTATGCTGGAAATAATAGAGTGACATCCAATCCATTTGTGTTAATTGCCTGTATGATTGTCCCTCTATAAAAAGTTAATTGCATGTACAGTGTACACGTGACTTGCAGGGTGGCTACAGCTTCGTACAGAAAGTTAAAAAGAAACAAGTCCATCCTTAATCTTGTATTCTAAGTACTCTGTGGGTTCCACTGTCAGTACAGTAGCAAAAGAAGTATATATTAAATAAGTAGAGTAATATATAATATAAAAATATAAAGTTAAAAGACAGAATTCGAACTCATGTCATCGCGTTGCGAGCATCCGGCGCTAACCAGCCCAGCACATTTTTGTTGTAGACCATGCCGGAGATATATCCCCATCTCTACTCTTATATATACTCCATTCGTTCCTAAATATTTATCTTTTTCAGATTTCAATGGACTACCACATACGGATGTGTATGTAGACATATTTTAGAGTGTAGATTCACTCATTTTGCTCCGTATGTCTTTTCAGGAAGGGGTCAGATTTGTCCTTGATTTATTTATGAGGTATCCAGATGGCACTGCACCGCCAAGAAAAGAGGGTAACATCAAAATTATGGACTACTTTTTTGAGTATGTTGGTAAGGTCCGGTCATAGTCACTTGTTGAAATCTCTAAAAAGACAAATACTCCCTCCGTCCGGAAATACTTGTCATCAAAATGGATAAAAGGAAATGTATCTAGACGTATTTTAGTTTTAGATACATCTATTTTTATCCATTTTGATGACAAGTATTTTCGGACGGAGGGAGTAGAAAACAGAGTTGGTGATGATGGTGTGCGTGCCATCCTGTAATATAGGCCGTCGGATTTATATCTAACGGATAGGAAAGAAACTATGGCAATTTTGCAAAAATATACCCACGCGTCTCTCCACGTTCACAAATAAGGCCTTCCCTCGTTCAACCTTTTCTCTCACAAGATAAACTACTCATACAAATGCATCTTGATGTTCCGTGCAACGCACGGGCAGCTAGCTAATTTCTTTTAAAATAGTTGCTGCGATAATTGGGTTGAAGTGATATATTTTATGTCTGCCCTGAATGATTTCAGATTCACTAGTAGTAACAAAGAAAAGGTTGCCTTGTTAATTAACAGAAAACAGGGTGAAAACTATCACATGAGGCCGGTAAAAACAAGGCACACTGGGTTCAACGTCATCGTCACTACAGCTGTGCGCGCGCGAGAAGTCTACATATCGAGGGGGCTACCGAGCGAGGCACCGAGGCACAATGTTTGAGAGAGAAACCAATTGACAGATTATGATCAGATCGAGTTGTCACCCTTCTACTGTCATTGTTGGGGGGGGGGGGGGGGGAGGGAGAGAAAGACGTATCGAGAGTGTGCGCGGTAAGGACAGATGCACAACTAGCGTGTGTGTGTGTGTGTGTGTTTGAAGAGGAGTAGATAGATTATTATCAAGATCGATGTGCCACCCTACTCCTTCGGTGCCGGGTAGTGTGTGTGTGTGTGTGTGTATGTTTGAGAGAGAGAAGCCAGTCGATAGATTAGTATCAAGATCAAGGTGTCACCCTACTCCTTCGGTGTTGGGAAGTGTGGGTGTGTGTGTGTGGGGGGGGGGGCAGTGACACTCACATATCTCTACTCTTATAAAAAAACAGAGTTGGTGATGATGGTGTTCCTTCCATCCTGCAATATAGGCCATCCGATTTATATCCGACGGACAGGAAGGAAACTATGGAAATTTTGCAAAAAGATACCCACACCCCTCTCCGCATTTGCAAATAAGGCATTCCCTCGTTCATCCTTTTCTCCCACAAGATAAACTTCTCATACAAATGCATCTTGATGTTCCGTGCAACGCATGGGCATCTTGCTAGTAGGGAGAAGGAGTTTGTGTGACACATATCTAGCTATATTAAGGGATAGGTAGATAGCATATGTGTGAGAGACATTATTATACTTTGAGACATTAGTGGCTGTGGGTGGGCGGAATTAAAGGGGTGGGCGTGTTAGACATAGAGAGCGTGTGTGTTTCTGTGTGAGAGACTTGTAGGACGGGGTAGAAAGACGAATTTAACCCTGACGGAGGGAGACAAATACACGAAGTGCGCGTGTGTGATTCCGATGCCCACAGGGAAATGAGATATGTATGCGTGTGAGAGAGATTGCACAATTCATTCATGTATCACTATCTAGCGATCGTGGACGTGCATCGCTTGAACATAAGTCAATATCTACTTCGTATCGTGGCCAAAGGTACAATATCGATTCAACGCTATAAAGATTGGACACTCACATATCACATTTTTTTCTATTTAAATAAACCTTTTCAGTTGTGCATGCCAAAGTTACAGTGATGTTTCTTCAAACAACCAATGTAGCTATCATGTATATGCACCATTGTTACTCTTGCATTCAAATTCATTAGTCTTGGATGATTTAAGTTTCTATTTTGAAGTAATATATGTAATATTCATATATGAATTCAACGAGTACGCAATTTATGAAATGGAGGCTATGTAATCATATGAGGTAACACTTTTAAGTAGCTGACTACAATATCCATTTCTTTTTGTGCGCCTCTACACTAACACGTCACTGCATTATGTTTAAAGTAAATAACCAATGGCACTAAATTATCTATTTACACGAGAAATACATAGGCTGAGCGTTTGATCCCTTTTTTTGTGAACGCGCCACTACACCCGTATGATTGGCCGTGCCCGTGTGAACGTCCAAGTTATCGGCGCATCATCCCGAGTTATTGTCTTTTTTTCTGGGGTGGACTTCACACCAGTTATTAACTGCTGACGCGTGCCCCATGTACACAGTCTAGCATGACCTTCCCGCTAGCACGGTCCAAAATTAGTTGAAACTGGATACGAACAATCCCGCGGGCGGCAAAATCTCCCGCCTCCTTCTAAAATTTCCGCCACCTTAGTCTTTAGCATGCGAAATCCCCCTTTTGTCCTTGGTGCACGGACACCAACAGTTACAATACCGCCCTCATCTACATGATAGGTCGGGGCTTCTTTGGTAACTTCCGGTTCCCCCACTACACGGCACCCCCATTTCCTCTCCCCCTCCCGCAAAAACGACTAACTCCACAGCACCAGAGCATCTTACATCACGCCGTCCGTACTTCATCGCCCTTTCTCCCCTCCCCTCTCGAAACCCTAGACTGCTCATCCACCGGCGTACCATAGCCCATTCACTGCCAGCGGCGTCCACCTCGCCGGATCTGCTTCTGCGGCCACATCTACCCCTCCCACCTCCCCTAGAAACAAGTAGACTGCTCATCCACCACTGTACCACAGCCCATTCAGTGCCGGCCTTGTCCACGGCGCTGGATCTGCTTCGCCGGTACTCTCGTCAACCGCCGCGCATCTGCAGCGGCTCATTCGTACTCCCCACCGGAGACGCTTCGTCCACACCCCCCGGAGCCACCCCACCGACGCCCCCGTCGACGGCCTCTGATCCTCTTCGCCGACACCTTCCTCAACCCTACCGGAGCTGCTTCGCCGACACCTTCCTCAACCCTACCGGAGCCGCTTCGCCGACACCATCGTCAACCCTACCAGAGTAGCTTCGCCTATACCATTCTCAACCCTACCGGGGCCGCTTTGCCAACTCACAAGTCCACGGCCTCAGATCCGCTTCCTCGCACCCTCATCCAACCTACCGGAGCAGCTTCTGACGCCCCGTCCACGGCCGCAGATCCGCATCGTCGACACCACCCTTAACCCAACCACCGGAGCAGCTTCTGACGCCCCGTCCATGGCCGCAGATCCGCATCGTCGACACCATCCTTAACCCAACCACCGGAGCAGCTTCTGACGCCCCGTCCACGGCCGCAGATCCGCATCGTCGACACCATCCTTAACCCAACCACCGGAGCAGCTTCTGACGCCCCGTCCACGGCCGCAGATCCGCGTCGTCGACACCATCCTTAACCCAACCACCGGAGCAGCTTCACCTATGCCCTCGTGCACGGCCACAGATCCGCTTCGCCCACACCGTAGTCCACCCTACCGGAGCCGCTCCACAAACACCCTACTCGACGGTTCTAGATCTCCTTACCGGACCCCGACAGCCAGCGCAGCGTCATCACCCTCGACGTTTCTAACCTAATTCCCACCGTATGGAGAGATGCCAAGCACCCGCCACGGCCTAGGTACTTGTCACCTTTAAACCCGTCCAACATGACCTGCCCGATGTACTTCAAATATACTAACCGGTCGCTGTTACCTATTATGCAGCTGGCAAAAACTACAAGGACGATGTTTCTTCTGGATCTAACAGCTTGGCCATCCAAGATCCTGGACTGAGGCATTGCTATGATCTTGTAAGCGCGTCTCTCTCTTGTATTGTTCTGTGCCTGCCAGCGTGCTTTGCTAGGATTTTCGACCAGTAATCCCTTTGTGCAGACAATGATTTCTACTACTGGCTGCTAAATTAGATATGTAGATGTCATACATGATACTACCTCGTACCTCCGTTCCTAAATATAAGTCTTTCTAGAGATTCCACTATAGGTTACATACGGAGCAAAATGAGTGAATCTACACTCAAAAATGCATCTATATACATCTGTATGTGGTCCATACTGGAATCTCTACAAAGACATATATTTAGGAACAGGGGCAGTACATTACACAAAATCGTAGGTGGCATGTAGGAATTCCAGTGCACTACATTAGGCTCCCTTAGAGTGCCTGATAGTCCAGCATAGAGAGTCATGGCTAGTTTATGGTACGCACACAATCGTTAATTGGTTGTTTAAATATGCGCAAGGGATATGCAATGTAGTATCATGTAGAGATGTCTGAAATTAGCCGTGTCAACTTGTAGATAGGGTTACACAATGAAAAAGTACAAGATGTATGTGGCAATTTCATGGAACATCACAAAAAAAGGAGAGGCAGCGGTGAGCCTATACAGTGTCCTATGGTACGTCACTCCTCCATTGCAATCATCGTGACATGTTATTTGTATGCCAGTTCTATTAGCCAAGTTTCTTAGGGACAGTTATTACGAGTTATCCTAAGAAAATAAGCACCTGTGAATATAAGCTCCATGTAATAAGCCAACCAGTTCTTTTCATTGCGTTTTCAGCTTATCTTTGGTATGATCAATGGAAAGTCTAGATTGCATTATATTTTTTTCATTTTGCTGCCCATATGGAAATTACTTTGACTTGCAAACATCACAAATTGAACCCAGTGCAGCAATTAATATGATAGGAAAATAGACCATCACTATTTGCTCAAAATGCAAATACAAAGATACCATCTACTTGGCACAATCTACTTTGGTCAATGTTTTCCATAGAGATCCCATTGCCTAATTTAATCGAAGAACGCATGACCCACATTTAAATGAAGAACAATTATTTATTGAAATTAGATGGTCCAAGTGGCTGGTTATTATCGTATAGCAGCACCACCTGAAAGCATCATATAGCAGCAACATCAGCTCATAGCAACTCATCATACAGCAGCAGCAGTCTGCAATTCATCATATAGCAGCAGCAACTCATAGCAATTCATCATATAGCAGCAGCAGGAGCAGCTCATAGCAATTCATCATATAGCAGCAGCAGGAGCAGCTCATAGCAATTCATCATATAGCAGCAGCAGGAGCAGCTTGTAGCAACTCATCATATAGCAGCAGCAGCAGCTCATAGCAATTAATCATATAGCAGCAGCAGCAGCTCATAGCAACTCATCATACAGCAGTAGCAGCTCATAGCAATTCATCATATAGCAGCAGCAGGAGCAGCTCATAGCAATGCATCATATAGCAGCAGCAGAAGCAGCTCATAGCAATTCATCGTATAGTGGATCAGAATGAAAATTTGGCAAAAAATCAGAGGAGATCCTCACTTTGTTGGATGAGCTCATCCTTCAACAACACCTCAAGGCCATGGCCTGGGAAGAGGGGAGGGGGAATAAGGTGCCTTCTGCCGCAGTGTGGCATCAGCCGTAGTTGTGCAGCGCCCGCCGGAGTAGTGCGTTGGACGAACCACAGTGGAGCACTTGCTGGAGACCATGAGAATGAGGGGCGGCGCCAGAGGGAGGAGCAGCCAGGGAGATTTGCCCCTACCCGCCGGCCATGTAGCCTAGCTGGACATAGCATCATCGAGGACCAGGCCGGATGGGACCAGTGGCGACGGCTCGCTGGAGGAACCCTAGTGCTGCAGGCAGGGGATCGAGGTAGAGGGAAAGGGGAGAGGAGATGCAAGCGGGCAGGGCAATGAATGCTTGCGTGTTTGTTTTTACTTGAGGGTCAGGTGTGACATGGGCGTCACAGTTGCATTTTGAGTGTAATATAGGCAGACAACAGAGTCATTTCACTCTTCCCCTTCCCTTCAATTTTTAGTGAGGTTCTACCCGAAACACCCCCTCCAAAGCGAAATTAGTTAAGCCCAAGCCCATAACTCAAAAATGACTTCTTTACATATTTTATGGCTTATTTTGACAATATGCCCTGAAAAGGCGGAATCGAACTGGCCCTTAACCTGCAATTCAATTGTGCGTGCAATGATGAATCACTCCTGCCTGCTATCTGTACATTTAGGCATCATCATACATGGCATAACCTAATACATGTGCATTCGATTGTAGAATCTGGAATATGCAATGTTTATGTTAGTTCATACATTGCACATGATGTTTAAATGCCCCTTAAATCTGGTCAGTCAAGTGATGGTCTTTAAGCCTCCTTCTTTGCTTCTTTTCTTGATATGTAAGATTTGCTCACACATCTATTCAATTGCTTGTTTGCATCAGCCAGCCATACTAGGACTGTTTGCTTTGATTACTTGATGTTCTTGACCTAACACTCTAACAGAGCTTGTCAACGATTTAAACACTAAGGGCTGCTGTAGTGGGGCCTTGCCTAACTCATAGGTGACATAAAGGTTTGGCTGTACACTACAGCAGGCTCTCCAAGAGTACCTGGAGATCCAGTTCGAAGGTATGCCTAGTTTTTACATAGTGCAGACATAGTAAATGCTCATTTCATTGTGTGCAAGTGCAAGAGATGCGGCATGTTTCATTATGTGGTGTTGTTTTGTTATAATCTCATCCTTTTGTGTTCACAGACTGGAAAGTATGCATATTTATCTTCCAAGGAGACGAGTAACTAGTTTGTGTCACCTTGCAGAGGGGGTGCAATGAAGATAAGATTGAGGATTTCCAAGTACAAGATGTTAGGAAGGAGCCTTGCAAGAGAAGTAGGAGCTGCGCTGAGCCTCTTCAACCTGCTAAGGTAAGTCACTGTATGCAACTCAACAGTTCAATTCCTTGTTTGTTTCAGGCATAGTTAATTTTCTCTTTTCAATTGCTTTATTTGTCCTCAGTTAATGAGATGCCCAAATAATCATGCCTGATGTTCGGTACTTGTATCACTATTAGTTGACATAATTAAAGGCCTTACCATTTAATTACTCTGCCGAAGTGTGCCTGAAGCTTTGAAGTCTATTAACCAACTATTATTGCATGAGGCTCACAATCTAGTTTATACTACGCTAATGATTGCATAGTTTTGCCTGCTGTAGTATGTTTGTATGAAACCCTGTGCTGTTCATTATGCTCCCTAAGAATTTAATTGAGGCACAGAATGGCCAACTGCTTGCTTACTTATACGCAACGTGTTGTCTAAATTTGTAACTTGTCTGTGTTTTCGATTGGGCCCCAACATCATGCTCCTCTGGTGAGCTAAGAGGGATTTCTATATGCAGGCTGCACAGACTATCTTTTTTATAATTTTTAAAATATCACCTACTTATGCTTCATGACGTGTAACATTTTTTTGAAAGTGACATGTAACATTATTGTTAGTCCTGTTTTGCCATGTAGTACAAAATAGTGTCTTGTTCGCTTCACTGTTGTAACTATATATTTGCCCTAGTCATGTGTACTTACAGAAACATTTCAGGATGAAGTGACATCAACACAAAGATCTGCGAGCAGTGCGGCATGGCCGTTACCGAATGATTATGGATTGGAATTGGAATGTGCTGATGTTCTCGAGCATCAACTAGAGGTGGCAAGACAACGTGTACATGATTGTCAACGTATAATCAACAAGTTGAGACTAGACATGCATGTATTAGATGCAGGAGTCAACAAAATGAAACAAGACACTGAGGTAACCATGAAGGAATTGGAGATTTTGCAGACTGAAATTTGTGCTATCTGAATCCGGCCAATCCTATTTTCTGAAGAGATTATAGTTCAAATGGAGTTAAGTTGATGCGCTTCCATGGTGTATGAGCTGTATTTGCCCAGTGTATGTAATTTGCTGTTTGTGTATGCTTTATTATCACCTGTGCCGAACCATAATGCCCAGTGGGTATAATCGGCTGTAATTTCTTTATTGTATAGTGTAGGATTATTCTACCTTTCTATGCCTTGATCTCTTTGTTGTATAGTGTATGCTTTTTAGAGGTGATAGTATTGAGTAGGATAATTCTTTGAATATGCTATATCGTTCAAACGGGGGCCAACTCGCCTGACCATGGCCCTTCACGGGCCGTCGGATCCATGGGCCTTCTACGTCTCGTAGGATCCATGGGCCTTCTACGTCTCGTAGGATCCATGGGCCTTCTACGTCTCGTACGATCCATGGGCCTTGTACGTCTCGTAGGATCCATGGGCCTTCTACGTCTCGTAGAATCCATGGGCCTTCTACGTCTCGTAAGATCCATGGGCCGCCAACTCATTTATGGGTCTTGTACGGGCCTTTAATGGGCCGTAGATGGGCCTTTAATGGAAATCGTATGTTTTATGGGCTGACCATAACGGGCCGTTAATAGGCCGTATTTGGTGATGCTATGAAAATGGCCCAACAGACTAACGGTCCACAAATGGGCCGACTGTAACGACGGGCTGAATTTGGCCCACAAGCAGAAAATGACAGTAACGGGCCGTAAGTAACCGAATGCTGCAAATGAGCCCAAGAATAAATGGGCCCTCAGAAGGCCGAAAGTTAACTTGGGCTGGAAACGGCCCAACGGAATAACGGGCCGTTAATGGGTATAAAGTGATACACTGTTCATTACGGGCCAGTTTCACCACGGGCCGTTAATGGGTGTAAAGTAATACACTGTTCATTACGGGCCAGTTTCAACATGGGCCGCTAATGGGCCAAGAGTTACAAAGGGCCTCATATGGGCCGAAAGACGTCGTGGGCTATACATGGGCCAGAAGTGAAAATAGGCTGGAATCATATTGGATGGCCCAGATGATGCTACTGGCCCTAATTCGGATAGGGCGTAACGGGCCTTGGGTTAGCGGGCTGTAAATGGGCTATATGCGAACAGGCCGTTAACAGGCTTTCCATGGGCCGGCCCGCCAGCTTTTGACCAAGTCTAACGGGCTGGCCTTTTCACAGGAATGGGCCACTATTGGGCCGTGCCACGTGTCAACGTATCATAGGCGCCTTCTGTCCAGTGAGTGGATGACATCTGTCCCAACGATGAGCTGACACGTGTTTCCTTAAGCCAATGATGATTTTACACGTGGAAAATCCCCATTGGTCGGGGCTGTTAACGGGTTATCGGATTCAAAACCCGACCCGATAGCTTAACGGCGTTCCGTTACGGTGGATGCCACGTGTCGGTCACCCTTGACGAAAGCACTTCTGTGACGTGCGATTTATCGTCATGGAAGTGGACACTTCCGTGATGATAATTTTGGTAATGTCATGGAACACTTCTACGACAGCACAGGTATGACTATCTTGATTCTGTCATAAATTTGTCATGGATGTACATGCATGACAAAAAATATGACCTACTGTGACAAACACGTATCACCACGGAAGTGTATTTTTTTGTAGTGAACACTTTCACTTAGCCATAGGAGTTTGACGGTGGGTCTACGATATAGCCCCTGGTATGTACGCAGTTATCCCAATACAGTGCGTTACATAGGTGACCTTAAGAACGGCCCTTTTCATGTAATACGAAAGGAATCGCGAAAGATTCTAGTAAGTCATCGAGTGGTTGACCAGCTCTCGCCGCATCATGACAGTCCGTTTTCGGCTTTCTCTACTGAGGTGCTCGTCCGGATAAACCGGGACACAATCGCAGTAGTTCTCCCTTTACTACCCTAGCCGATATAGCGGAACGTAAGGTAGTAAGCACAGGAGCCGGGCAACCCAACTATTGACCAAAGACATGATTCGAAGCTGGTGCATATAAGGCCAAACTTGTGACACCGAAGTGTGCTATAAAGCTGTTCGAACTTGTCGGCAACTCATTTGTTCCCATATCGAGCCCCTGGCAATCTATGCCGAGGTGCGAGTGTGAAACAACCGGAAAAATTCAGCTCTTTAGAAAAAGCGAATACTGGATACGGATTATGTTCACTTGAACCTGATTGATATGTCAATTGCCATTATACAAATAATAACGCCATGACCCAGGCTATTTGACATGCCGGTGGTCGAAGGCTGACGGAGAAGGCACTTTACAGGCTCGACATAGAGAGTGCGGTCTACACAAAATTATTTGGACCTCCTGTCGCACGTCTGTGCCGCCTTGCCTCGGTGAAAGGATTCCTTAACAGGAATAACCTTTGGGTAAGTGTATGAAGCCGAACTCCGAAAGAGTCCGTGAGATGACCAGTGTTTGAGCCACCTGTGATAAAAGATAAAAAAATAGTTAGAAAAGAAAAGGAGGAAATGGGAGTGCTTGTAGGCTTGTCCGTATTGTGCCTCCGCCGATGACCAGGGTATTTTAAGTACATAATTATGCATGCGCGGTATAAACTTCACGTGTGTGTGAGGCGAACGACGGAGGCCGAACTACTAATCCAGCTCTAAGATTGATCGGTTCCATTTAATAGAGACCGGCGGCTTAATGGCCGATGAGTTATGCGGCTTGATGAGGCCGCTTTGTACTTCGGCTGTAATAGCCGTAGTATGATCCTCTGTACGGAGGGAGTGTTCCGTATTTCCATTTATTGTTATGACGCCGCGTGGACTGGGCATTTTAAGTTTTGCGCAGGCGTAGAGTGGGGCCGCATTAAAACGAGCAAAAGCGGTATGCCCCGGAAGTGCATGGTAGCTACTGTGGAACGGGGCAATATCAAAGGTCAAGCCCTCGCTTCGGAAGTTGTTCGGCGAACCGAAAACGACTTCCAGTGTGATGGAGCCCGTGCAGTGAGCTTCTACGCCGGGTAATGCTCCCTTGAGGATAGTTGTGGTGGGCTTGATTCTTGAAGGATCAATGCCCATTTTGCAGACAGTGTCTTGGTATAGTAGATTAAGGCTACTGCCGTCGTCCATAAGGACTTTCGTGAGATGGAACCCATCGATAATTGGATCGATGATCAGAGCTGCCAAACCTTCGGGATGGATATGGCTAAATTTTGGGGGGACCAGCTCTATGGCGTATGCGTCCCGTGGTGCGCGCCTGCGCTCCCCTGTAGGGGTGTGCGTCACGTATACCATGTTTATGGTTTTCTCTTTGGGGGGAAATTGCTTCTGAACCCCGGTATTCGACTGAGGAGTCTCTTCTTCATCGCTGTCACTGGGCGGCCCCTTCCCCTTGTGTTCGGCATTAAGCTTGCCGGCTTGTTTGAAGACCCAGCAGCTTCTATTAGTGTGAGTAGCTGGTTTATCGGGGGTGCCATGAATCTGGCAGGGCCGATCCAGTATCTTGTCTAGATTGGATGGTCCTTCTCTATTTTCCTTGAATGGCTTTTTCTGTTGACCGGGTTAGGAGCCGCTGAATCTGGCGTTGACCGCCGTGTCTTGCGTTATTTCGTTATTATTGCGACGCTTGTGTTTATTGCGTCGTGGCTTGCCGTTGCCATCTCGGACTATTGAAGTGCCCGGATCGCTGGCGCTGTTACTCCTACGAGCGAGCCAACTGTCTTCTCCCGCGCAAAAGCGGGTCATTAGAGCGGTAAGGGCTGCCATGGATTTTGGTTTTTCTTGACCGAGGTGGCGGGCGAGCCACTCATCCCGGACGCTGTGTTTGAAGGCCGCGAGGGCTTCAGCGTCCGGACAATCGACAATCTGGTTCTTTTTAATTAAGAACCTAGTCCAGAGCTTCCTGGCTGACTCTCCGGGCTGCTGGATGATGTGACTTATGTCATCGGCATCTGGTGGCCGGACATATGTACCTTGGAAGTTATCGCGAAAGGCGTCTTCCAGGTCTTCCCAGATGCCAACGGAGTTCTCTGGAAGGATGTTTAACCAGTGCCGCGCTGGTCCCTTTAGTTTTAGTGGGAGGTATTTGATGGCATGGAGATCATCACCGTGGGCCATGTGGATATGGAGAAGAAAGTCCTCAATCCATACCGCGGGATCTGTTGTTCCATCATATGATTCAATATTCATGGGTTTAAACCCTTCTGGGAATTCGTGCTCCATTACTTCATCAGTGAAGCAAAGTGGGTGTGCGGCGCCTCTATATCGGGCGACGTCACGGCGTAGCTCGGATGGAGTCCGTCTGCGGTTCTCGGCCCGGGCATGATTATGATTGTTGCGTCCAGCTAGGTAGCCATTGTCGCGTGTCGGGCACGCCCCCACAATCCATAGATCGGTCTATTCTGCCCTTCTCTACTGTCCAAGTTCTACCGCAGGTCATATGTATGCCCCCAGGCTGTTTTATGTCTACTTTTACGATGAGGTAGTGCGGGCCGGTGTTCGGGTTGCCGCTTTGTCCCGACCACGTGGTGGTTGGTCAGCCGCTTTGCGCAATGATGGTATGAGCTCCAATGCCTCGTTATCAAACTGAGGTAGCAATTTATGCTTCGGATAACTTTTGGTTGAGCGCTCGAGGCCGTATTCCTCGGCTGCCAGGACGTTAGTCCACCTGTCATTGAGCAGATCCTGATCAGCTTGAAGCTGTTGCTGCCTCTTTTTTAGGCTCCTTGAAGTGGCGATTAGCCAGCGCTTAAAGCGTTCCTGCTCGAGAGGTTCCTCGGGCCCGATGAAGTCTTCGTCACCGAGGCTCACCTCATCCTCGGAGAGTGGCAGATAATTGTTGTCCTCCGAGTCTTCGTTTATGGCCTGTTCATCAGGGCTAACTTGCCCATCTTCCTGATTGTCCTGTTCGGCAGTTTGCTCGTCGGGGTCTTCTCTGTCTTCGGCACCGTCCAGAGTGTTATCTTCTCCTATGCCGGTATTGCTATTTTTTCTGTGGCGTGATTTAGAGCGGCGCCGCTGATGTCGGCGCTTTGGTTGTATCTTGGGAGGTTCATCCTCGACTGGATCTTCCTCGTTATCGCCATTATTCTCTTTAGGTGTGTCTACCATGTACACATCGTATGAAGAAGTGGCCGTCCCGTGCCCGGTAAACGGCGGGTTTTGGCCCTGCTCCTCTTCAACATCGTTGTCTATGCCGTTGATATCTTTGGAGCCGTAATCAAGCGTGTCGGTTAAGTCTTCAACAGTGGCTATGAAGTGGGCGGTGGGTGGGGAGCGAAATTCTCCATCATCAGCCTCCAGTTCGAACGAGATATAATTCGGCTATGAGTCCCCCGCTAAGGAGAGTGTTTTTAATGAATTTAGCACATCGCCTAAAGGTGAGTGCCGGAAGATGTCCGCGGAGCTGAATTCGACGATCGATGTCCGATCGAGTTCGACATACGCGGACGCACGTGGTTTGGAACCTGTAACCGGAAACGAGTCCAAGGCTCCGGTGGCGTGGATTCCACCTGAGGTTGGGTCAGTGTGCGGCTCCAACGCCGCTGAGTCTGCGGCTTCCGTGGCGGGGTTGAGCTTCCCGTCCCCGGACGACGTGATCTGCTCTGGATCTAGGGCCAGAGCGGTTACAGGCGCTAACTCCTGGGTGTGGTCCGATGACAGATTTAAGTAATGTTCATCGCGATGGCAGGGAACGGCTGCCGTGGGCTCGAATCCATCGAAGATCAAGTCTCCGCGGATATCGGCGACGTAGTTCAAGCTTCCAAATCTGACCTGATGGCCAGGGGCGTAGCTATCAATCTGCTCTAGATGGCCAAGCGAGTTGGCCCGCAGTACGAAGCCGCCGAATACGAAGATCTGTCCAGGGAGGAAGACTTCTCTCTGGACAACATTGTTGTAGATGATTGACGGGGCCATCAAACCTCTTGAAGACGATGCAGCGGAACTCTCAATGAAAGCACCAATGTCGGTCAAAACTAGCGGATCTCGGGTAGGGGGTCCCGAACTGTGCGTCTAAGGTCGATGGTAACAGGAGACGGGGGACACGATGTTTACCCAGGTTTGGGCCCTCTCTATGGAGGTAATTACCCTACTTCCTGCTTGATTGATCTTGATGAATATGAGTATTACAAGAGTTGATCTACCTCGAGATCGTAATGGCTAAAACCCTAAAAGTCTAGCCTGTATGACTATGATTATGGTCGCCTCTACGGACTAAGCCCTCTGGTTTATTTAGACATCGGAGGGGACTAGGGTTGTACAAAGTCGGTTACAGAGAAAGGAATCTTCATGTCAGGACACCAAGCTTGCCTTCCACGCCAAGGAGAGTCCCATCCGGACACGGGAGAGAGTCTTCGGTCTTGTATCTTCACAGCCCATCAGTCCGGCCTACGTATCATAGTCCGGACGCCCAAGGACCACTTAATCCAGGACTCCCTCACCCCCTCCTCCGACGGCCCTTCCTCCCCCTCGATTCAAGATGACGGCTCTCGCGCGACGGTGGCGAGGCTCTGGACCTAATGCGATCTCTTTTCATTACATTGGAGCAATATCCGAACTACGCCCAGCCTGTACTAGGGGTTGAGAGCAGGGAATTTTACGTCCCACCCACCACCCACTTCATAGCCACTATCAAGGACTTAACTGACATGCTCGATTACGGCTCCGAAGACATCGACGCTATGGATGCCGATGCCGGAGAGGAGCAGGCCCAAAACCCGCCGTTCACCGGACGCTAGACGGCCACCTCTTCGTATGACGTGTACATGGTGGATACAACCAAAGAGAATAACGGCGATGACAAAGAAGACCCAGTCGAGGATAAACCTCCCGAGACACAGCCAAAGCGCCGACATCAGCGGCGCCGCTCTAAGTCATGCCGTGGAAAAGACAGCAATACCGTCACGGGAGACAACAACACTCCGGACGATGCCAAAGACAAAGAAGACCCCGTTGAGCCAACTTTCGAACAGGACGATCAGGAAGATGGGCAAGTTAGCTCTGATGTACAGGCCGTAAACGAAGACTCGGAGGATAGTAGTTATCTTCCACTCTCCGAGGATGAGGTGAGCCTCGGCGACGAGGAATTTATCGTGCCTAAGGAACCTCTCGAGCAGGAGCGCTTTAAGCGCCGCCTAATTGTTACCGCAAGGAGGCTGAAAAAGAAGCAGCAGCAGCTTCAAGCTGATCAAGATCTGCTCAACGATAGATGGACCAACGTCCTGGCAGCCGAGGAATACGGCCTCGAGCGCCCAACCAAAAGTTACCCAAAGCACAAATTGCTACCTCAATTCGATGATGAGGCACTTGAGCCTGTACCATCAGCGCGTAATGCGTCTGACCGACCACCACGGGGCCGGGACAAAGCGGCAACTCAAGCCGAACACCAGCCCATACTACCTTGCCGTAAAGGTAGAAACATAACAGCTCAGGAATATACATATGACCTGCGGCAGGACCTGGACAATAGAGCAGGTCAGACCAGATCGATCTATGGATCGCGGGGGCGTGCCCCGACGCGGGGCGACGGCTATCTAACTGGACGTGACAAGCATAATCACGCCCGGGCCGAAAACCGCAGACAGACTCCATCCGAGCTACGTCACGACTTGGCCCGATATAGAGGCGCCGCACACCCCCTCCGCTTCACTGATGAAGTAATGGAGCACGAATTCCCAGAAGGGTTTAAACCCGTGAACATCGAATCATATGATGGGACAACAGACCTCGCGGTTTGGATTGAAGATTTTCTTCTCCATATTCATATGGCCCGCGGTGATGATCTTCATGCCATCAAATACCTCCCGCTAAAACTCAAGGGACCAGCTCGGCACTGGTTGAACAGCCTGCCGAAAAACTCCATTGGTAGCTGGGAGGACTTGGAAGATGCCTTCCGCGACAACTTCCAAGGTACCTATGTCCGACCTCTGGATGCCGACAACTTAAGTCACATAGTTCAACAGCCTGGAGAGTCAGCCAGGAAGCTCTGGACTAGGTTCTTAATTAAAAAGAACCAAATTGTTGATTATTTGGACGCCGAAGGCCTCGCGGCCTTTAAGCATAGCGTCCGAGATGAGTGGCTCGCCTGCCACCTCGGCCAGGAAAAACCGAAATCCATGGCAGCCCTCACCGCGCTCATGACCCGCTTTTGTGCGGGAGAAGATAGCTGGCTGGCTCGTAGAAGCAATAGCACCAGTGATCCGCGCACTTCCGAAGCCCGGGGTGGCAACGGCAAGCTACGACGCAATAAACACAAGCGTCGAAACAATAATGAAGGAACGCAAGACAAGGCGGTCAACGCCGGATTCAGCGGCTCCAAATCCAGTCAACGGAAGAATCCATTTAAGGCAAACAAAGACGGACCATCCAGTCTAGACAAGATACTCGACCGACCCTGCCAGATCCATGGCACCCCCAATAAACCAGCCAATCATACCAACAGAAGCTGTTGGGTTTTTAAACAGGCTGGCAAGCTCAATGCCGAACACAAGGGGAAGGGGCCGCCCAGTGACAGCGATGACGAAGAGACTCGCCAACCGAACACCAGGGGACAGAAGCAATTTCCCCCCGAAGTAAAAACAGTAAACATGATATATGTGACACACATCCCTAAAAGGGAGCGCAAGCGCGCACTACGGGACGTCTATGCTATAGAGCCGGTCGCCCCAAAAATTTAACCCATGGGCGGCCTGCCCGATCACTTTTGATCGCAGGGACCACCCAACCAGTATACGTCACGGAAGTTCGGCAGCTCTGGTCCTCGACCCAATTATCGACGGGTTCCATCTTATGAGAGTCCTTATGGACGGCGGCAGTAGCCTCAATCTACTCTACCAAGACACTGTCCACAAGATGGGCATTGATCCTTCGAGAATCAAGCCCACCCCAACTACCTTCAGGGGAGTAATACCTGGCGTAGAAGCCCACTGCATGGGTACTATTACATTGGAAGTCGTCTTCGGTTTGCCAAACAACTTCCGAAGCGAAGACTTGATCTTCGATATTGTCCCATTCCGCAGTGGCTATCATGCACTGCTCGGACGGATCGCTTTTGCTCGTTTTAATGCGGTCCCACACTACGCCTATCTAAAGCTTAAGATGCCCGGTCCATGAGGCGTCATCACGATAGACGGAAATACAGAACGCTCCCTCCATACAGAGGAGCATACTGTGGCTGTTGCAGCCGAAGTACAAAGCGGCCCCATTAAGCCGCCGGCCTCTACTACACAGGACCGGTCAATTTCAGAGCTGGATTAGCAGTTCGGCCTCCGTCGTTCGCCTCATATACTCGCGAAGTTTGTTTCGCGCATGCATGATTACGCACTTAAAATACCTTGCTCATCGGTGGAGGCACAATACGGACAGGCTTACAATGCGGTTCACACTCCTATAGCCTTCTTCCTTTTTCTAACTATTTTTTATCTTTTACTATAGGTGAATCAAAACCTGTTCATCCTACGGACTTACAAGGACTCTTTCTGAGTTCGGCTTCGTATAAATAACCAATGGCTATTCCTGTTAAGGAATCTTTTTGCCGAGGCAAAGGCAGCGCAGACGTGCGACATGAGGTCCAAATGATTTTTTGTAGACTGCACACTTTATTTCAAACCTGTAAAGTGCCTTTTCCCCAGCCTTCGACCCCTGGCATGTCAAATAGCCTGGGTAGTGGTGGTGTAATCTGTAAAATTGCGTTTGACGTATAAATCAGATTCCAGTGAACATAATCCGTATTCAGTAATTGCTTTTTCCAGAACTGAATTTTGCTTCTTCGGTTGTTTCACACACGCACCTCGGCTCGAATCGCCAGGGGCTCGATACGGCAACATATGCGTTGCCGAAAAGTCCGAACAACTTTATAGCATACTTCGGCCGTCACGAGTTTGGCCTTATATGCATCAGCTCCAAATCATGTCTTTGGTCAATAGTTGGGTATCCCGGCTCCTGTGCTTACTACCTTACGTTCCGTCCTATCGGCTAGGGTAGTAAAGGGAGAACTACTGCAATTGTATTTCCGGTTCACCTGGTCAAACACCTCAGTAGAGAAAGCCGAAAACTGACTGTCATGATGCGGCGAGAGCTGGTCAACCACTCAATGACTTATCAGAATCTTTCGTGATTTGTTCCGTATTACACGAAGGACCATTCTTCTGGTCACCTATGTAACACACCGTATTCGAATAAACGCGTACATACGAAGGGGCTATATCGTAGACCCACCGTCAAACTCCTATGGCTAAGTGAAGGTGTTAAAGCCTTATAGTCCGATTGCCTAGTTCGCCGCACTGACACCTCCTTCACGGACCAAGACGTTGGGTCAAGTGTAGTCAGTTGCTATTCCGAACACCCCCGCATTATATGTGAGGGGGCTGAAGCCGACGACTGGCAAACTTTCAGATTACATAAAACGGCCGCACAAGAGGAAATACCTTTCGGAAAAAGGCATAAATATAACACAGCCTTAATATATTATAATATTGTTATCGCGATTCTGATACATTCACTCGAACATCATATCCTTCGAGCACTGACCCTCCATCAGGCGGGCGCCCTCTAGGACATCCTCAAAATAATGCTCCGGCGTGTGATGGTCCTTGCCCCCGGGTGGACTCTTTGCTGCAATATCGGTGGCCTTCATCTTTGCCCAGTACGTCTTGACGCGGGCAAAGCCGGACCACGACGTCCTTCATGGTAGATCCGGATATCTTGTGGAGCTCGGCCCACTGGGCCATCTGTTTGTTCAGCAACAACGGACGCTTTGGCATGCTGAATTGTGGCCAGAAAAGCTTCTCCGTTGCATGTCCTTCTTGCACTTGGAAAAACTGCGCTGCATTAGAGACACTCTTCGGCAGATCCAAGAATGCGTCTAGAGAACTCCACATTTGATTAAGCAGGGCATACTTTGGATCGCCGAATTTAGTCTGTAATAGAAAGGGCTTACCGGCCGCTATCTCCCCAGCTTGCCGGATCTCCTCCCGAGCCGCTCTTGACTCGGATCGTGCCTCTCGTGCCTCTTGTAAGGCCTTGTCGAGATCAGTCGCCTTGGCTTTGTTATCCTTCTCGAGTGATTTGCATCGGCCAGTGGCATCCTTTAGCTCTCGCGCCATGATAGATACTCTCTCCTTGCACTGGCGCCGAGCAGCCTGTTCGTCCTTTAACTCAGCAGCTACCTTCTTGGCAGCCCCATTACTCACTATGGCTTGCTCCTTGGCCCGGGCAAGTTCAGCCCGAAGGGTCTCAACCACGGCAGCACTATCTGCAGTTATGGATGTCTCAGTATATAATTCTCAGCTTCGTGCTCATATTATTATACATGCATAAGCCGACAACCCCAAAACATACCTTGTGCCTCGTCGAGCCGCCTGTTAATAAGAGTGATGTCGTCATCCGCCACATCAAGTTTCTGCTTCAGATCTGCAACTTCTGTAGCTTGGGCAGTCACCATGGACGTAACAACCTGTGTTCAAATTAATTAAGTTATTTCCTGGGCATATCTTTTTGATCCTCTGATCGCCTCCCTTTGGACGCCAACCAGAGTCTCAGGGGCTACTATCTATACACAGGTGCATTTTCTCATGTAGAGAGCGATTGACGATATTACATTGCATACCTCGAAGCCTCTTAGCAGGCCTGTGCAAGCTTCATTCAATCCGCTTCTCGCGGACAGAATCCTCTCAACTACTGTACCTATTAAGGTACGATGTTCCTTTGAGATGGACACATTTTGCAACATGTCCATCAATGTATCCGTCGCTTTCGGATTCCTAGAAGTAGCTGCAGAAGTACGAACTCCCTTCGAAGGGATATGTTTACTCGACCCTAGAGTCGTCTTCGGCTGTAAACCGGATAGTCCGGGGCCTTTATTGTTGGTCCTTGTAGGGGCTGCACATCCCGGACCCTGGACGATCGAAGTATCACCTTCGGGTGTTGTCTTTATTGTCCCCCGCACCACTTGTTGATCGGGAGAGATCCTCCGGGACGACACCTCGAAGTCGTCCGTCCTATTGGGCGAGGAGGCCTGTGGAGGCGTCTCGCTTTCCATCATCTCTGGAAGCAGATCCCCCAAGGAGGAGGACTGTTGAGGAAGACTGCGGGCCGGACTGCAAACATATATTTTAGATGTTACCCTTGTAACCTGAAAGGAACGGGACATGTTTAAAACACCCTTGTTCACTTACGATTCGGCCAAAGGCTTGTCCTTACGGAGGGACTGCGCGATAACGTCGTCCTCTGAACCCGAACCTCCTGAGAGGGACATCTTCCCTCGCTTGGGAGCTTCCACCTCCAAATCTTCGGAGGCGGTCCTTTTCTTCCCATGGGGAGAAGGGATATCAGCTTCTCCTTCCCCTTCGTCTTCTGAAGAAGGAGTTCCAGTCTCCCCGGACATAGCGTCCGGTGTACCTTTAGAGTGGAGGCCACCTTTGGCCTTATTGCTTTCCTCCTTGTCCTCCTTCGCCGGCACTTGATACGGTGCCGGAGCCAACATCCTTGTTAACACAAGATCAGCTGAGTCTTCGGGAAGAGGGGCCGAACACCTGATTCGTTCTGCCTTCTTTATCCAGCCCTGGTCGAAGGTAGGTTTCTCAGTATATTTCTACAGGATAATCAACTAAGCCGTGTTCAGGAGTCGAGTGCTTATCGAGGTGTCCGGATGGTTGCAGTCGAGGCCGATGTCCTCGGTTGTATCCGGCCACTGCTTTCGGGTCCCAAAAAATAACTTCCACATTCCTCTGTGCGTCGTGCCGAAGAAGTGCCATGCCGAAGAAGTGCTGAAGGGTCCGTGGTCCTTCTGGATTGAACTCCCACATACAGAGGAGCCATCACTGGCACGGCAGGACCTGGCGGACTAGCATTACCTGGATTACGTTGATGAGGCCGGTGTCCTTTTCAAGGAGGCTCCGGATGCGGCTTTGTAGCGTCTGCACTTCATCAATTGATCCCCAGTCCAGCCCCTTATTAATCCATGATGCAAGTCGTAATGGAGGACCAGATCGGAACACAGGTGTAGCTGCCCACTTGGTACCACGGGGTTCAGTGATGTAAAACCACTCTCGCTACCATAGGTTGGAAGTTTCCGTGAAGGAGCCTTTGGGCCAAAGAGTATTGGTGAGCTTGCTCACCATAGCACCTCCACACTCCGCTTGCTCCCCATCGACTACCTTCGGCTTCACATTAAAGGTTTTGAGCCATAAGCCGAAGTGTGGGGGAATGCGGAGAAAGGTCTCGCACATGACAATGAACGCCGAGATGTGAAGAAAGGAGTCCGGAGCTAGATCATGAAAGTCTATCCCGTAATAGAACATGAGGCCACGAACGAAGGGGTGGAGAGTGAACCCTAGCCCCCAGAGGAAGTGGGAGATGAATACGCCCCTCTCGCTGGATCTGGGAGTGGAAATAACCTGTCCCTTGGCAGGGAGCCTGTGGAGGATTTCCCCGGTCAGGTACCTTGCCGCCCGGAGCTTCGCGATATCCTCCTCTGTGACCGAGGAGGCCACCCACCGGCCTTGAGGGCTGGATCCGGACATGACTGGGAGGCTTGGAGCAACTAAGTTGAAACCTGGGTGCTGGAACTCGAGGTTGGAAAGGTTGAGGAAGAGGTAGGCGTAGAGGAGAAAGACGGGTCTGTGCCCCTTTATAAAGGTGATGAATATTGAACGCCTCCTCATGGGCCTTAAAACTTGCATATTCCCAAGGAATCATGCCAACGGAGCGGTTTGATTACCCATGCCCGTATTGATGAAAATCCCGCAATAAAGGGACACGATCTCTACTTCGACAAGATGTGCCAATAAAACCACATCTTGAAACGTGGAGCAGGAGGCTAAAAAACGGTTCGAAATAATGGCCGGGCAACGATGTGATGTCACACTACAAAAGTTGTCAGTAGATTGGATTCATGAAATATTATACTCTCTGCGGTCGTGTGTGGTACTTGTTTTTGCAGAGCCGGACACGTTTTCTGGCTGCTTTGGAGTATTCGGAGGAGGAACCCGCCTTGCAATGCCGAAGACAATCTGCACGCCGGACACCTCATCATTGAAGCCTGGTTCAGGGGCTACTCAGGGAGTCCTGGATTAAGGGGTCCTCGGGCGCCCGGCCTATAGGGCGTGGGCCGGACTGATGGGCTATGAAGATACAAGACATAAGACTTCTTCCCACGTCCGGATGGGACTCTCCTTGGCGTGGATGGCAAGCTTGGCGTTCGGATATGAAGATTCCTTTCTCTGTAACTGACTTTGTACAACCCTAGTCCCCTCCGGTGTCTATATAAACCGGAGGGTTTAGTCCGTAGAGGCAATCACAATCATACAGGCTATACATCTTAGGTTTAGCCATTACGATCTCGTGGTAGATCAACTCTTGTAACACTCATATTCATCAAGATCAATCAAGCAGGAAGTAGGGTATTACCTCCATCGAGAGGGCCCGAACCTGGGTAAACATCGTGTCCCCTGTCTCCTGTTACCATCGACCTTAGACGCACAGTTCGGGACCCCCTACCCGAGATCCGCCGGTTTTGACATCGACAGGAGGCGCTGCTACGGCCTTCTGTTGTGCCCCTCCTCGAGCTCAGGGGAAACCCTAGGTCTGGCTTCTCCAGACCGGATGGCGATGACATCTCGGTGTTGTCTTCTTTCTTGAAGGCGCTATCTTGCTCGCTCGTGTTTCCCCCGGTGATGTCCTTGATGATGTGTTTGCCGCTCTTGGTTTTGGATTGGTTGGTTCCAGGTGTGTTGTTTCTTTTGTTTGGGCTGAGGATCCCTTGTCTCTCTGCTCCAGGCACCATGTTCACGCCTGTCTGCATTCGTGTGATGTGTTGTATCCTTCATTGTACTATTTCTACTCCTTCTATCAATTAAATGATACACAAGCTTTGCATATTCGCGAAAAAAGTAATTAACACAATTTGAGTACAATCCACTAAGATGTTTATAGATGGAGTATGTGAATACCTCCTAGGAGCAACGCCTAGACGGTAGAACGCATAGGAAAACTGTCATGATTCTGGAGGTGTATAGAAATTGAAAGCTTCAGTTCATATACAAATGAATTGGCTAACTGGTTTGACAACAAAGGTAACGCTGTGTTGTCCTTTTTTTTAACAAACTTATGGTTGTTTTCATTGAGGTTAGTTTCATCCCATGGCTTATACATACTCCCTCCGCCTCATAATATAAAATTTTAATTCATCCAATATGTGAGTATATTGGATGTAATAAGATCTTATATAATGAGATGGAGTGAGTGTTGTACTACATCATTGTGCAATTGCAGTTTAGCTTCTAATTTTAATGTGGTGCTTGCATGTACATATGTGATTGGTAAAGATCCACGCTTCGACCTTTTTTGCGTATGGGGCATGGAATATTCATGAACCAGCATCAAGTAAGGAAACTGATAAAAGTTGTTAGTAAAATGGGTCAAAAGATGGCAAATAAACTGTTTGTTTACAATTTATCCAATGCAGCAATGAACTGCAGGATGGTAAGTAAGAACTCGGTAGCCTTCTTTTTACTGCCCATAATGGGTGTTAGATGACAATGTCTGAATCTTCTTCCTTTGAAGGTTTACTCAAGATTACCTCTCAAACTACATGATTGGTGACATGCAAAGGTTAAAGTATTTCTACCAGACTGTAATGACTAATGACTATCTAGAAGTCCTCATGAAGACAGTGAAGGATGGGCGGTCGACCATCACAAGGGGTTGGACTAGAGTCGTGCGTGCATTCGGCATGGAGGAGGGCACAATATGGGCATTCTGCTTCACTTTGTTCAGCAACCAGAATGTCTTTGGTCTCTTTCTTTACCGTCCTGAATACAGGTATACAACCCTGGTTCATCATTCTTATGGTGCTTATGTAATTCTTGAACATATGTACCTGTGAATCGAATTGTGCATTGGTTGTTGAACCTAATGGGTATGACTGAAGTTATTGCCTACTTTCAAATTCAAATTCTTTACAATTTTAAATTTCAGTGATTAAATTAGAGAGAAATTACGCTCTGCAGGGCATTACGACGCACAGGTCTGTAAAAGCATAACGTGTGTGATATACATCATACGACACGGTTCACAGAGAGGAAACGTGTGCGACCATGCACACAGTTGCCATTTGCAAAGCGCGTGTGATGCCAGACAACATCACAAACGGTGCGAGCAAACTAAACATTTGTGATAGTCGTCTTATCGTACATACTTTATAATCATGAACTATTTCTACAATACTGTTTGTGATACATACTCCCCACAATACTGTTTCTTATGTCGTACACATCATAAACGTTGCACCACAAAATAGCGTATGCGATAGTTATCCTGTATGACACCGCCCCTAAGTTTGCCAAAGTGTACGAGTTCGATGACCGCCCCCAAAGTTTGCCAATTGTAGGGGTTCGGTGATCGTCCTCAAGGGTCCCTTAGTGGAATCACGACATCTTGCAGTGTGCGAGGGCGTGAGGAGTTACGGTGGGCCTATTGGTTTTTTGGGGAGCATTGTGCCTCCACACTACTCCAAACGGAGATTAGCATTCGCAAGGGTGTGAACTTTGGGATACATCGTCGTCTCCGCATGCCTCGGTTATCTCTTACCCAAGCCTTTTACTTATGCACTTTACTTTGTGATAGCCATAGTGTTTCATGATATATATCTTGCTATCACTTTGTTGGTTATCTTGCTTAGCATAAGTTGCCGGTAGGGGCGGAGCTAGGCCCCGGGCACCTAGGGCCCAGGCCCGGGGCATGGAAAATGTAACAGGCTATTACCATACTGGTTTTTCTGCAGGCCCAGGGTGCAGCCCGGTGAAAAGAAGGAGGCCCAAAGCCTTAACGGGCTATCTTACCTGAAGCCGACACACCCACGAGACACAGGAGACGCAACGCTCCATCCCACCATGATTTAAATTTTTCTTAAAAAACGCCGATCTAACTCGAGGCACAGGAGATGCAGCACACAGCGCTCGCGCGGCTGCCACCGAGAGTCACACTCAGGATTCCTTTTTCCGGATTAATCTCCAGAGCTCCCACCGTGGCATCGTCGTCCACCGACCCGCCCCCCTCTCCAGGCCGCCGCCCTCCTGTCATGTGCGTCATTCGCCTTTGTGGCAGGCCATCCCCTGTTGGGTACTTCACTGCCGGCTGCGGCACCTTGTATTGTTCTTTGATACTTTCCCGGTCTTCCTCCCTGATGCTTTCCACTTTTACCATGTTCTATCTACCTGTATCGGTGTATACACTGCTCCGAACTGAAATTTGATTGAAATAATGTTTGTGATGTATCCAGTCATATCTCTAGGGTTTCTTGAACTTAAATCTCTTTTGCGAGGCATTTTCTTATGTATTCAGTCATATATCAAGGGTTTTCTTCAACTCATATGTATGCATTCTCTTATGAAAAAATTCTTTTGATGTCTTGAAGGTGTTGGATCTTCTTCCACCGTTGATGAGGTTATGTGAGGCACTGATGAAGCAAAACATTGATTGGTAATATTTTTTATCACATATTGTTCTTTGTAGTTTTTGTCACATTTTTATCTATTTTGTTGTATCGTAAAGCATTGAGTTTAAATTTTAATTGTTTCATGCAATTGAGCAATATTTTGTATGGGGTATCTTTTGAGGTAGCTAAAAGCCTTATGAAAGTTGAGTTTTTCCCTCGCGGCGAATTTTTTTGGGCCCGGGGCTTGCTCCAATCCTGGCTCCGCCACTGGTTGCCGGTGCACATAGGTGAGCCTAGTTGTTTTAGGTTTTGTGCTTGACACATTAAACACTAGTTTTATTCTGCATTTGTTCAAGCCTAACTCGTAATTATTTTAAAGCACCTATTCACTCCACCCCCTCTTGGTGACATCCACGATCTTTCAATTGGTATCGGAGCCTCGTCTTTCTTTGTAGTCTTAACTGCCTAGAGAGTAAAGATGTCGACTAGGGGATTAGGATTATTTAACACTCTTAGTTTTGATGGCACAAATTTTGATGTTTGGGTAATTCGCGTGCTTAATATCTTTAGGGTCATTGAAATTTAGAGCGAATTGTAGATATGTGTTTTTCTCCTCCAAAGGATCCTCAAAGATTTTCCCTAGAGGATGCGGAAAACCTCTTATCTCAATGCTCAAGCTTCTAATGTGCTTGATGCTTTGAGCAATGTAGTTATATTTCAACTCATGCAGTTTCGGGATGCTTATGAGTTGTGGACAAAGCTTCACGATAAATATGGTGTGTCCAAGATTTGTGGGAAAGATTGTTCTCCCTCCACCTCCGGTCGTATAGTGTTCTCAACTTCTTCTACTTCACCTACATGTGGATTGCCACAAGGTAATGATATGGTGAGTAGTGTTGGTCATTGCAATGATGATAATGAGCTTATTGTTGATGATCCATCATCACTATCTTATTGCAATGCTTCTTCTTTGGACTAGAACACTTCGAGCTCTCTAGATGTTTCACATGCTTGTGTTGATAGTCCTTGCATATCATGTAGAAATTGCTTGACTAAATCTCATGATGATATGCTTGCTATGTCTTGTTGCCATGATAAAAATGCCTCTATTTTCTCGAGTCGTTGTGCTAAAAATCTAGAGGAAATTGATACATCTCCAACGTATCTATAATTTTTGATTATTCCATGCTATTATATTATCTGTTTTGGGTGTTTTATATGCATTAATATGCTATTTTATATTATTTTTGGGACTAACCTATTAACCTAGAGCCCAGTGTCAGTGCCAGTTTTTTTTCCTTGTCTTTGACTTTAACAGAAAAGGAATATCAAACAGAGTCCAAACGGAATAAAACTTTACGGTGATTTTTCTTGGACCAGAAGAAACCCATGAGACTTGGAGAGGAGGCCAGAAGATCCACGAGGTGGCCACAAGCCATGGTGGCGCGCCCCGAGGGGGTGCCCCTGGCATGTGGGCCCCTCGTGGACCGTCTTGACCTAATCTCTACACAATAAATCCTCAAATATCCCCCCTATACAAGAGGGCACACCAAAAATACTTTTCCGCCGCCGCAAGCTTCTGTTCCCGTGAGATCCCATCTTGGGGCCTTTCCTGGCACTCTGTTGGAGAGGGATTCGATCACGGAGGGCCTCTACATCAACCTTGTTGCCCTTCCGATGAAGCATGAGTAGTTTACCACGGACCTAAGAGTCCATAGCTAGTAGCTAGATGACTTCTTCTCTCTTTGATCTTCAATACAATGTTCTCCTTGATGTTCTTGGAGATCTATTTGATGTAATCTTCCTTTGCGGTGCATTTGTTGAGATCCGATGAATTTGGATTTATGATTAGATTATCTATGAATATTATTTGAGTCTTCTCTGAACTCTTTTATGGATGATTAAGATATCTTTGTATTTCTCTTCCGACTATCGGTTTGGTTTGGCCAACTAGATTGGTTTTTCTTGCAATGGGAGAGGTGCTTAGTTTTGGGTTCAATCTTGCTGTGTCCTCACCTAGTGACAAAAGGGGTACTGAGGCACGTATTGTATTGCTGCCATCATGAATAAAAACATGGGGTTTATATCATATTGCTTGAGTTTATCCCTCTACATCATGTCATCTTGCTTAAGGCGTTACTCCGTTCTTATGAACTTAATACTCTAGATGCATGCTGGATAGCGGTCGATGTGTGGAGTAACAGTAGTAGATGCAAGCAAGAGTCGGTCTACTTGTCACAGATGTGATGCCTATATTCATGATCATTGCCTTAGATATCGTCATAATTATGCGCTTTTCTATCAATTTCTCAACAGTAATTTGCTTACCCACCGTATGTTTTCTTCAAGAGAGAAGCCTCTAGTAAAACCTATGGCCCCCGGGTCTATTTTCCATCATATATTTTCAGATCTATAAACCAAAAAAAACCAAAAATACCTTGCTGCAATTTATTTATATTTACTTTAGTTTGCTCTTTTATTTATCTTTTATACCTATCTCTATTAGATCTCACTCTTGTCCATGACCGTGAAGGGATTGTCAACCCCTTTTTCGCGTTGTGTGCAAGTGTTTGTTAGTTTGTGCAGGTGCCTATATTGGAGACTTGCTTGTGCCTCCTACTGGATTGATACTTTGGTTATTAAATGAGGGAAATACTTATCTCTACTTTGCTACATCACCATTTCCTGTTCAAGGGAAAAATCAACGCAAGCTCAAGAAGTACCAGGAAGAATTTTTGGCGCCGTTCCCGGGGAGCTTCCACATCAATTCTACCAAGTACCCAGCATAAACTCTTATCTCTTGCACTTACATTATTTGCCATTTGCTTCTCATTTTCCTCTCCCCCACTTATAAAACTTTTTTAGAAAAACACAAATATTTTTGCCTTTTTATTTGCCTTCTTTCCGTTTGCCTTTATGTCTTACTTGGTTTGTTTGCTCGTTCGCTTGGTATAATTGTGTGTTTATTGAAAATCAGGAAGCAAAAAGTTTATGGATCCTCATCCGCTTGCTAATCTTTTAAAAGGATCAAATTATGATGAACCAAAGTCTAGTGAGTTGAGTGCACTAGATTATCTTTATGGAATTTTGCTTGAAATTCGTGAATCTGAAAATTGTGATGAAGTGCTAAAAGAAGAAATTTATAAAGTGATTCACGATAGCTCCTTGAATGAAAAGCATGATTGCAATGATATTATTATAAATTCTATTAATGTCAATTGTGCTAATAATATGCAAAACCCCAAGCTTGGGGATGCTAGTTTTGCTATGTCCACTACTTATTGCAATGATCATGATTGGGGTGATAATACTTCTTATGATTTTAAAAAAATTAAGCCTCATGATGAATATGATATTGGTAATGATGTTTGCAATAATATTTAAAGTGGGTTTGGAAGAGTGTCAACTCTAGGTAGTAATGATCCCACTACTTTGGAGTATGATCAATCTTATGAATTTTTTGATAAAAGTGGGCTTGGAGAGGTCATGACTTTATTTGATGATAATCCCACTATTTTGGAAGAGTGTCAACTTTGCTTGCATGTGGATCATGTACAGAATATGTTATGTGATAGCTATATTGTTGAATTTGAATATGATCCCACGTGTAATTATTATGAGAGAGGGAAATATGGTTGTAGAAATTTTCATGTTACTAAATTGTCTCTCGTTATGTTGAGATTTCTATTCTTTCTTTCTTCTTCCTTGCATATGCTAGTTTTTGTTTGTCTTTATAAATATTTTCCCTATAAAATGCCTATGCATAGGAAGTATGTTAGACTTAAAATTGTTTTTCACGTGCTACATGATGCTCTCTTTATGTTTCAATTATTATCCTTTATGTGAGCCTCATCGACATCTCAATGCCTAGCTAAAAGGCTATAAAGAAAAGCGCTTGTTGGGAGACAACCCAATTGTCGGTGGGAACGACACCTATGGGATCACTGGGATCCCTTCTACGGTTGGCGGGAGCGGGGTTGTGCAAAGAGCGGGTCTGGCGGTCAGCACAAGGATCATTTACCCAGGTTCGGGCCGCAAAGATGCGTAATACCCTGCTACCTCTTGAGCGCTGCGTTGGTTTTCCCTTAAAGAGGAAAGGGTGATGCAGCAAAGTAGCGTAAGTATTTCCCTCAGTTTTTGAGAACCAAGGTATCAATCCAGTAGGAGGCTACGCGCGAGTGCCTCGCACCTACACAAAACAAATAAATCCTCGCAACCAACGCGATAAGGGGTTGTCAATCCCTACACGGTCACTTACGAGAGTGAGGTCTGATAGATATGATAAGATAATATTTTTGGTATTTTTGTAATAGAGATGCAAAGTAAAGTAAACAAAATAAAAACGGCGCCAGAAATAACTTGTTGTCGAGAGATTAATATGATGGAAAATAGACCCGGGGGCCATAGGTTTCACTAGTGGCTTCTCTCGAGAGCATAAGTATTCTACGGTGGGTGAACAAATTACTATTGAGCAATTGACAGAATTGAGCATAGTTATGAGAATATCTAGGTATGATCATGTATATAGGCATCACGTCCGAGACAAGTAGACCGACTCCTGCCTGCATCTACTACTATTACTCCACACATCGACCGCTATCCAGCATGCATCTAGTGTATTAAGTTCATAAAAACAGAGTAACGCCTTAAGCAAGATGACATAATGTAGAGGGATAAATTCATGCAATATGATTAAAAAAAACCATCTAGTTATCCTTGATGGCAACAATACAATACGTGCCATGTTGCCCCTACTGTCACTTGGAAAGGACACCGCAAGATTGAACCCAAAGCTAAGCACTTCTCCCATTGCAAGAAAGATCAATCTAGTAGGCCAAAACAAACTGATAATACGAAGAGACTTGCAAAGATAACCAATCATACATAAAAGAATTCAGAAGATTCAAATATTGTTCATAGATAAACTTGATCATAAACCCACAATTCATCGGTCTCAACAAACACACCGCAAAAAGAAGATTACATCGAATAGATCTCCACGAGAGAGGGGGAGAACATTGTATTGAGATCCAAAAAGAGAGAAGAAGCCATCTAGCTAATAACTATGTACCCGAAGGTCTGAGGTAAACTACTCACACTTCATCGGAGGGGCTATGGTGATGATGTAGAAGCCCTCCGTGATCGATGCCCCCTCCGGCGGAGCTCCGGAATAGGCCCCAAGATGGGATCTCGTGGGTAGAGAAGGTTGCGGCGGTGGAATTAGGTTTTTGGCTCCGTATCTGATCGTTCGGGGGTACGTAGGTATATATAGGAGGAAGGAGTACGTCAGTGGAGCAACAGGGGGCCGACGAGGGTGGAGGGCGCGCCCTGGGGGGGTAGGCGCGCCCGTACCTCGTGGCCTCGTCCTTTATTTCTTGACGTAGGATCCAAGTCTCCTGGATCTTGTTCGTTCTGAAAATCACGTTCCCGAAGGTTTCATTCCGTTTGGACTCCGTTTGATATTCTTTTTCTGCGAAACTCTGAAATAGGCGAAAAACAGCAATTCTGGGCTGGGCCTCCGGTTAATAGGTTAGTCCCAAAAATAATATAAAAGTGAATAATAAAGCCCAATAATGTCCAAAATAGTAGATAATATAGCATGGAGCAATAAAAAATTATAGATACGTTGGAGACGTATCAAGCATCCCCAAGCTTAATTCCTGCTCGTCCTCGAGTAGGTAAATGATAAAAACAGAATTTTTGATGCGGAGTGCTACTTGGCATAATTTCAATGTAATTCTTCTTAATTGTGGTATGAATATTTAGATCCGAAAGATTCAAGACAAAAGTTTAATATTGACATAAAAATAATAATACTTCAAGCATACTAACAAAGCAATTATGTCTTCTCAAAATAACATGGCCAAAGAAAGTTATCCCTACAAAATCATATAGTCTGGCTATGCTCTATCTTCACCACACAAAGTATTTAAATCATGCACAACCCCGATGACAAGCCAAGCAATTGTTTAATACTTTTGACGTTCTCAAACCTTTTCAATCTTCACGCAATACATGAGCATGAGCCATGGACATAGCACTATATGTGGAATAGAATGGTGGTTGTGGAGAAGACAAAAAGGGAGAAGATAGTCTCACATCAACTAGGCGTATCAACAGGGCTATGGAGATGCCCATCAATAGATACCAATGTGAGTGAGTAGGGATTGCCATGCAACAGATGCACTTGAGCTATAAGTATATGAAAGCTCAACAAAAGAAACTAAGTAGGTGTGCATCCAACTCGCTTGCTCACGAAGACCTAGGGCATTTTGAGGAAGCCCATCATTGGAATATACAAGCCAAGTTCTATTATGAAAAATTCCCACTAGTATATGAATGTGACAAAATGAGAGACTCTCTATCATGAAGATCATGGTGCTACTTTGAAGCACAAGTGTGGTAAAAGGAGAGTAACATTGTCCCTTCTCTCTTTTTCTCTCATTTTTTTGTTTGGGCCTTTTCTTCTTCTTTTTATGGCCTCTTTTTTTTCGTCCGGAGTCTCATCCCGACTTGTGGGGGAATCATAGTTTCCATCATCCTTTTCCTCACTTGGGACAATGCTCTAAAAATGAAGATCATCACACTTTTATTTTCTTACAACTCATCAATTACAACTCGATACTTAGGACAAAATATGACTCTATATGAATGCCTCCGGCGGTGTACCGGGATATGCAATGAATCAAGAGTGACATGTATGAAAGAATTATGAACGGTGGCTTTGCCACAAATACGATGTCAACTACATGATCATGCAAAGCAATATGACAATGATGGAGCGTGTCATAATAAACGGAACGGTGGAAAGTTGCATGGCAATATATCTCGGAATGGCTATGGAAAGGCCATGATAGTTAGGTATGGTGGCTGTTTTGAGGAAGGTTTATGGTGGGTGTATGATACCGGCGAAAAGTGCGCGGTATTAGAGAGGCTAGTTATGGTGGAAGGAAGAAGAGTGCGTATAATCCATGGACTCAACATTAGTCATAAAGAACTCATATACTTATTGCAAAAATCTACAAGTTATCAAAGCAAAGTATTATGCGCATGCTCCTAGGGGGATAGATTGGTAGGAAAAGACCATCGCTTGTCCCCGACCGCCACTTATAAGGAAGACAATCAATAAATAAATTATGCTCTGACTTCATCACATAACGGTTCACCATACGTGCATGCTACGGGAATCACAAAATTTAACACAAGTATCTCTCAAATTCACAACTACTCAACTAGCATGACTCTAATATCACCATCTTTATATCTCAAAACAATTATCAAGCATCAGACTTTTCTTAGTATTCAGCACACTCATAAGAAAGTTTTTATTAATCTTGAATACCAAGCATATTAGGATTATTTAAACAAATTACCATGCTATTTAAGACTCAAAATAATCTAAGTGAAGCATGAGAGATCAATAGTTTCTATAAAACAAATCCACCACCGTGCTCTAAAAAATATAAGTGAAGCACTAGAGCAAAACTATATAACTCAAAAGATATTAGCGAAGCACATAGAGTATTCCAACAAATTCCAAATCATATATGGCTCTCTCAAAAGGTGTGTACAGCAAGGATGATTGTGGTAAACTAAAAAGCAAAGACTCAAGTCATACAAGACGCTCCAAGCAAAACACATATCATGTGGTGAATAAAAATATAGCTCCAAGTAAAGTTACCGATGGAAGTAGACGAAAGAGGGGATGCCTTCCAGGGCATCCCCAAGCTTTGGCTTTTTGGTGTCCTTAGATTATCTTGGGGGTGCCATGGGCATCCCCAATCTTAGGCTCTTGCCACTCCTTGTTCCATAATCCATCTAATCTTTCACCCAAAACTTGAAAACTTCACAACACAAAACTCAACAGAAAATCTCGTGAGCTCCGTTAGCGAAAGAAAACAAAAGACCACTTCAAGGTACTGTAATGAACTCATTTTTTATTTATATTGGTGTTAAACCTACTGTATTCCAACTTCTATATGGTTTATAAACTCTTTTACTAGCCATAGATTCATCAAAATAAGCAAACAACACACGAAAAACAGAATCTATCAAAAACAGAACAGTCTGTAGTAATCTGTAACTAACGCAAACTTCTGGAACTCCACAAAATCAGCCAAAATAGGACGAGCTAGACAATTTGTTTATTGATCAGCAGCAATTGGAATCAGTATTTTATCACGTTCTTGTGATTTTTAACAATTGTTTTCGTGAACAGAAAGTTTCTGGAAATTACAGCAAGATCAAATAACTATCATCAAGAAGATCCTATAGGTTTAACTTGGAACAAACACTAACTAAAACATAAAAACACATCTAACCAGAGGCTAGAACAAAGATTTATTCAACGACAGAAAGGAAATATATTGGGTTGTCTCCCAACAAGCGCTTTTCTTTAAAGCCTTTTTAGCTAGGCATTGAGATTTCGATGATGCTCACAGGAAAGACAAGAATTGAAGCACAAAAAAGCATCATAAAACATGTGACAAACACACTTAAGTCTAACATACTTCCTATGCATAGGCATCTTATAGGCAAACAAATTATCATAGCAAGCAAAAACTAGCATATGCAAGGAAGCAGAAAGGAACAATAGCAATCTAAACATAACGAGAGGTAATTTAGTAACATGAAAATTTCTATAACAATATTTTCCTCTCTCATAATAATTACATGTAGGATCATTATCAAATTCAATAATATAAATATCACATACAATATTATCAACATGATCCACATGCATGCAAAGTTGACACTCTTCCAAAATAGTGGGATTAACATTAACTAAAGTCATGACCTCTCCAAACCCACTTTTATAAAAAATATCATAAGATTGAGCATTCTCCATATATGTGGGATCTAAAGTCGACACTCTTCCAAACCCACTTTCAATATTATTGCAAACATTATTATCAATCTCATATTCATCATGGGGCTTAAATAAATTTTCAAGATTATAAGAAGAACTATCACCCCAATCATGATCATTGCAACAAGTAGTAGACATAGCAAAACTAGCATCCCCAAGCTTAGGGTTTTGCATAATATTAGCACAATTGACATCAAGAGAATTTATAATAAAATTATTGCAATCATGCTTTTTATTCAAGGAGCTATCGTGAATCTCTTCATAAATTTCTTCATCACAATTTTCAGATTCACAAATTTCAAGCAAAACTTCATAAAGATAATCTAGTGCACAAAACTCACTAGCAATTGGTTCATCATAATTGGATCTCTTAAAAATATTTGCAAGCGGATGAGGATCCATAGATCTTAGCTTCTCTGTTTAGGAATAAATACTCAACTATTTCAACCAAGCGAGCAAACGAGCCAAGAAAGACATCAAGGCAAACGAAAAGACGAACGAAAAAAGGGCGATTAAAACGGCAAGGGTGAAGTGGGGGAGAGGAAAACGAGAGGCAAATGGCAAATAATGTAATGCGGGAGATAAGGGTTTGTGATGGGTACTTGGTATATTGACTTTTGCGTAGACCTCCCCAGCAACGGCGCCAGAAATCCTTCTTGCTACCTCTTGAGCACTGCGTTGGTTTTCCCTTGAAGAGGAAAGGGTGATGCAGCAAAGTAGCGTAAGTATTTCCCTCAGTTTTTGTGAACCAAGGTATCAATCCAGTAGGAGGCTACGCGCGAGTCCCTCGCACCTACACAAAACAAATAAATCCTCGCAACCAACGCGATAAGGGGTTGTCAATCCCTACACGGTCACTTACGAGAGTGAGGTCTGATAGATACGATAAGATAATATTTTTGGTATTTTTGTGATAGAGATGCAAAGTAAAGTAAACAAAATAAAAACGGCGCCAGAAATAACTTGTTGTCGGGAGATTAATATGATGGAAAATAGACCCGGGGGCCATAGGTTTCACTAGTGGCTTCTCTCGAGAGCATAAGTATTCTACGGTGGGTGAACAAATTACTGTTGAGCAATTGACAGAATTGAGCATAGTTATGAGAATATCTAGGTACGATCATGTATATAGGCATCACGTCCGAGACAAGTAGACCGACTCCTGCCTGCATCTACTACTATTACTCCACACATCGACCGCTATCCAGCATGCATCTAGTGTATTAAGTTCATAAAAACAGAGTAACGCCTTAAGCAAGATGACATGATGTAGAGGGATAAATTCATGCAATATGATAAAAACCCCATCTTGTTATCCTCGATGGCAACAATACAATACGTGCCTTGCTGCCCCTACTGTCACTGGGAAAGGACACCGCAAGATTCAACCCAAAGCTAAGCACTTCTCCCATTGCAAGAAAGATCAATCTAGCAGGCCAAACCAAACTGATAATTCAAAGAGACTTGCAAATATAACCAATCATACATAAAACAATTCAGAAGATTCAAATATTGTTCATAGATAAACTTGATCATAAACCCACAATTCATCGGCCTCAACAAACACACCGCAAAAAGAAGATTACATCGAATAGATCTCCACGAGAGAGGGGGAGAACATTGTATTGAGATCCAAAAAGAGAGAAGAAGCCATCTAGCTAATAACTATGGACCCGAAGGTCTGAGGTAAACTACTCACACTTCATCGGAGGGGCTATGGTGATGATGTAGAAGCCCTCCATGATCGATGCCCCCTCCGGTGGAGTTCCAGAACAGGCCCCAAGATGGGATCTCGTGGGTAGAGAAGGTTGCGGCGGTGGAATTAGGTTTTTGGCTCCGTATCTGATCGTTCGGGGGTACGTAGGTATATATAGGAGGAAGGAGTACGTCAGTGGAGCAACAGGGGGCCGACGAGGGTGGAAGGCGCGCCCTGGGGGGTAGGCGTGCTCCCTACCTCATGGCCTCCTCCTTTATTTCTTGACGTAGGGTCCAAGTCTCCTGGATCTTGTTCGTTTTGAAAATCACGTTCCCGAAGGTTTCATTCCGTTTGGACTCCGTTTGATATTCCTTTTCTGCGAAACTCTGAAATAGGCAAAAAAAACAGCAATTCTGGGCTGGGCCTCCGGTTAATAGGTTAGTGAAGGAAATATGCCCTAGAGGCAATAATAAAGTATTATTTATTTCCTTATATCATGATAAACGTTTATTATTCATGCTAGAATTGTGTTAACCGGAAACATAATACATGTGTGAATACATAGACAAACAGAGTGTCACTAGTATGCCTCTACTTGACTAGCACATTAATCAAAGATGGTTATGTTTCCTAGCCATAGACATGAGTTGTCATTTGGTTAACGGGATCACCTCATTAGGAGAATGACGTGATTGACTTGACCCATTCCGTTAGCTTAGCACTCGATCGTTTAGTATGTTGGTATTGCTTTCTTCATGACTTATACATGTTCCTATGACTATGAGATTATGCAACTCCCGTTTACCGGAGGAACACTTTGTGTGCTACCAAACGTCACAATGTAACTGGGTGATTATAAAGGTGCTCTACAGGTGTCTCCAAAGGTACTTGTTGGGTTGGCGTATTTCGAGATTGCGATTTGTCACTCCGATTGTCGGAGAGGTATCTCTGGGCCCACTCGGTAATGCACATCAGTATAAGCCTTGCAAGCATTGTGACTAATGAGTTAGTTGCGGGATGATGTATTACGGAACGAGTAAACAGACTTGCCGGTAATGAGATTGAACTAGGTATCGAGATACCGACAATCGAATCTCGGGCAAGTAACATACCGATGACAAAGGGAACAACGTATGTTGTTATGCGGTTTGACCGATAAAGATCTTCGTAGAATATGTGGGAACCAATATGAACATCCAGGTTCCGCTATTGGTTATTGACCGGAGAGGTGTCTCGGTCATGTCTACATAGTTCTCGAACCCGTAGGGTCCGCACGCTTAAAGTTACGATGACAGTTATATTATGAGTTTATATGTTTTGATGTACCGAAGGTTGTTCGGAGTCCCGGATGTGATCACGGACATGACGAGGAGTCTCGAAATGGTCGAGACATAAAGATTGATATATTGGAAGCCTATGTTTGGACATCGGAAGTGTTCCGGGTGAAATCGGGATTTTTCCGGAGTACCGGGAGGTTACCGGAACCCCCCGCTAACTTAATGGGCCTTAGTGGGCCTAGGTGGAAGAGAGGAGAGGAGGCTAGGGCAGGGCCGCGCCCCCTTCCCCCCAGTCCGAATAGGACAAGGAGAGGGGGGCCGGCGCCTCCCTTCCTTCCTCCCCTCCACCTCTTCCCTTCTTCCACTCCTAGTCCAACAAGGAAAGGGGGGGAGTCCTACTCCCGGTAGGAGTAGGACTCCTCCTGGCGCGCCACACCTCCTAGGCCGGCGGCCTCCCCCTTGCTCCTTTATATACGGGGGCAGGGGGGCACCTCTAGACACACAATTGATATACGATATTTTAGCCGTGTGCGGTGCCCCCCTCCACTATATTACACCTCGATAATATCGTAGCGGAGCTTAGGCGAAGCCCTGCATCGGTAGAACATCATCATCGTCACCATGCCGTCGTGCTGACGAAACTCTCCCTCAACACTCGGCTGGATCGGAGTTCGAGGGACGTCGTCGAGTTGAACGTGTGCTGAACTCGGAGGTGCCGTGCGTTTGGTACTTGATCGGTCGGATCGTGAAGACGTACGACTACATCAACCGCGTTGTGTTAACGCTTCCGCTTTCGGTCTACGAGGGTACGTGGACAACACTCTCCCCTCTCGTTGCTATGCATCACCATGATCTTGCGTGTGCGTAGGAAATTTTTTGAAATTACTACGTTCCCCAACAGTGGCATCCGAGCCTGGTTTTATGCGTTGATGCTATGCACGAGTAGAACACAGGTGAGTTGTGGGCGATATAAGTCATACTGCTTACCAGCATGTCATACTTTGGTTCGGCGGTATTGTGAGATGAAGTGGCCCGGACCGACATTACGCGTACGCTTACGCGAGACTGGTTTCACCGTTGCGAGCACTCGTTGCTTAAAGGTGACTGGCGGGTGTCTGTCTCTCTCACTTTAGTTGAACCGAGTGTGGCTACGCCCGGTCCTTGCGACGGTTAAAACAGCACCAACTTGACAAACTATCGTTGTGGTTTTGATGCGTAGGTAAGAACGGTTCTTGCTAAGCCCGTAGCAGCCACGTAAAACTTGCAAGAACAAAGTAGAGGACGTCTAACTTGTTTTTGCAGGGCATGTTGTGATGTGATATGGTCAAGGCATGATGCTATATTTTATTGTATGAGATGATCATGTTTTGTAACCGAGTTATCGGCAACTGGTAGGAGCCATATGGTTGTCGCTTTATTGTATGCAATGCAATCATCATGTAATTGTTTTACTTTATCACTAAGCGGTAGCGATAGTCATAAAAGCAATAAGTTGGCGAGACGACAACGATACTACGATGGAGATCAAGGTGTCGCGCCGGTGACGATGGTGATCAGGACGGTGCTTCGGAGATGGAGATCACAAGCACAAGATGGTGATGGCCATATCATATCACTTATATTGGTTGCATGTGATGTTAATATTTTATGCATCTTATCTTGCTTTGATTGACGGTAGCATTATAAGATGATCTCTCACTAAAATTTCAAGATAAAAGTGTTCTCCCTGAGTATGCACCGTTGCGAAAGTTCTTCATGCTGAGACACCACGTGATGATCGGGTGTGATAGGCTCTACGTTCAAATACAACGGGTGCAAAACAGTTGCACACGCGGAATACTCAGGTTAAACTTGACGAGCCTAGCATATGCAGATATGGCCTCGGAACACGAAGACCGAAAGGTCGAGCATGAATCATATAGTAGATATGATCAACATAGTGATGTTCATCATTGAAACTACTCCATCTCACGTGATGATCGGACATGGTTTAGTTGATTTGGATCACGTAATCACTTAGATGATTAGAGGGATGTCTATCTAAGTGGGAGTTCTTAAGTAATATGATTAATTGAACTAGAATTTATCATGAACTTAGTACCTGATAGTATCTTGCTTGTCTATGTTAATTGTAGATAAATGGCCTGTGCTGTTGTTCCATTGAATTTTAATGCGTTCCTTGAGAAAGCAAAGTTGAAAGATGATGGTAGCAATTACACGGACTGGGTCCGTAACTTGAGGATTATCCTCATTGCTGCACAGAAGAATTACGTCCTGGAAGCACCGCTAGGTGCCAGGCCTCCTGCAAGAGCAACACCAGAAGTTATGAACGTCTGGCAGAGCAAAGCTGATGACTACTCAATAGTTCAGTGTGCCATGCTTTACGGCTTAGAACCGGGTCTTCAACGACGTTTTGAACGTCATGGAGCATATGAGATGTTCCAGGAGTTGAAGTTAATATTTCAAGCAAATGCCCGGATTGAGAGATATGAAGTCTCCAATAATTTCTACAGCTGCAAGATGGAAGAGAATAGTTCTGTCAGTGAGCATATACTCAAAATGTCTGGGTATAATAATCACTTGATTCAACTGGGAGTTAATCTTCCGGATGATAGTGTCATTGACAGAATTCTTCAATCACTGCCACCAAGCTACAAGAGCTTCGTGATGAACTATAATATGCAAGGGATGAATAAGACAATTCCCGAGCTCTTCGCAATGCTAAAGGCAGCGGAGGTAGAAATCAAAAAGGAGCATCAAGTGTTGATGGTCAGTAAGACCACTAGTTTCAAGAAAAAGGGCAAAGGGAAGAAGAAGGGGAACTTCAAGAAGAACAGCAAGCAAGTTGCTGTTCAGGAGAAGAAACCCAAGTCTGGACCTAAGCCTGAAACTGAGTGCTTCTACTGCAAACAGACTGGTCACTGGAAGCGGAACTGCCCCAAGTATTTGGCGGATAAGAAGGATGGCAAGGTTAACAAAGGTATATGTGATATACATGTTATTGATGTGTACCTTACTAATGCTCGCAGTAGCACCTGGGTATTTGATACTGGTTCTGTTGCTAATATTTGCAACTCGAAACAGGGGCTACGGATTAAGCGAAGATTGGCTAAGGACGAGGTGACGATGCGCGTGGGAAATGGTTCCAAAGTCGATGTGATCGCCGTTGGCACGCTACCTCTACATCTACCTTCAGGATTAGTTTTAGACCTAAATAATTGTTATTTGGTGCCAGCGTTGAGCATGAACATTATATCTGGATCTTGTTTGATGCGAGACGGTTATTCATTTAAATCAGAGAATAATGGTTGTTCTATTTATATGAATAATATCTTTTATGGTCATGCACCCTTGAAGAGTGGTCTATTTTTAATGAATCTCGATAGTAGTGACACACATATTCATAATGTCGAAGCCAAAAGATGCAGAGTTGATAATGATAGTGCACCTTATTTGTGGCACTGCCGTTTAGGTCATATCGGTGTAAAGCGCATGAAGAAACTCCATACTGATGGACTTTTGGAATCACTTGATTATGAATCACTTGGTACTTGCGAACCGTGCCTCATGGGCAAGATGACTAAAACACCGTTCTTCGGAACTATGGAGAGAGCAACAGATTTATTGGAAATCATACATACAGATGTACGTGGTCCGATGAATATTGAGGCTCGTGGCGGATATCGTTATTTTCTCACCTTCACAGATGATTTGAGCAGATATGGGTATATCTACTTCATGAAACATAAGTCTGAAACATTTGAAAAGTTAAAAGAATTTCAGAGTGAAGTTGAAAATCATCGTAATAAGAAAATAAAATTTCTACGATCTGATCGTGGAGGAGAATATTTGAGTTATGTGTTTGGTCTTCATTTGAAACAATGCGGAATAGTTTCGCAACTCACGCCACCCGGAAGACCACAGCGTAATGGTGTGTCTGAATGTCGTAATCATACTTTACTAGATATGGTGCGATCTATGATGTCTCTTACTGATTTACCGCTATCGTTTTGGGATTATGCTTTAGAGACGGCTGCATTCACTCTAAATAGGGCACCATCAAAATCCGTTGAAACGACACCTTATGAACTATGGTTTGGCAAGAAACCAAAGTTGTCGTATCTTAAAGTTTGGGGTTGCGATGCTTATGTGAAGAAGCTTCAACCTGATAAGCTCGAACCTAACTCGGGGAAATGTGTCTTCATAGGATACCCAAAGGAGACTGTTGGGTACACCTTCTATCACAGATCCGAAGGCAAGACATTCGTTGCTAAGAATGGATCCTTTCTAGAGAAGGAGTTTCTCTCAAAAGAAGTGAGTGGGAGGAAAGTAGAACTTGATGAGGTAACTGTACCTGCTCCCTTATTGGAAAGTAGATCATCACAGAAACCAGTTTCTGCGACACCTACGCCAATTAGTGGGGAAGTTAATGATAATGATCATGAAACTTCAGATCAAGTTATTACTGAACCTCGTAGGTCAACCAGATTAAGATCTGCACCAGAGTGGTACGGTAATCCTGTTCTGGAGGTTATGTTACTAGACGATGACGAACCTACAAACTATGAAGAAGCGATGGTGAGCCCAGATTCCGCAAAATGGCTTGAGGCCATGAAATTCGAGATGGGATCCATGTATGAGAACAAAGTATGGACTTTGGTTGACTTGCCCGATGGTTGGCAAGCCATTGAAAATAAATGGATCTTCAAGAAGAAGACTGACGCTGATGGTAATGTTACTATCTATAAAGCTCGACTTGTTGCGAAAGGTTTTTGACAAGTTCAAGGGATTGACTACGATGAGACCTTCTCACCCGTAGCGATGCTTAAGTCTGTCCGAATCATGTTAGCAATTGCCGCATTTTATGATTATGAAATTTGGCAAATGGATGTAAAAACTGCATTCCTGAATGGATTTCTGGAAGAAGAGTTGTATATGATGCAACCGGAAGGTTTTATCGATCCAAAGGGAGCTAACAAAGTGTGCAAGCTCCAGCGATCCATTTATGGACTGGTGCAAGCCTCTCGGAGTTGGAATAAACGCTTTGATAGTGTGATCAAAGCATTTGGTTTTATACAGAATTTTGGAGAAGCCTGTATTTACAAGAAAGTGAGTGGGAGCTCAGTAGCATTTCTGATATTATATGTGGATGACATATTGCTGATTGGAAATGATATAGAATTTCTGGATAGCATAAAGGGATACTTGAATAAGAGTTTTTCAATGAAAGACCTCGATGAAGCTGCATATATATTAGGCATTAAGATCTATAGAGATAGATCAAGACGCTTAATTGGACTTTCACAAAGCACATACCTTGACAAAGTTTTGAAGAAGTTCAAAATGGATCAAGCAAAGAAAGGGTTCTTGCCTGTACTACAAGGTGTGAGATTGAGTAAGACTCAATGCCCGACCACTGCAGAAGATAGAGAGAAGATGAAAGATGTTCCCTATGCTTCAGCCATAGGCTCTATCATGTATGCAATGCTGTGTACCAGACATGATGTGTGCCTTGCTATAAGTTTAGCGGGGAGGTACCAAAGTAATCCAGGAGTGGATCACTGGACAGTGGTCAAGAACATCCTGAAATACCTGAAAAGGACTAAGGATATGTTTCTCGTTTATGGAGGTGACAAAGAGCTCATCGTAAATGGTTACGTTGATGCAAGCTTTGACACTGATCCGGAAGATTCTAAATCGCAAACCGGATACGTATTTACATTGAACGGTGGAGCTGTCAGTTGGTGCAGTTCTAAGCAAAGTGTCGTGGCGGGATCTACGTGTGAAGCGGAGTACATAGCTGCTTCGGAAGCAGCAAATGAAGGAGTCTGGATGAAGGAGTTCATATCCGATCTAGGTGTCATACCTAGTGCATCGGGACCAATGAAAATCTTTTGTGACAATACTGGTGCTATTGCCTTAGCAAAGGAATCCAGATTTCACAAGAGAACCAAGCACATCAAAAGACGCTTCAATTCCATCCGGGAGTTAGTCCAGGTGGGAGACATAGAAATTTGCAAGATACATACGGATCTGAATGTTGCAGACCCGTTGACTAAGCCTCTTCCACGAGCAAAACATGATCAGCACCAAGACTCCATGGGTGTAAGGATCATTACTGTGTAATCTAGATTATTGACTCTAGTGCAAGTGGGAGACTGAAGGAAATATGCCCTAGAGGCAATAATAAAGTATTATTTATTTCCTTATATCATGATAAATGTTTATTATTCATGCTAGAATTGTATTAACCGGAAACATAATACATGTGTGAATACATAGACAAACAGAGTGTCACTAGTATGCCTCTACTTGACTAGCTCATTAATCAAAGATGGTTATGTTTCCTAGCCATAGACATGAGTTGTCATTTGATTAACGGGATCACCTCATTAGGAGAATGACGTGATTGACTTGACCCATTCCGTTAGCTTAGCACTCGGTCGTTTCGTATGTTGCTATTGCTTTCTTCATGACTTATACATGTTCCTATGACTATGAGATTATGCAACTCCCGTTTACCGGAGGAACACTTTGTGTGCTACCAAACGTCACAACGTAACTGGGTGATTATAAAGGTGCTCTACAGGTGTCTCCAAAGGTACTTGTTGGGTTGGCGTATTTCAAGATTGGGATTTGTCACTCCGATTGTCGGAGAGGTATCTCTGGGCCCACTCGGTAATGCACATCACTATAAGCCTTGCAAGCATTGTGACTAATGAGTTAGTTGTGGGATGATGTATTACGGAACGAGTAAGGAGACTTGCCGGTAACGAGATTGAACTAGGTATCGAGATACCGACGATCGAATCTCGGGCAAGTAACATACTGATGACAAAGGGAACAACGTATGTTGTTATGCGGTCTGACCGATAAAGATCTTCGTAGAATATGTGGGAACCAATATGAGCATCCAGGTTCCGCTATTGGTTATTGACCGGAGAGGTGTCTCGGTCATGTGTACATAGTTCTCGAACCCGTAGGGTCCGCACGCTTAAAGTTACGATGACAGTTATATTATGAGTTTATATGTTTTGATGTACCGAAGGTTGTTCGGAGTCCCGGATGTGATCACGGACATGACGAGGGGTCTCGAAATTGTCGAGACATAAAGATTGATATATTGGAAGCCTATGTTTGGACATCGGAAGTGTTCCGGGTGAAATCGGGATTTTTCCGGAGTACCGGGAGGTTACCGGAACCCCCCGGTAACTTAATGGCCCTTAGTGGGCCTAGGTGGAAGAGAGGAGAGGAGGCTAGGGCAGGGCCGCGCCCCCTCCCCCCCAGTCCGAATAGGACAAGGAGAGGGGGGTGGGCGCCCCCCTTCCTTCCTCCCCTCCACCTCTTCCCTTCTTCCACTCCTAGTCCAACTAGGAAAGGGGGGAGTCCTCCTCCCGGTAGGAGTAGGACTCCTCCTGGCGCGCCACACCTCCTAGGCCGGTGACCTCCCCCTTGCTCCTTTATATACGGGGGCAGGGGGGCACCTCTAGACACACAATTGATATATGATATTTTAGCCGTGTGCGGTGCCCCCCTCCACCATATTACACCTCGATAATATCGTAGCGGAGCTTAGGCGAAGCCCTGCATCGGTAGAACATCATCATCGTCACCACGCCGTCGTGCTGACGAAACTCTCCCTCAACACTCGGCTGGATCGGAGTTCGAGGGACGTCATCGAGCTGAACGTGTGCTGAACTCGGAGGTGCCGTGCGTTCGGTACTTGATCGGTCGGATCGTGAAGACGTACGACTACATCAACCGCGTTGTGTTAACGCTTCCGCTTTCGGTCTACGAGGGTACATGGACAACACTCTCCCCTCTCGTTGCTATGCATCACCATGATCTTGCGTGTGCGTAGGATTTTTTTTGAAATTACTACGTTCCCCAACAGTTAGTCCCAAAAATAATACAAAAGTGAATAATAAAGCCCAATAATGTCCAAAACAGTAGATAATATAGCATGGAGCAATCAAAAATTATAGATACGTTGGAGACGTATCATACCCTAGTCGTGCTTTGGTGTATGTATTTGAGTGTTCTTCAGTTCTTGAGCTAGCTACGGTGCGTGTGTAGCCCAAAAGATCTGAATCCTTATCCCGGACGCCTCGGGCCTCCTTTTATAGACAAAAGGGGTCGCCACAATGGCACACAGGAGGTGGAAAGGCGTACTGTGCGCAGGCTAATCGCATGTCATTACGGGACAAGACGCATTAAATGCGCCCTTAGGTGTCCCGTTGCTTTATTGGGGAAGGCAACGAGGCCCGGCGCGTCCGCCGCCGCCCCGCCTTGCTCCGACATGCGTCCAAGCCAGTGATGCATGCAACGCCATGTAGGCTGGCAGGCTGCTGAGGTGGCGTGGTGGGAGGGTCTTCACGAAGATTTGCATGCCACCACGTAGGTGCTTGCTGAGCTGGCCTGGAAGCCGCATGTTGCCACGCAGGTGCCTGCCTAGCTGGTTGGGCTAGCAGCTGTATGGGAACTGCGGCGGAGTCTTGGTAGATGCGGGCCTGGTTGCGGCCCCGCGGATGTCCTCGGCAAGGGTCTTGCCGGGGCCCCCGGCAAGCGGTCTTGCCGTGGCGTCGCGGTCGTCCCCAGCAAGGATCTTGCCGGGGGGCTCGTGGATCTCCTCGGCAAGGATCTCGCCGAGGGTCGTCGTCTTCTGGTCCTCATCTGATCTTGTGTGTTTATGATCTTGACAAAGATCTGTATGCCACCACGGAGGTGCCTCCCGAGCCTTGGTTCCAATGTGGTTGTTGGTGGTGTTGGAACCCTTGGGCTCAAGGGTGGCGCGCTCTGCTGGCGTCGGGCAAGTTGCCCCGGCAAGGCTCTTGCCGGAGCTGCGGAGGCCGCCCCGGCAAGGGTCTTGCAGGGGGAGTCCACCTCTCCCTCTTGCTCTTTGTGTTTCTTTGTCTTGGCATTGCTTTGCCCGTCTCGTGCTTTTGGCCGGAGCGCTTTCTGGTGTTCTTGCTTTTCTGCTCCCTCCCCTTGCCCTGCTAAGTGTGGCCGCAGGCGTGGCTCTGACCGCCCGTGCACAAGTAGAGGGGTAAAAAAGGAGAGCCCCTACTTTTGTACACCGACAGGAGCCCCCGGGCCTGGGCCACACATAAGCGCAATGCGTTGTTGGGCCAGACCCAGAACGGTGCGCGGGCAGGCGGGGCGGATTTTTACCATAGTAATTCCTTCGCTCGTTGCGCTTCCCCACGACCCGCGTTGAATGCGCGACGTGGAGGGTCATGCATGACATGGGGGTCACGCGTGGGGCGGCTGCTGCCCTCATGCGTCACACCGCGGTAAATGCTAACGAAGTGGCCCGCGCCTTCCCCATAAAAAAAGAGAAACCGCAGGCGCGACGCCCATTTACCCTCTGTGCTTCTTCAATCTCGGAACCGCCGTTCTTCCGCTCTTCCTTTTCAAGCCCTCACTTTCGCTCGCTGCCGCCGCCGCGCCCTTGCTGTCCCCCATTGCTCTTGATTCTTCATCCCCCTCCAGCTGCCATGGCGCCAAAAACCAGCAGGGGCAAGGGAGTGGCCAAGGATGCCGGGGAGAAGGAGGCGCCGGAGAGTGAGTCGGCGGCGCGGCGGACGCAGCTCGCCTACTTTCCATCGACGGTCGACGCGATCCACCTCCGAGACTACTTCAAGCCCCTGTGGGGGTGTAAGATGAAGGGGCACCCTACCACGCGCATCATCCCCGCCGGCTTTGCCGAGGCCGGCCCGAATCGGTACCCATTATTCGTTGACTACTTTTCCTGCGGGCTTTGCCCTCCTTTCTCCGATTTCTTCAATGACGTCATGCACACCTATGGCTTCCACCTTCTGGATTTTACTCCAAATGCCGTGGCGTGCATGGGTCTTTTTGCCCATCTCTACGAGGGCTTCGCGGGGGTGCATCCCAACACGGCGCTCTTCCGCCACTACTTCTTTCCTCAGATCCAAAAGGGGGGCTCCATTTCCGGTTGTGTCGCTTGGATCCCAAGGATCCAGGGGAAGGGGACATATCCAGAGGGCGCCCAGAAGGAGAGGTGGGAGGAGTGGCGGGGACGGTGGTGCTGGATTGAAGAGGAGGACCCACAGGAATTTTGCCGGGTTCGCCAGGCGCCGCCGGTTCGTAGAGACGATTGGAGCAATGTCAACGCTGACGATGAGAAGCTCACGGTCGCCACCACCAGGATTCATCACCTCACCGAGGCCGGGCTCACCCTTGAGATGATTGGGGCGGATTTCATCCGCCGCCGAATCGCTCCACTGCACAACAAGGGGAGGCCGGCCTGGCTCTTCACGAACGCGGCCGACATCATGAGGCTTCGCTCTAGATTGGACCACAACCTCACGATAATTAGGCACGCCCACTTGTGCCAGAGGCTTTTTTAGCTCGACGTGTACCACGACGGCAGGGCCAAGAGGTCCGGCAAGGCCGCGAAGGCCGGCAAGGTCGTCAAGGGGCCCTTGTTTGGGCTGCCGGCGGGAGTAGTCCCGCTAAGCAACAACTCTCACCATAATGACATCATCGCCATGATGCCGGACTTCAACACGCACGGGCTTGACCCAAACTGGGCCGAGCCGGGGCGGATCAGGTGCAGGAGTTCTTCGACAAGCTATCAGAGAAGTACGTCCATGCCGAGCCATTGCTCATCCAGGACACCAGCCAAGTGGAGCTGGACTATATCGCCGCCAGGGCGGCGGAGGCGGAGCTCGCCAAGGAGGCTGGCAGCGCCGACCATGTGGAGGACGAGGCCGAGGCTGCCGCGGAGGAGAAGGAGCTTGCCGGGTGGGCGGAGTCCACTGGGGAGGCCAGCAACACCGACACCGGGGCCCCTCTCATTGAAGACGTGGTCGACGAGTCGACCGAGGAGGAGGCCGAGGCTGACGATCCTCCGGCCTTGGAGAGAAGGCGCGTCCTGCGGCGGGCCACCTCTGGCGAGCCGGTCCGGCCCGGGAGGACCGAGCAGCGTCAGGAGACCCAGGGGGAGTCCGTGCGCCTGACGAGGGCCGCGGTAGCAAAGAAGGTGGTGAAGGCCGTGGTGGCGAAGAGGAAAGCGACCGCCTCTTCGTCGTCCAAGCGCCCTCGGACCCCACCTGCTTCCCCTCCTTCTGCGGATGTCGACATGGAGGTCGTCTTCGACCTTGGGTCTCTCAGCCCGAGGAGGAAGAGGGAGGCAGCGGAAGAGGAGGCGGAGGATGAGTAAGTATCCTGTCTTTTGTCATCTCCGTCCCCTCAGACCGTGCCGCTTTCTTGACTTGTTTTCATCTTTGCAGAGATGTGGAGACGCTGGCCCAGAGGGTGGCGAAGAGAGCCAGGGCCTCGTCGGGCAGCCAGCCTCCGGCGGGCACCTCGAGTACGCCGCTGGTGGTGGAGAGCAGCCTGGATAGCAGCCCCCGACACATCCCCCAGCGTGCGTTCATCACTCACTCCCTATCGACATGCGTTGGGGTACGATCTCTTGGAGCTGACCTTGCCGTGGTTGCAGGAGGAGGACGGCAGCAGGAGGAGCCACTGAGGGCCACCCCCAACACGCTGCCCCCATCAACCACTCCACCCCGAGGAGCGTCCCCGGCAAGGGCGCCAGGCATCGAGCCCATGCACACGGAGGAGGAGGAGGCGAACCCGGGCGCCGGCGGCTCCGTCCCGACACCGAATCTTGGTGGGGAGGGGGCCACTTCTTCCAAGCCCGGCACGGGTGAGTTATTTGCCTTCTGTCCCTGTTCATTCTTTTTCTTTTTGAACTTTGATTCGGCTCTGCCTCATCCCCCTTCTTGGCATCTAGGCGCTCCCTCGGCGGACCAGGAGAACATCGATACTGTCATCGGGGAGGTCGCCAGGGATGCTGAGGCTGAGGCCAACAAGATCGCTGCTGAGGAGGCCGCCAAGGATGCTGCTGAGGATGCCGCCAAGGAGCCGGCCGGGGACGCCGGCAAGGCCGTTGCCAAGGAGGGGGCGGTTGACGACCAACCTTCTTCCTCCGCTGCCTCCGGCTCGGGCCGGTACCTGAAGGTGAGCGACGACCTGTTCGTCCACCTCCCAGGGACCGTGTCGGAGTAATGGGCCACAGGTAGCCTAACCCGAGTCCTAGAACCTTTCAAGACATCGGGGCCGACTGCGCCCCTCAAGACGCCAAGACGAAGCGCCGCCTTTTGGTGGCTGCCTGGCTGAACGGCCGACTGTCAGAAGACGGCCATGCTCAGGAAGGCGGCTCCAAGACGGGCCGACTCCTAGCAGGTGGCCTCCAGAGAGGCCGGCTCCTAGCAGTCGGCCCATGGCGCCCTCAAAGTCTGCGCCCCCATTAAGAATACAAGGCAATGCAAGGCTACAGTGTAGCCTATCACCCCCGTATCCAGGGCCGGGCATGGCCACAGTGCACCGTACAGGCGGAGATCTCCGCCCGACGCGGCACTGTTGCCACTCCACCCCTGACGTCACTCCTGTCAGGCGAAGCCCTGCTCGCACGACCGCCTGTCGGTACGGCCAGAAGACAGCGGGCCCTACCACGCATCGAGAGCCCGGAAGACGGCAGAAGCCTCACCAGTCGGACCCGAGGGAGGCTGGCTCCTAGCAGGCGACCCGTTCCTTCCTCGGGGTCCGTGCACCATTAACCAGATAAGACCCGGAGTGGCTACAGTGATCTACCGCCAGGCGGTAGGACTGTAGCCACGCTCCCCTGACCAAGCAAGCGTCATTAGCATCACGACTACAGTAATCAGCAGCCGGCAAGACCCGCGAGCGGCAGGAGCAGCCTGTCGGCTCCGTACCAGACTAGATGGCGAGACCCACCAGGCGGCGGGGAAGCCGGCGACCAGAGAGACTGACAACCGGGTCCTACACCCGGCCAGATTATCGTTGTACCCCTGGGGGGTAGGTCTATATAAACCCCCCAGGGCACCCATGCAAAGGGTTCCAACCTGTTAGAATTAGACTCGCACCTAGGGGGAGAGGAGAGCAAGCCCTGCCTTCTCCTACCTCTAGCATACAACTCGAGGAGCACCATTGTACTCACTAGTGCCTTAGTGATCATGCGGAGACCCCGCAGAGCAGGACTAGGGGTGTTATCTCCTAGGAGAGCCCCGAACCTGGGTAAAGTGTGCCGGCGTTCGTGTCTACGCCTCTTCCCGCTTCCAGGCACCGGTGACGTTCTACTCGCTCCCACCATGATAAGCCATTCATTGGCATATGTCGCACCCAACCCCCGACATTTGACGCCCACCGTGGGGCGAGGTGCACCGTCTCCCGGAGACCTGTTCTGGATGGGAACCCTGTTCCTTCCTGGCGAGCGCAGCCAGCCCGGCACGCCAGACGGCGTCTGCACCGACGCGCCACGCGGCGCGGAGGTCGCCTGCGCAGCGAGCTGCCTCGCCGATCTTGTTGGCGAGATTCGCCTCTCCGACGAGCCCGCGTCTGATGCGGGCACCGATGGCCCTGAGAGCTGCCTCGTGAGCCTCCTCGATCAGCTCCTCATCGCCAGTGAGCCTGCTGCTGACTTGGAGTCGGTTGGCTCCACCGACCCGATGTTGGTCGACTCCGACACGGCGTCGCTTGAGGCGTTCCCCACCAACGTGGCGGTGTATGACGAGTCGCTTCCTCGCGCGGACAGCGGCGGCAGCACCGTCATGGAAGTGCTTGCCATCAGCCACGGCGAGCACTTTGGCGGAGGTGGTCAGGATCCGTTGCAGGCGGCGATGCAAGACCTGACTGCACCCATCCGGGAAGATGCCGACGCCGAGACGCTGGAGGCACGCCGTGTCCAGCTCGTCGAAAGCGCCTACCGGCTGGCCAGCATGAGACGCCTTTCGGAGGCCTACCAGCGAGAGATGGACCGTGCCGTCGGCGGCACGCCGGCTCCTGGTGGTCCTAGCCGTATTGGCCTGGTCCGGTAGCGTGGCGCGACCGTCGCCAGCATGTTCGGGACAGATCGTCCCGTCTATGCCACGCCTGTAGAGAACATACGAGCTACCCAGGCGGCAGCAGACGAGCTAGACAAGCTCGAGGGCGACGGACGTCGCCACATGATGGAGCGAGTCCAGCAGCTCCTCGATGCGGCTGCTGAGCAGCAAGAGGCCGGGAGCCGCACTGAAGCGCCCAACCGGCGAAACGATGACCCGCCTCCTCGCCGAGACCAAGGCGCGACATCCCGGATGCCGACTGGTGGCGTTCGCGATAGAAGAGACAAGGAGTCGGCTGCCAGCCGCAGCCAGACTCACATCACCATCGAGCGCGACCAAGACGGTCGCCCGAGGGCAGTGCAGCGGCGAGACGACTGTCCTCCTCCTCCCCCCCATAGGGAGAGGCGTATTTCCCCGCCGCCTATTGATCACCCGTCACTCGGCGACCGCCTTGGCCGCCGAGAGGGAATCGGAGAAAATGATGCCCGCCACCGGATCGATCGCCTCAATCGATCCCTGGCGCTGGAAGAAGAAGAAGAGCTGGGCCCACCTTGCTTCGGCCCCCGCATCCGAGACGAACCTTTCCCCAGAGGGTTCACGCTCCCAAGAGATACACCCAAATACACCGGCTCCGTAAAGCCAGAGGACTGGCTGGTTGACTACTCCACAGCCGTCAGCATCGCCAACGGCAACAAGCGCTTTGCCGTGAAGTACGTTCCGCTCATGCTTCAGGGCACGGCCTGGACGTGGCTGAACAGCCTGAAGCCTCGCAGCATCAACAACTGGATTGACTTCACTGAAGCATTCATCCGCAACTTCACCAGCACCTACAAGCGGCCGCCCAAGCCTCACCAACTCTCCTTGTGCGTCCAAGGCCCCAAGGAGTCGACTCGTGACTACCTCACGCGCTGGGCCGAGCTGCGCAACTCTTGTGAGGGCGTGCACGAGGTGCAGGCCATCGAGTACTTCACTGCCGGGTGCCGAGAGGACACCCTCCTCAAGCACAAGCTTCTCTGCGATGAGCCTGAGACCCTCGACAAACTGCTGATCATAGCAGACAAGTACGCCACGGCCGACTCCTCCATGAAGGCAGAGATCCAAGTTAATGTGTCGGGTAAGGTGGCCCCTCAAGCTCCTCGGACCTCGGCTGGTGACACCAGTCGGCGACAACAACCAAACGACAACAAGCGTAAGGCCATGCAGCCGGCTTCCACGAGCCGGCAGGTGGCGACAATCGAAGATCAGCAGCCAGAAGGGCAGCCTCCTCCCAAACGCCAGAAGGGCGGCAAGCCCAACTGGTTGCCCGCCTTCTCGTACGAATAGACTCTCAATGCACCCTGCAAGTTCCACAGCGGCGCGAAGCCATCCAACCACACCACTCGGAAGTGCCACTTGCTCACCAGGATCGCCAAGGGTGATGGACTCCAGCCCCCCAGCCTGTCGACTCGCCGCCTCCTCCTCCTCCTCAGCAGCCGGCGGTTCGGCCAGTCGGCGTGATACAAGATGAATATCCTGAAGAGCATGGAGCTTATGTCGTGTTCACCACCGTGGCTGACGACAGGCACAGCAGACGGCAGCGATAACAAGAAGTAAATGCAGTGGCGTCAGAGACCCCCGAGTTCATGCACTGGTCTGAGAAGCCCATCAGCTGGAGCAGAGCCGACCACCCGGAAGTGATGCCCAATCCCGGCTCTTATGCTCTGGTGTTGGATGCCACCTTTGCCACGGAGAGGCGGGCTACTCGGTTCTCCCGAGTTCCGATAGATGGCGGCAGCAGCATCAACATCCTGTACAAAGATACTATGGAGAAGTTGGGAATCAAGCAGAGACATCTTCAGCCCAGCCGGACTGTTTTCCATGGCATAGTTCCTGGCCTTTCCTGCTCACCAATCGGCAAGACACAGATTGACGTCCTCTTCGGAGACAAAGAACACTTCCGCCGGGAGCCAGTCTGGTTTGAGGTGGTGGACCTCGAGAGCCCTTACCATGCGCTACTTGGCCGGCCTGCCCTGGCCAAGTTCATGGCGGTCCCCCACTATGCTTACCTCAAGATGAAGATGCCGAGCTCCAAGGGAATCCTGACCATAGCAGGGGATTACAAGAAGTCGTCCGCCTGTGCAGCAGATAGGAGCCGGCTAGCCGAGTCCCTCGTGATCGCGGCCGAGAAACAGCTCTTGGACCGGGTTGTGGCAATGGCAGGCAAGCAGTCAGAAATGTCACCCAACCCCCAAGGAGTCGAAAGCTGAGGGCTCGTTCAAGCCGGCGAAAGAAACGAAGAAGATACCCTTGGACCCAGAGCAACCGGAGAGGCACGCTATCATAGGTGCAAACCTTGATAGCAAATAGGAAAGCGAGCTTGTCAATTTCCTCCGTGAGAAATGGGACATCTTTGCATGGTCTCCCAAGGACATGCCGGATGTTCCGACGGATTTCGCCGAGCACAAGCTACATGTCCGGTCTGATGCCAAGCCAGTTAGGCAGCCCTTGCGCCGCCTGTCGGAAGAGAAGAGAAGAGTTGTTGGAGAAGAGATAGCCCGACTTCTAGCAGCCGGCTTCATCATGGAAGTGTTCTTTCCAGAGTGGCTAGCCAACCCAGTCCTTGTACTGAAGAAGAACAAGCAGTGGCGCATGTGTACTGATTATACCAGCCTCAACAAAGCATACCCCAAAGACCCATTTGCTTTTCCAAGAATCGACCAAGTGATTGACTCCACAACCGGATGCTAGCTGCTGAGCTTTTTGGATGCATACTCAGGGTATCACTAGATCAAGCTAAACCCGGCCGACAGGCTGAAGACCGCCTTCATCACACCATTTGGAGCCTTCTGTTACCTGACCATGACGTTCGGCTTGAGGAATGCCGGAGCCACGTTCCAGCGTTGCATGCAGAAGTGTCTCCTCAAGCAACTCGGCAGAAACGCCCACGTCTATGTGGACGATGTTGTGGTGAAGACGGAGAAGCGTGGAACGCTGCTAGAAGACCTCAAGGAGACCTTTGAAAACTTGCGCCGATTCCAGATCAAGCTCAACCCGGAGAAATGCATCTTTGGGGTACTAGCCGGCCAGCTCCTTGGCTTCCTGGTCTCAGAGCGTGGCATAGAATGCAACCCTGTGAAGATTAAGGCCATCAAGAGGATGGAGGTGCCCACCCGACTGCTGGACGTGCAAAAATTCACCGGCTGCTTGGCATCCATCTGCCGTTTCATCAGTCGGTTGGGCGAGAAGGCTCTTCCCCTATACCAGCTCATGAAGAAGACCACTTTTTTCAAGTGGAACGACAAGGCGGATGAAGCTTTTCTACAGCTCAAGAAGATGTTGACCACTCCGCCTATCCTGGCGGCTCCGATTCCTAAAGAGCCCATGCTCCTCTACATCGCCGCCACCAGCCGGGTGGTCAGCACAGTCATAGTTGTGGAACGCAAGGAAGAAGGCAAAGCGCTACCAGTCCAGAGGCCGGTGTATTACCTGAGTGAAGTACTGTCCGCCTCCAAGCAGAATTACCCCCACTACCAGAAGATGTGCTACAGTGTACATTTAGCCGCTAAGAAGCTGAAGCCGTATTTTCAAGAGCACCCAGTCACTGTGGTTTGCACTGCTCCACTTGCCGAGATCATTAGAAGCCGAGATGCTTCAGGCCGAGTGGCCAAATGGGCCATAGATTTTCCCCCCTACACCATCTACTACCAACCTCGCACCACCATCAAGTCACAAGCACTAGCCGACTTCCTCGTCGACTGGGCCGAGACCCAGTACCTGCCGCCAGTGCCAGACTCCACCCATTGGCGAATGAACTTTGATGGTTCCAAGATGTGCACCGGTTTGGGAGCCGGCATCGTCCTCACCTCTCCCAAAGGCGACAAGCTCAGATATGTGCTGCAAGTCCATTTTGCCGCCTCTAACAACGTTGCTGAATACGAAGCACTCATTCACGGGCTCCGGCTTGCCAAGGAACTCGGCATTCGCCGGATCCTGTGCTATGGAGATTCCGACTTGGTGGTCCAACAGTCGTCAGGCGATTGGGACGCCAAAGATGCAAATATGGCCAGCTACCGCTTCCTCGTTCAGCAACTCAATGGATACTTTGAACGATGTGAGTTCCTCCATGTGCCAAGAAATGACAATGAGCAAGCAGATGCCTTGGCACGAATCGGCTCCACTCGGCAAGCAATACCAGCCGGTGTCGCCCTACAACACCTCCTTAAGCCGTCTGTCAAGCCATCGCCAGAGTCGGATTCCATCTTTGTGCCGGATCCTCCTGAAGCAGTCGGATCCGACTTGAGGACCCCGACAGCCGGCATGGAGAATTCGGCAGGCGACCCGGGGACTGTGGCAGCCGCACCCGGCCCGGGGACTTCAGAACTCGGTCCGGGGACTGCAGCAGTCGGCCCGGGGACTTCATCGACTCAGCAAGCGGCAGCTGACTCCAACCCGCCACCTCCCGACCCAGCCGCCCTCGTGCAAGTAGCAGTCCTAGCAATCGAAGAAATTGCAGCACCTTCGTGGGCTCAGCCCATCCTCCACTTTCTGGTGAATAAAGAGCTGCCGACTGACGAGATCTCGGTCCGACAGGTGCAGCGTCGGGCAACAGCATACACCATCGTCAACAGAGAACTTGTGAGGCGCAGTGTCACTGGTGTTTACCAGCGCTGCGTAGAGCCGGGGCAAGGCCAAGCAATCCTCAAAGATATCCATCAAGGCGAGTGTGGTCACCACGCAGCTTCAAGAGCACTCGTGGCCAAAGCTTTCCGCCACGGTTTTTTCTGGCCGGCTGCTCTAGAAGACGCCAAAGACTTGGTCCAGAAATGCAAAGGGTGCCAGAAGTTCCGCTCCAAGCCACACCAGCCGGCTTCTGCACTCAAGACCATCCCCATTGCCTGTCCCTTAGCTGTCTGGGGGCTGGATATGGTGGGACCATTCAAGACAGCACGCGGCGGCATGACTCATCTGCTTGTCGCGGTGGACAAGTTCACCAAGTGGATAGAAGCAAAGCCAATTAAGAAGTTGAATGGCCCGACTGCTGTGACTTTCATCTCCGACATCACCATCCAGTATGGCATACCACACAACATCATCACCGACAATGGCACAAACTTTGCGAAAGGCGCCTTGCCCCGTTTCTGCGCGACGCAGGGCATCCGACTGGACCTAGCGTCCGTTGCCCATCCGCAGTCAAACGGCCAGGTGGAGCGAGCAAACGACCTCATTTTGTCCGGCATCAAGCCCCGACTGGTCGAGCCTCTGGAGCGTTCGACGGGCTATTGGCTCGATGAGCTGTCGGCCGTCCTCTGGAGCCTGCGCACAACTCCGAACAAGTAAACCAGCTTCACGCCTTTCTTCCTCGTCTACGGTGCCGAAGCCGTCATCCCGACGGACATAGAATTCGACTCCCCTCGAGTCACCATGTACACCGAAGAGGATGCAAAAGAATCACGAGAAGACGGCGTCGATCAGCTGGAAGAGGGCCGGCTGTTGGCACTTAGCCGGTCCACCATCTACCAGCAGAGCCTGCGTCGATACTACAACCGAAAGGTCAAGCCAAGATCCTTCCAAGAGGGAGACCTTGTGCTCTGGCTGATCCAGCGAACAGCCGGCCAGCACAAGCTCTCAGCTCCTTGGGAGGGCCCCTTCATCATCAGCAAGGTGTTGGGCAATGACTCCTACTACCTGATCGATGCTCAGAAGCCTCGAGCACGCAAAAGAGATGACTCAGGCAAGGAGACGGAGCGACCATGGAATGCAAACCTCCTTCGAAGGTTTTACAGTTGATGCAGTATGTACCACACCAACTTTTGTATTAAGTACGAAGACTGTGGGTCCCCCAAGAAGAGCTCGGGGACTGCCCTCTTTTATCTATACGATAAGTATTATGCCTGTCATTGTGTTATTTCATTAGTCCGCCTGGCACCGGGTTCGACCAGTCGACCCGGGGACTCGCCGCCTTGTACTATGTAATGCTTCCTGCAGCTGGACAAGTAATGCGTTGGCACTTAGGCCTTCTCCTGCCAGAAACCGCAGCACGCAGAGCGACTGTCTGGTGGGCAGGAGTTAAGGAGGAAAGGGTGTTCGCATGAAAAATGGCTAAGGACCCAAAGCATGCACATAGTTCAAGCCGGCTTCCTGCTTCGCCGACCGGCTGCTGAGCAGCCGGCCGGCTAGCTTCTACTTAACTTGCTAGAAAACTCTAATCGGCTAAGTATTTGCCTCCCCGGAAGTGGCTAAGTACTTGACCCAGCCACAGTCCGCAGAGCGGCTGTTTGGCTAGCAAGACGGCAACCGAGGGAAGGCGGCAAAGGAAAAAAGCCAAAGAGCAGAAAGCAAGGAAAGATAGAACCCGACAAGCATATTTACATACCAAAAGGCCCTTGGCCAACATTCAACAGAAGTTTGAAATACACCCCGCGGGTGGAATTGTGCGAAGTTAACAAAGTTTGTCGAGACTGGTAAGCAGGTAAAAACAAAAGGTAAATTGGCAGCCTAGGGAGCAGCAGACGGGTTCGGCGGAACGGTGGAGTCGGTGGCGCCGGTAGGTGGAGCGGCCGGCTGGTCGGTCTCCGCTTGGTCACCTTCAGCAGCAGCCGGCTTGCTCGGGCGTGGCTCGTTGCTGGAGGCACGGTCGAGCTGAGGCTGGCCGTCTGCTCCAACTTCTGGCTCCTCCTCTTCAGTTTCCTCCTCCTCCCCGCCTTCTCCCTCGTTGCTGGAGTCGATCACTTCGGCCGAGTCCTCGCCATCCTCTGGGTCCAGCCCGAACCACTCCTGCGGCGCCTCGGTGTCGTTCTCAGCCAGCTCCGGGACGAAGATGCCGGTGTTGGTGTACTCGGCGATCGCCGCGGCCCGCTGGACAAGATCACGCTCCACCGCCACCAGCTCCTCTCGGGCTTCCAGTCGAAGCGTGGCCAACTGGGCTAGATCTAGCCCAGGATACCACGCCTTGACGAATTCCAAGGCCCGGCGTGCCCCAGCCCGGGGCAAGGAACCCTTCCAGGCCTCAAGACAGCCGGCCGCCACCTCTAGCCAGTCGGCGGTCCGGTTGGGTGTGCGTGGAGCCGACATGTCCGGCCACAGGGCGGTGATCGCCTGGGCGCCGACATGCTGAAGACGATGCAACATCCGATGAGCCGGCCGAAGACGGGCCTGGATGCTGAGGAGCTGCTCGCTGAGGGTCCGGGGGGCATTGGCAGCAATCTGCGCACCTTCCACCCCCCGCTCTTCGCGATCAGCCTCGATGGCCTGGTTGGCGGCGTCAGAATGACCAGGGAAGAAGTCTGCTCAAGCAGAAAGCAAAAGAGCCAAAGTTAGAGACAAGCGGCCGGCTTGGTCAGCAGCCGGCAACTCGAAGAATAAAAAAGAAGGAAGCTCACCGTCGACCATGTCCTCAATTTTGCCGAAGCCGGCGGTCAGCAAAGTCTCCTTGTCGGTCCAGGCGAAGCGTTCGGTCTCGAACTCAGCAAGGAGACCGGCCTCCTTGTCCTCCGCCTCCTTCTGGGTCTTCTTGAGAAGCTCCGCCTGCTCCGCCAGTTGTGTGACCAGTCGGTCACACTCTTCGGCCAGCTTGCTGCAGTCCGCCTCCTTGGCGTGCAGCGCGGTGTTGGCTTCGCCCAGCTGCTGCTTGATACGTCTCCAACGTATCTATAATTTTTGATTGTTCCATGCTATATTATATTCTGTTTTTGACATTAATGGGCTTTATTATACACTTTTATATTATTTTTGGGACTGACCTATTAACCGGAGGCCCAGCCCAGAATTGCTGTTTTTTTGCCTATTTCAGAGTTTCGCTGAAAACGAATATCAAACGGTGTCCAAACGGAATGAAACCTTCGGGAACGTGATTTTCGGAACGAACGTGATCCAGAGGACTTGGACCCTACGTCAAGACATCAACCAGGAGGGCACGAGGTAGGGGGGCGCGCCTACCCCCCTGGGCGTGCCCTCCACCCTCGTGGGCCCCATGTTGCTCCACCGGCGTACTTCTTCCTCCTATATATACCTACATACCCCCAAACTACCAGATACGGAGCCAAAAACCTAATTCCACCGCCGCAACCTTCTGTGCCCGTGAGATCCCATCTTGGGGCCTTTTCCGGAGCTCCGCCGGAGGGGGCATCAATCATGGAGGGCTTCTACATCAACACCATAGCCTCTCCGATGATGTGTGAGTAGTTTACCTCAGACCTTCAGGTCCATAGTTATTAGCTAGATGGCTTCTTCTCTCTTTTTGGATCTCAATACAATGTTCTCCCCCTCTCTTGTGGAGATCTATTCGATGTAATCTTCTTTTGCGGTGTGTTTGTTGAGACCGACGAATTGTGGGTTTATGATCAAGTTTATCTATGAACAATATTTGAATCTTCTCTGAATTCTTTTATGTATGATTGGTTATCTTTGCAAGTCTCTTTGAATTATCGGTTTGGTTTGGCCTACTAGATTGATCTTTCTTGCAATGGGAGAAGTGCTTAGCTTTGTGTTCAATCTTGCGGTGTCCTTTCCCAGTGACAGTAAGGGCAGCAAGGCACGTATTGTATTGTTTTCCATCGAGGATAACAAGATGGGGTTTATATCATATTGCATGAGTTTATTCCTCTACATCTCTACATCATGTCATCTTGCTTAAAGGGTTACTCTGTTCTTATGAACTTAATACTCTAGATGCATGCTGGATAGCGGTCGATGTGTGGAGTAATAGTAGTAGATGCAGGCAGGAGTCGGTCTAGTTGTCCCGGACGTGATGCCTATATACATGATCATACCTAGATATTCTCGTAACTATGCTCAATTCTATCAATTGCTCAATAGTAATTTGTTCACCCACCGTAATATTTATGCTCTTGAGAGAAGCCACTAGTGAAACCTATGGCCCCCGGGTCTATTTTCCATCATATTAATCTCCCGTCAACAAGTTATTTCTAGCGTCGTTTTTATTTTGCTTTCTTTACTTTGCATCTTTATCATAAAAATACAAAAAATATTATCTTATCATATCTATCAGTTCTCACTCTCGTAAGTGACCGTGAAGGGATTGAAAAGCCCTTTATTGCGTTGGTTGCGAGGATTTATTTGTTTGTGTAGGTGCGAGGGACTTGTGCGTGGCCTCCTACTGGATTGATACCTTGGTTCTCAAAAACTGAGGGAAATACTTACGCTACTTTGCTGCATCACCCTTTCCTCTTCATGGGAAAACCAACGTAGTGCTCAAGAGGTAGCAAGAAGGATTTCTAGCGGCGTTGCCGGGGAGGCTTACGCGAAGTCAAGTCAAGATTTGACTCCCGACAACGAGCCATTTCTAGCGCCGTTGCCGGGGAGTCTACGCAAAAGTCAACATACCAAGTACCCGTCACAAACCCTTATCTCCCACATTACATTATTTGCCATTTGCCTCTCGTTTTCCTCTCCCCCACTTCACTCTTGCCGTTTTATTCGCCCTCTCTTTTCCGTTCGCCTCCCTCTTTCTTTTGCTCCTCGCACTTTCTGCCGTTATGTTTGTAATTGGGGAAACTATTGTCGATATGGTAATAACATGGAAAATTCTGATGCTCCTGCTGAAGGACCCCTATCTTACATACAAAAAAATTCCGAATTGGTAGTGGTAATATTATTGGAAAAGGGGTTATTCAAGATTTCTTTACTTGTGCCGGTGCTTTACCTTCTATGGGTAGTTCTATTCTTCATAGAACTAGTAGTCTTGCGGACGCTATTGCCATGTTTGTAGTTGAACTTGAAAGGCAATTTATGCACATGCACCCTTGCATACAAAGGATTTTCCTAGAATTTTCTAATATTGAGCATTCTTCTGTTAAGCATGCCACTACTATCTTTTTGGCTCATGAGTTCAGATTTATAATAAAAGAGGCCAAAGAAATATTTGCGCACTATAGGGTGGACGCTGGCCGTCCTCCCATAGAGACTATTTTATTTGATCAAGAGGAAATAATGCGTTTTCAATCTCTAGACTATGCTGCTTTTAATGAAAACCTTAGAAAAAAAAGGATCCTACCAATGTTCTAGTTGATAGAATTTCTGAACTTAATAATGATTTTGCTATTCGAAATAATGAGCTAGGATATTCTCTCGAGCATAGGCTCACAAAGTTCTGTCAGAAGAATGCTTATAATGATGAATTGGTTGTGCAATACGAAGGTCCGAAGGAGGAACCTCTACCTCCTAAAGTTGATCTTGGGGACTTTTGTCCCATTAAATTTAGCCCTTTTTGATTACTTTTGCTTGCCTCAAAGAAAACTTGCTGCTGAACGTAGAGAATATGAAATGAGTTTTAATGATCTATCCTATTATTATGGCAATACCTAGATCTATACTTGCTTTTATGCCTAGCTAGGGCCGTTAAACGATAGGGCTTGTTGGGAGGCAACCCAATTTTATTTTTAGTTTTTTGCTTTTTGATTCTGTTTAAGAATAAATATTTGATCTAGCCTCTGGTTAGATGTGTTTTTATGTTTTAATTAGTGTTTGTGCCAAGTTTAACCTATAGGATCTTCTTGGATGATAGTTATTTGATCTTGCTGAAAATTGCAGAAACTTCCTGTTCACGAAAATAATTGTTAAAAATCACCAGAACGTGATAAAATATTAATTCCAATTGCTGCTGATCAATAAACAAATTTTCTAGCTCGTCCTATTTTTCCTGAATTTTTGGAGTTCCAGAAGTTTGCGTTAGTTACAGATTACTACAGACTGTTCTGTTTTTGACAGATTCTGTTTTTCGTGTGTTGTTTGCTTATTTTGATGAATCCGTGGCTAGTAAAATAATTTATAAACCATAGAGAAGTTGGAATACAGTAGGTTTAACACCAATATAAATAAAGAATGAGTTCATTACAGTACCTTGAAGTGGTGTTTTGTTTTCTTTCGCTAACGGAGCTCACGAGATTTTCTGTTAAGTTCTGTGTTGTGAAGTTTTCAAGTTTTGGGTGAAAGATTTGATGGATTATGGAACAAGGAGTGGCAAGAGCCTAAGCTTGGGGATTCCCATGGCACCCCAAGATAATATAAGGACACCAAAAAGCCAAAGCTTGGGGATGCCGCGGAAGGCATCCCCTCTTTCGTCTACTTCGATCGGTAACTTTACTTGGAGCTATATTTTTATTCACCACATGATATGTGTTTTGCTTGGAGCGTCTTGTATTATTTGAGTCTTTGCTTTTTATTTTACCACAATCATCTTTGTTGTACACACCTTTTGAGAGAGACACACTTGATTCGGAAATTATTAGAATACTCTATGTGCTTCACTTATATCTTTTGAGTTATATAGTTTTTGCTCTAGTGCTTCACTTTTATTTTTTAGAGCACGGTGGTGATTTTGTTTTATAGAAACTATTGTTCTCTCATGCTTCACTTAGATTATTTTGAGAGTCCTACAAAACAGCATGGTAGTTTGCTTTGACAATGATAGGGATTCAAGATTAGTAATTTTTTTCTTATGAGTGTGTTGAATATTATGAGAAGTTTGATACTAGATAATTGTTTTGAGATATGAAGATGGTGATATTAGAGTCATGCTAGTTGAGTAGTTTTAAATTTCAGAAATACTTGTGTTAAAGTTTGTGATTCCCATAGCATGCACGTATGGTGAACCGTTATGTGATGAAGTCGGAGCATGATTTATTTATTGATTGTCTTCCTTATGAGTGGCGGTCGGGGACGAGCGATGGTCTTTTCTTACCAATCTATCCCCCTAGGAGCATGCGCGTAATACTTTGCTTTGATAACTTGTAGATTTTTTGCAATAAGTGTATGAGTTCTTTATGACTAATGTTGAGTCCATGGATTATACGCACTTTTCCTCCTTCCACCATTGCTAACCTCTCTAATGAAGGAAATATGCCCTAGAGGCAATAATAAAGTATTATTTATTTCCTTATATCATGATAAATGTTTATTATTCATGCTAGAATTGTATTAACCGAAAACATAATACATGTGTGAATACATAGACAAACAGAGTGTCACTAGTATGCCTCTACTTGACTAGCTCGTTAATCAAAGATGGTTATGTTTCCTAGCCATAGACATGAGTTGTCATTTGATTAACGGGATCACCTCATTAGGAGAATGACGTGATTGACTTGACCCATTACGTTAGCTTAGCACCCGATCGTTTAGTATGTTGCTATTGCTTTCTTCATGACTTATACATGTTCCTATGACTATGAGATTATGCAACTCCCGTTTACCGAAGGAACACTTTGTGTGCTACCAAACGTCACAACGTAAATGGGTGATTATAAAGGTGCTCTACAGGTGTCTCCAAAGGTACTTGTTGGGTTGGCGTATTTCGAGATTAGGATTTGTCACTCCGATTGTCGGAGAGGTATCTCTGGGCCCACTCGGTAATGCACATCACTATAAGCCTTGCAAGCATTGTGACTAATGAGTTAGGTGCGGGATGATGTATTACGGAACGAGTAAAGAGACTTGCCGATAACGAGATTGAACTAGGTATCGAGATACCGACGATCGAATCTCGGGCAAGTAACATACCGATGACAAAGGGAACAACGTATGTTGTTATGCGGTCTGACCGATAAAGATCTTCGTAGAATATGTGGGAGCCAATATGGGCATCCAGGTCCCGCTATTGGTTATTGACTGGAGACGTGTCTCGGTCATGTCTACATAGTTCTCGAACCCGTAGGGTCCGCACGCTTAACGTTACGATGACAGTTTTATTGAGTTTTGATGTACCAAAGGAGTTCGGAGTCCCGTATGAGATCGGGGATATGACGAGGAGTCTCGAAATGGTCGAGACGTAAAAATCGATATATTGGACGACTATATTCCGACTTCGGAAAGATTCCGAGTGATTCGGGTATTTTATGGAGTACCGGAGAGTTACGGGAATTCGTATTGGGCCTTAATGGGCCATACGGGAAAGGAGAGAAAGGCCTCAAAAGGTGGCCGCACCCCTCCCCATGGTCGGGTCCGAATTGGACTAGGGAAGGGGGGCGCACCCTTCCTTCTTTCTCCTCCCCCCTTCCCTTCTCCTACTCCCACAAGGAAAGGAGGTGTCCTACTCCCGGTGGGAGTAGGACTCCCCCGCCTATGGCGCGCCTCTCCCCTTGGCCGGCTGCCTCCCCCTTGCTCCTTTATATACGGGGGCAGGGGGGCACCCCAGAGACACAACAATTGATCCTTGAGATCTCTTAGCCGTGTGCGGTGCCCCCCTCCACCATATTACACCTCGATAATACCGTTGCGGAGCTTAGGCGAAGCCCTGCGTCGGTGGAACATCATCATCGTCACCACGCCGTCGTGCTGACAAAACTCTCCCTCAACACTCGGCTGGATCGGAGTTCGAGGGACGTCATCGAGCTGAACGTCTGTAGAACTCGGAGGTGCCGTACGTTCGGTACTTGATCGGTCGGATCGTGAAGACGTACGACTACGTCAACCGCGTTGTGATAACGCTTCCGCTGTCGGTCTACGAGGGTACGTGGACAACACTCTTCCCTCTCGTTGCTATGATCACCATGATCTTGCGTGTGCGTAGGAATTTTTTTGAAATTACTACGTTCCCCAACAGTGGTATCAGAGCCTGGTTTTATGCGTTGATGCTATGCACGAGTAGAACATAAGTGAGTTGTGGGCGATATAAGTCATACTGCTTACCAGCATGTCATACTTTGGTTCAGCGGTATTGTGAGATGAAGCGGCCCGGACCGACATTACGCACACGCTTACGTGAGACTGGTTTCACCGTTGCGAGCACTCGTTGCTTAAAGGTGACCGGCGGGTGTCTGTCTCTCTCACTTTAGTTGAACCGAGTGTGGCTACGCCCGGTCCTTGCGAAGGTTAAAACAGCACCAACTTGACAAACTATCGTTGTGGTTTTGATGCGTAGGTAAGAACGGTTCTTGCTAAGCCCGTAGCAGCCACGTAAAATATGCAACAACAAAGTAGAGGACGTCTAACTTGTTTTTGCAGGGCATGTTGTGATGTGATATGGTCAAGACATGATGTGATATAATGTGTTGTATGAGATGATCATGTTTTGTAACCGAGTTATCGGCAACTGGCAGGAGCCATATGGTTGTCGCTTTATTGTATGAGATGCAATCACCATGTAATAGTTTTACTTTATCACTAAGCAGTAGCAATAGTCGTAAAAGCAATAAGTTGGCGAGACGACAATGATGCTACGATGGAGATCAAGGTGTCGCGCCGGTGACGATGGTGATCATGACGGTGCTTCGGAGATGGAGATCACAAGCACAAGATGATGATGGCCATATCATATCACTTATATTGATTGCATGTGATGTTAATCCTTTATGCATCTTATCTTGCTTTGTTTGACGGTAGCATTATAAGACGATCCTTCACTAAATTATCAAAGTATAAGTGTTCTCCCTGAGTATGCACCGTTGCGAAAGTTCTTCGTGCTGAGACACCACGTGATGATCGGGTGTGATAGGCTCTACGTTCAAATACAACGGGTCCAAAACAGTTGCACACGCGGAATACTCAGGTTAAACTTGACGAGCCTAGCATATAACAGATATGGCCTCGGAACACGGAGACCGAAAGGTCGAGCGTGAATCATATAGTAGATATGATCAACATAGTGATGTTCACCATTGAAACTACTCCATCTCACGTGATGATCGGACATGGTTTAGTTGATATGGATCACGTGATCACTTAGAGGATTAGAGGGATGTCTATCTAAGTGGGAGTTCTTAAGTAATATGATTAATTGAACTTAAATTTATCATGAACTTAGTCCTCATAGTATTTTGCAAATTATGTTGTAGATCAATAGCTCGCGTTGTTGCTTCCCTGTGTTTATTTTTGATATGTTCCTAGAGAAAAATTATGTTGAAAGATGTTAGTAGCAAAGATGCGGATTGGATCCGTGATATGAGGATTATCCTCATTGCTACACAGAAAAATTATGTCCTTGATGCACCGCTAGGTGACAGACCAATTGCAGGAGCAGATGCAGACATTATGAACGTTTGGCTAGCTCAATATGATGACTACTTGATAGTTTAGTGCACCATGCTTAACGGCTTAGAATCGGGACTTCAAAGACGTTATGAACGTCATGGACCATATGAGATGTTCCAGGACTAGAAGTTAATATTTCAAGCAAATACCCGAGTTGAGAGATATGAAGTCTCCAACAAGTTCTATAGCTAAAAGATGGAGGAGAATCGCTCAACTAGTGAGCATGTGCTCAGATTGTCTGGGTACTACAATCGCTTGAATCAAGTGGGAGTTAATCTTCCAGATAAAATAGTGATTGACAGAATTCTCTAGTCACCATCACCAAGTTAGTAGAACTTCATGATGAACTATAATATGCAAGGGATGACGAAAGTAATTCCCGAGCTCTTCGCGATGCTGAAATCGACGAAGGTAGAAATCAAGAAAAACATCAAGTGTTGATGGTTAACAAGACCACTAGTTTCTAGAAAAGGGCAAAGGGATAGAAGAGGAACTTCAAGAAGAACGACAAGCAAGTTGCTGCTCAAGTGAAGAAGCCTAAGTCTGGTCCTAAGCCTGAGACTAAGTGCTTCTACTGCAAAGGGACTGGTCACTGGAAGCGGAACTACCCCAACTATTTGGTGGATAAGAAGGATGGCAAAGTGAACAAAGGTATACTGGATATACATGTTATTGATGTGTACTTTACTAGTGTTTATAGCAACCCTTCGGTATTTTGATACTGGTTCAGTTGCTAAAGAGTAGTAACTCGAAACGGGAGTTGCAGAATAAACAGAGACTAGTAAAAGGAGAGGTGACGATGTGTGTTGGAAGTAGTTCCAAGATTGATATGATCATCATCGCACACTCCCTATACTTTCGGGATTAGTGTTGAAACTAAATAAGTGTTATTTGGTGTTTGCGTTGAGCATGAATATGATTTGATCATGTTTATTGCAATACGGTTATTCATTTAAGTTAGAGAACAATTGTTGTTCTGTTTACATGAATAAAAACCTTCTATGGTCATACACACCAACGAAAATGGTTTGTTGGATCTCGATCGCAGTGATACACATATTCATAATAATGAAGCCAAAAGATGCAAAGTTAATAATGATAGTGCAACTTATTTGTGGCACTGCCGTTTAGGTCATATTGGTGTAAAGCGCATGAAGAAACTCCATACTGATGGGATTTTGGAATCACTTGATTATGAATCACTTGATGCTTGCGAACCGTGCCTCATGGGCAAGATGACTAAAACGCCGTTCTCCAGAACTATGGAGAGAGCAACAGATTTGTTGGAAATCATACATACAGATGTATGTGGTCCGATGAATATTGAGGCTCGTAGCAGGTATCATTATTTTCTGACCTTTACAGATGATTTGAGCAGATATGGGTATATCTACTTAATGAAACAGAAGACTGAAACATTTGAAAAGTTCATATAATTTCAGAGTGAAGCGGAAAATCATCGTAACAAGAAAATAAAGTTTCTACGATCTGATCATGGAGAAGAGTATTTGAGTTACGAGTTTGGCCTTCAGTTAAAACAATGTGAAATTGTTTCACTACTCACGCCACCTGGAACACCACAGTGTAAAGGTGTGTCCGCACATCGTAACCGTACTTTATTAGATATGGTGCAATATATGATGTCTCTTACCGATCTACCACTATCGTTTTGGGGTTATGCATGAGAGACAGCTACATTCACGTTAAATAGGGCACCATCAAAATCCGTTGAGACGACGCCTTATGAACTGTGGTTTGGCAAGAAACCAAAGTTGTCGTTTCTTAAAGTTTGGGGTTGCGATGCTTATGTGAAAAGGTTTCATCCTGATAAGCTCAAACCCAAATCGGAGAAATGTGTCTTCATCGGATACCCAAAGGAGACAGTTGGGTACACCTTCTATCACAGATCCGGAGGCAAGACATTCGTTGCTTAGTATGGATCCTTTCTAGAGAAGGAGTTTCTCTCGAAAGAAGTGAGTGGGAGGAAAGTAGAACTTGATAAGGCAACTGTACCTGCTCCCTTATTGGAAAGTAGTTCATCACAAGAAACGGTTCCTGTGACGTCTATACCAATGAGTGAGGAAGTTAATGATGATGATCATGAAACTTCAGATCAAGTTGTTACTAAACCTTGTAGGTCAACCAGAGTAAGATCCGCACCAGAGTGGTACGGTAATCCTGTTATGGAGGTTATGTTACTAGACCATGACAAACCTACGAACTATGAAGAAGCGATGGTGAGCCCAGATTCCGCAAAATGGCTTGAGGCCATGAAATCTGAGATGGGATCCATGTATGAGAACAAAGTATGGACTTTGGTTGACTTGCCCAATGATCGGCAAGCCATTGAAAATAAATGGATCTTCAAAAAGAAGACTGACGCTGATGGTAATGGTACTGTCTATAAAGCTCGACTTGTTGTGGAAGGTTTTCGACAAGTTCAAGGGATTGACTACGATGAGACCTTCTCACCCGTAGCGATGCTTAAGTCTGTCCGAATCATGTTAGCGATTGCCGCATTTTATGAAATCTGGCAAAGGGATAAACAAAACTGCATTCCTTAATGGATTTATTAAAGAAGAGTTGTATATGATGCAACCAGAAGGTTTTGTCAATCCTAAAGGTGCTAACAAAATATGCAAGCTCCAGCGATCCATCAATGGAATGGTGCAAGCATCTCGGAGTTGGAATATACGCTTTGATAAGTTGATCAAAGCATATAGTTGTATACAGAATTGCGGTGAAGCCTGTATTTACAAGAAAGTGAGTGGGAGCACTACAACATTTCTGATAAGTATATGTGAATGACATATTGTTGATCGAAAATAATGTAGAATTATTCTGCAAAGCAAAAAGGAGTGTTTGAAAGGAGTTTTTCAAAGAAAGACCTCGGTGAAGCTGCTTACATATTGAGCATCAAGATCTATAGAGATAGATCAAGACGCTTGATAAGTTTCTTCAATGAGTACATACCTTAACAAGATTTTGAAGTAGTTCAAAATAGAACAGTCAAAGAAAGAGTTCTTGCCTGTGTTACAAGGTGTGAGATTGAGTAAGACTCAAAGCCCGACCACGGCAGAAGATAGAAAGAGAATGAAAGTCATTCCCTATGCCTTGGCCATAGGTTCTATAAAGTATGCCATGCTGTGTACCAGATCTATTGTATACCCTACACTAATTTTGGCAAGGGAGTACAATAGTGATCTAGGAGTAGATCACTGGACAGCGGTCAAAATTATCCTTAGTGGAATAAGGATATGTTTCTCGATTATGGAAGTGACAAAAGGTTCGTCGTAAAGGGTTATGTCGATGCAAGTTTTGACACTAAATCTAGATGACTCTAAGTCTCGGTCTAGATACATATTGAAAGTGGGAGCAATTAGCTAGAGTAGCTCCGTGCAGAGCATTGTAGACATAGAAATTTGCAAAATACTTACGGATCTGAATGTGCAGACCCGTTGACTAAAATAATCTCACAACCAAAACATGATCACACCTTAGTACTCTTTGGGTGTTAATCACATAAGCGATGTGAACTAGATTATTGACTCTAGTAAACCCTTTGAGTGTTGGTCACATAGAGATGTGAACTATGGGTGTTCATCACATGTTAATGAGAATTTTTGATGTTAAATCACATGGCGATGTGAACTAGATTATTGACTCTAGTGCAAGTGGGAGACTGAAGGAAATATGCCCTAGAGGCAATAATAAAGTATTATTTATTTCCTTATATCATGATAAATGTTTATTATTCATGCTAGAATTGTATTAACCGGAAACATAATACATGTGTGAATACATAGACAAACAGAGTGTCACTAGTATGCCTCTACTTGACTAGCTCGTTAATCAAAGATGGTTATGTTTCCTAGCCATAGACATGAGTTGTCATTTGATTAACGGGATCACCTCATTAGGAGAATGACGTGATTGACTTGACCCATTACGTTAGCTTAGCACCCGATCGTTTAGTATGTTGCTATTGCTTTCTTCATGACTTATACATGTTCCTATGACTATGAGATTATGCAACTCCCGTTTACCGGAGGAACACTTTGTGTGCTACCAAACTTCACAACGTAAATGGGTGATTATAAAGGTGCTCTACAGGTGTCTCCAAAGGTACTTGTTGGGTTGGCGTATTTCGAGATTAGGATTTGTCACTCCGATTGTCGGAGAGGTATCTCTGGGCCCACTCGGTAATGCACATCACTATAAGCCTTGCAAGCATTGTGACTAATGAGTTAGTTGCGGGATGATGTATTACGGAACGAGTAAAGAGACTCGCCGGTAACGAGATTGAACTAGGTATCGAGATACCGACGATCGAATCTCGGGCAAGTAACATACCGATGACAAAGGGAACAACGTATGTTGTTATGCGGTCTGACCGATAAAGATCTTCATAGAATATGTGGGAGCCAATATGGGCATCCAGGTCCCGCTATTGGTTATTGACCGGAGACGTGTCTCGGTCATGTCTACATAGTTCTCGAACCCGTAGGGTCCGCACGCTTAACGTTACGATGACAGTTTTATTGAGTTTTGATGTACCGAAGGAGTTCGGAGTCCCGGATGAGATCGGGGATATGACGAGGAGTCTCGAAATGGTCGAGACGTAAAAATCGATATATTGGACGACTATATTCGGACTTCGGAAAGGTTCCGAGTGATTCGGGTATTTTTTGGAGTACCGGAGAGTTACGGGAATTCGTATTGGGCCTTAATGGGCCATACGGGAAAGGAGAGAAAGGCCTCAAAAGGTGGCCACACCCCTCCCCATGGTCTGGTCCGAATTGGACTAGGGAAGGGGGGCGCACCCTTCCTTCTTTCTCCTCCCCCCTTCCCTTCTCCTACTCCCACAAGGAAAGGAGGTGTCCTACTCCCGGTGGGAGTAGGACTCCCCCCCTATGGCGCGCCTCGCCCCTTGGCCGGCTGCCTCCCCCTTGCTCCTTTATATACGGGGGCAGGGGGGCACCCCAGAGACACAACAATTGATCCTTGAGATCTCTTAGCCGTGTGCGGTGCCCCCCTCCACCATATTACACCTCGATAATACCGTTGCGGAGCTTAGGCGAAGCCCTGCGTCGGTGGAACATCATCATCGTCACCACGCCGTCGTGCTGACAAAACTCTCCCTCAACACTCGGCTGGATCGGAGTTCGAGGGACGTCATCGAGCTGAACGTGTGTAGAACTCGGAGGTGCCGTACGTTCGGTACTTGATCGGTCGGATCGTGAAGACGTACGACTACATCAACCGCGTTGTGATAACGCTTCCGCTGTCGGTCTACGAGGGTACGTGGACAACACTCTCCCCTCTCGTTGCGATGCATCACCATGATCTTGCGTGTGCGTAGGAAATTTTTTGAAATTACTACGTTCCCCAACATCTAATACCGCGCACGTTTCGCCGGTATCATACACCCACCATATACCTTCCTCAAAACAGCCACCATACCTACCTATCATGGCATTTCCATAGCCATTCCGAGATATATTGCCATGCAACTTACCACCGTTTCATTTATTATGACATGCTCCATCATTGTCATATTGCTTCACATGATCATGTAGTTGACATCGTATTTGTGGCTAAGCCACCGTTCATAATTCTTTCATACATGTCACTCTTGATTTATTGCATATCCCGGTACACCGCCGGAGGCATTCACATAGAGTCATATTTTGTTCTAAGTATTGAGTTGTAATTGTTGAGTTGTAAGTAAACAAAAGTGTGATGAGCATCATTTTTTAGAGCATTGTCCCAAGTGAGGAAAAAGATGATGGATACTATGATTCCCCCACAAGTCGGGATGAGACTCCGGACGAAATAAAAAGAAGAAGAAAAGAGGCGATAAAAAAAGAGAAGAAAAGGCCCAAATAAAAAAATGAGAGAAAAAGAGAGAAGGGACATTGTTACTATCCTTTTACCACACTTGTGCTTCAAAGTAGCACCATGATCTTCGTGATAGAGAGTCTCCTATGATATCACTTTCATATACTAGTGGGAATTTTTCATTATAGAACTTGGCTTGTATATTACAATGATGGGCTTCCTCAAAATGCCCTAGGCCTTCGTGAGCAAGCGAGTTGGATGCACACCCACTTAGTTCCTTTTGTTGAGCTTTCGTATACTTATATCTCTAAGTGCATCCGTTGCATGGCAATCCCTACTCACTCACATTGATATCTATTAATGGGCATCTCCATAGCCCGTTGATACGCCTAGTTGATGTGAGACTATCTTCTCCCCTTTTTGTCTTCTCCACAACCACCATTCTATTCCACATAAAGTGCTATGTCCATGGCTCACGCTCATGTATTGCGTGAAGATTGAAAAAGTTTGAGAACACTAAAAGTATGAAAAAATTGCTTGGCTTGTCATCGGGGTTGTGCATGATTTAAATATTTTGTGTGGTGAAGATAGAGCATAGCCGGACTATATGATTTTGTAGGGATAACTTTCTTTGGCCATGTTATTTTGAGAAGACATGATTGCTTAGTTAGTATGCTTGAAGTATTATTATTTTTATGTCAATATTAAACTTTTGTCTTGAATCTTTCGGATCTGAATATTCATACCACAATTAAGAGAATTACATTGAAATTATGCCAAGTAGCATTCCACATCAAAAATTCTGTTTTTATCATTTACCTACTCGAGGACGAGCAGGAATTAAGCTTGGGGATGCTTGAAACGTCTCCAACGTATCTATAATTTTTGATTGTTCCATGCTATATTATATTCTGTTTTGGACATTAATGGGCTTTATTATACACTTTTATATTATTTTGGGAGTAACCAATTGACCGGAGGCCCAGCCCAGAATTGCTGTTTTTTTGCCTTTCAGAGTTTCGCATAAAAAGAATATCAAATGGAGTCCAAACGGAATGAAACCTTCGGAACGTGATTTTCGGAACAAACGTGATCCAGAGGACTTGGACCCTACGTTAAGACATCAACCAGGAGGGCACGAGGTATGGGGGCGCGCCTACCCCCTGGGCGCGCCCTCCACCCTCGTGGGCCCCACGTTGCTCCACCGACGTACTTCTTCCTCCTATATATACCTACGTACCCCCAAACTACCAGATACGGAGCCAAAAACCTAATTCCACCGCCGCAACCTTCTGTACCCATGAGATCCCATCTTGGGGCCTTTTTCGGAGCTCCGCCGGAGGGGGCATCGATCATGGAGGGCTTCTACATCAACACCATAGCCTCTCCGATGATGTGTGAGTAGTTTACCTCAGACCTTCGGGTCCATAGTTATTAGCTAGATGGCTTCTTCTCTCTTTTTAGATCTCAATACAATGTTCTCCCCCTCTCTTGTGGAGATCTATTCGATGTAATCTTCTTTTGCGGTGTGTTTGTTGAGACCGATGAATTGTGGGTTATGATCAAGTTTATCTATGAACAATATTTGAATCTTCTCTGAATTCTTTTATGTATGATTGGTTATCTTTGCAAGTCTCTTCGAATTATCAGTTTGGTTTGGCCTACTAGATTGATCTTTCTTTCAATGGGAGAAGTGCTTAGCTTTGGGTTCAATCTTGCGGTGTCCTTTCCCAGTGACAGTAGGGGCAACAAGGCACGTATTGTATTGTTGCCATCGAGGATAACAAGATGGGGTTTATATCATATTGCATGAGTTTATCCCTCTACATCATGTCATCTTGCTTAAAGTGTTACTCTGTTCTTATGAACTTAATACTCTAGATGCATGCTGGATAGCGGTCGTTGTGTGGAGCAATAGTAGTAGATGCAGGCAGGAGTTGGTCTACTTGTCTCGGACGTGATGCCTATATATATGATCATACCTAGATATTCTCATAACTATGCTCAATTATGTCAATTGCTCAACAGTAATTTGTTCACCCACCGTAATATTTATGCTCTTGAGAGAAGCCACTAGTGAAACCTTTGGCCCCCGGGTCTATTTTCCATCATATTAATCTCCCGTCAACAAGGTATTTCTAGCGTCGTTTTTATTTTGCTTTCTTTACTTTGCATCTTTATCATAAAAATACAAAAAATATTATCTTATCATATCTATCAGATCTCACCCTCGTAAGTGACCGTGAAGGGATTGACAACCCCTTTATTGCGTTGGTTGCAAGGATTTATTTGTTTGTGTACGTGCGAGGGACTTGTGCGTGGCCTCCTACTGGATTGATACCTTGGTTCTCAAAAACTGAGGGAAATACTTACGCTACTTTGCTGCATCACCCTTTCCTCTTCAAGGGAAAACCAACGCAGTGCTCAAGAGGTAGCACTGCTGAAGGGCGGCGTTGGCCTCTGCAAAAATAGAAGAAGAAAAAGACTTCAACAATCAACAAGGAGAGAAATTGTTGCTAGGGAGATCCGGCCCGACTACTCAGCAGTCGGCCCGAATCTCGGGGACTACAGCCCGCAGGTGCGCCAGCGCGCCCCCGCGGAGAAAGAAAACAAAGACTTACTCCGGCTTCCCGACAAGTCGGCGATCCGTTGAGTCAGCTCCTGGACTTTGGAGTTGAAGGCGGCTGCGCGAAGGTTAAGATAATCCTGCAGTGAAGATATCAGACAATGTTAGTACTCGGAGCTTGCCAGTTAAAGTTCCGAGCCGCCTGCTCAGCAGCCGGCCCAAAACTCGGGGACTACACCCAGTGGGTGCACTGGCGCGCCCCCACAGAGAAGTATAAGAAATACAAGAATCAAAAATGAAGAACCAAGAAGCATACCCGGACGGCTGCTCGCGACTCCAGGAACACCTTGTTGCAGTGCTTGAGAGCATCGGCTTCAGCGCGGAGCTTGGCCTAGACGTCCAGGATCGCCTTATTCAAAGGGCCCGTCCCGCCTCCCTGCACCCACTCCGTGGGTGCGGCGCTGGTTGCCTCGGCGTCCGGGATCGAAGAGCTCGCGGCACCAGTCTCTAGCGGGCGTGGCGCCGAGGCCGCCTTTGGAAACCGGCGGCGCAATGGTGTGCGGACCTCGGGAGTCGGGCCGGTTACCATCTCGCCTCTGGCTGGCGGCACTTGTGCGTCTGCCGGCTGCCCGTCTCGCCCATCTGCAAATGGTGGTGGCGGAGGCACGGCCGAGTCCGGCATGACGACAATGCTGCCGTCCCTCTCCATGATCGGGTGCTCGTCGCCGGCCCCCCGGCCGGCGCCACGAACTCTGGTGGCGGCGGCGCGGAGTTCAGGGGGATGACGAATAACGCCGACTGGCGGCGCGAGGCCTCTTCGGCCTGCTCCTTTGCCGCGGTAACAGCCTCGGTCTCCGCCAGCTTCTTCAAGGCGGCGGCTTCCGCCTTGTCCGTCTCCGCCTTCTCCAGGCGGGCGGCTTCCTGCTTCTTACGCTCCTCCCGTGCGTTTTGCTCCCACGCCTCCCGGAGGTCGGCGGCCGGATCGATTCGCCGGGTGGTGGTGGAGGTCCCCGCCGACCCAACGATGGAGGCGGCGGCCGACTTTTCGAGAGAGAGCGGAGCCCTAAGTCAAGAAAATATAGAAAAGAAAGTTCAGAAAGAGTCGACAAGGAAAATAAAGCACAAGGAAATATACTTACGCCGACACCAAGGGAGGCGCCTTTGGGAGCTTCTAGAACTTGCTCGCCTTCGCTGCGGCCTCCTTCCGCCTGGTCGCGGCAGTCGGATTCTTGGCCTTCTTCGGTGCGTTGCCGAACAAGACGGTGCCTTGTTTATGCTTGCGTGTGCTACCTCGAGCAGTCGACTCGACAGAGGGACCCGCGTCCGCCCTGCCGGCGCCCCACGCAGGGCGCGGCTCGTCTTCCTCTTCATCATCGTCAGGCCAGGTCTTGATGCCGCCTTCCTCGGAGCCGCCTGCTTTGTAGACACCGCCTGTTGCGTTGTCCTCCAAGGCGGCCGCCCCCAGGTCGGGTCGTCCACGTCGCTCACCGCCCGGTCCGGTTCGTAGTCGCCATCCGCCCCTACGATGGCGGCCGTCGCTTCCGACATGTAGATCTGTTTCAAGTGGTGAGAGGCCGGCTGATCAAGACCAAGATCAAGACTAAGACGAGTATCAAAAAGAAAGAATTGGAAAACTTACCGCAAGCGGCGGGTCAGCGCGGGAATATGGCCGCTTGCCGAAGCTCCAAGACCCTTCCAGCTTGAGGCCGGAGATCTTGTTCACCAAGTTTGCGACCTCGGCAGCCGGCATCTCCTTGGTACTCCGCCGGCACGGGTCGCGATGCCCGCTCATTCAGCTGATCAGGTGTGGCCGGCCTTGGAGCGGGAGAACCCGGCGCGCAATGAAGGCAACCAACAAGTCGGATGCCTTGAGGCCTTCGGTGTTGGTCAGCTCCCGGAGTCGTTGGATGGCGGCGGCGCCGTCTGCTGATACCGGCTTTGGCTTGTAGCCCCAACTGGCCCGAGGCTCGGCCGGCGGGCCGCATTCATAAGCCGGCAGGTTGATGAAGTCGACGGCCGGGTCCACGTTCTCCACATAGAAGTAAGATTGCTGGCACATCTTGATCGACTGTGGTAGCTTGATGGTGGGGAAGGCGTTCTTCGGCGACGGCCGGCGAACTGCGACGAAGGCACCACACTGGGCAGCCACCTCCCGGACGGAAGTGCCCAGCTTGGTGTAGAAGAATGCTCCCCACATCTCGATGGTGGGGAGGATGCCGAGATAGCCTTCGCACATCATGACGAAGGCGGCCAGGAGCATCACGGTGTTGGGCGTGATGTGATGAGGCTGGAGGTGATAAAACTCGAGAAACGAGTGGAGAAAGCCGCTCACCGGCAGGCCGAAGCCGCGGATGAAGTGCGAGCGGAAGACGACCCGCTCGCCCTCCCCCGGCGCCGGTGAGATCTCTCCCTCCAGCGGCACACGCGCCTTCACGTAGCCCATGCCGGGGAGACACCGCGTCTCGCGGAGGAAAGTGATATGGTCTTCATTGACATTCGACCCGTCCCAGTCTCCTCCTCGCTCGCGCGCCATGGAGAGCTCGACGAAGAAAATGGCGCGGAGGGGGAGCTGAGAGTGGAGCGGGGTCAAGAGGGCTCGGGGCGGACGAGCACAACGGAGACGAACAGCGGCGGCGCTCCGGCGTGGCTCAGGGGTGATGCGGCAAGAGGAAGGAGAAGGAGGCAAGAGCGGGGTGGAGGGGCGCGCGTGCTCTGCCGCTCCCTCGCCTCCCCCTACTTATAGCCTACGTGCTATGAAGCCGAGGGGGCGGGCGTGGGATCGTCGGATTAACTGTGCCCACGACCCCACGTCCCCACCTTTGTCGCGCGAGTTACTGCGCGCAGTAACTCCGCGAGGAAACCCTACCGCCCGCCTCGGCCGCAGCGGATCCGCTCACGTGCCGAGGCCCCGTGGTGGCGGGCCCAGCCTGCGGTTGCCTCCCATCGCGCACGTGGGCTGGTAGGCTGGCCCGGCTGGCTGACGCCACATGGCAGCCCACGACGGGCGGCAGGCCTAGAAGCTTAGCTAACACGCCACCTAATTCCCGCCGTTGTGTTCGAAGTTTCAGACAAACCCGACTGGACGTGGCCGACTCCTGCCAGCCGGCTTGCTAGGAGTCGGATGAAGCTTCCTTCTAGAGCATCCGGAGGAGGAAACTGTTAAGGCTCCTCGGCTCCTCAGCCGCGGCACCTCACCAGCTTCGAGGACTACTGTCGGAGTAATGGGCCACGGGTAGCCTAACCCGAGTCCCAGAACCTTTCAAGACATCGGGGCCGGCTGTGCCCCTCAAGACGTCAAGATGAAGCGCCGCCTTCTGGTGGCCGGCTGGCTGAACGGCCGACTGCCAGAAGACGGCCATGCTCAGGAAGGCGGCTCCAAGACGGGCCAACTCCTAGCAGGCGGCCTCCAGAGAGGCCGGCTCCTAGCAGTCGGCCCATGGCGCCCTCAAAGTCTGCGCCCCCATTAAGAAGACAAGGCAATGCAAGGCTACAGTGTAGCCCATCACCCCCGTATCCAGGGCCGGGCGTGGCCACAGTGCACCGTACAGGCGAAGATCTCCGCCCGGCGCGGTACTATTGCCACTCCACCCCTGACGTCACTCCTGTCAGGCGAAGCCCTGCTCCCACGACCGCATGTCGGTACGGCCAAAACGCGACGGGCCCTACCAGGCAGCGAGAGCCTGGAAGACGGCAGAAGCCTCACCAGTCAGACCCGAGGGAGGCCGGCTCCTAGAAGGCGGCCCGTTCCTTCCTCGGGGTCCGTGCACCATTAACCAGATAAGACCCGGAGTGGCTACAGTGATCTCCCGCCAGGCGGCGGGACTGTAGCCACGCTCCCCTGACCAAGCAAGCGTCATTAGCATCACGACTACAGTAATCAGCAACCGGCAAGACCCGCGAGCGGCGGGAGCGGCCTGTCGGCTCCGTACGAGACCAGACGGCGGGACCCACCAGGCGGCGGGCCCCAGCAGCCAGCGGGGAAGCCGGCGACCAGAGAGACTGACAGCCGCGTCCTACAACCGGCCATATTACCGTTGTACCCCTGGGGGTAGGCCTATATAAACCCCCTAGGGCACCCATGCAAAGGGTTCCAACCTGTTAGAATTAGACTCACACCTGGGGGGAGAGGAGAGCAAGCCCTGCCTTCTCCTACCTCTAGCATACAGCTCGATGAGCACCATTGTACTCACTAGTGCCTTAGTGATCATGCGGAGACCCCGCAGAGCAGGACTAGGGGTGTTATATCCTAGGAGAGCCCCGAACCTGGGTAAACTGCGCCGGTGTTCGTGTCTACGCCTCATCCCGCTTCCAGGCACCGGCGACGTTCTACTCGCTCCCACCATGATAAGCCATCCATTGGCATATGTCGCACCCAACCCCCGACAGACGGCGAGCACTGGGGCGCGCACCGAGGGGGAGGTGTTTGATGACGAGGTGCTCGCCGCCGCTAGGCTCGAGGTTGTCAACGAACCAAGCGCCGGTTCCCTGGAAGAGCGGCTCCTCCAGGCCATGAGCGCCAACTTCCAGAAGCTCCAGGCGCTTCACCGTGCCCGCCTGGACAAGGCCAAGTCCAGGATGGCGGTGGTGGACAAGGCGGAGGCAGACCTCGAGCAGCGCGTCACCGAGGCGCATGCTTGGTTCCACCAGGCCCACAAGGACTTGAAGGCCGCCCATGATGTGCTAGCTGAGCGCAAGCTGGAGCTGTCATGAAGCAGGCCGGCATCGAGAAGGCCCGGGAGCTGGCGAAGGAGCAGGCCACCAAAGATGAGGCCACTCGGCACCAGCACTAGGCCGAGCTAAACTCCCAGGAGGAGGACCTTGCCGCTCGTGAGGAGAAGCTCGCCGCAACACTCCGCGGCAAGGATGAGGAGGTGGAGAAGCTCATCGTGCAGCAGACCCAGGAGCTAGAGCAGAGGCACGAGGAGGCACTCAATGCTCAAGCTCTGGTCCATGCCGGCAAGGTGAAAGAGCTGGAGGTGGAGCGGGACGGGCTGAAGGATCAGGCCCTGAAGTTGGCAAAGGAGAAAGACACGCCCAATGGTGCTCTGGTGGAGGCACAGGGTGCGGTCCTCAGCAAGGTTGAGCAGCTCTCCAAGGCCAACGACTCCATCAAAGACCTGAAGCTGAAGCTAGAGGGTCTCGAGGGGACCCTATCAGAGGTCAGGGCCCGGGAGGAGACCCTGACCAAGAATCTGGAGAAGGAGAGGCAGTTGCGGAAGAATGAAACCGCCAACCACGAGGATTTTGTGAAGGGCGAGAACCTCTGGATCAGCCGCCTCGCCGACGTCGCCGGCAGGATCACCACGCAGCTGGCCACCATGGGGATGCCAAACGTGAGGTACGTCCCGGAGCCGAGCGTGAGTCCCAATGCCAAGCTGACCCTGTTCTTTGAGGGTGTTCTCGGGGCCCTGGAGCAGTTTCGTTCCAACAGGGTGGCCTCTCTGGCCGATGAGGCCCGGAAGCTCTGCCGGGGTGTCATGACCAAGGTCCTCACCAAGGTGGCATACTGGAACCCCAACCTTGACTTCGACGCTGGAGAGCTTGCCGGAGGATGCGGACCTCGCGGTGCTCGAGGAGCGTATCGAGCCCATCATCAGCCGCGTCGACAGAGTTCGGAGGGTAGAGGGCCAGCGCCTGGATTAGGCACCCCGTTTCTCATCGCCGCTGTAGGTTCATGACCAAGGCAATTTTTATCTTTAGTTAGAACCGCAACAACAATTGATCTAATATAACTATGCAGTACTTTAATATCATGCATGCTATCTTCCCATTAGATCTTTCTTCATATGTTCGTACCCTACGCTTGTTGAGATAAGGCTGCCGACGCATAAACCCATACCGTGGTGCTTTAAGGACGGATCCTTAGCGCCCAGCCGGAAGGGCGCTTGCTGCCGGGCAAGCCACCTTGCCGCTGCCAGCGCGGTCGCTTGAACTGTCGAGCGGACTCGAGGCAGGACAAGAGCGTAGCTGGGAACGGGTAGGCCACCTTGCCGCCGCCAGCGCGGCCGCATGAACTGTCGAGCGGGCTCGAGACAGAAACAAAGGCATTGCCAACAGCGGAAGGGTCCCATCGCGTGCAGGTTTCCCGTACAAAGAACGAGATCTCTCGGGGAGAAAAACCTTATATAAGTGAAAATAACCGAGATTTCGCGTGAGTTAGGTTTTCTATCATTGCGCGGGCGTTCACCGCATCCGCAGGCGACGCCGCCCGTTTGGTCGTCTTCTTCCTTGGAGTGACGACCACGATGAAGCCACTGCCCCAACCAGACCAGATTTCCACAACTGCGCCCCCTACCTGGCGCGCCAAAGATGTCTGTGGGAACGACACCTATGGGATCACAGGAATCCCTTCTACGGTTGGCGGGCGCGGGGTTGTGCAAAGAGCGGGTCTGGCGGTCAGCACAAGGATTGTTTACCCAGGTTCAGGCAGCAAAGATGCGTAATACCCTAGTCCTGCTTTGGTGTATGTATTTGAGTGTTCTTGAGTTCTTGAGCTAGCTACGGTGCGTGTGTAGCCCAAAAGATCCGAATCCTTCTCCTGGACGCCTGGGGCCTCCTTTTATAGACAAAAGGGGTCGCCACAGTGGCACACATGAGGTGGAAAGGCGTACAGTGCGCAAGCTTATCGCCTGCCATTACAGGACAAGACGCATTAAATGCGCCCCCTTAGGTGTCCTGTTGCTTTATTGGGGATGGCAACGAGGCTCGTCCCGTCCGCCGCCGCCCCGCCTTGCTCCAACACGCGTCCAGGCCAACGATGCATGCATCGCCATGTAGGCTGGCAGGCTGCTGAGATGGCGTGGTGGTAGGGTCTTCACGAAGATTTGCATGCCACCACATAGGTGCTTGCTGAGCTGGCCTGGAAGCCGCACGTTGCCATGCAGGTGCCTGCCAAGCTGGTTGGGTTGGCAGCTGTATGGGAACGGCGGTGGAGTCTTGGCAGACACAGGCCTAGTTGCGGCCCCACGGATGTCCTTGGAAAGGGTCTTGCCGGGGGCCCCAGCAAGCGGTCTTGCCATGGCGTCGCGGTCGTCCCCGGCAAGGATCTTGCCGGGGGCCTCGTGGATCTCCTCGGCAACGATCTCGCCGAGGGTCATCGTCTTCTGGTCCTCATCTGATCTTGTGTGTTTATGATCTTGACGAAGATCTGTATGCCACCACAAAGGTGCCTCCCGAGCCTTGGTTCCAATGTGGTTGTTGGTGGTATTGGAACCCTTGGCCTCAAGGGTGGCACGCTCTGCTGGCGTCGGGCAAGTTGCCCCGGCAAGGCTCTTGCCAGGGCTGCGGAGGCGGCCCCGGCAAGGGTCTTGCCGGGGGAGTCCACCTCGCCCTCTTGCTCTTTGTGTTTCTTGGTCTTGGCGTTGCTTTGCCCGTCTCGTGCTTTTGGCCGGAGCGTTTTCTGGTGTTCTTGCGCTTCTGCTCCCTCCCCTTTCCCTGCTAAGTGTGGCCGCAGGCGTGCTCTGACTGCCCGTGCACAAGTAGAGGGGTAAAAAAGGAGATCCCCTACTTTTGTACACCGACACCAATATTTTACTTTTCTATTTTTATGAGAATACACATTATCACCTCTGTAGGAATTGTGTTTTGGTGTTAATTAGTGTTTGAGCCAAGTAAGACCTTTGGGATGGTCTATGGTGATAGTTGATTTGATCTTGTTGAAAAACAGAACTTTTGCATTCATTGCCAGAAATTTAAAAAATCACAGAAACGTGCTTTTGATCTGAATTTTTACACAAGATTGATATACAAATTTTCTAGATTTTCCTAAATTTTCTGAATTTTTGGAGTTATAGAAGTATACAAAATTTCCTGATTACTACAGACTGTTCTGTTTTTGAGAGATTCTGTTTTCTATGTGTTGTTTGGCTATTTTGATGAATCTATGGGTAGTATCGGGGGTATGAACAATGGAGAAATTGGAATACAGTAGATATTACACCAATATAAATCTAGAATGAGTTCACAACAGTACCTAAAGTGGTGATTTATTTTATTATACTAACGGATCTTACGAGTTTGCTGTTGAGTTTTGTGTTGTGAAGTTTTCAAGTTTTGGGTAAAGATTTGATGGACTATAGACTAAGAAGTGGCAAGAGCCTAAGCTTGGGGATGCCCAAGGCACCCCAAGGTAATATTCAAGGACAACCAAGCATCTAAGCTTGGGGATGCCCCGGATGGCATCCTCTCTTTCGTCTTCAATCCATCGGTAAATTTACTTGAGGCTATATTTTTCTTCACCACATGATATGTGTTTTGCTTGGGGCGTCTTGTATGATATGAGTCTTTGCTTTTAATTTTCCACAATCATCTTTGCTTTAAACACCTTTTGAGAGGGACACACTTCAATCGTGAATTTATTAGAATACTCAATGTGCTTCACTTATATCTTTTGAGCTAGGCAGTTTGCTCTAGTGCTTCACTTATATCTTTTTAGAGCACGGCGGTGGTTTTATTTTATAGAAACTTTTGAACTCTCATGCTTCACTTATATTATTTTTAGAGTCTTAAACAACATGATAATTTTCTTAGGTTATGATTTTAGTCCTAATATGATGGGCGTCCAAGAGGGATATAATAAAAAATTTCATATAAGAGCATTGAATAATATGAGAAATTTGATTCCTTGCATTTGTTTTGAGATAAAAATATGGTGATATTAGAGTCATGCTAGTGAGTAATTGTGGATTTGTAGAAATACTTGTGTTAAAGTTTGTGATTCCCGTAGCATGCACGTATGGTGAACCGTTATGTGAGGAAGTCGGAGCATGATTTCTTTTTTGATTGTCTTCCTTATGAGTGGCGCTTGGGGACGAGCGATGGTCTTTTCCTACCAATCTATCCCCTAGGAGCATGCGTATTAGTACTTTTCTTTGATGGCTAATAATTTTTTGCAATAAGTATGTGAGTTCTTTATGACTAATGTTGAGTCCATGGATTATACGCACTCTCACCCTTCCACCGTTGCTAGCCTCTATAGTACCGCGCAACTTTCGTCGGTGCATTAAACCCACCATATACCCTTCCTCAAAACAGCCACCATACCTACCTATTATGGCGTTTCCATAGCCATTTCGAGATATATTGCCATGCAACTTCCACCATTCCGTTTATTATGGCACATACCATCATTGTCATATTGTTCTCATATGCATGAGGCATTCATATAGAGTCATATCTTAGTTCTAGTATCGAGTTGTAAGTAAATAAAGGTGTGATGATCGTCATTATTAGAGCATTGTCCCATGTAAGGAAAGGATGATGGAAGCTATGATTCCCTCACAAGTTGGGATGAGTCTCCAGACTTTAAGAAAATAAAAAGGGGCCAAAGAAGGCCAAATAAAAAAAGAGGCCAAAGAAGCCCAAACAAAAAAATGAGAGAAAAAGAGAGAAGGGACAATGTTACTATCCTTTTCCACACTTGTGCTTTGAAATAGCACCATGTTCTTCATGATAGAGAGTCTCTTATTTTATCACTTTCATATACTAGTGGGAATTTTTCATTATAGAACATGGCTTGTATATTCCAGTGATGGGCTTCCTCAAATTACCCTAGGTCTTCATGAGCAAGCGAGTTGGATGCACACCCACTTAGTTTTCTTTTGAGCATTCATACACTTATAGCTCTAGTGCATCCGTTGCATAGCAATCCCTACTGACTTGCATCGATATCAATTGATGGGCATCTTCATAGCCCATTAATTTGCCTAGTTGATGTCAGACTTTCTCATTCCTTTTTGTCTTCTCCACAACCGCCATATTCTATTCCACCTATAGTGCTATATCCATGCCTCGCGCTCATGTATTGCGTGAAAGTTGAAAAAGTTTGAGAACATTAAAAGTATGAAAAAATTGATTGGCTTCTCATCGGGGTTGTGCTTGATGAAATATTTTGCGTGATGAAGATAGAGCATAACCAGGCTATATGATTTTTTAGGGATAACTTTATTTGCCATGTAATTTTGAGAAGACATCATTGCTTTATTAGTATGCTTGAAGTATTATTGTTTTTATGTCAATATTAAACTTTTTTTTGAATCTTATGAATCTGAATATTCTTGCCACAATAAAGAAAATGGCATTCCACATCAAAAATTGTGTGTTTATCATTTACCTACTCGAGGACGAGCAGGAATTAAGCTTGGGGATACTTGATACGTCTCCAACGTATCTATAATTTTTATTGTTCCATGCTATTATATTATCTGTTTTGGATGTTTTATATGCATTAATATGCTATTTTATATTATTTTTGGGACTAACCTATTAACCTAGAGCCTAGTGCCAGTTTCTGTTTTTCCCTTGTTTTTGACTTTTACAGAAAAGGAATATCAAACAAAGTCCAAAGGAATAAAACATTACGGTTGTTTTTCTTGGACCAGAAGAAAACCACGAGACTTAGAGAGGAGGCCAGAAGACCCATGAGGCAGCCACAAGACGTGGGGGCGCGCCCCGGGGGGCCACCCTGGCTCGTTGGCCCCTCGTGGACCGTCTTGACCTAATCTCTGCACTATAAATCCTCACATATTCCCCCTATACCAGAGGGCACACCAAAAATACTTTTTCGTCGCCGCAAGCTTGTGTTCCCGTAAGATCCCATCTTGGGGCCTTTTCCAGCACTCCACCGGAGGGGGATTCGATCACGGAGAGCCTCTACATCAATCTTGCTACCCTTCCGATGAAGCATGAGTAGTTTACCACGGACCTAAGGGTCCATAGCTAGTAGTTAGATGACTTCTTCTCTCTCTTTGATCTTCAATACGATGTTCTCCTCGATGTTCTTGGAGATCTATTCGATGTAATCTTCTTTTGCGGTGCATTTGTTGAGATCCGATGAATTGTGGACTTATGATCAGATTATCTATGAATATTATTTGAGTCTTCTCTGAACTCTTTTATGCATGATTAAGATATCTTTGTATTTCTCTTTGAACTATCGGTTTGATTTGGCCAACTAGATTGGTTTTTCTTGCAATGGGAGAGGTGCTTAGTTTTGGGTTCAATCTTGTTGTGTCCTCACCTAGTGACAGAAGGGGTAGCGAGGCACATATTGTATTGTTTCCATCAAAGATAAAAAGATGGGGTTTATATCACATTGCTTGAGTTTATCCCTCTACATCATGTCATCTTGCTTAAGACGTTACTCCGTTCTTATGAACTTAATACTCTAGATGCATGCTGGATAGCGATTGATGTGTGAAGTAATAGTAGTAGATGCAGGCAGCAGTCGGTCTGCTTGTCACGGATGTGATGCCTATATTCATGATCATTGCCTTAGATATCGTCATAATTATGCGCTTTTCTATCAATTGCTCAACAGTAATGTGTTTACCCACCATATGTTTTCTTCAAGGGAGGATCCTCTAGTGAAACCTATGGCCCTGTGGCATTTTCCATCATGTATTTTCATATCTATATACTAAAAAACCCAAAAATAACTTGCTGCAATTTATTTATATTTACTTTAGTTTGCTCTTTTTTTTATCTTTTATACCCAAGGTTGTCAAAATCGCGATTTTGAATCGGATCGGAGCTTGGATGCTAGGATCGCAAATCGTAGAATCTTCACTATCAGGATCGTAGAAACGTAGATTCTAAGAACTAAAATCGTAGAATCAGAGGGATAATCTTGGATCGTAAAGTCATAGAATCGTATAACAGAATCGTGATTCTGATAACCTTGTTTATACCTATCTCTATTAGATCTCACTCTTGTTCGTGACCATGAAAGGATTGACAACCTCTTTTTCGTGTTGTGTGAAAGTGTTTCTTAGTTTGTGCAGGTGCATATATTGGAGACTTTTTTGTGCCTCCTAATGGATTGATACCTTGGTGCTTAATTGAGGGAAATACTTATCTCTACTTTGCTGCATCACCCTTTCCTCTTCAAGGGAAAAATCAACGCAAGCTGAAGAAGTAGCTGGAATCCAACACTCCATTGAGCAAGATGTGATCCTGAATGGTACTTCAAGGGATCCAACATCATCATATATTGTTTCTCACTTTTGCCTTATGTCTAAGGATTCAAAGGTATCTCCTAATTTGAATCCCAATATATCTTTGATGATGATGTCGATGCTAATGACAATGAGCTTATTGATAAAGAGGATGATAATGTTGCCTCCTTAAAAATTAAGGGGGAAATGATTTTAAAAGATATTTATAAGAATAAAATTTCTCGTTCCAACTTCATGGAAATCATGTTTATTTCCATTGACGGAAAGAAATACATTGAGGAGTTGGAATGTCGCCTTGAGGAGCATGAGGTCTCTATTGAGAAATGGAAGGTCATGAGCGTGATTACTCTAATAACATTGCAGATCTTTCTCAAGCTCTCGAGGAAGAACAAACCACCAAGGAATCTCTTGAGAAGACCTTTTCTCTAGAATTATCCGAAGTAAAGGAATTCCGTGATAGAGCCCTTGAGGTGGCCAATGATTTCAAAACTAAAAAATCATAAGCTTAAAATTGCACATGCCAAACTCCTTGAGGACTTTTAGCACCTCAAAAATAGCTCAAGGGTCATTAAGAGTGAGCTCATCGAACTCACCGAGTCTCATGCTCAACTTAAAGCTTCATATTGAAAAGAGCTTGTCAAGTTTCCTTCTCCTCTTGTTGTTAATGATGATGCTTGTGCTACTAACTCTATTTATTGTGAAGCATCCATTTTGAAGGAGAATGTTGAGCTAAGGGCTCAACTTGGGTTGCTATCTAGCAATTATGGGAAATTGGAAGAAAGTCATGTAAAGCTCACAAGCTCTCATGATGATCTTCTAGTATCCCATAATGTGCTAAAGATAGCTCATGAGGCTATGGTTACTAAGCTAACATCTCGCGACCCTCATGTGGATACTAGCACTAATTCAAGTCAAAATGCTATCTTGCCATGTGCTAGTCCCCGTAATTCATCTACTCATAATGTAGCTACATCTTGTGATGAATTACATTCCTTGCCTTGTTGCTCTAAGTTAAAGCTTATACTTCCGTGAGTACTTGTGTTGAGACTAACCATGTAGAGGAAATCAAAGAGCTCAAGGCCCAAGTCACTCCTTTGAAGATTGAATTGCAAAAGTGTCATGAAGGGAAGTCCACACTCAACAATATCTTGAGTGTGCAAAAGATCCCCCAATGAGAAAGGTGGACTTGGATTCAACACCATTAAGAATAAGAAGTCCAAGAGCAACAAGAAGAAGGGACAAAAACAAGTCAATAATTTGGCCAAGATCATTTGCTTCAAGTGCAAAATTGAAGGGCATCATGTTAGATCTTGCCCATTGAAGAAGAAACCATTAGTGACAAGCAACAAGAGAAGAGGCCTCAAGTCCAAACTCAAGTTGAAGAACAACCACTTCCTAAGAAGACTCAAGTTAATGCTTCTCAAGTCGAGAAATCAAGTGAGAAGAAAGTGAACAGTAGATGTTGCTACTTATGTCATGAGAAGGGTCATCTTGCTTCTTCATGCACTAATAGTATCGTATCCTACCCCATTATGATTTATGATATTTATTCTCTTAGGAAGGGCATGGTTGGAGATGTGTTTGCCAAGTTTGTTGATACTCAAAGTGGTGTCTAGAAAGAACCATTTGGGTAACCAAGCCTACTGTGACTAACCTCTCAGGACCCAACTTGGTTGGGGACCAACAAGCTCAAACTTGATCAATAGTTGTTGTAGGAGGGCATTGGAAACTTGGCTACATCATGAAGTATTAATGGATCTTCATCATTCATATTGTCTCAAGCCAAGTCATTTGTATTATCGAGTTTCTATCTTATATCCAATGTGCCTCCTTGCGGTAACTTGTACTTAAATTGTTTACAGTGAAAGTTGCTTCCCCTTTGCATGTTTTGGTTTTGTACATTGCATGTGTTTGTATATGTTGTGCTCCAATTTGCTTATCTTGAGAAATCGAGTATGTTTATATCGGTTTGCACATCAAATACATGTGAGTCTTGTTTTGAGCCTTTTTTGCATCATGTTTGTATCTTATTAGGCTCGTGTGAGAGATTAATGGAACATCCCATTTTGGGGAGTGGTGTGGTTGGTCCACTTCACAATCCTACAAATGTGTATACACGAGGAATACCACCTAGTATTGATATTTCAAGATTATCTAGTCTCTATGTGGTATCTCTTACTCATGAAAAATTCAAACTCTAAATGGTCAATTAATTATCTCTTATTGAATTTTATTTTCCACTTGTTAAGTTTACTTTGGTACGCATTATGGGGGAATAATATGCTTTGTGTATATTACAAGCCTAGAAAATGTTTACATTTGTTGTATTGCCACTTAGATTTGATATTGTAAATTATCTTGTTCCTAGGTGGCATGTTAGCTCTACAAGTTGCAAGTACTTATGTGTTTTGTGTGAAGATGATGTTAGATATCGTTACTATCTACCACCAAGAATTATTTCTAAATACTCACTGTATCTTGACAATTGGTACTCATTTATGTGGTAGAAATTGTTGATCTCTTTACATTGGGTTTTGTATTAATTGCCTTATCACTTGCGAAGGAATGTGTCAACTCTCGTTGTCTTTCGCGCCACTTGTGGATCTTATTTATTTCTTGACATTGTATAGTGTTTCTCTAGATATAGTGAAAGTGGTGATCCCATCTTGTGCATTTTACATTCAAATGCAAATTCTCAATAATGCACAACTCTTGGGGGGGGGGAGGGGCTATCCTATTTTCTTTAGCACACACATCTTATGATCCTTATCAAGTGTGTGTTGGTGGAAAGAAAGTTGTTTTTTTGGTAGTTTGTGCCATCATGAAACTTTGTGGAGGGTTTGGTTTGTTTGGAACCTTGCTCTCTTTTGGGAGTTTGGTATCTTTCAATAATTGTGTATCAATGGGTATCTCTTTTCTTGATGTATATTTTAACTGATATCCTTCAAGTGGTAATTTTTCTTTTCGTATCTTAGTTTTCTCTTGGTATCTTCTTGATTGGTATCTTATCAATCATGTGTTACTTTGGTTCTTGAAAGTCTTGAGCATGCATATTTACTATATGTATTTCCTTTGGCATACTTTCTTTCTCTGACTCAATATATAGGGGAAACTCCACCATGTCACAAATTGGGTAAAGTCAGCACGAAATTCTATTTCATATCTATTTTGCACACATTTATGTGGAGTTTGTCCTATGTATTGTTGGTGCTCTAACTCTTTGGTCCCAATGAGTTTGGGTACCATTTTGTTTGTGTTGTTGTTCTAGGAACAATTGGAGATGAATTGGATGCTTGACTCACTCACAGGGAAGGTGTTGTCACCATATATATGCTTATTGGAGTCAAGCTAGGATGATCGTGAACCATAATCTATAAATCATTCCAATGCTACCTCGGTAACAAGTATCTACTTCATGCATACGTTTGTTGCATTCAACCTTGTGTAGCTTGCATCATGGCAATCATTTCTTGATTTGTTCTTGTGATACTTGTTGGGGATATAGCTTCAAGGTATGAGCCACCCAGGAGGGGCCGGGTTATACCATTGGCGGTTTAACCGGAAAGAGGCCCAGAGAGAGATAAGAAGACATAGAGGTGGCGATTCATGAAGCAGGCTTATTGACGGCCCATACCTGCAGGCGAATCAAAGCCCAAGGGTGCAAGCCACCATGTATTAACTTGCTCTGTAAGGCAGGTTTAGTTAGAAGCCGAGCCGGTCACGTTTGTGTGAGCTGGCCGGGACTCTGTATGCCGCCGGGGGATCAACCTGTATATAAAGGGGTGACCCGACGACGGGTTAATTCAAGAAACAGAAAATCGAGGACTAGGTCAAGCGTATTCGCTCCCTTGTAATCAAAACTCAAGCAATACAACTCAAAGCAGGACGTAGGCTTTTACCTTGTTGAGGGGCCGAACCTGGGTAAACTCTTTGTGTCCCTTGTCCCGTTCAACTCCTTTAAGCTAACCTAGTGCGATGGCTCCAAACCTAAGTCCTTTCACTAGGGCATCTGCCGTGACAAATCCACGACAGTTGGCGCCCATCATGGGGCCAGCGCACGGTGGTTTCAAGTTCTTGAAGGGAAGCTTCTCAGGGATCAAGGGATACGCTGTGGGCCGGATGACCAAGAGTCCCCGTGGCAAGCTCTACATCGATGATGCGGGCTGGGGTCCTGAAGCCGGATCAATCGTGTACGGGTACCGAGTCCCCTTCGGTGGAATTCACGTCTTCATCGGCAAGATTGGAGAGGCGGAGCCTGAGCCGGATTTCTGCACCAACACGATCGAGACGGCTCAGGGTGCACGACCCGCCAAGATCCAAACCGCCAGGAAGCCTGCCTTCGTTGGTTTTGTTCATGGGGCGGATCTTGAGAAAGGTTCAATGTCAGGTGGAGAGACAGCCATCTACTTAGGCGATGAGTCCTCAACCGGCAAAACCGAGTCGATCTATCAATTGCAAGATGGCGGGCTTGGGGGCTATTCCGATGGCGATAGTATTCCGGACTCCTATGAGCTGCCGAGCAGGGCTGCAATCTTTATGGCAGGGACGCAACAGATGTTGAATTCATCAACAACAACGGCTATGACTTCTAGTTCAACAGCTGCCGCGATGGCCGGGGCGAGCGGCTCCGTGCGCCCGCCGGCTCAGGTCCTATCCGAGTTCTTGGATGCTTTGGCAACTTTGTTAGCTGCAGAGGTAACCCCGGCAACTCAAGCGCAACATAAAGTGGAAGTTGCGAAGCTGCGGATGAGATAGCTCTGGCTAAGGAGGAGCTTAACGCTGAGAATGCTAGGATGGCAACAGAGCGAGCCGCGTTGGAGGCTGAGTCCCAACGGGTTCAAGCAGAAACTTTATGGTTAAACCTGGACCAGAATGCATCAAATGTTGTTCTTTGAAGGAGGCACTAGAGGCGTATCCCTTTGGACTTCGAGGCAAGGAATCTCTTCAATACGCCTGGAGCGGGGCTGAGTAACCCGCCCGGTATGACCCGGGCTGCCGAGGCACCCGTTGTCAGGACGGTGGGTCAGCCGCGTGTAATAGACCCGCCTCGTGTGAATTTAAACCCGCCTTAGCAGGTGTTAACACCGCCGGGTCATTTCTCTAACCCTTTGGACAATATGATTGCCGCGGCTTCACGACTGGCAGCTCTCCTAGTAGAAGGCGAGTCTCCCGCGGCGGTCGAAGCTCGGAAGGCTGTGGAGCTTTTTCAGATAGCGGTAGCTCAGCAACTGGCTTATTCATACAGCTGTGAGCGAATTCATTCAACTCCTAGTTAGAGTCGAACTTATTGCCGACGCATTGAGTCGCCGGCGGTTTCCAGCAGCGAGCGGCGCCGTGACCCGCCGTATGGGCATAACCCGCCGCACGATGATTCCAATGCTCAGGATTTATTGGATCAGGCTAGGGAACGTCAAGAGGCGGAGCTGGCGGCTCAGTTAGCAGCCCACCAACAGCTCCAACGTAACCCTTCAGCGTCTGTAGAAGCTGGGATGACTTCTAGGACAGTGGGAGTGCCATGCCTAGTGCCGGCTTTGCAACGAGCGGTTGCCTAAAGATTTTAAGGGTCCTCGAAAGGTGGCCAATTACACGTCTGATCAACCTCCTGAGGCACGGATTGAGAGTTATGAGTTGGCTATGGAGATGTTGGATGTTAATGATGTTGTGTGCGCCAAGTATTTCACCATGATGTTTGATGGGCCGGCTCGAACCTGGTTGAAGGGATTGCCCCTAACTCTGTCAACTCATGAGCGGAGTTGAAGGCGCGTTTTATTCAGAATTTCAAAGACACGTGTAAGCAGCCTCTGTCGATCATCGACCAAGACGCTTTTGTCTAGCGTGAGGATGCGCCGGCCCACCATTGGGTCTGACGGGTTTCTGCTATTATCCATTCATCAGAAAGCATCAATGCCGGCTCTGCTGTCTTAATTCTGGAGAAGAATTGCCGTTTTACCCCTCTCAAGTAGAAATTAGGGCGGCTCAAATGTCACTGCAATGACATGGGAGAGCTCATGGTGGCTCTCATCAAATATGCCGACTCTGACAATAGTAAGGACCCTGGGTCTGATGAGGAGAAGTCTAGCAAGGGGAAGAAGAACGGCAATGGAAAGGGACAACAACACAATATGATAGGACAGAGTCAAGGTAACAACGATAAGCGCAAACACACTGACGGCGGGTCAGTCTTCGTGGACAACACTAATGCACAGAGCAACGATTGCCATCGTAAAGGAAAATTCCAACCCCAGTTTGGAGGGCCAAAGTTTAACTTGGAGGCAATATTGAACCAACCTTGCCCAAAGCATAGTCGTCCCGATAAGTCGTTGACTCACATGTGGAAAGATAGTTATATCATGAGGGAGTATAAGAATTCAAGCTTTCACCATGACCACAATGACAATAACGGCCCGCACGGCGGGTCAGGATCCGTCTCTCATGGGCCTGGCTTTGGAGGTGGCGGCTCAAACTCTGGATTTCAGGGCCAGGGCAATTAAGGTGGTTTTAATCAGCAACACATGCAAGGCAATCAACAACAGTAGTCTGGGTATCAAAGTAATCCAAAGCAGCTAAATAGTGGCCAATATCATGTTTTCACCACGAGCCTGTGCAAGCGAGATCAGAAGATTCATAAACGAGCGGTGAGCGCGGTTGAGCTGACGGTCCCTTGGTATCTACGATGGTCAGAGCAGCCAATTGTATGGAGCCGCGAGGATCACCCACCCTGGGTTGAAAATCCGGGTCAGTTAGCTTTGGTGGTAGCCCCTCAGGTTGGGGTTTACAAGTTCACTAAGGTGCTTATGGATGGAGGCAGCAGTATCAATATCCTTTATTATGATACCTTTCACCGGATGAATTTAACTAACAAAGATCTTAAGCCGTCCTCTACAGTCTTTCATGGAGTGGTGCCTGGTAAGTCAGCTTATCCCGTGGGTAAGATAGCCTTGGAGGTAGCTTTTGGCAATGAACATGACTAAGACATTAAACTTCGAAGTGGTTAAAATCAAAAGCCCATATCATGCTCTATTTGGACGGCCGGCTTATGCCAAGTTCATGGCACGACCGTGTTATGTGTATTTGCAGCTCAAAATGCCGGGTCGTAAAGGGACCATCACAATACATGGTGACAGGAAGATAGCCTTAGAATGTGAAGAAGGTGATGCTGCTTATGCTGAGTCTGCTTGTGCCCCGGAGGAGCTTAAGTTCTATAAAGACAATGTTGACCCGGCTGATATGACTCCATCGAAGAAACCAACCACAGAGCATGACCCGTTGTTGAAGTTTAAATCGGCGGACGATACTAAGCAGGTTGACTTTGTTCCTGGCGACTCATCTTAGCAGTTCATTATCAATGCCAATATGGATTCATCCCTGAGAACCGGGACATCTTTGCATGGAAGCCTTCAAACATGCCAGGTGTATGATGCGTGCTTGAACTACGTCGGTATTTCCCCAAAGATGAAGGGATGATGCAGCACAACAACGGTAGGTATTTCCCTCAGCGATGAGATCAAGGTTATCGAACCAGTAGGAGAACCAAGCAACACTAGTAAACATCACCTGCACACAAATAACAAATACTCGCAACCCGACGTGTATCCCTTTTGGGTAACGGCGCCAGAAATTGGCAAACGGACGTGAGAAAGTTGTAATAGATTGATAGATCGAACGCCAAATAAAATAAATTGCAGCAAGGTATTTTTGTATTTTTGGTTTAATAGATATGAAAAAAAGCAAAGGAAAATAGATCGCAAAGGCAAATATAATAAAGAAGAGACCCGGGGGCCATAGATTTCACTAGTGGCTTCTCTCGAGAAAAATAGCAAACGGTTGGTGAACAAATTACTGTTAGGCAATTGGTAGAACTTCAAATAATCATGAAGATGTCCAGGAAATGATCATTATATAGGCATCACGTCCAATATTAGTAGACTGACTCCTGCCTGCATCTGCTACTATTACTCCACACATCGACCGCTATGCGGCATGCATCTAGTGTATTGAGTTCATGGAAAAACGGAGTAATGCAACAAGAACGATGACATGATGTAGAAAAGATCTATTTATGTACAAATAGACCCCATCTTGTTATCCTTAATAACAACGATACATACGTGTCGTTTCCCTCTCTGTCACTAGGATCAAGCACCGTAAGATCGAACCCATTACAAAGCACCTCTTCCCATTGCAAGATAAATAGATCAAGTTGGCCAAACAAAATCCAAATATCGGAGAAGAAATACGAGGCTATAAGCAATCATGCATATAAGAGATCAAAGAAGACTCAAATAACTTTCATGGGTAAAGAAGATAGATCTGATCATAAACTCAAAGTTCATCGGATCCCAACAAACACACCGCAAAAAGAGTTACATCATATGGATCTCCAAGAGACCATTGTATTGAGAATCAAACAAGAGAGAGGAAGCCATCTAGCTACTAACTATTGACCCGTAGGTCTACGAAGAACTACTCACGCATCATCAGAGAGGCACCAATGGACATGATGCACCCCTCCGGGACGATGTCCGGATTGGATCTGTGGTTTCTGGAAGTTGCGGCAGCTGGAATTGATTTTCATCGACTCCCCTAGGGTTTCTGAAATATTGGGGTATTTATAGCGCAAAGAAGCGGTTCAGCGGGCACCCGAGGTGGGCACAACCCATCCGGGCGCGCCTGGGCCTCCAGGCGCACCCTGGTGGGTTGTGCTCCCCTCGGAGCACCCCCAGGTGCTTCTAAGACCCACTGGATGTCTTCTGGTCCAAAAAACATCCACAAAAAGTTTCGCTGCATTTGGACTCCGTTTGGTATTGATTTCCTGCGATGTAAAAAACATGCAGAAAACAGCAACTGGCACTTGGCACTATGTCAATGGGTCAGTACCAAAAAATGATATAAAATGACTATAAAATGATTGTAAAACATCCAAGAATGATAATATAACAGCATGGAGCAATCAAAAATTATAGATATGTTTGAGACATATCAACATCCCCAAGCTTAATTCCTGCTCGTCCTCGAGTAGGTAAATGATAAAAACAGAATTTTTGATGTGGAATGCTGCCTAACATGTCATCTCATATTCTTTTCTTTATAGCATGGACATTTGGACTTTTATATGGTTCAAAGCAATAGTCTAATTTTTACAGGAGACTTAAATACTCAAGCATATCAATAAGCAACCATGTCTTTCAAAATATCAACGCTAAAATAAGCTATCCCTAGCCCATCATGCTCAATCATCTATCCATTCATGAAAGACACTCGCATATTAACTACACTAATGCTCAAGTACGATTATAGTGCCCCTTAGTTGGTGCTTTATAAGAGAAGATGGAGATTCAAATTAAAAATTAAAATTGCATAAAGTAAAAGAAAGGCCCTTCGTGGAGGGTGGTAGGGATTTGTAGAGGTGCCAGAGCTCAAAGCAAAAAACATAGAGATAAAAACATTTTCGGAGGCATGCTTTTCCCACCAACGAAAATTCCATGCTACTTATATCATAGGCGGTTCCCAAACAGAAAATAAAGTTTATTCCTTTTTCCACCATACTTTCAATTTCCATGGCTAACCGTATCCACGGGTTCCCTCCATGCCAACACTTTCCAAGGAATTTATTATTTGACAACATAAAGTAAATTCATTTTTCATTTCGGGACAGGGCATCCCTAATACCTTTGCCTTACTCTCGTGCAATGACAAGTGAATAAACACTCATCGTGAGAATAACACATCTAGCATGGAAAATATTAGCCACCCCTCACCGCCTCGCGAGCAGTATGAACACACAAAAGTGAAATTTATTTTGAAAATTAGAGATGGCAAAGACAAATTTGCTTAGAACGACAAAATAATACTGCATATAGGTAGATATAGTGGACTCATATGGCAAAACTGGTTTAAAGGGTTTTGTATGCACAAGTAGAGATCATACTTAGTGCAAAATGAAGGCTAGCAAAAGATTGAGAAGCGACCAACCAAGAAACGAATAATCTCATAAGCAAGCATTAAGCATAATTAACACCGAATATTGCACCATAAGTAGGATGTAATTTCATCGCATAACTATTGACTTTCGTGCTTGCATAGGGAATCACAAACCTTAACACCAATATTCATACTAAAGCATAATTACTCATCAACATGACTCACATATCACATCATCATATGTCAAAACTATTACAAGGAATCAAGTTAATTTTGTCCAATGATCTTCATGAAAGTTTTAATTATATCCTTCTTGGATATCTATCACTTTGGGACTAATTTTCATGTGTTTGCTTTTGATAAGCTCAAACAAATATAAGTGAAGATCATGCGCATAATATTTCTTTCCCTCAAATTAATTTAAGTGAAGCAAGAGAGAATTTATTAAAAAATTTACTAACTCTCAAATAAATCTAAGTGAAGCATGAGAGCATTTCTTCAAAAGTAACAAAGCACACCGTGCTCAAAAAGATATAAGTGAAGCACTAGAGCAATTCCATAGCTCATAAAGATTTAAGTGAAGCATAGAGAGCAATTCTAACAAGTCATGGCATAATTTTGGCTCTCTCAAACAAGTGTGTCCAGCAAGGATTCAAGACTTAAACCAAAAAAGCAAAACAAGCAAAGACTCATATTATACAAGACGCTCCAAGCAAAACTCATAGTATGTGACGAATAAAAATATAGCTTCGAGTAAAATACCGATGGTCGTTAGAAGAAAGAGCTTGCTTCTCTTTGGATAATAGCTTGGGATGCCATGGGCAACCCCAAGCTTAGGCTATTCTTACTCCTTATTCCTTCATCCATCGTAACATCACCCAAAACTTGAAAACTTCAATCACACAAAACTCAACAAAACCTTCATGAGATCCGTTAGTAGAAGAAAACAAATCACTACTATAAGTACTATAGAAAACCAATTAATATTTTATTCTTGCATTATATCTACTATGTTGAAAATTTTCTATGGCAAAAACTCATCAAAGAAAACCATAGAATCATCAAAACAAGCACACAACGCAAAGACAACAGAATCTGTCAAAAACAGAATAGTCTATAGCAAAAGATATTTCGAATACTTCTGTAACTCCAAAAATTCTGAAAAATTAGGACCACGTGAAAAATTTATATATTAATATTATGCAAAAAGACATCGTATTTTATCACGCTTCTGTTAAAAAAAGAATTATTTTTGTTAGCGCGAAAGTTTCTGTTTTTCAGCAAGATCAAATCGATTATCACCCAATATAATCCGAAAGGCTTTGCTTGGCACAAGCACTAATTAAAACACAAAAATACAATCATAACATTAGCATAATTGTGCAAACACTCAAGAATATAAAGCAACAAGCAAAATTATTCATTGGGTTGCCTCCCAACAAGCGCTATCGTTTTACGCCCCTAGCTAGGCATAAAGCAAGGATCTACGTTTTGTTATCCTTCTCCTTAATTTCCTTGGAGGTGTTTTTTTCAAGAGGTTTTTTAAAGACAATATAAAACATATTATCCATAGAAACTTTAGCATTATTAAGTTTCCCATCATCATAACCCCTTTGATTTCCAGCAACAATCCAAGAGTAATGTTTATTAACATTATTGAAAACTTGTTGGATTACATATAAAATGGGGGCTTCCATTTTAAGATTCTCATCAAAGATTTGATTATCCCCAATAAAATGTCTTAACGCATAATCACTATTGTAAAGAATTTCATCTATCACGGGCTTTTCACGATTCATACCATAAAAATCAAAGATTTCCCTAGCTTCCCGTATTATGTAGTCAAATTCATTCATAAGAATGAGAGTGGCCAACTTTTTAGCTTTAGGATTCTTTATAACGGGAAGCCCAAAAAACAATCTTTGCAAAGTAGGATGGGTACGGATAAATTTACTTCCAAGTTTTAGTACTAGTGCTGAAATAGCTTCCGAATAAGATCTAGTCCTTCTAAGTATAGGAGCATCATCAAGACTTAAATTTCCAACAAAATTGAAAAATTCATGGATACGCTCTTTTCCCATAACATTCCCATGCCCCAAGATAAAAGTTTTAGCATCCAGATTGCCCATACATCCACTCTTAGGAGTTAGGCCATCATTTGTTGCTGCCATACCGAAATCACTCATGATTGCAAGCAAAAGATAGATCTGATGAGAAAATGGTGAAAGAAAAAGAAGGCGAATAAAAACGGCGAATTTTTGTGAAGTGGGGGAGAGGAAAACGAGAGGCAAATGGAAAATAATGTAAATTGCGAGGAGATGAGATTTGCGATTAGGAACCTGGTAGATGTTGATGATGTCTCCCCGGCAACGGCGCCAGAAATTCCTTTTGATGCCTGCTTGAACTACGTCGGTATTTCCCCAAAGAGGAAGGGATGATGCATCACAGCGACGGTAGGTATTTACCTCAGTGATGAGACCAAGGTTGTCAATCCCTTTCGGTTAACGGTGCCAGAAATTGGCAAACGGATGTGAAAGAGTTGTAATAGATTGATAGATCGAACGCCAAATAAAATAAATTGCAGCAAGGTATTTTTTCTAATTTTGGTTTAATAGATCTGAAAATAAAAGCAAAGGAAAATAGATCACAAAGGAAAATATAATAAAGAAGAGACCCGGGGGCCGTAGATTTCACTAGTGGCCTCTCTCGAGAAAAATAGCAAACGGTGGGTGAACAAATTACTGTTGGGCAATTGATAGAACTTCAAATAATCATGATGATATACAGGCAATGATCATTATATAGGCTTGACGTCCAAGATTAGTAGACCGACTCCTGCCTGCATCTACTACTATTACTCCACACATCGACCTCTATCCAGCATGCATCTAGTGTATTAAGTTCATGGAAAAATGGAGTAATGCAATAAGAACGATGACTTGATGTAGACAAGATCTCTTTATGTAGAAATAGACCCCATCTTGTTATCCTTAATAGCAACGATACATATGTGTCGGTTCCCTTTCTGTCACTGGGATCAAGCACCGTAAGATCGAACCCATTACAAAGCACCTCTTCCCATTGCAAGATAAATAGATCAAGTTGGCCAAACAAAACCCAAATATCATAGAAGAAATACGAGGCTATAAGAAATCATGCATATAAGAGATCAAAGAAGACTCAAATAACTTTCATGGATAAAGAAGATAGATCTGATCATAAACTCAAAGTTCATCGGATCCCAACAAACACACCGCAAAAAGTGTTACATCATATGGATCTCCAAGAGACCATTGTATTGAGAATCAAAAGAGAGAGGGAGGAAGCCATCTAGCTACTAACTACGGACCCGTAGGTCTACAAAGAACTACTCACGCATCATCAGAGAGGCACCAATGGACATGATGCACCCCTCCGTGATGGTGTCTAGATTGGATCTGTGGTTTCTGGAAGTTGCGGCGGCAGGAATTGATTTTCGTCGACTCCCCTAGGGTTTCTGGAATATTGGGGTATTTATAGAGCAAAGAGGCGTTTCAGGGGGCACCCGAGGTGGGCACAACCCACCTGGGCGCGCCTGGGCCTCCAGGTGTGCCCTGGTGGGTTGTGCTCCCCTCGGAGCACCCCTAGGTGCTCTCCGGCCCACTTGATGTCTTCTGGTCCAAAAAATCCACAAAGAGTTTCGCTGCGTTTGGACTCTGTTTGGTATTGATTTCCTGCGATGTAAAAAACATGCAGAAAATAGTAACTGGCACTTGGCACTATGTCAATAGGTTAGTACCAAAAAATTATACAGAATGACTAGAAAATGATTGTAAAACATTCAAGAATGATAATATAATAGCATGGAACAATGAAAAACTATAGATACGTTGGAGACGTATCAGTGTACCGAGGGAACTCGCTGAGCACACTCTCAATATTGATCCTAAGTTTAAGCCGGTCAAGCAATTCCTTCATCGTTTTAATGAGGAGAGGCGCAAGGCCATTGGAGAATAGGTGGGACGGCTCTTGGCAACCGGGCTCATTGTTGAAGTTTTTCATCATGAGTGGTTAGATAATCTGGTGCTGGTACTTAAGAAAATTGGCACTTGGCGTATGTGTGTGGATTACACAGACCTGAACAAAGCTTGCCCAGCTGATCCTTTTTCTCTTCCCCGTATTGATCAGATCATTGATGCTACGGCGGGTTGTGAGCATTTAAGCTTTTAAGATGCTTATTTTGGTTATCACCAGATCAAGATGGCAGTTAAGGACCAGGAGAAAACATCTTTCATCATGCCATTTGGAGCTTTCTGCTATGTGTCTATGCCTTTTGGGCTCAAGAGTGCCCAGGCGACTTATCAACGTTGTGTTCAGAATTGTCTTCACAACCAGATAGAACAAAAGGTTCATGCTTATGTGGATGATATTGTGGCGAAATCCACAAAGAAGGAGACCTTGCTAGATGATTTGAAGAAGACCTTTGATAACCTCCGGGTCTACAAGATGATGCTTAACCCAGCCAAATGTGTTTTTGTTGTGCCCGCAGGCAAGCTCTTGGGTTTTCTGGTCTCTGAGAGAGGTATTGAAGCTAACCCGGAGAAAATCAAGGCTATTACTTCGTTGGCTAAGCCGGCGTGCATTAATGATGTCCAGTGTCTGGCAGGTCGTATCGTAGTGTTAAGCCGGTTCATAAGCTGCCTGGGAGATAAGGTTATTCCTCTATACCAGATGATGAAGAAAATAGACCACTTTGTCTGGAGTGATGCTGCTAATGAGGTGTTTGAGGCGCTTAAAAAACAGTTGGCTGAGTCGCCCGTTCTTGCAGCTCCTGTTGATAAGGAACCCTTGCTATTATATGTGGCTGCTAACAGTAGAGCCATCAGTGTGGAGGTTGTAGTGGAAAGGAAGGAAATGGGTAAAGAATATCCGGTTCAAAGGCCGGCTTATTATGTCAGTGAGGTTTTAATTGAGTCTAAGCAGAGGTACCCACATTGGTAGAAGCTAGTCTATGGGGTGTTCATGGCCAGTCGCAAGTTGAAGCATTACTTCCTTGGTCATCCCATTACTGTGGTCAGTTCTGCTCCCTTAGGGGATATTATTCAAAACAGAGAAGCCACAGGTCGAGTGGCCAAGTGGGCCATTGAGCTTGGACCCCCTGGTTTGAAATATATGCCTCGGACAGCTATCAAGTCTCAGGCTCTTGTGGATTTCATTAATGACTGGACAGAGTTGCAGATGCCAGAGGGGAAGCCTGTTAATACATATTGGACTATTCATTTTGACGGGTCCAGGCAATTGGAAGGCTCGGGGGCTGGAGTTATTTTGACTTCCCCGCGAGGTGACAAATTTTGCTATGTTTTAAGGCTGATGTTTCCTTGCACTAATAATGCAGCTGAGTATGAGGCCCTGTTCCATGGTCTTCGGATGGCCAAAGAGATGAACCTAATCCGGGTCAGGTGCTTTAGCGATTCAGATTTGGTGGCTCAGCAAGTCTTAGGAACTTGGGATTTCAAGAACCAGCTCATGGCGGCTTATCGCCTGGCGGTTGACAGTATCGCTGGTCATTTCAAAGGATATCAAGTGGAACATGTTGAGCACAGAAAGAATGAGGTGGCCGATGCTTTAAGCCGGCTCGGGTCTCAGCGTAAGCAGGTGCCAGCAAATGTTTTTCTTGATATATTAAATAACCCTTCGGTCAAGCTACCATCAGAGGAGGATCTTGCAATTCCTGACCCGGAGGCACAGTTGGTGGCGGCTCTTCATGCTACTCCTGATTGGACAATTCCTTATTTGGCTTATATGACCCGGGGAGAGTTACCTGAGGATGAAACTTTGGCCAGGCAAATAACCCGGCGGTCTAAGTCAATGATTATTGTCAATGGCGAGTTACACCGATGCAATATCACAGGTGTGTTCTAGCACTGTGTTTCTCCCTAAGAGGGCCGTGAGATTCTAAGGGAGATTCATGGAGCGGATTGTGGCCATCATGCCGACTCCAAATCTCTTGTGGCCAAAGCTTTTTGTCATCAATTTTATTGGTTGATGGCTCATGCTGATGCAGAAGATCTGGTTAGCAAGTGTGACGGCTGTGAGAAGTTTTCTAGACGAGCTCATGTGCCAGCTCAAGAATTGAGGATGATTCCAATTACCTGGCCTTTTGTAGTCTGGGGGCTGTATATGGTCGGACCTTTCAAGAGATCCAAGGACAAAAAGACCCACCTCTTGGTAGCAGTTGACAAATTTACCAAGTGGGTTGAGGCAGAGCCGGTCAGCAAGTGCGATGCGGCAACGATAGTTCAATTCATTAAGAAGGTGATCTTCCACTTTGGTTACCCTCACAGTATTGTAACTGATAATGCACTATTCTGTCTAAAGGTGCTATGAAAGAATTCTGTCAACGAGAGCATATTTGTCTTGACGTTTCATCAGTAGCTCACCACCAGTCCAATGGTCAAGCTAAAAGGGCCAATCAAGAAATCTTGAGAGGCATAAAGCCTCGTCTTATGGTTGATGACCCACAAGTATAGGGGATCAATTGTCGCTCTTTTCAATAAGTAAGAGTGTCAAACCCAACGAGGAGCAGAAGGAAATGACAAGTGGTTTTCAGTAAGATAATGTCTGCAAGTGCTGAAATTGTAAGTAGCAGAGTAGTTTGATAGCAAGATAATTTGTAATGATCAAGTAACGGTAGTAGTAAAAAAAAGTGCAGCAAGGTAGCCCAATCCTTTTGAGACAAAGGACAGGCCAAAATGGTCTCTTATGATAAGCAAAGCGTTCTTGAGGGTACACGGGAATTTCATCTAGTCACTTTCACCATGTTGGTTCGATTTGTGTTTGCTACTTTGATAATTTGATATGTGGGTGGACCGGTGCTTAGGTGTTGTTCTTACTTGAACAAACCTCCTACCTATGATTAACCCTCCCGCAAGCATCCGCAACTACGAGACAAGTATTAAGAATAAATTCTAACCATAGCATTAAACTTTTGGATCCAATCGGTCCCTTACAGAATAGCGCATAAATTGGGGTTTAAGCTTCTGTCACTCTCGCAACCCACAATCTAATTGCTACTCCACAATGCATTCCCTTAGGACCAAATATGCTGAAGTGTCATGTAGTCGACATTCACATGCCACCACTAAGGGAATCACGACATACATACTATCAAAATATCGAACACATATCATGTTCACATGATTACTTGCAACATGATTTCTCCCGTGACCTCAAGAACAAAAGTAACTACTCAGAAATGATAATCATGCTCAAGATCAGAGGGGTATTAAATAGCATATTGGATCTAAACATATAATCTTCCACCAAATAAACCATCTAGTAATCAACTACAAGATGTAATCAACACTACTAGTCACCCACAAGCACTAATCTATAGTTCCGATAACAAGATTGAACACAAGAGATGAACTAGGGTTTGGGATGAGATGGTGTTGTTGAAGATGTTGATGGAGATTGCCCTCCCCAAGATGGGAGAGTTGTTGGTGATGATGTTAAAATGATTTCCCCCTCCGGGAGGGAAGTTCCCCCGGCAGAATTGCTCCGCCGGAGGGCAAAAGTGCTCCCGCCCAAGTTCCGCCTCGAGATGGCGGTGCTCCGTCCCGAAAGTCCTCTCCTTATTTTTTCTAGGTCAAAATGACCTATATACTAGAAGATGGGCACTAGAGGTGGGCCTGGGTGAGCACAACCCACCAGGGCGCGCCTGGGCTCCCTGGCGCACCCAGGTGGGTTGTGCCCACCTGGTGGGCCCCCTCTAGTAGTTATTTGCTCGAATATTCTTCAAATATTCCATTAAAAATCTCCATGAAGTGTCAGCTTGTTTGGAGTTGCGCAGAATAGGTGGCCTGACATAGCTTTTCCAGGTCCAGATTTCCAGCTACCAGAATTCTCCCTCTTGGTGTGTACCTTGCAAATTATGAGAGAAAATGCATTATAATTACTCCAAAAAACATTATTATGGATAAAAACATCATAAATAACAGTAAGGAAACATGATGCAAAATGGACGTATCAATGGTCCCTCTGCAGAGGACGCCGGGTTGTTGGGTTGAGGAATTACCCTCAGTACTTTGGAGTATAAATACCACCCCCAACAGATCAACAGGTTACACGGCCTTCCTCATGGTTTACGTGCAGAGGCGGTTCTTCCAAGCGATATCCGTCATGACTCGCCCCGAGTGGCGGCTTATGTTGAAGCTATCAATGAAAAGGCACGTCAGGATGCTCTTGATATGTTGGATGAGGAGTGTGACCTTGCGGCGGCTCGTTCAGCGATATACCAGCAAGATCTGCGTTGTTATCATAACCGTCGGGTTAAAACCCGGACCTTTCAAGAAGGCGACTTGGTGCTCCGGCTCATTCAAGATCAGAGAGATATGCATAAGTTATCCCCGCCTTGGGAAGGACCTTTCATGGTTAGCAAGAATCTGAACAATGGGTCATACTACCTCATTGACATTCGAGACCACAAGGACTCATGCACATCGGAGGAGGAGACCCGCCGGCCGTGGAACATTGCTCATCTTCGACCATATTACACCTGAGCCACTAGCTCTTGTGTTGTACATACCTTCATCAATGTATATATTATGGTCAATATAATAAAGCCAGCATCCCTGAATCCGGGGCCTCTGTCGTTTCATTTCAAAGTATTTCAGTCTTTATTGTTTGTTCATAAGGTCACTTGGGGGCTTCCTGCTCAATGAGCATAGCTATTCATACCCTCTTGATCCGGCTTACAAGCCGTCTTATTGGTCAGTTGGGGGCTTCCTGCTCAATGAGCATGGCTATTTATACCCTCTTGATCCGGCTTACAAGCCATCTTATTGGTCACTTGGAGGCTTCCTGCTCAACGAGCATAGCTATTCATACCCTCTTGATCTGGCTTATAAGCCGTCTTATTGGTCGCTTGGGGGCTTCTTACTCAATGAGTATAGCTTTCATAGCCACTTGGCCGGCTTCCATGCAAAATTTGAGTTAAACCTGCCTGTTTGCAACTTGCTACTCCGCCAGGTGACCCGCCGAACTCTTGACAGTTACTCTTTTCAATAAGACCCTGAACTTGTCAAGGTTAAAATGTCAGCTTTTGTCACGTGAGAGCCGGCTTACAGAGAGCTAGGATAAACTCACCTGTTGTCGTAGTCTCTCCGCTATGTGGCCCGTTCGTACTCTTAACAGTCAATATTTTTAATAAGACCGTGAACTAGTTAAGGTTAAAACGACGGATTTATGTCATGTGAGAGCCGGCTTACGGGATAAAAGCAAAACCGGAATTTTTCCAAAAAACAAAATAGAGCTAGTCTCTTCTGGTCCCGCTAAGTTCTGGCTTATATACTTTAAGTCACCAGGATGATGTGCCTTGAATAAATTCAAGTCATGATTTTTTCATATTGACGGGTTACTACCCATGCTGGATTACAATCATTACAACATCATCATGATATCAGTCTACATGTATGACTTTTCATGTTTGAATAAATATTTCGGATCATTTTTGACCTGCTCTGGTTATAGACTTTAAGTTGCCACATGATATTATATTGGACATTATGACCCGCCCTGGCTTAAACCACTAGGGTGTATGTTGCTTTACCATGTGTGCAGGAACATTGAAAAACAATATGGTATTCCTTGCAAGCTCATCAGCGGCACATAAAATATTTCATCAGCAGTTTTAAGGCTAAACATCCATGATGGCATGGCAGATCATTGTTTCAACTAGCCTATTACACGACTTTCCAAAGCCCAAATGATTAAGAGTTTTCAAAAAGAAACACCGCGCTGCAGTCTGAGAGCTGTCCCGTGGATCAGTTGTCCTGGTCTTGGCGAGTTGAAGCTTTCGGGTTATCCTGCGCTGGTTCTTCTTCTCCTCCCTCCATTGTCTAGAATTCAGATGATGTCCAGTAGATGCCAGTTAAAGCTTTGAATTCGGCTTCATCGTCTATAAGGTTGGATGGATCAACATCAGGAGCAAAAGTGTGCTTACGTATTGGAGGAATGAGCTCAACAATCTCATAAGCCGGTGCTTTCACTTTTCCATTCTCCTTTGTGTAAGCCGGCTGATACTTAGACAAATCAGTTTCTTCGGCCAGCTTGGTTGCTAAAGGGCGCATCTCCTTTACACATTTGGTAAAGTCACTGGCATCAATGGGAGACCCGTCCTCTTTCAAGATCGGACAGCCAGTTGCCATCTCCTCCTGGTCTAACACCGCCTGCCATGCTTTCGCCCGGCTCAAAGCAGTGATGGCGCTGCTACCTCTTGAGCATGTGTTGGTTTTCCCTTGAAGAGGAAAGGGTGATGCAGCAAAGTAGCGTAAGTATTTCCCTCAGTTTTTGAGAACTAATGTATCAATCCAGTAGGAGACTACACGCAAGTCGCCTAGTACCTACACAAACAATCAAGAACCTTGCAACCAACGGGATAAAGGGGTTGTCAATCCCTTCAAGTCCACCTACAAACGTGAGATCTGATAAAGATAATAAGATAAATATTTTTGGTATTTTTGTTGTATAGATTGGAAAGTAAAGATTGCAAAATAAACGACGAGAAAATTTGGCAAGTTGACGATAAACTAATATGATGTAAAATAGACCCCGGGGCCATAGGTTTCACTAGTGTCTTCCCTCAAGATAGCATATATTACGGTGGGTGAACAAATTACTGCCAAGCAATTGATAGAAAAGCGCATAGTTATGAGAATATCTAGGCATGATCATGAAAATAGGCATCACGTCCGTGTCAAGTAGACCGAAACGATTCTGCATCTACTACTATTACTCCACACATCGACCGCTATCCAGCATGCATCTAGAGTATTAAGTTTATAAGAACAGAGTAACGCATTAAGCAAGATGACATGATATAGAGGGATAAACTCAAGCAATATGGTATAAACCCCATCTTTTTATCCTCGATGGCAACAATACAATACGTGCCTTACTGCCCCTGCTGTCACGGGGAAAGGACACCACAAGATTGAACCCAAAGCTAAGCACTTATCCCATTGCAAAAAAGATCAATCTAGTAGGCCAAACTAAATCGATAATTCGAAGAGACTTGCAAAGATATCAAATCATGCATATAAGAATTCAGAGAAGAACCAAATATTGTTCATAGATAATCTTGATCATAAACCCACAATTCATCGGATCTCGGCAAACACACCACAAAAAGTATTACATCGAATAGATCTCCAAGAACATCGAGGAGAGCTTTGTATTGAGAACCAACGAGAGAGAAGAAGCCATCTAGCTAATAACTATGGACCCGAAGGTCTGTGGTAAACTACTCACTCATCATTGGAGAGGCTATGGTGTTGATGTAGAAGCCCTCCGTGATTGAATCCCCCTCCAGCAGATCGCCGGAAAAGGCCCCAAGATGGGATCTCACAGGTACAGAAGGTTGCGGCGGTGGAAAAGTGGTTTCATGGCTCCCTGGATGTTTCTAGGGTATAAGAGTATATATAGGCGAAACAAGTAGGTCGGTGGAGCTACGAGGGGCCCATGAGGGTGGGGGGCGCGCCTACCCCCTGGGCGCGCCCTCTTGCCTCGTGGCCGCCTCGTTGCATCTCTAACTTCCAGTCCAAGTCTCCTGGATTGCATTTGTTCCAATAAAGATCCTCGCGAAGGTTTCGTTCCGTTTGGATTCCGTTTGATATTCCTTTTCTGTGAAACACTGAAATAGGCAAAAAAACAACAACTGGCACTGGGCCTCCGGTTAATAGGTTAGTCCCAAAAATAATATAAAAGAGCATATTAAAGCCCATTAAACATCCAAAACAGATAATATAATAGCATGGAACAATAAAAAATTATAGATACGTTGGAGACGTATCAGGCGCCGGCTCGAGCTGCGGATCAATTCTCTTAGGCATGACAGATAACTTGTCCAATACATCCTTGATGAGTGAAGGTGGTTGTTTATTATGCGAGATGACTGCTAGGGATCGCTGCGTGCCTGTGTACAACTGCTCCACCGGAGTGTAAACCGCCTTCAGCTTCACCAGCATATCTTGTCCAAGGTTGGAGCTTCTGGGGCCTGCTTGCACAAATATATGATCAGTAGCCAAGCGGGTTAAAGAAAATTACCGGTGCAAAATTGTGATTCAATGTCACTTACCAAAGATGGCGGCTGTCATCTGATTTACATGTCGTTTTAAACCGGATAACTCTTTAGTCACTGGCTTAAGAGCAGCTTCAGCATCTTAGCTCTTTTAAGTATAGCTGCTTTTTTGGTCTCCCAGCCAGCTCTCTGTGTGTTGAAGTCCGTCTTCAACTTTTCAGTACTTCCAAGGTGGCTTTCAGTTCTAATTTGGCCTTTGAAGTTTCTGATTGTTGTAATGTGATATTCTTCCGCAGATCGACCACCTGAGACTCCTTCATGCTTAATTCAGCCTGCAAAGATAAATCAAGAAACACTTAGGAATCATGATAATCATTCTATTGAAGTCCCAAGCACATTACAAGTACTCTACTTGGCACTTGGGGGCCAATGTAGGTCATTCTTTTTCAACGCAAAACCTTAATGACCCGGCTCGATTTTTTTAAACTAAGCGGGTTCATCGGGGCTACATATACGGATTTTTTCGAACATGATATTAAGTCCCGGCTTAACTATTCAGCTTAAGCCGGCCCTTGGGGGCTACTCGTTTGGATCTAATGGAGATACGGTAATTTTGACGGATCGCAAGAAGGCTATCATTTAAGTCTACAACATTCTCAATTCTCTCGTATCCTATAGACTTGACGGCTGACATCTATACCTACTAATAAAGCAAGGTGCGTTTCTCCAATTTTCACATCCGTTCCCACTGAAAATATTTTTATTGTATCGAAGGTGGTACTAAATTTTTGTGCGTCCATCTGCTAGAAAAGAAAAACAGTTTTTTTTTCAGAATTTTGTATGTGGGCCGCGCACGCTGCGGCCCAGCAAAGCCAGCCCATTGGTTTCCTGCCCATGTATCTGAGAAACATCAGGGGCATGGGGCGGAAAATAGTCAAAATTTCACATAGGGAGCCAAAGATTGCGCCGGCCCATTTTCGTTTTTTCTCTATTCCGTTTTTATTTTTCTTTTCCATTCTTTTCTCTTTCTTGTTTTGTTTTTCCTTTGCAAGTTTTTTCCTTTTTTTCATAATATATATTTTCATTTTTTCTTCAGAGATCCATTTTTTGTTTAAATTTTCGTAAAATCCGCATAAAATTTTGTTCCCATTTTGAAATATGTTTGAAACTTTAATTTTTTTCTTCTCGTTCTAATTTTTTTCCAAACTACAAAATGTTCGCATTTTAAAAAATGTTTATGTTCTCCGAAATTGTTCAAGATTTTCAAAATGATTGTATTTTAGAAAATGATACAAATTTGAAAAATATACATATTTATTGAAATGTTCACAAATTTAATGTATTGCGTGTGTTTAAAAAACAAGTCTAAAAAATTGTTTTCAATGTTCACAACATGTTTTCATTTTAAAAAATTGTTCACAAATACAAAAACAATTCGTTTTCTTAAAAAGAGGTTCATGTTTTCAAAAAATGTTTGTGAATTTCAAAACTACCGTTACAAGTTTTGTTCGTGTTTTTCCAAAAGTTAACAGAATATTCAAAAAATGCTCGCATCTTAGAAAACAAATCAGGATTTCAAAAATTGCTCACATTTCGAAGAATATACATAATTTCATAATTATTACTTCATTCTTTGAAAAGTTCAAAAAAGATGCAAAAATACAAAAAATGTTTCGAATGTTACGCTACATTATGTTCTTAAACATTCGCCCTGGCCATTTTTTAGCAGGAGCTATTTGTTCAAAAGGCTAGCAACACGTGGTCGAGTTTTTGAGGTTGTGAGTCTAATCCTTCAACTCAGCGGGTTCTTTGGATTTTTATTCGTGCCTTACAAACACACGCCATTTTGGTAACTGCCTGTGGCCTAACCCAGGCGCGAATTGTTGTGTACACCACGTGCCATTTGACGATAAAAGAGAATATGTTGGTTGGCTATAATAAAAAAATTGTAGGCACATGCCAATAAAAAAGGATATGCTGGTTTGGCTCTGATTTAAAAAATGTATGCAAGTGAGCGCTAAAAAAATTAAAGGGAATAAACCCTGGTAAAGCAGGGGCTACCTGGTTATGCGCTGATTATGGCAATGATATGGGATTCGCTGAATTAGTAATCCATCCGGTTACGCCATTGTAGGAGTGAGTGGTGGAAGCAACTATGCCCCGAAGGTCACTGGGCAGCCACAAAATGAGGAGGCAACCACAACGTAGACACGGACGCGGACACAGAGGAAAAAAAGGCACGAGTTGAGTGGTGGCCACCACCCCGACCAACCCCACCACTTTCAATATCTCCCGGGGCAAACATGACCCGTGAGAGCACCACAACTCCACGCTCTGTTGCCCTACCGCTACGGAGACCATTTTGATGGACACATCAATTTCTCATGACCCTTCTCGCAAAAAAATCTCCCATTGCAACGCGCGGGCATATGTGCTAGTATATTCATATGAGAAGGGTTTCGGTATTTACCTCAAAGCGCTCTTTCATCAGATTGACTAAGCCGACTTCCATGTCTTGGCTAGTATGCAGGCGGCTTAAGTAGCCCGAGTGAATCTCACTGGCGCTGAAGCTGGCGTAGCTTTCCAAGTCCAATTTCCATTTGCCTTTGTCAGCAACTGAAAATTCTTCCTTGGCACTGTGCTTTGATAAAACGGTGGGGTTGCCTGGCTCTGTATAACCAGTCCCAGTGACCACAACGTCTTCAGCCTCTTCTTTAGCAGGCTTGTCAGGACTTGGCGGTTTAGTACTGGGCGGATCAACACCCATTGGATCCCCGGTGACGTTGAGGGTCTCCGGTGGCGGCTCATCAGTAGCAGCTCCAGAGGTTTGATGTAAAGATTCAGACATTGTCTGCTTCTTTGGCTCAGCAGCCTTGGGGTCTTTGGCCGGCTTATTTACCTTCAGCTTCTTGTTGGGATTGGCTATACCACTGAAAATAAGACACATGAAGAGGTTAATATATCAACCGTATAAGTGTTAAAGCAAAGAAATTTAATGTTCTCACCCCAAAATGACTTTGAAGAGGGGAATCTGAGTCCCAGTTGAGTTGCCAGAGGAGGAGTGAGAGGTTCCCTGATAATTTGAGTCAGAAGGGTTAAGTGGTTGTCGGATAAGACCCGCCTTTAAAAAGCTAAGTCAGAATTCTGAGAAACCTCTGCTCGGTGTTTGCGAGGGGCTGATACGTCTCCAATGTATCTACTTTTCCAAACACTTTTGCCCTTGTTTTGGACTCTAACTTGCATGATTTGAATGGAACTAACCCGGACTGATGTTGTTTTCAGCAGAATTGCCATGGCGTTATTTTTGTGCAGAAATAAAAGTTCTCGGAATGACCTGAAAATCCACGGAGACATGTTTTGGAATTAATGAAAAATATTGGCGAAAGAATCAGCATCAGGGGGCCCACACCCTGTCCACGAGGGTGAAGGGCGCCCCCCGGGGCGCGCCCCTGCCTCGTGGGCCCCCTGGGACTCCACCGACCTCAACCCCAACTCCATATATTCACGTTCGAGGAGAAAAAAATCAGAGAGAAGGATTCATCGCGTTTTACGATACGGAACCGCCGCCAAGCCCTAATCTTCCTTGGGAGGGCTGATCTGGAGTCCGTTCGGGGCTCTGGAGAGGGGAATCCATCATCGTCGTCATCATCAACCATCCTCCATCACCAATTTCATGATGCTCACCGCCGTGCGTGAGTAATCCCATCGTAGGCTTGCTGGACGGTGATGGGTTGGATGAGATTTACCATGTAATCGAGTTAGTTTTGTTAGGGTTTGATCCCTAGTATCCATTATGTTCTAAGATTGATGTTGCTATGACTTTGCTATGCTTAATGCTTGTCACTAGGCACTACAAAAAATATACAGTTCCGTGATGATACGTGTTTGTCACAGTAGGTCACGTTTTCTGTCATGCATGTACATCCATGACAAATTTATGACAGAATCAAGATATTCATACATGTGCTGTCGTAGAAGTGTTCCATGACATTACCAAAATTATCATCACGAAAGTGTCCACTTCCATGACGATAAATCGCGCGTCATAGAAGTGCTTTCGTCAAGGGTGACCGACACGTGGCATCCACCGTAACGGAACACCGTTAAGCTATCGGGTCCGGTTTTGGATCTGATAACCCGCTAACAGCCCGGCCAATGGGGATTTTCCATGTGTAAAATCATCATTGGCTGGACGAAACACATGTCGGCTCACCGTTGTGACAGATGTCATCCACTCATTGGACCGAAGGCACCTATGATACGTCGACACGTGGCACGGCCGAACAGAGGCCCATTCCTGTGAAAAGGCCGGCCCATTTGACTTGGTCAAAAGGTGGCGGGCCGGCCCACAGAAAGCCTGTTAACGGCCTGTTCGCATATAGCCCATTTACAGCCCACTAACCCAGGGCCCGTTACAACCTATCCAAATTAGGCCCAGTAGCGTCATCTGGGCCATCCAATATGATTCCAGCCCATTTTAAGTTCCGGCCCATGTATGGCCCATGACGTCTTTCGGCCCATATGAGGCCCTTTGTAACTCTTGTCCCATTAACGGCCCGTGGTGAAACTGGCGTAATGAACAGTGTATCACTTTATACCCATTAACGGCCCATTAATCCATTGGGCCGTTTGCAGCCCATGTTATCTTTTGGCCTTCTCAGGGCCCATTTATTCTTGGGCTCATTTCCAGCATTCGGTTATTTACGGCCCGTTACTGCCATTTTCTGCTTGTGGGCAAAATTCAGCCCGTGGTTACAGTCGGCCCGTTTGTGGCTCGTTAATATGTTGGGCCGTTTTCATAGTGTCATCAAATATGGCCTATTAACGACGGCTGGTTATGGTCGGCCCATGAACAGACGACTCCAACTCTAGCCCGTTTACGGCCATAATGCGGTCTGTTTTTGGCCCATGTTTGGCCAATCGATCATACGGCCCGTCTAAGGCCCATTGATGATACGGCCCGTAGAAGGCCCATTGTTTCTACGGCCCGTAGAAGGCCCATTGTTTCTACGGACCATAGAAGGCCCATTGTTCCTACGGCCCATAGTAAGCCCAGTGTCACTATAGTAAATATGTAGCCCATGGCCTGTTAAAGGCGGGAAACTACTATAGGTTTAGACCTGCTAATGGCCCAAGATGATTATAGGCCCACGTTTTGGCCCATATGAGTAACGGGTCGGCCTGAAGACCGACAACACGGAGATCCACTGAACCTTCTGGCCTAAATTACATCATATCGACCAAAGAATAAACCTAGACTATACAACAAAGAAATTACGGCATAATACATCCACTGGGAATCAAAGTTCGCTGCCGGTGATAATAAAGCGCAGCATGACCGCATATTACATACACTGGGCATCAAAGGTCGCCACCGATGCATATAAACACGCCGACAAAAGAATATACAAAACTGAGAGCATTTCAGAAGGCACTAGACCTGGCAAGCTCGGGCCCCGCAAGCAGCCGAACAAGCTAATGAGACCTCAGTTGTGTCAATGATAGATGCTTCATCCCTAGCTGTATGGCACCATAGTGCGCAAGGCGGTCCCCTGATATCTTCATTACATCTTTGACTTCAAGTCGGAGCTGAGCTGAAGCAAGCCTTTCCGCTTTAAGTTGAGACTGAAGAAGTCGAACTGATTGAGGCAGCGATTGCACAGAGGTTGTCTCACACCTGCTGGTGAGTAGCTTCAACTCACTGTCTTCATCAAGACAGGACCTTGGGGTCATCTCGATGTCCTCAAGATGGTTTGGCTCACTATCTTTCCTAAAGTTCTGCCTGGCATAAGAGATACGACTCTAAAAGAGAAACAAGGAGACACGTAACATGTTTCACAATTATATAAGCAAATAAATGGATCTGTTCTGCATAAGGAACATGTTTTTACAACTACAATTTAAAACTGGTAGTTGTTGCAAACATCCAATCAGATGTAAACAGCAGTGGAGGAAATGATGCGTATCTAAATCTATACTAGAACAAAGTTTGAAGGCTTGAGAAGGATGAACTTACATTACATGTTAACACGGGCTGGACAAAGCCCTTCTCCATGTTGATGGAAAGATAATTCAATAAATTCCCCAAAGAAAATTCTTTATAAGCGTTGCCATTATTCTACATTTTGCAAAGAGTAAATATAGATCAAATAATATTGGAAGAAATAGAGGATAATGAAGCTCAGGTGCAGACTGATGATACATAATCAAATAGCAATTAATTAAGTACAGAATTACAAGGCAAAAGGTACTGACAAGAGGAATGCAGACATCAACGTGTGCAGTGGCATTGGCTTTATTCAACATTTTGGTAAGAGTAAATGTAGATATGATAATTTGGAGAAAGTGGAGGGCAGGGCAGATAAGATGCAGAGTAATGCTAGACAATCAACTATCTCGCGATGCATGTACAGTAATACCACCACCGTCCGTTATTAGTTGTCGCTCCAATGGATGTATCTAGCACTATTAAGTTCTAAATACATCCAATTGATCAACAATTAATTCGATACAGAGGGAGTACATGACAACCGGTACTTACATGAGCAATCCAAAACTTCATAACCATTGTGTCAATTCTACATTTATCTAAGAGTAAATATAGATCTTATAATTTCAAGCAAAGGGAGGATAAAGAAGCGAACATTTACAGTGACGCTACATAATCAAACAGCAATGAGTGTAAGTATGCTGACAAATGGCAGAGGTACTGACAAGAGCAATGCAGAGTCCAGTATTGTCGTGAGATCCTATGATCCTTTGAGCAAGGAGATTCATCTGAAATTAGTTTTCATACAAGAGAGAAGGTAAGGCACATGCAGAAATTTAGGAGTTCAAATTTTGAATTGATATCATAGACAGTACCTGACGTTGGGTTGTCAGCAGTTCTAATAGGGGTTTGGCCACTGGAGTAGGGGTAAAGTCTATTACAGTTGGGCATGTGTTTTCTGTGGCTGCTGATCTATCTGATTTAACAGGTATCACTACCTTTTCCAAATACCTAGTTTGTACTCCTTGAGGATCTGCAATCACCCTGTTCCTTTTGGACATCTATTACGAAAGAACAACTTTTGACTGGAAAAACATAGTATGACGACACATGGAATAGGTACAGAAAATGGATAGGTATGGCATATACTCATATATGATGCTTAAACTAAGCAGATGGTGTAACAAAGTAGAAGTAATGCAAGAGGTCAGATGCAAAATATGTGCAACCAATACAACCTTGCCAAGTTAGAGCATGCACCTTGATGGGTGAATAAGATAGGCCATCCTCCACCATGCCAAGTTTGTTAGCCAGTGGATTGTTCCGCAATATTCCTCTCGTGCGCCCATTCTCATACTCATTTTGATAATATTCAATACCTGACATGCATGAAAACATAAAAACAAGTGAGATTATCTTTGTAATGCAGAAGTGATTCTAATCCAATACTTCCTCCCTGTAACCCCTTAGTGCTATCTCAGCAATTCTTCTAAGAGGTGCCATGCACGCTGTAATTTGGTGTGTGCATTAATATAATGTGGCCTACTACTCAAAATATGAGAGCTCCAGAAGTGATGATACTTCGCAGATGACAACTTCAACATATAGTAAAGAAGAACAAGTCGACCTGACCTGACAGATTCAAAATATACTAAGGGAGAATAACTCGACCTGACTAGTCGACCGCAAGAGAAGAGGATCATCTTAAAGAAGAGCAAAAGAGCAAGTAGATTGAAGATATTACAAGTCTTTCTATGCAATGTCGGTTGGCCGCCCATGATGAACCAGAGCGCATAGAGAAATACTATTCCTTCCGGTCTCTCCATATGCGGCTCACATGCATTTCGAAACTAATGTAGGAACATTTAGCTGACCAATTAAACATCTCTCAGTTTTACTAAGTTCAGCATAATATCATATTTGAATTTGTACAACTAAGCTTGTTTAACTCGATGGGTGGAGCAGTGCTATTACGACACGAACCACGTAGGCTGATCGTGGTCATCATAAGATGGGGAAACCGTAAGCATGATGAGTATAGTGTTGACCGTGGCAGTGGGATGGTAGATCTGAAGCTGCAAACCGCGCAAAGGGTAGTTAGCCACCGATATTTGCTTTGAAATAACAACTAAGATTTTGTATGGACAAGAAAGTACAGTTAACAAGTGACAAAGAAATGCAATTCTGCTGTCTCTCTATATGTCGCGACATGCATTTGGAAACTCAAGTGGGACCTTTAGAGAACCAATTAAATGTGTATGTTAACTAATATCAGTATCATATCACAATCATATTTGAACAACTAAGCTTTGGAATTTTGAGTGTTGTGTTGTTTAGCTTGAAGGGTGGAGTAATGCTAGTATGACAGAAAGCACCTATGCAGATCATGGTAGAGTAGATAAAAGGGGAAAACCCTAAGCATCAAGAGTAAAATCAGGAAAGTGGAACTAGCTGGACCAGTGGGTGGGGCACATGCTTTTCGAAATGAATATAGGAACATCAGGTGACCAATTAAACGTTCTCCGTTTTAGTAATATCAGCATCATATCAGATTCGTATTTCAACACGTAAGCTTTGGAATTATGAGTGGCATGTTGTTTCGCTTGATGGGTTGAGGTCTTGAGGAGCAGTGCTAGCACGACACGAAGCAGTGAAGCACCTACGGTGATGGTAGTGAATATAAAGGGGGGAAACCATAAGCTTTACGAGTATAGTGACCGTGACATGGCGGATCTGAAGGTGCAAACCGGACAAAGCTACTTCGCAACCAATGTTTGCATTCAACTAGCCACTACGATTTGGTACGGACAAGAAAAGTACAGTAAACAATTTAAGATCTATTTTTCCGTGTGAGAACAATAACTTAAGCACATATGAAAGAGTACCACCTCTCTTGCGACACCGTGTAGGCCCCTGCTGATACGTTGAGGGTGCTGCGGGTGCGATGGCTGTCGGCGGCGGGGAAGAAGACTTTAGATGGCAGGCGGCTGGGTTGGGGGATAAATCCTGTTGCCGTGGACGAGGCGGTCGTAGGAGCGGCAACGACAAAGTGGACGACGGTGCCGATGAAGCGAGACGACGCGATGAAAGGATCCTGGTCTGGCGCCGTGGATGAGAGACGTCCATCTCTTGCAGTGGAAGATGGGGTAGGGGTAGCGGCTCCGGCAAGGTGGAGGATGGGGTGGCGGACGGAGGAGGCTGGCCGCAGTGGGGAGGTTGTCGTGGCGCCGACGGTGTATGAATGGGGAAATGGAGGGGGAGGGGGGATCTCAAACTTTGGGACGCGCTTGTCTGAAATGTGGCAAAGTTACAAACTTATCCCCTGTTTAAAATTTTGGACATCACATCGGTTGGGGATAGGACGGTAATCTCGCATCTCCCAAATATTTGCCGCTAACGATTTCGGGCGAGGAGAGTGTGTTTTGCCGCCCACGGTTGGCGCCCATGGTGTATGAACGGGGCTGACAGGTAGGGCGGTTGTGTCACGTCTGAGGGAAGTTACACATCTGCCCCTATTTAAAATATTAGCCTACATCGATTTCGGACGAGGAGAGTTTGTTTTGCCGCCCACCGTGGATGAATGGGGAAATGGAGGGAGAGACACATGTCTTTCGGACGAGCTTGAATCAAATGTGTTTTCCCGCCCACGTTTGGCGCCCACCGTGTCTGAATGGGCTTAGAGGCCGTCGTGTCATGTCTGATTGAAGTTACTAGTCTACCCCTATCGACAGCAGTGTAAATCCAGTCGATAAGGATGTCATGTGTCAGGGGTAGACAGTAATTTCCATCTCGCAAACACTTGCTTCGGGCGGCCCACAAATGATAGTGGGTGTTTAGCCGCTTCGTTCAAAACTTGGGAGAATTAGCATTCACGTTTGCCCTGGGCCCTGGCAACTAAATCCAAATCCAATTTTTATTCAATTACGAATATCCACAGATAATTCTACGTTTTGTTATTTATGTCTTCAAAACCACAACAAAGATTTATTCCACCTTTATATATGATTATGATTTAGAAATGCCGTGATCTTTGAATTCAGTAGGTTGGATACACTTTGAGTCAAACAGTTATTTCATCCAATACAATATGCTCACACGAAAAATAGTTCACCTTATGTCAATCATACAAGTACTGAGGATTACCTCGCCTAAAAATTCGGATCATTACAACACATGGACAACATAGGGGGTCTTACAACATAATCCATTCAGAGACATGACACAACATGCAAGTACAATAATCCAATGACAATTTAAACTGCTATCTAAAGAAGAACTGGGATTACCCTGGGCTTCAGATAGCAGAAGCAGCAGGACCTCCTCCGTCTTCAAATGCAACATTCTTACTTCCTCCAATTCTTGGGTTGCTTGCATAATGCGTGCAGCTAATTGCATAATTTCCAGCTTCAAGATCGAGATTACCTCATTCATGGCAGCCACACCATCTCTTTCTACCTCTAGTAGAGCCTCAAGAACTATAATGTCTGTGCTCAGACTGCTCTCCGGCGGTGTTGCCTCTGAACTGCTACCATCTGGTAACATGGATGGTGCACTGCTTCCACAAATAGATTCTGGGGTTGTACATTGTGTCCTAGTGTGAACGGCATCCTAAAAGGTTTCCGCTGGACATAAGTAACAGATAGTTATCGCATGATCCAGGCAGTAAGCTTACATGGTAAATGACATATGAATTATTGCCGAGCATGGCAAGCTATATTTAAATGGTTCGAAGCAGCATCAGCCGAAAAGAAATTAAAATGGTAAGATGAAACTAGGGATGTAAGTGGCAAATAAACGACATCCGCCAGTCCCATCTAGTTAGTTTTTGCTAGCTCCCTGGTTCATTTTCCTCAAAAAAACAAAAACTCTTTTGAACTATCATACCACTAGTGGACTTTAATCGGGATTAAATGGGACCCAGTGGACATCCCTAGTTGAAAGGGAGTGTACCACGGCTATATTCAAGTTGCCAAGGCATCTAAGCAGTTGAAATAATCTGAGAAAGCACTTAACAGTGTGGCCTCATATAAACTACGAAGACAGTCTTCTAATGAAGTTCAGAGGAAAAGTTAAGGACTCAAATGAACTAGGCATGCATTTCTTTACGATAGTACAGCAGGCACTGTTGACATATCAGCCAACTCAGGTATAGCGTAACAAGTAACAAACAAGCATTCGAATCAAGCAATACAACAAAGCAGACAACTGAACTATTTGTTATTCTGTAGGATTACAGGTTGAGGGCACAAGCCAAGAAAGCATCCCACATGCATTACATTTCACATGTACTAAAACACACTGGCTTACCATATGTTGCTTTGAAGCCTCGCTGCTGTTGCAATGTTCTTTGAAGATATCGTCAGCATCCCGTGGTTGCAAATCTACTTGTTGTAGTTTATTCTGCACCCTCTATTTAGGTAAAATTAATTTTAATCGCATGCACTAGTTCGAATTGATCATCAATGGTTCATCTAAACTAATGAAAGAAGGGTGTGTGCATACACGACAATATATCTGCTCCCCTCTATTTTTATGCTTGTTCGAGGTGCCAGCCCCAAAAGAACAAATATTTTGCTTGATGGGGTTGGCAGCTCCATAATTAATAGAAGCATCAAATTAGTCATGCAACTTGGGAAGATCAAGAACACACACAAAAAGTAATGAACAGAGGCTCGCAGCAGTGATGTAATAGCTAGCATCAGAAAATGTAGGGTAAAATGAACAAAAACCAGCGGAACCACATGCTAGTTTGCTGATGTGTAATTAAGCATAGAGAACATGAAGCAGTCTGATGGAACCAACAGGTGGCATCAGAACAACACCATTATCATAAATATAGCATGCAAGAAGTAAAATAGTAGGTAGTGATATCTAGGAAGTACAGTAATTCTTAGGACAAAACTAAAGCATATCAACTATATGTGCACTAGTATGTAATTTAGCACATGTAACATGTTCACTACCAGAAGTATGGCCCTACAGGTGCAAGCAGAATAACGCATCTCATGAAAAACTGAATGATGCCCTGAAGAAATTCAAAGGTGCGGTGCTTATGCTAAGAAAGTGAACGTAGGCGCCGGCCGTTGGATAATAGTACCTGATTCTGGGCGGCGTATGGGTATCGTTGGCATACTTGATAGCTAAGGATCGTCGTTGGTGCTCGTGTTGAGGTTGAGTTTGGGCCGGCTGTCGCCGTCGCTGAAGCGGCTCCGGTGCTACGGTTGCGGTGCCTGTCGACATACAAGAATGCTCATCTGTGGTAAGTGAACAGTTGCACGATAAAGAGGAAAACCGAAGGAGTACAGATCGAAATAACCTGATGAGGCTGCGGCGTCGGTAAAGCAAGGCCGGTGGAGTTGAATATGGCGTCCGTGGAGCGGGTCCGGTGCAGTGGAAGAAGGCTTCGGCGGGCGCATTGTACAGTGCTTTCGGTGAGGCGGATCTGTTGCGGCGGACGAGGGCTTGTATGAAGGGCCAGCGAAGGGACGGACGAGGGAGTCAGTGAAGGGCCTACACTGTGGTGGACGAGGGCACCGGTTAAGCAGATCCGGTGTGGTGGACCATGATGGCGGTCAAGGAGATCTGGAGCAGTGTACAAGCCAGTCGCTGAAGCAGCTCCAGTGAAGTGGTGAGTTGGCAGTTGGGGGTTCCAAGGTGTGGAAGGTAGATCCGTCGGGGTGTGAGGTCCACCACTGCGGCGGAGGACTAGATTCGACAGCTTGCCGTGGTTGGGGGGGGTCGGGGAGGGGAAGGGGAGGGGCTCTGGGGAAGAATGTTGGGGGCAAAGAGGGGAAAACAATGGAGTTACCAAAGCAGCCCTTTTCCGTTCATGTGGCAGGGGTAAAACAGGAATATCGCAGGGCTAAACTTTCGGGCGCGAGATATTTCGATGTGAGCGGGAAGTTTGAAAGCTTTTGGCACATGAAATTATATTCTGCTCTTGTACGGCCGACTATGATATCATGGCCGAGAATTTGTTTGTTTTGCACGCAAAAAAGTGCAAGTTTTGAAAATCAATGTCTCCAACTAGAAACTTAGATTGTCCATTCAATTCAAATATGGATCATTGAGCTACTACAAGCAAATACCAACATATGGTCCAATTCAAATGAAATTCCGAATGTGTTTATCCTAAATATGATGACAAAAGCAAAAAATGTGTATGTGTATGAATAAAGTGGATGATTATAAAGTTTGAACATGCCCATATGTGTATATCTCTAGGTTTGATATATGAATTTGAAATCACGAAATCCCGGCTTAAAAATGTACCTCCGTTTAAATGAATTACAAAAGCTAATGATGGAGTCGAATTCCAAAATTCCAATCTTAGGTTTGTAATTTTGGTACATCAAAGTATATCACGCATGTTCAAAAGTATCGTTATCTCATAGTCCAAACTGTGAAACAAATTGATCAACCTTGAGTGCACACACTATTGACCATGTATATCTCAATTACGCTAAAGTCCCTCAAATATAGACACCTCACTCTTTATCTGAAGCCAACCCCCCCCCCTCGTCGCCCCCCACACACACAGAGAAGTCATTCTCTCCCCCAAACACCAACACACGAGCACATTACCACCCCTCTCTCTTCTAAAGTACGGACCCCAATATAGGTCTCTATCACTTTGTCTCTTGGGCATGCACACATCTCTTCCCCCACTCTCTAGCTAGGTCTCCCGGCATCTCTCTTTCCAAGCACACGTACTATGTAGAGTGTATCTTTCCCATACACACAAAACGTTGCCCCCAAACGTCTATCTCCCTAGTTATGTGGTTCTCGCACACTCACCTCACACACCACCCCCACTGCAAAACGAGCACACTTTGTCTCCTTGTGCACCACTCTCCTCTTTCTATCTCTCCCACATGCGGACACGCCCCAGCTCCTCCCTGTATACATATATGTCGTGACTCTTTCCATAGCTCCCTAATGTATCATCATTCTCGATCTCGCACATTGTTCTCTACACCATCTATTCTAGATCTCTCACACGATGACTCGCTTCCCTTGCATCTCCGTACATATGCCAATTTCAAACAACATCAACATTGTCTCTCTATCTATACGCCATTTATGGACACAAAGGCCCCCTCTCTTCCTCTCTCTCTCTCTGTTGCTAGCTCTCTCTCTCCCTCTCGCTCTCGCACCCCTCTCCCACACACAATCGATGTCTCTTCCAAATAGTCTGCTCCCCCCGCCCGCACCCATGCTATCCCGCTACTACATGTGTCACACGATTCCCCCTTCCATTATACTGGGTTTACATCATTAGTGGTCTCTCTACTCCACATACACACACTCTCTCTCACAAACACGCTCAACAAGGGTTTCCCCGTGAATAACTTACCGTCTATTCATCAACAGTCGTGGGAGTACGACAAACACGAGACGTGAAAAAGAATAAATCTACACGTGCTTAGACCACCTAGTATGACTACTAGGACTAGAGCAAGCCAAAAAGCGCGCCACCGTCACCCCCTCCTTATCGGCGACGGGAAAACCTTTGTTTTACACAGTCGAGAAGTCATTGTGCTAAGGCCTCACATGCTGAGGCGTTGAATAGAATGTAGATGCTAGTTTACGGAAACAAGTATCGATAATACGTTTGTATCTCCATACTTATATTTCTTCTCTTATAAAAAACCGAGTTGGTGATGATGGTATGCGTGCCATCTTGCAATATAGACCGTCCGATCTATATCTGACTGATGGAAATTAAACTAAAAGATACCCGCACCCCTCTCCACATTTGCAGACAAGGCCTTCCCTCGTTCATCCTTATCTCCAACAACCTCATTGTTGAGCAATTAAGAAAGGAAGCCTCTGGAACAAACTGGCCCGGTGGCCACTCCCGGCGTCGTCAATCCCCATGCCTCCGCTCAGTCCGACCACCAATCACCACCACGCCCCACTCCTCTTCACCTTATCTCCTATTTCTCGAGATATCATTAGTTTTTACACATTGGATTACTCCCGCATGGGTCAAGCACAACGAGTGTTTTTATAAAAAAAATGCATCTTGATGTTCCGTGCAATGCACGGATCTTGCTAGTACTCCTACAGAAGACTAAGTGGGTGATGATGGTGTGTCTGCCATCCGTCGTTTGTGACCATTAGATCTACATCTAATGACTGTGAGGTAAGTTGTTGCCTTTTCTCACAAACATCCCACTTGTCTACCAATTTACAGAAAAACCCTTAATTAGTATCATAAAACCAACCACATCCCTCCCTGACCTCACCAAAACAGCCCAAGGAATATATTCTAATTGAAACATAATATATCTCTAGTGATATATGTATATCAAAATTAGAGTGTTTTGTATCAAGTTTTTGAATAAGTATTATTCTAATTATGATTCGTTGCAATGCACATGAACATTGCTAGTATTTCAAACCATGCAATTTTTTCCCTAGTATTCCATAGTTTCGAGTTCTCCATCAAGATATTAGTCACTCATGGTTGATATTTACTTTCAATCATGTACACATATGCACCATGTAACTAGCCTTGCTTATTGGGTTCCAAAGCTTAACTTCCACTCCTACTTACAATATGTAGAGTATTTAACAAAAAACTACCACTTTCAACCAGCTCTAGGAAGAATCTATTGTATAAAAAATAGCAAAAACATACCCAAAATTTCTTAATCCACGCCAAAAACTACTACCTACCGATTAGGTTAGCTTAAACCCATTTATGACAGGGTTGGCCCACACGTCCGTGCTGACGAGGCAGCTTAAGCCAACACATTTTGTTTAACTGTTGACACGAGGGACCCACATCTGACCTTCTATCCTATTATTTCCCCTCAAATCATTATTTTTCCTGAACATTACTTCAAACAGTACTGATGCGTGTTCGTCGGTGGCGGCGGTGATGAGCGAGTTGGCTGTCGCTCCGCCGGACGGGCCGGACGCCGCGTTGGCCTCCGCACGGGTGGTAGGCTGGCCCGAGCGTGACTCACGAGCGAGCAAGCCGCCGCGTTGGCTTTCGCTCGAGCCAGATGGCTGGCCTTAGCACGGTGCACGCGAGCAAGCCGCCGCACCGCCGTGCCAATCTAGCTAGCAAACCTTGCAGACAAGCAGCTGGACGGAGCTATCTTGGCTAGCTAGCGGCCGCGAGCACTAGACGGAGCTGGTATCCAGGCTGCCGCAAGATGGGATCCACACCGCCGGCGGTTTTGACCTCGCCTTCTGCTGGCGGCGGTAGCTGCGTCCCATGGCCGAGGATGACTAAAGGTGGACGGGCCGGAGGTAGGAGGTCACTCGGGGATTTTTGTGCAGACTGACAAGTAGGTCCCACAAGTTATAACGCCCGATCAAATAGAAGGCGTTGACTTAATGGGCGACATGGGCCCTGTTTGGATACTATAAGTCAGAGGTTAGATTCTAACCCTGAACTAACTCTAACCAAAGTGGTGTTTGGATGGCAGGGTTAGATTGACAACAAATGTATCCAAACAGGGCCATGGGTTGAAACATGCCTATAACGGCACTTTGTAGAGTAGTCGTTTCTTGTTAGGGCTGGTTGGTAAGAGCATGTACAATGGTTGATAAGGTAGTCTTATCTTAAGTCTGCCACGTATGCAAGTGGTAGTAGTTTCTTGGCACTATTATTGGTTTCTTGCATTATTACGGGTTTCTTGTAAGGAACAATGTACTACTAGCGACAAAAGGCGATTCTAGGTTGCGTTGTACTCCAACGAGTACTACTAGTGGTCGCGGGAGTGTATACCTCGTTTTGTGGGTTCGATCCCGGCCGAACGCACAGCGGTTTTTTTAAATAGTAACTTCGCTATGAGCCAATATTTTACACGGGTAGTTTGAGTTTTGAAGTCAAACGGACGTGCGGCACCACAATCTGGGTGCACTGGATAGCCTAGCCACATGAACTGGTTTTCCTTCCCAGCATCTCGTGGCTCGCGTGCTCGCCCTAGCCGCACCTCACTTGCAGCTTCCTCATCAGCTAGTAGCATATTTAAACTAGCGCCTCCCAATTAAGCCCGAGGAGCCGGAAAAGCCTGGCGGGGCATTGAGAACTGTCCAATATGGCTCTGTACGTAAAGTGCTCTACTACTACTCTGTAGCTTGTGGCGTTGCACACATGGAATTCACTCCATTATCGGCTCTACTATAAAAGAAATTCCTCTTGACGTGTTTTTTGAAACGGAGGCAATAGCTTTGCTTCATCTCATTCATAAAGAAGGAATTACTCCCTCTGGTCCTTTTTACTCTGCATATAGGAATTTTCTGAAGTCAAACTTCGTAAAGTTTGACCATATTTATATGAAAAAATATTAACATCTACAATGCTAAATTTATACAATATGAAAAGTAAAGTCATGACGCATCTAATGTTGTTGATTTCACATTTTGAATATCGGTATTTTTTTCTATAAACTTGGTCAAAGTTTACGAGGTTTGACTTCAGACAAATCTTATATGCGAACTAAAAAGGACCGGAGGGAGTACTAACAAAGTTCGACGAGATCCATTACACCTCCACAAATGGAAGCGAAAGCCTAGTCTTGCTGTATCAAATAACTCAAATGTTCTGCCCCCGCAGTAACCGTCATTGATAAACAGGCTGCTAGTGTGTGCGTGAGAGGAGCGGCTGAGTAGGCCAGCTACGTGAGAGGAGTGGCTGAATAGAGCAACGAGAGTACCCACTAGGCCACTACGCAAGTGTACTTTCCCTGCATTGATAGTACGGCGATGGTTCTAGAGAACAGTAGTAGTACCCTCCACTTCCAACTGTAGCTCCTTGGCCCTGAGATTCAAGAGTTCAAAACTGGTGCACTATACTAGAAGTACAGTACATAGAAGTAGTAGTACCCTCGCACTACTAGTTGAGAAAGTAGTACTAGTACTGCTACAGTACGAGTACGTACTCCTCCGTCACATAATGTAAGATGTTTTTTGACACTAGTTGGCGTGTACAAAAAATAGCAAAAACATACCCAAAATTTCTTAATCCACGGCAAAAACTACTAGCTAGTGCCAAAAATTTCTTACTAGTGCTATTATTTACAGTATAATGCAATCCCATAACGTCCCATAATGCTAGTACTAGTAGTAAATAATAGCCTCACCCCTTCGCTACAGTTGGAAGGAACGATCTACAGTTGGAAGGGACGAGGCCCTGCGGTTACTACACTCTTTTCTCCTCCTCGCCAGTTCCCTCCCCCCGAAGAGAAGGCAGTTCGTTGCTGCTCCCATGGATTCGCCAGACGGTTCTCCTCCTCGTCGGGGCTGGGAGACCTTGGATGATGATCCTCTGGGAGAAATCGCACGCCGCTCCGACGTCCTCACCGCCGCAACACTCGGTGCTTCCTGCACCAACTATTTCAAGACGGTGCTTAAAATGGCTTGGGAAAAGGCCATGCTTGTTGGTCTTCCATGCGTCCTCGAGGAGAAGGTTCTTCTATGGGACAATCCTTCGAACAGTCCACCGCTCCCTGGCCATGGTTGCACGTTGACTCCGCTAGAGTTGCCGACGTTGAGAGGTAGTCGGTTTTGTCCGATGAGCAGGTCAGTAATGGAGTTTGATCATGTAGTACTTAGTTATTCCATTTCCATCCCGTAATTTCTCCGCTGCCCACCGTCTTATATATAGGTCTGGGTCGGTGCCAATGAAGATTGACTTGCATACCTCCGGCTGGATACCACCATCATTTTGCACAACATCCACAGCAGTGCGGCCGTCCCGGTAGACCCCTTCTCCACCATTGGGATCGGCCTTCCGGACTGGCTGGGCTTGAATACGTATGATGATGCCTACATGAGATTGAAGAAGATAGCAATTGCGGACCCGCCAACAAAGCGACGCGGCTACGATGATTATTATCTCATCGTGGTGTTCGACATAAGGATCGCCATCAATGCAAGAGGCAGTAACGGCAGAGGCTGACGCATGTTGGCGGCGGCAGATTTGTACCCCTACACGTTCGAAGACGCCGTGCGCCATCTAGGCCGCATCTTCGCGGTGACAAGCCAGGGGACTTGTTTCATCTGGTTGCCATCCTACGGTACGGGAGATTACAAACGGAATGCACAAACCATCATTTGCATCCCTAACGGTACTCCATTATTTTGCAGGGACCAGCCATCCCGCGATCAAAATATGATCGCCGATCCTGGATGTGCATTTGCATCCGCGATTCGGTCTAACCTGGAACCTTGTAGCTGACTTTGGCATATTGGGATCAACTATCTTAGCAGTCGTTACCCATGGTACCACTGATGTGCAACATGGTCACACAATCTACCATGATCGGACCGTCACCATCTACCCGGGTATTCCATTTTTTAACCCTCTCGCCTTCTCTTTCATTGTTGTACTAGTACTCTACTTACGTACTAGTAGGAGTACTTTTTACCTTGGAGGACGCGTATAGCTAGCTAGGCCCTTGAAGACTTGAACCCACTAGCTGCCACCATTTTTGTTTTTCAATGTCTTACTATCTCATCCATGTAGCCAAGAGTGGCTATATATAATAAGCCGGTTATTTTACTTCCTCTATACCAGAGTAGTACTATTTGCTGCACAGTATTACTGACCACCATATTTGAGCACAACATTATTATGCATGGACCTTCACTGTGTACGTCACCATGTGTCCAGATCTGAGATGCCGCGTGTACCAGATGAACGGCACAGAGTTTGACCCCTGTGATGCTACGTGGGTGCCGAGGAACACTCTTGGAGAGTACTCGCTTTTCATTGGGGACAGCTACCCCATTGTGAAGCGGATGCCACCTTCCGTGCACGACACGGAAGGCCTGCCGTTCATGAAGCATGGTTGTGTCTTCAGTGCGCACCGCCGGATGAACGACATGCTGGGACACGCTATCCCTGATTTATGCCGCTTCAGCTTGGATGAGTCTCCAACGTGTGGAACCGGAGTAGAAAGCTGCGACAATGATTCCTGTTGCCCATCGCTATGGATCGTGCCATCCATGAAGAACACCTAGGACTAGAACCTGGAGGAGGACATGTTGCCCATCTATAACGTGTAAGTGGAGTACTGTAAATTGTGAACGGTAGCGCTGTGAATATATGTTGACTAGTCATGCACAAATTTATCACATGAATTGGAGATGAATTTGTGTGGCATACTGGCATTTGTCCTTTAGAATTTATTACTAGTAAATGTGTTATGTGTACGTGCAACTTGTGTGGTTGTTGCACGGGCTCCAACACGCTCTTTGAGAAAAAAAGGTGGCACAATGTTGGATATACGTGACGTGGCGGCATCATACAGTAGCATCGTACGCTATAGTTGTAGTACGCTCCTACTAGGACGACAACTCCTATAAAACCTTGCGCTTGGCTCTTTGCCTCTTCGGGAGGTTCAACAGTTCGTACTCGTGTGAACCTTGCACTTGGCTCTTCGCCTCTTCGGAAGGTCCAACAATGATGATACGACAGTACACATTATGCTTCTGGCAATCTGACACCGATTGAACTGCTACACGTCCGCCGCGAGGGCGCGGGCGAGGGAGAGGGAGAGGGCGTTGTAGTCAAAACCCTCTCCTCGTCCTGCGAACCACCGCGCGCGTGGACGAGGGAGAGGCGTAGTAAGCAAGCTTCTCCTCGTTCGGCGAGTTGACGGGACACATCAAAGCAGTACTAGTACTAGTCCATACTGCATCCTTTCCGGTTAATATGTCTTAATTTGAAACGAGAAAAATACACTGGCGGTCAACGTATGTAACAATACGCTCTTTACGGTCACTATATATAGTTTTGCGGTGATTATACGATCACTAGCTCATCGTAGAGCACCGTATTGCACCCTACTGACTGGCCACATAGTCGACGTGGCACTTTGTTGACTAGTTAAATTGTCACCTGGTTTCTGGTTCCCACCTGTCAGTTGGCAAAGCAAAGAAATCAGCTAAAAACAAAGAGTGTAGTACATCTACACTTCCAATGCATTTAGCCTTTAATCTAAATCGATATTGATTGACTAATGCACCAACTTGTGCTCTAGGTATAGGCTACATGTCTATCCTTAATTACATCATGCAACGACCTTCATTTAATCTTCTTCTCTCAATGGTCGCATGCACAAATAAGTATGCTAATTTTGGGCGTTAATTATGCCCTGGTCAATGTGTAATTCTCTCAATGTACAGTCTTTCACGGACGTAGGGAGTAGGTTGAACACTTGAGCATGAGCGTGTGTGTTACGTCGTGTGCTGTGTGCCGCATGGGTGCGTGAGTGTTGCGTGCGTCCATGTGTACGTGTGGGTGTTGCATGTTGCATGCATGCATGCATGGGGATTACTCCCACCCATTGACATGTTCATATTTCAAGCTTCCTCTGTTCCCTCCATATGGTGATACTCCCTCTGTTCCCAAATACGGAGTAAAATCCTCCCTCTGTTCCCAAATACGGAGTAAAATGCTCCCTCTGTTCCCAAATACGGAGTATTTGTCTTTCTAGAGATTTGAACAAGTGACTACGTACGGAGCAAAATGAGTGAAGTGAGCGTAGAGGCATAGGGATAATGTAGAAAGAAGTCTTCGCGATCCATTATTCCCCATCTCGGTCAGAGAGAACTATTCAACTAGTCTTCGTAGTGAAGTGACAATGCACGCTGCAGTAGATGGGACACATAATTAATAAGCTGAACCAGCGTGTTGGTGTTACTAAATCAGCCTTACCCAGTACTGCCATCATGTTTGCCAGTAGAGCATGCTTCTGTCCTCCATTAACTGACATATGGGCCCTGTTGTGGTAGACACATATGTCATCGGTGTAACTATTTACACTCTGAAGGACGGTATATCCGGGTAGTAGTAGTAGAATTGAGATTTAATGCACTTTCTTCCCCGTCTTCCACTCTTCTTCCTCCTCTCTTCTTCTTCCTCCTCTCTTCCCCATCGTCGGCCGCACACCATTTCCCCCCGCTCTCTACTCGCCCGCCCGCACTGAAAACCCCAATGGCAGAACCGACTGACACGCAGAGCCGCGATTGGAATTCCCTCCCCGATGTTCTCTTGGAGTAGATCTATAATCGTATGGACCTACTCAGCACCGTCCGTCTGGCCGCATGCTTGGTGTCTTTGTACCGTCTACTCGTCTGCAACCGGCCGGCTCTTTTCAATACACCCTGCTTGCTGATGCCCGATCCTCGCAGGTGGCCCAGACACCGACTTAACGATCCTACGGAGGTTGCCGTGGTGCCCCTCGACATGCTACCACTACCCGTCCACATGTCCTTCATGCGCGGCCACTACTGGGCGGGCATGAAGGCCAACTGGATCATCCTCATCCACCAATCCGGTAGTCCGTGGCGTCTCGTGGATATCTACACCCAGCGAGAGATCACCCTTCCATCTTTGGATACCGCCGCCATCGAGCCTCGCGGCCCGCCGGACACTCCTGCCTACTACGCATGAGACGCGTCGAGCTTTTGGCTCGACCTCTGTTTGCTGAAGGTTGTAATCTGCGAAGTGCCCACACCATCAGAAGACTACATGGATTACAAGCTCATTGCCGTGTTCAACATGGGATTAGTCTATCTGGAATCCGGTCGCCATACATGGTTATGGCTCATCGTCGATCCTCTTTACCCTACACTTCTGTCTGATGCTATAGTGCACGATGGCATCGTTTATGCGGTCGACGCACAGATTGGCTGCCTATACTGGTGGAATCTATCGTCGTGTAATTGTTCTATCTCATCTCATCTTTACCTTAAGAATACGACTGCCTGTTCATTGTTACAAATTTCGAATATATAGTATGTTTATAACCACATCATTGCTATATGTTCCTCTCATTTCCTAGATTTTTATGACCACACATGTTATTGTTAGAGTTGATATGAGAACAATTGGTATCTAATGATTGTTAGAATAGATGTTATGAGTACAACCTCATGATTTCTATATGTTACTCTCATTTCCAGGATTTTTATAACAACGCATGTTATTGCTTAGAGTTGATATGATAACTGTAGTAAGTGATATGGTAGAATATGAGTAGGCCCTGTCATATCTGTTTTCCTCTCATTGTTACATGATGTTTGAACCATGATATATTGCTAGAATATGAAAGCCATTCGCTTATTTTTTAACTTGGGGTATGATTATGACCACAGCATTGCAATTCTCTGTCTATGATATGTGTCACTGTTATAATAATCTTAATTCCACACATACTCTGAACATGATTGTTTATTTTTGTCCTTTTGGTCTCCAATTTGAATTGTTGCAGCAGACGCAAATGCACCGGCCTTCATGATTCGAGGACCTGGAATCATACCAGCCGATGGGTGGTGGTTTATCGCTCGTTCAGCTGACGGTGCTCATTTGATGCTCATTTGCACGTACCAAATTGACCAAACCACATGCAGTACAATGCCTGGGGCATTCGTGACATTGATGGCTATGGCTGCTTTGTGTTCGAGAAAGATCCCAGCTCCGTTGGGGCAGGCGTATTCAACTGGAGGCGGGTTTACAGCCTCAGCAACCACTCCATGTTCCTCGGGCTCAATTATCCGATCATCCAACCAATCATCGATCATATCACCGGCGATGATTACCGTGCTATGCAACTTCCATTCGCCAGGGGACTGTGTTTATACATCATACCATGGGTTTCATGAATCACCATATCCAGAGATTCGTCGACATAGCTTTTTGCCAGATAATCTTCAGTGTGTGAAAGGCATCAAGCTTCCATGCGATGGACAGCTTTTGCAAACCCGACATGCGGCGATGTGGTTCATGCCAACAGCAAATATGCACAACTTGATTCGTACTGATATGTAGACTGAGCCATGTATTCTGCTGCTGTAGCACGACCCTCTTTTGTTGGATATTATGCACTGTTGTTAGTTTGAAGCACTCCTCTGGTTTGAAGGATAGATACTGCATAACATCTCCATCATCATTATCAGTACAGTAGCAGTACTAGTATACGTCAGTCAAATTATTCATCATGTCCACACATTGAATTGACGTGACAACACGTTGTGCGTGAGGTGACACAAGAATCCCGGCGGCGTGTTCGGGTATTCTGGACTTCAAATTTGGAGTACCACTTATCTGTCGAAATCTTTCATCATTCACTTAAAATAGTCGATTGATCATACATTGAGTACCATATAACTGGAATTAACCCATGCAAGTCGAAGAAGGATTGGTCGGTGCTGCCGGCTGGCGTCAAGTTCGATCCCACGGATTAGGAGCTGATCGAGCACCTTGAGGCCAAAGTGAGTGCTGATAGCGCGAGATCTCACCCTCTCATTGATTTGTTCATACCAACCATCGACAGCGAGCACGGCATATGCTAGACCCATCCTGAGAAACTTCCAGGTAAGACACCGATCGGTCGTCTACTTGCACAAACATATTCCTTTGTTTATAGCTCTATTTTTCTTTTTAGACGCAGACTTGGTGAAGCAATTACAATTTGACAGTTAATAAAAAGTGAAACAAGTGACTGCAACATGCCAAAGATGTTATGAAAATGCCAACTACATGCACTAAAACCTGTATTCGACAATACTGCAGGTATCACACTGAGTTGCCTAAGCAAACATTTCTTCCAGCGCCATTCCAGGGCATTCAAAAGGGGCACGTGGACGCGTCGCAAGATACAGTCGGAGTGCGGCATGCACGTGATGTGGCACAACACCGGCAATACCTTGCCGGTGATGGTCAATGGCCGACAGACGGGCAACAAAAAGGTTCTGGTGCTGCACCCCAACAAGAACTTCGACCAGTATAGGACCAACTGGGTGATGCACCAGTACCACCTCGGGGACCTGGAGCAAGAGAAGGAGCGGGAGGTGGTCCTCTGCAAGATTTTCTACCAGACGAACACTAGGGCCAGGAGTAAAAAGATTATAAGTTAGTTTGGTATTGGTACTTGTACTACCTTGTCGTCCGCAAGTTGGTATTGTTGTTAACGATCTTTTGGTATGAACTTGGCATTTGCTTCCAACCATCATGCCGAGGGTCGACGTGGATATAAAGCTGAATCATTTGTTTCGAAACGAATTTTTAGGCACCTGATTTTTATTTGATGGGTAGCATAAGCACCTGCCATTCGAATTCCCAGTTCTCCAATTTTTTCGAAACAAGTGCATGCTCTTATTATCACGATGAAAAAACAATATCCCTGATGCATCCCAGTTATCAGTCTGTACTTGCAGAATTCTCTCGTTTATTGAGCACGTATATTGTTTTTTCAGGTCACTAGTAGAAAACGGAGCTTTATCACCGGTTCGTAAGGGCCTTTAGTGCCGGTTCTGCAACCGGCACTAAAGAGTGGAGACTAAAGGCCCCCCCCTTTAGTACCGGTTCGGCACGAACCGCCACTAAAGGCCCACCACGTGGCGTGAGCTCGCGCCGTGGTATGGGGGACCTTTAGTACCAGTTGGTGTTTTTTTTGAAATTTTTTTCTGAAAATTTTGGAAAAAAAATTTGAATTTTTTTTGATTTTCAATTTTCTGAATTATTTGATGATTTAGTCTCTAATCACTCCTCTTAAGTACTCAAGTGTGGATCACTCATTCCAAATCATCTAACTTCTCGGCTGGTCACCCATCCTCTCACTCCCCCCGCCTGAGCACACTTAACTTCGGAGTTCTATTCCCTCTACTTTCCAAGTCTGCAAATGTTGTTTTCCTGACAAATGTAAGCTGTCAAGCCTATTAACCCTCAGCAGTTTAGCTTGAGCATTAGGTCACACGTTTCACCATTTGAGTTTGAAACTATCATTCTAAAAAACAGTAATTATTTAGTAACACTAATATTTCTTAAATAAGTTTGACCACAGTTTGACCATAGTTTGACCAGATTTGACCAAAATTCAAAAAATTGAAATAATTATTTAGTAACACTAATATTCTTGAATAATTATGTAGTAACATTAATACTTCTTGAATAAGTAGTTTGACCATAGTTTGACCAGATTTAACCAAAAAACTGAAATTTGAGCATATCTTTTTTTCCTATTGGAATTTGAGGATTCTAAAAAATTGCAAACTGGCCATAGGCCGTCAAAATCGGATGCGGATTTTCGTGCTGAATTTTTTGATATATTATACTTTTTTCTGACATTGTATGCAAAACTTATAGCCGTTTTACATTTTCCCTAAACTTTTTGCAAAACATGTCCAAATTGAAGTTTTTAAATTTTCCTAACTAGTAGATGTAGTAATATAACTACCTCTCGAAGGATTTTATTTTTTGAAGTTTTTATCATTTTCTTTAGATTTTTTCAAAACTGAAATGGCGATACACTTGGGGGGGGTAGAGTTTGGAAATTGCCCTATAGTACCGGTTTGTGTGTCCAACCGGGACTATAGGTCAGACCCCTTTAGTCCCGGTTCATGGCACGAACCGGTACTAAAGGTTAGCCCTTTAGTACCAGTTTGTGCCATGAACCGGTATTAAAGGTGATCGTGGGGCCACGGCCTGACGCCAGCCTGCCACCACGCCTTTAGTACCGGTTCGTGGCATGAACCGGTACTAAAGGTTCGACACGAACCGGCATTAATGCATAGCCGTTCAAACCGGCACTAATGGTACCGTTAGTACCGGGCCAAAATCAAACCGGGACTAATGTGTCTCACATTAGGTCCTTTTTCTACTAGTGGGTCGAGCAAGTTTCAATTGGGCTGTAGACTGCCTAGGCTTGGTTTTGTTTTTAACAGGCCCAGCCCATGACGACAACGGGGCACAAAGATCCAGCAGGTATCTACTGGCCTCTGGCCCGCCAGCGTTAGTTATATTTTGTCTTACAACATCCGCAGGCACTTTTTTTTACTGAATGAAACACACAGCCCAGTTCTATTTTCCTCTTGAAACGCATGTCCTACATCCGTTTTCTAATCTCTACCAATAGTTTTACTAGTTCATATACATGTATCATTATATTGAAAATACATAAAATTCACTTTTCATATTTACATCCTTATTTTTGTTGTTGTTTTCCCTCCCAGCGCTGATTTTTTTTTACCACTGGTTTTCCCTTAAACCAACTCAATTGTCCCACGTCTTATTTGCTTACAAAAACAAAATGATTTTTTTGGCAAATCAATAAGTTCTTAAAAAATGTTTATCATTTCGGGATTACAAAAGTTCGGACTCCACCGAAATATGCAAAATAAGGTTGAACTTTTTGACCATGGTCGTGGGCAGAAAATGGGCTGTAATAAATTACTTATAAGAATTAGCAAATGAGTTGCAAATTATTAAAAAAAATAGCAAATGGGATCTATGTTGTCTGCCACAGATTTGGAGGCTGACTTGTGGGCCTACTAAGTTCATGCGTACACAAGGTTTATCAAAAAAGAAACTTAGTCAACAATCGACTCTACCAGCGTCAGACCGTTAGATGTCAATCTAACGACAATCGTGCTTCTTCAGTCTCTGATCTTCCTGCCCCTGCCGCCCAAACCAGCGTCGTCGGAACCGCCTCCCGTGGCCGGCTGTGCTGCCGGGCAGGCCTAACGGCCCCATCATATACTCGCATCCCTGTCCTGTCTATCCCTCTACTCACCCACACCTCCTGTTATTTTCCGGCGACGGCAGCCGAACTAGTCAACCCTCGTACTCTCCACTGCGTGGGCAGCCACTGCTGTGTCTTCCCTGGCTCCATGTCGTTCCCTTCGTAGGCCTCTCCATCGTCCACCGCCCTGGTGCTCTCATCGCGGCGTGGTCAACGTGGTCAACAAACGACATCCATCAGAAGTGGACTGTACATGGAGAGGCTGACAGCTGGGTCCACGACCGCACACATGGAAATGCCTCCTTATTACGCGCAAAATAATGATTCCTCCACCTGACATCTGGGACCCGCCGGAAGGGCCTCTGTATTTTGTGAAAAAATGTTCCCTCCGCTGACAGGTCGGACCCACCAACTATATCTTCGCACGCAAGGAAGTGCCTCCTTGTTGCGCACAAAAAAATGAATACCCCCTGCCAGCTGGGATCCACCACTGTGGGAGGCTGACTTCTGGGCCTAGTAAGTTGACAGGGACGGAGGGCTTTGTCAACTTAGTCAATATGAACGATTCTAGCTCCAGTGACCGTACGATGTCCATCCAACGGCCTTAGTGCTTCTTCAACCTCTGGTCTTCTTGCGCCAGCCGCCCAAAGCAGCGCCGGTCCTGCTGCCTGCTCCTGCCTCCCGTGGCCGGCTGTGCTGCCGCGGAGGCCTCACCGCCCCCATACTACTCACACCGCTGGCCAGGCCATCCCTCCACTCACCCACACCCCCTGTTATTCTGCGGCGACGGCAGCCTCACACCGCAGCCGAACCAGTGAACCCTCGTACTCCTCTCCGCATGGGCATCCACTGCCACGTTTTCTCCGGCTCCGCGTCGTCCCCTTCCTAGGCCTCGCTGTCGTCCAACGCCTTGGTGCTCTCGGCGCGGCGTGGTCAATGTGGTCAACGACCGACTTCCATCGAAGGAGTACTGTACGTGGAGAGGCTGACAGCTGGGTCCACGGCCACAGCCCAGTTTTTTTGTGATTTGCCAAGTAAGTCGCTTTGTCAGGCCTATTGGGCTGCAAATCTTTCAAGACGAGGAGAGCTTCATTCGGCTGGCCAAGAAAATGGCCTATCAGTAATGAGAAATGGGTTGTACATTTTTAAAACACATCAAACCGGCAATTAGTTTCAAATTTCTTTTTTTCATTTCAAGATTTTAAATTGCATTGATTTTTATGCGTGGACAATTTGTTGGATTTTATATTGATATACATTTATTTTTTAAATCAATTTGAATATGACTCGAAATTTTGGGATACGGAGCAAAAACCCTATTTCCACCGCCGCAACCTTCTGTACCCGTGAGATCCCATCTTGGGGCCTTTTCCGGCGCTCCGCCGGAGGGGGCATTGCTCAAGGAGGGCTTCTACATCAACACCATAGCCTCTCCGATGATGTGTAAGTAGTTTACCTCAGACCTTCGGGTCCATAGTTATTAGCTAGATGGCGTCTTCTCTCTCTTTGGATCTCAATACAATGTTCTCCTCGATCTTCTTGGAGATCTATTCGATGTAATCTTCTTTTACGGTGTGTTTGTCGAGATCCGATGAATTGTGGGTTTATGATCAAGATTATCTATGAACAATATTTGAATCTCCTCTGAATTATGTTATGTATGATTGGTTATCTTTGCAAGTCTCTTCGAATTATCAGTTTGGTTTGGCCTACTAGATTGATCTTTCTTGCAATGGGATAAGTGCTTAGCTTTGGGTTCAATCTTGCGGTGGCTCGATCCCAGTGACAGTAGGGGAAACAACATGTATTGTATTGTTTCCATCAAGGATAAAGAGATGGGGTTTATATCATATTGCATGAGTTTATCCTTCTACATCATGTCATCTTACTTAAAGCATTATTCTGTTCTTATGAACTTAATACTCTAGATGCACGCTGGATAGCGGTCGATGTGTGGAGTAATAGTAGTAGATGCAGAATCGTTTCGGTCTACTTGTCGCGGACGTGATGCCTATATACATAATCATACCTAGATATTCTCATAACTATGCTCCATTCTATCAATTGCTCGACAGTAATTCGTTTACCCACCGTAATACTTATGCTCTTGAGAGAAGCCACTAGTGAAACCTATGGCCCCCGGGTCTATTTTCCATCATATTAATCTTCCTACACTTAGCTACTTCTATTGTCGTTTATTTTACTTTGCATCTTTATCATGAAAATACCAAAAATATTATCTTATCATATCTATCAGATCTCACTCTCGTAAGTGACCGTGAAGGGATTGACAACCCCTTTATCGCGTTGGTTGCGAGGTTCTTATTTGTTTGTGTATGTGTGTGGGACTTGTGCGTGATCTCCTACTGGATTGATACCTTGGTTCTCAATAACTGAGGGAAATACTTACGCTACTTTACTGCATCACCCTTTCCTCTTCGAGGGAAAACCAACGCAGTGCTCAAGAGGTAGCAAGAAGGATTTCTGGCGCCGTTGCCGGGGAGATTCAAGTCAAGTCAAGACATACCAAGTACCAATCAGAAACTCCTATCCCTCGCATTACATTATTTGCCATTTGCCTCTCGTTTTCCTCCCCCCCACTTCACCATTGCCGTTTTATTCGCCCTCTCTTTTCCGTTCGCCTCTTTTTCGCTTGCTTCTTGTTTGCTCGTGTGTTGGATTGCTTTCTTGTCACGATGGCTCAAGATAATACTAAATTGTGTGACTTTTCCAATACCAACAACAATGATTTTCTTAGCACTCCGATTGCTCCTCTTACTGATGCTGAATCTTGTGAAATTGATGCTGCTTTGTTGAATCTTGTCATGAAAGATCAATTCGCCGGCCTTCCTAGTGAAGATGCCGCTACCCATCTGAATAGCTTCGTTGATTTGTGTGATATGCAAAAGAAGAAATATGTGGACAATGATATTGTTAAATTGAAGCTATTTCCTTTTTCGCTTGGAGATCATGCTAAAGTTTGGTTTTTGTCTTTGCCTAAAAATAGTATTGATTCATGGACTAAGTGCAAAGATGCTTTTATCTCTAAGTATTTTCCTCCCGCTAAGATCATCTCTCTTAGAAACGATATCATGAATTTTAAGCAACTTGATCATGAACATGTTGCACAAGCTTGGGAGAGGATGAAATTAATGATACGTAATTGCCCTACACATGGTTTGAATCTTTGGACGATTATACAAAAAATTTATGCCGGATTGAATTTTGCTTCTAGAAGTCTTTTAGATTCGGCCACGGGAGGCACTTTTATGGAAATCACCTTAGGAGAAGCTACTAAACTCCTAGATAATATTATGGTTAATTATTCTCAATGGCGCACCGAAAGATCTACTAATAAAAAAGTGCATGCGATAGAAGAAATTAATGTTTTGAGTGGAAAGATGGATGAACTTATGAAATTATTTGCTACTAAAAGTGTTTCTTCTGATCCTAATGATATGCCTTTGTCTACTTTGATTGAGAATAATAATGAATCTATGGATGTGAATTTTGTTGGTAGGAATAATTTTGGTAACAACGCGTATAGAGGAAACTTTAATCCTAGGCCGTTCCCTAGTAATTCCTCTAATAATTATGGTAATTCCTACAACAATTCCTATGGAAATTTTAATAAGATGCCCACTGAATTTGAGACTAGTGTTAAGGAGTTTATGAATTCGCAAAAGAATTTCAATGCTTTGCTTGAAGAAAAATTGCTTAAGGTTGATGAATTGGCTAGGAACGTTGATAGAATTTCTCTTGATGTTGATTCTTTGAAACTTAGATCTATTCCACCTAAGCATGATATCAATGAGTCTCTCAAAGCCATCAGAATTTCCATTGGTGAGTGCAAAGAGAGAACCGCTAGGATGCGTGCTAAGAAAGATTGCTTTGTGAAAGCGTGTTCTTCTAGTTTCTATGAAAATAAAGATGAAGATCTAAAAGTTATTGATGTGTCTCCTATTAAATCTTTGTTTTTCAATATGAATCTTGATAATGATGGGACTGGAGATGAGTCACCTTTACCTAGGAAACATCCCAAAAATTCGGAGTTTTTGGATCTTGATGCAAAAATTGGTATAAGTGGGATTGAAGAGATTAAAACTTTAATTATTAATGAACCAACTATTTTGGATTTCAAGGAATTTAATTATGATAATTGCTCTTTGATAGATTGTATTTCTTGTTGGAATCCGTGCTAAATTCTCCTCATGCTTATAGCCAAAATAAAGCTTTTACCAAACATATCGTTGATGCTTTAATGCAATCTTATGAAGAAAAAATTGAGTTGGAAGTTTCTATCCCTAGAAAACTTTATGATGAGTGGGAACCTACTATTAAAATTAAAATAAAAGATCATGAATGCTATGCTTTGTGTGATTTGGGTTCTAGTGTTTCCACGGTTCCAAAAACTTTGTGTGATTTGTTAGGTTTCCGCAAATTTGACGATTGCTCTTTAAACTTGCACCTTGCGGATTCCACTATTAAGAAACCTATGGGAAGAATTAATGATGTTATTATTGTTGCAAATAGGAACTATGTGCCCGTAGATTTTATTGTTCTTGATATAGATTGCAATCCTTCATGTCCTATTATTCTTGGTAGACCTTTCCTTAGAACGATTGGTGCAATTATTGATATGAAGGAAGGGAATATAAGATTCAAATTTTCGTTAAGGAAAGGTATGGAACACTTCCCTAGAAAGAAAATAGAATTACCTTATGAATCTATTATGAGAGCTACTTATGTATTGCCCACCAAAGATGGCAATACCTAGATCTATCCTTGCTTTTATGCCTAGCTAGGGGCGTTAAACGATAGCGCTTGTTGGGAGGCAACCCAATTTTATTTTATTTTGTTTTGCTTTTTGCTTCTGTTTAGGAATAAATATGTATCTAGCCTCCAGTTAGATTTGTTTATATGTTTTAATTAGTGTTTGTGCCAAGTAAAACCTATAGGATCTTCTTGGATGATAGTTATTTGATCTTGCTGAAAATTCCAGAAACTTTCTGTTCACGAAAACAATTGTTTAAAATCACCAGAACGTGATAAAATACTGATTCCAATTGCATTAGATCAATAAAAACATTGTCTAGGCCTTCCTATTTTGGTAGATTTTTCTGAGTTCCAGAAGTTTGCGTTAGTTACAGATCACTACAGACTGTTCTGTTTTTGACAAATTCTGTTTTTCGTGTATTGTTTGCTTATTTTGATGAATCTATGGCTAGTAAAAGAGTTTATAAACCATAGAGAAGTTGGAATACAGTAGGTTTAACACCAATATAAATAAATAATGAGTTCAATACAGTACCTTGAAGTGGTGTTTTTTTTCGCTAACGGAGCTCACGAGATTTTCTGTTGAGTTTTGTGTTGTGAAGTTTTCAAGCTTTGGGTAAAAGATTTGATGGATTATGGAACAAGGAGTGGCAAGAGCCTAAGCTTGGGGATTCCCATGGCACCCCAAGATAATCTAAGGACACCAAAAAGCCAAAGCTTGGGGATGCCCCGGAAGGCATCCCCTCTTTCGTCTTCGTCCATCGGTAACTTTACTTGGAGCTATATTTTTATTCACCACAGGATATGTGTTTTGCTTGGAGCGTCGTGTATGATTCGAGTCTTTGATTTTTAGTTTACCACAATCATCCTTGCTGTACACACCTTTTTGGAGAGACACACGTGATTCGGAATTTATTAGAATACTCTATGTGTTTCACTTATATCTTTTGAGCTATATAGTTTTTGCTCTAGTGCTTCACTTATATCTTTTAGAGCACGGTGGTTGATTTGTTTTATAGAAACTATTGTTCTCTCATGCTTCACTTATATTATTTTGAGAGTCCTACAAAACAGCATGGTAATTTGCTTTAATCATGATAGGCATCCAAGAATAGTAAAAAAAATCTTATGAGTGTGTTGAATACTATGAGAAGTTTGATACTTGATAATTGTTTTGAGATATGAAGATGGTGATATTAGAGTCATGCTAGTTGAGTAGTTGTGAATTTGAGAAATACTTGTGTTAAAGTTTGTGATTCCCGTAGCATGCACGTATGGTGAACCGTTATGTGATGAAGTCGGAGCATGATTTATTTATTGATTGTCTTCCTTATGAGTGGCGGTTGGGGACGAGTGATGGTCTTTTCCTACCAATCTATCCCCCTAGGAGCATGCGCGTAATACTTTGCTTTGATAACTTGTATATTTTTGCAACAAGTATATGAGTTCTTTATGACTAGTGTTGAGTCCATTGATTATACGCACTTTCTTCCTTCCACCATTGCTAGCCTCTCTAATACCGCGCACTTTTCGCCGATATCATACACCCACCATATACCTTACTCAAAACAGCCACCATACCTACCTATCATGGCATTTCCATAGCCATTCCGAGATATATTGCCATGCAACTTACCACCGTTCCGTTCACTATGACACACTCCATCATTGTCATATTGCTTTGCATGATCATGTAGTTGACATCATATTCGTGGCGAAGCCACCGTTCATAATTCTTTCATACATGTCACTCTTGATTCATTGCATATCCAGTACATCGCCGGAGGCATTCACATAGAGTCGTATTTTGTTCTAAGTTTTGAGTTGTAATTCTTGAGTTGTAAAGTAAATAAAAGTGTGATGATCATCATTATTAGAGCATTGTCCCAAGTGAGGAAAGGATGATGGAGACTATGATTCCCCCACAAGTCAGGATGAGACTCCGGACAAAAAGAAAGAGGCCATAAAAAAGAGAGAAAAGGCCCAAAGAAAAAAAATGAGAGAAAAGAGAGAAGGGACAATGCTACTATCCTTTTACCACACTTGTGCTTCAAAGTAGCATCATGATCTTCATGATAGAGAGTCTCCTATGATATCACTTTCATATACTAGTGGGAATTTTTCATTATAGAACTTGGCTTATATATTCCAATGATGGGCTTCCTCCAAATGCCCTAGGTCTTCGTGAGCAAGCGAGTTGGATGCACACCCACTTAGTTTCTTTTGTTGAGCTTTCATATACTTATAGCTCTAGTGCATCCGTTGCATGGCAATCCCTACTCACTCACATTGATATCTATTGATGGGCATCTCCATAGCCTGTTGATACGCCTAGTTGATGTGAGACTATCTTCTCCTTTTTGTCTTCTCCACAACCACCCTTGAAGATTGGAAAAGTTTGAGAACACCAAAAGTATGAAACAATTGCTTGGCTTGTCATCGGGGTTGTGCATGATTTAAATACTTTGTGTGATGAAGATAGAGCATAGCCAGACTATATGATTTTGTAGGGATAACTTTCTCTGGCCATGTTATTTTGAGAAGACATAATTGCATAGTTAGTATGCTTGAAGTATTATTATTTTTATGTCAATATTAAACTTTTGTCTTGAATCTTTCGGATTTGAATATTCATACCACAAATAAGAGAATTACATTGAAAATTATGCTAAGTAGCATTCCACATAAAAAATTCTGTTTTTATCATTTACCTACTCGAGGACGAGCAGGAATTAAGGGATGCTTGATACGTCTCCAACGTATCTATAATTTTTTATTGTTCCATGATATATTGTATTCTGTTTTGGATGTTTAATGGGCTTTACTATACACTTTTATATTATTTTTGGGACTAACCTATTAACCGGAGGCCCAGCCCAAATTGCTATTTTTTGCCTATTTCAGTGTTTCGCAGAAAAAGAATATCAAACGGAGTCCACACGGAATGAAACCTTCGGGAACGTGATTTTCGGAACAAACGTGATCCAGAGGACTTGGAGTCTACGTAAAGCAATCAACGAGGAGAGCACAACGCAGGGGGGTGCGCCTACCCCCCAGGCGTGCCCTCCACCCTCGTGGGGCCCACGTTGCTCCACCGACGTACTTCTTCCTCCTATATATACCTACGTACCCCAAACCATCAGATACAGAGCAAAAACCCTATTTCCACCGCCGCAACCTTCTGTACCCATGAGATCCCATCTTGGGGCCTTTTTCGGCACTCCGCCGGAGGGGGCATTGATCACAGAGGGCTTCTACATCAACACCATAGCCTCTCCAATGATGTGTGAGTAGTTTACCTCAGACCTTTGGGTCCATAGTTATTAGCTAGATGGCTTCTTCTCTCTCTTTGGATCTCAATACAATGTTCTCCTCGATCTTCTTGGAGATCTATTCGATGTAATCTTCTTTTGCGGTGTGTTTGTCGAGATCCGATGAATTGTGGGTTTATGATCAAGATTATCTATGAACAATATTTGAATCTCCTCTGAATTCTTTTATGTATGATTGGTTATCTTTGCAAGTCTCTTCGAATTATCAGTTTGGTTTGGCCTACTAGATTGATCTTTCTTGCAATGGGAGAAGTGCTTAGCTTTGGGTTCAATCTTGCGGTGCTCGATCCCAGTGACAGTAGGGGAAACGACACGTATTGTATTGTTGCCATCGAGGATAAAAAAGATGGGGTTTATATCATATTGCATGAGTTTATCCCTCTACATCATGTCATCTTACTTAAAGCATTACTCTGTTCTTATGAACTTAATACTCTAGATGCATGGTAGATAGCGGTCAATGTGTTGAGTAATAGTAGTAGATGCAGAATCGTTTCGGTCTACTTGTCGCGGACGTGATGCCTATATACATGATCATACCTAGATATTCTCATAACTATGGTCAATTCTATCAATTGCTCGACAGTAATTCGTTTACCCACCGTAATACTTATGCTCTTGAGAGAAGCCACTAGTGAAACCTATGCCCCCCAGGTCTATTTTCCATCATATTAATCTTCCATCACTTAGCTATTTTTATTGCCGTTTATTTTACTTTGCATCTTTATCATAAAAATACCAAAAATATTATCTTATCATATCTATCAGATCTCACTCTCGTAAGTGACCGTGAAGGGATTGACAACCCCTTTATCACGTTGGTTGCGAGGTTCTTATTTGTTTGTGTAGGTGCGTGGGACTTGTGCGTGATCTCCTACTGGATTGATACCTTGGTTCTCAATAACTGAGGGAAATACTTACGCTACTTTACTACATCACCCTTTCCTCTTCAAGGGAAAACCAACGCCAGTGCTCAAGAGGTAGCATTCCTCCACCTGACAGTGGGGACCCACCGGACGGGCCACCGTATTTCGCAAAAAAAACGTTTCCCCTGACTACTGGGACCCACCAACTACATCTTCGCAGGCAAGGAAGTGCCTGACAGTCGGGACCCACCTGGTCGAAGCATACGTAGCGTTGTCATTCTGGTCGCGAACGTGTACGCAGATACTGGTCGATGTAGAGGCGCGCACGTGTCGTAGTAGAGGCGCGGACATAGCATGTACATGTACGTACAGCGGCCAGTGTGCAAGAAAAAAAAAGGCCACGTACGTACATACGGGCAGGGTCTCGAACGCCTACTCGCGCATACGTACGGCCAGGGCTCGTTGTTGGAAATATGCCCTAGAGGCAATAATAAATGGTTATTATTATATTTCTGTGTTCATGATAATAGTCTATTATTCATGCTATAATTGTATTGTCCGGAAATCGTAATACATGTGTGAATACATAGACCACAACCTGTCCCTAGTAAGCCTCTAGTTGACTAGCTCGTTGATCAACAGATAGTCATGGTTTCCTGACTATGGACATAGGATGTCATTGATAACGGGATCACATCATTAGGAGAATGATGTGATGGACAAGACCCAACTTAAGCATAGCATAAAAGATCGTGTAGTTTCGTTTGCTAGAGCTTTTCCAATGTCAAGTATCTTTTCCTTAGACCATGAGATCGTGCAACTCCCGGATACCGTAGGAGTGCTTTGGGTGTGCCAAACGTCACAACGTAACTGGGTGACTATAAAGGTGCATTACGGGTATCTCCGAAAGTATCTGTTGGGTTGGCACGGATCGAGACTGGGATTTGTCACTCCGTGTAAACGGAGAGGTATCTCTGGGCCCACTCGGTAATGCATCATCATAATGAGCTCAATGTGACTAAGGCGTTAGTCACGGGATCATGCATTGCGGTACGAGTAAAGAGACTTGCCGGTAACGAGATTGAACTAGGTATTGGGATACCGACGATCGAATCTCGGGCAAGTAACATACCGATTGACAAAGGGAATTGCATACGGATTGATTGAATCCTCGACACCGTGGTTCACCCGATGATATCATCGTGGAACATGTGGGAGCCAACATGGGTATCCAGATCCCGCTGTTGGTTATTGACCGGAGAGGCGTCTCGATCATGTCTGCATGTCTCCCGAACCCGTAGGGTCTACACACTTAAGGTCCGGTGACGCTAGGGTTGTAGAGATATATGTATGCGGAAACCCGAAAGTTGTTCGGAGTTCCGGATGAGATCCCGGACGTCACGAGAGGTTCCGGAATGGTCCGGAGGTGAAGAATTATATATAGGAAGTCCAGTTTTGGCCACCGGGAAAGTTTCGGGGTTTATCGGTATTGTACCGGGACCACCGGAAGGGTCCCGGGGGTCCACCGGGTGGGGCCACCTGTCCCGGAGGGCCCCGTGGGCTGAAAGTGGAAGGGAACCAGCCCCTAGTGGGCTGGGGCGCCTCCTTGGGCCTCCCCCCATGCGCCTAGGGTTGGGAACCCTAGGGGGGGAGTTCCCCCTTGCCTTGGGGGGCAAGGCAACCCCTTCCCCCCCTTGGCCGCCGCCCCCCAACCCTAGATGGGTTTTGGCCGGCTCCCCCCTCCCAAGGGGTCCTATAAATAGTGGGGGGGAGGGAGGGCAGCAAACCTACAGCCTTTGGCACCTCCCTCCTCCCCTACAACACCTCTCTCTCTCGCGCAGAAGCTCGGCGAAGCCCTGCCGAAGAGCCGCTACATCCACCACCACGCCGTCGTGCTGTTGGATCTCCATCAACCTCTCCTTCCCCCTTGCTGGATCAAGAAAGGAGGAGACGTCGCTGCACCGTACGTGTGTTGAACGCGGAGGTGCCGTACGTTCGGCACTCGGTCATCGGTGATTTGGATCACGGCGAGTACGACTCCGTCATCCACGTTCATTGGAACGCTTCCGCTCGCGATCTACAACGGTATGTAGATGCACTCCCTTCCCCTCGTTGCTAGTAGACTCCATAGATGCATCTTGGTGAGCGTAGGAAAATTTTAAAATTATGCTACGATTCCCAACAGTGGCATCATGAGCCAGGCCTATGCGTAGTTACTATGCACGAGTAGAACACAAAGAAGTTGTGGGCGTTGATGTTGCCAATTCTTCTTGCCGCTACTAGTCGTTTCTTGTTTCGGCGGCATTGTAGGATGAAGCGGCCCGGACCGACCTTACACGTACGCTTACGTGAGACAGGTTCCACCGACTGACATGCACTAGTTGCATAAGGTGGCTAGCGGGTGTCTGTCTCTCCTACTTTAGTCGGAACGGATTCGATGAAAAGGGTCCTTATGAAGGGTAAATAGAAATTGGCAAATCGCGTTGTGGTCATACGTAGGAAAGAAAACGTTCTTGCTAGAAACCTACAAACCACGTAAAAACTTGCAACAACAATTAGAGGACGTCTAACTTGTTTTTGCAGCAAGTGATATATGTGATATGATATGGCCAGAAGATGTGATGAATGATATATGTGATGTATGAGATTGATCATATTCTTGTAATAGGAATCACGACTTGCATGTCGATGAGTATGACAACCGGCAGGAGCCATAGGAGTTGTCTTTATTATTTTGCATGACCTGCGTGTCATTGAATAACGCCATGTAATTTACTTTACTTTGTTGCTAAATGGTTAGCCATAGAAGTAGAAGTAATCGTTGGCGTGACAACTTCATGAAGACACAATGATGGAGATCATGATGATGGAGATCATGGTGTCATGCCGGTGACGAAGATGATCATGGTGCCCCGAAGATGGAGATCAAAGGAGCATGATGATATTGGCCATATCATGTCACTATTTGATTGCATGTGATGTTTATCATGTTTTTGCATCTTATTTGCTTAGAACGACGGTAGCAAATAGGATGATCCCTTATAATAATTTCAAGAAAGTGTTCACCCTAACTGTGCACCGTTGCGAAGGTTCGTCGTTTCGAAGCACCACGTGATGATCGGGTGTGATAGATTCTTACGTTCGAATACAACGGGTGTTGACGAGCCTAGCATGTACAGACATGGCCTCGGAACACACGCAATACACTTAGGTTGACTTGACGAGCCTAGCATGTACAGACATGGCCTCGGAACACGGAGGACCGAAAGGTCGAGCATGAGTCGTATAGAAGATACGATCAACATGGAGATGTTCACCGATCTTGACTAGTCCGTCTCACGTGATGATCGGACACGGCCTAGTTGAGTTCGGATCGTGTTTCACTTAGATGACTAGAGGGATGTCTATCTGAGTGGGAGTTCATTAAATAATTTGATTATATGAACTTAATTATCATGAACTTAGTCTAAATCTTTACACTATGTATTGTAGATCAAATGGCCCACGTTGTCCTCAATTTCAACGCGTTCCTAGAGAAAACCAAGCTGAAAGATGATGGCAGCAACTATACGGACTGGGTCCGGAACCTGAGGATCATCCTCATAGCAGCCAAGAAAGATTATGTCTTAGAAGCACCGCTAGGTGAAGCACCAATCCCTGAGAACCAAGACGTTATGAACGCCTGGCAGCAGCGTGCTGATGATTACTCCCTCGTTCAGTGCGGCATGCTTTACAGCTTAGAACCGGGTCTCCAAAAGCGTTTTGAGAAACATGGAGCATATGAGATGTTCGAGGAGCTGAAACTGGTTTTTCAAGCTCATGCCCGGGTCGAGAGATATGATGTCTCCGACAAGTTCTTCAGCTGTAAAATGGAGGAGAACAGTTCTGTTAGTGAGCACATACTCAGAATGTCTGGGTTGCACAACCGCTTGTCTCAGCTGGGAGTTAATCTCCCGGATGACGCGGTCATTGACAGAATCCTCCAGTCGCTTCCACCAAGCTACAAGAGCTTTGTGATGAACTACAATATGCAGGGGATGGAAAAGACCATTCCCGAGGTGTATTCAATGCTGAAATCAGCTGAGGTAGAGATCAGAAAAGAACATCAAGTGTTGATGGTGAATAAAACCACTAAGTTCAAGAAGGGCAAGGGTAAGAAGAACTTCAAGAAGGACGGCAAGGGAGTTGCCGCGCCCGGTAAGCCAGATACCGGGAAGAAGTCAAAGAATGGACCCAAGCCCGAGACTGAGTGCTTTTATTTCAAGGGAAGTGGTCACTGGAAGCGGAACTGCCCCAAATATTTAGCGGACAAGAAGAAGGCCGGCAACACCCAAGGTATATGTGATATACAAGTAATTGATGTGTACCTTACCAGTACTCGTAGTAGCTCCTGGGTATTTGATACCGGTGCGGTTGCTCATATTTGTAACTCAAATCAGGAACTACGGAATAAACGGAGACTGGCAAAAGACGAGGTGACGATGCGCGTCGGGAATGGTTCCAAGGTCGATGTGATCGCCGTCGGCACGCTACCTCTGCATCTACCCACAGGATTAGTTATAAACCTCAATAATTGTTATTTAGTGCCAGCTTTGAGCATGAACATTGTATCTGGATCTCGTTTAATTCGAGATGGCTACTCATTTAAATCTGAGAATAATGGTTGTTCTATTTATTTGAGAGATATGTTTTATGGTCATGCCCCGCTGGTCAATGGTTTATTCTTGATGAATCTCGAACGTGATGCTACACATGTTCATAGTGTGAATACCAAAAGATGTAAAGTTGATAACGATAGTCCCACATACTTGTGGCACTGCCGCCTTGGTCACATTGGTGTCAAGCGCATGAAGAAGCTCCATGCAGATGGACTTTTGGAGTCTCTTGATTACGAATCATTTGACACGTGCGAACCATGCCTCATGGGTAAGATGACCAAGACTCCGTTCTCCGGAACAATGGAGCGAGCAACCAACTTATTGGAAATCATACATACCGATGTGTGCGGTCCAATGAGTGTTGAGGCTCGCGGAGGATATCGTTATGTTCTCACTCTCACTGATGATTTAAGTAGATATGGGTATGTCTACCTAATGAAACACAAGTCTGAAACCTTTGAAAAGTTCAAGGAATTTCAGAGTGAAGTCGAGAATCAACGTGACAGGAAAATAAAATTCTTACGATCAGATCGTGGTGGAGAATATTTAAGTCACGAATTTGGTACACACTTAAGGAAATGTGGAATAGTTTCACAACTCACGCCGCCTGGAACACCTCAGAGAAATGGTGTGTCCGAACGTCGTAATCGCACTCTATTGGATATGGTGCGATCTATGATGTCTCTTACCGACTTACCGCTCTCATTTTGGGGTTATGCTTTAGAGACTGCCGCATTCACTTTAAATAGGGCACCGTCTAAATCCGTTGAGACGACACCGTATGAATTATGGTTTGGGAAGAAACCTAAGCTGTCGTTTCTAAAAGTTTGGGGATGCGATGCTTATGTCAAGAAACTTCAACCTGAAAAGCTCGAACCCAAATCGGAAAAATGCGTCTTCATAGGATACCCTAAGGAAACTATTGGGTATACCTTCTACCTCAGATCCGAAGGCAAGATCTTCGTTGCCAAGAACGGGTCCTTTCTAGAGAAGGAGTTTCTCTCGAAAGAATTGAGTGGGAGGAAAGTGGAACTTGATGAGGTGATAGTCACCCCTTCCGAACCAGAAAGTAGCACAGCGCGGGAAAATGTTCCTGTGGTGCCTACACCGACTGGGGAGGAAGTTAATGATGATGATCATGAAGCTTCAGATCAAGTTACTGAACTTCGTAGGTCCACAAGGACACGTTCCGCACCAGAGTGGTACGGCAACCCTGTCCTGGAAATCATGTTGTTAGACAACGGTGAACCTTCGAACTATGAAGAAGCGATGGCAGGCCCGGATTCCGACAAATGGCTAGAAGCCATGAAATCCGAGATAGAATCCATGTATGAAAACAAAGTATGGACTTTGACTGACTTGCCCGATGAGCGGCGAGCCGTAGAAAACAAATGGATCTTTAAGAAGAAGACGGACGCAGATGGTAATGTGACCATCTACAAAGCTCGACTTGTCGCTAAGGGTTATCGACAAGTTCAAGGGGTTGACTACGATGAGACTTTCTCACCCGTAGCGAAGCTGAAGTCCGTCCGAATCATGTTAGCAATTGCCGCATACTATGATTATGAGATATGGCAGATGGACGTCAAAACGGCATTCCTTAACGGCTTCCTTAAGGAAGAGTTGTATATGATGCAACCGGAAGGTTTTGTCGATCCTAAGAATGCTAACAAAGTATGCAAGCTCCAGCGCTCAATCTATGGGCTGGTGCAAGCATCTCGGAGTTGGAACATTCGCTTTGATGAGATGATCAAAGCGTTTGGGTTTACACAGACTTATGGAGAAGCCTGTGTTTACAAGAAAGTGAGTGGGAGCTCTGTAGCATTTCTCATATTATATGTGGATGACATATTATTGATGGGAAATGATATAGAATTCTTGGAAAGTATAAAGGCCTATTTGAATAAGTGTTTTTCAATGAAGGACCTTGGAGAAGCTGCTTACATATTAGGCATCAAGATCTATAGAGATAGATCAAGACGCCTCATTGGTCTTTCACAGAGTACATACCTTGACAAGATATTGAAGAAGTTCAGTATGGATCAGTCCAAGAAGGGGTTCTTGCCTGTATTGCAAGGTGTGCAATTGAGCACGGCTCAATGCCCGACCACGGCAGAAGATATAGAAGAGATGAGTGTCATCCCCTATGCCTCGGCCATAGGGTCTATTATGTATGCCATGCTGTGTACCAGACCTGATGTAAACCTTGCCGTAAGTTTGGTAGGAAGGTACCAAAGTAATCCCGGCAAGGAACACTGGACAGCGGTCAAGAATATCCTGAAGTACCTGAAGAGGACTAAGGATATGTTTCTCGTTTATGGAGGTGACGAAGAGCTCGTCGTATAGGGTTACGTCGACGCTAGCTTCGACACAGATCCGGATGACTCGAAGTCACAGACCGGATACGTGTATATTTTGAATAGAGGAGCAGTAAGCTGGTGCAGTTGCAAGCAAAGCGTCGTGGCGGGATCTACATGTGAAGCGGAATACATGGCAGCCTCGGAGGCAGCACAGGAAGCAGTCTGGATGAAGGAGTTCATTACCGACCTAGGGGTGATTCCCAATGCGTCGGGCCCAATGACTCTCTTCTGTGACAACACTGGAGCTATTGCCCTTGCGAAGGAGCCCAGGTTTCACAGGAAGACCAGGCATATCAAGCGTCGCTTCAACTCCATTCGTGAAAGTGTTCAAAATGGAGACATAGATATTTGTAAAGTACACACGGACCTGAATGTAGCAGATCCGTTGACTAAACCTCTCCCTAGGGCAAAACATGATCAACACCAGGACGCAATGGGTGTTCGATTCATCACAATGTAACTAGATTATTGACTCTAGTGCAAGTGGGAGACTGTTGGAAATATGCCCTAGAGGCAATAATAAATGGTTATTATTATATTTCTGTGTTCATGATAATAGTCTATTATTCATGCTATAATTGTATTGTCCGGAAATCGTAATACATGTGTGAATACATAGACCACAACCTGTCCCTAGTAAGCCTCTAGTTGACTAGCTCGTTGATCAACAGATAGTCATGGTTTCCTGACTATGGACATAGGATGTCATTGATAACGGGATCACATCATTAGGAGAATGATGTGATGGACAAGACCCAACTTAAGCATAGCATAAAAGATCGTGTAGTTTCGTTTGCTAGAGCTTTTCCAATGTCAAGTATCTTTTCCTTAGACCATGAGATCGTGCAACTCCCGGATACCGTAGGAGTGCTTTGGGTGTGCCAAACGTCACAACGTAACTGGGTGACTATAAAGGTGCATTACGGGTATCTCCGAAAGTATCTGTTGGGTTGGCACGGATCGAGACTGGGATTTGTCACTCCGTGTAAACGGAGAGGTATCTCTGGGCCCACTCGGTAATGCATCATCATAATGAGCTCAATGTGACTAAGGCGTTAGTCACGGGATCATGCATTGCGGTACGAGTAAAGAGACTTGCCGGTAACGAGATTGAACTAGGTATTGGGATACCGACGATCGAATCTCGGGCAAGTAACATACCGATTGACAAAGGGAATTGCATACGGATTGATTGAATCCTCGACACCGTGGTTCACCCGATGATATCATCGTGGAACATGTGGGAGCCAACATGGGTATCCAGATCCCGCTGTTGGTTATTGACCGGAGAGGCGTCTCGATCATGTCTGCATGTCTCCCGAACCCGTAGGGTCTACACACTTAAGGTCCGATGACGCTAGGGTTGTAGAGATATATGTATGCGGAAACCCGAAAGTTGTTCGGAGTTCCGGATGAGATCCCGGACGTCACGAGAGGTTCCGGAATGGTCCGGAGGTGAAGAATTATATATAGGAAGTCCAGTTTTGGCCACCGGGAAAGTTTCGGGGTTTATCGGTATTGTACCGGGACCACCGGAAGGGTCCCGGGGGTCCACCGGGTGGGGCCACCTGTCCCGGAGGGCCCCGTGGGCTGAAAGTGGAAGGGAACCAGCCCCTAGTGGGCTGGGGCGCCTCCTTGGGCCTCCCCCCATGCGCCTAGGGTTGGGAACCCTAGGGGGGGGAGTTCCCCCTTGCCTTGGGGGGCAAGGCAACCCCTTCCCCCCCCTTGGCCGCCGCCCCCCAACCCTAGATGGGTTTTGGCCGGCTCCCCCCTCCCAAGGGGTCCTATAAATAGTGGGGGGGAGGGAGGGCAGCAAACCTACAGCCTTTGGCGCCTCCCTCCTCCCCTACAACACCTCTCTCTCTCGCGCAGAAGCTCGGCGAAGCCCTGCCGAAGAGCCGCTACATCCACCACCACGCCGTCGTGCTGTTGGATCTCCATCAACCTCTCCTTCCCCCTTGCTGGATCAAGAAAGGAGGAGACGTCGCTGCACCGTACGTGTGTTGAACGCGGAGGTGCCGTACGTTCGGCACTCGGTCATCGGTGATTTGGATCACGGCGAGTACGACTCCGTCATCCACGTTCATTGGAACGCTTCCGCTCGCGATCTACAACGGTATGTAGATGCACTCCCTTCCCCTCGTTGCTAGTAGACACCATAGATGCATCTTGGTGAGCGTAGGAAAATTTTAAAATTATGCTACGATTCCCAACACTCGTGTACATGGCTGGGTCGGAACAAAAAAACTGTGTCGTCGTGTTCATGGGGAGCCAACCGGCTGGGTCGGAACGGAATGCGTCGTCTTGTTCATCGGGAGGGCTTGGACGGAACAACCGATTGAAACGAAGCCTGGCGTACCGCAGAACGGAGGAAACGACCTTGTGTTCGACCGGCCACATTTGAAACGGGATCCTGTTCATCGGGAGGGGTCTGGCGTACCGCAAAACGGAGGAAACGGACCTCCTACGGTCGAAACGGGGGTCTTGTTGATCGGGAGGGGTGTGGCATACCGCAAAACGGAGGAAACAGACTTGTGTTGGAGCGCTACGATTGAAACGGGGGTCCTATTCATCGGGAGGGGTGTGGCATACCGCAAAATGGGACTCCACGGGATATTGTTCATCTCCACCGTCGACCCCCTCCAGCCTCCACGGGCTACTGTTCATCCACCGTCGACCTCCTCCAGCCTCCACCTACGACTGTTCATCGACGGGCTCCTGTTCATCCAGCCTCCACCGCGCGCTACTCCACCGGCTACTGTTCAACCAGCCCTCTCCATGGGCTCCAGTTCAACCACCCCTCCACGGGCTACTGTTCATCCAGCCCTCCACCGTCTACTGTTCATCCTGCCCTCCACGGGGTGGTCCTGTTCATCCAGCCCTCCACGGGGTCCTGTTCATCCAGCCCCAACCGGCTCGATTGATCGGGGTCCTGTTCATCTAGAGGCAACACCACGGGGTCCTGTTCATCCACCACACCGGGAAATGTTCATCCAGACCCCCCAGCAACGATCACTGTTCATCCAGAGGCAGCATCGATTGGCTTCAGTTAGCAGCAGTTGCGAAGGAATCGCTCGATCGGGTTCAGTTAACAGCCATCGATCAATCGCTCGGGTTCAGTAATGCGTAGCCTGCAATGCAATCGCTCGGGTTCAGTTAGAGCCCAACGCCTCGCTTGGGTTCAGTTAGAGCCCAACGCCTCGCACCCACGCGTGTGCGTGTACGAGAGAAACGCGCATCGCTCGGCCCCGACCACCCACCGTAACCGGAAACACCCCGATATTTTCCTCGCCCTTGCTTCTACCACGTTTTTTCCATCATGGACGGCCCAAAGAATGTCATGTAGCTGCGTCTCCGGCCCGCCCAGGACGAAAAGCCCATTTTCTATCATGATTTTTTGTCATAGAAGTAGGACCCCACTACATCTATAATGATACCGGGTTTTGTCACAATTATCGTCATAGAATTGTCATAAGTATGATAGAATTTTTTTTCGTTCGGCCCAAAATGTCACAGATGTGTCTTTTTTTTGTAGTGAGGGCCCGAGTGCCATGAATTCAGATCTGAACCTATTATGTTTTCATGAATATATGTGAGTTCCTGATCCTAACTTGCAAGTCAATACTCACCTACTATGTGTTATGATCCGACAACCCCGAAGTGACAATAATCGGGGCCACTCCCGGTGATGACCGTAGTTTGAGGAGTTCATGTATTCACTAAATGTTAATGCTTTGGTCCGGTACTCTATTAAAAGGAGGCCTTAATATCCCTTAGTTTCCAATAGGACCCCGCTGCCACGGGAGGGTAGGACAAAAGATGTCATGCAAGTTCTTTTCCATAAGCACGTATGACTATATTCGGAATACATGCCTACATTACATTGATGAACTGTAGCTAGTTCTGTGTCACCCTATGTGATAACTGTTGCATGAGGAATCGCATCCGACATAAGTATCCATCATTGATCCATTTCCTACGAGCATTTCACATATTGATCTTTGCTTAGTTACTTTTCCGTTGCCACTGTTATGATTGCTACAAAAATTGCTACTGTTACTTTTGCCACCGTTACTACTACTTCCATACTATTTTGCTACTAAATGCTTTGTTGCAGATATTAAGTCTTTGGCTCCCCTTGTGTCGAATCAATAAATTTGGTTGAATACTCTACCCTCGAAAACTGATGCGATCCCCTATACTTGTGGGTTATCAAGACTATTTTCTGGCGCCGTTGCCGGGGAGCATAGCTCTATTCTTTGAGTCACTTGGGATTTATATCCGTTGATCACTATGAGGAATTTGAAAGACGAAAGAACCAAGATTTTTCCCTCAACTACGAGGGGAGGTAAGGAATTGCCAACTAGCTCTGCACTTGATTCTCCTTCTGTTTTGAGTAAACTTGCGACACCTACTCCTGCTATTAATTCTGATATGTTGCATGTTATTGATGATGCCACTTCTGCTATGCATGATGCTTATGATGAAACTACTTCTATGCTTGATAATACTGTGCCATTAGGTGAATTTCTTGATGAACAACTTGCTAGGGTTAGAGAGAATGAAATTATTGAAACAAATAATATTGGTGAAAGTGATGATGAAGATTCTCCCCCTAGATATGAATTGGCTGATGTGCCTGAGGGTTATGTTATGGATGAAGAAACTGCTAGAGATCTTTTTGCTTGCAAAGATAGATATGATCTTAAGAAACTGTTAGCTAAGCTGAAAGAAAAGTCTCTGAATGCTAGAATGAAATATGACCCTGCTTTTGCTACTTCACCTATTTGTATTTCTGATAAGGATTATGATTTCTCTGTCGATCCTGAGTTAATTACTTTGGTTGAATCTGATCCTTTTTATGGCTATGAATTTGAAACTGTTGTGGCACATCTTACTAAATTGAATGATATAGCCACCCTATTCACTCATGAGGAAAAAATTCGTTACTACTATATCCTCAAGTTATTTCCGTTCTCATTAAAGGGTGATGCTAAAACATGGTTTAATTCTCTTGCTCCTGGTTGTGTGCGTAGTCCCCAGGATATGATTTATTACTTCTCTGCTAAATATTTCCCCGCTCATAAGAAACAAGCTACCTTAAGGGAAAGATATAATTTTGTGCAAATTGAAGAAGAGAGTCTCCCACAAGCTTGGGGGTGGCTTCTCCGATTACTTAATGCTTTGCCTGATCATCCTCTCAAGAAAAATGAAATACTCGATATCTTTTATAATGGACTAACCGATGCTTCCAGAGACCACCTGGATAGTTGTGCTGGTTGTGTTTTCAGGGAAAGAACTGTTGAAACGTAATGCTTATATGATTGAACACTTGAGTGATTATATGTTTAGAGTGAAAGGTGACCTTAAACTTATTAGTAAACATGCTTCTATGGTTACCACTTAGGTAGAACAAGTGCTTAAAGCTCAAGATGATTTGCTCAATGAATTAAATAATAAGAAAAATGATAATGCTGTTAGAGTTATGACTAGAAGGGGTAAAATGACTGAGGAACCTTTGTATCCTGAGGGCCACCATAAGAGAGTTGAGCAAGATTCTCAGAGAACTAATGTTGATGCACCTAGTCCTTCTAAGAAGAAGAAAAAGAAAAATGATAGGACTTTGCATGCTTCTAGTGAACCTGTTGTTGACACACGTGAGAATCCCAATGATATTTCTATTTATGATGCTGAAACACAACCTGGTAATGAACATGAACCTAGTGATAATGTTAATGATGATGTTCATGTTGATGCTCAACCTAGCAATAACAATGATGTAGAGATTGAACCTGTTGTTGATCTTGATAACCCACAATCAAAGAATCAACGTTATGATAAGAGAGACTTCGTTGCTAGGAAGCACGGTAAAGAAAGAGAACCATGGGTTCAGAAACACATGCCTTTTCCTCCTAAACCATCCAAGAAAAGAGGATGATGAGGATTTTGAGCGCTTTGCTGAAATGATTAGACCTATCTTTTTGCGTATGCGTTTGACTGATATGCTTAAAATGAATCCTTATGCTAAGTATATGAAAGATATTATTACAAATAAAAGAAAGATACCGGAAGCTAAAATTTCCACCATGCTTGCCAATTATACTTTTAAAGGTGGAATACCTAAGAAACTAGGAGATCCAGGAGTACCAACTATACCGTGCTCCATTAAAAGAAACTATGTTAAAACTGCTTTATGTGATCTTGGAGCCGGTGTTAGTGTCATGCCTCTCTCTTTATATCGTAGACTTGATTTGAATAAGTTGACACCTACTGAAATATCTTTGCAAATGGCTGATAAATCAACTGCTATACCTGTCGGCATTTGTGAGGATGTGCCTGTTGTGGTTGCAAACATTACTATTTTAATGGACTTTGTTATTCTTGATATTCCCGAGGACGATAGTATGTCGATTATCCTTGGTAGACCCTTTTTGAATACTGCAGGGGCTGTTATTGATTGCAACAAAGGCAATGTCACTTTTCATGTTAATGGTAATGAGCATACGGTACACTTTCCGAGGAAACAACCTCAAGTCCACAGTATCAATTCTATTAAAAAATTCAACGATTACTATTGGAGGTTTTGAATTCCCTCTTCCTACTGTCAAGAAGAAATATGATATTCTTATTGTTGGGGACACGCATATCCCCGTTGAGGTAACCTAGTGTTATTCAAAAATTCTCCGGTTTCGTGTTATTCAGAAAAGAGTTTGTTAACAAGACTTGATCAACCTTGTTAGTGGATTCCTTTTGATGAGCACGAGATGGATGAAGTTAGAAAGCACAACTCTCTGTACTCTCCTTTTACTTTCTATTATGTAGATTAAATAAAGCAAAATAGTATTTTCTGTCTGTTTTCTGAATTATTCTTGCAATCAAAATACCTCGAAAATAAAAGTTCTCCAAACGTCCTGAAAATGAAATATGATTTTTTTGTAGAATATTTAAGAATTTTTGGCACTTAGAACACACCAAGGGAGGCCACCATTTGGCCACGAGGGCACAGGGCGCGCCCGCCCCCCTGGGGGTGCCCCCTGCCTCGTGGGCCCCACGTGGACCCCCTCCACTTATTCCAGCACCCACTCACTTTGTCTTCCTCCAGAAAAAATCCTCCCATAGCTCAAACCCGTGTTCTAGCTCATCTTGCTGCCATTTTCGATCTCTTTGCTCAAAGCTCCATTCACAAAACTGTTTTGGGAGATTGTTCTTCGGTATGTGACTCCTCCAATTGCCCAATTAGTTTTGGGATAATTGATTTTATGCCCCTAGTTGGGTCACACTCGGCAGGTTTACCCCTAGTTTCCGAAAACACTTGTTCCTACCCAAACCACTTTGCTCCTCTTATGCTTTTGCCCTCTGACCGTTTGACCATCACTTTGAAAACTTCATAAAAATTTCATACTAACTCGGAAAAATTCAAATAAGATATCAAATGTTCAGAAAAAGCATCACCTATATGTGCATGTCTTTTGCATTCATGAAAAAAGTGTTGGCCAGTCCCCATCTTAGTTTCAGCTCATATGATCTTAGCATGAATAGTAAAATCTAAAAAATTTCTAAAAATTCTAAAAATATTTGGTGGCAAACTTTGACCAATGTTTTCAGTGCTTGCGAAGTTTCATAAGCGAATGACATTCGTGGAAGTCGTGGCAAAAAAATGAAATTCTGGAGCATTGATTTTTGTTTTTTGCCAGGACTTCCACGAATGTCATTCCCTTATGAAACTTCGCAAGCACTGAAAACATTGGTCAAAGTTTTCCACAAGTTTTTTTAGAATTTTTAGATTTTTTTTAGATTTTACTGTTCATGCTAAGATCATATGAGCTAAAACTGAGATGGGGACTGGCCAACACTTTTTTCATGAATGCAAATGACATGCACATATAGTTGATGCTTTTTTGAACATTTTGATATCTTATTTGGATTTTTCTGAGTTAGTATGAAATTTTTATGAAGTTTTCAAAGTGATGGTCAAATGGTCAAAGGGCAAAAGCATAAGAGGAGCAAAGTGGTTTGGGCAGGAACAAGTGTTTTCGGAAACTAGGGGTAAACCTGCCTAGTGGGACACAACTAAGGGCACCAAATTAATTATCCCATTAGTTTTTGTTCTAGTGCTTTATTTATTACAATTTTTTGCTGCTAAGGTGACCCTGTTCTTGAGCTTGCATGTCAAATTTATATGGTCCAAAGTAGTTTTAATGCATGATATAGCCTCTAGGCACTTGTGGGAGTAGTTGCTATCAATCTTGTTGAGTTTTGTTCACTTTTATCATGAGTCACTAAAAATTTTAGAAATTTTTTTAGAAAAAGAAAAATGCATAGGAAAATGTACCAAGGTGGTTCCTCAAGGAAGCAAGGACCAAGGCTCGTGATACGTGAGCCGGACGATGAACCACCGAGGGAAGCTCAAGTGCGGCCTTGTGAATGCCCGTCATAGGAGTTTATGGTCCAGGCAGGCATTAAGGATGAATTTGACGCGTATGTGCGTAATACTGATCTTGAGGACTTCATGTCAGATAAGTGCCCACGGTACCACTACCTTACTAATTCCTTTGTGAGGAGGTTTAAATTAACATCCTCGCGCAATTCTCACACTGTTTTATTTGATCTTGATGATAAATCATATACCATGGACCTAGAAGATTTTAATACTGCTTGTAAACTCCCGCAGTGGGGCAATGTTAGTGAACCTCGCAACTCTGAATATAAAGAATTTCTTGCTAGTATCACTGTGGGGGAATCTAGAGAAATCACACGAGCTACCATAAGGAGTATTCATTTCTCTTCCATACATTATTTCTCTCTCTTTATAGGTAGATGCATTAACGGTAAAGATGAGGCTTGTCACATGTGCATTCCAGATCTTAGTGTCCTCAAGAGTGCGGTATTAGGTGATAAACAATATAACTTGGGGGCCATTGTTGCACGAAGGTTGCATCTTAACGGTACAAGTGGAGATTTGTTTGGTGGAATTTATGCAACTCGTGTAGCTAATTATCTTGATGTACCCATACATGAAAATGATATGGAATTGCCTCTTGCTTATCTAGATTATAGTGCTATGGTTTGCCATTAGTTTCTTGAGAGGAATGAACAGCCCCTCCAGTACCGAATAATCTTTGACAGACAAACTTTCAGGCAAAAAGGAGATATGTTATAACTAGGGAGGAGGCGAACGAGTACGAGAGGAGGACGGAGGCAGCTCACCTCCAAGCTGCAGCTCTTCAGGCAGTAGCTGCTACATCTCAGTACAACCCCGGCTACAACTTTGGATATCCGCCAGGCCAGCAGTGGCCATAGACCAACTTAGGCCAAAAGCAAAAAGCTTGGGGGAGTACGTTTTTCTCACTGATATTACATTCATGTTCACACACTCTTGCCAGTTGTCGGCGCTCATACTTTTTCATTGTACTATCCATGCTAGTTTATTTTCTTTTCTAAGCCTTCTTCTTGTGTGTTTGAAAAACCTTAAGAAAAACAAAAAAATTAGTTGTAGCTTTTAGCTAGTTTACTTTCCATGCCTGTAGTAGTAGTAATTAAAAGAAAACCCAAAAAGATTTCTCGTTCTTCTTTTGCTTGTTGGGAGCTTTCCCGTGTAAATAGTTTTATTTTATTTCTTTTCTTTGGGGGTCGAGAGGAGAAGACCACGATGAGAATGTTGAGTGGCTCTCATATGCATTATTGTTGATTTAACCAAGAGCCCATATTACCTTGTCTTCTCCCTTGTATTAAATGTTTGCAGATTGCAGCTTAGTCCAATGCACGTGCATTATTATTATTATCCACACCGTTCGGTCGTGCAAGTGAAAGGCAATAATGACTATATATGATGGACTGATTGAGATGAGAGAAGCTGGTATGAACTCGACCAATCTTGTTTTTGTAAATATGATTAGTTCATCGTTCCTGATTCTGCCTATTATGAATGAAACATGTTTGCAATGACAATTAGAGATTATAGTTGCTCATGCCATGCTTAATTAGCTAGGAGTTTATAATGGTTTACCCATCGTGCCAACATGGTATTAAAATGGTTGTGATGTGGTATGATGTGGTGGTATACTCCTTTGAATGATTCGAGTGGCTTGACTTAGCACATGTTCACGCATGTAGTTGAAACAAAATCAACATAGCCTCCACGATATTTATGTTCATTGTGATTTATATCCTACTCATGCTTGCACTCAGTGTTGATTAATCTTAATGCATGTTCACGACTGTTGTCGCTCTCTAGTTGGTCGCATCCCAGTCTCTTTCTAGCCTTCACTTGTACTAAGCCCGAATACTGCTTGTGCATCCATTCCCATAAAACCCCAAAGTTATTCCATATGAGTCCAGCATACCTTCCTATATGCGGTATTTACCTACCGTTCCAAGTAAATTTGTATGTGCCAAACTCTAAACCTTCAAATGAAATTATGTTTTGTATGCTCGAATAGCTCATGTATCAACTAGGGCTGTCTATATATTCCATGCTAGGTGGGTTATTCTCACGATGAGTGGACTCCGCTCATCACTCACGAGAAAATGGCCGGTAACCGGGATGCCCAGTCCCATGCTCAAATCAAATCAAATTAATTGCAATGAAAACTCCCCCGGTATTGTTGTTAGTTGGAGGCACCCATTGTTTCGGGCAAGCCATGGATTGATGCTTGTTGGTGGTGGGGGAGTATAAACTTTACCATTCAGTTTGGGAACCGCCTATAATGTGTGTAGCATGGAAGATATCGAGATCTCTTGGTTGTTATGTTGACAATGAAAGTATGCCACTCAAAATATTATTTATCTTTGTTTCAAAACTTGAGATCTGGCACCTCTGCAAATCCCTACTCCCCTCTGCGAAGGGCCTATCTATTTACTTTTCTGTTGAGCCATCATCTTATTCAAAAACACCAGTTGGAGAGCACCGCTGTCATTCGCATGCGTTGCAATTAATTTACATTGAGTATGACTGTGACTGGATCTCTTTTACCATGAATTACAATGTCTAGTCAGTCCTTGATCTTCATGGGTGCTCTGCATTTAGGTTTTGTGGTCTCAGAAAGGGCTAGCGAGATACCCTCTTATTATATCATGTTATGATTGTTTTCAGAAAGTGTTTTCATCCAAGATTTATTATTATTGCTCGCTAGTTGATTATGCCACTGATATGAGTAAACATGAGACCTAAATGTTATTGTGAATATGGTTAGTTCATAATCTTTGCTGAAAACTTGAATGCTGGCTTTACATATTTGCAACAACAAGATCAAACAGAGTTTGTAAAAGCTTTTCTTTATCACTTTCAGTTTGTCAACTGAATTGCTTGAGGACAAGCAAATGTTTAAGCTTGGGGGAGTTAATATGTCTCCAACGTATCTACTTTTCCAAACAATTTTGCCCTTGTTTTGGACTCTAACTTGCATGATTTGAATGGAACTAACCCGGACTGACGTTGTTTTCAGCACAATTGCCATGGTGTTATTTTTGTGCAGAAATAAAAGTTCTTGGAATGACCTGAAAATCCACGGAGACACATTTTGGAATTAATGAAAAATATTGGCGAAAGAATCAGCATTAGGGGGCCCACACCCTATCCACAAGGGTGCAGGGCGCCCCCCCTGGGGCGCCCTCCTGCCTCGTGGGCCCCCTGGGACTTCACCGACCTCAACCCCAACTCCATATATTCACGTTCGGGGAGAAAAAAATCAGAGAGAAGGATTCATCGCATTTTACGATACGGAGCCGCCGCCAAGCCCTAATCTTGCTCGGGAGGGCTGACTAGAGTCCGTTCGGGGCTCCAGAGAGGGGAATCTGTCACCGTCGTCATCATCAACCATTGTGACACCCGGATAATTAGACTCCAGTATTCCCACGTTAATGATGCCACGCCACCACGATTACTGTTGCTAATCTCGCGTTAGTTCAAAACGATTCAAATTCAAATAACAAGTCAACTTATTATTTCTTCAAACAATTAAAAAAATGTTCGTTAGGTTGCAGATATTCACTAACTATTTGTCATGGATATACCAACATTGTTTAAATAAATAAAATGCCCTTGGCCTATTTTAAACTGGACCAAACAACCCCAATTATGTCATTTAATTTCCACCATAAATTCTGGGGGAAACAAATTGCCCCAAAATTTTCGTGACAGTCCAAGGTATTGCAAAGTAATTTTAGGACAAGTCTCTTATTTAACAAAATTCATTTGGACTTAAATTATAATGCAAAATCATACAGGATTAAAGAAAATAGAAATCTATTAAAAAACTAAACTAACCTAACCTAACCTAACCTACTGGGCTCTTGGCCCATCTAACAAACAACCAGCCCAGCCCGGCGCCCCTCGCTACTAACCCTAACTCTTCCCGTCCCGATTCCCATCTCTCCCTCATTCCCACCTCGCGCCGCCAGGGACGAGCGAGAGCGCTCCCGCTCGACCCCGCAGCTCCTCCCGCCGGCCACGCCCTGCCCCTCCCCCGAGCTCGCCTCACCCTCCCCTGCACCTACCTCCGCCGCCACTCCCGCGCCAAAGCCCCCCCGACGCAGGCCCGCCACCTCGATGCCGTCACCCGAGCCGCTGACCTCGCGCACCCTGGCCTCCCCCTTGCCCGCGCGCCTGGCCGCGCCGGGGCCAGGCTCGCCACCTCGGCGCTCGGCGCTCGTCGCTCATCCCGGCCACCTCTTCACCGCCGGACCTCGCCGGGGCTCCGCCAAACCCCTACCACGCCGGATCGGCCGCGTCTACCTCCTCTGCCCCGCCGGTCATCATCAACGACCCAGCACAACCACCACCACTGCTTCTTCGTCTTCGTCGGGCACGCTCCCGAGCTCACTGTGAGCTCCCGGTCCTGTGTGGCCTCTCCCCCTTCTCCCCTCGCCCCGTAGCTCGGATGTAGCCGAGGCTGCGTCGTCACCGCCGTCCGATGTCGTCATCATGGCCACCTTCGGCCGTCTCCACATGAACGACTCGCACCCCTGCGCGTGCTGTGCCGCGTTGGTTCTGCGGGTGGTCGTAGAGGCCCATTTGGTCACCGGGGGCGCATTCCGGTGGGTCGCCTGCGCCCCTGTAGCACACCGCCACACCCTGCCTCGCTGGACGCGCACAGTGGTCTAAACTATCGCCTGGGCCACTGACCGGTGGGCCCAGATCATTAACCAGCTAACTAGCCACTAAGCCTAACCCTAAAACTCTCACTGACATGTAGACCCCGGGCTTAATTAAACTGTTTTATAAGTTAAAATTAACCCGTTAATTAATCAGACACTCACAGTGGGTCCCCCGTTAATTAAACCTAAATTAAAACCATGTTAAAAGGAACTGTCTATGACACACGGGACCCACTTGCACTATTCACTGGATGACCAAGTTAATAGCTGACTGTGTTGTTGACTTGGACTGGCCCCACATGTCACTGACTGTGGCTGGCTCAGTCTGAGTGTAAAAGTGTTTCATTGTTTAAGTTAGAATTTATTAATTAAATTAAATTTGTTAATTCTAGAAAATGAATTAAAACTTTAAAAATCAATATAAAATAAACCGTAGATCGGATGAAAATACTTTGTACATGAAAGTTGCTCAGAACGACGAGACAAACCCGAATACGCAGTCTGTTCGTCCGCCACGCGTCCCTAGCATAACGAACATGCAACAATCCACCTCCATTTCATCTGCCCGAAAACGTCAAACACCGGGAATACTTTCCCGGATGTTTCCCCCCTTCGCCAGTAGCACCTACTACTACGATAGTTTACCTCTAGCACCGCGTAATGCCATGTTACACTTTGTGATGCTTTGATTGCTCTGTTATTTATTGTGTTCCCCCTCCGTTACTTCTTTTCGGTAGACCCCGAGATTGCCGGCGACCCCCAATTCGACTACGGTGTTGACGACCCCTCCTTCTTGCCAGAACAACCAGGCAATCCCCCCCCCCTTGATCACCAGATATCACCTATTCTTCTCTATACTGCTTGCATTAGAGTAGTGTAGCATGTTACTGCTTTCGGTTAATCCTATTCTGCTGCATAGCTTGTCATTGTTGCTACAGTTGTTACCCTTACCTGCTATCCTACTGCTTAGTATAGGATGCTAGTGTTCCATCAGTGGCCCTACACTCTTGTCCGTCTGCCATGCTATACTACTGGGCCGTGATCACTCCGGGAGGTGATCACGGGTATATACTATATACTTTATATACATGACACATGTGGTGACTAAAGTCGGGTCAGCTCGTTGAGTACCCGCAAGTGATTCTGATGAGGGGGCTGAAAGGTCAGGTGGCTCCATCCCGGTAGAGGTGGGCCTGGGTTCCTGACGGCCCCCGACTGTTACTTTGTGGCGGAGCGACAGGGCAGGTTGAGACCACCTAGGAGAGAGGTGGGCCTGGCCCTGGTCGGCGTCCGCGGATACTTAAAAATAACACGCTTAACGAGTTCTTGGTATTTGATCTGAGTCGGCGTCCGCGGAACAGTTATGGGCACTCAACGTCGTGGTATCAGCCGAAGCCTTCGTGACGTCAGCGACTGAGCGGCGCGCGCCGGATTGGAACGTAAGCCTGCTCTTGTATTAAGGGGGCTTGTTCTTCTTCCGGCCGCGTACGCAACGTGCAGGTGTGCAATGGGCGATGGGCCCAGACCCCTGCGCACATAGGATTTAGACCGGCGTGCTGACCTCTCTATTGTGCCTAGGTAGGGCAGCGACGTGTTGATCTTCCGAGGCCGGGCATGACCCAGGAAAGTGTGTCCGGACAAATGGGGTCGAGTGTGTTGGGTTATGTGGTGCACCCCTGCAGGGAAGTGTATCTATTCGAATAGCCGTGTCCCTCGGTAAAAGGACGACCCGGAGTTGTACCTTGACCTTATGACAACTAGAACTAGATACTTAATAAAACACACCCTTCCAAGTGCCAGATACAACCCGGTGATCGCTCTCTAACAGGGCGACGAGGAGGGGATCGCCGGGTAGGATTATGCTATGCGATGCTACTTGGTGAACTTACCATCTACTCTCTTCTACATGCTGCAAGATGGAGGTGGCCAGAAGCGTAGTCTTCGACAGGATTAGCTATCCCCCCCTTATTCTGGCATTCTGCAGTTCAGTCCACCGATATGGCCCTTTACACATATACCCATGCATATGTAGTGTAGATCCTTGCTTGCGAGTACTTTGGATGAGTACTCACAGTTGCGTTTCTCCCTCTTTTCCCCCCTTCCCTTCTACCTGGTTGTCGCAACCAGATGCTGGAGCCCAGGAGCTAGACGCCACCGTCGACGACGACTCTTACTACACCGGAGGTGCCTACTACTACGTGCAGGCCGCTGACGACGACCAGGAGTAGTTTAGGAGGATCCCAGGCAGGAGGCCTACGCCTCTTTCGATCTGTATCCCAGTTTGTACTAGCCTTCTTAAGGCAAACTTGTTTAACTTATGTCTGTACTCAGATATTGTTGCTTCCGCTGACTCGTCTATGATCGAGCACTTGTATTCGAGCCCTCGAGGCCCCTGGCTTGTATTATGATGCTTGTATGACTTATTTATGTTTTAGAGTTGTGTTGTGATATCTTCCCGTGAGTCCCTGATCTTGATCGTACACGTTTGCGTTCATGATTAGTGTACGATTGAATCGGGGGCGTCACAACCATCCTCCATCACCAATTTCATGATGCTCACAGCTGTGCGTGAGTAATCCAATCGTAGGCTTGCTGGACGGTGATGGGTTGGATGAGATTTACCATGTAATCGAGTTAGTTTTGTTAGCGTTTGATGCCTAGTATCCATTATGTTCTAAGATTGATGTTGCTATGACTTTGCTATGCTTAATGCTTGTCACTAGGGCCCGAGTGCCATGAATTCAGATCTGAACCTATTATGTTTTCATGAATATATGTGAGTTCTTGATCCTATGTTGCAAGTCAATAGTCACCTACTATGTGTTATGATCCGGCAACCCCGAAGTGACAATAATCGGGACCACTCCCGGTGATAACCGTAGTTTGAGGAGTTCATGTATTCACTAAGTGTTAATGCTTTGGTCCGGTACTCTATTAAAAGGAGGCCTTAATATCCCTTAGTTTCCAATAGGACCCTGCTTCCATGGGAGGGTAGGACAAAAGATGTCATGCAAGTTCTTTTCCATAAGCACGTATGACTATATTCGGAATACATGCCTACATTACATTGATGAACTGGAGCTAGTTCCGTGTCACCCTATGTTATAACTGTTGCATGAGGAATCGCATCCGACATAATTATCCATCATTGATCCATTGCCTACGAGCTTTTCACATATTGATCTTTACTTAGTTACTTTTCAGTTGCCACTGTTATGATTGTTACAAAAACTGCTACTTTTACTTTTGCCACCGTTACCGCTACTTCCATACTACTTTGCTACTAAATACTTTGCTGCAGATATTAAGTCTTTCAGGTGTGGTTGAATTGACAACTCAGCTGCTAATACTTGAGAATATTCTTTGGCTCCCCTTGTGTCGAATCAATAAATTTGGGTTGAATACTCTACCCTCGAAAACTGTTGATCCCCTATACTTGTGGGTTATCAGGGGCCGGTGTATTGGGTAAGCCCGCATGCAGATCTCCTCCCCCGCTGTTCCGGGTTGTATGCCGAGCCTCATGTTGTTGCTTCTTCAGAATAAAGTTTGGATCCAAGTAAGCTAAAGGGTGAGAAAACCTTACTTTCCAGGTCACGTCCCGAACTTTCTGTCTTGGCAAAGGCTCTAAGTTAGAGGAAATAGTAGTTACCTCTACAGCGACTGCCTGGCTGGTCTTCGTGTTGTCCTAATAGCAATCAGTGTCAATAAGATGTACAAAAAAGGAGCCAAGGGAGTGAAGTTCTACCTCCGACTCATCATCGTTCAAAGCAAACAGCTCTGAGGTGCATGTTTTCTTCTTGGCAGGCTTCTTGGGAGCCTTGCTCTTTGTCCTGACCTTCTTGGCCGGTTTATCTTGAAGTTTCTCGTTCCAGAAAGAGGTATTTGTTGGGGAACGTAGTAATTTCAAAAAAAATTCCTACGCACACGCAAGATCATGGTGATGCATAGCAACGAAAGGGGAGAGTGTTGTCCACGTACCCTCGTAGACCGACCGCGGAAGCGTTATCACAACGCGGTTGATGTAGTCGTACGTCTTCACGATCCGACCGATCAAGTACCGAACGTACGGCACCTCCAAGCTCTACACACGTTCAGCTTGATGACGTCCCTCGAACTCCGATCCAGCCGAGTGTTGAGGGAGAGTTTCGTCAGCACGACGGCGTGGTGATGATGATGATGTTCCACCGACGCAGGGCTTCGCCTAAGCTCCGCAACGGTATTATCGATGTGTAATATGGTGGAGGGGGGCACCGCACACGGCTAAAATGTCGTATATCAAGTGTGTATAGAGGTGCCCCCTACCCCCGTATATAAAGGAGCAAGGGGGAGACCGGCTGCCCTAGGCGCGCCAAGGAGAGAGGGGGAGTCCTCCTCCTAGTAGGAGTAGGACTCCCCTTTCCTAGTCCTACTAGGAAAAGAAGGGGGGAAGGAAAGAGAGGGAGAGGGAGAGGGAAAGGGGGCTGCGCCCCCCTCTCCTAGTCCAACTAGGAATCCTCTTGGGAGGGGGCGCGCCACCTCCTGGCTGCTGCCCTCTCTCTCCCCTCAAGGCCCACTAAGGCCCAATACTTCCCCGGGGGGTTCCGGTAACCCTCCGGCACTCCGGTTTAATCCGAAACTTCTCCGAAACACTTCCGGTGTCCGAATATGGTCGTCCAATATATCAATCTTTATGTCTCGACCATTTCGAGACTCCTCGTCATGTCCGTGGTCACATCCGGGACTCCAAACAACCTTCGGTACATCAAAACATATAAACTCATAATATAACTGTCATCGTAACTTTAAGCGTGCGGACCCTACGGGTTCGAGAACTATGTAGACATGACCGAGACACCTCTCCGGTCAATAACCAATAGCGGGACCTGGATGCCCATATTGGCTCCCACATATTCTACGAAGATCTTTATCGGTCAAACCGCATAACAACATACGTTGTTCCCTTTGTCATCGGTATGTTACTTGCCCGAGATTCGATCGTCGGTATCTCGATACCTAGTTCAATCTCGTTACCGGCAAGTCTCTTTACTCGTTCTGTAATACATCATCCCGCAACTAACTCATTAGTCACAATGCTTGCAAGGCTTATAGTGATGTGCATTACCGAGTGGGCCCAAAGATACCTCTCTGACAATCGGAGTGACAAATCCTAATCTCGAAATACGCCAACCCAACAAGTACCTTTGGAGACACCTGTAGAGCACCTTTATAATCACCCAGTTACTTTGTGACGTTTGGTAGCACACAAAGTGTTCCTCTGGTAAACGGGAGTTGCATAATCTCATAGTCATAGGAACATGTATAAGTCATGAAGAAAGCAATAGCAACATACTAAACGATCGGTGCTAAGCTAACGGAATGGGTCAAGTCAATCACGTCATTCTCCTAATGAGGTGATCTCGTTAATCAAATGACAACTCATGTCTATGGCTAGGAAACATAACCATCTTTGATTAACGAGCTAGTCAAGTAGAGGCATACTAGTGACACTCTGTTTGTCTATGTATTCACACATGTATTATGTTTCCGGTTAATACAATTCTTGCATGAATAATAAACATTTATCATGATATAAGGAAATATATAATACTTGATTATTGCCTCTAGGGCATATTTCCTTCAGTCTCCCACTTGCACTAGAGTCAATAATCTAGATTACATAGTAATGATTCTTACACCCATGGAGTCTTGGTGCTGATCATGTTTTGCTCGTGGAAGAGGCTTAGTCAACGGGTCTGCAACATTCAGATCCGTATGTATCTTGCAAATTTCTATGTCTCCCACCTGGACTAAATCCCGGATGGAATTGAAGCGTCTTCTGATGTGCTTGGTTCTCTTGTGAAATCTGGATTCCTTTGCTAAGGCAATTGCACCAGTATTGTCACAAAAGATTTTCATTGGTCCCGATGTACTAGGTATGACACCTAGATCAGATATGAACTCCTTCATCCAGACTCCTTCATTTGCTGCTTCCGAAGCAGCTATGTATTCCGCTTCACACGTAGATCCCGCCACGACACTTTGCTTAGAACTGCACCAACTGACAGCTCCACCGTTCAATGTAAATACGTATCCGGTTTGCGATTTTGAATCGTCCGGATCAGTGTCAAAGCTTGCATCAACGTAACCCCTTACGATGAGCTCTTTGTCACCTCCATAAATGAGAAACATATCCTTAGTCCTTTTCAGGTATTTTAGGATGTTCTTGACCGCTGTCCAGTGATCCACTCCTGGATTACTTTGGTACCTCGCTGCTAAACTTATAGCAAGGGACACATCAGGTCTGGTACACAGCATTGCATACATGATAGAGCCTATGGCTGAAGCATAGGGAACATCTTTCATCTTCTCTCTATCTTTTGCAGTGGTCGGGCATTGAGTCTTACTCAATCTCACACCTTGTAGTACAGGCAAGAAGCCTTTCTTTGCTTGATCCATTTTGAACTTCTTCAAAACTTTGTCAAGGTATGTGCTTTGTGAAAGTCCAATTAAGCATCTTGATCTATCTCTATAGATCTTTATGCCTAATATATATGCAGCTTCACCGAGGTCTTTCATTGAAAAACTCTTATTCAAGTATCCCTTTATGCTATCCAGAAATTCTATATCATTTCCAATCAGTAATATGTCATCCACATATAATATCAGAAATGCTATCGAGCTCCCACTCATTTTCTTGTAAATACAGGCTTCTCCAAAAGTCTGTATAAAACCAAATGCTTTGATCACACTATCAAAGCGTTTATTCCAACTCCGAGAGGCTTGCACCAGTCCATAAATGGATCGCTGGAGCTTGCACACTTTGTTAGCTCCCTTTGGATCGACAAAACCTTCCGGTTGCATCATATACAACTCTTCTTCCAGAAATCCATTCAGGAATGCAGTTTTGACATCCATTTGCAAATTTCTTAATCATAAAATGCGGCAATTGCTAACATGATTCGGACAGACTTAAGCATCGCTACGGGTGAGAAGGTCTCATCGTAGTCAATCCCTTGAACTTGTCGAAAACCTTTTACAACAAGTCGAGCTTTATAGACAGTAACATTACCATCAGCGTCAGTCTTCTTCTTGAAGATCCATTTATTTTCAATGGCTTGCCGACCATCGGGCAAGTCAACCAAAGTCCATACTTTGTTCTCATACATGGATCCCATCTCGGATTTCATGGCTTCAAGCCATTTTGCGGAATCTGGGCTCACCATCGCTTCTTCATAGTTCGTAGGTTCGTCATGGTCTAGTAACATGACCTCCAGAACAGGATTACCGTACCACTCTGGTGCGGATCTTGATCTAGTTGACCTACGAGGTTCAGTAATAACTTGATCTGAAGTTTCATGATCATTATCATTAACTTCCTCACTACTTGGTGTAGGTGTCGCAGAAACTGATTTCTGCGATGATCTACTTTCCAATAAGGGAGTAGGTATAGTTACCTCATCAAGTTCTACTTTCCTCCCACTCACATCTTTCGAGAGAAACTCCTTCTCTAGAAAGGATCCATTCCTAGCAACGAATATCTTGCCTTCGGATCTGTGATAGAAGGTATACCCAGCAGTCTCTTTTGGGTATCCTATGAAGACACATTTCTCCGATTTAGGTTCGAGCTTATCAGGTTGAAGTTTCTTCACATAAGCATCGCAACCCCAAACTTTAAGATACGACAACTTTGGTTTCTTGCCAAACCATAGTTCATAAGGCGTCGTCTCAACGGATTTCGATGGTGTCCTATTTAGAGTGAATGCAGCCGTCTCTAAAGCATAACCCCAAAATGATAGCGGTAAATCAGTAAGAGACATCATAGATCGCACCATATCTAATAAAGTACGATTACGACGTTCGGACACACCATTACGCTGTGGTGTTAAGGGTGGCGTGAGTTGCGAAACTATTCCGCATTGTTTCAAATTTAGACCAAACTCGTAACTCAAATATTCTCCTCCACGATCAGATCGTAGGAATTTTATTTTCTTGTTACGATGATTTTCAACTTCACTCTGAAATTCTTTGAACTTTTCAAATGTTTCAGACTTATGTTTCATTAAGTAGATATACCCATATCTGCTCAAATCATCTGTGAAGGTGAGAAAATAACGATATCCGCCACGAGCCTCAATATTCATCGGACCACATACATCTGTATGTATGATTTCCAACAAATCTGTTGCTCTCTCCATAGTTCCGGAGAACGGTGATTTGGTCATCTTGTCCATGAGGCACGGTTCGCCAGTACCAAGTGATTCAAAATCAAGTGATTCCAAAATTCCTTCAGTATGGAGTTTCTTCATGCGCTTTACACCGATATGACCTAAACGGTAGTGCCACAAATAAGTTGCACTGTCATTATTAACTCTGCATCTTTTGGCTTCGACATTATGAATATGTGTATCACTACTATCGAGATTCATTAAAAATAGACCACTCTTCAAGGGTGCATGACCATAAAAGATATTATTCATATAAATAGAACAACCATTATTCTCTGATTTAAATGAATAACCGCCTCACATTAAACAAGATCCAGATATAATGTTAATGCTCAACGCTGGCACCAAATAACAATTATTTAGGTCTAAAACTAATCCCGAAGGTAGATGTAGAGGTAGCGTGCCGACGGCGATCACATCGACTTTGGAACCATTTCCCACGCGCATCGTCACCTCGTCCTTAGCCAATCTTCGCTTAATCCGTAGCCCCTATTTCGAGTTGCAAATATTAGCAACAGAACCAGTATCAAATACCTAGGTGCTACTGCGAGTATTAGTAAGGTACACATCAATAACATGTATATCACATATACCTTTGTTAACCTTGCCATCCTTCTTATCCGCCAAATACTTGGGGCAGTTCCGCTTCCAGTGACCAGTCTGCTTACAGTAGAAGCACTCAGTTTCAGGCTTAGGTCCAGATTTGGATTTCTTCTCCTGAACAGCAACTTGCATGCTGTTCTACTTGAAGTTTCCTTTCTTCTCCCTTTGCCCTTTTTCTTGAAACTAGTGGTTTTACTGACCATCAACACTTGATGCTCCTTTTTGATTTCTACCTCCGCTGCCTTTAGCATTGCGAAGAGCTCAGGAATTGTCTTATCCATCCCTTGCATGTTATAGTTCATCACGAAGCTCTTGTAGCTTGGTGGCAGTGATTGAAGAATTCTGTCAATGACGCAATCATCCGGAAGTTGAACTCCCAGTTGACTCAAGTGATTATTATACCCAGACATTCTGAGTATATGCTCACTGACAGAACTATTCTCTTCCATCTTGCAGGTATAGAACTTATTGGAGACTTCATATCTCTCAATCCGGGCATTTGCTTGAAATATTAACTTCAACTCCTGGAACATCTCATATGCTCCATGACGTTCAAAACATCGTTGAAGGCCCGGTTCTAAGCCGTAAAGCATGGCACACTGAACTATTGAGTAGTCATCAGCTTTGCTCTGCCAGACGTTCATAACTTCTGGCGTAGCTCTTGCAGGAGGCCTGGCACCTAGCGGTGCTTCTAGGACGTAATTCTTCTGTGCAGCAATAAGGATAATCCTCAAGTTACGGACCCAGTCTGTGTAATTGCTACCATCATCTTTCAACTTAGCTTTCTCAAGGAATGCATTAAAATTCAAGGGACCAACAGCACGGGCCATATATCTACAATTAACATAGACAAGCAAGATACTATCAGGTACTAAGTTCATGATAAATTTAAGTTCAATTAATCATACTACTTAAGAACTCCCACTTAGATAGACATCCCTCTAATCATCTAAGTGATTACGTGATCCAAAGTAACTAAACCATGTCCGATTAACACGTGAGATGGAGTAGTTTCAATGGTGAACATCACTATGTTGATCATATCTACTATATGATTCACGCTCGACCTTTCGGTCTCTGTGTTCCGAGGCCATATCTGTACATGCTAGGCTCGTCAAGTTTAACCTGAGTATTCCGCGTGTGCAACTATTTTGCACCCGTTGTATTTGAACGTAGAGCCTATCACACCCGATTAACACGTGGTGTCTCAGCACGAAGAACTTTCGCAACGGTGCATACTACGGGAGAACACTTTTATCTTGAAATTTTAGTGAGAGATCATCTTATAATGCTACCGTCAATCAAAGCAAGATAAGATGCATAAATGATTAACATCACATGCAATCAATATAAGTGATATGATATGGCCATCATCATCTTGTGCTTGTGATCTCCATCTCCGAAGCACCGTGCTTGTGATCTCCATCTACGAAGCACCGTCATGATCACCATCGTCACCGGCGCGACACCTTGATCTCCATCGTAGTATCGTTGTCGTCTCGCCAACTAATTGCTTTTACGACTATCGCTACTGCTTAGTGATAAAGTAAAACTATTACATGGTGATTGCATCTCATACAATAAAGCGACAACCATATGGCTCCTGCCAGTTGCCGATAACTCGGTTACAAAACATGATCATCTCATACAACAAATTATATCACATCATGTCTTGACCATATCACATCACAACATGCCCTGCAATAACAAGTTAGACGTCCTCTACTTTGTTGTTGCATGTTTTACGTGGCTGCTACGGGCTTAGCAAGAACCGTTCTTACCTACGCATCAAAACCACAACGATAGTTTGTCAAGTTGGTGCTGTTTTAACCTTCGCAAGGACCGGGCGTAGCCACACTCGGTTCAACTAAAGTGAGAGAGATAGACACCCGCCGGTCACCTTTAAGCAACGAGTGCTCGCAACGGTGAAACCAGTCTCGCGTAAGCGTACGCGTAATGTCGGTCCGGGCCACTTCATCTCACAATACCGCTGAACCAAAGTATGACATGCTGGTAAGCAGTATGACTTATATCGCCCACAACTCACTTGTGTTCTACTCGTGCATAGCATCAACGCATAAAACCTGGCTCGGATGCCACTGTTGGGGAACGTAGTAATTTCAAAAAATAATCCTACGCACACACAAGATCACGTACCCTCGTAGACTGACAGCGGAAGCGTTATCACAACGCGGTTGATGTAGTCGTACGTCTTCACGATCCGACCGATCAAGTAACGAACGTACGGCACCTCCAAGCTCTACACACGTTCAGCTCGATGACGTCCCTCGAACTCCGACCCAGCCGAGTGTTGAGGGAGAGTTTCGTCAGCATGACGGCGTGGTGACGATGATGATGTTCCACCGACGCAGGGCTTCGCCTAAGCTCCGCAACGGTATTATCGAGGTGTAATATGGTGGAGGGGGGCACCGCACACGGCTAAAATATCGTATATCAAGTGTGTATAGAGGTGCCCCCCTGCCCCCGTATATAAAGGAGCAAGGGGGAGGCCGGCTGCCCTAGGCGCACCAAGGAGAGAGGGGGAGTCCTCCTCCTAGTAGGAGTAGGACTCCCCTTTCCTAGTCCTACTAGGAAAAGAAGGCGGGAAGGAAAGAGAGGGAGAGGGAGAGGGAGAGGGAGAGGGAAAGGGGGCTGCGCCCCCCTCTCCTAGTCCAACTAGGAATCCTCCTGGGAGGGGGCGCGCCACCTCCTGGCTGCTGCCCTCTCTCTCCCCTCAAGGCCCACTAAGGCCCAATACTTCCCCGGGGGGTTCCGGTAACCCTCCGGCACTCCGGTTTAATCCGAAACTTCTCCGGAACACTTCCGGTGTCCGAATATAGTCGTCCAATATATCAATCTTTATGTCTCGACCATTTCGAGACTCCTCGTAATGTCCGTGATCACATCCGGGACTCCGAACAACCTTCGGTACATCAAAACATATAAACTCATAATATAACTGTCATCGTCACTTTAAGCGTGCGGACCCTTTGGGTTCGAGAACTATGTAGACATGACCGAGACACCTCTCCGGTCAATAACCAATAGAGGGACCTGGATGCCCATATTGGCTCCCACATATTCTACGAAGATCTTTATCGGTCAGACCGTATAACAACATACGTTGTTCCCTTTGTCATCGGTATGTTACTTGCCCGAGATTCGATCGTCGGTATCTCGATACCTAGTTCAATCTCCTTACCGGCAAGTCTCTTTACTCATTCCGTAATGCATCATCCCGCAACTAACTCATTAGTCACAATGCTTGCAAGGCTTATAGTGATGTGCATTACCGAGTGGGCCCAGAGATACCTGTCCGACAATCGGAGTGACAAATCCTAATCTCGAAATATGCCAACCCAACAAGTACCTTTGGAGACACCTGTAGAGCACCTTTATAATCACCCAGGTACGTTGTGGCGTTTGGTAGCACACAAAGTGTTCCTCCGGTAAACGGGAGTTGCATAATCTCATAGTCATAGGAACATGTATAAGTCATGAAGAAAGCAATAGCAACATACTAAACGATCGGGTGCTAAGCTAACGGAATGGGTCAAATCAATCACGTCATTCTCCTAATGAGGTGATCTCGTTAATCAAATGACAACTCATGTCTATGGCTAGGAAACATAACCATCTTTGATTAACGAGCTAGTCAAGTAGAGGCATACTAGTGACACTCTGTTTGTCTATGTATTCACACATGTATTATGTTCCGGTTAATACAATTCTAGCATGAATAATAAACATTTATCATGATATAAGGAAATATATAATACTTTATTATTGCCTCTAGGGCATATTTCCTTCAGTATTGGCCTGAAGAAAGCAAGTGATAATGAGGAGAAGGCAATGTATGAACAATAGATAAAGTAAAAATAGCTTCAAGTACTTACATCTGGAGCCGGGTTAAGGGTGCAAAATGGATTCAGCCCCATCTTGCTACAAGTTTCCAAATTCTCCCCAAGCAGCATTTTTGTCATTTTGTTGATCTCACTATCTTCCAGACGTATGTTGCAGTGACGTTGAGGGTCTTTCACATCACCAGTATACTCGCACGTTAGGCCGGACCGGCGACTCAAGGGCAGAATCCTCCAGGCGACCAAGCACTGGACTAAATCGACTCCAGTTAAGCCGTTAGCCATCAAGGCTCTGATCTTTGAAAAAGTGGGCATATATTTAGCCCGTTCCTCGGTGTTGATCTGGTCTGGGAGTGGATGTCTTGAGCTAAGCCGGCTATCACGAAAACCCGGCAGAGGATTTTCATCAGCTGGAGATGTATCTTAACAATAAAACCAGGTTTGGTTCTAGTCTTTAGGATGACTAGGAAGTGCGGGTGAAGGGAAGGTGACTTCTTTACGTGTTTGAATGGAAATTCCCCCAAGTTCTAAGCTAGGCCATATGTGAACTCGGTCTGGCGGTTCAAATAGTAGTGCTCTCTGAAAAGATCGACACTGGGCTCCTCTTGAAGTTATACTTCGCAGAAAACTTGGAAGTTGCAGATGTTGGAAACAGAGTTTGGGCCTATGTCTTGGGGCGAAGTTGGAAAAGGTGCAGAACATCACGAAAGAATTTTGAGCCGGGTGGAGAAAAGCCCCGGAGCATATGATCAGCAAAAACCACGACCTCGTCATCCTTTGGCTCAGGTCTGATCTCAGTCCTTGGAGCTCGCCAGTGGATAACATCCTTGGCTGCTAAGATGCCTGTTTGCACATATTCGTTCAGGGTTTGCTCTGTCATGGTTGAAGCGGTCCAGTTGCATGCAGTCACGGTCTTAGTCATTTTTCCAATGAAACGCCTGAGAAATACAGTATGGTGGATCAATATTAAAAGGAAGAATTGCCCAATATTTTCAAGGTTCATAGTTAAGTCGACTGTTTTTATAATAAAAAGCTATGGACACTCAATTGGTGAGCCGGATGAAGTTATGGTGGGTTACCAAAGGTTGATAGTTAAGCCGCCCAACGAGTAAATGGCGGGTCAAGTAACCTATCAAGGCAGTTGAAATTTCACTAAGTGTTACACAAACAGGTTCCACGGATCTGTTCTATAATATTGGATAAATAGCAGGTTCAGAAAAAGGAAATAATTATTAAACCTAAGTATGACAGTGGAAGAATATGTGAACTGGGTTTGAATATCAAGGGGACAGAATGCATCTACAATTGGAAACAGATGCTAAAACTACTACCGCACAAATTTTGTACTGTTTTGAGATCAAACTAAGCAATTGGCGGAGAAAAACTATGATGAATGCCGCCGAACACCGACGAATATTGATGAACTAGGGCAACTTAATGTAGATTGAGGATGAGGAGAGAGGAGTACCTGTTGATGCTGATGAACAGTGGAGGGGTGTCGCGATCTCTGGACGCAATCAGGTTGATGCAGCGGCCTGGGTCAGAGTTGTTGACGAAGCTCGACGATGGTGGCGGAGCTCGTGCTGAAGTGGTCGGCGCGAGGAAGATGGAAGGGAAGAGGCAGGGGCAAAGGTAAAAAGTGAAGAAGAGGGCCCCCTGTCCCTATTTATAAGGGGATGATAAGATGGCAAGCACAAGAATCGAGGAGGCTAAAATGATTATGCTGGCAATGCGAGCGCCTCCATTTTCGGGAGGTCCATTAAGATAAAGATCTGTTGAGATATCCTGGGCCTTGTGCGGTATTAATGCACATGATGTCATGGCGGGTTAAAATGGTTATGTATGTGACGTCATGCCGGGTTATAGCGGATTGATAAAGAATTGATAATGACACATTCTGCTAAGTCAGACAGTGGAGATTGATATGAACAAGTTCAAATCAATTTGGGGCCTATGTTGGGGATATAGCTTCAAGGTATGACCCGCCCAGGAGGGGCTGGGTTATACCATTGGCGGTTTAACTGGAAAGAGGCCTAGAGAGAGATAGGAAGACATAGAGGTGGCGGTTCATGAAGCAGGCTTATTGACGGCCCAGACCTAGAGGCGACTCAAAGCCCAAGGGTGCGAGCCGCCATGTATTAACTTGCTCTATAAGGCAGGTTTAGTTAGAAGCCGAGCCGGTCAGGTATGTGTGAGTCGGCCGGGACTCTGTAAGCCACCGGGGGATCAACCTGTATATAAAGGGGTGACCCGGTGGCGGGTTAATTCAAGAAACAGACAATCGAGGACTAGGTCAAGCGTATTCGCTCCCTTGTAATTGAAACTCAAGCAATACAACTCGAAGCAGGACATAGGATTTTACCTCGTTGAGAGGGGCTAAACCTGGGTAAACTCTTTGTGTCCCTTGTCCCGTTCAACCCCTTTAAGCTAACCTAGTGCGATGGCTCCACACCTAAGTCCTTTCACTAGGGCATCTACCATGACAAATCCACGACAATACTTGTTTCCTATCTCAAAGCATCCCAACGATGATCTCTTGTTGCTAGTTGTGATGTATTTGATGATTATGTGTTTGGAGTTCATTAATATATAGTAAGATGATATTAAGCCATCTGCTATGCTTTTCAAGCAAAGATCTTGTTGGTATACTTATGACTTCCTTTCAGATTTCTTGTTCTTTCCTTTGTAACTATTCCGTGAGTACATCCTTCTTTCTGGATATATATCATCATGATTTTCATCTACCTAGAATCATATACACATGAGAGAAGTTATATCTCTAGTTGATATCCTATTCTTTCAAGACCATCTTTTCAGTCTCCTTATATTTTGTTGGTGGTTCCGTGAAAGGATTTGTGAGTGCGCATCTTATATCCTTGCATCGTGATGCACTGATCTCTTGTATCTGCGTGGTATTTCCCTGAAGAGGAGAGGATGATGTAGCACAGCAACGGTAAGTATTACTCTCAGTTATGAAACCAAGGTTATCAATCTAGTAGGAGAACCAAGCAACACTATGTAAGCGGTACCTGCACACAAATAACAAATACTCGCAACCCAACACATAAGAGGGGTTGTCAATCCCTCCTCGGTATTGAGATAGATAAAATTGTAGTAGATTGGATAAATAGATCTGACAAAAGCACAAAATAAAATTAGTTAAGAAAAAGTGCAGCAAGATATTTTTGGGTTTGGAATAATAGATCTGAAAACGATAAGATAGGAAATAGACCCGGGGGCCGTAGATTTCACTAGTGGCTTCTCTCGAGAAAATAGCACACGGTGGGTAAACACATTACTGTTGGGCAATTGATAGAAGAGCAAATAATTATGACAATATCCAAGGCAATGATCATGTATATAGGCATCATGCCCAAGATTAGTAGACCTACTCCTGTCTGCATCTACTACTATTACTCCACACATTGACCGCTACCCAGCATGCATCTAGTGTATTAAGTTCATGGAGAAACGGAGTAATGCAATAAGAACGATGACATGATGTAGACAAGATCTATTCATGTAGGAATATACCCCATCCTTTTATCCTTAATAGCAACGATACATGCGTGCCTCGCTACCCCTTCTGTCACTGGGTGAGGACACCACAAGATCGAACCCATGACAAAGCACCTCTTCCCATTGCAAGAAAAATCAATCTAGTTGGTCAAACCAAACCAAAGTTTCTAAGAGGAAATACGAGGCTATAATAATCATGCATATAAGAGATAGAAGAAGACTGAAATAATATTCACAGATAGAACTGATCATAAACTCACAATTTTATCGGATCCCAACAAACGCACTGCAAAAAAGTCATCACATCAAATAGATCCCCAAGAACATCGAGGAGAACATTGTATTGAGAATCAAAAAGAGAGAAGAAGCCATCTAGCTACAGCCTACGGACCCATAGATCTGTGGTAAACTACTCACGCATCATCAGAGGAGCACCAATGAGGATGATGAACCCCTCTGTGATCGTGTTCCCCTCCAGCAAGGTGCCGGAATAGGGCTCTAGATTGGATCTTGTGGTTCTAGAACTTGCAGCGGCTGGAATTGTGTTTCGTCGACTCCCCTAGGGTTTCTGGAATATTTGGGTATTTGTAGAGCTGAGAGGTGGTGGAAAGGACTCCCGTGAGCCCCACTACCCACCAGGGTGCGCCTGGGGCCTCTGGCACGCCCTGGTGCCTTGTGGGCCCCATGGGCCTCCCCTCTTGCACTTCCTTGGCTCCCAAGTGGTCCTCTAGGCAGGAAAAAATCTCCAAAAAGTTCCGCTGCGTTTGGACTCCGTTTGATATGGATATTCTGCGAAGTAAAAAATAAGCAAAAAACAATAACTGGCACTGGGCACTATGTCAATAGGTCAGTTCCAAAAAATGATATAAAGTTGCTATAAAATGAATATAAACATCCAAGAATGATAATATAACAGCATGGAACAATAAAAAATTATAGATACGTTGGAGACGTTGGAGACGTATCAGCATCCCCAAGCTTAATTCCTGCTCATCCTCGAGTAGGTAAATGATAAAAACAGACTTTTTGATGTGGAATGCTGCCTAACATGTTCATCACATACTATTTTCTTTTGTAGCATGGACATTTGGACTTTTAGACGATTCAAAGCAATATTCTATATTTGACATGAAGATTTCAATACTCAAGCATATCAACAAGAAATCATGTCTTTCAAAATATCAACACTAAAGAAAGCTATCCCTAGCCCATCATGCTCAATCATTGATCCATTTATGAAACACACTTGAATATTAGCTACATCCAATGAACAAGTATGATCATAGTGCTCCCTAGTTGGTGCTTTATAAGAGAAGATGGAGACTCAAATAAAAATTAAATTTGCATAAAGTAAATAGACAGGCCCTTCGCAGAGGGAAGCAGAGATTTGTAGAGGTGCCAGAGCTCAAATCTTAAATTGAGAGATAAAAAATATTTTGAGAGGCATACTTTTCCTGTCAACGAAAACGACTGAGAATTCCCAATACTTTCCATGGTAGATACATCATAGGCGGTTCCCAAACATAAAATAAAGTTTATTCCTCTTTCCACCGTTCTTTCACAATTCATGGCTAGCCGTATCTGTCGGCGTTCTGGGAACAGGGGTCCCCAGACTTGCCTGCCTACAGCCCACGTCATGGGTATGCTAGCAGGCCGTACGGCCCATCTTCATCAACAAGGCATTCAAGACCCTCGCGAGGGGCCAACCCTCGCGGGGCGGACGATGCAAGACCTCCTCTGGAGCGGCCTCGGCTCGCGTGATGTGAGCCGTGACGACCGACACCAGGCGGGCGCCAGCGCGCGCAGCGTCCTTGTTTCCTCTTTGGTGCTAAGGAGGCAGGCGCAGGCGCAGAGTACCGAGGCATCAGGCAAAGCTTTCCATATCGGTGCAACAAGACCAAGACCAGCAGGACGGCAAGACGGAGGTCGCCATGGAGCCCAAGGCGGCGTCATCACCAGAGCCTTTTGCAGGCGAAGACCACTTTTGCCAGGATAGCTTGTACTAGTTGTCCCCTTTCAAAATGTCCGCCGTTGTTGGCTCCCTTCCCGCTCAATATTTGGGGAGAGGACCAGGGCCTATATAAGTAGAGCTAGCCACCACAGTAGAGGCATCGGATCAGATCCAGAGCCAACCCCTCGCCTCACACCAAACACAACAACACCCCGACCTCGGGAGGCTGTTCCTCCCATTGTACTGTTCATCATCAGCCCAAGAGGCAATCCACCACCACAGACTGGAGTAGGGTATTACACCACAACGGTGGCCCGAACCAGTATAAATCTTGTGTCTTTCCGTGTTTCGAGTTCGTCGAGTGCGTCCGCGAGATCTTAGCGAGTTAGGGCGTAGATCGGTAGGGGGGAAAGAACTTCGCGCGCACCCCAGAGTTCGAACCTTAAGGGTTTTGCCGGAACCCCAGATCCGACATTTGGCGCGCCAGGTAGGGGTGTGCCGGAGCTTCTTCTCCACCAATCGACTTGCCGACGCTCTGCGGCCATGATGTCCGGCGACCCAAGGGCTGACTCCGACCGCTGGGCAGCCTGGCCGGCCCGGGCAGTTCCGCCTGCCCATGATGACCTCAGCCCCGCGCTCCAAGGGGCCCGAGCGCCGCCCGACGTGGCAGGGCACGGCCGGCGTCGCGGGACGCCGTCCGCCCTCACCCCACGGCAAGCACGAGCCGCTGCAAGGGCCGCAAGCCACGCCGCAGCAACAGCACCACACACACGGCGAGAGCAGGTGAACATGCGGGCAGCACTCACGGTGGCACGAGAGCTGCTGAGGTGCCGGCTGATGGAGAGTGGCCGGGACGCATTGCTGGAACGCGTCACCGAGCTGCTGGACGCGGCGGCGTCCGGAGCACCGCCCTTCTGCTATCAGCTTCCTTCCCAGGCCACTACGGGATCTCGCGGCGGGCCTCGCCGCAACCACACGCCATCGGGTGTGCCTGGGGGCTTTGTCAACGCCAGCACGGCCGGCGGCACCAGGGGCTCCACCACCCCCATGCCGCCTGCGGCAAGCGTTGGCACAAGTGTCGCTTCCCATGGTACCAGCGGGATGCCGCGCTACCATCCTCGAGACACCATGCTGGGCCGGGCAACGTGGAGTGTGGGGCACTACGGCGAGGTGTTCGGGGTAACGGCCCCGGAAGCCTACGTGCCCTGCATGATGGACCAGGACTACGCACCGGAGGATGACCCTGGCTCGTTCCTCAGAGAGGATTGGGAAGAAGGGATGCTAGAAGTTGAACCTTCCAGAAACCAATGGAGAACCATGACGATTGCGCTAGCAATGACAACTACAGGGTACAACTAATCTCTCAGGAGCAGGCTTACGCTAACCATGGGCTGCAAGTGAATCAGGTCACATCGTCGGTTGACGACCCCGGCACAGCTGCATCCCTCCCGCCGGAGGAAGCACGATGGGGGCCACGCGGAGGGGGCCAGGAGCAAGGCCCCTCCCCACGTCACGCGAAGCCAGGCAACGCCCGGAGGTAGGCCCTCTGCCGGGGAGGTGCCGGCAAGCCTTCCCCCGGCAGAGGACCCGTGGTTGCCGAGGGCACCGCTGGCGTCCCCTTTCCCCCTTTGTGCCGTCCAGGTTGCCGGTTGGCTCAAAGGTGGTCGAGGGTGGCGCAAGGCGGGGCCCTCTTCTGGCGATATGAAGCAAGGCCGGTTCCTGTGAAGAACGCCCAATTCCTGTGAAGCTCGCCGCCCGTGACACTCTCACGTAATAATGAGTGGGGTTGTACACGCCCGAGCGTCTCAGGGGTGCCGGCCTCAGGCCCTGGGGCTCCCTCCCACACCTAGTGGCAGCACTTAGCTCCGCGCTGGTGAGAAGACTCGAAGACAAGAAGACTAGACTAGGTGCCGGACGCGGCCATTTGCTTTGGATCTCTTTTCTGTAGCCTTGCCTCTTGGATTTGGATTTAAGTTGAAGTTGAGCTTTTGTCGATGTGTGCGGGGGGTGCATTTTCTCGTTCAAGCGATTTCTTGCTGTCTGGTTCTTGCCTTGTTCTGGAGCTCACGCTCGCCACCTCCTCCTCGCGGGCCCCTCGCGAGCGGGGCTGGGCATAGCACGCGCGCCGCGTGCACCAACCGGCGCAGGAACCTCGCGAGGCCCACTCGGGCGAGTCAGCAGACCCTTCAGGAGCCCCGTGGCGGCTCTCGACCTTGCAATCCGATTCAGGGCCTACTCCAGCTAAGGTAAACCACAGCGGCAAAACCTGCCACCAGACTCGTGACCGACCAAAACGCACCCTCGGTTCAGCATAAAGGAGTAGAAGTCATGATTTGTTTACATGAGGGGCTCCCCCTCCCAAAATGCTCTCACAATGTTTAAGGGGCCACGCCCGAGTTTTTGCATACAGGGCAAAGCAGTAAGGAGATCAGGAATTAGCCAGATATGTCGCTCGCCGCGTCTTCCGCGTCGTCTTCGGACGCGCCGCTCGCGTCGCTGTCACCATCGTCAGCGTCGCTGCCACCTTCATCAGCGTCGACGTCCCCATCATCGACCACGTCGCCTCCGTCTGCAGAAACCACCACCGCGTCGTCCTCTGAAGTGAAGGCCCTGACCAACGAGTCCACGTTGTCCTCTACCCACCGCGCCAGGGTGACCCGAACGATTGTGGGTACGGGGGCGATGGCGGCGTCGAAGTCGAAGTCGGGGTTGGCATTCAGGAGGTGGCTAAAGACACGGGAGAAAGCGTGCTTAAGCAGGCCGCAGCTCCTCTCTTCCACGAGCCTGCGAGCTTCGTCTGATCGGGCCTCCAAGCGCGTCACCACATCAGTGAAGAAGCGAAGGTGACTGGCGTAGTCATTCACCTGGGGGTGGGGGGCGTTCGCATCACAGACATGGCCCAGAGCAGTGTTGGCCCTGTTCCGAAGATCCTGAAGCATGGGAGCGTGAACACGCTCCATCGTCCGCCTCTCCAGCACCTCCTCCCTGTTCTGCCACGCGACGGCCTCGGCGTCTTCAACCCGTTTCTGAAGCAGAAGCAGTTCGGCGCGGGCGGAGGCCAAGTCCGCCTGCGCTGTGGGCAAGGCAGGAGCCGTGGCCTCCCCACGCCTCTCTGCCTCGTCCAACCTGGGCCTGAGAGCGGCGGTCCTGCCCGCCGCCTCAGTTCCTGCAAGCGTCAGCTTCAGGTCGTACCGACCTTCAAGATCCGCGCGAACCCGGGCCACCTGGCGATTGACTTCCTCTTGGACCTTGGCCTCGCGAGCCCCGACGGCATCTTCCACCTGAGCGACTTGACGCTCCCTCATCTCCAATTGCTCGAGCTCAAGGCTGCGCTCCACGGCTTCTAGAGCCAGCGCCTCCTCGCGCTTCCTGACCTCCTCTTCCTCCGCGGGCGTCCCCCTCAGCGACGCAAGGGCGGATCTACGCGCCTCCACCTGGCGCTCGAGGGACGCGCCCTCCAAGCTTGGAGCTCCCACGCACGCTTCTCTGCAGCCTCGCGATGACAGTCAGCCTCGCGAGCCTCCTCCAAGGCCCGGGAGCGAGCTTCGCGAGAAATCTTGAGGGACGCATCGGCCTTCGCGTTGTCAAGATCGCGCTGGTAGCGGCCCAGGTTGACGGCCACCCTCAGCTTACGCCACTCCTCCGCTAGCCGAAGACCTTCAGCCTCAAGACGTGAGTCGACACCCACAAGTTCTTCGCCCAGCCGACTCATCGCGCCCATCGCCTCCTGGAAGAGCTCATGACGAATGATGCTCCGCCCGTGCTCGAACTCCAGCGCGCGCCCCACCTTGTCCCCCGTCGCCGGGGCTGACGGCGGGGCATGCGGTGGTACCCCCCTCTCGGCAGGGGGCTGGGGGCTGGTGCCGCTCTAGGCGCCGGCCCGACCTCGCGAGGAGCTCCGGCCGGACGGGGCCCGCCGCCTGAAGAAGAACCACAGGCCAAATCCAACCAGCTGCCGTCCATGACAAGAGGAGGGGTCCGGGGGATGCCCGCCATGCTCCAAGCTAGACCGTGGAGGAAGGGCCACGGGGCCGCAAATTCAAGGCACCAAGAAGGCGAGCGCACCCCCTCTGCCGGCCCCGCTCCGGGCGCGACGTACAAGCTCGGGGTACTCAAGGCCGACGGGGGTGCCGAGGAAGGCGGGGATTGCTTCACGAGGGACCCAACGGCCCTGGCAGAGGAGGTCCTGAAGAGCTAGCGTCAGGAAGGAAAGCAGCAATCAAGAAATCGCAAGACGCAGTACTTACTCGTCGACAGCGAAGTACTTTCGTCGATTCAACGGCCCGAAGATGCTGTTGCCACTCGGGGATCCTTTCCTCTTGCAGAGCTCCTCGAAGTCCACGCAAAGCCGACCGAAGCGCTGGAGGTGGCGGCCAGCGCGGGGCGAGGCCGAGGAAGAGCTTGGAGGAACAACTTCAGGGGTGCCCGGCTGTGGTGAACAGTCGGGTGTCGTCTCACCACGACCTCCCAAGGCTTTGACCTCGGGAACTGCATGCTGCGTCGCCTCAGTAACCGATGCCCCAGGGGACGACGCCCCAGGATCACCACGCAGCAAGTGCTCCTCAACACTTGGGCCACCGGCCTCCGTCAAAGCTCGCCCTCCTGCACCCTCACCTGGGGCGAGCTCGGCACCAGCGGCGAGGAAGGGAACCACGTGGACAGGGTTCTCGCGGGGCCCCACCAGGCCGTCCGGACGCAGCCCCCACTCGTCAAAGGGAGGCATGCTCCCTGCAAATTCATCCTTATTCTTACAGTGATACAGCAGACAGTTCTTTCCAGGCAAGTCATCCGGCAAAGGGACACTCGTCAGGACCTTGAGCACCATTTGCCGTGTCCCAAGAGGGAGCCCGGACTCCTGAAACCTCATATGGTCCTGACTGCTGAGCAAGGTCCACATCGGGCGAGAGTGGCGCTGAAGCGGGGCGATCCGGCGCTTGACGAATTCCTTCACCACCATCGGCGCGGTCATGCCACGGTCCTTCAACCTCCTCAACCTGAACCAGACGGGAGCAAGACGGGGGCTCACGAGCCTCTCATGGCTCCAGCCGGGGTGGGGGACGGCAGGCGCAGACGGGGCGTCAAGCAGGGGACTGAGTTCACTGGCGTCGACTAACACCCATCGTGTCTGAAACTCGCTCGTCGATGGAGGAAGCTCGAAGTCGATCCCCACGCCCGCTGTCGCGGCCACGGCCTGGAAGCTCACGCACCCCGAGCGTTGCCGGGGAGCAATCAGATGCAATGAGAAGAAATGGCGAAGGAGGGCCACATAAGGGGCAATGCCAACCATGGCTTCACACACATAGGCAAAGACGGCCAGGAGAGTCTCGGATTGGGGGTCGAGATGCAGCATGTGGATCTGATAATGCTCAAGCCCCATGTTGAAGAAGGCGGAGAAGGGAGGAAGCAGGCCAGCCCAAAGGGCGTCGAGAAAGATTCGGACCTCGGTGGCTGCCCGGGCAGTGCGGGCGCGAGATGCAGGCCACGCCACCGTTTTCCCCACTCGTTGAAGCTAGAAGCGAGCATTGGGCGCACCTTGTCCATGTCCTCGTCGTTAAGCACCAAGGACCGACCGACCGCAGGCTCGACGGTCGGGGGCGCACTCGACGGGGACAGGGGCTTCTTCCCCTTGTCTGCTTGCTTCGGCGCCATGGCGATAGAGCGGGCAGGAGGCAGGTCAAATTGGAGAGGGGAAGCAGCGTCTCGAGGAAGCAGAGAGATTGGGGAAGCAAGGCGCAGGCGGCGGAGGAATAACTGTGTAGGTTGCGGGAGCCGCGTAGCCAGGTGGATTCTAAGGCAGCGTGGAGAAGCGGAGACGCCCACGTCCAATCAACCACCACGCGTCAACCGAGGCCGCAGGCTTTTGGGGCCCGTCGTGCTCCGTACTTGACCTTTGGCTTCGCCTCGAAGCCAAGCCCGAGCGCGCCTTGGGCCCGGGGGCTACTGTCGGCGTTCTGGGAACGGGGGTCCCCAGACTTGCCTGCCTGCGGCCCACGGCGTGGCTATGCTAGCAGGTCGTATGGCCCATCTTCATCAACAAGGCGTTGAAGACCCTCGCGAGGGGCCAAGCCTCGCGGGGTGGATGACGCAAGACCTCCTCCGGAGCGGCCTCTCCAGGTGGGCTCGCGAGGAGCGGAGATATCAAAGCGGGGCAAACCTCTTGAGGCTTGCGTGACGTGAGCCGTGACGACCGACACCAGGCGGGCACCAGGCGGGCGCCAGTGCGTGCAGCGCAGGCCCGGAGTACCGAGGCATCAGGCAAAGGTTTCCATATCGGTGCAACAAGACCAAGACCAGCAGGACGGCAAGATGGAGATCCCCATGGAGCCCAAGACGGCGTTATCACCAGATCCTTTTGCAGGCGAAGACCACTTTTGTCAGGATAGCTTGTATTAGCTGACCCCTTTCAAAATTACCCGCCGTTGTTGGCTCCCTTCCCGCTCAATATTTGGGGAGAGGACCAGGGCCTATATAAGGAGAGCTAGCTACCATAGTAGAGGCATCGGATTAGATCCAGAGCCAACCCCTCGCCTCACACCAAACACAAGAACACCCCGACCTTGGGAGGCTGTTCCTCCCCTTGTACTGTTCATCATCAGCCCAAGAGGCAATCCACCACCACACACTGGAGTAGGGTATTACACCACAACGGTGGCCCGAACCAGTATAAATCTTGTGTCTTTCCGTGTTTCGAGTTCGTCGAGTCTGTCCGCAAGATCTTAGCGAGTTAGGGCATAGATCATTAGGGGGTTAAGATCTTCGCGCGCACCCCAGAGTTCGAACCTTAAGGGTTTTGCCGGAACCCCAGATCCGACAGTATCCACGGGTGCCTTCCATACCAACACTTTCCAAGGAATTTATTATTTGACAACATAAAGTAAATTTCTTTTTCATTTCGGGACTGGGCATCACTATTAGCGCCACACTCTCGTGTAATGACCAGTGAATAAACACTCATCTTGAGAATAACACATCTAGCATGGAAAAATATTGGCCACCCCCTGCCGCTTCATGAGCGGTACGGGCACACAAAAAGGAAATTCATTTTGAAAATTAGAGTTGGCACATACAAATTTACTTGGAACGACATGGAAATACCGCATATAGGTAGGTATGGTGGACTCATTTGGCACAACTTGGTTTAAGGATTTTGGATGCACAAGTAGTATTCCCACTTAGTACAAGGAAAGGCTAGCAAATAGATTGAGAAGCAACCAACCAAGAAACAAAAATTCTCATAAACGAGCATTAAGCATAACTAACACCGACTAATGCACCACAAGTAGGATGTAATTTCATTGCATAACTATTGACTTTCGTGCCTGCATAGGGAATCACAAACCTTAACACCAATATTCTTACTAAAGCATGATTACTCACCAACATGACTCACATATTACTATCATCATATCTCAAAACTATTACAAAGAATCAAGTTTGATATCCAATGATCTTCATGAATGTTTTAATTATATCCCTCTTGAATATCTATCACTTTGGGACTAGATTCATATATTACCATTGCTTATAAAAAGCTCTCAAATAAATTTAAGTGAAGAACATGAGCATAAAAGATTGTTCATCTCTCAAAATAATATAAGTGAAAAATCATAGAATTTCTTCAAAAATTTACTAACTCTCAAATTGATCTAAGTGAAGAATGAGGGTATTTATTTCAAAATTAAAGCACCACCGTGCTCAAAAAGATATACGTGAAGCACTAGAGCAATTCCATGGCTCAAAAATTTAAAGTGGAGTACATAGAGCAATTCTAACAAATCATAGCATCATTATGGCTTTCTCAAATATGTGTGTTTGATATGTCTCCAACGTATCTATAATTTTTGATTGTTCCATGCTATTATATTATCTCTTTTGGATGTTTCATATGCATTAATATGCTATTTTATGTTATTTTTGGGACTAACCTATTAACCTAGAGCCCAGTGCCAGTCTCTGTTTTTTCCTTGTTATTGAGCTTCGCAGAAAAGGAATACCAAATGGAGTCCAAACGGAATAAAACTTTCGCAATGATTTTTCTTGGACCAGAAGACACCCAGGAGACTTGGAGTTCAAGTCAGAAGAGCCACGAGGCGCGACAAGGGTGGAGGGCCCGCCAGGGGGTAGGGCGCGCCGCCTGAGGGAGTCCTGGACTAAGGGGTCCTCGGGCGTCCGGCCTGTTGGGTATGGGCCGGACTAATGGGATGTGAAGATACAAAGACCGAAGACTTTCTCCCGTGTCCGGATGGGACTCTCCTTGGCGTGGAGGGCAAGCTTGGCGACCAAATATGAAGATTCCCTTCTCTGTAACCGACTTTGTGTAACCCTAGTCCCCTCCGGTGTCTATATAAACCAGAGGGCTTAGTCCGTAGAGGAGATATACAATTATAGTCATACAGGTTAGACCTCTAGGGTTCTAGCCATTACGATCTCGTGGTAGATCAACTCTTGTAATACTCATATTCATCAAGATCAATCAAGCAGGAAGTAGGGTATTACCTCCATAGAGAGGGCCCGAACCTGGGTAAACATTGTGTCCCCCGTCTCCTGTTACCATCGACCTTAGACGCACAGTTCGGGACCCCCTACCAGAGATCCGCCGGTTTTGACACCAACATTGGTGCTTTCATTGAGAGTTCCACTGTGCCGTCCTCAAAAGGTTCGGTGGCTCCTTCAATCATCTACAACAATGCTGTCCAAGGGGAAGTCTTCCTCCCCGGAAAGATCTTCGTGTTCGGCGGCTTTGCACTGCGGGCCAACTCGCTTGGCCATCTGGAGCAGATCGACAGCTATGCCCCTGGCCGTCAGGTCAGATTCAGGAGCTTGAACTATGTCACGGATATCCGCGGAGACTTGATCTTCGACGTATTCGAGACCTCGGCAGCCGCTTCCCGTCACCACGATGAACATGACTTAAATCTGTCATCGGACCACCCCCAGGAGATAGCACCTGTGACTGCTCTGGCCTTAGATCCGGAGCAGATCGCGCCATCCAAAGACGGGAAGCTCAACCCCGCCACGGATGCAGCAGTCCCGGCGGCGTCAGAGCCGCACAAAGACGCAACCTCGAGTGGAATCTGTGTTACCGGAGCCTCGGACTCGTTTCTGGCTACAGGCTCCGAACCATGTGCGTCCACAAGCGCCGAGCTCGATCAGTCATCGATCATTGAATTCAGCTCCACCGACATTTTTCGGCACTCGCCTTTGGGCGACGTGTTAAACTTGTTAAGAGCACTATCCTTAGCGGGGGGCTCGCAGCCGAGCACTATCTGGTTCGAACTGGAGGCTGATGACGGGGAATTTCGCTTCCCACCCACCGCCCACTTCATAACCACTGTCGAAGACCTAACTTACATGCTTGATTACGGCTCTGAAGACAACAACGCTATGGACAACGATGCCGGAGAAGAGGAGGCCCAAAACCCGCGTTTACCGGACGTTGGACGGCCACCTCCTCGTATGATGTATACATGGTGGACACACCTAAGGAGAACAAGTGCAATAACAAGAAGGATCCAGTCGAGGATAAACCTCCTGAGATACCACCAAAGCGCCGGCGTCAACGGCGCCGCTCAAAATCACGCCGCAGCAAAGATGGTAACACCAGCACAGGAGAAGATAATACTCCGGACGGTGCCGAAGATAACGAAGACCCCGTTGAAGCAACTTCCGAACAGGAGGAACGGGAAACTGGGCAAGTTAGCCCTCACGAACAGGCCATAAACAAGGACTCGGAGGATAGTAATTACCTTCCACTCTCCGAGGATGAGGTGAGCCTCGACAACGAGGATTTTATCATGCCTAAGGAACCTCTCGAGCAGGAGCGCTTTAAGCGCCAGCTAATAGCCACTGCAAGGAGCCTGAAAAAGAAGCAGCAGCAGCTTCAAGCTGATCAAGATCTGCTAAATGATAGATGGACTGATGTCTTGGAAGCCGAAGAATACGGCCTTAAGCGCCCAGCCAAAAGTTACCCGAAGCGCAAATTGCTACCTCAGTTCGATAATGAGGCACTGGAGCCCGTACCATCATCGCGCAATGCGGCTGACCAACCACCATGCAGTCGGGATAAAGTAGCAACTAAAGCCGAATACCAGCCCGCCCCACCTCGTCGTAAAGGCAGAGACAAAACAGCTCGGGGTCATACATATGACCTTCGGCAGGACCTCAACAGTAGAGCAGGAAATACCAGATCGATCTATGGATCGCGGGGACGCGCCTCGACACGCGCCGACGGCTATCTATTCGGACGTGACAAGCCTAGTCATGCCTGGGCCGAAAACCGCAGACGGACTCCATCGGAGCTACGTCGCAAGTTGGCCCGATATAGAGGCGCTGCACACCCTCTTTGCTTCACTGACGAAGTAATGGAGCACGAATTCCCAAAAGGGTTTAAACGCATGAATATCGAATCACATGATGGAACAACTGATCCCGTGGTATGGATCGAGGATTTTCTTATCCATATCCATATGGCTCGCGGAGACGACCTTCACGCCATCAAATACCTCCCACTAAAACTCAAAGGGCCAGCTCGGCACTGGTTAAACAGTCTGCCTGAAAACTCTATTGGCAGCTGGGAGGATTTGGAAGACGCCTTCCGCGACAACTTCCAAGGTACATATGTCCGGCCACCGGATGCCAATGACTTAAGTCACATTGTCCAGCAGCCCGGAGAGTGAGCGAGGAAGCTCTGGACTAGGTTCTTAGTTAAAAAGAACCAAATCATCGACTTTCCAGATGCGGAAGCCCTAGCGGCCTTCAAACACAGCGTCCGGGATGTGTGGCTCGCCCGCCACCTCGGTCAAGAAAAACCAAAATCCATGTCAGCCCTTACTGCTCTGATGACCCGCTTTTGCGCGGGAGAAGACAACTGGCTCGCTCGTAGAAGCATCAGTGCCAGCGATCCGGGCACTTCGGAAGTTCGAGACGGCAATGGCAAGCCACGACGCAGTAAACACAAATGCCGCAATGATAACGAAAGAACGCACGACACAGCGGTCAACGCCGGATTCAGCGGCCCCAGACCCGGTCAACGGAAAAAAGCCATTCAAGGCAAACAGAGACATACCATCCAATTTAGACAAGATATTGGATCGGCCCTGCTAGATTCATGGCCACCCCGATAAACCAGCTCACCATACCAACAGAAGTTATTGGGTCTTCAAGCAGGCCGGCAAGCTCAACGCCGAAACAAGGGGAGGAGGCCGCCCGGTGATAGCGACGACGAAGAGACTCACCAACCAAATACCGGGGGTCAGAAGCAATTTCCCCCCGAAGTAAAAACAGTGAACATGGTACACATGACACACAACTATACAGGGGAGTAGGAGAAGCACTCCCTCCGGACTGAGGATCATACTACGGCGACCTCAGCCGAAGTACAAAGCGGTCTTATTAAACCGCATACCTTGTCGGCCATAAAGCCACCGGTCTCCATTCAACAGGATCGACCAATTTCGGAGCTGGACTAGCAGTTCGGCTTCCGCCGTCTGCCTCATATACCTGCGAAATCTATACCGCGCATACATAACTATGCACTTAAGATACCCTGGGCATCGGCGGAAGCACAATGCGGACGAGCCGAAAGTACTCCCATAACCTCTTTTTTCTTTTCTAACTACTCTTTCTTTTTCATTATCCTTTACCACAGGTCGCGCAAAGGCTGGTCATCACACGGACTCTATCGGAGTTCGGGTTCGTAAATTCACCAAAAGGCTACTCCTGATAAGGAGCTCCTTCACCGAGGAAAGGCGGCGCAGACGTGCAATAGGAGGTCCAAAACAACTTTTGTAGACCGCACTCTTTATTTTGCGAGCCTGTAAAGTGCCTGTTTGCTCAGCCGTCGACCCCTGGCATGTCAAATAGCCAGGGTTGTGGCGTTATTATCTATAAAATGAAGATTGGCATGACACTCAGGTTCCAGTGAACATAATCCGTATTCGGTATTCACTTTTCTATATAGAACCTAATTTTGTTCCTTTGGTTGTTTCACACACGCGCCCCGACATAACTTGCCAGGGGCTTGGTATGGGAACAAAATGAGTTGCCAATAAAGTCCGAATAGCTTTATAGCATACTTCGGCGTCGCGAGTTCGGCCTTATATGCATCAGCTCCGAATCATGTCTTGGGTCAATAGTTGGGTTGCCCGGCTCTTGTGCTTACTACCTTACGTTCCGCTCTATCGGCTAGGGTAGTAAAGGGAGAACTATTGCGGTTGTGTTTCCGGTTAATCCGGCCAAACACCTCAGTAGAGAAAGCCGAAAACTGACTGTCATGATGCAGCGAGAGCTGGTCAACCACTCGATGACTTAACGGAATCTTTCGCTGTCGGCGGGAATCGACACCTATGGAATCACTGGGATTCCTTCTATGGTTGGCGGGCGCGGGGTTGTGCAAAGAGCGGGTCTGACAGGAAGCACACGGATCGTTTACCCAGGTTCGGGCCGCGGAGATGCGTAATACCCTAGTCCTGCTTTGGTGGATGTATTTGAGTGTTCTTGTGTTCTTGAGCTAGCTACGGGGTGCAACTCGCCCAAAAGGTCCGAATCCCTCTCCTGGTCGCCTCGGGCCTCCTTTTATAGGCAAAAGGGGTTGCCACAGTGGCACACAGGAGGTGGAAAGGTGTACAGTCGATGATTCTATCCTCTGGCCCCGTCGGACAAATGCATTTAATGCACAATCGACGTGCCCCTCTTGCTTTACCGGGGACGGCAAGGAAGCACGTCCCAGCTGCGGCCACCTCGCCTGGCTTCGACACGCGTCCGAGCTGACGAGGTGTCATGGCGCCACGTTGGCTGGCTACTGGGCTGGCGCGGTGGTGGAGCCTTCACGAAGACCTGCATGCCACCACGCAGGTGCTTGCTGAGTCGGTCGTGGAGGCCGCTCGTCGCCACGCAAGTGCCTGCTCAGCTGGTTGAGCTGGCAGCTGCATGGGGACGGCGGTGGAGCCTTGGCAGACGCGGGCCTGACCGCGGCCCTGTAGGTGTCTTTGGCAAGGGCTTTGCCGGGGCCCCGACAAGGGTCTTGCCGTGGCATCTTTGTCTTCCCCGGCAAGCGTCTTGCCGGGGGTCTCGTGGATTTCCTCGACTAGGATCTCGCCGAGGGTCGTTGTCTTCTGATCCTCATCTGATCTTGCGTGTTTATGATCTTGACGAAGATCAGCATGCCACCACAGGGGCACCTCCCGAGCCTTAGTTCCAATAGAGTTGGTTGGTGGTGTTGGAACCCGCGGGCTCAAGGGTGGCCTGCTCTGCTGGCATTGGGCAAGTTACCCCGGCAAGGCTCTTGCCGGGGCCGCGGAGGCTGCCCCGGCAAGGGCCTTGCCGGGGGAGTCCACCTCGCCCTCTTGCTCTGGGTCTTGGCGTTGCCTCTGATCGCCTTGTGCCTTCGGCTTCCCTCCTCTGCCCTGCTTAGTGTGGCCGTGGGCGCGGCTCCGACTATCCGTGCACAAGTAAAGGGGTAAAAAAGGAGTGCCACTACTTTTGTACACCGACAGGAGCCCCCGGGCCGGGGCCACACATAAGCGCGACACGTTGTTGGGCCAGGCCCAGAACGGTGCGCGGGCAGGCGGGGCGGGATTTTTACCGCGGTACTTCTTGTCCGCTACGCTTCCCCACGATCTGCGTTGAACGCGTGACGTGGAGGGTCGTGCGTGACGTGGGGGTCATGCGTGGGGCGATTCTTGCATGCATGCGTCACATCGTGGTAAAGAGGCGGATCGCGCCTTCCCCATGAAAAGAGGGAGGCGCAGAGGCGCGACTCATTTACTAAGTGGACTCGGGTCATGGTCTTCAAGGCGCTCGCGCCCCATGATCACGGGGTGGGGAACGGTCGCCTCACCCGTCCCCTCGATCCTGCTCGCTCGCCACATGTCCCCCATGCCAGTGGCGGGCGGTGGCGGCGGGAAACCGGGCCGTCGTTGATTGGAGCGGCGGGTGGGTCCCGATTCCCTGCGCCCCCGATGTTTGGATTGGTTGAGTGGGGCGGCCGAGCCCCAACCCCGCCTCTTTATAAGGAGGGAGAGGGGGGCGTCACCCCACATTCTTCCAGCATCCATCTCCTTCCACTTCCGCTCCTTTCTTCCATCTGCCATGGCGAGAGGGGGCGCAGGCCCTTCAGCGGTGGCGGCGAGGGTCGCTGCTCGACGGCGCGTCCCCCCCCCCCAAGAGCTCGTGGCGGCGGAGCCGGCCACGAGGGGAAGGGGGAGGGCGCGAGGCCGAGGTCGCCGCGGCGCTCGGTGGAGAGGAGGATGGGGTGGCGCACCGGCCTCGCCTCCGCCAGCGATACCTCCCCCGATGGAGGGCCACGTCGGAGATTAGCCCCATGAGTTCTTCATGAGGCTGCGACGGCCACCGCGTCGTCGTCTTCGTCTTCCTACCCCATTTGCTCGGGAAATGGAGCTCGATCCGCCCCAGACCCTCAGGTTGCACATGAGGGGCTGCGGAATGGCGGCACGCGGGTCGACGTCGACTTCCCCGCTCCTCATGTCATGTACCTCCGTCGCGGATGGAAGACATTTGCTCGTGTCCACAGCCTGACTGCGGGGCTCGTTCTCTACTTCAAGTTAATGGAGAACGGACTGCTCTCCGTCAAGGTCTTTGGACATCTTGGAACTCGTCTGAAGTGTTGCGTGGAGAGCTCCTTCGACGATGAAGATTCCTCCTCAAGCGGGAGTGACGAGGAGGATGGCGACAGCGACGATGAGGGCGTCGAGCGGCGGGACGCCGACCCCGACTGATCGCGTTGCCCCTCCCTCAGCCACGTGCCCTGCCGAGGGCCTTCCTCATCAAGCTCTCCATCGGCGCGTTCCCCGCCGCCTCCTTGGGCGGCTGGCGTAGGAGGGTTGGAGAAGGCGAAGAAGGCGGGTGACGGCCGTCAATTCAGAGTACGCGGGCACCAACGCCTTCGTCGCGTATTGCCGGCCCGCTGCCTCATCTTCCAGCTCCCCTCCCGGCACCGGGACATTTGAAAGGATCGAGAAGAGGTGTCTTGGGAGGGGGGTGAATAGACTCTAATCAAGAAAAGTTGCAGTTTTTAATTTCTCTTAAGTTAATGTGGAGTTTTTGGCACAAGTTTAAACATTCACAATACATATCTAGCAAGCATGCAAGCATACAAGAGTATATGAGCAGCGGAAAGTAAAGCATGCAACTTGCAAGAATGTAAAGAGAATGGATTGGAGTGTGCAAACGCAATTTTGAGACACGGAGATTTTTTATCCGTGGTTCCGATAGGTGGTGCTATCGTACATCCACGTTGATGGAGACTTCAACCCACGAAGGGTAACGGTTGCGCGAGTCCACGGAGGGCTCCACCCATGAAGGGTCCACGAAGAAGCAACCTTGTCTATCCCACCATGGCCGTCGCCCACCAAGGACTTGCCTCACTAGGGTAGATCTTCACGAAGTAGGCGATCTCCTTGCCCTTACAAACTCCTTGGTTCAACTCCACAATCTTGTCGGAGGCTCCCAAGTGACACCAAGCCAATCTAGGAGACACCACTCTCCAAGAAGTAACAAATGGTGTGTTGATGATGAACTCCTTGCTCTTGTGCTTCAAATGATAGTCTCCCCAACACTAAACTCTCTCTCATAGGATTGGATTTGGTAGAAAGAAGATTTGAGTGGAAAGCAACTTGGGGAAGGCTAGAGATCAAGATTTATGTGGTTGGAATGGAATATCTTGACCTCGACACAAGTGTAGCTGGTTCTCTCTCAGAAAATATGTATTGGAAGTGTAGGCATGTTCTGATGGCTCTCTCCATGAATGAAGAGTGGGTGGAGGGGTATATATAGCCTCCACACAAAATCTAACCGTTACACACAAATCACCAAACTCGGTGAGACCGATTTGGTTCATAATGTGACCGTTAGGTGTTTCGGTGGGACCGACATGTCAACTCGGTGGCACCGATATCATTAGGGTCAGGGCATAACGTAATCTCGGTGTGACTGATTACACAAACTCGGTGGGACCAATTTTGGTAATAGTCAAACAGAGAGTTGGTCAGGCAAACTCGGTGGGACCGATTCGCTCATCTCGGTTAGACCGAAACGTTACGAAGGGGTGACAGAGAGTTTGTATTGCAATCTCGGTGCGGCCGATTGAAATTTTGGTGAGACCGAAATTATTGCAATAGGCAACAGAGAGTTTGCAATCCCATCTCGGTGAGACCGAGATCCCTATCGGTGAGACCAATTTGATTAGGGTTTCTAGCAGTGGCTATTTCAAGATAACTCGGTGGCGCCAGATAGAAAGAATCGGTGGGTCCGAGTTTGACTTTTAGGTTTGGGACATATATGGATATGAGAAAGTGGCTGAGGGCTTTGGAGCATATCACTAAGCACTTTGAGGAAGCAAGCCATTAAGCAACACCTCATCCCCTCTTAATAGTATTGGCTTTCCTATGGACTCAATGTGATCTTGGACCACTAAAATAGAAAATGTAGAGTCCTGAGCTTTGAGCTTGAGCCAATCCTTTGTCTTCAGCATCTTGAAAGGGTTCCACATCGTCTAGTCCATGCCACTCCATTGTTGAACTCATCTGAAACATACTAGATAGAAGCTTTAGTCTAACAAGAGATATGTTGACATTAATTACCAAAATCACCCAGGGAGCACTTGTGCTTTCAATCTCCCCCTTTTTGGTAATTGATGACAAGATACATCAAAGCTTTAGATAAAGATATAGAGAACAACAAGTAAAGCTTTGGAAAGACATGTAACATGCATAGGCTCCCCCTATATGTATGCAGTCATGTAAATATGGAAAATAGGAGCATGTGAATGCATAAGCATGACAGAGTAATCCATGTGTTACATGTATCTTGGCCATATGCATCAGAGCAACTGATTTGAATATAGGAAATGTAACTTCATGCTCATGAGTCCTTCTTGCAAACAATATGTACAACAGCAAGAGATCCTCATACACATGACTGTGATGCATATACTTACCTTGTGGTCTTGAGTTGGCTTAGAAGAGAATGAACCTGAGTAAACAAGGTTAGATAACATAGATACATCTACTAGCCGGAGCAAACAAAAGAACCACAAAAGTACCCAGACTGGGATGACATGTATAAAGTGAGTACTGAGTACTCTGTTGATATAGACATGTCCCCAAAAGTAAATATGTGCAATAAAATCAGAGATTTCCTTCCCTTAGATGTCTTGCTCCCCCTGAATCTTGCATGGGATATTGGGAGAAGATATGGAACAGAAAATCAGAGCAAAAGAAAAGAAATAGAGCTAATAGAGCTAATGCAAGCAATGAAATATGAACATGTCTTTCCCCTCTTAAAGACATGTAATTTCTCTCCTCTTGAACACCAAGCATCTGGGGTTTCTTACACTCTCCCCTGAGTATTCTCTCCCCCTATAGGAATGATTTAGCTTAAGCTTTGATGTAATCTCTCTCTCCCCCTTTGACATCAATTTCCAAGAAGGGCTCTTCTGGATGTTTATTTCAAGAAGGGTTTGGTCCTTGAGTCTCAAAGCAAAGTAGCAAGTCGAATATGATGCTGGTAGAGGACAAGAGTCATTGAGTGGAGCTGGAGCAAAAAGACTGCAGGAATAAGCGGCAAGTTGTCTTTCCTGTAGTGAAATCGGTAGCACCGGGTTGTGTGCTTCGGTGGCACCGAGAGAATTCGGTTGGGCCGAAGAAAACAAACCGGTGTAACCGAGTCCATCACAGAGAGAACACTTGTCACCTCAGCTCACTAGGCACTTAAGATCTCACAAGGATTTGCAAGGAATTAGCTAAAAGATTTGCAATGAATTTGATGCAGAAAATGCAGAACAAGAAGAAATAAAAAGATTTATATGAAGTTTTTTTTGGAAGGGGAAACACATATGCACGAGACAAATGCAAGAGGAAACACAAGAGAACTTCATCTAGAATTGGGCGGTGACAAGGTCACCTATGTTTGAGTATATTGACATGAGAGCCAAGTGAGATCACTTGATCTTTGGTCATACTTATCGTTTAAGCTCAAAATGGGGTCACCATTTTTCGTTTAAGCATCTTGATGTATTCACATCTTGTTGAGTTGCTTTGCCCCATGATTTGGAGTAAAGCTTCTCTAAGATGGAATAACATACCTTGGGTGATGGTGTTGATCTAGATCATGTAGTTGAACTTGTGTGGGTTGCTCAAGGTTGATGTAGCTCATCGAGAGTTGGGAGCACCACTTGGAATTTGAGTTCATCTTCCTACATGGGTTAGCTTTGCAAGGAAGAACACTTGTTCCAAAATTACAATCATAAATCTTAATGTAGAATTTGTCAAAGGTTATGTTTGAAGAGTTTTGTGTTTCCTTGTCTTCATCCATCATTGTGTAGAGCCTTGATGATGTAGAGATCGCTCAAGATGTGAGTGAGTTGCAATATCATGGATTTAGATTCATCCAAGCACCTACAAGGGTTAGATAGCATGCAAGGGTGCAGGAATATCCAAGACATATAGATAGCGTCATGAAAGAAATATCAAGGATTAGTCAAAGACTCATGCCTTGCATGTATCCAAATAGAGTTCCTACTCCAAGTTTGAAGCATCAATGATGTTCAATTCACCTCTCAAATGTCAAAAGACTTTCTCATCAAGCGGTTTGGTAAATATATCCGCTAATTGCTTATCGGTGCGAACATGCTTAAGATCAATGTCCCCTTTGGCAACATGATCTCGAATGAAATGATGACGAACTTCAATATGCTTAGTTCGAGAATGTTGCACGGGATTGTGAGAAATCTTAATAGCACTTTCATTGTCACAAAGAAATGGAACACGTTTCACATATATCTCATAATCTTTAAGAGTTTGGGTCATGCAAAGTAATTGAGCACAACATGATCCAGCAGCAATGTATTCCGCTTTGGCGGTGGATAAGGATACCGAGTTTTGTTTCTTGGAGGACCAAGACACAAGAGATCTACCAAGAAATTGACAAGTACCCGAAGTGGACTTTCTATCAACCTTGTCTCCGGTATAGTCCGAATCGGAGTAACCAACAAGATCGAAAGAAGACCTCTTAGGATACCAAATGCCAAAATTTGGTGTGTGTATTAAGTATCTCACTATCCTTTTCATAGCCTTAAGATGACACTCTTTAGGGGCCGCTTGATATCGTGCACACATGAACACACTTAGCATAATATCAGGACGAGAGGCACATAGATATAACAATGAACCAATCATAGAGCGGTAAACTTTTTGATCAACCGGTTCACCATCCTTAGTCAAGTCAAGATGTCCACTAGTAGGCATGGGTGTCAACATACCTTTGCATTCTTGCATATTGAACTTCTTGAATAAGTCCTTGGTGTACTTTGTTTGAGAAACAAAGGTACCTTCCTTAGTTTGCTTGATTTGCAAACCGAGAAAGAATTTGAGTTCACTCATCATAGACATCTCAAACTTCTCCGACATTAGCTTTCCAAACTTCTCACTAAAATGAGGGTTAGTTGAACCAAACATAATATCATCAACATAAATTTGGCACACAAATAGTTCTCCATTAACCCTTTTAGTAAAAAGAGTAGAATCAAATTTTCCAATTTCAAAGCCTTTTTCAATAAGGAACTTGGTCAAGCATTTATACCATGCTCTAGGAGCTTGTTTAAGACCATAAAGGGCTTTGTGAAGTTTGTAAACATGATTAGGTTTCTTAGGATTGACAAAGCCGGGAGGTTGCTTAACATAAACTTCCTCCTCAATTTCACCATTTAGAAAAGCACTTTTAATGTCCATTTGGTACAAGGTGATATCATGGTGATTAGCATAAGCAAGTAAGATGCGAATGGACTCAAGTCTAGCAACGGGAGCATATGTCTCACCATAGTCCATACCTTCGACTTGAGTGTAGCCTTGGGCGACTAGGCGTGCTTTGTTGCGGACGACTTGACCATCTTCATCTTGCTTGTTGCGAAACACCCATTTGGTACCAATGATGTTGTGGTTGTTGCCGGGCTTCTCGACAAATGTCCATACTTGATTTCTCTCAAAGTTGTGTAGCTCTTCATGCATACCGTTTATCCAATCCGGATCTTCCAATGCTTCTTCAACCTTCATAGGTTCAATGCTAGAGATGAATGAGTAATGTTCACAAAAATTAGCCAAACGAGTTTTAGAGCGAGTGATTCTCCCGGTTTGGATATCATTGTAGATTTGCTCGACGGGTTGATCTTTTGCGATTCTTGCTCAAAATCGTGGGAGCTTTGGCTTAGCTCGGGGTGGAACATCTTCTTCATCTTGTTCTTCTTCTTCGCCTTCTTCATTGTTGATGTTGTCATTATCTTGTCGTGATGGAGAAGGAGGTTGTTGATGTTCATCTTGGTGTGCTTCCTCGTTTTCTTCGTCTTGGTGCGTCCCACTTGTGGATGCTTCCGTATCAATTCTTCATTCACTTTGTCGTGAGGTAGAAGCTTCCACTTGGACGGACGAGGTACTCTCCTTCACCTCCGTTGGATGAATCTTGCCAATAGGAAAGTCTTGAATTGCTTCCGAAGGGTCTTTGTCTCCTACATCAATTGGCAATTGCTCTACTTGCGAGCCATTAGATTCATCAAACTTCACATCTACCGTCTCTTCAACCTTTCGGGTGAAATTGTTGTAGACACGGTAAGTGTGAGAGTTTGAGCCATAACCAAGTAGGAAACCTTCATGAGATTTAGGAGCAAATTTAGAATGACGACGCTTATCAAGAATGTAGCACTTTGAGCCAAATACTCGAAAGTATCCATCTTGGGGTTTGTTACCGGTGAGGAGTGTCGGGTGGTAGGTGCGACATATGCCAACGGGTGGCTTATCATTGTGGGTGCCAATAAGATGTCGCCGGTGCCTGGAAATGGGATGAGGAGAAGACATGCACGCCGGCGGATCTTACCCAGGTTCGGGGCTCTCCGGGGAGATAACACCCCTAGTCCTGCTCTGCGGGGTCTCCGCATGATCACTAGATCAGGAAAAGTAGCTACAATTGCTCCTAGAGCTATTGGGTTCAAGGGGGAAGAAGAACAAGGCTAGCTCTTACTTCTCTCTCTCTCTATGGTGTGTGTGTGTTATGCTCAGAAGCCAACCCTTTGCATGGGTGCCCCGGGGGGTTTATATAGGCCTACCCCCCGGGGGTACAATTGTAATCCGGCTGGGCTCTGGTCACGGCCGTCAGTCTCTACGCTCGCCGGCTTCTCCGCCGGCTGTTGGGACCCGCCGACTAGTGGGTCCCGCCGGCTGCCGGCCTCTTGGTCGACAGGCCGGCCCCACCGCCTAGGATCTTGTCGGCGGCTGCTTACTGTAGCCTCGCCCCTGATGAGGAGGGCTTCGTTGAGGTAATCGTGGCTACAGTGGGCCGCCTCGAGGGCCCTCACTGTAGCCTTACCTCGTCTTGTCTCCTTAATGTGGCGCATGCTTCCAGGGAGGGGGTAGCCGACTTCTGCGGGCCGGCTACGCCCTGGGCTGACTGGGGGAAGCCGGGCCGCCTCCGCGCCTCTCTCTGGCTGAAGGGGCCCGCCGCCCATGGGCCGTACCGGCGTCTGTCGTGGGTGACGTCGAGGCCAGCATGGCTACAGTGCCGAGCCGGACGGGGGATGGTCCTCCCGTACAGCGTCTTGTGGCCATGCCTGCCTCGGGCTTCGGGGGTAGTGGGCCGCACTGTGGCCACACCCGTCTTGTCACCGTTATGTGGCGTAGCTTTGGTGCTTGCGGTCTTGGCCGGCTTCTTGAAGTCGGCATCCTTTACGGCCGGCTTCCTGGAGTCGGCCACCCCGTGGTTATCCTTGGGGGGGGGGAGGTTGCTGTGACTGGGCCGCCTTCCGCGAGTCGGCTTCAGAGGTAGCCGGCCAGGGAAGGTGGTCCAATGCTTGGAGTGCTTGAAGGCCCAAAGGCATGATAATTTTTTTGGAAGAGCCAGGGGCAGTCGGTCAGGCTACCCGTGGCCATTTACTCCGACAGTAGTCCCCGAAGCTGATTGGGCTTCGAGGTTGGGTAGGAGTCGAGAAGCTCGGTCAGCTTCCTATCTTGACAAGTCGGCAGCTGGGAGCTGGCTTTGGTTAGGCGCGCCGCCTTGTTCGAAAACTCCGGAGTCGGAGGGCGGGAGCTCGCCAGTGCGTGCACCGGGCCGCGGGCCGGCCACTTGCCGTCTACGAACCACGTGGCCTCTCTCGGCCAGAAAGCCTGCCAGCCCACGCGTGCGACGGGACGTCGCCGCAGGGCGGGGGCCCGCCACGTCCACGCCCGGGCCCAGGCGCGGATTCTCTGCAGCCCGAAACCGCCCACACGTCTCCTTGCGGCAGTTTCGGCATGCCTTTAGGGCGTAATAATCGCGAGGCGTGGGGGGAGTGGGTGCAGTTAATCCCATGTCTCACCCCACGTCCGGCCTCCCCGGCCTCACCTCGCAAAGCTATAAGTAGGGGGAGAGGGAGAGCGGCAGGCTCTCGCACGCTCGTCCTCCTTCCACCATCTTCTTTCTCCTACCGTTTCTTGCGACAGCGCCTCGCCGCCGCGCTCTTCCACTACTCGTTCCTCCGCCACCGCGCTCGTTTTCACCATGCCTCCCGCCACGGAGCAATATGGCGGGGATTGGGACGGCTCCAACGTCCACGAAGATCACATCGAGTTCCTCCGCAAGACGCGGCGGCTGCCCAGCGCGGACAAGGTGGAGGTTCGTCTCGCACCAGCGAAGGAGCTTACGCCGGAGCCGCGGGAGGGTGAGCGGGTGGTCTTCCGCTCGCATTTCTTGCGCGGAATCGGCCTGCACGTGAGCGCCTTCTTCCGCTCTTGGCTCGAGTTCTACCAGCTCCAGCCGCACCACCTCACCCCGAACGTGGTGGTGCTGCTGTCTGCCTTCGTCACCCTGTGCGAAGGCTACCTCGGCGTCCTCCCCACCCTCGAGCTCTGGGGGAGTTCTTCCAGTCCAAGCTGGGCACGCGCTCGCAGGGCGTGCCGGCTCAGACTGGCGCCTTCATCGCGGTCCGGAGGGTGGCTGCCGACAACCCCTTCCCCATCATCACGCTGATCCAGTCGGTGAAGCTATGGCAAAACTCGTATTTCTACGTCAGAAGCATCGCCCCGCAGGGCGACTACGTCAACCTGCCGGCTTACGTAGCCGGCCCACCGGCGGGCAGGCGGCCCCAGTGGTCCTACCGGGCCGTGACTCTGACACCGGCTGGGTCCGCAGCCGTTGCCCGAGTGCGAGTGATGACCCAGTCGGAGGGCTTGACGGGGCCCGACCTGCTGGCCGCCTTCGTCACGCGCCGGGTACTTCCGCTCCAGAGCCGTCCTCATCTGATTTGTCAGATGAGCGGCCAGCTCGATCCGAGCCGGATGTGCACCAAGGACATGCCACACGAGGAGGTTGCCTATATGGTGAACTACCTCCCGAACTGCAAACTCTCTGAAGAGTGGCAGTTCGGCAAGGAGCCATATAGCCGAGCCAATCCACCGCCCACGGTATGCTCTCCTCGTCTCTTTTTTTTCTCTTAGCTTTGTCGCCGAGTTCCTTTGGTCGACTCTGACTAGTCGGCTTGTCTTCGACAGAGTCCTCTCCTTCGGCCTGCCAGCAGGTCGGATGCGGAGCGCCGATTCGTCCCCGACCGTATGCAGCACGACCTGGAGGACCCCGACTTGGGGGCGGCCGCTATGGACGACAACACCGAGCCGGTGGTGGCCAAGCAGGCGGCTCCGGGCATCGAGTCACCTTCGACGACTAGCCGGACGACGATGAGGCCGAAGTCGTCCCGCGCCGCCGGCCGGCGTCTGGACGTGGCGCGGGTTCCTCCGCTGCACCGCCTGCTCGGGGCGGAGGGCAAAAGCGTCACGCCGCCCAGGGTTTGTTCGGCAGTCGGACGAAGAAACCCAGGGGTGGGGCGGCAGCAACCAGGCGGGAGGAGGCGGCCGCGAAGGCGGCTCGCTTCCGCAAGACGGTGAAGCAACCACAGACTGTGTCGGCGTAAGTTCGAATTCTTTTGTATACTCTTTTTTCTTTCTTTTCTCTGGTGGTTCCTGAACCCTTGTCTTTTTCTCCAAACGACCAGAGCTCTGTTGTCGCTTGAGCGGGCGGCTGCCGCCTCCGTTGTCGAGTCGCCGAAGGGGTCTGGGAGCACCACTCGCCGCGTGGACCCCCGTGCCGACCTTCAGGAAGCGACAGAATGGAACGCGCGGGAGGCGCGGGAGGAGCGGGAGGCGCGAGAGGCGGAGGCACGGAAGGCGGCCGCCGCCCAGGCGGCGCAGGAGGAGGAGGCCGCGAAGGCGCTCGCCGACGCCGCAGCCAAGGCCCAAGCGGAGGCTGCAGCTGCGGCGGCGGCAGAGGAGGCCTTGATGGTCACCCCGCTGTGCGTCGCAGCGCCTGGGGCCCTGGAGCCCTCGCCAGAAGGAGCCGGCGGCGACCAGCCAGGGCTGGAGAGGGACGACGATGTCATCGTCCTAGAGAGGGCACCGGTGCCGACCCCGCCTACTGGGGCGGCTCAAGGCGGCCGGCCTGATCTGCCGCCTGCGCAGTCGGCGGGGGGCGAGCCGGCCACGAGGACTGAGCTGGTGGTCCGGATGCCGCCGAGCCGGCGCGCGGGGAAGGCTGTGTCAGAGCCACAGAAGGCCGCGTCGGAGCCGCAGCCGGTCGTGGGCTCCAGCTCGTCGGCCCAGGATGTGGAGGTGGCCAGTGCTACCTCGGGGTGGACGCCAGGCGGAGGGACGGCCGTGATGAACGTGGCCGCGCAGGACGTCCGGACCCGGCTCCAGGCCCAGGCTACGGCGCTGAGGCAGTTCACCGACGAGTTCCTTGCGACGCGGGTGGGCATCCGGGTTAGTCTTCCCATCTTGCTTCTTCTTGATCTTGATTTCTTCCATGGGGGCGCGTCAGCGCACCCACTGGGTGTAGTCCCCGAGTTCCGAGTCGGCTGCTGAGCAGGCGGCTTGGAACTTCTTAGTGGATTTGGCTTTGCTATTCTTGTTCTTACTTCGATCTTCTGTCTATCTTGCAGGACTACCACAATCTTCGTGCGGCCGCCTTCAACTCCCAGGCTCGGGAGCTGACCCAGAAGACCGCCGACCTTACTGAGAGCCGGGGTACGTGCTTTGTTCTTTATCTCATGTGGGGGCGCGTCAGCGCACCCACTGGGTGTAGTCCCTGAGATTCTGGCCGACTGCTGAGCAGTCGGGTCGGATCTTCTTAGACGACTTCCTCTTATTGTTCTTTCTTTTTCTGCCGTCTCTGCAGCGGCCAACACCGATCTGAGGGCACAGCTGGGAGAGTCTCAGACTGCCCTTTGTGCCAAGGATGCCGAGCTCGCCGCCTTGGTGCAGGAACGCGACCGCCTGGCCAAGAAGTTGGCCGACCAGGAGGAAGGCCACAAGGCGGCTCTGAAGGCGGTGCAGGACCGCGAAGCCGCCCTCCAGGCCGAGTACGAGACGGAGGCGGCTGGCTGGGCTGAAGCAAGGCAAACTCTGATCTCTGGCTATGGTCAGATCGAAGATCAGGTTGACGGTAAGCCGCCTACTTCTTCGTCCTTTCTTGCCGTCTGCCGCTTTTGGCTCGTTTTCTGACTTGGTGTTCTTTTCTTCTTTTCATATTCTTTCTTGCACAGAATATTTCCCTGGCTATTCTACCGCCGCCAACCAGATCATCGAGGCCCGCCGCCAAGCGCGAAGGCAGGCTGGCTTCGAGATTTCGCCAACCGTCGGCCGTTCGCTGGAGGAGCAGCTCTTGGCGATCCAGGCCCGCATCCAGCCGGCTCACCGACTGCTCCACCGGCTTCAGCGTGCCGGGGCGCAAGTGTTGGCCGCCCTCTGGCCCGGCCAAGTGGTTCCTCGCACCCCCAGTTGGACCGCCGACATACTGGAGGTGGCAGTTGGCCGCTTCGAAGCCTGGAAGGCCTCGGCTGCTCGGTCCGGCGCCAGGCGGGCGCTGGAGTTCGTCAAGGCCTGGTATCCCGGCCTGAGCCTGGATCAGCTGGCTACCTGGCGGCAGCAAGCCGACACGGAGCTGGAGCCGGCGCGGCCGGCTATCATTCGGCGGGCTTCGGCGATCGTCGACTACACCGACACCAGCGTCTTCGCCCCCGAGGTAGACGACAACGGTGTCGCCCAGCCGGAGGAGTGGTTCGGGCTGAACCCGGCAGACGGTGAAGACTCGGCGGAGGAGATCGACTCCAGCGACGAGGGCGAAGAGGAGGAGGAGGGTGAAGACGCCTAGCCGGCTGGTGGAGCAGCCGACCAGCCTCAGCCTGACCGCGCCTCCAGCACCACGTCGCGCGCGAGTGCGTCGCCTGCCACTGGTGGTGACCAAGACGAGACCCGCTAGGCGGCCACTCCTTCAGCCGGCGAGGCCGTCTCCACCGACCAGCTCGGCTCCCGCACCGCGCCCTAGTCTAGTCTGCCATCTTTTGTTTTCCTGTCCTATTACTTTTGGAACAATACTCTGTTAAGTCTGCACAATTCCACCCACTGGGGGTGTATTCGAACCATGTTGATTGCCGGCCTGTTGGGGGCTTTATATGTATATATAACTTATGCATGCATTTGGCTTTTCCTCGTACTTTGCTTTTTATCCTTCTACTGTTTCCTTTGCTGCCCTCCCTTGGTTGCCGCCTCCCCAGTCAGACAGTTGCTCTGCACTCTGTAGCTGGAGGAGTGCTTGGCCAATTGGGGGGGGAAGTACTCTAGCTTTGCTGGACTAAAGCTAAGTGTTTAGGGAGCCGGCCAGCCGGCTGTTCTGACAGCCGGCAAGCGTGGTTGGAGGCCGTCTTTTTGCTATATAAGTTCGTTGGTCCTTAGCCGTTTTTCGTGTGGGCATCCTTTCTGCCTTGCCTCTTGCTAGTCGGACAGTCGGTTCTTCGAGCTGCGACTTTCAGCAAGAGAGGACTCGGGAGCCGGCACACTACTTTTCTGACTTCAGGTAGAACTTTTAATATAGCTCAAGGCGGCCAGTCCCCGGGCCGACTAGTCGAACCCGGTGCCCAACAAGAAATCAAATGTAATAATACATTCATGGATATGACACTTGTCATTCATAGATAAACAAAGGCAGTCCTCGAGTACTGTTCGGGGGGCCTGTTGGTTTGTACTTAATACAAAAGGGTAGCATGATACATACTGCTTTCAACTGTAAAATCTTCTCAGGAGGTTTGCGTTCCATGGTCGCTCCGACTCCTTGCCGGAGTCGTCTCTCTTGCGTGCTCTTGGTTTTTGCGCGTCGATTAGGTAGTAGGAGTCGTTGCCTAGTGCCTTGCTGATGACGAAGGGGCCTTCCCAAGGGGCCGAGAGCCTGTGCTGGCCGGCTGTTCGCTGGATCAGCCGGAGCACAAGGTCGCCCTCTTGGAAGGATCTTGGCTTGACCTTATGGTTGTGGTAGCGGCGCAGCCCTTGCTGGTAGATGGTGGACCGGCTGAGTGCTAACAGCCGGCCTTCTTCCAGTAGGTTGACGCCGTCTTCTCTTGCTTCCTTGGCCTCCTCCTCCGTGTACATGGTGATTCGAGGCGAGTCGAACTCGATGTCTGTTGGGATGACAGCCTCGGCACCATACACGAGGAAAAATGGAGTAAAGCCGGTTGACTTGTTGGGTGTAGTGCGCAGACTCCAGAGGACAGCCGGCAACTCATCGAGCCAGCAGCCGGCCGATCGCTCCAGTGGTACAACCAGTCGGGGCTTGATGCCGGAGAGGATGAGTCCATTTGCTCGCTCGACCTGGCCATTTGACTGCGGGTGGGCAACGGACGCTAAGTCCAGTCGGATGCCCTGCATCGCGCAGAAACGTGCCAGTGCTCCTTTGGCGAAGTTCGTGCCGTTGTCGGTGATGTTGCTATGCGGCACGCCGTACCGAGTAGTGATGTCAGTGATGAATGTCACGGCAGTCGGCCCGTTCAGCTTCTTAATCGGCTTTGCTTCAATCCACTTTGTGAACTTGTCCACAGCGACAAGTAGATGCGTCAAGCCGCCGCGGGCTGTCTTGAAAGGGCCCACCATGTCCAGTCCCCAGACGGCAAAAGGCCAGGTGAGGGGAATGGTCTTGAGTGCAGAAGCTGGCAGGTGTTGCTTGGAACTAAGAACTTGGCATCCTTTGCAGCTCTTGACTATTTCTTTAGCATCCTCCAAGGCAGTCGGCCAGAAGAAACCATGGCGGAAAGCCTTGGCCACAAGTGATCTTGAGGCTGCGTGGTGGCCGCATTCGCCTTGGTGATATCCTTGAGGATTGCCACTCCTTTTTCTGGCTCGACACAACGCTGGAAGACTCCAGTGACGCTGCGCTTCACAAGCTCTCTGTTGATTATTGCATATGCTGCGGCTCGTCGTTGCACTAGTCTTGCTGAGATCTCATCAGCCAGCAGCTCTCTAATGACCAGGAACTTGAGGATGGGCTGGGCCCATGACGGAGCTGTGACTTCTTCTTCTGTTAGTGTAGCCACCATGACTCGGGTGGGTGGGTTGGGTGGCGTGGAATTGGAGTCGGCCATCGCTTCTTGTGTCGTTGCAATCCCCGGGCCGACTACTGCAGTCCCCGGGCCGGGTTCTGAAGTCCCCGGGCCGGGTGCGACTACGGCAGTCCCCGGGCCAGTTGTCGAAGTCCCCGTGCCGCCTGCGGGGTTTCTCCAGTCAGATCCGGCTGCATCTGGCGCAGGCGGTACGAAGATAGAGTCCGACTCTGGAGACGGCTTGATGGACGGCTTGAGGAGGCGCTGGAGGGAGACGCCAGTCGGTATGGCTTGTCGGGTGGAGCCGATCCGTGCTAGGGCATCTGCTTGGTCGTTGTTGGCCGTTGGCACGTGAAGGAACTCGCACCCTTCGAAGTATCCGCTGATCTGCTGGACGAGGAATCGATAGCTCGCCATGTTCGCATCCTTGGCGTCCCAGTCGCCAGACGACTGCTGGACTACCAAGTCTGAGTCGCCGTAACACAGGATCCGGCGTATGGCGAGCTCTTTGGCTAGCCGGAACCCATGTACGAGCACCTCGTACTCGGCCACGTTGTTGGAGGCGGCGAAGTGGATCTGCAGCGTGTACTTGAGCTTGTCGCCTTTGGGAGAGGTGAGGACGATGCCGGCTCCCAAGCCGGTGCGCATCTTGGACCCATCGAAGTGCATCCGCCAATGGGTAGAGTCGGGAGCCGGCGGTAGGTACTGGGTCTCGGCCCAGTCGACGAGGAAGTTGGCCAATGCTTGGGACTTGATGGCGGTGCGGGGTTGGTAGAAGATCGTGTAGGGCGCCAGTGCGATGGCCCATTTAGCCACCCGGCCGGATGCATCCCGGCTGCCTATGATCTCGGCGAGCGGGGCGGTGCACACGACCATGATGGGGTGCTCTTGGAAGTAGGGCTTCAGTTTCTTGGCGGCGAAGTATACCCCATAGCGCATCTTCTGTTAGTGCGGGTAGTTCTGCTTTGAGCTGGATAGCACTTCGCTTAGGAAGTACACCGGCCTTTGTACTAGCTGGGCTCGGCCTTCTTCCGGGCGCTGGACCACAACAACAGTACTGACTACTCGGCTAGTCGCAGCGATGTAGAGGAGCATGGGCTCCTTTTCAGTCGGCGCTGCCAGGACAGGCGGAGTGGTCAGCATTTTCTTCAACTCATGGAAGGCTTGGTCGGCTTGGTCATTCCACTCGAAGTGAGTGGACTTCTTCATGAGTCGGTACAGGGGGAGAGCCTTCTCTCCTAGTCGGCTGATAAGATGATTCAGGGAGGCCAAGCAGCCGGTGAATTTCTGCACATCTCGCAGTTTGGTGGGAATCTCCATCCTCTCGATGGCCTTGATCTTGACGGGGTTGCACTCGATGCCGCGTTTGGAGACCAGGAAGCCTAGCAGCTGGCCGGCTGGTACTCCGAACACGCACTTCTCGGGGTTGAGCTTGATTTGGAATCGACGCAAGTTGGCGAATGTTTCTTTCAGGTCTTCCAGCAAGGTGCCGCGCTTCTCTGTCTTCACCACAATGTCGTCTACATAGACGTGGGCATTTCTGCCGAGTTGTTTCAAGAGGCATTTCTGCATGCAACGCTGAAAAGTGGCACCGGCATTCCTCAAGCCGAATGTCATAGTCCGGTAGCAGAAAGCTCCAAAGGGTGTGATGAAGGCAGTCTTCAGGCGGTCAGCTGGGTCCAACTTGATCTGATGGTACCCTGAGTAGGCATCCAAAAAACTCAACAGCTCGCATCCGGCTGTGGAGTCTATCACTTGGTCAATCTGTGGCAGAGCAAACGGATCCTTTGGGCAGGCCTTGTTCAGGCTGGTGTAGTCTATACACATACGCCACTTGTTATTCTTCTTCAGAACCAGAACTGGGTTGGCAAGCCACTCTGGAAAGAACACTTCCATGATAAAAGCCAGTGGCAAGGAGCCGGGCTATCTATTCTCCCACGATTCTTCGCTTCTCTTCTGACAGTCGGCGGAGGGGATGCTTGACCGGCTTCGCGTCGGCGCGGACATGCAATTTGTGCTCGGCGAAATCCTTCGGGACACCCGGCATGTCCTTTGGGGACCATGCAAAAATGTCTCGATTCTCACGGAGGAAGTCGACGAGCTCGCCTTCCTATTTACTGTCCAAGTTCGCCCCAATGACAGCGAACCTCTCCGGGTTCTCCGGGTCCAGCGGTATCTTCTTCGTCTCTTTGGCAGGCTGGAAGGAGCCCTGCGCATCACAATCTTTGGGGTTGGGGACAGGGCCGGCTGTTTGCCGGCCATGGCCACAACCCGCTCCAGCATCTTCTTCTCCTCTGCCACCACGAGGGACTCGGCCAGCCGGCTGCTGGCCATGGCACACTCGATGGACTTCTTGTAGTCGCCGGCTACCGTGATGATCCCCTTCGAGCTCGGCATCTTCATCTTCAGGTAGGCGTAGTGGGGCATAGCCATGAACTTGGCCAGAGCAGGTCGGCCAAGCAGAGCATGAGAGGGGCTCTCCAAATCCACTACCTCGAACCAAATTGCTTCTCGGCGAAAATGATCTTTGTCTCCGAAGAGAACATCCATTTTGATCTTGCCGATTGGGGAGCAAGACAAGCCGGGGATGATACCATGGAAGATGGTGCGGCTCGGCATAAGCTGCTTCGCTTTGATGTTCAGCTTCTCCATGGTATCGCGGTACAGTATGTTGATACTGCTTCCGCCATCTATCAGGACGCGGGAGAATCGGGCAGCTCGCCTCTCCGTCGCGAGGGTGACATCCAAGACCATTGCATAGGAGCCAGGAGAGGGCATCACCTCTGGGTGGTCGGCCTAGCTCCAGCTGATTGGCTTCTCTGACCAGTGCATGAACTCGGGGGCGCTAGAGGCGACTGCATTAACTTCTTGATGCTGTCGGCGCCGACTGCGCTTGTCGTCGGCTTGACTGGTGAAGACGACGTAGGCGGCGTGCTCTTCAGGGAATTCGTCTTGGATGGCGCCGACTGCCGGCCAAGCCGCCGGCTGCTGGGGGGCTGGAGGCGGCGGACCGGGAGGCGGAGGCGGCAACATCCCCTCGCCCTTGGTGATTCGCGTGAGCCAGTGGCATTTTCGGGTCGTGTGGTTAGACGGCTTCGCGCCGCTGTGGAACTTGCAGGGGGCGTCAAGAGCTTGCTCATAGAGAAAGCCGGCTGCCAAGCCGGCCTGCCGCCCTTCTTCTTGGGAGCGGGCCGTTCTTCGGGCTGCTCATCTTCAACGGTGGCCACCTGCCGACTGGCGGAAGTCGGCATGGGGGCCTTGCGCTTGTGATCGTTCTGGTAGGGGCGCCGATTAGGGTCGCCAGCTGGCGTCTTGGGAGCCGGAGCAATCACCTTCCCCGAGGCGTCTACTCGAAGCTCGGTCTTCATCGAGGAGTCGGCCGTGGTGTACTTGTCCGCGATGACCAGCAACTCGTCGAGGGTAGCCGGCTCGTCGCAGAGGAGTCGGTGCTTGAGGAGGGTGCCCTCTCGGCACCCGGTGGTGAAATACTCGATGGCTTGAACCTCGTGCACCCCCTCGCAGGAGTTGCGGAGCTCGGCCCACCGCGTGAGGTAGTCGTGGGTCGACTCGTTGGGTCCTTGGACGCAGAGGGAGAGCTGGCGAGGCTTGGGAGGCCGCTTGTAGGTGCTGGTGAAGTTGCGGACGAAGACTTCCGTGAAGTCCAGCCAACTGTTGATGCTGTAGGGCTTGAGGCTGTTGAGCCATGTGCGCCCCGTGCCTTGCAGCATGAGGGGGACGTACTTCACGGCGACGCGCCGGTTGCCGTTGGCTATGCTGACGGCCGTGGAGTAGTCGATGAGCCAATCTTCCGGCTTCACTGAGCCGTTGTACTTGGGCGTGTCTCTGGGGAGCGAGAACCCTTTGGGGAAGGGCTCGTCGCGGATGCGGGGGCCAAAACATGGCGGGCCGACATCGCCTTCTTGTTCTAACGCCAAGGGTCGAGCAAGGCGGTCGATCCGGTGGCGGGCGTCGTTCTCGCCGAGTCCTTCTCGGCGGCCGAGTCGGTCGCCAAGAGTCGGGTGCGTGATAGGTGGCGGGGTGAGACGTCTCTCTCTTCGAGGCGGGGGAGGAGGCAGATTTCCTTGGTGCTCCACCGCTCGTGGGCGGCCTTCCGCGTCGCGCTCGATGGTGATGCGAGTCCGGCTGCGGCTAGCAGCCGGCTCCTTGTCTTTCTTCTGGCGGGCGCCGCTCGCAGTCGGCGAGCGGGACGTCGCGGCGTGCTCCCGGCGCGGGGGATGACTATCAGCATGGGCGCCGGCTTCGTGCCGTTCTGCAGCCGCGTCGATCAGCTGCTGGATCCGTCTTGTCATGTAGGGGAGCACATCGGCTCCCAGCCCATTGAGCTCTTCTGCGGCCGCCTGAGCGGCTCACAAATTCTCGAGCGGGGTGGCGTAGACGGGGCGATCTGCCCCCAGCATGCTGGCGACGGCCGCGCCGCGCTTCTGGACGAAGCCGGCTCGGCTCGGGCCGCTAGGCGGCGGCGTGCCGAAGGCAGCGCGGTCGACTTCGCGCTGGTGGGCCTCGGTGAGGTGTCTCATGGAGGCTATCTTCTGGCCTTCCGCGATGAGGGCGAGGCGGCGTGCCTCCAGGGTCTCGGCGTCAGCGTCGGCCGGGATGGGGACGGAGAGGTCGTGCATCGCCGCTTGCAGGGCGTCGTGGGCATTCTCGCCTGAGTTGGCGACGTGGCTGATGACCAACACTTCGTTGACGGCGCTGCTGCCGCTGTCAGCTCGAGGGAGGGGATCGTCGAAGACCACGATGTCGGAGGGGTAGGCGTCGAGCGATGCCGTGTCGGAGTCGACGAGCATCGGGTCGGTGGAGCCGACCGACTCCACATCTGTAGCAGGCTCGCTGGAGACGTGAAGCTGGTCAAGGAGGCTGACGAGGCGGCTATCGGGGTAGTCCGTGCCTGCGTCGGACGCAGGCTTGTCGGAGATGCGAGTCTCGCCGAGCAAATCAGCGAGGCAGCTCGCTGCGCAGGCGTCGTCGACGCCTTGCAGCGCGTCGAGGCAAACGCCATCGGGCGCAGCAGGCTGGCTGCGCTCGCGGGGGAGGAAGAGGGTTCCCGTCCAGAACAGGTCTCCGGACGACGGTGCACCTGGCCCCACGGTGGGTGCCAAATGTCGGGTGGTAGGTGCGACATATGCCAACGGGTGGCTTATCATTGTGGGTGCCAATAAGACGTCGCCGGTGCCTGGAAACGGGATGAGGCGAAGACATGCACGCCGGAGGATCTTACCCAGGTTCGGGGCTCTCCGGGGAGATAACACCCCTAGTCCTGCTCTGCGGGGTCTCCGCATGATCACTAGATCAGGAAAAGTAGCTACAATTGCTGCTAGAGCTGTTGGGTTCAAGGGGGAAGAAGAACAAGGCTAGCTCTTACTTCTCTCTCTCTCTATGGTGTGTGTGTGTTATGCTCAGAAGCCAACCCTTTGCATGGGTGCCCCGGGGGGTTTATATAGGCCTGCCCCCCGGGGGTACAATTGTAATCCGGCTGGGCTCTGGTCCCGGCCGTCAGTGTCTACGCTCGCCGGCTTCTCCGCCGGCTGTTGGGGCCCGCCGACTAGTGGGTCCCGCCGGCTGCCGGCCTCTTGGTCGACAGGCCGGCCCCACCGCCTAGGATCTTGTCGGCGGCTGCTTACTGTAGCCTCACCCCTGATGACGAGGGCTTCGTTGAGGTAATCGTGGCTACAGTGGGCCGCCTCGAGGGCCCTCACTGTAGCCTTACCTCGTCTTGTCTCCTTAATGTGGCGCACGCTTCCAGGGAGGGGGTAGCCGACTTCTGCGGGCCAGCTACGCCCTTGGCCGACTGGGGGAAGCCGGGCCGCCTCCGCGCCTCTCTCTGGCTGAAGGGGCCCGCCGCCCGTGGGCCGTACCTGCGTCTGCCATGGGTGACGTCGAGGCTAGCATGGCTACAGTGCCGAGCCGGACGGGGGATGGTCCTCCCGTACGGCGTCTTGTGGCCATGCCTGCCTCGGGCTTCGGGGGTAGTGGGCCGCACTGTGGCCACACCCGTCTTGTCACCGTTATGTGGCGTAGCTTTGGTGGTTGCGGTCTTGGCCGGCTTCTTGAAGTCAGCATCCTTTACGGCCGGCTTCCTGGAGTCAGCCACCCCGTGGTTATCCTGGGGGGGGGGTTGCTGTGACTGGGCCGCCTTCCGTGAGTCGGCTTCAGAGGTAGCCGGCCAGGGAAGGTGGTCCAATGCTTGGAGTGCTTGAAGGCCCAAAGGCATGATAATTTTTTTGGAAGAGACAGGGGCAGTCGGTCAGGCTAGCCGTGGCCATTTACTCCGACAAGGAGCTCGTATGCTGTCTTGCCGAGTAGCTTGTGAAGATACAATCGATTTGTTGCATGACAAGCTGTCTCAACCGCTTCTGCCCAAAAGTGTTTTGGAGTCTTGTACTCATCAAGCATCGTTCTTGCCATCTCAATAAGAGTCCGGTTCTTCCTCTCAACAACTCCATTTTGTTGAGGTGTGTAGATAGCCGAGAACTCGTGTGAAATCCCGTCTTCGTCAAGAAAGGTATCCACATTTGCGTTCTTGAACTCCGTTCCGTTGTCGCTCCGAACCTTTTTGATCTTCACGTCAAATTGATTTTGGGCCTTCCTAGCGAAGTTTTTGAAGATCTTTTGGACCTGCGATTTGTCATCAAGAAAGAACACCCACGTAAATGATGAAAAATCATCAACTATGACTAGATCAAATGAGTTACCACCGAGCTCTTGTAGGCATTTGGACCAAAGAGATCCATGTGAAGGAGCTCGAGTGGTCTTCTCATGGTCATGATGTTCTTCGCGCGATGACTTCCTCCAACCTGTTTCCCTGCCTGACAAGCACTACAAAGTCTCCTTGTCAAATATGACATCTTTTACTCCAAGGATATGATCACCTTTAATAAGCTTATCAAGATTTTGCATGCCCACATGACCTAGTCTTCTATGCCACAACCAGCCTTTAGAAGATTTAGCAATTAAGCAAGTTCTAGGTTGAGCCTTTTTAGTGAAATCAACAATGTAAAGATCACCTCTACGTATACCGGTAAAGACCATTTTACGATTGTCTCTACGAAACACTTGGCAATCTACCTCAGCAAATAGGACATTGAAACCGAGATCAGCAAGTCTAGATACTGAAAGTAAATTGTACCCAAGAGATTCAACGAGCATGACATTTTGTATGGAGCTATCATGTGAGATGGCCACCTTACCTAGGCCAACCACCTTACCCTTTGAGTTATCACCAAAAGTGGCATACTTTCGAGGGCCGTCGTTTTCAGCAAGCTCACGGAACATATCTTTATTTCCGGTCATATGATCAGTACATCCACTATCAAGGACCCATTCCTTTCCTCCAGCCATGTAGCCGCGAAGATTTGCCATAAGACCAAAGTGTCTCATTGCATCATCAAGATCATAGTCACTATCATCATCCTCATCATAGTATCCATGTTCAACATCATCTTGTGATTGATCAACTCCTAGAGAGGGTAATTCATTAGATAAATGATCATTTCTATGGTTATATTTATGAATTCTAATAGCTTCGGAAATGATATTGCTAATGATCCCAACATCTCCTATGGCACGCATGAGATTGGTAAGCTCAAATAAACAATCACCAAAGCTAGGATCACTAGAATTCATCTTACTCAAGGCAATAGACTTATGGAGAATTTCGTCTAAATTTTTAAAGGAATAATTTGGAAATCGTTCCTCAAGAAATCTCCATATAGTATAGGCACAATCAAGAGTAGGCAAGCTAGCAATCAAATTTTGGGGTAAACCTCTTATGATAAGATTGATAGTTCTAAGATTGTGAATCATGTCAAGATCCTCTTCGGGTGTGGGATGCAAAGGATCAATATGAGGTGCACAAGGGCTAGTAATGTACTTGTTCAAGTGATATTCATTGAAAATCTCAAGCATTTCATTTTTCCACTCATGAAAATATTCTCCATCAAGAATAGGCACTCTACGTCTAAGACTCCCCAAAGTAGACACATCCATCTTCCTCAAAAGGTGTTTAAACCAAGGCAATGGAGACCAAAGCTCTGATACCAATTGAAAGGATCGAGAAGAGGTGTCTAGAGGGGGGGTGAATAGACTCTAATCAAGAAAAGTTGCAGTTTTTAATTTCTCTTAAGTTAATATGGAGTTTTTGGCACAAGGTTAAACATTCACAATACATATCTAGCAAGCATGAAAGCATACAAGAGTATATGAGCAGCGGAAAGTAAAGCATGCAAGTTGCTAGAATGTAAAGAGAAGGGATTGGAGTGTGCAAACGCTATTTGGAGACACGGAGATTTTTTATCCGTGCTTCCGATAGGTGGTGCTATCGTACATCCACGTTGATGGAAACTTCAACCCATGAAGGGTAACGGTTGCGCGAGTCCACGGAGGGCTCCACCCACGAAGGGTCCACGAAGAAGCAACCTTGTCTATCCCACCATGGCCGTCGCCCACGAAGGACTTGCCTCACTAGTGTAGATCTTCACGAAGTAGGCGATCTCCTTGCCCTTAGAAACTCCTTGGTTCAACTCCACAATCTTGTCGGAGGCTCCCAAGTGACAGCTAGCAAATCTAGGAGACACCACTCTCCAAGAAGTAACAAATGGTGTGTTGATGATGAACTCCTTGCTCTTGTGCTTCAAATGATAGTCTCCCCAACACTCAACTCTCTCTCATAGGATTGGATTTGGTATAAAGAAGATTTGAGTGGAAAGCAACTTGGGGAAGGCTAGCGATCAAGATTTATGTGGTTGGAATGGAATATCTTGACCTCAACACAAGTGTAGGTGGTTCTCTCTCAGAAAATATGTATTGGAAGTGTAGGCATGTTCTGATGGCTCTCTCCACGAAAGAAGAGTGGGTGGAGGGGTATATATAGCCTCCACACAAAATCTAACCGTTACACACAAATCACCAAACTCGGTGAGACCGATTCAGAGAACTCGGTCAGACCGATTTGGTTCATAATGTGACCATTAGGTGTTTCGGTGGGACCGACATGTCAACTCGGTGGGACCGATATCATTAGGGTTAGGGCATAACGTAATCTCGGTGTGACCGATTACACAAACTCGGTGGGACCGATTTTGGTAAAAGTCAAACAGAGAGTTGGTCAGGCAAACTCAGTGGGACTGATTCGCTCATCTCGGTTAGACCAAAACGTTACGAAGGGGTGACAGAGAGTTTGCATTGCAATCTCAGTGTGACCGATTGCAAATTTCGGTGAGACCAAAATTATTGCAATAGGCAACAGAGAGTTTGCAATCCCATCTCGGTGAGACCGAGATCCCTATCGGTGAGACCGATTTGATTAGGGTTTCTGGCAGTGGCTATGTCAAGATAACTCGATGGCGCCGGATAGAAAGAATCGGTGGGTCCGGGTTTGACTTTTAGGTTTGGGACATATATGGATATGAGAAAGTGGTTGAGGGCCTTGGAGCATATCACTAAGCACTTTGAGCAAGCAAGCCATTAAGCAACACCTCATCCCCTCTTAATAGTATTGGCTTTCCTATGGACTCAATGTGATCTTGGACCACTAAAATAGAAAATGTAGAGTCTTGAGCTTTGAGCTTGAGCCAATCCTTTGTCTTCAGCATCTTGAAAGGGTTCCACATCCTCTAGTCCATGCCACTCCATTGTTGAACTCATCTGAAACATACTAGATAGAAGCATTAGTCCAACAAGAGATATGTTGACATTAATTACCAAAATCACCCATGGAGCACTTGTGCTTTCAACGTTCTCTTGGTGCCTTCCGCCCTTCGTACCTCGCTTAGGCGCTCTTTTTGCCTTCCCGCTATCTTGTTCCGCCTTCTGAGGAGAGGGACAAGAAAGGGATTACGGGCATCTTATCTCTTTTTAGTTTGTAAGCCTGCGGGCACTTGTTAGATTTAAAATTTGTAATCCGCTTGCTCATGTTTTTCATCCCGTATGAACTGTAACTGTATGGGACGTTTTTAATGAAAAGGGGGTGCTTGCCGGGTTCTTTGTGCGTGGGCGAGGTCCACGCCAAGGAACGAATCCTTGTTATTTTTAAGATAAACATTGTCGCCCGGCAACAGGCCTTGTCGTCCCCTTATTCCAGCCGACCATTCTCACGCTCTTGGTGGGGGCAGGGGCGAAGTAGAGTTAGGCCCCTCGTTTATTTCCTCGCCACCGTGACTACGACCCGGTTTCGACCCAGGGACTTGGGTACAGGAAAAAGGGGGAGCACGGTGGTCTAGGAGCAAAATGAGGTTTCATACGCCCCAACTTCATACGAAAATGCACAACAGAGGATGAAAGACTTATCTGAATCTGCAGCCCCCAGAAGCTTTGGCTTGCCGCGGTTGGATTCTTGTATCTGCAGCTTCCGGCAACCTTGGCTTGCCGAGGCCGGAGCGCCGGCTCGTTCTCTTTCTTCCAAACAGCTCAGCAGAAACGTCGATGTTCCTGCAAACCAACGAGGACGGAAAGGAACAGAGAAATGCACACTCGACCTCTATGCTAGGGGTTAGTCGCCGCTAAGAACTATCAACCCTAACCGAGGGAGAGACTTAACCTTGCATGCATGCTAAAACTTAGGGCACCAGCGCTTCGTTTATTTATGCTCAGGGTCTGCGCCTGGCTTTGTACAGAGGGTTACATGCCTTGCCGGCAAGGCTTGTACAAATGGTGGTTTGCCGGGGGGCCCGGCAACCGCGCCTTATGGGTAAAACTTGTGAAGATGTTCAATGTTCCAGGGTTGCTCACTGGAATAGCATCCTCGGTCTCCAGGCGGACTGCGCCGGGCCTGGTGACTCATATTACCTGATAAGGGCCTTCCCACTTTGGCGTCAACTTGTTGGAATTCTTGGCCGATTGAACGCGCCGAAGAACAAGGTCGCCTTCCTCAAAGCTTCGGGCATGAACCTTGTGGCTATGGTAGCGGCGCAAGGCTTGCTGGTAGCACGCTGCTCTCACAGATGCCCGAAGACGATCTTCCTCAAGGAGCATTGCGTCATCTTGCCGCAATTGCTCTTGCTCAAGCTCATCGTAAGTGAGCACTCGAGGTGACCCGTATGTGAGTTCCGTGGGGAGAACTGCTTCTGCCCCGTATACCAGGGCAAAGGGTGTCTGGCTGGTGGCTCGATTTGGTGTCATTCTGATCGACCAAAGAACCGCCGGCAACTCATCAATCCAGCGCCTTCCGCTCTGGTGCAGCTTGTCAAAAGTCTTGGTCCTCAAGCCTCGCAATACTTCAGCATTTGCCCTCTCCGCTTGGTGGTTGCTCCGTGGGTGTGCCACGGAAGCGAAACAGACCTTGCTGCCGAGGTCTTGGATGTATTGCATGAAGGTGTGGCTTGTGATCTGCGTGCCGTTGTCGGTGATGACTCTATTTGGCACACCAAAACGGCATACTAGCCCCTTGAAGAACTTGACGGCTGACTGTGCTGTCACCTTCCTCACTGCTTCCACCTCCGGCCACTTCGTGAACTTGTCGATTGCAACGTACAAGTACTCAAAGCCCCCGACAGCGCAGGGGAAAGGGCCCAGTATGTCGAGCCCCCAAACCGAGAATGGCCAGGAGAGAGGAATTGTTTGAAGGGCTTGAGCTGGTTGATGAAGCTTCTTTGAATGGAACTGACACGCTTCACACTTGGTTACTAGTGCCGTTGCATCCTAGAGGGCAGTGGGCCAGAAGAACCCTTGCCGGAATGCCTTGCCGGCAAGGGCCCTCGACCCTATGTGGGAGCCACATATGCCTCCGTATATCTCTGTCAACAGCTCCAGTCCCTCCTCCCGGGGAATGCATTTCAACTTCACACCGTTCGGTCTTCTTCTATACAGGACGTCATCAACGAACTGATACATAGCAGACCGACTGGCTACTTTCTCCACTTCTTCCTGCTCTTCAGGAAGCTCCCCTGTTTGGAGGAATCCGACGGTATGCTGTGCCCATGCCGGAGCCTAGGGCTCGACGGCAAGGACCAAAGACATTTCCTCTGCAATGGGAGCGGTCGTCTCTACGGCCAGGGCTTGACGCCCTGATGGAGTCAGTTGCCCCTTGGCAGGCTCAATACCCACGGCAACACCCTTGCCGGCGGCCCCAGGGGGCTCGGCGAGAAAGTACTTGCCGGGGGCCTGATTTCCTCCGCTTGTTCTACTCTGTTGATGGTTCGACGGATGGTTGAGTTAACCGAAGCACAAAAGTACCTGGTTCCACAGGTAGGTTGAAGGAAGCGTGCTTGGACAGGTAATCGGCGGTGTCGCTCTCCGCTCGGCGAACATGCTCTGCTTGTATACTGTCAAGGCGCTCTTCCAGCTTCCTCACCTCATCTACGTAGGCCTCCATCAACGGGCGCTGATAATCTTTGTTGACTTGCCTGACGATAAGCTGTGAATCACCCATGAGGATGAGCTTCTTAATCCCGAGGTCTGCCGCGATCCTGAGACCGGCAAGCAACCCCTCATATTCAGCAGTATTGTTTGTGGACATCTCCCTGGGAAAGTGCATCTGGATTACATACTTGAGGTGCTCCCCGGTAGGCGCAACAAGCAGCACACCAGCACTGGCGCCTTGCAGCGAGAAGGCCGCGTCAAAGTACATGATCCAGTCCTGACTTGCTTCCTTGCCGGGGAGAGTGGTCTCCTGGATCTCTTCGTCAGGCGTTGAGGTCCATTCCGCAATGAACTCCGCCAGGACTCTGCTCTGGATCGTCGAAGTACTTTCAAACTTCAAACCAAAGCTCGACAGCTCCAAGGCCCACTCCACGATCCTCCCAGTTGCATCTGGGTTATGCAGTATTTGTTGCAACGGGAGGCGGGTAACAATGGTGATTTGGTGTGCTTGGAAGTAATGACGCAGCTTCCTCGAGGCCATAAGGAGGCCGAAGAGCAATTTCTGCACACCGGAGTACCTTGACCTAGCCCCCTGCAAGAGGGAGCTGACAAAGTAAACCAGGTGTTGTATCACCTTCTTCTTCTGCACCACTTCATTTGGTTGCACGGATCCTGTCCCGATGGCGTCAGACTCTGCCGGGGGCCTTGCCTTGCCGGTGCCAGGCCCTGCCGGGGGGAGCTCTGGCTCGCCATCCGCCATCCCGGCCGTTGCCGCTGCCTCTTCATCGACCTCCCTCTGGGCCACTAGCACGACACTGACCACTTGATTCGTCGCTGCCAGATACAGCAGCAACGGCTCTTGTGGTTTAGGCGCAACTAGTATTGGTGTAGAGGAGAGGTATTTCTTCAAATCCTGCAGCGCTTCTTTGGCCTCTCGGGTCCACACCATTGGGCCCGCCTTTTCAAGATTTTTAAAAAGGGAAGGGCGCGCTCGGCAGACTTGGAGATGAATCTGCTCATGGCGGGAATGCAGCCAGTGAGCCGACGCACATCCTTGATCCGCTTGGGTGCCTCAATTTGCTCGATAGCCTTGATCTTGTCTGGGTTTGCCTCGATCCCACGCTATCACACAAAAAACCCGAGAAGTTTGCCGGACGGAACGCCGAAGACACACTTCTCAGGGTTCAACTTGAGGTTGATCTTGCGCAGGTTGGCAAACGTCTCTTCTAAGTCTTGTACAAGAGTTGCCTTGTCCTTGGTTTTGACCACTATGTCATCCATATAAGCTTCCATATTTCTATGCAGCTAGGGCTCAAAACCAATTTGGACCGCCCTTGCGAACGTTGAGCCAGCACTCTTCAACCCGAAAGGCATCCGTAAAAAGCAATACGTACCACATGGGGTGATGAATGCTATCTTCTCTCCGTCTTCTCTTGTCATGAAGATCTGGTGGTAGCACGAGTAGGCATCGAGGAATGATAACAGATCACACCCGGCCGTGGAGTCAACAATCTGGTCAATGCGCGGCAACGGGAAGGGTCCTTAGGACAAGCCTTATTGATATCTGTGTAGTCAATACACAACCTCCACTTCCCGTTTGCCTTGCACACCACCACCGGATTGGCCAACCACGTCGGGTGGAGCACTCCTCTCACCAAGCCTACCGCTTCCAACTTCCTGATCTCCTCTGTGATGAACTCCTGCCGTTCCAAAGCTTGCTTCCTGACCTTCTGCTTGACGCGTCGCGCATGGGGACAGACAGCAAGATGGTGCTCAATCACTTCCCTGGGAACGCCGGGGATGTCGGATGCTTGCCATGCCAACACATCGACATTCACCCGCTGGAAAGTGATGAGCGTGCTTTCCTATTTGCTGTCGAGGGTGGAGCCTATGGTGAAAGCCCCTCCCACGCCATCCTCCTTGACGGACACCTTCTTGGTCTCTGGCGGTGCAGCTCTGGATTTCTTGCTCTTGCTGGTGGAGCTCTCTGGCACGTCCTCGACGGTAGCACAACACCCCTAAGAGGTGCGCTTGCTGGAGTGGGCGCGAGAGGTCTTGCCGGTCTTGTTCTTCCCTCCCGGGGCTTCAGCGGTAGGAGCAAGTGCCTTGGCGGCAGTTGTAGCAACTGCTTCCCGGTATAGTAGGTCGGCGCAGATCAGTGCATCCTTCTTATCGCAGGGGATAGTGATGATGGTCATCGGCCCAGGCATCTTTAGCGTGTTGTAGGCGTAGTGCGACGCCGCCATGAACTTGGCTACTGCCGGGCGGCCGAGGATCCCGTTGTAGGGCAAGGGGATCTCGGCTACGTCGAAGACAATCCTCCCTATCCTGTAGTTCAACTCGCCCCCAAACGTCACAGGCAACGTGACCTTCCCCTTCGGCTGGCTCCTTCCCGGGTTGACCCCTTGAAACGTGCCCGTCTCCTCGAGGTCTCCATCAGGAATTTGCAGCCTTTTGATCACAACGGGTGAGATCAAGTTCAGACCAGCCCCACCGTCAACCAGCATCTTGTTCACCTTGAGGTTGTGTATCGTTGGCGAGACCAACAACGGCACACACCCGACCGCAGTTGTGCGATTAGGGTAGTCCTCGGTGTCAAAGATGATGGGCGTGCTGGACCACTTCAGCGGCTTCTGAGCGTCGAACGATGGCTCTGCTACTGTGATCTCACGCGCCCACTGCTGGAGCTGGCGGTGGGAAGTATGCAGCGAGGCACCCATCAACGCACATGGCCTCTGTAGCCTTCTGAAACTCATGCTCGTCGGGCTCATCGTCCTTGTCGTGATCGTCATCTTCCTGCTTCTTGTCGCGGCCCCGAGCGGGCCTCTCTTGTTGGTTATCCTTGCCGCGGCGGCCTCCTTGGCCGCCACGCTTCTTGCCGGGTCCTTCGGCACCATCCTGACCCTTCTCCTTGTCCCGCCTCTCATAATCGGCCTTTTGCTTCTCGGCAAGCAGCTCGACTTGTCGGCAGTTCTGGAGGTCGTGGCCCTTGGTGCGGTGTATCTTGCAGTACTGCTTGTCGGAGCCTCCTGGCTTGTCGGCAGCCGCCAAGGCCCGGCAAGCGGCGCACACGGCAATCTCCTTGCCGGGGTCGTCTGCCTTGGCCTTCTTGGCAGCACCGGTGTCGTCGGATCCCTCGATGGCAAGCACGGCCTTGCCCTTGCATTTCCTGTTGCGACGCCGACCCTTCTTCGTCGGGGCGGCGGTGTCTTCGTCGGTAGAGTCAGTTTCCGTGTCGGCATCTTCGCCGGGGTACTTCGTCCCCTCTTCATCCCGAGCGCATCTATCGGCCAGAACGTAAAGTTCGGCCACATCCTTGACCTTGTTCATCGCCAGCTCTTCATGCATCTTGCGGTTACGCACATTCTGATGGAATGCGTTGATCACGGCGGCAGGATGAACATCCGGGATGTTGTATTGCACTCGGCTGAACCTCTGTATGTACTTGCGCAGGTTTTCACCTTCCTTCTGGGGGATGATGTGCAAATCACTCGCCTGGCCATGAGCTTGGTGGCCTCCAGTGAAGGCACCAACGAAATCGTGACATAGATCCGACTAGGAAGAAATGGAATCCGCCGGCAAGTGCATCAACCAAGACATGACATTGGGTTTCAGGGCCAATGGGAACACTACAAAAAAAGACACATCCGTGACATTTTGGGCCGAACAAATTTTTTTTCTGTCATACATATGACACTTCTATGACGATAATTGTGACAAAACCCGGTATCATCATAGATGTGGTGGGCTCCTACTTCTATGACAAAAAAATAATGACAGGAAATGGGCTTTTCGTCTTGGGCGGGCCGGAGATGCAGCTGCATGACATTCTTTGGGCCGTCCATGACGGAAAAAACTGTGGTAGAAGCGAGGGCAAGGAAAATTTTGGGGAGTTCCCGGTTACGGTGGGAGGTCGGGGGCCGAGCGATGCGCGTTTCTCTCGTACACGTACGCGCGTGTGTGCGAGGCGTTGGCTCTAACTGAACCCGAGCGATTGCACTGCAGGCTACGCATTACTGAACCCGATCGAGCGATTCCTTCTCTACTGCTGCTAACTGAAGCCGATCGATTGGTTGAACAGTGAGCGTTGCAGGGGGGATTGGGGGGGTTGGATGAACAGTGAGCGATGGCATTGCCTCTGGATGAACAGGACCCCGTGGTGTGGTGCAGGGCTCGATGAACAATAGACGGTGGAGGGGTGCCCGTGGAGGGGTGGTTGAACAGGACCCCGTGGTGTGGAGGGCTGGATGCACAGTAGACGGTGGAGGGATGCCCGTGGAGGGGTGGTTGAACAGTAGTCGGTGGAGTAGCGCGCGGTGGAGGCTGCATGAACAAGAGCCCGTGGAGGCTGGAGGAGGTCGACGGTGGAGATGAACAGTATCCCGTGGAGTCCCGTTTTGCGGTACGCCACACCCCTCCCGATGAACAGGACCCCCATTTCGACCGTAGGAGGTCCGTTTCGTCCGTTTTGCGGTACGCCACACCCCTCCCGATCAACAGGACCCCCGTTTCGACCGTAGGAGGTCCATTTCGTCCGTTTTGCGGTACTCCACACCCCTCCCGATCAATAGGACCCCCGTTTCGACCGTAGGAGGTCCGTTTCGTCCGTTTTGCGGTACGCCACACCCCTCCTGATCAACAGGACCCCCGTTCGGAACGTAGGAGGTCCGTTTCCTCCGTTGTGCGGTACGCCACACCCCTCCCGATCAACAGGACCCCCGTTTCGACCGTAGGAGGTTCATTTCCTTCGTTTTGCGGTACGCCACACCCCTCCTGATCAACAGGACCCTTGTTTCGACCGTAGGAGGTCCGTTTCCTCCGTTTTGCGGTACGCCACACCCCTCCCGATCAACAGGACCCCGTTCCGAACGTAGGAGGTTTGTTTTTTCCGTTTTGCGGTACGCCAGGCCTCGTTTCCACCGCATGTTCCGTCCAAGCCCTCCCGATGAACATGACCACGCATTCCGTTCCGACCCAGCCGGTTGGCTCCCACGCGTTCCGTTGCCTCCCGATGAACACGACGCATTCCGTTGCCTCCCCATGAACACGACGCATTTCGTTGCCTCCCCATGAACACGACGCATTCCGTTGCCTCCCCATGAACACGACGACGATGTTGTTTCTCCGTTCTGACCCAGCCATGTACACGAGCCCTGGCCGTACGTATGCGCGAGTAGGCGTTCGAGACCCCGCCCGTATGTACACATACGTGGCCGTATTTTCTTTCTTGCACCCTGGCCGCTGTACGTACGTGTACATGCTACGTGCGCGCCTCTACTACGACACGTACGCGCCTCTACTACGACACGTGCGCGCCTCTACATCCACCAGTATATATGTACGTACACGTTCGCGACCAGAATGACAACGCTACGTACGCTTCGACCAGGTGGGTCCCGACTGTCAGGCACTTCCTTGTGTGCGAAGATGTAGCTGGTGGATCCCAGCAATCAGGGGGGCGAATCGTTTTTTTGCCCGGACGCACTTCCTTGCGTGCGAAGATGTAGCTGGTGGGCCCCCCCAGTTAGGGGGCGAATCGTTTTTTTTGCCCGGACGCACTTCCTTGTGTGCGAAGATGTAGCTGGTGGGTCCCAGCAGTCAGGGGGAAACATTTTTTTCATGAAATACGGTGGCCCGTCTGGTGGGTCCCCGCTGTCAGGTGGAGGAATCATTATTTTGCGCGTAATAAGGAGGCACTTCCTTGCTGCGGCCATGGACCCAGCTGTCAGCCTCTCCACGTACAGACCATGTCTGATGGAAGTCATTCCTTGACCACGTTAACCACGCCGCACCGAGAGCACCATGGCGGTGGACGACGGCGAGGACTAGGAAGGGGACGACTCGGAGCCGGGGAAGACGCAGCAGTGGATGCCCACGCGAAGAGGAGTACGAGGGTTCACTGGTTCGGCTGCGGTGTGAGGCTGCTGTCGCCGCAGAATAACAGGGGGTGTGGGTGAGTAGAGGGATGGCCTGGCCAGCGGTGGGAGTAGTAGGGGGCGGTGAGGCCTCCGCGGCATCACAGCCGGCCATGGGAGGCAGGAGCACGCGGCACGACCGGCGTTGGTTTGGGCAGCTGGAGCAAGAAAACCAGAGGTTGAAGAAGCACTACGGCCATTGGATGAACATCGTATGGTAACAGGAGCTAGAATCGTTCATATTTACTAAGTTGACAAAGCCCTCCGTCCCCGTCAACTTGGTAGGCCCACAAGTCAGCCTCCCACTATGCTGGGTTCCAGCTGGCAGGGGAGTATTCATTTTTTTGTGCGTAATAAGGAGGCACTTCCTTGCGTGCGAAGATAGCTGGTGGGTCCGACATGTCAGCGGGGGGCACGTTATTTTCGCGAAATACAGAGGCCCTTCCGCTGGGTCCCAGATGTCAGGTGGAGGAATCATTATTTTACGCGTAATAAAGAGGCATTTCCTTGTGTGCGGCCGTGGACCCAGCTGTCAGCCTCTCCACGCACAGTCTACTTCCGATGGTGTCGTTCGTTGACCACGTTGACCACGCCGCGCCGAGCGCATCCAAGGTGGTGGACGACGGCGAGGCCCCGGACAGCAACGAGCCGGAGATGGGAAGACGCGGGAGTAGAGTCGCAGACGGAGAGGTGTACGAGGGTTAACTGGTTCTAGTGCGGTGTGGTTCGGCAGTCGGTGGAGAAGAACAGGAGGTGTGGAGGGGTGGAGGGATGGCCTGGCCAACGGTGGAGTAGCGCTTCATAGCGAAGCGTGCTAAGCAGAGCTGCTAGCAGCAGGAGGCGGGAGGTGGTCCCGGCGGTGCTGGAGGAAGAAGACGAGATATTGAAGATGGATGTCGGTCGTTGGATGTAAATCCAACGACTAACATGTCAGAATCATGTGTTGACTAAATTGACAACGACTTGCGTTGGCTTCGACCTATTGGCCCACATTTCAGCCTCCAAAAATGTGGCACGTATTCAACCCATTTTTTCAGAATTTACAGTCTTTTTTTTGCGCGGTAGAATTTACAGTCAATTTGATCTTTTTTGAATTACAGCCATTAGCTGGGCTGGGTGAACAAATAATGTAGCGTCCATGCGGCCCATTTATTTTATTTCCTAAAAAATTACAGGCCATTTGCACTTTCTCGAAATACACGATTTTGCTGGGCTGATTCTAATTATAATGTTGGGTTGGGCCAGCAATGTTATCAAAAAATAAAAAGGGGCTGAGCATTTTGTTATAAATATATTTAAATAATAAGTGATATTATTACATTTGTCCTTAAATCTTACCAAGCTTTTATACACAATCACTAGGATTTTCGTGCCAAAACAATCCAGGATTTTATTTGTTAAGAAATTATTTTTATAAGTTAATAAGATGTGGGATATTGTTTTCTTACATATGTAAGTATCTGTTAAATATATGATGACAATAAAAATAATATATAATAACATATAAAATAATTTAAATATATATAATATAGTTAGAAGGGAAACATAAGTTGGACCTGGCGTTCCTATTCTTATATAGAAAAATAGAACAGACCTCTGCGTTTTCTTCCAAAAAAATACATAAATTGGGCTGCCAAAAATAAAACCTCGGATGGGAGGTCCATAGGCCGGTCGATACATGACGGCCCTAAGAAAATACAAACAGGCCTATGGACGTCCCATCCGAGGTCGTGGGCTGCGCATGTTAAAAATGAAAGCTTAGACGGGGCAGCCCAAAACCACGTCCAACACTTGCCAAAACTTCGTCCCTCGTTTTCTCTGTGTTTCGCACACTCGACATTGTGTGGGCATTTTGACTGTGCATCATATGAAGATGTGCTATGCATGAATGTTGATCAGTATGATGTTAACTGGCTGGTAGTTCCATTTTCGACCATGAATAAAACTTCCCACATGATGTTAACCCTATTTGAAAAGGCCGTGTTAATATAAATGCTTTGCCTCTGAAAGTTGCAGTTTCTTATCTGAAACTGAACTTGCAGTTTCTTATCTGAAACTAAAACTTGCAGTTTCTTCTCTGAGAATCACATTGTCTGCACTTTATACTCCTATGAAACTACATTTTTTAAGTGCTAAAAATAGATCTCTGGAATTCATAAAATACTTCATATGCTCAATACTGCAAATCTGAAATTCAAAAGACATTCATATCTGAAAGTACTCTCAAAATACACAACACAATTCACAACCTGCAAATACTGACAACCCTAAGCTCCTCCTGACAATTCACAACCTGCCCGACTATTGGGCTGGGGGGGCAGCCCCCTCCTATTTCTCGGCGGCAGACAGCCGCCCTGTGAGACGATGTGAACGGCGAGGGAGACGATGGCGGGGAAGCGTCGTCGGGCCAACTACTTTTCTCCTCTTGCAGTTGGGTTCGGTCGACGAAGACTCCACCGGCTCGCTCTGGCAGGACACCCTCACAAACGGCACCCTGTAGATGATCGATCCTTCAATCTCTGGTGGATGCTCCATCTAGGATCGATACTCCCACCACCGCTCCCTCATGATCAGATTCGGTGAATCTGTTTGCTCCATGGCCCAGAGGAGCAACTCTATGGAGAGGATGCAGCAACAAATCAGGCAGATCGCCGGCGGCGACCAGGCAAAGTTAGCCAGGTTGAAGGAGATCCTTAGTTGGTTTGACAATGAGTGGGAGATTTCAAGGACGGTGAGGGCCATGTGGCAATGTATGCGAAGGAGCGAGACGGTGGCAATGAGGGCGGCGATGTACATGTACTCCTCGGCGGCAGTCACGCCGCAGTCCTTCGAGTTCATCGAGTATCTCCTCTGGGCGATGGAGCAGACAGATTCGCCTGAGGCGACAGTGAGGCGGAGGTGGTGGGTGTACAGGTCAAAGGTCGAGCACCAAGAGGATAACGAATCGATCGAGTATGGTGTAACGTTCGTGAGGGTGCAGAGCCAGCCGAAGCCACAGGAGTATTCATTCTCCCACCGCAAGAGGAGGCCGGATGGCGCGACGTCGCTTCCCCGCCGTTCTCCACGGTTCCCTCGACGCTCGCCTCATTTCAACAGCGGCGGTAGGGTTTAAGGTAAGCTTCGCACTAACCTAATCTTCCACCTGCTCATGCTTACAATCAGTGTGACAGCTAATGAAAATCATGCTTACAATCAGTCTCTGAGTACTACGCCAATCACCCTAAAATAGCTCTGGACCTTTGGGTCAAAGTTGTGACAAAGTGTACAAATAAAGAAAAATAGATTGGTGCTTCTTTCAGAAAAGAGTACTCCCTAGAAAACTGCCAATATAAGCGACTAGTATTTGGTTAGATGATTTGCTGCCGAGAAAGATCCATCCACAGAGACCGCCACACATCCCACTCGTGGTGGTGGATGCCAATGCGTGCATGCAGCATGGTTGGTGTCGGTAATTTTTACTTGGCACACCTCGCACTCTGCATATATGCCGGTTCCATACGTACATTTGTGCAGTTCCACCAAAATGCAGCTGAATAACCCTGTTTGCACAGATAATGAAAAAGCGTGATTACATTATAGTGGCACTAGTTGATGAAACACACAAAATAAATAGAAGAAAATATTGCGATAGTATCATAGTATGCCATGCTGCGAGGGCGAGATGGGCCCTGCGACGCCTCATACGGTACGCCTCATACTGGACATCGTCCCAAGTCTCCCAGATGCACCTTCTGCCAGTGATGAACATCAGTGTATAGCGGTAGTACAAGGAGGCGCCTTGAGACATTCAAATCTCTATTTTTGTACATATCAACTAAAATTAAGCACCCAGTTTGCAGAAACGCTTAAACATTAACAATGGGATTAGTTGATGAAACATACATTAACAAAGAGAAGCACTTTCTTTATCTACATTGGAAATGAAATGATAGAGATGACACTCGCTCTATTTTAACTGTATTATTACTTCATTTTATCAGTGACACTAGGGTCGAGCAGGTGGCAAACGAGGTGTACCGTGCGTCGCAAGGATGGAGGCCGGGGGTGCTTAGACTGGGATGCTGAAGCTGGCTCTTTCAGTCACCAACATGGATGATTCAATTCATGGGACCTTTTGGTGCAGTTCACCTAAAATGAAGCAATGTCCCGTGAGCTAGCAGCTTCTTCTTCAAAAAAATTTAAGAAAAGGGCTCCAGCCCCAGTTCCATTTCCATCAGAAAACGAAACCCACAGAGCTTCTTCTTCATTAGTTGCAATAAAATTGAGCAACATCAAGGTTGGTTGTGAAGCTCCAGGAATGCTCAACTATAATTTGGATATCATTTGTGCAGTTCAACTAAGATCGAGCGTGAAATGTATATCTCTGTTTGCACAAAAAAGGTGGATAGGGGGATGACTAACAAGTGATGAAACATGCATCAAATGAAAAGAAGCATGTTCCTTATCTGAATGGCAATCCTACAAGGACAGTAGCAATTTCTAAAGCACTGGCATTGCTAGATATTAGTGTGGGCATTAGGATTAACTATGAGAACCGTTAAATACGACATTACTTTGGGCACGGGAGAGTAGGCGGACCAGGACAGTTGCATTTCTAACGAAAAGAACCAACTTATCTTAATGGGAAATTTTAGCAGGACATGTAAAGAAGTGCCATTGATTCATATTACTGGAGGCATTACATTGAAAACAACATTGGTTTAACGTGTCCTTACTTTTAACAGTGCGACTGCTACATTTTACCAGTGGCATTACATAAGAGTGGCTCGGGGCAACAAACATCAGAACAGGATATCTGGGTTGGTCCCATTTTTGTTCGGTATAGCCACCTTATACTGTGTGAGGCTAGCAAATCTAGTGCTGGACTTACTCTGTTGACTTGTCCCCCAGTCCCCACTTTCTTTCCTTTTTCAACCAATAGATCGGGTTTATATTGAGTTTGTACTGCGTTTCCCTTTATTTCCCTATTAGACCTAGAGACCAGTTGGATAGCCAGTCTCTGCTACTTTTCGCCCCCATTATTTCCTCTTTCGACCAAGTCCTAGATTAAGGTAACAAATCCTCCCCCACCCCACCCCATTTCTTCCTTGTTTGAACCAAGTAGTACTAGATTCGAGTGCATGAACTAGTTTTACCTCTTAAACGTAAAAAAATTAGGTGGTTTTCGAACAGCCTGAGAAATAGTAAAAGATACAAATGCAGTGACGTCAGGAGCTCGGTAAGTCGAGCAAGGCCGGTTTCGAAGGAAGTTATACCTGATGGTAACCGGGATGTCGCTAGGTGGGCGGCGGGAGGCCGGATCTGCCCACACTACGGCAGCGAGGAAGAAGGGGTCGGAGGCCCTCCCTCGCCAGCGGTGCTTGGGAGAAAACGGCAAGGCAGGCTGATCGGGACGCGCCTAGCAATGGGTAAGAGCCGTCGCCGAGGACGACCGCGTGAATGTTGCACCTTCTCACCTTCCCCGGCGGAGAGGATCCGGCTGGATCTGTGACCAGCGGTGAGTAGAGAGAGAGAGTGTGGCCACCGCTGTTGTGTTTAGATCTGGAGAGGCCGAGACAGTATGAAGAGAGCAACACTAGCAAGAAAGCGCGGAGGCTCCTGCCTATATAGTGGACCGAAGCCGGCTTGACCTCGTCAATGACTGTCGAGAAGTCTTCACGCACGTGGCCCGGAGGCGCAGTTGTCATCATTTTGATCTGAAGCGCCGGATTATAACATATAACACGAAAAAATGCCACATGGCAAGAAATCATAACCTCACTGCCCAAAGGAGACAACATGAATCCCGACGGACAAACTAGACGAGGAACAAAGCTCAAATTAAAGATAAACTCGTAGAAAAGGGGTCCGTCGATAGATGTCCTAATTAACATAGCCGGCTTGACCTAGATGGCAGCCGAGTAGTCATTATTCGTGCATGTGCCCCCAATGACTAGCCCAACTCAGTTGTCGTTGTTTAACCCTCGCAGTGATCCGAAGCACATGACACCTAATTTTGCGAGATGACTAGAAACCTTTTTTTAGATTTCTCACCACAACTACAGCCATGTACAACAGAGCCTGCACGATATGTAGATGATAGCCAATCCAGGCATGTCTGCTGGAGTCTGGTCACATGCATGGACGAACTGATCTTTCGTGTCTTGCAGGGATCGTCCAGGCACCAACGTAGTACAACACTTCTCTAGTACTATCGCTCGTCTCCATCTTCTATTAAGTCACCCGACTTGCGGGGCCGGGGAGTGTGCCTATGGTTGATTCTCAATTGCCGTCCCACATGTGTGTGCAAACGCAATATGACGCGCATTCCATTCGGAGAGCAGCGTGCCAGACCGACCGACCGTATGGGGTGCGACGCGAACGCGACGGGCGTGCTGTATACTCCGTACATGTGTACCGCCGTTTTCTAGACGCTTTGCTCCATGGCGCGGGCGCAATCCATGGATACAAAATTAGTATACTGTATACTATTTAAAAGTCGAGGGCGGGGCTTTTCCTGCGCGGTAGGCGGCGAGGCAGTTCCGCCTAGTCGGTTCGACAGAGACGCGAGAAGACGAGGGATTAGGCTGCTGCAAACGTAGGGTTGTGTGATTTGACAGCGAGTTACTGCTGGACAGGTGGGGCCCCGTGATTTGACTTGCCATTATCATTTTAACTGCAGCACTACGACCGGCGTGAGTCTCTCGATTCCTGACCACCTCCATACAGGTGCCTCTCCCAATGCTCCACCATGTAGTAGAGGCTGGCTCTTGCATGAGAGCCCACATCTCCACTTTTTCCTTGCCTCTCTTTCCTCCACATATGCAAAAATGCCATGTAAAGCGCACTATTGTACTTACTTTTACTTGCTCCTACAGGTGCTTAAGCTTGCCACATAGGCATAAAGTCTGATGTGGCAAGTTAATCAAGAAGAGAGAGACTAGTTTGGTGACCCAAGGAAGAAACGGTGCTAAGCGCGTGTACCTATGTGAAAAGACAATTTTGAGTCTATAGCTAATTAAATGAAGCAAACTTAGCAACACCATTTCATTGGAAGAGGTCACTCCTTGGCAAATGCAATAAATACTAGTACTCCCTGTGTCCCATAATATAAGAAAGTTTTTGGCACTACACTAGTGTCAAAAACATTCTTATATTATGGGACGGAGGGAGTACGAAGAAAGAGATAGAGAGGAGTAAAAAATACACTTATAGCCAACCTTATAGCCAACCTTGTTGTAGTATGAGTGACTAAGTGATGACTATGTATGACATGCCAACATCAGATAGCCTAACGCACTGTGTTAAATCTCCAAGGGCGCGACCGCGCGAGCGACGCGACGGTCGTGGTAGGCGCGGCCATGATACGGGCTGCTGGCAGCCCTTGGATCTGAGATCAAACGGTCGCATGCTAAGTTGCTGAAAATTTGCAGAATAACCCTCCAAGATAGGATATTCACCCATAGGTCTAGAATCACGCCATGCAACTGTTCGATCTTAGATCCAAGGGCTCTCGGAAGCCCGTATCATGGGAGAATGGAAAGCCACTACCCTGTCATTCGCACGCTGGCAGTTCGCTCCTACTCGTCCCCGCACGTCCTTCAATACTACAGCGGTTCACTCCTAGTCATCCCGTCCATTCACATTACGGCAGTTCCACTAATCCTAACCCTCCTCCCAAATCCATGGCATCCCAAATATCCACGATCGGCGGTGAGTACAAGGTTAGAACCATCAGCGGCGATGAGTTCGACGTCATCTACACCCGTTCTTTCGCGATGGTGAAAGGATGCCTTTCTCGCTTCAGACGCATGTTCGAAGACTCAGATGATGAGTGGGTCGCTGGGCTAGATGTTGAGTACACCACAGTCCTGGGACGAGAGAAGGATCTAAAGGACGAAGAGAGGAAGAAGCCCGCCGTCATCCAGGTTTGCGTGCATGACTTATGCTTGGTCTACCACATATGCCATGCCGACGTTGAGTGCCAGGATTTTAAGGACTTCCTCGAGAGCAACCTAGTCAAATTTGTTACTGTAGACTTTGGTAACAACAAACAAGTCCTGCGTCGGATAGGCCTCGTTGTAGGCAACACCTTCGACCTCCAGAAGAATCGGCTGGTGTCCTCTCGTCAGCCTTCAATGCTGACCCTGGCAGGAGCCATGGTTCATCCTTCGTACGGTAAACTGGAGAAACCTCCATACATGTTTCATCGTCATGCATGGCAGCGAAATGTACTAGATATAGACCACATCCACTACGCTGCAATGGATGGCTACCTTTGCTTCAATATCTACAAGGGTTGGATGAAGAGCAACAGCCAAGTGTGCGGTTCAAGCAAAGAAGTATCGGCCAAGAGGAAGAGGGACAAGGACGAAGTCGAGGACGTAGACGAGGACTCCGAGTAAGGTGGCAGTGTCGTTGCTCATGGTGGTTCTAATGCAGTGTCTACCGGAATAGTTGCAAAGTTTAATTTCAGGTGTGCTTAATTTAATTTGAGGGGTGTGTTGTGCTGAGCCCCCAGTAGAACTATGTTATGTTTCTTCTCGTTACTTTAACTCTTCAGTACGTACATACTAGTATTTCTTACATTTCATATTTTAGTTGGTATAGTACTACCACTCGTTTCTTCACATTATATACGTACAATATATATGGCCAACATCATATAGCCAGCAGTTTAGTTGTCAAAGAATTTCAGGGTGCTTAGTTTTGTCAAAGAATTCCAGGATGCTTAGAGGGTGCTTGGATCCAAGGGACTTATTTTAGTCTGACTAAAAATAGTCTCTTTAAGAGGCTAAAGTTCCAAGCACCCCTGACTAAAGAGGGGCTAAAACTAGTCTTGAGACTAAATTTTTTTAGTCAGGGGTACCCCTACTAAAATGTGGATTAGTCCTCTCTCTACTCATTTAACTCCTCTCCTTTAACACAGGCGAGTTCTGGATTGGAGGTTTTGGAGGATAATAAATGCTCATTAACTTGATTTTAGCCTTTTTAGTATTTGTATCCAAGCATGGGTGAGGCTAGTATGTTTTAGTCCCACTACTTTTAGTCATGGGACTAAAACGTATCCAAGCACCCTCTTAGTTTTATTTGAGGGGTGGGTTGTGCTGGACACCATTATTGTGACTAGCCTTTTTAATAGTACCATATGCATAATTTGGCGACGAGCGCTCTCTATATGTACCACCTTTTTTTAATTTCAAGTTTTGCTCCATGGCGCAATCCATCAATACTACTGTTGTACAAAAGTATACATTTTTTAAAAGGCTAGAGGGCGGGGCAGTCTAGCTTGGTCGGTTTCACGAGAGGCGAGGGCCTTTGTGATTTGACGGCTCATTACTGCTGGAAGGCAGGGCCTTGTGATTTGACTGCTCATATAAATGCGCCGACGACCTGATCGAGGAGGAGCAAAGAACCATGCGGTATACTCAAGTTTTCCACTGGAGTAGTACTGCGACGGAGGAGCACGAAACACGGCAGCCCAGTGCCATATGGCGCTAAAAATGATCTAATTTGCTAGTCATCTCATTGTTAGCATTGTTCTATTCATTCCCTCAAAAAACCATTGTTCTATTCATGCCTCGCAGAGAACGTGACACGTGCGGCGAAACACCCGAAGCAAAAGATGAAACACAGGAGCAAAAGAAGAAGGAAGATTATCACCCCAAATGATCTAATTCGCCGCGGAGTCGTAACTGCTTCTTCATCGCCTCCACGACCTCCATCTCCTTGCGCGTCTCGTCTGCCATCTTCTTCATTATGTCCATGACGCGGGATTTCTCGACGCGAGCCTTGATCATCTGTTCCACGGCCGCATTACGTACCTTGACAGCAGTCGGGTGCTTGATGCGGAGCTTCGCCAACTCCTCCTGCCGTTCCATGACGAGGGCCTGCAGCATCTTCATCGAGGAACTACTATTCTCATGCAGCTTCTTCCAGCCGGCTTTCTTCTCCTTCAACAGGTCGATCTCATGGCAGAGCTTCGTCTTGTCCTCCTGAAGTCGCGGGATTTCGCCAGTCGCCTTCTTCTCCGAGGCAATGCTCTTCTTCAGCAGCATCACCAAGCCGGCGGTCAACTCCCCCTGCTGATTGAGCTCAGCGGGCATGTCGTCGAGGCTCTCCTTCAGCAACTCCATCAAGCCTTGGATGAACTCCTTCTGCTTATTGAGCTGATCGGGCATGCCGTCGAGGGATAACGACTCCAACTCCGCCGGCTCGGCATGTTCGCCTCCGCGGCTAGGGCGCTCCTGGGAGCCATCGCCTGCCCGTGAGAGATCTTTCGAGGTCTCTGCGTGGCGGCGAGCCCTCTCTTTTTTTTCCGCAGCCTTGGTTGCCGCTCCCTTGTTACGAGTAGTTCTCGACCTAGAGCTCTGCTCACCGGCCATGGCAACGGCGGACGAAGAAGAAGCACTTATGAGGAGGAAAGGTAGAGTAATTTTCGGTTAGGTAGTTCCCCTTTTTATAACCTAAGTACTAGCACTAGTACTAATACCTACATAGTGGGAACACGTTCAGGTTTGGTACGTACTAGTAGGTGTGAGCAGGCTTCCGAATGTGATGGGAACAAGGTAAAGATTAATTGATGGTTTTGGTTTCGAGGCCCGAAACGGCTCCCGATGAGTTTAGCGGAACATAAATTTCAAGTACTACACTGCTCAAATGCGTAAATATTATGTTACTGTCAAAAATTGGCACAAAATATGAAGAAGACCAATGGAAGTACTACTAGCAACCCACGATTTAACTACTTGCATGCGCGCAGTGGAGTAATAATGTCTTTCTTTCGCCCTCACGTCCACTCAATTTGCATGCGCTGTATTAATTGACCATCAATGAAGTGAATGACTTTACACGCGTCAAATTATCACATGGGGTGGATCTTGGTACAAAATTGCGTCCGCCCGTGTACCCGCGTGTGCGTGCGAGGGAATGAGTGCGTGCATGGCGTGCGTGCACATCTTCGCTTCGTGCATGTACCGCCAGTATGGCTCAGGAAGGACGAGTACATTCTTCTGGAACCAGCAGCACGTCACTGTGATCAATCCACGCAAGGAGGTCGCGACAACGCCTCCACATGTGCCACGTGACTTCATGAACTGTAAGAGAGACACTGTGTAGCGTGCCATTGGTATTCTAATTTACGTGTTTTGCACATACTCGAAGTACTAGTAAGGTACATGTGCATTGCACGCATCAGATTTTGCAACCAAATTATGAATAAATACCACACTATAGCATGTAAGCTCTGAGTCATATATGCCTGATGTTGCCCTTCGTGTAATTCTTATAGTTCATCTCATTCAAAATCAATTAGTTTTTATAAAAAAGCTAAGAATGCGGGAATAGGAAAAACATGGGATTATAGTGGAATGTCGTCTTGAATCCTACAGGATTGTACGAGTGTTTGATTGTGCATAGAAAAAAAGCAGAATTCTTTCAAAGAGGTTTGTGTGGATGGGATGTTTCCTATGAAATCTAGTGCAAATGAATCATATGGAAAAATTCCTATGGTTTACAATCCTACGAATCAAACAACCAAGATAGGAAAAATTCCTAATGATTAGAATCCTCCAAAATTCCTTTGAGAATCCTTTGAATCAAAGAAGCCCTTAATCTATTTTATGATTCATGGAATTGTGCGTTGTAAAGCATAAAGTAAAAACAAATAATGGCAATTCAACTAGAAAAAAAGTTTGGGCAGTTATGATACGGAAGATTCTAGAACAAAAGAGAACCACTGTTGTTTTGAGGTTTGTGCATTATGCTTAAGTTCAACCATGGAGTCTGCTAGATTGTACATGTGGCAAAATCCTGTGGGGGGCTAGAAGATGGTGCGAGCGGCCGAGTGGAGGGAGACTATGAAGGAATGCACAAGTGCGAGATCGATATTTAGAGAGAGGGGGCGAACACGTGCGCTGTTGCGCGCAGTGGCGGAGCCATGAAAAATAAATGAGCTAGGGGGCCAAGCATTGCCAATCCTTTACGAGGAGGGTTAATTCATGAACTTAAACCATTTTTAGCAGCAATTGTCTAATGATCACATTCATATTAGCCTCGATATATAGTGATGTTAGGGGGGAGGGGGCAGGGCCCTTACTGCCCCTGTCTTCGCCATTGTGCACGCGTCTGAGAGATGAAGCGGAAGGCATGGATAATGAGAGGGGGACGTTGGATATATAATTAATGTGGGTGTATTAGCTATATATGTTAATCCTATATAGAGAGGTATAGATTGATCGATGTGGACGTGGGAAAGAGGGTGAGACCTCACTGGATATATCGATTGATCGGTTTGTGTGGAAAACTATGAAAGACCTAGCTATATACACACATACATAGAGGAACATCAATCGTTGCGCATGCACGCGTGAGAGATAAAGAATGCCCGATATGATGGAGAGGGGGATGTGTGTGGGTGTGTGCCTTCATGGGAGACCGACCTGAAGAAAAAGATTGCATGCGTGCGATGGATAATGCCGACTGGTAGTGTGTGTGCATGCATGCATGAGAGAAAGTTAGTGGTACAATTATAAAGAGAAGACTACTGTGTGGGTGTAAAAGAATAGGTGAGGTCATAATCAATGTAAAGTTGAATTCAAATATTTGAATAAGAGATCCTGATGTTTGAAACCCATGCATGCATGAATATAACGGAGATCTGCGCGGTGTGGTTTGGAAACGAGCATGTTGTAATGTATACACATTGAACAAGGTCAGACTGATTTGAATTTGAGATACCGATGGCAGACATCATTTGGCCACGTCGCCTCTGTGCATGGACACACAATTCTAATTGGAGATGATGGGCGGCTTTCGCATCACATATCTATATCTATACCCCTATATATATATTATTATTTATATTTTTTATATTGTGTGCGGGTAACTTTAACTTTGAAAGATGGTCGTTGGATGAGGCGAATCCGACGGTCCAAAGATGGCAAATTTGAGCACTACTGGCCGTTGGATATCATCTAGATTCCACCAGATTTCGCCACATGTATAATCTAGAAGACTCCATGGTTGAACTTATGCATAATGCACAAACATCAAAACACAAGCACTTCTTATTTGTTCTAGAATCTTCCGTATCAGAATTGCCCAAATGTTTTTCTACATGATTTGCCATTATTTGTTTTTACTTTATGTCTTACGACGCACAATTCCATGAATCTTAAAATAGATTAGCTTTCTTATAAAAACTAGATGATTTTGAATGAAATGAACTATAAGAATTAAACAAACATCTACATCATGCATATATGACTCAACGCTTGCATGCTATAATGTGGTATTATTCATAATTTGGTTGCCAAATGTCATGCGTGCAATGCACGTGTACCTTACTCTAGTATAAATGGTGTTTGTGTGTGTGTTGTGCGTGTTGAGGTGCAAATTGTCTTTTTTTGTACACGTTAAGCTTGTTCTTCCGAAATTTCAAGCCGCGCCTTGTTATGCCGAAAATTCAAGCTAGCGTCTCTGTCTATCGTGCTGCGAAACTCCCGCCTCTTCAACCCGCGCCTTGTTAGCCCGAAATATTTAAGATATATCTTTCTCTTGTTGTGCTCCGACAACTCCCTCCATCTCAACCCGCGCCTTGCTATTCCGAAATTACAACGCGCGCGAAAACTCCCACCTCCTGTGAAATCCCGACACGCAAAATGCCCGTGGTACCCCTGAACCAAAAGAACCGCCTCAAATCGGTGGGGGTACTTTCGTAACTTACCCCACATTTCGGACAAGCGCGTCTCTAAGCCATGGTTCCGCACTGCCATCCCATCCACCCACCCATTCGTACACCGAGGCCGCGAAAACCCGCGACGAAACCCCACACCCTGCTCCGTCCACCACCCAGCCGGAGCCTCTTCCCCGACGACGTCGTCCACAGCAACACCTCGACGTCCCTCATCCACCGTACCGGATGAGGATCTGTCGTCGATCTCATCGTCCCGCCGGTTCAGCCACCCCGTCCTCCACCTCCAAGGAGCTCCCCCGATGTTCCCCTCGTCTTTCGCGCCACCTCCATTCCCACACCGCCGTCTTCACCTGCACCACCGGAAGAGCATCATCATCACCGTTTCCTTGGATGAAGCTGCGGCCTAATCGGCGCCACCAAAGAGGTTGTACACTAATCGTCGCATTTTCTTCTTGATTCGATCTCACGGTGCTGCCGGCGCTCGGTCCCGAGCCGACACGGCGCGGCTCCATCCACGGCGGCGTCGCCGGCCACTTCCTCCTCGACTGTGTCGCTCCCTCGGCGGCGACGTCCACATCAGTAGGAGCTACTGCTGCTTTAGCTCTCGCTCTCGCTGCTGCTCTGCTCTTGCTCTCGGTCCCCTGCCTGGTCTGCTCTTGCTATTGCTCTTGCTCGCGCTGCTGCTCTCGCTCTTGCTCTTGCTTGCGATGCTGCTCCGATTTAGCTACACTTCAGTCGACTGAATCGACTTTTGGGTCAATCGGTTTTCAGGGGGTGGGGGGGCTCGCCGGGGTGAAGGAAGAACCAGCCACAGCGGGGAGGGGGCTCGCCGGAGAGGTACCCCTCTATCTATCTTAGGGTTCAGGATGGGGGCGGTGGTCGCCGGCGGTGGCGGGGCGGTGGCGTGGGGATCGCCGGAGAAAAAGCTCGGCACGGGGGGGCCTAGAGGGATGGCCGGGCCGATGGCGGACCGGCGGTGGGGAGTGTTTTCGGGGCGGGCGGGGCGGCGCACCGCCGGCCGCGGGCGGTGGGGGGCTGCTGTATGGCCGGTGGTGGCTGGCGGCTCAGGGGGGTGGAGGTTGAAGATGAACCGCAGGCCCTTGATTTCGTATCCAACGGCTGCAAAATCGACTGACCAGAGATGAAAAAGTCAGTCGACCGACATGTAGCCTCACCTTGCTATTGCGTTCAGTTTCGACAGCAAAATTCAGTTTCGACAGTTAAGTTCAGTTTCGACAGTTAAGTTCAGTTTCGACAGTTAAATTCAGTTTCGACAGTTGAGTTCAGAGATGAGCGGTTGATGTATTTTACATCTAGCACTTTGTGGTTATGTATTTTACGTCATGTATTGGAGATGCTATTAGAATTCCACTCAGGTTAACGTTGTTCGTTGTCTCTATTGTCCTGCTTCAGCCTCGGCGTCGTACAACTCACCGGAGCTGCTCCAACGACGAAACCCTCCATCATAGCGGAGCAGTACCTCGGGCTCCATCTCCAGATGCCTAAGATCTTCTTCCCCTCCTCCGACAGCCAAGTCAGCCGGAGCATCCTCACCGGCCAACCCAATCACGCTGAGATCGACATGGCTTCGCCAAAGAGGTTGTACACTTGTTGCATCTCTTTTTTTCTCTACATGTTATATATATTTTCCACTGAGCACTCGTAGTAACGGGAAATACGATTATTTTATCCTACTATATGACAAGCAGTGAGGTACCAGGCAACTTAGCTATCCGTGATGGACTCTCTTGAACGCCATCATTATTTATCTCTGCGCGTTTGAGTTGTGCATTTGTCGATGGGCCTGGGAGTTGAGCTAGTATGGCAGTGGCCTGGGTCCAAAGTATAATAGAAGTAGCACAAAAACATTTTTTTAGTGTAGGATTTTCCTTGCTAAAGCCTGCCTACTAGAATCGCCAGTGCTTGAAAGGAAAAGTGAATGAAAAACATCGGAATTGGAAAGTTTCCTATGGTACTAGTTTTCATGAATTTGGTGCAAAGGAATGCAGCAAAGGAAAACTGTAGGATTTGTTCCTTTAGTGTCTCCTTGAAAGAAAAACCGTAGGAATTCTAATTTCCACTTCTCCTTTTCATATTCCTATTCATCAAGCACAAGACTAAGAGATAGTAGCATAATAGCATTATAACCGTACATTTTCTTGTGGTTTGACTTAATCTCACCATGCTTTTTTGCATCCTGTGATCTTCCAATTGTTGTGAATCAAACACCCAGATTGGCAGAAATCCTGTGTTTTTAAATTCTCTGTTTTGCACGTGCATTCCTATCCTATTCCTGTCTATTTCCTATCCCTGCATTGTTAGAATCCTCCAATTCAAACAATCCCTTACTCAATTACTTCTGTTACAGATATGTGTCAAAGAAAACCTTGTGTGGTTTGTCCTGCTCCTGCGGCGCCGCGTTCCACCCCAGCTCAGCTGCTCCAACGACGGAAGGGTTCACCACAGCAGGGATCCGCTCTCCAGACTGTCTTTCGCCGCCTCAGATCTTTTTCCCCGCCGCCGGCAGCCATGGCAACTGCATTACCATCATCAACTGAGCAGATGACCTTGAGGACTACACGGGTCCGCAAGAGAGGTCGCACTCTTCCGTGTCTGCTTACGTTATGCATCGCTTAATATGATGACATGCTACATTATCGTCGTGTTCACCTATTATACTCCGAGTCAGGTCCAAACTAATGCTGAAACTTGAGTTTTTAAATGGTTGTGGGGTACATATTGGGGCAGCAATCAGTACTATCTGTCTACTATCTGGTTAATCTCCGGTGTCTACTATGAGTTTCATGTTGGGTGCAACCAAACATTAAAGGAGGCATTATCTGTATTTTTTAACTAAAGCTATTATCTGCCTGCTATCATTGGTTTTGGGTCTATCCACAGTTTGCTACCATCACTCTGGATTTGTGCATGCACTCCTTACATAATCTCACTATGTTTTATTCCTATGCATGCCAGTTATTGTACACAGTGGAACTGATCATGTAGAGCAAAAGAGACGAGCCTTGCGTGGCAATAAAATTTCATGCAGACGTCGTTCCATGGTGGGCACAAAGGCAGCCCCCCTCCACCCAGTTCGGATCGTAATCAAGAGGAAGATAATTGTTCTGAGGGGGATTCAAAAGGAGAAGACCACTCCTATTTACCCCATGAGGTCTTCGCTCTAACTTGGCATGTTGATGTTGGTAATATCATGCATATGGTGCCTTGCATTGCTTACTGTATAGACTAAAGATGTCATCTGCTTAGTTTAGACATGCTTTGTGTCAATGCCATCTGTTTAGTTTCTTTATCGTATATGTGAATCATGCAATGCCATCTTGTCTAGCCAGGCATCATATATGTGAATTTTGCAATGCCACCCTGGTTAGCCAGTCATCTTATATGTGAATTATATCATGCCATCATTTTTTATCACATGTTAAATTTGTCAACAATTTTAGTACATTCAATTACTCTTCCTGTGCATCAGCCATTCGGCACGGTCATGGAAAAATCTGGAGTGGAAACAAGGTCTTCAGAGCAGACAATGCTATCTGACGGAGCGCATGTCTTGCTGGTTATAGATAGCTCCTCAGAGGAGGATTCAGAGACAGATGACCAGTCATATTCCCCCCCCCCCCCGAGGTGCATGCCCTAACTTGGCAGGGTTATGTTGCTCATATCGTGCGTATGGTATCTTGCATTGCTACGTCATTTGCTTCGTTTAGACATGCTTTGTGTGAATGCCACCTGTTTAGTGTCTAATTACCATATATGTGAATTATGCAATGCCATCTTGTTGCAAGACATTATATATGTGAATTATGCAATGTTATGTTGTTGCAAGGCATTATGTATGTTAATTATGCAATGCCATGCTATTTAGGCAAGCGTCATATATGTGAATTATATCATGTCGTCCTTTTTTTGTTTTTCTCATTGCTTTTGCGACAATGTTTGTATATTCAACTGCTCTTCCTGTGCATCAGCCATTTGAATTGGTGATGGAGAAATCTGGAGTGAAAGCAAGGTCTTCAGAGCAGACAATGCTACCTGCTGAAGCAGATATCTTGCTGGTTACAGATAGCTCTTCAGAGGAGGATTCAGAGGCAGATGACCAGTCCTATTATCCCCCTGAGGTGTATGCTCAATCTTGGCAGGGTTATATTACTCACATAATGCATATGTCGTATTGCAATGCTTAGTTTTTACATCATATACACAATATTGAATGCCATCTCCTTAGTTGACACATCATATATGCGATTGCCCTCTGCTCACTTCCTTAGTATATAAATCATATATTTGAATTATGCCATGCCATGATGTTTACATAGACAGCATGTATCTGAATTATGGCATGCCAACCCATTTTCTAAAGACATAATATAGTTATATCATCTCATCCTGTTTACATAGTCATCATATTTTAAATTATGTCATTCTATCCGTGAATTATATCATGCCATCATGTTTCCATCGACGGCATGTTTGTGATTTATGGCATGCCAACCACTTTAATAGACACATCGTATAGTTATATCATGTCATCCTGTTTACATAGTCATCATATTTTGAAGTATGTCATTCTATCCTGTTTAGTTAGCCATCATATATGTGAAATTGTGTCATGTTATCCTGTTTAATTAGCCATCATATATGTGAAATTATGTCATGCTATTCTGTTTGCTTAGACAACATAAATGTGAATTATTCCATGCCCTGTTTTCTTCCCTATTATCCATTGCACCTGTCTATCTTACAATGTCTGTACATTCAATTACTTTTCTTGTTTATCAGCCATTTCGATTGGAGGGAGTGATGCCAGTATCTGTGGGAGTAAAAACACGGTCTTCAGAAAAGATCGTGCTACCTGTCGATGCAGATAGAACCACGGTTGTACTTGCCCAAGAACCAGCCCCACCACACACAACCCACACTCATGCAGATTGTACCCCTACCTAGTTGGACAGAGAACCAGCTACACCCCTTCTAACCCCAACCCCAGCAGATAGACACCCAGTTCCCGTTGACACAGCACCGTCTCCACCACAAAGCACCCAAACACGAGCAGTTAGTAAGGCAACTGCAGTGCCCAAATCACGAGGACCACCACTCCGAACCCGAAGTCAACGCTTAAAGCAGAAGAAGAATCGTTCTCAGGTCAGGTTCCGTAGCTATGGTTCATACTACTTTGCTCTTGCATCACTGTATTTACTGATACCAACTAATTTAAAATTTGAAGGATGCAATTGAAACTCCAATGGCGCAACAGGTATGTTTTAAACCTGTTTCTTCAACGTGTTTGGCTGTTTGCTGTTGTAACTTGCTCTATGTTGATTTCAGTTACAATTGAATAAACAGTTATGTTCTCATGCCATGCACATTACAAGTGTTGTTATTGCTGTGTAGTTTCCCACACTTATATTCTGTCTATGCTGCTTTGTCTTAAATAGATATGATTCGAACTGTATCTATCTTGATTTGGCAACATAAACTAGAATGATATAGACCATACAGTGACCATACTACATATATATATATGTTTGTTTCATGTTGTTATCCTGTCCACCTTACTACTGAACTGGTTTACCAAATTGAGTTTCATATACTACATTGTAAACCTGAGATGTGTTTGTTTGTTTCTCTTTTAGAACGTGGATAAAATATTGGAGAAGAGTACCCTATTATGCAATGGTAAAGGAAGTAATGCAGATAAGGTTCAAGATAGTGAGACATCCCTGTTGGTCTCCAAGAAAGCTGATAAAAACTATATTGAAGACACTGAGACAACCCCAAAGTCCTGTCTTGATGTAGTGTTCGAGTTACTGGCTACCACTGCTGGCACCAGCTCTTCGAACTCGTTGCCTGAATCAGTTCGGCTTCTTGAGTCTCAACTTCAAGTTGAAAGACATCGATCAGATGTTATGCGACAGGAAGCCGAAGGACTGAGGAAGTCCCTGCAGAATTCAGATGCATACTTTCTGGTGCAATAGCAAGCGTTGGAGGACTTAAGCGCCAAACAAGAGAAAGTTAATAAGCTTGCTAAGCATCTTGCCAGCATTATGGGTACCCAGGATATTGTTTCTTGAGCTCTTCTGAAGTGGTTTCAGTTCTGGACTTGTTTTGCTGCGGCGTTTATATGCTGCTGTGTTCCCTATATTTGCACTGGTGGCGAACTTTGATGCCCAGTGGATGTAATATGTGTAATAGCCGTGATAGCCTAGTGTAAGTTGCTTGCTTATTTATTTCCTTGTTGTCTTGTTTATTTGTTTGCTTGTAGTCAGTGCAGTTCTTTTTCTGTGGTTTGCTAGTGGCTGCAATAACCTATTTTTTAAAACTAGGCCACAATAACCATGGGCTAATATTTACTGTAGTGACACTGGGCCTCCTACGGGCCGTAGAAACAGTGGGCCTTCTACGGGCCATATAAACAGTGGGCCTTCTACAGGCCGTAGAAACAGTGGGCCTTCTACGGGCCGTAGAAACAATGGGCCTTCTACGGGCCGTATCATCAATGGGCCTTATACGGGCCGTATCATCAATGGGCCTTATACGGGCCGTATGATCGATTGGCCAAACATGGGCCAACCAGACCGCATTCTGGCCGTAAACGGGCTAGAGTTGGAATCGTCCGTTCATGGGCCGACCATAATGGGCCATCGTTAATAGACCGTATTTGATGACGCTATGAAAACGGCCCAACGTATTAACGGACCACAAACGGGCCGACTGTAACCACGGGCTGAATTTGGCCCACAAGAAGAAAATGACAGTAACGGACCGTAAGTAAACGAATGCTGGAAAATAGCCCAAGAATAAATGGGCTCTGAGAAGGCCGAAAGATAACATGGGCTGGAAACGGCCCAACGGAATAACGGGCCGTTAATGGGTATAAAGTGATACACTGTTCTTTACGGGCCAGTTTCACCACGGGCCGTTAATGGGTGTAAAGTGATACACTGTTCATTACGGGCCAGTTTCACCACGGGCCGTTAATAGGCCAAGAGTTACATATGGCCTCATATGGGCCAAAAGACGTCATGGGCCAGAAGTGAAAATGGGCTAGAATCATATTGGATGGCCCAAATGACGCTACTGGGCCTAATTCGAATAGGGCGTAACGGGCCTTGGGTTAGCGGGCTGTAAATGGGCTATATGCGAACAGGCCGTTAACAGGCTTTCCATGGGCCGGCCCGCCACCTTTTGACCAAGTCAAACGGGCCGGCCTTTTCACAGGAATGGGCCTCTGTTGGGCCGTGCCACGTGTCGACGTATCATATGCGCCTTCTGTCCAATGAGTGGATGACATCTGTCCCAGCGATGAGCCGACACGTGTTTCCTCCAGCCAATGATGATTTTACACATGGAAAATCCCCATTGGTCGGGGCTGTTAACAGGTTATCGGATCCAAAACCCGACCTGATAGCTTAACGGCGTTCCGTTACGGTGGATGCCACGTGTCGGTCACCCTTGACGAAAGCACTTCTGTGACGCGCGATTTATCGTCATGGAAGTGGACACTTCCGTGATGATAATTTTGGTAATGTCATGGAACACTTCTATGACAGCACAGGTATGACTATCTTGATTCTGTCATAAAATCGTCATGGATGTACATGCATGACAGAAAACGTGACCTACTATGACAAACACGTATCATCACGGAAGTGTATTTTTTTGTAGTGGAAGTAATTGGCAAGCACCTTGTCGTCGCGGGCTCCAGCGGCTTGCATCGCGGTGGTGTAGATGCTGAGGAACTCCGATGGGTGGGTCTTGCCGTTATACTTCTCACCGACGTCGGGCTTGAATGTGCGGTGGGACGGCCACTGGAACTGCCGCAGCTCACGGGTAAAGGATGGGCAACCCACCTCGTAAGGTAGGCTGCCGGAGCCTCCCCGTGCTGGGTGGTCCATAGCGGGCCCCTCCCGCCTATCCGACTGGTGGTGTGTATCGCGCCGGCGCTCGATGGTGGTTCGAGCGTCTTCATGGGCTCTCTCCCGAAGAACTTGGCGCTGGTCGTGGTGGGTCCGTGGGTCGGACGACGCTATGGAAATGTTATCACAAGCGTCATCACGACGGATCGACACCCGCGATGGCTGGCGTGGAGGAGGAGAGTGCACTATGGCCGCAGCACCTCCGGCCTCTCCACCGCTGGCGTGCGGTGGTTCGACGGAGCACCGGCCTGAGGGCCCCGCTGGCCATAGCTCGTCTTTGTAGGCGACGCCGACGAGGCTCCGGATAGTGGCTCTCCACTCGTCGAGCTTTTCCGCAGCAGGAGGGAAGTCGAGGAGCAGTTACGCGCACGCCAAAGCTTCTGCTGGCGTGGGTGGCGGCGAAAGCTGCGTGGACCGTGGCGTGCTCCAACTTCTAACCACGTTAGAAGGAGCTCTATCACGGCCCGGCGGCTGTATGCCATTTTTGCCAACACTTCGGCGGGCATGCTGGCCTCCTTCGTCCAGCAAATGATGCACAAGACTCTTCTCACGGCGGTGCCCGGGGTCACCGGCGTGGTGACGCTGCTCGTCGCACACACCCTGGGAAGAGCACGTTGTGGGCGCCGGCGTAGGCATCTTGGAGGTCGCCGCGCCGCCAATGGGTGGCACGGCGATGCCCCCGGAGGGCTCCGCGCCGCCTGCGGGGGGCCCAGCTCCGTCTCTGGATCTGGCGGCGTGCGGCCCTTTGTCTTGCGCACGAATGACGCCGCTCGCCAGGCTCTGACTGCCAGAGCGATGTTGGTGCTCGCGGGTTGCGCCTGGGGTTCTGTCCGCGACCGGCCCGCTGCTCGCCCGCACCGGTAGGGGCCGTCCGGCTCCCGATGAACCGATCGCCGTGACCGCCTTCTTCTTGGGAGCCATGACGATGAAGAACTGCTAGGCTAACTGCTAGACTGGATTTTCATAACTGTGCCCCCTACCTGGCGCGCCAAAGATGTCGGGGAAATCGACACCTATGGAATCACTGGGATTCCTTCTACGTTTGGCGGGCGCGGGGTTGTGCAAAGAGCGGGTCTGACAAGAAGCACAAGGATCGTTTACCCAGGTTCGGGCCGCGGAGATGCATAATACCCTAGTCCTGCTTTGGTGGATGTATTTGAGTGTTCTTGTGTTCTTGAGCTAGCTACGGGGTGCAACTTGCCCAAAAGGTCAGAATCCCTCTCCTGGTCACCTCGTGCCTCCTTTTATAGGCAAAAGGGGTTGCCACAGTGGCACACAGGAGATGGAAAGGTGTACAGTCGATGAGTCTATCCTCTGGCCTTGTCGGACAAATGCATTTAATGCGCAGCCGACGTGCCCCTCTCGCTTTATCGGGGACGGCAAGGAAGCACGTCCCAGCTGTCGCCGCCTCGCCTGGCTTCGACACGCGTTCGAGCTGACGAGGTGTCATGGCGCCACGTTGGCTGGCTGCTGGGCTGGCACGGTGGTGGAGCCTTCACGAAGACCTGCATGCCACCACGCAGGTGCTTGCTGAGTCGGTCGTGGAGGCCGCTCGTCGCCACACAGGTGCCTGCTCAGCTGGTTGAGCTGGCAGCTGTATGGGGACGGCGGTGGAGCCTTGGCAGATGCGGGCCTGGCCGCGGCCCCGTAGGTGTCTTCGGCAAGGGCCTTGTCGGGGCCCCGGCAAGGGTCTTGCCGTGGCATCTTTGTCTTCCCCGGCAAGCGTCTTGCCGGGGGTCTCGTGGATTTCCTCTGCTAGGATCTCGCCGAGGGTCGTCGTCTTCTAATCCTCATCTGATCTTGCGTGTTTATGATCTTGACGAAGATCTGCATGCCACCACAGGCGCGCCTCCCGAGCCTTGGTTCCAATAGAGTTGGTTGGTGGTGTTGGAACCCGCGGGCTCAAGGGTGGCCTGCTCAGCTGGCATCGGGCAAGTTGCCCCGGCAAGGGCCTTGCCGGGGGAGTCCACCTCGCCCTCTTACTCTTTTGTATTCTCTGGGTCTTGGCGTTGCCTCTGATCGCCTTGTGCCTTCGGCTTCCCTCCTCTGCCCTGCTTAGTGTGGCCGTGGGCGCGGCTCCGACTGTCCGTGCACAAGTAAAGGGGTAAAAAAGGAGTGCCCCTACTTTTGTACACCGACATTCGCGATTCCCCCGTATTACACGAAGGACCTTCTTTAATGTCATACATGTAACACACCGCATTGGATAACCGCGTACATAACAGGGTCTATATCGTAGATCCACCATAAAACTCCTATGGCTAAGTGAAAGTGTTAATGCCCTATAGTCCGATTGCCTAGTTCACCGCATTGACACCTCCTTTATAGACCAAGACGTTGGGTTAAGAGTGATCAATTGCTTTTCCGAACACCCCCGTACTTTCTACGAGGGGGCTGAAGCCGACGACTGGAAAACTTTCAGATTATACAAAAACGGACGCACAGGAGGAATCAAAGCTTTTAAGCAACTCTAAAATCAAAAATAGCTTTATTATTTCATAATATTGTCTTTTACAATTTCAATACATTTTCACTCGAATATCACGTCTTTAGAGAACTGACCCTCTATCAAGCGGGCACCCTCTAAGACATCCTCGAAATAATGCTCCGGTGCGTGGTGGTCCTTGCCCTTGGGTGGACCCTTCGCTGCAACGTCGGTGGCCTTCATCTTTGCCCAGTATGTCTTGACACGGGCAAAAGCCATCCGTGCACCTTCAATGCACGACGACCGCTTCACGGCGTCGATACGCGGCACCGCATCATCAAGTCGTTGTACCAAACCGCAGATCCGGACATCTTGTGGAGCTCTACCCACTGAGCCATCTGTTCGTTCAGCAGCAGTGGACGCTTTGGCATGCTAAACTGCGACCAGAACAGCTTTTCTGTTGCACGTCCATCTCGCACTTGAAAAACCTGCGTCATAGTGGAGACACTCTTCGACAAGTCCAACAATGCGTCTGGAGAACTCCACACTTGATTCAGCGGGGCATAATTCGGATCGCCAAACTTAGTTTGCAATAAAAAGGGCTTACCAGCCGCGATCCCCCCGCTTGCCGGATCTCCTCCCGGGCCGCTCTAGACTCGGACCGCGCTTCTTTCGCCTCTCGCAAGGCCTTGTGAAGATCAGCCGCTTTGGCTTTATTATCCTTCTCGAGAAATTCACAGCGGCTAGCAGCATCCTTTAGCTCAAGCGCCGTCATGGATATTCTCTCCTCATACTGGCGCTGAGTAGCCTGTTCGGCCTTTAATTCAGCCGATGCCTTTTCGGCAGCCGCATTACTAATCCGGGCCTGCTCCTTGGCCCGGGCTAGCTCAGCCCGAACGATCTCGACTGAGGCAGCACCATCTGCAGACATGTATATTTCATCATACAATTCCTAGCGTCATGCTTATATTATAAGCACGTGCATATTATGACTGCCCCAGAAACATACCTTGTGCCTCGTCAAGCCGCCTGTTGATAAGCGTGATGTCATTATCCGCCTCATCAATCTTCTGTTGCAGATCCACAACCTTTGTAGTCCGGGAAGTAGCTAGGGAGGACACAGCCTGTGTTCCAATCAAGTAGATTATTTCCTGGGCATATCTTTTTGATCCTCTGATCGCCTCCCTCGGAAAGCCAATCAGAGTCTCAGAGGATACTATCTATACACGGGCGCATTTTGTGAATAAAACACAATCGAAAATACTACAGTACAAACCTCGAAGCCTTTTAGCAGGCTCGTGAAGGCTTCATTCAATCCGCTTCTCGCGAACAGGATCTTTTCAACCACCATGCCCATCAAGGTACGATGTTCCTCTGAGACGGACGCCTGTCGCAGCATGTTCGTCAACATATCCGGCGCTTCTGGATCTCCGGAAGCTGCTATAGGAGTACGGCCTCCCTTTGAAGGGATCCGTTTATTCGTCCCTGGAGTTGTCTCCGGCTGTAGGTCGGACAGTTCGGGGCCTTCATTGTTGGCCCCCGGACCCTGGGCTACCGAAGTATCACCTTCGGGTAGTGTCTTCCTCGTCCCTCAGACCACTTGTTGATCAGGAGAGACCCTCCGCGACGACACCTCAAAGTCGTCCGCCCTATTGGGCGAGGAGACCGGTGGAGGTGTCTCGCTTTCCATCATCTCTGGGAGAAGATCCCCCGAGGAAGAGGATTGTTGAAGAAGACTGTGTGCGGAGCTGCAAAAAAACATATAGTCTAGATGTTACCTCGGTCGCTGGAAAGGAACGGGATACGTTTAAAACACCCTTTTTCACTTACGATTTGCCCACAGGTTTGTCCTCTCTGTGGGACTACGCGATGACGTCGTCCTCCAAGCACGAGACACCCAACAGAGGCATCTTGCCTCGCTTAGGAGCCTTTTCCGCCCAACCTTCGGAGGCGGCCCTTTTCTTTCCATGGGGAGAAGAGACGTTGACTCCTCCTTCACTTTTGTCATCGGATGATGGAATCTTGATTCCCTCAGACACAATGTCCGATATACCTTCAGGATGGAGGCCACCTTTGGTCTCCCGCTCTCCGCCTTGTCCTCCTTCACAGGCACCTGGTGCGGTGCCGGGGCCAGCATCCTTGTTAGCACGGGATCCGCTGAGTCTTCGGGAAGGGGGGCCGAACACCTAATTCGCTCTGCTTTCTTTATCCAGCCCTGGAAGAAGATAGTTTGCTCAGTAACATATTACGGCATACTAACTACAAAGTGTTCGGAAGTCAAGCGCTTACCGAGGTATCCGGATGGTTGTAGTCGAGGCCGATGTCCTCGGTGGTGTCCGGCCACTATTTGCGTTTCCCGAAAAACAATTTCCACATTCCTTTGTGCGTAGTGCCGAAGAAGTGTTGGAGGGTCCGTGGTCCTTCTGGATTAAACTCCCACATACGGAGAGGCCTACGCTGCAGGGCTCGGCGGACTAGCACTACTTGAATCACGTTGACAAGATCGATGTCCTTCTCAAGGAGGGTTCGGATGCGACTCTGTAGAGTCTGCACGTCATCAACTGATCCCCAGTCCAGCCCCTTATTAATCCATGATGCAAGCTGTAACGGAGGGCCAGAACGGAACGCAGGTATAGCTGCCCACTTGGTACCGCGGGGTTATGTGACGTAAAACCACTCCCGCTGCCATTGGTTGGAAGTTTCGGTGAAAGAGCCTTTTGGCCAGAGAGTGTTGGTAAGCTTGCTTACTACAGCACCGCCGCACTCCGCCTGTTTCCCGTCGACTACCTTCGGCTTCACACTAAAGGTCTTGAGCCATAAGCTGAAGTGTGGGGGGATTCAGAGGAAGGCCTCGCACGTGATGATAAACGCCGAGACGTGGAGGAAAGAATCTGGGGCTAGATCGTGAAAATCTAGTCCTTAATAAAACATGAGCCCCGGACGAAGGGGTGAAGAGCGAATCCTAGCCCTCGAAGGAAGTGAGAGATGAATACGACCCTCTCGCCGAATCTGGGAGTCGGAATAACCTGTCCTTGAGCAGGAAGCCTGTGGGGGATCTCCGCTGTCAGGTATCTGGCTGCCCGGAGCTTCGCAATGTCCTCCTCTGTAACAGAGGAAGCCACTCATCGGCCCTGTGGGCTGGGTCCGGACATGATTGGGAAGCTTGAAGCAATGAAGTCGAACCTTGGGTGCTAGAACTCAAGGTTGGAAAGGCTGAGGAGAGGTTTGGCGTAAAAAGAGACGGCCCTTGGGTCCTTTATAAAGGCGACGGGTATCGGACGCCTCCGCCTAATCCTGAAAACCTGCCTATTCCTAAGGAATCATCCCAATGGGACGGTTGGGTTACCCACGCTCGTATTGATGAGAATCCCGCAATAAGGGGACACGATCTCTGCTTCGACAAGACGTGCCAATAAAAACCACGCCTCGAAACGTGGAACGGCGGGACAAGAGACGGTTCGAAATAATGACCGGACAAGCGTGATGTCATGATTACAAAAAGTTGTCAGCAGATTGGACTCGTGAAATATTATACTCTCTGCGGTTGTGTGTGGTACTTGTGTTGCAGATCCGGACACGTTCATTGCGTCCGAAGACTATCTTGGAGTATTCGGGAAAGGGAACCCGCCTTGCAATGCCGAAGACAATCTGCGCGCTGGACACCTCGTCATTGAAGCCTAGTTCAGGGGCTACTGAGGGAGTCTTGGACTGAGGGGTCCTCGGGCATCCGGCCTGTTGGATATGGGCCGGACTAATGGGCTGTGAAGATACAAAGACCGAAGACTTTCTCCTGTGTCCGGATGGGACTCTCCTTGGCGTGGAGGGCAAGCTTGGCGACCAAATATGAAGATTCCCTTCTCTGTAACCGACTTTGTGTAACCCTAGTCCCCTCCGGTGTCTATATAAACTGGAGGGCTTAGTCCGTAGAGGAGATATACAATTATAGTCATACTGGTTAGACCTCTAGGGTTCTAGCCATTCTGATCTCGCGGTAGATCAACTCTTGTAATACTCATATTCATCAAGATCAATCAAGCAGGAAGTAGGGTATTACTGTTGGGGAACGTAGTAATTTCAAAAAAATTCCTACGTACACGCAGGATCATGGTGATGCATAGTAACGAGAGGGGAGAGTGTTGTTGTCAGGACCGGGTTTTCGGGATATTAATTTTCCAGAAAATGGCCCTTGTGCTCACCAGCCCCAGGATTACTGTTAACTGATGAGGCACCAACTTGATCCAGAAATTCCAAGCAAAGCACAAAATATGTAGTACAAGACCATTGTGGCCTATGAGTACAACAATTGGTTTCTAGTGGTTGATGGCGGAAGCGGTTTGTGGTTCATCTGCGTCTATGGGACTCCATTTCCCACAGGAACAGCTGACCAGGATAACTCCTATCTTCGCGAGGCTGCTATCATCATTGCATAGGTTCCGGGGCTGTCATCGCAATGCTCTCTCCATACGAGAAATCTGGCCAAGACAATAGCCAGGGACAAGCCAGTGAGTACGTTTGAATGTACTCGCAAACATTATGAACACGGGTATAATATAACAAGGGATAATCATGCTCCGAAATATTCTATGATCATAACGTCTGTCACGAAATATACGAAATCCATGATGCACGCAAGCGGGTAAAATATGAATATGCAATACGGGAGTAGAAATAGAATGCACCGATCGAGTGTCTAAAGCGACGCCTAGGAAGGATAAAAGATAAATCATGCCTCAGTGGGGCGTCTATGCGACACCACATAAAGGGCTTATAAATAATAAAAATAACAAGCATGCCACAGTCAGGCGTCTGAGCGACACCACGTAAAGGGCTTATAATATAAAGAAAATAGCAAGCATGCCACAGTCGGGCGTCTATGCGACACCTCATAAAGGGCTTATAAGAGAATAACCGCAGTGGGTATCCAGGAGGTAGAACCGTCCCAGGGATACTCAATAATTCAATTAATGTAAATGGTTAGTCCACAATAATAATCATAATCCTCATATGTCACAGGTCAAAATCAATGTTCTGGTTTAGCCGTTTCTCCCCCGAAGACCGTCACTAGACCCATCTCAGACTGTAGTCCTTACCCATGGACATGGCTATCCGAATAGAATTAACCTCTGCAAAGGGTGTACTCTTTACCCACGAGTAACGGATTTATTTAGTCCATCGGGACTAATTCCGCCTACGGTCTTTTAATTGAAAACACACCTAACCCGCACACACCAGCTTAACTTACCGGTGTCTGGAATCACCCACGACACCTGTCAAGCAAAACTCTAAGTGGGGAGGCTACAACCTCGACTTAGCATGGGATCAAATTTATATCGCGCGCTCTAAGGGGTGCCCCCCTCTCGGTCCCAACCGGAAACACCCATGCCCCCGGACCAGGTGGCATGCCTACCGGATGCATCCGGTATCTTCCACCATGGCCTCTCTGTACGGTGTGTGCTAGGAAGGGGTTGACAACTTACTGAACCGTGCCCTACCTGCGGCAGGGACAAGTGGTAGTACGAAACAAGTATGGGGGTTTACTGGAACAAGACTCGATCTATGGCCGACTCAGGAGGTTCAAGTATTCCCTGAATGATTAGCATAAACATTATATTTCAACTAACACACAGAATCACCGCTCATCATACCTCATCATGCCATACCGGTCACACTCGTCTCGACGAGGAGCTAGCGACAAGCTCGTGGCTACCCAAGATCACGACTTTCCCGGCTTCCTTCCGGTATGCATGAACAGCTCACGAGGATGATCACAATCGCCAGCATATCCATTTCTAATAGCAAAGAATCTCCATGGTGCACTCATCCGTATGATTTTATCGTCACAAAAAATAACGTAGGCTCCTAGTCAAGGTGGTGTTGTAACCGTATCACAACACCCAAAAATATTTTTGCCAGAGTTCAGAATGCTTGCCTTCAGGTTGTGGAGAGGAAGTGTGCATTCCAAAACTTTTTGAAAGTTTTCTTCTCTCTCCATTTCCTATTTTGAAAAAAAATTCACATAACGTATATTTCAAAAACAGTACAAAAAGTTGCCCTAAATATTTTTGAAATAAATCATAAAATAAACTAGATGAAATTTGGGAGAGGTAGGAAAAAGAATCAACTCATTTGGAGTTTTATTTCAAAAGATATAGCCAGTCAAAGTTCTGTTTTTAATAAAATCAGAAAAAGAAAACGTTTCGGGGAGTACGTTTTCGAAGCAGAGGAGACGTACTTCAGGAGTTTACGCGTCCACTTAAACGCGTGGTGGCGGGGTTGGGTCACTGAAAGTGGGTCCAGCGGGCCCACTGGTCAGGTTTGACTAGTCGCTTCTCCCTCCTCTTCCCCTGCCCGAGCAGAGGCGGGAGCTCCGGCGATCCTCGCCGGTGAACGGTGCTCCTCGATGGCATCCGAGGGTGGGGATGGATCCGTGGTTCCAGGGCGGTCCTCCCGGTGGTCGCTGGGCAGGTGGGGACGGAGGGAGCCACCGGCGATGAGCTTCGCGGCGGACGGCATTTCGGGAGTGATTGGGGGTTTGGGCTCTGGTGGTTCTTGGTCGCGTTTGAGAGGCTGGGCGGCTCCGTGAGGTCGAGGGGAAACGGGTGGTGGTGTTGGATGAACGGGGGAGGGTCTGGTTGCGATGAACGGCACCGGAAGGTGGCGGCGGCCGAACCGACCGGAGTCGAGGAAGACGGCTACCATCCGCCGATTGCTGGCTGAGGGGGTGCTATGGGGGTGGCCTGGGGTCGCCTGAGTGCTCGAAGGAGTTTGGGGGCCTCCTTTTATAGCGCAACGAGGCTGGTTCCGCGGTGGTGGATAAGAACGACGGTGAGTCGCCATTCCGTAGTGGCCAGGGCGACGTGGCGGCGACGAGCACTAGCAGACGGGCTTGAGGATAGGCTCGGGCTGTTCCAGGGGGCAGCTGGCGCGCGCGGGTGGCTTGGGCGGCGCCGTCCATGGCAGAGCCTGCTGTGGCCGGCCGCTAGCCGCCGTGGCCGACCTGACGGCGGCTCTGTGGGGCTCCAGGGGCGGCTCTGTGGCGAGGGAAGGGGCGGCCGTGTGGCTGCGGGTGGCCAAGGGCCAGAACGGGCGCGGGGAGGGCGGCTGTGCGACGCGGCGGCTCGGTGCGCGCGCGTGCAAAACGTGTGCTCTGGGCGCGCCCAGAGCACGCACGCTAGCTGCTCGACGAAATGCCAATGCATGCCACAGGGCTTGGGTGAGGCTGGCAAGTAGCAGGTTTAGGTTAGAGTCTTCTAGGAGCTTAGTGGACATGCTATTTTGTCCAGAGGTGCAAGGTCACAGTGCAAAGGCAAAAATCATGCCAAAACTGACCATGCACACAAGGTGCTCAACAGATTGCTAAGTGCATCTAGGCAACTCTTGGAGTGGCCAAAAACTCCAGATCAGGGTCTCCCTAGATGTAGGTGATGATGGCAAGATCATTTGGACAAAACCAGAAACTTGCTAGTGCCAGCTTTGCAAAACTTCAGTTTTGGGCAGCAAGAAAAAGGCCTTATTGCATGCACTTAAAATCCTCCAATGGGTCCACTCTCCTGGGCTTAAGGGTTTTGTAGGGAGGACTACAAGCAGGAAAAAGCTCATGGGCACTAGAGCAAGCTAATTTAGGGTTGCAGTACAAATCACTAAGCTGGACCAGAATGAAAATGAGGTTGATTCACTCAAATTTTTCAAAGAACATCACTGGGTTTTTGCATGAAGTTGAATTATATGCATCTACTAAAATCTCCAAACACTTGGAAGAGTTTTTAAAGGAATATTTAAATTGTTTGTGGTGCAAAAATACCTACTGGACCAGATTTGAAAATTTGGTGCAGAGCTCAAAATCTCCAATGGCCAAAAGATGTTTCTGCATAAAAGTGATGTGAAAACATCACATGACATCCCCAAATTTTTGGTGAAAATTTTAAATTCATTAATCAAATGGTTGCAGTGCAACAGAGACTCCAAATTCATGAAAAATCATTTTAAAAGAATAAAGCTCAGGAAAAGCAATTATGCAATTAAATCCACTGATAAAGAATTGTTTTATAGAGAGAGTATACAAATCCAATAATACTTTTGGAAAGTTTCCACTTGAGGTAAAAACCCACAATATCAAAAGGTAAATCCAGACAGATGGAAAAGTTTAATTTCCTGGCAAAATTTTAATTAATAAAACAAGGTCAAAATTTTGGGGTGTCACAACACTACCCCCCTTAAGAAAAAATCTCGTCCTCGAGATTTGTTATAAACTGTTTTGAACAAACATCGCTCTTACCAAAAGAAATCATTCTACTATGCAATAAAATGTGGCTACAGTGAGAGGGTAATAAGTGGTGTAAAACCACAGTGTGGTAAACTGGCGTTGCGTGGAAAAATCCATGGTTGGGGAAGACGAGATATTTCTACATGGATACAGTAATTTAGAATAAAATCTAAATTACTAAAATACGCTGGTCGTACTCGAGAGCACAGTGCTCTCTCTGGCTGATAGGTGGACCCGGGGCCCACTGTCGGCCTCTTCTTCTACCTCGGGCTCTCTCTTCTTGCTCTCTCTCGCGGGCTTTCCCGCGCTTCCTCCACCGGCGATGCCTAGCGCGTAGGGCATCTAGGCCGTACTGCAGTAGTGCGCGGCGTGCTAGCTGCCGGTGCAGCGTGCACTCACCTCGCGGGCCAGTGCTCTATCGGCACTGCTCGCGGATTCGCCTCCGAACACCGGCGATCGAGCGACGAGCGGCGCTGGTGGACCTCGCCCACCGTACACCGATCTCAAGCTATAAAATGATCGCGGTGCTCCTTTCTTCTTCCTCACACCTGGCCTCGCTTCTACTTCTCCTTCCTTCTCCTCCATTGCTATTTGCAGGAGCTCGAGACGAGGCTCGAATGGTGGAGGTGATGCCGGACTGGTACGTGGTCCTGGTGTGTGGAGGTTTGGCGACGTTGCTGGGGTTCTCCGTGCTCCTGTGCGCGATGATCCTGGATGATCGTCGTGATGCTGCCGCTCGAGTGTTAGCCCTTCGCGGTGGCGGCGATCACGAGGATTAGGTGCGGCATCGAGTGCTAACTACTGTCGGTGTGCTGGGGCATCTCGCGCCCGAATGATTACTCACAATTCTCTCTTACTGAGACTGTGGTGTCCTTGGGTGTGATCAGTTAGGTGCAAAATGTGTACGAGGATTTGTAATTAGCGCACGAGGTCGAGAGGTTGTGGTTGTGAGTCTGACGCTGCGTGAATAAAAATCTACGTCGTGAAGAGGCATATGCTGTAGCAACTCAGGGAAAGAAATCTCACTACAAAATTTATCGTGAGTGAAAATTAGTTAAATCAAAATTAACAGCAGTAAAACTGCTCACATAATTGAAACCAAAATTTTTGATCCGTCGCACAAATTTTGGATACCACGTACAAGTTACAACACATAAATAAATACTAGGATAATAAACATAGCGGTGACGTCTACAATAAAAAAGGCAAAAGGACATGGTCCTGAGAAAACGTCTCTGGTACTGGGGCGCACTCTTCTTCTATCGGGGGAAGCGGGTTGACCAGTCGATGAACGCGTCTCTCCTGGTCAGGCCTCAGTGGTCTGCCAATAGCGATCTGAGGATTTAAATCAGCGAGGCTCTGGAGATAACCCATTATCCGCTGAGTCAAACGCTCCTGAGCGATAACATACTGGGCAAGGTTGGCCAGTACTGGATCTCTCTCAATCCGTCCACCGGGAAAAGATGCTACTTCTTCGGGTGCTGCACGACTCGGAAAATATTAATATCCTCGTTCGCTGGCATAGGGTACCGCGAATCGAAGACGAGCAAGCGCTTCGTACGCAGCAGCTTCAATGGCCATATGCGGAGTCGGCATGGATTTCCCCACAAAGGAGACTTCCGTTGGGTCTTGGTTTGGGTTTGCGGGAGGGATGTGCACCACTGCCCAATATTTCGAGGTGGATGGGTAGCACTCATGGTACTGTAGGTAAAGTCCCACAATAATCTAACAAAACTACCCGGGGTTGCGTCTGGAGTTCTCAGATAAAAACAGGGGGTCGGCATGGCAAAGAAATGGCTGTGCGTGTTGTGCACAAGGTGAGGGGTACTTGGCAAGGTCACAAGGTGGCCTTTTATATAGCATTGGGGGCTGGGTTATTTACCGTGGTGAAGGGTAACTAGTTGTCGGTTCTGTTCTACGGGGTTGGGGTCAATGCCACAGATACACATATCCCACAAAGTGACGCATTACTGTGGGTGTCGTCGGGGTTGGTTTTGGTAGCTGCGCCCGGAATTTAAAAATGTAACTGTACACTGATGTACTTATGCATGGCTACTATTCAGAAATAGGGGCGCACAAGCAGACATCATCTAATTTGGTGATACAGGATCACACAATTACAGGGCGAAGAAATGTTAAGGCTCGTTACTACTCGAGCGACTTAGTCTACTTCGCTAATATCTAAGCGGGCTTGCCTTGCGGACGTCGAGGCTTCTCCACGGGTTTCACCGTCGGGATTAGCCGGATGAGGTTGAGGGGCTGCAGGGTCGGGGTAGCGATGATGACCATCGCGGGGGTTGTTGGCCACAATACCGTTGGAGTGTGTTCCCAAAAGGCGACGAAGCACTTCGGGGGACACCAACGTATTTTGGTCGACGGCTGGGGCAGACCTCAAGGACTCGATCGGGTGTCCGAACAGCACGACTGGGTTGTCGGCGTCGGGCTCATCTTCTCCTCTCGCCGGGGCTCGGCGAATCAGTTCTCCACGAGCTGCGATCAGATCAAGGGTGATTTGATATAACAGTTCCTCTAGTGCACTTACATAGCGCACCAGATGCAATAGTGCAGGATCTGTCTCGTGATCTCCGTTGGCAACCTGGGGCGGCCTACCATACCCGTCACGGCTAGGGTAGTAGTAGAATGAGCGACAGTTAACTCTGGGCGACAAGTGCCGGAGTTGAACTATAGCTTCTCGAGCTGCCAGTTGGATGGCTTGTGGCTCAAAGGAAGTTGTCCTTCCGGTGAACCTGTAGGGGCGTTCTGGTGATAGACCCCTACCATAGATGTGTACAGTGGCCCAGAATTGACGGCTCTCACCGCTCATGGGTCCTTGGTACACAACATATTCTGGGGGCTCTTCTAATGCATAGGCACGGCGGGTGAGGTTTGCGAGCACGGTCACAAAACCTCCAAGGTTGGTGGCTGTGGTCTCATTGTGAACAATGGGGCCAGGCATCGTGGCTTGGTTTGGGAAAGAGGTTGTGCTGTGTTGAGGCTAGCGTGCCCTTTTTATAGAAAAAGGGGACGCAGTCTTCCTTCGCACGCTTGCGAAAGAGACATGTTAGGTGTCGGTCACTGGCGCGTGATCGACAGGCTAGGCTGATAGGTTGGGCACCGACTGCCAAAAGCGTCGGGGTCACTGTGTGCCTATCTTACACGAGAAGCTTGGCCGGGGTTGGGTTAAGGTCTGGTGGGTTGGTTAACCTAGGTTTATTGACCTGGCTAAGATAGGATTAGCCAATAGTCAGCCTGGCTCTGATACCAAGTTTGTCAGGACCGGGTTTTCGGGATATTAATTTTCCAGAAAATGGCCCTTGTGCTCACCAGCCCCAGGATTACTGTTAACTGATGAGGCAGCAACTTGATCCAGAAATTCCAAGCAAAGCACAAAATATGTAGTACAAGACCATTGTGGCCTATGAGTACAACAATTGGTTTCTAGTGGCTGATGGCGGAAGCGGTTTGTGGTTCATCTGCGTCTATGGGACTACATTTCCCACAGGAACAGCTGACCAGGATAACTCCTATCTTCGCGAGGCTGCTATCATCATTGCGTAGGTTCCGGGGCTGTCATCGCAATGCTCTCTCCATACGAGAAATCTGGCCAAGACAATAGCCAGGGACAAGCCAGTGAGTACGTTTGAATGTACTCGCAAACATTATGAACACGGGTATAATATAACAAGGGATAATCATGCTCCGAAATATTCTATGATCATAACGTCTGTCACGAAATATACGAAATCCATGATGCACGCAAGCGGGTAAAATATGAATATGCAATACGGGAGTAGAAATAGAATGCACCGATCGAGTGTCTGAAGCGACGCCTCGGAAGGATAAAAGATAAATCATGCCTCAGTCGGGCGTCTATGCGACACCACATAAAGGGCTTATAAATAATAAAAATAACAAGCATGCCACAGTCGGGCGTCTGAGCGACACCACGTAAAGGGCTTATAATATAAAGAAAATAGCAAGCATGCCACAGTCGGGCGTCTATGTGACACCTCATAAAGGGCTTATAAGAGAATAACCGCAGTGGGTATCCAGGAGGTAGAACCGTCCCAGGGATACTCAATAATTCAATTAATGTAAATGGTTAGTCCACAATAATAATCATAATCCTCATATGTCACAGGTCAAAATCAATGTTCTAGTTTAGCCGTTTCTCCCCCGAAGACCGTCACTAGACCCATCTCAGACTGTAGTCCTTACCCATGGACATGGCTATCCAAATAGAATTAACCTCTGCAGAGGGTGTACTCTTTACCCACGAGTAACGGATTTATTTAGTCCATCGGGACTAATTCCGCCTACGGTCTTTTAATTGAAAACACACCTGACCCGCACACACCGGCTTAACTTACCGGTGTCTGGAATCACCCACGACACCTGTCAAGCAAAACTCTAAGTGGGGAGGCTACAACCTCGACTTAGCATGGGATCAAATTTATATCGCGCGCTCTAAGGGGTGCCCCCCTCTCGGTCCCAACCGGAAACACCCATGCCCCCGGACCAGGTGGCATGCCTACCGGATGCATCCGGTATCTTCCACCATGGCCTCTCTGTACGGTGTGTGCTAGGAAGGGGTTGACAACATACTGAACCGTGCCCTACCTGCGGCAGGGACAAGTGGTAGTACGAAACAAGTATGGGGGTTTACTGGAACAAGACTCGATCTATGGCCGACTCAGGAGGTTCAAGTATTCCCTGAATGATTAGCATAACCATTATATTTCAACTAACACACAGAATCACCGCTCATCATACCTCATCATGCCATACCGGTCACACTCGTCTCGACGAGGAGCTGGGGACAAGCTCGTGTCTACCCAAGATCACGACTTTCCCGGCTTCCTTCCGGTATGCATGAAGAGCTCACGAGGATGATCACTATCGCCAGCATATCCATTTCTAATAGCAAAGAATCTCCATGGTGCACTCATGCGTATGATTTTATCGTCACAAAAAATAACGTAGGCTCCAAGTCAAGGTGGTGTTGTAACCGTATCACAACACCCAAAAATATTTTTGCCAGAGTTCAGAATGCTTGCCTTCAGGTTGTGGAGAGGAAGTGTGCATTCCAAAACTTTTTGAAAGTTTTCTTCTCTCTCCATTTCCTATTTTGAAAAAAAATTCACATAACGTATATTTCAAAAACAGTACAAAAAGTTGCCCTAAATATTTTTAAAATATATCTTAAAATAAACTAGATGAAATTTTAGAGAGGTAGGAAAAAGAATCAACTCATTTGGAGTTTTATTTCAAAAGATATAGCCAGTCAAAGTTCTGTTTTTAATAAAATCAGAAAAAGAAAACGTTTCGGGGAAAGTACGTTTTCGAAGCAGAGGAGACGTACTTCAGGAGTTTACGCGTCCACTTAAACGCGTGGTGGCGGGGTTGGGTCACTGAAAGTGGGTCCAGCGGGCCCACTGGTCAGGTTTGACTAGTCGCTTCTCCCTCCTCTTCCCCTGCCCGAGCAGAGGCGGGAGCTCCGGCGATCCTCGCCGGTGAACGGTGCTCCTCGATGGCATCCGAGGGTGGGGATGGATCCGTGGTTCCAGGGCGGTCCTCCCGGTGGTCGCTGGGCAGGTGGGGACGGAGGGAGCCACCGGCGATGAGCTTCGCGGCGGACGGCGTTTCGGGAGTGATTGGGGGTTTGGGCTCTGGTGGTTCTTGGTCGCGTTTGAGAGGCTGGGCGGCTCCGTGAGGTCGAGGGGAAACGGGTGGTGGTGTTGGATGAACGGGGGAGGGTCTGGTTGCGATGAACGGCACCGGAAGGTGGCGGCGGCCGAACCGACCGGAGTCGAGGAAGACGGCTACCATCCGCCGATTGCTGGCTGAGGGGGTGCTATGGGGGTGGCCTGGGGTCGCCTGAGTGCTCGGAGGAGTTCGGGAGCCTCCTTTTATAGCGCAACGAGGCTGGTTCCGCGGTGGTGGATAAGAACAACGGCAAGTCGCCGTTCCGTAGTGGCCAGGGCGACGTGACGGTGACGAGCACTAGCAGACAGGCTTGAGGATAGGCTCGGGCTGTTCCAGGGGGCAGCTGGCGCGCGCGGGTGGCTTGGGCGGCGCCGTCCATGGCAGAGCCTGCTGTGGCCGGCCGCTAGCCGCCGTGGCCGACCTGACGGCGGCTCTGTGGGGCTCCAGGGGCGGCTCTGTGGCGAGGGAAGGGGCAGCCGTGTGGCTGCGGGTGGCCAAGGGCCAGAACGGGCGCGGGGAGGGCGGCAGTGCGACGCGGCGCCTCGGTGCGCGCGCGTGCAAAACATGCGCTCTGGGCGCGCCCAGAGCACGCACGCTAGCTGCTCGACGAAATGCCAATGCATGCCACAGGGAGAGTTCCGTCAGCACGACGGCGTGATGACGGTTATGATGTTGCTACCGACGCAAGGCTTCGCCTAAGCACCGCTACGATATGACCGAGGTGGAATATGTGGAGGGGGGCACCGCACACGGCTGGAATAGATCAACAGATCAACTTGTGTGTCTAGAGGTGCCCCCTTCCCCCGTATATAAAGGAGCAAGGGGGAGGCCGGCCAGCTCTCTATGGCGCGCCAGGAGGAGGAGTCCTCCTCCTAGTAGGAGTAGGACTCCCCTCTTTCCTACTCCTACTAGGAGGGGGAAAGGAAGGGGAGAGGGAGAAGGAAAGGGGGGCGCCGCCCCCCCTCTCCTAGTCCAATTCGGACCAGAGGGGGAGGGGCGCGCAGCCTGCCCTGGGCCGGCCCTCTCTCTCTCCACTAAGGCCCATAAGGCCCATTATTTCTCCCGGGGGGGTTCCGATAACCCTCCGGCACTCCGGTTTTCTTCGACGCCACTCGGAACACTTCCGGTGTCCGAATATAGTCGTCCAATATATCGATCTTTATCTATCGACTATTTCGAGACTCCTCGTCATGTCCGTGATCATATCCAGGACTCCGAACTACCTTCGGTACATCAAAACACAAAAACTCATAATACCGATCGTCACCAAACTTTAAGCGTGCGGACCCTACGGGCTCGAGAACTATGTAGACATGACCGAGACACGTCTCCGGTCAATAACCAATAGCGGAACCTGGATTCTCATATTGGCTCCCACATATTCTACGAAGATCTTTATCGGTCAAACTGCATAACAACATACGTTGTTTCCTTTGTCATCGGTATGTTACTTGCCCGAGATTCGATCGTCGGTATCTCAATACCTAGTTCAATCTCGTTACTGGCAAGTCTCTTTACTCGTTATGTAATGAATCATCCCGCAACTAACTCATTAGTCACATTGCTTGCAAGGCTTTTAGTGATGTGCATTACCGAGAGGGCCCAGAGATACCTCTGCGACAATCGGAGTGACAAATCCTAATCTTGAAATACGCCAACTCAACAAGTACCTTCGGAGACACCTGTAAAGCACCTTTATAATCACCCAGTTACGTTGTGACATTTGGTAGCACACAAAGTGTTCCTCCGGTAAACGGGAGTTGCATAATCTCATAGTCATAGAAACATGTATAAGTCATGAAGAAAGCAATAGCAGCATACTAAACGTTCAAGTGCTAAGCTAATGGAATGGGTCAAGTCAATCACATCATTCTCATAATGTTGTGACCCCGTTAATCAAATGACAACTAATGTCCATGGCTAGGAAACTCAACCATCTTCGATTAACGAGCTAGTCAAGTAGAGGCATACTAGTGACACTATGTTTGTCTATGTATTCACACATGTATCATGTTTCCGGTTAATACAGTTCTAGCATGAATAATAAACATTTATCATGATATAAGGAAATAAATAATAACTTTATTATTGCCTCTAGGGCATATTTCCTTCAGTCTCCCACTTGCACTAGAGTCAATAATCTAGATTACACAGTAATGATTCTAACACCCATGGAGCCTTGGTGCTGATCATGTTTTGCTCGTGGAAGAGGCTTAGTCAACGGGTCTGCAACATTCAGATCCGTATGTATCTTGCAAATCTCTATGTCTCCCACCTGGACTTGGTCCTGGATGGAATTGAAGCGTCTCTTGATGTGCTTGGTCCTCTTGTGAAATCTGGATTCCTTTGCCAAGGAAATTGCACCAGTATTGTCACAAAAGATTTTCATTGGACCCGATGCACTAGGTATGACACCTAGATCAGATATGAACTCCTTCATCCAGACTCCTTCACTTGCTGCTTCCGAAGCAGCTATGTACTCCGCTTCACACGTAGATCCCACCATGACGCTTTGTTTAGAACTGCACCAACTGACAGGTCCACCGTTCAATGTAAACACGTATCCGGTTTGCGATTTGAATCGTCCGCATCAGTGTCAAAGCTTGCATCGACGTAACCATTTACGACTAGCTCTTTGTCACCTCCATAAACAAGAAACATATCCTTAGTCCTTTTCAGGTATTTCAGGATGTTCTTGACCGCTGTCCAGTGATCCACTCTTGGATTACTTTGGTACCTCCCTGCTAAGCTAATAGCAAGGCACACATCAGGTCTGGTACACAGCATTGCATACATGATAGAGCCTATGGCTGAAGCATAGGGAACATCTTTCATTTTCTCTCTATCTTTTGCAGTGGTCGGGCATTGAGTCTTACTCAACTTCACACCTTGTAACACAGGCAATAACCCTTTCTTTGCCTGATCCATTTTGAACTTCTTCAAAACTTTGTCAAGGTATGTGCTTTGTGAAAGTCCAATCAAGCGTCTTGATCTATCTCTATAGATCTTGATGCCCAATATGTAAGCAGCTTCACCGAGGTCCTTCATTGAAAAACTCTTATTCAAGTATCCTTTTATGCTATCCAGAAATTCTATATCATTTCCAATCAGTAATATGTCATCCACATATAATATTAGAAATGCTACAGAGCTCCCACTCACTTTCTTGTAAATACATGTCTCTCCAAATGTCTGTATAAAACCATATGCTTTGATCACACTATCAAAACGTTTATTCCAACTCCGAGAGGCTTGCACCAGTCCATAAATGGATCGCTGGAGCTTGCACACTTTGTTAGCTCCCTTTGGATCGACAAAACCTTCTGGTTGCATCATATACAATTCTTCTTCCAGAAATCCATTCAGGAATGCAGTTTTGACATCCATTTGCCAAATTTCATAATCATAAAATGCGGCAATTGCTAAGATGAGACTTAAGCATCGCTACGGGTGAGAAAGTCTCATCGTAGTCAATCCCTTGAACTTGTCGAAAACCTTTCGCAACAAGTCAAGCTTTATAGATAGTAACATTACCATCAGCGTCAGTCTTCTTGTTGAAGATCCATTTATTCTCAATGGCTTGCCGATGATCGGGCAAGTCAACCAAAGTCCACACTTTGTTCTCATACATGGATCCCATCTCAGATTTCATGGCCTCAAGCCATTTTGCGGAATCTGGGCTCACCATCGCTTCTTAATAGTTTGTAGGTTCGCCTTGGTCAAGTAACATGACCTCCAGAATAGGATTACCGTACCACTCTGGTGCCGATCTTACTCTGCTTGACCTACGAGGTTCAGTAGTAACTTGATCTGAAGTTTCATGATCAATATCATTAGCTTCCTCACTAATTGGTGTAGGTGTCACAGGAATCGGTTTCTGTGATGGACTACTTTCCAATAAGGGAGCAGGTACAGTTACCTCATCTAGTTCTACTTTCCTCCCACTCACTTATTTCGATGGTGCCCTATTTAACGTGAATGCAGCCGTCTCTAAAGCATAACCCCAAAACGATAGCGGTAAATCAGTAAGAGACATCATAGATCGCACCATATCTAGTAAAGTACGATTACGACGTTCGGACACACCATTACGTTGTGGTGTTCCGGGTGGCGTGAGTTGTGAAACTATTTCGCATTGTTTCAAATGTAGACCAAACTCGTAACTCAAATATTCTCCTCCACGATCAGATCGTAGAAACTTAATTTTCTTGTTACGATGATTTTCCACTTCACTCTGAAATTCTTTGAACTTTTCAAATGTTTCAGACTTATGTTTCACTAAGTAGATATACCCATATCTGCTCAAATCATCTGTGAAGGTGAGAAAATAACGATACCCGCCGCGAGCCTCAATATTCATTGGACCACATACATCAGTATGTATGATTTCCAACAAATCTGGTGCTCGCTCCATTATTCCGGAGAATGACGTTTTAGTCATCTTACCCATCAGGCATGGTTCGCAGGTACCAAGTGATTCATAATCAAGTGATTCCAAAAGTCCATCATTATGGAGTTTCTTCATGCGCTTTACACCAATATGACCCAAACGGCAGTGCCACAAATAAGTTGCACTATCATTATCAACTCTGCATCTTTTGGCTTCAACATTATGAATATGTGTATCACTACTATCGAGATTTAACAAAAATAGACCACTCTTCAAGGGTGCATGACCATAAAAGATATTACTCATATAAATAGAACAACCATTATTCTCAGATTTAAATGAATAACCGTCTCGCATCAAACAAGATCCAGATATAATGTTCATGCTTAACGCTGGCACCAAATAACGATTATTTAGGTCTAAAACTAATCCCGAAGGTAGATGTAGAGGTAGCGTGCCGACGGCGATCACATCGACTTTGGAACCATTTCCCACGCGCACCGTCACCTCGTCCTTGCCAGTCTTTGCTTAATCCGTAGTCCCTGTTATGAGTTGCAAATATTAGCAACAGAACCAGTATCAAATACCCAGGTGCTACTGCGAGCTCTAGTAAGGTACACATCAATAACATGTATATCACATATACCTTTGTTCACCTTGCCATCCTTCTTATCCGCCGAATACTTGGGGCAGTTCCGCTTCTAGTGAACAGTCTGCTTGAAGTAGAAGCACTCAGTCTCAGGCTTAGGTCCAAATTTGGGTTTCTTCTCATTTGCAGCAACTTGTTTGCCGTTCTTCTTGAAGTTCCCCTTCTTCTTCCCTTTGCCCTTTTTCTTGAAACTGGTGGTCTTGTTGACCATCAACACTTGATGCTCCTTCTTGATTTCTACCTCTGCAGCCTTTAGCATTGCGAAGAGCTCGGGAATTGTCTTATCCATCCCTTGCATATTATAGTTCATCACGAAGCTCTTGTAGCTTGGTGGCAGTGATTGAAGAATTCTGTCAATGACGCTATCATCCGGAAGATTAACTCCCAGTTGAATCATGTGATTGTTATACCCAGACATTTTGAGTATATGTTCACTGACAGAACTATTCTCCTCCATCTTACAGTTGTAGAACTTATTGGAGACTTCATATCTCTCAATCCGGGCATTTGCTTGAAATATTAACTTCAACTCCTGGAACATCTCATAAGCTCCATGAATTTCATAACGTCGTTGAAGTCCCGATTCTAAGCCGTAAAGCATGGCACACTGAACTATCGAGTAGTCATCAACTTTGCTCTGCGAGACATTCTTAACGTCGTCAGTTGCATCTGCAGCAAGCCTGACACCCAGCGGTGCTTCCAGGACGTAATTCTTCTGTGCAACAATGAGGATAATCCTCAAGTTACGGACCCAGTCCGTGTAATTGCTACCATCATCTTTCAACTTTGCTTTCTCAAGGAACGCATTAAAATTTAACGGAACAACAGCACGGGCCATCTATCTACAATCAACATAGACAAGGAAAATACTATCTGGTACTAAGTTCATGATAAATTTAAGTTCAATTAAGCATATTACTTAAGAATTCCCACTTAGATAGACATCCCTCTAATCATCTAAGTGATCACGTGATCCAAATCAACTAAAGCATGTCCGATCATGACGTGAGATAGAGTAGTTTTCAATGGTGAACATCACTATGTTGATCATATCTACTATATGATTCACGCTCGACCTTTCGGTCTCAGTGTTTCGAGGCCATATCTGCATATGCTAGGCTCGTCAAGTTTAACCCGAGTATTCTGCGTGTGCAAAACTGGCTTGCACCCGTTGTAGATGAACGTAGAGCTTATCACACCCGATCATCACGTGGTGTCTCGGCACGACGAACTTTGGCAACGGTGCATACTCAGGGAGAACACTTTTATCTTGAAATTTAGTGAGAGATCATCTTATAATGCTATCGTCAATCAAAGCAAAATAAGATGCATAAAAGATAAACATCACATGCAATCAATATAAGTGATATGATATGGCCATCATCATCTTGTGCTTGTGATCTCCATCTCCGAAGCACCGTCATGATCACCATCGTCACCGGCGCGACACCTTGATCTCCATCGTAGCATCGTTGTCATCTCGCCAACTATTGCTTCTACGACTATCGCTACCGCTTAGTGATAAAGTAAAGCAATTACAGGGCGATTGCATTGCATACAATAAAGCGACAACCATACGGCTCCTGCCAGTTGCCGATAACTCAGTTACAAAAGATGATCATCTCATACAATAAAATATACCATCATGCCTTGACCATATCACATCACAACATGCCCTGCAAAAACAAGTTAGACGTCCTCTACTTTGTTGTTGCAAGTTTTACGTGGCTGCTACGGGCTGAGCAAGAACCGTTCTTACCTACGCATCAAAACCACAACGATAGTTCGTCAAGTTAGTGTTGTTTTAACCTTCTGAAGGACCGGGCGTAGCCACACTCGGTTCAACTAAAGTTGGAGAAACTGACACCCGCCAGCCACCTGTGTGCAAAGCACGTCGGTAGAACCAGTCTCGCGTAAGCGTACGCGTAATGTCGGTCCGGGCCGCTTCATCCAACAATACCGCCGAACCAAAGTATGACATGCTGGTAAGCAGTATGAATTGTATCGCCCACAACTCACTTGTGTTCTACTCGTGCATATAACATCTCCGCATAAAACCTGGCTCTGATACCACTATTGGGGAACGTAGTAATTTCAAAAAAATTCCTACGTACACACAGGATCATGGTGATGCATAGCAACGAGAGGGGAGAGTGTTGTCCATGTACCTTCGTAGACCAAAAGCGGAAGCGTTAGCACAACGCGGTTGATGTAGTCGTACGTCTTCACGATCCAACCGATCCAAGTACCGAACATACGGCACCTCCGAGTTCAGCACACGTTCAGCTCGATGACGTCCCGCAAACTCCGATCCAGCATAGCTTCACGGGAGAGTTCCGTCAGCACGACGGCGTGATGACAGTGATGATGTTGCTACCGACGCAGGGCTTTGCCTAAGCACCGCTACGATATGACCGAGGTGGAATATGGTGAGGGGGGCACCGCACACGGCTGGAATAGATCAATAGATCAACTTGTGTGTCTAGAGGTGCCCCCTGCCCCCGTATATAAAGGAGCAAGGGGGAGGCCGGCTGGCCCTCTATGGCGCGCCAGGAGGAGGAGTCCTCCTAGTAGGAGTAGGACTCCCCTCTTTCATACTCCTACTAGGAGGGGGAAAGGAAGGGGAGAGGGAGAAGGAAAGGGGGGCGCCGCCCCCTCTCCTAGTCCAATTCGGACCAGAGAGGGAGGGGCGCGCAGCCTGCCCTAGGCCAGCCCTCTCTCTCTCCACTAAGGCCCATAAGGCCCATTATTTCTCCCGGGGGGTTCCGATAACCCTCCGGCACTCCGGTTTTCTCCGAAACCACTCGGAACACTTCCGGTGTCCGAATATAGTGGTCCAATATATCGATCTTTATGTATCGACTATTTCGAGACTCCTCATCATGTCCGTGATCATATCCAGGACTCCGAACTACCTTCGGTACATCAAAACACAAAAACTCATAATACCAATCGTCACCAAACTTTAAGCGTGCGGACCCTACGGGCTCGAGAACTATGTAGACATGACCGAGACACGTCTCCGGTCAATAACCAATAGCGGAACCTGGATGCTCATATTGGCTCCCACATATTCTACGAAGATCTTTATCGGTCAAACTGCATAACAACATACGTTGTTTCCTTTGTCATCGTCGGTATCTCAATACCTAGTTCAATCTCATTACCGGCAAGTCTCTTTACTCGTTATGTAATGCATCATCCCGCAACTAACTCATTAGTCACATTGCTTGCAAGGCTTATAGTGATGTGCATTACCGAGAGGGCCCAGAGATACCTCTCCGACAATCGGAGTGACAAATCCTAATCTCGAAATACGCCAACTCAACAAGTACCTTCGGAGACACCTGTAGAGAACCTTTATAATCACCCAGTTACATTGTGACGTTTGGTAGCACACAAAGTGTTCCTCCGGTAAACGGGAGTTGCATAATCTCATAGTCATAGGAACATGTATAAGTCATGAAGAAAGCAATAACAACATAGTAAACGATCAAGTGCTAAGCTAACAGAATGGGTCAAGTCAATCACATCATTCTCCTAATGATGTGATCCCGTTAATCAAATGACAACTCATGTCCATGGCTAGGAAACTCAACCATCTTCGATTAACGAGCTAGTCAAGTAGAGGCATACTAGTGACACTATATTTGTCTATGTATTCACGCATGTATCATGTTTCCGGTTAATACAGTTCTAGCATGAATAATAAACATTTATCATGATATAAGGAAATAAATAATAACTTTATTATTGCCTCTAGGGCATATTTCCTTCAATTACCTCCATAGAGAGGGCCCGAACCTGGGTAAACATTGTGTCCCCCGTCTCCTCTTACCATTGACCTTAGACGCACAGTTCGGGACCCCCTACCCGAGATCCGCTGGTTTTGACACCGACACCGCCCTACCTTGTGGGCCCCTCAAGACTCCCCTAACCTAGTTCTGCCTCCTATATATTCACATATATTTCCAAACCACCAGAAGCATCGACAAAAACACTTTTCCACCGTCGCAACTGTCGGTGTTAAAACCGGCGGATCTCGGGTAGGGGGTCCCGAATTGTGCGTCTAGAATCGATGGTAACAAGAGACGGGGGATATGATGTTTACCCAGGTTTGGGCCCTCTCTATGGACGTAATAACCTACTTCCTGCTTGATTGATCTTGATGAATATGAGTATTATAAGAGTTGATCTACCACGAGATCGTAATGGCTAAACCCTAGAAGTCTAGCCTGTATGACTATGGTAATGAGTAGCTGTCTATCCGGACTACGCTCTCCGGTTTATATAGACACCGGAGAGATCTAGGTTTACATGGAGTCGGTTACATCAGAGGGAATCTACATAGTCGGTTGCCAAGCTTGCCTTCCACGCCAAGTAGAGTCCAATCCGGATACAGGTACAGTCTTCGGTCTTCATGTCTTCACAGCCCATCAGTCCGGCCCAAAGGATAACAGGCCGGACGCCCGAGGACCCCTTAGTCCAGGACTCCCTCAGTAGCCCCTAAACTTGGCTTCAATGACGAGGAGTCCGGCGCGCAGATTTGTCTTCGGCATTGCAAGGCGGGTTCCCTCCTTCCGAACTCCAGAATAGTCTTCGGATAGTAAGTATATCCGGACCCGTGCATATAATTGCAGAGAATACAATATTCCACGAGTCCAATTTGCTGATAACTGTTTATGACATCGTATCACGCCTGCCCGGTTACTATTTCCAACCGTTGGCTAGCACGTCGCCCACGTCTCGGGGCGCGGTTTTACTGGCACGTCTCGTCAAGGCAGAGATCGTGTCCCCTTTATTCATGGGATTTTCATTAATGCAGGCGTGGGTAGCCCAACCGTGCCCTGGGCACAACTCTTTGGGGATAGGTAAGTTTCGAGAGCCAGGTGGAGACACTCAGTATTTGGGGTCTTTATATAGGGACCCAGTCTCGTCTTTTTCTTTTGCGCTTGTTTCTTCCTCAACCCCTGCCACCTTGAGTTCTAACCCTCGGGTTCCAATCTCCACCAGCCCCAATCATGTCCGGATCCAGCCGTCCAGGCCGGTGGGTGGCTTCTTCTGTCACGGAGGAGGATATCGCAAAGCTCCGCGCGGCGAGGTATCTGACCCCAGAAATCCTTCATCGGCTTCCTGCAAAGGGGCAGGTTATTCCTACCCCCAAATCCAGCAAGAGGGTAATATTTGTGTCCCACTTCCTCCATGGGTTAGGGTTTGCGCTTAACCCCTTCGTCCGGGGGCTCATGTTCTACTATGGGCTAGATTTTCATGATCTGGCCCCGGACTCTATTCTCCTCATCTCGACATTTATCGTCATGTGCGAGGCCTTCCTCCGGACTCCACCACACTTTGGTTTGTGGCTCAAGACCTTTGACGTGAGGCCGCAGGTGACAGAGGAGGAGCAGGCAGAGTGCGGCAGCGTCATAATAGGCAGGCTTGCCAGCGCGGTTTGGTTTGAAGGATCTTTCTCCAAGTCTTCCGACCTATGGCAGCTGGGGTGGTTTTACATTAACGAGCCGCGAGGCTCCAAGTGGGCGGCTACGCCTACGTTCCGACCCGGCCCTCCAATTCAGCTTGCTTCATGGATCAATAAGGGATTGGACTGGGGATCCGTCAATGAAGTGCAGACTCTACAAAGTCGCATCCGAAACCTTACCGAGAAGGGCATTGATCTTGTCAATGTCGTTCAAGTAATGCTAGTCCGCCGGACCCTGCCATGTCAGCGGCGGCCTCTCCGTATGTGGGAGTTTAATCCAGAAGGGCGGCGGACTCTTCAGCACTTCTTCGGCACCACGCACGAAGGAATGTGGAAATTGTATTTCGGGGAAAGAGAGCAATGGCCGGACACCACCGAAGACGATGGCCTTGACTGCAATCATCCGGACACTGCGGTAAGTATTCAATCTCCGAACACCTTCCATCCAAGCATCTCTTGACAAGATACTGAACAATCCGTCCCTATACAGGACTGGATAAAGAAAGCGGTGTTAATCTGGTGTCCGGCGCCCCTTCCCGAAGACTCTGCGACCGCCCTGCTGACGAGAATGCTGATTCCGACACCGTACCAGGTGTCCGCAGAGGGGGCGAGAGCAGGGAGCCCAGAGGTGATACCCGCCCTGAGGATGAATTAGACGCTGTGTTCGGGGAAACCGAAACCCCTTTGTCCAAGGGCAAAGGTGCAGAGGAAGCCCTCCATGGCAAAAAGAGGGCCGCTTTCGAAGATCAGGAGGGGAAGCCTTCCAAGAGAGGAAAAATGCCATCGTCAGGGGGGCTCAGGCCGGGCGAGCGATGCTGCCGTAGGGCTTTATGACGAAGACAAACCTCTGGCCAAACCATAAGTGAAGCTGGGGCACTTTTAAACGTACCTCATTCTTTTCCTATTAGTGAAGTAATCATCCGACATATGTACATCCACACAGGTTAACGCCTGGTGTTTCTCAATCGTCCTCCTCCTCAGGAGACCTTCTTCCGGAGATGATGGAGAGTGACACGTCTTCTCCGGCCTCCTCGCCCAACAGGGGAGATGATACCGAGGTGTTGTCCCGAAGGGCTCCTCCCGATCGTCAAGTAGTGCAGGAAACGAAGAAGGCGTTACCCGAAGGTGGTGCCTCTGTCACTCAGGGTTCAAGAATCAAGAATGACGGCCCCGAACCGTCCGGTTTACAGCCGGAGACGATTCTGGAGGCGAGTAAACGGATTCCTTCAAAGGAATGCCGTACTTCGGCGACGGTTTCCGAAGACCCCGGAGCGCCGGAAATGCTGACGGACATGCTGCGACAAGCGTCCATTTCAGAGGAGCACCGTGCCTTGATGGTTACGGTGGTCGAAAGGGTTCTATCCGCGAAGAGCGGATTGAACGAGGCCTTCTCGAGCCTTCTAAGAGGTTTTGAGGTTTGTGATGTAGTTTTGCCAATTGAATAATATTGACAGAATGCACCTGTTGTTTATGCAGTAGCCCCTGAGACTCGGGTTGCCTTCCGAAGGAAGCGATCGGAGGATCAAAAAGATGTGCTCAGGTACTAACCTTGATTTAACTTGGAATACAGGTTGTCTCTCCTCCTGCGGCTACCCGAAATATAGAAGTGGCCGAACTGCAGCGGAAGCTGGATATTGCGGAAGATGACATTGCATTGATCAACAAGCGTCTTGACGACTCGCAAGGTATGTATTTCGAGCATTCCTTACACAAATGTGTTTGTTATTTAGGCCTGACGCCGAAAAGAGTTTTATATGAAATGTGCATGAGTGCAGATGGTGCAGCCGCCGTTGAAGCTCTTCGGGTGGAGCTAGCCCGGGCCAAGGAGCAGGCCCAGTGTAGTGATGCGGCTACCAAGAAGGCATCGGCTGAGCTAAGAGCCGAACAAGCAGCTCGGCGCCAAAATGAGGAGAAAATATCCGCACTGGCGCTTGAATTAAAGAATACTGCCAGCCGCTGTGAATACCTTGAGAAGGAGAATAAAGCCAAAATGGCTAAACTTGATAAGGCCGTACGAGATGCGAGTGAAGCTCGGTCTGAATCTAGGGCAACTCGTGAAGAGATTCGGCAGGCTAAGGATATAGCGGCCGGTAAGCCCTTTTTGCTTCAGACTAAGTTTGGCGATCTGGACTATGCTCAGCTGAACCAGGTCTGGAGTTCTCCGGCTGAATTTTTGGACTTGCCGAAGAGTTCTTTCGATGCGGCGCAATTTTACCAAGCATGAGAGGGGTATGCCACAGAGAAGCTTTTCTGGTCACAATTTGGCGCATCAAAGCGCCCTCTGTTGCTAAATGAATAGATGTCCCAATGGGCCGAGTTTCATAGGATATCCGGCGACGCCATGAAGAACGTCATAATCCGGTTGTGGCCGAATGAGCCTGTTCCAGAGAGCTACTTTGGCCTAGTGTGGCGTCTTGTTGATGCGGTGCCGCGTATCGATGCTGCGAAGCGATCGGCGTGCATTGAAGGTGCACGGATGGCCTTTGCTCGAGTCAAGACTTTCTGGGGTAAGATGAAGGTTGTCGATGTTGCGGTGAAGAGTCTGCCCAAGGGCAAGGACCATAGTGAGCCGGAGCATTATTTTGAAGACGTCCTGGAAGCCGCCCGCCTGATAGAGGGTCAATGCTCAAAGAACATAATGTTCGAGTGAGGTGTATTAGAATTGTAAAAGACAATTTTATAATTGATCTATTTTATATTTTTGCTCAAAAGCTTGAATTCCTCCTATGCGGCTGTTTTAATATAATCTGAAAGTTTTCCAGTCGTCGGCTTCAGCCTCCTCGTAGGTAGTACGGGGGTGTTCAGAGAAGCATTTAATCACTCTTTATCCAACGTCTTGGTCCGTGAAGGAGGTGATAATGCAGCGAACCAGGCAATCGGACTATAAGGCATTAACACTTTCACTTAGCCATAGGAGTTTTATGGTGGGACTACGACATAGCCCCTGGTATGTATGCGGCGTATAGTGCCTTACATATTTGATCTGAAAAAGATCCCTCGTGTGACACGGAGAATCGCTAAGGATTCCAAGAAGTCGTCAAGTGGTTGACCAGCTCTCGCCGCATCATGACAGTCAGTTTTCGGCTTTCTCTACTGAGGTGCTCATTCGGTTTAGACCAGGGCACAATCGCAGTAGTTCTCCCTTTACTACCCTAGCCGATAGAGCGGAACGTAGGGTAGCAAGCATGGGAGCCGGGGAACCCAACTATGTACCCAAGACAATGATTCGGAGCTGATGCATATAAGGCCAAACTTGCGACGCCGAAGTACGCTATAGAGCTGTTCGGACTTTTGCTGGCAACTCATTCGTTCCCATACCGAGCCCCTGGCTGGGTATGCCGAGGTGCATCTGTAAAGCAGCCGTTGTGGCCGTACTCATTGTTGAAAGAGTATGAAAGATTAGTTCGGACAAGGTTTACTGGGAGCGGAGCAATATGCCAATGATAAATTTATGTATATATAAAAAAAGAAACCACAAACCCGCCTATTTGACATGCTCGGGGTCGGGAACAAAGGAAAAAAGGCATAGTACAGGCTCGGAATAAAGAGTGCGGTCTACAAAAAGTTATTTTGGACCTCCTGTCGCACGTCTGCGCCGCCCATCCTTGGGGAGGGGAATCCTTAACGGAAGTAGCCCCTTAGGTGAGTGTACGGATCCGAACTCCGATAGAGTCCGTTGTAGATGTTGTCCTGTTGGTCACCTGTTCTTAAGAGATGATACAGAAAAATAAGAAAAACAGATAAAAATGTTATGGGAATGCTTGCAGGGTTGTCCGTATTGTGCTTCTGCCGATGCCCATGGTATCTTGAGTGCATAGTGATGTACGCGTGGTGTAAATCTTGCCAGTATGTTAGGTGGGTGGCGGAAACCGAACTGCTATTTCCGTTCCGGGAGTGATCGAACTTCCGAGGGAAACTGTTTCTGGCCCCTGGTGTTTGGCTGGCGAGCCGCTCTGTCGTCTTTATCGCCTGGTGGCCTCCTCCCCTTGTGATCGGCGTTAAGCTTGCCTGCCTGCTTGAGGACCCAACAGTTTCTGTTGGTATGATTAGATGGCTTATCAGGGTGACCGTGAATCTGACAAGGTCGGTCCAATATCCTGTCGAGGGTGGATGGTCCATCTTTGTTTGCCTTTAGTGGCTTCTTCCGTTGACCGGGTTTCCGATTGTGAAATCCGACGTTGACCGCTGTGTCGCGTAATCTTTCAGTATTATTGCGACTGTTGTGTTCAGTTCTTCGTGGCTTACCGTTGCCGTCTCGGATTTCGGAAGTGCCCGGGTCGCTGGCGTTGTTGCTTTCATGAGCAAGCCAGTTGTCTTCTCCCGCACAAAAGCGAGTCATTAGAGCGGTAAGGGCTGTCATGGATTTGGGTCCTTCCTGGCCGAGGTGACGCGCTAGCCATTCATCCCGGACGCTATGTTTGAAGGCCGCGAGGGCTTCTGCGTCCGGACAGTCGACAATTTGGTTCTTTTTGACTAAGAACCTAGTCCAGAGCTCCCTGGCTGACTCGCCGGGCTCCTGGACAATATGACTTAAGTCATCGGCATCTAGTGGCCGGACATATGTTCCTTGGAAGTTGTCTCGAAAGGCGTCTTCCAAATCTTCCCAGTTGCCAATAGAATTTTCTGGCAAACTGTTTAGCCAGTACCGAGCTGGCCCTTTAAGCTTGAGAGGTAGGTATTTAATGGCATGAAGGTCGTCTCTGCGAGCCATGTGAATATGGAGGAGGTAATCCTCAATCCATACCGCGGGATCTATTGTTCCATCGTATGATTCGATGTTAATGGGTTTAAACCCGTCTGGAAATTCATGCTCCATTACCTCGTCAGTGAAGCAGAGAGGGTGTGCGGCTCCTCTATGTTGGGCCACACTATGAAGCACCTCTGGCGGACTCCGTTTATGATGTTCGGACCGGGCGTGGTCGGCTCTGTTGTGTCCGAATAGGTAACCCTCATCACCGGTCGGGGCATGTCTCCATGATCTGTATACTGATTTTTTGTGTCATGTTCTACCCTCCAGGTCTTGTTTGGATGTCGCGAGTATTCCCCCGAGCTGTTTTGTTCTTGTTTTGACGGCCGGATGGGTTGGTATGGTGCTCTGCTTGGGCTGTTGCTTTATCCGGGCCGAACTGTGGTCGGCCTACCGCATTATTCGATGGTGGTGTGGGCTCCAACGCCCTGCCATCGTATTGAGGGAGCCACCTACTCTTGGGGTGGCTTATGTCTGGGCTGCTAAGGCCATATTCTTCAAAGGCCAGGACCTCGGTCCATCTATCATTGAGCAAATCTTGGCTCGCTTGAAGCTGCAGCTGCTTCTTCCTGAGGCTCCTTGCAGTAGCTATGAGCCGGCATTTAAAGCGCTCCTGTTCGAGAGGTTCCTTAGGCACGATAAAATCCTCGTTGCCGAGGGTCTCTTCTTCACCGGAGAGTGGGAGATAATTGTTATCCTCCGAGTCGCCATATGTGGCCTGTTCATCAGGGCTATCTTGCCCTCCTTCCTGTTCCTCCTGTTCGGATCCTACCTCGACAGGGTCTTCATTGTCCGGAGTGTTATCTTCTCCGGTGCTAGTATTGTTTTCTCTTGAGCGACGTGACTTTGAGCGGCGCCGGGCGCGCTGATGTTCGGACCGTGTACCAGGAGGTTTATCTTTGACTGGGTCCTCCTTGTCATTGTCGAGAGCGTCATTGGGTGTGTCTACCATACACACGTCGTACCATGAAGTGGCCATCCCGCGTCTAGCGGGTAGTGAGTTCTGGCCTTGCCCCGCATCATCGTCCATACCGTCGATGTCTTCAGAGCCGGGGCCAAGCGTGTTGGTTGGGTCTTCAACAGTGGCTATGAAGTGGGTGGCGGGTGGGAAACAAAATTCTCCATCATCCGCCGCAAGTTCGAACCGAACATAGTTCGGCGGCGAGTGTTGGAATAGGATTACCGTACCACTCTGGTGTCGATCTTACTCTGGTTGACCTACGAGGTTCAGTAGTAACTTGATCTGAAGTTTCATGATCAATATCATTAGCTTCCTCACTAATTGGTGTAGGTGTCACAGGAACCGGTTTCTGTGATGAACTACTTTCCAATAAGGGAGCAGGTACAGTTACCTCATCAAGTTCTACTTTCCTCCCACTCACTTATTTCGAGAGAAACTCCTTCTCTAGAAAGGATCCATTCTTAGCAACGAATGTCTTGCCTTCGGATCTGTGATAGAAGGTGTACCCAACAGTTTCCTTTGGGTATCCTATGAAGACACATTACTCCGATCTGGGTTCGAGCTTATCAGGTTGAAGCTTTTTCACATAAGCATCGCAGCCCCAAACTTTAAGAAACGACAACTTTGGTTTCTTGCCAAACCACAGTTCATAAGGCGTCGTCTCAACGGATTTCGATGGTGCCCTATTTAACGTGAATGCAGCCGTCTCTAAAGCATAACCCCAAAACGATAGCGGTAAATCAGTAAGAGACATCATAGATCGCACCATATCTAGTAAAGTACGATTACGACGTTCGAACACACCATTACGTTGTGGTGTTCCGGGTGGCATGAGTTGTGAAACTATTTTGCATTGTTTCAAATGTAGACCAAACTCGTAACTCAAATATTCTCCTCCACGATCAGATCGTAGAAACTTAATTTTCTTGTTACGATGATTTTCCACTTCACTCTGAAATTCTTTGAACTTTTCAAATGTTTCAGACTTATGTTTCATTAAGTAGATATACCCATATCTGCTCAAATCATCTGTGAAGGTGAGAAAATAACGATACCCACCGCGAGCCTCAATATTCATTGGACCACATACATCAGTATGTATGATTTCCAACAAATCTGGTGCTCGCTCCATTATTCCGGAGAACGGCGTTTTAGTCATCTTACCCATCAGGCATGGTTCGCAAGTACCAAGTGATTCATAATCAAGTGATTCCAAAAGTCCATCAGTACGGAGTTTCTTCATGCGCTTTACACCAATATGACCCAAACGGCAGTGCCACAAATAAGTTGCACTATCATTATCAACTCTGCATCTTTTGGCTTCAACATTATGAATATGTGTATCACTACTATCGAGATTTAACAAAAATAGACCACTCTTCAAGGGTGCATGACCATAAAAGATATTACTCATATAAATAGAACAACCATTATTCTCATATTTAAATGAATAACCGTCTCGCATCAAACAAGATCCAGATATAATGTTCATGCTTAACGCTGGCACCAAATAACGATTATTTAGGTCTAAAACTAATCCCGAAGGTAGATGTAGAGGTAGCATGCCGACGGCGATCACATCGACTTTGGAACCATTTCCCACGCGCACCGTCACCTCGTCCTTGCCAGTCTTTGCTTAATCCGTAGTCCCTGTTATGAGTTGCAAATATTAGCAACAGAACCAGTATCAAATACCCAGGTGCTACTGCGAGCTCTAGTAAGGTACACATCAATAACATGTATATCACATATACCTTTGTTCACCTTGCCATCCTTCTTATCCGCCGAATACTTGGGGCAGTTCCGCTTCTAGTGAACAGTCTGCTTGAAGTAGAAGCACTCAGTCTCAGGCTTAGGTCCAGATTTGGGTTTCTTCTCTTGAGCAGCAACTTGTTTGCCGTTCTTCTTGAAGTTCCCCTTCTTCTTCCCTTTGCCCTTTTTCTTGAAACTGGTGGTCTTGTTGACCATCAACACTTGATGCTCCTTCTTGATTTCTACCTCCGCAGCCTTTAGCATTGCGAAGAGCTCGGGAATTGTCTTATCCATCCCTTGCATATTATAGTTCATCACGAAGCTCTTGTAGCTTTGTGGCAGTGATTGAAGAATTATGTCAATGACACTATCATCCGGAAGATTAACTCCCAGTTGAATCATGTGATTGTTATACCCAGACATTTTGAGTATATGTTCACTGACAGAACTATTCTCCTCCATCTTGCAGTTGTAGAACTTATTGGAGACTTCATATCTCTCAATCCGGGCATTTGCTTGAAATATTAACTTCAACTCCTGGAACATCTCATAAGCTCCATGAATTTCATAACGTCGTTGAAGTTCCGATTCTAAGCCGTAAAGCATAGCACACTGAACTATCGAGTAGTCATCAGCTTTGCTCTGCGAGACATTCTTAACGTCGTCAGTTGCATCTGCAGCAAGCCTGGCACCCAGCGGTGCTTCTAGGACGTAATTCTTCTGTGAAACAATGAGGATAATCCTCAAGTTACGGACCCAGTCCGTGTAATTGCTACCATCATCTTTCAACTTTGCTTTCTCAAGGAACGCATTAAAATTTAACGAAACAACAGCACGGGCCATCTATCTACAATCAACATAGATAAGCAAAATACTATCTGGTACTAAGTTCATGATAAATTTAAGTTCAATTAATCATATTACTGAAGAACTCCCACTTAGATAGACATCCCTCTAATCATCTAAGTGATCACGTGATCCAAATCAACTAAACCATGTCCGACCATCACGTGAGATAGAGTAGTTTTCAATGGTGAACATCACTATGTTGATCATATCTACTATATGATTCACGCTCGACCTTTCGGTCTCTGTGTTCCGAGGCCATATCTGCATATGCTAGGCTCGTCAAGTTTAACCCGAGTATTCTGCGTGTGCAAAACTGGCTTGCACCCGTTGTAGATGAACGTAGAGCTTCTCACACCCGATCATCACGTGGTGTCTCGGCATGACGAACTTTGGCAACGGTGCATAGTCAGGGAGAACACTTTTATCTTGAAATTTAGTGAGAGATCATCTTATAATGCTATCGTCAATCAAAGCAAAATAAGATGCATAAAAGATAAACATCACATGAAATCAATATAAGTGATATGATATGGCCATCATCATCTTGTGCTTGTGATCTCCATCTCCGAAGCACCGTCATGATCACCATCATCACCGGCGCGACACCTTGATCTCCATCGTAGCATCGTTGTCGTCTCGCCAACTATTGCTTCTACGACTATCGCTACCGCTTAGTGACAAAGTAAAGCAATTACAGGGCGATTGCATTGCATACAATAAAGCGACAACCATATGGCTCCTGCCAGTTGCCGATAACAAGGTTACAAAACATGATCATCTCATACAATAAAATATACCATCATGCCTTGACCATATCACATCACAACATGCCCTGCAAAAACAAGTTAGACGTCCTCTACTTTGTGGTTGCAAGTTTTACGTGGCTGCTACGGGCTGAGCAAGAACCGTTCTTACCTACGCATCAAAACCACAACGATAGTTCGTCAAGTTAGTGTTGTTTTAACCCTCTGAAGGACCGGGCGTAGCCACACTCGGTTCAACTAAAGTTGGAGAAACTGACACCCGCCAGCCACCTATGTGCAAAGCACGTTGGTAGAACCAGTCTCGCATAAGCGTATGAGTAATGTCGGACCGGGCCGCTTCATCCAACAATACCGCCGAACCAAAGTATGACATGCTGGTAAGCAGTATGAATTGTATCGCCCACAACTCACTTGTGTTCTACTCGTGCATATAACATCTACGCATAAAACCTGGCTCTGATACCACTGTTGGGGAATGTAGTAATTTCAAAAAGATTCCTACGTACACGCAGGATCATGGTGATGCATAGCAACGAGAGGGGAGAGTGTTGTCCATGTACCTTCGTAGACCGAAAGCGGAAGCGTTAGCACAACGCGGTTGATGTAGTCGTACGTCTTCACGATCCGACCGATCCAAGTACCAAACATACGGCACCTCCGAGTTCAGCACACGTTCAGCTCGATGACGTCCCGCAAACTCCGATCCAATAGAGCTTCACGGGAGAGTTTCGTCAGCACGACGGCGTGATGACGGTGATGATGTTGCTACCACCGCAGGGCTTCGCCTAAGCACCGCTACGATATGACCGAGGTGGAATATGGTGGAGGGGGGCACCGCACATGGCTGGAATAGATCAATAGATAAACTTGTGTGTCTAGAGGTGCCCCCTGCCCCCGTATATAAAGGAGCAAGGGGGAGGCCGGCCGGCCCTCTATGGCGCGCCAGGAGGAGGAGTCCTCCTCCTAGTAGGAGTAGGACTCCCCTCTTTCCTACTCCTACTAGGAGGGGGAAAGGAAGGGGAGAGGGAGAAGGAAAGGGGGGCGCCGCCCCCCCTCTCCTAGTCCAATTCGGACCAGAGGGGGAGGGGCGCGCAGCCTGCCCTGGGCCGGCCCTCTCTCTCTCCACTAAGGCCCATAAGGCCCATTATTTCTCCCGGGGGGGTTCCGATAACCCTCCGGCACTCCGGTTTTCTTCGACGCCACTCGGAACACTTCTGGTGTCCGAATATAGTCGTCCAATATATTGATCTTTATGTATCGACTATTTCGAGACTCCTCGTCATGTCCGTGATCATATCCGGGACTCCGAACTACCTTCGGTACATCAAAACACAAAAACTCATAATACCGATCGTCACCAAACTTTAAGCGTGCGGACCCTACGGGCTCGAGAACTATGTAGACATGACCGAGACACGTCTCCGGTCAATAACCAATAGCGGAACCTGGATTCTCATATTGGCTCCCACATATTCTACGAAGATCTTTATCGGTCAAACTGCATAACAACATACGTTGTTTCCTTTGTCATCGGTATGTTACTTGCCCGAGATTCGATCGTCGGTATCTCGATACCTAGTTCAATCTCGTTACTGGCAAGTCTCTTTACTCGTTATGTAATGAATCATCCCGCAACTAACTCATTAGTCACATTGCTTGCAAGGCTTGTAGTGATGTGCATTACCGAGAGGGCCCAGAGATACCTCTCCGACAATCGGAGTGACAAATCCTAATTTTGAAATACGCCAACTCAACAAGTACCTTCGGAGACACCTATAGAGCACCTTATAATCACCCATTTACATTGTGACGTTTGGTAGCACACAAAGTGTTCCTCCGGTAAACGGGAGTTGCATAATCTCATAGTCATAGGAACATGTATAAGTCATGAAGAAAGCAATAGCAACATACTAAACGATCAAGTGCTAAGCTAACGGAATGGGTCAAGTCAATCACATCATTCTCCTAATGATGTGATCCCGTTAATCAAATGGCAACTCATGTCCATGGCTAGGAAACTCAACCATCTTCGATTAACGAGCTAGTCAAGTAGAGGCAAACTAGTGACACTATGTTTGTCTATGTATTCACGCATGTATCATGTTTCCGGTTAATACAGTTCTAGCATGAATAATAAACATTTATTATGATATAAGGAAATAAATAATAACTTTATTATTGCCTCTAGGGCATATTTCCTTCAATTACCTCCATAGAGAGGGCCCGAACCTGGGTAAACATTGTGTCCCCCGTCTCCTGTTATCATTGACCTTAGACGCATAGTTCGGGACCCCCTACCCGAGATCCGCCGGTTTTGACACCGACACCGCCCTATTTTGTGGGCCCCTCAAGACTCCCCTAACCTAGTTCTGCCTCCTATATATTCACATATATTTCCAAACCACCAGAAGCATCGACAAAAACACTTTTCCACCATCGCAACTGTCGGTGTCAAAACAGGCGGATCTCGGGTAGGGGGTCCCGAACTGTGCGTCTAGGATCGATGGTAACAGGAGATGGGGGACACGATGTTTACCCAGGTTTGGGCCCTCTCTATGGACGTAATACCCTACTTCCTGCTTGATTGATCTTGATGAATATGAGTATTACAAGAGTTGATCTAGCACGAGATCGTAATGGCTAAACCCTAGAAGTCTAGCCTGTATGACTATGGTAATGAGTATCTGTCTATCCGGACTACGCTCTCCGGTTTATATAGACACCGGAGAGATCTAGGTTTACATGGAGTCGGTTACATCAGAGGGAATCTACATAGTCGGCTGCCAAGCTTGCCTTCCACGCCAAGTAGAGTCCAATCCGGATACAGGTACAGTCTTCGGTCTTCATGTCTTCACAGCCCATCAGTCCGGCCCAAAGGATAACAGGCCGGACGCCCGAGGACCCCTTAGTCCAGGACTCCCTCAGCAACCTTCTGCTCCCGTGAGATTCCATCTTGGGGCCTTTTCCGGCATCCTGCCGGAAGGGGATTCGATCACGGAGGGCATCTACATCAACTCTATTGCCCTTCCGATGAAGCGTGAGTAGTTTACCTCAGACCTACAGGTCCATAGCTAGTATCTAGATGGCTTCTTCTCTCTCTTTGATTCTCAATACCATGTTCTCCTCGATGTTCTTGGAGATCTATCCGATGTAATCTTCTTTTGCGATGTGTTTGTCGAGATCCGATGAATTCTGGATTTATGATCAGCTCATCTATGAATATTATTTGAATCTTCTCTGAATTCTTTGTGGCACCCCAGCCCAGAGCAACCGGTTTACCATGCATTGCCAGCCCAGAGACCATGTCTTCCGGCAACACACAACATCTTGGTACAGAAAACAACCGCTTTATTGATGCTAGCGGATCATAGTTTATATTACAACAGGTATCGAGGCCAAGCGGCACACACGGTGCGGCTGAACAATATGTACATTGTTTAGTGAACATAAAGGGGCCTCGATCATAACAACTACGCGGCAGCGGAACAACGTTGTAGCGGCAACTCCATAGCACAAGGACACCGATGTGGACACGATCTAGACTCGGATAGCACTCCTTTCCGACGAGACTTTCCTGAAATCTGGCATGACATGCCAGGTCAGTACATTGAATGTACATGCAAGCTCACAACAAGCATAAACATAATGACAAACAATATCATGATAATTAATCCAATTATTAATAATGCAATAGTATAACCAACATGCTGTGATCATGCTCTTATGAGAACAGTCCTTCGGACTGGCTCACCAACGGTGATCGCTCTTGGATCACAAACGTACCAACTGCATGATCTTAACTAGCGATATCTCGTGATCTTTTCGGCGACCACAACCCAGACCAACATTTGGCCTCAAACAGTGATCATTCCGGCGATCACAACCACGACCAACACTTGGTCTCAAACAACAAGATGGCCTTCCCGCCATCATCAACAGTGCAAAGTTCATGAATTAGTGTGACAGATTAATTAAATGTTGACCCATGGTGTGACCTACTTTCGAGGTGTCCATAACCGTGGACTTGGCTATCGATAGATTAATACACTCTGCAGAGGTAGCGCACTGTACCCACACCACGGAACCCATGGCCTCGTACTCCCATTCGGGTGGACCAACGACATTCCGACGAAACCCCTCCACTGCCATGACACTCTCTCGGCCACTCTGACTCACTCCCCATCGGGCTAGTCCTGGGTGGTGTTGGGAAACGTAGTAATTTCAAAAAAATTCCTACGCTCACGCAAGATCATGGTGATGCATAGCAACGAGAGGGGAGAGTGTTGTCCATGTACCCTCGTAGACCGAAAGCGGAAGCGTTAACACAACGCGGTTGATGTAGTCGTATGTCTTCACGATCCGACCGATCAAGTACCGAACATACGGCACCTCCGAGTTCAGCACACGTTCAGCTCGATGATGTCCCTCGAACTCCGATCCAGCCGAGTGTTGAGGGAGAGTTTCGTCAGCATGACGGCGTGGTGACAATGATGATGTTCTACCGACGCAGGGCTTCACCTAAGCACCGCTATGATATTATCGAGGTGTAATAGGGTGGAGGGGGGCACCGCACACGGCTAAGAGATCAATGATCAATCGTGTGTCTAGAGGTGCCCCCCTGCCCCCGTATATAAAGGAGCAAGGGGGCTTCGGCCGGCCAAAGGGGAGAGGCGCGCCAGGAGGAGTCCTACTCCTACCGAGAGTAGGACTCCCCCCTTTTCCATGTTGGACTAGGAGAGAGGGGGGGGAAGAGGTGGAGGGGAGGAAGGAAAGGGGGCGCCGCCCCCCTCTCCTTGTCCTATTCGGACTGGGGGGAGGGGTGTGCGGCTCTGCCCTGGCCTCCTTTCCTCTCTTCCACCTAGGCCCACTAAGGCCTATTAAGTTACCGGGGGGTTCCGGTAACCTCCCGGTACTCCGGAAAAATCTCGATTTCACCCGGAACACTTCCGATATCCAAACATAGGCTTCCAATATATCAATCTTTATGTCTCAACCATTTCTAGACTCCTCGTTATGTCCGTGATCACATCCGGGACTCCGAACAACCTTCGGTACATCAAAACATATAAACCCATAATATAACTGTCATCGTAACGTTAAGCGTGCGGACCCTACGGGTTCGAGAACTATGTAGACATGACCGAGACACCTCTCCGGTCAATAACCAATAGCGGAACCTGGATGCTCATATTGGCTCCCACATATTCTACGAAGATCTTTATCGGTCAGACCGCATAACAACATACGTTGTTCCCTTTGTCATCGGTATGTTACTTGCCTGAGATTCGATCGTCGGTATCTCGATACCTAGTTCAATCTCGTTACCGGCAAGTCTCTTTACTCGTTCTGTAATACATCATCCTGCAACTAACTCATTAGTTACAATGCTTGCAAGGCTTATAGTGATGTGTATTACTGAGTGGGCCCAGAGATACCTCTCCGACAATCGGAGTGACAAATCCTAATCTCGAAATACGCCAACCCAACAAGTACCTTTGGAGACACCTGTAGAGCACCTTTATAATCACCCAGTTACGTTGTGACGTTTGGTAGCACACAAAGTGTTCCTCCGGTAAATGGGAGTTGCATAATCTCATAGTCATAGGAACATGTATAAGTCATGAAGAAAGCAATAGCAACATACTAAACGATCGAGTGCTAAGCTAACAGAATGGGTCAAGTCAATCACATCATTCTCCTAATGATGTGATCCCGTTAATCAAATGACAACTCATGTCTATGGCTAGGAAACATAACCATCTTTGATCAACGAGCTAGTCAAGTAAAGGCATACTAGTGACACTCTGTTAGTCTATGTATTCACACAAGTATTATGTTTCCGGTTAATACAATTCTAGCATGAATAATAAACATTTATCATGATATAAGGAAATAAATAATAACTTTATTATTGCCTCTAGGGCATATTTCCTTCAGGTGGCCCCGTGTCTACCAAAGACACAACGACCACCGTCGTGGCCAAAACATAAACGATCCCACACGGGGACCCGGTACCATAATTTCAACAACGGGCACACAAGGTTATGTCTGCTTACCGAGCCAGGGTACCGCACGCCCATAACCTTCCCTCGTTGGCACCGACCAGAGGCATGACAACGGACCGAATAAAGGCCTTCCCATAAAGGCAAATGTGGTTGCACTGGGAAAAACTCGATTCAGTGGCACCATGACCCGGTCAACGATTTATTCAAGTTGAGTTATTATCAAGTTCAACTTAAAATGCGATTAACCGGTGTCCTAACATGCCATGTAAATGCAACACTAACGTATGCATTACATATCAACGGTAATGACTGGGTCAACTAAATCCACACTAAGCATAAACATCAACAACTCCTTATACTTCTCTGGTTAGGATTAAACCTCACATTAAAAAAAATATTTTCTAACAAATTTTATCATTTTCTCATACAAGAAAATAACTCCAAATAATTACTTATGCCCATAACCATATTAATTTTCTTATAGCAAAATTTATTCTAGTTTCTTTACCAACTTAGTTAGCTACAAACTTTCTGTAAATCAAGAATATTCACTTAAACAAGCACTTAACAGAATATAAATAACATAATAATTATTTAAATGCATGGATTAAATCATTCATTCAAGTAGGAAAATCACAAATATTGAAATGGCACCATGAAAATGTTGTTGTGGCTTGCCTTAGTGCAGATGAGGTTCACAAGCCTCCTGGTGATCCTCAAGACAAGCCTCACCCTCTCAAAATAATTTTAAACACAAGAAGAAAATATCAAGAACCCTTTTGAAAATCACTAGAAAATCTAGACAGCATAGAAAAATCTCATTTTTGGTGAGCTACTAGATTTCTTTGCAAAGAACACAATGCAAAAATAATCAATTCATTTGGACTTATGGTTGAAGAGTTATAGCTGTTTGAAGCTCTCTGGAAAATATATGAATTTAAATTTAAATAAAACAGACTGGGGGTGACGTTGAAGGCGTAAGGCCTCAGGGCGCCACCACTCGTACCGCTTCGCGCGCGTACTGAGTGGCTGACTAGCGGGCCCCGCTATTCAGGTGAGGTGGAGGGGGAGAAGGAAACAGAGCGGCGCACGCCGGCAACGAGGGCTCCTTGGCCAAAACGAGAGGGAGTGGGAACGCATCCAAATGGTGTCAAGAAAGCTGTCTTCTCCACATCTTCCACCGCCATCTTGATCTGATGATACCCTGAGAACGCATCCAGGAAGCACAGCAAGTCGCACTCGGCGGTGGAGTCGACAATCTGGTCGATGCGCGGGAGTGGGAACGGATCTTGGGGACAGGCTTTGTTAAGGTTGGTGAAGTCGACGCACATCCGCTCCTTCCCGCCTTTCTTCGGCACTACGACGGGGTTTGCCAGCCATTCGGGATATCGAACTTCTTGAATGGCGCATGCCGCCTCTAGCTTGCGTGTCTCCTAAACGATGAAGGCCTGCTTCTCAGTGGACTGCCGTCTTGCTCGCTGCTTCACGGGGCGTATGTTGGGACATACCCTTAGGTGATGCTAGATCACCTCCCTCGGGACCCCTACCAGCTGATTGGGCTCCCACGCGAATATCTCCTTGTTTGCGCACAAGAACCTCACCAAGGCTTCTTCTTGTCCCGGGTCAAGGCCGGCTCCTATGGTAAAGGTGGCTCCTGAAGACCCGTCCTCGTTGACCGGCACCTGCTTGGTTTCCGCCTTGTCTTGGGTGAACAGCTGCTTCTTCTTAGTAGGCGCGGCCTCCTTGGCCTCGGGGGTACCGGCGTCGGTGGGCTGTGCTGCTGCCGCAGTCTTGAAGGCGAGCCTGAGCGCCATCACGGCCTCCTTAGTATCCCCCTTGATGGTGAGGACGCCCTTGCTCCCTGGCATCTTCATGAGGTTGTAGGCCGGGTGAGTCGCCGCCATGAACTGAGCAAGAGCCGGATACCCGAGGATGGCATTGTACGGGAGACCGATGCGGGCGATGTCGAAGTCCACCAGCTCGGTGCGGTAGTTGTCGCGTGTACTGAAGGTGACAGCGAGGCGGATCTGCCCCAGAGAGTGAGCAGCTCCTCCACCCACTCCCGAGAAGGGCTTGTTGAGGCCGAGCCGCTCGAGCGGCACGTGAAGAAGGCTGAAGGCTTCTACGGAGAGCAAGTTGAGGCTGGCACCGCCGTCGATGAGGGTCTTGGTAACGGCTACATTGCAGATGGTGGGCGTGCAGAGCATTGGGAGCATTCCGGAGCCGGCGGTGGAGTCGGGGTGGTCTTCTGAGCCGAAAGTGAGGTCGGCCTCTGGTGCAGCCCAACCCGGCGGAGCCCCCGGGCGCTTGGAGGCGACCCCAATCTGACGGAGGAACGGCTTGACGTGGCGATCTGAAGGCGGTGCTTGAGAGCCGCCCAGCAGAGCCGCGACAGCGTGGTGCGCCGGCACCGCGTAGCAAGCAGTGAAAAGGTCGCGGAGTTCCCCCCAGGACGCCGCCGTGGATCCAGGGAGGTTGAGCAGCCAGGCACGCGGCTCACCAGCGAGGGCCGTGGGGAACCAGTTGGCCATGACCTTATCGTCGCCCCCGGCTTCGTGGACGGCCTCCTCGTACGCCAGCAGGAACGGCGACGGGTCTGCCGCGCCGTCGTAACGCAGCGACATCTCCGGCTTGAACTTGGTCGGCCACCACACTCGCCGTAGGGCGGGGGGCAGGGCTCGGTACCCAGACGCCCCGCTGTTGATGTCGGCCGCAGAGGTGGATGGCGGGGCTCCGGCGCACCCCTACCTGGCGCGCCAAATGTCGGATGTGGGGTTCCGACAAACCATTAAGGTTCGAACACTGGGGTGCGCGCGAAATCTCTCCCTCCTATCGATATACGCCCTAGCTCGCTAAGATCTCGCGGACGAACTCGACGAACTCCCAACACAGAAAGACACGAGATTTATACTGGTTCGGGCCACCGTTGTGGTGTAATACCCTACTCCAGTGTGGTGGTGGTGGATTGCCTCTAGGGCTGATGATGAACAGTACAAGGGAAGAACAACCTCCTGAGGTTAAGGTGTTCTTGTGCTTGGTGTCTTAGCGGGTGAGAGCTGGGTGAATTGCTCGATCCCCCTACTGTGGTGGCTAGCTCTACTTATATAGGCCCTGGTCCTCTTCCCAAATATTGAGCGGGAAGGGAGCCAACAACGGTGGGCGAATTTGAAGGGGGACAGCTAGTACAAGCTATCCTGACAAAAGTAGTCTTTGCCTGTGAAAGGCTCTGGTGGTGACGCCGTCTTGGGCTCCACGATGACCTCCGTCTTGCCGTCCTCCTGGTCTTGGTCTCGTTGCACCCATATGGCAACCTTTGCCTGATGCCTCAGTACTCCTCGCCTACGCCTGCTTCCTTAGCACCAAAGAGGAAACAAGGACGATGCGCGCGCTGGCGCCCTCCTGGCGCCCGCCTGGTGTCGTTCGTCATGGCTCACGTCACGAGAGCCTCGTGAGGTTTGCCCCGCCTTGATATCTTCGCTCCTCGCGAGCCTGCCTGGCTAGGCCACTCCTGAGGAGGTCTTGCGTTGTCCGCCTCGCGAGGCTTGGACCCTCGCGAGGGTCTTGGATGCCTTGTTGATGAAGATGGGCCGTACGGCCTACTGGCTTAGCCACGCCGTGGGCCGCAGGCAGGCAAGTCTGGGGATCCGCGTTCCCAGAACGCCGACATCCCCCACTTAGAATGAATCTCGTCCTCGAGATTCGGTTGCTTGGGAAAACCATTCTGGATAATGTGCCTTTAGAAATTCTTCCCGTTCCCACGTTGATTCTGACTCTGTGTGATGCTCCCACTGAACCTTGTAGAACTTCCTTACTTTACTACGAGTGACCCTTTCCGTCTGATCCAAAATTTTAACCGGTCTCTCTTCATATGTTAAATCCATTGCCAACTCTATCTCAGCCATAGCAGTCCTTTTCTCAGGCAGCGATATGCATCGCCTCAATTGTGAGACATGAAACACGTTGTGCACGTCCGACAATTCAGGGGGTAGTTCCAACTGGTATGCAACAGTACTCACTCGGGACATAACTAGAAATGGACCAATAAATCTGGGTGCCAACTTTCCACGAGTCTAGAATCTCTTGACTCCTTTCATAGGAGTGACTCGGAGGTATACATGTTCTCCGGGTTTAAAACTGATCTGTCGGTGCTTTGCATCATAATAACTCTTCTGTCGAGATTTGGCCAATTGCAATCTGTCTCTGATTTCCCTAACTTGTTTCTCAGCTTCCATCATGAGATCTATTCTGAAAATGCGGCTATCTCCAGTTTCAGACCAATTTAAAGGAGTGCGGCACTTACGGCCATACAAAGCCTCATACGGTGACATCTTTAGACTAGTCTGGAAGCTGTTGTTATAAGAGAACTCGGCATACGGCAGATAGTCTTCCCATTTAGATCCTTGGGCCAAAGCACAGGCCCGCAGCATATCTTCAAGTATTTGATTTACCCGCTTTGTCTGTCCATCAGTCTGAGGATGATAAGCGGTACTGTATTTCAGCGCTGTCCCCAAGGCTTGATGGAGACGTGACCAAAAAGCGGAGGTAAAAAGTGAACCTCGGTCGGAAGTGATGGTTCGAGGTACTCCATGCAGACTGACTATCCTGGATACATACAGCTGTGTGAGTTGATCCGCTCGATATGTGGTTCAGATCGGGATAAAGTGAGCAACCTTGGTTAAGGTGTCCACTATGACCCAGATTGCATCATTGCTCGCTGAGTCTTGGGCAGTCCTGTGATGAAATCCATGTAGACATCATCCCATTTCCATTGTGAGACTGGCAGTGGTTGGAGAAGTCCGGCTGGCTACTGATGCTCTGCCTTCACCTTGTTGCATATGTCGCAACAGGCCACAAAATAAGCAATGTCTTTCTTCATCCCATCCCACCAGAATACTTGTCGGTGATCTTCATACATTTTCGTACCTCCAGGGTGAATAGAATACGAAGATTCGTGTGCTTCCGACATGATTTTCTGCTTTAAATATGCCTGATTAGGTACACAAATTCTTCCCCGGAAGCGGAGGGTACCGAATTGATCCTTCGAGAAATCTGAAGTCTGTCCTACTACCATATTCTTGGCACGTTTCTGCAGAACGGTGTCAACTGGCTGGGCCTTGTGGATCTCTTCCTCAAGTGTGGGGGTAACTTCCAAAATATTAGCAAGGCCGCATCAACTATGACCAGGTTGAGCTGAGCAATCTGCTCTTGAAGTTCAGGAGGCAAGGATTCCAATATGACATTCAGACTGACAGGCTTTCGACTGAGTGCGTCGGCGACCACGTTGGCCTTACTCGGGTGGTAATTTATTCCAAGATCATAACCCTTGACTAACTCAAGCCACCTTCATTGACAGAGATTTAAATCTGGCTGAGTAAATATATACTTGAGACTTTTGTGATCGGTAAAAATTTGGCACCTCTTTCCGATGAGATAGTGTCTCCAAATTTTTAGAGCATTAACCACCGCGGCCAATGCCAAATCATGAGTGGGATAATTTCCCTCGTGGGGTCGTAGCTGTCGCGATGCATAGGCTACTACCTTTTCGTCTTGCATAAGTACGCATCCAAGTCCTTGTCTGGAGGCGTCGCAGTACACATCAAAACTGCGGTAGATATCTGGAAGGGTTAACACAGGTGCGGTTGTCAGCCGTATCTTTAGCTCATTAAAACTTTTCTCGCAGTCCTCAGTCCATTCAAACTTCTTATCCTTTTTGAGCAGCTCCGTCATGGGTTTAGCAATCTTCGAAAACCCTTCAATGAAACGACGATAATATCCGGCTAATCCAAGAAAACTCCGGATTTGAGATACGGTTGTGGGCGACAACCAATCGAGCACATCCTTTACTTTGCTCGAGTCCACGGCTATACCTTCGGCGGATAACACATGTCCAAGAAATCCAACTTGCTTGAGCCAAAACTCGCATTTACTGACTTTGGCGTATAGCTGATGGTCGCGGAGTCGTTGTAACACTGCTCGGAGGTGTTCTTTGTGATCTTCTTCACTTCTTGAGTAAATAAGTATGTCATCTATGAAGACTACCACGAACTTATTGAGGAAGTCCATGAATACTTTGTTCATCATGTGCAGGAAGAAGGCATGTGCATTGGTGAGACCAAAGGACATAATTGTATATTCATAAAGACCGTATCGAGTAGTGAATGCAGTCTTAGGAATATCTTCATTTTTAATCTTGAGTTGATGATATCATGTCCTTAGATCAATCTTGGAGAATACTTTGGCCCCACTGAGCTGATCAAACAAGTCATCAATCCTTGGCAGCGGATATTTATTTTTGATGGTGACATCGTTCAGCTGACGGTAATCCACACACATGCGGAGGCTGCCATCCTTTTTGTCCACGAAGATAGCGGGTGACCCCCATGGTGAAGAGCTGGAACGGATATACCCTTTCTGGAGTAGTTCATCAAGCTGTTTCTTTAGCTCCACTAATTCTGATGAGGGCATCCGGTAATACTTCTTGTATACCGGTGCGGTTTCGGGCACAAGATCTATTGCAAACAATAGTTCTCGATCTGGTGGCATGCCTGGCAGTTCTTCTAGAAATATATCAGGAAACTCACTGACCACAGGAATTAATTCCAATTCAGCCACAACAGTGAAGGCCATTTCTTTCTTGGGTATGCTTCTGCGAGCATAGAAATTGGTAGTCTGCCCTTTCTGACTGGTCAAATTAACTTCTCGGGTCACGCAATTTATGCATACTTGATATTGAGTCAGCCAATTCATACCCAAAATAACATCCAACTTAGCAGACTCAATAATTATCAAAGAAGTTGGAAAACAGACTCCGTTGATATTGACTTCCAGATTACGGCAGACCAGATTGCTCCTGATTAATGATCCCGGGGTTTGTACCAGCATATTATTGCCCAAAAGCGAATAAGGGAATTTGTTTTGGGCAACAAAACTCCGAGAAATAAAAGAGTGGGAAGCCCCAGAGTCAAATAAAATTACTGCAAGTATGGTATTAACAGAGAACATACCAATGACGACTTCGGGGTTCTCTTGGGCTTCATCGGTGGAGAGGTGATGAACGTGCCCCATGATGTTTTGCTGGGTCGGGCATGACTCCATAAAGTTGACTTGTGCCCTGAATAGAGAATTTGCCTTGCTGTTCTTGGGACACTGTCTGGCATAATGTCCGGTTTGCCCACAACTAAAGCAAGCATTGATGCGCTGGCGCTCCTCGTGCACTGGGTTGGGCACGACATTCTTAACTTGGGTGGTGGTCTTGTTAACATTCTGTTGCCAATTGGGCTTCTATTCCACCTGAGTCTGCTGCCAGGTACGAGCCTTTTGCACGGGTTGCCCATCCTTCTTTGTCTCAAACTTGCGCTTGTGATCGTTATTGACAGGTCTGTTGTCTGTTATGAGCTTGTGCTCCCTTTCAGCAATGAAAGCGTTGTTCACTAGAGTTTGGAAATCTGGGAAATCAAACATGCTGAGAGTACACCAGAGTTGCAGGTTTAATCCACCAAGAAATCTGTCAATCTTTCTTTCTTCGGTGGCTACGTCATAGAGAGAGTAACGGGCCAGATGATTGAATTTTTGCAAATATTCACTCACAGACTGATTTCCTTGGAGGAGCGAGAGGAATTCACGTTGCTTAGTCTTCATAATTCCAGTAGGGATATGATATTTCCGGAACTGATCCTTGAATTTTGTCCAGGTAATTTCTTCATCAGCAGGCCACATGGCTTTTGCATTTTCCCACCATATGGTAGCAGTGCCTTCAAGATAATGAGTTGCAAACGGAACTTTATCATCTTCTTCAGTACGAGCAATCTCAAGTTTTCTCTCAATGGTTCGTAACCAATCGTCTGCATCCAAGGGATCAAGAACCTGACTGAAACTGGGAGGCTTGGTCCTTTGAAAGTCTGAGCTTGGAGTGGTGACCGTTCTGATTTCCATTTTGTCCGACCACAGCTTGCACACTTCTTAATATTTCAATCAGATCATTATTCCTCCTTTCCTCAAACATATGCAGAATTTGCTCGGTGGAGGGCGGATTTGGCGATGGAGGCGGTGGTGGAACGTACAGCTCGGGGGAATGTCCTGCCTATCGTGCGGAACAACGAACAGGAGTACCCTCGCGAACGTTCTTACTGATGCCTCCCCGCGGCATCCTATTGTGATTTTTTCCAAGACAACGCAACCGAGATGAGAAACATTCAAAATAAGTTTGGGGAAAAGCCAGCAACAAAAGCCCGAGAAAAACCGAAATGACGAAGAAAACACGGCGAATAAAATAGAGTTCCAACATAATTATCCATAGACTCATACATGAAAGATAACCAACATGCCAGGTTCAACTACTCTCATACAGGAAACGAAGCATCATGACTCGTACTACTACATCCGTACATCATCCCGACGACTGCAGATACTCAGAGGCTCTACTGCTCTGCAGGTGTTGTGGGGTCCTCTCCTGAAGCGGACTCGGATCCTGAACTGATGAGGTTAACTGAGACCTCCGGGTTAAAGGTAATGCGACGGCGCTGCCTCGAGGGCTCTCCCTCTGGGGCAGGTGTAGGGTGAAGCATCGGGGCTACAGGAGTAGTGAGAAGTGAAACCCACTCAGCAGGAGCACTGAGAGGATTCACGGTCGAGGCGCCCGAGCTACTCGGAGGAGTAACCGGTGCAACAGGGGAGCTAGAACTGGCTAGAATATAAGGAGTAAATCCCAGAGAGGATGGAGTAGTGGCAGATCTAGTAGAGACTAAAGCAAAGGCTAAAGCAGTACGAGCGCGAGTCAGCTCTCGAGCCAGCTCGTGGATCATAAGATAGCTAGCGGTGATATAACGAGCAAGATGGCTAGCGACACTATCAGACTCCGGAGCAATGATAGGGAAACGGACACGACCGTTGTTGTGCAGAGAAGGATAGTAATAGAAACCTGGGTGGTTCTGCATCCGGACCTCGTTGTAACGAAGCTCGACAAGGACCTCGAATGCAGCAAACTGGACAGCCTAAGAAGCGGTAGAAGCGTAACTGCTCCGAGAGGTACGAGTGTAAGTGCTGGAATCGGAACTGGTGCGCAGAGTAACCACGGCGTGATACTCATACACTGAGTCAGCTAGACGCTCCCGGTACACACGATAGACTGGATCGTCACCGAGGGGGTACAGCCGACGCCACACGTTATGAAGGAGATGCGGCGACGTGAACGGCATCAGCTGCAACTCGCATGGATACGGCACCGGAGCCATCTACAATCCCAACCATTAGTAGGTTAGCATAAAAATAAAATAAGTGCATGCAATGCAACAACCAGTTACAAATGCTACCGGCACTCAACTTAAACTCGTATCTAACGTCCAGTTAACACGACGAAGTCTAGTGTGGCCTACAGTCAGCGCGGCTTTGATACCAAGCGTTGTGGCACCCCGGCTCAGAGCAACCGGTTTACCATGCATTGCCAGCCCAGAGACCATGTCTTCTGGCAACACACAACATCTTAGTACAGAAAACAACCGCTTTATTGATGCTAGCGGATCATAGTTTATATTACAACAGGTATCGAGGCCAAGCGGCACACACGGTGCGGCTGAACAATATGTACATTATTTAGTGAACATAAAGGGGCCTCGATCATAACAACTACGCGGCAGCGGAACAACGTCGTAGCGGAAACTCCATAGCACAGGGACACCGATGTGGACACGATCTAGACTCGGACAGCACTCCTTTCCGACGAGACTTTCCTGAAATTTGGCATGACACGCAAGGTCAGTACATTGAATGTACTTGCAAGCTCACAACAAGCATAAACATAATGACAAACAATATCATGATAATTAATCCAATTATTAATAATGCAACAGTATAACCAACATGCTGTGATCATGCTCTTATGAGAACAGTCCTTCGGACTAGCTTACCAACGGTGATCGCTCTTGGATCACAAACGTACCAACCGCATGATCTTAAATAGTGATATCTCGTGTTCTTTTCGGCGACCACAACCTAGACCAACATTTGTCCTCAAACAGTGATCATTCCGGCGATCATAACCACGACCAACACTTGGTCTCAAACAACAAGATGGCCTTCCCGCCATCATCAACAGTGCAAAGTTCATGAATTAGTGTGCAAGATTAATTAAATGTAGACCCATGGTGTGACCTACTTTCGAGGTGTCCGTAACTGTGGACTCGGCTATCGATAGATTAATACACTCTGCAGAGGTAGCGCACTTTACCCACACCACGGAACCCATGGCCTCGTACTCCCATTCGGGTGGACCAACGGCATTCCGATGAAACCCCTCCATTGCCATAACACTCTCTCGGCCACTCCGACTCACTCCCCATCGGGCTAGTCATGGGTGTCCCGTGTCTACCAAAGACACAACGACCACCGTCGTGGCCAAAACATAAATGATCCCACACGGGGACCCGGTACCATAATTTCAACAACGGGCACACAAGGTTATGTCTGCTTACCGGGCCAGGGTACCGCACGCCCATAACCTTCCCTCGTTGGAGGCACTGACCAGAGGCATGACAACGGACCGAATAAAGGCCTTCCCATAAAGGCAAATGTGGTTGCACTGGGAAAAACTCGATTCAGTGGCACCATGACCCGGTCAACGATTTATTCAAGTTGAGTTATTATCAGGTTCAACTTAAAATGCAATTAACCGGTGTCATAACATGCCATGACAATGCAACACTAACGTATGCATCATATATCAACGGTAATGACTGAGTCAACTAAATCCACACTAAGCATAAACATCAACAACTCCTTATACTTCTCTGGTTAGGATTAAACCTCACATTAAACAAAATCTTTTCTAACAAATTTTATCGTTTTCTCATACAAGAAAAATAACTCCAAATAATTAATTATGCCCATAACCATATTACTTTTCTTATAGCAAAATTTATTGTAGTTTCTTTACCAACTTAGTTAGCTACAAAATTTCTTTAAATCAAGCATATTCACTTAAACAAGCACTTAACAGAATATAAATAACATAATAATTATTTAAATGCATGGATTAAATCATTCATTCAAGTAGGAAAATCACAAATATTGAAATGGCACCATGAAATTGTTGTTGTGGCTTGCCTTAGTGCAGATGAGGTTCACAAGCCTCCTGGTGATCCTCAAGACAAGCCTCGCCCTCTGAAAATAATTTTAAACACAAGAAGAAAATATCAAGAACCCTTCTGAAAATCACCAGAAAATCTAGACATCATAGAAAAATCTCATTTTTGGTGAGCTGCTAGATTTCTTTGCAAAGAACACAATGCAAAAAGAATCAATTCATTTGGACTTATGCTTGAAGAGTTATAGCTGTTTGAAGCTCTCTGGAAAATATATGAATTTGAATTTAAATAAAACAGACTGGGGGGTGACGTCGAAGGCATAAGGCCTCAGGGCGCCACCACTCGTACCGCTTTGCGCGCGTACTGAGTGGCTGACTAGCAGGCCCCGCTAGTCAGGTGAGGTGGAGCGGGAGAAGGAAATAGAGCGCGGCGCGGCTTCGCCGGGGCGCACGCCGGCGATGAGGGCTCCTTGGCCAAAACGAGAGGGAGGGATCGAGAGAGGGGACGGAGGCGCACCTGCCCGTACCCGTAGAGTAGCTAGGGGTGGTCGGACGGCGTCGGAATCGTCCTCTCTAGCGGAGACAGGAAGCAGAGCTCGCCGGAGACGAAGACGACGGCGAGCAAAGACGACTCTAGGGGCTCCAACCAGGCGGGACGGCACCATTGCAGAGTGGCACAGGCCCTGGAAGGGTTGCCCAGGCCTGGGAGGGGCTGGAGCTACCGCGACGACCCGAGGGGATCGCCGGCGAGCTCGAGCTCGGGGACGGCGGCCCGCGGCCTGCCCGGCCGGGCTACGGCTATCTACGAGGTTGTGGAGTGTGTGGGAGTGGAGGGTTGTGCTCGAGGAGGCTGGGGGTGGCTCTATTTATAGGCGAGCAGCGAGGGGGGTTCGGGCTCCGCCGGTGGACACCTGGACAGGGCGCCCGGCGACGAGTGGCGTCAGTGAGAGCGGGAGAAGGCGACGCAGCTCACGCGGGGACTGTGGGCGAACGGGGACGAGCACAGGATCGAGAGGAAGGCGACGAGCACAGTGCAGAGCGCACTGTTGCGTTGGCCGGACCGCGCCTGTGCTTGTTGCGGTGAGCTCCAGCGTCGGCGAGTGCCAAGGGAGAGTTAAGGGGGTTTGGACGAAGATGGTGGCGAGGTTTGGCACGCTTTGGCAGTCGGGGAAGCGAGCACGCGCGAAACAGAGCGCTCGGCGGCACTTAGACGCGTCGACACGCAGGCTGGCATCATGTACACGCATGGTCACCACATGAACTTTGCCCTCAGGTAGACCTACGTCCAAAGTTCATGTCTGGCTTGTTGTTCGTGGTAGTTTTTAAGATTACCACGCTTTGGTTTGGACCCAGACGCAGTAGAAAAGATTTCACAAGCCAAGTAAGTTTCTGATCAGTAACTTTGAGAGGTTACTGAGGTCAAACAGCTGGGAGTTGGGAGCTGAGCTTTGAAGGTTAGCAATCATCTACTAAGGTGATGATGCACAAGAAAAATCAGCCACATTGGAGCAAGTAAAATGCTAGTTGCTGTAGAAACCACCATTTCTGTCGAGAACAGAAAATATTTTCTGTAGCAAAAATATTCCAAAAAGTTATGCAATATTTTTGCTCAGGAAGGTGCCCTAGGGTTCAAAGAATATTTGTGAATTTTGTCAGATTTTTGTGGGCTAGAAAATTTGGGGTTGCTTTGGAGCACATTGAGCTAGTTAGGGTTTTAGAGAGGGAAATGGATATTTTTCATTAAAGAAAAATATTCCAAATATAATTTTGGGTAGAACCAGAGAGGGAATGATGGTTGGAGAGGGAAATGAGGCACTTGGGTGAAAGCCAAGGGTACCCAAGTGTTTAAGTCCATATGAAAAGATTCAAAAACTTCCAAATTTCAAAATCAATCCAAATGAAAATCAGGCAAATAAAGGAGGGCAAAAACCAGGTTGTCACATTCTTATATGCATGGTTTTATATCTTTGTAATTCTCTTCGAACTATCGGTTTAGTTTGGCCAACTAGATTGGTTTTTCTTGCAATGGGAGAAATGCTTAGCTTTGGGTTCAATCTTGCGGTGTCCTCACCCAGTGACAAAGTAGGGGTGGCGAGGCACGTATTGTATTGTTGCCATCGAGGATAAAAATATGGGGTTTACATCATATTGCTTGAGTTTATTCCTCTACATCATGTCATCTTACTTAAAGCGTTACTTTGCTCTTCATGAACTTAATACTCTAGATACAGGCAGGAGTCGGTCGATGTGTGGAGTAATAGTAGTAGATGCAGGCAGGAATCGGTCTACTTGACACGGACATGATGCCTATATTAGATAATCATTGCCTTGGATATCGTCATAAATTTGCGCTTTTCTATCAATTACTCGATAGTAATTCATTCACCCATCATATTATTTGCCTTCAAGAGAGAAGCCTCTAGTGAAACCTATGGCCCCGGGTCTATTTTCCATCATATTAGTTTCTGATCTACTATTTTTTAATCTTTTACTTTCAGATCTATAAACCAAAAATCCAGAAATATTTTTTCTTTTGTTTATTTTATTTATCTATCTCTATCAGATCTCACTTTTGCAAGTGACTGTGAAGGGATTGACAACACCTTTATCACGTTGGGTACAAGTGTTTGATTTTTTGTGCAGGTATTGGTGATTTGTGCGTTATTCTCCTACTGGAATGATACTTTGGTTCTTAACTGAGGGAAATACTTATCTTTACTTTGCTGCATCACCCTTTCCTCTTCAAGGGAAAAAGCAACGCAAGCTCAAGAAGTAGCAGGAAGAATTTCTGGCGCCGTTGCCGGGGAGATCTACGCCAAGTCAATACATACCAAGTACCCATCATAAAACTCCCATCTCTTGCATTACATTATTCGCCATTTGCCTCTCGTTTTCCTCTCTGCCACTTTTCAAACGATTTTTGAAAAGATTTGCCTTTTTCATTCACCCTTCTTCCGTTCGTCTTTTCGTTCGCCCTTATGTCTTACTTGGTTTGTTTGCTCCTTTGCTTTGTATAATTGTGTGTTTATTGAAATTCAGGAGCAAGGAGTTTATGGATCCTCATCCACTTGCTAATCTTTTTAAAAGATCCAACTATGATGAACCAATTGCTAGTGAGTTGAGTGCACTAGATTATCTTTATGATGTTTTGTTTGAAATTCGTGAATCTGAAAATTGTGATGAAGTGTTGAAAGAAGAAAATTATAAAGTGATTCACGTAGCTCCTTGAATGAAAAGCATGATTGAATGATGTTATTATAAATTCTATTAATGGCAATTGTGTTAATGATATGCAAAACCCTAAGATTGGGGATGCTAATTTTGCTATGTCTACTATTTGTTGCAATGATCATGATTGGGGTGATTCTTCTTATGATCTTGAAAATTTATTTAAGCCTCATGATGAATATGTTTGCGATAATATTGAAAGTGGGCTTGGAGAGGTCATGATTTTATTTGATGATAATCCCACTATTTTGGAAGAGTGTCAACTTTGCATGCATGTGGATCATGAAGAGAATATTTTTTGTGATAGTTATATTGTTGAATTTGAATATGATCCCAAATGTAATTATTATGAGAGAGGAAAATATGGTTGTAGAAATTTTCATGTTACAAAATTACCTTTTGTCATGTTGAGATTGTTATTGTTTCTTTCTTCTTCCTTGCATATGGTAGTTTTTGTTTGTCTTGATAATTTGTTTGCTTATAAAATCCCTATGCATAGGAAGCATGTTAGACTTAAACTTGTTTGTCACATGTTTTACGATGCTCTCTTTGTTTTTCAATTGCTATCTTTCATGTGAGCATCATTTAAACCTCAATGCCTAGCTAAAAGGCTTTAAAGAAAAGCGCTTGTTGGGAGGCAACCCAATTTTATTTTATTTTCTAGCTTTTTAGGTTCTGTTTTGCAATAAATAATTCATCTAGCCTCTGGTTAGATGTGTTTTTGTGTTTTAATTAGTGTTTGTGCCAAGTAAGACCTTTGGGATAGCTTACGGTGATAGTTGATTTTATCTTGCTGAAAAACAGAAACTTTTGAGCCCAGTCTCAGAATTATTAAAAATCACATAAGCGTGATAAAAATACTGATTATTTTTGAAGAAGGTTAAGATACAAATTGCATCTGTTGTCCTGATTATTCACAATTTTTGGAGTTATAGAAGTATTCGAGAGTTACAGATTACTACAGACTATTCTGTTTTTGACAGATTCTGTTTTCCAAGTGTTGTTTGCTTATTTTGATGAATCTATGGGTAGTATCAGGGGGTATGAACCATGTATAAGTTGTAATACAGTAGATATGACACCAATTTAAATAAAGAATGAGTTCACAACAGTACCATAAGTGGTGATTTATTTTCTTATACTAACGGATCTCATGAGATTTTCTGTTGAGTTTTGTGTTGTGAAGTTTTCTAGTTTTGGGTAAGGATTTGATGGACTATGGAATAAGGAGTGGCAAGAGCCTAAGCTTGGGGATGCCCAAGGCACCCCACGGTAAAATTCAAGGACAACCAAGAGCCTAAGCTTGGGGATGCCCCGGAAGGCATCCCCTCTTTCGTTTTCGTCTATCGGTAACTTTACTTGAGGCTATATTTTTATTCACCACATGATATGTGTTTTCCTTTGAGCGTCTTATATGATATGAGTCTTTGCTTTTTATTTTTCCACAATCATCCTTGCTGTACACACCTTTTGAGAGGGACACGCATGATTCGTGATTTGTTAGAATACTCTATGTGCTTCACTTATATCTTTTGAGCTAGGCAATTTTGCTCTAGTGCTTTACTTATATCTTTTTAGAGCACGGTGGTGGTTTTATTTTATAGAAATTGTTGAACTCTCATGCTTCACTTATATTATTTTGAGAGTCTTTCTAAACAGCATGGCAATTTTCTTTGGTTATGAATTTAGTCCTAATATGATAGACATCCAAGAGGGATATAATATAAAAAAATCATATAAAGTGCATTGAATACTATGAGAAGTTTGATTCCTTATGATTGTTTTGAGATATGAGGGTGATAATATTAGAGTCATGCTAGTGAGTAATTATGGATTGTAGAAATACTTGTGTTAAAGTTTGTGATTCCTGTAGCATGCGCGTATGGTGAACCGTTATGTAACGAAGTTGGAGCATTAGGTATTTTTTGATTGTCTTCCTTATGAGTGGCATCGGGATGAGCGATGGTTTTTTCCTACCAATCTATCCCCCTAGGAGCATGCGTGTAGTACTTTGTTTCAACGACTAATAGATTTTTGCAATAAGTATGTGAGTTCTTTATGACTAATGTTGAGTCCATGGATTATACGCACTCTCACCCTTCCACCATTGCTAGCCTCTCTAGTACCGCACAACTTTCGCCGGTACCATACACCCACCATATACCTTCCTCAAAACAGCCACCATACCTACCTATTAGCCATTCCGAGATATATTGCCATGCAACTTTCCACAGTTCCGTTTATTATGACACGCTTCATCATTGTCATATTGCTTTGCATGATCATGTAGTTGACATCGTATTTGTGGCAAAGCCACCTTTCATCATTTTTTATACATGTCGCTCTTGAGTCACTGCACATCCCGGTACACCGCCGGAGGCATTCATATAGATTCATATTCTGTTCTAAGTATCGAGTTGTAATTCTTGAGTTGTAAGTAAATAAAAGTGTGATGATCTTCATTATTAGAGCATTTTCCCATGTGAGGAAAAAATAAAAGAGGCCAAAGAAGCGAACAACAAAAAGAGGCCAAAGAAGCCAAACAAAAAAATGAGAGAAAAGAAAGAAGGGGCAATGTTACTATCCTTTTTCCACACTTGTGCTTCAAAGTAGCACCATGATCTTCATGATAGAGAGTCTCCCATGTTGTCACTTTCATATACTAGTGGGAATTTTTCATTATAGAACTTGGATTGTATATTCCAACGATGGGCTTCCTCAAATTGCCCTAGGTCTTCATGAGCAAGCAAGTTGGATGCACACCCACTTAGTTTCTTTTTGAGCTTTCATAAACTTATAGCTCTAATGCATCTGTTGCATGGCAATCCCTACTCACTCACATTGATATCTATTGATGGGCATCTCCATAGCCCGTTGATACGCCTAGTTGATGTGAGACTATCTCCTTTTTTTCTTCTCCACAACCACCATATTCTATTCCACCTATAGTGCTATGTCCATGGCTCACGCTCATGTATTGCGTGAAAGTTGAAAAAGGTTGAGAACATCAAAAGTATGAAACAATTGCTTGGCTTGTCATGTGGGTTGTGCATGATTTAAATATTTTGTGGGATGAAGATGGAGTATAGCCAGACTATATGATTTTGTAGGGATAAGCTTTCTTTGGCCATGTTATTTTGAGAACACATGATTGCTTTGTTAGTATGCTTGAAGTATTATCGTTTTTATGTCAATATTAAACTTTTGTTTTGAATCTTATGGATCTGAACATTCAGGTCACAATAAAGAAAATTACATGGGTAAATATGTTAGGTAGCATTCCACATCAAAAATTCTGTTTTTATCACTTACCTCCTCGAGGACGAGCAGGAATTAAGCTTGGGGATGCTTGATACGTCTCCAGCGTATCTATATTTTTTATTGTTCCATGCTATTATGTTATCTGTTTTGGATGTTTTATATGCATTAATATGTTATTTTATATTGTTTTTGGTACTAACCTATTAACCTAGAGCCCAGTGCCAGTTTCTGTTTTTTCCTTGTTTTTCAGCTTCGCAGAAAAGGAATACCAAACGGAGTCCAAACGAATAAAACTTTCGCGATGATTTTTCTTGGACCATAAGACACTCAGGATACTTGGAGTTCAAGTCAGAAGAGCCAGAGGCGGCGACAAGGGTGGAGGGGGCGCCCCTACCTTGTGGGCCCCTCGTGACTCCCGTGACCTAGTTCTGCCTACTATATATTCACATATATTCCCAAACCCACCAGAAGCATCGACAAAAACACTTTTCCACCGCAACCTTCTGTTCCCATCAGATCCCATCTTGGGGCCTTTTCCGGCATCCTGCCGGAGGGATATTCGATCACGGAGGGCATCTACATCAACTCTATTGCCCTTCCGATGAAGCGTGAATAGTTTACCTCAGACCTACGGGTTCATAGCTTGTAGCTAGATGGCTTCTTCTCTCTCTTTGATTCTCAATACCATGTTCTCCTGGATGTTCTTGGAGATCTATCCGATGTAATCTTCTTTTGTGGTATGTTTGTCGAGATCCGATGAATTATGGATTTATGATCAGCTTATCTATGAATATTATTTGAATCTTCTCTGAATTCTTATATGCATGATTTTATATCTTTGTAATTCTCTTCGAACTATCGGTTTGGTTTGGCCAACTAGATTGGTTTTTCTTGCAATGGGAGAAATGCTTAGCTTTGGGTTCAATCTTGCGGTGTCCTCACCCAGTGACAAAGTAGGGGTAGCGAGGCACGTATTGTATTGTGGCCATCGAGGATAAAAAGATGGGGTTTACATCATATTGCTTGAGTTTATTCCTATACATCATGTCATCTTACTTAAAGCGTTACTCTATTCTTCATGAACTTAATACTCTAGATGCAGGCAGGAGTCGGTCGATGTGTGGAGTAATAGTAGTAGATGCAGGCAGGAGTCGGTCTACTTGACACGGACGTGATGCCTATATTACATAATCATTGGCTTGGATATTGTCATAACTTTGCGCTTTTCTATCAATTGCTCGATAGTAATTTGTTCATGAAGGAAATATGCCCTAGAGGACATTATAAAGTTGTTATTTTATATTTCCTTATTCGTGATAAGGTTCATTATTCATGCTAGAATTGTATTGTTCGGAAACCTAAATACATGTGTGAATACATAAAGAAGCACCATGCCCCTAGTGAGCCTCTACTTGATTAGCTCGTTGATCAAAGATGATTAAGGTTTCCTAACCATGGACATGAGTTGTCATTTTATAACGGGATCACATCATTAGGGGAATGATGTGATGGACAACACCCATCCGTTAGCTTCGCATTATGATCGTTCAGTTTTATTGCTATTGCTTTCTTCATGTCAAATACATATCCCTTCGACTATGATATTATGCAACTCCCGGATACCGGAGGAATACCTTGTGTGCTATCAAATGTCACAACGTAACTGGGTGATTATAAAGATGCTCTACAAGTATCTCCGAAGGTGTTTGTTGAGTTGGCATAGATCGAGATTAGGATTTGTCACTCCGAGTATCGGAGAGGTATCTCTGGGCCCTCTCGGTAATACACATCATAAGCTTGCAAGAAAACGACTAAGGAGTTAGTCACAAGGTGATGTATTACGGAACGAGTAAAGAGACTTGCCGGTAACGAGATTGAACTAGGTATGAAGATACCAACGATCGAATCTCGGGCAAGTAACATACCGATGGACAAAGGGAATTACGTATGCTCTCATAACAGTTCGACCGATAAAGATCTTCATAGAATATGTAGGAGCCAATATGGGCATCCAGGTTCCGCTATTGGTTATTGACCGGATAGGTGTCTCGGTCATGTCTGCATAGTTCTCAAACCCGTAGGGTCCGCACGCTTAACGTTCGATGACGATATAGTATTATATGAGTTATGTGTTTGGTGACCGAATGTTGTTTGGAGTCCCGGATGAGATCACGGACATGACGAGGAGTCTCGAAATAGCCAAGAGGTAAAGATTGATATGTAGGATGATGGTATTCGGACACCGGAAGTGTTCTGGAGGGTACGAGATACATATCGGATCACCGGAAGGGGTTCTGGGCACCCCCGGCAAAGAATATGGGCCTTATGGGCCAAGAGGGGAAACGCACCAACCACAAGGGACTGGTGCGCCCCCCATATGGGCCGGCCAAGGTGGAGAAGGAAAGGGGAAGGAGGAAAGGAAAGAAAGGGAATACGATTCCCCTTTCCTCCGGTTCACGAAGCTAGCGCTCACAGCCGCACCTGCTGGGCCGGCCCACGACAAGCCTTATTTATACCACACAAAAATCCCCTAAAAAGGTCCCGGATGAGATCACGGACATGACGAGGAGTCTCGAAATAGCCAAGAGGTAAAGATTGATATGTAGGATGATGGTATTCGGACACCGGAAGTGTTCTGGAGGGTACGAGATACATATCGGATCACCGGAAGGGGTTCTGGGCACCCCCGGCAAAGAATATGGGCCTTATGGGCCAAGAGGGGAAACGCACCAACCACAAGGGGCTGGTGCGCCCCCCATATGGGCCGGCCAAGGTGGAGAAGGAAAGGGGAAGGAGGAAAGGAAAGAAAGGGAATACGATTCCCCTTTCCTCCGGTTCACGAAGCTAGCGCTCACAGCCGCACCTGCTGGGCCGGCCCACGACAAGCCTTATTTATACCACACAAAAATCCCCAAGAGGTAAAGATTGATATGTAGGATGATGGTATTCGAACACCGGAAGTGTTCTGGAGGGTACGAGATACATATCGGATCACCGGAAGGGGTTCTGGGCACCCCCGGCAAAGAATATGGGCCTTATGGGCCAAGAGGGGAAACGCACCAACCACAAGGGGCTGGTGCGCCCCCCATATGGGCCGGCCAAGGTGGAGAAGGAAAGGGGAAGGAGGAAAGGAAAGAAAGGGAATACGATTCCCCTTTCCTCCGGTTCACGAAGCTAGCGCTCACAGCCGCACCTGCTGGGCCGGCCCACGACAAGCCTTATTTATACCACACAAAAATCCCCTAAAAAGGTTGCTCCCGTGAGGATTCGACCACGGGACGTCCAGTACCTGTTCTAGTCGCTAAACCACTAGGGCAACCAATCGATCATGGATATTTTCAGCGCGAAAGAGTTAAGAATAATTAAAGTCGCGCTATTAATTGCGCACAGATTTGGGAAAACGTAATTTTTTTGGGAAGAAATTTGAAAGTTCACAGATTTCAAAATAAATCACGAATTGAAAAGGTTAACGAACTAAAAAAATCATTGATTTTAAAAAAGTTCACAAATTTCAAAAAAGTTCATTAATTTTGAAAAATAGTCCATCAATATCAAAAAAGTTCATTCGAATTTAAAAAAAGTTCAGCGAATTTGAAAAAAGTTCATCGAATTTAAAAAAAAGTTCATCGAAGCTGGAAAAAGTTCATCAAATTTGAAAAAAAAAGTTCATCAAAATCTAGAAAAAGTTCATCAAATTTGAAAAAAGTTCATCGAATTTTTTTAAAAAATGTATTTTCCATTTTTTGTTCGTGATTTCAAAACGTGTTCATAGCTTTCAAATTTATTCACTTTTTTAAATTTTGTTCACAATTTTAAATTGTTCACTGTACATCAAAAAATGTTCAATGGGTATTTAAATGGTTTTTCAGCGCATATCACAAAATTGTTCAATGTGTAGTTAAAAATTGTTCAGATTATATTACAAAAATGTTCAATGTATAAAATTTGTTCATCTTATATAAAAATGTATAAATATGTTTTAAATTATTTCAATGTATATCACAAAAATGTTCGCTGTGTAGTTAAAAATTGTTCATCGTACACCGAAAAAATGTTCAGTGTATATTTGAAAATCGCTAGTCATATATAAATTTTTGTTCATGTTCTCAATAATTGTTCACGTTTTAAAAAAATCATGGAATTTGAGAATTTTCATCGAATTTTAAAAAAAGTTCATTCAATTTAAAAAAATCACGAATTTTGAAAAGTTCGCATTTTTAAGAAAATAAAAAAAGGAAAATGAGAAAAGAAAAAGAAAAAAGGAACCAGAAAAAAATAAAAAAACGCCCAGAAATCAGCGAGCAGTGAAAGCTGATTTGGTGGGCTCTCGCAGCCTACGTAAATAAAAGAACCAAAATAAGTAAATTTACACAATTGGTACGGTGGTCTGTTGGTTAGTGAGCTGTTGTTTCAACGGAGAGATTGCGAGTTTGAGCCCTCACATCTGAAATAAGATTTTTGCTGCAGCTTTTTAACAGGAAAGAAAAAGAGGGAAATGGGCCGGCCCAGCGCGGTGCGGGGGTATGCGCCCGTTTGCAGAGGAAATGTCCTTTCCTCCCCCCCCCCCCTTCCCCCTCTTTCCTTCCCCTTCCGATATATATGGCAGGGGGCGCGCGGCTTGGGAGGAGCTCAAGTAGGAGTCGGTCCTACTTGGGATGCCTCCTGGCCTCTCCCCTCCCCCTCCCATCTATATATATGAGGGGGGGGCTAGCACACCCCAGACAATTGTTTAGCCGTGTGCGGCGCCCCCTCCACCGTTTACACCCCGGTCATATTTTTATAGTGCTTAGGCGAAGCTCTGTGAGGATAACTTCACCATCACCGTCATCACGCCGTCGTGCTGACGGAACTCATCTACTACCTCGACGTCTTGCTGGATCAAGAAGGCGAGGGACGTCACCGAGCTGAACGTGTGCAGAACGTGGAGGTGACGTGTGTTCGGTACTTGATCGGTTGAAGCGCGAAGAAGTTCGACTACATCAACCGCGTTGAGAAACGCTTCCGCTTACGGTCTACGAGGGTACGTAGACATACTCTCCCCCTCGTTGCTATGCATCTCCATGGATAGATCATTGCGTGTGCGTAAAAATTTTTGTTTTGTTTTCCATGCAACGATTCCCAACAGTTCACCCACCGTATTATTTGCCTTCAAGAGAGAAGCCTCTAGTGAAACCTATGGCCCCCGGGTCTATTTTCTATCATATTAGTTTCTGATCTACTATTTTGCCATCTTTTACTTTCAGATCTATAAACCAAAAATTGAAAATATTTTATCTTTTGTTTAGTTTTATTTATCTATCTCTATCCGATCTTACTTTTGCGAGTGACCGTGAAGGGATTGACAACCCCTTTATCGCATTGGGTGCAAGTGTTTGATTGTTTGTGCGTTCTTCTTCTTCTGGATTGATACATTGGTTCTTAACTGGGGGAAATACTTATCTCTACTTTGCTGCATCACCCTTTTCTCTTTAAGGAAAAAACCAACACAAGTTCAAGAAGTAGCAGTATCCAGCAAGGATGATTGTGACAAACTAAAAAGCAAAACAAGCAAAGACTCATATAACACAACATGCTCCAAGCAAAACTCATAATATGTCACGAATAAAAATATAGCTCCAAGTAAAATTACCAATGATTGTTAGAAGAAAGAGGAGATGCCTTCCGGGGCATCCCCAAGCTTAGTTGCTTGGTTCTCTTCGAATACTAACTTGGGGTGCCATGGGCATCCCCAAGCCCATCGCATGCAAATATGATAAAGAATAGACCCGGGGGCCGTAGATTTCACTAGTGGCTTCTCTCAATAAATAGCACACGGTGGGTAAACAAATTATTGTTGGGCAATTGATAGAACCTCAAATAATTATGACGATATCCAGGCAATGATCAATATATAGGCATCACGTCCTAGATTAGTAGACCGACTTCCGCCTGCATCTACTACTATTACTCCACACATCGACCGCTATCCAGCATGCATCTAGTGTATTAAGTTCATGAAGAAACGGAGTAATGCAATAAGAACGATGACATGATGTAGACAAGATCTATTCATGTAGGAATAGACCCCATATTTTTATCCTTAATAGCAACGATACATGCGTGCCTCGCTACCCCTTCTGTCACCGAGTGAGGACACCGCAAGATCGAACCCATCACAAAGCACCTCTTCCCATTGCAAGAAAAATCAATCTAGTTGGCCAAACCAAACCAAAGTTTCTAAGAAGAAATACGAGGCTATAATAATCATGCATATAAGAGATCAAAGAAGACTTAAATAATATTCATAGATAGAACTGATCATAAACTCGCAATTTCATCGGATCCCAACAAACGCACCGCAAAAAGTCATTACATCAAATAGATCCCCAAGAACATCAAGGAGAACATTGTAATGAGAATCAAAAAGAGAGAAGAAGCCATCTAGCTACTGCCTACGGACCCATAGGTCTGTGATAAACTACTCACGCATCATCGAATGAGCACCAATGAGGATGATGAACCCCTCCATGATCGTGTTCCCCTCCGGCAAGGTGCCAGAATAGGGCTCTAGAATGGATCTTGTGGTTCTAGAACTTGCGGCGGCTGGAATTTTGTTTCATCGACTCCCCTAGGGTTTCTGGAATATTTTGGTATCTATAGAGCTGAGAGGCGGTGGAAAGGACTACCATGGGCTCCACTACCCACCAGGGCGCGCCTGGGGCCTCTAGCACGCCCTGGGCCCCTGGTGCCTTGTGGGCCCCACGGGCCTCCCCTCTGAAAGATCGTGGATGTCGCCTAGAGGGGGGTGAATAGGCGCTTTAAAATAATTACGGTTTAGGCTTGAACAAATGCGGAATAAACCTAGCGGTTAATTTGTCAAGCAAAAAACCTACAACAACTAGGCTCACCTATGTGCACCAACAACTTATGCTAAGCAAGATAAACAACTAGGTGATAGCAAGATATATAACAAGAAACAATATGGCTATCACAAAGTAAAGTGCATAAGTAAAGGGCTCAGGTAAGAGATAACCGAGGCACGCGGAGACGATGATGTATCCCGAAGTTCACACCCTTGCGGATGCTAACCTCCGTTTGGAGCGGTGTGGAGGCACAATGCTCCCCAAGAAGCCACTAGGGCCACCGTAATCTCCTCACGCCCTCGCACAATGCAAGATGCCGTGATTCCACTAAGGGACCCTTGATGGCGGTCACCGAACCCGTACAAATGGCAACCCTTGGGGGTGGTCACCGAACCCGTACACTTTGGCAACCCTTGGGGGCGGTCACCGGAACCCGTCAAATTGCTCGGGGCGATCTCCACAACCTAATTGGAGACCCCGACGCTTGCCCGGAGCTTTACACCAAAATGATTGAGCTCCGAACACCACCAACCGTCTAGGGCGCCCAAGCACCCAAGAGGAACAAGCTCAAGGGTACCAAGCACCCAAGAGTAATAAGCTTCTCAACTTGTAACTTCCACGTATCACCGTGGAGAACTCAAACCGATGCACCAAATGCAATGGCAAGGGCACACGGAGTGCCCAAGTCCTTCTCTCTCAAATCCCACCGAAGAAACTAATGCTAGGGAGGAAAATGAGAGGAAGAACAAGAAGGAGAACACCAAGAACTCCAAGATCTAGATCCAATGGGTTCCCCTCACATAGAGGAGAAAGTGATTGGTGGAAATGTGGATCTAGATCTCCTCTCTCTTTTCCCTCAAAAACTAGCAAGAATCCATGGAGGGATTGAGAGTTAGCAAGCTCGAAGAAGGTCAACAATGGGGGAAGAACACGAGCTCAAAAGATAAAGTAGAATGGGGAAGAAGACCCCCTTATATAGTGGGGGGAACAATCCAACAGTTACCCCCACTTCAGCCCCGCAGAGAGCGGTACTACCGCTTGGCCAGCGGTACTACCGCTTGCTCCTATAAGCGGTACTACCGCTCCCCCTCGCGGTACTGCCGCTGGGCCCAGAGCGGTACTACCGCGGTGGCAGGGCGGTACTACCGCATACAAGCGGTACAACGGCCCCCACTGCCGTGGCCAGTACCGTAAAACCCGACACGAAAAAAAGACCCCTCGAATCGAGGCGGTACTAGCACGAGACCGCAGCGGTACTACGGCTGGGGGCTACCAGCGGTACTACCGCTCTAGAGCGGTACTACCGCTTGTAGCACCCAAGCGGTACTACCGCTCCGGCCCGCGGTACTACCGCTAGGAAACCAAAACTGCCATAACTTCTGCATATGAGCTCCGAATTGAGCAAACTCAAGCTTGTTGGATAGAGGAAGACGAGTAGCATCAAAACAGCGGCTGGTTATAGTAAGAAGAGGCAGGGGAGGTATGCCAACAAATAGACGAGTGAAACCTCCAACCGAGAAGAACCGGCATAACCTCCAACATCGAAAACATCATAGAAGATGCGAGTGAACTCCGTTTTCGATGAACTCGAGCTTGTCATCAAGATGACCATAAGCTCCTAAACTCACAAAGAGAAGAACCAAACAAGAACCAATAAAGATGATGCAAGGATGCAATGGTTTGAGCTCTCTATGAATGATACGATCAAGCTACTCATCGAGAGCCCCCCTTGATAGTACGGCAATCGATCCTATAACCCGGTCTCCCACCTACCATCATGAGACCGGTAAAATAGAAAACCTATCAAGAGCAAACCTTTGTCTTGCACATGGTCCACTTGAGCTAGATAATGACGATCTTGACTCCCTCAAGTTGGACCACCTTTCTTGGTTGCGTTGGCTCGATGAAGACTAGTTGATTGCTCCCCCATGCTCCACTATGGGTGAGCCACTCTTCTGCACATCTTCACAAGTCCATTGTCACCACAATGGACGGCAAGCTTCAAGCATTTGATCTCTTCATGATGCTTCACTTGAACTTGCACACCGCAACATCTTCACAAGTCCATTGTCACCACAATGGACGGCAAGCTTCAAGCATTTGATCTCTTCATGATGCTTCACTTGAACTTGCACACCGCAACCTAACCCCACAAAGAACTCTCACGAAGATCATGGGTTAGTACACAAAGCGTAATTGACAATGCTCACCACACCATGGGATCGCTTGATCCCTCTCGGTACATCTTCTACGCTTTGTGAGTTGATCAAGTTGATTCACTCTTGACTTAGTCTTGATCAAACATGAATCTTTTCAACTCTCTTCATTTGGATGATGTCTTGAAGATATACATGAATGATCACACAATCTTATTCTCCAAGACATGCTTGCAATAAGCTCAACTCTCACATGACCAATCTTTGGATAATTCCTTAATAACACCTTGGTCACCACAGAAACTCCTTGAAACCAACACATGAACTTCAAGAAATGCCTATGGACAAATCCTTCAAATATAACTCAAGGCAACCATTAGTCCATAGAGATTGTCATCAATTACCAAAACCAAACATGGGGGCACCGCATGTTCTTTCACCCTCTTGCACTTCCTTGGCTCCCAAGTTGTCTTCTGCACAGAAAAAAAATTCCAAAAACTTTCGCTGCATTTGGACTCCGTTTGATATGGATATTCTGTGAAGTAAAAACAACCAAAAAATAGCAATTGGCACTGGTCACTATGTCAATAGGTTAGTCCCAAAAAATGATATAAAGTTGCTATAAAATGAATATGAAACATCAAGAATGATAATATAACTGTATGGAACAATAAAAAATTATAGATACGTTGGAGACGTATCATGCGCTCATTTGTGGTGAAGTTTGTTTTCCTCATGCTTGTCTTGATGAGGCTTTTGCCATTTCAATTGGTATCTCTGCTCTTGACAAGGCTAATTTTCTATCTTCGCCTTGGTTTGTCACAAGCTTTGTTGTTAATTCACATATTAGTGAGCTTGTGAATCCATTTGCTAGTTGTGTGTGGGGGGGAGGACATGTATTGCACTTTGTATTTTCAAGACTATATTGATGCTTAATGCTCAACCTCATATTAGTCTTCTCAAGTGCTTTGCCATGACTCACACACATCATTTTGGTTGAGCCTATTCTTAAGTTGTCTCTTTTACGTGTTGCTCAACCATGTGCTTGTTGCAAGTGCTATGCTTTGTTTCTCCTACAACACCGATGGTGGAGGAGCAGCCTGCGCCGGTGCCTATGTCGGCGTTCCAACAGGCACAGGAGGAATAGCGGTACAACATGTTCCTCCTAGAGCAGCACCGGCTGGCGGAGGGCCAAATCGACGGCGAGCGCACGAGCGAGGCGGTCATGGCAGCCATGGCCGAGGCGAACCCCAACTTCGTCGCGGAGCAGCATGCGATCTCCGAGGCCATCTGCGCTCAAGCCGCCGCTCGTCAGGAAATGGCCGCCGCGGAAATGCAGCTGGAGGTGATCGCGGACGAGAACAACGCCAGTTGCGCCTCCTACGCGCCGTGGACGAACTATCAAGCGGCCCAGTGGGATGACGACAGCGCGGGCGCCACCTTTTCCATCGTGGACCTCACGTCCACCAAGGCCGGCTAAGGTGAGGATTCCTCCGAGGATGAGTAGGGAACGGGAGGCGGCATGGCCTTGTATCCCATGTGGACTAGCCCGTCTTTCGTGTTCTGCTCTTCCTTACCGGAGACCGCATCTTCACTTCATCGGCCTTATCGTCGGTGTTCATGGAGACAACAGATGGAAGACGACAAGAGCTTGGACGTCGGACGCCACCGTATAATAGGTTTAGGGTCGGGTCGGAATGGATTTTTTCTTCTTCTAAATGTTCGAAATCTAATGAAAAGATGTCGTGTTTGCATTAATGTTGTCCGGTCTATACGAAATCCGCCGTGTTTGCACATATTTCGTCCGATTAGTTTAAAAAGTAGCTGAAATGTATGCATGCAGCGTTGTATGGCCGCCTCCTGCATCCTTGTCCGCGGACTGGTCCCCCTGTTCACGGACGGATGCGAGAGAAAATTTGTGGATAGACGTTGGGATTCCCTTAGTATGAGGATAATTCTTCTATAATAATTAGAGATGGATAAGAAACTAAATCCCGGCTCTCCATATCTCAAACATATGTTGCAATGTTGACATATACTCCCTTCGTGCTTAAATATAAGAACTTTTAAAGATTTTAATATAAACAATATATGGAGGTAAAAGAATGAATTTATATTTTAAAATATATCTATATATATCTGTCTATATTAAAATCTTTAAAATGGCTTATATTTACAAACGGAGAGAGTAGTATATACTTAGAATTTACGACGAGCTAACGAATGTCAGTCATTAGTCATTATATAGTGCAATCAACCATTGTGATACAAAGCCTATCACTTGCATGAGAGCATCTACAGCCAGACGTCTCAAACCCGCCTCATATGTTCGAACGGACCGTCCGGTCATTGTCCGGTCATGATTTTTTACCCAGACGGCCCTCAAACACCCGGGCTGACTGGCACCCCTTATATCCATGCCCGCCACGTCGGACCCGGCCCACACTGGCCCACCCGACCCCACATATATTCCTTTCCATCCGCTCACCGTATCAAACCCTAGCCACTTCACTCCACTCCCCTCTGCCACCCAAGCTCGTCTCCGGCATGGCGGGCAGCGGATCCGAGTCCTTCACCTCCAGATTCGTCGACCCCGAGCTCATCCCATGCGGCCCTGAGGAGGAGATGGTCCTCCGGCTTGCGCTCCGTCGCGCCTGGGAGGTGGCCCGTGGCGATGCTCGGACTCCTTCCATCGGGAATCCATTGCGTCCGCCCAAATGGCGCATGGATCCGGCGCTAGGCCAACCGTAGCTACCTCACCGGAGCCCGTGCGGTCCGTTTGGCATCCGAACGCGCTGGCGGACGCGCAACCCCTTCGTTGGTGCGCCGAGCATCGGGACGCACCATGGGCCTCATCCGACAATAACATGGCACGGTGTGCCCGCCGTGCAAGCCACCGGGTGCGGGAGGCGGCGGCAGCCCTCGCGGCGGTGGACATCGGTGAGGCGGAGTCGCATTCTTCGGCGCCCTGTATGGCGCATCAGTCTAGGCGCCACAACCGCATCGTGGTGGACGTCGACGGCTCGTCCCAGGACGGATCCGTCATCGATCTGACGTCCACCGGCACCCAACGGGTTCTGGGTTCCGAAGAGGAAGAGTAGGGCATGGGAGACGGCGGCGCATTGAGTCCTGTGAGCCGGCTCGTGTCCCATGCCCTACTCTACCTTGTCAGCGACCAGACCGACACTCTGAGAAGTGCAGCCAACCGCCGGACATGGCCACGTTGGTGTGTTGCAAATAATAATATGGATTTGAGATTTCTAATTTAAGTTATCCAGATGTGGAATGCATTTTTTGAGGCGTGACCGATCATTGTCTGCGGACGCGAACGCGGGCGTTTGAGGGATCGGATAAGCTCTAATATTACACGGGCGCAACAGAGCACGCCAACAAGCGGTGCGCCAGCAGGCCCTGTATTAAATCAATCAAACGGTGGAGGCATCGCCATATATTGAGTAAATTGCTGAAAGCCACCACATTTGTGGCTAGGGTACTGCAAAACTACCGCTTTTGCCAAAAATCACAAAAAACCACCACTTCTGTGGCAAGTGAGTAACAAATCCCACTGATTCAAAACTAACCCGCGTTAATAGCAAAACTGACAGGTGGGACCCGCATGTCTAGGCTAATGTGGCAAAGACTAGTTCTAGTCAATGTTTGACCTGCTGAGGTGGACATGGGTCCCACTTGTCTGCCACAACTCTTATCTCCTCTCTCTCTCATGTCCTTCCTGCCACATGCCCGCCCCCTGCCTACACCCCAGTCAACTCCGACGAGGCCTAGCCCCTATGCGCCCGCTCCCTGCCTGCTCCAGCGAGGCCTAGCCCCTGTGCGCCTGCCCCCTGCCTGCTCCGGCGAGGCCGAGCTGCCGCATGCCCGCCCACTGCCTGCTCCTCGTCGCGCGCGCTCCCTCCCCCTGCCTGCTCCTCGCCGCGCGCCCGCCCCCCTGCCTGCTCCGGCGAGGCCGAGCCGGCGTGAGCCCGCGCCCCGGCCCGCTCCGACAAGGCCGAGCTGCCGTGCGCGTGCGCCCAACACGCACGGGGTCGAGGTCAGTCGGCAGCGGTGAACGCGGCCATGCCCAACCGTGAGAAGCTGGTGAATCGGCGGCGGTGGCGATGCAGGGGCCCTGCGGCGGTGGGTTCAAGGCCAGGCGGCGGCGGTAGCGATGCAGGGGCCCTGCGGCGGTGGGTTCAAGGCCACGCGGCGGACGCGACCGTGGCCAGCCGCTTGACCCTGGTGAGCGGCTCGGGCGGAGCGACTCCTCGCCGCCAGATGCTCCTGTCATGGCCGGCCACTAGTGAATCGATAACGACGGCGATGCAGGGTCCCTGCGGCGGTGGGGTTCGAGTCCAATCGGCGGCGGCGATGCCGGGCCCTACGGCGGTGGTTGGAGCCCGTTTTGGACGGGAAACAACGGCGGAGGGCGGATCTGGAGGCGGGAGACTGATTCCGGTCGGATCTGGAGTCCGGCAGTGCGGCGACAGCTGGGTACGGCCGCGTCCGCCGCCACCAGTCGTCGAGGAGCGCCCCCGAGCAGATGTGAGGAGGAAGACGGAGGTGTGAGGCTGACATGTGGGCCCTTTGCTACCTCAGCATAATATCCAGCTAGGCACGCCAAATCAGCCTGACATGTGGGCCCAACTCGTCAGTTCCACTGTTAGACGTGTCTCAGCTTCGACTTAGTGTGATTTGTTACTCACTTGCACCGGAGTCGATGGTTTTTCATGATTTTTGGCAAAAGCGGTGGTTTTGGAGTACTCTAGCCACAAATGTGGTGGCTTTGAGCAATTTACTCATTATAAGACAGCAGCCACAGCCACATCCCATCCCTACTCCGCTCATCACGTTTCATTTGAAGCAAGCAACAACAGACACTGAGGCCGCTCTCTGACTCGGAGGAGGGAGTGATGGGTTGCCGGCAGACGGTGGTGGCCGCGCTGCTGCTGGCGGCGGCGCTGGCCGCGTGCGCGGCGACGCCGGCGACGGCGACGCACAGGATCTACATCAACTGGCTGGCCCACAGCAACTACTCTGACTGGGCCAAGAGCCACGGGCCCTTCTCCAAGGGAGACTATCTCGGTACGCACGCACAAGGAATCAACGTTTCTTTTTCTCCCATGGTTTCTCCGGCTGATTCGCTTCGTGTCATCGTGCACAGTGTTCTACACGCCGGACAAGAACCTGGACGTGGTGGAGGTGAACGAGCGCGGGTTCGATAGGTGCGACCCCAGAAACCCCATCTACCGCTCCTCCGGCGGCCGTGATATCCCCATCCTGCTCAGCGAGGCCAAGGTCTACTACTTCATCTGCAGCGTCGGCAGGTACTGCCCCGACGGGATGCGCCTCGCCATCGAGGTCCATGACATGCCGCGGACGCCGGCCTCCGCACGCGACGACACGTCCGGCGCCGCAATGGTGGAGAGCAACATCACCTCACCGGCGGCTGGACCCCGAGCGAGCTCGGAGAGCGAGGGAGAGGGGCAGGCAGGAGGACGAAGCGACGATGCTGTTCATCTGTTCCGGAAAACTAGAAGGAACAAGCACGCTGGGCTAGCTGAGGCCCGGCCTGTAAATTAGGCAGTACTCATATAGACCAAAATCAAATGGTGTTCTCAAAAAACTAGACCTAATGGAATAAAAGGACAAGTTAAAAAGTGAAATGGATTAATAATTTTATGTTGGTAACTCATTTGTGAGAGCAGAATAATTTAGAAATGAACATATAAACTATTCACTGGTGCAACAAATATAAGATGGTACGAGAACAAATCGAGAGTGCACGGGAAATTCTTCGACAATTTTAAAACATACTTCCTCCATCCGTAATTAGTCAACGCTCGAACGGATGTATCCAGTGTCTGCTTAGATACAATCGGACAAATAGATAATGTTGGGATGAACCAAGAAAGTTTGGATACAGCCGAATCTAAGTATTGGCTAGGTGAATGGCCCGAGAAAGGCAAGAAAGCAAGCCGAGAGAATAGTTGAGACTTGAGATTGCATGTAAAATACTTCAACTCTTTTATCAGAATGGAAATTATAAATTAAAACTATTTTAGAAGTGTTTATGTACGTAGCTTGTGAGAACGGTGGGCCGTAGAATTTACAAAAGAAGTTCTTTAGGAAATGATACAATGTACTGTTTGGAAATGTTTTTTTTCCTGAAAGAATTTGTAGCCGCCGTGCAAAATGTTTGATCTTTCGAAAAATTGTTTCGTGCAAAATGTTTGATCTTTCGAACAACTGTTTTTGAACATACTAGCTTGTACAAAAAATCTTTGCTATGAACAGATGTTCCTCTATTTCAAGAAAAAATTTGTGGCATCACAAATGCTCTTGAAGAATTTCCCCACCGACGTTAAAAATGGAGAACTTCTTTTTTAGTTTCAGATTAAGGCCTAGTTTGCGGTTTCCTAAATTATGTTACCCCTAACAAATTTATAATTCCTTATGAAAAATAGGCATGAAGAACAAGATTGGTCAATCCAAAAATATATATGGAAAGGCTCAACATGGAGTAAGGTCGAAACCAGGACAGCGCCACGCATGGGCTAGGCTGCGGTCTGGCCCGTAAATTAGGCCCACCCATGTAAACCAAATGATGTTCTAAAAAAATTTCCAAATCAAAAATGGTGAAGCCTTGAAAAATCAGAAGTGCAAAAAATATGGCAGACATGCGAGAACTACCATCTCACAGGTCACAGCAGCAGCTTGGGGACAAGTTGTCTCCCAAGCGGAAGGGAATGCCACGACCAAGCAAGACACCAAGAAACATTCGGTGGATGCAATCGCTGGCAAGAAGAATCATGGAAATGAGTTCAATCCAAACGTATGTCACTGGTTGCCGATGGGTAAACCTGAACATGTGAAGCAGAGAGATGCTCTCCTGAATTCGACTTGGTGCCCTGCCATAGGGTTCAGGAACACAACAAAAACATGATGCAGAGTGGCAATGATCAATTATCTGATGCACATTTCGGTGCTTCATATCGGCTTTGCAAGAGCAGGTCCGGCGTATAACAGTCTACTAAATAGCAATTATAGAGCTAGGCTTTGAGAAGCTACTCTCAACGGTCAGCCCAATCCTTAAACAGAAGCATCATGTATAGAGGAACATTCAGCACGGCGATAATGGCAACCGACTGAACTTCGGACGCCATGTCGTTTTTTCAGAGTACGAAGGATGGCAGGTACTCAACCATGAAGAATGAACTGTTGTGCGATACATGGTTGTTTGTATCCGTGAATTTCGTAGGCAGGAGCAGAGGGAGACCTTCTGACAGCAAACGCATAAATCATTCGCGCACAAAAGCACATTGTGCCCTACGACATGCACATCATTTAAGAACGTAATGTGAGGTCGTTATCGTATCGCCGGTACGCCATTCAGACCAACATCACCAAGTTTTGTCAGAGCATCTATAGTCGGACTTTGCAAATCCGGCCCCACAAACGCCCGCGGGGGCGTCCGCGGACACTGCCGGTCACGCCTCAAATAATGCAATCCACATCCGGACACCTCAATTATCATATCTCAAATCCACACAAACTCATGCAACTATGTTGACGCACACACATCGTCCGCCTACTACATCACACCACTAAACATGCCATCGGACTACCAAAATTGGGCATGTTTGGCTATGGTGGAGATCATTCACGGCTTCCCTTGCCCTTCCCGGTGCCCTTGCAGCGGTAGTACCAGTTGAAGATGCAGTAGGGGTCAAGCCAGATCTGCTCGTCGCCGGAGCTGTCCTCGCCGTCATTGTCCTCCTTCTCCTCCTTCGGTGGCAGTTCGGCCATGACACGGACCGCCCAATTCTACTCTCGGGCGAGGGCGTGCGTGTTCCTCCGCTATCGTTTCTTCACAATGCGGGCGTGGATGGCTTCCTCCTCTGCGGCCGTTGGCGCCGCTCTGCTGCCGCCATTTCCGCCGCGATACAGGTCTTGGCGGCCCTTATCCTCTCCTTCCCACGGTGGGTTGCCCGTTTCCGGTAGGACTCATAGTCTGCCCGACCGATGATGGGGAAGGAGAGTTTTTTTTGCTGTCGGGACCGTGATGATCCAGCCCCAAAGGACCCAAGCGCCCGTTGAGCCGACACAATGGAGTTGCGCCGGATAGATCCGTCCGTCGGCCGGGCGTTGTCGTCCCGAGAGCATCGGAGTGCAATGCGAACCGCTATTCACGGGATGACACCCTAGTCGACGGATCCGGACTGGTCGGAGTCAGATCCGCTGCCCGCCATGCCGGAGATGGATGAAAATCGCCGGAGGTGAGCTCGGGTGGCGGAGGGAATGGAGGGGAAAGGAGTGTGAAGTGGCTAGGGTTTGGTCCGACGAGCGGATGTGGACGAATATGTGTGGGGTCGGGTAGGCCAACGTGGGCCGGGTCCGTTGTGGCGGACGCGCCCGGGCGCCCCATATCCGCCCCATATTTGGGCTGGATACGAGGGGTGCCGGTCAGCCCGGGCGTTTGAGGCCCATTTGAGGCATCCGTCTGGGTCGAAAATTCATGGCCGGTCAGTGACGGGGCGGGCCGCCCGGGCATTTGAGCAGGGTTTGGGGCGCCCAGGTGTAGATGCTCTCACGATGGTTGGTCAGTTGGAGGCAGGGTGGCCATTGAACGTGGCAAAGGGGAAGGTCCTAAGTTTTGCTTCTTGCTCAACTTGTTTAAATCATTCATTCTCTCATATGTAGTTCGCACGAGTTGCTGTGATGCACCACACGATAGAGGGACGGCCATTTACGTACGCACACTGTTGGATGAAACCAAAGGGGCAGTATGTGTAGGACGACATGATCCGTTGATGAAATACTTGTTGGACATCTGGTTAATCTCATCAAATTTGAGACATTGTTGTACTAGACTTATTTGCGTGCTATGTATGGATGTTTTTGCTATTTTCTATTGAAACTTTCATGAATATCAGCCGGTTTGCATGAATTTGGTCCGCTTAGTTTGAATCATGGTTCAAACGTATGCGGACAGCGTTGGATGACGACCTTCAGCATCAGTGTCTATGGACTGGTCCCTCTGTCCGAGGACGGATGCGAGAGGGAATTTGCGTGTTTGGAGATGCCATTACATGTTCATAGTCAAAGCGGTGCTAGCCAGCAGGCACGCAACTGCATTAAATAAATTAATCAAGCGGTGGAGAAATAGTCATATATTTAACCAATAACATCTAAATCGTTTTGTTGTGTAATCTATCTACAACATGGATGTTGTGTAATCAATCAAACGGCGGAGGAATAGCCATATGTTCAACCAAAAGCAATCTATCTTGTGGATAGATCGACAACCAAAAGCAATCTGGATAGATCAGCGTTGGTAATCTATCTAGATCTATCCATCTATCTTGTGGATAGATCGGCGTTGGTCTAGATAGATTGCTTGTGGTTTATATCTGCTAATATATGATCTTTATGTATGCACGTGTAGAAGCCACACAAAGCACGCCACACGCGTCCTCGTTCGACGCATCCCACCCTCCATTTTAAGACAGCAGCCACGGCCACAACCATAACCCATTCCCGCTCCGCTCGGCACGTTTCGTTTGGAGCGAGCAACAACAAACACCGAGGCCGCTCTCTGACTCGGAGTCGGAGGAGGGAGTGATGGGCTGCCGGCAGACAGTGGTGGCCGCGCTGTTGCTGGCGGCGACGATGGTGATGGCTGAGCGCAGGGTCTACATCGATTGGATGCCCCGCCATAACTTCTCCGGCTGGGCCAAGCTCAATGGGCCCTTCTACAAGGGCGACTACCTCGGTACGTAGAAGGATTCGACGTTTCTTTTTCTCCCGTGGTTTCTCCGGCTGACTCAATCTGTGTCATCGTGCGAAGCGTTCTATCACCCGGACAAGAAGTTGGACGTGGTGGAGGTGAACAAACGCGGGTTCGACATGTGCGACACTAGAAACCCTATCCACCGCTACCCCGGCGGCGGTACTCACCGTGGTACTACCTTCGTCCTGCTCAGCGAGGCCAAGTTCTACTACTTCACCTGCAGCGTCCGCTATTTCTGCCCTGCCGGGATGCGCCTCGACATCCCGGTCCAGGAAAGGCGGCGGACGCCGGACTCCGCACGCGACGACACGTCCGGCACCGCCATGGTGGAGAGCAGCGCCACCTCACCGGCGCCTGGACCCCGACGAAGCGACGATGGAGTACAAGGAACAAAATGGGCAGACATGGAGTCCTCCAGGCCCGGCCCGTAAATTAGGCGTCTCGTTGAAAAGATACTCATACTCATATGGACCAAAGTCAAATGATGTTCCGAAATAAATAGACCAAATGAAAATAAGAGAACAAATTAAAAGGTGCAAAATGGATCATTTTATGTTGGTAACTCATTTTGTGAGAAAGAACAATAATTTAAGAATGAATATACAAACCATTCCATAAGTGTAACAAGTATAAGATGATACAAGAATAAAATGAGAGTGCACTGGAAATACTTCGACACTTTTAAAACATATGTAATTGAGACTTAAGAGTGCGCATGAAATACTTCAACTCCTTTGTTAGAATGGAAATTAACACCATTCCAGAAATGTATGTACATGGCTCGTGAGAATGGTGGGCCGTATAATTTACAAGATAAGTCCTTTAGAAAAATGATACTACAATGTTCTGTTCGGAAATGATTATTTTCTGAAAGAATCTGTAACCGCCATGTAAAATGTTGATCTTCCGAACATCCTTGCACAAAAAATCTTTGCTATGAAGTATGAACAGACATCCCTCTATTTCAAGAAAAAAAATGTGATATCACTAATTCTCTTGAAGAAATTTCCCCGTGAGGTTAAAAATAGAAGAAAAAAATGTTTTGAGGTTCAAATTAAGGCCAGTTTGCGGTTTTCTAAATTATGTTACCCCTGACATAATTATAATTTCTTATGAAAAATAGCCATGAAAACTGAAAAGGATTGATAAATCAAAAATATATGTGGATGTGGAAAGGCTCATTGGTTGTCATATAATCCGCCATAATGTGAAACCAATATGAGACTTGTTGATTTCTGTTTGTTTCCTCTAGAGAAGGACAAAAAGAAAAGGAGACATGGATCCACGCACGGGCTGGGCTGCGGTCTGGCCCATAAATTAGGTCCACCGAATGTAAAGCAAATGATATTATAAAAAGGGGTCGAAATGGAAATAAGGGAAGAAATCAAAAGTGGAAAAGCCCTAAAAAAATCAAGGGTGCAAAACATATGGCAGACATGAGAGAACTAGCAGGGGCCTGAGTATTCGCCATCTTACAGCAGCAGCTTGGGGACAAGTTGTCTCCCAACCGGATGGGAATGTCAAGAAACATTCGGGGCGTGTTTGGTTGCCCGCATCAAGCCCAACTAGGCCCGCGCGGAAAGAAAGAGGCCTGTTTGGTTGCCTGGTTTCACTGCTGGGCCTGCATCGCACGCTTTTTAAAGTAGTCCAGAGCCTAGCTCGTTAGAAACGCTCGAATCGGCAGTTTCTCGTGAGCCAGGCCGAGCCGAGCTCAAGCGAGCAGACCCTTGCACGAGTGGAGACGGGAGGGATGCGAGGTGATTAGGTGAGGTCTTCTTCAATCTCCTATCTAATCTCCTCCCTCCTATCTACACAACGGTGCTTCGATTCGAGGTAAGCTCTACACGAAAAAGATGCACCTCGATGCTACGGCTCCATTCAGGCGATCGGTTCGTAGTTTCGTCGGCTGTAAGTTCTTAATTTCGTCTTCCCGTTTGGAGCTATTCTTGACGAATTTTGTCAGATTCGTTGCACACGATCGATCATTTGAAATTTCCTTTGACCAGCAGCCTAATCTCGCAGTTCCTCACAACATTCGTGCTGTAAGTTTTTGGTTTCAACGATCGTAGCTTCATCTCTCTTTGAACAGCAGTCTACTGCACTGACGCCTCTGTCCTCTGCTCAGACCCCTCCTATTCGTCCCTCTCGACGCCGAAGCACTTCCCCTTGATCTCCTTGCCCACGTCCTACTACACTAGAGTCGTTTTCGGCGTCACTCATCTCGGCTTACTCTCTTTCGTTCTCCTACTGCACTGACGCTGCAATGACGCGCACACTGCTTTCTTATGTCCTCTGCATCCGTGCACACTGCAGTTCGCCGCGCCGCCGACGGGGTCGATCATCTTGGCCTCCTCTCTCTCGCCCTACTACACTGGAGTCGTTTCCGGCGTCGATCATCTCGGCCTCCTCTCTCGTCCACTGCACTGACGATACCATGGCGCGAGCACTGCATTCTCCTCCTCTGTCGACTGTCTTTGCGCGAGCACCGCAACTAGTTCGCCGACGGTGTCACTCGCCGTGCCGCCGACAGGGTCGCTCGTCCACGACTCCATGCTCGTCATGTCGAACACGGCGACACGACCACTATCCACCGCAGTCGCCATGGTCCGGCGCACACTGCATTTCTTCTCCCCCTTCCTCTGCTAGCTCTTAACCCTGTGTGCTAAGTGCAAGTGCTAGCTCTTAATCATACCCCTTGCGGGCAACCAAACAGCGCGTAGTTGTATGCGCCGAGACAATGCAGGCAACCAAACAACGTGCCAAAGTTGATCCCCTAATGCAGGAAGTCCATATGCAGGCAACCAAATAACTTGCAGATGTCGCATATGAGGTTGTTTTTTCAGAGCCAGTCTGGGTTGACATGTGTATGCAATGCAGCTACTGTTCACTATTGCAACCAAACACGCCCTCGGTGGATGCAATCGCTGGCAAGGCTGACGAGAAGAAGCATGGAAATGAGCTAAAATTGAGTTCTGAGCGCAGGGACAATGGAGCACTTTATTTTGAAGTTCAAAAAAAGGGATTTGTACGGCTTGAAAAAATCCAAAATTTTGTGTACATGCACATATAGAAGTGCAGTATGACGTGCCAAAATTTCACCAATATACGTGCTTGCATATGAGATATCCAAAAATGACAAAATACATGCAAATTTGGGGCCAGTTTTTTTCCTTTTTGGGCCTGACTTTTTTGTCTTTTTTGTGCTGCGTACAATACAGCATATTTTTGAACGGATTTTCACACGTACTTAGACCACATGCATGTGTATTCATGTAAAAAAAAAATCAATTTTTTTCAAACCTTTTAAGCACTTGTTTTGGGGGGTTAAAAATAAATTGCTCCGTTGCCCCCATGTTCTGAAAATCTGTTTTAGGAAATGAGTTCAATCCAAACGTATGTCGCTGGCTGCCGATGGGTAAACCTGAACATGTGAAGCAGAGATATGCTCTCCTGAATTCGACTTGGTGTGCTGCCATAGGGTTCAGGAACACAACAAAAACATGATGCACACAGTGGCAATGATCAATTATCTGACGCACATTTCGGTGCTTCATATCGGCTTTGCAAGAGCAGATCCGGCGTATAACAGTCTACTAAATAGCAATTATAGAGCTAGGCTTTGAGAAGGTACTCTCAACGGTCAACCCAATCCTTAAACAGAAGCATCATGTATAGAGGAACATTCAGCACGGCGATAATGGCAACCGACTGAACGACACGGAACAGCCTCTGGAGGACCGTCCTTATTTTCCATTTGCTCGGGCGAGGCGCCTTCCCTCCATCTTCTGGCGCCGTTTCAGATCCCATCTCAACATGAACGGATGATGAATCAGGTTCAGGTTGGTGCTTTCTCGCAGTTGGCCTTGCCACAACATTTCCTCTGCCATGAATATTAGAGATCTTTCAGTTATTATTTGTAGAAGCACCAGGCAAGTTTCTGTTCGACAAAGTACCTGAAAGCATTACCCAAAACAAAAATACACACGTACCGTCCTGTAGTTTTGGAGTCTGCGTTAGTGATGGGGGGCCTTGCCACTGCTTTTTTAACCAGGTGCATGGATCCCTCTGCATCCCAAACCATTTCATATTCGCCATCTTCCGTGTCATCTTTTTCTTTGCTTCTTGGAAACAGGTCAGCACCCGCCGAACTCATGAAGCTCACAAATGCGTTCACGTAGGGAAGAGAGCTTAGACCATTTGTTGGCCAAAACATCAGCAGAAGGACGGTAAGCACAAACTGAAAGATATACCTGCAGAAACAGCAGACACAAACAAACTTGTCAAACAATTCAGTTGTACATCTCTTGCAATATAAGCAAAAGAATCAGCAGGCGCCTGCTAGAAGCATTACCAGATATAGATATGAGTTTGTTTAGGCAGGAAGCAAAGATTCGTCAGAACCTCCTGACTAGAATCAGTAGAATTTCGGGGCCCAGCAGATAGCAGCATAAAAGATGGATACAGATTTCCTTGCTGCCAGCTTATTGTCCCAAGGGTGTGCTGTTGTGGCATTAACAGCGCCATTAGATGCAACGCGTGGTACATGCAGCAACAAGATAACTTAAAACTTTTGTTACCTCCATTACTGGCCCAAAAGGAGTGGAGTGGACAACTGTGCACTGGTCGTGGTCATGCCCTGAGAGCACAAGAATCTGCAGACCAGTCAAGATATTTTCAGATGTGACTCAAAAATCTCCAGAAATTGCAAAAGAAGCTTACCGGCTTCAGCAACCCTAGCAAAAGATCGGAAGTCTGTTTGCTTAGATAATTCTGATACCTGCATAAAAGAACTAATGTTAATTGTATATGCCTTTGCCCTATGTTAACACATGGAGAAACTTCGGTTAGGCAGCGGTTTGGACTGGTTTAACCAAAAGTAATTTTCAAGAGAACACATAGGGAAACACTCAACCAGGAAAATTTGAAAGAACTTTGGGTGCACAGCTAATCACATAGCAATTCTTTTACCAAGAAAAATATTGACAAGGAGTTCCCAAAACAAACTAATACTTGAGAGAGTTCAGTGACATATACCAGACGGAGTGTTCAATGATCCTAAGTTTACCAGTCAAATTATCACAATGTTTACATGCTATGTTAGTCAAAAGCAGGAAACAGCAATACTTGAGGAAGGACATACTTGATTCCTTGGTCCATAGCAGCACTATATATCCTCTGGAAATGGAAGAGAATAGAACCAATCAGCTACAAAAATATGTGGTTGGTCGAATAGCTTGCAGAAATCCAAGCACAAACGTGTTGCAACTTGCAGAATAAATTAGTGGATAGGCTGGGGCACTGATGCTACATATGAAACAGAAATATCTTCACTGTATATGAACAAAAAATCATAGGAAGGTACATAAATTCCTTTTTACTTTTAATTAGCAGGGAAAAACACTTTTGAGAGAACATACCTGATTTATAGCAGGTGAAGAACGATGTGGGCCACACGGAGTATTGTCAGGTCGGTACAGGGGAATGTGCGTTAGTAGAATTTTTGGATTTGATTCATTGCCTTAAAGAAGATATAAAAGTAGTCAATTGTCTGATAGTAACTGTAACACTACGCATAATCGTCTATTCAATGCCATACCAGCTGATAGTGTTTTGATGAACTCCCAAGAAGAGGATCTTTCTTTGCTCTGTGTGGCTCCTCCTGAACAGATACTAACAACTCTTTAGCTATACAAAGCAGAAGCATGAAAGGGGGCTACAAAACAATTTACTCTTATTCAAGAACCAAAATCTGGAGTCTATTGCACTACTGATGTACGATTCCTTTGTAGTGCACTGAAGCACATATACAATACAAAACTTTGGAGGCGCTGTAGCATACCATCAAGAGTTTGAGCATCAACAACAACAAAGTCCACCTTCCCAGACAAAAATTGGAAGTTTCTTGGTCCAAATTCTTTTTCGTATCGACTGATAACCTACAAGAAAAGAATAGCAAACTTGTAGGTTGTAGTATGTCAACAATGTATGTTCTCATATATTCTATGCAGTCACAATAATGTTATTACTACATAAATTTGAGAAAAAACTGTAGGCCCAAGATATAACATGTTAATATAGAAACAACATTTACAAGAGAAAGAGACCAGGAATGTACAGCAACTATTTACAAGCCAGCAATCTAGGCAAATCAAAGGTTGAAAGAGAACCAGCGCAGTTTCAAAGAATATTCATATACTACTACTCCCTCCGATCCAAATTATAAAGTTGTACTAAAGACGCGACAATTAATTTGGATCGGAGGGACTACCTAAATCTAAAAGATGAAAAGAGGGACTTCTTTTTATAGAGATGAATCCAAGACTAAGGCTAGGGACATTGTCAAACGTTTGAGCATTCCATTGTTTCCAAATGTGCCATGTTTGACATGATGAAAATATCCATGAAGGTCGTTTTGAAAAATATTACGTCCATGGATCATTTCTACTCCAGAATTGTAATTGTCGCCCCACTATAAGTCAAGCTTATGCTCGCAGGCAAGGCTGGAAGGCAATCAAAGAATAGGTGAACTCACGTTTCATGCGTGCCATTGTTGCCAATAGCGCAGAAAGAGTTTTTCAACATGTTGATGTTTCCTTTGGATGAGTACATCTCGGATGTGTTTAAACGAGCACTGGAAAATGTGTTGTAGCGAACGATGCAAGAAGAGTCTACAAAAATGTTGATGTTCCTTCACATGAGGATGTCTCTGGTGTTAGACGATCACTTAAGTAACAAAGAAAGAACTTCCAGATTCAGGCACACTTGCATTTCCAGATCATCGCAGGTAAGGGGGTAAGCTGAGTTGCAAAAGATATGTGCTTCCAATTGGTATTTCTTGAAGCTTCTCAAGCTTCTTCGTAACTATAAATATCAGGTGGAAAGTATTGAATACAAAATATGTTTATCTGTAATTTCAGTCAAGACATGTGGTCTGTAAACCTAAATCTGAGAAATAATTCCAAGTCAAACGGGGCAGGCTGAGTGTTTTGAAAAGTATGCTCATAGCATTTCTTGAAGCTCGTCAAGCTACTACATCAGGTCGAATGTATTGTATATAAATCTGTTTATCTATGTAGTTCCAGTTATGGATGTGGACAGTAAATCCAAATTTGACAAATAATTGCAAGTTTACAAAAGCAAAAAAACATTACAAATGTAAATGCCTTTAAGTAACTATACAGTAAAGACACTAAGAGCAGAGAGGTCAAACATGAATAGGGTGCAATAGCATGTTATGAATACCCATTCAACAAGACCAGAAACCCACCAAGAGCAATTACTGAAAAATGAAGATCCAACACAAGAAGCTCACAACACCTATCAACTAAAAAAAATCCAGATCATTGGCTATGTCCTTGATGACAATGATGAGAGAGCAAATTCATGCCAAAAAACAGTGAAAGCAAAAGGTTGCACCGCGTCTGAAAGGATGTGGGTAACCAAAAAATGAGAATAGTGTGAAAATAATCTTCAACTTGAGGTGGGCTAATTTTATCTAGAGGTTGATAACTGATATATCAGTGCACGGCCATAAACTTGTTACAGGGCCATCCGGCAAAAGAACATCACAACCATGCATTGGTAACCAGAGTAAATTACAGAAAACACAATACTGTGGGTACTTTTAATCCCTCCACGCACACACAGGGAACACACACACACATCCACCGTGAAATAGCTAAAGTTCTTCACGGTTGCCTGATTATTTCCTTGTTCAAAGCAGCAACCTAAGACTCTTTATTAAAGCTGTTGTTTATGCTCTGTAGCACTGTCACCAAAATACGAATCTGTATATATCTCTAAAAGTAAGAACAAACAACATGAACTTACTTTACCCCTGGAGGGAAGATAGAATAACTGTTCTTCTAATTCTTGCTTGCTTTATTCCTCATATGGGTCCTACTTATGAGGGGGCTAGCAATCGAATATAAGTAACAAATCATAGATCTTATCTCTAATTAGATTAAGGCCAAAGCTAAAAGATATCTTCCTAGTTTTACAGATAGACTACCTAACATAGAGATTGGGGATCGCATGCCATAAATGGAAGCTTCCATGGTGGGGCCATGTACTTCCGTACATAACATCATACCCCTCCTTGGCATGCAGCTCATCCTTGAGCCGCGAGGAGGTGGCCACGTTTACAGTCCAAGGAAGCACCAAACTGAAGATAATACATGACGTAGCTGCACCTCATAGTAAAGACAAAGAATGCATCCCTCAATAATTTTGGGAGACATGCAGCGCACCAAAAACTTCCGTTCAGCAGCTTAGGGAAAAAAGTTGGAATTTTTGCATCAGAGAATTGAATTCGTGAACAAGGCAAAAAATTATTAGCTGGCGATGGCAAGCAGCTCATCCATGGAAACAATATTTTCATAAAGGGAACAATGACTTGAGATTTGAGAAAAATGTAAATATACAAATGGAAGTCACGAGAAGGAGGCAATGATAGTCAATCACCTCAGGATGAACCGAGTGAAATGCTGAGTAACCAATATCATGATTTCCTGACAGATAGTAGATTGGGACATGTGGATTTGTTCTCTGTTCGCTCATGCTGAATATATGCTTAAATCGAAATAGAGAATCCTGCCACCTGAAAGTTTTTAAACATAAATTAGGAAAAAAAGATAAAGTGGAACCTAGAACCCTTTGATGATTTTGTGGGAAATATGGCATAACTTGTAAACCACAATGGCAACAACGAAGGTACAGTGGTAAAAGCAATGAATCGGAAAGCAGAGAACGAGGACTGAGAAGTTTTTATTTATTCATTTATGAGAAGCGATATGGACACTTGAGATGAAATATAATTAGGACCAATAAGGTGTCTTGAAAATTATTTTCCTGTTGATATATTTTATTGCATATTCAGTCATATCAATTTATATAACACCATCATCCTCTAAAGCACATACAAACAAACAATTGTGGTTTCTAACCAACAAGGTACAGAACGACCAGCTGGCATCAGATGGAATGTTGAAAAAGCAAACGTGTTGCATTATTTAGAAGGCAAAAAAGAATTCAGCACCCGTGCCTTACTCTTCATCCGAAAGATATGTGCCCCCATCAAAATAGTCACCGAGAAATAAGACGACATCAGGCTTGAATGGCAGTACCACAGACTGGAAGGATCTTCTCATGTTCAAATCTGTGAAGAACTCTGCAGCTTGCAGCGCAACTGACCCTGGTGGTAGACTAAGGGAGGTTCTGTCCATAAGCTACAAGGGAAAACCTTTCAGAAGGGAGCAACATATACTCGAACATATTTTGTACTACTATGTACTACTACTGCTTTGGGTTTATCGGCACAATTACATGATGTGATGTTAGAAGGGAAACTGACCTGTGGATCAGCAATGACGGCAACCTTGACATGGTTACTCTGCACAACAAGTGGTAGATATGGTAATAAGGTAAAGGTGCAAACTTGGGCTAGTGTCAAATAATAAGCGGTAGAAATGCAAGTTTCACTGCCTAGCATGACTTGGACGAGATGAAGGTCGAATTAGCATTTTGGTCAGGATTGGGAGGGCTCCAAGCTGCTAGAGATGCTCTTACCCCGTCCCAATCCAGACTCTCAAAAAAGCAACTTAATGTCTAAACCGAATCGACGGCATTTATTACTGACCGGCGATGGGGAGGAAGAGGATGCGGATGGCCAGGAGCAGGAGAGGTGGGCGGCCCAGTAGGCGCCCATCTCGCCGTAGAGCAGCGCCGCCACCCACGCCGCGCACAGCAGCAGAGTCAGCCGCGTCGCGCTCTGCATCGTCCCCCGGCGAGGTGGCTTACTGCACCACGGCCCACGGGAGGGAGGAGCAGCGCCGTTGCAGTCGAGATCTAAAGCTCCACCCTCCGGCCCTGTGAGGCCCCGGCAGGGATCTCGCGGTGGCAATGGCGATTCTAGGGTTCTAGAGAGGAATTGGGATGACTTGGTCAAGAAGTGCCGAGAGAAAGGAGAGAATACTTGCGATGCGGAGGTCAACTCGTTCGATAATTGTGCCGATGTCACGCTGGTTTTGAGAAAATCACACGAATAGCATTTTTTTACTCGGAAAAAATAGTCATTCAACTTACTGGCGTGCAGTACACTGTAATGGCTACTCTAAGAGCAGGGGGCGAGCCGGCGCTAGATCACCCCTGGGGTTCGGTTTGCTCCCAGTCACGCGCCCACGGTCGCCATTGGTTCGACGAACTTCGTTTCAATTCTTTTGCAAACTCGGGGACGTTCGGCCAATTTTTGACGAAATTTGTACAAAAACTTAAAATCATGCATGAACTAACTTAAAAACGAACTAAAAGCCTAGCCGCTGCCGCCACCGTCGCCGCCGCTGCCGTCTACATGCCGAGAAGCCTGTAGAAGCGGGTGTAGTCGCCGTCGTCGTCGTCGTTGCCGCGCGCCTCACCTGCGGCGTGCCTGCTGCATCCCTCGTCGGGGTCGCCGACAGCGCTTGACGGCCTGGCCTCGCCCTCGTCGTCGCTGTCGATGATGATAACGCCGCCCTCCTCGGCGACACGGCGACGCTCCTCGGCGCGGCTACGAGCCTGGGTCTCCAGGTACGCCCGACGCTGGCGGCGCACCTGCTCACGGACGTAGTCCTCCCTCGCCCATTTGAGGGCGGACTCGTCGTCGGGGGCCACCATGCCGGCGTGCTCCGGCTTCACGGGAAGCATGTCCGGGTCGGGCTTCGGCCGGACCAGGCGGAGGGAGCGCCTCGTCGGTGCAGTCGCAGGCGAGGGCTCGTTGATGACGAGGGCGTCGCTGCGAGCACGACGCCCGAGCGGTGTCTCCTCCGGCTCGGGCTTGACGGGACGGAGGGCCGGCGAGCCGGAGCCCGACGACGAGGACGACCCCGGCTCCATTCGCCGCGGCATCCAGGAACTGCCGCATCGACGAGAGAAGGAGGGCCGCGTCGGGTACTCCAGCCGCGGCACATTGCCGGTCTCGATGTGGTCGAGGACGGCGTCGAGTGTGCGGCCGGGGACGCCCCACCACTCGCGCCGTCCTTCGGAGTTGTGGCGGCCGCGGGGGACGATGCTGTTGACGGAGGCGATCTGCTCCTCGCGGCGGTGCTGGAAGTACATCGTCCACAGCGTTTCGCTGTCGGGCGCGTACCTCGGCTCGTTCCGCTGCTCCTCCGTCAACGAGGAGCGGATGCGGGCGATCTCCGCCCGCCGTGCCGCCCCTTCGGGCACCGGCGGCACCGGGACGCCGGCGGCCCTCAGTCTCCACGAGCCAGGCATGCGCATGTCGGGGGGCGCCGGGTACTCGGCCTTGTACAGAAGGCGCGCCTCCGGCTCCTGGAGGTGTCGGCGGCCGAAGCTGTTCGCCGCTGCGCCCTCGGCTGGGTATCTCTCCGCCATGGTTTCGCTCGTCGGTGGGCAGGGGAGTGGTGGGAGAGCTCGCCCGCGGGGAAAAGGCTTTCACTGGAGGTAGAGGGGGAGGCTGTGGCGCTCACCGGCGGGGAGGGCGCCTTTTATAGCCGAAGCGGGGTGGCCGGGGGCGGCATGCGGGCGGACGCGTGGCGCATGCGGGCGGGACACGCGTCGGCGGCGTCTTCACTGCGCCGCCCGTGAGGCATCAATGGAGGGCGACCGGCGCGGCAGCGCGACAGCCTTCGCATTGATTCCCGCGGGAACCGGGGCGATGAGGTCGACGAAGCGGCTGTCTTGCTGACTCGGCGGGCCCGCGGCTGTTTCGCGCCAAAACACTCGCCCCGGCGCCCCCGGGCGCCCTCGGCGCGTCGGGTTCGACCTGGGTCTGCCGGCGCTGATTTCGGCCCAAGCCGGCGAAAAACGGACTCCTGGGGGCGCGACTGGGCCGTTTTTTCGGCGCCGACGCAAAAAAATCGCCTGGGAGGCCGTTCTGGGGGCGCGGCTGGAGATGCTCTAATGGCGCGACCCATTTTGCTCCATCCGCGTCCGTCTCCAGCAGATCTGGTAAACTGCCGTCCTGCAAATTCATTTATGGTATTCCGTAAATTAAATTTGCAGGACGACAAACGGATCAGCAGAATACATCCCGTAAACATCGCCGGAGTTCTTACTTGATTTTCAAACTAATAGTTCACGTCATTTTAAACATCCTGGATTTCCACGAACATAGTTCCCATCTTTTTATCCTTAGTACCAACGATACATACGTGTCGGTTCCCTTTCTGTCACTGGGATCAAGCACCGTAAGATCGAACCCACTACCGGGCACCTCTTCCCATTGCAAGATAAATAGATCAAGTTGGCCAAACAAAACCCAAATATCACAGAAGAAATACGAGGCTATAAGAGCTCATGCATATAAGAGATCAAAGAAACTCAAATAACTTTCATGGATATAAAAAGATATAACTGATCATAAACTCGAAGTTCATCAGATCCCAACAAACACACCGCAAAAAGAGTTACATCATATGGATCTCCAAGAGACCATTGTATTGAGAATCAAAAGAGAGAGAGAGAGAGAGAGAGAGAGAAAGCCATCTAGCTACTAACTACGGACCCGAAGGTCTACAAAGAACTACTCACGCATCATCGGAGAGGCACCAATGAAAGTGGTCAACCCCTCCGTGATGGTGTCTAGATTGGATCTGGTGGTTCTGGACTCTGCGGTGGCTGGATGAATATTTCGTCGACTCCCCTAGGGTTTCTGGATTTTTGGGGTATTTATAGAGCAAAGAGGCGGTCCGGGGGGCACCCGAGGTGGGCACAACCCACCAGGGCACGCCAGGGCCTCCTGGCGCACCCTGGTGGGTTGTCCCCTCCTCGAGACTCCCCCCAGGTGCAACCAGGGCCCAACTTCTTCCTTCTGGCCCATAAAAATTCTCCGTAAAGTTTCGGGGCATTTTGACTCCGTTTGGTATTGATTTCCTGCAATGTAAAAAACATGGAAAAAACAGCAACTGGCACTTGGCACTATGTCAATAGGTTAGTACCAAAAAAAGATATAAAATAATTATAAAACATCCAAGATTGATAATAAAACAACATGGAACAATCAAAAATTATAGATACGTTGGAGACGTATCAGCATCCCCAAGCTTAACTCCTGCTCGTCCTCGAGTAGGTAAGTGATAAAAACAGAATTTTTGATGTGGAGTGTTGTCTATCATGTCATATCATATTCTTTTCTTTATAGCATGGACATTTGGACTTTTATGTGATTCAAAGCAATAGCCTAATTTTGACATAATAATTTAGATACTCAAGCATATCAACAAGCAACCATGTCTTTCAAAATATCACCGCTAAAATAAGTTATCCCTAGCCCATCATGCTCAAACATTGATCCATTCATGAAACACACTTGAATATTAACTACACACAATACTTAAGCATGATCATATTGCCTCCTAGTTGGTGCTTTTGTAAGAGAAGATGGAGACTCAAATTCAAAATAAAAATTGCATAAAGTAAAAGAAAGGCCCTTCGCAGAGGGAAGTAGGGATTTGTAGAGGTGCCAGAGCTCAAAGCGAAAAATTAGAGATAAAAGCATTTTGGGAGGTGTATCCATCCCACCAACGAAAAAGACATAGAGCTACGAACACTTTCCATGCTAGATATGCCATAGGCGGTTCCCAAACAGGAAATAAAGTTTATTCCTTTTTCCACCATTCTTTCACTTTCCATGGCTAGCCGTATCCATGGGTGCGTTCCATACCAACACTTTCCAAGGAATTTATTATTTGACAACATAAAGTAAATTCATTTTTGCATTTCGGGACTGAGCATCCCTAAAACCTTTGCCTTACTCTCGTGCAATGACAAGTGAATAAACACTCATCGTGAGAATAACACATCCAGCATGGAAGATATTAGCCACCCGTTACCATTCTGCGAGTGAAACAAACACACAAAAGAGAAGTTTATTTTGAAGATTAGAGATGGCACATGCAAATTTGCTTAGAACAACAAAAGAATACTACATATAGGTAGATATAGTGGACTCATGTGGCAAAACTGGTTTAAAGGATTTTGGATGCACAAGTAGAGGTCATACTTGGTGCAAAAAGATTGGGAAGCGACCAACCAAGAAACGAATAATCTCATAAGCAAGCATTAGGCATAATTAACACCGAATAATGCACCACAAGTAGGATATAATTTTCATTGCATGATTATTGACTTTCGTGCATGCATAGGGAATCACAAACCTTAACAACAATATTCTTACTAGAGCACAATTACTCATCAACATAACTCACATATCACATCATCATATCTCAAAACTATTACTAAGAATCAAGTTTATTTTGTCCAATGATCTTCATGACATATTTTTTCACTTTATCCTTCTTGGATATCTATCACTTTGGGACTAATTTTTATGTGTTGCTTTTCGTAAGCTCAAACAAATATAAGTGAAGATCATGAGCATAAAAAATTTCTTTCTCTCAAAATAATTTAAGTGAAGCAAGAGAGAATTTCTTCAAAAAAAATTACTAACTCTCAAATAAATCTAAGTGAAGCAAGAGAGCATTTCTTCAAAAATAACAAAGCACACCGTGCTAAAAAAGATATAAGTGAAGCACTAGAGCAAGTCCTAGCTCATAAAAGATTCAAGTGAAGCACAGAGAGCAATACTAACAAGTCATGATAATATTTTGGCTCTCTCAAATAGGTGTGTCCAGCAAGGATTGATGACTTAACACACAAAATAATACAAGCAAAGACACATATCATACAAGACGCTCCAAGCAAAACTCATATCGTGTGACGAGTAAAAATATAGTCTCGAGTAAAATACCGATGGTCGTTAGAAGAAAGCGGGGATGCCACTCGGGGGCATCCCCAAGCTTAGTTGGTTGCTCATTCTTGGATAATAGCTTGGGATGCCGGGGCATCCCCAAGCTTAGGCTCTTCTATCCTTCTTTCATCCATCGTAAGATAACCCAAAACTTGAAAACTTCAATCACACAAAACTCAACAAAACCTTGTGAGATCCGTTAGTATAAGAAAGCAAACCACTACTATAAGTGCCATATCAAACCAATTCATATTTTGTTTTTGTATTATATCTACTGTATTCCAACTTTTCTATGGCAAAAACTCATCAAAAAAAATCATAGAGCCATCAAAATAAGCACACAACACAAAGAAAGCAGAATCTGTCAAAACAGAACAGTCTGTAGTAATCTGACACTTTCGAATACTTTTGTAGCTCCAAAAATCCTGAAAAATTAGGACGATCAGGGTAATTTGTATATTGATCTTCTGCAAAAAGAATCAGGGTAAAAGCACGTTCCTGTGATTTATGAACATTATTTTCGTGAGTGCATAAGTTTCTGTTTTTCAGCAAGATCAAACAACTATCACCCAAGAAGATCCCAAAGGCTTTACTTGAAACACTAACTAAAACACAAAAAACACAATCATACCAGTAGCATAATTGTGTAAACACACAAGAAAAGAAAGCAAAAATCAAAAATAAATTTTATTCATTGGGTTGCCTCCCAACAAGCGCTATAGTTTTACGCCCTTAGCTAGGCGTAAGGCAAGGATCTATGTTTTGTCATCCTTCTTCTTCTTAGTTTTCTTAGAGGTGTTTCCATCATGAGGTTTTGTAAACAAAACATAAAACATATTATCCATGGAAACTTTAGCATTCCTTAGTTGTTTTCATCATAACCCCTTTGATTCCCCGCAACAATCCAAGAGTAATGTTGATTAACATTATTGAAAACCTGTTGGATTATATCTAGAACTGGGACTTCCTTTTTAAGATTCTCATCAAAGATCTTATTATCCCCAAGCAAACGCCTTAGTGCATAATCACTATTGTAAAGAATTTCATCTATCACGGGTTTTTCACGATTCATACCATAAAAGTCAAATATTTCCCTAGCTTCCCGAATTATGTAGTCAAACTCGTGCATAAGAACGAGAGTAGCCAACTTTTTGGCTCTAGGATTCTTTATTTTGGGAAGCTCAAAAAACAATCTTTGCAAAGTAGGATGAGTGCGGATAAATTTACTTTCAAGTTTCAAAACTAGTGCTGAAATAGCATCCGCATAAGATCTAGTAGTTTTAACTATAGGAGCATCATCAAGACTCAGATTTCCCACACAATTGAAAAATTCTTGGATACGTTCTTTTCCCATAATGTTCCTTTGCTCCAAGATAAAAGTTTTAGCATCCAGATTGCTTGTATGTCCAATCTTAGGAGTCAGGCCATCATCTGTTTGTGTCATACCAAAATCACTCATGATTGCAAACAGAGAATAGATCTGATGAGAAGACGGCGAACGGAAAAAGAGAGAGGCGAATAAAACGACAAATTTTTGTGAAGTGGGGGAGAGGAAAACGAGAGGCAAATGGCAAATAATGTAAATTGCATGGAGATGAGTTAACGACAAATTTTTGTGAAGTGGGGGAGAGGAAAACGAGAGGCAAATGGCAAATAATGTAAATTGCATGGAGATGAGTTTTGTGATTAGGAACCTGGTTATGTTGAAGATCCTCCCCGGCAAGGGCACCAGAAATTCCCCTTGATGGTAGCTGCAACTACGTCGGTATATCCCCGAAGTGGGAAGGATGATGTAGCACAGCGACGGTAGGTATTTCCCTCAGTGATGAAACCAAGGTATCGAACCAGTAGGAGAACCAAGCAACACAACGTAAACAACACCTGCACACAAACAACAACACCTCGCAACCCGACGTGTTAAAGGGGTTGTGAATCCCTTCCGGGGTACGGCGCCTCAAGATAGGCAAACGGACGTGAGGTAAATTGTAGTAGATTGATAGATCGAACGCCAAATAAAATAAATAAAGATAAAATGCAGCAAGGTATTTTTGTATTTTTGGTTTAATAGATCTGAATAAAAACGCAAAGGAAAAGTAGATCGCAAGGCAAATATATGAGAAAGAAGACCCGGGGCCGTAGGTTTCACTAGTGGCTTCTCTTGAGAAAAATAGCAAATGGTGGGTAAACAAATTATTGTTGGGCAATTGATAGAACTTCAAATAATCATGACGATATCCAGGCAATGATCATTACATAGGCATCACGTCCAAGATTAGTAGATCGACTCCTGCCTGCATCTACTACTATTACTCCACACATCAACCCCTATCCAGCATGCATCCAGTGTATTGAGTTCATGGAAAAATGGAGTAATGCAATAAGAACGATGACATGATGTAGACAAGATCCATTATCTATTGTGGCAGATAGGGATCCCATCTTTTTATCCTTAGTAGCAACGACGTGTCGGTTCCGTTTCTGTCACTGGGATCAAGCACCGTAAGATCGAACCCACTACGGGGCACCTCTTCCCATTGCAAGATAAATAGATCAAGTTGGCCAAACAAAACCCAAATATCGGAGAAGAAATACGAGGCTATAAGAGATCATGCATATAAGAGATCAAAGAAACTCAAATAACTTTCATGGATATAAAAAGATATAACTGATCATAAACTCGAAGTTCATCAGATCCCAACAAACACACCGCAAAAAGAGTTACATCATATGGATCTCCAAGAGACCATTGTATTGAGAATCAAAAGAGAGAGAGGAAGCCATCTAGCTACTCACTACGGACCTGAAGGTCTACAAAGAACTACTCACGCATCATCGGAGAGGCACCAATGGAAGTGGTAAACCCCTCCGTGATGGTGTCTAGATTGGATCTTGTCGTGGAATTGTCACGGGAGATGTCCTAGTGAAAGGACTTAAGCGTGGAGCCATCGCAACTAGGAAGCTTAAAGGGGTTAAAACGGGACAAAGGACACGAGGGTTTATACTGGTTCGGCCCCTTGCGGTGAAGGTAAAGGCCTAATCCAGTTTGAGGTGGTATTGCTTATGTTTCGATTACTAGGGAGCGAATCCGCTTGACCTAGTTTTCGATCCGATCTTACTTGCCCTGAACCGCCGCCGGGTCGTCCCTTTATATATAGAGGTCGACGCCCAATGGCTCACAGAGTCCCGACCGGCTCATAAATAGTGTCCGGCTCGGTCTCTAACTATCCCTGCCTTACAATACAAGTTATGTACATATGGCGGTTTATCTCTACTGGCCTTGAGTCGCCTTTTGGGCCTTGGGCCCTTAACTGAACCGCCATCTTCCAGAGCTGTCTTGGGCTTCATGAATCGCCATAGGTATAACCCGGCCCCTCCTGGGCAGGTCATACCTAATAGTTATATCCCCAACATTAGGCCCCAGAGTGATTTGAACTGGTTCATGTCAATCTTCAACACTTATAGAAAATCTTCTGCTCTTCATTGTGCAAGAATTTGTAACCCGCCATGACGCCATCTTTTGGATTTGTGATAACCTGCCATGACGTCATCTGCCATTACTTCACACTTTATCCGACGTATCTCAACGGATCCTTATCTTAATCACCATCCCGAGAATCAAGGCGTCCTGATAGCTGGATAACCATATTTTTGGCCTCCTCATTTTTCGCGCCCACTTAAGAGTTTTTCCTTATAAATAGGCACGACCGGTCTTTCCTCATTCTCCCCCTTTCCAGTGTCTTCTTCCTCTCGCAACCCTTCTGCCGCTCGAGCTTCGCCGTCGCCGCAGAGCACCTCGTCCTCCTCAACCTCGACCGATGCATCAACCTGAGTCGATCCAGAGAACGGCGGTGACCCTCCGCAGTAGATCTGCAGCTGTAAGTTTCTGCCTGCCCATACCTCAGATCCGCATTAGGGTTTGCGAGTTCCTCTGTGTTCTTCGTAGTTCATCGTAGTTCAACTTCCAGGCTGTACCACAAGCTTCTTTGATCTGAAAATGGTGTTCCACCAATGCGGTAGTTGTTTTATTTCCACCTTTGACATCAGTAGATCCCCTTTCCTGGAAGAAAAGATCCTATGAAAGCTCGTGAACTCATATGTACTGGTTTTTAGGTCTAGATTTATTTTTCTTTTCCGGAGCAGCCGTTGATCCAAAATAATATCTGTAGTCTGTGAAACTTGTTTATGTAACACTTAGGAAAAAACTGCATTTGTTAGATCCATCTAGCCATGGCAGCTTAAGTTGCTGACTTAAATTGAAATGCTCAATAGACATCATCCAACTTATCATGGCGGCTTAAATAATTTGCACTGCTCATGGCGGTTACGTAACCTGACATAATTTAGTCATATGCCATTAGGCCCCTTTGTAAGCCGCCATCTTGAATATGTACTATAATATTTTTTCCTCCGGCTTAATTTTGAACCGGCAATTTCACTCTTTGTTAGGCTTCCGTCTTCATAATGCCGCCCAGAACACCTACTTCATGCAATTGGGTCAAGTCCATCGTCACACATAAAACATTTGACAACTTTGTAAAGACTGGCTATCTGCCAAAGAAGGAAATCATGTCCTACCGCGCACCTAATCCAACCGAGGAAAAGCCTCAGCCCAAAGAGGGGGAAGTCATCGTCTTCACTGACCACATGAACCGGGGCTTTTCCCCACCCAGCTCAAAGTTTTTTAGAGACGTCCTACACTTTTTTGACCTCCGTCCTCAAGACATCGGACCCAACTCCGTGTCTAATATTTGCAACTTTCAAGTGTTCTGTGAGGTGTATCTTGGAGAAGAACCCAACTTGCTGCTCTTCAGAGAGTTATTTTATTTGAACCGCCAGAATGAACGTGCCAACGGGCCTAGCTCGGAACTTGGTGGGGTCTCAATCCAACGACGGAGAGACACCATTTCCCTTATGCGAACCCACCAAGTCACCCCAAAGAATGGAACCAGACATGGTTCTATTGTCAAGACACTTCTCCGGCCGATGACAACCCTCTGCCCGACTTTCGCGCCCTGCGCCTTGAGTCTACTCATCCTCTACCAGACAAGCTGTCCGCTGCTGAACGCCAGAAACTCGCCCCTACCATGGCTAAAGTCAAGGCTCTTTTGGGGAATGGCTTAAGTGGTATCGACTTGGTCCGGGTTTGGCTTGCCTAGCGGATCATCCCATTGAGCCGCCGTTCTGGTTTGATGTGCACCTACACAGGCGAGAAGAATGACCCTTTGCGGCACAGCCCTGACGACTTACCTGATGACGTCATTGATGATATGACAAAGTCGCTCTTGAACGAAAGCCTAGGAGACTGTGGCAAGGTGGGCTTAAGCCCTTTCTGCAAAGCTAACCCAGCTCCAGCAGTAAGCCGCTAAATTGAGCATTTTACCTTCATCCTTGATGTTTTGTCTTTATTCAGACTTTTGCCGATTTTCACAGGATAATGACCAATTTTGGAAAGCAAAATACGATCATGAAGCCGCCAAGAGAGCCGCCAGGAAAGCCGCCGCCAAGAAGAAAGGAAACAAGAGCAGCGCTTCAGACTTGCTTCGACTAGAAGATACCTCTGAATCGGAGGTAGCCCTTGACTCTCTAGGCTCCTTTTTTAACCACCTTATTGACATTGATTATCATCAGGAGGACACGGGAACGAGTCACGGAGTGGATGAAGAGGTAACTATTATTTCCTCCGACTCCGAGCCTTTGCCAAGACAGAAAGTCCGAAGAGTAACCCAAAAAGTAAGATTTTCACATCCTTTAGCTTATCAAGATCCTCAATTTATTTTGAAGCGACAGATTCATGAGAGCTGGAGGCAGACCCGAACCGGCAAGGACGCAGAACTCTCCTCCGGCTTACCAAATACACCAAGGAAGCATCAGAACGAGGTCACCTCCGACTTAACTCCTTTTTATCCTTTGGCGGGTCTCACTCGTCAACCACTCAACTCTTCCGACTCGAATTATCAGGACACTTCGCCTTCCTCCGGCGACTCGCTCCAGTCCAACATGCCGGCTTTTAAGACCGCTCCAGGGTAATGATAATTTACTTATCCTGTATTCATTTCAATTTTTATATTTGTACTAACATTTTGATCTTTATGCAGCAGAAAAGCGAAACCCATCAAGAAGGTGAAGAAGAACAAGCCGGCCGAAGAGCCATCTTTCAAAGAGCCGGAACTCCAGACGGCCGCTCCTAAGGCCTCTGTTCCTGAGCCGCCTCTTGAACCGGTGCATGACACGCCAACATCAACTACTGACCCGCGTGCCGATCAAACCGCCGATGCCTCTGAAAACCCTGAAGTCTCTAGCCCGGCCAAGACAGACGACCCACAAGATGCTGATGTTGAAATCACCAAGACTGGCTACACTGAGCCAGGGAGACCTACTGTGCTAGCCAAGTGTTCTGCCAAGGAAGAGCACCTGGAACGCCGTAAGGTCAGATTTGACATTGCTGATTATACTCACATGAGCATTGGGGAAGTTTTTTCTGGATATCTTAGCCAAGTGCACAGCAGCCGTGACCTCGAAGTTGATATGGTGAAGCAAATGCACCAAAAATTTAAGGTATAAACTCTTTCCTTTCATTGAATTATCCTTACTATGCCAGTCCCCAAGTCTATTGCTTATGATGAATATGCTGTAGACTTAGAACAGATGTATAAACAGTAGTAATATCCTTTGGTCAAACTTGTAAAAAATCCGGCTTAACCCATAGCACCCAAGGGCCGGGTTAATCAATATGAATGAGCCGGTCCTTCGCATGCTTGTACAGAATATAGTCCTTGTGTAGATTTAACAGCAATATGAATTAGCCCCCAAGTGCCAAGTACTCTTGCTTGCAAAGTGTTTGGGACTTACTCTCATGAACCGCCAGTTAGATAAAACCTTCGTTAGACATTAACCCCCAAGTGCCAAGTGTTGTTGTTTACAAAAGGCTTGGGACTTAATATTGTATGCTAATATTCATTATTTTTGACCTGGTACTTGTACAGGCCACCACTACTCAACTGCAATCAGAACTGTCTGAATTGAAGAACCGCCTGGAGGCTCAGGAAACTGAAACTCAAAAGGCCAACTCCAAATTTGAATTCAGCGTGGCTGAACAGGAGAAATTGAAATCCGAGTTTGAGGTTGAGAAAAAGGCCTGGGCTGAAGAAAAAATTGCCTTAACCCAACGAGCTGAAACAGCAGAAAAGGCTCTTGAAGAGGTGACCATTGAATTGTCCGGCTTAAAACGCCATGTATCTCAAATGGTCTCAGCAATCTTTGGTAAGTCGCCCTGTAAGTGTCAAATAATGAATCTTTCTAGTGATCATATGAATTGACATTAACTCACCTGATATTGCTATGCAGACCTCGGGAGCTCCAACCTCAACCAGGACATGCTGGTGAAGCTGAAGGCGGTTTACACGCTTGTGGAACAACTTTACACTGGATCCCAGCGTGCCTTGGCCACAGTTGCCCTGTCAAATGAAGTTCCCACACTCCTGGCGGATGTGATAATTAAAGCGGCTTTCTGTGCTACCCCAACGGTTCAATGAATTAAGGCGATCAACTGCAAGAGCCGGAGTCGTAGCTGCTTTAAGCCGGGCCAAGGCGTGGCTACCGGAGTTAGACCCGGCCGACATCGCCATTGGATATCCAAGCCTTAAGGAGGACGTCACGTCATTTGAACAGGAGGACTTCACCGCTTGTGTGAAGGAAATACGCCCCGTGGCCACCTTGATTGCTGATGACGCGAATCTCGCCAAGTACCAGCCGGGTTATGACACGGAAAATCGGAGGATTTCAACGCTGCATTATAAAGTGACCAGCCTGATTCCTCCAATCCGTAAGCATACCTTCGCCCCTGAAGTTGACCCGGCGGACTAATTGATGATGAAGCTGAATTTGAAGCTTTGAATGGCATTGAATGGTCATCATCAACCTTCCAGGACAGGGAACAGGACGGAGGAGCGGAAAGGGTTGATCCAGAAGCTTCAGGCCAACAAGAGAATTGACCCGCTGGGCGGCTCATACTTGTACCTTGCCGGAAAACAATTTAATCATTTGGACTCGGCGAGTCATGTAATAGGGTAGAAATGACTTTGCTTTGTCGTGCCATCGTGCACGTTTTGGTGCTCAACACTGTTAAGCCGCCACCTTATACTCTTGCCCCTTTTTAAACTTGTCATCTGTTTTCTTTTTGCATAAGAAAGTTCTTTGAACTGTCCTGCACACAGAAGTAGATCACAAGAACCCTTGGCGGCTTACCGCAGGGTGGGTCATAACATCTTGCATACAACCATTAATATTGAAATAAAGGGCACAAAAGAGCCTGTTATGAATTATAGCTTTGAAACACAACTATAATATCATACCTGTGATTTTGAATTTGCACTGCCGGTTCATGTGACCTGAACAGTAAGGGTGATAACCCAATCCTTTAGAAGTCAATACTTCCAAATGTATGATGATTGCCATACGCTGGCAATTTGCATCCAAAATCAAGTCGGGTTAAATTTAAACCACACTTATACTTAGATCTGGATAAAAACCTTCAGACAAAAAACAAAGATTGTTTGCAAAAAACTTAAACAAAATAGAAAGAAAAATTTGAGGCTTCTAATTCGAATAAGATCAGTAAACCGGACCAAAGGGGTTAAGCTAGGATTCGAATACGATCATGTAGACCCCAGTGGCTTTGGCGTTGCGCCGATCAAGAGGGTGCCGACAGCTATGTTCTCTTTGGTTCGAATACGACCTATGTTTGAACAGGAAGCCCCCAAATGACCTTGAGAGTTTTTTAACGACCCTGATTCGAATACGATCAAGGTCGGACCCAAAAGGGGTTAAGCTATGATTCGAATATGATCAAGAAGCCCCCTAGTGAGTTTGGCATTGTGCCGATCAAGAAGGTACCGACAGCTATGTTCTCTTTGGTTCGAATACGACCTATGTTTGAACAGGAAGCCCCCTAGTGGTCATGAGCCGGACCAAAGTGTTAAGCTAGATTCAAATAGGATCAGCCCCCAATTGGTCATTTGAAATTATGATGATGAAGACATATGATTATTGAGGATAAAAAGGACAGAGGTCCTGCTTTATTACTTATCATAATATATACATCGTCAAAATATGTACATCATGAGAGCCAGTGGCTCAAGTATAGTAAGGCCGAAGATGAGCGATATTCCATGGCCGGTAGGTCTCTTCCTCCGACTTACGTGAGTCTTTGTGCTCTCGAACATCGATGAGGTAGTATGACCCATTGTGCAAGTTCTTGCTGACCACAAAGGGCCCTTCCCAAGGCAGGGATAACTTGTGTGCATCAGTTTGATCATGGATGAGCCGGAGCACCAAGTCACCTTCTTGAAAGGTTCTGGACTTAACTCGGTGGCTGTGATAACGACGCAGGCCCTATTGGTAAATCGCCGAGTGGGCTGCTGCCAAGTCACGCTTTTCATCTAACAGGTCAAGTGCATCCTGACGGGCTTGTTCATTATCAGCTTCAACCTAAGCCGCCACGCGGGGCGAGTCATGACGGATGTCACTAGGTAGAACTGCCTCTACTCCGTAAACCATGAAGAAAGGCGTATAACCCGTAGACCTGTTAGGGGTAGTATTGATGCTCCATATCACAGAGGGTAACTCCTCCACCCAACAACCCGGCGTCCGTTGTAAAGGAACCATAAGCCGGGGCTTGATACCTTTCAAGATTTCCTGATTGGCTCTTTCAACTTGACCATTGGATTGGGGGTGAGCTACTGATGAAACATCAAGCCGGATATGCTCACGTTGACAGAACTCCTCCATGGCACCCTTGGACAGATTAGTACCATTGTCAGTTATAATGTTGTGTGGAAAGCCAAAACGAAAGATCACCTTTTTCATGAATTGAACCGCCGTGGCTGCGTCACACTTACTAACCGGCTCTGCCTTAATCCACTTTGTGAATTTATCCACCGCCACCAGAAGGTGTGTCTTTTTATCTTTGGACCTTTTGAAAGGCCCAACCATGTCAAGCCCCTAGACTGCAAACGGCCAAGTAATTGGAATCATCCTCAATTCTAGAGCCGGCATGTGAGCCCGTCGTGAGAATTTCTGGCAACCATCACATTTACTGACTGGATCCTCCGCATCAGTTTGAGCCGTCAGCCAATAAAAACCATGACGGAAAGCTTTGGCCACAAGAGACTTTGAACCGGCATGATGGCCGCAATCTCCTTCATGGATCTCGCGAAGAATTTCTTGACCTTCCTCAGGAGAGACACGACATTGAAACACCCCAGTGACACTGCGATGATGCAACTCACCATTGGCAATTGTCATTGACTTAGACCGCCGGGTTATTTGTCTACCCAAGGTTTCATCCTCAGGCAACTCGCCCCGGGTCATATAAGCCAAATATGGCACTGTCCAATCTGGGATGACATGAAGAGCCGCCACCAATTGTGCTTCCGGGTCTGGAACAGCCAAGTCTGCCTCCGTAGGCAACTTGACAGAAGGGTTATGCAGAATATATAAGAAAGCGTTAGGTGGCACCGGCTTACGCTGAGACCCTAGCCGACTTAAAGCATCAGCCGCCTCATTCTTTCTGCGATCAATGTGCTCCACTTGGTAACCCTTGAAGTGTCCAGCAATGGCATCAACTTCACGGCGATAAGACGCCATGAGAGGGTCCTAGGAATCCCACTTGCCTGATACTTGTTGAGCCACCAAATCTGAGTCGCCAAAGCACCTTACCCGGCTTAAGCTCATCTCCTTAGCCATCCGAAGACCATGGAGCAAGGCCTCATACTCAGCTGCATTGTTAGTACAGGGAAACATCAATCATAACACATAACAAAATTTGTCACCTCGAGGGGAAGCTAAAACAACTCCAGCCCCCGAGCCCTCCAATTGCCTGGACCCATCAAAATGAATAGTCCAATATGTGTTGTCCGGCTTCTCTTCAGGCATCTGCAACTCTGTCCAATCGTTAATGAAGTCCACCAGTGCTTGAGACCTGATAGCAGTGCGTGGCACATACTTTAAACCATGAGGCCCAAGTTCAATGGCCCACTTGGCGACTCGTCCTGTGGCTTCTCTATTTTGAATGATATCTCCTAAAGGAGCAGAACTAACCACAGTGATGGGATGACCCCGAAAATATTGCTTAAGCTTCCGGCTTGCCATGAACACCCCATAAACGAGCTTCTGCCAGTGTGGATATCTTTGCTTGGACTCAATAAGCACCTCACTGACGTAGTAAACCGGTTGTTGAACCGGACCTTGCCCGCCTCCTTGCGCTCTACGACAATGGCCACACTGACAGCACGTGTGTTAGCAGCCACATATAACAATATTGGCTCCTTATCAATAGGAGCAGCAAGGACCGGCGGCTCAGCGAGCTGTCTCTTCAAATCTTCAAAGGCAGTGTTAGCAGCATCACTCTAGACAAAGTCGTCTGTCTTTTTCATCATCTGATACAACGGTATGGCCTTCTCACCTAACCGGCTTATGAACCGGCTTAAAGCAGCAATACGACCCGCCAAACGCTGAACATCATTGATACACGCCGGCTTAGCCAAAGAAGTGATTGCCTTGATCTTCTCCGGGTTAGCCTCGATGCCTCTGTTAGAAACCAGAAAACCCAAAAGCTTGCCTGCTGGCACTCCAAAAACACACTTGGCCGGGTTAAGCATCATCTTGTAGACCCGGAGGTTATCAAAGGTTTCCTTCAGATCATCTATCAAGGTCTCCTTCTCTCTGGATTTCACCACAATGTCGTCCACATAAGCATGAACATTGCGCCCAATTTGACTGTGAAGACAGTTCTGCACACATCGCTGATAAGTCGCCTGGGCACTCTTAAGCCCAAAAGGCATAGACACATAGCAGAAGGCTCCAAACGGAGTAATAAAAGCCATTTTCTCCTGGTCCTTAACTACCATCTTGATCTGATGATAACCAGAATAAGCATCCAAAAAGCTCAAACGCTCACAACCCACCGTAGCATCAATGATTTGATCAATACGAGGGAGAGTGAAAGGATCAGCCGGACAAGCCTTGTTTAAGTCCGTGTAATCCACACACATACGCCAGGTGCCGTTCTTTTTAAGCACGAGCACCGGGTTAGCCAACCACTCCGGATGGAAAACTTCAATAATGAACCCGGCCGCCAAGAGTCGGGCCACTTCCTCACCAATGGCCTTATACCTCTCCCCATTGAACCATCGAAGAAACTGCCTGACCGACTTAAACTTTGGATCAATATTGAGAGTGTGCTCAGCGAGTTCTCTCGATACACCCGGCATGTCAGAAGGTTTCCATGCAAAGATGTCCCGGTTCTCATGGATGAACTCGATGAGCGCGCTTTCCTATTTGGGATCCAGATTAGCACTGATACTGAACTGCTTAGATGAGTCGCCTGGAACAAAATCAACAAGCTTGGTTTCATCAGCCGATTTAAACTTCAGCACCGGCTCATGTTCTGTGGTTGGTTTCTTCAAAGACGTCATGTCCGCCGGGTCAACATTGTCCTTGTAAAACTTCAATTCCTCTGTTGCACAAACAGATTCAGTGCAAGCCGCATCACCTTCCTCACATTCCAAGGCTATCTTCCGACTCCCATGCACTGTGATGGTGCCCTTATAACCCGGCATCTTGAGCTGCAGATAAACGTAACACGACCGTGCCATGAACTTGGCATAAGTCGGCCGCCCAAACAGGGCGTGATACGGGCTCTTAATTTTGACCACCTCAAAGGTTAACTTCTCAGCCCTAGAATCATGCTCATCTCCAAAGGCTACTTCCAGTTCAATCTTACCCACTGGGTACGCCGACTTACCAGGCACCACTCCATGGAAAACAATGTTGGACGTTTTAAGATTTTTATCAGTCAACCCCATGCGACGGAAAGTCTCATAATAGAGAATGTTGATGCTACTGCCTCCGTCCATGAGCACCTTAGTGAATTTATATCCACCAACCTGAGGTGCCACCACCAAGGCCAGGTGACCCGGATTGTCAACCCGGGGAGGGTGATCTTCCCTACTCCATAGAATAGGCTGTTCAGACCATCTCAAATAACGAGGAATTGCCGGCTCAACAGCATTCACAGCCCTCTTATGAAGCTTCTGGTCCCGTTTTGCACAAACTAGTGGTGAACACATGATACTGTCCACTATTCAGCTGCTTTGGATTGCTCTGATATCCAGACTGCTGCTGTTGACCTCCCTGGCCAGTTTGCTGATTATAACCACCTTGATTTCCCTGAGAGCCTTGAAAGTTGGAATTTGAGCCGCTGCCTGGGCCATGAAAACCGCCGCCACCTGAGCCGCCGCCCGGCCCATGATTGCCGTCGAACATGTTAGAGTTCTTGAAAGCCTTCATGATCATACAGTCCTTCCATAGGTGAGTGGCTGACTTCTCCCGAGTACCGTGCCTTGGATAGGGCTCATTTAGCAACTGCTCAAGAGTGGGACCTGACCCGCCGGACCGAGGAGGTGGTCTCCCCTTACCTTGTTGATTGTTTCCCTGCGCATTGGTGTTAGCCACAAACTCCGAGCTATCGCCAGCCTTATGTTTATTATTGCCTCCTTGATTCGCCGGGTTATGCTGATGACCCTTGGCATTGCCGTTCTTCTTTCCCTTCCCTGTCTTCTCATCGTCTGACTCAGTATCCTTGGTACTATCAGAGTCGGCGTACTTGACTAGAGCTGCCATTAGCTGGCCCATGTCATTACAATCGCGCTTGAGCCGCCCCAGCTTCTGTTTCAGAGGCATAAAACGACATTTTTTCTCCAACCTTAAGACTGCAGAGCCGGCATCCATCTTATCAGATGAATGTATTATGGATTTGACCCGGCGCACCCAATGGGTCATGGATTCACCTTCCTCTTGCTTGCAATTAGTCAAATCCACAATTGACATGGGCTACTTGCATGTGTCTTTGAAGTTCTGAATAAACCGGGCCTTTAACTCTGCCCATGAACCAATGGAATTAGGTGGCAGCCCCTTCAACCAAGTGCGGGCCGTTCCATCCAACATCATGGTGAAGTACTTGGCCATTGCTGCGTCACTGACCTCCAGTAGCTCCATGGCCATCTCATAGCTTTCAATCCATGCCCCAGGCTGTAAGTCGACCGTGTAATTAGGCACCTTTCGAGGCCCCTTGAAATCCTTGGACAAACGCTCATTACGCAGAGCCGGCACCAAGCAAGGGACACCTCCAGTCCTCGTGGTCACTTGGTATCCTAATGCAAATATTCTAAGGAGTGCACAAATCATGGAGAGCTTCACTAGTGTCTTTAGAACACTCCGTTGCTCTCTTCCACTTGTCATGAGGTTCTATTGATCTTAGGGGAGCGACGATCCTATTTTGTGCTTGTTGTGTCCAAATACAAAACTAAATTGTGCACAATACATGGGGAGCTTCTCTAGTTTCTCTAGGACACTCCTTTGCTCACATCATAATATCTTTTATTCATATGGCTCGTAGGATCATTGGTCTAGTTGGTTCAATTGGTATCTTTTGATAGCTTGCTTCAATTGGTATCCTTTGATTGCTTGATTGCGTGTCTCTCTCTTTGATTATGTCTTTGTGGCATATCATTCTTTGGCAATCTTTGGGCCTCAATATAGTTTGTCTTTCCCAAAGTATTTACTGTTGGATATGTGTATTGCTTCCACTCTCTAGTTTAGAAGTACACAATTTATGGAGGAACACAAGTTATATTGGCCTTCTAAGCATTTCGCCCATTTTGGCAATCAATTCCAATGGGGGAGAAGTTTCAGAGAGTTTTGTGAGGAAGTTTAGAGAGTTGTTTCCTCTCTTATTGCTTTGGTTTTGTTCCTAAGCTTGTGCATCTCATGCACATACATTATTGTTGCATGGTATGGTGATGTATAATTCCTTATATAAACTCTCTTGAAAGTGATTGTCATCAATTACCAAAATGGGGGAGATTGAAAGAACATGCGGTGCCCCCATGTTTGGTTTTGGTAATTAATGACAATCTCTATGGACTAATGGTTGCCTTGAGTTATATTTGAAGGGTTTGTCCATAGGCTTTTCTTGGAGTCCATTTGTTGGTTTCAAGGAGAGTTCGTGATGACCAAGGTGCTATTAAGGAATTATCCAAAGTTTGGTCTTGTGAGGGTTGAGCTTATTGCAAGCATGTCTTGAAGAAGAAGAGTGTGTGATCATTCATGTTTACCTTCAAGACATCATCCAAATGAAGAGAGTTGGAAAGATTCAAGGTTGATCAAGACTAAGTCAAAGAGTGAATCAAGTTGATCAACACACAAAGCACAGAAGGTGTACCGAGAGGGATCAAGCGATCCCATGGTATAGTAAGCATTGTCAATTAGGCTTTGTGTAGTAACCCATGGTCTTCGTGAGAGTTCTTTGTGGGGTTAGGTTGTGATGTGCAAGTTCAAGTAGGATCATCACAAAGAGATCATATGCTTGAAGCTTGCCGTCCATTGTGGTGGCAATGGACTTGTGAAGATGTGCCGAAGAGTGGCTCACCCATAGTGGTGTATGAGGGAGCAATCTACTAGTCTTCACCGAGCCAATGCAATCAAGAAAGGTGGTCCAGCTTGAGGGAGTCAAGATCGTCATCATCCAGCTCAAGTGGACTATGTGCAAGGCAAAGGTTTGCCCTTGATAGGTTTTCTATTTTACCGGTCTCATGGTAGTTGTGGGAGACCGGGTTATAGGATCGATTGTCGTACTATCAAGGGGGGCTCTCGATAAGTAACTTGATCGTATCGTTCATAGAGAGCTCAAACCATTGCATCCTTGCATCATCTTTCTTGGTTCTTGTTTGGTGTTTCTCTTTGTGAGTTTTGGAGCTTATGGTCATCTTGATGACAAGCTCAAGTTCATTGAAAACGGAGTTCACTCATGCATCTTCTATGATGTTTTCGATGTTGGAGGTTATGTTGTTTTGATGCTACTCGTCTTCCTCTATCCAACAAGCTTGAGTTTGCTCAATTCGGAGCTCATACGAAGAAGTTATGGCAGTTCTGGTTTTCTCCCTGCGGTAGTACCGCGGTCGGCAGCGGTAGTACCACTTGTAGCGTCAAGCGGTAGTACCGCTCCAGTACCGCTCTACTACCGCCTCGATTTTGTCTTGCATTTCTCGTGTCGGGTTTCACGGTAGTTGAGCGGTAGTACAGCTTATAAGCGGTACTACCTCTCCCCTCGAGCGGTAGTACCTCTTATAAGCGGTACTACCTCTCCCCTCGAGTGGTAGTACCTCTTATAAGCGGTACTACCTCTCCCCACGAGCGGTAGTACCTCTTATAAGCGGTACTACCTCTACCCTCGAGCGGTAGTACCTCTTATAAGCGGTACTACCTCTCCTCGAGCGGTACTACCTCTCTGGCAGAACTTCAACTCGTGTTTTTCTCTCTCATTGGGCTGTTTTGACCGTGCCAAGCGGTAGTACCGCTCCTCCAGCGGTAGTACCGCTCGTGTGCGGGCTGAGCACATAACGGTTGGATCCGGGAGGCCCTATAAAGGGGGTCTTCTTCCCCGATGAACCTCATCTCTTGAGCTCGTGTTCTTCCCCCATTGTTGACCTTCTTCGAGCTTGCTATCTCTCAATCCCTCCATGGATTCTTAATAGTTTTGGGGGGAAAAGAGAGAGGAGATCTAGATCCACATTTCCACCAATCACTTTCTCCTCTAGGTGAGGGGAACCCCTTGGATCTAGATCTTGGAGTTCTTGGTGGTCTCCTTCTTGTTCTTCCTCTCTTTTCCCTCCCTAGCATTAGTTGCTTTGGTGGGATTTGAGAGAAGGACTTGGGCACTCCATGTGCCCTTGCCATTGCATTTGGTGCATCGGTTTGAGTTCTCCACGGTGATACGTGGAAGTTACAAGTTGAGAAGCTTATTACTCTTGGGTGCTTGGTACCCTTGAGCTTGTTCCTCTTGGGTGCTTGGGCGCCCTAGACGGTTGAGGTCACCGCGGAGCCATATTCCATTGTGGTGAAGCTTCATGGTGTCGTTGGGAGCCTCCAATTAAGTTGTGGAGGTAGCCCCAACCTTGGTGGTGTTCGGAGCTCAATCATTGTGGTGTAAAGCTCCGGGCAAGCGTTGGGGTCTCCAATTAGGATGTGGAGATTGCCCCGAGCAATTTGTACGGGTTCGGTGACCGCCCCCAAGGGTTGCCATTTGTACAGGTTTGGTGACCGCCCTCAAGGGTCCCTTAGTGGAATCACGGCATCTTGCATTGTGCGAGGGCGTGAGGAGATTACGGTGGCCCTAGTGGCTTCTTGGGGAGCATTGTGCCTCCACACCGCTCCAAACGGAGGTTAGCATCCGCAAGGGTGTGAACTTCGGGATACATCGTCGTCTCCGCGTGCCTCGGTTATGTCTTACCCGAGCCCTTTACTTACGCACTTTACTTTGTGATAGCCATATTGTTTCTTGTCATATATCTTGCTATCACCTAGTTGTTTATCTTTCTTAGCATAAGTTGTTGGTGCACATAGGTGAGCCTAGTTTTTGTAGGTTTTGTGCTTGACAAATTAACCGCTAGGTTTATTCCGCATTTGTTCAAGCCTAAACCGTAATCATTTTAAAGCGCCTATTCACCCCCCTCTAGGCGACATCCACGATCTTTCACCAGGGTTCTGGTATTTTTGGGGTATTTATAGAGCAAAGAGGCGGTCCGGGGGCACCTGAGGTGGGCATAACCCACCAGGGCATGCCTGGGCCTCCTGGCGCGCCCTGGTGGGTTGTCTTCTCCTCAGGACTCCCCCTAGGTGCAACCAGGGCCCATCTTCTTCCTTCTGGCCCATAAAAAATCTCCGTAAAATTTCGGGGCATTTGGACTCCGTTTGATATTGATTTCCTGCGATGTAAAAAACATGGAAAAAACAGCAACTGGCACTTGGCACTATGTCAATAGGTTAGTACCAAAAAAGGATATAAAATGACTATAAAATGATTATAAAACCAAGTTTGATAATAAAACAACATGGAACAATAAAAAATTATAGATACATTGGAGACGTATCAGTAGACAAAGCCAAGGTCAATGCAATTGAGAAAATGTCATGTCCTAAAGATATTAAAGGTATAAGAAGTTTCCTTGGACATGTTGATTTCTATAGAATGTTTATTAAAGACTTCTCTAAAATTTCTAGGCCTCTTACTAATCTGTTGCAAAAGGATGTTCCAATTGTTTTTATGATGATTGTGTAGAATCCTTTGAAACACTTAAGAAAGCCTTAACCTATGCACCTATCACTACAGGAATCAGCTATTTTGCCGTCTGCCATGGCGGACGGCAAAGGCATGAACGGCGGACGGCAAAGGCCTTTGCCGTCAGCCGCGGACGGCAAAAGGCTCCGGCAAAGTAGGCTATGGTAAACAGCTACTTTGCCGTCTGCTTCCTGGCGGCTGACGGCAAAGGCTCTTTGCCGTCTGCCGCGGACGGCAAAGAGGGCGGACGACAATAATTGTGCTCTCAGTCCGTTAAGTGGCTAACGGCAGGCCTTTGCCGTCTGCCAGCGGACGGCAAAGTTTCTACTGTCTTTGCTGTCCGCCGTATGATGTCATCTACACGTCACTACATGGCAGGCCTTTGCCGTCTGCCGCTGACGGCAAACTCTTTGCCGTCTGCCACTGTAGGCAAACTGACCAAATGGGTCAGCTCCCAGGAAGCACAGCTGGATGCCACGTGTCCTCTTTGCCGTCCGCGGCAGACGGCAAAGAGGCCGTTGCCGTCGCTGGCAGACGGCAAAGAGCCTGCATATTGGGTCTTTTTTTCTGTTTTTTATTAAATCCAACAATTTTCACAGAAAATATATATGACATATATAGATATATTTCACAAGGCAATTACAGAGCAAACATATAAGATATCCAACATGCATAGTTCCATCATACATAGTTCCATCACATAACTTCATCACATAGTTCCATCATACATAGCAAGTTCAACATAGAGGCATCCAACCATATATATTACAATAGTTTCATCCAACGATACATGCATAGTTCAACGATACAAAAGAAACAGAGAAAGGGATAAGGAGCACTCCATCTATGCAAGCTTTCGTCAAGTGAATGAAATCTGCAAAATGAAAAATAAGAAAGTTAGAAATAGGTGACTAGAATAAGAAGACTAGAACAAGAAGAAGACTAGAACAAGAAGACTAGAACAAGAAGAAGACTAGAACAAGAAGAGTATGTCATTTATGAGCTAACTTACGTGAAATGGATCATATATGAGCTAACTAAGTTGAAATGGGTCGTTTATGAGCTAGCTAAGGTGAAATGGATCATTTATGAGCTAACTTAGTTGAAATGGGTCGTTTATGAGCTAACTAAGGTCAAATGGATCGTTTTTGAGGTAACTAAGGTGAAATGGATCATTTTTTAGCTAACTTAGGTGAAATGGATCATTTATGAGCTAACTTAGTTGAAATGGATCGTTTTTGAGCTAACTTAGGTGAAATGGATCATTTATGAGCTAATTTAGTTGAAATGGATCTTTTTGAGCTAACTTAGGTGAAATGGATCATTTAAGAGCTAATTTAGGTGAAATGGATCGTTTTTAGCTAACTTGGTGAAATGGATCGTTTATGAGCTAAATTAGTTGAAATGGATCGTTTATGAGATAACCTAGGTAAGATGGGTCATTTTGGAGTTAACCTAGTTGAAATGGGTCATTTTAAAGCTAACGTAGGTAAAATGGATCATTTAGGAGCTAATCTAGGTAAAATGGGTCATTTTTGAGCTAACTTGGATGAACTGGATCATTTATAAGCTAACCTAGGTAAAATGGGTCATTTTAGAGCTAACTTAAGTAAAATGGATCGTCTATGAGCTAACTAAGCTAATTATGCAATTTTTGACATAAGTAAGCTAAGTACAGATCGTTTTAGAGCTAACTTAGGTAAAATGGATGGTTTTGGAGGTCAGTAAGCTTATTAAGTCATTTTGGAGGAGAAGAAGCTAAGTCTAGGTCATTATGGTAAGCATTGGAGGAAATAAAGCTAAGTCTAGGTCTTTATGCATGTGTTAAGCAAAATACTAGATAAACTTACCAAGATCCAGGAGGTGTAGGAGCGGGGTGGCTCGTGTCGGTAGCTGGAGAAGGATCGTGCGATGCTTGTCTGGAGTTACGCTGCACCAAAGATAATTTCCAATGTCTTGTTAGCATGATGACACTCAAATGTTAAGACTAGCAAGTAATGTCCATTCAAATAAAACTCACCGTGGTCCCAGGAGCAATCACTAGCATCGGCGGAGCGGTCTGACCTGTCTTCTCGCACACAGACTGCACATTTGGTTTTGACGACTTAGTCATACTAGTTAGTAATGAGACAAACACTACATGAATGTTTTGGCTAATCTGCAGAAGAAACTTACCACAAGGAGCTCGTACATGTCCCTTGCCTGCATGTCATTCCGTGCCCTCTCCTCCTCCATCATCTTTGTCGTCCTCTCCTCCAACTCCCGCTGCCTCTCCGCCGCCTCCGCTAGAAGTTTCTCCGTTCTATCTCTCTCACTCTGTATAGCAGCCTGCAACACCACTCACATGACCATTTGTAATCATTGATGGAAGCGCACACAAAGTAATGGAGAAAGATAACTGAGTACGTATCACTAACCTTGATGGCGAGTTGCACTGGCCGTTCACGAGGCCTTATCTCAGGAGCGGAGCTCGACTGGCGCGCCTTGATCTCCGGGAGAGTGCTAGGACAACGGATAAGTCCATCTCCAATGGCTATGGAGCCATGGGACCTCCCGCCACCAGATATCATCACCAGCTCTGGATCAATGGGACCCTGGCTCGGGTTAAAGTCCTCCCCTTTCCTCGCCTTCCCCTCATCTCTATATCTCACGAGCTTGTTGTGGGAGGAGATGTTGGTGAAGTTGTTTGCATCATCGAGGTCAGACTGAGAGAAAGCCTTGACTTTCTTGAAAGAGGCAGTGTGGGCCATGGCATACAGGTCATACACCTCTGGCACCTTATCCGCCTTATTGTAGCGTGCCTGAAAGAGAGAAACAATGAAAATTAGTAATTAAAGGGCTCAAGCTAGCATGATGAATGAATTGCATGAATCATGAAGCAAACCACATACCCAGTTGCGCCCGAACTGATATAAGTTGGAGCTGCCTTGATGGTGTGGCACACCTTCCATTTGGGCACGTTTGTCCTTGGCCTCGTTGTGGAGGGCTAGCCATTCTTTTGAGCACCACTCATCGACCAACACCTCCCAACAATCCATCCGATCCGCACACCATCTCGGAGGCGCCTAAGTTAGCAAATAGAAACTTGAGCGCTACGGCTAAGAATTACTAAATGAAGGAACTTAAGTAGAAGGCCTTAAGAATTACCTTCATGTACTGCTCCTTACTCAGGAACTTATCGCGGCACGCCGGCTTGGTCTTCTTGATACCACGCAAGGCGTAGTAGTCTCGAACGGCCTGCACCCGAGCCTCGTGCCGTAAGTTCTGGAGTAGGCGCTTGCAGACGTTCTCGATAACATGTGCCGCGTCCTCCTCGTATCCCTCCTCACACCTGTAGAATGTCTGCAATCAAATGAGACAATATTGATTAGTACAATTAATAACTAGCTAGTTGAAGATTTTTAAATGTGTAAAGGAGAAATTACCCAGAACTTTCTGATCACCATGTCTGCCCTCGTGTCGCACACGACACCGTCGATAATCTCATCCGGCGGGGCCGGGGCAGCCACGTAGTGCTCCCAGCTCAATCCAAGCTCTGGAAGCCGACCCTCACCAGGCAACGTGACAAACCCCGGGAAGTTTTGCCGGCAAAGAACTCCAAGGATGGAGTTGGGCCGGCGGACACTATGATGGTGGTCCCAACCCCTGCAGCATGACAAGGCCAACGCATTAGTTATTTGAAGAAACGTGAATGCACAAGGTACAAAAATATTAAATGCACTTACGTACCTCTCCCCATCAGGGAAAATCAACCACCTCTGCTCGCGGGTCGCCGGCACGGACGGGAGCCGTGTAGCACCACGCTGGTAGACGGTGCCCCCCTCCTCCTCAAGATCAGTCGGCTCGCCGCCATCATCAGCATGGCCACTCGGCTCCTCGGGCTGATCCGGCCAGGTACCCCATCCGGACGTGTGCTCCTCCGGGGTCTCGTGGGCCGAACTCTCATGGGCCGAAGGCCAGTCGACCCGAGGCTCGTGGGCCCAAGACCCGTGGACCGGAGGCTCGTGGACCGGAGTCCGTGTAGCCTCCTCCTCGGACGAGTCCACCCTAGCAGTCACGTGCTCGGGTGAAATAGCTGGGGGTGGCGGCGAGGAAGGCGCCCTAGCAGTCACCCTACCTCCTCTCCCACGACCACGTGCCCCACCTCCTCTCTTCCTACCTCGTCCCCTGCTGGGCACCGCGGTCGACGAAGAAGGGCCCGGCGGTGTGGCCATACTGTCCAGCAACGCTCGGCGGAGAGGTGCGTCTGATGAAGTTCTTCTTGTCTTTCCTGAACTTATGGCGAGGATTCAGGAACTGTCTATGCATGTCGAAGCAAGAAAACTTGCGACCGGCCCGGATAGTTGGGCCCTGGAATTATCAACGTCAGGAAAATGTTCTTTCTTTGCATAATATGTCCGGGGGGGATATTGAGTGGAAAGACAAATACAGGCCAACAACTGTATTGGGCTGCCGTCATACCAAACACACTGAACCCATCCGTGCTGATGCCGACTCGAGGATGCCTCGGATCTGCCGCTTTGTCACCATGTAATTCATCAAACTTTTTCCACGCAACACCATCCGATGTGTGTACAATCATCAGATTCCCATCTGCATCTAGTTCGGTTCTTTTGCCCGTTTTGTGCCATGTCATCTGTCTGGCCGTCTCTTCGACCATGAAAAGACGTTGAAGTCTTGGTACGATTGGCATATACCGAAGAACACTAACGGGGATTTTGGTCTGTGTCTTCTCACCCATACCGTTGTCTACCACAACATACCTGGAAGACTTGAAAATGGGACAATAGTTCAAGTCTGCATAGTCAAGCCTAAACAAGACACATCCTTTCTCACAGGCATGTATCTTATCATAGGGCATCTTCAGTGCACGGAGGATTTTGTCCGACTGGTATAGGTTTGCAGGCATTACATGGCCTTTGGGTAGAAAGCGTCCAAATACTATCATCATTGCATCGTAGCATTCTCTGCCCAAGTTGAATTGAGCCTTCAGAGCCATTACTTGTGAGATGGCATTCAACTGACAAAGCTCAGTGTGCTCATGGAGCGGACGTTTTGAAGACTCCAACATTTCATTGAAGGCCTTTGCAGATTCCTCCATCTCCTCGTCCAAATCCCGAGCATCATCGAAGTCTTGCACCATGTTTTCCATCCCGGTACCATGCTCGTCGGTGCGACGACGATCCACCTCAGCTCGGTCACGTTGGGCAGACTCACCATGAAATGTCCACACCGTATAATCGGGTGTAAAACCACTCTTCTGCAGGTGTTTGCCCATTTCAGCCTCTGTCCTCTTTTCCCAATTGCCGCACCATAAACAGGGGCACCAGGTTTTCCTCTGGCCATTTGCAAATGCGGCTCGCACAAACCCCTTGGTTTTTGTGAACCATTCAGTGCTCCATTTGTTCTGACCAGTGTGACCGGTGTACATCCACGCACGATCACTCATCTTGACTTTCAGAGCTACTAGACACACAACAAATATATATATATATAATTCACCATGTATATATTCATCAGTTGATCTACTTTGTCATTACGTCCATGCAACCTACACTCTAATAGGTAATGATAGGTCCTAATCCCACCTGAGTATGTTTAGATTGGGTTCATTTTCCCATGCTATGCTCCGGATCCTACGCAAAATTTCGGCAACACCTCCCCGCTGTTCTCCTGATACACGTCTCTGCAATAAACAGAGAGGATGTGTACCCGGAGAACAACAGGGGAGGCAGTGACGAAATTTATGCGTCGGATCCGGAGCAAAGCATATGGGAAAACGAACCCAATCTAAACATACTCGGGCTGTCCATGGATAGCGTTGGACAATTCAAAAGAATCAAGGTTATAAATATGCAAATGCATGCATATTTATAACTATGACGCTTTCGAACGGGAGACACATATTGGTTACGCATACTGATGATTCAAGACACATATATAGCTAGCTATCAAGTTTCATCGGAATATATCAAATAATTAATGGGTGAGGAGGACATGTCATTTGTGCTCACCCACGAACGAAGGGGCAGAGCTCGTCAAACGCACGACGAGGTCGTCGAACACCAAACCTCGCAGCGATGAAACAACTGCACATTTAAAACTACCCGATCAACACAATTATATATGATGTTTTTCATAACAAAATCGAAAAATATATGACCTAACTAATAATTCACAAATATATGACCCCGTCGGCTTCTGGAAGGCCAAAGAACACCTTTTCGGGAGGTGTCGGGGGTCGGGGTGTCGTGTCGGTGTCGGGGTGCCGTGTCGGGGTCGGGGTCTCGGGGTCGGGGTGTCGGGACGGGGGGTGCCGGGTCGGGGTCGGGGTGCCGTGTCGGTGTCGGGGTCGGGGTGTCGGGTCAGGCTCGGGGTCGGGGTGTCAGGGTCGGGGTCGGGGTCTCGGGGTCGAGGTGTTGGGTCGGGGTGCCGGGTCGGGGTCGGGGTGCCGTGTCGGTGTCGGGGTCGGGGTGTCGGGTCAGGCTCGGGGTCGGGGTCTTGGGGTCGGGGTGTCGGGTCGGGGTCGGGGTCTCGGGGTCGGGGTGTCGGGTCAGGCTCGGGGTCGGGGTCTCGGGGTCGGGGTGTCGGGTCGGGGTGTAGGGTCGGGGTCGGGGTGCCGTGTCGGTGTCGGGGTAAGGGTGGGTGTGGTGTCAGGGTGTCGGTGTCGGGGTGTCGTGTCGGTGTCGGGGTCGGGGTCTCAGGGTCGGGGTGTCGGGTCGGGGTGCCGGGTCGGGGTCGGGGTGCCGTCTCGGTGTCGGGGTCGGGGTGTCGGGTCAGGCTCGGGGTCGGGGTGTCGGGGTCGGGGTCGGGGTGTCGGGGTCGGGGTCTAGGGGTCGGGGTGCCGTGTCGGGGTCGGGGTGCCGTGTCGGGTCGGGGTGCCGTGTCGGGTCGGGTTTTTTTTCCTTTTCTTCTTCTTCCTATTCTTCCTTTTCTTCCTTTTTTTCCTTCTTCTTCTTCTTCTTCTTCTTCCTCCTTTCCTTTTTCCTCTTCTTCTTCTCCTCCTCTCCTATTTTTTCTTCTTCTTCTTCCTCTTCTTCTTTTATCTTCTCCTCCTCCTCTTCTTCTTCCTTTCCTTTTTCCTCTTCTTCTTCTCCTCCTCTCCTCTTTTTCTCTTCTTCTTCTTCTTTCCTCAAACTAAACTAAACCTAAAACTAAACCTAAAACTAAACCTAAATCTAAAACTAAAACTAAAACTAAAACTAAATCTAAACTAAACTATAACTAAACCTAAAACTAAATCTAAACTAAAACTAAAAAGGAAAAAAACAGAAAAAACAGAAAAAGGAGGGGGGCTCACCTGGGGTAGTTCCAGTGGAGGCCGTCGCCGGTGGAGGAGGGGGGCGGGGCGGTGGAGGAGGTGGCCGGTGGAGGAGGTGGCCGGGGCGCGGGGGCGGCCTGGGGCGGCGGGGCGGCGGGGGGCCGGGGCGGCGGGGGGCCGGGGCGGGGGGGGGGGGGCGACGGGGCGGTGGGGCGACGGGGGGCCGGGGCGGTGGGGCGACGGGGCGGCGGGGGCGACGGGTGGTGGGGCGACGGTGCCGGGCGGCAGTGGCGACGGGGCGGGGGGCCGGTGGGGCGGCGGGGTGGTGGGGCGACCGGGCGGCGGCGGCGGCGGCGGTGGGGTGGGAAGTGGTGGCGGGGCGCGTCGGCGAGGAGAGAGCAGAGTAACGGGCGGGGGGGGGGGGGTGGTACGGGCCGTTAGGTACTGTCTTCTTTGCCGTCCGCCTCTCTTTGCCGTCCGCCCTTTTGCCTCTTTGCCGTCTGCTGGCAGACGACAAAGAGGTGGGCCGTTAAGTTTTTTCCAAACGGGCGGGGGGTGGGGGCCACCTCTCTCTTTGCCGTCTGCCAGCGGACGGCAAAGTCTTTGCCGTCCGCTGGCAGACGGCAAAGAGCTTCTTTGCCATCTGCCATTTCTTTGCCGTCTGCTTTTGGGTAGCTGATGGCAAAGAGCTTCTTTGCCGTCAGCTAGCAGACGGCAAAGAGCTGGCAAATGGCAAATTAGCTGATTCCAGTAGTGTATTGTTCAACCACCCGATTGTAACTTACCATTTGAAATTATGTGTGATGCTAGTGATTATGTCGTCAGTGTTGTTCTTGGACAAAGAGTTGATTAGAAATTAAATGTTATCGATTATGCTAGTAAAACTCTAGACAATGCTCAAAGAAATTATGCTATTACTGAGAAAGAATTTTTAGTAGTTGTGTTTGCATGTGACAAATTTAGATCTTACATAGTTGATTCTAAAGTAATTGTTCACACCGATCATGATGCTATTAAATATCTTATGAAAAATAAAGATGATAAACCTAGACTCATTAGGTGGGTTCTATTGCTACAAGAATTTTACTTGCATATTACTGATAGGAAGGGAGCTGAGAATCCTGTTGCTGATAACTTGTCTAGGTTGGAAAATATTCTTGATGACCCATCGCCTATTGATGATAGTTTTCCTGATGAACAACTAGCTATTATAAATGCTTCTCGTAATACTCCTTGGTATGCGGACTATGCTAATTATATCATTGCTAAATTTATACCACCTAGTTTTACATCCAACAAAAGAAAAGGTTCTTCTTTGACTTAAGACATTACTTCTGGGATGACCCACATCTTTATAAAGAAGGAGTGGATGGTATTATTAGACATTGTATACCTGAGCATGAACAAGAACAAATCCTACGGAAGTGTCATTCCAAGGCTTACGGAGAACACCACACTGGAGACAGAACCGCACATAAGGTATTACAATCTGGTTTTTATTGGCTTACTCTCTTCAAGGATGCTCATAAGTTTGTCTTAGCTTGTGATGAATGTCAAAGAATTGGTAATATTGGTAGACATCAATAAATGCCTATGAATTATTCACTTGTTATCGAACCATTTGATGTTTGGGAATTTGATTATATGGGACATTTTCCTTCCTCTAATGGGTATACACATATTTTAGTTGTTGTAGATTAAGTTACTAAGTGGGTAGAACTTATTCCATCTAGTAGTGCTGATCATAACACTTCTATTAAAATGCTTAAAGGAGTTATTTTCCCGAGGTTTGTAGTGCCTAGATATTTAATGATCGATGGTGGTTCACATTTTATTCATGGTGCATTCCGTAAACTGCTTGCTAAATATGATTTTAACCATAGAATTGCATCTCCTTATCATCCTCAATCTAGCGTTCAAGTTGAATTGAGCAATAGAAAAATAAAGTTACTTTTGCAAAAGATCGTCAATAGATCTAGAAAGAATTGGTCTAAGAAACTTGATGATGCATTATGGGCTTATAGAACAGCTTATAAGAATCCTATGGGTATGTCTCCGTATAAAATGGTTTATGAAAAGGCATGCCATTTAACTCTTGAGTTAGAACATAAAGCATATTGGGCAATCAAAGAACTTAATTATTATTTTAAACTTTCCGGTGAGAAGAGGCTATTTGATATTAGCTTGTTAGATGAATGGAGAACCCAAGCTTATGAAAATGCCAAATTGTTTAAAGAAAAAGTTAAAAGATGGCATGATAAAAGAATTCAAAAATGGGAATTCAAAGTGGGTGAGTATGTTCTATTGTACAATTCTTGTTTCGGATTTTTTGCAGGAAAACTTCTCTCTAAGTGGGAATGACTGTATATCATCGAAGAAGTTTATCATTCTGGAGCTATTAAGATCAACAACTCTGAAGGCACTAATCCGAAGATGGTCAATGGACAAAGAATTAAACACTATATCTCAAGTACACCCATTAGTGTTGAAACTAACATTTTCAAACTATGACACCAGAGGAACACATAAGAGCGACTGTCGGTGTCAAAACCGGCAGATCTCGGGTAGGGGGTCCCGAACTGTGCGCCTAAGGTCGATGGTAACAGGAGACAGGGGACACAATATTTACCCAGGTTTGGGCCCTCTCTATGGAGGTAATACCCTACTTCCTACTTGATTGATCTTGATGAATATGAGTATTACAAGAGTTGATCTACCACGAGATCGTAATGGCTAAAACCCTAGAAGTCTAGCATGTATGACTATGATTTTTTCTTATCCTCCCCCTGCTACCTCTTGAGCACTACGTTAGTTTTCCCTTGAAGAGGAAAGGGTCATGCAGTAAAGTAGTGTAAGTATTTCCCTCGGTTTTTGAGAACCAAGGTATCAATCCAGTAGGAGACCACGCTCAAGTCCCACACACCTACACAAACAAATAAGAACCTTGCAACCAACGCGATAAAGGGGTTGTCAATCCCTTCACGGCCACTTGCAAAAGTGAGATCTAATAGAGATGATAAGATAATATTTTTGGTATTTTTATGATAAAGACTAAAAGTAAAGAAAGCAAAATAAACGGTAACAGAAATAGCTTGTTGACGGGAGATTAATATGATGGAAAATAGACCCGGGGCCATAGGTTTCACTAGTGGCTTCTCTCAAGATGGCATAAGTATTACGGTGGGTAAACGAATTACTATCGAGCAATTGATAGAATTGAGCATAGTTATGAGAATATCTAGGTATGATCATGTATATAGGCATCACGTCCGTGACAAGTAGACCGACTCCTGCCTGCATCTACTACTATTACTCCACACATCGACCGCTATCCAGCATGCATCTAGAGTATTAAGTTCATAAGAACGGAGTAATGCTTTAAGCAAGATGACATGATGTAGAGGGATAAACTCATGCAATATGATATAAACCCCATCTTTTTATCCTCGATGGCAACAATACAATATGTGTCGTTTCCCCTACTGTCACTGGGATCGAGCACCACAAGATTGAACCCAAAGCTAAGCACTTCTCCCATTGCAAGAAAGATCAATCTAGTAGGCCAAACCAAACTGATAATTCAAAGAGACTTGCAAAGATAACCAATCATACATAAAATAATTCAGAGGAGATTCAAATATTGTTCATAGATAATCTTGATCATAAACCCACAATTCATCGGATCTCGACAAACACACCGCAAAAGAAGATTACATCGAATAGATCTCCAGGAGAATCGAGGAGAACTTTGTATTGAGATCCAAAAAGAGAGAAGAAGCCATCTAGCTAATAACTATGGACCCGAAGGTCTGAGGTAAACAACTCACACATCATCAGAGAGGCTATGGTGTTGATGTAGAAGCCCTCCGTGATCGATGCCCCCTCCGGCGGAGCGCCGGAAGAGGCCCCAAGATGGGATCTCACGGGTACAGAAGGTTGCGGCGGTGGAAATAGGGTTTTTGCTCCGTATATGATGTTTTCAGGGTACGTAGGTATATATAGGAGGAAGAAGTAGGTAGGTGGAGCTACGAGGGGCCCACAAGGGTGGAGGGCGCGCCTAGGGGGGTAGGCGCGCCCCCTGCCTCGTGGCTTCCTCATTGATTGCTTGACGTCCACTCCAGGTCCTCTGGATCACGTTTGTTCCGAAAATCACGTTCCCGAAGGTTTCATTCCGTTTGGACTCCGTTTGATATCCTTTTCCTTCGAAACACTGGAATAGGCAAAAAAACAGCAATTTGGGCTGGGCCTCCGGTTAATAGGTTAGTCCCAAAAATAATATAAAAGTGTATAATAAAGCCCATTAAACATCCAAAATAGAATATATAATAGCATGGAAGAATCAAAATTATAGATACGTTGGAGACGTATCACCCCCCTCTACGGACTAAGCCCTCCGGTTTATATAGACACTGGTGGGGACTAGGGTTGTACAAAGTTGGTTACAGAGAAAGGAATCTTCATATTTGGTCGCCAAGCTTGCCTTCCACACTAAGGAGAGTCCCATCCGGACACGGGAGAGAGTCTTCGGTCTTCGTATCTTCACGGCCCATCAGTCTGACCCATTTATAACAGGTCGGACGCCCGAGGACCCCTTAATCCAGGACTCCCTCAGTAGCCCCCGAACCAGGCTTCAATGACGATGTGTCCAGCGCACAGATTGTCTTCGGCATTGCAAGGCGGGTTCTTCCTCCGATGACTTTCAAAGAGATGTATTCGGCACTGCATTTAATGTTATGCCCCTCGGCTTTTGTGCGTCAACAACTTCAGCTTCCACGTGTCGAGCGAATGCGAAAGGTCAGGGTATTTTTGCACATAACACCCCGACCATGTAAGAACAGTGTCTATTTAACGGGATTGGATCTCAGATCCGTTCCACATCACGCAAAAACTCCTCAGAGTTTGCTAGGAAAAACCATTCCAACATGGCCAGCGCTCCCAGCTCTTCCTCCCGTCCCCATGGCCCAGAAAAAGGCAATTGGGAGAGATGTTCTGTTTCTCACGGTCAGTTGGTGAAGCTGCAAACACAGGGATTACTTCCCCCTGCGGATCTAGTCCCCGCTCGAGCAGGATTGAATTCCTTCAACGGTGGGGCTCAGGCTGAGAATTTCCCCAATCCATCCAGGGGAGCGAGTGTGCTTCGTCTCCTACTTGCTAAGAGGTGTCGGATTTCCAATCCATCCGTTCCTCCGAGGGCTTCTGGAGTATTATGGCCTTCAACTGCACAACTTTACTCTGGCCTCCATCCTGCACATCGCGGGCTACGTTGCTCTTTGCGAGCTATTCCTGGGCTGCGAGGCCCATTTTGATTTGTGGAGGAAGCTATTCTGCCTCGTCCCTCGCAATCAAGATGGATCAATATTTGAAGTGGGCGGAGCCGAAGTATGGCGCATCGCCGGGACCGGATACCTGTCCGGCACACCGAAGAAGGCATCCGAAGAGTGGCCTTCTGAATGGTTCTATATCGAGGACGTCGCCCTTCCTGACCCAGTTCGAATGGGTCTTCCCGAATTTACAAGGGTTCCGTTGAAGAAACGCCACAGCTGGCGCCCTCGGAGCCTCGAGGAGGAAGATAGCACGGAAGTCCGTCAACTGATGAGCAAGATAAAGACGCTTGCCTAGTCCGGATTATCAATAGTCGAGGTAATGGCGACTTCCATAGTGCGAGGGGTTCAGCCACTCCAATACAGAGGGCTTCCTATATGGTACTACAATGGGGAAGATGACGCCTCCCGTTGCGGTCGAAAAGGTCCGGACACTCCCGCCGCTTTGGCCAAGATATTGGCCGAACTATTCAAAGGGGAGGAAGAGGAATTCCTTCGCATCAAGCACCGGGATGGATTTTCCATGTACAACCCTCCTAGCTGGGTGAGTTCCAATCCCATTATTCCATTCAATCCACTCCCTGAGTCACTTTTAATGAACATTACTCTATCCATTCGTAATAGGAATGGCAAAAAACCACCAAGGGGCTACACTGCCCCGCCCCACAGCCAGAGAACCATAACTGAGACCTTGACCCCGGGTTCGAAGAGGATCCGGACATATATGTGGAGCTCGAGGATGGGGTGTTCTACCAGGCGAGCTATGACGGCACGGAAGTGGCCATCACCGCCGACTATCTCGGTCTTCTCCCCACCTCGCACGTAAGTAATCACGAGATATATCCTCTAAAAGATCCTCCTCATTCTGCCTCACCCACCGCACTGTCTTATGCTCCAAAGGGGAGACGCTCGGCGCGTCATGCTACACCAGAGGCAACTCCAAAGAGAGCGGCGCCCACGCCGGGCAAGCCTTCAAAGAGGAAGGCAAACGAAGATACGACCGAGCCTTCATCGAAGAGGTATGGCTTTGTAAATATGCCCTTTGGCAGTCACATCCAACTGTGACATTATCCGCTGTGTCTTATCAGGAAAAGCGTTCGCCGGACTATGTCCGGGAATCTTATCGGCCGCGTCTCCACAAGTCAGGTTCCCGACCCTGCTTTAAAGGCAAGGGCTGATACGGGAGTGATGCCGCATTGTCCTTCGGCAGAGGAGTCGGATGATGTATCTGTCACAAACTCGGAAGTGGAGAGCGCCATGAATCATCGGCGCCGGAGAGCCGTTCTACGCGACCCCGGCTTTACGAACGAGGCATTCAATGCCTTCAGCTCGGCTGATGCATATATCCAAGCTGCTCGAGACGGGCTTGCCTGAGCCACAAACCAACATGTAAAAGATATACGGGTAAGTTTATTATACAAAACTGATAATTGTATACCAGTAGCCCCTGAGACTTGAAGAAGTTGATACAACTGATTTAAGGATCATTGTATAACCAGGTGTTGTCAGAGAAAAACAACCTGTTGTCTCAGGAACTAGAAAAGTGTCAGACCCAGCTAACTGCTGCTACCGCCGAACTGGAGAAATCCAAGAAGGCATCACCTGGTAATGTTCCCCTCCATCGAGAAAACATAATTATATACCGGCAATGCTAACACTGTTGCTCATCTTATGGCAGGATCGTCAGATCAACTGCAGGAGCAACTGAAAGCCGCCCAAGCGGAAGAACACGAAGCCAAAAGACTGCTGGTTGCGGGCGAACGTGTGCTGACACGAGTCAGAGATGAGAAAAACAAGCTGTAGGATGCCCACACCCAGCTGGGCGAAGAACTGAAAGATGTACGGGCCCAGCTGGCTGATTCCGTGAAGGAAAATAAGAGGCTGCGCGGCGGCATATTTGGTATGTGGTCGCACTTACCTCCGTGTAGTTCGGAGATGAAAGGGACTAACAGAATTATATCTGTAGGTATGTTGACCGGCCGTCCCGAAGAGGAGATGTCCGGAATCTCGGGCGATCTGCTACAAGAGATGTCGCAAATGCACGAGCAAGCTCGGCAGGCGATGCGAAGTATTGCCAAGGCTTTATGGCCATCCGCCTCCCCTCCAGGAAGGATGGAGGAGCTTATACAGCTATTCAAGGGAGCGTGGCGACGCTTCCGATTATGGAAGATATCGGCCTGCCGAGAAGGTGCACGAGAAGCCTGGGCCATGGTGAAAACACGGTATACTAAGCTTGATCCAAATCATATAGCCCGGGTCGGACCTCTAGGGTCAGATGGGAAAGAAATTCCCGTGAATTTGGTATATGACCAAGTAGAAGTAGCAGCCAGATATTCCGAACAGGATTGTAAGTTAGACAGCCTGTTAGACAGTATAGAGGAGGAAATTTATGAGTCTAAGTGACTATGTACTTTCCTTGACGTATTTGTCCCTAGCCGGATTGTAAAACGATTGTCATGGCAGACCTTTTCGCTTCGACCTCTGGACCCGAAGGTGCAGAGTGTTTCCGAATACCTGAGCGGCAAAATATATCGGGGTATGCGTGGAAACCAGGCGTAGGGGTCATAGTTGATTGAACAGACAAGTTTTCTCTGGCTAGCTATGTTATATTACATTGTGATTGTAAGAAACATCTTCCAGAGAGAATAGTTCCGTTAAGGGTTCCTTTCCCTGGGTGTACATGCGTTAATGTGCATGTGCGAACTGTGATTGAAAAAATCACAGTATATTCAACATCTGGGGATTCATATTTAAAGAATGTAAAAACATCTTTAGTTCACCGACCGAATATTCCCTTAAGAATGCTAGCTTTCGGCTTCACCCAGTCTGAGGTACACATCCGGATGACCCGGCAGTAACAATCGCCAGAGGTGCTCCCTTTATGCCCTAGCTGAACTAACGGGAACGTAGGGCATAAGCACAGGAGCCAGGCAACCCAGCTTGGCCAAAACTGAAGTCAATCGATGCATATAATGGTGAAGAAAAGGTACATATGGGGAAAACGCGCATATGTGATGAGCTTGATGCTCGAAAAATAACAATAATAAGCTTCTGTCAAAGAAGCCCCAGGTATAATGGACGTACATATTTGAGGTTGTGTATGTCACAGGTGCATGGTTTAGTCGCACGAAAAGCTTTAAGGATAAAAAAGGAAAAAGCGAAAAGAGAGGAAAAAGCAATGGGAACAATAGGGACAAGGAGACGAACAAAGAGTTCGGCGCTAGGCATAGAATCTTCGGAGTCTGGCCGCGTTCCAGGGGTTCGGCTCTAGGCGATTGTCTGACGCATCACGCAAGCGGTACGCTCCTCCGGTGAGAACCTCGTCAATGATGAAGGGACCCTCCCACTTGGGCTTGAGTTTGTCCTTTTTCTTCTCCGGCAGGCGTAGAACAAGTTTGCCAACATTATAAGTCTTGGCCCGCACTTCTCTGCTTTGATACCTGCGAGCCTGCTGTTGATAAAATGTGTAACGGGCTTTTGCAACCTCTCGCTCCTCCTCCAGGGCATCTAAGTTGTCCTGCCGATCAAGCTCGGCCTCTCTCTCTCTTCGTACATGCGCACTCGAGGTGAGTCATGAATAATGTCGTAGGGTAACACAACCTCTGCGCCGTACACCATGAAGAAAGGTGTATATCCGGTAGTGCGATTGGGCGTGTCTGCAGCCCCCAGAGTACGGAGTCGAGCTCCTCAACCCAGTGCTTGTCTGATTCTTTCAAAGACCACACCAGTCTAGGCTTGATGCCGCTCATAATAAGACCATTGGCGCGTTCGACTTGATCGTTTGTTTGCGGGTGATAGATGGAGGCATAATCGAGCTTAATGCCCAGATTAGCGCACCAGTTTTTCACCTCATCGGCTGTGAAATTGGAGCCGTTATCGGTGATGATGCTGTGTGGGACACCATAACGGTGTACAACGCCGGATATAAAGTCTATGACTGGTCCGGCTTCGACCGTTTTAACTGGTTTGGCCTCTATCCACTTGGTGAATTTATCCACCATGACCAGCAGATATTTTTTCTTATGGCTTCCTCCTTTAAGGGGTCCAACCATATCAAGCCCCCAAACCGCAAAAGGCCAAGTTATGGGGATTGTTTGCAGAGCGGTGGGTGGCATATGGCTCTGGTTGGCGAAAAGCTGGCATCCGACGCAACGTTGGACAAGGTCCTGTGCGTCTGCTCGGGCCGTCGGCCAATAGAAACCTGTACGAAAAGCCTTGCTTACAAGGGCCCGAGCCGCGGCGTGGTGACCACCGAGACCGGCATGAATTTCAGCCAAGAGCTGCCGCCCCTCTTCCTCGGAGATACATCTTTGGAGTACTCCGGTAGTGCTTTTCTTGTAGACTTCTCCATCGTGAACCTTGTAGGCTTTAGAGCGCCGGACAATGCGGCGAGCCTCATTCTGATCCTCAGGGAGTTCTCGCCTGTTAAGGTAGGCCAAGAAGGGTTCGGTCCATGGGGCAATGACTGCCATTATGAGATGGGCCGACGGTGTTATTTCGGTGGCTGAGCCCCCGATGATATCGGTGTGTTCGGCATCTGAGGTTATAATCGGGTCCGGACTATTGTTGCCGCTCTCCCCTTGCCACACCACGGACGGCTTGAAAAGCCTTTCCAGAAAGATGTTAGGTGGGACGGGGTCGCGCTTGGCGCCGGTGCGAGCAAGGACGTCCGCCGCTTGATTACTTTCTCGAGCCACATGATGAAACTCGAGCCCCTCGAAATGGGCCGAGATTTTAAGAACGACGTTGCGGTAAGCCACCATTTTCAGATCTTTGGCATTGAAATCTCCATTTATTTGTGATATTGCGAGGTTTGAGTCCCCGCGCACTTCCAGGCATTGTATGCCCATGGAGACAGCCATCCGAAGCCCATGCAACAAGGCCTCATATTCGACGCATTGTTGGAGTCTGTGTATAATATTTGGAGTACGTACTGAACTACGTCTCCAGTGGGGGACGTTAGGACAATTCCCGCCCCTAACCATGCCAGCATTTTGGAACCATCGAAGTACATAACCCAATTGGAACACATGCCGTACTCTTTAGGGAGTTTGGCCTCTGTCCATTCGGTGATGAAGTCAGCCAGTACTTGGGATTTAATGGCGCGGCGTGGTTTGTATGTTATGTCGAATGGAAGGAGCTCAATGGCCCGCTTAGCAATCCGGCCCATGGCATCGCGGTTGTTTATTATGTCGTTGAGTGGTACCTCGAAAGCCACCGTAGTCGAGCACTCTTGAAAGTAGTGTCGCAGCTTCCGGGATGCCATGAAGACCGTGTATGCTAACTTTTGGTAATGAGGGTATCGAGATTTGCATGGTGTGAGGACAGTGGATACGTAGTATACCGATTTCTGGAGCGGGAATTTGTGTCTGTCCTGCTCTCACTCGACGACAAGCATGACGCTCACCACCTGGTGTGTTGCCGATATGTATAATAACATGGGTTAGCCGATGTTCGGCGCGGCCAGGATTGGGTTGCTTGCTAAGGGCCTTTATTTCCTCTAGTCCGGCCGTTGCCGCGTCCGTCCACTCGAAGTGGTCGGTGCGTCGGAGAAGGCGATAGAGTGGCAATGCTTTTTCTCCCAATCTGGAGATAAAGTGGCTTAAAGCTGCCATGCATCCCGCGAGTTTTTGGACCTGTTTAAGGTCTGTTGGCGTAGACAATTGTGACAAAGCTCGGATTTTGGCTGGATTTGCCTCAATTCCTCTATTGGAAACGATGAAGCCCGGCAGTTTTCCGACGGGGATGCTGAAAACACACTTTTCCGGGTTGAGCTTGATGTGATAAGTACGGAGGTTGTCGAATGTAAGACGTAAATCATCTATCAGTGACTCAACGTGTCTGGTTTTGATGACGACGTCATCCACATATGCTTCAACTGTCTTGCCGATCTGTTTCTCCAGGCATGTTTGAATCATGCGTTGGTAGGTGGCGCCAGTGTTTTTGAGCCCGAAAGGCATAGTGTTGAAGCAGAAAGGCCCATATGGGGTAATGAATGCCGTTGCGGCTTGATCGGACTCCTTCATCTTGATTTGATGGTATCTGGAGTACGCGTCGAGGAAACACAGTGAGTCGTGTCCTGCGGTTGCGTCAATAATCTGATCGATGCGAGGGAGGGGGAAGGGATCCTTAGGGCAAGCCTTGTCGAGGTCTTTGAAATCGACGCATAGGCGCTAGGATTTATCCTTCTTTGGTACCATCACAAGGTTTGCTAGCCAGTCCGGGTGTTTTATTTCTCTGATGAATCCGGCTTCGAGTAACTTGGCTAGCTCCTCTCCCATAGCTTGTCGTTTGGGTTCGGAAAAACGCCATAGTGTTTGTTTGACCAGTTTATATCCCTTTAAGATATTGAGGCTGTATTCGGCCAACCTGCGTGGGATTCCTGGCATGTCAGAAGGGTGTCAGACGAATATGTCCCAGTTCTCATGCAGGAACTCTCGTAGCGCGGGATCGACCGTTGGGTCGAGTGTGCCCCGATGGATGCTGTCTTCTTGGGGTCCGTCGGGTGGACTTGAAATTTGACTATTTCATCTGCTGGTTTAAAGGAGGTGGATTTGGGTCGTTTGTCCAGGATTACATCATCCCTATCCACAGTGGAGCGTAGCGCGGTCAGCTCTTCGGCCGTGAGGGCTTCAGACAATGCCTCGAGGGCCAGTGATGCAGTTTTATTTTCGGCACGCAGTGCTATGTCCGGATCACTGGCAAGAGTGATGGTGCCGTTGGGCCCGGGCATCTTGAGCTTCATATACTCGTAATGAGGTATAGCTTGGAAGCGTGTGAATGCGTCTCGCCCCAGTAGGGCGTGGTATCCGCTATTGAAAGGGGCCACTTGAAGGTTATCTCTTCGGACCGATAATTCTCCGGTGTGCCGAATACCACGTCGAGCGTGATTTTTCCCGCGCATCGCGCCTCCTGACTGGGTATGATTCCCCGGAAGGTCGTGCTACTTTGCTCAATGCGGCTCCTATCTATTTCCATTTTTATGAGTGTGTCCTCGTAGATGAGGTTTAGTCCGCTGCCGCCATCCATGAGCACTTTGGTGAGCCGGAAGCCGTCCACGATTGGACTGAGGACCAAGGCGGCTGGTGCCCGGACTGTCCTGAATTTTGGTTCGTCATCGGCATTGAAAGTTATGGCCGTGTCGTTCCAGGGGTTTATTGCTGCGACTTGGCAGACTTCGGCGAGGTCGCGGAGTGCCCTTTTGCGCTGATTTCTTGAAGCAAAGGTCTCTAAGATCGTCAATACTCTGAGGTCGTCGTCTTCCGAGGGGTGTTGTTCTGGGGTATTTTTGGTGAGGAGATCTTCGCCGCTCTTGGCCACTTGCCGGAGTATCCAACATGCTCTAAGGCTGTGGGTTGGTGTGGTATCTGGTGTTGCATGTATTTTGCATGGCCTATCGAGCCATCCCTCCAGAACAGTTCCACGCCCCATAATGGGCTTTGATTTCTTTACTATTGGGTCAGGTGCCCCACGAGGGTGCGTCCTTTTTGCCCGGACGAGGGGCTGAGTGGAAACCGGTGGTTCCCAACGAGCTGCCTGAGTTTTCCAGGCGCTTTCCATTGGGTAGTACTTCTATACTATGGCTGCCAAGTCAGCGAAGTGTAATACGCGATGGCGGTTGATGGCGTTGAGGATTCCTTCGTCCGTGCAATTGTTGCAGAATACTGAGATTGCGTCTTCATCGCGGCAATCTTTAATCTTGTCTTTGACAAGGAGGAATCTGGCCCAGAAGTGATGGACCGTTTCCTGAGACTGCTGTCGTATGTACATGAGATCGCGTATAGCTGGGTGGGTGGGTGGTTTTAAATCTGAACCCTGACCCGATTTGGGATCCAGAGTTTGTAAATCTTCCGAACTTAATGGTTCAGACTCCGGGATATCAACTGATGTTTTAGGCCCGTCGTCCGATCTAGGTTCGGAGGGCAGGGCACGTTGTTCCGCGGACAAGTATCCGGATCCTCGAGCTTAGAAATACGAACATAGTTCATCCTTAATATAGAGGAAGAGTTATTGCCTTGCTCCTCCACTACCGCTATCTGATGGGTGATCGGTGGAGATTTGATTTCTCTCTGGTCAGGTTTAAGCCCGATCCGATCGTAGTCTGTAGCGACCCCAAGGCGGCGATGCGATCTAGGAGTTCGTTTAAAGATGACAACTCCATCGGATCCATCTGTTTGGAGTATTCGGAGTCAACGTGGAGACGATTTTTGATGACTCGAGAGGTCATCGTCGGCTTAACGGCCGAACAGGCGGTCATGGTAAAGCCGCCAAGTCGGAGGGTTTGGCCCGGAGCCAGGGCTCCTCCGGAGGTGATATTGTCCTTGACAACAAGGCGAGCCATCAATCCTATCTTCGACGTCACAGCGGAACTCTCAATGAAAGCACCAATGTCGGTGTCAAAACCGGCGGATCTCGGGTAGGGGGTCCCGAACTGTGCGTCTAAGGTCGATGGTAACAGGAGACAGGGGACACAATGTTTACCCAGGTTCGGGCCCTCTCCATGGAGGTAATACCCTACTTCCTACTTGATTGATCTTGATGAATATGAGTATTACAAGAGTTGATCTACCACGAGATCGTAAAGGCTAAAACCCTAGAAGTCTAGCCTGTATGACTATGATTTTTCTTATCCTCCCCCCTCTACGGACTAAGCCCTCCAGTTTATATAGACACCGGAGGGGACTAGGGTTGTACAAAGTCGGTTATAGAGAAAGGAATCTTCATATTTGGTCGCCAAGCTTGCCTTCCACGCCAAGGAGAGTCCCATCCGGACACGGGAGAGAGTCTTCGGTCTTCGTATCTTTACGGCCCATCAGTCCGGCCCATGTATAACAGGTCGGACGCCCGAGGACCCCTTAATCCAGGACTCCCTCAGTGACCTTCCAGAATACTCCAGAACCCTGAAAAGGAATAGGTATGTGATACGGTAAGTAAACCGACTTCAAAAATCCCATAAAAATGCTTTCTGTAGTTTTGGAATATTAGAAAAAAATACCAAAATAAGAAACAACCGAGGGGTCCCACAAGGTGCACACGAGGCACCAGGGCACGCCCACCCCCTGGGCGCACCCTGGTGGCTCATGGGCACCTCGTGAGCCTTCCTGACTCCATTTTCTACTTGAATACTTGTTTTGCAAGAAAAAACTTTATATATATACGCCCGGACGTTTTGACCACCGTATTGCAGATATATCCTCTATTCTGCTGTTTTCTGTCAGATCCCCCAAGCCAGGCATGATGTCTTCTTCCTCCTCCAACAACGTGGAAGACGATGCTTGGTTGCTTCAGATGGAATTAAGGAGAGAGGAAACTGAGGAGGTCGCCATGGAAGAAGACGAAGGTGACTCGCTCGGAGTCCACCCTCCGGCTTCGGAGAGGGGCACGTTGGCTAGCATCTCCAGTACTCTGAACCCCCATCAAGCCATGAGGCTGATGAACGACCAAGGGAATCATGAAGTGCAAGGAGGGTTGCCCCCTAGGAGGCCCTTACACAGGTTACATCAGAACAACTTTCATAATTTGGTTCACAACTATGGGGTTGAAAATACTCCTCGTATGCACATACCATCACTACAAAAAAAATACACTTCCGTGGTGATACGTGTTTGTCACAGTAGGTGAAGTTTTCTGTCATGCATGTACATCCATGACGATTTTATGACAGAATCAAGATAGTCATACCTGTGCTGTCGTAGAAGTGTTCCATGACATTACCAAAATTATCATCACGGAAGTGTCCACTTCCATGACGATAAATGCCGCGTCATGGAAGTGCTTTCGTCAAGGGTGACCGACACGTGGCATCCACCGTAACGGGTCGCCGTTAAGCTATCGGGTCCGGTTTTGGATATGATAACCCACTAACAGCCACGACCAATGCCGATTTTCCACATGTAAAATTCTCATTGGTCGACGGAACCACGTGTCAGCTCCGCGTTGGCACAGGTGTCACTCGTCCAATGGGTGAGATGCGCCTATGATATGTTGACACGTGGACCGGCCCAAAAGTGGCCCATAAAGATTAAACGGGCCGGCCCAACTAAAGGCCCACAAGATTTGGTGGACCATAATGGGCCAGCCCAGCTAAAGGCCCACAAGATTTTGCGGACCATAATGGGCCGGCCCAGCTAAAGGCCCACAAGATTTTGCAGACCATAATGGGACGGCCCAGCTAAAGGCCCACAAGATTTTGAGGACACTAGTGGGCTGGCCCGTTAACAGGCTTCCATGTTTTGGGCCAAATGCCGGCCCATATTTGATCCGGTCCATTAACAGCCTGCCACGTTCCGGGCCTAATAAAGGCCCATATAAGATCCAGCCCGTTAATAGCCTACCACGTTCTGGGCCATATTACGGCCCAGATCAGATCCGACCCTTTAAGAGGCTTTGGGCTAAATTATGGCCCATATCAGATTCGGCCCGTCAACTAGACGCTATGCTTTTGGGCCCACTTGAGGCCCGGTCAGGATTTCTGTTTGCTGAAGGCCCATTTAGTAATATGGCATGATATTAGTTTCGTCCTGTTAAAGGCCCGTTTAACATTTCAGCCACATATTTATTTCGGCTTGTTAAAAGCCCGTCATATAGTTGGGCCTAACTATGGCCCGCTTTGCATCCGGCCTGCTCACAGCCGATAATCTGATTGGGCCAAACAAGGACCGAGACAATTTTGGCCTATTAACGGCCCGTGATGTGATCGGCACAATCATGGGCCGGGGTCTATTTCGGCCTGCTATCGAGCCGTGAGCTGTTCGGCATGTTTCAGGCCCAACCTACTTTTCAGCCTACTAAAAGCCCATTGAATTTTCTTGCGAAAATAGGGCCGGCGGTTTACTCGGCCTATTAAAGGTCCGAAACTACTAGTGGGCCAGTTTACATTTAGGCATGTTAACAGACCAAGATGACTGGGCCCATGATGCGGATCATACATAGTGATTTGCATGACGGCCCGATTATGTACCGTAATTTTACGGTTTGGCCGGTTTACTGCGAAGATAGGATATATATACAGTAAAATAACTGCAGCACCGTGAATAAGAAAAAACCTAGACTATACAATAAAGAAATTACGGCATATTACATCCACTGGGCATTGAAGTTTGCCACTATGATAATAAAGCACAAGCAGACATCAGATTACATACACTGGGCATCAAAGATCGCCACCAGTGCAAATAAACAGCCGACAAAATAATATACAAAACCGACAACACTTCAATAGAGTTCAAAAAAGGTTAGCCCTGCTCGGGAGCTGCAGCGCAAGCAGCTGAGCAAGCTGATGAGACTGCACTTGTTTGACGCTTATATCCTCCTCACTCTGAAAGAGAAACAAGCAGACAGATGACAGGTTTGGCACATATAAGTATCAGTGCTGAGAATTCATCACATTTCTTATTGACGAATAAAGTGACACCGTTTAAAATAGAATTAACACAATATGGTATTGTTCAGGTCAGGACATGGTAGGAAATGACATTGTGAAGGAGTTGGCAGGTTCACGACACCACTAGATTACAGATCAAGAACTCATAAGTATCAATGGTTAGTGTGCTGTCAATTTATCCCATTTTAGATTGGCAAATAAAGAGACGGTTTAAATAATAGTAGAATGATATGACATTGTCCATAGTTAAGACATTGTAGAATATGACATTGCAACATATTTTCTCCGCTCCAGGTATTTTGGGGGGTGTCACACTTGCAAGGCGGCCCGCTGCCTGGGCCGCCGAGCCCCCCTCAACCACCCTGACTGCCGCCCATGCATGACATCCGCGTTCTCGTCCTATCGCTACACTTGTCACTAAACATCATCGGATGGAAGTGCATTTTTGGCTGGAGTTTGAGATTTGAAATGGAGGAGGATAAGGGAGAACGAGGACGGGAACCCTAAATCGACCCGGCGCTGGTATATATCCCGGATTTGGCTGCGGTTTACATGCCGCTGATGTCGCTTGAACTACGTCGGTATTCCCCCAAAGAGGAAGGGATGATGCAGCACAGTTATGGTAGGTATTTCCCTCAGTTGCGAAACCAAGGTATCAATCCAGTAGGAGAACCAAGCAACACTATGTAAACGGTACCTGCACACAAAGAACAAATACTTGCAACCCGACGCTTACAAAGGGGTTGTCAATCCCTTTTCAGGTAACGGCGCCAGAAATTGTCAAGTTGACGGAATAAAAATTGTGATAGATTGGATAAAGAGATCTCGATAAAATGCGAAATAAAATATGCAAATAAAAAGTACAGCAAGGTATTTTTGGGTTTTTGGAATAATAGATCTGAAAATAAAAATGGCAAATAATAGATCGGAAAGCAAATATGATGAAGAATAGACCCCGGGGCCATAGATTTCAATAGTTGTTTCTCTCAAGAAAATAGCATACGGTGGGTAAACAAATTACTGTTGGGCAATTGATAGAACTTCAAATAATCATGACGATATCCAGGCAATGGTCAATATATAGGCATCACGTCCAAGATTAGTACACCGACTCCTGCCTGCATCTACTACTATTACTCCACACATCGACCGCTATTCAGCATGCAACTAGTGTATTAAGTTCATGGAAAAACAGAGTAATGCAGTAAGAACGATGACAAGATGTAGACAAGATCTATTCATGTAGTAATAGACCCCATCTTGTGTTCCTTAATAGCAACGATCAATACATGTCTGGCTGCCCCTTCTGTCACTGGGAAAGAACACCGCACGACCGAACCCATCACAAAGCACCTCTTCCCATGGCAAGAAAAAATCGATCTAGTTGGCCTAACTAAACCAAAGATTCGAAGAAGAAATACTAGGCTATAAATAATCATGCATATAAGAGATCAAAAGAATACTCAAATAACTTTCATGGATAAAATAGATCTGATCACTGGTACGTGTCGGTGCTATACAAACGGTTTTTAACCCCTTTCTGCGACGGCATTTGGAACCGTCGCCAAGTGAGTGTGGGCGATAGGGGGGGTCCTTCCCACACGACCCAGAAATCGTCGGAGATAGGCCCTACTGGGACACAGGCTGGGGCAAAATGAGCTCGTGTGCGATCGTGCGAGGCATCAAAACCCAATCATTTCCGTTCGTATGTACATTCCACACGATGAATCCCAGAAAAACATTTCCGTTCGTATGTATATCACACACAGTCAATCCAAGGAATACGTTTCCGTTCTTATGTAAATCCCACACAGTCAATCCAGGGAAAACGTTTCCGTTCGTATGTAAATCACACATAGTCAATCCAAGGAATACGTTTCCGTTCTTATGTACATCCCACACAGTCAATCTAGGGAAAACGTTTCCGTTCGTATGTACATCCCACACAGTTTTATGTGTAGGCTCGTGTGTGAAAGGTGTAACTATCACACACGCTCTGCCTTGGTTAACTGTTTGCTTTTATCAACTACATCACACACGATTTGATGAAGAAAACTGTGTGGCATTGGGCTATCCATCACAAGCGCTTTTACTGCTAGAACCGTTTGCAAAGTTCCATCACACATTTAGCAGGTTTATTAGTTTACAATTAATAATTCCAGTATTACGCAAATTCACATTTCATATCGAACAACGGTTTGCCAATTTCATATCAGGCACATAAATATATTTTAACATCACAATACGATAGCTACGTGAAAACAACGCAGTATAACATACAGCTAGTTCAACTTCATAAGAACAATCTTAGAACAATATATTCATTTCCCTAATCAAGATCATCTAGGCTCGTCTTATCCACCTCTGCTTTCAGTTCAGTAAGAACCTGTTTTGCACTGGCCAACTGGGAAAGTGCCTCCTCCTTCGCCAACACCATCTTAGCAAAGTCTGATTAAAAAAATCTGAGCTCATTCTCCACCTTCCTCTTTTTATCCCGCATCTTCAAATATTCTTCAGCGTTGACAACACTTTCTCTAAGCCTACCTCTGTTCTCTTCCTCATACATGCTCCAGAGCTTTGCTAGGCACATCTTCAAAGGCTATAGCCACTCTTGATCAACCCACTCCAAGTAAGAACACTTCAGAGCATCCTATAATATTTAAAACTAGATTAGTAACAATTGTAGGGGAAATGGGTTTATAGCAACATACAAAATCACCAATGCTTATTTTGAAAAACTGAAGAAACATGCTAATTATGAAATATCTTCTCAAAAAGGTCAATGTGCAAATGAATTAATTGCCACTGAGACAACAACCAAATTCTAAAACATCAGAAGCTATAATTAACTACAACAACGCTACAAGTTCTTACTCATGTACAATAAATAACAAATTGAACATTTTATGAGGAAGGTAAATATAACTGCAACAACATAGCGACAGTGTTTGGATGACAGCAAATTGATACTAATAGGTGTGTACATGCACAAATTTAGTAACATAGAACTAATAGCACTAAGGCCGTCCACTATGTATGCCAAATTGAACTAAGATTTAATATTTTACTGCTTGGCTACTCGGATGTGTGGACCAAAGTTGGCTGCACAAACTGCTGAAGCGGTGCCAAATAATTTTCTAATGGCACCGCTGATGGATGGCAACAATTTTAGATACTAGGTACAAACTGTGGCATAGTCTTAGGATGCGTTTGGTTGAAGGTGTGGTATGAATGGGTTGGGACCGTGACAGTGTCTGAATCACATCTAACAAATGATTTGTAACAACAAAAGAGGGTCTAACCTTCTTTGCACATGCCAGAAACTTCCTCCCAGTGTCCACAGATTCAAACGCAACTAGCTTCACGCATGGAAATTGATGGTGACAACGAGCAAATAGATCTTCAGCCACCCCGCTCCATTCGTTGCCACTTATGGTCCTAGGGAGCTACAAGAGGAAGAAATGACTCAAATCGACCGCCGGGTAAAAATCCTCCATTCCAAGTCATAGCCGAGAGAGAGAAGAGAGGCACACCCGGGTGGTGAAGGAGTCATCGCCGGAGGAGGAACCGCTGGAGAGGTCTTTGAAGAAGACCATGGCGACCCCGACGGTAGGATGCGAGACGGCGAGAGCGAGGAAGCAAGTGAGGAAGCGTCTATAGCTTAGGAAGGAAGGAAGGAAGGTAGGAAGGAGGAAACAGGGGAAATGTGACTTGTGACCGGGGAGAAAAGGGGGTGGGGCTAGATATTTTGGCGGTAGGCCAAAATTTTGGAAATGTGGAGGGAAACTTTGCACACAGTGCCGCCAGACCATTCACTTTGAACGATTGTGTGCCTCACAAACGATTCTTCTACTTTAAGCGCATGGGATGGGTTTGATAATTCAAAATTTGGTGGAAATTTCCCCGGGTACGTCATTGCATAATTTAACATCGCTTGCTAATTTGGGCACACAAAAGAGCGTACAGCAGATAGACCACACTTACTGAATCGAGCAATTTTAGTAATTATACAGAGCCAGTTGACCTAAACATTTCTCTACCAAGAGACCAGCATTAAAAACAAAGCCTAAGTATGCATAATTTTAACAAATCCGCCGCCGCGCCAGCCTATGCATCACCGGTGTGAGATGAGACATCGATGACTTGTCCTGGCGACATGCCGCCATTGGTGGACTCCGCGTCCCCCCTGCTGAAGTCGACCACGTCCTCGACGCTGCCCTCAAGGTTGTAGTACTCGTAGTAGTGGCTGCACCAGAGCTCACGTTGGTACTCCACCACCGATTCCTCGACGGACAGACTCTTCTCTACCTCGACCTCGGCCACGCGCAACTCCTCCACCGGCGTTCCTCGATCTCCGCCGCCTCCTGCATCTCCAGCTCCCGCTCGGCGACCTCATGAGGAAGCAGGTGCTCCATGGCCACTGCCGCCTTTTCAGACGTGGGTTGCATGCTGGATACCGAGGTGGCCTGGAATATCTTGGCGTGTGCATCCTCGATCTTGGCGTGGATGTTCTCGACCCAGGCCAGGGAGACATCGATGGCACGGACGGCAGCTCGAGCGCTCTCGGTGTTTGCAGCCGCCGTCGCAGCAGCAGCTGCAGCCGTCTTGGCTGCTGCAGCTGCCCTGTTGGCTACCGCAGACGCCCTCTTGGTGGAAGCGGCCGCACTCAATGCGGATGCGGCGGCACTCTAGGCATAGGCGGCCGCGCTCTCGACGTAGGCGGCGGCGCTCGGGGGGATGCGACCATCGTACGGGCCTTGACGAAGCGTTTCCACGGTGTCATCTTTGCAAGAAGGGGGTGCAGGATTCGTGGATTCGGGGGTTGCCGGCACTGGAGCAGACGAGCCGGTGAAGCTTAAGGAGGAAGACTTAAATAAACCCAGATATTTTCATCATAAACGGTTCCTAGAAAACAACTGTGTGTGATGTTGTAGATATTTTTTATTAGCTGTGAAAGATGAATTTGGAGTAAAGTGGCAACGGATGGTGTTTTAAATGTACGAGAAATTTTGTAGTACTAATACAACTGTCATGTCAAATTTTGGAAAATTTCAGGGGTCATTTGACCTTTTAAGACATTTAAGTGATTTTCTAGCCATTTAATGACCGTAATTGAAATTTGAACAATATGTACATGCAACAGCTAACCATAATGGTTTGAAAAGTCATATTTTGTGTACTTGTGTGCGATTTAATTCCATGTGCAGTAAATTGGAAGGAATTCTCAAACATATTGGTCTAACGGCTATGACACAATTAAGCATGGAGTGCCATGGCATTTAAATTCCTAAAAGTTCAAAAATATCAGAAACACATGAAACCTTGGTTGATGTAATGTCATGCCACCAAGATGATGTGGTAAAAAATTTGGCATGTGTGACGAAAGTTTGGACACACACCCCTCACAAAACGGAGCAACTCACTAGAAGGCTCGTGGTTCCGAGAGGGCAATGCATGTTTGATGACGAACGGGAGATAGCTTCCTCTTATAGCCTTCAAATTTTTTCTAGGTGTAACGTGCACTAATACAACTGTCATGTGAAAATTTGGAAAATTTCAGGGGTTATTTGACCTTTTAAAGACATTTAAGTGATTTTCTAGCCATTTAACGACCGTAATTCAAATTTTAACAACATCTACATGCAACGGCTAACCATAACGGTTTGAAAAATAATATTTGTGTACTTGTGTGCGAGTTAATTCTATGTGCAATAAATTAGAAGGAATTTTCAAACATATAGGTCTCACGGCATCGGCACATGCATGGAGTGCCATGCCATTTTAATTCCAAAAAATTAAAAAATGATCAGAAAAACATGAAACCTTGCTTGATGTAATGTCATGCCACCAAGATGGTGTGGTAAAAAAATTGGCCTGTTTGACGAAAGTTTGGACACACACCCCTCACAAACCGGAGCAACTCACTAGATGGCTCGTGGTTCCGTGAGGGAACAATGCATGTTTGATGACGAATAGGAGATAGCTTCCTCTTACGGCCTTCAATTTTTTTCTATGTTTAACGTGCACCACTACAACTATCATGTGAAAATTTGGAAAATTCTAGGGGTCATTTGACCTTTTAAAGACATTTAAGTGATTTTCTAGCCATTTAATGACCGTAATTCAAATTTGAACTACATATACATGCAACGGCTAACCATAACGGTTTGAAAAATCATATTTTTGTGTACTTGTGTGCGATTTAAAAAATCATCAGGAGATGTAAATATCTGGTGTTCAAAAAAGAAAATGTAAAGATCTGGTAAGACAACCGCCCCCACGCGATTGGCACTCTATCTCGCGGCTCGAGGTTTGGTAGGTGAGTGGCGGGGATCATTATTAAGACACGGTTCTGTATTGGAAACGTCAGCTATTATGTTTATACACGGATTTTGCTGTGGGAATCTTGTGTAATTCAAACTACAGTACTCGTAAATTCCGACGACCGGCGTGTGTACTATTCCCGTCGATCTAGATTCCGGCTGCCAATAAATACTACCTTGCTCACGTCGTCCCGCCTGCATTCTCATCTACATCCTTCCCTCGCTCTCTCTCTCTCTCTCTCTCTCTCTCTCTCAAATCTCTGCCATGGCACCGCCGGTCTGCCCGCGCGCCGACGAGGAGTCGCCGCCCCCGAGGATGCTCACTCGAATAGCAGCGACGAGGACCCCTATGCGCCGCCGGACGAGGTTGCGCCGGACCCCCCAACTTTGGATTGGTTTTGGGGCCAGTACAATCTTTGTCCGTGGAAGTCGCTGCCGCCGGCTAAGAAAGCCAGACAAGTGGCGTTCAAGAAGGAGATGGCGGAGGAGGAAGCCAGGTACCAGGCGCCCTGTGAAGCCCGTGATGCTGCCTGGAAAAAGGAGGCGACGGAGCTTTTGGGGCGGGCGCGTTGTCGTGCGGAGGAGGTGTACAAAGACGGGTACTTCGCGAGGAAGGTCAAAGGTGCTGGGCACCTCATTGCTGCGTGGAGGTGGGCCGATAAGCTCCAGCGTGCCACCGACAAGGAGCTCCGGTGGGCGCCCAACAAAATGGAAAGATCATTCACGCTCGTCCGCCAGCAAGAGGCAGATCGGTACATCAAGTGCTGCGAGGCGGAGGAGGCGGAGTACTGCCTCCACACTGGGAAGACGCCGCGCACCAGGGAGCTGCTGGCGAGGGGCTGCCGGAATACTGGCCCCAGGAGGGATTATTAGTTTTAGTATTGTTCGTTTTCAATTTTATGCATTGTACCTAGTAGTTAAGTATCATCACGTATATGTGATGATTATATATATATATTTTGTGATGAACTAATGAATAATATATATATATATATATATGTATATATATTATGAATTCCATTTTCTATCTATTTTTGTATACTAATTTGAATCTAGTTGTTATCATCCACATATACAAAATGGAAAGCGTATATACACACATTGAAACAGAACATATAAGAACGGAAAACAGAGTACACACTTTGAAACAGAGCAATAAACAGAGCAATACTATGATGGCTGTGAATACATAGCTATCCACGTCGAAACAACTCAACAAAATAAAACGCGTCCATGAGACCATGACCAGCAGCTCTTGCCTACGGTAGCTGTTGGCTGTGCCTGAACTCGTGCAGGCGTTCGTCCAAGCGGTTGACATGCTCGCGGTACATATGGAGCGCGATCTCGAGCTCCAAGTTGGCTATTTCATCGGAGATCACCAGCTCGAGGATGCAACGACCATGTTCCTCTACCGCGCCTAGGTGGACACCTAGGCCAAGGAGGCGGTCGAGCCTACCGACCAGCACGTTGGCATCGAGCGGGCCGCGGACAAGGCGAACGTCGTGACCCATGCGAACGGCACGGTGGGCGTCCGGTGCAAGTACGACACGGCTGGCCTCTGGTGCAAGTACGACACAGAGGGCCTCTGCCAACTCCTGGCGAGGAATGGGGGTACTGACAGGACATGTACCCAGCTGCGACGCCGTGTCGACAACAGGCAAGCACCGATGGATCCGCTCTTGCTGTGCGGCGCGCCGCGCCTCTCGCTCTGCAGCGCTCCAACGGTCTCGCGGTGTGGCGAGCCGCAACCTATCGGCACAGACGCGCCTAGCTTGCACTGCGGCGCGACATCGATCATGTTGTGCGGCGAGCTGCAGCCTGTCGGCGCTGACATGCCTATCTTGATCCGCGGCGCTCAAGCGCCATGCGCCAAGGGTCTGCTCAACCCTGGCGACAACGCGCATCACGGCGTCGTCCATTGCGTTGCCGGGGAGCGCCTCGGCCTCGACGGGCCATGGCGCCTGCTCGTTTTCCTCGTTGACGAGGTTGATGGCAGAGGCGACGCTTTGGTGGGTTGGCATGGTTGGAAAAGGTGGATGTGCTACAGGCTACGCTTGTCGCCTCCGTGCGTCGCACGCTGCCTAGGTTTATGCGCAATATCGCTGGGTGGCGGGAAACAGGTAAGGAAATGGCGGGAAACGGTGGCATGCTCATAAAACACCATCAATTAATGGAAACTTAGCATAGAAGGAACATCGAGCTAGCACAAGAAGTAGATGATGATTAGATGAACACGGACCACACTAGGGAACCCGTCGGTGATGAATTCATCAGTCGCAAACGGTTGTATACTAGCAAGCATTTGCCCACAACACACATGGCTTATTCCATCACAAACATGTCGGATGGATCAATTGTATGTCACGTATCGCACATTGTCAAAAACTAATGCGGTAGACCTTCTTTAACATGTGTTAAAAAAACAAGGACCTCGAGGTTAATTTAACTGATGGGATGGATCATAGAGGTCATTTAATTTGACCTTTATGACCCATCCTATCAGTTAATTTAACATCAAGACAACTTCCCATCCAGTCACCCATCTGATGGCTGGTCCAGCCTTAGCACAGTTAACTTGAGAGTTCTCTTAGATGAGATATTGGTGGAACAGCTAGTCCTTGCTGATATAGGATGCCTCTTCGCATCCTTATGGCCAATAGATGTTGTGTAGACAGAGCATATCACATACGTCTTATTAGCAGCAACCGTCTGTGTTATTATCGGTCTTCGCACACATTTCTGATTACAGACCTGTTTGCCGCGTATCACACACATCTTGTTATATTGAACCATTTCTATTCTCTTGTCTCAACACAAACAGTTCATCCAGAAGATGCCTATGGATCAAAAAGACCAACCATGGGGACAAATGCAACTCTCTGGCCGCGTGGGACATGGTTTGTGAACCAAAGAACAAAGGAGGCCTCGGTGTGCTAAACCTCAGAATCCAGAATGAGGCCCTCCTCATGAAGTTTTTGCATAAGTTTTACAATAAGTTGGACATCCCTTGGATTCAACTGACCTGGGATGCTTATTATGATCAGAAAATTCCACACGCCATGGATCCCATTGGGTCATTTTGGTGGAGAGATGTACTCAAGTTAACTCCCGAATTCCGCGGGATCTCTCGTGTCAATATTGTCTGTGGAACCACAACACTCTTTTGGAAAGATCTTTGGTCCGATCAAATACTCTCGGAGTCACATCCACGGGCTTTCTCGTATGCAATCAATGAGGATGTCTCCGTGAGAGATTTCTTGGGGATCACGTCACTTGGAATGGCCTTTCATCTACCACTCTCCCCCCAGGCTCATGATGAGGTCAGAAACTTGCAACTGATCGCGTCCTCTCCACAACCAATGGCTGCCACGTCGGATGTTTGGCACTATATTTGGGGAGAAACTACTTTCAAATCCACGGATTACTACAATTTTTTCTTCAGGGAGATTCAATCTCATCAAGTCTTTCGATGGATCTGGAAATCTAAATGCACAATGAAGCTGAAAGTTTTTGCTTGGTTTTTACTCAACAACAGACTCAACACCCGAAATATGCTCAAGAGGCGACACTACAACATAGGCGATGATCATAATTGTCTACTCCGTGGACTTAACATGGAAGAAACAGTTGAGCACATGATCTTCACCTGCAACTTCAGTAAACAATGCTGGCACACCCTGGACATAAATTGGGAACCATTTTCTGGGCGTCTGCAAGCCATTGAAGATCAGAAATTCTCCCACCCTACACCTATGCTACTTGAGAAATTTATTGTGGCAGCGTGGAGTATTTGGAAGGAAAGAAACAACAAGAACTTCAGAGCTATAGACCCTTCCTTCAGCTCCTGGCTAGGTAGATTCAAGAAAGACTTTCAGCTCCTTCAACACAGGGTCAAAGAGGTCCATAACCCTTTTGTACTCAACTTTGTAAACTCATTACCCTAGGCCTCAACTCTTGTATAGCTGCCTTCCTGCTTGACCCAAAGTGATCAAGCACTCACCCCCCATGTAAATACTCACTTTTGTACAGTGTTCTCTATTTTAATATAATTTCACAGTAGGAGCCTTTCCTACTGTTCACGGTCAAAAAAACAGTTCATCGGAGTGAACCACATGCCATATATCACACACACCTTGATATGGATGATCGTTTCTTTTGTGTTGCCTCATCACAAACAGTTCATCCGAGTGAACCGTATGCTGTATATTGCACACACCTTCATCTGGCTGCCCGTTTCTTTTGTTCCTCCTCATCGCAAACAGTTAATTGAACTGAACCGTATGCCCTGCATCGCACACGCAACTAAAATCTGAACCGTGTTTGATGCATCCGTCATCAAAAACGTTTTGCACCTTTTTTGACGGGTTTTTACACCACCGTTTGTGATTATTGCATCGCACACAGTTTCGTCGAAGGGTCTCTGATCATAGTGTCGCATTAGCAGCATCCTGCAGTAGTGGATCATAAACTCAAAGTTCATCGGATCCCAACAAACACACCACAAAAAGGGTTACATCAAATAGATCTCCAAGAGACCATTGTATTGAGAATCAAAAGAGAGAGACGAAGCCATGTAACTATTGCCTACGGACCCGTAGGTCTTCAATGAACTACTCACACATCATCGGAGAGGCACCAATGAGGATGATGAACCCCTCCGTGATGGTCTCTAGATTGGATCTCGTGGTTCTGGAACTTGCGGCGGCTGGAATTGTGTTTCGTCGACTCCCCTAGGGATTTTTTGGAATATTTGGGGATTTATAGGGCAAAGACGTGGTGTGGGAGGCCACCGAGGTGGGCACAACCCACCTGGGCACGCCTGGGACTCCAGGCGCGCCCATGTGGGTTGTGCCCCCTCGGGGATCCACTCTGGTACTTCTTTGGCTCATTTTGTTCCTTCTAGTCCAGAAAAATTCTCCAAAAAGTTTTGCTGCGTTTGGACTCCGTTTGGTATTGATTTTTCTGCGAAGTAAAAAACAAGCAAAAACAACAACTGGCACTGGTCACTATGTCAATAGGTTAGTCCCAAAAAATGATATAAAGTTGCTATAAAATGATTGTAAAACATCCATGAATGATAATACAACAACATGGAACAATAAAAAAATATAGATACATTGGAGACGTAACAGCATCCCCAAGGTTAATTCCTACTCGTCCTCGAGTAGGTAAATGATAAAAACAGAATTTTTGATGTGGAATGTTTCCTAACATGTTAATCGCATATTCTTTTCTTTTGTAACATGGACATTTGGACTTTTATATGATTCAAAGCAATAGTCTAGTTTTGACATGAAGATTTCAATACTCAAGCATATCAACAAGCAACCATGTCTTTCAAAATATCAATACTAAAGCAAGTTATCCCTAGCCCATCATGCTCAATCGTTGATCCATTCATGAAACACACTCGTATATTAACTACACCCAATGCTCAAGTACGATCATAGGGCCCCTTAGTTGGTGCTTTATAAGAGAAGATGGAGACTCAAATAAAAAAATTGCATAAAGTAAATGGAAAGGCCCTTTGTAGGGGGAAGTAGGGATTTGTAGAGGTTTCAGAGCTCAGAGCTTAAAATTGAGAGATAACAACTTTGAGAGGCATACTTTTACCGTCAACGAAAACGACCGAGTAATTCCCAACACTTTCCATGCTAAATATATCATAGGCGGTTCCCAAACATAAATTAAAGTTTATTCCTTTTTCCACCATACTTTCACATTCCACGGCTAGCCGTATCCACGGGTACCAGCCATACCAACACTTTCCAAGGAATTTATTATTTGACAACATAAAGTAAATTTCTTTTTCATTTCAGGACCGGACATCCCTATTACCGCCGCACTCTCGTGCAATGACAAGTGAATAAACACTCATCTTGAGAATATCACATCTAGCATGGAAAATATTAGCCACCCCTGCCGCTTCATGAGCGGTACGAGCACCCAAAAAGGAAAATTATTTTGAAAATTAGAGATGGCACATACAAATTTGCTTGGAACGGCATGGAAATACCGCATATAGGTAGGTATGGTGGACTCATATGGCAAAATTGGGTTTAAGGATTTTTGATGCACAAGTAGTATTTCTACATAGTACAAGTGAAGGCTAGGAAATAGATTGAGAAGCATCCAACCAAGAAACGAAAAATCACATAAGCGAGCATTAATCATAACTAAAACCGAATAATGCACCACAAGTAGGATATAATTTCATTGCATAATCATTGACTTTCGTGCTTGCATAGGAAATTACAAACCTTAACACCAATATTCTTACTAAAGCATAATTACTCATCAACATAACTCACATATCACTATCATTATATCGCAAAACTATTACAAAGAGTCTAGTTTATTTTGTCCAATGATCTTCATGAAAGTTTTTTATTATATCCCTCTTGAATATCTATCACTTTGGGACTAGTTTCATATGTTGCTTTTTGATAAGCTCAAACAAATCTAAGTGAAGAACATGAGCATAAAAATTTTCTTCTCTCAAAATAATATAAGTGAAGCATGAGAGAATTTCTTAAATTTTTTACTAACTCTCAAATAAATCTACGTGAAACATGAGAGCATTTCTTCAAAAATATTAAAGCACACTATGCTCAAAAAGATATAAGTGAAGCACTAGAGCAATTCCATAGCTCAAAAAAATTAAGTGAAACATAGAGAGCAATTCTAACAAATCATAGCATAATTTTGGCTCTCTCAAATAGGTGTGTTCAGCAAGGATAGATGACACAAACTAAAAAGTAAAACAAGCAAAGACTCATATAATACAAGACGCTCCAAGCAAAACTCATGATATGGGACGAATAAAAATATAGCTCCAAGTAAAATACCGATGGTTGTTAGAAGAAAGAGGGCATGCCACTCGGGGCATCCACAAGCTTAGTTGCTTGTTTCTCTTTGGATAATAACTTGGGGTGCCTTGAGGCATGATACGTCTCCATCGTATCTACTTTTCCAAACACTTTTGCCCTTGTTTTGGACTCTAACTTGTATGATTTGAATGGAACTAACCCAGACTGACGTTGTTTTCAGCAGAATTGCCATGGTATTATTTTTGTGCAGAAATAAAAGTTCTCGGAATGACTTGAAACTTCACGGAGAATATTTTTGGAATTTATAAAAAATACTGGCGAAAGAATCAAGACCAGGGGCCCACACCCTGTCCACGAGGGTGGGGCTGCGCCTACCCCCCTGGGCGCGCCCCCTGCCTCGTGGGCCCCCTGGTGCTCCACCGACCTCAACTCCAACTCTATATATTCACGTTCAGGGAGAAAAAAATCAGAGAGAAGGATTCATCGCGTTTTACGATACGGAGCCGCCACCAAGCCCTAAACTCTCTCGGGAGGGCTGATCTGGAGTCCGTTCGGGGCTCCGGAGAGGGGAATCTATTGCCGTCGTCATCATCAACCATCCTCCATCACCAATTTCATGATGCTCACCGCCGTGCGTGAGTAATTCCATCGTAGGCTTGCTGGACGGTGATGGGTTGGATGAGAATTATCATGTAATCGAGTTAGTTTGTTAGGGTTTGATCCCTAGTATCCATTATGTTCTGAGATTGATGTTGCCATGACTTTGCTATGCTTAATGCTTGTCACTAGGGCCCGAGTGACATGATTTCAGATCTGAACCTATTATGTTTTCATGAATATATGTGAGTTCTTGATCCTATCTTGCAAGTCAATAGTCACCTACTATGTGTTATGATTCGGTAACCCCGAAGTGACAATAATCGGGACCACTCCCGGTGATGACCGTAGTTTGAGGAGTTCATGTATTCACTAAGTGTTAATTCTTTGGTCCGGTACTCTATTAAAAGGAGGCCTTAATATCCCTTAGTTTCCAATTGGACCCCGCTGCCACAGGAGGGTAGGACAAAAGATGTCATGCAAGTTCTTTTCCATAAGCATGTATGACTATATTCGGAATACATGCCTACATTACATTGATGAATTGGAGCTAGTTCTGTGTCACCCTATGTTATAACTGTTGCATGAAGAATCGCATCCGACATAATTATCCATCACTGATCCATTGCCTACGAGATTTTCACATATTGATCTTTGCTTAGTTACTTTACCGTTGCCACTGTTACAATTGCTACAAAACTGCTACTGTTACTTTTGCCACCGTTACCATTACTTCCATACTACTTTGCTACTAAATACTTTGCTGCAGATATTAAGTTTTCCAGGTGTGGTTGAATTGACAACTCAACTGCTAATACTTGAGAATATTCTTTGGCTCCCTTTGTGTCGAATCAATAAATTTGGGTTGAATACCCTACCCTCGAAAACTGTTGCGATCCCCTATACTGGTGGGTTATCAAGACTTTTCTGGCGCCGTTGCCGGGGAGCATAACTCTATTCTTTGAGTCACTTGGGATTTATATCTGCTGATCACTATGAGGAACTTGAACGACGAAAAAACTAAGATTTATCCCTCAACTACGAGGGGAGGTAAGGAACTGCCATCTAGCTCTGCACTTGATTCGCCTTCTGTTTTGAGTAAACTTGCGACACCTAAACCTGCTTCTGCTATTTATTCTGATGTGTCGCACGTTATTGATGATGCCACTTCTGCTATGCATGATACTTATGATGAAACTACTTCTATGCTTTATAATACTGTGCCACTAGGTGAATTTCTTGATGAACAACTTGCTAGGGCTAGAGAGAATGAAATTATTGAAACTGATAATATTGATGAAAGTGATGATAAAGATTCTCCCCCTAGATATGAATTGCCTGTTGTGCCTGAGGGTTATGTTATGGATGAAGAAAATGCTAGAGACTTTCTTGCTTGCAATGATAGATATGATCTTAAGAAATTATTAGCTAAGCTGAAAGAAAAATCTTTGAATGCTAGAATGAAATATGACCCTGCTTTTGCTACTTCACCTATCTGTATTTCCGATAAGGATTATGATTTCTCTGTCGATCCTGAGATAATTACCTTGGTTGAATCTGATCCTTTTTATGGCTATGAATCTGAAACTGTTGTGGCACATCTTACTAAATTAAATGATATAGCCACCCTATTCACTAATGATGAGAAAACTCGCTACTACTATATCCTTAAATTATTTCCGTTCTCATTAAAGGGTGATGCTAAAACATGGTTTAATTCTCTTGATCCTGGTTGTGTGTGTAGTCCCCAGGATATGATTTATTACTTCTCTGCTAAATATTTCCCCGCTCATAAGAAACAAGCTGCCTTAAGGGAAATATATAATTTTGTGCAAATTGAAGAAGAGAGTCTCCCACAAGCTTGGGGGAGGCTTCTCCAATTACTTAATGCTTTGCCTGCTCATCCTCTCAAGAAGAATGAAATACTTGATATCTTTTATAATGGACTAACCAATGCTTCCAGAGACCACCTGGATAGTTGTGCTGGTTGTGTTTTCAGGGAAAGAAATGTTGAGCAAGCTGAATTGCTATTGAATAATATGTTGACTAATGAAAATAATTGGACACCTTCTGAACCAACTCCTAAGCCAACTCTGAAGAAAAGGGGTATTCTATTTCTCAGTCCTGAAGATATGCAAGAGGCAAAGAAATCTATGAAAGAAAAATGTATTAAAGCTGAAGATGTTAAGAAGTTACCACCTATTGAAGAAATACATGGTCTTGATAACCCGACACAGGTAGTAAAGGTAAATTCTCTCTATAGATATGATAAAGCTGAAATCCCGTCTACTAGGTTTGCTAGCCAATGCTTGGATGAGTTTGATGACTTCATGGTTAAACAATAAAACTTCAATGCTTATGTTGGTAGACAATTGAAACACAATGCTTATATGATTGAACACTTGAGTGATTATATGTCTATAGTTAAAGGTGAACTTAAACTTATTAGTAAACATGCTTCTATGGTTACCACTCAAGTAGAACAAGTGCTTAAAGCTCAGAATGATTTGCTCAGTGAATTAAATAGTAAGAAAAATAATAATGCTATTAGAGTTGTGACTAGAGGGGGTAGAATGACTCAGGAACCTTTATATCCTGAGGGCCACCATAAGAGAATTGAGCAAGATTCTCAGAGAATCAATGTGGATGCACCTAGTCCTTCTAAAAAGAAGAAAAAGAAAAATGATAGGACTTTGCATGCTTCTAGTGAACCTGTTGTTGACACACCTGAGAATCCCAATGATATTTCTATTTTTGATGCTGAAACACAATCTGGTGATGAACATGAACCTAGTGATAATGTTAATGATGATGTTCATGTTGATGCTCAACCTAGCAATAAGAATGATGTAGAGATTGAACCTGCTGTTGATCTTGATAACCCACAATCAAAGAATCAACGTTATGATAAGAGAGACTTTGTTGCTAGGAAGCACGGTAAAGAAAGAGAACCATGGGTTCAGAAACCCATGCCTTTTCCTCCTAAACCATCCAAGAAAAAGGATGATGAGGATTTTGAGCGCTTTGCTAAAATGATTAGACCTATCTTTTTGCGTATGCGTTTGACTGATATGCTTAAAATGAATCCTTATACTAAGTATATGAAGGATATTGTTACAAATAAAAGAAAGATACCAGAAGCTGAAATTTCCACCATGCTTGCTAATTATACTTTTAAGGGTGGAATACCAAAGAAACTTGGAGATCCAGGAGTACCAACTATACCATGCTCCATTAAAAGAAACTATGTTAAAACTGCTTTATGTGATCTTGGAGCCGGTGTTAGTGTTATGCCTCTCTCTTTATATCGTAGACTTGATTTGAATAAGTTGACACCTACTGAAATATCTTTGCAAATGGCCGGTAAATCGACTGCTATACCTGTCGGTATTTGTGAGGATGTGCCTGTTGTGGTTGCAAACGTTACTATTTTAACGGACTTTGTTATTCTTGATATTCCCGAGGACGATAGTATGTCTATTATTCTTGGTAGACCCTTTTTGAATACCGCAGGGGCTGTTATTGATTGCAAAAAAGGCAATGTCACTTTTCATGTTAATGGTAATGAGCATACGGTACACTTTCCGAGGAAACAACCTCAAGTCCACAGTATCAATTCTATTGGAAAAATTCCACGATTATTATTGGAGGTTTTGAATTTCCTCTTCCTACTGTCAAGAAGAAATATGATATCCTTATTATTGGGGACATGCATATCCCAGTTGAGGTAACCTAGTGCTATTCGAAAATTCTCCGGTTTCATGCGATTCGGAATGAGTTTGTTAACAAGACGTGATCAACCATGTTAGTGGATTCCTTTTGATGAGCATGAGATGGATGAAGTTAGAAAGCACAACTCTCTGTACCCTCCTTTTACTTTCTGTTATTTAGATTAAATAAAGCAAAAATAGTATTTTCTGTCCGTTTTCTGAGTTATCCTTGCAATAAAAAATACCCCGAAAATAAAAGTTCTCCAAATGCCCTGAAATTGAAATATGATTTTTTCTAGAATATTTAAGAATATCTGGCATTGAGAACACACCAGGGGAACCCACCATATGGCCACGAGGGTCCAGGGCGCGCCCCTGCCTCGTGGGCCCCATGTGGCCCCCTCCACTTATTCCAGCACCCACACACTCCCTCTTCCTCCAGAAAAAATCACCACACAGCTCAAGCTCGTGTTCTAGCTCGTTTTGCTGCGATTTTCGATCTCCTTGCTCAAAGCTCCACTCACAAAACTGCTTTGGGGGATTGTTCTTCGGTATGTGACTCCTCCAATGGTCCAATTAGTTTTTGTTCTAGTGCTTTATTCATTGCAAATTTTTGCTGCTTAGGTGACCCTGTTCTTGAGCTTGCATGTCAAATTTATTTGGTCCCAAGTAGTTCTAATGCATGATATAGTCTCTAGGCACTTGTGGGAGTAGTTGCTATCAATTTTGTTGAGTTTGGTTCACTTTTATTTTGAGTTACTAAAAATTTCAGAAATTTTCAGAGAAAGAAAATGATGAAGAGATTGTTGAGAGGCTCTTCGAGCCGAAGATTGAAGGATAAGCAAAGTGAAGAGAATAAGAAGCCCAAATATAATCTTCCTCGCACCATGGAAGTTCGTCCGTGTGAATGGCCTTGTGATGAGTTCTTGAGAGCAGCCGGGATTCATGTTGATTTTTATTATTTGGCTGAGAATGCAGGCCTCACCGACTTCCTCCGCGACCAGCGCGAACAGTATCTCCTCCTCACTAATATTTTTGTGCAAAATTTTCATTTCCATGCTAGGAGAACGCCAAACAGTGGCACGCCGAGGATCCTCCTCAGTACCCCAGGGAGAGCAGTTTCGATCCATGGGACTAGACCAACTTAGGCCAAAAAGCCTAAGCTTGGGGGAGTACGTATTTCTCACCGACATTACATTCATGTTCACACACTCATTCTAGTTGTCGGTGCTCATACTTTTTCATTGTACTATCCATGCTAGTTTATTTTATTTTCTTGCTTTCCTCTTGTGTGTTTGAAAAACCTTAAGAAAAACAAAAACAAATTAGTTGTAGCTTTTAGCTAGTTTACTTTCCATGCCTGTAGTAGTAGTAATTAAAAAGAAAACCCAAAAAGATTTCTCATTCTTCTTTTGCTTGTTGGGAGCTTTCCCATGTAAATAGTTTTATTTCTTTTCTTTTCTTTGAGGGTCGAGAGGAGAAGACCATAATGAAAATGTTGAAGTGGCTCTTATGTGCATTACTGTTGATTTAACAAAGAGCCCATATTGCCTTGTCTTCTCCCTTGTATTAAGATGCTTGCAGATTCCAGCATAGTCCAATTGCACATGCACTATTATTATTATCCACACCGTTCGGTCATGCAAGTGAAAGGCAATAATGACGATATATGATGGACTGATTGAGATGAGAGAAGCTGGTATGAACTCGACCTCTCTTGTTTTTGTAATATGATTAGTTCATCGTTCCTGATTCAGCCTATTATGAATGAAACATGTTTGCAATGACAATTAGAGATTATAGTTGCTTATGCCATGCTTAATTAGCTAGGAGTTTATAATTGTTTACCTTGCGTGCCAACATGCTATTAAAATGGTTGTGATGTGGTATAATAGGGTGGTATCCTCCTTTGAATGATTCAAGTGGCTTGACTTGGCACATGTTCACACATGTAGTTGAAACAAAATCAACATAGCCTCCACGATATTTATGTTCATGGTGGATTATATCCTACTCATGCTTGCACTCAATATTTATTAATTTTAATGCATGTTCATGACTGTTGTCGCTCTCTAGTTGGTCGCTTCCCAGTCTCTTTCTAGCCTTCACTTGTACTAAGCGGGAATACTGCTTGTGCATCCACTTCCATAAACCCCAAAGTTATTCCATATGAGTCCACCATACCTTCCTATATGCGGTATCTACCTGCCGTTCCAAGTAAATTTGTAGGTGCCAAACTCTAAACCTTCAAATGAAATTCCGTTTTGTATGCTCGAATAGTTCATGTATCAACTAGGGTTGTCTGTATCTTCCATGCTAGGCGGGTTATTCTCAAGAGGAGTGGACTCCGCTCCTCACTCACGAGAAAATGGCTGGTCACCGGGATGCCCAGTCCCATGCTCAAACCAAATAAAAATAATTGCAAACAAAACTCCCCCAGGATTGTTGTTAGTTGGAGGCACCCGTTGTTTCGGGCAAGCCATGGATTGATGCTTGTTGGTGGTGGGGGAGTATAAACTTTACCATTCTGCTTGGGAACCGCCTATAATGGTGTAGCATGGAAGCTATCGAGATCTCTCGATTGTTATGTTGACAATGAAATTATGCCACTCAAAATATTATTTATCTCTATTTCAAAACTCGAGCTCTGGCACCTCTACAAATCCCTGTTTCCCTCTGTGAAGGGCCTATCTATTTACTTTTTTGTTGAGTCATCATCCTCTTATTAAAAAGCACCAGTTGGAGAGCACCGCTGTCATTTGCATCCATTACTATTAATTTATATTGAGTATGACTGGATCTCTTTTACCATGAATTACAATGTTTAGTCAGTCCTTGATCTTCAAAGGTTCTCTGCATTTATGTTTTGCGGTCTCAGAAAGGGCTAGCGAGATACCATCTTGTTATATCATATTATGATTGTTTTGAGAAAGTGTTGTCATCCAAGATTTATTATTATTGCTCGCTAGTTGATTATGCCATTGATATGAGTAAACATGAGACCTAAATGTTATTGTGAATATGGTTAGTTCATAATCTTTCCTGAAAACTTGAATGCTGGCTTTACATATTTGCAACAACAAGAGCAAATAGAGTTTGTAAAAGTTTTTCTTTATCACTTTCAGTTTGTCAACTAAATTGCTTGAGGACAAGCAAACGTTTAAGCTTGGGGGAGTTGATACGTCTCCATCGTATCTACTTTTCCAAACACTTTTGCCCTTGTTTTGGACTCTAACTTGTATGATTTGAATGGAACTAACCCGGACTGACGCTATTTTCAGCAGAATTGCCATGGTGTTATTTTTGTGTAAAAATAAAAGTTCTCAGAATGACCTGAAACTTCACGGAGAATATTTTTGGAATTTATAAAAAATACCGGCGAAAGAATCAAGACCAGGGGGCCCACACCCTGTCCACGAGGGTGGGGGGCGTGCCTACCCCCCTGGGCGCACCCCCTGCCTCGTGGGCCCCCTGGTGCTCCACCGACCTCAACTCCAACTCTATATATTCACGTTCGGGGAGAAAAAAATCAGAGAGAAGGATTCATCACGTTTTACGATACGGAGCCACCGCCAAGCTCTAAACTCTCTCGGGAGGGCTGATATGGAGTCCGTTCGGGGCTCCGGAGAGGGGAATCCATCGCCGCCATCATCATCAACCATCCTCCATCACCAATTTCATGATGCTCACTGCCGTGCGTGAGTAATTCCATCGTAGGCTTGTTGGACGATGATGGGTTGGATGCGATTTATCATATAATCGAGTTAGTTTGGTTAGGGTTTGATCCCTAGTATCCATTATGTTCTGAGATTGATGCTGCTATGACTTTGCTATGCTTAATGCTTGTCAGTAGTGTCGGCGTTCTGGGAACGGGGGTCCCCAGACTTGCCTGCCTGCGGCCCACGGCGTGGCTCCACCAGCGGCCCGGTATGGCCCATCTTCACCGGCAAACACTCAAGACCCTCGCGAGGCGGATGACACGAGACCTCCTCGGGGGCAGCCTCACCAGGCTAGGCTCGCGAGGGGCGAAGAGATCAAGGCAAGGGGAACCTCGCGAGGTTCCCGTGACGTAAGCCATGACGACCAAGGCTAGGCGGGCGCCAGCGCGCACAGTGTCCTCGCTTCCTCTTTGGTGCTAAAGAGGCAAGCGCAGGCGAGGAGTCCCGAGGCATCAGGCAAAGGTTTCCATATCGGTGCAACGAGACTAGGACCAGAAGGACGGCAAGACGGAGGTCACCGCGGAGCCCAAGACGGCGTCATCTCCAAAGCCTTTGGCAGGCGAAGACCACCTTTAGTCAGGATAGCTTGTACTAGCTGTCCCCCTTCAAACTGGCCATTGTGGAATCCCTTCCCACTCAATATTTGGGAAGAGGACCAGAGCCTCTATAAATAGGACTAGCCACCACCGTAGTAGGCAACTCATCTTGGAGGCAACTCATCTAAGGATCACTCAGCTCACCAACCATCACCCAAGCTCACCGAGCACAAGAACACCTCTCCTCGCGAGGCTGTTCTTCCCTTGTAACTATTCATCCTCAGCCCAAGAGCCCATCCACCACACCACACTGGAGTAGGGTATTACACCACAACGGTGGCCCAAACCAGTATAAATCTTGTGTCCCTATGTTCTTTGGGTCCGTTGAGCTAGGCTGTGAGATCTTGGTGCAAGCAAGCTAGAGGGAGGAGAGATCTTCGTGCGCACCTAGTGTTCGAACCTCAAGGGTTTTGCCGGAACCCGAAATCCGACATTTGGCGCGCTAGGTAGGGGTGCACCGAAATCTTCCTTCCGTCGATCCACGCTCCTCCACCACCTCGCTTCACCCCCATGGTCGGCGCTGCTCTTCCAGCTGCGACGACTGATGCTCGCGGCGGGGCCGGGGGGCTCCGAGCCTTGGCCCCGCCTTATGGCAAGTGCAGTGGCTGCCCAAGTTCAAGCCGGAGATGCCGCCGTGCTACGACGGTGCGGCAGATCCGTCGGCTTTCCTGCTGGCGTACGAGGAGGCCGTCCTGGAGGCCGGGGGTGACGAGAAGGTCATGGCCAACTGGCTCCCCATGGCGCTCACTAGTGTGCCGCGCGCGTGGCTCCTCCATCTGTCGAGATCTTCCGTGGCTTCCTGGGGGGAGCTACGCGACCTCTTCATCGCGCGCTTTGGGGAACCCGCAACCCCCGTTGTCGCGGCTCTCCTCGGCGGCTCGCAGGCGCCGCCCTCGGACCGTCACGCCAAGCCGTTCTTTCGCCAGATCGGCGCCCGTCTTCACGCGGCAGGGGGCTCCCTCGGGTTGGGCGGCACCCAAGGCCGACCTGATCTTCGACTCAGGGGATCACCCGGTCACCACCGTCGGCTCGGGCGTGCTCCCGATGCTTTGCACGCCCACCATCTACAGCGTAGCCGTTACCAAGACCCTCATCGACGGCGGCGCCGGCCTCAACGTGCTCTCTGTGGAGGCCTTTAGCCTCCTTCACGTACCGCTTGAGCAGCTCCGCCCCAGCAAGCCCTTCTCCGGGGTGGGCGGCGGCTCCTCCAACCCCTTGGGGCAGATCCCTCTCCCCGTGACCTTCGGTACCCATGACAACTACCACACCTAGCTAATCGACTTCGACATCGCCCGCATCGACTTACCGTACAATGCCATCCTCGGGTACCCGGCGCTGGCCCAGTTTATGGCAGCTACTCACCCCGCCTACAACCTCATGAAGATGCCTGGAAGCAAGGGCGTCCTCACGATGGCAGGGGACACCAAGGAAGCCTTTCACCATCTCTTCTGGACATGTCCTTTTGCTGCTTAGTGTTGGGACCTGCTTTGTCCCTCTAGACAGGCCAATGTGTCAGTGCTTGAAGCTTTTGCTGATTTAAAACTAAAACTTCATGTGCCTTTCTTCATAGAAATCATCATCCTAGCATCCTGGGCCATCTGGATCTCTAGGAACAATCTCATTTTTCAAGCCATTCAACCAAGCATACAGGGATGGCAAGCCATCTTCTTGGAGGAGCTCAACTTGCTTAGGTTTAGAATTAAAAAGAGCTATGCTAGAGCTTTTTGTCTATGGCTTGACAGCCTTGTACTGTAATTTAGTAGCTTATAGTTTTTTTACTTATTTTTATTTTGGCTTTTCTCAAGCCTCTTTGTACTGCTAGACATCTCTTTTTTGATATAATATAAAAATTGCAGTGGGGTTTTGCCCTACTGTGTGTAGTCAAAAAAAGGAAGCCTTGGCTTCCCTCAAGCTCGCTTTCAGGGCCACGGCGGCAGCTTGCCCGGCCGACAAGGCCGCGCCCCGGGCCAAGGGGGCTGCGCCAACCAAGAAGAAGCAGCAATTCACTCAAGGCCAGGCCAAGACGAAGCAAATACCGATCGACGAGGACGGGGCCTCGGGCGCCACCTTCACCATAGGCGCCGACCTCGCCCCACATCAAGAAAGGGAGTTGGTGGACTTCCTTCGGGCGAACAAGGAAGTGTTCGCCTGGGAGACCAAGCAGCTAGTTGGGGTCCCATGAGAAGTGATTGAGCATCATCTGAAGGTATGCCCCAACGTGCACCCTGTGAAGCAGAGGGCGTGGCGATAGTCCACAGAGAAGCAGTCGTTCATCGTCCAGGAAACTCGCAAGCTAGAGGCAGCAGGCGTCATTCGCAAGGTCCGGTACCCAGAATGGCTCGCGAACCCCGTCGTCGTGCCAAAGAAAGGAGGAAAGGAGCGCATGTGCGTCAATTTCACCAACCTCAACAAGGCCTGCCCTCAAGACCCATTCCCATTGCCGCGCATCGACCAGATTGTCGACTCCACCGCCGAGTGCGACCTGCCATGTTTCCTAGATGCGTTCTCAGGCTACCACCAGATCAAGATGGCGTTAGAAGATGTGGAGAAGACTGCCTTCTTGACCCCGTGAGGGGTATACTGCTACACTTGCATGCCATTCGGACTGCACAACGCAGGGGCAACCTTTCAGTGGTTGATGCACATCGCCTTGGGGCGGGAGCTCGGGAGAAACGCTGAGGCTTACGTCGACGACATTGTGGTGAAATCTCGGGAGGCAAGAACTTTGATTCAGGACCTGGAGGAGACCTTCGCGAGCCTGCGCCAGGTGGACTTGCGGCTCAACCTGGAGAAGTGCGTGTTTGGTGTCCCTTCCGGCAAGTTGCTGAGCTTTCTCGTGTCCCACAGGGGGATCGAGGCCAACCCGGAGAAGGTCAAGGCGATCGAAGACATGAGCCCACAGCAAACCCTCAAAGAGATGCAGAAGCTTGCCGGCTGCATGACTTCGCTGGGGCGCTTCATCTCTAAGTTGGGAGAACGTGCCCTGCCATTCTTCAAGCTGATGAAGAAGAAGGGCCCATTTGAGTGGACCCCGGAGGCTGACCAAGCGTTTCAAGACCTCAAGAGATACTTGACCAGCCCGCCGGTGATGGTGGCACCTCGCCCTCTCGAGCCCCTGGTACTTTACCTATCTGCCACGCCCCACTCCGCCAGTGCGGCGTTGGTGGCCCTCAGACAAGAGCGTCAGGTCAAGGGCCCGCCAAGCAAGGTCACCAAGCTGGACGAGGAAGCACAACACCAAGGCAATGCTCATGAGGCGCCGGCTGCCCCAGCAAGTTATCAAGCCCCTGAAGCTGGAGATCCGCAGGAAACACCTCAGCCCCCGAGAGCCAAAGACTCTGCCAACTCTCCACCCCTCGTCGAGCACCCGGTGTACTTCGTCAGCGCAGTGCTACAGGATGCGAGAGCACGATACACCATGCCTCAGAAGCTCTTGCTCGCGCTCCTGGTAGCCTCGCGTAAGCTGCGCCACTACTTCCAGGGTCACCCCATCAAGGTCGTCTCAGCTTACCCGCTGGAGAGGGTCCTCAGGAGCCCCAATGCTGCGGGAAGGGTTGCAGAATGGAACATCGAATTGCAAGTGTTTGACTTGGAGTTCAGCACAACTAGGGTCATCAAGGGGGCTGCACTCACCGACTTTGTGGCCGAATGGACCGACGCCTCGGAACTTGAAGCAGGCGAGAACCAATCCCTCTCGCCAGGGAGTGAAGCGCCGGATGGCTGGGTCATGTACTTCGATGGCGCGTTCGCACGCCAGGGCACGGGGGCTGGAGCTGTGCTCATTTCGCCCACTTAGGACAAGCTTTACTACGCCGTGCAGCTCTGCTTCCAGCAGGGCGAGAAGGTCTCCAACAACATCGTAGAGTATGAAGGCCTCTTCGCCGGCCTGAGGGCTGCGGTGGCTCTGGGGGTGAAACGCCTCACCATCAAAGGAGACTTGCAGCTCCTCGTCAACTTCTCCAACAAGGTGTATGAGCCGAGGGATGAGCACATGGAGGCATACCTCGCGAAGGTACCCAAAATGGAGAAGCAGCTCCAGGGCCTGGAGCTACAGCACGTGCCTCGTGGCACCAACAAGGAGGCCGATGACATCGCCAAGAGAGCATCCAAGCGGCTACCCCAAGAGCCTGGCGTCTTTGAGGAGCGGCTCTTCAAGCCTTCTGCGGCTCCTCCACCTGCGGAACCGGTGCCACCTCAGGAGGAACCCCCCCAGCCACCAGCCTTGGGAGCCCCCTCCTGCGGCCCGACCTCGGGAGCGCGCCTGCTCCTAGCGCTCGAGCCTCAGGAGGGGTGCTGGACCAAGGAATTCAAGGCATACCTGACGCAAGGCACGTTGCCGGAGAAGGAAGAAGACGCGGAGCGTGTGGCCCGGCAGGCTACGGCGTACTACATTCAGGACGGTGAGCTATACAGAAAGCGGCCAAATGATGTTTCTCTATGATGCATCTCCAGGGAGCAGGGGAATGAGCTACTGGCTAACATCCACGGCGGAGAGTGCGAGCACCACTTATCGTCGCGCACCCTAGTCGGCGAGGCTTTCCGCAGCGGGTTCTACTAGCCCACGACACTCAACGACGCGGTTGAGCTGGTGAAATCCTGCGAGGCTTGCCAATTCCACGCCAAGCAGATCCACCAGCCAGCTCAGGGCCTCCAGACTATCCCGCTCTCATGGACATTCGCGGTTTGGGGGCTGGATATCCTGGGCCCATTCCCTCGAGCGCCCGGAGGTTACCGCTACCTCTACGTCACCATCGACAAATTCACTAAGTGGGCGGAAGTGGAAGCTGTCCGCACCATCCCGGCCGGGTCAGCAGTCAAGTTCATCAAGGGCCTCGTAAGCTGATTTGGGGTCCCTAACTGCATCATCCCTGACAACGGCTCACAGTTCACTAGCAATCTCTTCAAAACATATTGTGCTAACCTTGGAACGCAGTTCTGCTATGCCTCCGTGGCGCACCCCAGGAGCAACGACCAGGCCGAGCGCGCCAACGTGGAAGTCCTGAGGGGTCTCCAGACCAGGACCTTCAAGAGGAAGCTTGAGGCCTGCGGCAGGGGCTGGTAGGACGAGCTCCAGTCCGTGCTGTGGTCCATCCGCACCACCGCCACCAAGCCAACAGGTGAGACCCCATTCTTCCTCATCTACGGAGCAGAAGCGGTTCTCCCACACGAGGTCAGGCATCGCTCCGCGCGGGCCCTGACGTTTGATGAAATGCAGCAGGACACCATGCGGAGGATGGACCTCGTGCTGGGGGAGGAACGCCGCCGTGAAGCCTCACTCCGAGCCGCAAGGTACCAGCAGGCGCTGCGGTGGTACCACTGCCGCAGCGTCCGCTCCAGGACGCTCGAGGTGGGTGACCTCGTCCTGAGGCGGGTGCTCTCCAGGGAAGGGTTGCACAAGCTCTCACCCATGTGGGAGGGCCCGTTTCGGGTCGCCCACGTCTCCAGGCCCAGCACCGCGCGCCTAGACACACAGGACGGGACCCCCATCCAGAACGCCTGGAACATCCAGCACCTCCGGAATTTCTACCCATGAAGAAAGGCCCAGTGCCTGTGAAGAAAGGCCCAGTGCCTATGAAGAAAGGCCCAGTGCCTATGAAGGTCACCGCTCGTGACACTTTCACATAATAATGAGTGGGGCTGTACATGGCCCGGAGTCTCTGGAGTGCCGCCCTCGGGCCTCGGGGGCTCCCTCCCACGTCTTAGTGGCAGCACTTAGCTCCGCGCTGGTGAGAAGACAAGAAGACTAGACTAGGTGTCGGACGCGGCTTTACATTTGCTTTCCGCAATTGGCTTGCCCCTCTTTAATGATAATTTGCTTTCTGGTGTTCCTCGCTGGTTGGTTCCCCTGCCTTTTTGCCCCTTTTTCTGCCCTCGATTCCCCGTCTTGACCCATTCTCTCCCTCGCATGCCTCGAGAGGGAGCTGGACAGAAGCCCTCCCTCGTGAGCGTTTTTTCTGTTCTCCCTCGTGAGCGTTTTTCCTGTTCTTCGCAAGGCACCCTCGCTCGAGCTCGCAAATTGGCGCACCTCCCTCAATCCGTGCCCCTCGGGTACCGTGATGCAAGGCGCTGGGTCATGGCTGGCTACGCCTGTGACCAGGGCTCGGAAGAGCTCGAAGGATAAGAGTTTCCTGATGAATTTTTTGAAGTCCCCAGACGCGTCCCGATCCATGGAGGCCTCGTCAGGTACTAACGCACGCTTCTTGAGACAGAAACTATTACTTCAAGCGCATCGAGCTAAGTTATTTATACGCACCTACAAGAAACGTTAACGCTGCAACATAACATAGGAAAAATAAACATGGCATATCAACTTGGAGATCATGGTTCGTTGCACGCCCCTACGGGGCCACATACTTGTCTCTCTTAATGCAGGAAGAAAGGATGAAACAAAAGCGGCGCGTGCCCTACAGCTGCCCGCGGGGATGGGAAAATGGCCCCCTCCTGGGTTCAGCAGGACCCCTCCTCGCACTTCACCGGGGCGCGACGACGAGACGACCCGCTGCTGCCCTCAAAGCGGGCGCAACAGCTGGTCATAGCTGCCGCTACTGGAGCTGTCGCCGGAGGAAGAACCGCCGTAGCTGGACGAGCAGTGGCCAGCGCCGAGGGCAAGGCCATCCTCACCCTCATCACGGCCGTCGCCTAGGCCGAGCACCTCCTCACCGTCGTTGTCCTCGGGGCAGCACCTGACGCGCTGGCCGTCTTCTCCGAACACCCTCACGTAGAGGGTCGCGTCGCCGTCGTATTTGAAGTGGAGGGTGCACCGCCTGCCCAGGCCGCGCGCGCGGGCAAATGTCTGCCAGCCGCGGGCCAGGGCTGCATTGCCTGCGATGGAGACCTCGACCGTGACCCAGGAAGCTTTGCTGCAACAGCCGTCCACCTGCAGCCAGAGCCCACCTGGACATGTGGCCGACAGCTCGCCGGCGAAGGAGCGCAGGAGCTGAAGCTAGGTGCCGGCCGGGTTCTCTGACCACACGACGAACTCCGACAGCACTTCCGCCGAGTGGAAGCGCGACCGGGGAGGCCGCGCGACCATGGCGCGCCTTCCTTCATCGACGGGGCTGCCACGACATGGGCGGCTCCCACCATGCAAAGAGGCACCACCGCGGCCTCGGGCGGCCACGGCAGGGGTCGCGGTGTGCTTGGGGGGGCGACCGCGCCCCCTCTTGGGCGGCGGTGAGCCGGCCCTTCCCCTTCTCTACGGCCGAGAACCTCTTCGTGGGTGCCATGGGTGACACTACTAGCAAGGAGCAGGGGAGAAGAAACGAGCGGAACGGGAAGAGATGGGCGACGGGGGCTCTGCCCCCCTCCTCATCTATAGAAGGAGAAGGCCAACCGGCGACCCCCACGATCACAGGTAATGATGATGGTTTTTCCTTGCATGCAGCAGGGACTCGTCAAGTCGGGCAGTTGCTGAGGCAGCGTGGGGAAGCGGTGACGCCCACGTCCAATCAATCGCCACGTGTCGACCAAGGCCCCAGGCTGTTGGGGCCCGCGGCGCTCCGCACTTGCCCTTTGGCTTCGCCCCGAAGCCAAGTCCGAGCGCGCCTTGGGCCCCGGGGCTACTGTCGGCGTTCTGGGAACGGGAGTCCCCAGACTTGCCTGCCTGCGGCCCACAGCGTGGCTCCACCAGCGGCCCGGTATGGCCCATCTTCACCGGCAAACACTCAAGACCCTCGCGAGGGGCCAAGCCTCGCGAGGCGGACGACACAAGACCTCCTCGGGGCAGCCTCACCAGGCTAGGCTCGCGAGGGGCGGAGAGATCAAGGCAAGGGGAACCTCGCGAGGTTCCCGTGACGTAAGCCATGACGACCAAGGCCAGGCGGGCGCTAGCGCGCACAGTGTCCTCGCTTCCTCTTTGGTGCTAAAGAGGAAAGCGCAGGCGAGGAGTCCCGAGGCATCAGGCAAAGGTTTCCATATCGGTGCAACGAGACCAGGACCGGAAGGATAGCAAGACGGAGGTCACCGTGGAGCCCAAGACGGCGTCATCACCATAGCCTTTGACAGGCGAAGACCACCTTTAGTCGGGATAGCTTGTACTAGCTGTCCCCCTTCAAAACTGGCCGTTGTCGAATCCCTTCCCGCGCAATATTTGGGAAGAGGACCAGGGCCTCTATAAATAGGACTAGCCACCACCGTAGTAGGCAACTCATCTTGGAGGCAACTCATCTGAGGATCACTCAGCTTACCAACCATCACCCAAGCTCACCGAGCACAAGAACAGCTCTCCTCGCGAGGCTGTTCTTCCCTTGTAACTATTCATCCTCAGCCCAAGAGGCAATCCACCACACCACACTGGAGTAGGGTATTACACCACAACGGTGGCCCGAACCAGTATAAATCTTGTGTCCCTGTGTCCTTTGGGTCCGTCGAGCTAGGCCGTGAGATCTTGGTGCGAGGGAGCTAGAGGGAGGAGAGATCTTTGTGCGCACCCCAGTGTTCGAACCTCAAGGGTTTTGCCGGAACCCGAAATCCGACAAGTAGGGCCTGAGTGCCATGATTTCAGATCTGAACCTATTATGTTTTCATGAATATATGTGAGTTCTTGATCCTATCTTGCAAGTCAATGGTCACCTACTATGTGTTATGATCCGGTAACCCCGAAGTGACAATAATTGGTGAGGGAGTCGTGGATTAGGGGGTCCTCGGACAGCTGGACTATATCCTTTGGTCGAACTGTTGGACTATGAAGATACAAGATTGAAGACTTCCTCCCGTGTCCGGATGGGACTCTCCTTGGCGTGGAAGGCAAGCTTGGCAATACAGATATGTAGATCTCCTCCCTTGTAACCGACTCTGTGTAACCCTAGCCCCTCCGGTGTCTATATAAACCGGAGGGCTTAGTCCGTAGGACAACAACAATCATACCATAGGCTAGCTTCTAGGGTTTTAGCCTCTACGATCTCGTGGTAGATCAAGTCTTGTAATACTCATATCATCAAGATCAATCAAGCGGGAAGTAGGGTATTACCTCCATCGATAGGGCCCGAACCTGGGTAAACATCGTGTCCCCCGCCTCCTGTTACCATCCGCCTTAGACGCACAGTTCGGTACCCCCTACCCGAGATCCGCCGGTTCTGACACCGACATTGGTGCTTTCATTGAGAGTTCCACTGTGCCGTCACCGTAAGGCTTGATGGCTCCTTCGATCATCGGCAACGATGCGATCCCGGGTGAGGTTTTCCTCCCCGGACAGATCTTCGTATTCGGCGGCTTCGTACTGCGGGCTAACTCGCTTGGCCATCTGGAGCAGATCGATAGCTACGCCCCTGGCCATCAGGTCAGGTTTGGAAACTTGAACTATACTACCGACATCCGCGGAGACTTGATCTTTGACGGATTCGAGCCCATGTCAGGTGCGCCGCACGATCACGACGAGCATGATTTAGCTCTGACGTTGGACTGTGTTCGGGAGATCACACCTGCAACTACTCCGGCCTTCAATCCGGAACAAATCGCGCCATCTGTGGACGGATGGATGGACCCCGCCACAGAGGCCGCACACTCAGTGGCGATAGCACCGAATACTGACTTCGCCTCCTACGAGACCCGTGTTGCCGAACCGTTGGATTCGTCCCCGGCCACGGACTCCGAGCCGCTTGTGTCCGTGCCCATCAAATCCGATTGGGCACCGATCATGGAGTTTACCTCCGCGGATATCTTCCAGCACTCGCCTTTTGGCGACGTACTAAATTCGCTGAAGTCTCTCTCCCTATCGGGAGACCCTTGGCCGAACTATGTCCGGCTAGAATGGGATGCGGACGACGAAGAAATTCGCACCCCACCCACCACCCACTAAGTAGCCACTGTGGACGATTTAACTGACATGCTCGACTTCGGCTCCGAAGACATCGACGGTATGGACGACGATGCAGGTGACGAACAAGAACCACCGCCCACAGGGCGCTGGACTGCCACCTCATCGTATGACATATACATGGTGGACACCCCCAAAGAAGGGGATATCGATAAGACAATGGAGGATAATCCCTCCAAGAAGCAACCCAAGCACCGACGTCAGCGGCGCCGCTCTAAGTCTCACCATAGCAAAAGCAGCGATACCGGCACAAGAGGCAATAACGCTTCGGATAGTGCCGAAGACGACAATAATCCCCTCTAGCCAGACCTTGAGCGGGAGGATGAACAAGCTAGCCCTCCGGAACAGGCAGCAAACGGAGAATCTGAGGATGACAATTACATGCCTCTCTCCGAAGACGAAGTGAGCCTCGACGACGAAGAATTTGTCGTGCCTGAGGATCCCGTCGAGCAGGAGCGCTTCAAGCGTCGGCTTATAGCCACAACAAACAGCCTAAAGAAAAAGCAACAACAGCTTCGAGCTGATCAAGATCTGCTAGCGGATAGATGGACCGAAGTCCTGGCAGCCGAGGAATACGAACTCGAGCGCCCAACCAAGAGTTATCCAAAGCGCAGGTTGCTACCTCAACTTGAGGAGGAAGCATTGAAACCTACATCACCAGCGTATAATGCGGTTGATCGGCCACCTCGTGGCCGAGACAGAGAGGCATTTCAGCCTGAAGTCCAGCTTGCACCCTGCCGCCACTCAAACAAAAATACCAAGGCCCGGGGCAACACGCGGGACCTGCAAGACGTATTGGAAAACAAGGCAAAACACGCAAGATCGATCTACGGATCACGGGGCGCGCACCAACGCGGGACGATGACCGTCACACCAGATACACTAAAAGCAAATCCGGCCGGGCCGAATACAGCAGACAAGACTCATATGAACTGCGTCGTGATATAGCCCAGCACAGAGGCGCCGCACACCCCCTATGCTTTACTGATGAAGTAATGGATCACGAATTCCCAGAGGGTTTTAAACCCATAAATATTGAATCATATGATGGTACAACAGATCCCGCGGTATGGATCGAGGATTTCCTCCTCCACATCCACATGGCTCGCGGTGATGATCTACATGCCATCAAGTACCTCCCACTAAAACTCAAAGGGCCAGCTCGACATTGGCTGAATAGCTTGCCAGCAGACTCAATTGGCAGTTGGGAGGATTTGGAAGATGCATTCCTTGACAACTTCCAGGGCACTTATGTGCGACCACCGAATGCTGATGACTTGAGCCATATAACTCAGCAGCCAGGGGAATCGGCCAGGCAATTCTGGACACGGTTCCTAACTAAGAAAAACCAAATTGTCGACTGTCCGGATGCAGAGGCCTTAGCGGCATTTAAGCATAACATCCGTGACGAGTGGCTCGCCCGGCACCTCGGCCAGGAGAAGCCGAAGTCTATGGCAGCCCTCACGACGCTCATGACCCGCTTTTGCGCGGGCGAAGACAGCTAGCTGGCTCGCAGCAACAACACATCAAGAAGTCATGGCACTTCTGATACAAAGGATACTAACGGTAGACCACGTCGTAACAGACACAAGCGCCGCCATAACGGCGACAACGCCGAAGACACGACAGTCAATGCCAGATTCAGCGGCTCTAAATCCGGTCAGCGGAAGAAGCCGTTCAAAAGAAGCAATCCGGGCCCGTCCAGTTTGGACCGCATACTCGATCGCTCGTGTCAAATTCATGGCACCCCTGATAAGCCAGCCAATCACACCAACAGAGAATGCTGGGTGTTCAAGCAGGCCGGCAAGTTGAATGCCGAAGACAGGGACAAGGGGCTGCATAGCAACGACGTGGAGGAGCCTCGGCCGCCGAACACAGGAGGACAGAAGAGGTTCCCTCCACAAGTGAAAATGGTGAACATGATATACGCAACCCACATTCCCAAGAGGGAACGGAAGCATGCACTAAGGGACGTCTATGCGATGGAGCCAGTCACCCCAAAGTTCAACCCATGGTCCTCTTGTCCGATCACCTTCGATCGCAGGGACCACCCCACTAGTATCCGTCATGGCGGATCTGCCGCATTGGTCCTTGACCCCATCATCGACGGATTTCACCTCACCCGAGTCCTTATGGACGGCGGCAGCAGCCTGAACCTGCTCTATCAGGATATAGTGCGCAAAATGGGTATAGACCCCTCGAGGATCAAACCCACTAAAACCACCTTTAAAGGTGTCATCCCAGGTGTAGAGGCCCATTGCACGGGCTCAATCACACTGGAAGTGGTCTTCGGATCTCCGGACAACTTCCAAAGCGAGGAGTTAATCTTCGATATCGTCCCGTTCCGCAGTGGCTATCACGCACTGCTCGGGCGAACCGCATTTGCCAGATTCAATGCGGTACCGCATTATGCATACCTCAAGCTCAAAATGCCAGGACCTCGTGGGGTTATAACAGTCAATGGAAACACAGAACGCTCACTCCGCACGGAGGAACACACTGCGGCCCTCGCAGCTGAGGCACAAAGCAGCCTTTTAAGGAAAACCACCAATTCCGCGATAAAGCCCCTGGATACTGTCAAGCGAGTCCGGAGTAACCTGCAACAGGATCGCCTGGCACGTTCAGAGCTCGCCTAGCAATTCGGCCCCCGTCCTAGTCCCAGTCAAGTGACGAAATCTCTGCCGCGCGTACATAATTACGCACTGAAAATACCATGGGCATAGGCGGGGGCACGACCAGGGCACGTCCCACAATGCGGCTCAACCGCCCATTATCATTTTCTCACTTTCAAGACCTTACTCTCTGGAAGCCCTTCCCGGCAGTCTGATTGCTGGACACATTACGGGAAGGAACAACCAAGGAGGCAAGAAGCTAAGACATACAAGGGAATCCCCAGGTGGTCTCTGATAACAATCGAAGTACCCGTTTTTAATATCCATACGCAGCTTGCCCTTGGATAGGACATGTCAAATAGTCCTATTTTTTGCTTATTGCACTACTTGTATCAGTACGCTTCGACGTATTATTTAAATAACAATGCATAGCATTAGTCTATTATTGCATTACCCTTCTTTTTTCTTGTCTGTTTATTTACGACAACTTGCACCCGTACATTCTGGTACGACCAGTACGCCAGGGGCTTCAGTATACCCCATAATACGGCGTGAGAAGTCCGAACACTTTCGACAGTGCGGCACCCCGAACTTATAGCATTATATGCATCAGCTCCAAATCATGTCTTGGGTCAATAGTTGGGTTTGCCCGGCTCCCATGTTTTGGTACCTTACGTGTGACACCCAAATTTTTATTTGGATTTTTCAAAAGATTTTATTTGACTTGAGGGAGGTGATTTAAAAATTTTCTTCAAAAGAACTCTCCCTTTCAAATATTTTTTTCTTCTTTATGGCAAAGGTTTTATTTGGATTCACCCAAGATCTGTCTTTGGTCTTGGAGGTTCTTGCTTTTTATTCGGACTCAAGACAAAATACTTTCCACTTGAGGAAAATGACTTTTGAAAATCTCTTTGAAAATGCACTATGGCTTTTGGATAATCCTTTACCACTTTCAACAATTCTCTCTTGCCATGGCCTTAGTGAAAATCCACTCTCCTAACCCTCCCCTCATCTTTGGATCATGTTTTGCATCAAATCCAGCAAGTTCTACCTCTCCATATGATTATTTTTCCATTCAAAACATATTCTAACAAATTTCTGTCTTCTATTCTAGCCATTGGTGATTTACAAAGGAACTCCACTTTCTGTTTTGATTTTTGCCCCCAAACCAACTCCCCTTCCTAGTCCTTTGAACCCTCAACCAAGATCCATGAAGATCCACTGGTCTTCAGTTCAAATTTTTCAAACTACACTTACTGGAAGTTTGGACCAGATTTGTCAAATCTGGTGAAATTCATTCAAATCCTTTTCCAAAAATTTCAAGAAAAATCAGGCAGCCTCTGGGTGCATTGAGTGGTCACCTCACCAAGTACCAGCTCCAGAATTTTTTTTTCATTGCCAAATCTTTCTGTCGAACACCTGCAGTGCATTGTCAAATTCAGGTTCAGTAAAGTTCAGAGAACATTTCAGAGCACTGTCGTTTTCTTCAGAACCCGACGTCGATCTCGCCAGTGCCGCTGTGTCACCGCGTTCCCTGTCCCCTCCCCCTTGTCCTCTGCACCGCACGAACGTCTGGCACCTTGCGGACGTCGGCGACGAGCAGCAGAAGGTGCGCCGCCCCGTGACCAACGCCAGCGGCGGCTTTGCGGCCGCCAGAGAGAGGCGCGGCGCTGACGGTGCCACCCAGCGCTGCCCAAGCCACCGGAGCTCGCCGCGTGGCCTTCCACTCCCCAGAACACGCTGCCACTCTCGTCGTGAACCGCAGGGCGCGGAGCGCGCTCTCTGCCGCCGACGTGCCCGTGCGGCCACCCCACCGTGGACCGGCGCCGTTACGCCAAGACCAACCGAGATTAGCGGGGGAACGACACCAGTAACTTCCACTGATGCTGCCTGGCCACTCGAACCTCCTGCCAATCCACTGCATCGCCGTAATCGCTCGCCGGAGATTCTCCGTTCACGGCCACCCCGTCGATCCGCCTATAAATAGAGGCCCCGAGCTTCAACTCGAACCCACACCATCCCTGCACTCCACCTAGAGCACGCCTAGCCACTGGAAGAGCCTCGAGGAGGTCTCCTTCCTCGACTCCGGCCGCCGCGACCCGCCACGGGATCCAGCTCGATTCGCTCCCGTGCGTGCGCCTCTGCCTCCCATCTCTTGCCAGTAGCTTCACTATGCATCCCTCCTTATGACCCGCGCTTCAATTTGAAGTTTGCAGCCCTCCACCGGAGTTCTCCACCACCACCTGAGCCGCCGTCTGCCGGAGAAAGTGTCGCCGTCGACGTGGTGCTCTCCGACGGTCGAGTCCACCACCCACCGACGCGGAAGGACACACTGAAGCTCTTGGTACCCTCCGATCCTCCTAACTCGCCGTGGTTCGACGCCGGCGTACACCGCAGTCTTCGGGCGCCGACGAGCTTTTTAAACCCGACATGTGGGACCCCCTGTCAGCCTCTCTTCTGTTTCCCCACGCGAAACGTTTTCTGTTGGCGCCTTCGGGCAAATACGCTTCACCTCTTGAGTTTGCGCATTTCCAATCGAACCGTTTTCTGTTTTCTCAGTTAAAACCCTGAAACTTTTCTGTTTCATTACAGATAAGTCCCTGGACAGAAACCTTTATAACTTTTTAATAAAAAGGAATTTTTGAGTGATTCTTTTTCTGACCCTCTTAAAATTTTGTCTAGTTTTTTATGGGATTTATTTGGAATTTTTTTGGAGAAGTTTCTGTGCACGCGTTGGTTTTCACGTTAGTGCCCGTTTCCGTTATTGTCGTAGGTTCCGGAAGGGGTGACGGAGCCGCGAACTTCGCCGAGCTAGACTCCGACTTCTCCGAACCAGGCAAGCATGTTTGAACCTTTGATATGATAGGTGTTTTGCATGTTTGCATGACAGTTGGTGCGTGGCATATGAGTGTCAGTGAGTATCTCGTTGCTTGTGAAGCAACTACCGGTTTTTCCAAAGTCGCGATGATCTCTGGTGAGAGATGACCTAATCATGTGGTGACATGAAGGGCAGCAAGGTGGTACTGTTGTAGCATACCAGCCTTGCGTCATCCGACGAATTCTGACGTTAACGTGGACGGAGTCACGTTATCCTCTTTTCCGCTTTCGTGCTACCACATGTTTCTTTGCCAGGATGCGGTTTAGTAAGTTGGTAACCTCTTTCCGTGTACACACCAAACAGAGGGGCCGGGATGATGGTACCTTGGCCCAGGATTAAAGCCAGTCATCCGGTCAGGGGGCATGGGTGTTTCCGGTTGGGACCGAGAGGGGGGGCACCCCCTTAGAGCGCGCGTATAGAAATTTGATCCCATGCTACGCAAGGTTGTAGCCTCCCCGTCTCAAGGTTTTTCTTGAACGTTGCCGAGGGTGATCCCTGGCTTCGGAATATTGAAATGGGTGTGTACTGGTTAGACGTGTTTCTTCCAAAACACCGTAAACGGAACTAGTCCCCGTGACTACGGAAATCCGTTGGCTGTGGTTAAGTACAAACTCTGTAGAGTCAAATTCTTCCAAGTCATCGTGTCCATGATCAAGTAGGGTAATCAGTATATCCATATCTATCCACGTGGAAAACTTGTCTCCGGTGAACAAGCTCAAGTGGTAAACCCGGTTAAATTATTATTACTATGGATGGACTAACCTTTTATTTTTCTCGTACTTGTAATAATTTATGATCTTGAGCTACTGCATTATTGAGCTACAATATAAGCCCTTTATGTGACGTCGCTCAGACGTCCGACTGTGGTGTGTCTTTGTTTCTCACTTTAAATACCTTTATGCGACGTCGCGCAGACGTCCGACTGTGGCGTGTCTTTGTTTCTCACTTTAAATATAAGCCCTTTATGTGATGTCGCTCAGACGTCCGACTGTGGCACACACTGCCTTTATTTTCTGTTATAAGCCCTTTATGTGGTGTCGCCCCGACGCCCGACTGTGGCATTACTATTCTGCAGTTTCCTCTCGAGGAGTCATTCAGACCCTCGTTTGGCACCAGTATTATTATTTCTGCAGTTTCCTCTCGAGGAGTCATTCAGACCCTCGTTTGGCACCAGTATTATTATTTTTGCAGTTTTCCTCTCGAGGAGTCATTCAGACACTCGTTTGGCACCAGTACTACTATTCTTGCAGTTTCCGCTCGAGGAGTCATTCGGACCCTCGTTTGGCACCCAGCATTTATTATCTCTATGTCTGAACGCGCTGGTTAACTTGTTTATATGCTTCATGTTTACATTTGTTATATCTTATGTCCGAACTGTCTTGCGAGTACTTTCATAGTACTCACCTGGCTTGTTGATTTGGCCAGATGTTGACGAAGGCGATCTCTTGGATGGAGAGTTTGATAGCGCGTCCGACGCCTAGAGGAATCCCAGTCAGTCCTGCGCGATCCCGGATATTGGTCACTTGTATTATATACGCTTCCGCCACCCGTAATAAGTCTCCTCGAGCCTCACTCCAACGCTCGAAGAGCTGTAGTCTTCAGGAGTCATATCACTCACTTCGCAGTGATATTCCCACCACCGTTATTATCGTGAGTTAGTAGTTATGCCACCCTATCCGCCGTCTTGTTTTATCGGCATGCATGTAATAAATCGTTGGGCAATTTCCGCTCAACTTTGTATTATATTCAGTACTCCTGGTATTTTTCTTCTGTGACCATGATATTGTCTACCAGTGAGAAGGAATTCTTCCTTACTGGTCCGTAAAAGGGATTGGTCTCTCAATAATTATATTATTGAAAAACCGGTCGTGACATTACGTTCTGCAATATCGGCTAAGGTAGCGCTGGGAGAACTACTGCGATTGTGTCCCGGTTCTTCTGGACGAGCACCTCAGTAGAGAAAGCCGAAAACTGACTGTCATGATAAGGCGAGAGCTGGTCGCTGTTCGAGAGGTCTCAAGTCCTTAAAGACTTTTTCCGCTTCGGGCGAGGAGTCGGCCTTGCTCGACTTAGGCATATATAGCGCCCCAAATTCGGCCTTCCGAATACTAGGGGCTTCGCCAAAATTTAAAATTGTAGACTTCTATGGCTAAGTGAGAGTGATAATGCCTTATAGTCCGATTGCCTGGTTCGTTGTGCTGAACACCAACCTCGAAGGACCCAAAATTGGGATGAAGAGTGCTCAAGTTTATCCCGAACACCTCAGTACTAGTTACATGGGGGCAGAAGCCGACGACTGGCCAACTCTCAGATTTTATAAACGGCCGCACAGAATGTAATATTTTAAATTCAAACGCGTTGCATAGCGCAAATGAACTCGTTTCATATTACAGGATTGCATGAGTACATTCATTTGAATATTACATCCTTAGTACATTCCTCTGCCACAAGGCGAGAACCCTTCAGGACACTGTTATAATACATTTCGGGGTGGCGATGCTCCTTGCCTTCCGGCGGCCCCTCCTTCACCACCTTCTCGGCGTCCAGCTTCGCCCAGTGGACCTTTGCTCGGGCAAAAGCCCTGCGCGCGCCCTCGATGCAGACAAACCTCTTTATGACGTCAAGCCGTGGGCAGGCATTGACAAGCCGCCTCACCAGGCCGAAGTAGCTATCAGGCAGGGGATCGCTAGGCCACATCCGGACTATAAGACCCTTCATGGCCTGTTCGGCCGCCTTGTGGAGCTCGACCAGTTGCTTCAGCTGGTCGCTCAAGGGCATAGGGTGTTCGGTCCCAGTATACTGAGACCAGAACAACTTCTTCGTCGAGCTCCCCTCCTCGGCCCGGTAGAACTCCGCGGCATCTGACACACTGCGGGGTAGATCTGCGAACGCTCCTGGAGAGCTCCGAACTCGGGTAAGTAAAAGGAAATTTTCTTTCACATGCTTGCTTTGCATACTGAATGCCTTACCCGTCGCTATCTTCTTAACCGCCTCGATTTCCTGGATGGCCTTTTGGGCTTCGGCCTTGGCATGTTGTGCGCTTTCGAGGGCCTTCGCAAGCTCGGACTCTCGCGTCTTAGAGTCAAGCTCCAAGGACTCGTGTTTTTTGACGAGAGCCTGGAGCTCTTGCTGCACCTCGCCCACCCGGGCCTCTTATTTTTCCCGCTCAATGCGCTCCTTGGCCGCCTTCTCCTCGGCCTTGGACATCACCTTCTTCAGAGTTGCCACTTCGGTCATGGCCCCTGGCAAAATTCATGACGATCCCATGATCTAAGCAACCACCCTTGTTTTTTCTTATCAACATACAGACGGGGTATAATTTACCTTTGTTCTCTTCGAGCTGCCTTTTGGCAAGGCTGAGCTCTTCCTTGGACCGCTCAAGGTCCCGCTTTAGTGCGGCGACCTTCGCAGTACGTGCGGCAGCGGCTAGAAGTGAAGCCTGCATATGCACAGACATATTTTGATTAGAATCCTGCAGTTATTATGTGATCCTCTATTCGGCCTTTCTTCGCAAACGCCAAACAGAGCATCAGGGGCTAGTGTCTATGCGGTAACATTCTCTTATAATCTGGTTACTTACCTCAAAGCCTGTTAGGAGGCTGGCACAGGCTTCAGTCAGTCCGCTCTTGGCGGACTGAACCTTCTTGACCACCACACTCATGATAGCGCGGTGTTCTTCGTCGATGGAAGCGCCGCGAAGCGCTTCCAGCAAGTTGTCCGATGCCTCTGGATGGACAGAGGCCACCGGCACAAGCAGCTTGCCCCTCTTCACGGGGGGTCGCCTGACAGAGTCCGGAACCACTGGAGGTTCCGGCGCAGTGTTTGGCTGGGGGCCGAATTCGGAGCCCATGGGAGTCTTGCTCCCCTTGCGCCCAGGGTCCGGAACATCGCCTTGAGGCGCCTCCAGGACTACCTCCCCTCGGCTCGGTGCCCTTTGAGACAACACCTCAACGTTGTCCGTAGGGCGAGGGGTGGAGGCGGTCGGAACTGAATCGCTATTCATATCCGACGGGTCCAAAGAACCATCCGACGAAGATACGTCGATATGGGCTCGGGATGAACTGCATAATCATGTTCGGCGTGATGAGAAGCAGTGCAATAAAACATACCATGAATTACTATGGTATCCGGATACTTACGACTTCGCCAGGGGCTTGTCCCTGGGCAACCACTCGTCGTCGCTGTAGGCGACCATCGTGGAGCAGTCCGGAAGGAGGGTCCTTCCCTTCTTGGACACTTCGGCCTCCCCGGCTGGGGCGGCCTTCCTTTTCTTGTCTCCCCCGGCTGGGGGAGAACTTTCCTCTTCCTCCTCGTTTTCGTGGGAGGAGTGCGCCTCGGAGTTTTCGGATGATGAGTCCGATATAACCTTGCGCCGGAGACCCTTCCGGGTCCCCGTGGCCTTCTTCTTGGCCTTCTTCGCCGGGACCTCGTAAGGCGTCGGAACCAGCATCTCCGTTAGGAGAGCATCTGCAGGATCTTCAGGCAGGGGGGCTGGGCAATCGATCTGCTCCGCTGTCTCTACCCAGTCCTGTTAAATGGCATGGAGGCTTAGATCCCGCACATGATTAAACTGGGGAAAATAAACATCCTATGAGATATGGAAAACTTACCGGATTGGTAGGGCGCTTTGCGCTGAGTCCGCGGTCCTCGGTAAGGGGAGGAGGTACCTCGGCGCCCTTGAACAGCACCTTCCGGACGTCCTTGTGCGTCGTGTCGAAGAGCTCTTGCAGCGTCTGGTGCTCGGCCGGGTCGAACTCCCACAAATTGAATGCCCGTCGTTGACACGGGAGGATCCGGCGGAAGAGCATGACCTGGACCATGTTGACAAGCTTGATTTTCTTGCTCATCATGTTTCTGATGCATTTCTGGAGTCCGGTCAGCTCCACCGATGAACCCCAGGACAGGCCCTTCTCTTTCCAGGAGGTGAGCTGCGTGGGGATTCCGGATCGGAATTCGGGGGCCGCCACCCAGTTGGTGTCGCGCGGCTCGGTGATGTAGAACCACCCTGATTGCCACCCCTTTATGGTCTCCACATAGGAGCCATCGAGCCAGGTGATGTTAGGCCTTTTGCCCACCATGGCGCCTCCGCACTCCGCTTGCTGGCCAACCACCACCTTCGGTTTAACATTGAAGGCCTTCAGCCACAGGCCGAAGTGGGGCCTGATGCGGAGGAAGGCCTCGCACACGACGATAAACGCCGAGATGTTGAGGATGAAATTGGGGGCCAGATCGTGAAAATCCAGCCCGTAGTAGAACATGAGCCCGCGGACAAACGGGTGGAGGGGAAATCCCAGTCCGCGGACGAAGTGGGTAAGGAAAACCACCCTCTCATGGGGCTCTGGCGTAGGGATGATCTGCCCCGCATCTGGAAGCCGGTGTGCGATATCCGCGGCTAGATATCCGGCTCCCCGTAGCTTTGTGATGTTCTCCTCCGTAACGGAGGAGACCATCCACTTGCCTCCCGCTCCGGACATGCTTGGAGTGGTTTGAGGAGAAAAACGCGAACTTGGGCGCTGGAGCTCGAGTGCGCAAGAATGGATGAGCAAGGAGGAAGAAGGCGTGGGTAAAAAGGGTGAATCCTTGTCCCTTTATAAGGGCGGAAGAGGCGATGCGCCTCCCCACTTACCTGGTAAAATCGCTTATTCCCCAAGCACCGTAATTGATGGCGCGGTTGGGTTACCCACACCCATATTGATGAGAATCCCGTGATAAGGGACACGATCTCTGCTTCGACAAGACGTGCCAAGGAAACCGCCTCGCGATATGTGCAGTGGCTGGTTGTGAAAAACGGTTCGAATAATGACCGGGCCCTGGTGTGATGTCATGCTGCAAAATGCGTCAGCAGATTAGATTTGTGGAAATATTATTCTCTCTACGGTGGTATGTGGAATTTGTTTTGCAGAGCCGGACACTGTCTTTGTGTTCAAAATCTTCTATGGAGTATTCGGAGGAGGAACCCGCCTTGCAATGCCGAAGACAATCTGCGCGCCGGACTCGTCGTCATTGAAGCCTAGTTCAGGGGCTACTGAGGGAGTCCTGGATTAGGGGGTCCTCAGACAGCTGGACTATATCCTTTGGCCGGACTGTTGGACTATGAAGATACAAGATTGAAGACTTCGTCCCGTGTCCGGATGGGACTCTCCTTGCCGTGGAAGGCAAGCTTGGCAATACGGATATGTAGATCTCCTCCCTTGTAACCGACTCCATGCAACCCTAGCCCCCCCGGTGTCTATATAAACTGGAGGGCTTAGTCCGTAGGACAACAACAATCATACCATAGGCTAGCTTCTAGGGTTTTAGCCTCTACGATCTCGTGGTAGATCAACTCTTGTAATACTCATATCATCAAGATCAATCAAGCAGGAAGTAGGGTATTACATCCATCGAGAGGGCCCGAACCTGGGTAAACATCGTGTCCCCCGCCTCCTATTACCATCCGCCTTAGACGCACAGTTCGGGACCCCCTACCCGAGATCCGCCGGTTTTGACACCGACAATCGGGACCACTCCGGGTGATGACCGTAGTTTGAGGAGTTCATGTATTCACTAAGTGTTAATGCTTTGGTCCAGTACTCTATTAATAGGAGGCCTTAATATCCCTTAGTTACTAATAGGACCCCGCTGCCACGGGAGGGTAGGACAAAAGATGTCATGCAAGTTCTTTTCCATAAGCATGTATGACTATATTCAGAATACATGCCTACATTACATTGATGAATTGGAGCTAGTTCTATGTCACCCTATGTTATAACTGTTGCATGAAGAATCGCATCCGACATAATTATCCATCACTGATCCATTGCCTACGAGCTTTTCACATATTGATCTTTGCTTAGTTACTTTACCGTTGCCACTGTTACAATTGCTACAAAACTGCTACTGTTACTTTTGCCACCGTTACCGTTACTTCCATACTACTTTGCTACTAAATACTTTGCTACAGATATTAAGTTTTCTAGTTGTGGTTGAATTGACAACTCAACTGCTAACACTTGAGAATATTCTTTGGCTCCCGTTGTGTCGAATCAATAAATTTGGGTTGAATACTCTACCCTCGAAAACTGTTGCGATCCCCTATACTTGTGGGTTATCAAGGCATCCCCAAGCTTAGGCTCTTCTTACTCCTTATTCCTTCATCCATCGTGATCTCACCCAAAAGTTGAAAACTTCAATCACACAAAACTCAACAAAACCTTCGTGAGACCCGTTAGTATAAGAAAGCAAATCACTACTCTAAGTACTGTTGCAAACCCATTCATCTTTTATTTTTGCATTATATCTACTATATTCGAACTTTACCATGGCTCATACCCTCCAATACAAACCATAGATTCATCAAAATAAGCACACAACGCAAAGAGAACAGAATCTGGCAAAAACAGAACAGTCTGTAGCCACCTGAAAACTGCGTATACTTCTGTAACTCCAAAAATTCTGAAAAATTAGGACGATGTAGGCAATTTGTATATCAATCTTGTGTAAAACATTCCGTAGATTTCGTCACTTCTATGATTTTTGAAAATTGTTTTACTGGACGCATAAATTTCTGTTTTCCAACAAGATCAAATCAACTGTCACCAAACAATTCCAAAGGATTTACTTGGCACAAACACTAACTAAAACATAAAAAACACAATCATAACAGAGGCATAATTGTGTAAACACTCAAGAACAGAAAGAAAGAGGCAAAAATAAAATTGTATTCATTGGGTTGCCTCCGAACAAGCACTATCGTTTTATGCCTCTATCTAGGCGTTGTGATTTCATTGATGCTCACATGAAAGATAATAATTAAAACACAAAGAGAGCATCATAAAACATGTGACAGACACATTTAAGTCTAACATGCCCGCATACCCATGTACCCATCGGGTAGAGAGGGTACGGGTATGGGATCGTATAACCCATGCCCGTGTACCCATGTACCCATCTAAAATGTTGACAACTGGGTTTCCTTTAATATCCTAATGTATTAATTTTTCCCTCCTAATCGCGCTAGGTAAAAACTCTAGTGTGCAGTCAAATTATGTCTATAATTTATCATAATTTTTTGAACTTAAAGTGTATGCATATGTGTGTTGTTATTTATGATTATGTGTTGTTGTTTAACATTTTTATGTGTCGCTTTATAGGCAAGTATTTTGTTTATGAGAATGTGTCGTTATTACAATATGTTGTTGTACATTGTTGTTTAAAATGTGTTGCTATTAATAATTTATGATTATATGTTACTTTTTACAACTATTTTTTACTTGATTAATGTGTTGTAAACGTGGGTATTTTTACCTGCAGGTACCCATATACCCTGTCGGGTGACAGGTATGGGAAATAATTGTACCCTTGACGGGTATGGGTATGGGTGATACGTAAGTTCAGGGTGGACGGGAAGGGTATGGGTGTTGGAAATATGCCCTAGAGGCAATAATAAATAGGTTATTATTATATTTCCTTGTTCATGATAATCGTTTATTATCCATGCTAGAATTGTATTGATAGGAAACTCAGATACATGTGTGGATACATAGACAACACCATGTCCCTAGTAAGCCTCTAGTTGAATAGCTCGCTAATCAATAGATGGTTACGGTTTCCTGACCATGGAAATTGGATTTCGTTGATAACGGGATCACATCATTAGGAGAATGATGTGATGGACAAGACCCAATCCTAAGCCTAGCACAAGATCGTGTAGTTCGTTTGCTCAGAGCTTTTCTAATGTCAAGTATCATTTCCTTAGACCATGAGATTGTGCAACTCCCAGATACCGTAGGAATGCTTTGGGTGTACCAAACGTCACAACGTAACTGGGTGGCTATAAAGGTGCACTACAGGTATCTCCGAAAGTGTCTGTTGGGTTGGCACGAATTGAGACTGGGATTTGTCACTCCGTGTAAACGGAGAGGTATCTCTGGGCCCACTCGGTAGGACATCATCATAATGTGCACAATGTGACCAAGGAGTTGATCACGGGATGATGTGAGTTACGGAACGAGTAAAGAGACTTGCCGGTAACGAGATTGAACAAGGTATCGGGATACCGACGATCGAATCTCGGGCAAGTAACATACCGATAGGCAAAGGGAATTGTATACGGGATTGATTGAATCCTCGATATCGTGGTTCATCCGATGAGATCATCGAGGAGCATGTGGGAGCACATGGGTATCCAGATCCCGCTGTTGGTTATTGACCGGAGAGTCGTCTCGGTCATGTCTGCATGTCTCCCGAACCCGTAGGGTCTACACACTTAAGGTTCGGTGACGCTAGGGTTATAGAGATATTAGTATGCGGTAACCCGAAAGTTGTTCGGAGTCCCGGATGAGATCCCGGACGTCACGAGGAGTTCCGGAATGGTCCGGAGGTAAAGATTTATATATGGGAAGTCTTATTTTGGTCGCCGGAAAAGTTTCACACTTTATCGGTATTGTATCGGGAGTGCCGAAAGGGGTCCGGGGGTCCACCAAGGGGGTCCACTAGCCCCGGGGGGCCACATGGGCTGTAGGGGGTGCGCCTTGGCCTATATGGGCCAAGGGCACCAGCCCCAAGAGGCCCATGCGCCAAGAGATAAGCAAAAGGGAGAGTCCTAAAGGGGGAAGGCACCTCCGAGGTGCCTTGGGGGGGAAGGACTCCTCCCTGGCCGCACCCTTCCTTGGAGGAAGGGGCAAGGCTGCGCCCCCCTCTCCCTTGGCCCTATATATAGTGGGGGGAAGGGAGGGCAGCAATACCCAAGCCCTGGCGCCTCCCTCTCCCTCCCGTGACACACCTCCCTCCTCCCGCAGCGCTTGGCGAAGCCCTGTTGGAATCCCGCTACTTCCACCACCACGCCATCGTGCTGCTGGATCTCCATCAACCTCTCCTCCCCCCTTGCTGGATCAAGAAGGAGGAGACGTTGCTGCTCCGTATGTGTGTTGAACGCGGAGGTGCCGTCTGTTCGGCGCTAGGATCATCGGTGATTTGGATCACGACGAGTACGACTCCATCAACCCCGTTCTCTTGAACGCTTCCGCTCGCGATCTACAAGGGTATGTAGATGCACTCCCCTTCCCCTCGTTGCTAGATTACTCCATAGATTGATCTTGGTGATGCGTAGAAAATTTTGAATTTCTGCTACGTTCCCCAACAATGCGTGTGCCATCCCTTGGGCCTCCAGGCGCGACCATGCGGGTTGTGCCCCCCTCGGGGCTCCCCTCTGGTACTTCTTTGGCTCATCTTGTTCCTTCTGGTCCAGAAAAATTCTCCAAAAAGTTTCACTGCGTTTGGACTCTGTTTGTTATTGATTTTCTATGAAGTAAAAAACAAGCAAAAAACAGCAACTGGCACTGGGCACTATGTCAATAGGTTAGTCCCAAAAAATGATATAAAGTTGTTATAAAATGAATGTAAAACATCCAAGAATGATAATATAACAACATGGAACAATAAAAATTATAGATACGTTGGAGACCTATCAGCCGCCCGTAAAACAAATACTGGCCAGGCCGTTTTTACCGGTCCTGGTTAGGCTGGTTTCTTGCAGCGTCCCATAAATCCACCAGAAAATCAAGGCCGGACGGGGTTTTATGGGATCTGCTAGAGATGCTCTAATGCGGTGACATAAGCGGATCGATGTATGTTTTGTTGTCCGCTATGACCTATTTCCATTCCAAATTTGGGTAGGGTTTGCGTCCGCGCGAACGGCTGCATTGTCCTCCCCTGGCCCGCCACTAGTGATAGGCTAGTACCCCCACCCCATACCATCGATTTTAACCTCTTAGTCCTCTTCGCCCTCGTTGCTGCCACCCCGCTTTAACCCTCTTCGTCACCCAGACTCCCCCACCCAACCGCCACCGACGCCACCAAAGTCAGAGTTGTTTTCACTTCTTGCTACCAACGGTGTAGCTCGTGGCCCGCACCCTACACCTCTTTCAACGAGGGTGGTCATTGATACGTCTCCAACGTATCTATAATTTTTGATTGTTCCATGCTGTTATATTATAATTCTTGGATGTCTTACAATCATTTTATAGCAACTTTATATCATTTTTGGGACTAACCTACTGACATGGTGCCCAGTGCAAGTTGCTATTTTTTGCTTGTTTTTTACTTCGCAGAATATCAGTACCAAACGGAGTCTAAACGCAGTGAAACTTTTTGTAGATTTTTTTTACCAGAAGACAACTTGGGAGCCAAGGAACCACCTAGGGGAGGCCCGTGGGGCCCATGATACACTAGGGTGCACCAGAGGCCCCTGGCGCGCCCTGATGTATCATGGGGCCACGGAGGTCCTCTCCACTACCACTCAGCTCTATAAATACCCAAATATTTTAGAAACCCTAGGGGAGGAGACGAAACGCAATTCCAGCCGCTGCAAGTTCCAGAACCACGAGATCCAATCTAACACCATCACGGAGGGGTTGATCATCCTCATTGGCTCCTCTTCGATGATGCGTGAGTAGTTCATCATAGACCTACGGGTCCGTAGGTAGAAGCTAGATGGCTTCTTCTCTCTCTTTGATTCTCAATACAATGGTCTCTTGGAGATATATTTGATGTAATGACTTTTTGCGGTGTGTTTGTTGGGATCCGATGAAGTTCGAGTTTATGATCAGTTTCTGTCCATGAATATTATTTGAGTCTTCTTTGATCTCTTATATGCATGATTATTTATAAGCCTCATATTTCTTCTTCGAATCTTTGGTTTAGTTTGGCCAACTAGATCGATTTTTCTTGCCATGGGAAGAGGTGCTTTGTGATGGGTTCGATCTTACGGTGTCCTCACCCAGTGACAGAAGAGGTAGCGAGGCACGTATGTATCGTTGCTATTAAGGATAGCAAGATGGGGTATATTCCTACATGAATAGATCTTTTCTACATCATGGCATCGTTCTTATTGCATTACTCCATTTCTTCATGAACTTAATACACTAGATGCATGCTGGATAGTGGTCGATGTGTGGAGTAATAGTAGTAGATACAGAATCGTTTCGGTCTACTAATCTTGGACGTGACGCCTATATATCGATCATTGCATTAGATATAGTCATATTTGTTCTTCAATCAATTGCCCAACAGTAATTTGTTTACCCACCGTATGCTATTTTCTCAAGAGAAGGCACTAGTGAACTCTACGACCCCCGGTCTATCTTTTATCATATTACTTTCCGATATATCTTTTACCGTATTTGTTTTCAGATCTATTATTCCAAAAACACAAAAATACCTTGCTGCACTTTTCATTTGCATGTTTTATTTCGTGGTTTATTCAGATCTATTTATCCAAACTCATACTATTTAATCTATCTTTTACCAAGGAGGGATTGACAACCCCTCTTACGCGTTGGGTTGCGAGGATTTGTTCTTTGTGTGCAGGTACCATTTACATGGTGTTGCTTGGTTCTCCTACTGGTTCAATAACCTTGGTTTCATAACCGAGGGGAACACTTGCCGTAGTTGTGCTACATCATCCTTTCCACCTTGGGGAAAAACCAACACAGTTCAAGCCACGTCAAAGGAAATTTTTAGCGCCGTTGTTGTGGAGACATCATCAACAGCTATCAAGTTTCTAATCACAAATATCATCTCCTTGCAATTTACATTATTTGCCATTTGGTTCTCGTTTTCATCTCCCCCACTTCACAAAAATTTGCCTTTAATTCGTCTTCCTTATCATTCGCCTTTTCTCGCTAGGTCTTTTGTTTGCTTCCATTCTTGTTTGCATAGTCGCGATGTCTCAAAGAAAGTACTATGATATTCCCTACCCCAATATTTTGCTTGAAATTGAGAAAAGTACCAAGGAATATATGACTACACAATTTGAGCACAATAAGTATTTTACCGAAGAACTTAAAGAACACTCTACTATGCTAGATGCTATAACAAAACAACGATGCTGTTAGTACAGAAGTTTCTAATCTCCAATCCAAGTATGCTCATGCAGAAAATTTGCTAGGAAAAATATCTGATGCACAAGCTACACTAGTAAATCAAATGGCCGCTAAGCCAATTTCTCTAAAGGATAAAAGTGATGAAGATCTTAAAGTGATTGGTGTTTCTTCTATTGATTTCTTGTTTAGTAAGATTAAAATTGATGATAATGGGGCTAAAGAAGAGTCAACTTTAGCTAGAGGGCGCCCCAATAATTCGGAGGGTGAAAATCTTGATGAATAAATTGATAAAAGTGGGTTTGGAGAGGTCAAAACTTTAACTAGTGATGTGCCCACTCTTTTGGATTACAAAGACTTTAATTATGATAGTTGTTCTTTGATTGAATGTATTTCTTTGTTACAATCCATGATTAATTCACCCCATGCTTATGAACAAAATAAAGCTTTTACTAAACATATTGTGGATGCCATGATGAAAGATTTAGAAGGAAAGTTGGAATTAGAGATTTCAATTCCTAGAAAATTACATGATGAATGGGAACCTACCATTAAAATCAAGATTCAAAATTATGAGTCCTTTGCTTTATGTGATTTGGGTGCTAGTGTTTCCACAATTCCGAAATGTCTTTGTGATGTGCTTGGTCTTACCAATATTGAAGAATGTTCTCTTAATTTACACTTGCCGGATTCTATTATTAAAAGGCCTTTGGGAAGAATTAATGATGTTCTTATTCTTGCAAATAGGAACCATGTGCCCATAGATTTTATTGTTCTTGATATTGATTGCAATTCGTCTTGTCCAATTATACTTGGTAGACCATTTTTACGCACTATAGGTGCGGTGATTGATATGAAAGAAGGCAATATTAAATTTCAATTTCCATTAAGGAAGGATATTGAACACTTCCCTAGAACAAGAATTAAGCCACCATATGAATCAATCATGAGGGTATCCTGTGGATCAAAAACCAAAGATGGCAATACTTGAATCTATGCATTACGCCTAGCTAGGGGCATACAACTATAATGCTTGTTGGGAGGCAACCTAATGAATAAAATTTATTTCTACCTTTTTATTTATGTTCTTGAATGTTTGCACAATTATGCTACTGTTATGATTGTGTTTTTTATGTTTTAATTAGTGTTTGCGCCAAGTAAAGCCTTTGGGATCATGTTGAGTGATAGTTCATTTGATCTTGTTGGAAAACAGAAATGTATGCGTCCAGTAGCAGAATTGTGAAATATCACAAAAGTGATGAAAGTTTCTGATTTTTTTACACAAGATTGATATACAAATTTCCTACGTTGTCCTAATTTTTCAGAATTTTTAGAGTTACAGAAGTATGGTCAAAGTCCAGATTACTACAGACTGTTCTGTTTTTGACAGATTTTGTTTTCGTTGCGTTGTGTTTTGGTTTTTAGTTATTCACAAGTATCCTTGCTGGACACACCTCTTTGAGAGAGCCAAAATTATGCTATGATTTGTTAGAATTTCTCTATGTGATTCACTTAATTATTTTTTTGAGCTATGGAATTGCTCTAGTGCTTCACTTATATCTTTTTGAGCATGGTGTGCTTTATTATTTTCGAAGAAATACTATCATGCTTCACTTCGATTTATTTGAGAGTTAATAAATTTTTGAAGAAATTCTCTCATGCTTCACTTACATTATTTTGAGATATGAAATTTTTTATGCTCATGTTCTTCACTTAAATTTGTTTGAGCTTGTCAAAAGCAAATGCAACATATGAAACTAGTCCCAAAGTGATAGATATTCAAGAGGGATATAATAAAAACTTTCATGAAGATCATTGGAAAAATAAACTTGATTCTTTGTAATAGTTTTGAGAGATGAAGATAGTAATATGTGAGTCATGTTGGTGAGTAATTATGCTTTAGTAAGAATATTGGTGTTAAGGTTTGTGATTCCGTATGCAAGCATGAAAGTCAATAGTTATGCAATGAAATTACATCCTACTTGTGGTGCATTATTCGGTGTTAGTTATATTTAATGCTCGTTTATGAGAATTTTCGTTTCATTGTTGGTTGCTTTCAATCTTTTTGCTAGCCCCCGCTTGTACTAAGTAGAAATAATACTTGTGCATCCAAAATCCTTAAACCCAGTTTTGCCATATGAGTCCACCATACCTAGCTATATGTGGTATTTCCGTGCCGTTCTAAGTAAATTTGTATGTGCCAACTCTAATTTTCAAAATCAATTTCCTTTTTGTGTGCCCGTACCGCTCATGAAGCGGCAAGGGGTGGCCAAAAATTTTCATGCTAGACGTGTTATTCTCAAGATGAGTGTTTATTCACTTGTCATTGCACGAGAGTGGCGGTAATAGGGATGCCCAGTCCTGAAAAGAAAAAGAAATTTTCTTTATGTTGTCAAATAATAAATTCCTTGGAGAGTGTTGGTATGGACAATACCCGTGGATACGGCAGCCATGGAGTGTGAAAGTATTGTGGAAAAATGAATAAACTTTATTTAATGTTTGGGAACCACCTATGATGTACATAGCATGGAAAGTGTTGGGAATTACTCGGTCAATTTCATTGACGGGAAAAGCATGCCTCTCAAAATATTTTTATCTCTCAATTTAAGCTTTGAGCTCTAGCACCCCTACAAATCTCTGCTTCCCTCTGCGAAGGGCCTATCTATTTACTTTATGCAATTTTTATTTTTATTTGAGTCTCCATCTTCTCTTATAAAGCACCAACTAGGGAGCACTATGATTGTACTTGAGCATTGGGTGTAGCTAATATTTGAGTGTGTTTCATGAATGGATCAATGATTGAGCATGGTGGCCTAGAGATAACTTTCTTTAGTGTTGATATTTTGGATGGCATGGTTGCTTGTTGATATGCTTGAGTATTGAAATTTTCATGTCAAAACTAGACTATTGCTTTGAACCATCTAAAAGTCCAAATGTCCATGCTACAAAAGAAAATAATATGTGATGAATATGTTAGGCAGCATTCTTCCACACCAAATATTCTGTTTTTTATCATTTACCTACTCGAGGATGAGCAGGAATTAAGCTTGGGGATGCTGATACATCTCCAATGTATCTATAATATTTGATTGTTCCATGCTGTTATATTAACATTCTTGGATGTTTTACAATCATTTATAGCAACTTTATATCATTTTTTGGGACTAACCTATTGACATGGTGCCCAGTGCAAGTTGTTGTTTATTGCTTGTTTTTTACTTTGTAGAATATCAGTACCAAATGGAGTCGAAACGCAGTGAAACATTTTGGAGATTGAAGACAACTTGGGAGCCAAGGAAGCACCTAAGGGGAGGCCCGTGGGGCCCATGATACACAAGGGCGCGCCAGAGGCACCTTGCGCGCCCTGATGTATCATGGCGCCCACAGAGGTCCTCTCCACTGTCTCTCAGCTCTATAAATACCCAAATATTTCAGAAACCCTAGGGGAGGAGACGAAATGCAATTCCAGTCACTGCAAGTTCCAGAACCATGAGATCCAATCAAACACCATCACGGAGGGGTTGATGATCCTCATTGGTGCCTCTCTGATGATGCATGAGTAGTTCACCATAGACCTATGGGTCCTTTGGCAGTAGCTAGATGGCTTCTTCTCTCTTTTTGATTCTCAATACAATGGTCTCTTGGAGATCTATTTGATGTAATGACTTTTTGCGGTGTGTTTGTTGGGATCCGATGAAGTTCGAGTTCATGATCAGTTTCTGTCCATGAATATTATTTGAGTCTTCTTTGATCTCCTATATGCATGATTATTTATAGCCTCGTATTTATTCTTCGAATCATTGGTTTATCTAGGCCAGCTAGATCAATTTTTCTTGCCATGGGAAGAGGTGCTTTGTGATGGGTTCGATCTTACGATGTCCTCACCCATTGACAGAAGGGGTAGCGAGGCACGTATGCATCTTTGCTATTAAGGATAACAAGATGGGGTATATTTCTACATGAATAGATCTTTTCTACATCATGGCATCGTTATTATTGCAGTACTCGGTTTCTCCATGAACTTAATACACTAGATGCATGCTGGATAGCGGTCGATGTGTGGAGTAATACTAGTAGATGCAGAATAGTTTCGGTCTACTAATTTTGGATGTGATGCCTATATATTGATTATTGCCTTGGATATCATCATAATTATTTGTTCTTCTATCAATTTCGCAACAGTAATTTGTTTACCCACCGTATGTTATTTTCTCGAGAGAAGCCACTAGTGAAATCTACGGCCCCGGGGTCTATCTTTTATCATATGGCTTTCTGATATATATTTTACCGTATTTGTTTTCACATCTATTATTCCAAAAACCCAAAAATACCTTACTGCACTTTTTATTTACATCTTTTATTTCGTGATTTATTCATATCTATTTACCCAAACTCATACTATTTAATCTATCTTTTACCGAGGGGGGATTGACAACCCCTCTTACGCGTTGGGTTGCGAGGATTTGTTCTTTGTGTGCAGGTACCATTTACATAGTGTTGCTTGGTTCTTCTACTGGTTTGATAACCTTGGTTTCATAAACCGAGGAAAATACTTGTCGTAGATGTGCTGCATCATCCCTTCCACCTTGGGGAAAAACCAATGCAGTTCAAGCCACGTCAGTCATCGCCCCTAACACACCACCATCGTCGCCAGTGCCGGAGGGCATTGATATGTCTCCAACGTATCTATAATTTTTTTAGTGGTCCATGCTATTATATTATCTATCTTGGATGTTTTATATGCATTTATATGCTATTTTATATCAATTTTTGGGACTAACCTATTGACCTAGTGCCAGTGCCAGTTGCTGATTTTTTCTTGTTTTTGCCTTTTACAGAAAATAAATACCAAACGGAGTCCAAACAGAATGAAACTTTTTAATGATTTTTCTTGGACAACAAGACACCGACGAAGCTTCAGGAAGAGGCTAGAAGACCCACGAGGGGGCCACAGGCCCAGGGGCGCGGCCAGGGGGCTTGTGGGCCCCCCGTGGCTCTCCTAACCCTAACTCCAGCTCCATAAATGCCCAAATATTCCCCCTACACCAGAGGACACACCAAAAATACTTCTCTGCCGCCGCAAGCTTCTGTTCTCGTGAGATCCCATCTTGGGGCCTTTTTCGGTATTCCGTCGGAGGGGGATTCGATCACGGAGGGCCTCTACACCAACCTTGCTGCCCTTCCGATGATGTGTGAGTAGTTTACCACAGACCTACGAGTCCATAGCTAGTAGCTAGATGGCTTCTTATCTCTCTTTGATATTCAATACAATGTTCTCCTTGATGTTCTTGGAGATCTATTCGATGTAATCTTCTTTTGCGGTGCGTTTGTAGAGATCCGATGAATTGTGGATTTATGATCACATTATCTATGATTTTTTTTCTTTTCTGAACCCTTTTATGCATGATTAAGATAGCTTTCTATTTCCCTTCGATCTATCAATTTGGTTTGGCCAACTAGATTGGTTTTTCTTGCAATTGGAGAGATGCTTTGTGATGGGTTCAATCTTGTTGTGTCCTCACCCAGTGACAGTAGGGGTAGCGAGGCACGTATTAGTATTGTTTCCATTAAGGATAAAAAGATGGGGGTTTTTACCATATTGATTTTGTTGGGGAACGTAGCATGCAATTTCAAAAAAAATCCTACGATCATGCAAGATCTGTCTAGGAGATGCATAGCAACGAGAAGGGGAGAGTGTGTCCACGTACCCTCGTAGACCGAAAGCGGAAGCGTTTAGTTAACGCGGTTGATGTAGTCGAACGTCTTCACGATCCAACCGATCCAAGTACCAAACGTACGGCACCTCCATGTTCAGCACACATTCAGCTCGATGACGTTCCTCAGCTCTTGATCCAGTAGAGGGTCAAGGGAGAGTTCCATCAGCACAACGGCGTGGTGATGGTGTTGGTGATGTGATCCGCGCAAGGGCTTCGCCTAAGCACTACGACGCTATGACCGGAGGAGTAAACTGTGGAGGGGGGCACCGCACACGGCTAAAACAAATCTTGGTGTTACTTTGGGGTGCCCCCTGCCCCCGTATATAAAGGGGGGAGGAGGAGGCCGATGGCCAAGGAGGGGCGCTGAAAGTGCAACTATCCCTGGGTGGTTTTGGTAATTCCTAACAACATATAGCTCATTGAGCTAATGCTATTTCAAGATAGATATTTCAGGAAAGCTCAATGATTGGCATGGCATGGATTAGAAAGTGGACCCTTCAAAATGCTAAGGACAAAAGATTGACTCAAGCTCAAAGCACAAGACTCTACATTTTCTATTTTAGTGATCCAAGATCACATTAAGTCTATAGGAAAAGCCAATACTATTAAGAAGGGATGAGGTGTTGCTTAATGAGGTGCTTGCTCAAAATGCTTAGTGATATGCTCCAAAACCCTCCACTACTTTCTCATATCCACATATGTCAAAACCAAAAGTCCAACTCGGACCCACCGATTCTTTCTATCCGGAGCCACCGAGTTCACTTGACATAGCCACTGCCAGAAACCCTAGTCTTTTCGGTCTCACCGATAGGGATCTCGGTCTCACCGAGATGGGATTGTAATCTCTCTGTTTCCCTTCGTAACGTTTCGGTCCAACCGAGATGAGTGATCGGTCCCACCGAGATTGCAATGCAAACTCTCTGTTTCCTTTTCGTAACATTTCGGCCCCACCGAGATGAGCGAATCGGTCTCACCGAGTTTGCCTGACCAACTCTCTGTTAGTCTATTACCAAAATCGGTCACACCGAGTTTGTGTAATCGGTCTCACCGAGATTACGTTATGCCCTAACCCTAATGATATCGGTCCCACCGAGCTGACATGTTGGTCCCACCGAAACACCTAACGGTCACATTATGAACCAAATCGGTCTGACCGAGTTCTCTGAATCGGTCCCACCGAGTTTGGTGATTTGTGTGTAACGGTTAGATTTTGTGTGGAGGCTATATATACCCCTCCACCCACTCTTCATTCCTGGAGAGAGCCATCAGAACATGCCTACACTTCCAATACATATTTTCTGAGAGAGAACCACCTACACTTGTGTTGAGGTCAAGATATTCCATTCCAACCACATAAATCTTGATCTCTAGCCTTCCCCAAGTTGCTTTCCACTCAAATCTTCTTTCCACCAAATCCAATCCTATGAGAGAGAGTTGAGTGTTTACAACCTAGGAGAGTATGGCCTCTAGCGAGGGAAATTACCACCGTAGAGGTCCTTACTTTGATGGTACAATTTTGCTAGTTGGAAGCATAAGATGAAAATGCATATTCTTGGACATAACCCCGCCGTTTGGGCTATTGTGTGTATTGGCTAGCAAGGTGAATTCTTTGATGGGAGAGAACCAAACCGTGAAGCTACCGCGGAAGAGTTGAAGATGCTACAATACAATGCTCAAGCTTGTGATATTCTCTTCAATGGATTGTGCCCCAAAGAATTCAACAAAATCAGCCGTCTTGAGAATGCAAAGGAAATTTTGGATACTTTGATTGATATGCACGAAGGTACCGACTCCGTCAAGGAATCCAAATTGGATGTGCTTCAAAGTCAACTTGACAAGTTCAAAATGAAGGATGGTGAAGGTGTCGCCGAAATGTACTCTAGGCTTGCTCTCATCACAAATGAGATTGCCGGCTTAGGAAGTGAAGAGATGACCGACAAATTCATCATCAAGAAGATCCTAAGAGCCTTGGATGGAAAATATGATACCGTGTGCACATTGATCCAAATGATGCCCAATTACAAAGATCTCAAGCCAACGGAAGTCATTGGAAGAATTGTTGCTCATGAGATGTCACTCAAGGATAAGGAAGAGCTTCACAACAAGTCTAGTGGTGCTTACAAAGCTTCGTGCGATGCTCCCACATCATCAAGTGAGAAACAAACCTTCAATGAAGAATTGAGCCTAATGGTCAAGAACTTCAACAAGTTCTACAAGAGTAGAAGCAAAGAAAGAAGTTCCAAGTCAAGGTCCTACAATGACAAAAGATCTTCTAGTCATGAGCGTAATTGCTACAATTGTGGAAGGCCCGGACACTACTGAAATGAGTGTACGACACCCTACAAAAGAAGAGAAGATTCTCCCAAAAGAAGAAGTAGAAGAGAAGAATCACCACCAAGAGAAAGGAGGAGTAGAGATGATCGTTATGAACGAAGACCCTCTCGGAGAAGCAAGGACTCGGAAAGGAAGGAAAAGTCATCAAGGAGCTACACAAAAAGAAGACATCAAGCTCATGTTGGTGAATGGGTATCCGGCTCCGACTCCGACAATCACTTCGAAAGAAGTTATCACTCCGACTCCGAATATACTCAAGATGAAGGTGTTGCCGGTCTAGCACTTGTGTCAACCAACTCCTACGACATATTTGACTCACCAAATGAAGGAATTGGAAGATGCTTCATGGCCAAAGGTCCAAAGGTAACACATCCCGAGTTTGTTGATTTATATAGTGATGAAGATGATTTGCTAGGTGATGATGATTTACTTGTTGACAACTCTAGTGATAAAGACTATGATGAAATGTCAATAAATCATGCTAATCAAGATAAAACGAATGATGATGATAAGAAGGAGATTGAGCGTCTAACTAAAGAACTAAACACTCTTAAGTTAGCTCATGAAACTACCTTGGAAAATCATCGAGAACTTTTAAAGACTCATGATAAGCTACGCTTTGAAAAGCTCAACCTTGAGCAAGAGCATGAGTTTTCAAAGGCAACCAATGATGATCTTCGCAAGAAAAGTTCTTCTTACATTGCCAAGCGTTTACTCTTGTCTACTTACGTGCCACAAGTTAAATCTAGCAACAAGAACAAGAAAGATGCTTCATCTAGTGGTAACAACAATCATGCTAAATCCAATATTGTTGCTTCTAGTAATTCTCTTGATTCCACTAATGATTCTCTTAGCCAAGTTACACTTGAGCAAGAAAATAGCTTATTGAAGGGAATTATAGAGAAAGGTGTTTACAAGAGCCTTGCCGGAAGTAAGCAATTTGAGGAAATTGTGCGCAAGCAAGGAAGACACCGGAAGAATCAAGGTGTTGGTTTTGAACGAAAGTTCAATGCCAATGGAGTTGAGTGGGAAGAAGATCAATACCCCAAGACGAAGTTTGTTCCTCAACAAGAGAAGTATGATCCTACTTCTTTCAAAGGGACACAAGCTCAAGATGATCTTCCACCACAAGACCACAAGCAAAAAGGCAAGGACAAGCTTCAAGAGGAAATTGATGCATTTGAAGAAGCGCCTAAGGCCTTGGTCAAGTGGGTTCCCAAGACTACATCAAGTTCTACTTCATCAAGTACAACTACAACTCCAAGGATTCCCATCAAGATGGTGTGGATCCAGAAGAAGAAGAACTAGAGAGTTCTTGAGGGTGACTCCGCCAACATACTTCACTCTTATCATTTTGGCAAGAACAAGTGCAAACAACTTCCATATCTTGCACTAGTTCAAGGAGTCACAAACCCTCTTGTTGGTAAGACAAGGAATAAGGTAACCTAATGCTTTCATGGACATCATCTTGTGTATGCATCACTCTATGTCTATGGATATCCTTGTTTGTTCCCTCTGGGACTAACCCGTGTAGGTATTGAAAGTGCAACTCACTCCAAAGGATTGCTCCAAATGATCTACATCAACATTGAGCATCTACATCTTCAACACCTACATGAAGTCATCATCGACAAAACCCAAGGTTAGTTCATCCCTCTAAGGGGGATATCACATCTAGGGGGAGCTTTACTCTAATCAATTGAGTCAAAGCAACTCTAATGGTGTGAACACATCAATGCTTTATGTAAAAGTGGTAACCCCACTTGAGCTTAAACGATGAGTATGACCTATGATCAAATGTTCTCATTTGACTCCTAAGTCAATATACTCATATATAGATGATCTAGTCATCGCCAAATTGCTTGATAGATGCTAGAGTGTTTGTGCATGCTTTGTCACATATTTCATTTGTCATTTTATTGTGTGAGCATGTTGGTTGCATATTTCACTCATTCGAGGACATCCATTTGTTGTTTTGATTGTTTGGCTCTTTCTCTTTTGCCAAATGGATGGACAAGAATTCCTAAGAACTCCCTCTAGCTATCTATGATTTTCTCATCTCAAACTCTATTCATGCTACATCACAAAGTTTGATCAAGTCAGATTCGAACCACTCTGTGTGAGGAGCACTCGGAGTTCCCGATTCGTCATAGACTTAAACCTCCAAAACCTCTTTGTGCATCTCGGTCTGACCGATTCATTATTTTCGGTCCTACCGAGTCACTAAGTTGATCTAGGGTTTTCAATCTCGGTGCAACCGATTAGAACTTTTCGGTCACACCAAGTTGCAGTAACTGCTTGCAGTTTTGCATCTCGGTGCCACCGAGTCGTTCCACTCGGTCACACCGACAGGGTCAGGTTATATATACCGACGGGCCAAATTTTGGAAAATTTTCCGAACCCTCTCACCCACGCATAACCTGCTCTGCCTCTTCGGGTCTCTGGATCGTCCTCTCGTCGCCAGCGACCTCCTGCCGCTGGTCTCCACCGCCGTCAACGGAAATCCTCACCGCCGTTGCCGCCGTAGCAAGTTCGTCGCCGAACTAGGGTACGAACTTGACCTTTGTGCTAATCCCTAACTCCGATTCTTAGCACATTGCTTTGCCATGATCTTTGCCATGATTGAAATCATCCTGTCCAGCGAAAACATCCCGTAGATTAGTTTTGATTTGAAAATTTAGGGTTAGGTCTCCGCCGAATTCATCTCAGACCGACCGAGTTGTAGAAATCGGTCTGACCGATTTTGGCCTAGGCCAAAGCACACGCGTTTTCGGTCTGATTGAAAACTGCAAATCGATGTGACCGAGTTCGATTCTTTGTGAAACCCTAGCAGTCTCGGTACCACCGAACTGTGACTCGGTCTGACCGAGTTCACTAGTTTAGGTTCCAAAAGCTGCTTCGGTATCACCGAGTTTACAAATCGGTAGATCCGAAATGCTTTCTGTGAAGAACTAAAACTAAGTTTTTAAGTCATCCTTTTTGCAAAACTCATGTACTTTGTGATGCTCATCCACTCTACCTCATCTATAACCTATTCACAGGGTCTGCTATCAGAGTATTTGCAGAGATGTCAGACCAAAGTGACAACCAGAACAAGTCAGAAGAGCAGGTTCAGTTGAGTGAGGGCACTAGTCCCTCTAGCAACTATGATGAGGGCAGCAGGAGCACACCAAGCAATCTGCCAAAGGCTGCCACAAGGACAAGGAAGAAGAGAAATTCTGACTCTGAGGATGAAGATTATGTGGCTGTTGAGGATGAAGCCACTTCGAAGAAGAAAGTGCTGAAGAAGGAGTATGGCACAACTGCTGCAACAAAGCCAGGTCTGAAAACAAAGGCTCCAGCAAGAAGAGTTCCAATGTCAAAAGCCAGAGCCTCCACAGGAGAAACAATGGAGTTCACTCTTGAACCCAAGGAAACTGGAGATGGCAAGAAGAGAAAAGAAAGGGTCAAGAAGACCATTGCCAGAGTTATTGGGAAGCCATCTATGATGAGATATTCTGAAGAAGAGGAAGAGGATGCTGCACCAGCACCCAAAGCACAAAAGCTTATGGGAGATGCAATTAAATCAGGGGCTGCTCCATCAAAGCCCAAAGCTGCTCCCAAGGCTGTTGCTCCAGCTCCAAAGCCAAAACCCAAGAGAAGCACTAGGAACATACCTGCTAAAGAGAAGAACAAGGCCCCAGTGCCTCAAGCTGCTGAAGAAGAAGATGATGATTCTGTTGTGCTGAGGAAGCTAAAGCCCAAGATCCCTGACCACACTGATGCACACCCAGTTGTAGAGAATATGAAAATCAGGAAGGATGCAGGACTGAGACTATGGAGAGAGTCTGATCCCTATGCTATCAGGAGAAGGACTGCTGTGGACTACAGTTTCCACACTAAGAACAACAGGACTTCCATGAGACTATTCTGCTTGACAAGAAGCCCATTGTGTGTGACATGAGATGGGTTGACTGGGAGTTCATCAAGGAGAATGAAGATCACTTCGCTGGTGTGCTTGATAGCTTCAAGGCATGTGGAGTGGACACTTTTGTTGCCCAGAAGCTCACCAAGTGGAATGATGAGCTCATCATGCAGTTTTACTCCACTGCCCACTTCTATCCAGATGGAAGAATAGTGTGGATGTCTGAGGGTACTAGGTACCAATCTACAGTTGATGAGTGGGCCAAGCTCATAAATGCTCCTGAGGAACATGTGGATGACCTGGACATTTATGCAGAGAAGAAGAAAGGCCACAACAGTATGGCCAACATGTACAAGGACATCCCAGATGCTGCTTTGGATACACACAAGTTTGGATCTGTACACTATCTGTTGTCTGGTCTGCCAGCTATTAATTGGATCTTAAGGCACACACTGCTACCCAAGTCAGGTGATCACAAGATGATCAGAGGACATGCCATCAACTTGCTGCACATATTTGATGTCCCACAGGAGTTCAAAGTCATGAGCCTGATTGTTGAACAATCAAGAGGACTGCAGCTGATCAGAAGAGAAGTTGTGGGTATGCCTCACACATTCAAGAGGTCATCAACTCAAAGATGGGCAAAGGCAAGTACATCTTGGATAAGGAGCATCTGCCCATCTATCCTGAATTTGAAGATAACACTGTTGATGAATGAGAATGAACCGTCTTCAGCTCAAGCACATGAAAAGAGAGAGAAGGCTAAGGCAGAGAAGGCTGCAAAGATGCCAACTGTGGAAGAGGCATCTCAGGTATTCTTGAAGAGCAAGCAAGACCAGCTTGGATTTCTGATCCAATCCACCCTGAGGATTGAGAAGGGCTTGGCCACCCTGACCAAGAACCAGGAGAGCTTGGAAAGGATTATTGAGACAAAATTCTATGACCTTGATGTCAAGGTAACAGAAATCCAAACTGCAGTTCAGCAACTTCAGGAGAAGCAGAGCAGAAGAAGGGCAAGTCTACCACAAATGCTTTTGCTAGAGTGCCCAGAGGACAGAGATCTGCTGTAGTGCCAATGACAGACACTAGAGCTATAGCATCAGCACCAGCAGCTACAGCTCCAGTTCCACCTCTAGCCGCTACTCCACCAGCTCCAGCTACTTCATCAGAAGCCTTAGTCCTTGGAGTTCTCTCAACACCTCCTACCGAAGATCAAGCCTGAGAGTTGTTTAGCACTATGCATTTTTGAACTTTTTGGTAACTTGTTGCCAAAGGGGGAGAAAGATGTATAGATCATAGGCTTCGAGAGAGAGAGAGTGTTGGTTTTTTATCTCTCTTTGCACTTATTTGGTTTGGTTTGAAACTTTATTGTGTGATTGTGATGCTACTTTATGTTCTTGTGAGATACTTGTTGATCATGTGTTTGATCATATGCTACCCTTAATGCTTCACTTTGCTTGGTGATGAGTGCATGTGTTTTAACTTCTATAATTTTGAGCGCTCCACCAAGATGTATGTGACATGGAAGAGTAACCCATGATCCTAATCGATTGTGCATTTGCATTCAAAAGCAAATTTTAAATAATGTACAAATTTAGGGGGAGCTCTTGCTTATCACATACCTCTCAAAGCGACGATTTTTTCAATACTTTTTATCATTTGTCGAAGCATTGATCTATATGTTGTCATCAATTACCAAAAAGGGGGAGATTGAAAGTGCAACTATCCCTAGGTGGTTTTGGTAATTCCTAACAACATATAGCTCATTGAGCTAATGCTATTTCAAGATAGATAGTTCAGGAAAGCTCAATGATTGGCATGGCATGGATTAGAAAGTGGACCCTTCAAAATGCTAAGGACAAAAGATTGGCTCAAGCTCAAAGCACAAGACTCTAGATTTTCTATTTTAGTGATCTAAGATCACATTGAGTCTATAGGAAAAGCCAATACTATTAAGAAGGGATGAGGTGTTGCTTAATGAGGTGCTTGCTCAAAATGCTTAGTGATATGCTCCAAAATCCTCCACTACTTTCTCATATCCACATATGTCCCAAACCAAAAGTCCAACTCGGACCCACCGATTCTTTCTATCCGGAGCCAGCGAGTTCACTTGACATGGCAACTGCCAGAAACCCTAGTCTTTTCGGTCTCACCGATAGGGATCTCGGTCTCACCGAGATGGGATTGTAATCTCTCTGTTTCCCTTCGTAACATTTCGGTCCAACTGAGATGAGCGATCGGTCCCACCGAGATTGCAATGGAAACTCTCTGTTTCCTTTTCGTAACGTTTCGGCCCCACGAGATGAGCGAATCGGTCCCACCGAGTTTGCCTGACCAACTCTCTGTTAGTCTATTACCAAAATCGGTCACACCGAGTCTGTGTAATCGGTCTCACCGAGATTACGTTATGCCCTAACCCTAATGATATCGGTCCCACCGAGTTGACATGTCGGTCCCACCGAAACACCTAACGGTCACATTATGAACCAAATCGGTCTGACTGAGTTCTCTGAATAGGTCCCACCGAGTTTGGTGATTTGTGTGTAACGGTTAGATTTTGTGTGGAGGCTATATATACCCCTCCACCCACTCTTCATTCGTGGAGAGAGCCATCAGAACATGCCTACACTTCCAATACATATTTTTTGAGAGAGAACCACCTACACTTGTGTTGAGGTCAAGATATTCCATTCCAACCACATAAATCTTGATCTCTAGCCTTCCCCAGGTTGCTTTCCACTCAAATCTTCTTTCCACCTAATCCAATCCTATGAGAGAGAGTTGAGTGTTGGGGAGACTATCATTTGAAGCACAAGAGCAAGGAGTTCATCATCAACACACCATTTGTTACTTCTTGGAGAGTGGTGTCTCCTAGATTGGCTAGGTGTCACTTGGGAGCCTCCGACAAGATTGTGGAGTTGAACCAAGGAGTTTGTAAGGGCAAGGAGATCGCCTAATTCGTGAAGATCTACCCTAGTGAGGCAAGTCCTTCGTGGGCGACGGCCATGGTGGGATAGACAAGGTTGCTTCTTCGTGGACCCTTCGTGGGTGGTGCCCTCCGTGGACTCACGCAACCGTTACCCCTTGTGGGTTGAAGTCTCCATCAACGTGGATGTACGATAGCACCACCTATCGGAACCACGGATAAAAAATCTCTGTGTCAACATTGCGTTTGCTCCCTCGAACTCCTCCCTTTACCTACATATGCAATTGTTTTACATTCCGCTGCTATACTCTTAGAATTGCATGTGTAGGTTGATTGCTTGACTTGTGCTAAGTTGTTAAAATCTGCCAAGAACTAAAATTGGGAAAAGGCTAGATTTTTATTTGGTCAAGTAGTCTAATCACCCCCCTCTAGACATACTTTCGATCCTACATGCGCGCTAAGGGAGGAGTCCTACTTGGACTCCCAGTCCAAGTAGGATTCGCCCCCCCCTCCTTCCTTCCAACGGAGGGGGAAAAGGGAAAGAGGTGGAGAGGGAGAAGGAAAGGGGGGCCGCGCCCCCACCCTTGTCCAATTCAGATTGGGCTTGGGGGCGCGCTCCACCTCCTATGGCTGCCTCCTCCTCTCAACTATGGCCCATGAGGCACATTAACTTTCCCAGGGGGTTCCGGTAACCTCCCGATACTCCGAAAAATCCCCGATCTTCTTCGGAACCACTCCGGTGTCCGTCTATAACCTTCCAATATATGAATCTTTACCTCTCAACCATTTCGAGACTCCTCGTCATGTCCGTGATTTCATCCGGGACTCCGAACAAACCTCGGTCACCAAAACACATAACTCATAATACAAATCGTCATCGAACGTTAAGCGTGCGGACCCTACGAGTTCGAGAGCTATGTAGACATGACCGAGACACATCTCTGGTCAATAACCAATAGTGGAACCTGGATGCTCATATTGGCTCCTACATATTCTACGAAGATCTTTATCGGTCAAACCGCATAACAACATACACCATTCCCTTTGTCATCGGTATGTTACTTGCCCGAGATTCGATCGTCGGTATCATCATACCTAGTTCAATCTCGTTACCGGCAAGTCTCTTTACTCGTTCCGTAATGCATCATCCCGCAACTAACTCATTAGTCACATTGCTTGCAAGGCTTATAGTGATGTGCATTACAAAGAGGGCCCAGAGATACCTCTCTAATACACGGAGTGACAAATCCTAATCTCGATTTCTGCCAACTCAACAAACACCTTCGGAGACACCTCTAGAGCATCTTTATAATCACCCAGCTAGGTTGTGACGTTTGATAGAACACAAGGTGTTCCTCCAGTATTCGGGAGTTGCGTAATCTCATAGTCAAAGGAACATGTATAAGTCATGAAGAAAGCAATAGCAATAAAACAAAACGATCATTATGCTAGCTAACAGATGGGTCTGGTCCATCACATCATTCTCTAATGATGTGATCCCGTTCATCAAATGACAACACATGTCTATGGTTAGGAAACTTAACCATCTTTGATTAACAAGCTAGTCAAGTAGAGGCATACTAGGGACACTCTGTTTTGCCTATGTATTCACACATGTACTAAGTTTCCGGTTAATACAATTCTAGCATGAATAATAAACATTTATCATGATATAAGGAAATATAAATAACAACTTTATTATTGCCTATAGGGCATATTTCCTTCAGTCTCCCACTTGCACTAGAGTCAATAATCTATATTACATAGTAATGATTCTAACACCCATGGAGTCTTGGTGTTGATCATGTTTTGCTTGTGGAAGAGGCTTAGTCAACGGGTATGCAACATTGAAATCCGTCTGTATTTTGAAAACTTCTATGTCTCCCTCCTTGACTTGATCGCTGATGAATTGAAGCGTCTCTTGATGTGTTTGGTTCTCTTGTGAAATCTAGAATCCCTCGCCAAGGCTATTGCTCCAGTATTGTCACAAAAGATTTTCATTGGACCTGATGCACTAGGTATTACACCTAGATCGGATATGAACTCCTTCATCCAGACTCCTTCATTTGCTGCTTCCAAAGCAGCTATGTACTTCACTTCACACGTAGATCCCGCCATGACACTTTGCTTGGAACTGCACCAACTGACGGCTCCACCATTCAATATAAATACGTATCCGGTTTGTGACTTTGAGTCATCCGGATCAGTGTTAAAGCTTGCATCGACGTAACCATTTACGACAAGCTCTTTGTCACCTCCATAAACAAGAAACATATCCTTAGTACTTTTCAGGTATTTTAGGATGTTCTTGATCGCTGTCTAGTGATCCACTCCTGGATTACTTTGGTACCCCCTGCTAAACTTATAGCAAGGCACACATCAAGTCTGGTACACAGCATTGCATACATGATAGAACCTATGGCTGAGGCATAGGGAATGACTTTCATTTTTTCTCTATCTTCTGCAGTGGTCGGACATTGAGTCTGACTCAACTTCACACCTTGTAACACAGGCAAGAACCCTTTCTTTGACTGGTCCATTTTGAACTTCTTCAAAACTTTATCAAGGTATGTGCTTTGTGAAAGTCCAATTAAGCGTCTTGATCCATCTCTATAGATCTTGATGCCCAATATATAAGCAGCTTCTCTGAGGTCTTTCATTGAAAAATTCTTATTCAAGTATCCTTTTATGCTATCCAGAAATTCTATATCATTTCCGATCAACAATATGTCATCCACATATAATATCAGAAATTCTACAGAGCTCCCACTCACTTTCTTGTAAATACATGCTTCTCCAAAAGTCTGTATAAAACCATATGCTTTGATCACACTATCTAAGCGTATATTCCAACTCCGAGATGCTTGCACCAGTCCATAAATGGATCGCTGGAGCTTGCACACTTTGTTGGCACCTTTAGGATCGAAAAAACCTTCTGGTTGCATCATACACCACTCTTCTTTAAAATATCCATTAAGGAATGCAATTTTGACATCCATTTGCCAAATTTCATAATCATAAAATGAGGAAATTGTTAACATCATTCGGACAGACTTGAGCATCGCTACGGGTGAGAAGGTCTCATCGAAGTCAACTCCTTGAACTTGTCAAAACCTTTCGCAACAAGTCGAGCTTTGTAGACAATTAAATTACCGTCAGCGTCAGTCTTCTTCTTGAAGATCCATTTATTCTCTATGGCTTGCCGATCATCGGGCAAGTCAACCAAATTCCATACTTTGTTCTCATACATGGATCCCATCTCAGATTTCATGGCCTCAAGCCATTTCGCGGAATCTGGGCTCATCATCGCTTCCTCATAGTTCGTAGGTTCCTCATGGTCTAGTAACATGACTTCCAGAACAGGATTATCGTACGACTCTGGTGCGGAACGTACTCTGGTTGACCTACGAGGTTCGGTAGTAACTTGTTCTGAAGATTCATGATCATCATCATTAGCTTCGTCACTAATTGGTGTAGGAATCACTTGAATTGATTTCTGTGATGAACTACTTTCCAATTCGGGAGAAGGTACAATTACCTCATCAAGTTCTACTTTCCTCCCGCTCACTTCTTTCGAGAGAAACTCCTTCTCTAGAAGGATCCATTCTTAGCAATGAATATTTTGCCTTCGGATCTGTGATAGAAGGTGTACCCAACAGTCTCCTTTGGGTATCCTATGAAGACACATTTCTCCGATTTGGGTTCAAGCTTATCAGGTTCAAGCTTTTTCACATAAGCATCGCAGCCCCAAACTTTAAGAAACGACAGCTTAGGTTTCTTGCCAAACCACAGTTCATATTGTGTCGTCTCAACGGATTTAGATGGTGCCCTATTTACCGTGAATGCAGCCGTCTCTAAAGCATAACCCCAAAACAATAGTGGTAAATCGGTAAGAGACATCATAGATCGCACCATATCTAATAAAGTACGGTTATGACGTTTGGACACACCATTACACTGTGGTGTTCCAGGTGACGTGAGTTGCGAAACTATTCAACATTGTTTCAAATGAAGACCAAACTCATAACTGAAATGTTCACCTCCACGATCAGATCATAGAAACTTTATTTTCTTGTTATGATGATTTTCCACTTCACTCTGAAATTCTTTGAACTTTTCAAATGTTTCAGACTTATGTTTCATTAAGTAGATATACCCATATCTGCTCAAATCATCTGTGAAGGTTAGAAAATAACGATACCCGCCGCGAGCCTCAACACTCCTTGGACCGCATACATCAGTGTGTATTATTTCCAATAAGTCAGTTGCTCGCGCCATTGTTCCGGAGAACAGAGTCCTAGTCATCTTGCCCATGATGCATGGTTCGCAAGCATCAAGTGATTCATAATCAAGATTCCAAAAGCCCATCAGCATGGAGTTTCTTCATGCGCTTTACACCAACATGACCTAAACGGCAGTGCCACAAATAAGTTGCACTATCATTATTGACTTTGCATATTTTGGCTTCAATATTATGAATATGTGTATCACTACAATCGAGATTCAATAATAATAGACCACTCATCAAGGGTGCATGACCATAAAAGATATTACTCATATAAATAGAACAACCATTATTCTTTGATTTAAATGAATAACCGTCTCGCATCAAACAAGATCCAGATATAATGTTCATGCTCAACGCTGGCACCAAATAACAATTATTCAGGTCTAAAACTAATCCCGACGGTAGATGTAGAGGTAGCGTGCCGACGGCGATCACATCGACTTTGGAACCATTTCCCACGTGCATCGTCACCTCGTCCTTAGCCAATCTTCGTTTAATCCGTAGCCCCTGTTTCGAGTTGCAAATATGAGAAACAGAACCAGTATCAAGTACCCAGGCGCCACTACTACGAGCATTAGTAAGGTACACATCAATAACATGTATACCAAATATACCTTTCACTTTGCCATCCTTCTTATCCGCCAAATACTTGGGGCAGTTCCGCTTCCAGCGACCAGTCCCTTTGCAGTAGAAGCACTCAGTTTCAGGCTTAGGTCAAGACTTGGGCTTCTTCACTTGAGCAGCAACTTGCTTGCCGTTCTTCTTGAAGTTCCCCTTCTTCCCTTTGCCCTTTTTCTTGAAACTACTGGTCTTGTTAACCATCAACACTTGATGCTCCTTCTTGATTTCTACCTCCGCAGCCTTTAGCATCGCGAAGAGCTCGGGAATTGTCTTATCCATCCCTTGCATATTATAGTTCATCACGAAGCTTTTATAGCTTGGCGGCAGTGATTGAAGAACTCTGTCAATGACACTATCATCAGGAAGATTAACTCCCAGCTGAGTCAAGTGGTTGTGGTACCCAGACATTCTGAGTATGTGTTCACTGACAGAACTATTCTCATCCATCTTGTACTATAGAACTTATTGGAAACTTCATATCTCTCAATTCGGGCATTTGCTTGAAATATTAACTTCAAGTCCTGGAACATCTCATATGCTCCATGACGTTCAAAACGTCGTTGAAGTCCCGATTCTAAGCCGTAAAGCATGGCACACTAAACTATTGAGTAGTCATCAGCTTTGCTCTACCAGACGTTCATAACGTCCGGAGTTGCTCCTGCAGCGGGTCTTGCACCTAACGGTGCTTCCATGACGTAATTTTTCTGTACAGCAATGAGGATAATCCTCAAGTTACGGACCCAGTCCGTGTAGTTGGTACCATCATCTTTCAACTTAGCTTTCTCTAGGAACGCATTAAAATTCAAGGGAACGGTAGCACGGGCCATTGATCTACAACAACATAGATATGAAAATAACTATCATGTACTAAGTTCATGATAAATATTACTAAAGAACTCCCACTTAGATAGACATTCCTTTAGTCATCTAAATGATCACGTGATCCATATCAACTAAACCATGTCCGATCTGTTGGGGAACGTAGTAATTTAAAAAATTTCCTACGCGCACATTGGATCATGGTGATGCATAGCAATGAGAGGGGAGAGTGTGTCCACGTACCCTCGTAGACCGAAAGCAGAAGCGTTACCACAACGCGGTTGACATAGTCGTACGTCTTCACGATCCGAACGATCCGAGTACCGAACGTATGGTACCTCCGAGTTCAGCACACATTCAGCTCGATGACGTCCCTTGAACTCCGATCCAGCCGAGCTTTGAGGGAGAGTTCTGTCAGCATGATGGCGTGGTGACGGTGATGATGATGCTACCGGCGCAGGGCTTCGCCTAAGCACCGCTACGATATTATCGAGTGGAATATGGTGGAGGGGGCACCGCACACGGTTAAGAGATCAAGAGATCAATTGTTGTGTCTAGAGGTGCCCCCGCCCCTGTATATAAAGGAGCAAGGGGGGGGAGAGGCGGCCGGCCAGGGAGGGCGCGCCAAGGGGGGAGTCCTACTCCCACCGGGAGTAGGACTCCTCATTTCCTAGTAGGAGTAGGAGAAGGGGGAAGGAGGAGGTGGAGAGAAGGAAGGAGAGGGGGGCCGCTGCCCCCTTCCCTTGTCCAATTCGGACTGGGGCAAGGGGGCCGCGAGCCACCTCCTGGCTGCCCTCTCTCTTCTCCACTAAGGCCCAATAGGCCCATTACTTCCCCGGGGGGGGGGGGGGGGGGTTCCGGTAACCCCTGGTACTCCGGTAAAATCCCGATTTCACCCGGAACACTTCCGATATCCAAGTATAGGCTTCCAATAATATATCAATCTTTATGTCTCGACCATTTCGAGACTCCTCGTCATGTCCGTGATCATACTCGGGACTCCGAACTACCTTCGGTACATCAAAACACAAAACTCATAATACCGATCGTCATCTAACTTTAAGCGTGCGGACCCTACGGGTTCGAGAACTATGTAGACATGACCTAGACACGTCTCCGGTCAATAACCAATAGCAGAACCTGGATGCTCATATTGGCTCCTACATATTCTACGAAGATCTTTATCGGTCAAACCACATAACAACATACGTTGTTCCCTTTGTCATCGGTATGTTACTTGCCCGAGATTCGATCGTCGGTATCTCAATACCTAGTTCAATCTCGTTACCGGCAAGTCTCTTTGCTCGTTCCGTAATACATCATCTCGCAACTAACTCATTAGTCACAATGCTTGCAAGGCTTATAGTGATGTGCATTACCGAGAGGGCCCAGAGATACCTCTTCGACAATCGGAATGACAAATCCTAATCTTGAAATACGCCAACCCAACAAGTACCTTCGGAGACACCTGTAGAGCACCTTTATAGTCACCCAGTTACGTTGTGACGTTTGGTAGCACACAAAGTGTTCCTCCGGTAAACGGGAGTTGCATAATCTCATAGTCATAGGAACATGTATAAGTCATGAAGAAAGCAATAGCAACATACTAAACGATCAAGTGCTAAGCTAACGGAATGGGTCAAGTCAATCACATCATTCTCCTAATGATGTGATCTCGTTAATCAAATGACAACTCATGTCCATGGCTAGGAAACTTAACCATCTTCGATTAACGAGCTAGTCAAGTAGAGGCATACTAGTGACACTATGTTTGTCTATGTATTCACACATGTATTATGTTTCCGGTTAATACAATTCTAGCATGAATAATAACATTTATCATGATATGAGGAAATAAATAATAACTTTATTATTGCCTCTAGGGCATATTTCCTTCAGTCTCCCACTTGCACTAGAGTCAATAATCTAGATTACACAGTAATGATTCTAACACCCATGGAGTTTTGGTGCTGATCATGTTTTGCTCGTGGAAGATGCTTAGTCAACGGGTCTGCAACATTCAGATCCGTATGTATCTTGCATATCTCTATGTCTCCCACCTGGACTTGGTCCCGGATGGAATTGAAGCGTCTTGATGTGCTTGGTTCTCTTGTGAAATCTGGATTCCTTTGCCAAGGCAATTGCACCAGTATTGTCACAAAAGATTTTCATTGGACCCGATGCACTAGGTATGACACCAAGATCGGATATGAACTCCTTCATCTAGACTCCTTCATTTGCTGCTTCCAAAGCAGCTATGTACTCCGCTTCACACGTAGATCCCGCCACGACGCTTTGTTTAGAACTGCACCAACTGACAGCTCCACCATTCAATGTAAACACGTATCCGGTTTGCGATTTAGAATCGTCCGGATCAGTGTCAAAGCTTGCGTCGATGTAACCATTTACGACTAGCTCTTTGTCACCTCCATAAACGAGAAACATATCCTTAGTCCTTTTTAGGTATTTCAGGATGTTCTTGACCGTTGTCCAGTGATCCACTCCTGGATTACTTTGGTACCTCCCTGCTAGGCTAATAGCAATACACACATCAGGTCTGGTACACAACATTGCATACATGATAGAGCCTATGGCTGAAGCATAGGGAACATCTTTCATTTTCTCTCTATCTTCTGCAGTGGTCGGGCATTGAGTCTGACTCAACTTCACACCTTGTAACACAGGCAAGAACCCTTTCTTTGCTTGATCCATTTTGAACTTTTTCAAAACTTTGTCAAGGTATGTGCTTTGTGAAAGTCCTATCAAGCGTCTTGATCTATCTCTATAGATCTTGATGCCTAATATGTAAGCAGCTACACCGAGGTCTTTCTTTGAATTTTTTTATTCAAGTATCCTTTTATGCTATCCAGAAATTCTATATCATTTCCAATCAGCAATATGTCATCCACATATAATATCAGAAATGCTACAGAGCTCCCGCTCACTTTCTTGTAAATACATGCTTCTCCAAAAGTCTGTATAAAACCATATGCTTTGATCACACTATCAAAACGTTTATTTCAACTCCGAGAGGCTTGCACCAGTCCATAAATGTATCGCTGGAGCTTGCACACTTTGTTAGCTCCCTTTGGATCGAGAAAGCCTTCTGGTTGCATCATATACAACTCTTCTTCCAAAAATCCATTCAGGAATGCAATTTTGACATCCATTTGCCAAATTTCATACTCATAAAATGCAGCAATTGCTAACATGATTCGGACAGACTTAAGCATCGCTACGGGTGAGAAAGTCTCATCGTAGTCAATCCCTTGAACTTGTCGAAAACCTTTTGCAATAAGTCGAGCTTTATAGATAGTAACATTACCGTCAGCGTCAGTCTTCTTCTTGAAGATCCATTTATTCTCAATGGCTTGCCGATCATCGGGCAAGTCAACCAAAGTCCACACTTTGTTCTCATACAAGGATCCCATCTCAGATTTCATGGCCTCAAGCCATTTTGCGGAATCTGGGCTCACCATCGCTTCTTCATAGTTCGTAGGTTCACCTTGGTCAAGTAACATGACCTCTAGAATAGGATTACCGTACCACTCTGGTGCGAATCTTACTCTGGTTGACCTACGAGGTTTAGTAGTAACTTGATCTGAAGTTTCAGGATCGATATCATTAGCTTCCTCACTAATTGGTGTAGGTGTCACAGGAACCGGTTTCTATGATGAACTACTTTCTAATAAGGGAGCAGGTACAGTTACCTCATCAAGTTCTACTTTCCTCCCACTCACTTGTTTCGAGAGAAACTCCTCTAGAAAGGATCCATTCTTGGCAACGAATGTCTTGCCTTCGGATCTGTGATAGAAGGTGTACCCAACAGTTTCCTTTGGGTATGCTATGAAGACACATTTCTTCGATTTAGGTTCGAGCTTATCAGGTTCAAGCTTTTTCACATAAGCATCGCAGCCCCAAACTTTAAGAAAGGACAACTTTGGTTTCTTGCCAAACCACGGTTCATAAGGCGTCGTCTCAACGGATTTCAATGGTGCCCTATTTAACGTGAATGCAGCCGTCTCTAAAGCATAACCCCAAAACGATAGCGGTAAATCAGTAAGAGACATCATAGATCGCACCATATCTAGTAAAGTACGATTACGACGTTCGGACACACCATTACGCTGTGGTGTTCCGGGTGGCGTGAGTTGTGGAACTATTCCACATTGTTTCAAATGTAGACCAAACTCGTAACTCAAATATTCTCGTCCATGATCAGATCGTAGAAACTTTATTTTCTTGTTACGATGATTTTCCACTTCACTCTGAAATTCTTTGAACTTTTCAAATGTTTCAGACTTATGTTTCATTAAGTAGATATACCCATATCTGCTCAAATCATCTGTGAAGGTGAGAAAATAACGATACCCTCCACGAGCCTCAACATTCATTGGACCACATACGTCAGTATGTATGATCTCCAACAAGTCAGTTGCTCGCTCCATAGTTCCAGAGAACGGCGTTTTAGTCATCTTGCCCATGAGGCATGGTTCGCAAGTACCAAGTGATTCATAATCAAGTGATTCCAAAAGTCCATCAGTATGGAGTTTCTTCATGCGCTTTACACCAATATGACCCAAATGGCAGTGCCACAAATAAGTTGCACTATCATTATCAACTCTGCATCTTTTGGCTTCAACATTATGAATATGTGTATCACTACTTTCGAGATTCAACCAAAATAGACCACTCTTCCAGGGTGCATGACCATAAAAGATATTACTCATATAAATAGAACAACCATTATTCTCAGATTTAAATGAATAACCGTCTCGCATCAAACAAGATCCAGATATAATGTTCATGCTCAACGCTGGCACCAAATAACAATTATTCAGGTCTAAAACTAATCCCAAAGGTAGATGTAGAGGTAGCGTGCCGACGGCGATCACATCGACTTTGGAACCATTTCCCACGCGCATCGTCACCTCGTCCTTAGCCAGTCTTCGCTTAATCCGTAGTCCCTGTTTCGAGTTGCAAATATTAGCAATAGAACCAGTATCAAATACCCAGGTGCTACTGCGAGCTCTAGTAAGGTACACATCAATAACATGTATATCACATATACCTTTGTTCACCTTGCCATCCTTCTTATCCGCCAAATACTTGGGGCAGTTCCGCTTCCAGTGTCCAGTCTGCTTGCAGTAGAAGCACTCAGTCTCAGGCTTAGGTCCAGACTTGGGTTTCTTCTCTTGAGCAGCAACTTGTTTGTTGTTCTTCTTGAAGTTCCCCTTCTTCTTCCCTTTGCCCTTTTTCTTGAAACTGGTGGTCTTGTTGACCATCAACACTTGATGCTCCTTTTTGATTTCTACCTCTGCAGCCTTTAGCATTGCGAAGAGCTCGGGAATTGTCTTATCCATCCCTTGCATATTATAGTTCATCACGAAGCTCTTGTAGCTTGGTGGCAGTGATTGAAGAATTCTGTCAATGACACTATCATCTGGAAGATTAACTCCCAGTTGAATCAAGTGATTGTTATACCCAGACATTTTGAGTATATGTTCACTGACAGAACTATTCTCCTCCATCTTGCAGCTGTAGAACTTATTGGAGACTTCATATCTCTCAATCTGGGCATTTGCTTGAAATATTAACTTCAACTCCTGGAACATCTCATATGCTCCATGACGTTCAAAACGTCGCTGAAGCCCCGATTCTAAGCCGTAAAGCATGGCACACTGAACTATCGAGTAGTCATCAGCTTTGCTCTGCCAGACGTTCTTAACGTCGTCAGTTGCATCTGCAGCAGGCCTGGCACCCAGCGGTGCTTCCAGGACGTAATTCTTCTGTGCAGCAATGAGGATAATCCTCAAGTTACGGACCCAGTCCGTGTAATTGCTACCATCATATTTCAACTTTGCTTTCTCAAGGAACGCATTAAAATTCAACGGAACAACAGCACGTGCCATCTATCTACAATCAACATAGACAAGCAAAATACTATCAGGTACTAAGTTCATGATAAATTTAAGTTCAATTAATCATATTACTTAAGAACTCCCACTTAGATAGACATCCCTCTAATCATCTAAGTGATCACGTGATCCAAATCAAATAAACCATGTCTGATCATCACGTGAGATGGAGTAGTTTTCAATGGTGAACATCATTATGTTGATCATATCTTGTCAGGACCCTGATTCTAAGTCACACCAATCTAGCATGTAACACCTCATATCACTTTGCGGCCTCACGCACGGTATTCCCACGGGTGTCGCCTTACCTGGCCCGGGACCGTTTGTGCCTCTTGGCTCACGTATATGATAGTGTCGCTAGCATCCATATGACAGAGAACCCGGGCCGACATGACTAGTCGTGAACCCAAAGTGGCACTAACTTATGGGGACAGGCATACATGAAACAACATCGAGCATGTCGGTCATCAGCGTGTGAATCCGGGCTGTAGCAACTGGGCTAACAGGACTCCAGGAACCCGGGCTGTAGCAGGCTAGCAGGACTCCGGAAGTCACCGCGTGACATTTCCCCGAAGGGACAAACACAGGAACGATGTGAATCACATGCCGGCCAGTCTAGGTGTTCCGAAGCAGTAGTGCTGGGCTAGCAGGACTCCGGTAAACCGGGCTGTAGCAGACTACCATGGCTCAGTGGAAGCACCAGTCTACATTTCCCCATAAGAGAGGCTACCAAGGATAGACAACTAGGTTGTCGGATCCCACACATACCAAGCATTTCAATCATACACACAATATGCTCGATATGTGCAAATACAACATGGCATCACAACAAGACTCTACGACTCAGATTATTTATTCATTAGGCTCCGAGGAGCCAAGTATTACAAACATGGGTCTGATGACCCAACATACAGAGCACACAAGTAGCAAGCACATGCGGAAGCTTAACTTATCTGAGTACGGACAACTACAAAAGAAAAAGGCTGAGAAGCCTGACTAACTACAAGACCCTCCCAAGGTACAAGCTCGTAGATGAGGTTACAAGCTAAACATCGAAGTCCACACGGAACTACTAGCGAGACTGAAGTGTCTCTGCAAAAACATAAATTAAGCAAACGTGAGTACAAATGTACCCAGCAAGACTTACATCAGAACTAGCTACATATGCATCGGTATCAACAAAGGGATGGTGGGGTTTAACTGCAGCAAGCCAACTTTGACTCGGTGGCTATCCTGAACTACGACTGCAAGTAACTCTGTTGAGGTGGCGCACACGAGTCCACATATTCACCATATCAATACACCACTATGGATCCGCTCCCGTCTCCCTACGAGAACGCCATCCATAGCACTCACGCTTATGTTGCGCATTTTAGAGTATCCACTTTCATTTGTCTATGAACTGTACAGGCAACCCAGAAGTCCTTTTCCGCGGACACGACTATTCGAATAGATGATGTTAACCCTGCAGGGGTGTACTTCTTCACACACGCTCTCGCCACTTACCACCATGTACACGTCGTGTATCTCGGCAACCTTCAAGCGGAAGCCTGGCGAGGGAGTCGGCCACGACCTGACTAACCACACAAGTCTCTAGTCCAGGTTTATCGCCTATTCGGGTTCCATCCGCAAGGAGATCCGGCCGGGGTGTCGCTCACGTCCCCAAATGATGTGTGCAGGGTTCCCAAGCCCACCTCGACGGATGGATCTATGCTTGGTACACCGTGCCATGGTGCCTAGTCTGTGCCAAGCCCACCTGTACCGGGTGCCACTTGGTAGACTACTAACACTACCTACAAACACCAGAAACTAGTTGCAACTCCTGGACAGAGATCAGGTTGATTAATAAGTCGAGAGAGCTTGGAGCGCCCGGAGCCCAATGTGTGGTAGTAACTGTTCATGGATCACAAACACAGAACTCAGTTCCTGAGGACGGCTGCAATGAGACAACCCACCATGTACTCCTACATGGCCTCTCACCGCTACCTTTACCAAATCATGTTCACACACTTAGCTCTCAACAGTAGGACATGTTCACCACATTCCAATTCATCCCCGATGAATCAGACCTGACTCAACTCTAAGCAATAGCAGGCATGACAAACAAGCATGAATGAGTAGGCACATCAGGGCTCAAACAACTCCTACTCATGCTAGTGGGTTTCATCTATTTACTGTGGCAATGACAGGTCATGCAGAGGAAAGGGGTTCAACTACTGCAACATGTAACAGTTGAAACGTTGTTGTCCTAATGCAGTAAAAGAGAGCAGGAGCGAGAGAGTGGGATTGTATCGGAATGAACAAGGGGGTTTTGCTTGCCTGGCACTTCTGAAGATGGTATAGCTCTTCATCAGTGTCATCGAACTCATTGTCGGAACATACGTCTACTGAGGGGGAAACAACCACCGACTAGCAAAGAAGGAACACAATCAATGCAATGCACATTCACATGAATGACATGACATGTTAAGGTACTGAATTCACCTAATGCAATATCTAGCCAAGTTAATTGAAGTGGAACTCAAACAAGATCAAATTCCAACTCCAAATGTGATTTCATAAATTGCCCTAATCATCATTTGTCCTATTCAGTGAGGTTAACTTGTTCAAACATGCATGATCATGGCATAAACAGATTCCTCATATTTTTCTGATCATTTTTCATATATAAATTATTTCATTTGGAGTTACGGTTGAATTTCTATGATTTTTAGAAGTTTGGGGTATTTTCTGAAATTTATAAATCATTTCTGATTTATTTAAAATTCCAGAAAATAATTACTGCATCAGCCTGATCATCATGACGTTAGCAGGTCAACGGGGCATGGTCCAGGTCAAACCTGACCAGTGGGGTCCACACGTCAGTGTCTCAGGCTGGTTTGTGTGGATAATAGGTGGGACCGGTCAACACTGACTTGACCAAGTCAAAGCTGACATGTGGGGTCCACCCAAATTAGTACTAATCTAAATAGGACATTAGGCTAACCTAAATGGGCACAGGGGCCCACATGGCAGTGGCTCTAGGAGTGTTTAGTAGGGTCATTAGCGCTAATTAAACTGGCGCCACGTCAGCAGTTGACGCCGGCGTCCACAACAACGGCGGGGACTCGCCGGAGTTGCTCGGGACGGTGCTAACGAGCACCGCTTCGCGCGTGGTTTGCGGCTACGGCGAGCTAGCGGTGCGGCGCATCTAAAGGAGGCAGCGGGGGGTGCCGGGGTGCAGTGTAGCGGCGGCGGCGACGGGCGGAGCGGCGGCCGGAGTTCGGCCGGGTGCGGGGACGCGGCTGCAGCGCTTGAGAGAGCGAGTTGGGGTGCGGGTTGGGTTCCTGGCGAGGTCTGGAGCACGTCCACATGCCTAGGAGCGACGAACACGGCCTCTGGCCACGGCGGCAAGGAGCTCAGGCGGCGGCGCGAATCGGTCGCCGGCGGAACGGTGGCCATGGCAAGAAAAGGAGCACGGGAGCAAGGGGAGAGGAGGCAGGGGCTCACGGCGAGTCGGTTGGAGCAGACGGCGAGCTCGGGGGGAGGTCGGACGGCGTTGAATCGTCGGCGGTTGTCGTCGGATCCCGCGGAAGAAGACGAAGGCGAGGACGACGGCACGGGGCTCCCGGTGTCACGTGGCTTGGCGATGAGGAAGAGGGCGTCGCGGCGGAGCCGTTGGATGGTATGGAGAGGGGTAGGGTGGACGGTGGCCACGGTGATCGTCGTCGGTGGCGACGGCCGCGTTCGGGTGTGCGTGAGAGATCGAGATAGAGGAGGGGGAGGAGCACGGGGAGAGTGAGAGAGACACCAGGGAGGTGCATGGCGACGCGAGGGAGGTCCAGGAAGGCAGGGAGAGAGGAGGTGGCAGCGTGTGCACGCGCGCGCGGAACACACGCCCTCCTGCCTACTGGCAGGAGGTTGAAGACGGTGCGGCGGCTGGGCTGGGCTGGACAGGTAAGGTTTCTGTCCTTTCCTGTTCTTTTATAATTCTGTTCTGTTTTCTATTTTGCAGGTTTGTTTTGAATTTGGTTTTGAAACCAATTCAATTTTTATGCTTCTGAAAGTTATTAGGTGGACTTAGAAAACTAGTCCAGAGCCACATGCAAACTTTCAAAATTATTGGTCTTATATCTAATTTATAGTAAATATAAACTCAATTCAAATAACTAGTGAATTAATTCAAAGGCCCAAAAATAATTATTTCTGTGATTCCAAAAATATTGGTTTGAATTTTATCTCTTGCCAATATTTTCACAGAATAACAGGAACATTTTCTTGGACCCATTTGAGAAGATTTTAATGTTGATCATTATTAAAAGGTTTCTGAGGCTTTGAAAATTCCCTCAATTCAATTTCCTTGAAATTTAAACATGATGCATGCTCACTAATGCAACTATTACCCTCAGATATTCTAGGGCTGTGACATATCTACTATATGATTCACGCTCGACCTTACGGTTTCAGTGTTCCGAGGCCATATCTGCATATGCTAGGCTCGTCAAGTTTAACCTGAGTATTCTGCGTGTGCAAAACTGGCTTGCACCCGTTGTAGATGGACGTAGAGCTTATCATACCCGATCACCACGTGGTGTCTCGGCACGACGAACTTTGGCAACGGTGCATACTCAGGGAGAACAGTTTTATCTTGAAATTTAGTGAGAGATCATCTTATAATGCTACCGTCAATCAAAGCAAAATAAGATGCATAAAGGATAAACATCACATGCAATCAATATAAGTGATATGATATGGCCATCATCATCTTGTGCTTGTGATTCCATCTCCGAAGCACCGCCATGATCACCATCGTCACCGGCGCGACACCTTGATCTCCATCATAGCATCGTTGTCGTCTCGCCAACTATTGCTTCTATGACTATCGCTACCGCTTAGTGATAAAGTAAAGCATTACAGGGCGATTGCATTGCATACAATAAAGCGACAACCATATGGCTCCTGCCAGTTGTCGATAACTCGGTTACAACACATGATCATCTCATACAATAAAATATAGCATCATGCCTTGACCATATCACATCACAACATGCCCTGCAAAAACAAGTTAGACGTCCTCTACTTTGTTGTTGCAAGTTTTACGTGGCTGCTACGGGCTGAGCAAGAACCGTTCTTACCTACGCATCAAAACCACAACGATAGTTCGTCAAGTTAGTGTTGTTTTAACCTTCTCAAGGACCGGGCATAGCCACACTCGGTTCAACTAAAGTTCGAGAAACTGACACCTGCCAGCCACCTGTGTGAAAGCACGTCGGTAGAACTAGTCTCGCATAAGCGTACGCGTAATGTCGGTCCGGGCCGCTTCATCCAACAATACCGCCGAACCAAAGTATGACATGCTGGTAAGCAGTATGACTTGTATCGCCCACAACTCACTTGTGTTCTACTCGTGCATAAACATCTACGCATAAAACCAGGCTCTGATACCACTGTTGGGGAACGTAGTAATTTCAAAAATTTCCTACGCGCACATAGGATCATGGTGATGCATAGCAACGAGAGGGGAGATTGTGTCCATGTACCCTCGTAGACCGAAAGCGGAAGCGTTAGCACAACGTAGTTGATGTAGTCGTACGTCTTCACGATCCGATCGATCCAAGTACCGAACGTACGGTACCTCCGAGTTCAACACACGTTCAGCTCGATGACGTCCCTCGAACTCCGATCCAGCCGAGCTTTGAGGGAGAGTTCCGTCAGCACGACGGTGTGGTGACGGTGGTGATGATGCTACCGACGCAGGGCTTCGCCTAAGCACCGCTACGATATTATCGAGGTGGAATATGGTGGAGGGGGGCACCGCACACGGTTAAGAGATCAAGAGATCAATTGTTGTGTCTAGAGGTGCCCCCTGCCCCCGTATATAAAGGAGCAAGGGGGGGAGAGGCCGCCGACCAAGGAGGGCGCGCCAAGGGGGGAGTACTACTCCCACCGGGAGTAGGACACCTCCTTTCCTAGTAGGAGTAGGAGAAGGGGGGAAGGAGGAGGTGGAGAGAAGGAAGGAGAGGGGGGCCGCCGCCCCCTTCCCTTGTCCAATTCGGACTGGGGCAAGGGGGGCCGCGACCCACCTCCTGGCTGCCCTCTCTCTTCTCCACTAAGGCCCAATAGGCCCATTACTTCCCCGGGGGGGTTCTGGTAACCCCAGGTACTCCAGTAAAATCCCGATTTCACACGGAACACTTCCGATATCCAAATATAGGCTTCCAATATATCAATCTTTATGTCTCGACCATTTCGAGACTCCTCGTCATGTCCGTGATCATACCCGAGACTCCGAACTACCTTTGGTACATCAAAACAGAAAACTCATAATACCGATCGTCATCTAACTTTAAGCGTGCGGACCCTACGGGTTCGAGAACTACGTAGACATGACCGAGACACGTCTCCGGTCAATAACCAATAGCGGAACCTGGAGGCTCATATTGGCTCCTACATATTCTACGAAGATCTTTATCGGTCAAACCGCATAACAACATACGTTGTTCCCTTTGTCATCAGTATGTTACTTGCCTGAGATTCGATCGTCGGTATCTCAATACCTAGTTCAATCTCGTTACCGGCAAGTCTCTTTACTCGTTCCATAATACATCATCTCGCAACTAACTCATTAGTCACAATGCTTGCAAGCCTTATAGTGATCTGCATTACCGAGAGGGCCCAGAGATACCTCTCCGACAATCAGAGTGACAAATCCTAATCTTGAAATACGCCAACCCAACAAGTACCTTCGGAGACACCTGTAGAGCACCTTTATAATCACCCAGTTACGTTGTGACGTTTGGTAGCACACAAAGTGTTCCTCTGGTAAACGGGAGTTGCATAATCTCATAGTCATAGGAACATGTATAAGTCATGAAGAAAGCAATAACAACATACTAAACGATCAAGTGCTAAGCTAACGGAATGGGTCAAGTCAATCACATCATTCTCCTAATGATGTGATCTCGTTAATCAAATGACAACTCATGTCCATGGCTAGGAAACTTAACCATCTTCGATTAACGAGCTAGTCAAGTAGAGGCATACTAGTGACACTATGTTTGTCTATGTATTCACACATGTAATATGTTTCCGGTTAATACAATTCTAGCATGAATAATAAACATTTATCATGATATGAGGAAATAAATAATAACTTTATTATTGCCTCTAGGGCATATTTCCTTCACGATCGTCACGTGAGATGGAGTAGTTTTCAATGGTGAACATCTCTATGTTGATCATATCTACTATATGATTCACGCTTGACCTTTCGGTCTCAGTGTTCCGAGGCCATATCTGCATATGCTAGGCTCGTCAAGTTTAACCTGAGTATTCTGCATGTGCAAAACTGGCTTGCACCCGTTGTATGTGAACGTAGAGCTTATAACACCCGATCATCACATGGTGTCTCGGCACGACAAACTGTAGCAACGGTGCATACTCAGGGAGAACACTTATACCTTGAAATTTAGTGAGGGATCATCTTATAATGCTACCGCCGTACTAAGAAAAATAAGATGCATAAAGTATGAACATCATATGCAATCAAAATATGTGACATGATATGACCATTATCATCTTGTGCCTTTGATCTCCATCTCCAAAGTACCATCTTGATCTCCATCATCACCGGCTTGACACCTTGATCTCCATCGTAGCATCGTTGTCGTCTCGCCAACTATTGCTTCCACGACTATCGCTACCGCTTAGTGATAAAGTAAAGCAATTACATGGAGATTGCATTTCATACAATAAAGCGACAACCATAAGGCTCCTGCCAGTTGCCGATAACTTATACAAAACATGATCATCTCATACAACAATTTATATCTCATCACGTCTTGACCATATCACATCACAGCATGCACCGCACACGGCTAAGACAAATCTTGGTGTTACTTTGGGGTGCCCCCTGCTACCTCTTGAGCACTGCGTTGGTTTTCCCTTGAAGAGGAAAGGGTGATGCAGCAAAGTAGCGTAAGTATTTGCCTCAGTTTTTGAGAACCATGGTATCAATCCAGTAGGAGACCACGCACGAGTCCCTCGCACCTACACAAACAAATAAATCCTCGCAACCAACGCAATAAAGGGGTTATCAATCCCTTCATGGTCACTTACGAGAGTGAGATCTGATAGATATGATAAGATAATATTTTTGGTATTTTTATGATAAAGATGCAAAGTAAAATAAAAGGCAATGAAAATAACTAAGTGTTGGAAGATTAATATGATAGAAAATAGACCCGGGGGCCATAGGTTTCACTAGAGGCTTCTCTCGAGAGCATAAGTATTACGGTGGGTGAACAAATTATTGTTGAGCAATTGACAGAATTGAGCATAGTTATGAGAATATCTAGGTATGATCATGTATATAGGCACCACGTCCGAGACAAATGGACCGACTCCTGCCTGCATCTACTACTATTACTCCACACATCGACCGCTATCCAGCATGCATCTAGAGTATTAAGTTCATAAGAACAGAGTAACGCTTTAAGCAAGATGACATGATGTAGAGGGATAAACTCATGCAATATGATATAAACCCCACCTTGTTATCCTCGATGGCAACAATACAATACATGCCTTGCTGCCCCTACTGTCACTGGGAAAGGACACCGCAAGACTGAACCCAAAGCTAAGCACTTCTCCCATTGCAAAAAAGATCAATCTAGTAGGCCAAACCAAACTGATAATTCGGAGAGACTTGCAAAGATAACCAATCATACATCAAAGAATTCAGAGAAGATTCAAATATTGTTCATAGATAAACTTGATCATAAACCCACAATTCATCGGTCTCAATAAACACACAGCAAAAGAAGATTACATCGAATAGATCTCCACAAGAGAGGGGGAGAACATTGTATTGAGATCCAAAAAGAGAGAAGAAGCCATCTAGCTAATAACTATGGACCCGAAGGTCTGAGGTAAACTACTCACATATCATCGGAGTGGCTATGGTGTTGATGTAGAAGACCTCCTTGATCGATGGCCCCTCCGGCGGAGCTCCGGAAAAGGCCCCAAGATGGGATCTCACGGGTACAGAAGGTTGCGGCGGTGGAATTAGATTTTTGGCTCCGTATCTGGTAGTTTGGGGGTACGTAGGTATATATAGGAGGAAGAAGTACGTTGGTGTAGCAACATGGGGCCCACGAGGGTGGAGGGCGCGCCCAGGGGGTAGGCGCGCCCCCTACCTCGTGCCCTCCTGGTTGATGTCTTGACGTAGGGTCCAAGTCCTGTGGATCACGTTCGTTCTGAAAATCACGTTCCCAAAGGTTTCATTCCGTTTGGACTCCGTTTGATATTCTTTTTCTGCGAAACTCTGAAATAGGCAAAAAACAGCAATTCTGGGCTGGACCTCCGGTTAATAGGTTAGTCCCAAAAATAATATAAAAGTGTATAATAAAGCCCATTAATGTCCAAAACAGAATATAATATAGCATGGAACAATAAAAAATTATAGATACGTTGGAGACGTATCAAGCATCCCCAAGCTTAATTCCTGCTCGTCCTCGAGTAGGTAAATGATAAAAACAGAATTTTTGATGTGGAATGCTACTTGGCATAATTTCAATGTAATTCTCTTAATCGTGGTATGAATATTCAGATCCGAAAGATTCAAGACAAAAGTTTAATATTGACATAAAAATAATAATACTTCAAGCATACTAACTAAGCAATTATGTCTTCTCAAAATAACATGGCCAAAGAAAGTTATCCCTACAAAATCATATAGTCTGGCTATGCTCTATCTTCACCACACAAAATATTTAAATCATGCACAACCCCGATGACAAGCCAAGCAATTGTTCCATACTTTTAGTGTTCTCAAACTTTTTCAATCTTCACGCAATACATGAGCGTGAGCCATGAACATAGCACTATATGTGGAATAGAATGGTGGTTGCGGAGAAGAAAAAAAAAGAGAAGATAGTCTCACATCAACTAGGCGTATCAACGGGCTATGGAGATGCCCATTAATAGATATCAATGTGAGTGAGTAGGGATTTCCATGCAACGGATGCACTTAGAGCTATAAGTATATGAAAGCTCAACAAAAGGAACTAAGTGGGTGTGCATCCAACTCGCTTGCTCACGAAGACCTAGGGCATTTTGAGGAAGCCCATCATTGGAATATACAAGCCAAGTTCTATAATGAAAATTTCCCACTAGAATATGAAAGTGATATCATAGGAGACTCTCTATCATGAAGATCACGGTGCTACTTTGAAGCACAAGTGTGGTAATAGGATAGTAACATTGTCCCTTCTCTCTTTTTCTCTCATCATTTTTTTGGGCCTTTTCTTCTCTTCTTTTTTATGGCCTCTTATTTTTCGTTCGGAGTCTCATCCCGACTTGTGGGGGCATCATAGTCTCCATCATCCTTTCCTCACTTGGGACAATGCTCTAAATAATGATGATCATCACACTTTTATTTACTTACAACTCAACAATTAAAACTCCATACTTAGAAAAAAATATGACTCTATGTGAATGCCTCCGGCGGTGTACCGGGATATGCAATGAATCAAGAGTGACATGTATCAAAGAATTATGAACGGTGGCTTTGCCACAAATACGATGTCAACTACATGATCATGCGAAGCAATATGACAATGATGGAGCGTGTCATAATAAACGAAACGGTGGTAAGTTGCATGGCAATATATCTCGGAATGGCTATGGAAATGCCATGATAGGTAGGTATGGTGGCTGTTTTGAGGAAGGTATATGATGGGTATATGATACCGGCGAAACGTGCGCGGTATTAGAGAGGCTAGCAATGGTGGAAGGAGGAAAAGTGCGTATAATCCATGGACTCAACATTAGCCATAAAGAACTCATATACTTATTGCAAAAATCTACAAGTTATCAAAGCAAAGTATTACGCGCATGCTCCTAGGGGGATAGATTGGTAGGAAAAGACCATCGCTCGTCCCCGACCGCCACTCATAAGGAAGACAATCAATAAATAAATCATGCTCCGACTTCATCACATAACGGTTCACCATACGTGCATGCTACGGGAATCACAAACTTTAACACAAGTATTTCTCAAATTCAAAACTACTCAACTAGCATGACTCTAGTATCACCATCTTCATATCTCAAAACAATTATCTAGTATCAAACTTCTCATAATATTCAACACACTCATAAGAATTTTTTTACTAATCTTGAATGCCTATTATTGTCAAAGCAAACTACCATGCTGTTTTGTAGGACTCTCAAAATAATCTAAGTGAAGCATGAGAGAACAATAGTTTCTATAAAACAAAATCACCACCGTGCTCTAAAAGATATAAGTGAAGCACTAGAGCAAAAACTATATAACTCAAAAGATATAAGTGAAGCACATAGAGTATTCTAATAATTTCCGAATCAAGTGTGTCTCTCTCAAAAGGTGTGTACATCAAAGATGATTGTGGTAAACTAAAAAGCAAAGACTCAAATAATACAAGACGCTCCAAGCAAAACACATATCATGTGGTGAAAAAAATATAGCTCTAAGTAAAGTTACAGATGGAAGTAGACGAAAGAGGGGATGCCTTCCGGGGCATCCCCAAGCTTTGGCTTTTTGGTGTCCTTAGATTATCTTGGGGTGCCATGGACATCCCCAAGCTTAGGCTCTTTCCACTCCTTGTTCCGTAATCCATCAAATCTTTTACCCAAAACTTGAAAACTTCACAACACAAAACTTAACAGAAAATCTCGTGAGCTCCGTTAGCGAAAGAAAACAAAACACCACGTCAAGGTACGGTAATGAACGCATTCTTTATTTATATTGGTGTTAAACCTACTGTATTCCAACTTCTCTGTGGTTTATAAACTATTTTATTAGCCATAGATTCATCAAAATAAGCAAACAACACACGAAAAACAGAATCTGTCAAAAACATAACAGTCTGTACTAATCTGTAACTAACGCAAACTTCTGGAACTCCACAAATTCAGCCAAAATAGGACAACCTAGAGAACTTTTAATTGATTAGCAGCAATTCGAATCAATATTTTATCACGTTCTGGTGATTTTTAACAATTATTTTCGTGAACAGAAAATTTCTGCAATTTTCAGCAAAATCGAATAACTATCATCCAAGAAGATCCTATAGGTTTAACTTGGCAAAAACACTAATTAAAACATAAAACACATCTAACCAGAGGCTAGATCAAATATTTATTCCTAAAAATAATCAAAAAGCAAAAAAAACTAAAAATAAAATTGGGTTGCCTCCCAACAAGCGCTATCGTTTAACGCCCCTAGCTAGGCATAAAAGCAAGGATAGATCTAGGTATTGCCATCTTTGGTAGGCAATCCATAAGTGGCTCTCATGATAGATTCATATGGTAATTTTATTTTCTTTCTAGGGAAGTGTTCTATGCCTTTCCTTAACGGAAATTGGAATCTAATATTCCCTTCCTTCATATCAATAATTGCACCAATCGTTCTAAGGAAAGGTCTACCAAGGATAATAGGACATGAAGGATTGCAATCTATATCAAGACAATAAAATCTACAGGCACATAATTCCTATTTGCAATAATAAGAACATCATTAATTATTCCCATAGGTTTCTTAATGGTGGAATCCGCAAGGTGCAAGTTTAAAGAGCAATCATCAAATTCATGGAATCCTAGCAAATCACACGATGTTTTTGGAATCGTGGAAACACTAGCACCCAAATCACACAAAGCATAGCATTCATGATCTTTAATTTTCATTTTAATAGTAGGTTCCCACTCATCATAAAGTTTTCTAGGGATAGAAACTTCCAACTCAAGTTTTTCTTCATAAGATTGCATCAAAGCATCAACGATATGTTTAGTAAAAGCTTTATGTTGACTATAAGCATGTGGAGAATTTAGCACGGATTGCAACAAGGAAATACAATCTATCAAATAGCAATTATCATAATTAAATTCCTTGAAATCCAAAATAGTGGGTTCATTAATATCTAGAGTTTTGATCTCTTCAATCCCACTTTTCCAATTTTTGCATCAAGATCTAAAAACTCCGAATTTTTGGAACGCCTTCTAGGTAAAGGTGGATCATATTCAGCCCCATCATTATCAAGATTCATATTGCAAAACAAAGATTTAATTGGGGACACATCCATAACTTTTAGATCTTCATCTTTATTTTCCAAAAAAAAATCCGGCTTAGCAGCCATCTTATTAACTAAGGTGGCCTGCTTATCCGAAACTTCAGCTATTAACTTTTCAAGATGAGCAATCTGAGATTTCAAACCATCAAATTCTTTGGACATATCATCGAGCTCTTTATTCATATAACTCATAAAGCTTTTTTGTTCCTTAAGCTCGTTTCCAAAGAAATTATTATGCTCAAATTGTAAGACCACAAAACTCCTGACGTTGCTTTCGATCTCTTCTAACCTTTTAAGGTGAAGATCGCCACATCTAGGTAGGGACATTGAGACGAGAAAGCAATCCAACACACGAGCGAGCGAAAAAGAGGCGAACGGAAAAGAGAGGGCAAATAAAATGGCAAGGGTGAAGTGGGGGAGAGGACAACGAGAGGCAAATGGCAAATAATGTAATGCGGGAGACAAGGGTTTGTGATGGGTACTTGGTATGTTGACTTTTGCGTAGACTCCCCGGCAACGGCGCCAGAAATCCTTCTTGCTACCTCTTGAGCACTGTGTTGGTTTTCCCTTGAAGAGGAAAGGGTGATGCAGCAAAGTAGCGTAAGTATTTCCCTCAGTTTTTGAGAACCAAGGTATCAATCCAGTAGGAAACCACGCACGAGTCCCTCGCACCTACACAAACAAATAAATCCTCTCAACCAACGCAATAAAGGGGTTGTCAATCCCTTCACGGTCACTTACGAGAGTGAGATCTGATAGATATAATAAGATAATATTTTTGGTATTTTTATGATAAAGATGCAAAGTATAATAAAAGGCAATAAAAATAACTAAGTGTTGGAAGATTAATATGATAGAAAATAGACCCGGGGGCCATATGTTTCACTAGAGGCTTCTCTCGAGAGCATAAGTATTACGGTGGGTGAACAAATTACTGTTGAGCAATTGACAGAATTGAGCATAGTTATGAGAATATCTAGGTATGATCATTTATATAGGCATCACGTCCGAGACAAGTAGACCGACTCCTGCCTGCATCTACTCCTATTACTCCACACATCGACCGCTATCCAGCATGCATCTAGAGTATTCAGTTCATAAGAACAGAGTAACGCTTTAAGCAACATGACATGATGTAGAGGGATAATCTCATGCTATATTATACAAACCCCACCTTGTTATCCTCGATGGCAACAATACCATACGTGCCTTGCTGCCCCTACTGTCACTGGGAAAGGACACCGCAAGATTGAACCAAAAGCTAAGCACTTCTCCCATTGCAAGAAAGATCAATCTAGTAGGCCAAACCAAACTGATAATCCGAAGAGACTTGCAAAGATAACCAATCATACATAGAAGAATTCAGAGAAGATTCAAATATTGTTCATAGATAAACTTGATCATAAACCCACAATTCATCGGTCTCAACAAACACACCGCAAAAGAAGATTACATCGAATAGATCTCCACAAGAGAGGGGGAGAACATTGTATTGAGATCCAAAAAGAGAGAAGAAGCCATCTAGCTAATAACTATGGACCCGAAGGTCTGAGGTAAACTACTCACATATCATCAGAGAGGCTATGGTGTTGATGTAGAAGCCCTCCGTGATCGATGCCCCTTCCGGGGGAGCTCCGGAACAGGCCCCAAGATGGGATCTCACGGGTACAGAAGGTTGTGGCGGTGGAATTAGGTTTTTGGCTCCGTATCTGGTAGTTTGGGGGTACGTACGTATATATAGAGGAACAAGTACGTCGGTGGAGCAACATGGGGCCCACGAGGGTGGAGGGCGCGCCCAGGGGGGTAGGCGCGCCCCTACCTCGTGCCCTCCTGGTTGATGTCTTGACATAGGGTCCAAGTCCTCTGGATCACGTTCGTTCCGAAAATCACGTTCCCGAAGGTTTCATTCCGTTTGGACTCCGTTTGATATTCTTTTTCTGTGAAACTCTGAAATAGGCAAAAAACAACAATTCTGGGATGGGCCTCCGGTTAATAGGTTAGTCCCAAAATTAATATAAAAGTGTATAATAAAGCCCATTAATGTCCAAAACAGAATATAATATAGCATGGAACAATCAAAAATTATAGATACGTTGGAGACGTATCACCCCCGCCCCTATATATAAAGGGGGGAGGAGGAGGCCGGCGGCCAAGGAAGGGCGCGCCAAGGGGGGAGTCCTACTTGGACTCCAAGTCCAAGTAGGATTCGCCCCCCTCCTTCCTTCCAACGAATGGGGAAAGGGGAAGAGGTGGAGAGGGAGAAGGAAAGGGGGGGCGCGCCCCCACCCCTTGTCCAATTCAGATTGGGCTTGGGGGTGGGGGCACCACCTCCTGTGGCTGCCTCCTCCTCTCCACTATGGCCCATGAGGCCCATTAACTTTCCCGGGGTGTTCCGGTAACCTCCCGGTACTCCGAAAAATCCCGATCTTCTTCGAAACCACTCCGGTGTCCGTATATAACCTTCCACTATATGACTCTTTACCTCTCGACAATTCGAGACTCCTCGTCATGTCCGTGATCTCATCCGGGACTCCAAAAAAACTTCGGTCACCAAAACAGATAACTCATAATACAAATCGTCATCAAACGTTAAGCGTGCGAACCCTATGGGTTCGAGAACTATTGACACATGACCGAGACACATCTTTGGTCAATAACCAATAGCGGAACCTGGATGGTCATATTGGTTCCTACATATTCTACGAAGATCTTTATCGGTCAAACCGCATAATAACATACGTCATTCCCTTTGTCATCGGTATGTTACTTGCCCGAGATTCGATCGTCGGTATCATCATACCTAGTTCAATCTCGTTACCAGCAAGTCTCTTTACTCATTCTGTAATGCGTAATCCCGCAAATAACTCATTAGTCACATTGCTTGCAAGGCTTACAATGATGTGCATTACTGAGAGGGCCCAGAGATACCTCTCCGATACACGGAGTGACAAATCCTAATCTTGATCTATGCCAACCCAACAAAAACCTTCGGAGACACCTGTAGAGCATCTTTAATCACCCAGTTACGTTGTGACGTTTGATAGCACACAAGGTGTTCCTCCGGTATTAGGGAGATGCATAATCTCATAGTCAAAGGAACATGTATAAGTATGAAGAAAGCAATAGCAATAAAACTAAACGATCATAATGCTAAGCTAACAGATGGGTCTTGTCCATCACATCATTCTCTAATGATGTGATCTCGTTCATCAAATGACAACACATGTCTATGGTCAGGAAACTTAACCATCTTTGATTAACGAGCTAGTCAAGTAGAGGCATAGTAGGGACACTCTGTTTTGTCTATGTATTCACACATGTACTAAGTTTCCGGTGAATAAAATTCTAGCATGAATAATAAACATTTATCATTATATAAGGAAATATAAATAACAACTTTATTATTGCCTCTAGGTCATATTTCCTTCAGATTGGATCTATCCCTCTACATCATGTCATCTTGTTTAAGGTGTTACTCCGTTGTTATTAACTTGATACACTAGATGCATGATGGATAGCAGTCAATGTGTGGAGTAATAGTAGTAGATGCAGGCAGGAGTCGGTCTACTTGTCACGGACGTGATGCCTATATTCGTGATCATTGCCTTGGATATCGTCATAACTTTGCATTTTCTATCAATTGCTCAACAGTAATTTGTTTACCCACCGTATGCTTTTTTCAAGAGAGAAGTGATACATCCATTTTGCATCATGTTTTACTACTCTTATTTATAGTGTTTTTATGCATAATAAAGCTTTATGGAGTAATTCTAATGCCTTTCTCTCATAATATGCAAGGTTTACACAAAGAGGGGGAATACCGGCAGCTGGAATTCTGGACCTAAAAAAAGTACGTCAGAGTCACCTATTCTGCACATCTCCAAATGAGCTAAAAATTTACGGAGAATTGTTTTGGAATGTACAAAAAATACTGGAGCAAATAACTACCGAAGGGGCCCACCGTGGTGAGCACAAGACACGAGGGCGTGCCTGGGCCCCCAGGCGCGCTCTGGTGGGTTGTGCCCTCCTCGGCCCACCTCGGTGCCCACCTTCTGGTATATAGGTCATTTTGACCTAGAAAAAATAAGAGGAGTACTTTTGGGACGAAGCACTGCCGTCTCGAGGCGGAACTTGGCAGGAGCACTTTTGCCCTCCGGCGAAGCGATTCCGCCGAGGGAACTTCCCTCCCGTAGGGGGAAATCATCGCCATCGTCATCACCAACAATCCTCTTATCTTTGGGAGGGAAATCTCCATCAACATCTTCAACATCACCATCTTCTCTCAAACCCTAGTTCATCTCTTGTGTTCAATCTTTGTACCGGAACCTCAAATTGGAACCTGTAGGTGACTAGTAGTGTTGATTACATCTTATAGTTGATTACTATATGGTTTATTTGGTGGAAGATTATATGTTCAGATCCATTATGCTATTTAATACCCCTCTGATCTTGAGCATGATTATCATTTGTGAGTAGTTACTTTTGTTCTTGAGGTCAAGGGAGAAGCCATGTTGCAAGTAATCATGTGAACTTGATATGTGTTCGATATTTTGATGATATATATGTTGTGATTCCCTTAGTGGTGTCATGTGAACGTCGACTACATGTCACTTCACCATATTTGGGCCTAAGGGAATGCATTGTGGAGTAGTTATTAGATGATGGGTTGCTAGAGTGACAGAAGCTTAAACCCTAGTTTATGCGCTATTTCGTAAGGGGCCGATTTGGATCCAAAAGTTTAATGCTATGGTTAGATTTTATCTTAATACTTTTCTCGTAGTTGTGGATGCTTGCAAGGGGGTTAGTCATAAGTAGGAGGTTTGTTCAAGTAAGAACATCACCTAAGCACCGGGCCACCCACATATCAAATTATCAAAGTAGCGAACACAAATGAAACCAACATGATGAAAGTGACTAGATAAAATTCCCGTGTACCTTCAAGAACACTTTGCTTATTATAAGAGATCGTTTTGGTCTGTCCTTTGCCACAAAAGGATCGGGCTACCTTGCTGCATTTTATTTACCGTTACTTGCTCGTTACAAATTATCTTGCTATCAAACTACTTGTTACTGACAATTTCAGTGCTTGCAGAAAATACCTTGTTGAAAACCACTTGTCATTTCCTTCTGCTCCTCTGTCAGGGATATACCCCGCAGTATGACCCAGCCGGAAGTATGACCCGGCTGGACTTGGCGACTCACTAGTGACCTGCCCTGACTTGGCGACTCACTAAGTGACCCGCCCGGATCTCTCCACTCACTGATTACCCGGTCGAGCCTGGTGACCCATTGGGGACCCGGCAGGCGAGACAGAGGAGCGACAAGACCCGGTGGCCCATAAGCCGGCTCATGGGAAGGCAGACTCACGTGATGGTGGGCCGGCTTGACAAAGAAGACATAAGGAATATTCTCTTGCAAAGGAAGCAAGACTAGGACTCCACTTGTAATAGGATAATCCTAATCCTACTAGGAATAGTAATGAAAACCCGCCCCTCCAACTTATATAAGGAGGGAAATGGGAACCCCAAGAGGGACAAGTTTGACAAGTCTAGGGAGACAGACAAGCCAATAGCTCTCGAGATAGAGCACCCTTGTAATCGTGATCATCATCATCAATATCAATGAAGCAGGAGTAGGCTTTTACCTCCGCCGTGAGGGGCCGAACCTGGGTAAAAAACCTCACGTCTCTCGTCCCGCTCAACCCCTCTCAAGCTACCACATAGATGCGTTGGCCTCCCAACTAAATCCTCACACTAGAATATCTACCATGACAAATCGATGACAGTTGGCGCCCACCGTGGGGCCTCGCGCGATGGTGTTGAGTTCTTGGAGGAATTTCTCTCAGTGATCAAGAAGCTCGCGATTAATCAGGAGAAGAAGAACCAACATTGGAAAGAGTTGGCAAATTTATCATCAAAGAAGTTAGGGTTGCGGTTGAGCCACCGCCGCCGGCTGTATAATCCGTCAAGTTGCCGTGTTTTTGCTGCCATCTCCTGCTCTCCACGTCATTACAAACAGAATCACCAAGCCGCCTGCAACCGCTGCAGGACGAGCACCCGCCGTCCGGACAGCAAGAGCTACTGCGAAAGGATCCGCATCAATTCTGGCCTCATCAGTTCAGATCAAAGAAGTACTATTGTCAACAGCCATGGAGGAGCCCTACGATTTTTTGATTCAATGTGTGTTGGCGTCAAGCAAAGATTCAATCTACGTGTGAGTTTCTACCGAAGGAAACTAAAAGTCGTCAGCTACGATGGGTCAAACAAACAAGCGGTCGGTTTGACCACTCCAAGTTCGATCTAGTCCACAACGAAGACAAATTGAAAAAAAACAAAAAGGAGTCGGACCGAAGTACGACCCGGAGGACTCAGACTCGCATCGAATCGCCTGCTCTGATTTCCGCTCAATGGCCTGCCGACCGCGGCCGCGGCCTCTCCGTGCTGCTCGGCCACGGCCTCCAATCTATTTCTGTTTTTGGTGCACTCCATCACCAGTCGATTGTCATAGCTCCGCCTCGCTGGGGGCATCCTTGAGCCACCCCTTCTTCGGGCTCACCCGCCTCTGAGCCGCCGACGCCGGCTCACCCGCGGCCCCTGGCTCATCTCTGCTTCCGCTGCTCAAGCCGCCGCAATGCCAAGTCGCCGTTGCCGTCGTGTTCTTTGCCTTCAGCCACCGGATGCCTTGGGCCACTGCTTTCAAGCCGCCCTCAACTCGAGCTGTCATGGGTGTGCCTAGATCCAACCCGCTGCGCCTCGAGCTGCCCCGCTGCCGTTGCCTTGAATCGCCACCATCCACCGAGCGCCTCAAGTTGCCCCGTTGACCCGCCGGCTGGAACAGTCGCTAAGCGCCTCCACTGAGTACCTGCGCTCGCATCTGAAGATGAGTTTTCTTCAGTATTATTTAGAACTGCAAGCTGTTCACTGTAGATGAGTTTTTTCTGAGGAATCAACAGTTGTTCCATATAAATCAAGCTTTGTTAGCTACATCCCAATCCATGATCGCTCTGAGGGCTTGGAAAGGGAACAAAATAAGCATGATTTTAATCATGATGATTCAGTCTCATCGGGTTCTGGACATGAAAAACACTCGACCATATACTGATCACGGTGTGGGGGCTGAAAGCAACATGGCGTTTCCTAGTCAGCGTTCACAAAAAAGAAGAGAAGAAAATTTGTGCGCCCATCTATTCGAGAAAATAGCATCACTGGTACTTCTAGAGATGACCTCCAATGGAATGCCATAGTTGAAATCCAATGGAATACCATTACTGAAAGGAGCCCAATCCCAATTTCATAGTTGAAAGGAATTAAAAGCCTTTACTGCTCAAATTTGGCTGATGCTTGGGGAAGCAAGTTGAGTGTTCTTCACAAATGGGGTGTTTCATATCTTCGCTTAAGTTTGAGCTTATATAGAAAAAAGTCCAGGATTCCAAGACTATTTGCAGATCAACTGAAGCACTGCCATTGCTATCACTCTAGTTTCCGCCAGAGGCGCTGACGTCGTACCCATAATCATGTTCTACGAAACAATGGGACCTTGGTCATTGTCGGCCGCTTCTCTGCCGTTGAGCCGCTGTGGTGCGAGTGGCCTCTGCGGCCCTGCTGCGCCAGTCCTCTGCCGGCCTTGCCGAGGGAGTCCTGGACTAAGGGGTCCTCGGACGTCTGACCTGTTAGCCATGGGCCGGACTGATGGGTTGTGAAGATACGAAGACCGAAGACTGCACTCGTGTCCGGATGGGACTCTCCTTGGTGTGGAAGGCAAGCTTGGCGACCGGATATGTAGATTCCTTTCTTTGTAACCGACCCTGTGTAACCCTAGATCCTCCCGGTGTCTATATAAATCGGAGGACTTAGTCCGGAAAGATAGATACTCATTACCATTGTCATACAGGCTAGACTTCTAGGGTTTAGCCATTACAATCTCGTGGTAGATCAACTCTTGTAATACTCATATCCATCAAGATCAATAAAGCAGGAAGTAGGGTATTACCTCCATAGAGAGGGCCCGAACCTGGGTGCACATCGTGTCCCCTGTCTCCTGTTACCATCGACCTTAGACGCACAGCTCGGGACCCCCTACCCGAGATCCGCCGGTTTTGACACCGACATTGGTGCTTTCATTGAGAGTTCCACTGTGCCATCGACAAAAGGTTCGATGGCCCCTTCAATAATCAACAATGACGCTGGCCAGGGAGAAACCTTCCTCCTCGGACAGATCTTCGTGTTCGGCGGCTTCGCACTGCGGGCCAACTAGTTTGGCCACCTGGAGCAGATCGATAGCTACGCCCCTGGCCATCAGGTCAGGTTCGGGAGCTTGAATTACGTTGCGAACATCCGTGGAGATTTGATCTTCGCCAGATTCGAGACCCCGGCGACCGCTCCTGGCCACCTTGACGAACATGACTTAAATCTGTCGTCAGACCGCATCCAGGAGATAGCTCCAGTGACCACTCTAGCCTTAGATCCAGAGCACACTGCGGCATCCAAGGATCGGAGGCTCGACCCCACCACGGAAGCCACAGATCCCCCAGCGTTGGAGCCGCACATGGACTTAACCCCACACCATATCTGTGTCACCGGAACTCCGGACTCGTCTCTGGTTATAAGTTCCGAACCATGTGAGCCTGCGGACGCTGAACTCGATCGCTCATCGATCTTTGAATTCAGCGCCGCAGACATCTTCCAGCACTTGCCTTTGGGTGATATGCTAAACTCATTAAAAAGCCTGTCCTTGGCGGGGGACTCACAGCCGAACTCGGTTCGGACTAGGGGCTAATGATCGAGAATTTTGCTTCCCACCCGCCACCCACTTTATAGCCACTGTCGAGGACCTAACCGACACGGTTGATTGCGACTCCGAAGACATCGACGGTAGGGACGACGATGCCGATGAGGAGCAAGACCAAAATCCGCCATTTACCGGATGCTCGACGGCCACTTCTTCGTACGATGTTTACATGGTGGATACACCCAAAACACCCAACAACAACGACAAAGAAAATCCAGTCGAGAATAAACCTCCTGAGACACAGCAAAAATGCTGGCATCCTCGGCGCCGCTCTAAGTCACGTCGTTCAAAAGACAGCAATGCTGACACCGGTGAAAATAATACTCCGGACGATACCGAAAACAATGAAGACCTTGCTGAGGTAACATCGAGCAGGAGGAGAAAGAAAACAGGCAAGCCAGCCCCGACAAACAGGCCAGGCCCAACGACTCGGAGGACGGTAGTTACCGTCCGCTCTCCGAGGATGAGGAAAGCCTCGGCAACGAAGATTTCATCGTGCCTGAGGAACCTCTCGAGCAGGAGCGCTTCAAGCACCAGCTAATAGCAATGGCGGGGAGCCTAAAAAAGAAACAGCAGTAGCTTCAAGCTGACCAAGATCTGCTCATCGACAGATGGACCGATGTCCTGGCAGCCGAAGAATACGGCCTCAGACGCCCAGCCAAGAGTTACCCAAAGCGAAGGCTGCTACCCGAGTTCGATGAAGAGGCGCCGGAGCTCATACCCCCCTCGCATAACGCGACCGATCGACCACCACGCGGTCGGGACAGTGTGGCAGACCGACCACCACGTGGTTGGGATAGAGCGGCAGCTCAGGCCGAACAGTAGCCTGCCCCACCGCCTCGTAAAAACAGAGACGAAATAGCTCGGGGTCACACATACGACCTCCAGCAGACCCTGGATAGTAGAGCAGGACAAACCCGATTGATTTATGTATCGCGAGGACGTCCCTCGATACGCGATGATGGCTACCTATTAGGGCGTGACAAACCTAGTCACACCCGAGCCGATAACCGCAGACGAACTCCATCGGAGTTACGGCGCAATGCAGCCAGATATAGAGGCGCCGCACACCCTCTCTGCTTCACTGATGAAGTAATGGACCATGAATTCCCCGAGGGTTCAAACCCGACAATATTGAATCATACGACGGAACAACCAATCCCGCGGTATGGATCGAGGACTTTATTCTCCACATTCACATGCCACGCGGAGATGACCTCCATGCTATCCAATACCTTCCACTAAAACTCAAAGGGCAAGCTCGGCACTGGTTAAACAGCCTGCCTGAAAATTCCATCGGCAGCTGGGAGGACTTGGAAGAAGCTTTTCTCGACAACTTCCAAGGTACATACATCCAGCCACCAGACGCCAACGACTTAAGTCAGATAGTCCAACAGCCTGGAGAGTCAGCCAGGAAATTCTGGACTAGATTCCTAACTAAAAAGAACCAGATCGTTAACTGTCCGTATGCCGAAGCCCTAGCGGCCTTTAAACATAGCATCCGTGACGAATGGCTCGCCCGCCATCTCGGCCATGAAAAGCCCAAATCTATGGCAGCCCTCACGGCACTCATGACCCGCTTTCGCGCGGGTGAGGACAGTTGGCTGGCTCGTAGCAAAAACACAGCCAGCGAGGCAGGCCCCTCCGAGGTAAAAAAAACAGCAACGGCAAGCGCCAACGTAACAGACGCAAGCGCCGAAGCAATGGTGATAACACCGATGACACTACAGTTAATCCCGGATTCAGCGGCTCCAAGTCCGGTCAGCGGAAAAAGCCATATAAAAGGAGCGGTCAGGGACCATCCAGGTTGGACCGCATACTCGATCGTCCATGCCAGATACATGGCACCCCAGACAAACCAGCCAATCATACCAACAGGGATTGCTGGGTGTTTAAACAGGCCGGCAAGTTAAACGCCGAGGACAAGGAAAAGAGATCGCAAAGTGAGGACAATGACGAAGAGCCCCGGCAACCGAACTCTGCGGGGCAGAAGAAGTTCCCCCCTCAAGTCAAAACAGTGAACATGATATATGCTACACACATCCCCAAAAGGGAGCGCAAGCGCGCACTAAGGGACGTCTATGCGATAGAGCCAGTCACCCCAAAATTCAATCCATGGTCATCATGCCCGATCACTTTTGATCGTCGGGATCATCCGACCAGTATCCGGCACGGCGGATCAGCCGCACTAGTCCTGGACCCAATCATTGATGGATTCCACCTAACGCGAGTCCTCATGGACGGTGGTAGCAGCCTCAATCTGCTCTATCAAGACACAGTGCGCAAAATAGGCATTAATCCATCAAGAATGAAGCCAACGAAGACTACCTTCAAAGGAGTCATACCAGGTGTAAAGGCCCGCTGTACGGGCTCAATCACACTAGAGGTTGTCTTTGGATCCCCCGACAACTTCCGAAGCGAGGAGTTAATCTTTGACATTGTCCCATTCCGCAGTGGTTATCACGCACTGCTCGGACGGACGACATTCGCTTGGTTCAATGCGGTGCTGCACTATGCTTATCTTAAGCTTAAGATGCCCGGTCCACGCAGCGTCATAACGGTCAACGGAAACACATAACGCTCCCTCCGTACAGAGGAGCACACCGCCGCCCTAGTAGCAGAAGTACAGAGCGGCCTTCTCAAGCAGAACCATAATCCGGCTTCCGAGCCCCTGGACATCGTGAAGAGGGTCCGGACTACGCTGCACCAGGACAGCGCGGCTCATCAAGAGCTTGACTAGCAATTTGGCCTCCGTCCCAGCCCCGATCAGGTAGTGGCATTCGTACCATGCGTGCATAATTACGCACTAGAAATCCCATGGGCATCGACGGAGGCACAACTTGCTTGTGATCCACAGTTCGTCTTGACCGATCCGAGACACACATATACTGTCACTATTTCCTTTTTCCTTTTCCAGGTTTATTTTACATAGGCCTTCTTCGACGACCCGACTACCGGTCCTGTCAAAGGATAAAAACACCAGGATGGCAAGAAGCAAAGACGTGTAGGGGAAGCTCTAGAGGTCAATTCAACGACCACTCTACCTGTTGTCAGGACCCACACGCAGCTCGCCTTTGGTCATGGCATGTTAAATAGCCGGTTGCTTATCACACTATTTGTATTAATGCGCGTTGACGCATTAACCCAATTATAATGGAAGCAGTTCGCGGCTCCAGTTTAAGGGCCCCAGATATCACCTCTGCTTTCTTTCTGTTTTCCTTTAATAACTTATCTTCTAGCACCCGTACACATTGGTACGTTTCATATTTGCCACGGGCTCCCCGGCGCCCCACAATACGGCAACAAAGTCCGAACACTCTTTATAGTATAGTTCGGCACCCCGAATTTAGCATTATATGCATTAGCTCCGAATCATGTCTTTGGTCAATAGTTGGGTTGCCCGGCTCCTGTGCTTGCTACCTTATGTTCCGCTATATCGGCTAAGGTAGTAAAGGGAGAACTACTGCGATTGTGCCCTGGTTTATCCAAAGGAGCACCTCAGTAGAGAAAGCCGAAAACTGACTGTGATGATGCAGCGAGAGCCGGTCAGCTGTTCGAAGGTTACAAATCGTTGGAGATTTCTCCCGCATTACGCGAAGGATCGGTACTTCCCGATCAGACGCTCATAGCACTTTGGTTCGAAAACTAGGGGTTGCGCCTATGTTTTATTGTAAAACTCCTATGGCTAAGTGAGGGTGTTTAAGCCGCATAGTCTGATTGCCTGGTTCGTTGCACTAAACAACTCCTTCAAGGACCATACAATTGGATCAAGATTGTTTAGATTCCATCTCGGACACCCCCGTACTACCTACATGGGGGCAGAAGCCGACGACTGGCCAACCCTCAGATTCCATACAACACGGCCGCACAGGAGGAAAAAATTAAAACATAACAAGCATTATATTACAAACCGACTTTGTTTCATCATACAAGGTGAAGACAACACGAATGTATTCATTCGAAAATAACGTCATGCCCACACTGCATTGCTACAATGCGAGACCCTTCTAGGACATCCGCAAAATAACGCTCGGGTGTGCGGTGCTCCTTGCCCTCTGGCAGCCCCCTGGCCAACTCGATGGAGTTCATGTTCGCCCACCACATCTTGCAACGGACGAAGGCCATGCGCGCACCTTCAATACAGGCCGATCGCTTGACGACTGCTACCTCTTGAGCACTACGTTGGTTTTCCCTTGAAGAGGAAAGTGTGATGTAGCAAAGTAGCGTAAGTATTTCCCTCAGTTTTTGAGAACCAAGGTATCAATCCAGTTGGAGGCTACGCGTGAGTCCCTCGCACCTACACAAACAAATAAATCCTCGCAACCAACGCGATAAGGGGTTGTCAATCCCTACACGGTCACTTACGAGAGTGAGATCTGATAGATATGATAGGATAATATTTTTGGTATTTTTGTGATAAAGATGCAAAGTAAAATAAAAGCAAAATAAAAAGCAACGGAAATAACTAAATGTTAGAAGATTAATATGATGGAAGATAGACCCGAGGGCCATAGGTTTCACTAGTGGCTTCTCTCAAGAGCATAAGTATTTTACGGTGGGTGAACAAATTACTGTTGAGCAATTGACAGAATTGAGCATAGTTATGAGAATATCTAGGTATGATCATGTATATAGGCATCACGTCCGAGACAAGTAGACCGACTCCTGCCTGCATCTACTACTATTACTCCACACATCGACCGCTATCCAGCATGCATCTAGACTATTAAGTTCATAAGCACAGAGTAACGCCTTAAGAAAGATGACATGATGTAGAGGGATAAATTCATGCAATATGATAAAAACCCCATCTTGTTATCCTCGATGGCAACAATACAATACGTGCCTTGCTGCCCCTACTGTCACTGGGAAAGGACACCGCAAGATTGAACCCAAAGCTAAGCACTTCTCCCATTGCAAGAAAGATCAATCTAGTAGGCCAAACCAAACTGATAATTCAAAGAGACTTGCAAAGATAACCAATCATACATAAAAGAATTCAGAGAAGATTCAAATATTGTTCATAGATAAACTTGATCATAAACCCACAATTCATCGGTCTCAACAAACACACAGCAAAACAAGATTACATTGAATAGATCTCCACGAGAGAGGGGGAGAACATTTTATGGAGATCCAAAAAGAGAGAAGAAGCCATCTAGCTAATAACTATGGACCCGAACGTCTGAGGTAAACTACTCACACTTCATCGGAGGGGCTATGGTGTTGATGTAGAAGCCCTCCGTGATCGATGCCCCTTCCGGCGGAGCTCCGGAACAGGCCCCAAGATGGGATCTCGTGGGTATAGAAGGTTGCGGCGGTGGAATTAGGTTTTTGGCTCCATATCTGATCGTTTGGGGGTACGTAGGTATATATAGGAGGAAGGAGTACGTCGGTGGAGCAACTGGGGCCCACGAGGGTGGAGGGCGCGCCCCCTACCTCATGGCTTCCTGGAAGCTTCCTTGACGTAGGGTCCAAGTCCCCTGGATCATGTTCGTTCCGAAAATCACGTTCCCGAAGGTTTCATTCCGTTTGGACTCCGTTTGATATTCTTTTTCTACGAAACTCTGAAATAGGCAAAAAACAGCAATTCTGGGCTGGACCTCCGGTTAATAGGTTAGTCCCAAAAATAATATAAAAGTGAATAATAAAGCCCAATAATGTCCAAACCAGAAGATAATATAGCATGGAGCAATAAAAAATTATAGATACGTTGGAGACGTATCAAGCATCCCCAAGCTTAATTCCTGCTCGTCCTCGAGTAGGTAAATGATAAAAACAGAATTTTTGATGTGGAATGCTACTTGGCATAATTTCAATGTAATTCTTCTTATTGTGGCATGAATGTTCTGATTTGATATGATTCAAGATAAAAGTTTAATGTTGACATAAAAACAATAATATTTCAAGCATACTAACTAAGCAATTATGTCTTATCAAAATAACATAGCCAAAGCAAGTTATCCCTACCAAATCATATAGTCTGGCTATGCTCTATCTTCCCCACACAAAATATTCATATCATGTACGACCCCGGTTTCAGCCAAGCAATTGGTTCATACTTTTAACGCGCTTCAGCCTTTTCAACTCTTACGCAATACATCAGCGCAAGCCATGGATATAGCACTATGGTGGAATAAGGTTTAATGGTAGGGGTTATGTGGGAAGACAAAAAAGGAGAAAGTCTCACATCAATGAGGCTAATCAACTGGCTATGGATATGCCCATCAATTGATGTTAATGCGAGGAGTAGGGATTGCCATGCAACGGATGCACTAGAGCTATAAGTGTATGAAAGCTCAAAAAGAAACTAAGTGGGTGTGCATCCAACTTGCTTGCTCATGAAGACCTCGGGCATTTGAGGAAGCCCATCATTGGAATATACAAGCCAAGTTCTATAATGAAATTTCCCACTAGTATATGAAAGTGACAAAATGAGAGACTCTCTATTATGAAGATCACGGTGCTACTTTGAAGCACAAGTGTGGTAAAAGGATAGTAACATTGTCCCTTCTCTCTTTTTCTCTCATTTTTTTATTTGGGCCTCTTTTTTTTAGTCTGGAGTCTCATCCCGACTTGTGGGGTAATCATAGTCTCCATCATCCTTTCCTCACTTGGGACAATGCTCTAATAATGATGATCATCACACTTTTATTTACTTACAACTCATGAATTACAACTCAATACTTAGAACAAAGTATGACTCTATATGAATGCCTCCGGCGGTGTACCGGGATATGCAATGAATCAAGAGCGACATGTATTAAAGAATTATGAACGGTGGCTTTGCCACAAATACAATGTCAACTACATGATCATGCAAAGCAATATGACAATGATGAAGTATGTTATGATAAACGGAACGGTGGAAAGTTGCATGGCAATATATCTCGGAATGGCTATGGAAATGCCATGGTAGGTAGGTATGGTGGCTGTTTTGTGGAAGATATAAGGAGGTTTATGTGTGATAAAGCGTATCATATCTCGGGGTTTGGATGCACCGGCGAAGTTTGCACCAACTCTCAAGGTGAGAAAGGGCAATGCGCGGTACCGAAGAGGCTAGAAAATTCCGGAAAGGTAAGTGTGCGTATAATCCATGGACTCACATTAGTCATAAAGAACTCATATACTTATTGCAAAAATTTATTAGCCCTCGAAGCAAAGTACTACTACGCATGCTCCTAGGGGAAGGGTTGGTAGGAGTTAACCATCGCGCGATCCCGACCGCCACACAAAGGAAGACAATCAAAAAATACTTCATGCTCCGACTTCGTTACATAACGGTTCACCATACGTGCATGCTACGGGAATCACAAACTAGGAAGACCTAGGAAATTTGTTTATTGATCAGAAGAAATTGGAATCAATATTTTATCACGTTCTGGTGATTTTTAACAATTATTTTTGTGAACAGAAAGTTTCTGGAAATTTCTGCAAGATCAAATAACTATCATCCAAGAATATCCTATAGGTTTAACTTGGCACAAACACTAATTAAAACATAAAAACACATCTAACCAGAGGATAGATCAAGTATTTATTCCTAAACAGAAGCAAAAAGCAAAAAACTAAAAATAAAATTGGGTTGCCTCCCAACAAGCGCTAACGTTTAACGCCCCTAGCTAGGCATAAAAGCAAGGATAGATCTAGGTATTGCCATCTTTGGTAGGCAATCCATAAGTGGCTCTCATGATAGATTCATATGGTAGTTTTATTTTCTTCCTAGGGAAGTGTTCCATGCCTTTCTTTAATGGAAATTGGAATCTAATATTCCCTTCCTTCATATCAATAATTGCACCAATCGTTCTAAGGAAAGGTCTACCAAGGATAATAGGACATGAAGGATTGCAATCTATGTCAAGAACGATAAAATCTACGGGCACATAGTTCCTATTTGCAATAATAAGAACATCATTTATTCTTCCCATAGGTTTCTTAATGGTGGAATCCGCAAGGTGCAAGTTTAAAGAGCAATCATCAAAATCACGGACACCTAACAAATCACACAAAGTTTTTGGAATCGTGGAAACACTAGCACCCAAATCACACAAAGCATAGAATTCATGATCTTTAATTTTAATTTTAATAGTAGGTTCCCACTCATCATAAAGTTTTCTAGGGATAGAAACTTCCAACTCAAGTTTTTCTTCATAAGATTGCATCAAAGCATCAACGATATGTTTGGTAAAAGCTTTATTTTGACTATAAGCATGAGGAGAATTTAGCACATTTTGCAACAAGGAAATACAATCTATCATAGAGAAATTATCATAATTAAATTCCTTGAAATCCAAAATAGTGGGTTTATTAACATCTAATGTTTTGATTTCTTCAATCCCACTTTTAACAATTTTTGCATCAAGATCTAAAAACTCCGAATTTTTGGAACGCCTTCTAGGTAAAGGTGGATCATATTCAGTCCCATCATTATCAAGATTCATATTGCAAAACAAAGATTTAATAGGGGACACATAAATAACTTTTAGATCTTCATCTTTATTTTCATAGAAATTAGAAGAACGCGCTTTTATAAAGCAATCTTTCCTAGCACGCATCCTAGCGGTTCTTTCTTTGCACTCATCAATGGAAATTCTCATGGCTTTGAGAGACTCAATTATATGATGCTTAGGTGGGATAGATCTAAGTTTCAAAGAATCAACATCAAGAGAAATTCTATCAACGTTCCTAGCCAATTCATCAACTTTAAGCAATTTTTCTTCAAGCAAAGCATTGAAATTCTTTTGCGAATTCATAAATTCCTTAACACTAGTCTCAAATTCAGAGGGCATCTTATTAAAGTTTCCATAAGAATTGTTGTAGGAATTACCATAATTATTAGAGGAATTACTAGGAGAAGGCCTAGGATTAAAGTTTCCTCGATACGCGTTGTTACCAAAATTATTCCTACCAACAAAATTCACATCCATAGATTCATTATTAGCTCAATCAAAGTAGACAAAGGCATATCATTAGGATCAGAAGAAACACTTTTATTAGCAAATAATTTCATAAGTTCATCCATCTTTCCACTCAAAACATTAATTTCTTCTATCGCATGCACTTTTTTATTAGTAGATCTTTCAGTGTGCCATTGAGAATAATTAACCATAATATTATCTAGGAGTTTAGTAGCTTCTCCTAAAGTGATTTCCATAAAAGTGCCTCCCGCGGCCGAATCTAAAAGATTTCTAGAAGCAAAATTCAATCCGGCATAAAAATTTTGTATAATCATCCACAAATTCAAACCATGAGTAGGGCAATTACGTATCATTAATTTCATTCTCTCCCAAGCTTGTGCAACATGTTCATGATCAAGTTGCTTAAAATTCATAATATCATTTCTAAGAGAGATAATCTTAGCGGGAGGAAAATACTTAGAGATAAAAGCATCATTGCATTTATTCCAAGAATCAATACTATTTCTAGGCAAAGACGAAAACCAAGCTTTAGCACGATCTCTAAGTGAAAAAGGAAATAGCTTAAATTGAACAATATCATTGTCAACATCTTTCTTCTTTTGCATATCACACAATTCAACGAAGCTATTTAGATGAGTAGCGGCATCTTCACTAGGAAGGCCGGCGAATTGATCTTTCATGACAAGATTCAACAAAGCAGCATTGATTTCACAAGATTCGGTATCGGTAAGAGGAGCAATAGGAGTGCTAAGGAAATCATTATTGTTGGTATTGGTAAAGTCACATAATTTGGTATTATCTTGAGCCATCGTGACAAACAAGAAATCCAACACACGAGCAAAAAAGAAACAAGCGAAAAAGAGGCGAACGAAAAAGAGAGGGCGAATAAAACGGCAAGGGTGAAGTGGGGGAGAGGAAAACGAGAGGCAAATGGCAAATAATGTAATGCGGGAGATAAGGGTTTGTGATGGGTAATTGGTATGTTGACTTTTGCGTAGACCTCCCCGGCAATGGCGCCAGAAATCCTTCTTGCTACCTCTTGAGCACTACGTTGGTTTTCCCTTGAAGAGGCAAGGGTGATGCAGCAAAGTAGCGTAAGTATTTCCCTCAGTTTTTGAGAACCAAGGTATCAATCCAGTAGGAGGCTACACGCGAGTCCCTCGCACCTACACAAACAAATAAATCCTCGCAACCAACGCGATAAGGGGTTGTCAATCCCTACACGGTCACTTACGAGAGTGAGATCTGATAGATATGATAGGATAATATTTTTGGTATTTTTGTGATAAAGATGCAAAGTAAAATAAAAGCAAAATAAAAAGCAACGGAAATAACTAAATGTTGGAAGATTAATATGATGGAAGATAGACCCGGGGGCCATAGGTTTCACTAGTGGCTTCTCTCAAGAGCATAAGTATTTTACGGTGGGTGAAAAAATTACTGTTGAGCAATTGACAGAATTGAGCATAGTTATGAGAATATCTCGGTATGATCATGTATATAGGCATCACGTCCGAGACAAGTAGACCGACTCCTGCCTGCATCTACTACTATTACTCCACACATCGACCGCTATCCAGCATGCATCTAGACTATTAAGTTCATAAGAACAGAGTAACGCCTTAAGAAAGATGACATGATGTAGAGGGATAAATTCATGCAATATGATAAAAAACCCCATCTTGTTATCCTCGATGGAACAATACAATACGTGCCTTGCTGCCCCTACTGTCACTGGGAAAGGACACCACAAGATTGAACCCAAAGCTAAGCACTTCTCCCATTGCAAGAAAGATCAATCTAGTAGGCCAAACCAAACTGATAATTCTAAGAGACTTGCAAAGATAACCAATCATACATAAAAGAATTCAGAGAAGATTCAAATATTGTTCATAGATAAACTTGTTCATCAACCCACAATTCATCGGTCTCAACAAACACACCGCAAAAGAAGATTACATCGAATAGATCTCCACGAGAGAGGGGGAGAACATTGTATTGAGATCCAAAAAGAGAGAAGAAGCCATCTAGCTAATAACTATGGACCCGAAGGTCTGAGGTAAACTTCTCACACTTCATCGAAGGGGCTATGGTGTTGATGTAGAAGCCCTCCGTGATCGATGCCCCTTCCGGCGGAGCTCCGGAACAGGCCCCAAGATGGGATCTCGTGGGTACAGAAGGTTGCGGCGGTGGAATTAGGTTTTTGGCTCCGTATCTGATCGTTTGGGGGTACGTAGGTATATATAGGAGGAAGGAGTACGTCGGTGGAGCAACGTGGGGCCCACGAGGGTGGAGGGCGCACCCAGGGAGGGTAGGCGCGCCCCCTACCTCATGGCTTCCTGGAAGCTTCCTTGACGTAGGGTCCAAGTCCCTTGGATCATGTTCGTTCCGAAAATCACGTGCCGAAGGTTTCATTCCGTTTGGACTCCGTTTGATATTCTTTTTCTGCGAAACTCTGAAATAGGCAAAAAACAGCAATTCTGGGTTGGGCCTCCGGTTAATAGGTTAGTCCCAAAAATAATATAAAAGTGAATAATAAAGCCCAATAATGTCCAAAACAGAAGATAATATAGCATGGAGCAATAAAAAATTATAGATACGTTGGAGACGTATCAGGCATCCCCAAGCTTAATTCCTGCTCGTCCTCGAGTAGGTAAATGATAAAAACAGAATTTTTGATGTGGAATGCTACTTGGCATAATTTCAATGTAATTCTTCTTATTGTGGCATGAATGTTCTGATTTGATATGATTCAAGATAAAAGTTTAATGTTGACATAAAAACAATAATATTTCAAGCATACTAACTAAGCAATTATGTCTTATCAAAATAACATAGCCAAAGCAAGTTATCCCTACCAAATCATATAGTCTGGCTATGCTCTATCTTCCCCACACAAAATATTCATATCATGTACGACCCCGGTTTTAGCCAAGCAATTGGTTCATACTTTTAACGCGCTTCAGCCTTTTCAACTCTTACGCAATACATCAGCGCAAGCCATGGATATAGCACTATGGTGGAATAAGGTTTAATGGTAGGGGTTATGTGGGAACACAAAAAAGGAGAAAGTCTCACATCAATGAGGCTAATCAACTGGCTATGGATATGCCCATCAATTGATGTTAATGCGAGGAGTAGGGATTGCCATGCAACGGATGCACTAGAGCTATAAGTGTATGAAAGCTCAAAAAGAAACTAAGTGGGTGTGCATCCAACTTGCTTGCTCATGAAGACCTCGGGCATTTGAGGAAGCCCATCATTGGAATATACAAGCCAAGTTCTATAATGAAATTTCCCACTAGTATATGAAAGTGACAAAATGAGAGACTCTCTATTATGAAGATCACGGTGCTACTTTGAAGCACAAGTGTGGTAAAAGGATAGTAACATTGTCCCTTCTCTCTTTTTCTCTCATTTTTTTATTTGGGCCTTTTCTCCCTTTTTTATGGCCTCTTTTTTTTAGTCCGGAGTCTCGTCCCGACTTGTGGGGTAATCATAGTCTCCATCATCCTTTCCTCACTTGGGACAATGCTCTAATAATGATGATCATCACACTTTTATTTACTTACAACTCATGAATTACAACTCAATACTTAGAACAAAGTATGACTCTATATGAATGCCTCCGGCGGTGTACCGGGATATGCAATGAATCAAGAGCGACATGTATTAAAGAATTATGAACGGTGGCTTTGCCACAAATACAATGTCAACTACATGATCATGCAAAGCAATATGACAATGATGAAGTATGTCATGATAAACGGAACGGTGGAAAGTTGCATGGCAATATATCTCGGAATGGCTATGGAAATGCCATGGTAGGTAGGTATGGTGGCTGTTTTGTGGAAGATATAAGGAGGTTTATGTGTGATAAAGCGTATCATATCACGGGGTTTGGATGCACCGGCGAAGTTTGCACCAACTCTCAAGGTGAGAAAGGGCAATGCGCGGTACCGAAGAGGCTAGAAAATTGCGGAAAGGTAAATGTGCGCATAATCCATGGACTCACATTAGTCATAAAGAACTCATATACTTATTGCAAAAATTTATTAGCCCTCGAAGCAAAGTACTACTACGCATGCTCCTAGGGGAAGGGTTGGTAGGAGTTAACCATCGCGCGATCCCGACCGCCACACAAAGGAAGACAATCAAAAAATACTTCATGCTCCGACTTCGTTACATAACGGTTCACCATACGTGCATGCTACGGGAATCACAAACTTTAACACATGTATTTTTCAATTCCACAATTACTCAACTAGCACAACTATGATATTACCACCTTTATATCTCAAAACAATTATCAAGCATCAAATTTCTCATGATATTAATTAAAGCAAATTGCCATGCTATTTTAAGGCTCTCAAAATAATATAAGTGAAGCATGAGAGATCAATAGTTTCTATAAAACAAATCCACCACCGTGCTCTAAAAGATATAAGTCAAGCACTAGAGCAAAACTATATAGCTCAAAAGATATAAGTCAAGCACATAGAGTATTATAATAATTTCCCAATCATGCGTGTCTCTCTCAAAAGGTGTGTACAGCAAGGATGATTGTGGTAAACTAACAAAAAAAGACTCAAATCATACAAGACGCTCCAAGCAAAACACATATCATGCGGTGAATAAAAATATAGCTCCAAGTAAAGTTACCTATGGAAGTAGACGAAAGAGGGGATGCCTTCCGGGGCATCCCCAAGCTTTGGCTTTTTGGTGTCCTTAGATTATCTTCGGGGTGCCATGGGCATCCCCAAGCTTAGGCTCTTGCCACTCCTTGTTCCATAATCCATCAAATCTTTCACCCAAAACTTGAAAACTTCACAACACAAAACTTAGCAGAAAATCTCGTGAGCTCCGTTAGCGAAAGAAAACAAAAGACCACTTCAAGGTACTGCAATGAACTCATTATTTATTTATATTGGTGTTAAACCTACTGTATTCCAACTTATCTATGGTTTATAAACTATTTTACTAGCCATAGATTCATCAAAATAAGCAAACAACACACGAAAAACAGAATCTGTCAAAAACAGAACAGTCTGTAGTAATCTGTAAATAACGCAAACTTCTGGAACTCCAAAAAATCAGACAAAATAGGAAGACCTAGGAAATTTGTTTATTGATCAGAAGAAATTGGAATCAATATTTTATCACGTTCTGGTGATTTTTAACAATTATTTTTGTGAACAGAAAGTTTCTGGAAATTTCTGCAAGATCAAATAACTATCATCCAAGAATATCCTATAGGTTTAACTTGGCACAAACACTAATTAAAACATAAAAACATATCTAACCAGAGGATAGATCAAGTATTTATTCCTAAACAGAAGCAAAAAGCAAAAAACTAAAAATAAAATTGGGTTGCCTCCCAACAAGCGCTAACGTTTAACGCCCCTAGCTAGGCATAAAAGCAAGGATAGATCTAGGTATTGCCATCTTTGGTAGGCAATCCATAAGTGGCTCTCATGATAGATTCATATGGTAGTTTTATTTTCTTCCTAGGGAAGTGTTCCATGCCTTTCTTTAATGGAAATTGGAATCTAATATTCCCTTCCTTCATATCAATAATTGCACCAATCGTTCTAAGGAAAGGTCTACCAAGGATAATAGGACATGAAGGATTGCAATCTATGTCAAGAACGATAAAATCTACGGGCACATAGTTCCTATTTGCAATAATAAGAACATCATTTATTCTTCCCATAGGTTTCTTAATGGTGGAATCCGCAAGGTGCAAGTTTAAAGAGCAATCATCAAAATCACGGAAACCTAACAAATCACACAAAGTTTTTGGAATCGTGGAAACACTAGCACCCAAATCACACAAAGCATAGCATTCATGATCTTTAATTTTAATTTTAATAGTAGGTTCCCACTCATCATAAAGTTTTCTAGGGATGGAAACTTCCAACTCAAGTTTTTCTTCATAAGATTGCATCAAAGCATCAACGATATGTTTGGTAAAAGCTTTATTTTGACTATAAGCATGAGGAGAATTTAGCACGGATTGCAACAAGGAAATACAATCTATCAAAGAGCAATTATCATAATTAAATTCCTTGAAATCCAAAATATTGGGTTTATTAACATCTAATGTTTTGTATCAACGACGTCCAGCCGAGGACAAGCGTTCACCGGCCGCTTCACGAGTCTGAAGTAGCTGCCGGGCATAGCTTCGGCTGGCCATAGCCAGATTATCAAATCCTTCATGGCTAGTTCGGCAACCCTATGCAGCTCCACCAGCTGTTTCAGCTGATCGGTGAAGGGCACGGGATGCTTTGGCACAAGATACTGCGACCAAAACAATCTCTCCGTGGAGCTCCCTTCCTCAGCTTGAAAGAACTCCGCGGCGTCGGATACACTTCGCGGCAGATCAGCAAAAGCCCCTGGAGAACTCCGAATCCGGGTTAGCAAAAGATAATTCCTTTTCACATATTTGCTTTGCATATTGAATGCCTTACCCGCGGCGATCTTCCTGGCCTCCTGGATCTCTTGGAGGGCACCCTAGGCCTCATTCCGGGCCGTCTCCGCGCTCTGGCGAGCCTTGGCGAGTTCGGTCTCTCGAGCCGATGCATCGCGCTCCAAGGTCTCGCACTTGCTCACCGCGTCCTGGAGCTCCTGCTGGACCTCGGTGACCCAGGCCTTGAGCTTCTTACGGGCAGCCTGCTCCTTGACAGCCTTCCCCTCGGCCTTGCCCAGGGCCTTTTTCAGGGCCTCGACCTCGGTCGTCGTTCCTATACATATCATGACACTTCGGCCAATGTATATCATCTTACTCTTTTCGAATATTTCCCGGGTCATTACATACCTTGGTTCTCCCGGAGCTGCCGCTTCACCTGGCCGAGCTCCTCCTCGGCTTGCTCCAGCCTCCACTTAAGTTTGGAGACTTCGACAGCATGTGAGGCCGCGGCCAGCAGCGACGCCTGCACATTCATTCCAGACAAATTTAGTTAGTTTCCTACAATAAAACATTGATCCTCTGTCCAGCTTTTCTTTCCGAACATCGGACAGTGTCTCAGGGGCTACTGTCTATATGGGGATTTTCTCTATTTATGTCGCTTACCTCAAAACCTATCAGCAGGCTACCACAGGCTTCGGTTAGTCCGCTCTTGACGGACTGAACCCTTTCAATCACCATGCTCATAAGAACACGGTGCTCATCCACAATAAAAGCGCCTCGCAATGCTTCCAGCAGATTATCCGGTGCCCCTCATTGGACAAGGGTCACCGGTGGAATTGGCGCACCCTCCTCTTTCGAATGAGGTTGCTCGCCGGATTCCGGAGCGATGTTGGTCTCTGGAATTGTATCCGGCTGAGGGCCAAACTGAATTCAGCCCTCCTCGCCCGTCTCCATGGGGATCTGTTCCCCCATGTGTCCGGCGGTAGAGGTCTCACCCTCTAGCGCCTCCCTGACAGCAGCCTGAGCCTCTCCCCGGTAGGAGCTGCCCTTTGGGACAGCACCTCGGTGTCGTCCTTGGCCTTGGGAGAGTCATCGGCCGGCGGAGACTCGCTGGCCATCTCCTTTGAGTCCAACGAATCTCTTGATGAGGATCGCTGGGAGCTGTTGTGGGCCGGACTGCAAAAGCATAATTAACCATGTCAACACATTGAAGCAAAGAGGCTGGACATACGGGTATGCGGGAGTCATAGCACTTACGATGCAGCTTGAGGCTTGGTGCGGGGGTGTCGCTCCGGACTGCTGTCGACGTCCCACGTGGATTTATCCGTGAAGGAACCCTTCCTCTTCTTGGACGTCCTCTTCTTCCTTCCCTCACCAGGGGGAAGGTTGTTCTCCTCCTCCTCATCGTCGTCATCTTCGGCGGCGGCGGAGGAGCGGGTCTTGTCTTCGAACGTCACGTCCGAAGCATTCTTGACACGGGGGCCACTCCGGACCCCCTTGGCCTTCCCCTTGGCCTTCTTCGCCGGTGCTGTATAGGACGCCGGCACCAGCATCTTCACTAAACACGGAATGACTAGTTCTTTAGGTAGCGGGGCCGGGCACTGGATCTTCTTCGCCCTCTCCATCCATTCCTGGAGAGGCAATGACAACAAAAGTTCATGTACCCTCCTTGAAGCAAACAAGTAGAGGACGCGTTAGAAACTTACCTCACTGGCGGGATGGTTAATATCGTGCCCACGATTCGAATTCGTAGCTGGTGGTATCTCGTCGCCCTTGAAGAGCAACTTCCAGGCATCTTCGTGAGTTGTTCTGAAGAGCCTCTCCAGGGTTTGGTGTCTCCTCGGATTAAGCTCCCAAAGGGGGCGCTTTCGGCTTTGGCAAGGGAGGATCCGGCGAACCAGCATCACTTGGACTACATCGACAAGTTTGACGTTCTTGTCCACCATGCTTTGAACGCACGTCTGCAACGCTATCAGCTCGTTTGGCGAACACCAGTTCAGGCTCTTCTCGACCCAGGAGGTGAGTCGCATGGGTGCGCCGGAGTTAAATTCGGCAGCTGCGGCCGAATTGGTGCCGCGGAGTTCTGTAATGTAGAACCATTGTTTCTGCCATTCCTTGACAGTCTCCACGAAAGTGCCTTTTGGCCAAGAGACATTGGCCAGCTTACTCACCATGGCTCCTCCACACTCCACGTGCTGGCCGTCCACTACCTTCGACTTCACGTTGAAGACTTTGAGCCACAGCCCAAAGTGGGGTTGGATGCGGAGGAAGGCCTCACACACGACGATGAACGCCGAGATGTTGAGGAAGGAGTTCGGGGATAGATCATGGAAGTCTATCCCGTAATAGTACATCAGCGCGCGGACGAAAGGGTGGAGTGGAAACCCTAGCCCGCGGAGGAAATGAGGGATGAACACCACCCTCTCGTTGGGCTTCGGCGTGGGGACGACTTGCCCCTGGGCTGGAAGACGGTGGGCGATTTCCTTCGCCAAGTACCTGGCCGCCCGAAGCTCAGTAATGTCCTTCTCCTTGACGGAGGAGACCATCCACTTGCCTTGACCTCTGGATCCGGACATGGATGAGTGCTAGCTTGAGTAGGAAGGAAATGAGAGCTTGGGCGCTGGAGCTCAAGAATAGATGGGCAGAGGAAGGAGAAGGCGTTGGAGAAGAAGGGACAATCCTTATCCCCTTATAAAGGCAGTGAATATTGAACGCCTCCCCACTCGCCTCAAAACTCGCCTATTCCCAAGGACTGTGTAAATGGTACGGTTGGGTTATCCATACCTGTATTGATGAGAATCCCGCAATAAGGGGACACGATCTCTACTTCGACAAGACGTGCCAATGGCAACCGCGTCTTGAAACGTGGAACGGCGGACACAAAACGGTTCAAAATTATGACCGGGCAGACGTGATGTCACGTTGTAAAAGTTGTCAGCGGATTGGACTCGTGGTATATTATATTCTCTCTGCGGTTGTGTTTGGTGTGTGTGACAGGTCCGGATACAATCATCATGTCTGGAGACTATCTTGGAGTTCAGAAAGAAGGGAACCCGCCTTGCAATGCCGAAGACAAATCTGCGCTCCGGACTCCTCGTCATTGAAGCCAGGTTCAGGGTCTACTGAGGGAGTCCTGGACTAAGGGTCCTTGGATGTCTGGCCTATTAGCCATGGGACGGACTGATGGGCTGTGAAGATACGAAGACCGAAGACTGCACCCGTGTCCGGATGGGACTCTCCTTGGCATGGAAGGCAAGCTTGGCGACCGGATATGTAGATTCCTTTCTTTGTAACCGACCCTGTGTAACCCTAGATCCTCCCGGTGTCTATATAAACTGGAGGACTTACTCCAGAAAGATAGATACTCATTACCATAGTCATACAGGCTAGACTTCTAGGGTTTATCCATTACGATCTCGTGGTAGATCAACTCTTGTAATACTCATATCCATCAAGATCAATCAAGCATGAAGTAGGGTATTACCTCCATAGAGAGGGCCCGAACCTGGGTAAACATCGTGTCCCCTGTCTCCTGTTACCATCGACCTTAGACGCACAGTTCGGGACCCCCTACCCGAGATCCGCCGGTTTTGACACCGACACTTGCCTCGTGCTAAGCCGTCGCTCCTGTATGGTCGTGTTGAGCTGCCCAGTTCCAGGCTCTGCTACGGTCGTGATTCAAGCAGCTATGTCCACTGTCGTCACTATGGCCTCGTGCTAAGCCTCCCCGATCGACTTCATTCTGAGCCACTATGTTTCTACTTGCTATGGTTGATGCCCTTTTGCAAGGGCAGGAGACAGGGGCTAAATCGCCATTGCAAATACTACAGGCTGTTCATAGAACGGACTATCTTTCATCCGGGCGAATCAGGTGAAATTTGTCCAGTCAATTCTGATTGATACATTTTTATTCTTTAAAGAACAAGTACCCTGGCTTGCGATGTTTTTTGATGCAGGACAAATTGTCTACTGCGAAGGTGACTATCATGTCACGGACCTTGTTGAATAACTCATACCGGGAGTGTGCAATGAGTGTTGCGAAGATTGTCAATTCGCTTCAAGCTTCTGGTTTACAGAAATTCCAGCATTCTGCTGTTCAATTATGTACCGGTTTATATCACGGTCAAATATGGCGAATCTCAAGCCAACTCCTCGAGCCGTCTTAAGACTCGGGGGCTACAATGACATGACTCAGCAAATCTTGCCTGTTTCAGCCAATTCAAGAACCCCAGGACGTTGGAGGGAAAGATAACCCGGTCCCGGAGGCTACTGCCATATTGATAAAAATTTAAAGGCCGTCAGAAAATTTCTGGCTGGAAGATTCCGGTTCAACATCCGGTTCGACGGAAATCTGTCTCCCACAAAGCTTTGAAGCTATTAATATCCGGCTTAACATCCAGTTCAAGAAGAATTCATCTCTCGCAATTTTGAGTGTCAGAAAAATTAAAGGTTGCCAAAGAGAACTTGCTGCCATGATGCGCGGTTCAAACATGGGTATCCTGCCTTATGGGCTTATCTTATTATGGTCACTTGGGGGCTTCCTACTCATTGAGCATAGCTGTGACTACCCTATTGATCTGGCTTGCACGCCTTGTTACAAATTACTTGGGGGCTTCCTGCTCATTGAGCATAGCTGTGACTACCCTATTGATCCGGCTTGCACGCCTTGTTACAAATTACTTAGGGGCTTCCTGCTCATTGATCATAGCTATGACTACCCTATTAATCCGGCTTACACGTTTTGTTGCAAATCACATGGGGGCTTATTGCCCAAGTTAAAGGTTACCAAAGAGAACTTGTTGCAATGCACAGTTCAAACATAGGTATCCTGCCTTAAGGGCTCATTATATATCACCTGGGGGCTTCCTGTGAAGGAAATATGCCCTAGAGGCGATAATAAAGTTATTATTTATTTCCTTATTTCATGATAAATGTTTATTATTCATCCTAGAATTGTATTAACCAGAAACTTGATACATGTGTGAATACATAGACAAACATAGTGTCACTAGTATGCCTCTACTTGACTAGCTCGTTGAATCAAAGATGGTTAAGTTTCCTAGCCATGGACATGAGTTGTCATTTGATTAATGGGATCACATCATTAGAAGAATGATGTCATTGACTTGACCCATTCTGTTAGCTTAGCACTCGATCGTTTAGTATGTTGCTATTGCTTTCTTCATGACTTATACATGTTCCTATGACTATGAGACTATGCAACTCCCGTTTACCAGAGGAACACTTTGTGTGCTACCAAACTTCACAATGTAACTGGGTGATTATAAAGGTGCTCTAGAGGTGTCTCCAAAGGTACTTGTTGGGTTGGCGTATTTCGAGATTAGGATTTGTCACTCCGATTGTCGGAGAGGTATCTCTGGGCCCACTCGGTAATGCACATCGCTATAAGCCTTGCAAGCATTGCAACTAATGAGTTAGTTGCGGGATGATGTATTACGGAACAAGTAAAGAGACTTGCCGGTAACGAAATTGAACTAGGTATTGAGATACCGACGATCGAATCTCGAGCAAATAACATACCGATGACAAAGGGAACAACGTATGTTGTTATGCGGTTTGACCGATAAAGATTTTTGTAGAATATGTGGGAGCCAATATGAGCATCCAGGTTCCGCTATTGGTTATTGACCAGAGACGTGTGTCGGTCATGTCTACATAGTTCTCGAACCCGTAGTGTCCGCACGCTTAAAGTTCGATGACGGTTATATTATGAGTTTATATGTTTTGATGTACCGAAGGTTGTTCGGAGTCCCGGATGTGATCACGGACATGACGAGGAGTCTTGAAATGGTCGAGACGTAAAGATCGATATATTGGACTACTATGTTTGGACACCGGAAAGGTTCCGGAAGGTTTCGGACATTTATCGGTGTACCGGGGGTTACCGGAACCCCCCCCCCCCCCCGGAACTAATGGGCCTTGTTGGGCCCTAGTGGAGAGAGAGAGAGAGGGGCCGGCCATGGCAAGAGGCGTGCCCCCTCCCCTTGAGTCCGAATAGGACAAGGAAGGGGGGCGGCGCCCCCCTTGCCTTTCCCCTCTCCCACTCCTTCCTTCCCCCTCCTTCTTGGACTAGGAAAGGGAGGGGCAAACCTACTTGGAGTAGGTTTCCCCCTCCTAGGGCGCGCCACCCCCTTGGCTCTCCTCCTCCCCCCTTTATATACGGAGGAGGGGGCACCCCATAGACACAACAATTGATCTCTTGATCTCTTAGCCGTGTGCGGTGCCCCCTCCACCATAATCCACCTCGATAATATCATAGCGGTGCTTAGGCGAAGCCCTGCGTCGGTAGAACATCATCATCGTCACCACGCCGTTGTGCTGACGGAACTCTCCCTCAAAGCTCGGCTGGATCGGAGTTCGAGGGACGTCATCGAGCTGAACGTGTGCTGAACTCGGAGGTGCCGTGCGTTCGGTACTTGATCGGTCAGATCGTGAAGACGTACGACTACATCAACCGCGTTGTGCTAACGCTTCCGCTTTCGGTCTACGAGGGTACGTGGACAACACTCTCCCCTCTCGTTGCTATGCATCACCATGATCTTGCGTGTGCGTAGGTTTTTTTTAAATTACTACGCTTCCCAACAGTGGCATCCGAGCCAGGTTTTATGCGTTGATGTAATATGCACGAGTAGAACACAAGTGAGTTGTGGGCGATATAAGTCATACTGCTTACCAGCATGTCACACTTTGGTTCGTCGGTATTGTTGGATGAAGCGGCCCGGACCGACATTACGCGTATGCTTACGCGAGACTGGTTTTACCGCCGTGCTATGCACACAGGTGACTAGCGGGTGTCAGTTTCTCCAACTTTAGTTGAACTGAGTGTGGCTACGCCCGGTCCTTGCGAAGGTTAAAACAGCACCAACTTGACAAACTATCGTTGTGGTTTTGATGCGTAGGTAAGAACGGTTCTTGCTCAGCCCGTAGCAGCCACGTAAAACTTGCAACAACAAAGTAGAGGACGTCTAACTTGTTTTTGCAGGGCATGTTGTGATGTGATATGGTCAAGGCCTGATACTATATTTTATTGTATGAGATGATCATGTTTTGTAACTGAGTTATCGGCAACTGGCAGGAGCCATATGGTTGTCACTTTATTGTATGCAATGCAATCGCCCTGTAATTGCTTTACTTTATCACTAAGCGGTAGCGATAGTCGTAGAAGCAATAGTTGGCGAGACGACAACGATGCTACGATGGAGATCAAGGTGTCGCGCCGGTGACGATGGTTATCATGACGGTGCTTGAGGGATGGAGATCACAAGCACAAGATGATGATGGCCATATCATATCACTTATATTGATTGCATGTGATGTTTATCTTTTATGCATCTTATTCTGCTTAGATCGACGGTAGCATTATAAGATGATCTCTCACTAAATTATCAAGGTATAAGTGTTCTCCCTGAGTATGCACCGTTGCGAAAGTTCGTCGTGTTGAGACACCACGTGATGATCGGGTGTGATAGGCTCTACGTTCAAATACAACGGGTGCAAAACAGTTGCACACGCGGAATACTCAGGTTAAACTTGACGAGCATAGCATATAACAGATATGGCCACGGAACACTGAGACCGAAAGGTCGAGCGTGAATCATATAGATATGATCAACATAGTGATGTTCACCATTGAAACTACTCCATCTCACGTGATGATCGGACATGGTTTAGTTGATATGGATCACGTGATCACTTTGAGGATTAGAGGGATGTTTATCTAAGTGGGAGTTCTTAAGTAATATGATTAATTGAACTTAAATTTATCATGAACTTAGTCCTGGTAGTATTAGCATATCTATGTTGTAGATCAATAGCTCGCGTTTAGCTCCCCTGTTTTATTTTGATATGTTCCTAGGGAAAACTAAGTTGAAAGATGTTAGTAGCAATGATGCGGACTTGGTCCGTGATCTGAGGATTAACCTCATTGCTGCATAGAAGTATTATGTCCTTGATGCACCGCTAGGTGACAGCACTATTGCAGGAGCAGATGCAGACGTTATGAACATTTTGACAAAAGCTCGGTATGATGACTACTTGATAGTTTAGTGCACCATGCTTTATGGCTTAGAACCGGGACTTCAAAAATGTTTTGAACGCCATGGAGCATATAAGATGTTCTAAGAGTTGAAATTGGTATTTCATACTCATGCCTGTGCCGAGAGGTATGAGACCTCTGACAGTACTTTGCCTACAAGATGGAGGAGAATTGCTCAGCTAGTGAGCATGTGCTCAGAATGTCTGAGTACTACAATCACTTGAATCAAGTGGGAGTTAATCTTCCAGATAAGATAGTGATTGATAGAGTTCTCTAGTCACTATCACCAAGTTACTAGAACTTCGTGATAAACTATAATATGCGAGGGATAACGGAAACGATTCCCAAGCTCTTCGTGATACTGAAATCGACGAAGGTAGAAATCAAGAAAAATATCAAGTGTTGATGGTTGACAAGACCACTAGTTTCAAGAAAAAGGGCAAAGAAGGGGAACTTCAAGAAGAACGGCAGGCAAGTTGCTGCTCAAGTGAAGAAGCCCAAGTCTGGACCTAAGCCTGAGACTAAGTGCTTCTACTGCAAAGGGACTGGTCACTAGAAGTGGAACTGCCCTAGATACTTGGCGAATAAGAAGGATGGCATAGTGAACAAAGGTATATTTGATATACATGTTATTGATGTGTACTTTACTAGTGTTTATAGCAACCCCTTAGTATTTGATACTAGTTCAGTTGCTAAGATTAGTAACTCGAAACGGGAGTTGCAGAATGAACAGAGACTAGTTAAGGGTGAAGTGACGATGTGTGTTGGAAGTAGTTCCAAGATTGATATGATCATCATCACACACTCCCTATACTTTCGGGATTAGTGTTGAACCTAAATAAGTGTTATTTGGTGTTTGCGTTGAGCATGAATATGATTTGATCATGTTTATTGCAATACGATTATTCATTTAAGTTAGAGAATAATTGTTGTTCTGTTTACATGAATAAAACCTTCTATGGTCATACACCCAATGACAATGGTTTGTTGGATCTCGATCGTAGTGATACACATATTCATAATATTGAAGCCAAAATATGCAAAGTTAATAATGATAGTGCAACTTATTTGTGGCACTGCCGTTTAGGTCATATTGGTGTAAAGCGCATGAAGAAAATCCATGCTGACGGGCTTTTGGAATCACTTGATTATGAATCAGTTCATGCTTGCGAACCATGCCTCATGGGCAAGATGACTAAGACTCCGTTCTCCAGGACAATGGAGCGAGCTACTGAATTATTGGAAATAATACATACCGATGTATGCAGTCCGATGAGTGTTGAGGCTCGTGGCGGGTATCGTTATTTCCTGACCTTCACAGATGATTTGAGCAGATATGGGTATATCTACTTAATGAAACTGAAACAGTTGAAAAGTTCAAAGAATTTCAGAGTGAAGTGGAGAATCATTGTAACAAGAAAATAAAAGTTTTTTTGCGATTTGATCACGGACGTATATTTGAGTTACAAGTTTGGCCTTCAATTAAAACAATGTGGAATAGTTTCACAAACTCATGCCACCTGGAACACCACACCATAATGGTGTGTCCGAACGTCATAACCATACTTTAATGGATATAGTGCAATCTATGATGTCTCTTACCGATTTACCACTATCGTTCTGGGGTTATGCATTAGAGACAGCTGCATTCACATTAAATAGGGCACTGTCGTGGTTCTATGTCTAACAGTAGAATGGGGGTAGGGATGTAAAGGCGAGGTCCTAGCTATGGAGAAGCTGTACGCACAAGTTTTACGAGTTCAGGCCCTTCTCGGAGGAAGTAACAGCCCTACGTCTCGGAGCCCGGAGGCGGTCGACAGGATTACATGCGTGTGTGTTACAGGGGGTGCGAACCCTTGTGCCAGTGGAGGGGGGTGGCTTATATAGAGTGCGCCAGGACCCCAGCCAGTCCACGTTACAAGGAGTTCAGTGTTCATAAAGTAGGAGCGTTACAGGTAACGTCTGCAGTAAAGTAATATAAATGACTATTAAGTCTAAGAGTAAATGCCCGACCGTTGCTGCGCGGAGTGGCTTTAGGTCTTCTACACGTCGAGTGGTTTAGTGGTCGAGTGACATAAACAAGGGGGGTCTCCGAGTGAATGGTAGGTCGAGTGGATTGCACTCGACACCTTTGTTGGGTCCCCTCTATTTACTCCTGAACCTCTTTGCTTCTAGGACAAGGACCTTAGGTAGGAGGTATAGGTCAGGCCTATTACCCTACCCCAGGTGTATGTCCTCATCATTAGCCCCCGAATGGATTGAGGTCCAAGTGAAAAGAAGGTTGAAGTTGACCTTGCTCTGGCTCTTGCTTTCTCCTCCAAATACATATCGCGGCAGCCACTCGGAAGTAGGCCCTTAAAAGCGGCGAGGCCGAGGCGTCCGCACTGTGCGTGCCCATTCTCCCTCTTCTTCCTCTTGCTCCTTTACCTTGTTCGGCTTCTCCACCCTCGACGCCGCCGCTCCGCCGCCATGGGGAAGGAGAAAACAGCGGCGCTGGAATGCGCGAAGAAGGCGACGGGGCGGCGAAAAGCAAGAAGACGAATCGGGGATCTTCATCGCGCTCGGGGCTGCCGTCGGGTTGGATCCAGGGAGATTGGATCCGATCTTCACTTCAACAGGAAGACTTGGACGATATGGCCGAGCTAGGGCTGATCGTCCACGAGTCTGCGTGGCTGCCGGAGGGGGAAACGGAGCCACAGCCGCGACCGGGTGAGTGTGTTCTGCTCGCCACTCATGTCGACCGCGGCTTCTCGCTTCCTCCGCACCCCTTCTTTCGAGGTTTCTTGAATTTTTTTGGGGCTCAACTCCATCACTTCACTCCCAGCACCATCACATATCTTGCCGCATGCGTGTCCATGTGCGAGAATTTCCTGGGGTGTCGACCGCACTGGGGTCTTTTCAAGCACATTTTCACTATCCGCTCCCAAACAGTGAAGAAAGCGAACTCAAACAACGAGAAAACCCATGTTATCCAGATGTGTGGGGGTCTGGGTATTCAGAAGAGGAAGAGGAGTTCTTTCCCTCCGATGACTCTTCCTGAGTCGGTCAGGGGCTGGCAGTCGACCTGGTTCTATTGCCAGGATATTGCGACCCCAGGTCACTCGACTGGACTTCCCCCTTTCTCTTTTGATTGTGTTCAGACTCCATCTTCGTTGAAAGTGACCGCCGCGGAGAAGGCGGAGACGGGCATGTTGGTCGAGAGGGTAGTTCAACTGATCAACCAAGGCATCACCGGCATGGATCTGCTGGAGGTGTTCCTTAGTCGGCGCATTCAACCACTCCAAGCTCGTGACCACTCCATGTGGATGTACTCCGGGGCTGGTGATACCACTCGGGTTCATCCGGAGGAGGTGACGGCCAAAACAGTGGCCGAGTGGCTGAGCGGCATCACCGGGAACAAGGATAACCCCAGGGGCGCCAGGAGAGTCAAACCTTTCAGCGACAGCAACCAGCCAGACAAGGTTTGGCCATTACAACTGATTGAATTTGGATGTGTTTTCTGACTGTTTGTTGATCCGACTGATTTCCACTCGGCTCCTTGTTTTGTAGATTTATACAGAGATGTACTCAATGCCCAATGGCTAACAAGCTCTGGAGCAGTACCATGAAGGCGAGGACAGCGTGGAGGAGAGCGGCGAGTGGGAGTCACCAGCCGACGATGATGAAGATGAGAGCGATGAGTCAGACGACGAGGTGGTAGCCGCCTCACCACCTCGTTCTAAACGTCGATCCAAGCAACACCATGATCCCGCGGGTAGGCGCGGCAAGGCTGTGGCCTTGAGCGCTCCATCTCAAAAGCGCGCTCGGTCTTCGACTCCGGAATTGGCTGAGAAGGTCACCAAGCAGCCCAAGATCAATCCTTCGAAGGCTCGGAAGACCTTGCCTAGGATCAGGATGGACGTTCCTGTTGCTTCTGGGTAAATGTTCTCTCCATATTTTCTTGTTCTGACTGATTCTCTTGTACTGACCGAGTGGATGATGAAACTTTACAGCCCGGCCTCGGCTGCGACTGATATGGATATCGACAAGACCCCAGACAACGAGGAAACCGACGACGCAACTACCTCCAAAGCTAGTAAGTCTACCCGACTCGAGTTTGTTTGGACGACTGGATTGTTTGTCAGCTATATCCTTGACTTTCTCTGTTTGTTGCAGTGCCACAGGACGTTGTTGTGCTCCCGGACGATGAAGAAGAAGTACCGCTGAGGGGAAGGAGGAGGAGGGACAAGGAACTGAGCGGGAAAGCGCCTGAGGCCCAGGTTCCCCAGCCGACTGAGATGCCTGGGACGGCAGTCGAGCGATCGTCAGATCCGGCACGTACCAACGTCACTTTCGCTATCCCGCTGTCGACTGATTGCCCATCAGGACCAGCTACTCAGACTTCTGTTGTACCAATACAACCCCACACATCAGACCCAGCGGTTGCTCTGACTGCTCTGCCATCATCGCTTTTCACTGCGTATCAAACCCCGGACGACCCACCGTCTGCCGCCAAGGAAGGTCTTCTTCAGCTGAACCTTGTGATGGGGCAAATGAAAGTGGTGCATGAGGCCAGTCAGGTGCCCTTCAACACCGGAGCTGCTCTGCAGACCAATGTCCAGGTTAGTTGATTTCCGATTGATCATATTTCTCGTCCGATCACCCACTGGGGTGTGACTGTTTTGAAGTTGCACGAGTCAATTTGAGTCGTCTTGGGTTGAATCTTTGAACTAGTGGGGGCACTCTTAGTGCACCCACTGGGTGTAGTCCCCGAGACCATAGTTGACTGCGGGCAGTCGACTGTGGTCTGAGAAGCCGAATTTTGTCACTCGGTCTGGACTGGCCAGGTCAAATGACACCAGAGCCAGTGGGGGCACGCTAAGTGCACCCACTGGGTGTAGTCCCCGAGACCGTGGTTGACTGCGGGCAGTCGACTATGGTCTGAGAACTATTTTTTTATTCTCGCACTGGGCAGACCATGTCGAGTGTTTATTCAAACCAGTGGGGGCACGCCAAGTGCACCCACTGGATGTAGTCCCCGAGACTGCCGTTGAATGTTTGATTCGGCGGTAGTCTTAGAGTAGCTATCACTGTGATGTCTTTTATCTCGGTCAACTGATATGGCTTAAACTGCAGAAATCTTGTGATCTTGGGGCTCAGCTTTCCGCAATGAGTAAGAAGCAAATCAGCGTCAACCTTGATCTGGAATTGGCCCAGAAGAATCTCAAGACTGCTCGTGATGAAGTAGCTGCCATGGGAGGTAACCAATCGTCAACTGTCTTTCTCACTGCCGGCCCTTTTCCTTTCCATTTTTGAACCGAGTGACTCCACTTGAGCAGATGTATGTAGTGAAAACCGTCAACTCCAAGCCCGTCTGAAGAATGTTATTTCTTTAGAGAAAATGAAGCAGGCTTTGGAGAAGAAGGATCTGGATCTTGCTGCTGCACAGAAGGAAGCGCGAGAGAAAACGGCACTTGCTGACAAGAAGCTTGCTTCAGTCGGCAAGTTAGAAGAGGAGAACTCCAAACTGAAGACTGTTGTCTCTGACGCCAATCGGGAGGTCGAGCGACTGAAGAAAGACAAGGACATGCTGACTAACGAGCTTGGGAGCCTCAAGGCCAAGAAGGGCGCGTTGGAGTCTTATCTGGGCCAGCTTGTCGCAAAGCTGGTCCTAAAACTTGAAGGTACTGATGATTGACTGACTTATTACGGTCGACTGTCCAGCTTGATTATATCGTCGACTCATCATTTACTCGACTGTGCAGAGCTTTGCCAAGACTTTGAAGCGGAAACTGGGCGGGTCGAGACGGGTCTCGATCCCATAAATTGTCCAGTCAAGGATGATGTTGCGATGAATGTGCTGCAGTTGGAATCTCGCATGGACAGCGTGGTTGCTTATCTTGCTCGCCTGAAGGCAGCGATGACTCGGGTTGATGCTGAACTCTGGCCTCTGGCGGAACTGTCTCAAGACCTCGAGTCTCTGATGGCTCGACTGAATCAAATTCCTGACCGAGTGCAAGAGTGGAAGAAGTCGCCTGCTTGCTGTGGCGCTGATGTCGCGTTGTCCTTAGTCCGAGTGCACTGCAAAGACGTCAAAGAAGACAAGCTGGCGGAGCTCAAGGTTGCTAACACAAAGAGGCACACCTTCCAATCCTTCATGGACACTTTCCTTGACGCTGCCACTCGTATTGCAGACAGCATAGACCTTGACAGTTTCTGCGACCCAGCCAGTCCTTCTCCTGACGCGTGACCCAAAAACATTATGCTCCACCTTTATTTGCCTCGGAATGCCGAGTGATTGTGTAATCGTTAAACTTCTTCGGGCTTGATGCTCGAATACTTTTGATCCGTCGTCCGGAACTTTAGGATTTATCTGAACTTGGTTTATCTCTGAATATGCTTGTGTTTGCCTTCGAGTGGATTTTGCTTCTTCAATTGGAATAATCTTTGTACTTGAGATGCAGCTTCGAAGGAGAAGGTCGCAGTCGACCTGCACCTTGTCGTCCTCGCGGATAGGGAGGGAGTGTTGGGGATCGTTGCAGAAATTAAAAAAATTCTACGCATCACCAAGATCAATCTATGGAGTTTACTAGCAACGAGAGGGGAGTGCATCTTCATACCTTTGAAGATCGCGATGCGGAAGCGTTGCAAGAACGCGGTTGGAGGCGTCGTACACGTAGCAATTCAGATCGCGGCAGAATCCGATCCAAGCACCGAACAATGGTGCCTCCGCGTTCAACACACGTGCAGCCCGGTGACGTCTCCCGCGCCTTGATCCAGCAAGGAGGAGGGAGAGGTTGAGGAAGAAGGCTCCAACAGCAGCACGACGGCGTGGTGGTGGAGGAGTGGCAGTTCTCCGGCAGGGCTTCGCCAAGCTCACGCGGAGGAGGAGAGGTGTTGGGGAGGGGAGGGGATGTGCCTTGGATCTGGTGCGGCTGCCCTGCCACCCCCCCCCCCCCCCCCCTCTATTTATAGGGACAAGGGAGAGGGGGCCGGGCCCCTCCAGATGGATCTAGAGGGGGGGCGGCGGCCAAGGGGGGAAGGCTTGCCCCCCAAGCCAAAGGGGGCGCCCCCTCCAGGGTTTCCCCCCAACCCTATGCGCATGGGCCCTATGGGGGGTTTGGCACCCAGCCCACCTAGGGGCTGGTTCCCCTCTATATTCAGCCCATAGGGCCCTCCGGGGCAGGTGGACCCTCCCGATGGACCCCCGGAACCCTTTCGGTGGTCCCGGTACAATACCGATATACCCCCGAACACTTCCGGCGACCGAATAAGGACTTCCCATATATAAATCTTCGTCTCCGGACCATTCCGGAACTCCTCGTGACGTCCGGGATCTCATCCGGGACTCTGAACAACATTCGGTAATCACATACAAACCTTCCTTATAACCCTAGCGTCATCGAACCTTAAGTGTGTAGACCCTACGGGTTCGGGAATCATGCAGACATGACCGAGACACCTCTCTAGCCAATAACCAACAGCGGGATCTGGATACCCATGTTGGCTCCCACACGTTCCACGATGATCTCATTGGATGAACCACGATGTCGAGGATTCAAGCAATCCCGTATACAATTCCCTTTGTCAATCGGTACGTTACTTGCCCGAGATTCGATCGTCGGTATCCCAATACCTCGTTCAATCTCGTTACCGGCAAGTCACTTCACTCATTCCGTAATGCATGATCCCGTGACTAACTACTTGGTCACATTGAGCTCATTATGATGATGCATTACCGAGTGGGCCCAGAGATACCTCTCCGTCATACAGAGTGACAAATCGCAGTGTCGATCCGTGCCAACCCAACAGACACTTTCGGATATACCTGTAGTGCACCTTTATAGCCACCCAGTTACGTTGTGATGTTTGGTACACCCAAAGCATTCCTACGGCATCCGGGAGTTGCACGATCTCATGGTCTAAGGAAATGATACTTGACATTAGAAAAAGCTTTAGCAAACGAACTACATGATCTAGTGCTATGCTCGGGATTGGGTCTTGTCCATCACATCATTCTCCTAATGATGTGATCCCGTTATCAATGACATCCAATGTCCATGGTCAGGAAACCGTAACCATCTATTGATCAACGAGCTAGTCAACTAGAGGCTCACTAGGGACATGTTGTGGTCTATGTATTCACACATGTATTACGATTTCCGGATAACACAATTATAGCATGAACAATAGACAATTATCATGAACAAGGAAATATAATAATAACCATTTTATTATTGCCTCTAGGGCATATTTCCAACAGTCTCCCACTTGCACTAGAGTCAATAATCTAGTTACATTGTGATGAATCGAACACCCATAGAGTTCTGGTGTTGATCATGTTTTGCTCGTGGAAGAGGTTTACTCAACGGATCTGCGGCATTCAGGTCCGTATGCACTTTACAAATATCTATGTCTCCATCTTGAACATTTTCACGAATGGAGTTGAAGCGACGCTTGATATGCCTGGTCTTCTTGTGAAACCTGGGCTCCTTGGCCAGGGCAATAGCTCCAGTGTTGTCACAGAAGAGAGTCGTCGGGCCCGACGCATTGGGAATAACTCCTAGGTCGCTAATGAACTCCTTCATCCAGATTGCTTCATGTGCTGCCTCCGAGGCTGCCATGTACTCCGCTTCACATGTAGATCCCGCCACGACGCTTTGCTTGCAACTGCACCAGCTGACTGCCCCACCAATCAAAATATACACGTATCCGGTTTGTGACTTAGAGTCATCCAGATCTGTGTCGAAGATAGCGTCGACGTAACCCTTTACGACGAGCTCTTCGTCACCTCCATAAACGAGAAACATATCCTTAGTCCTTTTCAGGTACTTCAGGATATTCTTGACCGTTGTCCAGTGTTCCATGCCGGGATTACTTTGGTACCTTCCTACCAAACTTACGGCAAGGTTTACATCAGGTCTAGTACACAGCATGGCATACATAATAGACCCTATGGCCGAGGCATAGGGGATGACACTCATCTTTTCTCTATCTTCTGCCGTGGTCGGGCATTGAGCCATGCTCAATCTCACACCTTGCAATACAGGCAAGAACCCCTTCTTGGACTGATCCATATTGAACTTCTTCAATATCTTGTCAAGGTGCGTGCTTTGTGAAAGACCAATGAGGCGTCTCGATCTATCTCTACAGATCTTGATGCCTAATATATAAGCAGCTTCTCCAAGGTCCTTCATTGAAAAACACTTATTCAAGTAGGCCTTTATGCTTTCCAAGATTTCTATATCATTTCCCATCAATAGTATGTCATCCACATATAATATGAGAAATGCTACAGAGCTCCCACTCACTTTCTTGTAAACACAGGCTTCTCCATAAGTCTGCGTAAACCCAAACACTTTGATCATCTCATCAAAGCGAATGTTCCAACTCCGAGATGCTTGCACCAGCCCATAGATTGAGCGTTGGAGCTTGCACACCTTGTCAGCATTCTTAGGATCGACAAAACCTTCTGGCTGCATCATATACAATTCTTCCTTAAGGAAACCATTAAGGAATGCCGTTTTGACGTCCATTTGCCATATCTCATAATCATAGAACGCGGCAATTGCTAACATGATTCGGACGGACTTCAGCTTCGCTACGGGTGAGAAAGTCTCATCGTGGTCAACCCCTTGAACTTATCGATAACCCTTAGCGACAAGCCGAGCCTTATAGATGGTCACATTACCATCCGCGTCTGTCTTCTTCTTAAAGATCCATTTATTTTCTATGGCTCGCCGATCATTGGGCAAGTCAGTCAAAGTCCATACTTCGTTTTCATACATGGATCCTATCTCGGATTTCATGGCTTCAAGCCATTTGTCGGAATCCGGGCCCGCCATCGCTTCTTCATAGTTCGAAGGTTCACCGTTGTCTAACAACATGATTTCCAGGACAGGGTTGCCGTACCACTCTGGTGCGGAACGTGTCCTTGTGGACCTACGAAGTTCAGTGGTAACTTGATCATGATCGTCATCATTAACCTCCTCTCTAGTCGGTGCAGGCACCACAGAAACATTTTCTTGTGCTGCGCTACTCTCGGGTTCGAGAAGAGTCATCTCATCAAGTTCCACTTTCCTCCCATTTACTTCTTTCGAGAGAAACTCTTTCTCCAGAAAGGACCCATTCTTGGCAACAAAGATCTTGCCTTCGGATCTGAGGTAGAAGGTATACCCAATGGTTTCCTTCCGGTATCCTATGAAGACGCATTGTTCCGACTTGGGTTCGAGCTTTTCAGGTTGAAGTTTCTTGACATAAGCATCGCATCCCCAAACTTTTAGAAACGACGGCTTAGGTTTCTTCCCAAACCATAATTCATACGGTGTCGTCTCAACGGATTTCGACGGAGCCCTATTTAAAGTGAATGCGGCAGTCTCTAAAGCATATCCCCAAAATGATAGCGGTAGGTCGGTAAGAGACATCATAGATCACACCATGTCCAACAGAGTGCGATTACGACATTCGGACACACCATTACGCTGAGGTGTTCCAAGCGGCGTGAGTTGTGAAACAATTCCACATTTCCTTAAGTGTGCGCCAAATTCGTGACTCAAATATTCTCCCCCACGATCTGATCGTCAGAACTTTATTTTCCTGTCACGTTGATTCTCAACCTCACTCTGAAATTCCTTGAACTTTTCAAAGGTCTCAGACTTGTGTTTCATCAAGTAGACATACCCATATCTACTTAAGTCATCAGTGAGGGTGAGAACATAACGATAGCCACCGCGAACACTCATTGGACCGCACACATCAGTATGTTTGATTTCCAATAAGTTGGTTGCTCGCTCCATTGTTCCGGAGAATGGAGTCTTGGTCATTTTGCCCATGAGGCATGGTTCGCACGTGTCAAATGATTCATAATCAAGAGACTCCAAAAGTCCATCTGCAGGGAGTTTCTTCATGCGTTTGACACCAATGTGACCAAGGCGGCAGTGCCACAAGTATGTGGGACTATCATTATCAACCTTACATTTATTGGCATTCACACTATGAATATGTGTAACATCACGTTCGAGATTCATTAAGAATAAACCATTGACCAGCGGGGCATGACCATAAAACATATCTCTCATATAAATAGAACAACCATTATTCTCGGATTTAAATGAGTAGCCATCTCGGATTAAACGAGATCCAGATACAATGTTCATGCTCAAAGCTGGCACTAAATAACAATTATTGAGGTTTAAAACTAATCCCGTAGGTAAATGTAGAGGTAGCGTGCCGACAGCGATCACATCGACCTTGGAACCATTTTCGACGCGCATCATCACCTCGCCCTTCACCAGTCTCCGCTTATTCCGCAGCTCCTTTGATGTTGCCGGCCTTCTTGTCCGCTATGTACTTGGGGCAGTTCCGCTTCCAGTGACCGTTTCCCTTGCAATAAAAGCACTCAGTCTCAGGCTTGGGTCCATTCTTTGTCTTCTTCCCGGCAGCTTGCTTACCGGGCGCGGCAAATCCCTTGCCGTCTTTCTTGAAGCTCTTTTTACCCTTGCCTTTCTTGAACTTAGTGGTTTTATTCACCATCAACACTTGATGTTCCTTTTTGATCTCCACCTCCGCTGATTTCAGCATCGAATATACCTCAGGAATGGTCTTTTCCATCCCCTGCATATTGAAGTTCATCACAAAGCTCTTGTAGCTAGGTGGGAGCGACTGAAGGATTCTGTCAACGACCGCGTCATCCGGCAGATTAACTCCCAGCTGAGACAAGCGGTTGTGCAACCCAGACATTTTGAGTATGTGTTCGCTGACGGAACTATTCTCCTCCATCTTACAACTATAGAACTTGTTGGAGACTTCATATCTCTCGACCCGGGCATGAGCTTGGAAAACCATTTTCAGCTCTTGGAACATCTCATATGCTCCGTGCTGCTCGAAACGCTTTTGGAGCCCCGGTTCTAAGCTGTAAAGCATGCCGCACTGAACCAGGGAGTAATCATCAACACATGTTTGCCAGGCGTTCATAACGTCTTGGTTTGCTGGGACGGGTGCTTCACCTAGCGGTGCTTCCAGGACATATGCTTTCTTGGCAGCTATGAGGATGATCCTCAAGTTCCGTACCCAGTCCGCATAGTTCCTACCATCGTCTTTCAGCTTGGTTTTCTCTAGGAACGCGTTGAAGTTGAGGTTGACAATAGCGTGGGCCATTTGATCTACAAGACATATTGTAAAGGTTTTAGACTAAGTTCATGATAATTAAGTTCATCTAATCAAATTATTAATGAACTCCCACTCAGAAAGACATCCCTCTAGTCATCTAAGTGATACATGATCCGAGTCAACTAGGCCGTGTCCGATCATCACGTGAGACGGACTAGTCATCATCGGTGAACATCTTCATGTTGATCGTATCTGCTATACGACTCATGCTCAACCTTTCGGTCTCTTGTGTTCCGAGGCCATGTCTGTACATGCTAGGCTCGTCAAATCAACCTAAGTGTATTGCGTGTGTAGATCTGGCTTACACTCGTTGTATGCGAACGTTAGAACCTATCACACCCGATCATCACGTGGTGCTTCGGAACAACGAACCTTCGCAACGGTGCACAGTCAGGGGGGACACTTTCTTGAAATTTTAGCAAGGGATCATCTTATTTATGCTACCGTCGTTCTAAGCAAATAAGATGTAAAACATGATAAACATCACATGCAATCAAATAGCGACATGATATGGCCAATATCATTTTGCTCCTTTTGATCTCCATCTTCGGGGCGCCATGATCATCATCGTCATCGGCATAACACCATGATCTCCATCATCATGATCTCCATCATCGTGTCTTCATGAAGTTGTCTCGCCAACTATTACTTCTACTACTATGGCTAACGGTTAGCAATAAAGTAAAGTAATTACATGACGTTCCAGTTGACACGCAGGTCATAAATAAATTAAGACAACTCCTATGGCTCCTGCCGGTTGTCATACTCATTGACATGCAACTCGTGATTCCTATTACAAGAACATGATCAATCTCATACATCACATATATCATTCATCACATCCTTCTGGCCATATCACATCACATGACACTTGCTGCAAAAACAAGTTAGACGTCCTCTAATTGTTGTTGCAAATTTTTACGTGGCTGCTATAGGTTTCTAGCAAGAACGTTTCTTACCTACGCCAAAACCACAACGTGATATGCCAATTTCTATTTACCCTTCATAAGGACCCTTTTCATCGAATCCGATCCGACTAAAGTGGGAGAGACAGACACCCGCTAGCCACCTTATGCAACTAGTGCATGTCAGTCGGTGGAACCTGTCTCACATAAGCGTACGTGTAAGGTCGGTCCGGGCCGCTTCATCCCACGATGCCGCCGAATCAAGATAAGACTAGTAACGGCAAGTAAATTGACAAAATCGACGCCCACAACAACTTGTGTTCTACTCGTGCATAGAAACTACGCATAGACCTAGCTCTGATACCACTATTGGGGATCGTTGCAGAAATTAAAAAAATTCTACGCATCACCAAGATCAATCTATGGAGTTTACTAGCAATGAGAGGGGAGTGCATCTTCATACCTTTGAAGATCGCGATGCGGAAGCGTTGCAAGAACGCGGTTGGAGGAGTCGTACATGTAGCGATTCAGATCGCGGCAGAATCCGATCCAAGCATCGAACAACGGTGCCTCCGCGTTCAACACACGTGCAGTCCGGTGATGTCTCCCGTGCCTTGATCCAGCAAGGAGGAGGGAGAGGTGGAGGAAGAAGGCTCCAATAGTAGCACGACGGCGTGGTGGTGGTGGAGTGGCAGTTCTCCGGCAGTGCTTCGCCAAGCTCACGCGAAGGAGGAGAGGTGTTGGGGAGGGGAGGGGTTGCGCCTTGGATGTGGTGTGGCTGCCCTCCCACCCCCCCCCCCTCTATTTATAGGGGCAAGGGAGAGGGGGGCCGGCCCCCTCCAGATGGATCTAGAGGGGGGGCGGCGGCCAAGGGGGGAAGGCTTGCCCCCCAAGCCAAAGGGGGCGCCCCCTCCAGGGTTCCCCCCCAACCCTAGGCGCATGGGCCCTAGGGGGTTTGGCGCCCAGCCCACCTAGGGGCTGGTTCCCCTCTATATTCAGCCCATAGGGCCCTCCGGGGCAGGTGGACCCTCCCGGTGGACCCCCGGAACCCTTTCGGTGGTCCCGGTACAATACCGATATACCCCCGAACACTTCCGGCGACCGAATAAGGACTTCCCATATATAAATCTTCGTCTCCGGACCATTCCGGAACTCCTCGTGATGTCCGGGATCTCATTCGGGACTCCGAACAACATTCGGTAATCACATACAAACCTTCCTTATAACCCAAGCGTCATCGAACCTTAAGTGTGTAGACCCTACGGGTTCGGGAATCATGCAGACATGACCGAGACACCTCTCTAGCCAATAACCAACAGCGGGATCTGGATACCCATGTTGGCTCCCACACGTTCCACGATGATCTCATCAGATGAACCACGATGTCGAGGATTCAAGCAATCCCGTATACAATTCCCTTTGTCAATCGGTACGTTACTTGCCTGAGATTCGATCGTCGGTATCCCAATACCTCGTTCAATCTCGTTACCGGCAACTCACTTTACTCGTTTCGTAATGCATGATCCCGTGACCAACTACTTGGTCACATTGAGCTCATTATGATGATGCATTACCGAGTGGGCCCAGAGATACCTCTCCGTCATACGGAGTGACAAATCCCAGTCTCGATCCGTGCCAACCCAACACACACTTTCGGAGAAACCTGTAGTGCACCTTCATAGCCACCCAGTTACGTTGTGACGTTTGGTACACCCAAAGCATTCCTACGGCATCCGAGAGTTGCACGATCTCATGGTCTAAGGAAATGATACTTGACATTAGAAGAGCTTTAGCAAACGAATTACACGATCTAGTGCTATGCTCAGGTTTGGGTCTTGTCCATCACATCATTCTCCTAATGATGTGATCCCGTTATCAATGACATCCAATGTCCATGGTCAGGAAACCGTAACCATCTATTGATCAACAAGCTAGTCAACTAGAGGCTCACTAGGGACATGTTGTGGTCTATGTATTCACACATGTATTACGATTTCCGGATAACACAATTATAGCATGAACAATAGACAATTATCATGAACAAGGAAATATAATAATAACCATTTTATTATTGCCTCTAGGGCTTATTTCCAATAGGGAGCACACGTTGTATTTGTGGCGCAGCTCCGAAGGAGAAGGTTGCAGTCGACCTGCACCTCGTCGTCCTTGCGGATGGGGATGGACTTCGAACTTAGGTGAGTACTAGACTGCAGCTAAGCCCCCGAGTGGGAGGGTTGCTCATCACTCGGTAGGATCTTACAAACTTAGGCGAGTACTGGACTGCAGCTAAGCCCCCGAGTGGGAGGGTTGCTCACCACTCGGTAGGATTTTACAAACTTAGGCGGGTACTGGACTGCAGCTAAGCCCCCGAGTGGGCGGGTTTCTCACCACTCGGTAGGATTTTACAAACTTAGGCGAGTACTGGACTGCAGCTAAGCCCATGAGTGAGAGGCTTGCTCACCACTTGGTAGGATTTTTCAAACTTAGGCGAGTACTGGACTGCAGCTAAGCCCCCGAGTGAGAGGCTTGCTCATCACTCGGTGGGATTTTTCAAACTTAGGCGAGTACTGGACTGCAGCTAAGCCCCCGAGTGAGAGGCTTGCTCACCACTCTGTGGGATTTTTCAAACTTAGGCGAAACGGATTCGCGGCTAAGCCCCTGAGTGAGAGGCTTGCTCACCACTCGGTAGGATTTTACACACTTAGGCGAAACGGATTCGCGGCTAAGCCCCCGAGTGAGAGGCTTGCTCACCACTCGGTAGGATTTTACACACTTAGGCGAAACGGATTCATGGCTAAGTCACCCACTGGGGGATTTCAGATGCAAACAAAAGTAACAACAATCATTTAGGAAGACTGTAAAGCTCTTGTCTTTGATAAACAAACTACAAAGGTATTTCTTATTACATCTCATCCAAATGAGTACTTAAGTATAAAAGGGGCGGAGCAGCTCTGCGTTCCAATCCCATGGCTCGTCTTTCTGATGCTCGACATTGTAAAGATGATATGCTCCATTGTGGAGAACTCTGGTGACAATGAAGGGACCTTCCCAAGCAGGGGCGAGCTTGTGTGGTTTCTGCTGATCCACTCGAAGAACCAAGTCTCCCTCTTGGAAGGCTCGACCCCTCACGTTTCTGGCGTGGAATCGACGCAAGTCTTGCTGATAAATGGTCGACCGGATTAAGGCCATCTCTCTTTCCTCCTCTAGGAGATCGACTGCATCCTGCCGGGCCTGTTCTCCTTCATCTTCAGAGAAGAGCTCGACTCGGGGTGCATTGTGAAGCAAGTCACTCGGTAGGATAGCTTCAGCTCCATAAACCAAGAAGAATGGAGTTCGGCCAGTCGACCGATTGGGAGTTGTCCTCAATCCCCAAAGAACTGATGGAAGTTGATCAACCCAGGCGCCTGCTACGTGCTTGAGATCACGCATCAGTCGGGGTTTCAGTCCTTTGAGAATCAAGCCATTTGCTCTTTCTGCTTGTCCATTCGACTGGGGGTGGGCGACTGAAGCATAGTCGACTCGTGTGCCTTGGGAAGCACAGAAGGCTCTGAACTCATCAGAATCGAAGTTCGACCCGTTGTTAGTGATGATGCTATGCGGAACTCCATATCTGAATGTCAATTCTCTAATGAAGCTGATAGCAGTACTGGCTTCAAGATTCTTGATAGGCTTGGCTTCAATCCATTTGGTAAACTTGTCGACTGCTACAAGCACATGAGTGAAGCCGCTCCTACCAGTCCTCAGGGGTCCAACCATATCCAATCCCCAAACAGCAAAGGGCCAGACGAGTGGAATAGTCTTCAGGGCTGACGCAGGCTTGTGGGAAATATTGGAGTAAAACTGGCAGCCTTCACATTTGTCGATTATATCTTTCGCCATTTCATTTGCTCGTGGCCAATAAAATCCGACTCGGTATGCTTTGGCCACAATGGTTCGAGAGGACGCATGGTGACCACAAGTCCCCGAGTGGATGTCGTTGAGGATCACTCGACCTTCTTCTGGTGTGATGCATTTCTGGCTGACTCCGGTTACACTTTCCCTAAACAGTTGTCCTTTTATCACAGTAAAGGCTTTGGATCGACATATGATCTGTCGAGCCTCTTCTTCATCCTCTGGGAGTTCTTTCCTAAGGATATACGCAATGTATGGCACTGTCCAGTCGGGAGTGATGACCAAAACGTCCATGATCAGGTCGACCACGGCTGGGACTTCGACTTTAGTCGGATTTGTGGCGCTCTTAGGCTGCGGGGGCTCTTCAGTGAAAGGATCTTCTTGAACTGAAGGTGTATGAATGTGTTCCAAAAACACATTGCTGGGAATGGCTTCCTTCTTGGAACCTATCTTTGCTAGATCATCGGCTGCTTGATTTTTCAGTCGGGGTATATGATGGAGCTCTAACCCCTCAAATTTCTTTTCCAACTTCCTCACCGCATTGCAGTAACCAGTCATAGCTGGGCTTCTGACGTCCCACTCCTTCATCACTTGATTGCCTACCAAATCTGAGTCCCCGTAGACCATGAGGCGACGGACGTCGAGTGAGATGGCCATACGTAACCCATATAAGAGTGTTTCATATTCTGCTTCGTTATTGGAGGAATCAAAGTGAATCTGGAGAACATATCTGAGCTTGTCTCCTCGGGGAGATACCAGTACCACCCCAGCACCGAAACCATTCAGCATCTTGGAACCATCAAAGAACATGGTCCAGTGCTCCGAGTGGACTTGAGTCAGCAGTTGCTGTTCGATCCACTCGGCGAGGAAATCTGCTATTGCTTGGGACTTGATAGGTTTCTTTGCTTCAAACTTGATATCCAAGGGGAGAAGTTCAATCGCCCACTTTGCCACTCGACCAGTTGCATCTCTGTTGTTCAGAATCTCTGATAATGGAGCGTCGCTGACGACTCTAATGGAGTGGTCAGAGAAATAATGTGCAACCTTCTTCGTGGTCATATAAATCCCATAATCAAGCTTCTGATAATCTGGATATCTTTGCTTTGATGGAGTCAAAACTTCAGAAACATAATATACTAGGCGTTGAACTTTATAGGCTTTTCCTTCTTCTTCCCGCTCGACCATAAGTACTGTACTGACGACTTGTCCAGTGGCTGCAATGTAAAGCAGTAAAGGCTCTTTGCTGATTGGGGCAGCAAGCACCGGCTGGGTGGAAAGCAGGGCTTTGAGCTCTGCAAATGCTGCATCAGCTTCAGGAGTCCACTCGAACTTATCAGACTTCTTCATCAGTCGGTAAAGAGGCAATGCCTTTTCACCGAGGCGAGAAATGAATCGACTTAAGGCGGACAAACAACCCGTAAGCTTCTGAACATCGTGCACACGCACAGGGCGTTTCATTCGGAGAATGGCACCAACTTTCTCTGGGTTAGCGTCGATCCCTCGTTCGGAAACGAGAAAACCGAGTAATTTTCCGCCCGGAACTCCGAATGTGCACTTTGATGGATTAAGCTTGATATCATACCTTCTGAGGTTGGCAAAAGTTTCAGCAAGGTCAGCCAGCAGGTCGGAACCTTTACGTAACTTGACCACAATGTCATCCATGTACGCTTCCACATTCCGACTGATTTGAGTGAGTAAACACTTATGAATCATCCTCATAAATGTGGCTCCAGCATTCTTCAGGCCAAATGGCATGGTGACATAACAGAAGCACCCGAATGGAGTGATGAAAGCTGTTTTTATCTCATCGGGTCCATACAGTCAGATCTGATGATACCCGGAATAAGTGTCCAAAAAGGACAAGCACTCACACCCTGCAGTCGAGTCGACTATTTGATCGATGCGGGGGAGAGGAAAGTGATCTTTTGGGCAGGCCGATTGATATGCTTGAAGTCGATGCACATGCGAAGTGAGTTATCCTTCTTGGGGACCATGACAACATTGGCTAGCTACTCGGAGTGGTAAATCTCTCGGATAAACTCAGCTACTAGGAGCCGAGCTACTTCTTCACCGATCGCTTTTCTCTTCTATACGGCGGACCGCCGAAGATGTTCTTTCACTGGTTTCACGTTTGGGTCGACTCGCAAACGGTGCTCAGCCAGCCCCCTGGGAACACCCGGCATGTCAGAAGGTTTCCATGCAAAGATGTCCCAGTTCCCACGGAGGAACCGGATGAGCGCTTCTTCCTATTTGGAGTCGAGCGTTGTCGAAATGTGAGTCAGAGCAGCATTGGGATCGGTCGGGTGAATATGAATCGGCTTCGTTTCACCAGACGACTGAAATGTTGAATCCGTGGCAGGCTTCTTTGCTCACAACAAATCACTCGGATCTGCATTCTTTTGATACTCCTGCAATTCCACTACTGCCATTTGTGCATCGGTGATCTTTGAGCCCTTCTAGAAGCACTCTTCTGCCTTCTTCCGATTGCCAGTGATAGTGATTACTCCTTTGGGACCAGGCATCTTCAATTTGAGGTACACGTAGCATGGTCGAGCCATAAAACGTGCATAAGCCGGCCTGCCCAGAATAGCATGATAAGCACTCTGGAAATTGACGACTTCAAACGTCAAGTTTTCTTTGCGGTAATTCTTGGAATCACCGAAAACCACATCAAGGGCGATCTGGCCGAGTGATTCAGCCTTCTTGCCAGGAATAACTCCATGGAAACTCATATTGCTTTCACTAAGTCTGGACATCGGAATGCCCATTCCTTTCAAGGTCTCCGCATACAGTATATTCAAGCCACTGCCACCATCCATCAGAACCTTAGTCAACCGAGTGCCTTCGACGACTGGGTCGACCACCAACGCTTGCCTCCCAGGGGTGGCTATGTGTGTTGGGTGATCAGACTGGTCGAATGTAATGGCAGTCTGAGACCACTTCAAATAACTGGGTGTCGCTGGGACGACCATGTTCACTTCTCTGTTGATGACTTTCAGTCGACTTTCTCTCTCAACATCAGCAAAAATCATCAGAGTTGAATTGACGTGGGGGTAACCATTATCGTCTTCTTTCTTATCCTCAACCTTGTCTGATTCTTTCTCCTTCTCCATGGGCTGTTTTTCTCGGAATTGCTGGATTAGGAGCCGACACTGTCGAATGGTATGCTTCGGGTAAATGAGATTAACCTCCTCATTTTTTTGGTATGAATGTGACACGGTAAATCCACACATCATTTCCATCTTGATCTTTTACCTTCTTGGGGTTTCATGGCCCTTTGGGCTTCCCCTTGAACTTTCCTTGAGTCACGGCTAAGGCTTCTCCGGGAGCAGCTGGCTTGGCTTTGCGCTTTTGCTTCCGACTGGAGTTCCCTCCCCCGGTTTCGTGGGCGACTGTTTTGTGCTTGCCACTCCGGAGCCGATCCTCCTCTTCACCATTAGCATACTTGGTGGCAATTTACATCATTCAACTCAGAGACATATTTGCGGTCCGACCAAACTTCAGATTCAATTCCCGATACTTGACGCCTTCCTTGAAGGCACAAACTGCTTGGTGATCAGACACATCCTCCATCGTGTGGTGCAACGTGATCCATCTCTGGATATAATCTCTCAAAGTTTCATTCGACTTCTGTACACAAGACTGTAGCTCTGTCAGCCCTGCTAGTCGTTTGCATGTACCTTCAAATGTTCTGACAAACACACGAGCGAGCTCTTCCCAGCTATAAATACTGCCAGGTGCTAGCTGATTCAACCACGCTCTGTCCGAGCCCTCTAACATCAGAGGAAGGTGTTTCATGGCCACTTCATCATTACCACCACCAATCTGCACAGCCACTTGGTAGTCCTCAAGCCAAGTGTCAGGCTTGGACTCACCAGTGAACTTGCTGACTCCAGTCGCCCACCTGAAGTTGGGAGGAATCACTGCTGCTCTGATGGCTCTGCTGAAACACTCGGGACCTGAAACATGCACCCTGCTGCCGGTCGGGTAATCTCTATCGTGGCCATCTTTGTGTGCTCTGTTCCTGTCAACCAGACCTTGAACGAGAATGGATCTCGTGTCAAAGCCCGGCTCCCAGGGGTCGACTGGAATCCTTTGCCCACCACTGTGAGGGCGTCTGTCATTGTGTTGCCGAGGCGCGTATGACCCACTCCTTGGGGGAGGCGTGGGTTCTCGACGACGATCATACTGCTCACGGTTCCTGTACTGATCCTGTCGATCTCCACGTCCCTCACGCCTTGGAGGCGATCTTGGGCTGTGAGCCGACTGAACTGTGCCTGCCATCACAGATCTACTATGAATCCTATTCCGAGACTGTGACACTACTGTGTTCTGCTCCCCCGCCGCCCGGAGCAAAGCCCGGATCTGCATCAAACCCCTACCAGCCTCCGACTGGGAAGGCTGAATCGACTCTGCTATTCGGGCAGCAGCCGTGAGATTCTGGATCGGAGTTCGATATACCTGGGTTGGAGGCGGAAAGAGTTGACGTCGACTGGATTCAGGAACTCGCTGCCGAGCACGCTCGTCGAGTGTGTGCTGGAGATTCTCTAGTCGAGTGCGCTCAGCCAAGTTGGCCAGGCGCACCTCCTCCAAGGCCTGGGCCTCGGGGATTTCTCCAACGATAGGAGTGTGAAGTGCATCCATGTTACAGCGGCGAAGCTCTTCCCTCTGCTGCGAAGAGAGGGGCTCGGAGCGGTACTCCTCGTGGGCACGCAATGGATCGCCTCCGCCATCACCACCGTCGACACGGGGGAAGCTAGGAGGACTGCGCGGTTCGTTGACCATCAGGACTTCCGCCACAGGGTCACTGCTGTCGCACTCGGACGCGGTCTCAACGGAGCCAGTCGAACAGGCCGTAGAGAGTTTCATCGGGCTCGATCACCGCGACTTGAGGGGTGGCCGACTGGCGAGCCACCGCGTGCCGCACCCACCGCTGGAGCCTCTACCGACCGGAACGCTTGTGCCGGCGGGCTGCGGGGAGAGAAGACGCCACAGGAGCCGACCGATACTGGGTCGACTGCTGCCGCAGGAGGACGCCGTGGACGCACGCGCGAAATTGCGTTGCCCCGCAGACGGGGAGCGCCTCGACGTCGAGTGGAGCCTCTTGGAGCCAAGCGGAGTCGTCGGCGACAAACACGAGCGCGCAGAGACGGATCTCGCGGCCCTCGGTCAATCCTCCGCCTGAAACCATGCTGATGGGGATCGGAAAAGTTGCAACTTCTCCAACAAGTCGCTAAAACACCTGCCCCACGGTGGGCGCCAACTGTCGTGGTTCTAAGTCTGACAGTAGAATGGGGGTAGGGATGTAAAGGCAAGGTCCTAGCTATGGAGAAGCTGTACGCACAAGTTTTACGAGATCAGGCCCTTCTCGGAGGAAGTAACAGCCCTACGTCTCGGAGCCCAGAGGCGGTCGACTGGATTATATGTGTGTGTGTTACAGGGGGTGCGAACCCTTGTGCCAGTGGAGGGGGTGGCTTATATAGAGTGCGCCAGGACCCCAGCCAGTCCACGTTACAAGGAGTTCAATGTTCATAAAGTAGGAGCGTTACAGGATGCAGTAAAGTAATATAAATGACTATTAAGTCTAAGAGTAAATGCCCGACCTTTGCTGCGCGGAGTGGCTTTAGGTCTTCTGCATGTCGAGTGGTTTAGTGGTCGAGTGACATAAACAAGGGGGGTCTACGAGTGAATGGTAGGTCGAGTGGATTGCACTAGACACCTTTGTTGGGTCCCCTCTATTTACTCCTGAACCTCTTTGCTTCTAGGACAAGGACCTTAGGTAGGAGGTATAGGTCAGGCCTATTACCCTACCCCAGGTCTATGTCCTCATCAGGCACTGTCTAATCCGTTGAGACGACACCGTATGAACTATGGTTTGGCAAGAAACCTAAGCTGTCGTTTCTTAAAGTTTGGGGTTGCGATGCTTATGTGAAAAGTTTCATCCTGATAAGCTCAAACCCAAATCGGAAAAGTGCGTCTTCATAGGATACCCAAAAGTTACTGTTGGGTACACCTTGTATCACAGATCCGAAGGCAAGATATTCGTTGCTAAGAATGGATCCTTTCTAGAGAAGGAGTTTCTCTCAAAAGAAGTGAGTGGGAGGAAAGTAGAACTTGATGAGGTAACTGTACCTGCTCCCTTATTGGAAAGTAGTTCATCACAGAAATCTATTCCTGTGACTCCTACACCAATTAGTGAGGAAGCTAATGATGATGATCATGTAACTTCAGATCAAGTTACTACCGAACCTCGTAGGTCAACCAGAGTGAGATCCGCACCAGAGTGGTACGGTAATCCTGTTCTGGAGGTCATGTTACTTGACCATGACGAACCTACGAACTATGAGGAAGCGATGACAAGCCCAGATTCCGCGAAATGGCTTGAGGCCATGAAATCTGAGATGGGATCCATGTATGAGAACAAAGTGTGGACTTTGGTTGACTTGCCCGATGATCGGCAAGCCATAGAAAATAAATGGATCTTCAAGAGGAAGAGGGACGCTAATAGTAGTGTTACTATCTACAAAGCTCGAATTGTCACAAAAATGTTTTCGACAAGTTCAAGATGTTGAATACAATGAGATTTTCTCACTTGTATCGATGCTTAAGTCTGTCCGAATCATGTTAGCAATTGCCGCATTTTATGAAACCTGGCAAATGGATAACAAAACTGCATTCCTTAATGGATTTATTAAAGAAGAGTTGTATATGATGCAACCAAAAGGTTTTGTCAATCCTAAAGGTGCTAACAAAATATGCAAGCTCCAGCGATCCATCTATGGACTGGTGAAAGCATCTCGGAGTTGGAATATATGCTTTGATAAGTTAATCAAACCATATAGTTTTATACAGACCTACGGTGAAGCCTGTATTTACAAGAAAGTGAGTGGGTGCACTACAGCCTTTCTGATAAGTATATGTGAATGACATATTGTTGATCAGAAATGATGTAGAATTTTCTAGAAAGCATAAAGGAGTATTTGAACGAAGTTCTTGAAAGAAGACCTCGGTGAAGCTACTCACATATTGAGCATCAAAATCTATAGAGATAGATCAAGGCGCTTGATAAGATTTTCAATGAGAATGTACCTTGACAAGTTTTTGAATTAGTTCAAGATGGAACAGTAAAAGAAGGAGTTCTTGCCTGTGTTTCAAGGTGTGAAGTTGAGTGAAGACTCAAAACCCGACCACGGCAGAAAATAGAAAGAGAATGAAAAGTCATTCCCTATGCCTCAGTCATAGGTTCTATAAAGTATGCTATGTTGTGTACCAGACCTATTGTGTACCTCACCAAGAGTTTGGCAAGGGAGTACAATAGTGATCTAGGAGTAGATCACTGGACAGCGGTCAAAAATTATCCTTACTGGAATAAGGATATGTTTTCTCGATTATGGAGGTGACAAAAGGTTCGTCGTAAAGGGTTACGTCAATGCAAGTTTTGACACTAATCCAGATGACTCTAAGTCTCAATCTGGATACATATTGAAAGTGGGAGCAATTAGCTAGAGTAGCTCCGTGCAGAGCATTGTTCACATAGAAATTTGCAAAATACATACGGATCTGAATGTGGCACACCCATAGACTAAACTTCTCTCACAAGCAAAACATGATCACACCTTAGTACTCTTTGGGAGTTAATCACATAGCGATGTGAACTAGATTATTGACTCTAGTAAACCCTTTGGGTGTTGGTCACATCACGATGTGAACTATGGGTGTTAATCACATGGTGATGTGAACTATTGGTGTTAAATCACATGGCGATGTGAACTAGATTACTGACTCTAGTGCAAGTGGGAGACTGAAGGAAATATGCCCTAGATGCAATAATAAAGTTATTATTTATTTCCTTATTTCATGATAAATGTTTATTATTCATGCTAGAATTGTATTACCCGGAAACTTGATACATGTGTGAATACATACACAAACATAGTGTCACTAGTATGCCTCTACTTGACTAGCTCGTTGAATCAAAGATGGTTAAGTTTCCTAGCCATGGACATGAGTTGTCATTTGATTAATGGGATCACATCATTAGAAGAATGATGTGATTGACTTGACCCATTCCGTTAGCTTAGCACTCAATCGTTTAGTATGTTGCTATTGCTTTCTTCATGACTTATACATGTTCCTATGACTATGAGATTATGCAACTCCCGTTTACCAGAGGAACACTTTGTGTGCTACCAAACATCACAACGTAACTGGGTGATTATAAAGGTGCTATACAGGTGTCTCCAAAGGTACTTGTTGGGTTGGCGTATTTCGAGATTAGGATTTGTCACTCCAATTATCGGTGAGGTATCTCTGGGCCCACTCGGTAATGCACATCACTATAAGCCTTGCAAGCATTGCAACTAATGAGTTAGTTGCGGGATGATGTATTACGGAACGAGTAAAGAGACTTACCGGTAACAAGATTGAACTAGGTATTGAGATACCGATGATCGAATCTGAGGCAAGTAACATACCGATGACAAAGGGAACAACGTATGTTGTTATGCGGTTTGACCGATAAATATCTTCGTAGAATATGTGGGAGCCAATATGAGCATCCAGGTTCCGCTATTGTTTATTGACCGGAGACGTGTCCCGGTCATGTCTACATAGTTCTCGAACCCGTAGGGTCCGCACGCTTCAAGTTCGATGACGGTTATATTATGAGTTTATGTGTTTTGATGTACCGAAGGTTGTTCGGAGTCCCGGATGTGATCACGGACATGACGAGGAGTCTCGAAATGGTCGAGACATAAAGATCGATATATTGGACTACTATGTTTGGACACCGGAAAGGTTTCGGACATTTATCAGAGTACCGGGGGTTACCGGAACCCCCTCCCCCCGGGAACTAATGGGCCTTGTTGGGCCCTAGTGGAGAGAGAGATGGGCCGGCCAGGGCAAGAGGCGTGCCCCCTCCCCTTGAGTCCGAATAGGACAAGGAAGGGGGCGGCGCCCCCCTTGCCTTTCCCCTCTCCCACTCCTTCCTTCCCCCTCCTTCTTGGACTAGGAAAGGGAGGGGCAAACCTACTTGGAGTAGGTTTCCCCCTCCTAGGGCCCGCCACCCCTTGGCCGGCCCTCTCCTCCTCCCCCCCTTTATATACGGAGGAGGGGGGCACCCCATAGACACAACAATTGATCTCTTGATCTCTTAGCCGTGTGCGGTGCCCCCCTCCACCATAATCCACCTCGATAATATCATAGGGGTTCTTAGGCGAAGCCCTGCGTCGGTAGAACATCATCATCGTCACCACGCCGTCGTGCTGACAGAACTCTCCCTCAAAGCTCGGCTAGATCGGAGTTCGAGGGACGTCATCGAGCTGAACGTGTGCTGAACTCAGATGTGTCGTGCGTTTGGTACTTGATCGGTCGGATCGTGAAGACGTACGACTACATCAGCCGCGTTGTGCTAACGCTTCCGCTTTCGGTCTACGAGGGTACGTGGGCAACACTCTCCCCTCTCGTTGCTATGCATCACCATGATCTTGCGTGTGCGTAGGAAAGTTTTTTAAATTACTACGTTTCCCAACATCCTGTCCAATGAACATAGCTTTATTTACCCTTTTGATCGGCTTGGACGCCAGATGTATTCACCAAAAATCCAGGTTATCCTGCCTTTGTATTCCTGCCACGCCGCCCAGGTAATCCTGGAATGACCTGCCGTACTCTTGACAGTCAATCTTGTAAAGACCCTGAACTTGTCGAAGTTAAAACGGCGATTGGTCATGTGAGGCCCGGCTTACAGGTTTGAATAAAGGATTAACTCAGTTGCTGTGCGGCCCTTGAACAACACTTGATATTGAGGCTTGGCGGTCTATGAAGGCCTTGTTTTGTCTGATTTGTTATTTGCTTTGAACATTGTTTGGGTTCATATCTTTGTACCATATTGACGTATGGTTTAAAATGATTCAGGCCATGTAGCCTTAATCCTTATGACTCATATTTGAGCATATTTGGGGTTTAATAACCCATTCTGGCTTTCGACGTTGAGTCACCAGTATACTTGGATTGCGCAATTGGAATTATGCACTTATAAATCTTTGGGTTGTTCACCCTCACTGGATATGGCGCTGCAAGCCGACAGTATAAACCGATTTCACGGGTCATGTAGCCTTGATTATATGACTCATCATTGAGCATCTTTGGGTTTGATAACCTGCCCTGGCTTTGGACGTTAAGTCACCAGTATATTTTGGATTGCACCCTGGCTTTGGATGTTACGTCGCCAGTATATTTTGGATTGCGCCCTTGGAATCATGCGCTTATAATCCTTGGGTTGTCACCCTCACGACATATGGCGATGTAAGCCGGCAGTATGAGCCAGTTTTACAAGTATGTTGTTAATTGTTATATGAATATGCGAGGTTTGATATCCCGCCCTGGCTTTTGACTTTAAGACGCCAGTATATTTTGGCTTCGATGGCCTTAATTCTAGTCTTTTCTATAATTGCATAAGACTATATTATGTTTGGGTTGTTACCCGCCCTAGCTTTTGACGTTAAGTCGCCAGGGCATATGTTGTTTAAACATTGTGCAGGACATGCAGAGTTATGGCTTACATAAATGATTAAGTTCAAGCCCATCATCAAAAATTAAATTGGTGTTTAAAAAGGGTTATCAGTTCTTGATTTTTACAAAAGGCTATAAGCCACCGGGTTACAAAAATCCTGGATTACAATGGATGAGCATCAAGTCACCATCGGCCAAGAGCCGCTGGGTATTTAAACTCCAGATTTACTTGTCAACAGATAAAGTATTCAAATATTTAATTGCCAAACTTGGCTTGAATTTTCATTATGGTATTGAATGAGTGAGGTTTTCATATCGGATTATATTATTCAAATCTTTAATAGCCAACATGGCTGGATTTTTATGGTTATCAATAACCAGTATTATGATTGAGGTTTTCAAAAGCTGCTTCAAAGCAATGGCTATTATTTCTTTATCCAAGAATACCGGCTCGCAGCAGAGAGCATGGTTCAATATTGAATATGCAAGGCGTTCAGCAACATCATCTGGACAATGGATATGCTTTTATTTTACAATGAAAGGAATAGTCCCGAGTCGTTGCAGGCACACGACCCGGCACTTGGGGGCTACATTATTCAAATCATGATTATATCAAGTATGCAAGTCCCATGTCGTTGCAAGCATGCACCATGACACTTGGGGGCTAATGCAAGGTCATTTTTAACTCGCCTTATTGAAGACCCGACTCATCACATCGTAATGAGCCGGCCCTTGGGGCTACTAATTGCTCCTGTCAAAGGTAACCCGAAACTTGGGAGCTACATCATATGGTGTTATTTTTTGAAGTACATATAAAGTCCCAGCTTAGTATTATCTTACTGAGCCGGCCCTTGGGGGAAACACATTGCGGCTTAAAGTCTACATACTCAAATCTACAAAGTCCCTGCTCATTATTGCATACTGACCCCGCACTTGGGGGCTACACATGGGAAGTACAAAGTGTTCAGCTTATGATTGGCAACTTACATGAACAACCCAGTTTTCTCCAAAGTTGCAGTATTTATATTGAAGCAAGTCTTAAGCTGTTACTACACTCCCTTCTTAATACTTGGGGGCTACAGGTGATATGCATATAAGGGAGGTACACTTTCAAGCTTGGTGTTAGCAACAATTATGGCCCGGTGCCATCAATATTTACAAACCGACAATTTTGGCAATCATAACTCGGCAAGCTCTACATCTTTAAGCTGGCTGAAAATCAGATGAGTATTTCAAGACCAATAGTTTTGTCAAGCTAGAGCATTGGAAGCTGAGTCAAATGGATTATTCTCTATAATATTTTCTGCAAGAAGCCAATGTTAGCAAATTGACTACGAAGCTGGTCTATTGACCCGGAATTTTCAGAAGAAGTGCCCGGATTTTTTGCATTGGCAAAGTTTGAACATATCTGCTAAAAGAGATTTGCTATGAGGTCATGGACACGTATCAAGAAGGAAATGACAAGGACTTAAGGATGAACAGGTGCCGGTTTAGAAAAACTTTTAACCCAAAGCACAACCTGTCAAATTTGTTCTTGTGTTTATTTTGCAGGATCAGTTTAACATGGATAAATCCAAATTAAACAGGGGGCTAATGTCGGGGATATATCCCGCGGTATGACCCGGCCGGACTTGGCGACTCACTAATGACCCGCCCTGACTTGGCGACTCACTAAGTGACCCGCCCAGATCTCTCCACTCACTGATGACCCGGCCGGGCCTGGTGACTCATTGGTGACCTGGCAGGCAGGACAGAGGAGCGACAAGACCCGGTGGACCATAAGGCGGCTCATGGGAAGGCCGACTCACATGATGGTGGGCCAGCTTGACAAAGATGAAATAAGGAATATTCCCTTGCAAAGGAAGCAAGACTAGGACTCCACTTGTAATAGAATAATCCTAATCCTACTAGGACTAGTCATGAAAACCCGCCCCTCCAACTTATATAAGGAGGGACAGGGCACCCCAAGAGGGACAAGTTTGACAAGTCTAGAGAGACAGATAAGCCAATAGCTCTCGAGATAGAACACCCTTCTAATCGTGATCATCATCATAAATATCAATGAAGCAGGAGTAGGCTTTTACCTCCGCCGTGAGGGGCCGAACCTGGGTAAAAGACCTCGCATCTCTCGTCCCACTCAACCCCTCTCAAGCTACCACATAGATGCGTTGGCCTCACGACTAAGTCCTCACACAAGGACATCTGTCGTGAAAAATTTATACTACGTGCTGAAATTTATTGTCACTTGTCACTATGTAGAACCATCCTTTGAGGCGTTTGTTCGGGTATCTTCACCTCACCGGAAGCACAATTAGTTGCCCCTCAACCTACCACACCTACTGAAAATATTGGTTATGAAATTTGTGGCCCAATGCCATGTCTCCGACATCGTTCATCCCATCATCGTTGCCACAGGAGCATAGCCGCCGACATCACCCAACGAACACCCCTCCGCAAGCCGCCATCCACCACTATCACGAGCCACGGGTTCCTCTGACCAGATCCACCTCCAAGACGATGCCCCCAAGAGGGAAAGTGGTGTCGAGCACAACTACTAGCGCCGTCGCCGTCCGATCCGGAAGACTAGATCTAGGGGTTTCCCCGGGAGAAAGTCGGGAAGGGCGGTCAAAACTATGACATCGACGCCTTCAGAAAGGGAGCGGCGATTACCGGCGCCGCCATCGATGACTCCGACCATTGTCGGAGTATGGGTTTCGCCGGCAGCTTCAGCCTTCCAACCCGTGGACCTGACTAGCCCACCTATGCAAACATCTCCGTGTCAAGACCAGCGCGCCCTCAACCCCTTCGACCACCAACCACCTCCTATAGATTGCTTGGACGCCAGGGCAGCAGATCGGGCCAAAGATGCGTCGTCGCGCCCAAATCCGCAGTGGTCGTCACGTAGTAGCCACATCAACCGCACGCCCCGGGGCTAGTTGCGCTAAGGAGCACGCCTGCACGCCCTCCTAAGGCCCGAGGCGCCATCACCAGGAACGTATGCCTCATAGACGGGCCAGATCTAGCCTGTCCACCTCACCAGCACCTCATGTGCTGCACCTCTATCATGCCCTAGAGATCCATACGCCAGCGACGTCATGTGTGCCCTCACGCCTCTCCGACGCATCGAACCAGCGCCTAGCCGCACGCCACTGCGACCTGTCCAGCCACACGTGCCCAGGCCAGCCGCATAAGCCATCTGACAACGACCAACATGCCTGGCCGCCAGCTCGCGCACCGTGCCCCATGCGAAGCACGTGTGCTAGGCATCGACCCCGCGACCCACCTCGCCCCACCGTGAGCTCAAAGTCCCGCACCGTTGTTGCCGCTAGTGAGTGGGAAAAGAGGCCCTGTCACCGTCAACGCCACGTGAGCTTTGCCCAATAATGCCCTTCGGCGGCGGCGAGGGGAAAAGGCCACGTAAGGTCTACAAGTGGTGGCGCTAGGGTTTGCTCTCGGGCCGCTCATGGAGCAACATCGAGAACACGATATTTTGTCCATGATTTAACCCCACATGCGGGAATAGTTCAGTTAACTTGTCGGAGTATTCTCGCGTCAGTCGGCAGGGGGTATCGCGAGTCGGCAGATGCCACGGGGTGGCTTGAGGTGAGGGCAAGACTGTCGTGGAATATCCGGGGACGGGTATCCGAGTAGCACGCGCTAGTTTACCCAGGTTCGGGGCTCTCCGCAGCGATAATACCCCTACTCCTCCATGTCTGAATATTTATGTGGAGTATACATCTGGCAGTACAAAGTGCTCCTGGAGCTGTATCTGAGATCAGTAACATGGGCACCAGATCTCGTATATGCATATGAGCACAAGTGTGTGTGTGGCCGTGGCTTGTGGCCGCATGTGCCTGAGCATGCATGCGCGAGTCTCTAGATGGATGGATGGCTTGGTCTTTCTTATATAGTGTGGCTAGCTTAGTATGTAAGCTAGGTGGGCATGGTGTGGATGTCATGCTTGTCCCCTGGGTCACTTCATAAATAGTGCCCAAGGACAAGTGACACTATACATGATGGCTTGAGGGTGACGCGTGCATAGTGCTCTACTATGCGCCAATAGTGCACAGGTACAGCCATCTCGTTCATGTCGTGTCCGATGGGACGTCGTAGTTGACTTCATGTAGCAGGCCAACTGGAGCATCCGGATGGAGAGCAGGTCGGGCAGCCGGGTGGCGAGCCGGCCCGGGCAGTCGGATAGGGGGCCGTCTGGGGCGGCCTGAGCAATTGGACTGAGGGGCTTTGCTAGCCCCGATGTCTTGAAATATTGTCTCGCCGACTTTGGGGTACCCGTGGTCAATTACCCCAACAGTAGCCTCCGAGCCTCCGGGCAACTTGGCAAAGTTGGGCGGAGGTTTTTTTAGTGGGTGTTGATGTAGAAGATGCCTGATGACGGCCGGCTCCAAGCCGCAGCCAGCGTGGCTTGCTTCCGGCAGGGGCGCGCGAGCGCACCCGCTGGGTGTAGCCCCCGAGCCTCTAGGCAACTTTGGAAAAGTTGGGCGGAGGCTTTTCGCGGTTGTTGGTGCAGACGATGGCGTCGAGGGGCCGGTTGCAGCCGGCAGCGGGCGTGCAATAGGTGCGGCATGTTCCAAGTGGGGGCGCGGAAACGCACCCGCTGGGTGTAGCCTCCGGGCAACTTGGAAAAGTTGGGTGGAGGGTCTTGTTGTTGGTGAAGAAGCCGACGGCGGCGTCGCGGGTGCCGGGGGCGGACACGGAGTCTGCCGACTGATGGGCGCGGGGCCCTGCCGGGCGTGGACGCGGAGTCCGCCGGCTGGTGCTGTCGGGCGCGGACGCGGGGTCCGCCGACTGAAGCTGTCGGGCATGGACGCGGGGTCCGTCGACTAATGGGGTCAGGCGCGGATGCGGAGTCCGTCTGCTGATGCTGTCAAGCGTGGACGCGGAGTTCGATGACTGATGTTGTCGGGCGTGGACGAGGGTTCCGCCGACTGATGCTGTCGGGCACGGACGCGGGGTCCGTCGACTAATGCTGTCGGGCGCGGACGCGGGTCCGTCGACTGATGTTGTTGCTGACAGCCGGCTGTGGGCTGCAGCCGGCGCGGCTTGCTTCCAATGGGGGCGCGCCAGCTCACCCACTGGGTGTAGCCTCCGAGCAAGGAGGGGGGTTACCCACGGAAATGATCATGCAAAAGTCAAAGTTAGTCCGCGTAGATATATCAAATGTTGGCTTTTAGCGTTGCAAGTTTTATGCGGAGGGTGCCGAATCGATTTCGTCCGATCCCACTTCAACCTTTTTCATGTACCCTCCAATCTTTGGCTTGTGCTCTCGCTAGCCGGACAGCCGCGCTGCGGTCTGTGGCTGAGAGTGGGCCGCGGAGTGGAGTGTTCAGTACTCAGACTCTGGGAGTAGATTCAGCCGAGCAGATACTCATAAAGCAAATGGCCGGGTTGCCCGAACCGTTTTCTCCCTGGACGTTTTTCGCGTGGTGGCCTCCAGCGTTTGCTCTTGCTAGCCGGATAGCCGTGCTGCGGTCTGTAGCTGAGACGAAGAGAGAGCCTTTGGTGCCGTGCATGCTACTAAGCCATCTGTGGGAACGAACGTCTCAGGCCAAGCAGCCAGCCTCCAGGCTAACATTGGTACAACTGTAATAAAATGCGGAGATAGCCCCCGAGCATCGCTCGGGGTTATCTGTGTTTGTGCGGTGCAAAAATATGCGGGTGAGGAGCTGATATTGCTTTTGGCGCAGTCGGGGTGGAGATGATCTCCAGCAGGCGGCCTGAGCCTCCGGGCGCTCGAGGGATGCCCCAGCCGGTCAGGCCCATCCGGCCAGGCGTCGGAGCGGGAGGCGGCCTAGCCGGCCCTCCAACCGGCAATGCATCGAAGCGGACCAGCTGGCCGTGTAGCCGGTCATGCAGGCGGATGCGCAGCCGGCCGTGCATGTACGCACATACTTTGTACGTAATTTTTTTGTCATCCGGCTGAGCAGCCAGACGCAATATTCTCTTTCTTTTTTTCTTTTGCTAGCAGCCGGGCCAACTCTTTTCTTTTCTGTTTCTTTCTGAACCCAGCAGGACGGAGCGCTTGGCGGAGCCGGGAGACGGGGAGGCGGAGCAGGCGGCGTGGGCGTGCACGTGGGAAGGCGGCGACGCAGCGAGGAGCCGGCAGAATCAGCCGGCGCGGGGCGCAGCCGACGCGGGCAGAGGAGGAGCTGGCCGGGGCGAGGCTGCAGAAGGCGGCCGCGCGGAGGCCGGCTGGCGAGCCACAGCCGGACGCTGCGAGCGGGCGGAGCCAACCCGGGCGTGCGTGCAGCGGCTGGTTGCCACGCGCAGGGGTGCTGCAGGCAGAGCGGTGGGGTGCAGTAGCACGCGCGTGAAGGGAGCGGGGCCGGCCGGCTGCAGCAGGCGGCGCGGCAGGAGACGGCCCACGGAGTCGATGCGCGGAGCAGCCGGCGCAGAGCAAGGCGAGCGCGCTGAGCTGGCTGGTGGGCGAGGCGGGGACAAGCCGAGGCGGGCGCGGGGGCGACCGGACCGAGCTCGAGGTTGGCTGTCACCGCCTGCGTGCACATTGAGCCGGGCTAGCTAGCTACGCTAGCATACGCGCAGCCAAGTCAACTGGCTTTGCTAGCTAGCTAGTTAGGCTCGAGTGCATGCATGCACATGGACGGAGGCGCAGACAGCATGCCCGTGCGTGAAAGGAAGTGGAGCAGAGCTGGGAACCAAGCAGTGGAGGAGGCCGGCGCGGGGCAGAGTGGCCGACCAGCAGGATGCAGCCGCCGGGTCCATGACGGAGAGGGAGAGGCTGCGTGCAAGCAGCAGGTCAGCTCGGACGCACGACACAGGCGAGGGGTGCTGCGGGCACGGCAGGCCGCAGCGGCGCGAGACGTAGCAGCGACGTGGGGTGCAGGGGCAGAGCCAGCGATCACCCGGCGCGCAGGGAGCCAGCAGACGAGCAGATGGAGCGCGCGGTGTTGGCAAGCGGCCGGGTCGGGGCCAGCCGGCGAGGCACCGGCCGACCGTAGCAAACCGGCGTGGGTGCACGGACGGGCGGGGCGGAGCCGGAGCCGGCCGCGACGAGCCGGCGAGGAGCGGGGCACCCGGCCGCAGGTCGACGCAGAGGCCGGACCGAGGCGGGGCTCGAGCGCGGAGGAGCAAGGCGAGCCAGCACGGCGGTGCACATGAGCATTATACAGCCATTATCTAGGGCGTGTACATGCAGTGTATGAGCGTTTCTACTCCGGTGCTCCCCCCCGGGCTGAACGCGAGGGGGAAAACACAAGGATGGCCAGGATGAACCAAAAACGGTTCAGAACTAGGGGCATGATCGTCTTTGTTGCCCCGTGTATAGCTGTCGAGGAACCATGCGCGGCCCGTACACAGCCCGATTAGTTTGTATGCGTATCGTTCAGTCGTACTCGTATACGGCCGGCGATTCTTTTTCGCGTGCAACCGCCCGCGCGTGGGGCAGCACGTGTCATGGGAAGTTGCCAAAGCTGTCCCATCTTATAAATGACGACGGGAACCACCTCCGGCCGCATCGCCCACCATTTCCCCCCGCCGCATCGTCTCCCTATCCTCTCCCTCTCCTCTCCCACCTCGTCGTTTCCCTCTCCCCTTCCCCATTGTCGGTGTCAAAACCGGCGGATCTCGGGTAGGGGGTCTCGAACTATGCGTCTAAGGTCGATGGTTGCAGGAGACGGGGGACACGATGTTTACCCAGGTTCGGGCCCTCTCTATGGAGGTAATACCCTACTTCCTGCTTGATTGATCTTGATGAAGATGAGTGTTACAAGAGTTGATATACCACGAGATCGTAATGGCTAAACCCTAGAAGTCTAGCCTGTATGACTATGGTAATGAGTATATCCGATCTGGACTACGCCCTCCGGTTTATATAGACACCGGAGGGATCAAGGGTTACATAGAGTCGGTTACATAAGAAGGAATCTTCATAGTTGGTTGCCAAGCTTGCCTTCCACGCCAAGGAGAGTCCAATCCGGACAGGGGTACAGTCTTTGGTCTTCATGTCTTCACAGCCCACCAGTCCGTCCGATGAATAACAGGCCGGACGCCCGAGGACCCCTTAGTCCATGACTCCCTCAGTAGCCCCTGAACATGGCTTCAATGACGAGGAGTCCGGCCTGCAGATTGTCTTCGGCATTGCAAGGCGGGTTCCCCTTTCCGAACTCCAAGATAGTCTTCAGATGTAATGATTGTATCTGGACCGTTAGCTAGCCCGCCGTCCCACGTCTCGAGACGTGGTTTTATTGGCATGTCTTATCCCAGCGAAGGTCGTGTCTCTCCCTCCTTTTTTAAGGGATTCTTATCAACCCAGACGTGGGTAACCCAACCGTCACTTGGGTACAACTCCTAGGGAATAGGCAAGTCTTGAGGCCTAGGAGGAGACGTTCGATATTCACGGCCTTTATATAGGGGCACAGGCCCATCTTTTCCTTTCACGCTTGCTTCTTCCTCAACCCCCGCTACCCTGAGTTCCAGCACCCGGGTTCCAATCGCCACAAGCTCCAATTATGTCCGGATCCAGCCGTCAAAGCCGGTGGGTGGCTTCTTCTGTCACGGAGGGAGATATTGCAAAGCTTCAGGCGGCGAGGTATTTGACCGCGGAAATCCTTCATCGGCTTCCTGCCGAGGGGCGGGTTATTCCCACCCCCAGATCCGGCGAGAGGGTCATGTTCGTGTCCCACTTCCTCCGCGGGTTAGGGTTTGCACTTAACCCCTTCGTCCGAGGGCTCGTGTTCTATTATGGGCTAGATTTTCACGATCTGGCCCCGGACTCTATTCTTCTTATCTCGGCGTTTATCGTCACGTGCGAAGCCTTCCTCCGAACTCCTCAGCACTTCGGCTTATGGCTCCAGACCTTCAATGTAAAGCTGCAAGTGATAGAGGGGAAGCAGGCAGAGTGTGGTGGCGCCATAGTGAGCAAGCTTGTTAGTGCTGTCTGGCTGAAAGGATCTTTTGCCAAATCTTCCGACTTATGGCAGCAGGGGTGGTTCTATATCGCCGAGCCCCGTGGCTCCAAGTGGGCAGCTGCGCCTGAATTTCGATCCAGCCCCCCAATTCAGCTGGCATCGTGGATTAATAAGGGGTTGGACTGGGGATCGACGGACGAGGTGCGGACTTTGCAAAGTCGCATCCGAACCCTTATTGAGAGGGGCATCAATGTCGTCAATGTTGTTCAAGTAATGCTGGTCCGCCAGACCCTGCCGTGCCAGCGACGGCCTCTCCGCATGTGGGATTTCAATCCAGAAGGGCCGCGGACTCTTCAGCACTTCTTCGGCACTACGCACGAAGGAATGTGGAAATTATTTTTTGGGAAGCGAAAGCAATGGCCGGACATCACCGAATATATCGGCCTCGACTGCAACTATCCGGACACCCCGCTAAGTACCCGTCCGTCGAATACCTTATATTCGGATAGTGGCAAGACACTGACCGAATCATCCTTTTCAGGGCTGGATAAAGAAAGTGGAACGGATTAGGTGTCCGGCTCCCCTTCCCAAAGACTCAGCCAGTCCTATGTTAACAAGGATGCTGGCCTCAGCACCATACCAGGCGCCGGCAAGGGAGAGTAAAGAGGAGAGTGAGAAGACCCAAGATGACCTTGGTTCCGGAGGTAAGTCAGACACTGAGTCCAGAGAAATCGATCTTTCCTCACCTGAAGACGGAGGCGGGAGAGGACCCAGTATCCCTTCCTCGAGAAGGGGGAAAAGGGCCGCCTCCGAAGGTTGGGAGGGGCGGTCTCCCAAGAGGGGCAAGATGCCACCGTCGAGCAGCTTGGGTTTGGAAAATGACGCTGTTGAACAGCTCCAACAAGGGGACAAGCCCTCGGCCAAACCGTAAGTGAATCCAGAGTACTTTGATAGCGTCCCACTCCGTTGCTATTGCCGAAGATATACGTAACGCGTTCGTGCACTTTTACAGGTTGGCACAGAGTTTTTCTGGGCAATCCTCTTCTTCGAGAAGTCTCCTCCCAGAGATGATGGAAAGCGAGATGCCTCCCCCGACCTCAACGCCCAATAAGGCGGACGACTCCGAAGTGTCATCGCGAAGGGTTTTTCTTGCTAAACAAGATATGCAGGGGATGAAAGAGGTAGTACCCGAAGGTGGATCTCCGTCCATCCGGGATTCTGGGGCCAATAATAGACCCCGGACTGTCTGGCTTGCAGTCGACGATGATTCCGGAGATGGGTGAGCAAATTCCTTCAAAGGATGATTGTGCTCCTAGAGCGGCTTCCGGAGACCCAGCGGCTCCAGACATATTATGGGACATGTTGCAAAATGCATTTGTCTCTGGGGAACAGCGTACCTTGATGGGTACAGTGGTTGAGAAAATTTTGCCCGCAAAGAGCGGATTAAATGAAGCCTTCATGAGCCTGCTGAAGGGCTTCGAGGTTTGTGATATAATATTTTTAGTTATGTTTTATTTGCAAAGATGCGCCTGTGTATAGGTAGTAGCCCTGAGACTCGGTTTGGCTTCCACTGGGAAGCAAACGGAGGATCGAAAAGCATCGTTTTGAGGACTAACCTGATGAATTTGAACACAGGCTGGTTCCCCCTTGGCCACATCCCGGACTATGGAAATTGCCGAGCTGCAACGGAAGCTTGATGTAGCAGGGGATGATCTTACATTAATCAATATGCGTCTTGACGAGTCGCAAGGTATGTATTCGAGGCAATCCCCATACATTTTTGTGGTATAAGCATGACGCTGAAATTTAGATGCTGAAATGTGCATGGCTGCAGATGGTGCTGCCGCCGTTCAAGTTCTTCGAGCGGAGCTGCCCGGGGCCAAGGAGCAGTCCCGGTGTGGCAATGCTGCTGCCGAAAAGGCATCGGCTGAGCTAAAAGCCGAACGAGCTGCACGGCGCTGAGACGAGGAGAAGATATCCACGATGGCGCTCGAACTGGAAAATGCCACTGGCCGCTGTGAATTTCCGGAGAAGGAGAATAAAGCCTTAATGGCTGAACTGGACAAGGCCTTACAAGAGGCGAGAGAAGCGCGGTCGGAATCCAGAGCAGCCCGTGAGGAGGTTCGGAAGGCTAGGGAGATTGCGGCTGGAAAGCACTTTCTGCTGCAAACTAAGTTCGGTGACCCGGACTATGCGCAGCTTAACCAAGTGTGGAGTTCTCTGGACGAGTTTTTGGACTTGCCGAAGAGTTCTTCCGATGTGGCGCAGTATTACCAAGGGCGAGATGGGTATGCAACGGAGAAGCTTTTTTGGTCGCAGTTTGGCACATCAAAACGCCCTCTGCTGCTCAATGAACAGATGTCCCAATGGGCCGAACTTCATAGGATATCCGGCGCTGCCATGAAGGATGTCATAATCCGGTTGTGGCCAACTGAGCCTATTCCGGATAGCTACTTCGGTTTGGTACAAAGACTTGTTGACGCGGTGCCATGAATCGATGTTGTGAAGCGGTCAGCGTGCATTGAAGGTGCACGGATGGCCTTTGCCCGAGTCAAGACATTCTGGGGAAAAATGAAGGCCATCGATGTCGCGGCTAAGAGTCCACCCAAGGGCAAGGACCGTCCTGAACCGGAGCGTTACTTTGAAGACGTCCTAGAGGCTGCCCGCTTAATAGAGGGTCAATGCTCGAAAGACATAATGTTTGAGTAAGGTGTATGAGAATTGTAAAAGACAATTTTATAGTTAATCTATTTTTATGTCTTGCTTGAAAGCTTGAATTCCTCCTGTGCGGCCGTTTTAATGCAATCTGGAAGTTTTCCAGTCGTCGGCTTCAGCCCCCCTCGTAGGAAGTACGGGGGTGTTCGGAAAAGCATTTAATCACTCTTTATCCAACGTCTTGGTCCATAAAGGAGGTGATAATGCGGCGAACCAGGCAATCGGACTAGAGGGCGTTAACACTTTCACTTAGCCATAGGAGTTTTATGGTGGGACTACGACATAGGCCCTGGTATGTATGCGGCGTATGGTGCCTTACATATTTGATCTGGAAAAGATCCTTCGTGTGACACGGAGAATCGCTAAAGATTCCAATAAGTCGTCAAGTGGTGACCAGCTCTCGCCGCATCATGACAGTCAGTTTTCCGCTTTCTCTACTAAGGTACTTAACCAGATGAACCGGAAGCACAATCGCAGTAGTTCTCCCTTTACTACCCTAGCCGATTGAGCGGAACGTAGGGTAGCAAGCCCACGAGCCGGGCAACCCAACTATTGACCCAAGACAATGATTCAGAGCTGATGCATATAAGGCCAAACTTGCGACGCCGAAGTACGCTATAGAGCTGTTCGGACTTTTGCTGGCAACTCATTTGTTCCCATACCGAGCCCCTGGCGGGTTATGCCAGGGTATGCCTGTAAAACAGCCATAAGAGCCATAGTCATCGGCGAAACAACATTAATGACTAGTTCGGATACTATTTTCTGGGACCTGAGCAATATGCCAATGATTACTTATTATATATATATAAGCCATACTCCTGGCTATTTGACATGCTCGGGGTCGGAGGCGGAGGAACAGGCATAGTACAGGCTCAAAAAAGAGAGAGCGGTCTACAAAAAGTTATTTTGGACCTCCTGTCGCATGTCTGCGCCGCCAGTCCTCGGCGGGGGGAATCCATGATGGAAGCTAGCCCCTTAGGAGAGTGTATGGATCCGAACTCCGATAGAGCCAGTTTCAGATGTTTGTCCTGTTCGTCACCTGTTTTTAAGGGATAGTGAAGAAAGAAATAAAAAGAAAATGGATAAAAAATGTTACGGGGATGCTTGCAGGCTTGTCTGTAGTGTGCCTCTGCCAATGCCCATGGTATCTTGAGTGTGTAGTGATGTATGCGCGGCACAAATTTTGCAGGTGTACGAGGTGGGCGGCAGAAGTCGGACTGCTATTTCCGCACTGGGAGTAGTTGATCCTCGGGTGGAAATTGCTTCAGGCCCCCGGTATTTCGTTGGTGAACCTCTCCGTCGTTCCTGCCGCTTGGCGGCCTCCTCCCCTTGTGTTCGGCGCTGAGCTTGCCGGCATGTTTAAAGACCCGGCAGTTTCTGTTAGTATGATTAGCTGGTTTGTCGGGGTGGCCGTGAATCTGGCAGGGTCGGTCCAGTATCCTGTCTAGGTTGGATGGTTCGTCTCGTTTCGCCTTAAATGGCTTCTTCCGTTGACCAGGCATAGGATTGTTGAATCCGGTGTTGACCGTTGTGTCGCGTGATCTTTCATTATCATTGTGACTGTTGTATTTGCTTCTTCGTGGCTTGCCGTTGCCATCTCGGATTTTGGAAGTGCCCGGGTCGCTGGCGCTATTGCATCTACGAGCGAGCCAGCTGTCTTCTCCCGCGCAAAAGCGGGTCATCAGAGCAGTGAGGGCTGTCATGGATTTAGGTCCTTCTTGACCGAGGTGACGTGCCAGCCATTCGTCCCGGACACTGCGTCTGAAAGCCGCAAGCGCTTCCGCGTCCGGACAGTCGATGATTTGGTTCTTTCTGACTAAGAACCGAGTCCGGAGCTTCCTGGCTGACTCTCCGGGCTGCTGGACAATGTGACTTAGGTCATCAGCATCCGGTGGCCGGTCGTATGTTCCTCGAAAGTTGTCGAGGAAGGCCTCCGCCAAGTCCTCCCAGCTGCCTATGGAATTTTCAGGCAGGCCATTTAACCAGTGCCGAGCTGGCCCTTTTAGCTTTAGTGGGAGGTATTTAATTGCGTGGAGGTCGTCCCCACGGGCCATATGGATGTGGAGGATAAAATCTTCTATCCATACCGCGGGATCGGTTGTTCCGTCGTATGATTCAATATTGACGGGTTTGAATCCTTCGGGGAATTCATGATCCATTACTTCATCGGTGAAGCAAAGCGGGTGTGCGGTGCCTCTATGTTGGGCCACACTGCGACGTAACTCCGAAGGAATCCATTTGCGGTTTTCGGCTCGGGCATGGCTAGGTTTTTCGCGTCCGAATAGTAGCTGTCATCGCGTGTCGAGGTATGCTTTCGCGATCCGTAGGTCGGTCTTGCGTGTCCTGCCCTACTATCCATGTCTCGCTGCAGGTTGTCTGGATAACCGTGAGCTACATTAATCTTGCCTTTTTGGTGCGGTGGGGCAGTCTGGTGTTCGGCTTGAGTTGCCTCTTTATCCGGACGGAAATTGTCGACGACATGCCGCATTGTGTGATGATGGTACGGGCTCCAACGCCTCGTCATCGAACTAATGTAACAATCTATGCTTCGGGTAGCTTTTGGCCAGGCCACTAAGGCCGTATTCTTCGGCGACCAGGACTTGGGTCCATCTATTATTGAGTAGGTCTTGGTCAGCTTGAAGCTGCTGCTGCTTCTTTTTCAGGCTCCTTGCCGTAGCTATGAGCTTGCGCTTGAAGCGCTCCTGCTCGAGGGGCTCTTCGGGTACGATGAAGTCTTCGTTGCCGAGGCTTACCTCGTCTTCGGAGAGCGGAAGGTAATTGTCGTCCTCCAAATTTTCGCTAGGCAGGGCCTTTTCATCGGGGCTGGCTTGCCTGTTTTCCTGTTCCTCCTGTTCGGATCTTGCTCCAACAGGGTCTTCATTGTTTTCGGCGTCGTCCGGAGTACTATTTTCTCCGGTGCCATTGTTGCGCGCTTTTTTAAGTGTGTCGACTATGTACACGTCGTACGAAGTGGTGGCCGTCCCACGTCCGGTGACTGGCGCGTCAATGTCTTCGGAGCCATAATCGGGTATGTTGGTTAAGTCCTCGACAGTGGCTATCAAGTGGGTGGCGGGTGGGAAACGAAGTTCCCCATTATCTGCGTCTAGCTCGAACCGGACATAGTTCAGCTGTGAGTCCTTCTCCAAGGACAAATTCTTTAAAGAGTTTAGCACATCACCCAAAGGTGAGTGCTGGAAGAGGTCTGCGGCGCTGAATTTGAAAATCGATAACCGATCCAGTTCGGTGTCCGCAGGTGTACATGATCCGAAACTTATAGCCGGAGACGAGTCCGGAGTTCCGTTGACGCAAATATTGCAGGGTGTCGAGTCTGTGTGCGGCTCGAACGCCGCGGACTCTGTGGCCTCGGATGGCACGATCTGCTCCGGCTCTAAGGCTGTTGCAGCAACAGGAACCATCTCCTGGATGTGACCCGATGATAGGTTTAAGTCATGTTCATCGGAGCGGGGGGGGGAGCGATCATCGCGGTCTCGAATCCGCCGAAGATCAAGTCTCCGCGGATGTCCGCGACGTAGTTCAAGCTTCCGAATCTGACCTGATGGCCGGGAGCGTAACTATCGATCTGCTCCAGATGGCCAAGCGAGTTGCCCCGCAGTACGAAGCCGCCGAACACGAAGATCTGTCCGGGGAGGAAGGTTTCTCCCTGGACAGCGTCACTATGGACGATCGAAGGGGCCATCGAACCTTTCGTCGACGGCACGGTGGAACTCTCAATGAAAGCACCAATGTCGGTGTCAAAATTGGCGGATCTCGGGTAGGGGGTCCCGAACTGTGCGTCTAAGGTCGATGGTTGCAGGAGACAGGGGACACGATGTTTACCCAGGTTCGGGCCCTCTCTATGGAGGTAATACCCTACTTCCTGCTTGATTGATCTTGATGAGTGTTACAAGAGTTGATCTACCACGAGATCGTAATGGCTAAACCCTAGAAGTCTAGCCTGTATGACTATGGTAATGAGTATATCTGATCCGGACTACGCCCTCCGGTTTATATAGACACCGGAGGGATCGAGGGTTACATAGAGTCGGTTACATAAGAAGGAATCTTCATGTTGGTCGCCAAGCTTGCCTTCCACGCCAAGGAGAGTCCAATCCGGACACGGGTACAGTCTTCGGTCTTCATGTCTTCACAGCCCACCAGTCCGGCCCATGAATAACAGGTCGGACGCCCGAGGACCCCTTAGTCCAGGACTCCCTCACCTGTCCCCAACCGCATCCTCTCCATCACCTCCATCGCCATGGAGGACGCCGGAGGCGAGCACACCGATTGGGGCGCGGATCTGGTGGCGATGGCATAGCAGGTCGCGGCGGGCACATTTGTGAGGGGACGTGCCGGCGTCCAGCGCGGTGCAGCAGATGTTGTAGATCTGGAGAAGGTGGAGGCGGGCTGGAGCGGCGCAGTCCAGCCAGATGCGCCCGCTCTGCGAGCTCCGACGAGGCGCAGAAGGTGGAGAAGGTGGAGGCGGGCTCTGGCGAGGCGCACAAGGTGGAGAAGGTGGAGGCCGGCTCTGGCGAGGAGCAGGTGGAGCAGGAGGTAATTGCTTATCCCTTTTAGTTGGTAGTTCTTAGATTTTAGGGTTTTCTCTGCTTTAGATTAGTTGGATGGAGGGTTAGACTAGTTGGATGGGAAGTTTTCTCTTCATTATAGGGTTTTCTGTATTTGATTCATGCAAGAATGGTGGACCACATATGATTATTAGATTAGTTTAGAAGTAGCCAGATTGAGGGATGGGGTACATAGAAGTTTGGATAGATTCTGTGATTGAATCATCCAGTAAATGTAGTAGTTAGGGTTTTTTAATTGGATGTTTAGTTAGGATTTTTTTGTATTGGATTCAGTTTTAGCCAGTGATGTGTAGATTCTGTGATTGAATTATCCAGTAGATGTAGTAGTTAGGGTTTTTTTAATTTGATGTTTAGTTAGGGTTTTTTTGTATTGGATTCAATTTTAGCCAGTGATATGTAGATTTTGTGATTGAATCATCCAGTAGATGTAGTAGTTAGGGTTCCTTAATTAGATGTTTAGTTAGGTTTTTTTTGTATTTGATTCATTTATAGCCAGTTATATATAGTTTCTGTGATTGAATCATGTAGTAGATGTAGTAGTTAGTGTTTTTTAATTAGATGTTTAGTTAGGGTTTTTTGTATTGGATTCATTTATAGCCAGTGGTAAATGTAATTAAATTGTGTGACTGAATGATGCAGTAGAAGTAAGAGTTAGGATTTTTTTTTTAAAATTAGATGTATGAGTTAGGGTTATTTGTATTGGATTCATTTATATCCAATGATATATGTAAGTAAACTTTGTGATTCAATGATCCAGTGGATCTAGGAGTTAGTGTTTTTTAATTAGATGTTGGAGTTAGGGTATTTTAATTAGATGTAGGAGTTAGGCTTCACCATTTCACTCATTCTGACCTATGAGTGCTCATTCAGAACTGCTCATACCATACTGCATTTGATAGTAAGATAAAAAAGGCTAGGTGATATTTCAAGAACAAGAAGTATGAGTATGTTGACATAATTTCAATTTTTTAACACGTAGCTTCAATGTTCATGTGAATTTATGTCTATAGACCATTAAACATGCATGATTGGAATTTCAGTCTCTCTAAATAGTATTCTAGATATTTTGACTATCTGCCTCCTTGATTGTACTGTTGTACTAGCTAGCTCCAAACGATTTCGATTGGAAATTTGACGTTTTCTCTGAAATAAATCCACTATATACTCATAGAGTAAGTCACTGAATATTTATTAATATTTGAAATGAAATGAAAACCTGATAATATAAATTCATAGTTTATAGGTATGGCTAGCTCTTGTTAATATAACAAAAAAATAGTTTCTATATCTCTAAATGTCTGTTTAAAAACTGCATTGCAGTAATATTTGCGCTTATATCTCATCTTTTAGGTTATGTGCTCACTACAAATCCACGTTGAATATAAAACTTCCTCAAGTTATATATAAAGGTCCTATTTGCATTGTCCGTCAAAACCTGCTATTTCACTGGTGAATAAATTTATCATTGTTAAATTTACTGCACATATATAAGAAAGTAATAATTTGCAGCGCGTGGTTGCTTGCAAAAAAGAGAGGAATGGCTATTGATTATACCTACATATGCATGTTCAAAAGCAAAATCTGGATTTGTATGTCCCCAAGTAATTCACTGTGTAGGCTTTTTTAGCTACGCCTTGATGTTCTTTTGAGCTAACAAAGATTAGTGTCTCGACCAAAACATTTACAATTGCATGAAGACATATTTCTATCCCTTTTGGGTTCCTTATTTGATGTCTAGTAGTTAACATTGGATCAGTTTCAACCTCATAACTTGGACATACACAAAGGAAAAGTGTTGGGTTAATCCAGGGAATGTCAAGAATCCAGCTAGGATTTTCATTAGCATATATGAAGGAAAAAATTATTTGTTGATTGGTTGCTTAGATTCTGTATTTATAAGGAAAGCATTTATTTGTATGTCCATATCAATGAACTTGTATGTTGATAACCATACTGTTTAATACCTAGATAGCATAATACATAGTCTATCAATTAGTTGTTGAAATGTACATACCATGTGTAACATGTGCACTTTTTCAATATAGTTTGGAGCTTTCCATCATTATGCAAAAACAAATTGTTTAGGTAGCTTTATTTGTTTATCTGTAGGTTTCATATTAAATTTTTTGCATTGGAAAATATATTAACAATATTGGTGACTTGCAACATACCTTTGTGGTTCACATTGACAAGTTTGTTTGTAATGACATTCTTTGAACTGCAATTCAATCCCTTGCAATTGATTTGCTTGCTTGGCAATATAGCAGAAGGAGGATCTTGTGGGCAACAAGAGGAAGTTTGACATGACTGGGTTCTACCCATATGATAGAGATGAAGATGAGTCGTACGAGGTAAGGGCTACTTGAAAGGTTATTTGTGCATTGATTTCGTCTTATATGTTTATAGTATTTGAATGCATAATGTATTAATGTCAGTCATTAATGTGTGCAGTATGATTCTGGAGATGATGTGGTCGAGGGGAACGTCAAGTCCTTCGCAGAGAAGGTGGTGGAGAAGATAAGGGCCCAGGGATCTGGTATGTACCACTACCCGAAGATGGACAAGTTCCGTTGCCCCTACTACAGCAAGCCCAAGCCCAGGCCTGGGTTAATGGAGCATCTTATGGAACATTGTCGGGCTACAACGATCAGCGGTGATGACTACAAGATCAGGGTGCAGCATGCTGCCCTCGTGAAGGTCCTAGGAATCCCTAACATGTAGTTGCCCTAGACCTTGGTTGTCATGAGATGGAGGAAGCCTCAGTGCTTTTGGTGAACTTAATGTGGTAGTCTGATGGTGGAAACTTTATGTGGTAATGTAGTATGAACTTTATCTAAGTGTAGTACTGTGATGTGAACCTCGTAGTGGTCTGAACTTGGAGGTGTCTGCATCAGCAAGTGTGCTGTGTGGATACTGCTATCTATGGTAGTAATCTATATTGCTATCTATATTTGTGTCCCTTAAATCTGCCATTATGGTTCCTTAGATTTAGATGTTGTGATGTATGATTTGTTTGAGTGTGCATTTTCTGAATCTACCTGCTGCAATGATCAGACATGGTGCATCAGTGTTGCTTCACTGATCAGACATGCTGCAAACACTTCCCATGTTGTGGCCATGTGGAACATGCTGTGGCAATGATGCAATTAATTCCCATGCTGTGCCCATAAGCAAATCCTACCAAATGTACAACTTTGCGTTAAGTTAATTAATGTTGTTTAGTGAAGTGGAAATTGTTCACCCACACATATGACATATTTCCATCATTTGAGTAAGCAAAATAGCAAATACTCCACCATATGATCAAATATTCCAATAACTGAGCACATATTCCATCATTTCATCAAATAATAATAAAAAGTAGTTAAAGTTGGTGTGTGTGTGTGTGCAAAAAACAACATTTGAATTAAGATTTAATGATTATTTGTAATATGAAGGAGTTTATTCATGAAATTCAAGTTGATTTTTTGTAATATGAAAGATCTCCTTTTCTGCAATTTATAGTGGCTCCGTGAAGCCGTGTGTTTTTTGAACCGGCATTGTGCAGGGCATAAAAAATTCAAAAAAATTCAAAAAATTGTGAAACCTTGGAAACCTATCTATGTTTGAGTAGGAGATCATGTGTGCAAATTTTGAGGTGATTTAGAGGAGGTCAAAAAAATGACCTCATTTCGGACGGACCGTTTGGTCTCACCTAATCCAGTTCTTGTAGCAAGGTCATTTTTCCCACCACCTCCAAATTACCTCAATTTTTGTAGGCATGATCTCCTTGATATAAATAGAAAGAATAAGAAAGATCTCCTTTTTTTATAATTTTGTACAATTTATAGTGGCTCCGTGAAGCCGCTTGTTTGGAACTGGCATTGGGAAGGGCATAAAAAATTCAAAAAAATCAAAAAATTGTGAAACCTTGGAAACCTATCTATGTTTGAGTAGGAGATCATGTGTTCAAATTTTGAGGTGATTTAGAGGAGGTCCAAAAAATGACCTCATTTCGGACGGACCGTTTGGTCTCACCTAATCTAGTTCTTGTAGCAAGGTCATTTTTTCCACCACCTCCAAATGACCTCAATCTCCTTGATATAAATAGAAAGAATAAGAAAGATTTCCTCTTTTTATACCTTTGTACAATTTATAGTGGCTCCGTGAAGCCGCTTGCTTTGAACTGGCATTGGGTAGGGCATAAAAAATTCAAAAAAATAAAAAAAATTGTGAAACCTTGGAAACCTATCTATGTCTGAGTAGGAGATCATGTGTGCAAATTTTGAGGTGATTTAGAGGAGGTCCAAAAAATGACCTCATTACGGAGGGACAAAGGTGATTTTTTCCACCACCTCCAAATCACCCAAATTTTCTTTTACATGGTGACCTGCATGTGCCAAACATGGCTATGAAAGAAAATTTGGAAAACAGATATTTGACAATGCCCCCTTGAGGTATAGACCGATGTTTTGATCAGTCAGTCTAGAGGGCAGTATAAATTCAAAAAAATATAAATCCTTGGAAACCTAGCTGTGTTTGAGTAGGAGATCATGTGTGCAAATTTTGAGGTGACCATGGTGGCAATGTGTATTATAAGTTCTTTGAGAATACTTCAGATTTTGATAGCAAAGTATTTTATAAGTTCTTTGAGAATACTTCAGTTTTTGATAGCATCACATGGTGGCAATGTCCAAACTTTTTGAAATTTTGCCAAATTTCTATTTAATTTAAAATAGAAAAATAGAATGATTCAAACTTGTGTGCAAAATTTGACATGTGACATATGCAAAAAAATAAATACAAATTTAAAAAATGACTTTGGGCATCCTCACATGGTGGCAATGTTGGTCCAAACATTTTTCAAACTTAGTCAAATTTCTATTTAATTTAAAATAGAAAAATTGAATGATTCAAACTTGTGTGCAAAATTTGACATGTGACACATGCAAAAAAATAAATAAAAATTTAAAAAATGACTTTGGGCATCCTCACATGGTGGCAATGTTTGGTCCAAACATTTTTCGAATTTTGTCAAATTTCTATTTAATTTAAAATAGGAAAATTGAATGATTCAAACTTGTGTGCAAAATTTGACATGTGACATATGCAAAATATTAAATAAAAATTTAGAAAATGACTTTGGGCATCCTCACATGGTGGCAATGTTTGGTCCAAACATTTTTCAAATTTTTTCAAATTTCTATTTAATTTAAAATAGATAATTTGAATGATTCAAACTTGTGTGCAAAATTTGACATGTGACATATGCAAAAAAAATAATAAATATTAAAAAATGCCCACCTATCAACAGCATATTTGAAACCCCACGGCCTGCATACGACTAGTAACCCATTGGGCCAGGATGCAGGCCCGTGGGGAATGTATATAAGTTGCCGGTAGGCCCCACAGGGCAGAGAGGGACTGGTTAGGCAATGAGCTGCCTACTTTAGATACGAACTTGAGATGGATAGCTCAGCCGGGTTTATAAACCGGTGCGAGCTCCTCTCGGTTGGCGAGGTGGGAATAAACTCCCACCACCCCGAGGCTGTGCCCGGCGCGGCTCTGGTTTGGGCCTAACTTGGGTGGGTCGTACTAGGCCGGCCTCACACGCGGTTATCAGCTGGAGAGAGGAAAAATTCCCCATTTCATCTCGCGGAGACGAACCCTAGGTCTTGCTGCCGTTCCCCATTCACTCCGTGCGCTCACATCTCACATATGGCGTCGCCAGCGATGGGGGCCAAGAAGGGTAGTAGGTCGCGGTCGGCAAGTGATTGTCGCCGCGCTCAAGAAAAGTAGGAGGAGGCGGTTGGGAAGTTCTATCAGGGCGATGTGGAGAAGAGGGCGAACGTACAGGAGATCTGCAGCTGGTTTCCTAGCTTGCAGATGTTCATCGACCACGGTAGGGGTCTCATCAAAGTGCTTACGGGCAATGAGAAGAAATCCTTGTTTGGTGCTGCTTGAGGAGTTGTTCCAGTCCAGGTTTTCCTCTGGGCTATGAAAGAAGCGGAGAACTCCCCGGATCCGCGCCAGCGTGCGAGGTGGTACATGTACCGCTCCCGCCGCCGCGCCCCTCCTGTTCCAGTGCCAGATCTTGTCGGAGTGGTGCTCGCGGTGCCAGCTCTGGTTGATCAGTCCAATGTTCACTCTGACAGTGATGTGGAGCAGAGCAAGGATAAGAGTGATAGTGAAGATGTGGAGCAGAGCGAGGATGAGAGTGATAGCGAAGATGTGGAGCAGAGCAATGATGAGAGCGCGGAAGAGGAGGTTGTTGTGCTACTGGACGACAGTGATGGAGAGGAGGAGCAGGAAGATGTTGTCCAGGAGCAGCCGGCGGACGTGCAGATTATGGGGGCAGGGATCCCGCAGCTCGGAGACAGGACCATGCCGATTGAAGCGGAGACCTACATCCGCATGGGCATTTGTCACTCACAGTGCATCCAGAAGTTGAAGACAAGAAAACAGAGTGATGGCATGTCAGTGTCTTCAGTTAGTCTATCTGTGTGAGTTAGTTTGGCCTCGTTCGATGGCATAGTATGTTCTAAGTTCTTTGAGAATAATTCAATATTTGAGATTACCTTAGTTTTATTTACAATGAGCTGTTTGGTTGCCCCTAACAACTGTGATTTTAATACTGTATTATTGAGAAAACTATAGTTATTTCTCTGCATAAAAACTGTAGCCTCTTTTTTAAAAATAGAGTTGGTAAGTGCTTAAATGCAATAACCTCTTTTTAAAATACTTTGGTTTATATAGTACTATGCTATCAAACCCAAAGAACTGCAGTAGGTGTTAATTTGCTGTTAAGTTATGTACTGATGACGTTTATGTAGTGCAAATGTGATGTGTTCAACCTGTTAAGTTATGTATTACAGTTGTTAATGCAATGCATATGTTATCCTTTTGTTTTCAAAAACAATCCCATTTTTACTTTCTCTATGATCAAACTAATGAGGCATTGGATTGTTGATTGGTCTATTTTGCAGACAAAGGAGCTACAAAAAAAGGTGCTGGAGCTGGGAGCAAGACTGCTAGAGCGAGTAGCAAGTGAAGTGTACACAGCGAAGCAGGGGTGGAGAATCAACGTGGCAAGACTGGAAGGATAAAAAAAGAAGACTACTTCTTGCTGAAGATGTGGCCTTTACTTTGTTGCGATGTTTTAGTAGTTTTTGCTGTTATTTTGGTGTCCTCGTGAACTTGGTAAGCCCAGGATGATGGGTTAGGCAGACTGCAGGCCATGCTGGCTTTTGGTTATATGGGTTTATGCTGCGATGTGTTGGAATCTGGTAGTGCTAGGATGAATACTTTGGTTCTGAAGTGGGTTTTTAGTAATGAAAATCGGAAGGGGGAAGCCTTTCTTTGAGAAAAAATGCAGATGTTATTGTACTGCAGATAGGATTTGCTTAGGAGATATCTACAATTCCTCTTTGTCATGTTTCTTTTTGTTTGTTGCTTCCCTGACCATATGTGCATTGCCATGATGTTTAGGTATTTCTTTTCTTATTTATATTTGAAATATTTTAAAATCAAATCTATTTTTCCTCTTTCATTTATTCTGACAGTTTTAAAATTCAAAATATGCAAGATAATATGTTCACTACTACAGGATTGATCTTTTGTAACACGTTGATGTGCTACTACAGCTTAGATATTGTGTTACTGAAGCACACAGTAACACACTTTTGTATGTGTTCCTGTAGGCTATGTTACTACGTGGTGTCTACTGTAGCACATAAGAGTTGTTCCTATATGTATTTAAACGTGTTACTAAGTATTGTTGCAACACACGCCATGTGTGTTACCGAAGGCCCTGGTAACACTTTTTTAGAACTATAGGCACACACTTTGTAACATGTTTTTCCTGGTGTAGTAACATGGTTAGTAACACGCTTTAACAAAATTGCAACACAATTATTAATGATTCGCATTAATTACAATAGGCCTTTGTAACAGGTTTTGATATTTCAGCAACATATTTTCTTTATTGTAGCAATGCAACAGTAACAATTTTTTTGTATATATTGTAACATCTCTAGTGGTGATTGGTAGCCAACCTAGTAACACATTTTCCTAACTATAGTAACACGACATAGTTAGTACAATGTGCTATTGGAACCATTTTTTATGAAATATTGTATCAATACATTTTTGTTTTTATACTTTCTCATAGTGAAAATCGATAAGCATATGACACACAGTGTATACTATATAAAAAGGCCATGGACATAAAGCTTGCATATATGCACGAGGATATAAAATATCAATATGGTCCATGCCATTCCATAGCATTTGTAACAATAAACATATAGAAGATCCATATTTTAGGGAAAAATACGTTTCTCAACCCATTAATGTAAACTATAGTATGCGAAAGATTTCCTATCATTGATACCATGTGACACCCCTATTCATGTTCACTAGAATGTGCCCCTCGAATATATCTTGCATCAATATGTCATATTTGCATCTCGATTCCTCATAAGCAAAATCATCCAAATCAACTCAACCACTGAACCTCTCAATCTGCCAAAAAAAAAAAATCAGTTACGACTACATTAAGTATATCATAAATTTAATTTAACAAAACCCAAGAAGTTAAACATTGACCTACACATGCTGAAGGCCAAGCAATTGTTAATCCAGAGGTGAAAGTATCGCCAATTGTCCTACAATTTTCCCTTTCCCTTACCAAGAGCTCACATTCCTCAATAGGTTGATCAACTTGCACTTCTATGAACTACCGACCTAGCTCAACACCACCAACCATTTTTTTAATTGCAACCCAAAATGCTAGCATGTGCCACATGCCTTTTGTTTGGATATACTGAGGACTTCAGAATCACTTTTGTGCCAACCTGAAATGAGGTTCAAATTAATATACAGTAATAAAAACCAATTTTGTGAACATGAATCTAGTATGAACACGCTATTTTTATTACCTCCATGGAAGGACTACGTTTCTGCTTAGAGGACACATGGACTACAGACTTGTCTTGAGTGCTTTGTTTGTGTACTCTAGTCAAATTTCCATCCATATTCTCCCTGCTCTTTCTCATCTACAGATAAACATAAGAGGAAAAATGATTTATCCTTGTGATTTTGCAATGCAAAGTTCACAGTACATTTTATTCATCAAATATTACATGTGCCAACATCATTTTATAACCTCAGGAGAGTCCATTCCATGCAAATCGAACTTAAAATGCAGAAACTCATTCATTCAGCATTATACAAACAAATATGAGTCAATAGTATCAATATTGGATTGCACTTGAATGAGAAATCGCTAGTACAACATGATATTTTAACTAAAAGTGCGTGAATAACAAATCACGCCATCAATAATTCATATGGAAAATGTTTCCTATCACTGCCTAGGAAGCAGATTTCTCAAGAGATAACCATTACCTCTCCATAAAAAATAGGATCGAAAACAGGATGGGCTGGTGATGATGGTGCTTGATATGAGAGTTTATTGCAGCCCTCATTTTCAAGATGATGCTTCTATACAACAATGTAAGTACATTAATAAGTTGTAGTCTATCCTTTATAGCATGAGTAACAAGAAGATTCTAACCTGTTTGCCTGACAGAATGTCATTATCTTCGTGCGTGCCATGTCGATGTGGGTGAGTTTTATTCTGCATTTTACATGAATAGGCATTAATTCGTTATTAGACACTTATAAAGTGTAGTAATAAATAAACAAATTTACCATTGTTGTATCTCTGGGTTTGATCACTATGTATTCTGCATTGGGTCCATTGGCATGAACTCTCTACAAAATGAAATATTTATAAAGAGGAGCTGAAAATGAACTAACACATGTCGAATATATTGACAATACCTTCATAGGACAGGCTAATTTTCCAATTTTCCACAGCCATCTACAATGACATATTGTTGTTAAAATCTAGGATTTATTCATACAGAATTGGAGGAAAATTACATGATAATATGTAAGTGTTTTACACGATGGAGGATACAATATACTGCTGGTCAAGCCACCACCAAGGTTGTTATTTCTCTGACCAAGCTTAGTTTTAGTACACAGTGCACATACTGACTTCCTAAATCAAGGGTATAAACTGAATACTGACTGTATAAGATGTACTATGAATTTCAGGGTACATAAATTTTAAAAATCAGTACTAATCAGAGTTCAGAGTACAAGATCTTTGGCCCCAATCTAACTACTGCATATATCAATAATAATCAGAGTTCAGAGTACAAGATCTTTGGTCCCAATTTTTGTCGAAGTACTGCATATATCAGTACTACTCTGAGTACTATGCATTTCAGAGTACTGATCTCAGAGTACTATCAGTACTCTACAAGATATACTATGAATTTCGGAGTACAAGATCTGGGGCCCCTAATATTGTATAACTACTGCATATATCAGTACTAATCAGGGGATTACAGCCTACAAAATCAGGGGGTTAATGACTGAAACCTTAAACTGCAAAAGGGGGGAAAAGCAGCCAACATCTCACGTATATATAGATGCTAAGGTCAATGGTAATATTGCCAGCATTCATGTTGAGAATACTAATGTGATAGGCTTGTAGCACACAAAACTGCAGAGGAATAAAAAAAATTCAGAGAACATGGTACTACTTCTGCAGTGCACAAAAACCAGACTATAAGTCGTATCTCAGTTTAACATAGTGACTAATGATTACAGCCCATCCTCCATTCTTATCCTAAATTAACCACAGGTTGATTTACTGCCTGGTACGCACAAACCTAATACCAGATTCAGAGAGGAAAACAAAGGGAGGAGGAAAGGAATCAGTCAGGCATAGAAGGGAGAAAGCAACGAAATGGGAGTTTAGATCGATACCAGCCGCGAGAATGGTGTAGTCCTTCTGGATTTAGTTCCAGAGTTGAGGATCGACGATGTCGTTGCCACAACGATGCAAACCACTGAGGCAGATCTGGGCAGCGATGGTTTCACTCGGGCGTTGACGGACGGGCAGGCGCGTGGGTAGCCGCTGACAGGTGGCGTCGGATGAGGATGCAGCGAGCGTTGGAGGGGCGGCGAGGTGGCCCCTGAGGGGCGGCGACGGAGGCCGCCGAGGTGTGGCTTTGAGGGCGGCGCGAATGATGCAGATGGGATTAGCGATCTAATTTATTTAGCGCTTTGTTAGTTAACCGGAGGGAAAATTAAGCGGGACTAAATTGGGAGCTCTGGAGGGAATTTTTGTCCATCGAGAAGTGGAGGAGGGAAATTGAGATCTGGAGGAATTTTTTGCGGGAATAATCCGGAGACTGTTTGGCAAAAAAATTTGTTTGGAGAAAAAATATTATATCTATAAATAATTCGAGAAATGTTTAAAATGGAAAAAATGGAGCATATTTTGTATTTATTTCATTATTGAGAAGGAAATAATATATAGTTATAAATAGTAATTTCTTTATGAAGTGAATATAACAATATAAATTTGTGAATTTGTATAGCAAACGTTGTAAAAAACAATTACTTACCTTCATTCGTACTGCCACCTCCAAGTCCGGCGACTCCGAGGTGGTGGACTGGTGGTGCGCCTCGATTGACACCTCCTGATATGGATGTTGCGGATGTTGCGTGCCCACGCCACCTGTGGAGTCCGACGACCTGGCCGGGAAAAAGAGATTCATGTACGTGCGAGGAATTGATTGATGATCCGTCATTGACTGTAGAGGGAGGTCGATTGAGGAGGGAAGCCCCCGCGCCTGCTGCAATGTGAGAAGACAGGTGAAGTACAGGTGCTCCCAAAGGACTCCGACGGCGAGAGAGCAAGGAACCTCCGAACGACGTGACGTGCACGCATATATAATGATCTGACCTATTCGCTTCGCCTCCTGTATCCTCAGAACAAAGAGATGCTCCTCGCAATAGTGGCACCGGCGGTGTCCAGCAGAGAGATGCACTTTCCCACCATCTATGGTAAGGCAACATGAGAGACAAGTGAGTTTGTGGAGTCACGCCTTTGCAGGGAGTGATGAGAGTAGTGCTCTCTTCGAGAGTACCATGGGGAAAGGTATTTGCAATCAGAACCGATGATTGCTTTATATTCACCAAGTTGTGTTTGTGATTTAATTGATGGGATAGAAATAAGGCACTGAGACGACTACAAGCACTGAAGCGAGTCGAAGGTGCGCCGCTGTCATCGCCTCTCCCTCGTCGGAGCGGGTCAAACCTTGTTGTAGTAGACAGTCGAGAAGTCGTCGTGCTAAGGTCCCATGAAACCAACACACCAGAAATCCACACGTCCACTGACGATGCTAGACGCATCAACGGAATGAGGACTAGACGGGAAGACCTTTATTCCATCTTCAGGGAGCCACCACCGTCTTGCTTTCCCGAGTAAGACACAAACACTAACAAAACTCGAAAAAAGATCTAAAAATGGAGCCCTACCACCGCCAAGGGTCGGGATCCACTCCGCCCCATGACCCTAAGGCCACCGGAGACGGGGTGGACCGGCGCTGGTGGGAGGTAGAGGAACCCTAACTTTTTAGGGAGTGGGCGGCTGGCTAGGTCGTACACGGGTAGTTGAAACCAATGATTTGCTCTGAACTGGCCGGTTCACTTCAATCACCACAAATACCCCCCCCCCCCCAAAAAAACTGAGAAAAGGTTGCGGTAGGCATCAACTGGCTAGTACCACCCCTGGATCAGCTGTGTGATTTTAAGTGTTATTCAAGTGAAAACTAACTGTTCTATTTTGATCAATTTCCCTATAAAGGATAGGTTAGAGATCTGTCGACTAGAAGCTGTTTTTGGATCGGGTGATTCATTTTTGAGTCGTCTGATGCAAAACCAACGCCCAGGTGGCATTGTACAACATCCTACCTTTGTTGTTCATCTTCTTCATCAAACCGCCCCACAGACCCTTGGTCGAATCACTAGCCTCTCTCGCCCCGCGGTGCTCCCATGCCAGCCTCGCAGCCCCGGCCTCCCCTCACCACCGTCCCCGGCCATCCCTTCGCCGACTATCGCGCACTACACTTGTGCCTGGCCGAGGTCTTGTCGTGTCTCCATGCCTCGCTATAGCTTGCCCCAGTGCCGCAGTCGACTACCTCGGTGCTTCGCCGCGCGTCCGTCTTCCTTTCCATGAAATTCGACCAACCCAAATCCATTTTTTAGGCAACTTATACTTAAATAAATATACTTGCTTGTAATACAATTTGGTCCCAATTGATTACTTATGTGCGATTGGCATGTACACGAGCCGCCAATACAAGAACGCGTGCATACATGATAAAAGACAGCTGCTATAGGGATAAGAAACCTATTTTTGACACGTACGGGATATAAGAAACTTGCAGAGAAAAGACGTGGCAACGAGTTTTGGGAGGTGGGCACACGCACACACGATAAGAGTTGGACGTCTCCTGCGCGACCTACACGAAGCTTCAAATCAGCCGGTTGAATTATGTAAATATTAATTTTCCAAAAAGAAAACACCAAAAAAATTCTAACCTTTATCAATTCGTTCCTCATCTCTTGCCTCGACCCCCTGTTCCGCCGCCGCCCGACCTGAGCGCTGGCCGCATCGCCGCCACAGAGAGGCCGTGCCGCCGCCGCTCGAGTCCACACGAAGCGTCGCCCACGCCGCCTCCTATCGGCGCTCGAATCCACTCGTCGACCGGCCGCAGGAGCTGCCGCCCGATTCCACAGAAGGAAGACAGGGAGACAGCGGGAGCGCAGGACATCGCCTCCGCCCGACCATTACCTTTAACGCTGCTTCTCCACAATCTGGCGGCGGGGGTCGCTGCTTCTCTATGTCGTCAGACTGCGCCAGCTAAGGTTTGAGAGCTCGAGATTCAGAACTCCCTGCTGTGCCTCTCATTTAATTTTTTTCTTTAAAGGAACACACGGCGCGTTCCGTTACATAATAGTACTGAGTATATCGATAGTTCATAATGTTCAGAATTCGGAATTCCATTGCCTTCACACAGTGCCAATCATGCTTCCCATAACTTGTGAAAAACTCAATGCCTTGTTGTGCTGTTAGAGCTGCAAATGAAATCTTGCACTTAGAACGTTGTGAGTCACAACGCATACTGCAGAATATGATGTCCACTTTGCCTTAGCTCAGTATTACAAAAGTATTAAGAAATCAATATGCATGCTTCAACATTATCATTTGGATCAGGATGTATTCCTGAGAACCCCAATCCTCTGTCTGCAACCATCAGAACCGACAATTTTATTACCTCTGTCATAAAAGGCACAACCATGTATTTCACGTTGAGGCCATTAGTGCTAAATTAATTCCGTATTATAATAAATTAGCTATTAAAGTACTGATGGTTCAATACAATTTCAACCTTTTAGCATTATAATAAATTCACTAATGACATTTGCTACTTTAACACAGCGAGTCGACGGATCTAACAACCATTAAAAAGTTACTCAGTTCTCGTAGACCAAGTGCAGACTACTTGGCTGGCGTAGATGGTTTTCTTCATTTTGCATACACTGGAAAAAGTTCAGATACCAAGATCCATTGTCCATGCGTTAGATGTGTCAATAGGAACTTGTTGAAGCGAAACACCGTATATGATCATTTGGTGTGTAATGGAATGCTACCTGGATACACAGTTTGGGGTTGTCTTTCATTTCACTTGTTAATTATAACATTTCTTTTTAGTTTTATGTTTTAAATAATTTTAAATCATATATATTTTTCTCTTTTATTTGTCCTAACAGTTATAAAATTCACAAATGTGTGAAACAATGTTGTGTTATATTCTTTATATTTTAGAGTGGCTTGTTGAAATTCGTATACATGTAAGTGAGCATGTATACAAATTTATGAGGTGATTTGAAGAACAACAAATAATTGACATGTGACAAATGCAAAAAATGAAATATGGAAAAAAAGTCCGCCTACTAGCTGCATAGTTCACAATTCAACGACCTGCATACGACTAGGAACCCAATCATTTATTGGGCCAGGATGCAGGCCCTCCGGATTGAAAATATTGACTGCTAGTAGGCCCCACAGGGCAGGGACAGATAGGGTTAGGCAATGTGCTGCCCGCTTTAGAAAGGAACTTGAGAGGGGAGGCTCAGCCTGGTATATAAACGGGTGCGAGCTCCCCTCGCTTGGCGAGGTGGGACTAAACTCCCAGCACCCCTCGGATGTGCCCGGCGCGACGCTCTCTTCGGCCTATTTCGGGTGGGCCATCCCAAGCCAGCCTCACCCGCGCGCAGAATATTACCATATTTAAACCGAGCTGCTACTTCGTAATAAAGTTTTGGTTTACCACTAAAAAAAGTTATCATATTTAAAATATTTTAAAATCAATTCTATTTTATTTTTTGTGACAGTTCTTAAATTCACTAACGTATGGAAAATTAATGTGTTATATTTCACTTATTCAATCAAATATTTATTTTCTTTTTATATTTACAATAATTTAAAATCAAATCTATTTTTCCTCTTTCAGTTATTCTGACACTTTTAAAATTCAAAAAATGCTAGATAATATGTTTCCTCTTCATTATAATAGATCTTTTCTGTTTTCTATTTCAAAAAAAGTATATCAAATATTTTTTTCTCTGTTATTTCTTCTCACAATTTTAAAATTCAAAATTGCATGAATGTATGTTGTCTTTTATTTCACTTCTTAATTCTAATATTTTAATGTTTTCTATTTGAAAAATAGTTGTATATCAAGTATATGTTTTGTCTTTTATTTCTTATTATAGTTTTAAAATTCAAAATTCCATGAATGTATGTTGTCTTCTGTTTCACTTCTTAATTATAATTTTTCTTCTATTTCAAAATTCCATTTGCTTGAGTCTAGAAAAACAACGTCCTTCGGGCTCCCCCTCCGGCAGACCCGAATGATGCTGGTAGCACATGTGCTATGTGGTGGCCTGCATGAAATGACACCAAAGTTTGGCACCATGTGAGGATGCCCGATGTAGGCCCCCATGCAACATTTGAGCCAGTCTGGACACCGAACGAATGTTGCATCACATCCGGGCAGCGTTTCGGGGTTTTTTCGCCGGCAAAATCCTAGTAAATGCATCGAGCATCGGAAATCGATGAGAATTGGCATGCATGATGTCCATGGTGATCCCATTGTGTGAAAAAAATTTGGGGCCATTTGGTTGAGTTTAGAAAAACAACGTCCTTTGGGCTCCCCCTCCAGCAGACCCGAATGCTGCTGGTTGCACATATGTTATGTGGTGGCCTGCATCAAATGACACCAAAGTGGCACCATGTGAGGATGCCCAATGTAGGCCCCCATGAAACATCTGAGCCATTCCAGACACCGAACGAACGTTGTGTAACGACCGGGCAGCGTTTCGGGGTTTTTTCGCTGGCAAAATCCTAGTAAATGCATCGATTGTCAGAAATCGATGAGAGTTGGCATGCATGCTGTCCATGGTGATCCCATTGTGTGGAAAAACTATGGTGCCAGTTGGTTCAGTTTAGAGAAACAACGTCCTTCGGTCTCCCCCTCCGGCAGACCCGAATGCTGCTTGTTGCACATGTGCTATGTGGTGGCCTGCATCAAATGACACCAAAGTTTGGCAACATGTGAGGATGCCCAATGTAGGTCCCCATGCAACATCTGAGCCATTCTGGACATTGAGTGAACGTTGCGTCACGTCCGGGCAGCGTTTCGGTGTTTTTTCGCCGGCAAAATCCTAGTAAATGCATTGAGTGTCGGGAATCGATGAGAATTGGCATGCATGATGTCCATGGTGATCCCATTGTGTGGAAAAATTTTGGTGCCATTTGGTTGAGTTTAGAAAAACAACATCCTTCGGGCTCCTCCTCCGGCAGACCCGAATGCTGCTGGTTGCACATGTGTTATGTGGTGTCCTGCATCAAATGACACCAAAGTTTGGCACCATGTGAGGATGCCCAATGTAGGCCCCCAAGCAGCATCTGAGCCATTCCGGACACCAAATGAACGTTGCGTCACGTCCGGGCAGCGTTTTGAGGTTTTTTCGCCGGCAAACTCCTAGTAAATGCATCGACTGTCGGAAATCGATGAGAATTGGCATGCATGTTGTCCATGGTGATCCCATTGTGTGGAAAAACTTTCGTGCCATTTGTTTCAGTTTAGAGAAACAACGTCCTTCGGTCTCCCCCTCCGGCAGACCCGAATGTTGCTGGTTGCACATGTGCTATGTGGTGGCCTGCATGAAATTACACCAAGTTTGGAACCATGTGAGGATGCCCAATGTAGGCCCCCATGCAACATCTAAGCCATTCCGGACACCGAATGAATGTTGCGTCACGTCCGGGCAGCGTTTCGTGGTTTTTTCACCGGCAAAATCCTAGTAAATGCATCGATTGTCGGAAATTGACGAGAATTGGCATGCATGCTACCATGGTATCCCATTGTGTCAAAAAACTTTGGGACCATTTGGTTGAGTTGAAATATTTATTTGATTTCCAAATTTTCTAATATGAAAAAGAAAAGAAAAAAATAAAAGATAAAAAGTACATGACACGAGTCCCTCGTTGCTCAAAGAGAGGAGCAGCCGGGATTTGTTACACAATTCCCGGATCGGAATATCCAAAAAAACGTCGAGCATGGGAAGCCTATCCCTTTCATTTAGGAGCACGTACCGCCTCTCCTCAACCAAGGAAAGCAAAGATAACGGACGTACTTTCCCTGGTGGTTACGACTACCTAGGAGATCCTCCTCCTCCTATATAGTCTCGGCATCGTCGTACATGTCGTCTACGACGGCTCCCTAGCATCCGCCCAACTCCAGCAAGATCGTCGAGAACATCCAGATCATCAGCGCGTGCTGGCCGCCGTGGATGAACTGCGTCCACGTTGCAACGCCGACAACTTCCATCTTCATCGAGCAATCCAGCATGTTGGCTGCCGTACCGCATTCATGACGCTTTTCTTTGTGCGTGTGTTAGATTCGATAGGCCTAAGATTAATTAGCGCATAATCTTCGCATTACATCTATTGGATTAGATGTTTTTTGTTTGTGCGTGTATTAGATTAGATAGGCCTATGACAGTAGATTTGTTTGTGCGTGTATTAGATTAGATAGCCCTACAATTGCAAATTAGTTTATGCATGTAGTTTGTTGTCTTTCACTTTTAGGTTGGTTTGATGAATAAACAAGAATTTTTAATCAGTGTTAGTTATAGCATAGTCACTTTAAGTTATAGCAATGCCCTAAGACATGCATGTTGCAACTATGAGACGCCCACTAATATTGTATGTGTTGCACGTTTGTTTGATGCATGTTCCAGTATGCATAATTTTGTACTTTTGTTTTCGATTCACAGTTAATTAGGCAGTGTCACTGATTCTTATATCTATTTGGACATCATCATATGAAAATAAATGATTAAAAAAATTATGTTACTTTTGATTTTGAAACTAATTGATTAAATAAGTACTTAAACTGTCATTTTACGTGTTGCACGTGTCTTTGCTGAATGTTTCATTATGAATGAATCATGTTGTATAGTTTTTGATCTACTGTTGGATAGTGTATTCCATTATTATGTTTTATCCAACAGTATGTTAGGAAAAAAGTTGATTAAACAATTTTTGCTACTGTAACCAAGTTTATTTTTTTTCAACAGGATGGATGAACTCAATGGAGAAATTGTTTGCGCCATTGAAAAATGGTGCAAACTTCTTGCCGGTCTATCTTCCGGTCAACGCGCCGCACTTGCCGAAACACCACTACGTAGCATGCTTCAGATACCTTCGTTGAAGATGCGTACACTGTTGATCCGGTACATGGTTGAGATTTTTTATCCTAGCAAGGGCAGATTCATTGTACAACACTTGGTTGGCGAAGTGTCTCTCGGTGCCGTGGATGTTGAGTGCATCTTGTCCTTGGAGAACCACGGACTGTCGGCAGAAGATATTCTCGGTGAGGAAGGTGAAGATGTTAAAGAACGAGTGTCGCCTCATTTCCTGAGCAAGACCACATGTAATATAGTCATCGATTATCTGATTGTGGACATCATAAAAAATAAATCTGCCGACGACGATTTCCTTCGGAAAGTTGTCCTCGTGTTGCTTGGAACAGTTCTTGCTCCCATGTCGAGCAAGATTGTCCCAAGGCAATATTACGCATTGGTGGACGATGTGAAGCGTATATCCAAGATTAATTGAAATGTGTTCACCCTCCGGGTTCTGCTGGACTGCCTTCACAACGTAAGGAAAGGCAAACACCTCCGCCAATGGCCGAGAGGCAACTTAGCTCTCCTGCAGGTACACCTTTCAAACTTGTACCATTGCAAAAAATATATGCTTGCAAATTTACCTGCTGTATAGTACTAACTGTAATTTTTCATATTCATGCAGTACTTGTACTGGGAGAAGGTTCAGCCTTTGGAAGGTGAATGCGCGTTCAATCCTAGCTTGTCCATGCAACCTCTCATGAGGAATTGGACTGAAGCTGCAGCCTCTAGGAGAGACAAGTTTGATTATGACCACGGCCATGGCCGTGGTAACGTCAAGGTAATTCATTGCGTTGGGTACTTCTTAAATCTTTTATATAACATAATTAATTGTATTAATATTTTTATTGATCACATGTACTTGTATTTCACATGCAGATTGAAGACAACATAACCAAGGAGTATAGGGCACAGGAGCGCAAAGTACCCGAACCAGAAAAGCCAAAAATGAAGCCCGCCGTTGCTGCGGCAAAGAAGTCTAAGTTAGCCTCAAACGCGGATGAGATGATGAAGCTCATCATGAAACGGTGTATGGATTACATACACAGCCAAATGAAGGAAATACCGGATCAAGTAGCCGAGGTGACACACCCTTAATTCTATGTTTACAACATTTTTTAAGTTGCAAAACCATGCCCACATTAATTAATCTTTTTTATGTAATGCAGAGATTGTTGGAGAAGTTGAACCAAAATGGTGTGATGTGCAAGCCAGCGGCTGCTGTGGCTTCCGGCAACAACGATGCAGACAAAGAAGTGGATTCCTTTTAGAATGGTCCGCCAGAAAAAAAAGAATTCATGTACAAGGATGACTCTGACGGTCTAGAGCCGGTGATTGATTTGACACAGCCTGACGAGCCTGTTGGAAACCAGAACAACGATGATGAGGAAGTATGTTTTCATTTATTTGTCTTCATTTATCTCAATTATGCATCTTCATTTTCGTAAACTGAACCTATCACATTATTTCTTTGTTAACTAGAAAACACCTGCCAAGTTAAATGTTGACAAGCCAACGAAGCCTACTGATGAGTGCGGCGCAACACCGGAGAACCCTTGGATCATAGGTAATTCTCCTCAAGCAGAATCGTCCGACATTGACATTTCTGCAAGTTCTATCAACGAGATGGTGGGTAAGAGGAAGGGGAAAAGTCTGCAGCAACCGCGAAAGAAGAGGATGTTATATCCGGGAAGCGCCGACGTACTGTTCCCAAGAAATTTGAATTCCCTTTGCACTAGACAAGCCCAGCAAGCGAAACACACGCGGTACTAAGCCATCCGGCAACACTACCACAACTAGAGGTGCTGTTACTAGCTAACTTACTGCTTAATTTACTACCAATTCATGTAGTCACCATTCTTGACGTTCGTAATTTTTCATGCAGCTCTGTTTAATGACCGTGACGTGGAAGGGGTTGTTAAGGACGATTTGATGCCGGAACTCATCGATGCTGCTGTTACGTTTGTGGAGGCAGCTGCTCGGTTTAAGAATATGACAAAAAGAGTTTACACAATGAACGTGGCACCTCCGTGACTGTGGAGAGCATACGACCGGTACATGAGCATAGATGGCTAGCGGATGACGTAAGTTCTATTAGCACTAGATCGGGATCGCACCTTGGCGCGAGGGTGCCGGTCCAAATGTTTTGGTCAAGGAGGCAATGCTGTTGTCTGGCTCGGCACGGTGACCCAGCGACTAAAACCTCAATATAACAACGCGTTCAGAACATCCAAAGGAATTAAAATAACCTCACAATAAATGTGTTCAGTATATATCACAAAAACTACAAAGATATATCAAGAGCAAGGTAAGTTGCTGCCCATGATGACTGAATTGAATATAGGGCATACAAATTAAATATATACCAAAAGCAAAGTGTAGTTGTTACCAAGAATAACCGCAATTTCACTATAGATAATAAAGAAAAAAAATTACCAAAAGCAAGCCAAATGTTTGCCGAGGACAACTAATTTGTATCGAGTGGTACAAAACATAAAGACATAAATTATATAAAATAATGCCAAGTAGTTCATATCAGGAACTGTAAGAATAAGTGTTACAGGAGATGTTGTATCTGCTCATAAACACAATGAGATAACAGACAATTGGAAACGATGCTCTGGAAACATCGATATCTACAGTACGTTATAGCTGATCACTACTGATAACTCTACTTCCTCTTTCCACGTTCTGAGGCGAAGCGAGTGTAATTAGTAGTGGACAATACTTGACAGGTGTCATCATGATAATATGAAAGCTCTATAAACAATATTAGCATTAGCTCATGATATTAGGCACTATGCAAGCTATACAAAATTCGGATAGATGGCATACTGAGATTGGAAATAAATCTGTAACATTGTGCCTGCAGAGTATAAGTAGAAAATATGGCACTACACAACAGAGATCCAAATAAATATTGCAGCTGAAAGAAGAAGGTGCCTGCAAGAAAAGATGATGTAGGTGAGAGCAACATATCATCCACTTGATACTTGAGCAGGAAAAGGATGGATACCTATGTACAACTGGAGTAACTTATCTCAGACGGTGATGCAACAACAGTATTAAGAGAGAACATTTTCACCATGAATGAAATTTCATAAAAGGAATAGAGAAAAGCGAGGATTGCAGCTCAGGTCCATTCTCGCTCACTGACTGAAGATAACTGCCATAGTATGAACATACATGATTCACCCGGTATTTCTGTTTATTTTTACGATTATCTCTCACATTGTCGCTGTTGTAAGAGGTTTCATGGTCTGAGCAAGAAAATGCACATTGGAACTATTATCAGTTGGACATTTGCAGGTTGCTTTTTCAGGGCAGAAGTGAAATTCCTACCAAAAAGTTAGCACCAGACAAAACCCCCACTAAACAGCACTTTGATTAACAGAACTGCAACCACAATAGGTGTACAACCTCCATTTACTTCCTAACAAACCATGTGAGCGATCCAACCCCTAAGATAAATGAATAAGCAAGGATTAACCAAACTAGACCAACAATGGCACCATCGGGAGACGAATCCAACAAAAGAACCCAATAAACATCCTATCATTTCCACACTCTTTCACAAGCATCAATCCAACACAAAAAAATCCAACCCTCTGTTTATCATCTGTGAATGGACAAACAACTCTCTGTCTCTCGGCAAACAAACCTGAAAGTGCCAACCAAAAACAAAAGAATACATGGACACGGACTAATAGACTAATTCAAATGTACCAGAAAAAATGAGACTAAACTAAAGGGCACATGTCTTATTGCATCCACACCTTCCTGACAACACACTATGATGAGCATGTTCTATCAAACAATCCTCACAAACTGACGCCACTGGCATGACACAGGACACGCAGGACCAGCACACACATCAGTAGGCCATGCCAATTGAACTAAAAGAAAAAACCCACCAAGCACTTTCTACCTATGTGCACAAGAACAGATACCCCATGATAAAGAACACAAACCATGTGTGCATCCACAATTTCAAATTAACCTCAATTGGGGACAATATCCAAAATAGTCGCAAATTCACTTGCAAACTACCATACACACACAATCCAGAACTGTTTCCCACAATTTCTAACACCTCAAAAAACAAAAAAGGTAGAAGGAGATGAAAATGCAAGTGTTGAGATTGTGTTCTCACCATGTCCTCAGGATAGTCGCTGATGACATTCTTGGTTGAAAGATGTGCCTCTCACGAGGTGAAGAAAATATACAGAATTCTAACCAGCTGATCCGCTATGTCGACGTGATATAAATGTAAGTGAGCCATAATAACTTCTAGTATATATACCTGAACAACCATGAAATGAATGAAACTTCAGAGAAACATATCAAATCTATTTGAAAGTAGCAATCATTGTTTAAACATCTCAAATAAATCATAACTAAAAAAAGATGTTCTCCTTATCACCATGTTCTAAGCATGAAGGAGTTTAACATCTCCACTCTATCATTCAGCCTAAAGATAAAAAAGATCTGATGCAGGAAGGAACTAAAATAAAGATTCTGGGAACAGGTTGGCAAAGAAGTGAAGCGTGCCTAAGTTGTGCTATCCATTGTAAAAAAATACTGAGCTTTTGAAATAAAAATAGGACTACCCTGCATAATATCGCATCTCACAAGCCAATCTGGTCGAACCACAATGTGTAATCAAGTCACAAAGCCAATCAAGCCACATAACTGAGATGGTCAGACGGATCAGCTAAGGAACAATATGCATCAGCCAAATTGTTCATCAGCGTACATATCAATACATCATATATTTAGATCAAGCAAACTAACACTAGAATAAAAATGCTCCCAAGTTCATTGCTCATATGCATTTACCCAAAAAAATGTGACTGTGCACAGCTTACTTCCATGATCCAGAAAGTTGAGGGTTGGAAGGGAGGAATGAGAGAAATAGGACCTTCGCGCCAAGCATCATAGACCCAGTCTTTGAACGATAATTTGCCTGATTAACATGCCCTGTTGCATGCACTGCCAGCCTTTGATCTCCCCGCATGGCCCGGGATCTCTGAATAACACGGTATATAATATAGTGAGTAGATACCAACAAACATACCCACATATACACACATGAATGATTACATAGAAAGAAATATTGCATAGAAGGTCATGATTCACACGAACTATGTCTTTCATCCAAGATAGCCTGACTGTAATATTAGGACGATATGAAATATTAAGATGCCTGAAATAAAGCTTTCTCTATTCGTAATAATATTTCTCCCAGAAATATTACAGTCAGGCTATCTTGGAATAATTACATGACAGGGGGCATCAACACATCATTATACCAAAATAAAGGAGAAAATAAAGAAGAACAGGAAAAGTTTATGTTCGAGTAATTACTACCTGGAATATCATCATAGTAATTTCGGTTGTCCCTTGATGCTCAACTATTGCCATTCTACAATTGATACATGACCAAAGATCCCTTGCCAACAGAACCGAGAGCAAACCTGAAAAATGACAAAAGCATTGGCAGTACTTCCAGCAACATAAATCACACTATTATTGCATACCCTGTTATAACTTTCAGACTGCTCTCCCATACGTGACTAATTCAGTCAATTAGATGGGAACTTAAGTAAATAAAAAACATGACCTAGCAGACTGTAGAACCTGAATTAATATTATGACAAAACTAAATGCAAAATGACTGGCTACTTAGCATGGAAGAATGCTTTCACCAGGCAGAGCCAGCTATAGCCAAGTTGCATTGGATACAGACGCTACATCATACTTCTTAATACAATGAACATTTGACAAGCAACTAAATTCTAACAACCAGTATGAATCAGTGACATGGTACAAATAACAGGTTGATCCATATATACGGACCTGAAATTGTACTGCTGTAGACGTAGGAGGTAGCGACATAAGCACAATCTGATTTGTGTTTCGTCCCTGAATTAGATGATTCACTCCAGCACTCGATTTGTTTCCTTGAACACGAAAAGAAGGAAAAAATGAGCATTAGAAACCAGCATATGTGGGCCTAAAAAGAGTATTAGAAATGGAAAAAAAGAGTATTAGAACAATTTTCCTAAAAAAATTGCAGGTTGCATTGGAAGAGAGACACGGTATATCCCACGTTGCAATGAACAGTTGAACAAGATTCAGGAAAAGGCCAAGACAAAGCTGGAAGTAAATTTGATCCTAAGCAAGCATCCACATCTTGAAGCCATAATGGGGCGCCAGCATATAATTGAGGCCAATATGAAAAGAAGATTCATCCTGAAGCCATAATGGGGCACCAGCATACAACAAGACACATGAAGTAAACCTAATTGTAAGAGAAAGCTTGCACAACCATCTGTCCAACAATCCCCTTCCTTAGAACCTACCTAGACCATATAACATGCCACAAGTGTGCACCTAATTTGGTACCACCCACCAACATTAACCTAAGGTTGAATAGTGGAGTCTGCAATGACACCAAACCTGAGATTTCTAAAATTATTTTATCCTTAATCTTGGACCAGATCCACTTAGTTTATCCAAAAAACAATTGGCAAGATCCACACTAACCATCATAGCACAGACTCGAGATTCGTGTTTTACACTCTAGGATAGGAAAAAAGAAATACCAACCAAAGAACATAGGACAGAAATATATCCTTCCAAGGATGTAGCTAGATCCAAGCTCCTCCTGGACAGAAAGAAACAAAAGTTTGTCCCTTTCTTGACAGAGAAATAGAACCAGGAAGACAACAAAAAACTACTTTGGATGAATCGTGCTAGATCCAAGGCTAGGACTAAACCGACCTACTGCTACTACGCCTTGCAACCATTCATCTACGTTCAATACAAGTAACATGCAGCCAAGCATACATTAAACACTTTGACTGGAGGAAGTGCAAACTAACATAGGAAGTATATCAGAATATGAGAGCAGATGACAAATATTATCCCTTATGCTGATAGGATACAAAATCCAAAATAGGTAAACATATATTGTTTTCGCAATTTATGAAAATTAAAGCGCACACTGACCAAACAATTAACACCAGTGGCCATTGGCACATGAAACATAGAGCTGGAAGGCAATAAGCATTCAGGTATAACAATAAGAGAAGCACAAATGGCAAATAGATTTTTAGCGGATGATCGAGCCCTGCTGCTTGGCACTTTGTGATAAATTGCAATCAAATTGGCTAGATAAGATAGATGTGCAGGGGTAGGAAGAGAGGGTGGAGCTCACCACGTTCAGGGGGAGTAGGAGGAGGGACGAGCCATGAGGGATCGTGCCTCGTCCACCTGCAGCAGTTGCTGCTCATCCAGATCGGAACCGACCTTGTCCACCAGAGGAGCAGGGACGCGTGCGTGCACCTGCATGACCAAAAGAAGCAACATCGTGAGGGAAGGGGAGGGGATTAGGGTTGGAGTAGGGGGAGGGTGGCATCCCGAGCAGGCCATTGCATGGGCCGGGAGCAGGCAGAGCACAAGCACTCGGAGGCCAAGGTCGGACGACATCGCCGGCGAATCTGTGAGCACCTTGGCCGCCGCCTGCCCTGCTCACTCTCCCTCTTCCCTTCCCTTCCCTTCCCTTCTGATGACGAGAGGGGGAGGCTGCGGGCGGCGTGGTGCGAGGGAGACGAGGAGAGAGGTCCACGCCAGCGAGGTCTGAGGGGCGTCGGTGGCGGCGAGGTCTACGGGGTGTTGGTGGCGGCGAAGTGGGCAGGGCGGAGAGGTCTGGTGGAGGGAGAGGTCGGGGAGAGGGCTGGGGCGAGCGGGGCTGGGATGCGGGAGGACGGGGCCATGGCCGCTGCCGTGCTCAGAGCTCGGCCCCGACCACCGCCGCGCTCACCAACGCACCCACACGCCTGGGCTCGAGCTCGGCCATGGCCGCCATCGCGCCCGGATCCAGAGCGCCCTTCCACCCCTCGGCGCGCGCTGCTCGCCGCCGGGCCTCGTGGGAATGGTCGCCGCCCGGCCATCTTCGAATCCGTCCACCGCGGCCCGACCAGCGGGCATGTGATTCGGGCGATGGGAGGGGAGGGGAGGAGGCGGACCACGGGGGATGAAGGGTGGCGGCAGCGGCGAGTGCGGGGATGGTGGGGGTGACTGGGAGGACGAAGAGGCGAGGCAGACGCCCTCCCTCGTCTCATCCATTGACGGGCCAACCAGGGATCAACGCGTCATGGGCCAACATGTGAAAAGACGAAAACGCCCTCGGCAGGGCACTGTAATAACGGCGGTGGCACAAGATATTTTAGCTGGGAAGCAAACTATTCATTGCAACAGTGTTTTCAGTTCAATCCGGCGGCTGGGAGCGCCTGAGGGCTCGCTCTGACGGTCCCAAACGCATCAAGCGAAATGATCCGACGGCCGAGAGTCGCTGAGCTCTGAGAAGCCTCATGTTCTCCCTAGATACTTATAGTCTGATGTCCTGTTATTTAAGTGCATAATCTAGGTGTCAGCTATGAACATAAAATGTTCTTTTATTTATGCAGATTATCGATGCTTATCAGACACATTTGGCGCTGCGCGTTGGTCATGATCGATACCTCTGTCTAGCCTGGAGGTCCAAATACCTTGTTGATCGTGCTAAGGCACGAGACAACCCAAAACCGTCGGTATACAACATGGATAGTGCACTGAGTAGAGCTGGAGCAGTACGTAGGGTTCTGGACGAGTATACCATCCGTGATAAGGTACGATATGTTCTTACTAGTTCATTAACACTCATTTTAACAAGCATTATTGCATCTGATTACAAATGTGTTCCACATTTTAGTCGTTTATCCCGTTGAACGTCGGCAATACACACTGGATCACCGTGGTGATGCACAACCGCAAGAAACAATTCCAAGTTATGGATTCGCTCTATCCTCTCGACACTGTGAAAGCACTGGTACTCTCCCCAACATCGAGCATTCTTCATATGAAATGTCGTATGGTTTCTCACTACTACTTTCTTTGAAATAGCAACTAGCAATATCAATTGATATGGAAGAGGCAAACCGTATTACACCTGGAAAATATCCAGACGTCACTAAGTGGCCTATCACAGCTCAGATGGACATGCCACAACAAGAGGACGGGTGAGTTATGGTTCATCAATTTCTACTTACGAAAGACATGTTCGTGTGCACGGTGACTAATGTTTGCATATATATTAGGAACTCTTGTGGCCTTTTTGTGATTGAAGTTATGGAGCATTGGGACGGGGAACGATGGACTGCCGATTTTACCAAGGTAATTTGTCCTCTCTGTTCGTACACTTGTACAATTGTCATATAATACCAACTTCTATTCATTAAACCTTCTTCTAAAAATTGTAGGACACGGTTAATGCAAGGAGAAGACGTCTCGTCGCCGAGTTGGTTCTCTCACCTACCAACACGCTCGAATGTGTGAAGAACAAAATTTGCGACATCGCAAAGAAAAGCAAGGCGTGAAGAGATCATACATGATTCAAGATTCTAGTTTTAGTCGTTTGTTTTAAGTCTGGAAGCACGTTTCCCGGGCATGGACAACTTGGATTTTCTATCATTCATGTAATAAGCACGATACCTTGGATTTTATGTGGATTTTTGGTTGCTTACACATACATGTGTATGTGTAATGCAGTCAGACTATACGTTTCATACCAATACATTTTTGCTTCCCTTCATTTGTTCTAGCTTAATGATTTTTGCTGTTGTGTTCATTCTTTTCTTCCATGGAAGAGTAATTCATTTCCTTTTTACTTTTGGATTTTTTATTTGATTTGGCATTATTCAACAATAAAAAAAGAAAATTTCGACAAATTCATTTTTTTTGCCTCAGAATCACCCTCGGTTGTCGTGCGATCCGGTGTGGGATCCCGTGCCTGAGACAACGACAGATGCGGCTGACGCATGGGTGACACACGCTGTGGGGACCGCCTGCCAGCGTCATCATTGCGTAGCGGACCAGGCGCGGGCGACCCAGTCGACGAGCGCCAGTTGGCATGGGGGGACGCGCCAGGTCCGGTCCCGCCGACCGCTCGGTGGAGACAGCCCGCGTGTCGAACGCAGACGGGCCACCCGTGGATCCTGCGGTGGGTGGAGTAGGCGGATCCGCCTGGGATCCCGTGCGCATGATTGCCGCTGGATCTCTCGGGATCGGCGTCCACAGGTGGATCTTCCTCGTGTCTTGCGCCAGACTCCCTTGGCGTTATGTGTTGCATGAAATCACGTTGTACAGATTTTTGTGCTGCATTTTTGTTAGCCTTTTCCTTTTCTGCATCATGAAGATCAGGATCAGTAGCACCATCAATCACATGATCAACAACTCTTTCGCCCCCTTGATGAGTAGGATTTAGGAGCTCCGGTGGAAGCAAAAGAATTTCAACGCTTAGCCGAGAACCCGTATTAGGATGCACGCCAGAGAAGGGAAAACTGTTTCGAAAGTGATATAATTTATTAGTTAATATAATATACTTAGGCCTTACACAATTGAACTGCCCACAATGCAGATAGGACTTGATCATTCAGTTCAACAATAAACCACAATGCATACTTAAAATTCATCATAAATCTCCTTCAGCTTCTTGATCTTATCAACGTACCCATGTTTCTGTTTGAGAAAATTTGCAATAATATACTCAAGTTTTTTCTTCTCTTGCTTCAGCTGGTCCCTCTCTCTCATCACTTGGTCTCTCTCTAGCACCACCCGATCCCGGTCTTTCTCAGCCTTTGCCCTCACGACCTGATGTAGATTGGCACAACCATGGTCTGCCATCTTATTCTTCTCCAGCTCCTCTTTGAGATCGCTAAGTGACAATCTTGCATTTCCCAACTGCGTGAGAGCATCCTCCTTATCAGCCACCATTATAGCAAAGTCCATTTTGAAAAATCTCAGCTCTTCCTCCGTCCTCCTCTTTTCTCCAATTAAATTGAAATTTTCTTCAGCATTCTTAACATTCTGTCTCAGCTTCTCGTCATACATGCTCCATAGTTCTCTGAGGCAGAACTTCGTAGCCACTGACCACTCTGGGTCTACCCATTCCACATAGTTACATTTCACTTCTTCCTACAGTATGAAAAAATATGGTCTCAATCATATATGCACAAATGCACTACAATTACATGCAATGCACTACAAATATGGTCTCAATCATATGAACAAAAAATGTAGCATGCAATGATATACATACACACACACACACACACACACACACACACATATATATATATATATATGGATCAATTAACTGCAAGTATATGCTATTATGGGCTAAAACAAATATTAGACCGTAAAAAAGACAACATAAATACGGACTTTGTAAATGCACAAATTAATTGAAATTGTATGCAATTATGGGCAGAACAATGGATTACTGCGAAGTAAATCGAGCACGAGCTAATGTAAACATATATTTACAGTACGGAACAACATACCTTCTGACCATAGGCAAGAAAACGTCTGCCAGTGTCTAAGGAATCAAAAGCAACTAGCCTAACGCAAGGTTCTCGATGCAGACAACGAGAAGACAGATCATGAGCAATGCCACTCCATTCATAGAAAGGGATAGTCAAGCTAAGCAACGGAGATAATGCACAAATCAACGCCCTGCATTAAATACCGGAAATGAAGAACCCTAACCCTAAGACTAGCACTATCTGGAGATTATATAGCAGGAGTGTACCTGCAGGGTAGTCACGGATTCGCCGTCCGAAGAAGAGCTCGACTCGTCACTCCCCAAAACCATGGCGTAACGCGACCGGCGACAAGACATGGATCGGTGGCGGCGGTCGCAGTGGATAGAAAGAACGAGCGTGGAGATCGCGAGGGAAGAACCGCCCCGACCAGGTGGCCAGCGCGGCCCATTTAAACGGGCTATAATCAAAATAAAAATTGTTAAATGGGCTCGGCAACGGGAGCGGCCGTGTGTCGCGCCGTCTAACGGCATCCGTCGCCCCCCCCCCTCCACGGCATCGCGACAAGCGGCCCGAGTTACACAACAAGCCATAAAATGGTGGGTTTTTCTTTTCTTTATGCGGGGAAAATGGTGGGGTTTTCGGTACCAAGTCTATACTCTAGACCGAAGTGTGTTGGTATCTTCTATATCTAAATGGTGATGAGCCAGAGGAGTGAAAAAAAGTAATTATTACCACACATAATTACATCTTCTATATCTAAAAAACTAGCCCCCACTAACCTATTTCTCTTAACATGCAAGTTTTCCACCTCATCATTCAACATGCATGGAGAAAGGTCCACCACAACATGCAAACAAAAGATTCCCGCAACAACATATACATGTTCCACGTAACCATTTCTCTATGAATATATTGCAAAACATTCCCACAACAACGTGCGGGGTATCGTCTAGTTTTCTAATATAATATAACTCGAGTAGACAACACAAAAGATGCCATCATTACAATGGCTAAAATGCTATCCATTTTCCATGATTGAAGTCCCTAGTGAAAGCCTCCTGTTTAGTCCATATATGCTAAAAGCGCTATCTCAAGGTCCTGGCCTCTTGCAAGAGTATATATCATGCACTACAAAAAAAATACACTTCCGTGATGATACGTGTTTGTCACAGTAGGTCGCGTTTTTTGTCATGCATGTACATCCATGACGATTTTATGACAGAATCAAGATAGTCATACATGTGCTGTCGTAGAAGTGTTCCATGACATTACCAAAATTATCATCACGGAAGTGTCCACTTCCATGACGATAAATCGCGCGTCACAGAAGTGCTTTCGTCAAGGGTGACCGACACGTGGCATCCACCATAACGGAACGCCGTTAAGCTATCGGGTCGGGTTTTGGATCCGATAACCCGTTAACAGCCCCGACCAATGGGAAATTTCCACGTGTAAAATTCTTATTGGCCGGACGAAACACGTGTCAGCTCGTCAGTGGGTCAGCTAGGCGCCTATGATATGTCGACACGTGCCATGGCCCACCACTGGCCCATTTAGCTTACAAAGCCAGCCCGTTTGACTTGGTCAAAAGTTAACGGGCTGGCCCATGAAAAACCTGTTAACGGTCTCTTTGCAAATAGCCCATTTTACGGCCCGTTTGACTTGGTCAAAAGTTAACGGGCTGGCCCATGAAAAACCTGTTAACGGTCTCCTTGCAAATAGCCCATTTTACGGCCCGTTAACTCACGGCCCGTTAGGCCCTAAAGGAAATCGGCCCAACAACATCATGTGGGCCATCGAATATAACACCAGCCCATTTCACTTTCGGCCCATGTATGGCCCACGACGTCTTTCGGCCCATATGAGGCCTTCGTATCTTTCGGCCCTTTACAGGCCCACGATGACTCTAGCCCATAATGAACAGTAATTTTCTTTATACCCGTTAACGGCCCGTGATTTACATGGGTCGTTTCCAGCCCGTGTTAGCTTTCGGCCTATTGATGACCCATACGTTCTTGGCTCCTTTTCGGCCCTCGATTACTTCCGGCCCGTTACTGGCCTGTTCCCCTAATGGGCCAAATTCGGCCCATGACAAGAGTCAGCCCGTTACTGGCCTGTTCCCCTAATGGGCCAAATTCGGCCCATGACAAGAGTCGGGCCATTACTGGCCTGTTACCCTAATGGGCCAAATTCGGCCCATGGCAAGAGTCGGCCCGTTTCTGGCCTGTTAACCCGTTGCGCCGTTTCCAGCCCGTCCTATATTCTGGCCCATTAACGACCCGTTATGCCTGTGACAGAATTAAGCCTTTGCTGTCCTACAGCCTGTTAACGGCCTGTTACCGTGCTGGGCCGATACCAATTACGCCCGATTACGGCCCATGTAGACCCATTTATCCGACGGCCCGAGGCCCACCGATTACAGGCACATTTATCGACGGCCCGTAGGAGATCCATGGATCCTACGGCCCGTACATGGCCCATGGTAGTTGCGGCCACTAGCAAACCAGGGAAAAAGAAGACTAGGAAATAAATAAGGCCGAAACTAATGCTAGGCTATTAAGGCGATTGCACAGATTACATCCACTCGGCATCAAAGATCGCCACCAGTGCAAATATAGGGAACACCCTACACTATACAAAAATGGCTTGCTATTTTCTTCAGCCGGTGGCTGCACGTTAAGAATAAATTTTGTATCGCACCAAAACAAATTACAACTATATAACAAAAGGAAGGTTGGCATAAAACTTAACAGTCTAGCAGATAAATGCACCACCAGAAGTTCAGAAGCTCAGTTCATTTGACCTGACTGTTATGTTTTCATGCTGTATTGTCTGATGGAGCACCATAACCCTCGCCTTCATTTCCCCTAGGCTCCTGAACAACATAGCAAATGTCTGATAGTCTGGTTTCAAAACCATTAATATCTTGACGACATTGAGCAATGTTTCTCCTTGTTTCACAAAGGGTCTCTGTTAGGGAATGGACTTGTGCCTGGAGCGCAGATACAACATTGCTTTGAGCTTGCATATCTTGATCATGAGGCAGTTTGGACGATATTGCCTTAACAACCAACCCAGTATTATGCAGGAATGTGCTTTTGGCACTGTTAGTGGACAGGTACTGACCCACTGCAGCAAGAGCTGGCATTGCGGTTATAGTTGCCTCGCCGCCTTCAGAAGGTGGCGGTTCCACCATTTTTTCCATAGCTTGCTGAAAAGTTGAGGTTTTACATTAGTAGTACCAGAACAGAAGATATTAAGGAGGCAGCAAAACCAAACAAAATAGCTTTGGTCTATATACAGAACTTATTCTGGTGAACCCATGTAAATATTAGTTGTATTTTATTGCAAAGTACATAATAAAACCAGGTTCCAAACATATGACCATGTACCATCGCTAATGTATTGTCTATTTCTTCACATTGTATTGAGGGCTAAGGATAAAGAGACGAAGTTTATAATACGGTAAGCATAGTATGACATCATTCATATCACAAAACAACTGAGAACAGACAAACAGGCAATTGTAACGTTGTGTGGGCAAGTCCAGCACGGAACTAGATTACGGGTCAAGATCAAAGGAACATCACTCCTCTCTTTTAAACCTTGTAAGGTGCAATGATACGCTAAGACAATTGTGTATAAAATTGAAAAGAGTAATAGACATTGGCTGCAAACCATGCAGTTCAAGGCACAAGTCAGAGTAAGTAGTAGTTAAAAGGCATGAGGATTAAGGACTTACAACAGCGGCTTTGACTGGTGTAGTCATGCCCTTCTTCTTGCTGGTGTGACAGTCCTTGAAGATTTCCACAGCATTTGGTTCAGGTACTTTTTGGTCCTTGCGGGCTTTCCTCTGCATTTCGAACAAGTCAATATAGATCTGATAATATGGTACAGCGAAAAGAGTGAAACATCAGCTAATTACAAGAGCCTCGCAGTGTGCAATATAGCTACGAGATCCTATCGTCTGTTGGAATTTCACTTTCGTACGGTTGGCCTTGTTCTTTGAACAGTTCACCTAAAAGAAGCTAGATTTGTGTGGCACATGCGTAAATAGGACTTCAACATGTGATCTGATCACATATATATAATGTACCTGATACTTCGAATCAGACCAGTGTTTAACAAGGCCCCTCCACTCTTCATCCGAGATATTTTCCACTGGAGATGTTTGGGAAAGTTCACTGTTAGCCTTGCCTTCAAAGTGAGTTTTCCTCAAGTTATACCGATATTGTCGCAGAGCAGACTTGAAAACATGGGTGCAAGCTTGTCTGGTTGCATCATCTTGGCTATCCAACTTGAACGTCATCTGTTGAAAATTATGGGAGTCTCATTATCAGCAACCTAGAAAGTATGGGACAGAGCAAGACGATATTACTAGTTTCCATACATAACCATACTTACAGATAAATGGTCGAGGAAGGTGTTGAACTGGGTTTCGTCTTTGTCATTCCTGTACTGAATCCATGTTGGGAGGATACGTACATGACACTTAACGGCAACCGCTGCCTCTGATACTAACTTGGCTGACTCTGTAGCATCACGTGGCCTTTTTAAACCTGCCTCAAAACGGATCTCCATTCTTCCTCCTCTAGATTTAGTTAACCTATCGAGCATTATCCCTGATGTTTGTTTCCTCTTGCGCCTAGGTGCTAGTCCAACAACGAACATAGGAAGTGTTAGTGTACATCAAACTATGAGACTACATATAAAGAAGCATGCAACTGTAACTTGACTCCAGCAACTACCTTCTTGCTGTTGAAGCTCACAAGGTTCATCTGATATTGCCAACTCGTCTTGTGTCAAGAGTGCTTGGGAAGTAGTGTCAGGTGGCAAGGGAGCTTGGGAACGTGCTGCTAGCTCAGTTGACGCACGAGTAAGTCGTGCAGCTGGTAGTACTGTGGTAGGTGTTGCAAGAACTAGGGCTGACTCTACTTGTTTGGTGGCAGCTATTTGTTTCTGTTTGGATTTTTTTGCAACTTGTGTAGCATGGGATGCCATGTTTGTAGAATTTTTCGCTGGACTTTGACCTTCTATTGCACCATCAGTGAAAGCAGAATCTGAAGGATTCATCCGCTTCTCATTCCCTGCCATTCTGTGTTTCTTCCTCTTTCTCTGTGCCATGTTAAGTCAAGCCGACAAGAAAAACGAATAACAATTTAGTTCTTCAAAACAAATTGATGCGTGATGCAGACGAACTGAACTTTGATGTTAGACAACCACATGATAGGAGGATGTAATATGTATGAAAAACAGGACGGAAGAGATAACCAGAACTATGATGTGTAAACTAAGAAGAAGACATTTCACCAAATTAGAAGCAATGCAATGGAAGGTAGACACCATATGAAAGATGCTACAAATATTGCTCTGCCAAGTTAACAGTGTCTCATCATAAATGGCATTTAAACAAATGTGAAGCAGCACAAGAAATAAATCATATGCAATATGCAAACAACATCGCACTACCATGTTAGAGGTCCCTCGTCATTAGTGCCATTGCATATTCACAGCTTATGATGTGTAAACTAAGGAGAAGGCATTTCAACAAATTAGAAGCAATGAAATCTAGACACCGTATGAAAGATGCAACTAATATCACTCTACCAAGTTAAAACGGTCTCGTCATAAGTGACATTTCAACAAATTAGTAGTACAAGCTAGAAAAGAATGTGACATGTAACCTATATCACACTCCAAAGTCAAACGTGTCTTATGATAAGTGATTGTTGCAGGTTACACAACAGTAGTAATTTGATGTAAGAACATGGTGTGATAGACAAATATTGTATGTTCTAGAAACAGGAACACGTGTCTTATTCAAGTATAATGTGTAAAGTAAGCAGATGGAATTCAACAAAATTAGAAGCAATACAAGCTAGACATCACACATAACATGCAACCACATATAACAGTGCCAAGTTAGAGGGAGCACCGGTGATGCTGCACTAGGGGAGACGTGCTCATCATAAACACAACTTTGTTGAGTGTCTATGCATGTGTTGTCTTGGAAATCATCTTGGGGGTGTGGAGGAGTAGAAACTGTAGAGGCCCTCCGTTCAGAAGGAGCACCTTTATCCGCTGCCTTGCTAACTTCCTTCCGCTTTATTGATTTCGAATTGTCAAGTAAAACCGACAAGAAAAAGCAATAAAATTCTCTCTTCAGAACTCATTCATGCATGATACTGACAATCACTACTTTGATGTAAGGCAAACACATGATACCAGGATGGAATATGTACGAAAAACAAGACGGCATGGCATGTTCACAACTGTTTGTGTAAACTAAGCAGAAACCATTCCAGCAAATAAGAAGCAATGCAAGCTAGACACCACATGAAAGATGCAACCAATATGACTCTGCCAAGTTAAAAGCGTCCCATCATAAATGGAATTTCAACAAATTAGAAGCAGTGCATGCTATAAATCATATGAAAGATGCAACTAATATCGCACTGCATATACTAAAGGTGTCTCGTCATGTTGATTGATGCGGGATACAAAAAAACAATAGTTTTATGTAAGGACATGCTTAATAGACAGATGTACTATGTACTAAATACAGGAAGGCATGTCACATTAACAGGTATAATGTATAAGCTAAGCAGACTAGCACATGCAGTTTAACCAGATTGGAAGAATTACAATCTAGACACCATATGCAACATGCAACCACATATCACGCTGCCAAGTTAGAGCAAGCACCTGCGATGCTAGTGTAGGGGAAATGATGTAATCAACTACAGAGCTACGTTCACTATCTTCATCTAGCATTTCTGTTTCTTGAGAATCATGTCGGGAGGCTGACGCTGCATTCTTTAAATGAGGAGTAGTCCCCTTGCCTGCCTGCCTCGTCATAAGTGATTGATGAGGGATACACAAGAACATTAGTTTGATGTAAGAACATGGTTAATACACAGATGTACTAGTATGTACCAAAAACAGAAAGGCATGTCATATTCAAAGGTATAATGTGTAAGCTAAGCAGATGCAATTTAACCAAATTGGAAGCAATACAAGCTAGACATCCGGTTGGAGTGGTGAGCATGATCATCTAGGACCTGAGAGCCTGGTGGGAGGCGGGCTGCTTCGCCACCATCGCAGCTTTTTAGTTGGCTTCCAGGTGATGCCTATCTTTGCTGGGCTTGTCACTGGCTCGGTCAGTGCCCTGACTAGCTATTTGTCTTCTGGTGCTCACGGGATGGTGGTTCATGTAAAAAAAATATCTTTCCTTATCTTACCGACTTCGGCCTTTCGAATACAAGCTAGACACCATATGGAACATGCAACCACATATGACACCGCGAAGTTAAAGCAAGCACCTGGGATGGTGGTTCATTGCGAGCGAGGTCATCAACTCCAGAGCCACTTTTACCGTCTCCATCTGCTGACACTGCACCCTTTATAGCGCTGTAACGTGTCTTGCCTAACCGCACACGAAGCTGGAGCGACTTCTCTCTTTTCTTTTTGGCTTCTCTCATGGCAGCAGAGTCTGAAATACCCTTGCATAAAAACACAATAGTGAGAGTAAGGGTGAAGTGTGTGCAGAACTTGTGCACTGTAAAAGTAGCAGATAGCAGGTGGCTGAAAAATAAATGACAGGAGACATATGATAGCTCTACAACATTGCATGGCAAACAAAATTAGATTCTACTTCGTATGATTTTGTAATATATGAGCACAGGAAATGCAGGTACTCCTCCAGCACACCACCACATGTGGTCATATCTAAGATAACAGTCGACTGAAAATAAATAGGTCAGTCGATTTTTTTAATGAACCGTCCGATCTATAAGGAACGGGCAGATGGCCTTCATCTACCTCCCGCCAGTCACTGTTGACGATCTTTCTCGAACCGCCAGCGACCACCGGCCCAGACCCCTGCCTCCGCCGCCCCGCCCTCCCATCGACCTCACACCACCGCCGTGCTTGGCAGCGCCCCCAGGCCATCCCTTTAATCCCGGCCGACCTCCAGATCGGGCGCCAGTAGCTCTAGGACGCACACGCCCCTAAGATAAACACCAAGGCGCTGCTTCCCCGGTGTAATAGGCGTACTAGCGCTTGTTATGCCGGGGAATGCTTCCGTTAATTGGGAATCAACTGGCCAGAAATTGAAATTCAGGGGGGCGACGGACCTCTAGCTAAGGTCAAATAGTATATGAGGAGAAACCTTGTGCATCGCGAGCTACTAGGAACATCTAGTATCAAGAAGAAGCGGTCAACTAGTGTCTTCTGTGGGATGAATACCGTGCAAGCAGAGACGTAAGATTTGCACGAATAAGGGAAGAGGAGTACCTTTTTCGGTTGCCGGTGTGGTCACCTCCACATGTCGCGCCGATCTTCTTCTTTTTATTGGGGAAACCGATGTTCTGGAGGGTGCAGGCTTGGACGAACCCATGGCCAAATTGTTGACTGTGTTGCCGTGGCCGTATGTCGGCGGAGGGGAAGCAGATCCGAGGCGGCGAAGGACGGCGTAGCAGGAACAGCTCTGGTGCGGTGGAGGGTGGCGAAGTTGGAGCGGCAGCGGTGAGGCGAAGGACGGCGTGGTTGAACTGGCTCGGGTACGGACGGCTCGGCCTCGGCTTCAACTACTAGCCGTGGAGGGCGTTGTGGTTGAGGTTGCGGTGGACGACGACGTCGGGGTATCGGCTCCGGCGTGATGGAGGAGGGCGCGGTTGATGGGTGGGATGGGGTGGCGGACGGAGGACGCCGGGGTTTCGCGGCTGGTGGAGAGGTAGTTTTGGCGCCCACGGAGTACGAATGGGGAATCGGATGGGTGGGGGGAACCATGTTTCGGTCTGGGACGCGCTTGTTTTTGGCTTTTTTGAACAGAAGATGGGACGCGCTTGTTTGAAATTTGGGGAAAGTACAAACTTTGCCCCCTCTTAAATTTCGGACCTACCGCGGGTCGGGGGTAGGATGGTAATCCCACGTGTCCCAAATAGTGGGCGGGAGCTATTTCGGCCGCGCGCATGTGTGCTTAGGCGGCCATTGTGTATGAATGTTTTTTGGATGCGGTTGCGTGGCGTCTAGATGAAGCTGCAAACCTACCCCGGTTTAGACCTTTGGACGTCAGGCCGGTAGGTTTCACGGGTCGGAGTTATTAGAAAAGTAATTTCCCTATACTACCAAACATTGGTCTCACGCGGTTTCAGGCGAGTAGAGGCTCTTTTGGCGCTTCGTTCGAAATTTTGAAACACAAGCATTCACGTTTAGAGTACTGTTGAACTACGAGGATTGACCTAAATAGACAACGTTATATTTGACCTTGTATGTTTGAAAACCTCACTAAATTATCCGCTTCTTTTTGAATTTTTGACACTTGAAAATCCTATAACTAGGATTATTTTGGAATGGATGAGCTAAATTTGAATCTATTTTGTACATGACTACATATGCTATTATGTACAAAATCAGAGCAAAGATTGGTGCCCCCATAATTTAGGTATGGTTTACAAATGCCATGATATCAAATTCAAATTATTGAATGGACTTCATGTTGAATTCAATTTTTTTAAACCACCTTAAGTTGTATTCAAATGTATGCTATTTCATAGGTAGCTATTTATAATGTCCATTGTGTAACTTTCGTATGTATAATGTGCTTTACACACACAACATGAACTATACTCACGTTTATATTCGATTGCTAAAGCGATGCATTGTCTGGAGTTCAAAATACTAACTATGTGGATCAATTGTGTCGAATAATAACATAGACATGCTCAAATTCGATAGAATCTAGATGTCTGATGGATCAATGACGGCTCCTTACGCGAATTGCAAATATCATGATCCCATCCTAATATTTGGATACAATTTATATCTTTAATCAATGTGTAGAGCAGTCTTTTACGTGTAGTTTCACTCTCCATCGGTGGTCTCTCACACATGCTCACACACTCTCTCCCGAGGTGTCTTTCTCGCACACATGCTCTAGATATAACCCTCCCTCCCTCTCGTAACCATTTACAACTGTTTTCACTAACCTTTATCACAAGCACTCTTCCTCTCGCAAACATACACACGCACAATCCTCATCGACCCTTTCTATATACATGGACCTGCCTACATGTCTCATGTACGCACATTATCTTTACGCCTGTGTCTCACGCATTGTCTCACACCTCTCTTCCTAATCGACGAGTATGATTCTAGCAGAGCATTCTGTAGGATGCCCCTTAAAGTTAGGTTGGATGAATAGTAATATCAGAGATAAAGGGGTTACCTTAGTCCGAGAACCTAGGGTTACAAATCCTAGCCGGCTTTGTCAGTGGACATAGAGTCCTTCACAATTCTGCTATCATTGTCTTGTACAACTAGTCATCCATGGGTCTTCCAAAATGCGTCATGGGCCGACCAATGTGGCGCAGGTCGGAACCGAACGAACGGCCTCACCTCGACCCACCGGACCTCACGCGGTGACACACCCTCTGCCCCCACGTCTCATTATCTTCTCACACCCACACATACCAACACAAACACCACACACACAGAAAATTTCTCTTGGTGCCTCTATTCCCTCCCCCCTTGCATATACACACTCAAGGGAATGGAATCTCTTGTCGTGATGTCATATTCGTCTCTCTCTCTCTAGACCACTCTCATTTATCGTGCTATCTCTCCCACGCCCCCCCCCCTGTCGGCCCCTCTATCCATGCCTCTCTCGAATACGTAATACACACACATACCTCTCTAGGCCCCGCCAAATGCATCAACTACACATTCACACATGTTACATCACGTACCCCATTGATCTAAAAAGCCCTCTCTTCATGTTTATTTCGCATACAACATTCCTTTTGAATAAAGTGTGGCCAAAAAATTATTTTAGAATTTCTACATATATACAACATCACAAAGTTATATGGAGGAGTACGAATGCTAATTTGCATTGCATGGTGCCCACAATGATATTTATTCCGCACTGTGAATTTGTATATTTTTATACTATATACAAAGTTAGTCATAATAAGGAGAAACGAAGAGCATCTCTCTCTCCATTGCATACCCCCCATGTACGCCCCTTTTATGTTGCACACAAAACTATCTCCAGGTCCTCTAAAAGTAAGCCCCCGGAAAATTCACGCATGTTTCATCTTTCTCTCGCGATATATGCAATGACGATCATTGTATTTGAAGCGAAAGCACGATACATACATTGGACTTCAGAATCCACTCATTACGGTCACCATTTACGTTTAGTGGTTATTATACAGTCACGGGCTCACCTTACAACTCTGTATTTGCTCATGACATGACTAGTTGACCAGTTAAACGCTCCACGTGGCACCTCTAGTGTTGCATCACATTATCTCACTACCATCATGCCCACCTGTCGACTTGTATCTACTCTACATCTACACTCTTATAAAAATACATGAAATACACTCTTATAAAAAATAGAGTTGGTGATGATGGTGTGCCTGCCATCCTGCAATATAGGCCGTCCGATTTATATCTGACGGATAGGAAAGAAACTATGGCAATTTTGCAAAAAGGTACCCACACACCTCTCCATATTTGCAAATAAGGCCTTCCCTCGTTCATCCTTTTCTCTCACAAGATAAACAAGTCATACAAATGCATCTTGATGTTACGTACAACGCACGGGCATCTTGCTAGTAAGAATGAAAACAAACGACAAAAAAATATTTGGACGGTGGTTCGAAGTCATGACCGCGGGCACAGCGGACAAGGTGGCCTTGTATTGGTATGCTGAGCCGTCTGTTTTAACACACAGGAGATGGTGTGGTGATTACACACACACGCACGCATGCACACGAACTGCATCCACGCAACACTCACACAAACACATGCACCCACGCACGCACGCAACACTCACACGTACACACGCAGCCACGCACACACGCAACACTCACACGCACACACGCACGCATGCATGCACACACCAGTACACCACACGACCAACACACACTCTCACGCTCAAGTGCTCAACCTACACGTGCATGCGCACACATCAGGCCCTGACAGACACATACACAACCAGGTGATTCCCGCGCACGGGTTGGAGCCTTGTCGCGCCTGCGTAAATTTGTGTTTATCTGACCTTTTACCTATGCGAACTGACAAGTGGGACCCACAAGGAACGTGGTCAATTTAACTAGTCAACATGGCGCCACGCAGACTATTTGGCCGGTCAACAGAGTGCAATCCGATGCTGAACTGTGAGCAAGTGACCGTATAATCAACGCAAAACGTATATAGTGACCGTAATCAGCTTATTCTGAAGTTCGGTGACCGTATTACGCTTTTCTCTCTGTAGGCCCTCCAAAACTACATCTCTACACGTTCTCGCATGTTACATCTAACAACTATGCAATACAGCACTACTACTACACTCTAACACAATAAATATATGTGTTTTTAGTTTTACTAGATATCATATTGTTACTTATAATTATTCAGTTTGCATACATTAAAATTGCCTTTGAAATGTATGGCCAGTATCATCTACCGCGCGGGAAAAATCCCGCCCTTTCCTGTTTAATCGGGTTTGTATCGATGGATCGTGCGAAACAGCAAAACTATAGTACTATACAGTACTACAAGTGACAGTTCACTGGGTCGTCGTGTCGTCTACTCCTCCGTCGTAAGAGTGGAGCGCTCGCTTTCATAAATCTTCTAGTCCCTTTCGCCGACATGTGGGACATCAAGCTACCGGGTCCACGTGCCATACTGGAATACAGTGCAGAGCAGCCGGGGTGAAGCACCCCAGTCATGGCGCCGGCGTAGTAATGAGCAATGAGGCGTCAAATCACAAGCTGCACCTTTCCCGCAGTTAAGTTGGAGGGACGAAGCAACCATCATTTCACTCGTTGCTGAATCCGCTTCTCCCTCATCTTCTTCAACTTAACCACGTGTTGCTTCTGTCGTTGTTCTGCCTCATGTGGGACGCGGATCAGCTTGGTAAAGCACTGGCACGTGGGACCGCATGTTAGCAAACCGCCAGGACAACGTCCTCTGAAAATAAGAAGCCTAATCCTAGACTTACAAAGGGCTACGTAGCTGCTACGTATACTTTCCATCTAATCTATATATGCCCCCCTGATTTTCAGGTGGGGTGGGCCTAATCCTCTCCTTTAATCCAATCAAATAGTCCCACATCACATCAGTTCGTAACTTTACGTAAACCATTACGTGGATGTAGCATTGCTCAAATAAGAAACCACCCCTGCCATCCATGCGGCAAAATCACCTCCTTTTTTACTAATCTTGATTCTATAATTTTTTAGATCAATATAATTGAGATTTGTATAGATAACACACAGGAGCAAAACCAAGTGCTACGGTTAAGGGCATCCACAATGTGTAGCCAAATGTGAAAATAGCTTTTGGCATCGTGGGAACCATTGTGGACGGTGTTGCCAAAGCCAAAAAGATGGAACTGAAGCTCCCTGATTGATTGATTGAAGGAATAGAAAAATGCAACGTCTCTCCTCTTTCTCCCATGCTTGGACGCATGTAGTACAGTATAGAGCACAGAGTCTACTCCCCTGTCCCTTCTGTCACAAATCACAAAGCAGTGAGGCGTCAAATCACAAAAGCACGGACGAAGCAACCATCATTTCACTCTTCGCTGACTCCGCTTCTCCATCGTCTTCTTCGAGAAACCATCTCACCGCACTAGTACTCCTAGTAGTACTAGTAAAGGACTTCCTGGATGCAAATAAGGCGGTTGTCTCGGCTTGTAGGAGGCACTTGCGAACGACTTACCGTGGTCTCCCTCAATGGTGTTCTCCGTCGAACGCACTTCACCAAACCACCAAAAAAAAGATATCATCGACGTCACCGCAATGGGGAAGGAAGTCAAATATAGTTACTACCTCCATTTTCTTGTACACAAGGCCAGTATATCAAAATTACAATCTGCAAAGGGCCACTAACACTAATCGAGGCAAAATTGATGGGGTTAGCAACCAAGGACATTAATATCCCCTGCATGCATGCGGAAGTGAGAAGGTTGGTTTGCATGGCGCTGCATTAATCAAGCGATGAGGAGTGAGATGGTTAGCTCTTTGGTCTTTGGAGAAAAAAATACGCATTAATTGACACGTGAAACGAGGATTTGTATCGATTAAATCACGCGAAGGAAAACCCCGCCTTTCTTTTTTAACACTAGTACTCCTAGTACGTACGTACCTATTCTGTTTGGGTCTAGGCCTTGCATTGCCAAACTTCGCCACACATTTTTGCCAAGCTTGCCTAAAGTTTTCAAAATGAGAAGGAGGTACACTTGCGCACGGCTGTCGCGGTCGCACCGCACCCTCACACGGTCGCTCCTGCATGCCGCGGTCGCACCGCACCCTCACACAGTCGCTCCTGCACGCCGCAAATCCAACCAAGGGAACGCACCCTCACTGACACGTGCTGTCGCATGTGAACAAACCAAACTCAGCCATCCTATCGCTGACACATAATTTTCGTTCATAGAGTATGTTTATCCAACCGCATGTTGTGGAGTATCCGTACGGCCCGTGCGGTGGTCTGTTGGGGAAGAAGAAGAGGTGAGGAAGAAGGAAAGAAGGGTGAGGAGATGTAGGATATTCATCCAACCGCCTAAAATGGTAGGCTGACCCAAGTCAGGCGACTTGCATAACAAATATATGTTTTTACACAGCAAAAGATCCATAAAAACAACAACATAAATAAAAACTATCACTGCTCGCGGAAAGAGATGGCCTCGTCATCTTTGGCTGCCGGCGCGAACCAGCCGTCGCCGTCGACGTGTGTCTCCGCACCGTGGTTGTCCTCGGCCTCCAGCTACTCGTTCAAGCGGAGCGTGCGGGCGCTCTGCACGGACGAGAGCACAGCCCGGTTCAAGTCGAGGACGTCCGGTTCCGCCTGCAGGAGGGCCTCGATGGCAGCGGCATCCGCGCGCTCCGCGTCGAGTCGAGCCTCCGCCGCCCGGTTCAAGTCCAGGACGTCCGGTTCCGCGTGCAGGAGGGCGTCGATGAGAGCGGCATCCGTGCGCTCTGCGTCGAGTCGAGCCTCTGCCGCCCGGTTCAAGTCCAGGACGTCCGGTTCCGCCTGCAGGAGGGCCTCGATGGCAGCGGCATCCGCGCGCTCCGCCTCAAGTTGAGCCTCCGCCGCCCGGTTCACATCCACGACATCTGGTTCCGCCTGCAGGAGAGCCTCGATGGCAGCGGCATGCGCGCGCTCCACGTCGAGTTGAGCCTCTGCCTCCCGGTCCTCCTTTAGTATCGCCATGTTGAACCGCTGGTCCGCCTGCACCATGGGGGACTCGGATGCCGGCACGAAGTCGACGTCCATCGTCTCATACCCATCGGGGGCCTTCTGCGCCGCGACCTCCGCCATGAACATTGGATCGGCTTCCTCCTCCTCGTAGCTTGGCTCCAGAGAACTCGGGGATTGGCCCGCCGCAAAGCGAGCTTGGGAACGGAGGTCTGTGGCGCCGACCGCCGCCGCGATTTCTGCGCGGCGCTCCGGCGTCAGCATCTTGTAGTAAGTGATCTTGCGGCGCACCATGGCTTTCCGGCGAACTAGGGGACGCTTGATGCGGGCTAGGGGATCAAAAGGTGGGGGAATGGGCTGGAGATTTGGTGTGGTTTTAGGGCAGTGGCTGGCGTAGGCTGAGCAGCGAAGGTTCTGGTGTGAATAGTGGTTCCGGTGACGACCGGTCAATCGGTTTTGACTGTACATCGCTCTTGTCACGTTCGCGTTGCAGCCCGGCACGCTGGACCCTCCACGTCACTCACCGAATGGAACACGCTTTGTCTTGCGTTTTCGCTCGCTTGTGGGACCGTAGTTGAGAGCAAACCGACGTCCCTCCCCCTCCCCCGCCCGCGTCATTTATTATACCACCACTCCCTCCGTTTTATGCGGAGTAAATAAAAATAGAGGGAGTATACTACGGATGAGGATCCCCTGACGTGGCCGAACCCATTGAGTAACTGACATGCGGGGCCTAGCAAGCATGGGGTCCGCCAGTAAGTGATCGAAAGGGAGGGTAAGGCAGGGATACCTACGTCAGAGGATCCACTTCCACTATACTACTTTGACCAAATGTTAGAGTAATAATATATGACATGCAACTTACACAAATGTTAGAGTAATAATATATGACATGCAACTTACACAAAGCATACAGGGTCTAATGCGTTTTTCGAGGCTAACTTTGACCAAATGTTAGTGTAATAATATATGACATGCAACTTACACAAAGCATACGGTCAAATTCGTATGTGAAAGGAGTTTCCAATGATATAATTTTCACATTATACATCTCATGTACTATTAATATTGTCAATAGTCAAATTGGAAACCATCTCGAGTACAAATCTAGGAGTACGTACGAATCTAACAATATTTATTGGGCGTTGTTGAATGTTGGTACCTTTTTGATCAAAGTAGAGATACTTTGACTACACATAAAACTTATATGTAAACTAGAAAGGATAGGGGGAGTATATTGTACGTTCAAAAACGAAACGAACATTGAATACCCTTTATATATGATTTGCGGATGCTATGATCACCGGTTCAAAATTTTGAATCTGCCTTAGGTATCACGTGCCCCCACTCGTTCCCTCTCGATTTCATCTTGGGGTCCGGAGATCTATTGAAAGAGGACTAGGGTGGGTACATGCGAATGATACTCGGCGGAATGTTCAAATGAGGAATGCGGGAGGATGGACTCGACTGGAGGGCGACATGATCGATGGAGAAGAGGGTTGGAGAGGAATGATAAATAAGCAAACGCCACATGATTATACTTGAACGGCTCAAATAAATAATAAGTTGTCTCGCTTGGCCTACATAGTGAAAGGCCTAATGCGCAACGCGGAGCACTGACGCTCGAATATGGCTGGGAAAACAGGGAAACCGACATGTGGGGCACACCCGTCGGGACGACGTAGCGCGGACTAGTCCAATGGAGGAGCTGGCCCACGACCTCCTCGCCACCGACAACCGTTCATGTGGGTCGTTGGGGCCAACAACGGGGCACAGCTCCAGCACCGCCTCTGGACACGGCGACCGCGGTGAGCGACACGCTCATATCGTCGCTAGACACGGTCGGTTTCAGTGTGCCGAGGGTGGCGTTAGTGATGTGGCACGACCAACGGTATGTTTGGTTTGTGCCCAAGGTTGCCCCATCAAAGCATTGGGTAGCCAAAATTTTGGTTGAGGTATTGGTTGCCCATGATTTGGCCAACATTGGCAAGAAAAATGAACTAGAGTTGGCTAGAGTTCGTTGGCATGCCAAAGAAATGGCAACCATCCAAACAAAGACCAATCTTTGGGTCATGACCAAAATTTTGGTTGAGGTATTGGTTGCCCATGATTTGGCCGACATTGGCAAGAAAAATGAACTAGAGTTGGCTAGAGTTCATTGGCATGCCAAAAAAATGGCAACCATCCAAACAAAGACCAATCTTTGGGTCATGACCAAAATTTTGGTAAGGTGCACTTTAGCCACAATCAAAACACACCCCAACACCGGGCTCGTCGAGGATGCACGGGGTGCCGCGACGCGTCCGCGGAGTGGTGTAGCGCGACCAACTGCATCCTCTGGACCTGAGACCATGCCGGGTCGTCTTGCTTTTTCAATGACATGCGGGGATCGCATGTGAGCAAAGGGCATCTCCAACGTTGCCACGACCGCAGCTGACTACCCTGACACACCAAAACCCTCGTCCCTCGCGCCGTCGCGCGGTGCGTTCCCAGCCGGCGCCAGCTGCCCGCATTCATGCCGTCCGTTCGTATGTCGTCGTTAAGAGGCTCGGTGCCCGAGGAACCAACTCCGGTGACTTAATGACGCACCCGGACGCTTGGCCTCACCGGAATGCGCTACTTAAAGCGGCAACGCCCAGCTAACCTCCACACCATAGCGCATCATCCTCCTACCTGGCACCACATCCGCCATGACCGCAAGTGCGAACGCTCTGCGGGAGAGCTTGTCTTCGGGGATGAAGCTCGAGGTCGCCGCCCTCGCTCAAGTCGCCTCTCGCGACGCAATAGCGGCGTAGCCGGACGCGGACGCGACCGCACAAGCGGTGGCCACGCTGGCGGCCGACGACGGGAGCACCGTCAGCCACGCGTCCTACTTGCCGCCGTCCAACATCCGGCACCGCCGAGGTCGGGGACTCCTCCGAGGATGAGTAGGGCATGGGAGGCGGCAGGGCATGGTGTGCCAACTGGCCGGTCTGTATCCCGTGTTCTACTCTTCCTCGCCGGAGACCGCACCTTCACTTCACGGGTCTTGAACCCCGCCCCCGTACAAAGAGATCGCAGATGGAGGACGTCGGTCGCCGCCGTAGAATAGGTTTAGGGTCGGGTTTCTTTTATTTTTCTGTCCTATAAAAGTTCGAAATGTACTGAAAATCTGCCGTGTTTGCATTAATCTCAGCCGGTGTATATGAACTTTCACAATAATATACATATTGTAGGAGTACTAGCAAGATGCCCGTGCGTTGCATGGAAGATCAAGATCTTGTGGGAGAAAAGGATGAACGAGGGAAAGCCGAATCTGCAAATGTGGAGAGGAGTGCGGGTAAATTGTCATAGTTTCCTTCCTATCCGTTAGATATAGATCGGACGGCCTATATTGCAGGATGACAGGCACACCATCATCACCAACTCTGCTTTTTATTGAACCGACAAATCTAACATGCGAAGTAAAATAAACACATAGGGTCTATACATACACAAATTATCTTAGGCACTCCAATAGTACGTCCACTACACATTCACGCATTTCACATCTTTCTACATCTACGGGAACCTACGAAAGGGTTAACGTAAATTGCCTCTCTCTCACCTCCCCTGATTTTCATGGTGGTGGGCCCCTCCCTCCCCCCAATCTACAATCAACAGCTCACACGTTTCACATTACGTTAATTACGTAACTGGGATTACGTACGTGTAGCATTACTCATCCTAAAAAACCCAACTAAGCCAACCTCCCAGCATATCGCGCGGGAAAAGACCCGGTCGCGCCGTTTTAGTCGGGATTACCGGATTACTAGTAGTAGTATCGATGGATCACGCGAAGCAACAAATTTTTTTTTGAGGGGGCGAAGCACCTAGTTTAAAAGGAAAAAAGGCGGTACACACACAGCACTCCTGTCGCGGTCGCATTGCACCCCACACACGTTCGGTCCTGTACATGGCTCACGCAAACGGAACGCGCTCCGGCTTGCCTCTTCACTGACACGTGGGACTGCACTTGGAGAAACCGACCATGCGCCAAACTCCCCCCGTCCACCGTGCGAAAATCCTTCCCCCCCCCACACCCAAAAATTCCCCCCAAATCCGATTCAACCGCCCTTCGGCCAACTAGCCAATAATATTCCCCAAACCCCCCTCCCCCCTGTCCCCCTCCACTCCATTCGCTCCGCCAAAGCCGCCCTCCCCGCCGTGCCGATATGTCGGCGCCGCGGTTCGGCGATCCTCTCGCTCCCACAGTACGCTCTCGTAGACTGCCGTCCTCTAGCCGCGCCGCCACCTCTGGCTACGTTCTTGTGGAGGCGCACGGCGGTCAGCGCCGCCACCGCTGGCGACGTTCGTGTGGAGACGCACGGCGGTCAGCTTCTCCCACGGTACGCGCATTCTAGAGTGAGGCCCCGTTCATGTCGGTGTAGCGCCGAATGTTAGCTGATAGACGTTGTTAATCTCACTGTTTGCCGAAGTAGTTTACTGTCAATATGCTCTGCTTAAGAAGCTTCCTTGCCCTGTTCTGCACTCAATCTGCTTAGCTGAGATGGCATGCCAAGGCCGATTAGTTGCTAAAATATCCTGCCATATATTTATTGTGACGTAGGTTGCCATGGTCTAGTAGCCAGTCTGTTAGGTGAAATAGCTCTACACCGTTTTATACTCGATCTTTGTTGCTGCGATGGCCTTCGATAGTTTGATGGCTGTGTGCTCGGCCTCATTGACTGCTGAAACAGCCTGCCATAATTTGCCACTCAAATTTGTTTGCTGAATTAGCTTTACATATATTTCGTTACTTAGATCTGCTCGTCCAAATATCTTGCCATAGCTTTAGACATCGACCTAGGTATTTTTTTTGGACTTCATAAAGCAGCATATACGTTTTTCCTGTAATATCTAGTAGAAGAACTAATTTCTATGTCTAACAGATGGACATGACTTGGATAACTTCTGCTCGAAGATTCTCCGCTGCATATGTCGAGGGGGTTGAAAACTTCATGAACTTTATCAGAGCTGAGTACGGTGGTCCAAAATCAGATGTGTCTGCCCGTGTAGCAGTTCTATGAATTCAGTTACAAGACCCCAGTCAACTGTGCAAAATCATCTACACTTGTATGGATGTCGGTCACATATACTAGGTGGGTTCATCATGGTGAAGCTGTGAACGTCAATGTTATTGACTACGTGGAAGCAGCAGATCACCATCTTGATCTTCCTGATGCTCAGGTGGAAGAGGAGGAGGAGGTGGTGGTGGCGGAGCCAGTGAGTTTGACCAACATTGAAACAATGCTACGAAATGCTCGTGCATTCCGTGAACTTTCACCTGCAGAAGAAAAACGGTGGGCCCGCATGTTGGAACAATGCAACGTTGCTGTCACCCCAGGAAATAAGCTGTCAGTATTCTCAGCTATGGTCACCTTTCTTTAGGTGAAGACATCTGAGCAGATGACCAACAAATCATTCGATGCGATGTTGGCTGCTTTCCGCGAATCTTTCCCAGATGCGTCTGAGCTGCCACACACCTACAGTAAAATGAAGAATTTCCTTCGTGCAGTTGGAATTGGATATGATATGATCCATGTTTGTAAGAATAATTGTGTTCTGTTCCGGAAGGATTATGCCAACTTAAGTGAATGCCCGAAATGCAAATCATCAAGATGGAAAGATGGCGATGCTGTGAAGAGGATTCCTCATAATGTTCTGAGACATTTTCCAATTATACCAAGATTGCAGAGGTTGTTTCATGATGCTGAAACAAGAGAGGATGTACTGTGGCATTCTAGGAACCAGGAGTACAGAGATCAGAATGTATTGAGCCATCCATCTCATGGTAGTGAGTGGAAAAGCTTCAATGATAAACACAAAGAGTTTGCTGCTGACCCGAGACACATTAGACTTGGCTTAGCTTCAGATGGATTTAACCCATTTGGCCACCAGAGCGCCACATATAGCATGTGGCCAGTGCTTGTTATCCCTTACAACATGCCTCCAAATGTCTGCACCAAAGAATCAAACTACATGATGGCCTTGCTCATCCCAGGTCCAAAAAGTCCTAGAAAGGATTTTGATTTGTTCATGGAGCCTCTTGTGGAGGAACCTAAACCGCTATGGAAGGGTGTTCTCACTCGAGACCTATATAGCAGCCCACCAGCTGATTTGTTTCTACGTTCTGTTAGAATTTGGTGCATCCGTGATTATCCGGCTTTGGGCACTATGTCAGGGCGAACGACACATGGTTACAATGCATGTGTTCGCTGTGACAGGAATACGCTGTCATACGCAATACTTAGCAAGATCTGTTACATTGGACACTGCCGTTTCCTTGCCAAGGACAAGCCGCATCCAAGAAAATACCGAAGACATGTGTTCAATGCAAAGCTGAAAACCGTGATGCGCCAAAGAGGCTCACCGCCGATGAGTTGCAAGTGGAATTAGAGAAGGTCAGGCATATTACACCAGGAAACCATCCTGGTAATGGTAGCGGGAAAAGGAAGCGTGGCAGGGTAGAAGAGAGATTATTGTTTACCCGCAGGTCCACTTTGTGGGACTTGGAGTGTTGGAAAGATTTGGATCTGCGGCATAATCTTGATGTGATACACATCGAGAAAAATATATGTGACAGCATTATCGGCACACTTCTTAATATTGAAGGCAAGACGAAAGATACCTTAAAATCTAGGATTGATTTGACACACCTGGGTATCAGAAAGGATTTGCAGGTGCAAGATGAAGGTAAACCACGGGATATGGCACCAGCTGTGTACGTCTTGGACAAGGTAAAAGAAAAGAATTCTGCGAGGTCCTGTCACGTGTGAGATTCCCACATGGATTTGCTTCCAACCCTGAAAGGAGAGTCAGTGGAGATGGAAACAAGGTACAAGGTCGAAAACTCATGACTGCCACGTACTACTTCAAAGGGTTTTGCCTCTTATCCTTAGAGGACTAGGCCGCCCTGACTTATACAGAGCAGTTGCAGAGTTGGGACAATTCTTCAGGGAACTCTGCAGTAGGAATGTCAGGATAGATGCTTTGGAGCGTCTTAGAGACAAGATACCAACTATCCTATGCGACCTTGAGAAGATATATCCTCCAACCTTCTTTGATGTGATGGTGCATTTGGCTGTTCATCTACCTGATGAGGCACTACTTAGAGGTCCAGTACAGTATGGCTGGATGTACCCTATTGAAAGGCGGCTAGGCACTTTCAAGGGCTATGTTAGGAACAGAGCTAGACCCGAGGGTTCCATTGCAGAGGCCTACATTGCTATAGAAGTGTTGACATTCTGCTCAAAATACATTGAAACAGCTGATCAGCTTAGCAAAGAGGTGGGTGAAGACAATCCCGGGCTCAATGTTTTCGATTATTCTGTTCGAGTTACAGGGAAGAGTCGACAAGAGGACAAACCTAAAGATTTGGACAAAATTGGTTGGTATGTGTTGAATAACTGTCCTGAGATACTACCTTATATCAAGTAAGTGCAGTACTGCAGCTTATACATCGTAATCTACTAACTTGCAGCACATTCTTATATATTTAGATGTTTGACGCGATCACTATGTTGTGCAGCATCTACAAAGAGGAGTTACTGCCGCAAAATCCAAGAAACATTGACAAACTGGTTATGGCAGGATTTGCGAAATGGTTCAAGAACCATGTAAGCTTTTGAAGTGCACTCTCAGTTTTTTAAATATATTGAGTACATAAGATGATCAGCTTGTCTATTTTCTAACCATAGGTTAAGAAGATGCGGGAGGATGGGCAGGCAGTTGATGATGCCCTTTACTCACTAGCAATGGGTCCTGGTACTCGGGTAAGACATTATGAATCTTGCGTTGTTGGAGATGTGCGCTACAACACCCTTGCACGAGACGAAGGCAGGAAGACACAAAACAGTGCCATCATGAGCACGGATCCGTATGACAAAGAGACAACTGAAATGTATGCTAACATAACAGACATTGTTCAGTTGCAGTATATCTCCAGTTTCAAGGATCATTGGTGTGTGGTTCTGTTGTGCTGTCATTGGTATAACCTGTTTTCCAGGATCGCAAAACCCAGAGCTGATGATTATTTCAAATCCATCAATGTCAAGGCGGCGTACCAGACCAATGAGCCTTTTATTTTGGCAAATCAAGCAACGCAGATATTTTTCTTGGAAGACACATTTGCACGTAGCGATGACTGGAGAGTATTGCAAAGGTTTGAGCAGAGGAATTCGTTTAATAAAGTTGCACAACAAGATGATGCTTACACTGCTCCTGATGTACAAGATAACACAGATGTTCCTAATATCTTTGAGAACTATCACGTCAATGACGCCGGCGGAAAGATTGCCTATCGTGCTGTGGACATACAAGAGTTGATCAAGAAGAAGCCAACGTTCGAGGACGTTGAGGACGAAGAAGAAGATGACACCGTGGGGAATTACGATTCAGACTGATACACATGGCGAAGATGTTGACGCTGCTGCTGCGGATGATGATTACATTGCTTTTGTCGTATTTGCCTGTCAGAAGACGTTTTTTTATCTACTATGTGAAATTGTGTTTGCTATGACAACTGAAACCTGATGAACATGTTGTTTAGTATTTTGCTGTGAGAACATCACTTGTTATGTATGCTGATTTGTGTTTGGTGATTGTATGACAACTAAAACATGATGACATTGTTGTTTAGTTGTACTCATATTTGGCTGTGAAACTTGAATTTGATGACAAAGTTTGCTGTTGGACTGCAATTTGCTCGACGTCTTCAAATGAGAACAAAGCTAACCCGACAGGGCCTCTGCTATTTATTTATTTATATGAGCAAAAGGGGATACCCCCTGATTTCCGTTAATAGAAATCATTAGATGTTCACAACACTACGCCCAGCCTGCTACACAGGTTTCATTCATTACTAGTTTCAGCAAAGTGCTCATGTCGTAGCCACTGAATACATCACGAGTGCTACATACACTGCAAATAAAGAGACAATCATCCTACAGAGCACATCGATTTTGCCCATTATCTTCACAAGCTCTTTCATCTCCTCATTGTTGTCAAGGCCGTTCAGCAGCTGTTGCTTGGCCATGATCAGAGGAACTGCATCTTTAACCTTCTGCTCTGCATCTTCCTCTTCTGCCGTTCCTTCGGTTACTTGTCCAACACCCCAACCTGCTGGTATTGGGATTCCTCGGCTAACCAAATAATCAGCGTAGTTGCATTCCCCCACATCAGCAACTTCCTAGAAATACAAATCACACGAATCTTCCCTTTTCTGCACGAATCAAATTGGAAGATCATCAACCAAACTATTAAAAAAATCAGCAACTGAAAGCAGCAGAACAACACTTAAACATATTATTACCCCATGATTCGGGCATTTGTAGAAGACTCGGCCAGGGTTGCGGAGTGTGGTTGAGACGCGACGGATGACTCTGCGTGATTTGCAGCAGCGGCAGCACACCAACGGCAGCGGGTTGCGATGAGCAATCGGCTGCGGTGCGCGTGCCGGCGGGGGTGTGATGAGACCCACAGGCAATGGTACGGGTGGCGACTTGGCGCATATCTGGTTGTTGCCTGCTGAAGAGCAGGTGGACGAGCAGCCAGCGGACATGGTTGCTGCGGCCAGAGCTTCTGATGCTAGGCAGAGTAAGTAGAGAAGAGGAGAAGCGAACGTTGGATATGTCAGTTTCATTACTTGCAGAGTAGCATAGCACCATATATAGTCATAGTCTAGGTTTGGATTCGAACCAGCTACAGGAGGGACCTCCTTGTTTTGCGTAAAAAATTATTTCTCCACCTGACAGCTGGGACCCACCGGCTGTATCTTCGCACGGAAGGAAGTGCCACCTTGTTTTGCGAAAAAAATTATTCATCCCGTTGACAGCTGGGACCCGTCAGATTTGGTGACTGACTTGTGGGCCTACTAAGCAGACGTGTACGCACGGCTTTGTCAACTTAATCAACAAATGATTCTATTAGCTGGACCGTTGGATGTTAATCCAACAGCCGTGCTCCTTCTTCAACCTTTGTTCTTGCTCCTGTCTCCCGTGGGCGGCACCGCGGCTGTGCTGCCGCGCACCCGAACCAGTGAAGTTTCCCACTGCTCTCCATCTGCGACTCCACTGCCCCGTCTTCCCCATCTCCGGGTCGTTCAAGTCTAGGTGCGCTCGGCACGGTTTGGTCAACGTGGTCAACAACCGAGAGTCATCGGAAGATGACTGTACGTGAGAGGCTGACAATGGGACGCACCACGCCCATGGACGCATGCATGCAACGGAACGCGACGAGGTCAACGTGGTCAAGGAACGACTTCCATCGGAAGTATACTGTACGTGGAGAGTCTCAACTGGGTCCACGGCCGCAGCAAGTAAGTGCCTCCTTATTACGCGGAAAATAATGATTCCTCCAACTGACAGCAGGGACCCACTGGACAGGCCACCGTATTTTGCGAAAAAAAACATTTGCCCCCTGACTGCTGGGACCCACCTGACGGGCCACCGCATTTCACGAAAAAAACGTTCCCCCGCCGTCAGCTCGGACCCACCGGAAGTGCCTCCTTATTACGCACAAAAAATGAATACTCCCCCGGCTAGCTGGGACCCACCTTGGTGGGAGGCTGACTTGTGGGCCTACTAAGTTGACGGGGACGAAGGGCTTTGTCAACTTAGTCAATATGAACGACTCTAGCTCCAGTGACCTTACGATGTCCATCCAACGGCCGTAGTGCTTCTTCAACCTCTGGTCTTCTTGCTCCAGCCGCCCAAAGCAGCGCCGGTCGTGCCGCATGCTCCTGCCTCCCGTGGCCCGCTGTGCTGCCGTGGAGGACTCACCGCCCCCTACTATTCCCAGGGCTGGCCAGGCCCTGCGGCGACGGCAGCCTCACACCGCAGCCGAACCAGTGAACCCTCGTACTCCTCTCCGCGCGGGCTTCCATTGCCGCGCCTTCCCCGGCTCCGCGTCGTCCCCTTCCTAGGCCTCACCGTCGTCCACCGCCGTGGTGCTCTCCGCGCGGCGTGGTCAACATGGTCAAGGAACGACTTCCATCGGAAGAGTACTGTACGTGGAGAGGCTGACAGCTGGGTCCACGGCCACAGCCCAATTTTTTTGTGATTTGCCAAGTAAGTCACTTTGTCAGGCCTGTTGGGCTGCAAATCTTTTAAGACGAGGAGAGCTTTCATTCGGCTGGCCGAGAAAATGGCCCATCAGTAATGAGAAATGGGTTGTACATTTTTAAAACACATCAAACCGGCAATTAGCTTCAAATATCTTTTTTTTCATTTTGAGATTTTAAATTACATTAATTTTTATGCGTGGAGAATTTGTTGGATTTTATATTGATATACATTTATTTTTAAAATCAGTTTGAATGTGAGTCGAAATTTCGGGATTAAAAACAGTTCGGACCGCACCGAAATATGCAAAATTTCGTATAATTTTTTAACCGTGGCCACAATATGGGCTGTAATGCTAACAAAAAGAATATGGGCTCCAAAAAAACCTTAATAATTAGCAAATGGGCTGTAAATTATTAGAAATAATGGCAGATGGGATGTATGCTGTTTTCCACAGATTTGAGGCTTTCCTAAAAAAAGGTTGATGCACAAGCAGTGACTGTTGGATGGCCATCCAACGGCCGTCGTGCTTCTTCAATCTCTGCTCTTCCTGCTCCAGCCGCTCAACAAGCGCCGGCGGGACTGCCTGCTCCCTCCTCCCCGCGGCCGGCTCTGCTGCCGCGCAGGCCTCACCACCCCACCGTACTCCCATCGCTGGCCTAGCCATCCCTCTACTCACCTACACCTGCTGTTATTCTCCGGCGACGGCACACGAACCAGTAAACCCTCGTACAGTCGTACTCCCCTCCGCATGGGAAACAACTGCCGAGTCTTCCTTGCCTCCGTGTCATTCCCTTCCTAGGCCTCGCCGTCGTCCACCGCCCTGGTGCTCTCGGTGCGGCCTGGTCAACGTGGTCAACGACCGACATGCATCTGAAGTGGACTGTACGTGGAGAGGCCGACAGCTGGGTCCACGGCCGCACGCAAGGAAATGCCTCCTTATTACGCGCAAAATAATGATTCCTCCACCTGACATCAGGGACCCACCGAAAGGGCCTCTGTATTTCGCGAAAAAAATGTTACTGCCGCTGACAGCTCGGACCCACCAGCTATATCTTCGCACGCAAGGAAGTGCCTCCTTATTACGCACAAAAAAAATGAATACTCCCCCTGTTAGCTGGGACCCAGTATAGTGGCAGGCTGACTTGTGGGCCTACTAAGTTGACGGGGACGGAGGGCTTTGTCAACTTAGTCAATATGCATGATTCTAGCTCCAGTGACCGTACGATGTCCATCCAACGGCTGTAGTGCTTCTTCAACCTCTGGTCTTCTTGCTCCAGCCGCCTAAACCAGCGCCGGTCGTGCCTCGTGCTCCTGCCTCCCATGGCCGGCTGCAATGCGGCGGAGGCCTCACCGCCCCCTACTACTCCCACCGCTGGCCAGGCCATCCCTCTACTCACCCACACCCCCTGTTATTCTGCGGCGACGGCAGCCTCACACCGCAGCGAACCAGTGAACCCTCGTACTCCTCTACGCGTGGGCATCCACTGCCGTGTCTTCCCTGGCTCCGCGTCGTCCCCTTCCTAGGCCTCGCCGTCGTCCACCGCCCTGGTGCTCTCGGCGCGGCGTGGTCAACGTGGTCAAGGAACGGCTTCCATCGGATGTGGTGTAACACCCACGATGCGGCTATATCTCCCACGTGTCGAGGCACGACTTAGAGGCATAACCGCATTGTGGTTTTGTCGCAAGAAGGGTCATCTTCACACAATCCTATGTAATGAACAAGAATGGGATAAAGAGTTGGCTTACAATCGCCACTTCACACAATTCATAACAAATTCATACATCATATAAGATACACACATAGACCGACTACGATCAAGGCCAAAAGAAAAGAAGACAACCCAACTGCTAGATCCTCGATCGTCCCAACTGGGCTCCACTACTGATCAACAGGAAAAGAAACAACACAACGAACAAGATCTTCATCGAGCTCCCACTTGAGTTCAGTTGCGTCACCTGCACTGGTATCATCGGCACCTGCAACTGTTTTGGAAGTATCTGTGAGTCACGAGGACTCAGCAATCTCACACCCGCGAGATCAAGACTATTTAAGCTTATAGGAAAGGATGGGGTAATGAGGTGGAGCTGCAGTAGGCACTAAGCATATATGGTGGCTAACATACGCAAATGAGAGCGAGAAGAGAAGCAACGCAACGGTCGAGAAGCTAGAAGTGATCAAGAAGTGATCCTGAACTCCTACTTACGTTCATGCATAACTCAAACCGTGTTCACTTCCCGGACTTCGCCGAGAAGAGACCATCACGGCTACACACACGGTTGATGTATTTTAATTGGGTCAAGTGACAAGTTCTCTACAACCGGACATTAACAAATTCCCATCTGCCTCATAACCGCGGGCACGACTTTCGAAAGATAATACCCTGCAGGGGTGTCCCAACTTAGCCCATCATAAGCTCTCACGGTCAACGAAGGATAAACCTTCTCCCGGAAAGACCCGATCAGTCTCGGAATCCCGGTTTACAAGACATTTTGACAATGGTAAAACAAGACCAGCAAGACCACCCGAATGTGCCGACAAATCCCGATAGGAGCTGCACATATCTCGTTCTCAGGGCACACCGGATGAGCAGTCCGTACAACTAAAACCAGACCTCAAGTTTCCCCGAGGTGGCGCTGCAAAGGGCTCTAGTTTGGACCAGCACTCAGAGGAGCACTGGCCCAGGGGGGTTAAAATAAAGATGACCCTTGAGTCCGCAGAACCCAAGGGAAAAAGGCTTAGGTAGGCAAATGGTAAAACCAAGGTTGGGCCTTGCTGGAGGAGTTTTATTCAAAGCGAACTGTCAAGGGGGTCCCATAAATCACCCAACCGCGTAAGGAACGCAAAAATCAAGGAACATAACACCGGTATGACGGAAACTATGGCGGCAAGAGTGGAACAAAACACCAGGCATAAGGCCGAGCCTTCCACCCTTTACCAAGTATATAGATGCATTAATTAAGGTAAGAGATATTGTGATATCCCAACAGAGTTCATAATAACCATGTTCCAACAAGGAACAAACTTAATCTTCACCTGGAACTAGCAACGCTATAAAAGGGGGCTGAGCAAAGCGGTAACATAGCCAAGCAACGGTTTGCTAGGAAGGGTGAAAAGGTTAGAGGCTGACATGGCAATAAGGGAGGCATGATATAGCAAGTGGTAGGTAGCGCGGCATAGCAATAGAGCGAACAACTAGAAAGCAAAGATAGAAGTGATTTCGAGGGTATGGTCATCTTGCCTGAAATCCCGCTAGGAAGAAGAACGAGTCCATGAAGAAGACAAGCGGACGTAGTTGAACGAATCCTCACAACTCCGGAACGAAACCGAAGCTAACGAGAGAAGCAAACCGGAAAGAAGCAAACAACCTGGTAAACAATCATCACATAAACATGGCATGATGCACAATCAAGTATGATGCATGTCCGGTTTAAAGAGGCATGGCATGGCAAAGTGCACAAACAAAACTACAACTTAAGTGGAGCTCAATATGCAACGAGTTGCATATTGACGAAACACCACATTCAAGTTATTTAGTTTGCTCTTGTTTATGTACCCAACAGTATTAAATGTTATTAAACATGGCAAGGGGTGAAGCATAAGTAAACTAACTATTTAAGCAAGTTAAAAGAGGCCGGAAACCATAAACAACAATTCCGGAAAATCCTCATATGCATATTTTGAATTTGCTTCTGTTCTGCCATAAACACAATTCTAATGTTGTTAAACAGCAAAATGAAGTGCACCATGTTAAACTAGGCATTTTTCTACCCCATTTACATATAAAGTTTATTTAAATCCGAGTTACGGTTAATTAGTTATGAAATAAATCATTTTAACATGGCATTTAAGCAAATTAAATAAACAGCAAGTTTAAACATTTTAAACATGGATGAGAGTGGCATATTATGAAACTAGATGAAAATCTAAGCATTTTACATGTTTAAAACATTTCAATCCGATGCACGGTTAATGATTTATTATATGCATGAAGACTAGGGACTTTACTGCAATTCTGTCAATTCCCGGGAAATTAGGAAATTCACAGAACAGGAAAAAAAACGTAGCAGGCCGAAACTGCTGGGCGCTGGGGCGCTCACCATGGGCTGAGGCCCAGGTCGGTGGTGGTGGCTGGGGCAGATCTGGAGCAGGCCAGATCTGGAGGGGAAGCAGGCTGGGCCTTGGAGCTGGCTGACGACACGGGGCCCACGTGGACGGTTGAAGCGGTCAACGGACGCATACGGGAGACGATGCAGCGGCTGCTGCTCGTTGCAGGGGAAGCGGAGGCGCGGTCGTCCTGCTTGAGCAAGTGCGAGGCAGGGGAGGTAGCCGGCGGCAGGGACGGCGCAAGACGGCTGGAATCGGGCGAGGCGGCTTGGACTTGGCGGATCCAGGTGGTGGAGGTCGTTCCCGGGGGCGGACTTGACGGATCGTCGGAGGAGAAGGCCCTTGGCAGCCATAGCGGAGCTTCCGCTGCTCCTGCACCTGACGAGAGAGAGAGAGAGACCGGGGCATGAGAGAGGTTAGGGCAGGGGGACGGGATGGAGAGTACAAGGAAGCAGGGGACGCAAAGCAACGGTGACCTGGAACTCCGGCGGCTGGCCACAGGTGATGTTGGCGACGGGAGGTTCGGAACGGCGTGGATCCGGGCAGCGAGGCGGCTGCAAGTTCCAACCATGGCATGGTGCTGCTGTACAGAGAACAAAACAGAGTTGAGAGGCACGGGAGGAAGAGAGCCGAGAGGAAAAAGGGAAGGGGAGGGGAAAGGAGCGGGGCAGCGGGGAGCTGCTGGTGGCACCAGGCGAGGGGTCCCAGTCCGGTAACTTGTCGGACGGTGATGAGGTGTTGCGCGAGGGGAGGAGCGCATGGCCTCGGGCGCCTGGCTGCCGATGCAGAGGAGCGAGACAACGCAGAGGTTGGAGAAGCTCGGGCATGAGCAGGGGATCGAGGCCCTGGCTCTCTCCTGCGGGTGTTTCTGTCACCGGTTGGAGGATCGAGGGGATCCAGAGGAGAGCGCCGGTTGGGTAGGTTCGAAGGCGACTGGCCGGTGGCTGAAATCGAGGAGAAGGTGGGTGGAAGGATCAGACAGATCCCGAGGAAGAGTGGCGGCGGCGCTAGGGTAGGATCCCTAGAAATTAGGGTTTGGTCTAAAAATGGACACGGAGGTCTATATATATAACAAGTGAATTTCTGATAGGGGCATTTGGTCTCTCTGATTAAAATCGGACGATCGAGAAAATAATAGGTAGGGAGTCCAAATAAGAAAACGGAGATGTTTTGTAGATGTTAGGGGATGATCCAGACCCAACGGTCACAACAAACCGGGTCGGGTATGGGACAACTTTCGGACGCGCGGGAGGGGATCGCGGGCTGACAAGAGAGGTTAGTTGGTTTGACAAGAGGGAACCGAAAACACTGTTGGTCTCGGAACGGTCAACGAAAGCAAGGGGGACGCGGCAACTACGAGCGGATGCAAGTTTTTTTAAAACAATGACGGCAACGAGTGCCGATGCAATGCGGATGATGCCATGATGAAATGCAACCAACAAATAAAACACACGGCGAACACGAAAACATGGAAGCCGTCTGGAGCGTCGGTCTCAGGGCGTCACACGTGGATTGTACGTGGAGAGGCTGACAGCTGGGTCCACGGCCGCAGCAAGGAAGTGCCTCCTTATTACGTGCAAAATAATTATTCCTCCACCTGACAGCGGGGACCCACCGGACGGGCCACCGTATTTCACGAAAAAAACGTTTGCCCCTGACTGCTGGGACCCACCAGCTACATCTTCGCATGCAAGGAAGTGCGTCCGGGCAAAAAAATGATTCGCCCCCTGACTACTGGGACCCACCAGCTACATCTTCGCAGGCAAGGAAGTGCCTGACAGTCGGAACCCACCTGGTCGAAGCGTACGTAGCGTTGTCATTCTGGTCGCGAACGTGTACGTACATATATACTGGTGGATGTAGAGGCGCGCACGTGTCGTAGTAGAGGCGCGTACGTGTCGTAGTAGAGGCGCGCACATAGCATGTACACGTACGTACTGCGGCCAGGGTGCAAGAAAGAAAATATGGCCACGTATGTGTACATACAGGCGGGGTCTCGAATGCCAACTCGCGCATACGTACGGCCAGGGCTCGTGTACATGGCTGGGTCGGAACGGAGAAACAGCGTCGTCGTCGTGTTCATGGGGAGGCAACGGAATGCGTCGTGTTCATGGGGACACAACGGAGTGCGTCGTGTTCATGGGGAGGGGTGTGGCGTACCGCAAAACGGAGGAAAAGGACCTCCTACGGTCGAAACGGGGGTCCTGTTGATTGGGAGGAGTGTGGCGTACCGCAAAATGGAGGAAACGGACCTCCTACGGTTGAAACGGGGGTCCTGTTGATCGGGAGGGGTGTGGCGTACCGCAAAACGGAGGAAACGGACCTCCTACGGTCGAAACGGGGGTCCTGTTGATCGGGAGGAGTGTGGCGTACCGCAAAACGGACGAAACGGACCTCCTACGATCGAAACGGGGGTCTTGTTGATCGGGAGGGGTGTGGCGTACCGCAAAACGGACGAAACGGACCTCCTACGGTCGAAACAGGGTCCTGTTCATCGGGAGGGGTGTGGCGTACCGCAAAACAAGACTCCACGGGATACTGTTCATCTCCACCGTCGACCTCCTCCAGCCTCCACGGGCTACCGTCGACCTCCTCCAGCCTCCACGGGCTCCTGTTCATCCAGCCTCCACCGCGCGCTACTCCACCGGCCACTATTCAACCACCCCTCCACGGGCACCCCTCCACCTTCTACTGTTCATCCAGCCCTCCACACCACGGGGTCCTGTTCAACCACCCCTCCACGGGCACCCCTCCACCGTCTACTGTTCATCCAGCCCTCCACCACACCATGGGGTCCTGTTCATCCAGAGGCAACGCCACCGCTCACTGTTCATCCAACCCCCCCCCCCGCAACGCTCACTGTTCATCCCAGAGGCAGCATCGATCGGCTTCAGTTAGCAGCAGTAGCGAAGGAATCGCTCGATCGGGTTCAGTTAACAGCCATCGATCGATCGCTCGGGTTCAGTAACGCGTAGCCTGCAGTGCAATCGCTCGGGTTCAGTTAGAGCCCAACGCCTCGCTCGGGTTCAGTTAGAGCCAACGCCTCGCACACACGCGCGTACGTGTACGAGAAAAAAAGCGCATCGCTCGGCCCCCGACCTCCCACCGTAACCGGGAACTCCCCGAAATTTTCCTTGCCCTCGCTTCTACCACGGTTTTTTCCGTCATGGACGGCCCAAAGAATGTCATGCAGCTGCGTCTCCGGCCCGCCCAGGACGAAAAGCCCATTTTCTGTCATGATTATTTGTCATAGAAGTAGGAGCCCACCACATCTATGATGATACCGGGTTTTGTCACAATTATTGTCATAGAAGTGTCATATGTATGACAGAAAAAAAATTCGTTCGGCCCAGAATGTCACGGATGTGTCTTTTTTTGTAGTGCTGGTAATGGTAGCGGGAAAAGGAAGCGTGGCAGGGTAGAAGAGAGATTATTGTTTACCCGCAGGTCCACTTTGTGGGACTTGGAGTATTGGAAAGATTTGGATCTGCGGCATAATCTTGATGTGATGCACATCGAGAAAAAATATATGTGACAGCATTATCGGCACACTTCTTAATATTGAAGGCAAGACGAAAGATACCTTAAAATCTAGGATTGATTTGACACACCTGGGTATCAGAAAGGATTTGCAGGTGCAAGATGAAGGTAAACCACGGGATATGGCACCAGCGGTGTACGTCTTGGACAAGGTAAAAAGAAAAGAATTCTGCGAGGTCCTGTCACGTGTGAGATTCCCACATGGATTTGCTTCCAACCCTGAAAGGAGAGTCAGTGCAGATGGAAACAAGGTACAAGGGTTGAAAACTCATGACTGCCACGTCCTACTTCAAAGGGTTTTGCCTGTTATCCTTAGAGGATTGGGTCGCCCTGACTTATACAGAGCAGTTGCAGAGTTGGGACAATTCTTCAGGGAACTCTGCAGTAGGAATATCAGGATAGATGCTTTGGAGCGTCTTAGAGACAAGATACCAACTATCCTATGCGACCTTGAGAAGATATATCCTCCAGCCTTCTTTGATGTGATGGTGCATTTGGCTGTTCATCTACCTGATGAGGCACTACTTAGAGGTCCAGTACAGTATGGCTGGATGTACCCTATTGAAAGGCGGCTAGGCACTTTCAAGGGCTATGTTAGGAACAGAGCTAGACCCGAGGGTTCCATTGCAGAGGCCTACATTGCTATAGAAGTGTTGACATTCTGCTCAAAATACATTGAAACAGCTGATCAGCTTAGCAAAGAGGTGGGTGAAGACAATCCCGGGCTCAATGTTTTCGATTATTCTGTTCGAGTTACAGGGAAGAGTCGACAAGAGGACAAACCTAAAGATTTGGACAAAATGGTTTGGTATGTGTTGAATAACTGTCCTGAGATACTACCTTATATCAAGTAAGTGCAGTACTGCAGCTTATACATCGTAATCTACTAAACTTGCAGCACATTCTTATATATTTAGATGTTTGACGCGATCACTATGTTGTGCAGCATCTACAAAGAGGAGTTACTGCCGCAAAATCCAAGAAACATTGACAAACTGGTTATGGCAGGATTTGCGAAATGGTTCAAGAACCATGTAAGCTTTTGAAGTGCACTCTCAGTTTTTTAAATATATTGAGTACATAAGATGATCAGCTTGTCTATTTTCTAACCATAGGTTAAGAAGATGCGGGAGGATGGCCAGGCAGTTGATGCCCTTTACTCACTAGCAATGGGTCCTGATACTCGGGTAAGACATTATGAATCTTGCGTTGTTGGAGATGTGCGCTACAACACCCTTGCACGAGACGAAGGCAGGAAGACACAAAACAGTGCCATCATGAGCACGGATACGTATGACAAAGAGACAACTAAAATGTATGCTAACATAACAGACATTGTTCAGTTGCAGTATATCTCCAGTTTCGAGGATCATTGGTGTGTAGTTCTATTGTGCTGTCGTTGGTATAACCTGTTTTCCAGGATCGCAAAACCCAGAGCTGATGATTATTTCAAATCCATCAATGTCAAGGCGGCATACCGGACCAACGAGCCTTTTATTTTGGCAAATCAAGCAACACAGATATTTTTCTTGGAAGACACATTTGCACGTAGCGATGACTGGAGAGTATTGCAAAGGTTTGAGCAGAGGAATTCGTTTAATAAAGTTGCACAACAAGATGATGCTTACACTGCTCCTGATGTACAAGATAACACAGATGTTCCTAATATCTTTGAGAACTATCACGTCAATGACGCCGGCGGAAAGATTGCCTATCGTGCTGTGGACATACAAGAGTTGATCAAGAAGAAGCCAACGTTCGAGGACGTTGAGGACGAAGAAGAAGATGACACCGTGGGGAATTACGATTCAGACTGATACACATGGCGAAGATGTTGACGCTGCTGCTGCGGATGATGATTACATTGCTTTTGTCGTATTTGCCTGTCAGAAGACGTTTTTTATCTACTATGTGAAATTGTGTTTGCTATGACAACTAAAACCTGATGAACATGTTGTTTAGTATTTTGCTGTGAGAACATCACTTGTTATGTATGATGATTTGTGTTTGGTGATTGTATGACAACTAAAACATGATGACATTGTTGTTTAGTTGTACTCATATTTGGCTGTGAAACTTGAATTTGATGACATATATAGTTTGCTATTGGACTGCAATTTGCTCGACGTCTTCGAATGAGAACAAAGCTGACCCGACAGGGCCTCTGCTATTTATTTATTTATATGAGCAAAAGGGGATACCCCCTGATTTCCGTTAATAGAAATCATTAGATGTTCACAACACTACGCCCAGCCTGCTACACAGGTTTCATTCATTACTAGTTTCAGCAAAGTGCTCATGTCGTAGCCACTGAATACATCACGAGTGCTACATACACTGCAAATAAAGAGACAATCATCCTACAGAGCACATCGATTTTGCCCATTATCTTCACAAGCTCTTTCATCTCCTCATTGTTGTCAAGGCCGTTCAGCAGCTGTTGCTTGGCCATGATCAGAGGAACTGCATCTTTAACCTTCTGCTCTGCATCTTCCTCTTCTGTCGTTCCTTCGGTTACTTGTCCAACACCCCAACCTGCTGGTATTGGGATTCCTCGGCTAACCAAATAATCAGCGTAGTTGCATTCCCCCACATCAGCAACTTCCCAGAAATACAAATCACACGAATCTTCCCTTTTCTGCACGAATCAAATTGGAAGATCATCAACCAAACTATTAAAAAAATCAGCAACTGAAAGCAGCAGAACAACACTTAAACATATTATTACCCCATGATTCGGGCATTTGTAGAAGACTCGACCAGGGTTGCGGATTGTGGTTGAGACGCGACGGATGACTCTGCGTGATTTGCAGCAGTGGCACCACACCAACGGCAGCGGGTTGCGATGAGCAATCGGCTGCGGTGCGCGTGCCGGCGGGGGTGTGATGAGACCCACAGGCGATGGTACGGGTGGCGACTCGACGCATATCTGGTTGTTGCCTGCTGAAGAGCAGGTGGACGAGCAGCCAGCGGACATGGTTGCTGCGGCCAGAGCTTCTGATGCTAGGCAGAGTAAGTAGAGAAGAGGAGAAGCGAATGTTGGATATGTCAGTTTCATTACTTGCAGAGTAGCATAGCACCATATATAGTCATAGTCTAGGTTTGGATTCGAACCAGCTACAGGAGGGACCTCCTTGTTTTGCGAAAAAAATGATTTCTCCACCTGACAGCTGGGACCCACCGGCTGTATCTTCGCACGGAAGGAAGTGCCTCCTTGTTTTGCGAAAAAAACTATTCATCCCGTTGATAGCTGGGACCCGTCAGATTTGGTGACTGACTTGTGGGCCTACTAAGCGGACGTGTACGCACGGCTTTGTCAACTTAGTCAACAAACGATTCTATTAGCTGGACCGTTGGATGTTAATCCAACAGCCGTGCTCCTTCTTCAACCTCTGTTCTTGCTCCTGTCTCCCGTGGGCGGCACCGCGGCTGTGCTACCGCGCACCCGAGCCAGTGAAGTTTCCCACTCCTCTCCATTTGCGACTCCACTGCCCCGTCTTCCCCATCTCCGGGTCGTTCCAGTCTGGGTGCGCTCGGCACGGTGTGGTCAACGTGGTCAACAACCGAGAGTCATCGGAAGATGACTGTACGTGAGAGGCTGACAATGGGGACGCACCACGCCCATGGACGCATGCATGCAACGGAACGCGGCGAGGCCAACGTGGTCAAGGAACGACTTCCATCGGAAGTATGCTGTACGTGGAGAGTCTCAGCTGGGTCCACGGCCGCAGCAAGTAAGTGCCTCCTTATTACGCGGAAAATAATGATTCCTCCAACTGACAGCAGGGACCCAATGGACGGGCCACCGTATTTTGCAAAAAAAACATTTGCCCCCTGACTGCTGGGACCCACCTGACGTGCCACCGTATTTCGCGAAAAAAGCGTTCCCCCCGCTGTCAGCTCGGACCCACCGGAAGTGCCTCCTTATTACGCACAAAAAAATGAATACTCCCCCGGCTAGCTGGGACCCACCTTGGTGGGCGGCTGACTTGTGGGCCTACTAAGTTGACGGGGACGAAGGGCTTTGTCAGCTTAGTCAATATGAACGATTCTAGCTCCAGTGACCGTACGATGTCCATCCAACGGCCGTAGTGCTTCTTCAACCTCTGGTCTTCTTGCTCCAGCCGCCCAAAGCAGCGCCGGTCGTGCCGCATGCTCCTGCCTCCCGTGGCCGGCTGTGCTGCCGCGGAGGCCTCACCGCCCCCTACTATTCCCACCACTGGCCAGGCCCTGCGGCGACGGCAGCCTCACACCGCAGCCGAACCAGTGAACCCTCGTACTCCTCTCCGCGCGGGCTTCCGCTGCCGCGTCTTCCCCGGCTCCGCGCCGTCCCCTTCCTAGGCCTCGCCGTCGTCCACCGTCGTGGTGCTCTCCTCGCGGCGTGGTCAACGTGGTCAAGGAACGACTTTCGTCGGAAGAGTATTGTACGTGGAGAGGCTGACAGCTGGGTCCACGGCCACAGCCCAGTTTTTTTGTGATTTGCCAAGTAAGTCGCTTTGTCAGGCCTGTTGGGCCGCAAATCTTTCAAGACGAGGAGAGCTTTCATTCGGCTGGCCGAGAAAATGGTCCATCAGTAATGAGAAATGGGATGCCCAGTCAAAAAAAAAGAGAAATGGGATGTACATTTTTAAAACACATCAAACCGGCAATTAGTTTCAAATATCTTTTTTTCATTTCGAGATTTTAAATTACATTAATTTTTATGCGTGGAGAATTTGTTGGATTTTATATTGATATACATTTATTTTTAAAATCAGTTTGAATGTGAGTCAAAATTTTGGGATTAAAAACAATTCGTACCGCACCGAAATATGCAAAATTTCGTATAATTTTTTAACCGTAGCCACAATATGGGCTGTAATGCTAACAAAAAGAATATGGGCTCCAAAAAAACCTTAATAATTAGCAAATGGGCTGTAAATTATTAGAAATAATGGCAGATGGGTTGTATGTTGTTTTCCACAGATTTGAGGCTTTCCTAAAAAAAGGTTGACGCACAAGCAGTGACTGTTGGATGGCCATCCAACGGCCGTCGTGCTTCTTCAATCTCTGCTCTTCCTGCTCCAGCCGCTCAAACAAGCGCCGGTGGGACTGCCTGCTCCCTCCTCCCCGCGGCCGGCTCTGCTGCCGCGCAGGCCTCACCGCCCCACCGTACTCCCATAGCTGGCCTAGCCATTCCTCTACTCACCTACACGTGATGTTATTCTCCGGCGACGGCAGACGAACCACTAAACCCTCGTACAGTCGTACTCCCCTCCGCGTGGGGAACAACTGCCGAGTCTTCCCTGCCTCCGTGTTGTTCCCTTCCTAGGCCTCGCCGTCGTCCATCGCCCTGGTGCTCTCGGCGCGGCCTGGTCAACGACCGACATGCATCTGAAGTGGACTGTACGTGGAGAGGCCGACAGCTGGGTCCACGGCCGCACGCAAGGAAATGCCTCCTTATTACGCGCAAAATAATGATTCCTCCACCTGACATCAGGGACCCACCGAAAGGGCCTCTGTATTTCGCAAAAAAAACATTACCGCCGCTGACAGCTCGGACCCACCAGATATATCTTCGCACGCAAGGAAGTGCCTCCTTATTACGCACAAAAAAATGAATACTCCCCCTGTTAGCTGGGACCCAGTATAGTGGCAGGCTGACTTGTGGGCCTACTAAGTTGACGGGGACGGAGGGCTTTGTCAACTTAGTCAATATGCACGATTCTAGCTCCAGTGACCGTACGATGTCCATCCAACGGCCGTAGTGCTTCTTCAACCTCTGGTCTTCTTGCTCCAGCCGCCCAAACCAGCGCCGGTCGTGCCTCGTGCTCCTGCCTCCCGTGGCCGGCTACGATGCGGCGGAGGCCTCACTGCCCCCTACTACTCCCACCGCTGGCCAGGCCATCCCTCTACTCACCCACACCCCCTGTTATTCTGCGGCGACGGCAGCCTCACACCGCAGCGAACCAGTGAACCAGCGTACTCCTCTATGCGTGGGCATCCACTGCCGCGTCTTCCCCGGCTCCGCGTCGTCCCCTTCCTAGGCCTCGTCGTCGTCCACCGCCCTGGTGCTCTCAGCGCGGCGTGGTCAACTTGGTCAAGGAACGGCTTCCATCGGACGTGGACTGTACGTGGAGAGGCTGACAGCTGGGTCCACGGCCGCAGCAAGGAAGTGCCTCCTTATTACGTGCAAAATAATTATTCCTCCACCTGACAGCGGGGACCCACCAGACGGGCCACCGTATTTCGCGAAAAAAATGTTTTCCCCTGACTGCTGGGACCCACCAGCTACATCTTCGCACGCAAGGAAGTGCGTTCGGGCAAAAAAAACGATTCGCCCCCCTGACTGTTGGGACCCACCAGCTACATCTTCGCAGGCAAGGAAGTGCCTGATAGTCGGGACCCACCTGGTCGAAGCGTACGTAGCGTTGTCATTCTGGTCGCGAACATGTACGTACATATATACTGGTGGATGTAGAGGCGCGCACGTGTCGTAGTAGAGGTGCGTACGTGTCGTAGTAGAGGCGCGCACGTAGCATGTACACGTACGAACATCGGCCAAGGTGCAAGAAAGAAAATACGGCCACATATGTGTACATATGGGCGGGGTCTCGAACGCCTACTCACGCATACGTACGGCCAGGGCTCGTGTACATGGCTGGGTCAGAACGGAGAAACAGCGTCGTCGTCGTGTTCATGGGGAGGCAGCGGAATGCGTCGTGTTCATGGGGAGGCAACAGAATGCGTCGTGTTCGTGGGGAGGGGTGTGGCGTACCGCAAAACGGAGGAAACGGACCTCCTACGGTCGAAACGGGGGTCCTGTTGATCGGGAGGAGTGTGGCGTACCGCAAAACGGAGGAAACGGACCTCCTACGGTCGAAACGGGGGTCCTGTTGATCGGGAGGGGTGCGGCGTACCGCAAAACGGACGAAACGGACCTCCTACGGTCGAAACGGGGGTCCTGTTGATCGGGAGGGGTGTGGCGTACCGCAAAACGGACGAAACGGACCTCCTACGGTCGAAACGGGGGTCCTGTTGATCGGGGGGTGTGGCGTACCGCAAAACGGACGAAACGGACCTCCTATGGTCGAAACGGGGGTCCTGTTTATCGGGAGGGGTGTGGCGTACCGCAAAACAAGACTCCACGGGATACTGTTCATCTCCACCGTCGACCTCCTCCAGCCTCCACGGGCTACCGTCGACCTCCTCCAGCCTCCAGGAGCTCCTGTTCATCCAGCCTCCACCGCGCGCTACTCCATCGACTACTATTCAACCACCCCTCCACGGGCACCCCTCCACCGTCTACTGTTCATCCAGCCCTCCACACCACGGGGTCCTGTTCAACCACCCCTCCATGGGCACCCCTCCACCGTCTACTGTTCATCCAGCCCTCCACCACACCACGGGGTCATGTTCATCCAGAGGCAACGCCACCGCTCACTGTTCATCCAAACCCCCCGCAACGCTCACTGTTCATCCAAACCCCCCGCAACGCTCACTGTTCATCCCAGAGGCAGCATCGATCGGCTTCAGTTAGCAGCAGTAGCGAAAGAATCGCTCGATCGGGTTCAGTTAACAGCCATCGATCGATCGCTCGGGTTCAGTAATGCGTAGCCTGCAGTGCAATCGCTCGGGTTCAGTTAGAGCCCAACGCCTCACTCGGGTTCAGTTAGAGCCAACGCCTCGCACACACGCGCGTACGTGTACAAGAGAAACGCGCATCGCTCGGCCCCCGACCTCCCACCATAACCGGGAACTCCCCAAAATTTTCCTCGCCCTCGCTTCTACCACGGTTTTTTCCGTCATGGACGGCCCAAAGAATGTCATGCAGCTGCGTCTCCGGCCCGCCCAGGACGAAAAGCCCATTTTCTGTCATGATTTTTTGTCATAGAAGTAGGAGCCCACCACATCTATGATGATACCGGGTTTTGTCACAATTATCGTCATAGAAGTGTCATATGTATGACAGAAAAAATTTCGTTCGGCCCAAAATGTCACGGATGTGTCTTTTTTTTGTAGTGATTATGCAGTAACACATTGTAAACACCTCACTATTAGATCACTAGATTCATCCGTACATAACTCTAGCAAGTGTTCTACTCTTCTTCGCCCACCACGCTTCTGCACATGATAACAGGAAAAGTTAATGAATGACAAGTTAAAAAACAATTATAACCTACAATGCGTACAAAAACTTAGTTCTTATTTAGTTTGCATTTCTTGCTGCGTTTAGTGTGCCCTAGCAATTTGCATGCGCCACACCTGATTCTGATCTCGTCGTATGAAAGTGGCCTACCATTTTTTGACATAGGGCGGTTCTCATCTACCTTAGTTGCACCTTTCGTTGATACTTTAATAGGATATTGAACTTCAACTATGTTGCCTTCACCATCGTCTACATATTCAATTGCACAACTACTGAGATCAGCCGTTTTCTTACTCAAATTTTCCTTTAGCTGATCATACTCATGGCTCTTAGCTATCACGACCTTCAAACTCTCCTGTAACTGATCCCACAAAGCTGGGTGTTTGCATGCTGCATGCATAGCTTCTGAAGCCAACACACTGACCTGGCTATATTTCATTCTTTCAGCTGCCCCAGTCCATCCAAATCCCAACAGATCGCTTGTGCGCCTCGCGGGTAGTCCCAATCTTGCATCTTTCATGAACCTCACAAGAACTAAACACTTTGGTATTTCAGATATATTCAAGTACTTCAGTACATGGAATATGTGCTTACAAGGTAGACCCTTTCGAATCATTCTTCTGCACCTGCACCTTATAGTTTCTGCGGAATTTACTAGTGTATACTCCACCCAAAAATGGCTCTTCCGGTTATTCTTCCAGGCCACGATGTAATGCTGTGATCCGTCCGAGCTTTATTTCTACAATCTCCATGCCGCCAATTTTTCTAAGATCATCTTTCAACATATAGAAGTTTGCTGGAGTGAAGACGTGAGAAGAAGTTATCTCAAGTTCCCTCGAGCTAGTAACTAGCACCGGTAAACTCTATGAGGCCGTGCAGTCATCTCGCACCACGTTCTCACGGATACGTACAACGGCGTTCTCATAGTGCAAAATCATATCCACCAGGGTCATTTCACCGTCTAGGTGGAGGTGAAGGCATGAGTTTAGACTTTCACTCCTCTCGTTGCTTTTCATGCCAAGCCAAAACCCCTCTGTCAGATAAGCTGCGGCCCACAGTCTCCTCTTCTTATACATCTGTCTCAACCATGTTATTGTTTTTTCCGACTGCCATCTTTTGGAAAACGTGTGCCATCTCTCCTCAAACGTGGTCGTGGACGTGCTGTAGTACAGAAGAGTTCGGAACTCTTTCAAGGACTTGTGACTGAGGTGAATCTTCATATTTTTTTCTATATGCCACGTACATATACGGTGCCACACGTCTGGTAAGACTTGGCGAATTGCCTTGATCATCGCAGCGTCGGCATCCGTGATTACACTCTTCGGCATCTTTTGACACATGGACCTCAAAAAAGTCTGCAGCAGCCACACATATGTCTCTTCGGTCTCGTCCGAAACTATGGCACAACCAAAAACAGTGGTCTTCCTGTGATTGTTAAGACCAACAAAAGGTATGAATGGCATACCATACTGGTTCATCTTGTACGTGCTGTCAAATACAAGCACGTCGCTGAAATCCTCATAGTCATGACGAGACTGGGAGTCACACCAGAACATCGTATTCATATCTCCTTCCTTATCTAGCTTGTACTCGAAAAAGAAGCTATGATCCCTCTCTTTCCTACTGGCCATGATGCCTATGGCTGTGGTAGCATCACCTTTTGAAAGCAGCTTCTGTCGGCGTTCTAGGAACGGGGGTCCCCAGACATGCCTGCCTGCGGCCCACGACGTGGCTCCACTAGTGGCCCTGTACGGCCCATCTTCACCAACAGACACTCAAGACCCTCGCGACGGGCCAAGCCTCGCGAGGCGGACGACACAAGACCCCCTCGGGTGCAGCCTCACCAGGCTGGCTCGCGAGGGGCGCAGAGATCAAGGCAAGGGAAATCTCGCGAGGTTGTCGTGACGTAAGCCATGACGACCAAGGCCAGGCGGGCGCCAGCGCGCATAGTGTCCTCGTTTCCTCTTTGGTACTAAAGGGGCAAGCGCAGGCGAGGAGTCCCGAGGCATCAGGCAAAGGTTTCCATATCGGTGCAACGAGACCAAGACCAGAAGGACGGCAAGACAGAGGTCACCGTGGAGCCCAAGACGGCGTCACCACCAGAGCCTTTGGCAGGCGAAGACCGCCTTTAGTCAGGATAGCTTGTACTAGTTGTTCCCCTCCAAACTGGTCGTTGTGGCATCCCTTCCCGCTCAATACTTGGGAAGAGGACCAGGGCCTCTATAAATAGGACTAGCCACCATCGTAGGAGAGAGGGGATTCAGTTCATCAACCACCACACAAGCTCACCGAGCACAAGAACACATCTCCTCAGGAGGCTGTTCTTCCCTTGTACTGTTCATCCTCGGCCCAAGAGGCAATCCACCACACCACACTGGAGTAGGGTATTACACCACAACGGTGGCCCGAACCAGTATAAATCTTGTGTCCCTGTGTTCTTTGGGTTCGTCGAGCTAGGCCGTGAGATCTTGATGCATGCGAGCTAGAGGGAGGAGAGATCTTCGTGCGCACCCTAGTGTTCGAACCTCAAGGGTTTTGCCGGAACCCGAAATCCAACATTTGGCGCGCCAGGTAGGGGTGCGCCGGAGCCTCTCCTCCACCAGTCGATCCGCCGACGCTCAACAGTTCCGATGTCCGGTGACCTGAGGACCAACGCCGACCGCTGGGCGGCTTGGCCAGCCCGGGCGGCGTCGTCCGCCCAAGAAGACCTCAACCCCGCGCCCCAGGCAGCACGCGCACCGCCAAACGCTGCAGGGCGCGGGCGGCGCGGTCAAACACCATCTGCCCTTACTCCGCGACAAGCACGGGCAGCCGCAAGGGCCTCAAGCTACGCTGCAGCCACGACGCCGCACACCCGACGGGAACAAGCAAACATGAGGGCCGCGCTCATGGTGGCTCGGGAGCTGCTGCGATGCCGGCTGATGGAGAGCGGCCGGGATGCATTGCTGGAGCGCGTCGCCGAGTTACTAGACGCCGCGGCCTCGGGGGCACCGTCATTCTACTCCCTGCTTACGCCTCAGGCCGCGGCCGGATCGCACGGCGGGCCTCGTCGTGCCCGCGTGCCCCCGGGTGCGCCAGGAGGTTTCATTGACACAGGTGCGACCAGCAGCACCGGACGCCCAGTCGCGCTCACGCCACCTCTGACGAGCGCGGGCACAAGCGTTGCCACCTGCGGCCCCAGCGGGGTGCCGCCCTACCATCCTCAGAGCGGCGCGCTGGGCCGGGCGACGTGGAGCGTGGGGCACTTCGGCGAGGTCTTCGGGGTGGCGGCCTCGGAGGCCTACGTGCCCCGCATGATGGACCAGGAGTACACGCCGGAAGACGACCCTGGCATGTTCCTCGAGCCAGGCTGGGAGGAAGAGGCACTAGAAGCTGAGGCCTTCCAGGAGCCACCTGGGGGCCACGTCGACCACGCCGGCGACAACAGCTACAGGGTACCGCTAATCTCTCAGGAGCAAGCTTACGCTAACCATGGGTCGCAGGTGGATCAGGTCACAGCGGCAGACGGCGGCCCCAGTTTGACAGCCCCCCTTCCACCGGGAGGAACGCACTAGGGGCGCAGGGAAGGAGCCGGGAGCAAGGCCCCTCCCAACATCACGTGGAGCAACGCGTTACCCAGAGGTAGGCCCTCTGCCGGGGAGGCGCTGGTGAGCCTTCCCCCGGCAGAGGACCCGTGGTCACCGAGGGCGCCGCTGGCGTCCCCTTTGCCCCTTTGGAGTAGTCCTGGTTTCCGGACGCCCCAAACGGTGGTCGAGGGCGGTGCAAGGCGGGGCTCTCGTCTGGCGATATGAAGTAAGGCTCGCGCCTGTGAAGGTCTCCGCTCGTGACACTCTCACGTAATAATGAGTGGGGCTGTACACGCCCCGGAGTCTCAGGAGTGCCGCCCTCGGCCTCGGGGGCTCCCTCCCACGTCCTAGTGGCAGCACTTAGCTCCGCGCTGGTGAGAAGACAAGAAGACTAGACTACGTGCCGGATGCGGCCATTTGCTTTTAATCTCTCTTTTGTAGCCCTGTTTTCTGGCTTTGGATTTAAGTTTGAAGTTGAATTTTCATTTGAGCGCGCGGGGGTGTCTTTTATCGTTTTCGCGATTTCTTGCAATCTGTTCCTTGCCTTGATTCGGAGTCCGCACGTGCTGCCTTCCCCCTCGCGAGCCCCTCGCGAGCGGGGGCTGGGCGCGGCACTCGCATGCTGCGCGCGCGTCCCTTCACGGCTGGCGCTTGCTCCTCGCGAGGCCCTCTCGGGCGGATCGGCAGGCCCCTCGGAAGCTCACAACCTCATGAGCCGATTTGGAAGTGGCCCTTACTAAGGTAAACTGCAGCAGTAAGCTCACGACGGGACTCGCAGGCCCGTAAAATGTTTGGATTAAGGAATAGAGGCAGTAATCTGTTTACATGAGGGGCTCCCCCTCCCAAAATGCTCTTACAACTTTCGGGGCCCTGCCCGAGCTTTCGCATGCAGGGTCGACGACAAGGAAGCACAGGCTCAATCGGACATGTCGCTCACCGGGTCCTCCGGGTCGCCCTCAGACGTGTCGCTAGCATCGCCGCCACCATCGCCGGCATCACCGTCACCGTTGTCGGCATCGCCCACACCTTCATCGACCACGTCACCCTCATCCGCCACGACCACCACCGCGTCGTCGTCGGAGGTGAAGGCCCTGACTAGAGCATCCACATTGTCTTCTACCCAGCGCGCCAGGCCGCCCCGGATGGCCTCAGGCACAGGGGTGATGGCGGCGTCAAAATCGAAGTTGGGGTAGGTGTTCTGGAGGTGGCTGAAGACGCGGGAGAACGCGCGCTTGAGCAGGCCGCGGCTCCTCTCTTCAACAAGCTCGCGAGCCCTCTCGGCTCGATTCTCCAGGCGTGTCACCACATCAGTGGAGAAAAGGAGGTGACTGGCGTAATCATTCGAGTCGGGATGAGGGGCGTCTTCGTCGCAGATGGTGCCCAGCGCTGCGTTGGCTCTGATCCTGAGGCTTTGGAGCATGGGGGCATGCACGTGCTCCAGCGTCTGCCACCGGAGCACTTCCTCCCTGCTCTGCTGCGCGAAGGACTCGGCGCTAGCGACCCGCTGCTGAAGAGAAAGCAGCTCGGCACAGGCGGTAGCCAGCTCAGCCTGCACGGAGATCAGGGCGGCTGCAACGGCTTTCTCGCGATGCCCCGCCTCAACCAACCCAGACTCGAGGGCAGTAGTCCTGCCCACAGCTTCAGCTTCCACAAGCTTCAGCTTCAAGTCGTACCTGCTCGCCAGATCCGCGCGAGCCTCGGCCACTCGACGATAGACCTCCTCCTGAGCTCTGGCCTCGCGCGCACCAACAACATCCTCCGCTTGGGCGACTTGGCGCTCCCTCGTCTCCAACCCTTCAAGCTCAAGGCCGCGCTCCATGGCTTCCAGCGCCAGCGCCTCCTCGCACTTCAGGATCTCTTCCTCCTCGGCAGGCGTCCCCCTCATCGACGCTAAGGCGGCTCTGCGCGCCTCCACTTGCTGCTCCAAGGAGGCGCTCCAGGCTTGGAGATCCCATGCGCGTTTCTCTGCGATCTTGCAGCGACGGTCAGCTTCCCGAGCCTCCTCCAAGGCTCGAGTGCAGGCCTCACGCGCGGCCGTCAGAGACGCCTCGGCCTTCGCATTGTCAAGTTCGCGCTGGTGGCACCCGAGGTTGATGGCCACCTTCAGTTTATGCCGCTCCTCCATCAGCCGAAGACCTTTGGCCTCGAGGCGCGCGTCTACATCCACGAGCTCTCCGCCGAGCCGACTCATCGCGCCCATTGCCTCCTGAAAGAGCTCGTGGCAGACGACACTCCGTTCGTACGCAAGCTTAAGCGCGCGGCCGATTCCGTCCCCCACAGCGGGGGTTGCCGACGGGATCCGAAGCGGCTCCCCCCCTTTCAGCAGGGGGTTGGGTGCTGGCGCACCCCCGGTCGCCCACTGGGCTTTGGTGGGAGCCCGGTTGAGTTGAGGCTCGCTACTCGAAGAAGAAGCCAAGACTGAAGCCATCCAGCCGCCGTCCATGACTAGAGGAGGAGCTCTTGGCATGCTTGACGTGCCCCCGGCGAGGTCACGAAGAAGAGACGGCAAGAGCGCAGGCTCGAGGCACCATGCTAGCGCGTCTGCCTTCCCGGCCGACCTCGCGTCGGGGGTGGCATGCTGGTTCGGGACGCTCAAGGCCAGCGGGAGGTCCGAGGCAGGAGGAGGTTGCTTCTCAGGAGGCTTCATGGCCTTAGCGGAAGGGATCCTGAAGAGCCACCGCCAGGAATGGAAGTAGTACTTGAGGAAGCACGAAGATAAGGTACTTACTCATCTATAGCGATGTACTTCCTCTGCTTCAATGGCCGGAAGGCGCCACTGGTGCAGCTTGAGGACCCCTTCCTCTTGCGGAGCGCTTTGAAGTCCACACGGAGCCGGCCGAAGCGTTGGACGTGGCGGCCATCACAGGGCACAACTGGTGAGGCACCCAAGGAGACGACTTCAGGAGCGCCAAGCTGAGGAGAGCTATCGGGTTCTGCCTCGCGATGGCCTGCTGAGGCCTCGGGGGCTTCGGCCTCAGAAGTGGCAGATCGCATCGCCCCCTCAACGGCCACCTCAGAACGAGAGTCACGGGTTCCAGGTGATGGCGCCTCAGGAGCCTCAGGCGGTGTCGACATCTTGGCTCCCTCACCTCCGGCCTCCAGTGGTGCTTGCCCCCCTGCGTCCACTCTTGGGGCAAGCTCGGCGCCGGCGACAGGGAGGGGAACCACGGCGACAGGGTTCTCGCGGGGCCCCACAAGGCCGACTAGACGCATCCCCCATTCATCGAAGGGGGCATCTGCCCCGCGAACTCCACCCTGTTCGAGCAGCAGTACAGGAGACAACCCTCCTGCGGCATATCGCCTGGCGAGGGGTCACCCGTCAAGACCTCAAGCACCGTTCTTCGTGCCTCGGATGGGAGCCCCGACTCCTGAAGCCGCATGCGATCCTGAACGGGGGTCCCCAGACTTGCCTGCCTGCGGCCCACGACGTGGCTCCACCAGCGGCCCTGTACGGACCATCTTTACCAACAGACACTCAAGACCCTCGCGAGGGGCCCGGCCTCGCGAGGCGGACGACACAAGACCCCCTCGGGGGCGGCCTCACAAGGCTGGCTCACGAGGGGCGGAGAGATCAAGGCAAGGGAAACCTCGCGAGGTTCTCGTGACGTAAGCCATGACAACCAAGGCCAGGCGGGCGCCAAGCGGGCGCCAGCGCACACAATGTCCTCGTTTCCTCTTTGGTACTAAAGGGGCAAGCGCAGGCGAGGAGTCCCGAGGCATCAGGCAAAGGTTCCCATATCGGTGCAACGAGACCAAGATCAGAAGGACGGCAAGACGGAGGTCACTGTGGAGCCCAAGACGGCGTCACCACCAGAGCCTTTGGCAGGCAAAGACCGCCTTTAGTCAGGATAGCTTGTACTAGCTGTTCCCCTCCAAACTGGCCGTTGTGGCATCCCTTCCCGCTTAATATTTGGGAAGAGGACCAGGGCCTCTATAAATAGGACTAGCCACCATCGTAGGAGAGAGGGGATTCAGTTCATCAACCACCACACAAGCTCACCGAGCACAAGAACACGTATCCTCAGGAGGCTGTTCTTCCCTTGTACTGTTCATCCTCAGCCCAAGAGGTAATCCACCACACCACACTAGAGTAGGGTATTACACCACAACGGTGGCCCGAACCAGTATAAATCTTGTGTCCCTGTGTTCTTTGGGTTCGTCGAGCTAGGCCGTGAGATTTTGATGCGTGCGAGCTAGAGGGAGGAGAGATCTTCGTGCGCACCCCAGTGTTCGAACCTCAAGGGTTTTGCCAGAACCCGAAATCCGACAGCTTCCTCTTCTCCCTGGAGCAAAGGTTTTATATTTCACGCCTGGTAAAACCAACACCGCCATACCATACATGTTTAGCAATGAAGGAATCCATAATGTCGTGAATTCTAATCCCTGCAGCTCCCATGGACATTATCTCAGCTTTCTGGTACTCTTTGATTTTTCTGTGGGACCAAAGAAAAGGTACCTCGTCCGGTCTTGCCATCATATGGCTATGCTTGTCCTCAAAACTTTCAACATACCAAACCCCACGCTTTTGGTCAAGCTTGACAGTCAGGTGCGCTTCGCAGTGGCAGCATGTCTCGGGTCTGAGCCTACGGCTGTGTCCTTCCTCGGTTAGCAACCTGCTGTCACGTTTTCCTTGTCTGGAACAAACAAACCGCCTATAACGCATATGATGTGACTCAGTTTTGCTATACCTGACCTTGCCCTTTCTAATGCTGAAACCATTTTCTCTAGTATAGCTATTGTAGAAATCATACGCAGCATCGTGAGACATAAAAGTCATTTGTATTATCTGCATGAACATATCCCTCTTATCATCTGCACTGGCAGTATCTTGGACATTCTTTTTCCCCTCATCTTCTGTCACCTACACAATCATAACATAGCCATGAAAATAGCTTTCTATGGTTTAACATTACTTCCATACAACATTGATTACATACATACCTCACTCATGATGACCGACGACTGCGACTCCCCAGAATCAGGTGCAGCTAATGATTCGTCATCAAGGCCTGTCTCCGCGTCGGATTCACCGTAATAGTCGTACGCATTATGACATTCGGAAATGAGCTGAAAAATATAACACAAATACATAAGAACTTATCATATAATATTCCAGGATAAATTCAATTTGCATGCGAACAAAAAATCCACTTCCATACCTGACTAATGTAATCTTCATTCGAGATCTCCAAGTTGTTTTCCTGACCATCATCATGCTCATTGTTTTCCTGACCATCATCATGCTCATCCATCTATAAATTTTCAACACAAAAATATAATCTTGTCGGATGCCACCAAAAAATTACAACATGATAATGCCACTCACATTAAGATCTTCCCATTCGTCCCCATTCTTTGACCAATCTCCACGATCTGAATTTTCATCATCTGACCAATCTTCTATCCAGTCTTTCATCAGTTCTCCAAACTCCATGTCATACATGATATCAGTTAACTCATCGTCCGCCATTTCCTACAACAAATAATATGTATCATCAAATGTGCAAACAATATCAATGCTGAAATATACAACACATAGCACACGATCACAGATGTTAAATAAACTACCCCAACCGGAGAGCGCCCCAACCGAGGGCGTTCAGATCGTGCACACAACCGACGCCAATGACCTCTGACCACCCATGGATCCTCCCCCCTCTCCACACCGGTCATCGGCGTTAAGGTACGTAAACCCTAGTAAGGAAGATGCCCACGACACCAGTACGTGATCACTTTGGATAGCGAGAAGCAGCGCTACCCATGATAACATGCGCCGCCGGATACCTAGCCCACGGCACCAGTCGTGATCACTTTGGATTGCCAGATACCTAGGTAAGCCGCCGCATCAAATAATGGAGTCGTCATGCACACAACCGACGGCAACCGACTCTAGGTTAACCCTAGATAGAAGAAACCCACTTTAGCCTGCGTGATCACTTTGTATCACGACGAGCAGCGCTACCAGAACAAGATCTGCGATGGCCTGGACCGCTGGAAAGCTAGGTTACCCGCTCCGCTAGGTTAACCACTATGACGAAAACGGCGGCAGTTCGTTTGATGCTGCCACGAGCGAGACAAATGTGGAGAAACGAGATGCGGTACCTACGAGCGCTGGAGGTTCAAGACGATGTCGCGCGCACTCTCGGACGAGATCGCCGGCGATGAGATCGCCGCCGCCGATATTCCTATAGAACCTCAACAAAATGATGGAGGAGCTGCGTGAATGATGGAGCTGCGTGATTGATGGATCGGCCGTCGGCAGGTCGTACCTGGCCGTGGGATCGTGTCATCTTTTTTTTCGGGAGGACACCGTATACATACGTATGGGTTATATGGGTTATACGAGGCTTGGATATGGGCTACGGGGCTTGGATATGGGCAACGGCGGGCCGGAGAAAAAATATATGGCGGGGGTGAAGAATACCCCTAGGAAATTGAGTTAGGGGGGAGCACCGGAGCAAGGCTCGTGTATGAGCAGCTCCGACTTGCATCTGGCTTATAGTAGATGGGTGGTGTCTGACTAATGCATAGGTGGTGCATGGAGGAGCGACTGCGCGCTCTGGCCGGAGCTAGACACAACGCGGCGAGGAGTGGACGCGCGCCCATGGGCGGAGCGACCAATCGAAGCGAGGCGGCACGGCGTGCGCGAACGGACGGCCGGCGTCGCAGTGGTGGTGACGAAGAGGCCGAGGCCGACGACGAGGATGTGCCGTCCCGCGCGGTCGCTCCGGGGGTGGGTCGACGTCGAGCCCCCGAGCGCTACCGGAGAGACGACGCGACGCCGCGGCGGAGGCGATGAAGATGACGAGGCCGACGATAAGGGCGTGCTGCCCCACGCGGTGGCCCCGGGGGCGCATCGATATCGAGCCCCCGAGGGTTACCGGAGAGACGACGGCGACACCGCGGTGATGATGACAAAAAGGGGTCCCGCCCGGACCGCGGTTCCAACGGCAGCTTGCCCCATGGTGGGCGCCAACTATCGGAGTATTCTCGCGTCAGTCGGCAGGGGGTACCGCGAGTCGGCAGATGCCACGGGGTGGCTTGAGGTGAGGGCAAGAATGCCGTGGAATATCCGGGGACGGGTATTATCTCCGGAGAGATAATACCCCTACTCCTGCATGTCTGAATATTTATGTAGAGTATACATCTGGCAGTACAAAGTGCTCCTGGAGCTGTATCTAAGATCAGTGCCATGGGCACCTGATCTGGTATATGCATATGAGCACAAGTGTGTGTGGCCGTGGCTTGTGGCCGCATGTGCCTGACCATACATGCGTGAGTCTCTGGATGGATGGATGGCTTGGTCTTGCTTATATAGTGTGGCTAGCTTAGTATGTAAGCTGGGTGGGCATGGTGTGGATGTCATACTTATCCCCTGGGTCACTTCATAAATAATGCCCAGGGACAAGTGACACTATACATGATGGCTTGAGAGTGACGCGTGTACAGTGCTTCACTATGCGCCAATAGTGCACAGGTACAGCCGTCTCGCCCGTGTCGTGTCCGATGGGACATCGTAGTTGACTTCACGTAGCAGGCCGACTGGAGCATCCGGACGGAGAGTAGGTCGGGCAGCCGGGTGGCGAGCTGGCCCGGGCAATCGGACATGGGGCCGTCTGGGGTGGCCTGGGCAGCCGGACTGAGGGGCTTTGCTAGCCCCGATGTCTTGAAATATTGTCTCGCCGTCTTCGGGGTACCCGTGGTCAATTATCCCGACATAACTAAAGGTTTAGTCCAACACGAATTTTGGCATAAATTAAACATCAAAATGAGCACTAATTTTAAGCATGGATGAAACATTGTTTAAGCAATGCATTGAACAGACACAAAACATTATACACGACCATTAGATAAAATTTGCGTAATATGTTTGTCGGAGCATTTTCTGGCAGATCCCTTGATAGGGTACTATGGCTAGGCGGTATACCGAGGGGGAAACCGTAGAAGATTTACTCGGATTCAGAGTGTCAAGGTGGAGGTATATCCCTGCTTGTTGCTCATTTGTATTGATTGGGTAACTATATGGCTAGTGTTTATACCCACTAGCCTAGCCTCGGCTTATATGGGCAACAGGGGCTAGATTCACATGATCATATTCTTTGGAAAAAAACTAACGCCCACACGTGTGGCATCTTGCACATCACCCACACGCCTCCATTACCACTCATTTTGTCACGTCAAAACGGATGACATCAGCAGGAATCTTTTTGGTTTTTGGCTAAAAAATGTTTTATATCCTAATTAAAAATCCGTTTTCACCATTAAATCCGTCTCGACGAGATCTTCAAAACTAGACCCCATGTTGATATGTTTCGACCATTTTTTTACCCAAAAGTTACCATGATATTTACATTGTAGTTGCCATAGTGCTTTAACTAAAGTTGTCATGTGACAATTTTAGTTTGTAAAGCATGGCAATTTTAATATTTTGACGATGGCAATTACAGTACTTTGATCATGAAAATTACTTTTTGTATGAACCATGGCAATTTTAAGTGCATGTATCATGGCAATTTTAGTTTATGGTTCCTAGCAAGTCTAGTTTCTTAATTCCCCGTTTTATAATATGTCAAAATTTACTTTTTAAATGTAGAAAAAATAGCTGAAATATATCATGGCAACTTCAGTGTAAACACCATGGCAATTCATGTGCAATAGACATGGCAACTTTTAACCAAAAAATCATCGAAATATATTGGTATGAGATCTAGTTTCGAAGATCTCGTTGCTAGGGATTTAATGGTGAAAACGGATCTTCAATCGGATTTTTCATTTAAGAGCTAAAACATTTTAAAAACTAAAAATCCAAAAAGATTTTCATATGCATGCATGCGGTGATGTGACGCAGTCTGTGTGTTATAGGGCGTGTGGGCGGGTTTCACTCTCACCACACGTGTGGGCGTTAGCGTTGTCCTATTCTTTTAGGGCTACGAAGGAGTCCTCTTGGAAGGCAGCTTCCTTGTCGTGTACTCTCAAGTCCTTCGGGTCTTCATTTTTTCTATGGGCCCATAGGCTGGTACGATAGCCGAGGGCATAAACCGGCCTAGGGGGCCAGCCTATTTGGACTGGCGTCTGGTATGACGAGGCACACTCTTGAGCCGTAACATTATCAATTTTCGTAGAAGTTGTGCGTAGGAATAGCAATTTTGAATATTTTATATATATTTAGTTTGCTTTTTTATTTCGTGAACCTTCAAACTAAATATCGATCCTATTTGGAAATGAATGGACCATTAGTTTCGAATAGGATGAGTTCTTTTGGATTCTGTTACTACTTGAAGTTACTTGATTTTGGCTAGTCAAAACATGTATTATAGTATGTCAACATGTGGTTGGATGGTAGGAGAACAGTGGCCTTCTTAGCCCATCAAGGTTCAAGTCGAGTTGACACTGGTGTTCGCATTTTTTTTTAATTTATTTCAGCCCTTCCGGTGATGTGTGTTCATTGGAGATCTTTCTGTCGACTACGAAGATGTATGTGATGACTTCATCAGTCTCAAAATAATGTCCCGGCTCAGTCTTTCAGAGGTGCTCGTAGATGTACGGTGTGCGTACGGGCGTTCACAAGGATGAGTTTATGTATGAGCGTCTGCATCTATGATGTATATAATGTGTTAAAAAGAAAACCTGCAAATCGAATCGACTTTCGAAATACGCTGGGACGGCCGCCATGCCCATCAAGCGTCCAGACCACTCCTCCAATGGCTACCCTACCATGCGCAGGCTCCGTGTCGCGATGTTGCAAATCGACGCCGGCGGCCACACGCTCCCGCCCCAAAGTCAGTCACCACAGGCGAACGCGCCACGGTGGTAGATCTAGATCCCACGGGCGCACGGCCCCTCAACCACGGACGCGCACGCACCGGCCCGGCGACCGTGGCCCGAGACCGCGCCGCGCCGTGCGCAGGCACCACCCGACCGCACGGCCGCGACCCACCACCCCAGGATCCGCGAACGGACGGCCACGATGGCGTCTCCCGGGCACACCGCCTCCAGAGTTCCAGACTCCTTCCTGCCTGGACCCCGCTCCCACGTGCCCCCTCTCCTCTTTTTAAGACCGCGGTCAGGCCGGCCACCGTCCCATCCCACCACCACCTTCCTCCTCTGCCCCCGCCCAGCTCGTTCCATTTTGAAGAAGCAAGAAACAGCAGCGCGCACATCTCGCTGCTCGACGTCGTCGGAGGAAGAGGCGAGGGTGATGGAGCGGCGGAGGGCTGCATGGGCCGCGGTGCTGGTGGCGGTGGCCGCGTGCGCGGCGCTGCCGGCGAAGACGACGGCGAACAAGATCAAAGTCAACTGGTTGCCCAACACCAACTACTCCGGCTGGGAGCAGGAGCACGGGCCCTTCTACAAGGGCGACTGGCTCGGTACGCACGCGCGCGGTTACTTTTCTTTATACGCCTTCGAGCTCGAGCGCGAGCCCACCCGCCGCCAGCAGATCTGGTCGCCGGAGCGCGGCCGCGGAAGGAGATGCGAGGCCTTTCTTTCTTTCTTTCTCGGCCCAAATACTCTAATCTCCGGCCGGCTGGCTGGCTGACTCGGGGCGTCTTGTGCGTGTGCAGTGTTCTACTACACGGCGGGGCAGGCGGACGTGGTGGAGGTGAACGAGTCCGGGTACAACCGGTGCGACGCCAGCAACGCCATCTACAACTACAGCAAGGGCCGCAGCTTCGCCTTCGAGCTCAACGAGACCAAGACCTACTACTTCATCTGCAGCTTCGGCTACTGCCCCGGCGGGATGCGCCTGGCCATCAAGTCCCAGAAGCTGCCGCCGCCGTCGCCGCCGCCCTCCGCGCAGCACCACCGCTCCGCCGCGCTCGCCGGCCCGCGCGCCGGGGTCGCCCTCTACGCCGCCGTCGCCGTCCTCGCCGCGCTCCTCAGGGCGGTCTAGCCTAGCCGATCTGGTCTGGTTTCCGAGTTCGTTTGTTTGATGGATTGTTTGGAGTTTCCCCATTTCTTCATTTCTTTGGTGTGTGTTCCTAATCCTAGGCTAGGAGAGTGGTAGTGCCACGGGCATTCTTGGTTGACTAGCGGTGTGGATTTGCGGAACCAAATGGTTACCGGCGGATTGATTTATCAAGTGTGAAGAGTGCACTGGACTGGAGAGAAAGAAACTGTTTCTACGCTACTGATTAGTTTAAATCTATGTTCATTGGTTGCGCTGTGGAGAAGTATACTACTTCCTCGGTAAAGAAATATAAGAGCATTTGGAGTAGTGATCTAAATGCTCCTACGTTTCTACATTTCTTTATTGAGGGAGTAGTATTTTTGTATGGTTTCGGCACGGCTGGGCGGCTGGCCCGTACCACCAGCCGGAATTTGCGCGCGTAAACAAAATTGCGGATGCCGTGCAGAAAACGCGTCGAGTGCCGAAATTTCAACACTGAACGACCGAACCAGCGCTGGTATGTGGATGCGGCAGTAGGTGGCTGATTATCCGAGGGTTTAGGATTGAGCTGCTACTGGGGCCTAGTCCAGTAGTCCTATCATGCGCTAACTGCCCGTCTTAAATAAGAAGCTCCCCACAGAGATCGGCCGGTGACCGGCCTGAGGACGGACCTGGCCGGCAGAAGCCAAGGCAGGAGGTGCGGCACTGCGCGAACCAGCCAAGCTAGCGGCAGGAGATCACATGCGTTCGCGTTGGATACCACATGGACCGGTTTCAATGCGGATCGCAGGGGACAGAGGATCCACCAGCTCCACATTTGTTTACATCGCGACCCGTGCTTTGCCGTCTTCATTTGTGGGCAGGGCAATGGAGCATGGCGGAGCGTCTACGACACGGACTTGCGTTGCTCATCAACTCCTTCCTATGCTCCTATCTGGGAAATGTGATTCGCATCTGACCACCCATGGATCCTCTGACCACCTGAAGAACATCCGTTTAAACAACGCCTAAAAAGTTAGGAAAGAACCATCTGAAGAAAACGCAAAGGCAGAACATCGAAGTCAACACGAGAATCATTAACCACGAACAAAAAGTCTGACTGGTCAATCTGATTTTGGAGGGAAACAGCTCATACTTGTATCACGAGGTACACAACGACGGTTTTTCTGTTCCAGATGTTCTCCCATCTATCTTTTACCTTAGGGCAGCTAAACATCCTCAGCCTTCGAGCATTGCCTTGGCCGCATCAATCAGTGCAGGCCTGAAGCTATCAGAGGCTCGGCCAAGGACAGTGTAGCCCTCCTTGTCTTCAATGTCAACATCGGCACCATGTCTGATCAGCAGAAGGGCAACCTAAAATAGCGATTATAACACAAGAATCAGCGATACAAGTAATCCACATCTATTTACAAAGGATATCAGAGAACAATTAACCAATGTAGATGGAAATTTTTGAAACGAATCAACTCGTGTAGATGTCAGGATTATTCCTTGATTTATGAAACCCAATGGGATGCTAATGAACTAAGTAGTCTAAATAGTTGAACACCAAGTCGGTGAAAATACCATCATTTTCCTGAACTTTCGACTGCAACTTAAGTGAACAGTCAAGGTGTGCCTACCATGCAACACACAGAAATATATACAGAAGCTCCAAGCCTCTAACCATTTGAAAGAGCATCAACATAACCTACGAATACAATGAGGTGGTGCATGAAAGCAAAGGAAATATTACCCCTCTGTCCTCGCATATGACGGCATGCATTAGAGGTGATTGTCCTAGCTTGTCAACTGCATCAATATCTGCGCCTTCTTCAAGCAGGTATTCACACAGCTCAGCATTTCCAGTACTTGCAGCTCTATGCAGGGGTGTGCAGCCAAACTGACAAGATAGTAGTTCAATGTTTTACATCTCTGCCAAATTACTTCAAACACGCTGCAATGATAATGTAGAAAGCAGTGGACAAATGTATTTCATGGAAACTATTGTGCTTGACAGTTAATACTTCAAATTAACATAATATTTGCAGATATAGATGGTTGTCTACACCATAGTCAACTTCTATGCCTGAATGGCATCCAGAGGACAGCAATGTCTTGCCTAAAGTAAATTTCTACAAATAAATAAATAAATAATTGCACTGTAAACATTTCAGCTTTCTCATACAATTTCATTTGCAGTTTTATGTTCATAGATCATATCACAACCCTCCCGATAAAAATATTTCATTCTCTTCATGGTCTTGAGGTGGTTGTACAACCAGCCATAAGGTGAAGATTAAATTACATGAAACCAGATTTGAGAGTCCATCCATGGTATTCCTTCTAGATCACTAGAAGTTTACAAACCTTATCTTTCTTGTTGACATTTGCACGATGAGCTATCAGCGTTTCAGCAATGTTAAGCCTCCCTTTACTAGCAGCATAGTGAAGAGCAGTTCGGCCAGCATCAGTAGTCAAATCAACATTTGCACCTGGTATATATTAAATTTATAACTATAGTTATGTCTGTTACCAGGAACTCGCTGAAAGGTGAAGATTAGACTATTGAGATATCAAATTCATACAGATGAATGGAGCATAAACTCATTTAAGAACAGCAAGCATAGCATAATGCTTATATCAGAAGACACATCTACAGCAGGGAGACTTTTTTTTACAGAAGTAGCAGGATAGCTGCTAATTTCATCACAATATACTGCACATAAAGAACGAACAAGAAAACTGACAAACTGGTGTGGCTTCTTCAACCCTAGGGGGGACAACACCCCCCCCCCCCCCCCCCCCCCCCCACACACACACACACAAAAAAAGAAATCTAGCCGCATATGGTCGTCTTACACAAAGGATACCTAGTTAGGCCAATGTGCTATGCAGTGCCACAGACATCAGACAGAGCCACCTTTTTCAGAAGGATTAAACTTTGCTAGGAAACTATTCAGAAATGAAGATGTATAACATTATATTCCACATCAGTCCTATCCTTGCCATGCATATCAGCTCTATTTTATCTTGCCACATATATAAACTAAAGTGTCATAAGTACTGAATAAGAACTAAGAACAGGACACCAGCGATGTGTAGTAAAATTCATGGCAAAGTTTGCCTGAGAGAAAAAAGCAAAGCAGAAATAATGAGTTCTTATCACTACCCAAAACCCAATATTTCTTCGAGTAATGTTTAATACCCTGCTGCAATCATTCTAGCTGTTCAAGTTAAGTTGCATCCAAATACTGTATGGAACATGATAAAATCAACAGTTCCAAAATTGACGACCCTGTCAAATTCACCTTTATCAGCTGCACAGGAAGTTGAGCATATCCAAATAAAATCATGGAACCATCAGTCATCTAGGATAAATCAGTCAGGCGACGACAATTCGACCAAATCGCCCTAACATTTCCAGCAGCAATACCTGCTAATTAATTGCAACCTTGCTAATTATCGCACTAGGCAGAAATAACCCGTGCAAGCAGTGTCAAAGGAAGCTATCAACCCATCATCCTACGCCAATTTCACCAACTAACTGCAGAAGCTTGCACAAACAGCACAGTTTTCACGCAAGTACAGCGGCAGGGTCTCGTACCGTGACCGAGCAGGATGTCGAGGATCTCGGCGTTGCCGCTGCTGGCCACCGAGTGAATCGGCGCCCACCCTTCCTCGTCCTTCCCGTTCACGGCGCTCGCCACGGCGTCGCCCCCCGCAGCCACAAGCGCGGCGACGGCCTAAACCACCAAACAGCCCCCAAAGCCAAAAGGGTCAAAACCCTAAACCCGGAGGGCGAGCAGATAGATTTGGGGGCTAATATCGCGGGGAAGCAGCGGCGCTTGCCTCGGGGCGGGCGGAGGCGGCGGCGACGTGGACGAGGGAGCGGCCGTCCTCGTTGCGGAGGGAGAGAGCGGCGGCGAGGTCGGCGGGGGCGAGGGAGGCGAAGACGCTGGCGTCCCCGGACTCCGCGGCGAGGAAGAGCTCCTTCTCCGACGGCTTCTCTCCGCCGGCGTCGACCTCCATTGCCGCGGCCATCTGGTGCGTGGGCTGCTCCGGCGAGTAAGCGAGGCTTGCGAATTCTGAGTTGGGTCGTCTCTCTCGGAGGTTCTGAGTTCTTCGGCTGCCGCTTGGGGTTGTTTCTGTCAGTCTGCTCTTACGCCTTCCTCAAGAAAGAAAGTGAAAGCCGGGAATGGGTCGGATGGGCTAGGCCCAAGGGTTGTAATGCCACTTTGCTCAAAAGAAAAAAGGTGTAATGCCACAGTTTTTGTAAGCTCTCATTTTAACGTTTTTTATCATAAAAATTTACACACGTGTATATTATGTCTCTGGATATACGTGTATTTTGTTCAAACGTTTTTTAAACATAGATGTATGAATTTTTTTTAGTTAAGGCATCCATGGAGCTCAACCTCTATTTGGCATTTTCGATTTTGTGCTGCCCTATGAAAGAAGGATTTGTAAATGCGGGTCTCGAGCTGTTCAAGTTCAACAACCCTCATGGCTCCCAACAAAAAGGCACTCGACGTCTCGCCTCCGGTGGCAAGGTTTGGTGTTTCTTCTTCCTCTCCACTTTCGCACTTTGATTCCTCCGTGAAACCGTTAATCCCTCCATCTTCACGGCACCCCCGAGCTCTCCGGCAAAGTCTTTTTTACCGGTAGGTATCTACCTTTTATTCGCATTAAGATCCTACAATTTGGATTCGCCTGCTATGTTGTATTGTATGTAGCTCACACCGTATAGCAAAATTAAGTCACATCATTTGGTCTCATCACCTGTTTTGTGGCAAAGTAAAGGACGCAGCATGCATGCATGACTCTGCCACTCTCCATCTCACTTCCCATGAAAATACTAGCATTAATTTTCTTACTTTTTTCATGATCCATATCTTTTAAACCGGAATGTGTTTTTTGATTTTTTTTTTATATTTGGTATCATGGTGACAAGATCTTTCAAACAGATCAATATTGAATATTTTTTAAGCTCACTTAATTATTTTTTGTTTCACAAAGTTGATTAGAATTGAAATGGGTTTAACAAATTTTAACCTTTTATTCCATGGATTGAGATTGAAATAAAGTCCATGTGTGCATTTATGTCATATATTTCAATAACATAGTAGATGCGTTTCAATTACATAATCACTTTGTTATTACATGCATTTCAATACCGGATCACACTGTCCCGAGATGCATTTCAATACCATATGCGTCACTACCATATCACTTTGTCAGCATATAAATTTCAATACCGGTGGAATTTCAATTTTCAGACCAGTTTTAGTACTGCCCCAATTTCAAATAATGTGTGAGTGAAATATGAAATTGAAATGGTATATAATGTGAGACTGAAACATGAAATTGAAATTGAAATTTCCAGACCGCATCTATTTCAATTTCCTGACCAGTTTCAGTAGCATGTCCATTTTTAATAAATGTGAGATTGAAATATGAAATTTAAATACAATAGTTAAATACGATAAGAGACCGAAATTAAAATTAAAATTTTCACCACATCCATTTCGATTTCGAAACCAATTTCAGTACTGTATCCATTTTCAAGTAATGTGAGATTGAAATATGAAAATGAAATGCAACTGGTATATATAATGTAAAACTGAAACTGAAATACTCCTTCTGTGCACTGAAACTTGAGTAGTAAAAATTAAATGGCTTTGAATTGTATCCAAATTTGATGTTGTTTGAAAGGTCTTGCCACGAGGAATTCAAATATGTAAAAAAAAGTTGAAAACGGAATTTTAGTCTAGAAGATATAAATATTTTAAAATATCACTTAGAAATAAAAGGGTTGCTTTTTGTATGGGAGAGGAAGAATATAAAGAATGCATGCACTGTCCTTCTGTGCACTCTCTCTCCCTCTTTCCTGACAAAAACTGACATGCACCAGGCGTATTCTTTTGTATTGATTCCTTTAGCATATAAAACTCTCTTTATAACTCACTTATACGCAGAAAGACAGCACGCATCTTGAGCAAATTGCGGATGGTGGATCCTTTACCGGTACATCCCGCTGCCGGTAAAAAATGCAATTCGCGAGCTCTCCGCTGTCCACTGGTCGTTTCCGCAGTGCCTGTTCGTCGTCAACTGGTCGTTTCCGCAGCTCCATCAGCGCGCGAGAACCTGGAGAAGAGGGACAGGTGCTGATGCTGGTGCTGCAATGCCTGCTCTTGGTTTTTTTTTTTATGCACAGCCAGTCCTGCTCAACTCGGGGAATTGTATTTTCTAAAATAACGCGGTGTCTTTTATTAATCTGTGCCAACCACTCGTACCGATCTGTGTTTATCCATAGGATACATGATGCATTTGTCCAAAAAAAATAACGGGCCCGTGGAGCGCTGAAGGGGCAGTTGAACTCAACCAATTCAGCGAGCCGATCACGAGCAGCAAAAAATTGTATATCTCAGCACCCAAGACCCAGGCATATATATATATTTCTTGAAAAGAAATGCCATGTGCATTCAGATAAAGGTTTCCACTGAAACGTGCAGGCACACATTGTATAGCTGCACATATCCACACCAGCTCCGTCTGAAGGCAGAGAAATGTTGTTTAATCTGGTTGATTTCCACGAAGGTAAGGTTGGGGTTGCTGTTGAGATTATTCCTCTTTCTGGTACATAAATCTTCTCCGGACGAAGCGAACGAATCAGCTATGCACAGAAGAACACAGCCACAGATGGGTGGTGCCTCTGCTTCCTTCTTCTACCTCTTGCTGTTCCTCTGGGCTCAGGGTGCGGCTGCGACTGGCCTTGGCTTCACAAGAAGAGATTTCCCACAGGAGTTCGTCTTTGGAGCTGGAACCTCGGCATACCAAGTAAGTAATCTACTATCTTGTTTGGGCTGAAAGTTCTGGCGTGCTTATTTCGTCGTCCGTTTGATCAATTTTGGTGTCTGTTTTTTTTTTTTTTGGCATGCAGTATGAGGGTGCTGTTGCTGAGGATGGCAGGAGCCCAAGCAGTTGGGACACTTTCACTCATGCAGGTTGGTTACTACTCCTGTTTGTTTGTGAAATCTGCCTCTGATTTTCCGGTGCTGCATTTTGTTTTAGCCTGACCATGGATATTCCCCAATGCGTAACAAATAGCACCTCGAGCAATTTGTGATCACTTTTCCTTATTAATGCGTTGAGTGGATATTTGGGATGAGCGCCCTCTTGGTGGAACAATTTACACAGCTAGCATTTATGGTGCTGAAGCATAACTGAATTCAGAGAAATTATTGGCAATAGCAGAGACCAGAACTTGATGTGGTTGACCAATCACATTTAGGCCAATTTTTTTGAGGAAATATTTAGGCTAATTTTGACAGCTAGAATTTTTATCTTGCAGGCAAAATGCCAGACAAAAGCACGGGAGATGTTGCTGCAGATGGGTACCACAAATACATGGTAGGAGGGGCCTTGCAAAATCTTGAGCATTTCTCTGCTTTTGTAATTCTGAAAGAAATTTGGCTTATCTGATTTTGCAGGAGGATGTCAAGCGCATGTATGAGACAGGCCTAGAGGCCTATAGGTTCTCCATCTCCTGGTCAAGGCTCATTCCAAGTACAGATATTATCATGACCTTCATCAGAGCAAATTGCTTTAATAAGTTTTCTAATCTATATCATTGTTTCTGGAAATTTCGGGTTTGTAGATGGACGCGGAGCTGTCAATCCCAAAGGGCTACAGTACTACAATAACCTCATTGACGAGCTAGTGAATCATGGCAAGTATTATTGTTAGATCCTTGAGCATTTTAAATGTTCAACTGCAATCGGTTGTTAGATTCATACCTCATATAATCATGTTCCTTCTCAAGAAAGAGAAACGCATGCAAATAAAAGTTTGAACCGTCTGGTCTCCGTGGTATTATCCCAGGAGTTCAAGTCCACATCACACTCCACCATCTAGATCTCCCCCAGATTCTTGAAGACGAGTACGGTGGATGGTTAAGCCCCAAAATTATGTAAGTGTATATATGATTTCACTACCAAATATATAACTCTACCGCAGTGGCGATTTTATATTTCATTGGCATATTACAACATAATCATTTGTTCTATTCATATTTTCAAATCTAAAAAATTGCAGCGAAGATTTCACAGCATATGCAGATGTTTGCTTCAGGGAGTTTGGTGATAGGGTTGCATCTTGGACGACGGTGAATGAGCCAAACATTGGCATATTGGCCTCTTATGATGTTGCTACATTCCCTCCTGGCCGTTGCTCAGATCCATTTGGAGCGACAAAGTGCACCGCTGGGGACTCTACTGTGGAACCATACATAGCAGCTCATAATACCCTTATGGCTCATGGATCAGTTGTCAGTCTGTACAGAAAGAAATATCAAGTGAGTGGATGATCTTGTACTTGAAAAGTTTTGGTGATGCTTATTCCAATAAAAACTAAGGAACCTTTTTGGACGCAGGCCATGCAAAAAGGAGTTGTTGGCATAAGTATCTACTCTTTCTGGAGTTATCCATTGACAAATTCCACTGTGGATTTAGCTGCAACCCGGAGATGTAAAGATTTCTTCTTTGGCTGGTATGATCGATATTATACCTCAATTTTGTCACTGGAAGCATTTAATTTAACCTGCATAATACGTGCATTGTTGAGATCTTAAGTGCGGTACTTGGCAGGATACTAGATCCATTGGTGTTTGGGGACTACCCAGAAGTAATGAAAAAGATTGTTGGCTCTCGCCTTCCACCCTTCACGAAAGTTCAATCTGAACTCATCAAGGGTTCTTTAGATTTTATTGGAATAAATCACTACTACTCTCTCTACGTGAATGATCGCCCACTAGCAACAGGGGTTTGAGACTACAGCGCAGACATATCAGTTAGTTTAAGGGGTAAGTATCTTTTCTGGATAGTGATACTAGGATTGTTGTTAACTGCTGAGAGTTATGTACTGTGTGGATGTGCAATTTGATTGGCTTTTTAGAGTTTCTTTTTCTAGGACATTTATTCTCCATCCAACGGTTAATTAAGCAGTTGCACTAGAAATTGTGTGCAGCAGTAGGCTTAATATTCATTTTTCTAGCAACGGTTACACAAGCAAATAAGGAGATTCCCGAATCCTGATTACCCCCCAAAAAAAGAGCCTAGCCAAGCTGCTGTGAAACGATGCCCTGCTAATGCTAATTGCAGAGACAAGCTGGCAAGCAACATTTCCAGATTCACCAGTGGCGTAAATTGGGCATGTCTCTGAGTGCAGTCTTTAATCATCCCTGGAAACACGTTTAATTAGTGCCTATTATACATCTCAAAGCATGTTTTTGTACACCAATGTAACAGAAAAGAGTTGAACGTACTGTTTAACCAGTGACCCCTTTGTATGATGCAGGTTCTAGGACAGACCCACCATCTGGTCAGGTAAAAAAAATACTATGTCGTCAATGTGTTTTGCAAAGAAGTTGCCAATTGTTAGCTAAAAATGCAGTTATTTTGGCCATTCAACGCACATCCGTTGGATTATATCATATGTTCTGAACTTCTTCAGGAGATTAGAAAAGAAATACGTGCCCATTAAAAACCGATACCGAAAGCTTGATAGCAACTGTCAAAGATGATCCTTATTGGAGTGCAGGGTCCCCCAGCAGATGTTCCAAGTGATCCCAGAGGGCTGGAACTTCAACTGGAGTACCTGAAAGAAACCTACGGGAGCCTTCCGGTCTATGTCCAAGAGAATGGCAAGCAGAATTCCCAACCAGAAGCAAAGCCTCTGCTGAAGAACAAATTAAGGTGCATTGTTACTCATGTTGTCATGTGGTTGGTTTCAGGCATGGGATCTGCCGATGACAGCCTAGATGACACCGATAGGGTCGGCTTCCTGGGGAGCTACGTGGAAAGCACACTTAACGCGATGAGGTGCTCGGGATCACATACATACGCGGTTCCCTGGGACAGAAGGAAAATTGCTTGTATCGTGATGCTCTGTTTGTTTGTTTGTTGTGCAGGAAGGGAGCCGACGTGAGAGGCTACTTCGCGTGGGCATTCGTGGACCTGTTCGAGCTCCTGGCCGGGTACCAGTCTAGGTACGGGCTGTACCGCGTGGACTTCGCCGACGAGGGGCGGCCGCGGCAGGCCAGGCTCTCGGCTCGCTGGTACTCCAGCTTCCTCAAGCGCAACGGAACCACTGCGCTCGTTTCTAGGACGGCGGGGAAGCAGGAGCTGAGCCTGAGCGCCGTGTCCTGAGTTGCTAATCTGGACTATGGAGCAACCGTGCGCGGGACTGGGAGAGATGAGGCGCGTGCTTGCTTGCCCGTATGCTCCTGTTTTTTTTTTTTTTTTAGAAAAGGAGGATGACCCCCGGCCTCTGCATCTGGGAGATGCATGCGGCCACTTTATTGATTATTCTCGAGGACCTTACAAAGTATTACAACAATATGCCTGAATCCGCCATCTTGGCAACATATGCCCTTACTCCTATCCAAATGATGAAGGCGTGCTAGCTGGGCCACATACCCAGACCACTCATCTAAGCCTAACATCAAAATGATGAAGGGGTGCTAGCTGGGCCACTACCCAGACCACTCACCTAAGCCTAACATCAAAAGCCGGAAGCCCCGGCCGAGCCACATACCGGGTCTGGGGCACAAACCGGTCCGACGCACTCGTGTGTCGTCGCCGCCATCTTTCACAGGTCCGTCTTCAGAGCAAATATTGAGGCTTCTACCTTGTCTGGCCACTCAGCCATCGACGTCACCACGACACCAGACAGCTTCGTCCTCCTGCGCGAGTCCATCGTCACACATCGAACGCCGAATCTCCACTGCGCCACGCCGCCGAGATACGCCGCCATCAATGAGTAGGATGAAGCACCGCTCCGCCGAGTCCGGCAAGGCTGCTGAAGACCAAGCACCGTGGAAGAAGGACTCTGAGGCTGAGCACATAGGCGGCAGAGCGCCAACGCACCGCCACCGGACGAACTCCGACCACGCCACCAACCGCCGCCAAGCAACCAAAGCATCACATCCACCCCAAGCTCACCACGAACGACACCCCCAAGAGGGTGACGACGCCCGGAGCGCCGCTGTCGCTCGATCCGGCAAGGATTTGGGCTTTCGCCCGTCATACGAGCTGGGTGGAAGGAAGAGGGGAAGGAGACCACCTGGACGGCGCCTACAAGAAGGGTACGGCGCCCTCGGGCGTCGCCGCCGTCGTGGCCAGCATTCTCCGGAGCCACCTCCCACCTCCAGCCGCCAAACAGGTACAACTCCGGCGACAAAGGCCGCCCAAAGCAGGACCATCGGAGGCAGCCCTGGTTGAAGTAGACGGAGGCCTTCAGATCTGGATCGGGCGCCGCCGAGACGCCCGCACCACAGCCGCCACGCACGCATCTGGAACCGAGCGCCGCCACGCGCACGCACGCCGTCGCCGGAGCCCAGACCGAGGCCGCCGCCCCGGCGTCCCATCCGCCGCCCGCAGCCGACGCAGCCAGATGGTGACGGAGATCCAGGAGGCAGGAGGGGGGACCGCAACCCCGCCCAAACTCGTCGGGCAGAAACAACCAGGCCGCAGCCCTGGGGCCTGCCGACGACGCTCCCGCGGCCGCCACCCGCCGGAGGCGCAACCTCAGATCCGTCACACGCCGCCTGCACCGTCTACGCCGCCGGAAACCGAACGCGCCCGCGCCGCGCCTTGCGCGCCCTCGCCACGCCGTCCCGAACACGGCTACCCTCGCCGGTGCGCGCACCCGCGCGAGCGCCGCGCCGAGTCCCCGCCCGAACGAACGGCCCGCGCCGCCCCTGCTCGAGCTGGAGGAGGGAAGGGCCCCGCCGCCGCCGAGCCACGCGGGCTTCGCCCATCGACGTCCGCCGGCGGCGGCGAGGGGAGGAGGGGCCTGCGCTGGCGGCGGCTAGGGTTCGCTCCTGGGCTGCCCGCAGGAGCGACCTGGGGAGCGATATGTATTTTAACCGGGTTGTATGTATGCCCGTATGCTCCTGTACAGATTCAGAATGTGTGCTTCTTGTATGTGTTGCATTTGCCTCCTCGCCGGCGTAACCCGGTCTCCGGTGGCCGCCGACAGTTTCTCCTCTACAACGTAGCCCGGGGTAGTACTCCCTTCGTTCCTTTTCAGCATGCATATCATTTTTGTTTGAAGTCAAAGTACCTCTAATTTGATCAAACTTAAAAAATTAAATATCAATCAACATTCCTAAAACCAAATCAATATCATCAGATTCATTATGGAATGTAGCTTCATATTTTGTATATTTGGTATCATGGATGTTGATATTTTTTAATATATATTTGATCAAAGTTTGTAAAATTTAACTTGACACAAATCTTATCTGCAGAATAAAAAGAAAATGAATGGGGTACTAGTATTACCCTTGTAATTGTACGCAAGCCAAAACTCAACTTAAAGGCTGTGAAGTGTGAATGTGGGAAGTTCGTCTCGTGACTGATTATCGGCACTCGTCACGAGTTGCTAGACCGGCGGCGGTCGGGGATGATGTAACTGATAGGGCAACCTGGGTGTCAGTAAGAGCAATTTTTTTGCCTCAATCATACAGAAAAGCGGCATGTCGATTCATTAAGAGAGAAAATATATTTTTTAGAAAAAGAGAATATACCTCTAGCCTCTGCATCTGGGCGATGCATGCAACCATGAGAGAGAAAACATATATCATCATAGAAAACAGAACACATACAATGTCTATGAGACATCACCCAAACGAAAGAACTTAACGACTTAAGAGCATCTATAACCAATCTCTCATTATTTAGAGAAGCAAATGGTCGAGTATTTTTAACTCCTTATAAGTTAATTAGGATTTATAGGGTGGTCGTTCTAGCCGGTCCTTTATATTAACTCCTTACAAATTAATAATGATTTAGAGGGAACAATTGCACACTATTTCGTCAACCATCTGAATGATTCAAATTTAACGTATACAATAAATCAACCATGAACATGCACATAGTTGCACGGATCGAACAATCCAAATTAAAACATGCATATGGTTCATCCAAAAGGCACCATATCGATCAAGTTTGATCTAAAATCATCACAACATAGCATGTCTTATAGATCGAGCCCAACCAAAGACATGTAACACGAACTCAAGCACCATCATCATTAAAGAAATCATGACCACCTCCAAGGACACTAGCATCCCACGGCTATCACCATCAACATGATCACCCCGCTATCCATACGGTCACCACCACCATTCTGAAGAGAGACCTCTGTTTGGTTCATGATCGTTCTTCGGCCTTCTTCCCTTTCACAAGCCTCTCCTCCTCGAGTGCAAGCCTACACTCCTCCGCCTTCAACTTTCTCTCTTCGGGTGCCAACTTCAACCTCCATTTCTCGTCGTACAAAGACTTGAGCTCATTCCACCTTGCCGCCTTCTCTTCTTTGCGTTCGGCCGCCAATGCTTTCTTGGTCCCAGTCATGGCCACAAGCTCTTCCTTGTAGGTTCCACTGAAGGCTCCTCTCTTATTTTCTCTCTTTTGCAATCTTGTTACCATCTGACCTCTTGTTGAGATTTTCATCTTCCTCGTCATCGGCTTCAACAAATATGCTTATCCTTGACCCCTCTGTGTGGTCTAGGAGTTCCTCCTAACCCACTTCTCATTGTTGGCATGCTCTTTGTAGCAATGATGCAATGTGAAGCCCTTGTCACCGTTCTTCTTCGTGTGTTGCTTGTATTGCTCTTGGATGATAGGCCCATACATCGAAATTTGTACCCCTACTCGGTGTGAGGAGGAGAGTCTCCTCCTGTTGCTGGCAAGGAGGGAGATGTTAGTGGTCGTGGCCATGGCCGTCGCCGCACTCTCCGCCACCAAGACCAGGCACCAACAATTGTGAGGCAGCTGCGCCGCCCCCAACCACCAACGCCCTTATTGCGACAGATCTGGAATCCAACGCAAAATAGTTTTTACAATGTTTTTTTCGGCAAAGGGTGGATTTTATTAACTCAAAATGAAGCATTAAGAGGATACAAACACAATGAGCATACACCCGATCTCTGCATAGCTAGGATGACACAACCAACATCAACACACACACACACACACCGACAAGTAGCAAAGACCAAAACTATGCCTAAGCGAGGAATAAAGCGAAGCGATCAAATCCACGATCGATAAATTATTTAACCAATATTTAATAAGTTGATGCTATTTTAAGATTACTTGTCGAAATTACGAGGACATTCGGACCAAATTATACTACATATAGCGAAAAATTTCACAAATTTTGAACGGTGCCACCCCCAAGGATGAGATTCTAGGATCTGCCACTGCTACTAGAAACGACACTCGGAGGCCAAGACCGGTGCTAAAGAGCGAAGACATTGGCCACGCAACGTCTCGCTCCTTTTTTTATAGAAAATATGCTTGTATTCAAATCACAAAATAATACAAAGTACTAGATCCATACAAGCAGACCCTAACACACACGTAAAGAAGCAGAATAACAAATAGCACCCTAAAAAATCAGTAAAACACGATGATCTCCGGAGCTCGATGGCATTAACTCCGAACCTTGCGAGAAGACTCCTACAACACAAGAATCTGCAAACAGCCCCAAGCAGATCATCATCTTTAATAACGGCATAATCGTCGCCACGCTGCCTCCCCTTTTCTTCACTCCGGCACCGAAAAGACAAGGACACGCATATGCATTCAACACGCCTGCACCAGCCTTCATCATCTGTGACTTTGAGTACCGATGTATGTGCCCCTTCCAGATGGAAGAGAACTAGGATCCGCTTCCGGCGCCGTGGTCGGCCAACTGCCCGGGCAAAGCAGGACATCCCTCCAGCTAAAACACAAAGAAGGAGGAAGAAGCGCGGTAGGGAATCATACCGACAATGGGGAAGAAGAATCTCCATCTCCACATAACCACCACCCATCCGAGGACAAACCCCGCCAGTGCCGGTCGACCTCCAAACACCATAGCCCGCGACCTCGACGAGATCTGGGATCCCCCATCCCGCTGGCTCCTAGACGAATGCACGAGCCTCACCTGGCCGCGAACGGAGCCGGGGAAACTTATTCAGACGCGACGTCACCGCAACGGCCTCGGCAGCGACTCCCTCAATCCTAACCCTACCGAGAACCCATCTGACGCACAGACCCGAGGTCCCCCCTCCCTCCCGCCGTCGAAGCGGCCGGCGGAGGGAGAGGGAACCAGCAACGACGAGGGCGGCTCTCAAAGGGCACCCGTGGTCGCCTCCTTTTCGCCTAGCTGCGATTCACTCTTGCGATTCACTCTGTCCGGAGGCAGTTGGCTCTCGCTCCTAGCAACCGGTGAAAATCCTGCCTGCAAAATCCATCGGCAAAACCGACCAAGAAATACCACCTCCACCTCCATTATTGTACTGATCATCCTTAATAAATGGCGAACCTTGTCAGGTACAACGTGACAGATACACATTGTACAAACCATGGTCCCTCTGCATCCATCCCCCCGATCGGTCCCGAGCCTACTCGAGGTGGTCGTGCGGCCTGAGCGACATGAACATGGCCGCGTAATGGCGCAGCCGGCGGTCCCCGTCCTCGGGCCCCGCCGCGCCGGCCGGCGGCGGCGGGAGCACCGCCGTCGCCATCACCCTCGCCCTGTACCGCCGCCACGCGAGCTGCACGTTGACGGCCGCCCACGTCCGCCAGTTGGACGAGTAGTAGCGCGCGGTGCGCTTGAGCTTGTCGTTGGCGAACTTGTAGCGGAAGTGCTCCGTGATGTACCGCAGGTCCGGCGCGTCGAGGCAGAAGGCCTGCGCCGCCTCCACGCACTCGAACGTGGCGGACGACGCCGGCAGCCGGTCCACGAACGGCCGCCGCAGGCACCACGACAGCAGCTCGTCGCCCAGGAAGCTCCCGGCGCCCAGCACGCACTCCGCCACCACGCCCTTGGTCAGCGGCTGCGTGCTCCGCAGCCGCCCCTGCAGGATGAACACCATGCGCTGCACCGGGTCGCCCTCCCGGATCACCTTCTCGCCGCCGCAGAACACCAGGGGCCGCAGCCGGTCGCAGATGTTGTCCAGGATCAGCTCGTCCATGCCGTGGAACAGGGGCACCTGCTTCACCAGCTCCAGGCAGAGGTACCGCTTGATGTCCCGCCGGAGGCCCTCCGGCAGGTCCTTGATCATCTCCATCTCCTCGTCGCCGGTGATGGCCGCCCACCGCTCGCGCTCGTACTTGCGGACCCGCTGCCGCAGCCGGGACGGCAGCTGCCGCCGCCTCATCCACCACTCCATGTCCCGGAACCGCAGCTGCATCTTCCGCTTCCTCGCCAGCACGGCGTGCAAGAATACCTGCAGCAAAAATGCACTTACTTGCTACTGATACTCCCTGAAGTAGCTGAAGCCAGGGTAAGATTGGTGGCACTTCACACCTGTATGTTTCCGATGAGTAGCGTGAAGAGCATCAGCCCGCTGAGTACATTAATGATGCTGAAGATCACCTCAAGCCAGTTGCTCGTGGGCTCAAGATCATTGCCAAAAGTACTGCCAATAGATTCAGACGAACTGTGTGAGACAATAAGAGAGCAGAGGTGGTGGTAGAGCAATATACAGTAGTAGTATTAATTATCTTTTGTCTTCATAAGGGAACAACTAATAAACCTACACGTGCATACAACAACCATGGAATAGTACCAATGTTTTCCATTTCTGAACTAAGAAACTGAACAAATCCCTCGCATATAAATCTGTCAGCAATGTGCATATTCAAACAGAATGATAACCGGAATGACAGCCGACCCGACTACCGAACATTCAGATATTCAAGTTTCAGGGTGGAAAACATTTCCTATGTCAGAAATGGATGATATTACTTATTTAACATAATATTATATAAATTACCTGAGGGTCATGAGGCCCCAGAATATGGGATAGAGAATTTTGACAGCAAGTGAATTGCTCGAGATAACAGGAAGGGCTCCCTTGTAGATTCCATAAGCAAAGGCGCCATTGCCGCTTAGACAGGCCGGCACATTTTGTTGGCTGAAAGAAGTTAAGTTCGTATCGCATGCCAATGCAGTCATATCTGATGACCAAGGGAAGTGAAAGCACATCTCCTTGGAGCAAGCCAGTGACATCAAATTGCAGTTGTTTTTTATCTCGCATTCCGATTGGAGGCAGGAGGCAACGCGCTGAATCGCAAGAACGTACCAACACCCACCTGCAATCTGGAAATGGAAGAAACCTAATTAACAACCAACATTGCCTACAACTATTTAGCAGGCATGATCCACCTAATTAGCACAAACTGTGGCTTCATGAGAAACTCCACAGAGTAAATGTTTTTACGCTGGCCAGGCCAACAGATTACATACATACGAGCATTTTTTAGGTGGTTAAGTTCAAGTTTTTCTCTTACACAAACTTTGTGTTGAAACCATTGTGCTATTTAATGGCCATCTTACTTTCGTTTTATTTATTTTGCATGTTGATCTTTCGACCAACAGCCTGCATTTATGTAATACATAATCATCATTCAGCACCAACATGATAGATGTGATTGTCTGAACAAGTTTCCTGTTCAGCAATAATACAGACAGCGGTAATTCATTTAATATAAACAGTGCATCCAGAATTGGAATTTTCCATTATCATCAGCAACAGTTTGGTACTTCCCCTTGAAACAATTATTGTTTCACATGCAATTTAAGCAGTCCTGTTTGCAGATATTGTGAACCAACCCTTGATTTTCTTAGAAAAGAATACTGCGGTGTGGTGTAAATGCAAAGACACCATTGACCAAACTAACAACCAGAAATCGATGATTGCAATAAATAGCACCACATAAAAGTACTCTGGGATTCCTTATCCATGATTTTGTTATATGTCCTCGAATTACTTAATGGAAGAGGGAGTACTCACATGAGAAGCAATGAAATAGGCAAATAGATTCAGACCAAATCCCCACCATACTGTTCCAAAGATGTAACCTGTCACCTTCTGCATTTTCCTCATGATATATATACTATGGTACACCTTGGGGAGAAATTGCAATACGAATATGAGCAGCAGTATCGTCATGATAACTTTAACTTGCTCTTCTCTGATTAACTTTGGTATAACCAGCCAGAAGATGATCTGCACAATAGCATGGATCAGTTAGTTGAAAAATAAAGCAATGTAAAAGAGTTCAGAACTCTCCACAATGATTGTTTCTATATATTGCAACTTTTTCACTAGTAAGCACACATACAGACTCAAATTCTATCTTCGGTAGCTTATATAGTTTCTCTATTGGCCTTCAAGAATAAATCTTCAACATATAGCTAATATGTTACGATAATTAGAATCTACTGCATCATGATCATAAGCACATTTTCTCAACACCCCACTTTCAGAACGCAAATTTTCTGACGATACATTTTTATTTACGAAAATACTAACTTGCCGGTCACTCTGTAATGGGTTATTTTCCGTATTTCATGAAGGTAAGCAACTAAAGACAAAGAATATGCCCAATTCCACCATGCAGATTATTCAGCGGTCCTTTTAAACAATAACTTCTCTTCACCTTTCATGTATACCGTCACATAAATAATGAAAAAGACAGAAATAACATTTTGTGGCCATGGCTGATCCAAATAGGCAGATACTACTCCACGTCGAACTCCCCGCGTAAAAATGGCAGTACCAATTATGCAAAATGAGAATGAACATGCACTCAATATTACACGACAAAAACCAATAATGACCGGACGATCGATCTGGACGACAAAGACCGGTAAATAATTAATCAGCGAAAAATAAGTCAGTTGCAGGAACACCAGCCACACGAGAGGGAGTGGTGAAATGAGATCTCTGTCACTACATTACAAGAGAAATCACAATTTTACTCCTCTAAATAATGCTCGTCGTCTCCTTGCTGCAAGCTTAACCGTGCGAACAAGTCACCCCTACCATGAGCGCCGCGCATGGAGATCAAGACGCATAATTGAAGTGTCATCGAAGTCGTCTCCCCATCGCATCCACGGTCATATTCTGATCGACACCAATCATTCCCGCTAACCATCCGTACTTATTATTCCGTAAGCGTGAGCGCATCGGTCTCTGTCGTCCCGCTGCTAGTTTTGATCGGAATTCTCTTCTAGCTAGGGTCAGGGCCATTCTAGTAGGCTGGTGGGGGCTGGAGCGTCGCTGCCAGTAGACACATGGACACGTACGTACCAAGGCATAGGTGACAACCTGCAAATAAGTTTACAGATGAACTGGCTGGTGGGCACTGTTGTACGCGCCATGTACTCCTGTGCCCTACTGCTAACATTTCCCGACAAGGACGTTGTGGTCTGTCTAAGAACCAGAGCCAGACATGGGGCGACGCCCATAGTTCTGCCGCATTTCATTTCCCACCTACTTGGGCGCGGCATGTCGTCCTAGCGGTTGATTCGATGGCTCAGAGCTTGATTTCCATGGTGAAAATGGTAGTAAATCGAGGTTCCAGGTCATGCACAGGTGGGCACTGAATTGAGAGAGCTAGGCTGACTGACCTGGGGGATGGGGAGGATGACGAAGAGGTCGAACCAGAGGCCCTTGAGGGAGCGGGCGTAGTGCGCGGCGATGGCGCGCGGGTCCCAGACCAGCTTGCCGCAGCCGACGACGAGCGACTCGCGGGAGACGTAGGCGAGGCGGAACTGGACGAGGACGTGGGCGAGGTGGGCCACGTCGGCGCAGGTGCGCAGCGCGGTGACGGCGGCGGCGAGCCCGGCGTCCATGTACATGCAGGGCCGCCCCGCGCGGCCGATGGAGAGCGCGTAGAAGAAGAGCGGGTCCACGGCCAGCGCCGCCGCGCGGCCCAGCAGGATCCAGCGGTTCCAGCGCTGCACGCGCTTGCTCCGCGGGTCCAGCACCGGCCCGAACAGCCACCGCGCGGCGGCGACGGCGGCCGCCCCCGGGAGCGGCTGCGCCCGCAGCTGCTGCGCCTGCACGGGCACTAGCGAGGAGCCGGCGTCGGCGTCCCAGCCCGGCGAGTGCACCTGGTCGCACGTCGTGGAGTGGAACGCCGGCACCCCGGGCTGCGTGCACGCGTAGCACTCCCCCGGAGGCCCCGCCACCGGCCGGCTGCCACCCGACGGCACGGGCCCGCCGCCGGCCTGAGACTCCTCATCCCCGCTGTGCTCGGCGCCGCCCGAGCCCAGGCCCAGCGTCCTGGTGAAGAGGGAGCGGAGGGAGGAGAGTGATGGAGGCATGTCCCATGAACGGTGCCGGAGACCATGAAACGACTGATCGAGCTATGGGCTATGGCTGCTGGCGGGGGAACGAGCGAGGCGCGTGTATAAAGGGAGTCTCTCTGGACTGTGCTGGAGGTCGAAGAGAGAGGAGCTGGAGTGGATCGATGCGGCGAGCGAGGCAGGAGGAGATTGGAGCGGCGCAGGTGGCGGTACAACTGTGTCTGGGCCCTATACGTGTCAGCGTGGGGTCGTAGCTAGGCGCCTACGCCGTCGTCGTTGTGCACCGATCGACCGAACGAGCGAGCCGTACTGGCTCGCTCCACCTACCCAGCCCCTCTCTCTCTTCTACTCGGGAGGCTTGAAAGGGAAGCGTCGTTCGTATCGCAGAGTTTGGTCTGCTCGGTGTTGTTGGTACGTACAGCCGTATACCACGAGTCCTACTAACTTTGGCACTGTACAAAATCGTCACGCAACAGTGGATCGGAGGAATAGACAGCACTGCTACGGGACCGCTACTATATTCAGGTCGTAGTGCGCGCGCGCGCGCGGAGAGAGCAATGCGTCACCGGGCTTGTGCCGCCGCGCGCGCCGTCGCCTGCGTGCGCTCGGTTCAGTGGGGCTTCGCCGTGGCGTCTTGGCGGCAGCGCCGGTGAATAAAGATTTTTCAAGCCAAACCATTTTATTCTATACTATAAACCTTTTCTCATACATGCATGCAAATGTACGGTAAAATGTTTTGAGGAAGAGTCTAAGGGATCCTCCTATTTACCAGACTTGCGGGGAGGAAATTGCACAAACCACCTACTTTTGGTGCTAGCGTTGCACAAAACACATACTCCCTCCGTCCTAAAATAAGTTGTACTAAAGCGAGACACTTATTTTGAGATGGAGGGAGTACTTTACAGGTTTGTTGCACAAAACATCATGTATTGAGGTAATTCATTGCAGCTAGGTCTAACCCATCATTTAGTGCGTTGACATGATTCCTAACAAGTGGGTCCAATTTATAAGTGCACCGATGGCAGAAAAAATCCTGGGCACATCAGCAACTAAGTAGAACTGTGAGTGTCTCACAATACTTTGCTCCAATTGAGCTGAATTTTCCCCAGAATATTACTGAGTGCATTTATAATTTATTGGACTATTTTTGCATTTTTTAAATGTTAAATTTTGAACAAAATAGTTGACCAATGGGAGTATCGCATCCATTCTTAAACCCTTCGATTGGAGGTGAGATATTTACCAATGCAAGGCCTGCATCCATTCTTTTTTTCTTCGAAACGGTGCATCCATTCTTAAAACCTTTGATTTGGGTATGTAGACCAAAGAAAAGACCATGAAAACTTATTTTTTTCAGGTTTGTTGATAGGATGGATTGTATGTACACGAAATCTAGAACTAGGATTCTTTTCCATTACAGTGCGCAAACAATCTTTGATAAAGGCCCGACCCTAAGGGGGGTAGGGGGCGGCCACGGATACATCTCAAACGTATCTATACTTTTTGATTGTTTAACGCTTTAACACAAATACCCAAAAATTTAGGTTCCTAAACAAATATACGTGACCGACGACAAAATTGCCGCCTGAAAATATTGGGTTTCACGGGGGAGAAGAATACCTAACGAACATGAAGAGGTAGGGGGAGACGAGCAAACCTTGGGGTGGGGAAGGAGGTGGGGAGGGGGGGGGGGGCGTGGAGACGCACTTACCCGACGACGTAGGAGAGCTGGCTAGGCTCCATCACCGATGGCCATTTTGCCAGCGAAGGGACGACCGCCGCCGCCTGCTCTTCTCTGCAAGGTGTTTTGTGCAAAAATAATCCAATAAATCAAAAATGCATTGCTAATGTTCTAGAGAAAATTTAGCTCAATTGGAGCAAAGGATTGTGAGATATTGACAACTCTAGTTGGCTGATGTGGCCGGTTGTTCTTTTTTTGCCACTGATGCACTTACAAACTGGACCCGCTTGTCAGGAATCATGTCAACACACCTAATTTTTTTCTGATAAAAGTGTCAACACATCGAAATGGTAGATTAGACATAGCTGCAACAAATTAAACCAATATATGGTGTTTTGTGGAACAAACCTGTAAAGTAGGTGTTTTGTGCAACAATAGCATCAAAAGTAGGTGGTTTGTGCAATTTCCTCGACTTGCGGGCTGCATCATTATTTGCACCCAGTATAGGAGTTGCATCCAATGACCCTCAACTACACCCAGAGGCTGCATCACCGTACAACAACCTCCATCATACAAACATGGGTTATGTGCTAGGCTATTAGTCGGCCTCCCTCTCGCTTGTATTGCAACCTACAATCCAAAAAGTGTCGAGAACCCTAACCTAGGTCTGCTATTAAGTACTATCCAAACACACGCCGGGCTAACAAAGGGGTTCCTTATTTCACACAAACCGACGCTAATGCAAATTGGCTTGGTGGAAAGGAAGCACTCTCAACGCAAAAAAGGGATTTATGTGAACACATAGTTTTACGGGCGGAGGGGGGGGGGGAGGGGGAGGGAGGGGAGTAAGGACCCCCACATTGCTCCCGTGCGGGCGATTGACGCAGAACAACAACCCTAGCCGCCGCCTCCGCAAGGCGAACCTGCACGGCTAATGGCGGCGGCGAGGAATCCTCTCTCGGCGCGCTGAGGCTCTCGGGCACGACTGAGAGCGACACTTCGCCTCTCCCTCAGATCCAATCGACAACTCTCCTGCTCGTCGGCCTGCGTGTTGGTTGTGTCCTCGTCTGGCCACCCTTGGGGGTCTTCGAGGTGGCATGTCCTGCTTCGTGTGTCTGTCTTCCTCGACAATTCGGGGCGCCTGCTCGCGCACCGACGCGCTGCCTAGTGCGTCTTGCGGGCATGGTGCTCGGCCATTGGAGGTGATGGGCCTTCTTGCCAGCTCCGCCCAGCTCCCCAGATCGAGAAGAGGGGTCTAGAGGGGGGTGATTAGACCCTTAACAAGTAAAAGTAGCAGTTTTTACAATTCTTCAAGTTAAAGTTGAGTTTAGCACATGTTAAAGGGCGCACAATACATTTTACACAAGCATGACATGAGTATAGGTAGCGGAAAGAGTAAAGCATGCAAGTGCAAGAATGTAAAAGGGATGGGAATTGGAATGAGCAAACGCAATGGAGACGCGGAAATTTTTGGCGTGGTTCCCATAGGTGGTGCTATCATACGTCCATGTTGATGGAGACTTCAACCCACGTAGGGTAACGGTTGCGTGAGTCCATGGAGGGCTCCACCACGAAGGGTCCACGAAGAAGCAACTTTGTCTATTCCACCATGGCTTACGTCCACGAAGGACTAGCCTCATTCGGGACGATCTTCACGAAGTAGGTGATCTCCTTGCCCTTACAAACTCCTTGGTTCAACTCCACATGATCTTGGAGGCTCCCAAGTGACACCTAACCAATCTAGGAGACAACACTCTCCAAAAGGTAATAGATGTTGTGTTGGTTATGAACTCCTTGCTCTTGTGCTTCAAATGATAGTCTCCTCAATACTCAATCTCTCTCTCGTAGATTTGGCTTGGGTAGGAGAAGGATTGGAGTGGAAAGCAACTTGAAGAGGCTAGAAATCAAGGTTCAAATGGTAGGAATGGAATCTCTTGATCTCAGCACATGAGCGGGTGGTTCTCTCTCAAAAATTGAATGGTGGAAGTTGTATTTTGTTCTGATGGCTCTCTTAGAGAGTAAGTGGTGGTGGAGGGGTATAAATAGGCAGCACCAAAAATGCAACCGTTACAAGCTTTTGACCTAACTCGGTGGGACCGAAGTGATAAACTCGGTGAGACCGACTAGTGCAAAAGACTTGACAGTTAGTGTTTTCGGTGAGACCGATTATACCATCTCGGTGGGATCGAAGTGCAATGGCAAAGGCAGAACCCTATTTAGGTAATTCCGACCAGTTTCATTCGGTGATTCTGAAATGAAGTGATTTCATCACAGAAACTAGGCAAGGCCATCTCGGTGGGACCGAGAGCCATTTCGGTCAGACCGAAATGATAGGGTTTTGGCTGCGGCAGTAGAAGGGTCATCTCGGTGAGTCCGGTATGGATGTATCGGTGGGACCGAAATGATGATTTAGGGTTTGGACAGATGTGATTGTGGGAAAGTGACTAAGGGTTTTTTGGAGCAATATCACTCAGCACTTTGAGCAACAACCTCATCAACAATACCTCACCCTCTTTTAATAGTATTAACTTTCCTAAGGGACTCAATGTGATATTGGATCACTAAACCAAAAATGTAGAGTCTTGGGGTAGCCAAATTTGTTCTTCACATTTTGAAAGAGCTCACATCTTCATGTCCTTGCCACACCACCATTGAACTTATCTGAAATATTCTAGGTAAACCTTTTAGTCGAATAAGGAATATGTTGATATTAATTAACAAAACCACCAAGGGAGCAAATGTGCTTTAAATCTCCCCCTTTTTGGTAATTGATGAGGGTAGTTCATTCAAACTTTGAATAAACATGTAACATGCATAAGCTCCCCCTATAGGTGTGTAATCATGTTTATGATAAGAGTTGAAGACATGTGAATGCACAACATGATAGAATGAGTAAAGTGTTACATGTATCCTAGCTATATGCATCAGAGAAAAAATGATGAGAGATGTACCTTCATGTTTATGATTCCATCTTGCAAACATTAATATGTGCAAAGCAAGAGATCATCATGTACATGAGTAAGATGCATATACTTACCTTGTGGTCCTCGAACTAATTCTAGAAGAAATGATCTTGAGAAAACAATGTTAGGCAACACAAGGAAATTTCAACAAGAGAGAAGCCGGATGATCCACGAGAGTACCAAGACTGGGATGACATGTGTTAGATAAGTACCACTAGGTGAGTACTCTTTTAGATATAGACATGTCCCCAAAAAATCTAATAAGATTTGCAATGGACTTCCAATGATTTTTCTCCTCTAAGATTTTACTTCCTCTCCCCCCGAATCTAGCATTGGATAATGGGAGTAGGTAGGGCGAGACAAAATCAGAGCAAACTACAAAATCAGGACAACATATCTCTCCCCTCTTAGAGACATGTAAATTCTGTCCTCTTATGATAGTGCATCTTTCTCTTCCTTTCTTAGAAGAGGTTTGTGAATAAGCTTTGATGTGCATCTCTCTCGAACTTTGGCATCAATTTCCAAGAAGGGTAGGCTTCAAGGTTGTGAGTCAAGTGAGATGGTCCTGGAGAAGCACAACTAGACATAATGTAGTTTTGGATGCAGATAGAGGAAAAAGAATCATCAAGTGGAGCTGGAAAGAAAGAATAAGTAGATTTGGCAAAAAATTCTCTCTGTAGTTAAATCGGTGACTCCGATTGATTTTGATCAGCGACTCTGAGATTGAGGAATCTCAGATAGAGCACATCAGTGGAACCGAATTAGTCCTTTTCGGTGGAACCGATGAACTGCGTGCAGGGTTTAGTTGCACTTCGGTGTGGCTGGTGGGTTCAGGTCGGAGAGACCAACTTCAGCACAAAAGGAAATTTTTGTCAACTCAGCTCACTTGCAGTAGTGTTCTCAGAAAGATTTTCAGGGAATTCGAATATGATTTGCAATGAATTTACCAAAGTCTAACTACAAGAGAAACAACACAGAAAAATAAAGAGAAGAAATCTAGATGAAGTTTTTTTAAGAAAAAGAGAAGGCACTCTAGCAAAAGAAATGCAACTAAGAAAAGGAAACACTAGAGAACTTCATCTAGAGGGGGTCGACGACTAAGTCGCCTATGTTAGAGTATATTGACTTAGAAGTCGAGTGAGATCACTTGATCATAGGTCATACTCATCGTTAAGCTCAAAATGGGGTTACCATTTTTCATTTAAGCGTTTCAATGTATTCACATCTTGTTGAGTGGCTTTGACTCATGACTTGGAGCAAAGCTTCTCTAAGATGTGAGGACATACCTTTGGCTTGTTGTCGAACTTGCTCACGTAGTTGAACTTGTGGTGGATGCTCATATGAATTGAGTTGGGAGCATCTCTTATTTATTTGAAGCTCATCTTCCTACATGGCTTAGTCTTGCAAGGAACAACATTCATTTATCCAAATTGACAAGAATGAAATTCATCATAAATAAGTTGTCAAAGGATATATTGAGTGTGTTTTTGTTCCTTGAACACAACAACCAAAGTGAAGATACTTGGTCATGAGAAGATTGCTCATGATATGAGTGATTTGCAATCTTGTGAAATGAAGCTCATCCAAGTACATACAAGGGGCTGGATGCAACACAAGGGTACAAATGTATCCAAGACATGTGATCACTGGTACAGTGAGGTGCTATACAAACGGTTTTTAACCCCTTTTCGTGACGGCGTTCTGAACCGTCGCCAAGTGAGTGACTGCGATATGGGGTCCTTCCCACACGACCCAGAAACCGTCGGGGATAGGCCCCCTGGTACACACGCTCGGCAAAATGAGGTCATGTGCAACGGGCGAGCGATCAAATACGGTTATACGTACAGTTGTGCTAAAAAATATAATTATACAGGCCAAATCATTTCCGGTCGTAAGTACATCCCACACAGTCAGTCCCGGCTAAACGTTTCCGTTCGTATGTACATTCCACATAGTCAATCCAAGGAATACGTTTCCGTTAGTATGTACATCCCACACAGTTAATCTAAGAAGTACGTTTCCGTTTGTATATACATCCCACACACCCACTCCAAGGAAAACGTTTCCGTTCGTAGGTACATCACACAATTTTCCCCATTAAATCGTTTGTGATAGCGTTACCATTGCACACAATATTAACAATTTTACCGTTTGGGTTATTGAATGCATCACACACGGTGCGTAGAAGAAACTATGTGGCAAAAGTTGTCCATCACACACACTTTTTATGTGGTAAACGTTTGCGCAAGGTGGCCTAACGCAAACAGTTTTCAAGAGGATGTCGTGTGTGATTGTCCATTGATCCAACATGGTTTATTCCTAGAAACTGTGTGCGTTGCCTGAGGTCATCGCCCATAGTGTTTTCTCAATAACCATTTGCAATAGAAAACCCAATTAGCAGGCTAATTGCCCTATTATTAATAGTCCATTTATTAATCTAATTGACATTTCATATTAAGCACACAATATATTTCATTTCCATATTAAGGAAGCAGGATTTCATAATTGAAATACATCAGAGTACAACATCATATAGCTTCAGCACTCAGCTACCCCATTACACAACTACACCAGCACCAAGTTTCACATGCAACATCTATAACATTTCGAAATTGGCATCATAGACGGTATATAGACAGATGAATCTCATCTGGAAAACTGCTGAAGTGGAAGGCCAATATTGAGCCTTCATTGATGTTGATGGTCTTTGCAACTTTAGGCCAGTGCCTGTGGATGATTGACCGTCCATCCTTCGTGCTCTTCAGGAACACTTCAATATTGAACCGTGGGTATTGTATGAAAACCTTCCTCGCCTCCTGACCATACAGGTGGTTTGAGAGGTAACATCAGTGAACTGCTTTGGAAAGGCCTGAAAACAAGGATATGCATAAATATCTTCTCTAGATTTGAAATGGCGCAAAGGAATTAAAAATACAAGGTATAACAGTTAGTACCATCCCGTAGTGAACTGATGTCTTCTCCATTGTGCAGACAAAGATCTTGTTTTTTTCGCTAATTTCTTTATCGTAACAATCTTTCTGAGTTTCTTGACTTGACTGATATTCATGGACAACTCATTTCCACATATGCAAAAAGGGTCAAATAGTGGGTCAAAACCTCTGACAGCAGAACCTACATGTGCAAGACCAAATTGTTAAAAACCTGATATTTAAAAACAAGAAGTGGAAAGGTGTGTTATTAACTGCAACATGCTTAATATTTAAAAACAAGCAAACGTAGTCATTCAAACTTGTATTGTGCAGGTCTAAGTACACTAGTTATTGGCCCTGTTTGGATCCATGGGTCAGAGTTAGTTTGAGCTAGTTTGGGCTCAAATAGCCCTAAAGTATCCAAACATGAGGGCTTGTTTGAGCTAGTTGCATCAAACCCACCCAAAACAACTATCCCACCCAAGAGGTGCTGATTGGGGCTAGTTCTCCTAGTGCATTTATTGTCAATCTAACACTGTCATCCAAACACCTCTTTGGCTAGAGTTAGTCATTGTTTAGTATCATTGTTATTTAGGAAACGTAGGATAGCGTAGGATTTATTCTACCTTGACTTGTACCCCACGAGGCTCAAGCAATACAATCAACTATTCCACCAATCTCTCTCTCTCTCTCTCTCTCTCTCTCTCTCTCCCTTTTAACTGTCATGAGCTAGAAACTAACTCTAACCTCTAGCTAAGTTAGAGTATCCAAACAGTGCCATTGTTAAATCAAATGGAAAGGCGTGTTCAATACTCCCTCCGGTCCTTTGTACTCTGCATATAAGAATTGTCTGAAGTCAAACTTCATAAAGTTTGACATTATTTATATGAAAAAGTATCAACATCTACCATGCTAAAGTTACACAATATGAAAATTTAAGTCATGACACAAGTACTAATATTTATTTCATATTGCGAATGTTGGTATTTTTTTCTATAAAGTTGGTCAAACTTTACGAGGCTTGACTTTAGACAAATCTTATATGCGAACTAAAAAGTTTTGGAGGGAGTACAACATGCTTAACAGCAACCAAATATAGTCATTCATAGAGCTATTGTTAAATTTGGTATTGATAAAATTGAACTACATAGTTCATACTAGCACATATAGAACATCACACTATTAATAGCTGAAATAAACAAGGCATACTACGAACAACCAAAGATGGTAATTGAAACTGGATATATGCTAACTACAAACAACCGAACAACCATAAACCTTAGAAATAAGCAAGGCGTAATGCAAACAACCAAATATAGCAATAAAAACTGGGCATGTTCTCACTACAAAAGGGGTTCGAGAAAAAAATCATGGGTTTCCTCACTTGTCACAGATTGGCTCCTCCTCGTGGTCGCTGTCGATGAGGTCTAACTTGGCAGTTGAGGATCCCAAGTGTTGGGGAACGTAGTAATAATTCAAAATTTTCCTACGTGTCACCAAGATCAATCTAGGAGATGCTAGAAACAAGAGAGAAGGAGTGCATCTTCATACCCTTGAAGATCGCTAAGCGGAAGCGTTACAAGAACGCGGTTGATGGAGTCGTACTCGCGGCGATTCAAATCGCGCAAGATCCGATCTAGCGCTGAACGGACGGCGCCTCCGCGTTCAACACACGTACAGCCTGGGGACGTCTCCTCCTTCTTGATCCAGCAAGGGGAGAGGAGAAGTTGAGGGAGAGCTCTGGCAACACGACGACGTGGCGGTGGAGCTTGCGGTTCTCCTGCAGGGCTTCACCAAGCACCACGGAGGAGGAGAAGGTGTTGGAGGAGGGAGGGGCTGCGCCAGGGAAGGGGTGCTGCAGCCCTCCCACCCCCCCCACAATTTATAGGGGAAAGGGGAGAGGGGGCCGACCCCCTAGATCCATCTAGATGGGGCGCGGGGGCGGCGGCCAAGAGGGGAAAACTTGCCCCCCAAGCAAGTGGGAGGCGCCCCCTCCCCTAGGGTTTCCAACCCTAGGCGCCTTGGGCCCTTGGGGGGTGCACCAGCCCACTAGTGGGCTGGTTCCCACCCATATTCAGCCCACTAAGTCCTCTGGGGCAGGTGGCCCCACCCGGTGGACCCCCGGACACCTTTCGGTGGTCCCGGTACAATACCGATAACCCCCGAAACCATTCCGGTGACTGAAACTGGACTTCCCATATATAAATCTTCACCTCCGGACCATTCCAAAACTCCTCGTGACGTCCGGGATCTCATCCGGGACTCCGAACAACTTTCGGTAACCACATACAATTTCTCATAACAACTCTAGCGTCACCGAACCTTAAGTGTGTAGACCCTACGGGTTCGGGAACCATGTAGACATGACCGAGACATCTCTCCGGCCAATAACCAACATTGGGATCTAGATACCCATGTTGGCTCCCACATGTTCCACGATGATCTCATCGGATGAACCATGATGTCGGGGATTCAATCAATCCCATATACAATTCCCTTTGTCCATCGGTATGTTACTTGCCCGAGATTCGATCGTCGGTATCCCCATACCTCGTTCAATCTTGTTACCGGCAAGTCTCTTTACTTGTTCCGTAACGCATGATCCCGTGGCTAACTCCTTAGTCACATTGAGCTCATTATGATGATGCATTACTGAGTGGGCCCAGAGATACCTCTCCGTCATACGGAGTGACAAATCCCAGTCTTGATTCGTGCCAACCCAACAGACACTTTCGGAGATACCTGTAGTGCATCTTTATAGCCACCCAGTTATGTTGTGACGTTTGATACACCCAAAGCACTCCTACGGTATCCGGGAGTTGCACAATCTCATGGTCTAAGGAAATGATACCTGACATTAGAAAAGCTCTAGCAAACGAACTACACGATCTTGTGCTATGCTTAGGATTGGGTCTTGTCCATCATATCATTCTCCTAATGATGTGATCCTGTTATCAACGACATCCAATGGCCATGGCCAGGAAACCATAACCATCTATTGATCAATGAGCTAGTCAACTAGAGGCTTACTAGGGACATGTTGTGGTCTATGTATTCACACATGTATTACGGTTTCTGGTTAATACAATTATAGCATGAACAATAGACAATTATCATGAACAAGGAAATATAATAATAACCATTTTATTATTGCCTCTAGGGCATATTTCTAACAGTCTCCCACTTGCACTAGAGTCAATAATCTAGTTCACATCGCCATGTGATTAACACTCATAGTTCACATTGCCATGTGACTAACACCCAAAGAGTTTACTAGAGTCAATAATCTAGTTCACATCGCCATGTGATTAACACCCAAGAGTTTACTAGAGTCAATAATCTAGTTCACATCACCATGTCAATGAGTTCTAGGGTTTGATCATGTTATTCTTACGAGAGAGGTTTTAGTCAACAGATCTGGAACATTCAGATACGTGTGTTCTTCGCAAATCTCTATATCACATTGTAGATGCTGCTTCCACGCTCCACTTAGAGCTATTCCAAATGGTTTCTCCACTATACGTATCCGGTTTGCTACTCAGAGTCATCCATATAGGTGTTAAAGCTTGCATCAACGTAACCCTTTACGCCGAACTCTTTATCACCTCCATAACCGAGAAACATTTCCTTATTCCTCTAAGGACAATTTTGACTGCTGTCCAATGATCCATTCTTGGATCACTCTTGTACCCCCTTGCCAGACACGTGGCAAGGCACATATCAGGTGCGGTACACAGCATGGCATATCGTATAGAGCCTATGGATAAGGCATAGGGGACGGCTTTCGTCCTTTCTCTTTCTTCTGCGGTGGTCGAGCTTCAAGTCTTGACTTCACACCTTACAACTCAGGCAAGAACTCCTTTGACTGATCCATCTTGAACTCCTTCAAGATCATGTCAAGGTATGTGCTCTGTGAAATTCTTATCAGGCGTCTTGATCTATCTCTATAGATCTTGATACCCAACATGTAAGTAGTTTTACACAGGTCTTCGTTTGAAAAACTCCATTCAAACAACCCTTTATGCTTTCCAGAAATTATACATCATTTCTGATCAACAATATGTCATCCACATATACTTATCAAAATGTTGTAGTGCTCCGACTCACTTTCTTGCAAATACAAGTTTCTTGCAAACTTTGTATAAACCCAAATGCTTTGATCACCTCATCAAAGCGTATGTTCCAACTCTGAGATGCTTGCTCCAGTACATAGAAGGATCGCTGGAGTTTGCATACCTTTTAGCATCCTTAGGATCGACAAAACCTTCTGGTTGTATCACATACAGCCTTTCCTCATGGAAACCGTCAAGGAAACTTTGTTTTGACATCCATCTGCCAGATTTCATAAATGAAAATGCAGCAACTGCTAACATAATTCTAATAGACTTTAGCATCGCTATGATTGAGAAAGTCTCATCACAGTCAACTCCTTGAACTTGTCGGAAACTTCTTTGAGACAAGTCGAGCTTCATAAATGGTGACATTACCATCAGTGTATGTCTTCTTCTTAAAGATCCATTTATTCTCAATGGCTTGCCGATCATCGGGCAAGTCCACCAAAGTCCACACTTTGTTCTCATACATGGATCCTATCTCGGATTTCATGGCTTCCAGCCATTTGTTGGAATCCGGGCCCACCATCGCTTCTCCATAGCTCATAGGTTCATCATTGTTCAACAACATGACCTTTAAGACAGGGTTACCACTCAGAATTTGTACACACCCTTGTCGACCTACGAGGTTCGATAGTAACTTGATATGAAGCTCCATGATCATCATCATTAGCTTTCTCTTCAACTGAGGTAGGTGCCACAGAAACATCTTTCTGTGTTGCGCTACTCTCTGGTTGAAGTAAAGGTTCAACAACCTCATCAAGTTCTATCTTCCTCCCACTCAATTCTTTCGAGAGAAACTCTTTCTCAAGAAAGGACCTGTTCCTAGTGACAAACACTTTGCTCTCAGATCTGAGATAGAAGGTATACCCAATCGTCTTGTTTGGGTATTCTATGAAGACACAATTTTCCGCTTTGGGTTCGAGCTTTTCTGGCTGAAGCCTATCGACATAAGCATCGTAGCCCCAAACCTTAAGAAACAACAACTTAGGTTTCTTGCCAAACCACAGTTCATACGGTGTCGTCTGCACGGAGTTAGATGGTGCCCTATTTAAAGTGAATGTAATTGTCTCTAATGCATAACCCCAAAATGATAACGGTAGATTGGTAAGAGACATCATAGATCGCACTATATCCAATAGGGTGTGATTACGACGTTCGGACACACCATTACGCTATGGTGTTCCAGGTGGCGTCAACTGTGAAATGATCTCACCTTGTCTTTAGTGATTGCCAAACTCATAACTCAGATACTCTCCCCTTGATCAGATCGTAGGAACTTGATATTTTTGTTATGATGATTCTCAACTTCACTCTGAAATTGCTTGAACTTTTCAAACGTTTCAGACTTATGCTTCATTAAGTAAATATACCCATATCTACTCAATTCATCGGTGAAGTTGAGAAAATAATGATATCCACTGCGTGCGTCAACACTCATCGGACCGCACACATCAGCATGTGCGATTTCCAACAAGTCACTTGCCCGTTCCATTGTTCCAAAGAACGGGGTTTTAGTCATCGTGCCAACGAGGCATGGTTCGCATGTGTCAAGTGATTCAAAATCAAGTGACTTCAAAATTCCATCGGCATGGAGGTTCTTCATGCGCTTTACACGCGATCAAATCAAGGAAATCGATCAAACGATCCCCGTGCCAACCCAAATCTATGACCTAAGCGGCAGTGCCACAAGAAAGTGGTACTATCATTATCAACTCTACATCTTTTGGCACCAATGTTATGAACATGTGTATCACTACGACCGAGATTCAATAAACCATTTACATTGGGTGCATGACCATAGATGGTGTCATCCATGTAAACAGAATAACCATTATTGTTTGACTTGAATAACCGTATTGCAACAAACATGATCTAATCATGTTCATGCTCAACGCAAACACCAATGCAAACAACATTTATCCAGGTTCAACACTAATCCCGAAGGTAGAGGGAGCGTGCGATGGTGATCACATCAACCTTGGAAACACTTCCAACACACATCGTCACCTCGCCCTTAGCTAGTCTCCGTTTATTCCGTAGCTTTTTTTTCGAGTTACCAATATTAGCAACTGAACCGGTATCTAATACCCAGGTGCTACTAGGAGTACTAGTAAGGTACACATCAACAACACATAAATCAAATATACTTTTGTTGAAGTTGCCAGCCTTCTTATCTACCAAGTATTTGAGGCAGTTCCGCTACCAGTGACCGTTCCCCTAATAGAAGCACTTCGTCTCGGGTTGGGGTTCTTGGGTTTCTTCACTGGAGCGGCAACTGGCTTGCCATTCATGAAGTTTCCCTTCTTGCCCTTGCCCTTCTTTGAAACCAGTGGTCTTGTTAACCATCAACACTTGATGCTCCTTCTTGATTTCTACCTTTACGACCTTAAGCACGACGAACAGCTCAGGGATCATCTTCCCTTTCATGTTATAGTTCATCGTGAAACTCTAGCAGCTTGGTGATAGTGACTGGAGAACTTTTGTCAATCACTCTCTTATCTGGAAGATTAACTCCCACTTGATTCAAATGATTGAAGTACCCAGACATTCTGAGCACATGTTCACTGGTTGATTTATTCTCCTCCATATTGTAGGCAAAGATCTTGTCATAGGTCTCAAACCTCTCAACACGGGCATGAGCCTGAAATACCAATTTCAGCTCTTGGAACATCTCATATGTTCCATGGTGTTCAAAACGCTTTTGGAACCTGATACGTCTTCGTCGTATCTATAATTTTTTATTGTTCCATGCCAATATTCTACAACTTTTACATACTTTTGGCAACTTTTTATACTATTTTTGGGAATAACATATTGATCCAGTGCCCAGTGCCAGTTCCTGTTTGTTGCATGTTTTTTGTTTCACAGAAAATCTATATCAAATAGAGTCCAAATAGGATAAAAACTGACGGAGATTTTTTTGGAATATATGTGATTTTTGGGAAGAAGAATCAACGCGAGACGATGCCCGAGGGGGCCACGAGGCAGGGGGGCACCCCTGACCCTCGTGGCCACCCCGTAAGGCGGTTGGTGCCCTTCTTTCCCCACAAGAAAGCCAATATCTAGATAAAAATCGTGTCCAAATTTCAGCCCAATCGGAGTTACGGATCTCTGGGAATATAAGAAACGGTGAAAGGCCAGAATCTAGAGCGCAGAAACAGAGAGAGACAGAGAGACAGATCCAATCTCGAAGGGGCTCTTGCCCCTCCGCCGCCATGGAAGCCAAGGACCAGAGGGGAAACCCTTCTCCCATCCAGGGGGAAGGTCAAGGAAGAAGAAGAAGAAGAAGGGGGGCCCTCTCGCCCTCTCTCCCGGTGGCGCCGAACGCCGCCGGGGCCATCATCGTGTGACGACGATCTACACCAACACCTCCGTCATCTTCACCAACATCTTCATCACCTTCTCCCATCTATCTACAGAGGTCCACTCTCCCGCAACCCTCTGTACCCTCTACTTGAACATGGTGCTTTATGCTTCATATTATTATCCAATGATGTGTTGCCATCCTATGATGTCTGAGTAGATTTTCGTTGTCCTATCGGTAATTGGTGAATTGCTATGATTGGTTTAATTTGCTTGTGGTTACGTTGTTGTCCTTTGGTGCCCATCATATGAGCGCGCGCGTGGATCACACCATAGGGTTAGTTGTATGTTGATAAGACTATGTATTGGAGGGCAAGAGTGACAGAAGCTTCAACCTAGCATAGAAATTGATGCATACGGGATTGAAGGGGGACCAATATATCTTAATGCTATGGTTGGGTTTTACCTTAAAGAATGTTAGTAGTTGTGGATGTTTGCTAATAGTTCCAATCATAAGTGCATAGAATTCCAAGTCAGGGATGACATGCTAACAGTGGCCTCTCCCACATAAAACTTGCTATCGGTCTAGTAAAGTAGTCAATTGCTTAGGGACAATTTCGCAACTCCTACCACCACTTTTCCACACTTGCTATAGTAACTTTATTGCTTCTTTACTTAAAACAGCCCCTACTTTTTATTTACGCGCTCTTTATTATCTTGCAAACCTATCCAAAAACACCTACAAAGTACTTCTAGTTTCATACTTGTTCTAGGTAAAGCGAACGTTAAGCGTGCGTATAGTTGTATCGGTGGTCGATAGAACTTGAGGGAATATTTGTTCTACCTTTAGCTCCTCATTGGTTTCGACACTCTTACTTATCGAAAGAGGCTACAATTGATCCCCTATACTTGTGGGTTATCAAGACCTTTTTCTGGCGCCGTTGCCGGGTAGTTATAGCGTGGGGTGAATATTCTCATGTGTGCTTGTTTGCTTTATCACTAAGTAATTTTTATTTTCTGTTCTAAGTTGTTTCCTATCTTTAGTTATGGGTAGGAAACACAAAATACCAAAAAAATTAGTGGTACCTACTGAACCAATGGTTGAAGAACCACTCAAAATCTATCACACTCCTGAAGCTTTTTACTTGGATCATCTTCGATCCCTATGTGCTCGGGCTGAAACCCCAACTAGCTTAGTTGAGGGCAAATCTTTAGATGAGCATGCTTGTCATGTGCGACACCACATATCTGAAAAAGTGAAACTTTTACTGGATCAAATTCATCGTTTGCAATGCTATGCTTGGAATTTATGTGAAATATATGATTTTACTTGTTGTTTTGAAGACCCTAAGAAACACCTTCCCTACCAATGTGACTTTAGTGATAATGGAATCGTATCTTCATATGCTAAGGGTGTTTATAATTACTATGATGTTCAACAAATTGAAGAATTTGTTGCTTTAAAGGGTGCTTATGAAATTGCTTCTTTGATTGAAACGTATGATGCTACTCTTTACAAATCTCAAATTTCGCCATACTCAAATATTATTATGATAATTATGCTTCTAATGCCTATGTTAAACCATATATTGAGGACTCATCCGTTGTCCAAGAAGAGACTAATATTTTGCAGGAGTCTATGGAAGAAGGAATTGATGAAACTGTGGGCTCATTGGATGAAAAAGATGATGAGGAGAGCGAAGAACAAAAGGAGGAAGAGCGGATTAGCTACCCGTGCCCACCTTCTAATGAGAGTAACTCTCCAACTCATACATTATTTAATTTCCCTTCGAATTTACCGAAGGATTATTGCTATGATGATTGTTATGATCCCGTTGATTCTTTTGAAATATCGCTTTTTGATGATGCTTGCTATGCTTGTGGCCAAGATGCCAATATGAATTATGCTTATGGAGATGAACTTTCTATAGTTCCTTATGTTAAACATGAAATTGTTGCCCTTGCACCCACGCATGATAGTCCTATTATCTTTTTGAATTCTCCCGACTACACTATATCGGAGAAGTTTGCCCTTATTAAGGATTATATTGATGGGTTGCGTTTTACTACTACACATGATGATTTTGATAGATATAATATGCATGTGCTTGCTGCTCCTACTTGCAATTATTATGAGAGAGGAACTACATCTCAGCCTCTCCATGTTTCCAATATGATAAAATTGCAAGAAACTGTTTATACTATGCATTGGCCTTTACTATGTGTGCATGAATTGTTCTTTTATGACATGCCGATTCATAGGAAGAGAGTTAGACTTCGTTGTTGCATGATATATGTTACTTTGTGCTCACTACTAAATCACAAATCATTGTTAATTAAAATTGGCTTTGATATACCTTGGGATCCGGGTGGATCCATTATTTGAGCACTATATGCCTAGCTTAATGGCTTTAAAGAAAGCGCTGCCAGGGAGACAACCCGGAAGTTTTAGAGAGTCATTTATTTCTGTTGTGTGCTTTTATAAAGTTTTTAAAAAAATAATGTGCCAAGATTTGCCTTTAGGATGTTTACATTGCTTATTGGTTTTTGCGGTGCAAAACAAAAACTTTGGCTGTAGTGCGCGATTTTACATTTTTTACTGGAATGTCAAACGGTTCTAAAACTTTTTGCACTGTATTTCTATACAAATTGTTTATTTTTCCTAGTTGTGTAAGAATTTTTGGAGTACCAGAAGTATGGTGAATGTTCAGATTACTACAGACTGTCCTGTTTAAGACATATTCTGTTTTTGATGCATAGTTTGCTTGTTTTGATGAAACTATTGATTTCTATCAGTGGATTAAGCCATGGAAAAGTTATATTACAGTAGCTACAATGTAAAACAAAATATGAATTGGTTTTCAACAGTACTTAGAGTAGTGATTTGCTTTATTATACTAACGGATCTTACCGAGCTTTTTGTTCAATTTTGTGTGGATGAAGTGTTCGAAGATCGAGGATGTCTCGATGTGAGGAGAAGGAGGAGAGGCAAGAGCTCAAGCTTGGGGATGCCCAAGGCACCCCAAGTAAATACTTAAGGAGACTCAAGCGTCTAAGCTTGGGGATGCCCCGGAAGGCATCCCGTCTTTCTTCAACAAGTATCGGTATGTTTTCGGATTCGTTTCGTTCATGTGATATGTGCAAATCTTGGAGCGTATTTTGCATTTAGTTTTCACTTTTCTTTGATGCACCATGCTGGTATGAGATAGTCCATGGTTGATTTATAGAATGCTCTGTGCACTTCACTTATATCTTTTCAGTGTGGCTTTGTAGAATGCTTCATGTGCTTCACTTATATCATTTGAAGTTTGGATTGCCTGTTTCTCTTCACATAGAAAACCGCCATTTGTAGAATGCTCTTTTTGCTTCACTTATATTTGTTAGAGCGTGGGCATATCTTTTGTAGAAAGAATTAAACTCTCTTGCTTCACTTATATCTATTTAGAGAGTTGACAGGAATTGGTCATTCACATGGTTAGTCATAAAATCCTACATAAAACTTGTAGATCACTGAATATGATATGTTTGATTCCTTGCAATAGTTTTGCGATATAAAGGTGGTGATATTAGAGTCATGCTAGTTGAGTAATTGTGAAATTGAGAAATACTTGTGTTGAGGTTTGCAAGTCCCGTAGCATGCACGTATGGTAACCGTTGTGTGAAAAATTTGAAGCATGAGGTGTTTCTTTGATTGCCTTCCTTATGAGTGGCGGTCGGGGACATCGATGGTATTTTCCTACCAATCTATCCCCCTAGGAGAATGCGCGTAGTGCTTGGTTTTGATGACTTGTAGATTTTTGCAATAAGTATGTGAGTTCTTTATGACTAATGTTGAGTTCATGGATTATACGCACTCTCACCCTTCCATCATTGCTAGCCTCTTCGGTACCGTGCATTGCCCTTTGTCACCTTGAGAGTCGGTGCAAACTTCGCCGGTGCATCCAAACCCCGTGATATGATACGCTCTATCACACATAAGCCTCCTTATATCTTCCTCAAAACAGCCACCATACCTACCTATCATGGCATTTCCATAGCCATTCCGAGATATATTGCCATGCAACTTCCATCATCTTCATATACATGACTTGAGCATTCATTGTCATATTGCTTTGCATGACCGTAAGATAGCTAGCATGATATTTTCATGGCTTGTCCGTTTTTTTGATATCTTTGCCATGCTAGATCATTGCACATCCCGGTACGCCGCTGGAGGCATTCATACAGAGTCATATCTTTGTTCTAGTGTCGAGTTGTAATATTGAGTTGTAAGTAAATAAAAGTGTGATGATCATCATTATTAGAGCATTGCCCCAGTGAGGAAAGGATGATGGAGACTATGATTCCCCCACAAGTCGGGATGAGACTCCGGACTTTACAAAAAAATAAAAGAGGCCAAATAAGCCCAAATAAAAAAAGAGGCCAAAGAAGCCCACAAAAAACAAAACAAAACAAAAAATGAGAGAAAAAGAGAGAAGGGGCAATGTTACTATCCTTTTACCACACTTGTGCTTCGGAGTAGCACCATGTTCTTCATATAGAGAGTCTCTTGAGTTATCACTTTCATATACTAGTGGGAATTTTCATTATAGAACTTGGCTTGTATATTCCAACGATGGGCTTCGTCAAATGCCCTAGGTCTTCATGAGCAAGAAAGTTGGATGCACACCCACTTAGTTTCTGTTTGAGCTTTCATACACTTATAGCTCTAGTGCATCCATTGCATGGCAATCCCTACTCCTCGCATTGACATCAATTGATGGGCATCTCCATAGCCCGTTGATTAGCCGCGTCGATGTGAGACTTTCTCCCTTTTTGTCTTCTCCACACCACCTCCACCATCATATTCTATTCCACCTGTAGTGCTATGTCCATGGCTCGCGCTCATATATTGCGTGAAGGTTGAAAATGTTTAAAATACTAAAGTATGAAACAATTGCTTGGCTTGTCATCGGGGTTGTGCATGATGGGAGCATTTTGTGTGACGAAGATGAAGCATAGCCAAACTACATGATTTTGCAGGGATGAGCTTTCTTTGGCTATGTTATTTTGAGAAGACATAATTGCTTGGTTGGTATGCTTGAAGTATTATTGTCTTAATGTCAAATGATAGACTATTGCTTTGAATCACTCGTGTCTTAATATTCATGCCGTGATTAGATTATGTGATCAAGATTATGCTAGGTAGCATTCCACATAAAAAATTATCTTTTTTATCATTTACCTACTCGAGGACGAGTAGAAATTAAGCTTGGGATGCTGACACATCTCCGTCGTATCTATAATTTTTGATTGTTCCATGCCAATATTCTACAACTTTTACATACTTTTGGCAACTTTTTATACTATTTTGGGACTAACATATTGATCCAGTGCCCAGTGCCAGTTCCTGTTTGTTGCATGTTTTTTGTTTCGCGGAAAATCCATATCACACGGAGTCCAAACAGGATAAAACTTGATGGAGATTTTTTTGGAATATATGTGATTTTTGGGTAGAAGAATCAACGCGAGACGATGCCCGAGGGGGCTACGAGGCAGGGGAGCGCCCTAGGGGGGTGGGAGCACCCCTGACCCTCGTGGCCACCCCGTAAGGTGGTTGGTGCCCTTCTTTCGCCACAAGAAAGCCAATATCCGGATAAAAATTGTTTCCAAATTTCAGCCCAATCAGAGTTACGGATCTCTGGGAATATAGGAAACGGTGAAAGGCCAGAATCTAGAGCACAGAAACAGAGAGACAGATCCAATCTCGGAGGGGCGAGAGCTCTCGCCCCTCCGCTGCCATGGAAGCCAAGGACCAGAGGGGAAACCCTTCTCCCATCTAGGGGGAAGGTCAAGGAAGAAGAAGAAGAAGAAGGGGGGCCCTCTCCCCCTCTTTCCCGGTGGCGCCGGAACGCCGCCGGGGCCATCATCGTGTGACGGCGATCTACACCAACACCTCCGTCATCTTCACCAACATCTTCATCACGTTCCCCCATCTATCTACAACGGTCCACTCTCCCGCAACCCGCTGTACCCTCTACTTGAACATCGTGCTTTATGCTTCATATTAGTATCCAATGATGTGTTGCCATCCTATGATGTCTGAGTAGATTTTCGTTGTCCTATCGGTAATTGGTGAATTGCTATGATTGGTTTAATTTGCTTGTGGTTACGTTGTTGTCCTTTGGTGCCCATCATATGAGCGCGCGCGTGGATCACACCATAGGGTTAGTTGTATGTTGATAAGACTATGTATTGGAGGGCAAGAGTGACAGAAGCTTCAACCTAGCATAGAAATTGATGCATACGGGATTGAAGGGGGACCAATATATCTTAATGCTATGGTTGGGTTTTACCTTAATGAACGTTAGTAGTTGCGGATGCTTGCTAATAGTTCCAATCATAAGTGCATAGAATTCCAAGTCAGGGATGACATGCTAGCAGTGGCCTCTCCCACGTAAAACTTGCTATCGCTCTAGTAAAGTAGTCAATTGCTTAGGGACAATTTCGCAGCTCCTACCACCACTTTTCCACACTCGCTATACTAACTTTATTGCTTCTTTACTTAAAAAAGCCCCTACTTTTTATTTACGTGCTCTTTATTATCTTGCAAACCTATCCAAAAACACCTACAAAGTACTTATAGTTTCATAGTTGTTCTAGGTAAAGCGAACGTTAAGCCTGCGTAGAGTTGTATCGGTGGTCGATAGAACTTGAGGGAATATTTGTTCTACCTTTAGCTCCTCATTGGGTTCGACACTCTTACTTATCGAAAGAGGCTTGATACGTCTCCATCGTATCTACTTTTCCAAATACGTTTGCCCTTGTTTGGACTCTAACTTGCATGATTGGAATGGAACTAACCCGGACTGATGCTGTTTTCAGCAGAATTGCCATGCTGTTATTTTTGTGCAGAAATAAAAGTTCTCGGAATGACCTGAAACTTCACGGAGAATATTTTTGGAATTTATAAAAAATACTTGCAAAAGAATAAAGAACGGGGGCCCACACCCTGTCCACGAGGGTGGGGGCGCGCCCCCTGTCCCGTGGGCCCCCTGAGGCTCCACTGACCTCAACTCCAACTCTATATATTCACGTTCGGGGAGAAAAAAAATCAGAGAGAAGGATTCATCGCGTTTTACGATACGGAGCCGCCGCCAAGCCCTAATCTCTCTCAGGAGGGCTGATCTGGAGTCCGTTCGGGGCTCCGGAGAGGGGAATCCGTTGCCGTCGTCATCATCAACCTTCCTCCATCACCAATTTCATGATTCTCACCACCGTGCGTGAGTAATTCCATCGTAGGCTTGCTGGACGGTGATGGGTTGGATGAGATTTATCATGTAATCGAGTTAGTTTTGTTAGGGTTTGATCACTAGTATCCATCATGTTCTGAGATTGATGTTGCTATGACTTTGCTATGCTTAATGCTTGTCACTAGGGCCCGAGTGCCACGATTTCAGATCTGAACCTATTATGTTTTCATGAATATATGTGAGTTCTTGATCCTATTCTGCAAGTCAATAGTCACCTACTATGTGTTATGATCCGGCAACCCCGAAGTGACAATAATCGAGACCACTCCCGGCGATGACCGTAGTTTGAGGAGTTCATGTATTCACTATGTGTTAATGCTTTGGTCCGGTACTCTATTAAAAGGAGGCCTTAATATCCCTTAGTTTCCAATAGGACCCCGCTGCCACGGGAGGGTAGGACAAAAGATTTCATGCAAGTTCTTTTCCATAAGCACGTATGACTATATTCGGAATACATGCCTACATTACATTGATGAACTGGAGCTAGTTCTGTGTCACCCTATGTTATAACTGTTGCATGAGGAATCGCATCCGACATAATTATCCATCACTGATCCAATGCCTACGAGCTTTTCACATATTAATCTTTGCTTAGTTACTTTTTCGCTGCCACTATTACGATTACAACAAAACTGCTACTGTTACTTTAGCCACTGTTACCGTTACTTCCATACTACTTTGCTACTAAATACTTTCCTGCAGATATTAAGTTTTCCAGGTGTGGTTGAATTGACAACTCAACTACTAATACTTGAGAATATTCTTTGGCTCCCCTTGTGTCGAATCAATAAATTTGGGTTGAATACTCTACCCTTGAAAACTGTTGCGATCCCCTATTGTCGGGGGGATGGACCCCGGGCAGGCAACGGAACCCGGATCCTCTTCAAAAACAACGGGAATGGCACCGCCCCTCAATACCGGCGCGCGCTTGGCCGGGTCGCTCGACCCGGCCAGACTAGCTGACCCGGCAAGACACGTCGACTCGGCCTCAACAACTGGCGCAAGACAGCCAAACCCGGCACGGCCAAGGCCTCCTCACCAAGCCAGCGCCACCCATGGCGTGCTACGCAATCCAGCCGCGGGTCAACTCTCATCCCATCCAGGCCGTATGACGGGGACAAGACTTCAATCAACGATGACCGAGGCAACAGTGCCCCGCCCATGCCTCTGGTCAGCAGGAACGTGGCAACAGTGCCCCTCACCTACCCGCTGACCAGGGCCGGCATGGCAACAGTGCGCCCACCCTCACCGCTGACGACAACAAGCGGCAACCTGACGGAGAGCACTGTACGCGGCTCGACTCGGCCACGCCCTGACGATCGACAAGACGGCGCACAGTCCCCCTAGGCTGGCGGGGCCCGCACCTAGGGGAACCCGACGAACCACAAGCCCTCAGCGGGGCCCAGCCCGGGTCCCCGGACACCGACTACACGGACCCACCGACTTATAACATTACCATTGTACCCCCGAGGGGTTGGACTATAAAACCCCCGGGAGCCCACGATCATTCGGGGGGCGAAGCAGGAGGACTAGCCACGAAACAACAACACCAGAGAGAAGAAGCAGCCCAAGCCTTGGCCATCTTCCTTCCTCCTTCATACAGCTCCAGGAGCAACATTGTACTATCGATCATCCAACTACACTCGGCAGGACTAGGGGTATTATCTCTCCGGAGAGCCCCGAACCTGGGTATGTCCGGCGTCCCGCGCCCGCTCATGCCAACCTCGCCTCTGGAGCCCACCAGCGCCCTCGAGCCTCCTCCTCTCTTAGCCATCCCTTGGCATATGCCGTGCGCCCACCACAACAGTTGGCGCCCACCGTGGGGCAGCTCGAGGAGTTGTCCGGGAGCATGCTTCGGACGGGGCCCTTCTCCTACGCCGACGAGTCCGTCGCTCTGGCGGACGACGTCGTCGGCACGCTTGTCACCTCCTTCGTCGCACTGCGCATCTCCGATGCGTTCGCGGCCGACGAGTACCCCAGCGAGGTGCTCAGCTACTCCGACTCTCCCCTCTCCCTCGGCGGCGGCGTTTCCGCCGGGCAATGGACATCCATGTGGAGGTCTTCGTCACCGGCGACGGCGCCTCCTCCTCGTCGAGCAAGACGAGGAAGGCTGCGAAAGCCAGGGCCGCAGCGGATCGGATCGAGTCGTCGATCCGTTGCGCGCCGCGATGCAGAGCCTCCGCATCCCCATCGGCACCGACGTCGACGCCACCAACGTCGCTGAGGCCCGAACCCAGCTCGAGGAAAGGTGCCAGCAGATGCTGGACCTATCTGAGACGCTCGCCGCCACTCAGCGTCGCCTGGACGCCGCTCAGCTGGAGCGCGACGCCGCCTACGGATTCACGCCCGCCGTGGCCGAGCCAAGCCGGGTCGCCGATTTGTGTGCCCGGGAAGGAGCGATCGGTCGGGCCCTCGGCGCCGTCCCAACCGTCTACGAGACCCCAGCGAAGAACATGCACGCTGCCCAGGCAGCCGCAGTCGGCCTGGACCAGCTCGCGGGTGAGGAGCTGAAAGAGCGCATCGGGCGGATGCGCGAACTCCTCCACGCCGCCAACACCCAGCAGGACCGCCTCAACCAGCTCACCAAGCCGGCGGGGTCCGGCTCCGCCCGCCGCTCATCCGCTCACCCGACAGCTGGCTTGACGAGTTGCCAGCCGTTCTCTGGAATCTACGCACCACGGCGAATCGGTCGACCGGGTTCACCCCATTCTTCCTCGTCTATGGAGCCGAAGCCGTCATCCCGACCGACGTCGAGTTTGACTCGCCGCGCGTCGCGATGAACACCGAAGCCAAAGCTAGAGAAGCTCGCGAAGATGGCGTCGACCTGCTCAAAGAAGCACGCCTCCTGGCGCTCAGTTGCTCGACCATCTACCAGCAAGGCATGAGGGACTACCACAGCAAGAAGATCAAGCCCCTCGTGTTCCGCGAGGGCGACCTCGTCCTCCGACTCGTCCAAGAGCAGGCAGGCCAGCACAAGCTGTCCCCTCCATGGGAGGGCCCATTCATCGTGAGCAGGGCCTTGCGCGACCGCAACGCCTACTACCTCATCAACGCACGCAAGTCGAGGAAGCACAAGAAGGACACCGCCGGTGAAGAAACGACCCGGCCGTGGAATGCGGAACTCCTCCGCCCGTTTTACAGTTAGCCGCACAAGCGTATGTATCATCACCTTTTGTAAATGAATGAAACTATGGGGTCCCTGAACGAGACTCGGGGGCTGCATTTTGTCGACCAATTTATTGTGTCCCTATTTTCTTGCATCACTATACCACTGAACCTGGCCACCGGTCCGACTCGCTCGACCCGGGGGCTCGGGGGCTGGCCGGCTCGGTCGCTACCCCGCCGCCTTACTTGGTGGTTCCTGATAAAGTTAGGATGCCGCGGTCCCCCACTTCGCCCTAAAGCCACAGATCCAGCTTTGGCTGTCGGCTGGCAAGCACAACGGGCCAAAGCTCCTTTACGCTTCATACACTAAGCCAAAGGTCGCTGGGTCGATCAACCCGGTCTGCCATTCATCAAATGAACAGCCGCACGACCGGCTGCTCGCCAACCGGCTTCGCCGGATTGCCGGCAGCCGGCCCAGTGGGTGTTTCGCTCGCGCTCAACGTTTCGAGGGACCCAAGTCCTGCGCGCTCCTCTCAAAGAACCGAACTCCTTGTCACGGACCGGAGCCTCGGCCGTCTGACTCGCGGGGGGGGGGGGGGGGGAGGTTTGAGAAAGAAAAAGCGCATGAAATCAGTCCAAAAAACGGAAGGCAAAAAAGCAAAAGCACCCACAACATCTGCAAGTATTTAAGAAAAGGCCCACGGCCCGAGTTGATTACACCCTAAAACCCCTAGTGGGTGGGTGGACCTGCTATTTAACAAATTTTACACAAAGTGTCTCAGGCATCTCCAGCGCCGCGTCGCGACATCGACGACTCTCCCCTCGCGACCTCCGGGTCCAGCGAGGTGCCGGTGCCCTCCTCAGCATCCGCGTCGCGGTAGACGCGCGTCGCGGTAGACGCCCGTCTCCTCCGAGCTCCCCTCCGGATCATGGAGGAGCAAGTTGTAGTCGTCGCCGTCCACGACCCCGCCGTCTTCCATCCGCTCTGGATGGAACTCGTCGTGGAAGGCGAACTCGGCGATGTAGCTGGCCCGGGAGGCGATCCGGCAGGCTTGCTCCTGCAAGAGATGCTCCGAACCGGCCCGCTGGCCCATCAACGCGTCCAGCTGCAGGTCCGGATGCCAGGACAGCGCGAGCGGAGCGCCATCTCAGCACCGGCACGAGCGGCGGAGATGCGCCACTCGCCAAGCCGGTCCGGCCCCATCTCCTACCAACGCGCCAGGCGCGAGAAGCTGCTCGGTTGGACGGAGTCCGGCCATAGGGCCGCCGTCATCGCGGTGTCGGCCTGGGACAGCCGCCCCAACTGCGTTCCCAGAACCTGCAGGCCGGCCTCAACGGCGGCGATGATCTCTGGGAAGGTCCAGGCCACCCGCAGATCCGTCCCGGACCCAACGACGCCGGTCGGGTCACGCTGATAGCGGACGGCTTCCTCCGCCAGCCGCTGCATCTCTAGGAAGGCCCCTGCCGCAAAGGAAGAAGCGAGTTAGAAGAAGAAGAACAAGGAAGATAGGCAGAATCCCGACCCGGCAAACGACAAGAAAAAAGCACTTACTGGAGAAGGACTCTTCCAGGTGCTGCGCCTCAAGCAACGTACCGCGCCACTCTCGCTCGATGGCGCGGTCGCGCTCCTCGAGCGCCTTCTCCAGATCGGCCGCCTTGGCAAGGGCCGCCTTCAGCTCAGCGTCCTTGTCTTCGGCCGCCTTCTCAGCCGCCTCGCGGCGACGGGCCTCGTCCTGACGGGCCCCCTCAGCCGTGGTGACCTGCCCCCGCAGGCGATCCACCTCGGCCTGGAGCCGGCCCTTGTCGTCGGCCAGCTGGCCGCGCTGCTGGTCCGCCTCCACCAGGGCCTGCTGCGCCTCTGCCACCTTGGCGGCTTCCGCCTTAAGGAGCTCCACCTTGGCCTCGAGGCGGCTCTTGTGGCCCGCCAGCTGCTCATGCAGCCGGTTGGCCTCGTCGAGAGACCGCCGAGCCGCGGCCGCCTCCGCCCTCGCCTGCGCCGCCTCGACGCCAAGACGGCCGGTGTCGGCAACGAGCCAGTCGTAGTGATGACCAGCCCGGAGCAGACGAGTCTGCCAGGACAGCACCTCGGCTGCGGAAAAAAGGGACTCAACAGAAGAAAAAAGCAAGACTTAAGATTTGGCCCAACTGTTACACAGTTGGCCCGAATCTTGGGGGCTACACCCAGTGGGTGCGCTAGCGCGCCCCCACTAGAAAAGAGCACAAGGATACCTGCGGCGACGCGGAGCTCCTCCTCCTTGGCGGCAAGCCGCTCCATGAGCTACCGGTGCTTGCCCAGGAGGCGATTGTAGGCGGTGACCCGGATGGCGTCGAGATGCTGAAGAAAGCAGAAATCAGAACAAGGCCAACACTCTAAAGATTTGACCCAACTACTACGTAGTTGGCCCGAACCTCGGGGGCTACACCTAGTGGGTGCGCTGGCGCGCCCCCACAAAGAAGAAAATTGCAAGAAGACTTACCAGGACGGCGCGCTCCAGGTCGCGCGTCCGCTCCACCTCGGCCTAGGCGAAGGCCTCGAGCCGTTCTGTCCGGCCTCGCAGGCAGCGACTGACACCGTCCAGTGCCGCCTCCTCCTGGGTCTGAGGCTCGAAGACAACGGCGCCCCCGCTCCGCGCCGGCTGCGGCACGGCAGCTCGGCGCTCTCCCTGCCGGGGCACCAAGGCGTGCTCCTCCCTGGCCGCTCGCGACGAGGCCAGCACCTCCTCCGGGACGGCCTGCGTTGCCGACCCTGACCCGGACGCCGAGACGCCCTGCGTCGCCATCTCCGGCCCAGCTGCCGGGGTGACCTCCGGCACCGCCGCCCGCGGTGCCTCCTCCAAAACCGGCGGCGCCTCCGCCGCCGCCGCCCGCAGCGTCTCTTCCAAAACGACTCCGCCTCCACCACCATCAGTCCCCGCTCGCTCGGCCACGTCGGCCCGCGGCGGGGTGTCATCCTCCACGTCCACGACCCCCCGGTCGGGGATCACCACCTCAGCTCGGCCTCCACGGCCGCGCTCCCTCACCGACGACGGCTCAAAGACCGTCGCCGCCACCACAGTGCCCTCCGGCATCTCGCGCCAGACCGGCTCCGCGCCGGGTCGCGCCCATGCCGTCGCCAAGCCCGGACCGACGCGGCCTCCAGCTCTGCCTTGGCCCGGTTCCTGTCCCGCCAGGCAAAGGCTTCGGCGTCATTCGGATCCTGGCCGAGGTCCGAGTCGGCCCGTCCCTCCGCCTCGGCCTGGTCGGCAAGGTCGGACCGGCTCCTGCGGAACGCGGCCCCGTCGGCGGTCGCGGCTTCCGCCGCCTCCCTCGCCAGCGCGATTGGCGATCTAGAGAAGAAGACGGAATGAGCAGAAAAGAAACAAGACTAGCTCAAGAAAAAAAACCTGAGCGCAAACAAGAGATGAAGCTTACGCTGCCAAGACCGGGACCGGGGTTGGCCTCCCGTGCCCGCCGCCGCACTTCCTCTTGGACGGCCTCCCGGCCCCGGCCGGGTCCGCCGTGCGCTTCGGGGCCCGGGGTCGCGGCGCGACGCTGTCTTTCCCATGCGGGCGGCTCGGCACCGCCCCATGCGAGGACCCGGCTCCGCCCGCATCGCCGCCTCCCCCACCCAATGCCACTACACCAACAACTGGCGTCAGCACTGGCCGTTCCGTGCCGCGGTCAGCAATTCAAGACACATGAAGAAAAATGCGAGACTTACCCGCGCGACACCCAGCGCCGGCGTCGGACTCGGCCTCCTCCTCCCCGCCACGAGCCACGGGCTCCTCTGGCGCCACCGGCTCCACCTGCGACGGAGCCCGGGCGTAAGGATGCCGAATCGCGTTCAGAAGTATCCCCCGTCTCGCGTCAGGACGGATGAGAAGGTGCACGGCAGCAAAGTGAGAAGACCAGACACTCAGCTGCGGCGCCGGGTTCGACTGGCTGTACGGCGCCTTGCTGAACCGCCAGTCCTCCCCAAGGTTGGCCTTGGATATGTCGTTCATGCCACGCGCGACCTGCTCCGCGGACAGCCGCGTCGACCCCATGCGGTTGGGGTCTTGAAGGCCGACCATTTCGCCGATGAGGCAGGAGCGCCCCTGAAGCGGAAGGACCCGGCGCTTGATGAACGTGGCGAGGAGGTCGGTGCCGGTGAGCCCCTCCTGCGTTCTCATCACCGTCACCCGCTCGCAGAGATTAACGATCTCCTGCGACGGGCGCTTGGGCGAGTAGCCCCAGTTCGTCTTCGCCCGCGGCGGTGCGATGGCAAAGGCCGGAAGATTGATGCGATCCGCTCCAAGGTTGCGGACGTAGAAGAAGGAGTTCTGCCACTTCTTGGCAGAGTCCTCCAGCGGGTTCTTGGGGAAATCCGCCCCCGACCACTTCGAGATGACGGCGGCGCCGCAATCGGCGAACTCCCCGGCCGACAGGCCCTGCTGCTTCAAGGAGAAGAAGCGCGCCCAGAGGTCGATCGTAGGCTCGACCCCCAGGTACCCCTCGCAGAGGGTGACGAAGCCGGAGAGCTGGACAATGGTGCCGGCGCCAGGATGATGCGGCTGGAGCCCGAAGAACTCCAGGAAAGCGCGGAAGAAGGTGCTCGCCGGCAGCCCGAACCCGCGCTCGAAGTGCGTGAGGAAGACCACGCGCTCCTGCCCCTCGGGCCGAGGCCTCTACTCGTCGTGCGGCAGGCGGACACCGACGTCCGTCTCCCGCGGCAGGCGTTGCGTCGCCCGGAGTTGGGTGATGTCCTCAGAGGTGACGTTCGAGCCCATCCAGGAGCCCGATGGCAGCGACATGATCGAAGGAAGAAGAAGGAAGATGGACGGCGAAGGAGTTCTGCTCGGAGCAGAGGGCGCCGTAGTGCGTCTGTTGCGAAGAGCGGAGCGAGAGCAAAGGGACAGGAGGGCGCGAGTGAGAATAATGTCCGCCGCCCCCTGCCCCCCGATTTATAACCCTCGGTTTGAACGTGGGGAAGTGGGGAAGTGGGATCGTGTGCATGCGCCCGTTCCACTACCCCGCAATAAGTGCGCGCGTACACGCGCAGTAACTGCCCGGGGAAGAGCAACCGCCCCCGGACGCCGCAATAATTCCGCGCGCTTGGGCCGAGGGCGCGCGGCGGCGGACCCCAGCCCGTCGCCCGGTCCCGTCACGCGCGTGGCCTGTCAGGCCCTTCCGGCTTCCGGGCACCACTACAAAAAAATACACTTCCGTGATGATACGTGTTTGTCACAGTAGGTCGCGTTTTTTGTCATGCATATACATCCATGACAAATTTATGACAGAATCAAGATAGTCATACCTGTGCTGTCGTAGAAGTGTTCCATGACATTACCAAAATTATCATCATGGAAGTGTCCACTTCCATGACGATAAATCGCGCGTCACAGAAGTGCTTTCGTCAAGGGTGACCGACACGTGGCATCCACCATAACAGAACGCCGTTAAGCTATCGGGTCGGGTTTTGGATCCGATAACCCGTTAACAGCCCCGACCAATGGGGATTTTTCACGTGTAAAATCATCATTGGCTGGAGGAAACACGTGTCGGCTCATCGCTGGGACAGATGTCATCCACTCATTGGACAGAAGGCGCCTATGATACGTCGACACGTGGCACGGCCCAACAGAGGCCCATTCCTGTGAAAAGGCCGGCCCGTTTGACTTGGTCAAAAGGTGGCGGGCCGGCCCATGGAAAGCCTGTTAACGGCCTGTTCGCATATAGCCCATTTACAGCCCGCTAACCCAAGGCCCGTTACGTCCTATTCGAATTAGGCCCAGTAGCGTCATCTGGGCCATCCAATATGATTCCAGCCCGTTTTCACTTCTGGCCCATGTATGGCCCATGACGTCTTTCGGCCCATATGAGGCCCTATGTAACTCTTGGCCTATTAACGGCCCGTGGTGAAACTGGCCCGTAATGAACAGTGTGTCACTTTACACCCATTAACGGCCCGTGGTGAAACTGGCCCGTAAAGAAAAGTGTATCACTTTATACCCATTAACGGCCTGTTATTCCGTTGGGCCGTTTCCAGACACGGAAGAGTGCGACCTCTCTTGCGGACCCGTGTAGTCCTCAAGGTCATCTGCTCAGTTGATGATGGTAATGCAGTTGCCGTGGCTGCCGGCGGCGGGGAAGAAGATCTGAGGCGGCGAAAGACAGTCTGGAGAGCGGATCCCTGCTGTGGTGAACCCTTCCGTCGTTGGAGCAGCTGAGCTGGGGTGGAACACAGCGCCGCAGGAGCAGGACAAACCACACAAGGTTTTCTTTGACACATATCTGTAACAGAAGTAATTGAGTAAGGGCTTGTTTGAATTTGAGGATTCTAACAATGTAGGGATAGGAAATAGATAGGAATAGGATAGGAATGCACGTGCAAAACAGAGAATTTAAAAACACAGGATTTCTGCCAATCTGGGTGTTTGGTTCACAACAATTGGAAGATCACAGGATGCAAAAAAGCATGGTGAGATTAAGTCAAACCACAAGAAAATGTACGGTTATAATGCTATTATGCTACTATCTCTTAGTCTTGTGCTTGATGAATAGGAATATGAAAAGGAGGAGAAGTGGAAATTAGAATTCCTACAGTTTTTCTTTCAAGGAGACACTAAAGGAACAAATCCTACAGTTTTCCTTTGCTCCATTCCTTTGCACCAAATTCATGAAAAGTAGTACCATAGGAAACTTTCCAATTCCGATGTTTTTCTTTCACTTTTCCTTTCAAGCACTGGCGATTCTAGTAGGCAGGCTTGAACAAGGAAAATCCTACACTAAAAAAATGTTTCTGTGCTACTTCTATTACTTTGGACCCTGGCCACTGCCATACTAGCTCAACTCCCAGGCCCATCGACAAATGCACAGCTCAAACGCGCAGAGATAAATAATGATGGCGTTCAAGAGAGTCCATCACGGATAGCTAAGTTGCCTGGTACCTCACTGCTTGTCATATAGTAGGATAAAATAATCGTATTTCCCGTTACTACGAGTGCACAGTGGACAATATATATAACATTTAGAGTAAAAAAGAGATGCAACAAGTGTACAACCTCTTTGGCGAAGCCATGTCGATCTCAGCGTGATTGGGTTGGCCGGTGAGGATGCTCCGGCTGACTTGGCTGTCGGAGGAGGGGAAGAAGATCTTAGGCGTCTGGAGATGGAGCCCGAGGTACTGCTCCGCTGTGATGGAGGGTTTCGTCATTGGAGCAGCTCCGGTGAGTTGTACGACGCCGAGGCTGAAGCAGGACAAGAGAGACAACGAACAATGTTAACCTGAGTGGAATTCTAATAGCATCTCCAATACATGACGTAAAATACATAACCACAAAGTGCTAGATGTAAAATACATCAGCCGCTCATCTATGAACTTAACTGTCGAAACTGAATTTAACTGTCAAAACTGAACTTAACTGTCGAAACTGAACTTAACTGTCGAAACTGAATTTTGCTGTCGAAACTGAACGCACTAGCAAGGTGAGGCTACACGTCGGTCGACTGACTTTTTCATCTCTGGTCAGTCGATTTTGCAGCCGTTGGATACGAAATCAAGGGCCCGCGGTTCATCTTCAACCTCCACCCCTCGAGCCGCCAGCCACCACCGGCCAAACAGCAGCCCCCCGCCGCCCGCGGCCGGCGGTGCGCCGCCCCGCCCGCCCCGAAAACACTCCCCACCGCCGGTCCGCCGCCGCCCCGGCCATCCCTCTAGGCCCGCCCCCCGTGCCGAGCTTTTTCTCCGGCGATCCCCACGCCACCGCCCTGCCAACGCCCCGCCACTGCCGGCGACCACCGCCCCCATCCTGAACCCTAAGATAGATAGTGGGGTACCTCTCCGGCGAGCCCCCCTCCCCGCTGCGGCTGGTTCTTCTTTCACCCCGGCGAGCCCCCCCACCCCCTGAAAATCGACTGACCCAAAATTCGATTCAGTCGACTGAAGTGTAGCTAAATCGGAGCAGCATCGCAAGCAAGAGCAAGAGCGAGAGCAGTAGTGCGAGCAAGAGCAATAGCAAGAGCAGACCAGGCAGGGGACCGAGAGCAAGAGCAGAGCAGCAGCGCGAGCAAGAGCTAAAGCAGCAGCAGCTCCTACTGATGTGGACGTCGCCGCCGAGGGAGCGACGCCGTGGAGGAAGTGGCCGGCGACGCCGCCGTGGATGGAGCTGCGCCGTGTCGGCTCGGGACCGAGCGCCGGCAGCACCGTGAGATCGAATCAAGAAGAAAATGCGGCGATTAGTGTACAACCTCTTTGGTGGCGCCGATTAGGCCGCAGCTTCATCCGAGGAAACGGTGATGATGATGCTCTTCCGGTGGTGCAGGTGAAGACGGCGGTGTGGGAATGGAGGTGGCGCGAAAGACGAGGGGAACGTCGGGGCAGTTCCTTGGAGGTGGAGGACGGGGTGGCTGAACCGGCGGGACGATGGGATCGACGACGGATCCTCATCCGGTACGGTGGATGAGGGACGTCGAGGTGTTGCTGTGGACGACGTCGTCGGGGAAGAGGCTCCGGCTGGGTGGCGGACGGAGCAGGGTGTGGGGTTTCGTCGCAGGTTTTCGCGGCCTCGGTGTACGATTGGGTGGGCGGATGGGATGGCAGTGGGGAACCATGGCTTAGAGACACGCTTGTCCGAAATGTGGGGTAAGTTACAAAAGTACCCCCACCGATATGAGGCGGTTCTTTCGGTTCAGGGGTACCACAGGCATTTCGCGTGTCGGGATTTCACAGGAGGTGGGAGTTTTCGCACGCGTTGTAATTTCGAAATAGCAAGGCGCGGGTTGAGATGGAGGGAGTTGTCGGAGCACAACGAGACAAAGATATATCTTAAATATTTTGGGCTAACAAGGCGCGAGTTGAAGAGGCGGGAGTTTCGCAGCACGATAGACAGAGATGCTAGCTTGAATTTTCGGCATAACAAGGCGCGGCTTGAAATTTCGGAAGAACAAGCTTAACGTGTACCAAAAAAAGACAATTTGCACCTCAACATGCACAACACACACACACACAAACACCATTTAGACTAGAGTAAGGTACACGTGCATTGCACGCATGAGATTTGGCAACCAAATTATGAATAAATACCACATTATAGCATGGAAGCTTTGAGTCATATATGCATGATGTAGATGTTCGTTTAATTCTTATAGTTCATTTCATTCAAAATCATCTAGTTTTTATAAGAAGCCTAATCTATTTTAAGATTCATGGAATTGTGCGTCGTAAGACATAATGTAAAAACAAATAATGGCAAATCATGTAGAAAAATATTTGGGCAATTCTAATACGGAAGATTCTAGAACAAATAAGAAGTGCTTGTGTTTTGATGTTTGTGCATTATGCTTAAGTTCAACCATGGAGTCTTCTAGATTATACATGTGGCGAAATCTGGTGGAATCTAGATGATATCCAACGGCCAGTAGTGCTCAAATTTGCCATCTTTGGACCATCGGATTCGCCTCATCCAATGACCATCTTTCAAAGTTAAAGTTACCCACACACAATATAAAAAATATAAAATATAATATATATATAGGGGTATAGATATAGATATGTGATGCGAAAGCCGCCCATCATCTCCAATTAGAATAGTGTGTCCATGCACGGATGCGATGTGGCCAAATGATGTCTGCCATCGGTATCTCAAATTCAAATCAGTCTGACCTTGTTCAATGTGTATACATTACAACATGCTCGTTTCCAAACCACACCGCGCAGATCTCCATTATATTCATGCATGCATGGGTTTCAAACATCAGGATCTCTTATTCAAATATTTGAATTCAACTTTACATTGATTATGACCTCACCTATTCTTTTACACCCACACATTAGTCTTCTCTTTATAATTGTAGCACTAACTTTCTCTCGTGCATGCATGCACACACACTACCAGTCGGCATTATCCATCGCACGCATACAATCTTTTTCTTCAGGTCGGTCTCCCATGAAGGCACACACCCACACACATCCCCCTCTCCATCATATCGGGCATTCTTTATCTCTCACGCGTGCATGCGCAACGATCGATGTTCCTCTATGTATGTGTGTATATAGCTAGGTCTTTCATAGTTTTCCACACAAACCGATCAATCGATATATCCAGTGAGGTCTCACCCTCTTTCCCACGTCCACATCGATCAATCTATACCTCTCTATATAGGATTAACATATATAGCTAATACAACCACATTAATTATATATCCAACGTCCCCCTCTCATCATCCATGCCTTCCGCTTCATCTCTCAGACGCGTGCACAATGGCGAAGACATGGGGCAGTAAGGGCCCTGCCCCCCTCCCCCCTAACATCACTATATATCGAGGCTAATATGAATGTGATCATTAGACAATTGCTGCTAAAAATGGTTTAAGTTCATGAATTGACCCTCCTCGTAAAGGATTAGCAATGCTTGGCCCCCTAGCTCATTTATTTTTCATGGCTCCGCCACTGCGCGCAACAACGCACGTGTTCGCCCCCTCTCTCTAAATATCGATCTCGCACTTGTGCATTCCTTCATAGTCTCCCTCCACTCGGCCCCTCGCACCATCTTCTAGCCCCCACCGGATTTTACCACATGTACAATCTAGCAGACTCCATGGTTGAACTTAAGCATAATGCACAAACCTCAAAACAACAGTGGTTCTCTTTTGTTCTAGAATCTTCCGTATCATAACTGCCCAAACTTTTTTTCTAGTTGAATTGCCATTATTTGTTTTTACTTTATGCTTTACAACGCACAATTCCATGAATCATAAAATAGATTAAGGGCTTCTTTGATTCAAAGGATTCTCAAAGGAATTTTGGAGGATTCTAATCATTAGGAATTTTTCCTATCTTGGTTGTTTGATTCGTAGGATTGTAAACCATAGGAATTTTTCCATATGATTCATTTGCACTAGATTTCATAGGAAACATCCCATCCACTCAAACCTCTTTGAAAGAATTCTGCGTTTTTTCTATGCACAATCAAACACTCGTACAATCCTGTAGGATTCAAGACGACATTCCACTATAATCCCATGTTTTTTCCTATTCCCGTGTTCTTAGCTTTTTTATAAAAACTAATTGATTTTGAATGATATGAACTATAAGAATTAAACGAAGGGCTACATCAGGCATATATGACTCAGAGCTTACATGCTATAGTGTGGTATTTTCATAATTTGGTTGCAAAATCTGATGCGTGCAATGCACGTGTACCTTACTAGTACTTCGAGTTTGTGCAAAACACGTAAATTAGAATACCAATGGCACGCTACACAGTGTCTCTCTTACAGTTCATGAAGCCACGTGGCACATGTGGAGGCGTTGTCGCGACCAACTTGCGTGGATTGATCACAGTGACGTGCTGCTGGTTCCAGAAGAATGTACTCGTCCTCCCTGAGCCATACTGGCGGTACATGCATGAAGCGAAGATGTGCACGCACGCCACGCACGCACTCATTCCCTCGCACGCACACGCGGGTACACGGGCGGACGCAATTTTGTACCAGGATCCACCCCATGTGATAATTTGACGCGTGTAAAGTCGTTCACTTCATTGATGGTCAATTAATACAGCGCATGCAAATTGAGTGGACGTGAGGGCGGAAGAAAGACATTATTACTCCACTGCGCGCATGCGAGTAGTTAGATCGTGGGTTGCTAGTAGTAGTTCCATTGGTCTCCTTCGTATTTTGTGCCAATTTTTGATAGTAACATAATATTTACGCATTTGAGCAGTGTAGTACTTGAAATTTATGTTCCACTAAACTCATCGGGAGCCGTTTCGGGCCTCGAAACCAAAACCATCAATTGATCTTTACCTTGTTCCCATCACATTCAAAAGCCTGCTCACACCTACTAGTACGTACCAAACCTGAACGTGTTCCCACTATGCAGGTATTAGTACTAGTGCTAGTACTTAGGTTATAAAAAGGGGAACTACCTAACCAAAAACTACTCTACCTTTCCTCCTCATAAGTGCTTCTTCTTCGTCCGTCGTTGCCATGGCCGGTGAGCAGAGCTCTAGGTCGAGAACTACTCGTAACAAGGGAGCGGCAACCAAGGCTGCGAAAAAAAAGAGAGGGCTCGCCGCCACGCAGAGACCTCGAAAGATCTCTCACGGGCAGGCGATGGCTCCCAGGAGCGCCCTAGCCGCGGAGGCGAACATGCCGAGCCGGCGGAGGTGGAGTCGTTATCCCTTGACGGCATGCCCGATCAGCTCAATAAGCAGAAGGAGTTCATCCAAGGCTTGATGGAGTTGCTGAAGGAGAGCCTCGACGACATGCCCGCTGAGCTCAATCAGCAGGGGGAGTTGACCGCCGGCTTGGTGATGCTGCTGAAGAAGAGCATTGCCTCAGAGAAGAAGGCGACCGGCGAAATCCTGCGACTTCAGGAGGACAAGGCGAAGCTCTGCCACGAGATCGACCTATTGAAGGAGAAGAACGCCGGCTGGAAGAAGCTGCATGAGAATAGTAGTTCCTCGAGATGCTGCAGGCCCTCATCATGGAACAGAAGGAGGAGTTGGCGAAGCTCCGCATCGAGCACCCAGCTGCTGTCAAGGTACGTAATGCGGTCGTGGAACAGATGATGAAGGCTCGCGTCGAGAAATCCCGCGTCATGGACAGAATGAAGAAGATGGCGGAGGAGACGCGCAAGGAGATGGAGGTCGTGGAGGCGATGAAGAAGCAGTTACGACTCCGCGGCGAATTAGATCATTTGGGGTGATAATCTTCCTTCTTCTTTTGCTCCTGTGTTTCATCTTTTGCTTCGGGTGTTTCGCCGCACGTGTCACGTTCTCTGCGAGGCATGAATAGAACAATGTTTTTTTAGGGAATGAATAGAACAATGCTAACAATGAGATGACTAGCAAATTAGATCATTTTTATCGCCATATGGCACTGGGCTGCCGTGTTTCGTGCTCCTCCGTCGCAGTACTACTCCACTGGAAAACTTGAGTATACCGCACGGTTCTTTGCTCCTCCTCGATCAGGTCGTCGGCGCATTTATACGAGCAGTCAAATCACAAGGCCCCGCCTTCCAGCAGTAATGAGCCGTCAAATCACAAAGGCCCTCGCCTCTCGTGAAACCGACCACGCTAGACTGCCCCGCCCTCTAGCCTTTTAAAAAATGTATGCTTTTGTACAGCAGTAGTCACTACAAAAAAAACACATCCGTGACATTTTGGGCCGAACAATTTTTTTTTCTGTCATACATATGACACTTCTATGACGATAATTGTGACAAAACCCGATATCATCGTAGATGTGGTGGGCTCCTACTTCTATGACAAAAAATCATGACAGAAAATGGGCTTTTCATCCTGGGCGGGCTGGAGACGCAGCTGCATGACATTCTTTGGGCCGTCCATGACGGAAAAAACCGTGGTAGAAGCGAGGGCAAGGAAAATTTCGGGGAGTTCCCGGTTACGGTGGGAGGTCGGGGGCCGAGCGATGCGCGTTTCTCTCGTACACGTACGCGCGTGTGTGCGAGGCGTTGGCTCTAACTGAACCCGAGCGAGGCGTTGGGGTCTAACTGAACCCGAGTGATTGCACTGCAGGCTATGCGTTACTGAACCCGAGCTCGATCGATGGCTGTTAACTGAACCCGATCGAGCGATTCCTTCGCTACTGCTGCTAACTGAAGCCGATCGATGCTGCCTCTGGATGAACAGTGAGCGTTGCTGGGGGGTTTGGATGAACAGTTCCTGGTGTGGGTGGATGAACAGGACCCCGTGGTGTTGCCTCTGGATGAACAGGAACCCGATCAATCGAGCCGGTTGGGGCTGGATGAACAGGACCCCGTGGAGGGCAGGATGAACAGGACCACCCCGTGGAGGGCAGAATGAACAGTAGACGGTGGAGGGCTGGATGAACAGTAGCCCGTGGAGGGGTGGTTGAACAGGAGCCCGTGGAGAGGGCTGGTTGAATAGTAGCTGGTGGAGTATTGTGTGGTGGAGGCTGGATGAACAGGAGCCCGTGGATGAACAGTCGCAGGTGGAGGCTGGAGGAGGTCGACGGTGGATGAACAGTAGCCCGTGGAGGCGGGAGGGGGTCGACGGTGGAGATGAGCAGTGTCCCGTGGAGTCCCATTTTGTGGTACGCCACACCCCTCCCGATAAACAGGACCCCCGTTTCGACCGTAGCGCTCCAACACAAGTCCGTTTCCTCTGTTTTGCGGTACGCCACACCCCTCCCGATCAACAGGACCCCCGTTTCGACCAAATGAGGTCCGTTTTCTCCGTTTTGCAGTACGCCAGACCCCTCCCGATGAACAGGATCCCGTTTCAAACGTGGCCGGTCGAACACAAGGCCGTTTCCTCCGTTCTGCGGTATGCCAGGCCTCGTTTCCATCGGCTGTTCCGTCCAAGCCCTCCCGATGAACACGACGACGCATTCCGTTCCGACCCAGCCGGTTGGCTCCCCATGAACACGACGACGACGCTATTTCTCCGTTTCGACCCAGCCATGTACACGAGCCCTGGCCGTACGTATGCGCGAGTAGGCGTTCGAGACCCTGCCCGTATGTACGTACGTGGCCGTATTTTCTTTCTTGCACACTGGCCGCTGTACATACGTGTACATGCTACGTGCGCGCCTCTACATCGACCAGTATGTACGTACACGTTCGCGACCAGAATGACAATGCTACGTACGCTTCGACCAGGTGGGTCCCGACTGTCAGGCACTTCCTTGCCTGCGAAGATGTAGCTGGTGGGTCCCAGCAGTCAGGGGGGCGAATCGTTTTTTTGCCCGGACGCACTTCCTTGCGTGCGAAGATGTAGCTGGTGGGTCCCAGCAGTCAGGGGGAAATGTTTTTTTTTCACGAAATACAGTGGCCCGTCCGGTGGGTCCCAGCTGTCAGGTGGAGGAATCATTATTTTCCACGTAATAAGGAGGCACTTCCTTGCTGCGGCCGTGGACCCAGCTGTCAGCCTCTCCACGTACAGTCCACGTCCGATGGAAGTCGTTCCTTGACCACGTTGATCACGCCGCGCCGAGAGCACCAGGGCGGTGGACGACGGCGAGGCCTAGGAAGGGGACGACGGGGAGCCGGGGAAGACGCGACAGTGGAAGCCCGCGCGGAGAGGAGTACGAGGGTTCACTGGTTTGGCTGAGGTGTGAGGCTGCCGTCGCCGCAGGGCCGGGCCAGCGGTGGGAATAGTAGGGGGCAGTGAGGCCTCCGCGGCAGCACAGCCGGCTACGGGAGGCAGGAGCATGCGGCACGACCGGCGCTGCTTTGGGCGGCTGGAGCAAGAAGACCAGAGGTTGAAGAAGCACTACGGCCGTTGGATGGACATCGTACGGTCACTGGAGCTAGAATCGTTCATATTGACTAAAGTTGACAAAGGCCCCCGTCCCAGTCAACTTAGTAGGCCCACAAGTCAGCCTCCCACCATGGTGGGTCCCAGCTAGCAGGGGGAGTATTCATTTTTGTGTGCGTAATAAGGAGGCACTTCCTTGCGTGCGAAGATATAGCTGGTGGGTCTGAGCTGTCAGCGGCGGTAACGTTTTTTCGCAAAATACAGAGGCCCTTTCGGTGGGTCCCTGATGTCAGGTGGAGGAATCATTATTTTGCGCGTAATAAGGAGGCATTTCCTTGCGTGCGACCATGGACCCAGGTGTCGGCCTCTCCACGTACAATCCACTTCAGATGCATGTCGGTCGTTGACCACGTTGACCAGGCCGCGCCGAGAGCACCAGGGCGGTGGACGACGGCGAGGCCTAGGAAGGGAACGACACGAAGGCAGGGAAGACTCGGCAGTTGTTTCCCACGCGGAGGGGAGTATGACTGTACGAGGGTTTACTGGTTCGTCTGCCGTCGCCGGAGAATAATAGCAGGTGTGGGTGAGTAGAGGGATGGCTAGGCCAGCGATGGGAGTACGGTGGAGCGGTGAGTCCTGCGCGGCAGCAGAGCCGGCCGCGGGGAGGAGGGAGCAGGCAGTCCCGCCGACGCTTGTTTGAGCGGCTGGAGCAGGAAGAGCAGAGATTGAAGAAGCACGACGGCCGTTGGATGGCCATCCAACAGTCACTGCTTGTGCGTCAACCTTTTTTAGGAAAGCCTCAAATCTGTGGAAAACAGCATACATCCCATCTGCCATTATTTCTAGTAATTTACAGCGCATTTGCTAATTATTAAGGTTTTTTTGGAGCCCATATTCTTTTTGTTAGCATTACAACCCATATTGTGGCCACGGTTAAAAAATTATACAAAATTCGGTGCGGTCCGAACTGTTTTTAATCCCGAAATTTCGACTCACATTCAAACTGATTTTAAAAATAAATGTATATCAATATAAAATTCAACAAATTCTCCACGCATAAAAATTAATGTAATTTAAATTCTCGAAATGAAAAAAAGATATTTGAAACTAATTGCCGGTTTGATGTGTTTTAAAAATGTACAGCCCATTTCTCATTACTGAAGGGCCATTTTCTCGGCCAGCCGAATGAAAGCCCTCCTCGTCTTGAAAGATTTGCAGCCCAACAGGCCTGACAAAGCGACTTATTTGGCAAATCACAAAAAAACTAGGCTGTGGCCGTGGACCCAGCTGTCAGCCTCTCCACGTACAGTACTATTCCGATGGAAGTCGTTCCTTGACCACGTTGACCACGCCGCGTGGAGAGCACCACGGCGGTGGACGACGGCGAGCCCTAGGAAGGGGATGACGCGGAGCCGGGGAAGACGCGGCAGTGGAAGCCCGCGCGGAGAGGAGTATGAGGGTTCACTGGTTCGGCTGCGGTGTGAGGCTGCCGTCGCCGCAGGGCCTGGCCAGCGGTGGGAATAGTAGGGGGCGGTGAGGCCTCCGCGGCAGCACATCCAGCCACGGGAGGCAGGAGCATGCGACACGATCGGCGCTGCTTTGGGCGGCTGGAGCAAGAAGACCAGAGGTTGAAGAAGCACTACGGCCGTTGGATGGACATCTTACGGTCACTGGAGCTAGAATCGTTCATATTGACTAAAGTTGACAAAGGCCCCCGTCCCAGTCAACTTAGTAGGCCCACAAGTCAGCCTCCCACCATGGTGGGTCCCAGCTAGCAGGGGGAGTATTCATTTTTTTGTGCGTAATAAGGAGGAACTTCCTTGTGTGCGAAGATATAGCTGGTGGGTCCGAGCTGTCAGCGGCAATAACATTTTTTTCACGAAATACAGATGCCCTTTCGGTGGGTCCCTGATGTGAGGTGGAGGAATCATTATTTTGCGCGTAATAAGGAGACATTTCCTTGCGTGCGGCCGTGGACCCAGCTGTCGGCCTCTCCACGTACAGTCCACTCCAGATGCATGTCGGTCGTTGACCATGTTGACCAGGCCGCGCCGAGAGCACCAGGGCGGTGGATGACGGCGAGGCCTAGGAAGGGAACGACACAGAGGCAGGGAAGACTCGGCAGTTGTTTCCCACGCGGAGGGGAGTACGACTGTACGAGGGTTTACTGGTTCGTCTGCCGTCGCCGGAGAATAACAGCAGGTGTGGGTGAGTAGAGGGATGGCTAGGCCAGCGATGGGAGTACGGTGGGGCGGTGAGGCCTGCGCGGCAGCAGAGCCGGCCGCGGGGAGGAGGGAGCAGGCCTAGACGGGGCAGCCCAAAACCACGTCCAACACTTGCCAAAACTTCGTCCGGCGTGAGTCTCCCGATTCCAAAACTGTATACTATTTAAAAGTCGAGGGCGGGGCTTTTCCTGCGCGGTAGGCGGGGCAGTTCCGCCTAGTCGGTTCGACAGAGACGCGAGAAGACGAGGGAGTAGGCGCTGCAAACGTAGGGCTGTGTGATTTGACAACGAGTTACTGCTGGACAGATGGGGCCCCGTGATTTGACTTGCCATTATCATTTTAACTACGGCGCTACGACCGGCGTGAGTCTCCCGATTCCTGACCATCTCCATACAGGTGCCTGTCCCAATGCTCCACCATGTAGTAGAGGCTGGCTCTTGCATGAGAGCCCACTTCTCCACTTTTTCCTTGCCTCTCTTTCCTCCACATATGCAAAAAAGCCATGTAAAGCGCACTATTGTACTTACTTTTACTTGCTCCTACAGGTGCTTAAGCTTGCCACATAGGCATAAAGTCTGATGTGGCAAGTTAATCAAGAAGAGAGAGACTAGTTTGGTGACCCAAGGAAGAAACGGTGTTAAGCGCGTGTACCTAGGTGAAAAGACAATTTTGAGTCTATAGCTAATTAAATGAAGCAAACTTAGCAACACCATTTCATTGGAAGAGGTCACTCCTTGGCAAATGCAATAAATACTAGTACTCCCTGTGTCCCATAATATAAGAACGTTTTTGGCACTACACTAGTGTCAAAAACATTCTTATATTATGGGACGGAGGGAGTACGAAGAAAGAGATAGAGAGGAGTAAAAAAAATTACACTTATAGCCAACCTTATAGCCAACCTTGTTGTAGTATGAGTGACTAAGTGATGACTATGTATGACATGCCAACATCAGATAGCCTAACGCACCGTGTCAAATCTCCAAGGGCGCGACCGCGCGAGCGACGCGACGGTCGTGGTAGGCGCGACCATGATACGGGCTGTTGGCAGCCCTTGGATTTGAGATCAAACGGTCGCATGCTAAGTTGCTGAAAATTTGCAGAATAACCCTCCAGGATAGGATATTCACCCATAGGTCTAGAATCACGCCATGCAACCGTTCGATCTCAGATCCAAGGCCTCTCGGAAGCCCGTATCATGGGAGAATGGAAAGCCACTACCCTGCCGTTCGCACGCTGGCAGTTCGCTCCTACTCGTCCCCGCACGTCCTTCAATACTACGGCGGTTCGCACCTAGTCGTCCCGTCCATTCACATTATGGCAGTTCCACTAATCCTAACCCTCCTCCCAAATCCATGGCGTCCCAAATCTCCACGATCGGCGGTGAGTACAAGGTTAGAACCATCACCAGCGATGAGTTCGACGTCATCTACACCCGTTCTTCTACGACGGTGAAAGGATGCCTTTCTCGCTTCAGACGCATGTTCGAAGACTCAGATGATGAGTAGGTCGCTGGGCTAGATGTTGAGTACACCACAGTCCTGGGACGAGAGAAGGATATAAAGGACGAAGAGAGGAAGAAGCCCGCCATGATCCAGGTTTGCGTGCATGACTTATGCTTGGTCTACCACATATGCCATGCCGACGTTGAGTGCCAGGATTTTAAGGACTTCCTCGAGAGCAACCTAGTCGAATTCGTTACTGTAGACTTTGGTAACGACAAAGAAGTCCTGCGTCGGATAGGCCTCGTTGTAGGCAACACCTTCGACCTCCAGAAGAATCGGCTGGTGTCCTCTCGTCAGCCTTCAATGCTGACCCTGGCAGGAGCCATGGTTCATCCTTCGTACGGTAAACTGGAGAAACCTCCATACACGTTTCATCGTCATGCATGGCAGCGGAATGTACTAGATATAGACCACATCCACTACACTGCAATGGGATGGTTACCTTTGCTTCAATATCTACAAGTGTTGGATGAAGAGCAACAACCAAGTGTGCGGTTCAACCAAAGAAGTATCGGCCAAGAGGAAGAGGGACAAGGACGAAGTCGAGGACGTGGACGAGGACTCCGAGTAAGGTGGCAGTGTCGTTGCTCATGGTGGTTCTAATGCAGTGTCTACCGGAATAGTTGCAAAGTTTAATTTCAAGTGTGCTTAATTTAATTTGAGGGGTGTGTTGTGCTGAGCCCCCAGCAGAACTATGTTATGTTTCTTCTCGTTACTTTAACTCTTCAGTACGTACATACTAGTATTTCTTACATTTCATCTTTTAGTTGGTATAGTACTACCACTCGTTTCTTCACATTATATACGTACAATATATATGGCCAACATCATATAGCCAGCAGTTTAGTTGTCAAAGAATTTCAGGGTGCTTAGTTTTGTCAAAGAATTCCAGGATGCTTAGAGGGTGCTTGGATCCAAGGGACTTATTTTAGTCTGACTAAAAATAGTCTCTTTAAGAGGCTAAAGTTCCAAGCACCCCTGACTAAAGAGGGGCTAAAACTAGTCTTGAGACTAAATTTTTTTAGTCAGGGGTACCCCTACTAAAATGTGGATTAGTCCTCTCTCTACTCATTTAACTCCTCTCCTTTAACACATGCGAGTTCTCGATTGGAGGGTTTGGAGGATAATAAATGCTCATTAACTTTATTTAGCCTTTTTAGTATTTGGATCCAAGCATGGGTGAGGCTAGCATGTTTTACTCCCACTACTTTTAGTCATGGGACTAAAACGTATCCAAGCACCCTCTTAGTTTTATTTGAGGGGTGGGTTGTGCTGGACACCATTATTGTGACTAGCCTTTTTAATAGTACTATATGCATAATTTGGTGACGAGCGCTCTCTATATGTACCACCTTTTTTTTAATTTCAAGTTTTGCTCCATGGCGCAATCCATCGATACTCACTACAAAAAAATACACTTCCGTGATGATACGTGTTTGTCACAGTAGGTCGCGTTTTTTTTCATGCATGTACATCCATGACAAATTTATGACAGAATCAAGATAGTCATACCTGTGCTGTCGTAGAAGTGTTCCATGACATTACCAAAATTATCATCATGGAAGTGTCCACTTCCGTGACGATAAATCGCGCGTCACAGAAGTGCTTTCGTCAAGGGTGACCGACACGTGGCATCCACCGTAACGGAACGCCGTTAAGCTATCGGGTCGGGTTTTGGATCCGATAACCCGTTAACATCCGCGACCAATGGGGATTTTCCACGTGTAAAATCATCATTGGCTGGAGGAAACACGTGTCGGCTCATCGTTGGGACAGATGTCATCCACTCATTGGATAGAAGGCGCCTATGATACGTCGACACGTGGCACGACCCATCAAGTTTAAATGGGCCGGCCCAACTAAAGGCCCACAAGATTTTGCGGACCATATTGGGCCGGCCCAGCTAAAGGCCCACGAGATTTTGCGGACCATAATGGGCTGGCCCAGCTAAAGGCCCACAAGATTTCGCGGGCCATAATGGGCCGACCCAGGTAAAGGACCACAAAATTCTTGCGGATCATAATGGGCCGGCCCAGGTAAAGGCCCACAAAATTCTTGCGGATCATAATGGGCCGGCCCAGCTAAAGGCCGACGAGATTTCACCGACACTAATGGGCCGGCCTAGCTGTAGGCCCACAAGATTTTGAGGACCCTAGTAGGCCGGCCCATTAACTGGCTGCCATGTTTTGGGCCAAATGCCGGCCCATATTTGATCCGGTCCATTAATGGCCTGCCACGTTTCGGGCCTAATAATGGCCCATATGAGATCCGGCCCGTTAAAAGCCTCCCACGTTCTGGGCCAAATCACGTCCCAGATCAGGTCCGGCCCTTTAAGAGGCTTTGGCCTCAATTATGGCCCATATCAGATTGGGCCCGTTAACTAGACGTTGTGCTTTTGGGCCCACTTGCTAAAGGCCCATTTAGTAATTCGGCCTAATATTAGTTTCGGCCTGTTAAGGGCCCGTTTAACATTTTGGCCCTATATTAATTTCGGCCTGTTAAAAGCCCGTCATATAGTTGGGCCTAACTACGGCCCGGTTTGCATCCGGCCTGCTCGCAGCCGATATCTGATTGGGCCAAACAAGGACCGAGACAATTTTGGCCTGTTAAAAGCCCGTGATTTGATTCACACAATCATGGGTCGGGGTCCATTTCGGGCTACTGCCGGCCCGTGAGCTGTTCGGCACGTTTCAGGCCCAACCTACTTCTCAGCCTCCTAAAAGCCCATTGAGTTTTCTTGCGAAAAGAGGGCCGGGGGTTACTCGGCCTATTAAAGGCCCGAATCTACTAGTGGGCCAGTTTGACGAGGCCCATGATGCGGATCATACATCGTGATTGCATGCGGCCCGATTATGTACCGTAATTTTACGGTTTGGCCGGTTTACGGTGAAGACATGATATATATACAGTAAAATAACTGCAGCATCATGAATAAGAAAAAACCTAGACTATACAATAAAGAAATTTCGGCATATTACATCCACTGGGCATCAAAGTTCGCCACTATGATAATAAAGCACAAGCAGATAGCAGATTACATACACTGGGCATCAAAGATCGCCACCAGTGCAAATAAACACGCCGACAAAATAATATACAAAACCGACAGCACTTCAATAGAGTTCAAGAAAGGTTAGCCCTGCTGGCGAGCTACAGCGCAACCACCTGAGCAAGATGATGAGACTGCGCTTGTTCAACACTTATATCTTCCTCACTCTGAAAGATAAACAAGCAGACAGATGACAGGTTTTGCACATAAAAGTATCTGTGCTGACAATTCATCACATTTCTTACTGACGAATAAAGTGACACAGTTTAAAATTGCATTAATACAATATGGTATTGTTCAGGTCAAGACATGGCAGGAAATGACATTGTGAAGGAGTTGGCAGCTTCACGACACCACTGGATTACAGATCAAGAACTCATAAGTATCAATGGTTAGTGTGCTGTCAATTTATCCCATTTCAGATTGGCAAATAAAGAGATGGTTTAAATAATAGTAGAATGATATGACATTGTTCATAGTTAAGACATTGCAGAATATGACATTGTGTTGTAGTGGGTAGGTTCACCACACCACTGGATTACGGATGAAGAACAGAAGCATACATGCAGTGCAAAAGAAGATCACTTGCTCTGTATAGTTTAATTTACATGGTATGAAGAAGGAACTTGGTTGTACAACTGAAAACTTAAATTGAGAAGGACAAACTTTTGTTTATGAACTACATAATAAACTTTAAACATGCAATTTGATGCAAACACCAAAAATAAATAGCTGTTGCAGTCATGCCTAACCAAATATACACAACAAAGTTTGAAGGCTTGAGAAGGACAAACTTACATTACTGGTGAAGACAGGCTCTATAAAGCCCTTGTCCATGCTGATGGGGGGGGCAATTCAAGAAGTTTACCACAGAATCTTCTTCATAAGCATTGCCTTTATTCTACATTTTGTTAAGAGTAAATATAGATGTGATAATATACGAAAAAATGGAGAATATTTAAGATAAGATGAAGAGTGATGCTACATAACCAAGTAGCTATAAATGTATGTGCAGCGATACAGGCAAAAGGCACAGCCAAGAGCAATGCACACCTAAACTTCTTCAGTACCAACCTTATGGTAAGAGTAAATATAGATCTGATGTGTAGAAAATGGAGGGCAAAGGAAAATAAGCTGCAGAGTGATGGTACATGAACAACTACCTATCAATATAAGTACACTGATAAAGGACAGCATGTACTTACAAGAACAATGTAGAGCTAAAAAAATCATTGGCATTGGATATATTCTACACTCATGTAACCATTCATACAGATCAGATAATTTGGAGCGAACAATTGATAAGCAAGCTATCATACATACTGCTGTCACATAATGAACAAGGTATGTATGCAAGTACAGTGATACAGGACAACAGGTACTAACAAGAGCAAAGCAGCGGGCAACATATTTGCAATATCCTGTCGTTCTTTTCAAACCAGAATTCTTCTTCGAGCAGATTTCCTGCAAAAAAGATCCGTAAGGCACATGCGGAAAAGTAGAAGTTCAAATTGTCATTTGATTTCATAGACAGTACCTCATCCTGGGAACGAGACCAGTGCATAACAAGGTTTTTCCATTCAATGTCTTCTAAATTTAGCACAGGAGACTTCACCGGAAATTCGTTTATAGACTTGCCATCAAAGTGTGATTTCCTCAGGTAACACCGATACTACTGCAATGCTTCCTTGAAAAGCACAAGCAAGCTTTGCTCATCATGACTATCCAGATTGACCCTCGCCTAGTTACAACAATGTAATGTAAATCATTGATGTGTTCGATCAGCAGAAAACAGGAAAATAATAACCATGAATAATAGCACTTACACGTAAGTTGGACAGGAAGATGTGAAAATGGTGTTTGTCTTCACTATAATCTTCCCATGATGGGAATATATGCACGTAGTCCCTAACAACATTGAAAGCATTGTCTTTTAAACTGGGAATAAATGGAATGGGGTTCCAACCTGCAGGAATTGGCCGTCTCTGCAGTTGGGATAGGTCTTCGGCCGGTGGACTTGCTGTACTTTTTGCTGGAGTGGGATTTTTCTGTGGTACAGCTGGTGCTATGGCAAATGAAATCGGTATACCTTTTGCTGGAGTGCAGGTCCTGTGTGGTGGGGCTAGTGGTGCGGCCAGTGAAGTATGGGTACAGTATGCTGGAGTCGGTCCTACGTTTAGTGTCACTGGTTGTACAGCCAATATAAGTGGGGCGCTGTCTGATTTCTCCGGCACCACCACGTTTTTCAAGGACTTTGCTGGTGCTCCTTCAGGTTCGGCAATCACTCTCTTCCTTTTTGATGTCTGATGCACAAGAACAACATTTGAGTGGAAAAACATGGTATGATGACAGATGGAATATGTATTGATAATGGATGGGCATGGCATCTCGAGTTATATGATGAGTAAACTAAGCAGATGGCGGTGCAACAAAGTAGAAGAAATGCAAGACAACATATGCAAGATACGCGCAATCAATAAAACCTTGCCAAATTAGAACAGGCACCTTGATGGGTGAACATGACAGGCCATCTGCCTTTGACTCCTCGAGGTTAGAATAGTCATTAGGATGATATTCTGAACAAGAATCAACAGGTGGGGAGCGTATGAGTTTCATTGCTTCCAGAATGGCACTCAATGCCTTGGTGCTAATTTTCTAAGTCATTGCAAAGTGTTCCACAATATTCTTCTGATGCGCGGATTCTGATATTCACTGTAATTGCGCATAATATCTGAGAACCATGAAAACATAAATAGTTGTGAGGTTATCTTTGTAATGCAGATGATATTCTAATATAGGGGCGCCCCTGTAAACACTTGTGTGCTATCACTGGATTCTGATGAGAGAGCTCATGTGTGCTGTAATATGGTGCGTGCATTTATATTATTTGGCACAAGTACACACAAAAATAGGCTCCAGAAGTAAGGATAGCTGGCAGATGATAGGTTCATAATATACTATATAGAGAGTTTATTGCCAAACCATGATAACAAGAGCACACAACAACTAGGCAGATCATAGTGTACATAACAGGGGTACACCATAACCACGATATATAAATCGGGAAAGTGGAACTGGCTTGAAAATACGGTGTTGTATTGCCGCTAGTAATTGAAAGCCTATCGATCACGTACAGGCCAGCTCTATCAGCTGTTGACTGCAGATGTCCCTGCGCCCCTTCCTGACAAGGAACATACTGTACATACTAAATACAGAATAAACAAAGAGGAACATGTTAAAGAACAGAAGAGGAAGCATATTCTTGAGGTTTCGCTTCATTGCATACAATGTTGGTTGCCCACTCATGATGAATCACAGCGCCCAAAGAAATGCAATTCCATGCTGTCTCTCTATATGTGGCAATTTTGAACAAGAGTCATTAGGATCATATTCTGAACAAGAATCAAGAGGTGGGGAGCGTATGAGTTTCATTGCATCCAGAATGGCACTCAATGCCTTGGTGCCAATTTTGTAAGTCATTGCAGTGTTTAGCTTCAAGAGTGGACTGCTGCTAGTGTGACACAAAGCAGCTACACAGATCATAGTGTAGATATAACGGGGAAAACCGTAAGCATCAGAATAAAATCAGCAAAGTGGAACTTGCTGGAATATATGTGCTAGTATTGCCGGTACGGCTAGAAAGGCTTCGGATACCAGCTCTCTTCAAGTGAAGGTGCGGTACTGTTAATATCAGTGTTACTCTCAAAGGCGATACAGCTCCCCGCATTTCCTTGCTATTCTTATAGGATTCAAGTGGGCAGGTGACTACAAATCCTATTCCTATGTTTACAAGATCCTACGAATCAAAGAGGCACAAAGTGTCCATCACAACCGACCGTATAGACCTCTACACTGCAAAAGTCCCTGCTCATCTTCAGTACAAGGAACATACTGTACCACTATCATACTCCCTCCGTTCCAAAATATAAGTCTTGGTAGAGATTTCCACTATGGATCACATACAGATGTATCCAGATACTTTAGAGTGTAGATTCACTCATTTTGCTCCATATGTAGTCCATGGTGGAATCTATACAAAGACTTGTATTTAGGAACGGAGAGAGTACATATTAAAGAAGAACGGAAGAGGAACATGGTAAAGAAGAGCAAGCAGATTTTGGATAATAAAATGTTGGTTGCGCAGTGCCCACACATGATGAACCAGAGCGCATTAAGAATGCAACTCCCAGCTGTCTCTCGACCATTTCAGGCGGTTGGATGAAGATCCTACGTCTCCTAACCCATCTTCTTCCTCGTCTCTGATTCTTCCCATACAGAACACCGCACGGGCTGCCGGCCGGACCACCGGCCCCCGCCGCCTGTGTTCCTCCGCCACCCCCACCCCCACCCCCGCCCCAACCCCCACCCGCGTCGAGTTTTCTTTGTTTGGCGAGGCCCCACAACCACCCGAGCCCCTTCGTTCGCACCGGCGAACTCCAGCGAGCTCTGAAAAATCGACTGACCCAATTTTGAAATTTAGTCTACTGTGATTTAACTAGTGTGGAATATAAAAGGGGAAAACCATAAGCATTGGGAGTATAGTGTTGAGCGTGCCATGGCGGATCTGAAGGTGCAAACCGGATAAAGGCAACTTCGCAACCAAGACAAGAAATCAGAGTAAAGCAGTGGCGATCTATTTTCTTGCTGCGATAAATAAGTTGAGCAGATACAAAAGAGTACCGCCTCTGGTGTGGCGCCATGTACACATCTGCTGAGAATTTGACGGTGCTGCGGTAGCGATGGCTGTCGGCGGTGTGGAAGCAGATCTAGGAGGGCAGACGGTGGCGGCAGGGCACGGTGGACGAGACGGTCGTAGGAGCGGCGCTGGCAAGGTGGACGACGGCGGGGATGAAGCGAGAGGAGGGGATGCAAGGATCCCGGTCCGAAGCCGTGGATGAGAGAGGTCGATCTCTTGTAATGGACGGCGGCGTCAGGGTATCAGCTCCGGCATGGTGGAGGAGGACGGCGGTGGATGGGGTGGCGGACGGCGGCGGACGGAGGAGGTTGGGGTGGAGAGGGTGTTTTGGCGCCACGGAGTACGAATGGGGAAAAGGGAGGTAGAGAGGAAGGGGGGAACCATGTATTCAGGGCGCGCTTGTCTCAAATGCGAGGAAATTTACAAAATTAGCCCCCGTTTCAAATTTCTACTACATCACAACAACATTAGTCGGTTGGGGATAGGACAGTAATCTCGCATACACCGAATATTTGCCGACGAGAGTTTGTTTTTGGCGCCCACCGTGTATGAATATGAATCGGGGAGGGAGTCGATTTCGGCCGAGGACACACTGTGTTTTGGCACCCACCGTGTATGAATCCGGGTGAGAGGCGGTTACGTCACGTTTGGGTGAAATTACAAACCTACCCCTATCGAAACCTATAGAAATCCAGCAGATAGGCTTTGCATGGCAGGGATAGGCAGTAGTGATTTCCATCTCGCAGATTTTGGTTTCGGGCGGTTACTGCGACTTTCCCCGCTTCGTTCAAATTTTGCAGAGTGCACGTTTACCGTGCCAACTCAATTCGAATCCCGTTTGTATTCTATTTTTTTCGGGCGGGATCCATTTTCAATTGGAATTACATTCTATATACATCATTTTTTTATATATACTTTCAAAAGCACAACACCATTTATACATAAATATGGTTTACAAATGGCATGATCTCAGATTCATAAGGTTGTATCCATCAATTTGGATTTTCAAATATTTGAAACCACTTTATGTTGAAATCCAATGTATGCATTCCTCGCTAACTGTCTCCAATTAATGTGTGTTTCATGCGGGTTTTTTTACTTTTCAAACATGTATAATGTGTTTCACACACGCAACATATAGTGTAATCCCGTTTAGACATTAATTGCATATAAACCATGCATTGTTTGTAATTGAAGAATCTATGGATCACCAATATTGATAAACTATATAACATTACACGTGTGCCCAAATTCAAATGAATATGCTTGTTTGATACACCAATTTGCGTTATGATATTATCGATGTCGTGATCTCCAGTTTAAATATTTGAGTCCCCTTTAATCCAGATATTCGTCTCATATAGCTATCACTCATGCTTATATAGGACTATCTCTCTGGACCTATACGCGTTCATCGTCTCTCAGGTATCTCTCGTGCTACCTGTATGTCGACAATGATCTTTTATCTTCGTAACACACTGACGGTACTCTCTCCCTCGACCTTCATCACTCTATCTCTCTCTAAGTATATCTCGCTCCCTGCTATGTGTCTCTAACTATGTTTCTCCATGTGGAATCTCTTTCTCTCACACAAACACAAAACTTTGTCTGCCGGGGTCTCATTTCTCTCTACTATTCCCATGTGTGCCACTCGCACACCCCTCATACAGAGATGTCTTTCGCTCCTTAGATATGAGAACCTACGACTCTTCCTCTTCAATGTCTCTTTCTCACACACAAACACAAACTCTGTCTCCCGGGGTCTCATATTTCTCCATTGTTCTCTTGTATGTCGCTCACACACACCCTCTCTCCCTAGAGATATCTCGCGTTCCCTCGTATGTCTCTCTAGCTATCACTCTCGTTGTGAAATATCTTTCTCTCTCGCAGACACAAAACTCCGTCTCTCTGGATCTCATTTTTCTGTGATATCTGTTTGTATGTGACTCACATGCACCCTCTCTCTATCTCTCTCACACCCACACACATAACCCAGCCTTCTGATCCACTCGACTCCTATCTCTAACACACACTAGCTAGCATCTTTATCTTTCTATTTATCTGTTTCTCCATCAACCTTCTTTCTCGCCCTCACTCTTGATTCCTATCACGCACACTACATATGTTTCTCTCTACATTCAGTCAAGTGCCCTCTCATACACATATATAACTTCACCCTTTGAACCACCCGACTGTCATCTCCAACACCCAAACTAGCGGATGTCCCTCTAGCTAGCATCTCCATCTCTGTATCTATCTGTAGTTTCTCCGTCAACATTTCTTTCTCGCACGAAGTCTTGCTTCCTATCACCCACACTATATATGTCTGTCCATACATATGCATTTATAGGTTGGTCTCTTTTGCACAATCGTTGCACCTCACTCCTTCTGCTCACCATAGATGCATGCTCCAGCCCATGCCACTATCTCTTAAAGACAAAAACACATGCTCAATTGTCGGGCCTTCTTCCCTGCATTCTCACATGCATGCATATTGTCATACCGATCCGTCTCTCCCATGTCGTTGATCTTATGACTTATGTCTTCTTTCTTTTATCTCGATCATGCGCGCGCGCACACACACACATCCCACGTATACATGTATACCTCTCACACATGCACGTTCAAGGTCTCTATGTCTCCATACGTAGTTAATTACCCTCAATCCTAACGCCACATCGAATCGTTCTCCTCTTTTGTGCACATAACTTCCGCCTGGATGGGTAAAACACACACTCACACTTAACAATCTCCTTCTAGCTACCCCCCGCCTCTCACTCTTCCCCTATATCCCCGAAACCAATAAGACCATCCCTTTGTTTAATTCCCGCCTACATGCACCATCGATATATAGTAGTCTTCCTCGGTGTCTCTCGAACAAACACGTTCTCTCGATGTCGACTCCTCTCACGCGCACACACCTTCTCTTCCCTCTCTATGGGCATTTTCTCTCTCGCACCCCATCGTTGGTGGCCTCTTCCATACACATCACCTCTCTATGATGAAGCCATGCACACTTAAATTACATCCGCCACAGAGGACCCCGCGACACACACACACACACACACGCACACACACACACACGCACGCACACCCCCCCACACACTAAGACTCCATCTCTCTCTCTCTCAGACACACACACACACACACAAACACACACACACATGCACGCACGCACGCACACCCCCCCACACACACTAAGACTCCATCTCTCTCTCTCTCACACACACACAGACACAAACTAAGACTCCATCTCTCTCTCTCTCTCTCCTCTCTCTCTCTCTCACACACACACACACTAAGACTCCATCTCTCTCTCACACACACACACAAACTAAGACTCCATCTCTCTCTCCTCTCTCTCCTCTCTCTCTCTCTCTCACACACACACACACACCCCACACACACACTAAGACTCCATCTCACACACACATGCTCTAGGCGGAGCATTTGTTCCTACCACCCTTCATCCAACCTTACCCGTATGATAAACAGTCACCTTTATTTACTTGCATAACATGGAAAAATTCCACTTTACTTTAGTAGTCAGCAAACTTATCATCTGTACCCTTATAAAAAAACGAGTTGGCGGTGATGGTGTGCCTGCCATCTTGTAATACAGACCGTATGATCTATATCTGAGGATAGAAAGCAAACTATGATAATTTTACAAAAGATACCCGCACCTCTCTCCACATCATTATCTCCCGCAACCTCATTGCTCAGCAATTAAAAAAGGAATAAGTCTCTGGAACAATCTAGCATGCATGGTGGCCGCTGCCGCCTGCCGGCGCCGTCCATCCCCATGCCTCCGCCCATTCCGCCACCAGTCACCACCACGCTCCAGTCCTCCTCGCCTTATCTCTCATCTTTCATTTTTTTCGATGACATTCTCGAGATACCAGTTTTCCGATAAAATTCTCGAGATATCATTAGTTTTTACACATGGGATTACTCCTGCATGGGTCAATCACAACAGGTGTTCTGTAAAAAAATGCATATTGATGTTCCATGCAATGCACGAGAATCTTGCTTGTAATTATATAACGCAAATCACGAGTAGGAAGTGACATTTTTTTGACACAACCACGTTAACATGGCCACGTAAATCACTAGCTAAAGTAAATACCATTATACTTATATCCCGATGCAAAAGGTTGAGTACATGTCCGAAGAGTAGAGTCGCACACATGCACTCTGTCTCTCAGAATCTCTCTCACACACACACCAGTTATGTGACGCCCACTTAAGCAGACACGTATGTTACAATTTGTGCACCCGCGGGTACACGTGATGCTGCGCATTTATTTAAGCCGGAAGGCGAACCCAAACAGTAGCTGCATTCATTCCCCTCCCGCCGCCTCTTCTCTGGTCGCCGTCGCCTGGTAGCCATGGGCCGGCCGAAGGTAACAACATACACCATACTCCCGCCGGAGCGGCGCTTTAATATGGAAATTTTAGTGGTCATGCATGCATCTTTTTGTGCTAGCACTCCTATATAAGGGTTGACCGGTCGCTTCCCGCGGACGTGCGCGGGCGGTGGAAGAGGAAGGAGAAGGGAAGCGGGCTGTAGAGTAACGTTTTTTACCACAATTTCTTAGGAAACTGAGTGCAATAATTGAGTAGTTTTGCAAACTACCAGTACTACACCTGAAACGGTTCAAAACCTATACTCCCTTGCCAGCGCGCGCTTCCCGCGTGAAACGGTCAGCGTCGCCCTGGAGCGTCAGTGCCGCATTAATGCCCGGCCAGAGCGGAGGCGACCTCTCACTGGCGCCGGCTTTGAAGTGGCGCGACGGCCGAGAGAGCACCGCTTCCCGGTGCACGCGACTGCTCCGCGTCGAGACCGGCCATAGGCCCTGTTTGGATCCATGGGTTAGAGTTAGTTTGAGCTAGTTGGGGCTCAAATAGCCCTAAAGTATCCAAGCATGAGGGTTTAAATTGGAGCAAGTTGCACCGAACCCACCAAAAAAAACTATCCCACCCAAGAGGTGCTAATTGGAGATAGTTCTCATTGGGACCAATGAAAAATCATTTTTTTCTCTCCATGAAGTGCATTTATTGTCAATCTAACCCTGTCACCCAAACACCTCTTTGGCTACAGTTAGTTCAGGGTCAGTCATGAGTTAGTCTAACCTCTAGCTAAGTTAGAGTATCAAACAGGAGCAGTATAGGACATGCAAGTTACTCAAAGCATACAGGCAAATTCGTACGTGAAAGGATTTTTTTCTTTTTGAAAACGGAACGTGAAAGGAATTTTTTTTAGAATGCTCTTGGCATGTCGCTAACATGTGATAGTTAACCGACCTCAATAGACGGCAAAAACGCCAGCCCGCCGCACTTTGATAGAGACGAGGAGGGAGAAGCGATACATGCTGCTGGATTACTAGAGATAGGTGTCGCATGGAAGCCAAGAAATATGGTGATAGCGTGGGTTAGCCATGTACTAGTATGATGTAACTACACTGGGCTGCCGTGTTTCGTACTCTTCCAGTCCACTGTGGAGATGATTGGTTAATTTTATATCGCTGAATAATATTAAATATTATGTGTGCAGACGCTCCACCACGAGGTTCCTTGCTCCTTCTCGGTCGTCCGGAATCTATGTTCTTCCACTCTATTTTTTTTACGTGAGCTTTGTTCATCCTTTTGCCAACACGCGAGACATCTAGCATCAAGGTGCACGTGTTATGCAAGGATTGTTCCATCTATATGAAGAACACGTGGGACTGGAACTACGAGATGGACATGTACCCAGGAGTGGACATACGAACCTGAGTAATGTAGCGCAGTAAGTGAAGTAGAAAGGCACAAATGGTATGAACATGCGTGGCGTATAGGGTGTGTTTGGTTGCGTTCTCGTCTCAGCATAGTTGTTCCCTCTTCATGCATGCTCAACTCAACACCCCTCTTCATGGTTGCTCTCTTCATGCATGCTTCTAGTGTATTTGTGCTAAACTAGTGTGGACTCATGCACCCTCCATACACTCTACCAAACACCCAAGAGTAGGTCGAGAAGGGAACTCTTGGGCGGCATTTGTCTCTTACTACGTACTACCACTAAATGTTGTGCGTGCAATGCATGGTGATGTTATGGAGTACGTGCCTAAGTACTCTACTACTACTATATTAGTTGGAGGCACATATTAACTTTTATATTTGTTTACGTGTATGCCCCGAGACCTTCCAACTAGACGTGTCTTTCTCTCCAGGTCGCACTTTGTATCGTTCATACCACTAAGTACTACTACGTGTGGTCTCCGATCCAGAAGTGGAAGAAGTGGAGACGCTCTACCACGCTGTTTTTTTACGCTGGGCTCTACCATGCTGTTCATGTCCCACTCCTTTCGCTGACGTGTGGGACATGCAGCACGTGATGTGTTTGGCCCCTACGTCGTAAGAGTTGAAACACTAGCATTCATCAGAAATAAAAAATAATTATAAATCAGCAGTGATACTATTTTTTTGCGAACCAATCAGCAGTGATACTATACCACGCGGTTTCCTTGCTCCTCGATATCGGAAAGAATACTTCCGTTCGCCAACATGTGGGACGTCGACCATCCTGGTCCATTTGCCATGCACGCAGAACTCCAAGGGAGAGTCACCCAGGTCGTCGCGCCGCAGTAACAATGACTAATGAGCCGTCAAATCACAGGCCCACTTCCCACTTTGAAGTTGCTCGGACAAAGGAACCATCATGACTTCGTTGAATTCCGCTTCTTGAAGAAAACTACTGTACCAGCAGTATTGCTAGCTACAGTAGTTACTCCAACAGAGGCCTCCTTTCGTTCATAGGATAGAAATATGAAAATCATAGGAAGTGAGATGACATGCATCTCAATTCCTATAGAGAAAGAGATGCCATTTGATGCTTAGGATAGGAATTTTTCCATTTAGTCTAGGCTAATGTACTGGTAATTTGCTCTAAAAACTACAGTAGTAACTAGTAGTATTGGTACATGCTCGTACTCAGACACAGACACACACACTAACTACTAGTACTACTACTTCTCACATGCTGGCCAGACGCCGTCGTTCTCCTTCCCGGCTTTGTCGGCGACACCCCACCGTGCTTGGATCTCCGCCGACCTCTCCGCAGCAGCGCGTGCGTCCTTTTCTTTCTTGCGGCGGTGGGCCTCTCTTTTCTTGAGTGCTTTCTGACTTTTCCGCTCCCTCTGTGCGGCTTTGGCCGCCTCTTGCTCTACCGCCCATTCGGCCTTGGCATCTTCAAATTCCTCCCACATAGTTGTGAGGTCGCGAGCGGCGATGAACTCGGCACGGCGGGATGCCTTCGCTTCCCTACCATTTTGTGTGCGGTCGTGGGCGGCGAGGAACTCGGCGCGGCGGGATGCCATCGCTGCCTTACCGGTTAGTGTGCGGCGCGGTGGCATGAACGACGCTTGGTGAGAGCTCTGGCGTGGAGTGGCCGGACAACCGTATAGTGCATTGGTTTGTCAAGAGCTCAAGGACAGAAGACGAAGCAAATTTGGATTCCCCTTCAATCCTGGTCATTTATTACCGAGTAAAATGCATTGGCGGTCATCGAACTTGTCTTGATAGCTCACTTTGATCATTGTATACGAGATATGGTGATTATACGGTCACTGGCTCAGTGTATAGCTCCGTATTTGTCTGGTTGACCAGTCAAATAGTCCGCATGCGCCTCATCAGCTCGTGTTCTTTATCTATCTACGCGGGCCTACCTGTCAATGGAGAAAGAAATACTGTAAAAACCAAAATTATGCGTATGTGGGGAATCAAACCACGGACTCGTCGCTGCAACGCACCCTCGTCAGCCAAATGAAAATGAAATACTTCACGTCAGACACTCACGCTCACGCTGTCAAAGCATGCTAATGCATGCACGTCACCCTCTAAATCAAAGTCCTGCTCATGGCGCAACGCAAACGGCGAGCCCATCACCTGCGCGCCCCGGCGGTGCCTGATATTACTATTTAGACGTTTGATGGAGGCCTACGCGAACGCCGAGCATGTATTCACCTGGCTCAACACCAACGGTCATACTCGGATCGCCTTGCTCATGTATATCGTCCATCACAACGACAATCTATAAAACAGCCTAAGCTAGAGAGGGTACTATGGTAATATGGTACGGAGTATGTACTATCGTGAGCGACCGATCTTAGTGCCACTGCACACCGAAACCCCTTCCATCGCTAGCGCGCGCTTCCCGCCTGAAACGGTCACCGTCTCTCCAGAATGTCAATGCCGCATTCACCGGACTTAACTCCAGGTGCAATTGGTGTGTCACTGACATGCGGGCCAGATGCCCGTTGGGCCCACATGTCAGTAACCCAAACGCATCTGCAGTTAAGTCACTGAAGCAGCATCCGCATTCACGCCCGACGAACCTACTCCGGCGCCAGTTGTCCATCTGTCTGCCGCGGCTCATTGCCATTCGCCCACTACATTAACTTGAGCCCCAGCTCCCAGCCATAGCCAAAGACCCACACTTATTCTCCTCCGGTCCCTTCCTTCTGTCGGCACCACTTCAACCATGGCCTCCTGGCGCTCCGAAGCTCTCTTGGACGTACTGTCGCAGGAGCAGATGAGGGACATCGGCGGCTCCGCTCCGGGCGCGCTCCAAAGCTCTCTTCGACGTACTATCGCAGGAGCAAACGAAGGAGATCGCTGGCACCCCCCCGGCCGCCCTCCGCCGCCACGACCACGAAGCCGGCGCGCGTGCGCGGGCGCAGCCGGCAGCGAGGTAGTGTAGTACACGGTAGGTCGCCGCCGCTCTGGAGGAGGAGGTTATCGAGGCGGATGAGGAGGAGGCAAAGGCAATGGCCGGCTTTCTCGGGTTCATGGCCGGACATGGTGGTCGGGCGCCGGCGATCGTTTAGATTAGGTTTACAGTAGGTTTTAGTACGGTTTGTGCGAAATATGTAATGAATTTCGTCCAGTTTGTAGGAATTTTTTTCGAAATGTAATGAATTTCATCCGGTTAATTTGAAATTTGCTTTGTTTGCACGAATTTCGTCCGGTTAGTTCATATAGTTGTCGAAAGGTATGCGGGCAGCATCGGATGGCATCCATCAGTGTCCTTGGATAGATGCCGGCGTAAATTTGTGGGCCAGCGCTTGAGATGCCCTAACTATCATGCTATAATCGCTAACAATCCTCCATTATTTGGCAGGGAATAGTTATCCCTCGATCAAAATCAGATCCGCGGTGTTCCGCACTCCTCCCGCGTAAGAGTGTAAACTCTTGCTTACATAAAAATGGAGCAAGTGGATGGCACTGTAGCACGTCATATCACTCGAACTAGCCCGCCTAACGAGCGGGAAAGCACCGCCCTCGTCATTTTGTTCTGGATTTCTATCGATCGATCGCGCGAAAATGTTACGCTTCGCAAGTTCTAAAGGAAAAGGCGGCACACTTACGACTCGTACGCGTCGCAACCCCGACAGTCCGGCTCGCACGCCACTCACCAGAGGGGACACGCGTTGTCTTGCAATTTCACTGACATGTGGGACCGTAATTGAATAAACCGTCGATAGCCGAAATCTAATCGCTCGGCGGGCGTCGACTGAGAAGAGAGAAACGGGGGAGGGAGAAGAGATCGCCCGCCCGCCGCGCACGGACTCCAAGAAATATATGGTGATAATGTGAGGTGGGCCATGCTGGAGTCCGGACCGCTTCCGGAGCCCGCTCTCACCGCCCTGGCCCCTCAAGACGCCAGCTGCCCGCCACATGCATGCATAGCAAGTAGTACTCCTTACGTGGAGGAGAGAGAGGCATTGATAAAGTCAAGGAGTGGGTTCTGCAAGAGCCCGTCTCTACACGTGCTCCTAGGTATAAAAAAATAATTCTAAAAAAGGCATAAAAACAATTGTGTCTTAAAAAAGAAAGGTAAAAAACATTTGAGAGGAAATAGATAGAGAGAAAGTGAGAAAAAGCTGTAACCTGGGCATTACATGAGGAAGGAGGGAGTGGTGCACATGCCAAGTTCACTAGGCTGCCGTGTTTCACACTCCTCCGTCGTAACAGTGGAGACAATAGCTTTCATAAAAAATAAACAATGAATACTCGTTGCTCGTCCTCTATATCAGAAAGAATACTTTCATTCGCCGACATGTGGGACGTCGACCATCCTGGTCCACCTGCCATGCAAAAAATTATCCTGGTCTACCCCGGTCGTATCGCAGGCCCAACCTTTCCCACTGTAAGTTGTTCGGACGAAGGAACCATCATGACTTCGTTGAATTCCGCTTCTTCAAGAAAACTTACTGTACCCGCAATACTGCTACCACACGCGAAGACTAGACGGCACTGTACCACGTCATATCACTGAAACCCACTAGGCCAAACTAGCCCGCCTAGGTCATCTATTTTGGAACGGAGGGAGTACGTCTCTGCACTGCTATGATTTTGTGTTGCACGTTCTCTGTACTTTTGCTATGATTTTCCTACCCTATGAACCAAATGAGGCCTGAATGTATGTCGACTATTGTCTGATCGATCGCTAAGCCTACAATTTTAGGAGCTAGGGCTATTGGTCGATCGATGAGGGATAAGTATAAGCGTACCACGAGCTCATCAGCCCCAACGTTTCTCTTCGGTGAGTGTTTTGCAAGTACTATAGCTTGCACAGTAGCTAGCCTACTAACACCAAGAATCATCAAACAAGCCCTGCTGATATGATAAACAGTTCAAACTAACATCTAAGCATGCCATATATTACATCAAAAGCTGGTGAGGATACATCTGTTTCCATAACTCGGAGAGGGTTCGCATGATTCATCGCATGATTCACTATCAAACAAAAGTAGCAAGATCCGCCCACACAAGACAGTGCACTAGCCCTAAGATGGTTTGATAACACGCATCGTTCTGGTAATTAAACACAGGGCAATGCAAACTACCCTGAAGGATTAGCGCGACCAACTATTTCTTGTCATCGATCTCTCGGGCAATGACCAGAGCACGCACAGCGGCATGGGAATCGATTTCTGGGGCGATGTCCACAGGACTGACCGCGACATCAGAATCGATCTCTGGGGCGATGTCCACAGGATGGACAGCGGCATCGGAATCGATCTCCGGGGTGATGCCAACAGGACGGGCCACGACATCGGAATCATCAAGGACGTCCACCGGCACCTGCACAACCCTAACATATTAGCAAGCACATTGCACATAATCAAAAACCACAACTATGGTAATAAGCCATTATTTTTTACCTTGTGCAGCTCACCGGGGGATCTCATCCCTCCGGGGGCCATCTCCTCATCCTCGATGGGGGCCATCACCTTGCCAGGGGAATACTGCTTCTCAGCGGCGACTATCTCTTCAAACTCGGTCTTGAGCCTCACATAGGTGGCAATCAGAGTTCCTGGGGTAGGCACGGTGGGGCCCTTGCTGTTCTTCCAACTTTCTTTGAGGAGTTCGTCCGCCAACGTCCTCAACTCTTTGGCCAGTGCTTGTTTCTTGGAGTTCTTCGTCTCCATGGGTTGGCCTGCCAACATGGTCAACTCGTTGGTCGGTGCTCGCTTCCTGGAGATCGCTGTCTCCAGTGGGTTGTCCGCCGGCAACTCTTTGCCTAGTGCTCCAGGATCCATCAATGAACTGACAAACAAAAAGCAATCGAAAGGAAACCACAATCGCAATGAAAACGGGAAAAGAATAGGATGTGAGAATCGGTCGGTGCTTCGCAAAAAGAAGATTCTTGGAATGAAAACATAGCAGCATAACTGATTCGCCCACCTTTCCTTCGTCGGTACAGAAGAAAAATGGCAGAAGTGAGTAGCCTGGAGTGAGGTTTTCTTCAATAAAGGGAAGAAAGGGCTTGAACGAGCGTTCCAGTGAAATGATGGTTGCTTCGTCCAGTCCAACTTGGAGGCCACCTTACCACTGCTGGTAATGGTGTGGGTTTTGTGATATGACGGGTCATGACGGCCACACCGGGGTGACAGGTGAGTCTCGACTGTAGCACCTCGCTGTGATTTGGTGGATGGCACGCGGGCCCGGATGCTTTGAAATGTCCCGCATGTAGATAGAGCGGCTAGTCATATAGGAGTGCTCAATATTGTGCACCGCGACCAAGGCGGAGAGGAAAACGAGAGAACTACGTAATTAATGCATGAGTTTAATTAGGGTAGTTTTGTAAAGTACGAGATACATTCCTCCAATCGCAAAATGCCTTGGTTCATGAGATTTGAGATTTGAGCCCTATAAACCGGAAGGGAGGGCGTACTGCACACGGTGTAGTCTAGTCACTTGTTGAAATCTCTAGAAAGGGAAATACTCCTTTCCGGTTTACAGGTCTATACTACTCCCTCCGTCTAGGTGTGTAAGTCATCTTACGAAAACCAAATAGTCCCAAAATACTTAGGCGCGGTGCATTAACTTCTACCTTGTTTCTTGTTTCTTGACATATCAACCAATAAGAGATGAGAGGTGTGCATGCTTTTAATGACTTGCAATGGCTAGTTCATTGCATGCAATGCTATTAATTAGCAAATAAACATTGGTGACCCCAGGAGGAAACAGTGCTAAGCGCGTGGACCTATGCAGAATGAGTATCAACCAATGGATAATGGAGTTTAATTGTTAAACAATAGCAATTTTGTCTCATGCAAGAGCCTGGCTAGTACTCCAAGGAACCGCACCACGCGAGCGTTCGCAACTGCCACGTTCAGGTTGCGCTTGGCTCTTCTCCTCTTCGAGAAGACGAACAATGATGTTACTCCTACTTCTACAGTATCGAATCCACTGCTGCATGTCCGTCCACCTCGTGCGGGAGGGATAGCGTGTAGCGAAAGCTTCTACTTACTGCTCCTGCCTTTGCGTCTATGATAGGTGGGCCCAACAGGTGGTTGGCCCTCCTGTCATGCAGCCAAAGGCAGGTGCAGTTAAGGCACCGGAGCTCAGTCCGCGAGGGAGAGGGCGTTGTAGTAATCAAATTTCTCGGTCTTGTACGAGTTGACGCGACACATCAAAGCACTGCACTCAATATAAGTCTTTTTACACATTTAAAATGGGCTACTTCGTATGTAGGAGTAGACATATTCTGCTTCGTATGTAGTCACTTGTTGCAATCTCTAAAAAGACTTATATTTGGAAACGGAGGGAGTACAATGCATGCATGCATGCCGTGACTTTCCTTTTGATACTTGCATGTGTTGATTTGATGCACCTTGCCAAATTTTGACTATAAATTTAACTAACCAAATTTTCATGCATGTCACAAAAAATTACGGGGCTGTTTGGATTGTGACTATGTTTGTCTTATGTTGCCCCATTATTTTTCCCACACTTGCCACACTTGCCTAACCTGAGTTGCTCAAATTGTTAGACACACTTTGGCTTTCCTAAGGGAATCTTGCCACAATTTTTGTGTCTATGACATGTGGGGTTCACTGCTAATAAAAAAATTCTTGTCTTAGGTGTGGCTTATAAAAAAGACTTATATTTAGGAACGGAGGGAGTAGAAAATATAAATAATAATGCATGTTGGGGCAACCCACGTTTCCGCTAATTTTAGCCGTCGGCTTGTTCACAATTTTTACGAGGGGTTGGTTGTTCATTTAATGGAGGACTTGTAGTACCAGACTTGAACGATACAAAGTGCGACCTGGCACACCGTAACACCACTTGGAACAAGCGGGTAGCTATCTCAAAAAACAATCAACAACTAAAAAAACCGCGACCTGGCATGTAGTAGTACACAATTTTAAACGATTGTTTTGATGGAGTGAAAAAGGAAAACTACCCCACTACGTATATATAGGCCGGAGCCTCCGGCTTGCTTGCTAGGGTTGCTCTATTCACACACTCTCATCCTCTCCAGATCTAAACAAGATAGGGGTAGTAACACTGTCTTTCTCCCTTCAAAAAACACTGGCTTTCTATCCTCACCGCTGGTTACAGATCCGGACGTATCCCCCTCCGCCGGTGAAGGGGAGGAGGGGCAGCATTTAGGCCGTCGTCGACGGCGAGGGAGGAGACCCACTGCCGGCCGCACCGTTATCTCTGGCTGAGCGCCGGCGCGGGAGGTCCTCTGATCCCTTTGTCGTTGCCTGTGGGTGGATCCGGCCTCCCGCCGCCCACCTATCCACATCCCGACGACCTTCAGGTATATCTTCGTTCGAAACCGCCTTAGCTCTACTTCCCCAGCTCACTACGTCGCTGCATGTGCATCATTTTCTACCTCTCAGCCCCTCTCGATCGGATGGTCCAACGTCACATTTTTTTGTTCTATTGTTAGAGGTAAAGCTACTTCATGGAGTCGAATCTTGTACTCCCTCCGTCCGAAAATACTTGTCATTGAAATGGATGTATCTAGATGTATTTTAGTTCTAGACACATCCATTTTGATGACAAGTAATTCCGAACGGAGGGAGTACTTGGTTCAAACAAGAAATAAAGTGGGGGTGGGGGAATTTAGTATGTACTCCCTCCGTTCAGAATTACTTGTCTCGGAAATGGATGTATCTAGAACTAAAATACATCTAGATACATCCATTTCTGCGACAAGTAATTCCGAACGGAGGGAGTACATCGGACTTGGTACAAACAGGAAGGAAAGGGAGTGAAAGTAGTACAGACTGGTCATCCAACCGGTCTCTTGGTCGAAAAGGGAAATATAGGGGTAACGTTGTACACAGTGGTATGACCAGGACTAGATTTGCTATCCACACATAGGAGTAGGTGGCTAGAGTGAAAAAAAATGGGACCAACCCAAATATGTTTCTTGGATGTCTGTTTCTCGGGGCAACAAACTATGAATCACCACTTTATGCCCCTGTTTACGTACATGGTGCTGGACTGCTGGACTGCTGGTGCACCCTCCGTTCAGAAGTGACTTTTGTGCTGTTTAACTGGAATGTCAGAATGGAATAGTTGGTTCATTTTGGTGGAACTGCACAAAGGGAGATCTGTGTTCCAATCCTCATCATCCATATTGGCGCCATAACCTTCCTGTAGGTAAGAATGATATTTAATGCATGTGTTCATCTCTATTTTCCGACTGCCAAGAAAATAATGCTGTTTTTTACTAGTACACTTGTACTCCCTCACTGACAAAACCAATTCTGAATTAGAAGGCCAATCATGTACTTGGTTTCACCAATTGGTGAGGAGAAAGAGAAACAGAGCATGAAGAGGAAGAAGAAGAAGAAGAATAAACAGTGCCAAGGCGATCTTGCTGAAGCCAGAGGCCTCAGTCGAGGCCATTCAAGGGCTCCGGCAACGACTGCCTTACATGTGAGACGATCCTCCAGGGAGCCCTTCCCCTTCTGCTGTCTCACTTAATTAATTAGGAGTACTTAAGTACCACTAATTTATTACTGCCTAATTTTCCTGTTGGAGTTAAACAAATCTTTAGTAGGACCCTATGCTGAATCATGTACGTGTGTATGTTTGTCTATGGAGGTGAATCATGTGGTGGAGCAGGGAGGGAATATTATTAGTGTCATGACATAATAGTGCTATTGTTTTGCATGTCAATTTATTGCCATTGGTTCAATGAGGCAATGCTTTGCGTATTGTCCATCATGAATTTGATGCTACTGTTTGAGTAATATGCTAATGTCTTCCTATCCTTTCTCACTAAGCTAATGAAGGTTTCACCTTGTTTCTACTTGTGCAAACAGGGATCATGTTGTGCCAATCATACATTTTAGTGGAACTACACAAGACAATACAATGAACTGTATCCCAGCCAGTGCTTTAACTCTGCTGGAAGTTCTTGATAATCTTTTGATTTAATCTCAGCACTGGTAAACAAGAGTGATTTCAACCATACATTTGAAGTGCACAAAAATATATACTATTGTGTGATTCCAGTGAGTGCTTTATCATCTCTTATGGGACTACATGAATAGGCTTTTTTTCTCAGGTTGGTACGGGCCTAAGGCCTTCATCCATATTAGTTTGCTGTCATCTCTATTTGTATCGTGCTACTGTCATGAGAAACTCCTTTATCTTTGCACGTTAAAGTTTTGCAACCTATGATAAATGGCAATGCTTTGAGTGTTGAGTTGAGCTAATTGGCACTGATTAAATAAACTAATACCTCTCTTTAAGAAAGACTACTATGTTGCTAACTTTACCCATTAAGATAATGAGGGTGCTTCTATTTGTTAGTGTATGTTTCATCAACTAGTCCCACTATTACAGTAATCTCACTCTCTCAATATATGTGCCAACAGGGATGCTCGATTTTGGTGGAACTGCACAAAAACTTTGGGTGCTTCATTGCCTCGACAGCTTCCGTCCTTTCCTGTCAGTCGCTAATCTCCGCTTGCTTTCTTCCTTTGCTGTCAGTTGCTTGGCTTATCTCGGCTTCCAGTCAAAGGAAATAGTAATTGATATCCTACCTCACACAGGTTGGTACTGGTCTTTATCCTGATTATCGTGCCTGTCATATGTATTGGTAATTTGGTATTGTGCTACTGTTTGCCGATTTCATAAAGGAGTAATTTGGAGCCTGAACTCGCAGGCAAATCATTACATCGGGTGGTTTCAGTAGAACTGCACAAAATGATCAGATGGACAGGTACTTATGCTGCTGCTATGTACTCCAAAGTTCACTCAGACAAGCATCGATGTTGACAAGAAGTGCCTATATTCATTTGAGTATCAACCGGCGTCAACCAATTGTCAAACTCCAAGTATTAGGAGAGTGAACGCCAAAAAAATTGCTTGGTGCATAGCCCAGAAAAACGCAGTCCAGTCTTTGGTCCCAACTTGTGCCTTTTGGTTATCGGCACATATGGTAGCGAACTATATGACATGGAGTCTAAAGATTCCAGACAAGTTGGTTGACGCGTATATTCATCTGGCATTTAATCAGTCTGCACGCCAAGGATGCTCCATTTCAGTTGAACTGCACAAAAAATTTGGGTGGTTCATTTTCTCAACCGCCTCCTTTCTCGTCTACAATGTAGAATTTTGGCGAGATACAGGACCAAGATGAGCTAGTAAACTAGTTGGATGATAGTAGTGGCCAAGTTGCTCAAACCTCCCTCGGCACGAGGCCACTATTTGAGGATAAACCTACAAGCAAAGTTCAGATTGTCTGTGCTGCCTCTTATGTACTCGAAAGTTTACTCGTACCAGAACTAATTTTAGCAAGAAGTACCTCCGATTGAACACCATTTACTAGTCTGTACCCTAGGTAATTAAAGTTCGTCCATGGATCATATTGGCTGTGATCTCAATCATTTGGATGCATAAACATACTGAACATGTGTATATCTGAATCTTTTTGTGAATTATGTATGAATATTGTCGTGTGATCTATCAATCATTTGGATGCATAGATATGCTGAGCTTGTGTATATATGAATCTTTTGAGTTGTTGATAGTGAATGTTGGCTATGAATATGAACGTGTCCTGTGAACCTGAGTTTGATATGAATGTTTACCTTTTCTGTTGTAGTTGTGTGTGAACTTGTTAGTATGCCTACTGTGGGGTATAAAACGCAGGTCTCTTATAAAAGTAATGTTGTGTCCGATTTATGTTTTCCCTTCTAACCACATTATATATATTTATATTATTACTATTATCGTATATTTTATAGAGACTTATATATACATTATAAAAACATCCCACGTGTTATTAACTTATAAAAGTAAATGTTTAACGGAAGTTGGCAAGGAAAATCCTGGTTGTTTTTGACTCACAGGCAAGGAAAATCCTGGTGATTGCGTACAAAAGCTTGCGAAGATTTTAAGGACCAATTTAATAATAACGTGCTCATTTTTATTTGAGCAATAACTCGCTAATTTCTTAATTATATATATATATATAATGTGCCTCTCCGGTTTATTCTTTGATATTAATTGCTCCTTCTAACATAACATTATATATATAACGAGCCCACCTAATACGTGTATTTCAAGGAAGTGCAAATGGGCTGGGTTTTCTTAGAAAATATAAATGGGCCTGATTGACGCGAAATTATTTGTTCACCCAGCCCAGCAAATGGACTGTACATTCTAGAAAACATGGGTTAAATATATGCCACATTTTTGCACGCTGACATGTGGGCCAATAGGTCGAAGCCTACGCATGGCGTTGTCAGCTTGGTCAACAAATGATTGTGTCATCCACAGCCATTGGATTTATATCCAACGGCCGGCATGCACCTTCAATCTCTCGTCTTCTTCCTCCAGCGTCGCCGGGACCGCCTGGTCCGGCCTCCGGCGGCTAGCGGCTCTGCTTAGCACGCATCGCTGCGAAGCGCTACCCCACCGCCGGCCAGGCTATCCCTCCACCCCTCGACACCTCCTGTTATTCTCCACAGACTACAGCCCCACGCCGCAATAGAACCAGCTATAACCCTTCTCCTCCTCTCAATCTGCGACTCCACTACCGCGTTTTCACATCTCCGAGTCGTTCCCATCCGGGGCGTCGCCGTCGTCCACCGCCTCGCTGCGTTCGGTGCGACGTGGTCAACAAACGAGAGTCATCGGAAGAGGACTGTACGTGGAGAGCCTGACGGCTGGGACCCACGAGGTCCATGGTCACACGCAAGGAAAGTTCCTCCTTATTAAGCTGAAAAAAATGTTTCCTCCACCTGACAGCTGGGACCCACCGGCTGTATTTTCGCACGGAAGGAAGTGCCTCCTTGTTTTGCGAAAAAAATTATTCATCCCGTTGACAACTGGGACCCGTCAGATTTGGTGACTGACTTGTGGGCCTACTAAGCGGACGTGGACGCACGGCTTTGTCAACTTAATCAACAAATGATTCTAGCAGCTGGACCATTGGATGTTAATCCAACAGCCGTGCTCCTTCTTCAACCTCTGTTCTTGCTCCTGTCTCCCGTGGGCGGCACCGCGGCTGTGCTGCCGCGCACCCGAACCAGTGAAGTTTCCCACTCCTCTCCATCTGTGACTCCACTGTCCCGTCTTCCCCATCTCCGGGTCGTTCCAGTCTGGGTGCGCTCGGCACGGTGTGGTCAACGTGGTCAACAATCGAGAGTCATCGGAAGATGACTGTACGTGAGAGGCTGACAGTGGGGACGCACCACGCCCATGGACGCATGCATGCAACGGAATGCGGTGAGGTCAACGTGGTCAAGGAACGACTTCCATCGGAAGTATACTGTACGTGGAGAGTCTCAGCTGGGTCCACGGCCGCAGCAAGTAAGTGCCTCCTTATTACGCGAAAAATAATGATTCCTCCAACTGACCGCAGGGACCCACTGGACGGGCCACCATATTTTGCAAAAAAAATGTTTGCCCCCTGACTACTGGGACCCACCTGACGGGCCACCGTATTTCGCGAAAAAAACATTCCCCCCGCTGTCAGCTCGGACCCACCGGAAGTGCCTCCTTATTACGCACAAAAAAATGAATACTCCCCCGGCTAGCTGGGACCCACCTTGGTGGGAGGCTGACTTGTGGGCCTACTAAGTTGACGAGGACGAAGGGCTTTGTCAACTTAGTCAATATGAACGATTCTAGCTCCAGTGACCGTACGATGTCCATCCAACGGCCGTAGTGCTTCTTCAACCTCTGGTCTTCTTGCTCCAGCCGCCCAAAGCACCGCCGGTCGTGCCGCATGCTCCTGCCTCCTGTGGCCGGTTGTGCTGCCGCAGAGGCCTCACCGCCGCCTACTATTCCCACCACTGGCCAGGCCTTGCGGCGACGGCAGCCTCACACCGCAGCCGAACCAGTGAACCCTCGTACTCCTCTTCGCGCGGGCTTCCACTGCTGCGTCTTCCCCGGCTCCGCGTCGTCCCCTTCCTAGGGCTCGCCATCGTCCACCGCCGTGGTGCTCTCCGCGCGACGTGGTCAACGTGGTCAAGGAACGACTTCCATCGGAAGAGTACTGTACGTGGAGAGGCTGACAGCTGGGTCCACGGCCACAGCCCAGTTTTTTTGTGATTTTCCAAGTAAGTCGCTTTGTCAGGCCTGTTGGGCTGCAAATCTTTCAAGACGAGGAGAGCTTTCATTCGGCTGGCCGAGAAAATGGCCCATCAGTAATGAGAAATGGGCTGTAAATTTTTAAAACACATCAAACCGGCAATTAGTTTCAAATATCTTTTTTCTCATTTCGAGATTTTAAATTACATTAATTTTTATGCGTGGAGAATTTGTTGGATTTTATATTGATATACATTTATTTTTAAAATCAGTTTGAATGTGAGTCGAAATTTCGGGATTAAAAACAGTTCGGACCGCACCGAAATATGCAAAATTTCGTATAATTTTTTAACCGTGGCCACAATATGGGCTGTAATGCTAACAAAAAGAATATGGGCTCCAAAAAAACCTTAATAATTAGCAAATGGGCTGTAAATTATTAGAAATAATGGCAGATGGGCTGTATGCTGTTTTCCACAGATTTGAGGCTTTCCTAAAAAAAAGGTGGACGCACAAGCAGTGACTGTTGGATGGCCATCCAACGGCCGTCGTGCTTCTTCAATCTCTGCTCTTCCTGCTCCAGCCGCTCAAACAAGCGCCGGCGGGACTGCCTGCTCCCTCCTCCCCGCGGTCGGCTCTGCTGCCGCGAAGGCTCACCGCCCCACCGTACTCCCATCGCTGGCCTAGCCATCCCTCTACTCACCCACACCTGCTGTTATTCTCCGGCGACGGCAGACGAAACAGTAAACCCTTGTACAGTCGTACTCCCCTCCGCGTGGGAAACAACTACCGAGTCTTCCCTGCCTCCGTGTCGTTCCCTTCCTAGGCCTCGCCGTCGTCCACCGCCTTGGTGCTCTCGGCGCGGCCTGGTCAACGTGGTCAACGACCGACATGCATCTGAAGTGGACTGTACGTGGAGAGGCCGACAGCTGGGTCCACGGCCGCACGCAAGGAAATGCCTCCTTATTACGTGCAAAATAATGATTCCTCCACCTGACATCAGGGACCCACCGAAAGGGCCTTTGTATTTCGCGAAAAAATGTTACCGCCGCTGACAGCTCGGACCCACCAGCTATATCTTCGCACGCAAGGAAGTGCCTCCTTATTACGCACAAAAAAAGAATACTCCCCCTGTTAGCTGGGACCCACCATGGTGGGAGGCTCACTTGTGGGCCTACTAAGTTGACTGGGACGGGGGCCTTTGTCAACTTTAGTCAATATGAACGATTCAAGCTCCAGTGACCGTACGATGTCCATCCAACGGCCGTAGTGCTTCTTCAACCTCTGGTCTTCTTGCTCCAGCCGCCCAAAGCAGCGCCGGTCGTGCCGCATGCTCCTGCCTCCCGTGGCCGGCTGTGCTGCCGCGGAGGCCTCACCGCCCCTACTATTCCCATCGCTGGCCAGGCCCTATGGCGACGGCAGCCTCACACCGCAGCCGAACCAGTGAACCCTCGTACTCCTCTCCGCACGGGCTTCCACTGCCGCGTCTTCCCCGGCTCCCCGTCGTCCCCTTCCTAGGCCTCACCGTCGTCCACCGCCCTGGTGCTCTCGGCGTGGCGTGGTCAACGTGGTCAAGGAACGACTTCCATCGGACGTGGACTGTACGTGGAGAGGCTGACAGCTGGGTCCACGGCCGCAGCAAGGAAGTGCCTCTTTATTACGCGGAAAATAATGATTCCTCCACCTGACAGCTGGGACCCACCGGTCGGGCCACTGTATTTCGTGAAAAAAACGTTTCCCCCTGACTGCTAGGACCCACCAGCTACATCTTCGCACGCAATGAAGTGCGTCCGGGCAAAAAAAACGATTCGCCCCCCTGACTGCTGGGACCCACCAGCTACATCTTCGCAGGCAAGGAAGTGCCTGGCAGTCGGGACCCACCTGGTCGAAGCGTACGTAGCGTTTCATTCTGGTCGCGAACGTGTACGTACATATATACTGGTGGATGTAGAGGCGCGCACGTGTCGTAGTAGAGGCGCGTATGTGTCGTAGTAGAGGCGCGCACGTAGCATGTACACGTACGTACATCGGCGAGGGTGCAAGAAAGAAAATACGGCCACGTATGTGTACATACGGGCGGGGTATCGAACGCCTACTCGCGCATACGTACGGCCAGGGCTCGTGTACATGGCTGGGTCGGAAAGGAGAAACAGCGTCGTCGTCGTGTTCATGGGGAGGCAACGGAATGCGTCGTGTTCATGGGGAGGCAACGGAATGCGTCGTGCTCATCGGGAGGCAACGGAACGCGTGGGAGCCAACCGGCTGGGTCGGAACGGAATGCGTGGTCGTGTTCATCGGGAGGGCTTGGATGGAACAGGCGATGGAAACGAGGCCTGGCGTACCGCACAACGGAGGAAACAGACCTCCTACGTTCGAAACGGGGTCCTGTTGATCGGGAGGGGTGTGGCGTACCGCAAAACAGAGGAAACGGACCTCCTACGATCGAAACGGGGGTCCTGTTGATCGGGAGGGGTGTGGTGTACCGCAAAACGGACGAAACGGACCTCCTACGGTCGAAACGGGGGTCCTGTTGATCGGGAGAGGTGTGGCGTACCGCAAAACGGACGAAACGGACCTCCTACGGTTGAAACGGGGGTCCTGTTCATCGGGAGGGGTGTGGCGTACCGTAAAATGGGACTCCACGGGATACTGTTCGTCTCCACCGTCGACCTCCTCCAGCCTGCACGGGCTACCGTCGACCTCCTCCAGCCTCCACGGGCTCCTGTTCATCCAGCCTCCACCGCGCGCTACTCCACCGGCTACTGTTCAACCACCCCTCCACGGGCACCCCTCCACCGTCTACTGTTCATCCAGCCCTCTACACCACGGGGTCCTGTTCAACCACCCCTCCACGGGCACCCCTCCACCGTCTACTGTTCATCCAGCCCTCCACACCACGGGGTCCTGTTCAACCACCCCTCCATGGGCACCCCTCCACCGTCTACTGTTCATCCAGCCCTCAAACACACCACGGGGTCCTGTTCATCCAGAGGCAACGCCACCGCTCACTGTTCATCCAAACCCCCCCGCAACGCTCACTGTTCATCCCAGAGGCAGCATTGATCGGCTTCAGTTAGCAGCAGTAGCGAAGGAATCGCTCGATCAGGTTCAGTTAACAGCCATCGATCGATCGCTCGGGTTCAGTAACGCGTAGCCTGCAGTGCAATCGCTCGGGTTCAGTTAGAGCCCAACGCCTCGCTCGGGTTCAGTTAGAGCCAATGCCTCGCACACACGCGCGTACGTGTACGAGAGAAACACGCATCGCTCGGCCCCCGACCTCCCACCGTAACCGGGAACTCCCCGAAATTTTCCTCGCCCATGCTTCTACCACGGTTTTTTCCGTCATGGACGGCCCAAAGAATGTCATGCAGCTGCGTCTCCGGCCCGCCCAGGACGAAAAGCCCATTTTCTGTCATGATTTTTTGTCATAGAAGTAGGAGCCCACCACATCTATGATGATACCGGGTTTTGTCACAATTGTCGTCATAGAAGTGTCATATGTATGACAGAAAAAAATTTCGTTCAGCCCAAAATGTCATGGATGTGTCTTTTTTTTGTAGTGCACCACGTGGCGCCCGCGCAAAGCCCGAGGGATTGCCCCAAGATTCGGCGGACTTCTCGGTCCCCGCCATGACCGAGACGCCGTGATCCGGTTTCCGAGAAAACTGGCACACAGTGGGTGTTGTCGGACCTGGCGCTCGCAGAATCCACCTTGCTTAAGGGGGAAACTGCGAAGGCCCACTCATCCGAAGACGGCGGACCTTCACAGCTTCGGGGACTACTGTCGGGGGGATGGACCCCAGGCAGGCAACAGAACCCGGATCCTCTTCAAAAACAACGGGGCTGGCACCGCCCCTCAATACCGGCGCGCGCTTGGCCGGGTCGCTCGACCCGGCCAAGCCCCCCAAGTCGGCCAGACTAGCCAACCAGGCAAGACACGTCGACTCGGCCTCGACAACTGGCGCAAGACAGCCGAACCCGGCACGACCAAGGCCTCCTCACCAAGCCAGCGCCACTCATGGCGTGCTACGCAATCCAGCCGCGGGTCAACTCCCGTCCCATCCAGGCCGTATGACGGGGACAAGATTTCAATCAACGATGACCGAGGCAACAGTGCCCCACCCATGCCTCTGGCCAGCAGGAACATGGCAACAGTGCCCCTCACCTACCCACTGACCAGGGCCGGTGTGGCAACAGTGCCCCCACCCTCACCGCTGACGACAGCAAGCGGCAACCTGACGGAGAGCACTGTACGCGGCTCGACTCGGCCAAGCCCTGACGATCGACAAGACGGCGCACAGTCCCCCTAGGCTGGCAGGGCCCGCACCTAGGGGAACCCGGCGAACCACAAGCCCTCAGCGGGGCCCAGGCCGGGTCCCCGGACACCGACTACACGGACCCACTGACTTATAACATTACCATTGTACCCCCGAGGGGTTGGACTATAAAACCCCCGGGAGCCCACGATCATTCGAGGGGTGTTGGGGATATTACTACTAGGTGTAAACCGGCCAAGGAAGCCGGATTATCCCCATAATGGATTGTTTATACTTAAAAGCCCATGAAGACAAGGAATAAAGCGGCTTACTATGGAGACTCGAAGGCCCGAGGCCCAAAGGTAGATTAAGGCCTGTAGTTATAAACCGCCATATAGTACATAGCTTGTATTGTAAGATATGACAAAGTAGAGACCGAGCCAGTATGTGTATAAACCGGCATCGGGACTCTGTAAGCCGGCGGGTGTCGACCTGTGTATATAAAGGCATGACCCGGCGGCGGTTCAAGGACGACAACTCGAGACTCAGGCAAAGCGTATTCGCTCCCTGGTCATCGAAACCCCAGCAATTCCATCACAACTAGACGTAGGCTTTTACCTTCATCGTAAGGGGCCGAACTAGTATAAAACTCTCGTGTCCCTTGTCCGGTTTAACCCCTTTAAGCTAACCCGTTGCGATGGCTCCACAACTAAGTCCTTTCGCTAGGACATCTGCCGTGACAATTCCACGACAGTTGGCGCCCACCGTGGGGCTATCGCGCGATGGTTTCGAGTTCTTGAAGGGAAATTTTGAAGGGCTCAAGGGATACGCCGTGGGCCGGATGACCAAGAGTCGTCGCGGCAAGCTCTACATCGACGACACAGGCTGGGGCCCCGAGGCTGGCTCAATCGAGTACGGGTACAGGGTCCCCTTTGGAGGAATTCACGTCTTCATCGGCAAGATCGGCGAACCGGGCTCTAAGCCGGACATCTGCACCGACCTCGTCGAGACGGCTCAGCGTGCAAGCCCTGCCCGGGTTCAGCCCGCTGTGAAGCGTGCGTTCGTAGGATTCATTAATGGTGCAGAACTTGAACCGGCGTCTGATGGCGAGACCGTCGTCCACTCAGATGATGAGTCGTCCACCGGGGAGACCGAGTCACTGTACCAACTGCAAGATGGCCAGTTTGGGGGCTATTCCGATGGCGACAGTATTCCAGACCCCTTTGAACCGGCAAACCGGGTTGCGATCTTCATGGCTGGAACTCAGCCCACGTTGCAATCTTCAACCGCGGCAGCAATAATTTCCGGATCGGCAGCTGGGGCGGGAGGCCCCGCGCGCCGGCCGGCCCAAATCTTGTCCGATTTATTGGACGCCTGGACGATCTTACTGACCACACAAGTTACCGCCGACACGCAAGATCAGCATAATGCGGAGGTGGCTAAGCTGCAGGATCAGATAACTCAAGCTAAGGAGGACTTAGCGGCTGAAGAAACTAGGATGGCTGAGGAGCGGGCCGCTTTAGAGGCACAAGCACAGCGGATTCAGGCGGAAAATTATCGACTCTTGTTGGATCAGAACGCTTCAAACGACGTGTTAAGGAGAAGGCATCGGTCACGACTACCACCGGTTTATGAGGCAATGAATCTCTTTGGAACGCCAGGAGCAGGAACCAGTAATCCGGCAGTGGTGAACCGGATTGAGGCGCCGAGGACCGGAGCACCGGATCAGCCACGGATGACGGATCCCCCTCGTCGGACCCATAACCCGCTGCAGATTGTACCGGCACCGCCGGGTCACTTCTCCACCCCTTTGGATAATATGATCGCTGCCGCATCACGATTAGCCGCTATCCCAATGGAGGGGAATCCCCAGCGGCGGTTGAGACGCAACGTGCTAGGGATTTTCTTCAGATGGCTATGGTGCAGCAGCAGGCTTATTCATACAGCCGAGACAGAATTCATTCAACCCCACGCCCGAGCCGGAGTTATAGCAGGCACATTGATGAACCGGCTGTGTCAAGCAGTGCGCGGAACCGAGACGCTCCACGAGGGCCTAATCCGGCGCGTGGTGGGGCACATGCTCAGGATGTGGTGAACAACGGAGCACGTCGTGAAGCCGAGTTAGCTGCGCAGGACCGTCAGCTCACTCCGGTTCGTCCGGTGGCTTCCGTAGAGCAAGGCCTTACTTTCAGCTCTTGGGGGTGCCCTGCCTCGTCCCGGCTTTGCGCAATGTAAGGTGCCTAATTACACCGCTGACTTGCCTCCCGAGTCATGGATTGAGAGTTATGAGATGGCTATGGAGATGTTAGATGTGGATGAAGTGGCATGCGCGAAATATTTCGCTATGATGTTGGATGGAACAGCTCGTACGTGGTTGAAAGGCTTACCAGTTAATTCCATTGAGACATGGGCTGAGTTGAAGGCCCGGTTTATAGCAAACTTCAAAGACACGTGCAAGCAACCTATGTCAATTGTGGACTTAGCCGCCTGCGTCCAGGGAGAAGGCGAGTCAACAATCCATTGGGTGCGCCGGGTTTCAGAGATCTTACATTCTTCGGATCGCATCAAAGCCGACTCAGCGATTATAACATTGGAGGGTAATTGTCGGTTTCAGCCTTTAAAGTTGAAGTTGGGACGGCTCAAGCGTCACTGCAATGACATGGGAACACTTATGGCTGCTCTGGTTAAGTATGCTGATTCTGATAGTACCAAGGACCCTGAGTCTGACGATGACAAACTGGGAAGGGAAAGAAGAGCGGCAACGCCAAGGGGCAGCAGCATAATCCAACGAGCCACAATAATAATGGTAAGCAGAAAGCAGATCATAATTCAGATTTTGTGGATAACACCAATACATAGGGTAATGGTCAGCGTCGTAAAGGAAAGCCGCCCCCAAGAAGGGCAGAACCCAGTCCTAATCCGGAGCGCCTGAATTACCTGTTGAACCAGCCCTGCCCGAAGCATCCTGGAACGCAGGACAAACCGGCCACGCACCTCTGGAAAGATTGTTATATCATGCGAGAATTCAAAAATTCGGACCTCTTCCGGAATGATCATGGACCATCCGGCGGTTCAGGACCCGGGTCCTATGGGCCGGGTTATAGAGGAGGCAATCCCGGTTCAGGATTCCAAGGCAATCAGGGTGGACATGGCAATCAAGGCAATCAGAGTAACCAGGTTGGTTATAACCAACAAGGACCGCAGCAGCAACAGTCAGGGTACCGAAGTCACCCAAAGCAGTTGAATGGTGGACAGTACCACGTTTTCACCACCAGCTTATGCAAACGCGATCAAAAGCTTCATAAACGAGCGGTGAACTCGGTTGAACCGGCAGTGCCTCGTTATTTGCGATGGTCTAAGCAGCCTATTGTCTGGAGCCGAGAAGATCACCCGCCCCGGGTTGACAATCCGGGTCATTTGGCATTGGTGGTGGCGCCTCAGGTTCGAGGTTATAAGTTCACTAAGGTGCTCATGGACGGAGGCAGCAGTATCAACATCTTATATTATGACACCTTCCGTCGTATGGGGTTGACAGATAAGAATCTTAAACCGTCGAACACTGTTTTCCATGGTGTGGTGCCTAGCAAATCAGCCTATCCGGTTGGTAAAATAGCTCTGGAAGTCGCTTTTGGAGATGAGTATGACTCAAGATCAGAGACATTGACTTTCGAAGTGGTGAATATCCAAAGCCCGTATCATGCCCTGTTTGGATGGCCGGCTTATGCTAAGTTCATGGCACGACCCTGTTATGTTTATCTGCAGCTCAAGATGCCGGGTCATAAAGGGACTATCACAATACATGGAAGCCGCAAGATCGCTTTGGAGTGTGAGGAAGGTGATGCGGCCTATGCTGAGTCGGTTTGTGCAGCAGAGGAGTTGAAGTTCTATAAGGACAACGTTGATCCGGTGGACATGACTTCTTTGAAGAAACCAACCACGGAGCATGATCCGGCCTTGAAGTTTAAATCGGCTGATGAGACTAAGATGGTTGATTTTGTGCCCGGCGATTCATCCAAACAGTTCATCATCAGTGCAAATCTGGATCCGAAATAGGAAAGCGCGCTCATCGAGTTCATCCGTGAGAATCGGGATATCTTTGCATGGAAGCCTTCTGACATGCCAGGTGTATCGAGGGAACTTGCTGAGCACACCCTTAATATTGATCCCAAGTTTAAACTGGTCCGACAATTGCTTCACCGGTTCAATGAAGAGAGGCGCAAGGCTATTGGTGAGGAGGTAGCCCGGCTCTTGGCGGCAGGGTTCATTGTTGAAGTTTTTCATCCGGAGTGGTTGGCTAATCCGGTGCTGGTGCTTAAGAAGAATGGCACCTGCATATGTGTGTGGATTACACGGATTTGAACAAAGCGTGTCCGACGGATCCTTTTTCCCTCCCCTGTATTGATCAAATCATTGATGCTACGGCGGGTTGTGAGCGTTTGAGTTTTCTGGATGCTTATTCAGGTTATCATCAGATTAAGATGGCAGTTAAGGACCAGGAGAAGACAGCTTTTATAACTCCCTTTGGAGCCTTCTGCTATGTGTCTATGCCCTTTGGACTCAAGAGTGCCCAGGTAACTTATCAGCGCTGTGTTCAGAATTGTCTTCATAACTAGATTGGGCGCAATGTTCATGCTTATGTGGATGATATTGTGGTGAAGTCCAGGAAGGAGGAAACATTAATAGATGATTTAAATGAGACCTTTGATAACCTCCGGGTTTATAAGATGATGCTCAACCCGGCCAAGTGTGTTTTTGGTGTGCCAGCAGGCAAGCTTTTGGGTTTTCTGGTATCTAACAGGGGCATTGAAGCTAATCCGGAGAAGATCAAGGCTATTACTTCACTGACTAAACCGAAGTGCATCAACGATGTTCAGCAACTGGCTGGCCGGATTGCAGCATTGAGCCGGTTTATAAGTCGTCTCGGGGAGAAGGCCATCCCTTTATATCAAATGCTGAAGAAAACAGACAACTTTGTCTGGAGTGATGCGTCTAATGAAGCGTTTGAGGCTCTGAAGCGGCAGCTTGCCCAACCACCTGTTCTTGCTGCTCCCATAGACAATGAACTATTGCTGTTATATGTGGCTGCTAATGCTCGAGCTGTCAGCGTGGCTATTGTGGTGGAGCGCAAGGAGGCAGGAAAGGAGTATCCGGTTCAACGGCCGGTTTATTATATCAGTGAGGTGCTCATTGAGTCAAAACAGAGATATCCACATTGGCAGAAGCTTGTATATGGGGTTTTTATGGCGAGCCAGAAGCTGAAGCAATACTTTCAGGGCCATCCCATTACTGTGGTCACTTCTGCTCCTTTGGGAGATATCATCTAGAACAGAGAAGCGACCGGCCGGGTTGCTAAGTGGGCTATTGAGCTTGGGCCTCACGGATTAAAATATATGCCTCGCACGGCCGTCAAGTCTCAAGCACTCGTGGATTTCATCAATGACTAGACAGAGTTGCAGGTGCCGGAGGATAGACCGGATAACACATACTGGACGATTCATTTCGACGGATCCAGGCAATTGGAGGGCTCGAGGGCTGGAGTGGTTCTTACTTCCCCTCGAGGTGACAAATTTTGTTATGTTCTCCGCTTGATGTTTCCTTGTACTAATAATGCAGCTGAGTACGAGGCACTGCTCCATGGTCTTCGGATGGCTAAGGAGATGAATCTGAGCCGGGTTAAATGTTTTGGTGACTCGGACCTAGTGGCTCAACAAGTTTCTGGTACTTGGGATTCCAAGGACCCCCTCATGGCACCGTATCGTCGAGAGGTGGATATTGTTGCAGGTCATTTCAAGGGTTATCAGGTTGATCATGTAGACCGGCGAAAGAATGAAGCGGCGGACGCTTTAAGCCGGTTGGGCTCCCAGCGTAAACCGGTGCCGCCCAATGTTTTTCTTGATGTTTTGCATAACCTGTCGGTCAAGCTACCCATGGAGGAAGACTTAGCTATTCCTGATCCGGAGGCTCAGTTGGTGGCGGCGCTTCATGTCACCCCAGATTGGACGATCCCATATTTGGCGTATATGAACCGGGGTGAATTACCAGAGGATGAAGTTCTGGCCAGGGAGATAATCCGGCGTTCCAAGTCCATGACTGTTGTCAACGGCGAGCTACATCATTGCAGTGTCTCAGGGGCTTTTCAACGTTGTGTTTCTCCTGAAGAAGGTCATGAAATTTTACGCAAGATTCACGAAGGTGATTGTGGTCATCATGCCGGTTCAAAGTCCTTGGTGGCTAAGGCTTTTCGTCATGGTTTATATTGGCTGACGGCTCATGCTGATGCTGAGGACTTGGTCAAAAGGTGTGATGGCTGTCAGAAGTTTGCACGCCGGCCTCATGTTCCGGCTCAGGAGCTGAGGATGATTCCAATTACCTGGCCGTTTGCAACCTGGGGGCTTGATATGGTTGGACCCTTTAAGAGGTCTAAGGATAAGAAGACCCACCTCTTGGTGGCGGTTGATAAATTTACCAAGTGGGTGGAGGCAGAGCCAGTTAGCAAATGTGATGCAGCCACGGTGGTTCAATTTATGAAGAAGGTGATATTCCGTTTTGGTTTTCCACACGACATTATAACAGACAATGGCACGAATCTTTCCAAGGGTGCTATGGAGGAGTTCTGTCAAAGAGAGCACATCCGTCTTGATATGTCTTCAGTGGCCCACCCCCAGTCTAATGGTCAAGCGGAGAGAGCTAATCAGGAAATCTTGAAGGGGATCAAGCCCCGGCTTATGGTTCCTTTGCAGAGGACACCGGGTTGTTGGGTTGAAGAGCTGCCTTCCGTTTTATGGAGCATTAGCACCACACCCAATAGATCTACGGGTTATACACCCTTCTTCATGGTTTATGGAGCGGAAGCTGTCCTTCCAAGTGATATTCGTCATGACTCACCACGAGTGGCAGCTTATGTTGAAGCGGATAGTGAAAGAGCACGCCAGGATGCGTTGGACCTGTTGGATGAGAAACGGGATGTAGCGGCGGCTCGCTCGGCGATTTATCAGCAAGACCTGCGGCGTTATCACAGTCGCCGGGTTAAAACCAGAACTTTTCAAGAAGGCGATCTAGTGCTCCGGCTTATCCAAGATTAGACCATTAGACCGATATGCACAAGTTATCCCCGCCTTGGGAAGGGCCCTTTGTGGTCAGCAAGAATCTGAACAACGGATCATATTACCTCATTGACGTTCGAGAGCATAAAGACTCACGCAAGTCAGAGGAGGAGACGATCCGGCCGTGGAACATAGCTCATCTACGGCCGTACTACACCTGAGCCATAGGCTCCTATCATGTACATATTTTGACGATGTATATATTATGATCAATACAATAAACCGGAGCCCCAGCTAAAGCGGGGTATCTGTTGTTTTTCTCATATCATGAGTGGTTACACGAAGGATTCTGTTTGTGAAGCGACATCCGGTTTACCCTTTGATTCAGCTTTACATCTGTCTATTCAATATAAGTCACTTGGGGGCTTGGTCGTATTCGAACCATAGCTACACCTCTTGGCTAGCTCAAAAGCCACGACAGTAAGTCACTTGGGGGCTTAGTCGTATTCGAACCATAGCTACACCTCTTGGCTGGCTCAAAGCCACGACAGTAAGTCACTTGGGGGCTTGGTCGTATTCAAACCATAGCTACACCTCTTGGCTGGCTCAAAAGCCACGACAGTAAGTCACTTGGGGGCTTGGTTGTGTTCAACCATAGCTACACCTTTTGGCTGGCGCAATGCCATTACTTAGGGGCCAAAGAGTGTTGTCAAGAACAACTCAAACATAGGCACCCGTTGAGCACAGCTCAAAATGTTGCTTGGGGATTCTTTGCTATCGCAATGAACAAAGAAATCTACACTTGCAATAGGCTATCAAGCCGTGGCTTGGAAGCCTGGTATATATACCTAAAACCCCGGGTTAACCTGCCTTCATTAAGTAAGTCACTCCGCCCAGGTAAGCCTGGTATGACCCGCCAACTTGACAAGTCAATCGCATATGACCATGAACTTGTCAATGAAAGACCGGCGATTGGTTAAAGACTGAGGACCATCTTAAAAGGCTTTGTAAAACGGTTTAACTCAGTGGCCTGGCAGCCCTTGAAAAGCCTCGACTACAAGTTTTTCTTTACTCTCTGGTTTTTAGTCAATTTTGTTTTTCTCCCTTGTTAAAGTTTTGAGCTAAACCGGCGTCCAGTGGCCCGGCCTGATTGTAAGTCATCCGTATAAACCGGTGTTTATTTAACCCGGCCTGGAGTTAACTATAAGTTGCCAGGATGATCATCCGGTGTTTATCATAACCCGGCATTGCTTATTTTATACCGGCATAACATGGCTTGAGTTATCAATACTCAATATTTGGTTGTCACCCTTATTACAAGAATGTTGGTAAACCAACAAGGTGATTCAATATCACAGGTATGATATGTTTCATATTTCATTATTTAAAGCTATGGTTATCAACCTTGGCTATATATTGGGCATTATGACCCGTCCGGCGGTAAACCGCCAGGACAGTTTTCACTTTGTTTTATGCAGAAACAGGGCTGTATAAAACCGATAAAGATCATAAGCAAATATAGCATGACGGATTAACAATATTGTGTGCAACAAGTATGCACGATGGCATATCAGATCAGCTGTTCAAGCTAGCCTATTATAAGGCATTTCGACTGCCCATAAGAATGATTGTTTTTCACAAAGATGACAATAGGCACAAGTTAAACCGGCTTTCGGATTATGATTCTGCTTCAGGTTGATGTGAAGGTTGCGGATCTTCCTGCGCCGGTTCATCCTCCTTCTCTCCACCCAGTGGCTGGAAGTCAACAGTTGACCAATCAATTCTTGTTAAGGCTTGAAAGACAGCTTCGTCGTGTATAAGATCAGACGGTTCAACATCAGGAGCATAAGTGTGCTTACGGATCGGCGGGATCACACTTTCCACGTCATAAGTCGGAGCACTTATTCGCTTGCCACTGGCGTCATATACATTCTGGTAAATTGACAAGTTAGTATCTTCAGCCAACTTACTTGCCAGTGGTCGCATCTCTCTTGTGATAGCCCGGAGATCGTCATTGTTAAATTCAAAACCGTCCTCTTTTTGGCTTGGGTAACCATTTCCAACATCCTCCGGATCAAGGTCAGAGATCCAGGCCTTGGCGCGCGTCAGTGCAGTAAGGGCACCGGACCTAGCAGCGGATTTCTTCAATTCCACAATCCGGGCAGGCATCATAGACAACTTTTCCAGCGTTTCCTTGATTCGCGACGGGGGCGGATGGTTATTGGAAGCTGTGCAGATAGCTCATTGCGTGCCGGTATAAAGTTGTTCTACCAAAGTATAGACTGCCTTCAATTTTTTGTGCATATCTGTGCCAAGATGAGTAACACGGCTACCTGCACAAGGATCATATTATTATTAAACCGGAAGTTTTTTGTAACTGGTGTTGTTACATATGGGTGAAGAGATTGTTACCAAATATGGCAGAGGTCATGGCATCAATCTGCCGCTTCAGGCTGCTCAGTTCTTCTGTGGCCAGTTTAAGGGCGTTTTCCGCATCTTCTGCCCGCTTTAACAAGGTGGTCTTTTCACTTGCCCAATCTGCCCGTTCACCTTTGAAGAATTCCTTTAGCTGCTCCATGGTTGTTAAAGCGGTGGTCAGCTCGCTCTTAACTTTGCAAGTTTCGTCTACCTGAGACTTGATGTTTCCTTGGAGATCAGTGATTTGGGAGTCTTTTTTGGACAACTCAGCCTGCAAAAATACAAATAATAAGTTAGCATTACAACATTGAAGTCTCAACCACATAACAAGTTATCTACTTGACACTTGGGGGCTAATGCGGATTGCTTCTTATCAGCTATTACTTTAAAGTCTCAAACACATAACAAGTTATCTACTTGACACTTGGGGGCTAATGCGTATTCGTTCAGATTCAGATGGGTTGTCATTATTATAAGTGGTGAGATTAGTAGGATGTACCGGTTCATTCTAAAAGGGTATAAGCCGGTTCATGGGGGTTACACCAGCAAAATGCAAATATCGATTCAAGACCCGGTTCAAACCAATGTTATGCACTGGCCCTTGGGGGCTACTAGAGTGGATACGTTAGATCAGTTCTAACAAAAGGACGTTGGGAATATTTATGCAAAGGGAAAGTGACATTTACCTCATACCGCTCCTTCATCAGGCCTACTAAACCGGCTTCAAAGTCGCGGCTTGTATAGATGCGGTTTAAAAAACCAGAATGAAGGTCTTCAGCGCTGAGGTTGGTATAATTGGATAACTCGGATTTCCATTTTCCTTTGTCCATAGCAGAAATGTCTTCTTTGGCGCTATGCTTTGATAACGCGACAGGACGACCAGGGGAGCTGAACCCAAGGCCAGTTACGACAACATCGTCGTCCGTAGTTTTGGCAGGGCTTGGCGGTTTATCGGATGCTTTAGCCGGACTCGGCGAATCAACAATTGGACTTAATGGATCAGCTGACTGGCTTGTTGGATTCTTTTCTACTGGTTCAACAAGCGTGTCGGTTGCTTGAGGTTCTGGATTTTCCATAACAGTGTCAGCCTCCAGGTCAATAGCCTCTGGGGTTTTCTCCGGCTCGGTAGCCGGTTCATGGTCGGTTGGCTTGTTCAATCTAGCCTTTTTGCTTGGTCTGGCTTTAGCACTGAAAAAGAGCAGACATGAAGATCGATATGACAATATGATACAAGACCAAAAAGTTAAAAGTATGTTATGCTTACCCAGGGATGGTTTTCAGAGGAGGAAGTTGTGTCGCTGACGACTCGCCGGACGATGATGGGAAGTTCCCTGATAATTTGAGTCAGACGGATTAAGAGGATATCGGATGTAACCCGCCTTAGGGTAAAGGGTGTCAGGAGTATAAGCAACCTCTTGGCAGCGTTTGCGAACCGGCGAATTTGGTAAACCGGAGGAGGTCACCACTTAGCCACTATGTCGAGTTGTGCGGCGAGCTTCATGCTGCTGCGTCTTTAAAAGAAAGTGCGGGTCCAAATAAGAAAGAGGGCATGAAAATTTTACTTTCCAAATGGCTCGACGGATTCTTGGTACTGGCACAGGATCAGAATCAGAAGAAAGAATAGTTACCTCATCAGCATGGCTGGCTTCCGCTTCATCCTGATAATGATCATTGTCAATAAGGTGTATAAAAAATGAACCGAGAGAGTCAAGTTCTACCTCTGAGTCCAAAATTTCCAGATCATCATCAATAATGGACTCTGATGGTTCAATGTTCCTTCTTTTCGTGGGCTTTTTTGAAGCCTTGGTCTTAAGCCGAGGATTCGTTACCGGTTTATCTTGTGATTTTTTCTTCCAGAATGGATCATCGGCCTGGATAGACAAATGGTAAGTCATCAAAGGAGAAATTTAACAAAGGATGGATAAAGGCAGAAATACGGTGGATTATACCTTTGGCGGTTTATTGGCAGCATAGAAAGGACTGAGCCCGGTTTTGCTGCATACATCTATTGGCTCATTAAGCATCTTTTTAACAGCTTCGGTGACTTCATCATCAGTCAGCTGGATGTCAACATGGCATTGCGGGTCTTTCAGATCCCCTGTGTATTCACACATTAAACCGGGCCGCCGGCTTAAAGGTAAAATGCGCCATGAAACCCAGCATCGGACAAAATCCACGCCTGTCAGCCCATTTGCAACAAAGGCTGTGAGCTTTGCCAGTTGAGGGGCATATTTTGCTCGCTCCTGGGCTGTCAACCGTTGAGGAAAGGGATGAGCTTGGGTAAGCCGGTGTGGACGGTAACCCGGCAAAGGATTTTCATTGGCTGGGGCTGTGTTGCGGCAGTAGAACCAAGTCTGATTCTAGTCCTTAGGATGACTATGAAGCTTGGCATGAGGGAAATCAACATCTCTCCTCTTCTGAATTGAAACCCCGCCTAGTTCAGTATTGGGGCCATCCGTAAACTCAGTACGGCGCTTTAGATAAAAGAAATCCTGGAACAGATCAACAGTAGGCTCCTCTTGCAGGTACACCTCACAGAATACTTGCCACTCACAAATATTGGATATGGAGTTTGGACCGATATCTTGGGGATGGATTTGAAAGTCGGCGAGCACGTCACGGAAAATTTTTGATCCGGGAGGAGTGAAGCCTCAGCTCAGGTGATCAATAAATACAATAACTTCTCCGTCTCGGGGTTTGGGAGGAAATTCTGGACCGGGGACTCGCCAGTGGATAGTGTCCTTATTTGCTAAAGCGCCCATTACAACACAACCAGCCAGTTGCGCTTCCGTAACCCGGGAAGGAACCCAATTACAGGAACATAATTGTTTGGCCATTTCTACTGACAAGCTGGAAAAAAAGTACGATATCCGGGTTAAAGTTCATGGTTACAACTTACAAACCGGCGCAATGATGGAAGACGATGATATTTCAAGCATTTGGGTGTACTAAACCGGATTTCAGCATTTAAAGCGGGTTGCGGTTTAACAGAGGGCTAATGGTATATGATGAGTTATCAAAGTTTAAAGGATAAACCGCCCACAATGGTATAGAGGCTACAGATTCACAAAAATTTCTAAGTATGGCGCAAACAGATTTCACAGATCGGTGGTATAAATTTGGATCTGCCATAGTTCTAAAAAGAGGAAATAAATTTAACCTACAATGGTGGCAGTGGAAGAACACGTTTGTCTGATTGGATCTCAGGCAGTAAAAGGTGTTTTCTGAGATTGGTAAAGGACACTAGACTATCATCGCCTGCTTCTGCTATCAGTTGCAAATCAAGTTATGAGATCTAAGAACAGAGAGAAGGCGAAATAGGGAAGAACAACGACGAACGGCGGAACCCTAATACATATCTGAGGTTGAAAAGGAAAGGAACTCACCGGTGCTGCGGAACAGCGGAGGAGCGCCGCGTTGCTGTATTTATAAAGACGAAAGGATAAGGGTCAAGCGCAAGAATCGAGGAGCCTAACGAATGGATATGTGACAGATTTGTTGCCTCGATTGTCGGAGGCTCATTAATGAAGGTGAGGAATATACCATTTAAAATGACAAATGACGTCATGGCGGTTTATGATGATTCTGGATGATGACGTCATGGCGGTTTAGAAGATTTATGCGAAGATATGGAAGAAATTTTCTCAAGGTTTCGGAGATTGACATGAACCAGTTCAAATCAATCTGGGGCCTAATGTTGGGGATATTACTACTAGGTGTAAACCGGCCAAGGAAGCCGGGTTATCCCCATAATGGATTGTTTATACTTAAAAGCCCATGAAGACAAGGAATAAAGCGGCTTACTACGGAGACTCGAAGGCCCGAGGCCCAAAGGTAGATTAAGGCCTATAGTTATAAACCGCCATATAGTACATAGCTTGTATTGTAAGATATGACAAAGTAGAGACCGAGCCGGTATGTGTATAAACCGGCATCGGGACTCTGTAAGCCGGCGGGCGTCGACCTGTGTATATAAAGGCACGACCCGGCGGCGGTTCAAGGACGACAACTCAAGACTCAGGCAAAGCGTATTCGCTCCCTGGTCATCGAAACCCCAGCAATTCCATCACAACTAGACGTAGGCTTTTACCTTCATCGTAAGGGGCCGAACTAGTATAAAACTCTCGTGTCCCTTGTCCGGTTTAACCCCTTTAAGCTAACCCGTTGCGATGGCTCCACGACTAAGTCCTTTCGCTAGGACATCTGCCATGACAATTCCACGACAGGGGGTGAAGCAGGAGGACTAGCCACGAAACAGCAACACCGGAGAGAAGGAGCAGCCCAAGCCTTGGCCAGCTTCCTTCCTCCTTCATACAGCTCCAGGAGCAACATTGTACTATCGATCATCGAACTACACTCGGCAGGACTAGGGCTATTATCTCTCCGGAGAGCCCCGAACCTGGGTATGTCCGGCGTCCCGCGCCCGCTCATGCCAACCTCGCCTCTGGAGCCCACCAGCGCCCCCGAGCCTCCTCCTCTCTTTAGCCATCCCTTGGCATCTGCCGTGCGCGCACCACGACACCTATACTTGTGGGTTATCAAGAATATTTTCTGGCGCCGTTGCCGGGGAGCATAGCTCTATTCTTTGAGTCACTTGGGATTTGTATCTGTTGATCACTATGAGGAACTTAAAAGATGAAAAAACCAAGATTTATCCCTCAACTATGAGGGGAGGTAAGGAACTGCCATCTAGCTCTGCACTTGATTCTCCTTCTGTTTTGAGTAAACTTGCGACACCTAAACCTGTTTCTGCTATTAATTCTGATATGTCGCATGTTATTGATGATGCCACTTCTGCTATGCATGATGCTTATGATGAAACTACTTCTATGCTCGATACTACTGTGCCACTAGGTGAATTTCTTGATGAACAACTTGCTAGGGCTAGAGAGAATGAAATTATTGAAACTGATAATATTGATGACAGTGATGAGGAAGATTCTCCCCCTAGATATGAATTACCTGTTGTGCCTGAGGGTTATGTTATGGATGAAGAAACTGCTAGAGATTTTCTTGCTTGCAATGATAGATATGATCTTAAGAAATTATTAGCTAAGCTGAAAGAAAAATCTTTGAATGCTAGAGTGAAATATGACCCTGCTTTTGCTACTTCACCTATCTGTATTTCTGATAAGGATTATGATTTCTCTGTCAATCCTGAGATAATTACTCTGGTTGAATCTGATCCTTTTTATGGCTATGAATCTGAAACTGTTGTGGCACATCTTACTAAATTAAATGATATAGCTACCCTATTCACTCATGAGGAGAAAATTCATTACTACTATATCCTTAAATTATTTCCATTCTCATTAAAGGGTGGGGCTAAAACGTGGTTTAATTCTCTTGATCCTGATTGTCTGCGTAGTCCCCAGGATATGATTTATTACTTCTCTGGTAAATATTTCCCCGCTCATAAGAAACAAGCTGCCTTAAGGGAAATATATAACTTTGTGCAAATTGAAGAAGAGAGTCTCCCACAAGCTTGGGGGAGGCTTCTCCAATTACTTAATGCTTTGCCTGATCATCCTCTTAAGGAAAATGAAATACTTGATATCTTTTATAATGGACTAACCGATGCTTCCAGAGACCACCTGGATAGTTGTGCTGGTTGTGTTTTTAGGGAGAGAACTGTTGATCAAGCTGAATTGCTATTGAATAATATGTTGAGTAATGAAAATGATTGGACACTTCCTGAACCAACTCCTAAGCCAACTCCGAAGAAAAGGGGTATTCTATTTCTCAGTCATGAAGATATGCAAGAGGCAAAGAAATTTATGAAAGAAAAGGGTATTAAAGCTGAAGATGTTAAGAATTTACCACCTATTGAAGAAATACATGGTCTTGATAACCCGACACAGGTAGTAAAGGTAAATTCTCTCTATAGATATGATAAGGGTGAAATCCCATCTACTAAGTTTGCTAGCCAATGCTTGGATGAGTTTGATGATTTTATTGTTAAACAAGAAAACTTCAATGCTTATGTTGGTAGGCAATTGAAACGTAATGCTTATATGATTGAACACTTGAGTGATTATATGTCTAGAGTTAAAGGTGAACTTAAACTTATTAGTAAACATGTTTCTATGGTTACCACTCAAGTAGAACAAGTGCTTAAAGCCCAAAATGATTTGCTCAATGAATTAAATAATAAGAAAAATGATAATGCTGTTAGAGTTATGACTAGAGGGGGGTAAAATGACTCAGGAACCTTTGTATCCTGAGGGCCACCCTAAGAGAATTGAGCAAGATTCTTAGAGAACTAATGTTGAAGCACCTAGCTCTGCTAAGAAGAAGAAAAAGAAAAATGATAGGACTTTGCATGCTTCTAGTGAACCTGTTGTTGACACTCCTGAGAATCCCAATGATATTTCTATTTCTAATGCTGAAACACAATCTGGTAATGAACATGAACCTAGTGATAATGTTAATGATGATGTTCATGTTGATGCTCAACCTAGCAATAACAATGATGTAGAGATTGAACCTGCTGTTGATCTTAATAACCCACAATCAAAGAATCAATGTTATGATAAGAGAGACTTCGTTGCTAGGAAGCACGGTAAAGAAAGAGAACCATGGGTTCAGAAACCCATGCCTTTTCCTCCCAAACCATCCAAGAAAAAGGATGATGAGGATTTTGAGCGCTTTGCTGAAATGATTAGACCTATGTTTTTGCGTATGCATTTGACTGATATGCTTAAAATGAATCATTATGCTAAGTATATGAAAGATATTGTTACAAATAAAAGAAAGATACCGGAAGCTGAAATTTCCACCATGCTTGCTAATTACACTTTTAAAGGTGGAATACCAAAGAAACTTGGAGATCCAGGAGTACCAACTATACCATGCTCCATTAAAGAAACTATGTTAAAACTTGTTTATGTGATCTTGGAGCCGGTGTTAGTGTTATGCCTCTCTCTTTATATCATAGACTTGATTTGAATAAGTTGACACCTACTGAAATATCTTTGCAAATGGCCGATAAATCAACTGCTATACCTGTCGGTATTTGCGAGGATGTGCCTGTTGTGGTTGCAAACGTTACTATTTTAACGGACTTTGTTATTCTTGATATTCCCGAGGACGATAGTATGTCGATTATCCTTGGTAGACCCTTTTTGAATACTACAGGGGCTGTTATTGATTGCAACAAAGGCAATGTCACTTTTCATGTTAATGGTAATGAGCATACGGTACACTTTCCAAGGAAACAACCTCAAGTTCACAGTATCAATTCTATTGGAAAATTTTCATCAATTACTATTGGAGGTTTTGAATTTCCTCTTCCCACTGTCAAGAAGAAATATGATATTCTTATTATTGGGGATGTGCATATCCCCGTTGAGGTAACCTAGTGCTATTCGAAAATTCTCCGGTTTCATGCAATTCGGAATGAGTTTGTTAACGAGACTTGATCAACATTGTTATTGGATTCCTTTTGATGAGCATGAGATGGATGAAGTTAGAAAGCACAACTCTCTGTACCCTCCTTTTACTTTCTGTTATTTAGATTAAATAAAGCAAAAATAGTTTTTTTGTCTATTTTCTAAATTATCCTTGCAATAAAAAATACCCCAAAAATAAAAGTTCTCCAAATGTCTCGAAAATGAAATATGATTTTTTGTAAAATATTTAAGAATATCTGGCACTGAGAACAACCAGGGGGAGCCACCACCTGGCCACGAGGGTCCAGGGCGCGCCTACCCCCTGGGCGCGCCCCCTGCCTCGTGGGCCCCTCGTGGCCCCCTCCACTTATTCCAGCACCCACACACTTCGTCTTCCTCCAGAAAAAATCACCACATAGCTCAAACTCGTGTTCTAGCTCGTTCTGCTACGATTTTCAATCTCCTTGCTCAAAGCTCCACTCACAAAACTGCTTTGGGGGATTGTTCTTGAATATGTGACTCCTCCAATGGTCCAATTAGTTTTTGTTCTAGTGCTTTATTTATTGCAAATTTTTGCTGCTTAGGTGACCCTGTTCTTGAGCTTGCATGTCAAATTTATTTGGTCCCAAGTAGTTCTAATTCATGATATAGTCTCTAGGCACTTGTGGGAGTAGTTGGTATCAATCTTGTTGAGTTTGGTTCACTTTTATTTTGAGTCACTAAAAATTTCAGAAATTTTTCAGAGGAAGAAATATATTTAGGAAAATGTACCAAGGTGGTTCCTCAAAGAAGCAAGGACCTAGGCCCGCGATACGTGAGCCGGACTATGAACTACCGAGGGAATCTCAAGTGCGGCCTTGTGAATGGTCGTCAGAAGATTTTATGGTCCAAGCAGGAATTAAGGAGGAATTTGACGCATATGTGCGTAACGCTGAACTTGAGGGCTTCGTGTCAGATATATGCCCCCAATATTATTACCTAACTGATTCCTTTGTGAGAAGGTTTAAATTTACATCCTCACGCAATTCTCACACTGTGCTATTTGATCTTTATGATAAATCTTATACCATGGACTTAGAAGATTTTAATACTGCTTGTAAACTCCCGCAGTTGGGTAATGCTAGTGAACCTCGCAAATCTGAATATAAAAATTTTCTTGCTACTATCACTGTGGGGGAATCTAGAGAAATAACACAAGCTACCATAGTGAGCATTCACTTTCCTGCCATACATTATTTTGATCTCTTTATAGGTAGATGCATTAACGGCAAGGATGAGGCATGTCACATGTGTGTTCCCGACCTTAATGTTCTCAAGAGTGCTGTATTAGGAGATAAACAATACAACTTGGGGGCTATTGTTGCACGAAGGTTGCATCATAACAGTATTAGTGGAGATTTGTTTGGTGGAATTTATGCGACCCGTGTAGCTAATTATCTTGAGATACCCATACATGAAAATGATATGGAATTGCCTCCTGCTTCTTTAGATTATAATGCCATGGTTCGTCATCAGTTTGTTGAGAGGAATGAACAGTTCCTCCAATACCGACTAATCTTTGACAGACGCCACACTGTCCATATTGCTCTCCCTGCTCCTACTTTCTTTGACTTTCAGGCAAAAGGGAGATATGTTATAACCAGGGAGGAGGCAAACGAGTACGAGAGGAGGACAGAAACAGCTCACCTCCAAGTTGCAGCTCGTGAGGCAGTAGCGGCTGCATCTTAGTACGACCCCAGTTACAACTTCGGATATCCGCCAGGCCAGCCATGGCCATAGACCAACTTAGGCCAAAAGCCTAAGCTTGGGGGAGTACGTATTTCTCACCGACATTACATTCATGTTCACACACTCATTCTAGTTGTCGGTGCTCATACTTTTTCATTGTAATATCCATGCTAGTTTATTTTCCTTTTTCTCGCTTTCTTCTTGTGTGTTTGAATAACCTTAAGAAAAACCCAAAAAAATTAGTTGTAGCTTTTAGCTAGTTTACTTTCCATGCCTGTAGTAGTAATAATTAAAAGAAAACCCAAAAAGATTTATCGTTCTTCTTTTGCTTGTTGGGAGCTTTCCCGTGTAAATAGTTTTATTTCTTTTCTTTGGGGGTCGAGAGGAGAAGACCATAATGTAAATGTTGAGTGGCTCTTATATGCATTATTGTTGATTTAACAAAGAGCCCATATTGCCTTGTCTTCTCCCTTGTATTAAATGCTTGCAGATTCGAGCTTAGTCCAATGCACGTGCACTATTATTATTATCCACACCGTTCGGTCGTGCAAATGAAAGGCAATAATGACGATATATGATGGACTGATTGAGATGAGAAAAGCTGGTATGAACTTGACCTATCTTGTTTTTGTAAATATGATTAGTTCATAGTTCCTGATTCAGCCTATTATGAATGAAAACATGTTTGCAATGACAATTAGAGATTTAGTTGCTCATGCCATGCTTAATTAGCTAGGAGTTTATAATGGTTTACCTTGCGTGCCAACATGCTATTAAAATGGTTGTGATGTGGTATGATAGGGTGGTATCCTCCTTTGAACGATTCGAGTGGCTTGACTTGGCACATGTTCACGCATGTAGTTGAAACAAAATCAACATAGCCTCCACGATGTTTATGTTCTTGGTGGATTATATCCTACTCATGCTTGCACTCAGTGTATATTAATTTTAATGCATGTTCATGACTGTTGTCGCTCTCTAGCTGGTCGCTTCCCAGTATTTTTCTAGCCTTCACTTGTACTAAGTGGGAATACTGCTTGTGCATCCACTTCCATAAACCCCAAAGTTATTCCATATGAGTCCACTATACCTTCCTATATGCGGTATCTACCTGCCGTTCCAAGTAAATTTGTATGTGCCAAACTCTAAACCGTCAAATGAAATTCTATTTTGTATGCTCGAATAGCTCATGTATCAACTAGGGTTGTCTGTATCTTCCATGCTAGGTGGGTTATTCTCAAGAGGAGTGGACTCCGCTCCTCACTCACGAGAAAAATGGCTGGTCACTGGGATGCCCAGTCCCATGCTCAAACCAAATCAAAATAATTACAAACAAAACTCCCCCAGGATTGTTGTTAGTTGGAGGCACCCGTTGTTTCGGGCAAGCCATGGATTGATGCCTGTTGGTGGCGGGGGAGTATAAACTTTACCATTCTGCTTGGGAACCGCCTATAATGTGTGTAGCATGGAAGATATCGAGATCTCTTGGTTGTTATGTTGACAATGAAAGTATGCCACTCAAAATATTATTTATCTCTATTTCAAAAACGAGCTCTGGCACCTCTACAAATCCCTGCTTCCCTCTGCGAAGGGCATATCTATTTACTTTTATGTTGAGTCATCAACCTCTTATTAAAAAGCACCAGCTGGAGAGCACCGCTTTCATTTGCATCCATTACTATTAGTTTATGTTGAGTATGACCATGACTGGATCTCTTTTACCATGAATTACAATGTTTAGTCAGTCCTTGATCTTCAGAGGTGCTCTGCATTTATGTTCTGTGGTCTCAGAAAGGGCTAGCGAGATACCATCTTGTTATATCATATTATGATTGTTTTGAGAAAGTGTTGTCATCCGAGATTTATTATTATTGCTCGCTAGTTGATTATGCCATTGATATGAGTAAACATGAGACCTAAGTGTTATTGTGAATATGGTTAGTTCATAATCTTTGCTGAAAACTTGAATGCTAGCTTTGCATATTTACAACAACAAGAGCAAATAGAGTTTGTAAAAGTTTTTCTTTATCACTTTCAGTTTGTCAACTGAATTGCTTGAGGACAAGCAAAGGTTTAAGCTTGGGGGAGTTGATACGTCTCCATCGTATCTACTTTTCCAAACACTTTTGCCCTTGTTTTGGACTCTAACTTGCATGATTTGAATGGAACTAACCCGGACTGACGTTGTTTTCAGCAGAATTGCCATGGTGTTATTTTTGTGCAGAAATAAAAGTTCTCGGAATGACCTGAAACTTCACGGAGAATATTTTTGGAATTTATAAAAAATACTGGCGAAAGAATCAAGACTAGGGGGCCCACACCCTGTCCACGAGGGTGGGGCGCGCCTGCCCCCCTAGGCGCGCCCCCTGTCTCGTGGGCCCCCTGAGGCTCCACCGACCTCAACTCCAACTCTATATATTCATGTTCGGGGAGAAAAAAAACAGAGAGAAGGATTCATCGCGTTTTACGATACAGAGCCACCGCCAAGCCCTAATCTCTCTCGGGAGTGCTGATCTGGCGTCCGTTCGGGGCTCCGGAGAAGGGAACCCGTCGCCGTCGTCATCATCAACCTTCCTCCATCACCAATTTCATGATGCTCACCACCGTGTGTGAGTAATTCCATCGTAGGCTTGCTGGAAGGTGATGGGTTGGATGAGATTTATCATGTAATCGAGTTAGTTTTGTTAGGGTTTGATCCCTAGTATCCATCATGTTCTCAGATTGATGTTGCTATGACTTTGCTATGCTTAATGCTTGGTACTATGGCCCGAGTGCCATGATTTCAGATCTGAACCTATTATGTTTTCATGAATACATGTGAGTTCTTGATCCTATTCTGCAAGTCAATAGTGACCTACTATGTGTTATGATCCGGCAACCCCGAAGTGAAAATAATCGGGACCACTCCCGGTGATGACCGTAGTTTGAGGAGTTCATGTATTCACTAAGTGTTAATGCTTTGGTCCGGTACTCTATTAAAAGGAGGCCTTAATATCCCTTAGTTTCCAATAGGACCCCGCTGCCATGGGAGGGTAGGACAAAAGATTTCATGCAAGTTCTTTTCCATAAGCACGTATGACTATATTCGGAATACATGCCTACATTACATTGATGAACTGGAGCTAGTTCTGTGTCACCCTATGTTATAACTGTTGCATGAGGAATCGCATCCGACATAATTATCCATCACTGATCCAATGCCTACGAGCTTCTCACATATTGATCTTTGCTTAGTTACTTTTCCGCTGCCACTGTTATGATTACTACAAAACTGCTATTGTTACTTTAGCCACTGTTACCGTTACTTCCATACTACTTTGCTACTAAATACTTTGCTGCAGATATTAAGTTTTCCAGGTGTGGTTCAATTGACAACTCAACTGCTAATACTTGAGAATATTCTTTGGCTCCCCTTGTGTCGAATCAATAAATTTGGGTTGAATACTCTACCCTCAAAAACTGTTGCGATCCCCTATACTTGTGGGTTATCAAGGCTACAATTGATCCCCTATACTTGTGGGTTATCAGTGCCCCGGCTCTAAGCCGTAAAGCATGGCACACTAAACTATCAGGTAGTCATTAGAACGTGTCTGCCAGATGTTCACAACATCCACAGACGACGCCGGAGGGGTTGGCACACCGAGCGGTGCATCAAGGACAGAAGCCTTCTATGTAGCAGTGAGGACAATCCTCAGACTACGGCCGTAGTCCGCACAATTTCTTACAATATCTTTCAACTTAGTCTTTCTGTAGGAACGTATTAAAACAAGGAGCTAAAGCGCGAGCTATTAATCCACAACATAATTTGCAAAGACAATTTAGACTAGGTTCATGATAATTAAGTTCATCTAATCAAATTATTTAATGAAGTCCCACTCAGATAGACATCCCTCTAGTCATCTAAGTGATACATGATCCGAATCGACTAGGTCGTGTCCGATCATCACGTGAGACGGACTAGTCATCAACGGTGAACATCTCCATGTTGATCGCATCTACTATACCGACTCATGTTCGACCTTTCGGTCTCTTGTGTTCCGAGGCCATGTCTGTACATGCTAGGCTTGTCAAGTCAACCTAAGTGTTTTGCATGTGTAAATATGGCTTACACGCGTTGAATGTGAACGTTAGAATCTATCACACCCGATCATCACATGGTGCTTCGAAACAACCAACCTTCGCAACGGTGCACAGTTAGGGGGAACACTTTTCTTGAAATTTTAGTGAGGGATCATCTTATTTATGCCGCCGTCGTTCTAACAAAATAAGATGTAAACATGACAAACATCACATGAAAATCATAAAGTGACATGATATGGCCAACATCATCATGCGACTTTGACCTCCATCTTCGAGGCGCGGCATGATCACCTTCGTCACCGGCATGACACCATGATCTCCATCATCATGATCTCCATCATCGTGTCTTCATGAAGTTGTCTCGCCAACTATTACTTCTACGACTATGGCTAACAGTTAGCAATAAAGTAAAGTAATTACATGGCGTTTATATTGACTCGCAGGTCATAAAATAAGTTAAGATAACTCCCATGGCTCCTGCCGGTTGTCATACTCATCGACATGCAAGTCGTGATTCCTATTACAAGAACATGATCAATCTCATACATCACATATATAATTCATCACATCCTTTTGGCCATATCACATCACATAGCATACCCTGCAAAAACAAGTTAGACGTCCTCTAATTGTTGTTGCATGTTTTACGTGGCTGCTATGGGTTTCTCACAAGAACATTTCTTACCTACGCAAAAGCCACAACGGTGATATGCCAATTGCTATTTACCCTTCATAAGGACCCTCTTCATCGAATCCGATCCGATTAAAGTGGGAGAGACAGACACCCGCTAGCCACCTTATGCATCAAGTGCATGTCAGTCGGTGGAACCAGTCTCACGTGATTATGTGTAAGGTCGGTCTGGGCCGCTTCATCCCACAATGCCGCCAAATCAACATAAGACTAGTAACGGCAAGCAAATTGACCAAATCATCGCCTACAACTACTTTGTGTTCTACTCATGCATAGAATCTACGCATAGACCTAGCTCATGATGCCACTGTTGGGGAATGTAGTAATAATTCAAAATTTTCCTACGTGTCACCAAGATCAATCTAGGAGATGCTAGCAACGAGAGAGAAGGAGTGCATCTTCATACCCTTGAAGATCGCTAAGCGGAAGCGTTACAGAACGTGGTTGATGGAGTCGTACTCGCGTCGATTCAAATCGCGGAAGATCCGATCTAGCGCCAAACGGACGGCGCCTCCGCGGTCAACACACGTACAGCCTGGGGACGTCTCCTCCTTCTTGATCCAGCAAGGGGAGAGGAGAAGTTGAGGGAGAGCTCCGGCAGCACGACGGCGTGGTGGTGGAGCTTGCGGTTCTCCTGCAGGGCTTCGCCAAGCACTATGGAGGAGGAGGAGGTGTTGGAGGAGGGAGGGGCTGCGCCAGGGAAGGGGTGTTGCATCCCTCCCACCCCCACTATTTATAGGGGAAAGGGGAGAGGGGGCCGGCCCCCTAGATCCATCTAGATGGGGGGCGGCCAGGAGGGGAAAACTTGCCCCCCAAGCAAGTGGGAGGCGCCCCCTCCCCCTAGGGTTTCCAACCCTAGGCGCCTTTGGGCCTTGGGGGTGCACCAGCCCACTAGTGGGCTGGTTCCCACCCATATTCAGCCCACTAAGTCCTCCGGGTCAGGTGGCCCCACCCGGTGGACCCCCGGACACCTTTCGGTGGTCCCGGTACAATACGGATAACCCCCGAAACCATTTCGATGACTGAAACTGGACTTCCCATATATAAATCTTCACCTCCAGACCATTTCGGAACTCCTCGTGACGTCCGGGATCTCATCCGGGACTCCGAACAACCTTCGGTAACCACATACAATTTCCCATAACAACTCTAGCGTCACCGAACCTTAAGTCTGTAGACCCTACGGGTTCGGGAACCATGTAGACATGACCGAGACATCTCTCCGGCCAATAACCAACAACGGGATCTGGATACCCATGTTGGCTCCCACATGTTCCACGATGATCTCATCGGATGAACCACGATGTCGGGGATTCAATCAATCCTGTATACAATTCCCTTTGTCCATCGGTATGTTACTTGCCCGAGATTCGATCGTCGGTATCCCCATACCTCGTTCAATCTCGTTACCGGCAAGTCTCTTTACTCATTCCGTAACACATGATCCCATGGCTAACTCCTTAGCCACATTGAGCTCATTATGATGATGCATTACCGAGTGGGCCCAGAGATACCTCTCCGTCATACGGAGTGACAAATCCCAGTCTCGATTCGTGCCAACCCAACAGACACTTTCGGAGATACCTGTAGTGCATCTTTATAGCCACCCAGTTACGTTGTGACGTTTGATACACCCAAAGCACTCCTACGGTATCCGGAGGTTCACAATCTCATGGTCTAAGGAAATGATACCTGACATTAGAAAAGCTCTAGCAAACGAACTACACGATCTTTTGCTATGCTTAGGATTGGGTCTTTTCCATCACATCATTCTCCTAATGATGTGATCCCATTATCAATGACATCCAATGTCCATGGTCAGGAAACCATAACCATCTATTGATCAACGAGCTAGTCAACTAGAGGCTTACTAGGGACATGTTGTGGTCTATGTATTCACACATGTATTATGGTTTCCGGTTAATACAATTATAGCATGAACAATAGACAATTATCATGAACAAGGAAATATAATAATAACCATTTTATTATTGCCTCTAGGGCATATTTCCAACACCAAGCCAGCATCGCAGAACATGTCCTTCAGAAATGACAAAAGGGGCTCCATGGTGATGAAGGATGGCAAATTGTTCATAACGAGCCGCAGGAGATCAGCGGCAAGGCCATCGATGAGATCGATGGCTATTGAACCCGAAGGGTTGGGGGTGGGCAACTTAACCTGTGACATAACCCGCGTTAAGCCGTCGCTGTCGACGACCTCGATGTCATAGCCGGCGTCCCTAACATGCCAGAATACTCTAGCCCGTTGATTGAAAGGCTCAATCCAGGTCCAGTCATTGTCGTCAGCTTCCTCGGCGGCCACCTTGCCGATGTCGGGCGAAGAGGCCGTGGTAATGCTCTTTTGGGCCATTCGCTCCTCGAGCTCCCCGGGAAGCGTAGCCAGGCTTAGGCTGCGACACTCTAGAGTGGGGGAGGGGGTGGGGATGGGGATCTCTGGGAAAGGGTATGTATATCGGTGGGTAAACTGCATGGCCAGACCGGCCGAGATTGACGATGGAGGCGCCGCGGCGGCGGCGGTGACCTAGCTAGGTTTGGAGTGAGGGAGGGGTGATGTGTATGTGTGTGAGCGGGGGATTTGGGGTGAGCGAAGGATTTGGGGTGTGTGTGTGGAGGGGGTCCAAGGTGGTGTTGGAGGAAATGCCGTGGGTACTGAAAATTTTACTAGGCGGGAGTAAAATGAAGGGGCTACCGAAAATTTGGATCAAGGGATTGAAGCAGAGCGGGGCGGGAGTAACGAACATCACACACGGTTAAAACATAATAATCCTGTGCTATCAAACAGAAAAACACTCCAGTCGAGCAGATTTTGTTGAGATTGCGAGTGATGGAGCCGGGAATAAAATGTCGGGGCTACTGAAAATTTGGATCTATTGATTGAAGCAGAGCGGGAGTAACAGACATCGCACACGGTCCAGACATACTAATCGTGTGCTATCAAACAGAAAAACCATCTACGCAGGTAGATATTTTCGAGATTGCGAGGGAGTAGATATTTTCGAGAGGGGAAGGGAAGCCTCGTGGATCCCAATCTACTGTTATCATGTGGGTGACAGGGGCAGGGGCGCGACACACGGGTAGTCCTAGGGAACCGTGTCTATCTCGTACCCGATCCCAGACGGTTGCTGCGTCCGACTTGTCTGCTGTTTATAAATTTGACCCAAAAAACGCGGGAAAGGGTCAGAACACGAACACACTTGCATGTGGACCAAATATATGTATGAAAAGGGTGGTTTGATGTTCAAATACCCAATGCACAACAGTGATGTGGCTCCTGTCGCACAAAGCACACGTTATTATTGCTAGCCCCCCCCCCCAAACACACACACACACACACTTCGTGTTGCCGGCAACGGAATCCAAGCTATGAACACATGCCCCCAAATAGCTAGGTCTGACATCTCACCGTACCGTAACACAAAACCGAAAGGAGTACATCAAGCCCCCCCCCTTTGCTTTCGATCAAATGTGGACCGTGTGCGGGTCCACAGATGTGTTCTTCTGGCGTTAGATGGGTGAGACCACTTACCAACCACATATGCGGGTGGCCCGATGTGTGTGTGTGTGTGTGTGTGTGTGTGTTGATGTCGCTTGAAGCTACGTCGGTATTTCCCCAAAGAGGAAGGGATGATGCAGCACAGCAGCGGTAGGTATTTCCCTCAGATATGAAACTAAGGTTATTGAACTAGTAGGAGAACCAAGCAACACAACGTAAACAACCCCTGCACACAAATAACAACACCTCGCAACCCGACGTGTTAAAGGGGTTGTCAATCCCTTTCGGGGTACGGCGCCAGAAACGGTGCATGGACGAGAGAAAGTTGTAATAGATTGAAATAATAGATCACAAATAAAATAAAGTGCAGCAAAGTATTTTTGTATTTTTGGTTTAATAGATCTGAATAAAAATGCAAAGGAAAAGTAGATCGCAAGAAAATATATGAGAAAGAAGACCCGGGGGCCGTAGATTTCACTAGTGGCTTCTCTCGAGAAAAATAGCAAACGGTGGGTAAAAAAATTACTATTGGACAATTGATAGAACTTCAAATAATTATGACAATATCCAGGCAATGATCTTTAGATAGGCATCACATCCAAGATTAGTAGACCGACTCCTGCCTGCATCTACTACTATTACTCCACACATCGACCGCTATCCAGCATGCATCTAGTGTATTAAGTTCATGGAAAAACGGAGTAATGCAATAAGAACGATGACATGATGTAGACAAAATCCATTAATCTATGGCGGTAGATATAGATCCCATCTTTTTATCCTTAGTAGCAATGATACATACGTGTCGGTTCCCTTTCTGTCGCTGGGATCAAGCACCGTAAGATCGAACCCACTACCGGGAACCTCTTCCCATTGCAAGATAAATAGATCAAGTTGGCCAAACAAAATCCAAATATCGGAGAAGAAATACGAGGCTATAAGAGATCATGCATATAAGAGATCAAAGAATCTCAAATAACTTTCATGGATATAAAAAGATATAACTGATCATAAACTTGAAGTTCATCAGATCCCAACAAACACATCGCAAAAGAGTTACATCATATGGATCTCCAAGAGACCATTGTATTGAGAATTCAGCGAGAGAAAGGAAGCCATCTAGCTACTAACTACGGACCCGAAGGTCTACAAAGAACTACTCATGCATCATCGGAGAGGCACCAATGGAAGTGGTGAACCTCTCTGTGATGGTGTCTAGATTGGATCTGGTGGTTCTGGACTCTGCGACGGCTCGATGAATATTTCGTCGACTCCCCTAGGGTTTCTGGATTTTTGGGGGTATTTATAGAGCAAAGAGGCGGTCCGGGGGGCACCCGAGGTGGGCACAACCCACCAGGGCACGCCTAGGCCTCCTGGCGCGCCCTGGTGGGTTGTCCCCTCCTCGGGACTCCCCAGGTGCAACCAGGGCCCGTTGTGTTCCTTCGGGCCCATAAAAATTCTCCGTAAAGTTTCGGGGCATTTGGACTCCGTTTGATATTGATTTCCTGCGATGTAAAAAACATGGGAAAAACAGCAACTGGCACTTGGCACTATGTCAATAGGTTAGTACAAAGAAATGATATAAAATGGCTATAAAATGATTATAAAACATCCAAGATTGATAATAAAACAGCATGGAACAATAAAAAAGTATAGATACATTGGAGACGTATCACCATCCCCAAGCTTAACTCCTGCTCGTCCTCGAGTAGGTAAGTGATAAAAACAGAATTTTTGATGTGGAGTGCTGTTTATCATGTCATAACATATTCCTTTCTTTATAGCATGGACATTTGGACTTTTATGCGATTCAAAGCAATAGTGTAGTTTTGACATAATAATTTAGATACTCGAGCATATCAACAAGCAACCATGTCTTTCAAAATATCAATCCTAAAGTAAGTTATCCCTAGCCCATCATGCTCAAACATTGATCCATTCATGAAACACACTCGAATATTAGCTACACCCAATACTTAAGTACGATCATATTGCCTCCTAGTTGGTGCCTTTGTAAGAGAAGATGGAGACTCAAATTCAAAAATAAAAATTGCATAAAGTAAAAGAAAGGCCCTTCGCAGAGGGAAATAGGGATTTGTATAGGTGCCAGAGCTCAAAGCGAAAAAATTAGAGATAAAAAACATTTTGGGAGGTGTATCTATCCCACCAACGAAAACGAAGTAGAGCTACGAACACTTTCTATGATAGATATGCCATAGGCGGTTCCCAAACAAAAAATAAAGTTTATTCCTTTTTCCACCATTCTTTCACTTTCCATGGCTAGCTGTATCCACGGGTGCCCTCCATACCAACACTTTCCAAGGAATTTATTATTTGACAACATAAAGTAAATTCATTTTTTCATTTCGGGACTGGGCATCCCTAAAACCTTTGCCTTACTCTCGTGCAATGACAAGTGAATAAACACTCATCGTGAGAATAACACATCCAGCATGGAAAATATTAGCCACCCGTTACCGTTCCGCGAGCGAAACAAACACATAAAAGAGAAGTTTATTTTGAAAATTTAGAGATGGCGCATGCACATTTTCTTAGAATGGCAAAAGAATACCGCATATAGGTAGATATAGTGGACTCACATGGCAAAACTGGTTTAAAGGATTTTGGATGCACAAGTAGAGATCATACTTGGTGCAAAGTGAAGGCTGGCAAAAAGATTGAGAAGAGACCAACCAAGAAATGAATAATCTCATAAGCAAGCATTAAGCATAATTAATACCGTATAATGCACCACAAGTAGGATATAATATAATTTCATTGCATGACTATTGAGTTTCATGCATGCATAGGGAGTCACAAACCTTAACACCAATATTCTTACTAGAGCATAATTACTCATCAACATAACTCACATATCACATCATCATATCTCAAAACTATTACTAAGAGTCAAGTTTATTTTGTCCATTGATCTTCTTGACATTCTTTTACTTTATCCTTCTTGGATATCTATCACTTTGGGACTAATTTTCATGTGTTGCTTTTCATAAGCTCAAACAAATATAAGTGAAGATCAAGAGCAAAAAAAAATTCTTTCTCTCAAAATAATTTAAGTGAAGCAAGAGAGAATTTCTTCAAAATTTACTAACTCTCAAATAAATCTAAGTGAAGCAAGAGAGCATTTCTTCAAACATACTAAGCACATCGTGCTCAAAAGATATAAGTGAAGCACTAGAGCAAGTCCTAGCTCATAAAAGATTTAAGTGAAGCACACAGAGCAATTCTAACAAGTCATGATATAATTTTGGCTCTCTCAAATAGGTGTGTCCAGCAAGGATTGATGACTTAAAACACAAAATAAAACAAGCAAAGACTCATATAATACAAGACGCTCCAAGCAAAACACATATCATGTGACGAATAAAAATATAGCCTTGAGTAAAATACTGATAGTTGTTGGAAGAAAGCGGGGATGCCACTTGGGGGCATCCCCAAGCTTAGTTGGTTGCTCTTTTTTGGATAATAGCTTGGGATGTCGGGGCATCCCCAAGCTTAGGCTCTTACATCCTTCCTTCATCCATTGTAAGATAACCCAAAACTTGAAAACTTCAATCACTCAAAACTCAACAAAACCTTCGTGAGATCCGTTAGTATAAGAAAGCAAAACACTACTATAAGTGTTGTATCAAACCAATTCATATTTTGTTTTTGCATTATATCTACTTTATTCCAACTTTTCTATGGCAAAAATTCATCAAAGAAAACCATAGAGCCATCAAAATAAGCACACAACCCAAAGAAAATAGAATCTGGCAAAACAGAACAGTCTGTAGCAATCTGACTTTTTCGAAAACTTCTGGAAATCCAAAGATTCTGAGAAAATAGGAAGACCAAGGTAATTTGTATATAAATCTTCTGCAAAAATAATCAGGGCAAAAGCTCTCTTCTGTGATTGATGAAAATTATTTTCGTGAGCGCAAAGTTTCTGTCTTTTTCAGCAAGATCAAAAAACTATCACCCAAGAAGATCCTATAGGCTTTACTTTGCACAAACACTAATTAAAACACACACAAAAACGCAATCATACCAGTAGCATAATTGTGCAAACACACAAGAATGTAAACCAAAATATAAAAATAAATTTTATTCATTGGGTTGCCTCCCATCAAGCATTATCATTTTACGCCCTTAGCTAGGCATTGAGATTTTTATGAAGCTCACATGAAAGATAGAAATTGAAACACGAAAAGAGCATCATGTAGCATGTGAAAAACAAGTTTAAGTCTAACATACTTCCTATGCATAGGCATTTTATAGGAAAACAATTTATCAAGGTAAGCAAAAAGTACCATATGCAAGGAAGAAGAAAGAAACAATATCAATCTCAACATAACGAGAGGTAATTTAGTAACAACAAAATTTCTACAACCATATTTTCCTCTCTCATAATAATTACATGTAGGATCATACTCAAATTCAACAATATAGCAATCATATAAAATTTTCTTTTCATGATCCACATGCATAAAACTCTTATAATCTTCCAAGATAGTGGGCTTAACATCAACTAAAGTCATGACCTCTCCAATCCCACTTTTATAAAAAAATCATAAGATTGATTAATCTCCAAATATGTGGGATTACTTTTACCTAAAGTTGATGCTCTTCCAAACCCACTTTCAAAATTATTGCAAACATATTCATCATGAGGCTTATTCAAGATCATAGGAAGAATCACCCCAATCATGATCATTGCAACAAGTAGTGGACATAGCAAAATTAGCATCCCCAAGCTTGGGGTTTTGCATATTATTAGCACAATTGACATTAATAGAATTTATAGTAAAATCATTGCAGTCATGCTTTTCATTCAAGGAGCTATCATGAATATCTTCATAAATTTCTTCATCACAATTTTCAGATTCACGAATCTCAAGCAAAACTTCATAAAGATAATCTAGTGCACTCAAATCACTAGCAATTGGTTCATCATAACTGGATCTTTTGAAAAGATTAGCAAGTGGATGAGGATCCATATCAAAAGATTTTTAGCAAGCAAAGATGCAAGCAAATAGAAGGCACATGGTAACACAAGTAGAGATAGCAAACAGGAGATCTGACGAGAAAAAGGCGAACGAAAAAGAGGGCGAATAAAACGGCAAATTTTTGTGAAGTGGGAGAGAGGAAAACAAGAGGCAGATGACAAATAATGTAAATTGCGAGGAGATGAGATTTGTGATTAGGAACCTGGTTATGTTGAAGATCCTCCCCGGCAACGGCGCCAGAAATTCCTTTTGATGTCACTTGAAGCTACGTCGGTATTTCCCCAAAGAGGAAGGGATGATGCAGCACAGCGGCAGTAGGTATTTCCCTCAGATATGAAACCAAGGTTATCGAACCAGTAGGAGAACCAAGCAACACAACGTAAACAGCCCCCGCACACAAATAACAACACCTCGCAACCCGACGTGTTAAAGGGGTTGTCAATCCCTTTCGGGGTACGGCGCCAGAAATGGTGCGTGGACGAGAGAAAGTTGTAATAGATTGAAATAATAGATCGCAAATAAAATAAAGTGCAGCAAAGTATTTTTGTATTTTTGGTTTAATAGATCTGAATAAAAATGCAAAGGAAAAGTAGATCGCAAGCAAATATATGAGAAAGAAGACCTGGGGGCCGTAGATTTCACTAGTGGTTCTCTCGAGAAAAATAGCAAACGTTGGGTAAACAAATTACTATTGGGCAATTGATAGAACTTCAAATAATTATGACAATATCCAGGCAATGATCATTAGATAGGCATCACATCCAAGATTAGTAGACCGACTCCTGCCTGCATCTACTACTATTACTCCACACATCGACCGCTATCCAGCATGCATCTAGTGTATTAAGTTCATGGAAAAACGGAGTAATGCAATAAGAACGATGACATGATGTCGACAAAATCTGTTAATCTATGGCGGTAGATATAGATCCCATCTTTTTATCCTTAGTAGCAATGATACATACGTGTCGGTTCCCTTTCTATCGCTGGGATCAAGCACCGTAAGATCGAACCCACTACCGGGAACCTCTTCCCATTGCAAGATAAATAGATCAAGTTGGCCAAACAAAATCCAAATATCGGAGAAGAAATACGAGGCTATAAGAGATCATGCATATAAGAGATCAAAGAATCTCAAATAACTTTCATGGATATAAAAAGATATAACTGGTCATAAACTTGAAGTTCATCAGATCCCAACAAACACACCGCAAAAGAGTTACATCATATGGATCTCCAAGAGACCATTGTATTGAGAATTCAGCGAGAGAAAGGAAGCCATCTAGCTACTAATTACGAACCCGAAGGTCTACAAAGAACTACTCATGCATCATCGGAGAGGCACCAATGGAAGTGGTGAACCTCTCTGTGATGGTGTCTAGATTGGATCTGGTGGTTCTGGACTCTGCGGCGGCTGGATGAATATTTCGTCGACTCCCCTAGGGTTTCTGGATTTTTGGGGTATTTATAGAGCAAAGAGGCGGTCCGGGGGGCACCCGAGGTGGGCACAACCCACCAGGGCACGCCTGGGCCTCCTGGCGCGCCCTGGTGGGTTGTCCCCTCCTCGGGACTCCCCCCAGGTGCAACCAGGGCCCGTTGTGTTCCTTCTGGCCCATAAAAATTCTCCTTAAAGTTTCGGGGCATTTGGACTCCGTTTGATATTGATTTCCTGCGATGTAAAAAACATGGAAAAAAACAACAACTGGCACTTGGCATTATGTCAATTGGTTAGTACCAAATAATGATATAAAATGGCTATAAAATGATTTTAAAACATCCAATATTGATAATAAAACAGCATGGAACAGTCAAAAATTATAGATACGTTGGAGACGTATCATGTGTGTGTGTGTGTGTGTGTGTGTGTGTGAAAACGATGTGCTATGATATTTAAATAACCAAATCACAAATTTGATGTGGCGCATGTGCATTGCAAATTTACCGGGCATCCCCGACCCCACGGAGGTTCATCTAGTACGAGGTAGTACTGTGCCCCCACCACACGCACTTTGAGTCGGTGGGAGGGGGCCGAGATCTCACCAAGGCGTATTGTAAGACTGACCAAGAAGAATCACCAGCTTGGTCGTATAACCTCTCTTGTTTGTTGGGTCAAAGTCATGCATTGATGTTCCACATGCGGCCCACAAAATAGGCTAGCTTTTCGCCGATAACCACGCGAGGGAGTGCCTGAAGACAACCACTGCGTGCATGTGGCCCAAACATATGTATGAAGTGTCATGTGGTGTTTGAATATACCCAATGCACAACTTTGATTCATGTGTATGCGAGCCCTTGAACTTACGTCTTGAATCTCACCATGATCGACATCCGACTATACGGTAACGCGAACCAAGAGAAGAAGAATCCACTCTGGTAACCTCTCTCGCGTTGTTGGTCGAAGTGATGGTCGACGTTCACGCGGGCCCATGAATATATAGGTCGTCGATGATAACCAAGCGAGGGAGAGTGTCCAAAGACAACCACTGCATGTATGTGCCCCAAACATATGTATGGACATGCGTGATGCATGCATATATGTTTGAATACCAAAAGCACAAAATTTTGATGTGGCGCATGCATGCGTCCAAAAACGCATAGTCCCCACACAGATCTGGTTCATGATGCGTCGCGTGCTCCCCCCCTCCACTTCGACCCGGTGGGAGGGATTCGTGCGTACACATGCGCATGAAGTATAATTGCATGTACCGAACCGTATAAGACGAACCAAAATTTAATCCCCTCCTAATTATAAGTCAAATTAACCTATATCGCTGTCAGTCGAAGTGATTGACCAAGCAGGCACACAGAGATGGACGAAGCATCTCGCCGATAACCCCGTGAGTGAGTGCTAGAGGAAAACCGCCATCGCGTGCTTGTGGGCCAAACACATGTATGGAGATGTGTGGTTGTGATGTTTGAATACCTAATATATATGCAGAACTTTGATGTGGCACCTGCCTCGGAAACCTTTAAGTCCCCCGCACAAAACGAGGTTCATGACACGTAGTATATATATGTGCCCCCCTCCCCTCTTTGACGCGTAATATATACTCCTACGTACCGTAACACAACCCGAAAATAATCCTCCTTGTTCATCAAGTTACCTTTCTCGTTGTGTCATATATTAGATGGACGACGACCTCGCGGGCCCATGGAGGGAAGAGTCGCAAGCGAATGAGTGACAACCATCGTCTGCATGTGGCCCAATGTGTTGGTGATGTTTTTAATACCCAATATGCACAACTTCTTAGCGGCACCTGCCTCGGAAACCGAAAAGTCCCCACACGGAGCGAGATCGATTCATGACGTGTGTGTAGTATATATGTGCTGCCCCGGCCCCCTCCTCCCCTCTTCGACCTGTACTATATACTCCTACCGCAACACAACCCAAAACGAAACCTCCTTGCTGGGTCAAAGTGATGGAGGACAACCTCGCGGGCCCACGCATGGAAGCATCGGATGCGAGTGAGTGTCCTATATGACGCGTAGTATTGCCCCGGCCACCCTCTTCAACGCGTACTACATATATACTCCTACCGTACGTGTAACAAAAACCAAAAACTGAACATCCTTGTTGGTCAATTTAACCTCTCTCATCGCATGTCATAGTGTTGGACGGCGACCTCGCGAGCCCACACGAGTGAGTGTCCTAGGACCACCGCGTGCATGTGGCCCAAAGATGCATGTCAAACTTTTTCTGCAGCGAACATGCGACCAAAGGAGTTTAGTGTTGAAAATTGAAACAAAATAGATAACATCTGTCCATTTTTTATACATCGATTGATTCCCAGGGATTTAAATGTGCAAAAATCAAATTTGATCTACATGAGACCCATGATAGTGCACGAAATAGGATTGCAAAATCATATGTGTACGTGTCCCTGGGTGCATGTTTAGTCCCCATGCAAGAAATTTCTAACATCTAGAATCTTGATTTTAAAATCCAATAAATCCAAAACTAAGTTGAAATTCATGAAACTTATCGTGGTGTCATATGGACACCAATACACTGTGATATTTCTTTTTCAAATTTGAGACAAGTTTTGATATAATCTTCTTACATACAGGAAATTATAAATAATTATCAACCAATATCGCAGACGAACTCTTTATTCGAACCGTGTGCGTTAGACCAACAATGTAAGTGTCGTGCTTCGGTTAAGTAATAAAGCAGCAGAATTAATCATCAAAAAGGAAAAATCAATATAATATGTGCCGCGCACACGTCCCGTGTGCCGTACGAGCATGCGTGAGTTGACGAGACGCATGCTAGTAGGCAGACCGGGAGGCCGAGGCATGCGCGTGTTCGCTACGCACTCACCATGGGGCATGCTAGTAGCTGTGTGAAATGACGGTAGACATGCCAGCAGTCCGCCGCGCAGGCTTACCGGGAGGCGAACCAGCCCTTTGACCGCCGCCCACCTCGCTCCCACTTCTCCATATTAATGGCGCGCCCGATCCGCTGGTCATAATAGGCAGCCGCACAGGCCGTCCACAGCTACTCCAGCAACGACTCCGACTCCGATGGAAAACCGGTTAGTCCCTCCCCCCTTTGTTGGGAACAGAAACCCTTGGTTATGTTCACCCAGTCCATGAAATCAGAGTAAGATTCGTTAGATCCGTGTAGTGTATTGATTGTTTGAATGGTATCTATGGTTAGTGATTAATTGTTTGTTTTGTACAAACGAATTTTTTGCTAATAATCCGACTAGGGTTAGCGTGCGTGCTAATAATTCGTAGCCAGATCTTGAGAATTGATTTTGACCGCCGCCCACCTCGCTCCGTGAAATGGTGGTATAGGAATGCCAGAAGTCCGCCGTGCAGGCTCACCGGGAAGCGAGATAGCCTTTGACCGCCGCCTGCCTTGCTCCCACTGGCCGGTATTAATGGCGCGCCCGAGCGGCCGCACCCCCCATCCTCGCCACACACAGAATCCTCTCTCTCTCTCTCTCCGCCCACATCCTCGACGCCGCCCTCAGTCCTCAAAGCCGACACCCCCATCCTCACCACACACACAATCCTCTCTCTCCGCCCGCATCCTCGACACCTCTTTCAGTCCTCAAAGCCGTCAGTGTATGAGGATGTCGCCGAAGCGCCCCATCGGAGGGAGTGGCGACGCTGGGGCTGCTGAAGCACTGGAGATCGGCATGAATATGGAGACAAAGGTTTCCATCGCCGCCGATGAGGTGGAGAACGAGGCTGCCAACAAGCGGAGGCGGGTCGAGAAAGAACCGCAAGCGACTCCAACGGGCCTAGACTTCATTAGCAGCCTCCCCGATGATATGTTGACAGTCATCATATCCCTCCCCCCAATCAAATATGGGGCGAGGACAACCGCCCTTACCCGGCGGTGGCACCCCCTATGGCCCTCCACCCCTCTCGACCTCCTCGACGCCAACGAGCTCTGCCATGGCTATCGCAAAAGCTTGGATGCCTTCTCCCAGATCCTCGGCAGTCACCATGGCCCAATCAGAGGCCTTATCACGGGCAGGTTCTGTTCCAATGGCAAGGACCGAGCCAAGCTTGACGAGTGGTTCCGATCCCCCGCCCTACATCAGCTCGAGGAGCTCAGTTTTAATGATGGGATATGCGCTCGTTGCCAACATCCACTCTCCGCTTCGCGCCCATGCTGCATCTCGCCAAGTTCATGAACTACCATTTCCCCCCCTTAATGACGCACCCGCTCTTTTTCTACCACGACTAAAGCACCTCGAGCTCGTCACCGTCTGCATCCCAAAGGATGACATGGAGCGCCCGCTCTGCGGCTGCACTGCACTCGAGTTCGTTCATCTTCAGGCGATGAATTGGTCGAGTAGCTTCCACATCACCTCCAGGACTCTCCGGACTATTTATGTGTGTTGCTGGTGCTGCAATGAGAGATCACAAAAGGTGGACCACAATATGGTCATTGAGGACACTATTGGGGAACGTAGTAATTTCAAAAAAATTCCTACGCACACGCAAGATCATGGTGATGCATAGCAACGAGAGGGGAGAGTGTTGTCCACGTACCCTCGTAGACCGACAGCGGAAGCGTTATCACAACGCGGTTGATGTAGTCGTACGTCTTCACGATCCGACCGATCAAGTACCGAACGCACGGCACCTCCGAGTTCTACACACGTTCAGCTCGATGACGACCCTCGAACTCCGATCCAGCCGAGTGTTGAGGGAGAGTTTCGTCAGCACGACGGCGTGGTGACAATGTTGATGTTCTACCGACGCAGGGCTTCGCCTAAGCACCGCTACGATATTATCGAGGTGTAATATGGTGGAGGGGGCACCGCACACGGCTAAGAGATCAATGATCAATTGTTGTGTCTATGGAGTGCCCCCTGCCCCCGTATATAAAGGAGCAAGGGGAAGGCCGCCGGCCAAGGAGGAGGGCGCGCCAAGGGGGGAGTCCTACTCCCACCGGGAGTAGGACTCCTCCTTTCCTTGTTGGAGTAGGAAAAGGGAAGGGAGAAGGAGAAAGAAGGAAGGGGGCGCCCCCCCCTCCCTAGTCCAATTCGGACCAGACCATGGGGAGGGGCGCGCCCACCTTTTGAGGCCTTTCTCTCCTTTCCCGTATGGCCCATTAAGGCCCAATACGAATTCCCGTAACTCTCCGGTACTCCGAAAAATACCCGAATCACTCGGAACCTTTCCGAAGTCCGAATATAGTCGTCCAATATATCGATCTTTACGTCTCGGCCATTTCGAGACTCCTCGTCATGTCCCCGATCTCATCAGGGACTCCGAACTCCTTCGGTACATCAAAACTCAATAAAACTGTCATCGTAACGTTAAGCGTGCGGACCCTACGGGTTCGAGAACTATGTAGACATGACCGAGACATCTCTCTGGTCAATAACCAATAGCGGGACCTGGATGCCCATATCGGCTCCCACATATTCTACGAAGATCTTTATCGGTCAGACCGCATAACAACATACGTTGTTCCCTTTGTCATCGGTATGTTACTTGCCCGAGATTCGATCGTCGGTATCTCGATACCTAGTTCAATCTCGTTACTGGCAAGTCTCTTTACTCGTTCCGTAATACATCATCACGCAACTAACTCATTAGTCACAATGCTTGCAAGGCTTATAGTGATGTGCATTACCGAGTGGGCCCAGAGATACCTCTCCGACAATCGGAGTGACAAATCCTAATCTCGAAATACGCCAACCCAACAAGTACCTTTGGAGACACCTGTAGAGCACCTTTATAATCACCCATTTACGTTGTGACGTTTGGTAGCACACAAAGTGTTCCTCCGGTAAACGGGAGTTGCATAATCTCATAGTCATAGGAACATGTATGAGTCATGAAGAAAGCAATAGCAACATACTAAACGATCGGGTGCTAAGCTAACGGAATGGGTCAAGTCAATCACGTCATTCTCCTAATGAGGTGATCCCGTTAATCAAATGACAACTCATGTCTATGGCTAGGAAACATAACCATCTTTGATTAACGAGCTAGTCAAGTAGAGGCATACTAGTGACACAGTGTTTGTCTATGTATTCACACATGTATTATGTTTCCGCTTAATACAATTCTAGCATGAATAATAAACATTTATCATGATATAAGGAAATAAACAATTACTTTATTATTGCCTCTAGGGCATATTTCCTTCAGTCTCCCACTTGCACTAGAGTCAATAATCTAGTTCACATCACCATGTGATTTAACATCAATAGTTCACATCACCATGTGACCAACACCCAAAGGGTTTACTAGAGTCAGTAATCTAGTTCACATCGCTATGTGATTAACACCCAAAGAGTACTAAGGTGTGATCATGTTTTGCTTGTGAGATAATTTTAGTCAACGGGTCTGTTACATTCAGATCCGTAAGTATTTTGCAAATTTCTATGTCTACAATGCTCTGTACGGAGCTACTCTAGCTAATTGCTCCCACTTTCAATATGTATCTAGACCGAGACTTAGAGTCATCTAGATTAGTGTCAAAACTTGCATCGACGTAACCCTTTACGACGAACCTTTTGTTACTTCCATAATCGAGAAACATATCCTTATTCCACTAAGGATAATTTTGACCGCTGTCCAGTGATCTACTCCTAGATCACTATTGTACTCCCTTGCTAAAATCAGTGTAGGGTATACAATAGATCTGGTACACAGCATGGCATACTTTATAGAACCTATGGCCGAGGCATAGGGAATGACTTTCATTCTCTTTCTATCTTCTGCCGTGGTCAGGCTTTGAGTCTTACTCAATTTCACACCTTGTAACACAGGCAAGAAACTCTTTCTTTGACTGTTCCATTTTGAACCACTTCAAAATCTTGTTAAGGTATGTACTCATTGAAAAAAAACTTATCAAGCGTCTTGATCTATCTCTATAGATCTTGATGCTCAATACATAAGCAGCTTCACCGAGGTCTTTCTTTGAAAAACTCCTTTCAAACACTCCTTTATGCTTTGCAGAATAATTCTACATTTCCGATCAACAATATGTCATTCACATATACTTATCAGAAATGCTGTAGTGCTCCCACTCACTTTCTTGTAAATACAGGCTTCACCGCAAGTCTGTATAAAACTATATACTTTGATCAACTTATCAAAGTGTATATTCCAACTCCGATATGCTTGCACCAGTCCATAAATGGATCGCTGGAGCTTGCATATTTTGTTAGCACTTTTAGGATTGACAAAACCTCCTGGTTGCATCATATACAACTCTTCTTTAATAAATCCATTAAGGAATGCAATTTTGTTTATCCATTTGCCATATTTCATAAAATGCGGCAATTGCTAACATGATTCAGACAGACTTTAAGCATAGATACGTGTGAGAAACTCTCATCGTAGTCAACACCTTGAACTTGTCGAAAACCTTTTGCAACAATTCTAGCTTTGTAGATAGTAACACTACTATCAGCGTCCGTCTTCCTCTTGAAGATCCATTTAATCTCAATGGCTCGCCGATCATTGGGCAAGTCAATCAAAGTCCATACTTTGTTCTCATATATGGATCTTATCTCAGATTTCATGGCCTCAAGCCATTTTGCGGAATCTGGGCTCACCATCGCTTCTTCATAGTTCGTAGGTTCGTCATGGTCTAGTAACATAACCTCCAGAACAGGATTACCGTACCACTCTGGTGCGGATCTTACTCTGGTTTACCTACGAGGTTTGGTTGTAAGTTGATCTGAAGTTACATGATCATCATCATTAACTTCCTCACTAATTGGTGTAGGAGTCACAGGAATAGATTTTTGTGATGAACTACTTTCCAATAAGGGAGCAGGTACAGTTACCTCATCAAGTTCTACTTTCCTCCCACTCACTTCTTTCGAGAGAAACTCCTTCTCTAGAAAGGATCCATTCTTAGCAACGAATGTCTTGCCTTCGGATCTGTGATAGAAGGTGTACCCAACTGTCTCCTTTGGGTATCCTATGAAGACACATTTCTCCGATTTGGGTTTGAGCTTATCAGGATGAAACCTTTTCACATAAGCATCGCAACCCCAAACTTTTAAGAAACGACAACTTTGGTTTCTTGCTAAACCACAGTTCATAAGGCATCGTCTTAACGGATTTTGATGGTGCCCTATTTAACGTGAATGCAGCTGTCTCTAATGCATAACCCCAGAACGATAGTGGTAGATCGGTAAGAGACATCATATATCGCACCATATCTAATAAAGTACGGTTACGATGTTCGGACACACCATTACACCGTGGTGTTCCAGGTGGCGTGAATTTGTGAAACTATTCCACATTGTTTTAACTGAAGGCCAAACTCGTAACTCAAATACTCTTCTCCACGATCAGATCGTAGAAACTTTATTTTCTTGTTACGATGATTTTCCGCTTCACTCTGAAATTATATGAACTTTTCAAATGTTTCAGACTTCTGTTTCATTAAGTAGATATACCCATATCTGCTCAAATCATCTGTGAAGGTCAGAAAATAATGATACTTGCTACGAGCCTCAATATTCATCGGACCACATACATCTATATGTATGATTTCTAACAAATCTGTTGCTCTCTCCATAGTTCCGGAGAACGGCGTTTCAGTCATCTTGCCCATGAGGCACGGTTCGCAAGCATCAAGTGATTCATAATCAAGTGATTCCAAAATCCCATCAGTATGGAGTTTCTTCATGCGCTTTACACCAATATGACCTAAACAGCAGTGCCACAAATAAGTTGCACTATCATTATTAACTTTGCATCTTTTGGCTTCAATATTATGAATATGTGTATCACTACGATCGAGATCCAACAAACCATTTTCGTTGGTGTGTATGACCATAGAAGGTTTTTATTCATGTAAACAGAACAACAATTATTCTCTAACTTAAATGAATAACCGTATTGCAATAAACATGATCAAATCATATTCATGCTCAACGCAAACACCAAATAACACTTATTTAGTTTCAACACTAATCCTGAAAGTACAGGGAGTGTGCGATGATGATCATATCAATCTTGGAACTACTTCCAACACACATCGTCACCTCGCCTTTTTACTAGTCTCTGTTTATTCTGCAACTCCCGTTTCGAGTTACTACTCTTAGCAACTGAACCAGTATCAAATACCGAGGGGTTGCTATAAACACTAGTAAAGTACATATCAATAACATGTATATCCAATATACCTTTGTTCACTTTGCCATCCTTCTTATCCACCAAATAGTTGGGGTAGTTCCGCTTCCAGTGACCAGTCCCTTTGAAGTAGAAGCACTTAGTCTCAGGCTTAGGTCCAGACTTGGGCTTCTTCACTTGAGCAGCAACTTGCTTGCCGTTCTTCTTGAAGTTCCCCTTCTTCCCTTTGCCCTTTTCTTGAAACTAGTGGTCTCATCAACCATCAACACTTGATGTTTTTCTTGATTTCTACCTTCGTCGATTTCAGCATCACGAAGAGCTCGGGAATTACTTTCGTCATCCCTTGCATACTGTAGTTCATCACGAAGTTCTACTAACTTGGTGATGGTGACTAGAGAATTCTGTCAATCACTATTTTATCTGGAAGATTAACTCCCACTTGATTCAAGTGATTGTAGTACCCAGACAATCTGAGCACATGCTCACTAGTTGAGCGATTCTCCTCCATCTTTTAGCTATAGAACTTGTTGGAGACTTCATATCTCTCAACTCGGGTATTTGCTTGAAATATTAACTTCAACTCCTGGAACATCTCATATGGTCCATGACATTCAAAACGTCTTTGAAGTCCCGATTCTAAGCCGTTAAGCATGGTGCACTAAACTATCAAGTAGTCATCATATTGAGCTAGCCAAACGTTCATAACGTCTGCATCTGCTCCTGCAATAGGTCTGTCACCTAGCGGTGCATTAAGGACATAATTCTTCTGTTCAGCAATGAGGATAATCCTCAGATCACGGATCCAATCCGCATCTTTGCTACTAACATCTTTCAACATAATTTTCTCTAAGAACATATCAAAAATAAATACAGGGAAGCAACAACGCGAGCCATTGATCTACAACATAATTTGCAAAATACTATCAGGACTAAGTTCATGATAAATTCAAGTTCAATTAATCATATTACTTAAGAACTCCCACTTAGATAGATATCCCTCTAATCATCTAAGTGATTACGTGATCCAAATCAACTAAACCATGTCCGATCATCACGTGAGATGGAGTAGTTTCAATGGTGAACATCACTTATGTTGATCATATCTACTATATGATTCACGCTCGACCTTTCGGTCTCCGTGTTCCGAGGCCATATCTGCATATGCTAGGCTCGTCAAGTTTAACCTGAGTATTCCGCGTGTGCAACTGTTTTGCACCCGTTGTATTTGAACGTAGAGCCTATCACACCCGATCATCACGTGGTGTCTCAGCACGAAGAACTTTCGCAACGGTGCATACTCAGGGAGAACACTTTTATCTTGAAATTTTAGTGAGAGATCATCTTATAATGCTACCGTCAATCAAAGCAAGATAAGATGCATAAAGGGTTAACATCACATGCAATCAATATAAGTGATATGATATGGCCATCATCATCTTGTGCTTTTGATCTCCATCTTCGAAGCACCGTGCTCGTGATCTCCATCTCCGAAGCACCGTGCTCGTGATCTCCATCTCCGAAGCACCGTCATGATCACCATCGTCACCGGCGCGACACCTTGATCTCCATCGTAGTATCGTTGTCGTCTCGCCAACTTATTGCTTTTACGACTATCGCTACCACTTAGTGATAAAGTAAAACTATTACATGGCGACTGCATTTCATACAATAAAGCGACAACCATATGGCTCCTGCCAGTTGCCGATAACTCGGTTACAAAACATGATCATCTCATACAACAAATTATATCACATCATGTCTTGACCATATCACATCACAACATGCCCTGCAAAAACAAGTTAGACGTCCTCTACTTTGTTGTTGCAAGTTTTACGTGGCTGCTACGGGCTTAGCAAGAACCGTTCTTACCTACGCATCAAAACCACAACGATAGTTTGTCAAGTTGGTGCTGTTTTAACCTTCGCAAAGACCGGGCGTAGCCACACTCGGTTCAACTAAAGTGAGAAAGACAGACACCCGCCAGTCACCTTTAAGCAACGAGTGCTCGCAACGGTGAAACCAGTCTCGCGTAAGCGTACGCGTAATGTCGGTCCGGGCCGCTTCATCTCACAATACCGCTAAACCAAAGTATGACATGCTGGTAAGCAGTATAACTTATATCGCCCACAACTCACTTGTGTTCTACTCGTGCATAGCATCAACGCATAAAACCAGGCTCGGATGCCACTGTTGGGGAACGTAGTAATTTCAAAAAAATTCCTACGCACACGCAAGATCATGGTGATGCATAGCAACGAGAGGGGAGAGTGTTGTCCACGTACCCTCGTAGACCGACAGCGGAAGCGTTATCACAACGCGGTTGATGTAGTCGTACGTCTTCACGGTCCGACCGATCAAGTACCGAACGCACGGCACCTCCGAGTTCTACACACGTTCAGCTCGATGACGACCCTCGAACTCCGATCCAGCCGAGTGTTGAGGGAGAGTTTCGTCAGCACGACGGCGTGGTGACAATGTTGATGTTCTACCGACGCAGGGCTTCGCCTAAGCACCGCTACGATATTATCGAGGTGTAATATGGTGGAGGGGGCACCGCACACGGCTAAGAGATCAATGATCAATTGTTGTGTCTATGGGGTGCCCCCCTGCCTCCGTATATAAAGGAGCAAGGGGAAGGCCGCCGGCCAAGGAGGAGGGCGCGCCAAGGGGGGAGTCCTACTCCCACCGGGAGTAGGACTCCTCCTTTCCTTGTTGGAGTAGGAAAAGGGAAGGGAGAAGGAGAAAGAAGGAAGGGGGCGCCCCCCCTCCCTAGTCCAATTCGGACCAGACCATGGGGAGGGGCGCGCCCACCTTTTGAGGCCTTTCTCTCCTTTCCCGTATGGCCCATTAAGGCCCAATACGAATTCCCGTAACTCTCCGGTACTCCAAAAAATACCCGAATCACTCGGAACCTTTCCGAAGTCCGAATATAGTCGTCCAATATATCGATCTTTACGTCTCGGCCATTTCGAGACTCCTCGTCATGTCCCCGATCTCATCCGGGACTCCGAACTCCTTCGGTACATCAAAACTCAATAAAACTGTCATCGTAACGTTAAGCGTGCGGACCCTACGGGTTCGAGAACTATGTAGACATGACCGAGACATCTCTCTGGTCAATAACCAATAGCGGGACCTGGATGCCCATATTGGCTCCCACATATTCTACGAAGATCTTTATCGGTCAGACCGCATAACAACATACGTTGTTCCCTTTGTCATCGGTATGTTACTTGCCCGAGATTCGATCGTCGGTATCTCAATACCTAGTTCAATCTCGTTACCGGCAAGTCTCTTTACTCGTTCTGTAATACATCATCCCGCAACTAACTCATTAGTCACAATGCTTGCAAGGCTTATAGTGATGTGCATTACCGAGTGGGCCCAGAGATACCTCTCCGACAATCGGAGTGACAAATCCTAATCTCGAAATACGCCAACCCAACAAGTACCTTTGGAGACACCTGTAGAGCACCTTTATAATCACCCATTTACGTTGTGACGTTTGGTAGCACACAAAGTGTTCCTCCGATAAACGGGAGTTGCATAATCTCATAGTCATAGGAACATGTATGAGTCATGAAGAAAGCAATAGCAACATACTAAACGATCGGGTGCTAAGCTAACGGAATGGGTCAAGTCAATCACGTCATTCTCCTAATGAGGTGATCCCGTTAATCAAATGACAACTCATGTCTATGGCTAGGAAACATAACCATCTTTGATTAACGAGCTAGTCAAGTAGAGGCATACTAGTGACACAGTGTTTGTCTATGTATTCACACATGTATTATGTTTCCGGTTAATACAATTCTAGCATGAATAATAAACATTTATCATGATATAAGGAAATAAACAATAACTTTATTATTGCCTCTAGGGCATATTTCCTTCAGACACGCCTTCACTTGAGAGATTACTTGTAGTTGATCAACAAGGTCCAACAAGAATCAATGTCATTTCTACGCCGAAATTGACAGTGGTGGGCTACTCGTTTGTCAAATACTCCTACTTTCAAGTATAATAGTCACCTTCTGCCTCTCCTTCTTGATATCAACATTATTTCTAGTTTTGAAGGTGTATGTTCGTCTGTCATCCAAAAAAGCTTCACCCAGATTCTGCGCACAGTGAAGGTCTTGGCACTAGAATCTATCGGCCCCAACCTGGACCAAGTTGTCAGTTTCTTGAGATGCTTTCCGTGCGTGAAGAAGCTGTATATCGAGGTGATGTTCCTTTCCTGTTAAATGTTAACCATAAGGGAGTTCAATTTTTTGCACCTTTTCTCAAGTTTACAATGACAATGTACTACTATTTCTTAAGGAATTTTGGAGGATTTCAGGACATAGACCCCCTCCCCACCCATATTGGTTGCTTGATTCATGCATATGGTTACAATCCATAAGCATTTCTCCTTTGGATTCATCTGTACTAGTTTTCTTAGGGAATTTTTCATCCACTCGAACCTCTTGTGAAGAAGGCTACAATTTTCTAGATTGTAATCAAATGCCCATGTTAATCATGTCAGATCAAAGATGGCATGTTAGTGCATTTTACAAATCCTGCAAACCAAATAGGCATGTAGTAGTGTTCAAAACTGCATGTAGGCACTAACACGTTCTCTTCTTTTACAGATAATAATAGGCCCGGAGGTGGACAATGTTTATAACGACAATCACATCGAATGCCTGGATTTGCATCTCTCAAAAATTACTTTGAACTCCTACCGAGGGACCTTACCGGAGATTATATTCGCCAGGTTCTTTGTTGCCAGAGCAAGGGTGCTGAAGGTAATGAGGTTGAACATGCATTTCAATAGGAAATATGAATGGTTTGTTGATTAGAGCCGGCAGCTACTGCAAAATGGAAGAGGCTCCAAAAAAGCTAAACTTCGTATTGGAAGTGCATATGACAGAGTAATTAGAAGTCATTGTGTCAACCCCATACATGACTTGTGAGTGGCTGATCCCTTTACAGAAATGACGAGGTTTCGAAATCGGCCTTAATATTTTTATTTTTAGTTTGAACCTCTCTTATATCCATGTGCAGCTGATCAACACGGGCGTTTGCAGCTGAAGGAGCTGAACTTCATTTCTAATATCAGTTTGAACCTTGTAATCTTTGAATTTGAGCCATGTAACTCTGGAATATGAACCTTGTAATATTTCGGGCTTTTGTGGTACAAGCGTTGAAATGGCATCGTATGAGACTCATAGATTGGTAGTACTATTTTGACCTTAATATGCAATAGACTTAGATTTTATTAACCATTCACAACCAGGGATCCAGCCGGAAGCAGAGCAATGGCAAATGTCGTCGCAACAAGATGTAGATGATTAGATGCTCGTTTCTCCTAGTTTAGTATGCATGTAATTGCTTACTTTGGTGTGTGGAAATGTTATGTGTGTAGTCACTTATGTAATTGTATGCTTAATTTGGTCATGCAATGTTGTTCTTATAAGTATATATGTTGATATTCTGTAGATAGAGCATATCACATCACACACGGACCACACTAGGGGGTCATGAATTCATCAATCACAGACGGTTGTATACCAGCAAGCGTTTGCCCACAACACACACAGCTTATTCATTCACAAACAGCTCAGGTGGATCAACTATATGCCACGTATCGCACACACAACTTGAATCTGATTCGTGCTTGATGTCTCCGACATCGCTCGCATAGTTTGTCTTATTTTGCCACGTATCACTATGCCGGCCTCTACTCGCGTCCCTCGGCGCGCTCTGCTCGCGTACCTCCACGCGCTCGGCTTGTGGACAGCTTTTCCTTGCGTGTTCAACGGCTATATGCATATATATGGTTGCTCGCTATTGAGCTGACGGCGGAGCGCTCTGCTCGTGTCCCTCCACGCGCGCTCTACCAGCGGTTGGGCCTGCGCACGATCACGTCGGGGGCCCCATATGCATGCGGTTGCGCTGCGCGCGTCACCACGATGCAATTACGTGCGGCATGATGGAGTTATGCGCTGCAAATTAGAACTGCCATCAGGGCGTGCCGATATTCCAGGCCGCCCGGCTTCCCCTTTAATTCCTGCGGCCATTATAACCTTAGTCGCTTCAACCTTTCGATCGCGCCCGACAACACAACAAGCACACCCACGACGACACAAAGAGAGGGGATGTCTAGCGGTGCTCCAATGGAGTTCGGCGAGCATAAAGTGGAGACCCACGCGAGGGAGACAGATCTCTCGGTGTTGTACACCATCGACCTGGTCGTGGTGGACGACTACATCAACACCGTTGAGCAGTTGCTTGCTCGAGACAAGTACAAGGTGGTCGGCATCGACCTCCAGTTCACCGGCGGTCGTCCCAACATAGATCAGAAGGTTGTCGTTGCCCATATGTGTGTGCGCCATCATGTCCTCATCTACCACTATTGCATGGCCACAAAGCCTTGCGACCGTTTTGCCAGGTTTGTCAACAGCAACGACTACAAGTTTGCTACGGTGGAAACCATCGATGTTGTAAAAGCGCTCAAGGTTACGGGCTTGGCCTGCAAGAACCTTGTCGAAATCCGTGAGCACTACAGGGTATGGGGCAGCACGAAGAAGAACTCCCTGGTTGAACTCACCTCGGCCATCATCGACCCATACTACGAAAAGATGAAGCAGGATGCCAAGAGAACAAGTCCCATATCCTGGCACGGGGCCTGGATGCGGCAACTGGATGAACCTCACCTCAGGTTCACGGCCAAGAGCGTGTACACATGCTACGAGATGCACAGGCGGATCATTGACATGAGGAAGTGCCTCGTTACCAAAATCGACGAGGCCGGATCGAGCCACAAGCAAAGCAGTAGCGGCAAGCGTCACAAGAAGTAGATGATGATCAGATGATCGTTTATCCTAGTTAATTATGGATGCAATATATAGTTGCCTTTGGTGTGTGGAAATGTCATGTGTGTAGTAGCCAGCTATGTAATTATGCATGTAATAGTTTACTTTGGTGTGTGCAAATGTCATGTGTGTAGTAGCCACCTATGTAATCGGATGTTTAATTTGGTTATGCAACCATGTCCTTATAAGTGTGTATATATATGTTGTTGTTCTGTATGCAATCCCAACGCACAACACACACGTCTTATTGGCAGCAATCGTCTGTGTTATTATCGGTCTTCACACACATTTCTGATTACATACTTGTTTGCCGCGTATCACACACATATTGTTAAATTGAACCATTTCTGTTATCTTGGCTCAACACAAACAATTCATCCGAGTGAACTGTTTGCCCTCTATTGCACACACCTTGATATGGCTGACCGTTTCTTTTGTTCCGCCTAATCACAAACAGTTCATCGGAGTGAACCGTATGCCGTATATTGCACACACCTTCATTTGGCTGCGCATTTCTGTTCTTCGGCCTCATCGCAAACAGTTCATTGAGCTGAACCGTATGCCCTGCCTCGCACACGCAACTAAATTCTAAACCGTGTTTGATGTATCCGTCATCGCAAACGTTTTTTTTTTTGACTTTTTTTTACATCACCGTTTGCGATTATTGCATCGCACACACTTTCATCGAAGGGTCTCTGATTGTAGTATCGCGTTACCGGCATCCTGCAGTAGTGGATCATTATCATAGAAGAAATATCAAGGATTAGTCATATAAGCTCATCCCTTGCATGCATCCGAAGGAGTTTCTACTCCAAATTTGAGGCATCGGTGATATTCAGTTCACTTCTTAAATGACAAAATATTTTCTCACCAGGAGGTTTGGTGAAGATATCCGCCAATTGTTTGTCGGTACGAACATGTTTAAGATTTATGTCACTGTAACGCCCCGGACACACCCGCCGGTGGTTGTTACTCCTGGCGGGATCTAGACTGGCCCTATAGATCAATTCTATTCTTTTATGCGCACTTTGTCCTCACTCGTGCACACCTGGGAGCAACTTCCCGGTCGGTCACCCATCCTGAAATTACTCCAAGCTGAGCACGCTTAACTTTGGAGTTCTTTCCGAATGGGCTCCCGGAAAAGAAGGAATTCCTTATTGATATGAGTAGTCTATCATCCCTAATAAGCCAGGCTATCACATACACCCCCACTTAGAGGAACCGACGTCCTCGTCGGGCCACAGGAACGTTCCCTCTTGGCACATACGTCTGTGCATCCAGTCCGGCAGATGTGCCATGCTGTGTGCCACGACGGGTCACAAACGTCATGCACAACATGACCGCGCACCTGTCCGCAAACATCCGTGTAACCGCGAGGGTCGGCTCTGATACCAACTTGTAACACCCCGGACACACCCGCCGGTGGTCGTTACTCCTGGAGGGATCTAGACTAGCCCCACAGATCAATACTAGCCTTTTCTGCGCACTTTGTCCTCACTCATGCGCACCCGGGAGCAACTTCCCAGTCGGTCACCCATCCTAAAATTACTCCAAGATAAGCACGCTTAACTTTGGAGTTCTTTCCGAATGGGCTCCTGGAAAAGAAGGAATTCCTTATTGATATGAGTAGTCTATCACCCCTAATAAGCCAGGCTATCACAGTCACCTTTAGCAACATGATCATGAATGAAATGGTGATGGACTTCAATATGCTTAGTTCGAGAATGTTGTACGGGATTGTGTGAAATCATAATAACACTCTCATTATCAAAAAGCAATGGAACATGTCTCACATGTATCCATAATCTTTGAGAGTTTGGGTCATCCAAAGTAATTGAGCACAACATGATCCCACAGCTATGTATTCCGCTTTGGCGGTGGATAATGATACCGAGTTTTGTTTCTTGGAGGACCAAGACACAAGGGATCTACCAAGAAATTGACATGTGCCCGAAGTGGATTTGCTATCAACCTTGTCACCGGCATAGTCCGAGTCGGAATAGCCAACAAGATCAAAAGATGACCTCTTAGGGTACCAAATCCTAAAATTTGGTGTATGAATCAAATATCTCCCTATCCTTTTCACGGCCTTAAGATAAAATTCTTTCGGGGCTGCTTGATACCGTGCACACATGCACACACTTAGCATAATGTCGGGATGGGAAGCACAAAGATATAATACAGAACCAATCATAGATCGGTAAACCTTTTGATCAACCGGATTGCCATCCTTAGTCAAGTCAAGATGTCCACTAGTAGGCATGGGTGTTTTCATACCTTTGCTTTCTTGCATGTTTAACTTCTTGAATAGATCCTTGGTGCTAATGATTTGCAAAGACCTAAGCTTGGGGATGCTATGTTTTATGAAGATGATATTTTTGTCCCCCAAGTTTTGATGAGAAAAATTATTATGATGTTAGCATGCCTCCTATTTATGATGATTATAATTATAAAAGTGGATTTGGAGAGGTCATGACTTTACTTATTAATGATTCCACTATTCCGGAAGAGGTCTTAATTGACTATGATGAGAACAAAGTTGCTACTTATGATGATTATTGTGATGATACTTACGTTATAAAAAGTAGTGATGATTATATATATAAAACTTGTCATAATTATGATTACCCTTTTTTTGAACATTACTCTTTTAATGTGGAAACAATTTATAGTATTCGAGTTTCATATGATACCCCCACTATTATGAACGAGAATAAATTTGCTTATGTGGAGAGTAATAAAAATTCTATGCTTGTGGATCATGAAAGGAATGCTTTGTGTGATGGTTATATTGATGACTCCATTAACGATGCTAATGAAAATTATTATGATAGAGGAACTTATGGTTCATGATGCTCACATTATGTTTCAATTCTTTACTTTTATGCGAGCATCATTGAAATCATCATGCCTAGCTAAAAAAGGCATTAAAGAAAAATACTTGTTGGGAGATAACCCAGCACTATTACCTACTTTTTTGTGTGTTCGCATGATTAAGCTACTATAGTAATCATGTTTTATAGCTTTTGTTTCAATAAAGTGCCAAGTAAAGACTTTGGGAAAGTGTGGATGATAGTTGATTTGATTCTGTGCAAAAACAGAAACTTTTGTGCTCAGTCCAGGAATTTTTGAAATTCACTAGAACATGCTTTTGATCTGAATATTTTATAGATGATTGGTATAAAAATTCTCTATGTTGTCCTAATTTTTCATAATTTTTGGAGCAACAGAAGTATGGTCTTTGTTCAGATTGCTACAAACTGTTCTGTTTTTGATAGATTCTGTTTTCAATGCATAGTTTGCTTGTTTCCTAGTTTCTATGGCTTATATTCCTCAATATAAATTGTGGAAATGATAAGATACAGTAGGCATTGTGTGAGAACAATTATCTTGTCTTTGACAGTACCAAAGTGAATGGTTTGCTCTTTATCATACTAACGCATCTCATGAAGTTCCGTTAAGTTTTGTGTGATTGAAGTTTTCAAGTTTTGGGTGAGATATAGATATGAGGAGAATAAGGAGTGACAAGACCCTAAGCTTGGGGATTCCCAAGGCACCCCCAAGGTAATATTCAAGGAAGATCCAAGCAACTAAACTTGGGGATGCCCCGGAAGGCATCCCCTATTTCGTCTCCAACATTATCGGTAACCTCACTTGGAGCTATATTTTCATTCGTCACATGATATGTGTTTTGCTTGGAGCGTCATTTTCTTTTGTTAGGATTTGCTTGTTGTTATTTGGAATAATGTTTTGCATATTTTATTTCAATAAATGTCAAGTATAGCCTTTGTCATGCTTATTTTGCAAGTCTATATGTGGCTGTTTGAAAATAGAAAGTTGCACGCTAGTGGGTGAATTCTCGAGAAAAGTCATAATGTGATAAATGTTGAAAGTTTCTGCACAATAAGCTATGATAAATTTTCTACAGTGTGGTAATTTTTCAGAAGTTTTGGAGTTAGAGAAGTATGGATCTTCTTGCATTCTTTACAGACTGTCCTATTAAGACAGATTGCTATTATGTTTGCATATGTTTGCTTGTTTAATGATTCTATTTGAGGATAGGAGTATTAAACATGCAGATGCATTTAGTAGGCAATGTTAAATAATAATTTTAGTGATTTTCTATAGTAGAGAATGATAAGGTTTTTGCATTGATTTATACTAACTTATCTCACGAGTTCTTGTTGAGTTTTGTGTGGATGAAGTTTTTAAGATTTAGGGAAAGCGTGATATAAAAGGAATTAAGGAGACACAAAAGCTCAAGATTGGGATGCCCAAGGCATCCCAAGACAATATTTCAAGAATTTTCAAGCATCTAAGCTTGGGGATGCCCCGGTAGGCATCCCACCTTTCTTCATCAACAATTATCGGTTAGCCTCGGTTGAGCCTAAGTTTTTGCTTCTTCACATGATGTGTGCTATTCTTGGAATGCCATTTTATTTTGTTTTGCTTGCTGTTTTAATAAAATATTTAGATCTAAAAGTTTTTAAATAAGAGAGAGTCCTCAAATAACTATCCATTTACTTAACTACTTGTGTGATCTTCACCAATATCTTTTTGGAGTAGTTTGTCGAACACTCTCATGCTTCACTTATACTATTTTGAGAGTTGATACTAGTGATGAAAATTTGCACACGATATAAAATTGGTCCTAATACTATGGATATCCAAGAAGGATATAATAAAATCTTTCATGTAGATCATTGGATATGATAAGTTTGGTTCCTTGCAATAGTTTTGCGATATGGAGATAATAATATGTGAGTCATGTTGGTGAGTAACTGTGCTTTAGTAGGAATATTGGTGTTAAGGTTTGTGATTCCCTATGCAAGCACGAAAGTCAATAGTTATGCAATGAAGTTATATCCTACTTGTGGTGCATTATTCGGTGTTAGTTATGTTTAATGCTCGTTTATGATCATTTTCGTTTCTAGGTTGGTCGCTTAAAAATCTATTTGCTAGCCTCCATTTGTACTAACCGGGAATACTGCTTGTGCATCCAAACTCCTTAAATCAAGTTGTGCCAAATGAGTCCACCATACCTACCTATATGCGGTATTCCATGCCGTTCCAAGTAAGTTTCATGTGCCAACTCCAATTTTCAAAATGAATTTCCTTTTTGTGTGCCCGTCCTGCTCATGAAGTGGCAGGGGGTGGCCAATATTTTCCATGCTAGATGTGTTATTCTCAAGATGAGTGTTTATTCACTTGTCATTGCACGAGAGTGTGGCGGGTAATAGGGATGCCCAGTCCCAAATGAAAAGAAATTTTATTTATGTTGTGAATAATAAATTCCTTGGAAAGTGTTGGTATGGAAGGCACCCGTGGATACGACTAGCCATGGATTGTGAAAGAATGGTGGAAAAAGGAATAAACTTTATTTTACGTTTGGGAACCGCCAATAATGTATCTAGCATGGTAAGTATTGGGAATTCTCGGTCTTTTTCGTTGACAGGAAAAGGCATGCCTCTCAAAACAATTTTATCTCTCAATTTAAGCTTTGAGCTCTGGCACCTGTACAAATCTTTGCTTCCCTCTGCGAAGGGCCTATCTATTTACTTTAGGCAATTTTTATTTTTATCGAGTCTCCATCTTCTCTTATAAAGCACCAACTAGGGAACACTATTATCATACTTGTGCATTGGGCATAGTTAATATTTGAGTGTGTTTCATGAATGGATCAATGATTGAGCATAATGGGCTAGGGATAGCTTTCTTTAGCGTTGATATTTTGAAAGACATGGTTTCCTGTTAGTATGCTTGAGTATTGATGTCTTCATGTCAAATTATAGACTATTGCTTTGAATCATTCAAGTCCAAATGTACATGCTACAAAAGAAAAGAGTATATGAGGAATATGATAGGTAGCATTCCACATCAAAAATTTCGTTTTCAATTGCTACTTTATCATGATGAGTTTTATGAGAAAGAGTTGTTGTTATGATGCTAGGAAAAGTGATTGAAATTATTATTGATCAAACTTATGCACTTTGCTAGCATTCACACTTCATAAATTATTTCTTTTATCATTCACCTACTCAAGGACGAGTAGGAATTAAGCTTGGGTATGATGATACGTCTCCAACGTATCTATAATTTATGAAGTATTCATGCCATGTTTACAACAATTTTATATGGTTTTGGTATTATTTGAATGGAACTAACCCGGACTGATGTTGTTTTTAGCAGAACTACCGTGGTGTTGTTTTTTGTGCAGAAATAAAAGTTCTCCAAATGCAATGAAACTTGTTGACGATTTTTTTGGAAAAAAAGAGGCACTAGAAGTTTCATGGGAGGACCAGGAGGTGAAGGAGGTGAGCACGAGACACCAGGGTGCGCCTGGTGCCTTGCCCGTGTGCTGGTGTCTCGTGGGCTCCCCGAGGCCCATCTTCGCGTGAAACCGACGCCAAAAAAATCCTATAAATACAGAAACCCCCAGAAACAACCCTAGATCAGAAGTTCCGCTGCCGCAAGCCTCTGTAGCCAAGAAACACCAATCTGGACCCTGTTCCGGCACCCTCTCGGAGGGGGAAATCGTCACCAGAGGCCATCTTCATCATCCTGGCGGCCACCATGATGAGGAGGGAGTAGTCCACCCTCGGGGCTGAGGGTTTCTACCAGTAGCTATGTGTTTAATCTCTCTCTCTCGTGCTCTTGAGATGGCACGTTCTTGATGTATCGCGGGCTTTGTTAATATAGTTGGATCATATGGTGTTTTCCCCTCTCTATCCTGTTGTGCTGAATTGAGTTTTCCCTTTGAGATTTTGTTCTTATCGGATTGAATACTTTTATGGATTTGAGAACACTTGATGTATGTCTTGCTATGAATACCCGTGGTGACAATGGGGTATCATGTTGATTCACTAGGCATATGTTTTGGCACTCAACTCGCGGATTCCCGAGGTGACATTGGGGTAATCTATGCATAGGGGTTGATGCATGTTCTCGTCTTTGTTTCTCCGGTAGAAATCTTGGGGCACTCTTTGAGGTTCTTTGTGTTGGATTGAGTATTATTAATCGGAATTTGTTTTGGTGTTATTTTAGTACGAACTCTTGGGTAGATCGATCGGAAAGGATAACTTGGTGTTATCTTAGTACGAACTCTTGGATAGATCGATCGGAAAGAATAGCTTTGAGGTGGTTTCGTACCCTACAAAAAATTTCTTCTTATGTTCTCTGTTAGATAGGAACTTTGGAGTGATTCTTCATTGCACGTTGAGGGATTGTTATGTGATCCAATTATATTAGCATTGTTGAGAGATTGCACTAGCGAAAGTACGAACCCTAGGCCTCATTTTCAAGCATTGCAATACTATTTGTGCTCACTTTTGTTACTTGCTACCTTGCTATTTTTTATTGTTACTATTACAAAAATCAATATATACTATCATTACTACACTTGTATCACCATCTCTTCGCCGAACTAGTGCACCTATACAATTTACCATTGTACTTGGTGTGTTGGGGACACAAGAGACTTTTTATTATTTGGTTGCAGGGTTGTTTGAGAGAGACCATCTTTATCTTACGCCTCCCACGGATTGATAACCCTTAGGCCATCCACTTGAGGGAAAATTGCTACTGTCCTACAAAACTCTACGCTTGGAGGCCCAACACGAGTCTAGAAGAATAATTTTTGTAGTAGACATCAAGTAGCTCAAGTGGTCTTCTCATGGTCATGATGTTCTTCACGGGATGACTTGCTCCAACTTGTTTTCCTGCTTGGCAAGCACTACAAAGTCTATCCTTGTCAAATATAACATCTTTAACACCGAGGATATGATCACCTTTAACAAGTTTTTATCAAGATTTCGCATGCCAACATGTCCTAATCTTCTATGCCACAGCCAACCTTTAGAAGATTTTGCAATAAGACAAGTGTGAGGTTGGGCTCTTTTAGTAAAATCATCAATGTATATATCACCTCTACGGATGCCGGTAAAGACCATATTATGATTATCTCGATGAAACACTTGGCAATCTACTTCGGTAAATAGAACATTGAAATCAAAGTCGGCTAGTCTATATACGGAAGGAATATTGTAACCAAGAGATTCAACAAGCATAACATTTTGAATAGAGGTATCATTGGATATGGCAACTTTACCAAGGACAAGTACCTTACCCTTGGAGTTATCTCCAAAAGTCACATACTTTCGTGGACCATCATTTTGTGCAAGCTCACGAAACATGTCTATATCTCCGGTCATGTGATCAGTACATCCACTATCGAAAATCCACTCTTTTCCTCCGGCCATGTAATTATGAAGATTTGCCATGAGACTAAGATTTCTCATAGTCTTCTCATATGCGATATCGAATTCTTCGTCCTCATCATAATAGCCATGCTCAATATCATCATCATCATCATCATGTATATGATCATCACCTAGTTCAAGTGACTCGTTAGATTTATGACCATGACAATGTGCAAATTTATGAATTCTAATGATTTCCATGATAATATTGCTAATTGTTCCAACATCACCCTTAGCACGCATAAGATCACGGAGCTCAAATAGACATTCATCAAACTTAGGATCACTAGGCTTCATCTTATGAAAGGCAATGGACTTAAACAGTATTTCATTTAGATTTTTCAAGGAATAATTTGGAAAGAGCTCCTCAAGATAATTCCGTATAGTGTATGCGCATTCAAAGTTTTGCAAGCAAACAAGCACATTTCTAGGTCATCCTCTAATGATAAGATTGACCGTCCTAAGATTACAAACCAGGCAAGATACTGAACGGGGGTTGGATGCAAATGATCAATAGGAGGTACATAAGGTGATGAGGACATCCCAACCATGGGCACCACACCACTAATCATCAATAGTCCAATCACAAGAAGCCGCGCAATGCAAATACATGATCAGGTGAACGCTAACTTAAGTATATCATTTGACCTTGAAAACATGGTTGTGCCTTCACCTCCTTTGTTGCTGGTTGAACTCAGGTGCGCTATCGAAGAAGGCCAAACACATTTCAGTCCGTGCAAAACAATGTTTTATGGCGAAGAAACACAGTTAGGAATTCATGAAGAATGAGTTGTCTGCTGAAGAAACATTGTTTCGATTCCGACGAAACAATGTTTTGCACGAGTTTGGATATTCCAACTTGTGAAAGGTTCCCATAACTCGAGTTTGCTGCTGAAGGAAACATTGTTCGACTCCAATGAACAATGTTTGGTCGGGAACTGCCAACCACCTCCAACGAGAGTATTCCAGAAGCTACCTCATTAAGTCCCTAAGCCATTTAGTCAAAAGAAAGCTGGTTCTCTTTCACACGTAAGCTGGTTCCCAACGCTAGTTTAATTTCACACCTATCCAGGGGGGTTGTCCCGACTATAAATAGGCTAGCTCTTCCCCTTTGTTGGGCACTTTTGCCATTTCTATCAAAGACCAAATACATAGACTCCTCCTAAGATTGGAGAGCTCTTGTTATCCTTATTCTCGTGATTCCTTGAGAAATTGCTCCTAATTCGTGCTTCACGACTAGATCGTGTTGTGTGGGTTAGAGTTCGTGGTTTCCCTTGCGGATTGCACCTATCCCATGCTCCACGACTTGGGCATGGTTGTATGGGGTAGCATTGCGGGTTGTGGATCGGCAAGCATCCTCCTCGCCGGGTCATAATCTCTTCTTTTCCATTTTCCGGCTGCTTGCAGCTAGTTATCCCCATCCATTTATCGATCCTACGCCGCCTCCCCTTGTACTCCCTCTTCTCCGAAGACGAGGTCGCATCATCTGGTATTCAGAGCAAGGTTTACACGGTAGGATCTGTATCTTTGTTGCTAGATCTATCCATTTTAGTTTGGTTTTCCCCATCCTAGAGTCCAAAGCCAAAAAGCCGCAATTTTTTTCCAAGCCTTTGTTTGCTGAGATCTAGTTGTTTTGCTTTCCTCTTTGTGTTTGCACCAAGTTCTTGTTGGAAATATGCCCTAGAGGCAATAATAAAATGGTTATTATTATATTTCCTTGTTCATGATAATTGTCTATTGTTCATGCTTTAATTGTGTTATCCGGAAATCGTAATACATGTGTGAATACATAGACCATAACATGTCCCTAGTGAGCCTCTAGTTGACTAGCTCGTTGATCAATAGATGGTTACGGTTTCCTGACCATGGACATTGGATGTCATTGATAACGGGATCACATCATTAGGAGAATGATGTGATGGACAAGACCCAATCCTAAGCATAGCACTAGATCGTGTAGTTCGTTTGCTAAAGCTTTTCTAATGTCAAGTATCATTTCCTTAGACCATGAGATCGTGCAACTCCCGGATACCGTAGGAATGCTTTGGGTGTACCAAATGTCACAACGTAACTGGGTGGCTATAAAGGTGCACTACAGGTATCTCCGAAAGTGTCTGTTGGGTTGGCTCGGATCGAGACTGGGATTTGTCACTCCGTATGACAGAGAGGTATCTCTGGGCCCACTCGGTATTGCATCATCATAATGAGCTCAATGTGACTAAGTAGTTAGTCACGGGATCATGCATTACGGAACGAGTAAAGTGACTTGCCGGTAACGAGATTGAACGAGGTATTGGGATACCGACGATCGAATCTCGGGCAAGTAAAGTACTGATTGACAAAGGGAATTGTATACGGGATTGCTTGAATCCTCGACATCGTGGTTCATCCGATGAGATCATCGTGGAACATGTGGGAGCTAACATGGGTATCCAGATCCCGTTGTTGGTTATTGGCTAGAGAGGTGTCTCGGTCATATCTGCATGATTCCCGAACCCGTAGGGTCTACACACTTAAGGTTCGATGACGCTAGGGTTATAAGGAAGGTTTGTATGTGATTACCGAATGTTGTTCGGAGTCCCGGATGAGATCCCGGACGTCACGAGGAGTTCCGGAATGGTCCGGAGGTAAAGATTTATATATGGGAAGTCACCATACGGTCACCTTAAATATTCGGGGGTATACCGGTATTGTACCGGGACCACCGGAGGGGTTCCGGGGGTCCACCGGGAGGGTCCACCTGCCCCGGAGGGCCTTATGGGCTGTAGGTGGAAGGGAACCAGCCCTTAGTGGGTTGGGCGCCAACCCCCCTAGGGCCCATGCGCCTAGGGTTTGGGGGAACCCTAAAGGGGGGCGCCCCCCTTGCTTGGGGGGCAAGCTCCCTCCCCCCTTGGCCGCCGCCCCCCCTCTAGATCTCATCTAGAGGGGCCGGCCCCCTTCCCCCTTCTCCCTATAAATAGAGGGGTGAGGGGAGGGCTGCAGCACCACATCCAAGGCGCAGCCCCTCCCCTCCCCAACACCTCTCCTCCTCCGCGTGTGCTTGGCGAAGCCCTGCCGGAGAACTGTCACTCCACCACCACCACGCCGTCGTGCTACTGTTGGAGCCTTCTTCCTCAACCTCTCCCTCCTCCTTGCTGGATCAAGGCGTGGGAGACGTCAACGCTCCGTACGTGTGTTGAACACGGAGGTGCCGTCCGTTCGGCGCTTGGATCATCGGTGATTTGGATCACGACGAGTACGACTCCATCAACCCCGTTCTCTTGAACGCTTCCGCTCGCGATCTACAAGGGTATGTAGATGCACTCCTCCCCTCTCGTTGCTAGTAAACTCCATAGATTGATCTTGGTGATGCGTAGAAAATTTTAATTTTTGCAACGATCCCCAACAGTGGCATCATGAGCTAGGTCTATGCGTAGTTTCTATGCACGAGTAGAACACAAGTTGTTGTGGGCGTCGATTTTGTCAATTTACTTGCCGTTACTAGTCTTATCTTGATTCGGCGGCATCATGGGATGAAGCGGCCCAGACCGACCTTACACGTACGCTTACGTGAGACAGGTTCCACCGACTGACATGCACTAGTTGCATAAGGTGGCTAGCGGGTGTCTGTCTCTCCCACTTTAGTCGGATCGGATTCGATGAAAAGGGTCCTTATGAAGGGTAAATAGAAATTGGCATATCACGTTGTGGTTTTGGCGTAGGTAAGAATCGTTCTTGCTAGAAACCTATAGCAGCCACGTAAAAGTCTGCAACAACAATTAGAGGGCGTCTAACTTGTTTTTGCAGCAAGTGTCATGTGATGTGATATGGCCAGAAGGATGTGATGTATGAGATTGATCATGTTCTTGTAATAGGAATCACGACTTGCATGTCGATGAGTATGACAACCGGCAGGAGCCATAGGAGTTGTCTTAATTTATTTATGACCTGCGTGTCAACTGGAACGTCATGTAATTACTTTACTTTATTGCTAACCGTTAGCCATAGTAGTAGAAGTAATAGTTGGCGAGACAACTTCATGAAGACACGATGATGGAGATCATGATGATGGAGATCATGGTGTCATGCCGGTGACGATGATGAACATGGCGCCCCGAAGATGGAGATCAAAAGGAGCAAAATGATATTGGCCATATCATGTCACTATTTGATTGCATGTGATGTTTATCATGTTTTATATCTTATTTGCTTAGAACGACGGTAGCATAAATAAGATGATCCCTCGCTAAAATTTCAAGAAAGTGTTCCCCCTAACTGTGCACCGTTGCGAAGGTTCGTTGTTCCGAAGCACCATGTGATGATCGGGTGTGATAGGTTCTAACGTTCGCATACAACGGGTGTAAGCCAGATTTACACACGCAATACACTTAGGTTGACTTGACGAGCCTAGCATGTACAGACATGGCCTCGGAACACAAGAGACCGAAAGGTCGAGCATGAGTCGTATAGCAGATACGATCAACATGAAGATGTTCACCCATGATGACTAGTCCGTCTCACGTGATGATCGGACACGGCCTAGTTGACTCGGATCATGTATCACTTAGATGACTAGAGGGATGTCTATCTGAGTGGGAGTTCATTAATAATTTGATTAGATGAACTTAATTATCATGAACTTAGTCTAAAATCTTTACAATATGTCTTGTAGATCAAATGGCCCACGCTAATGTCAACCTCAACTTCAACGCGTTCCTAGAGAAAACCAAGCTGAAAGACGATGGTAGCAACTATACGGACTGGGTCCGGAACTTGAGGATCATCCTCATAGCTGCCAAGAAAGCATATGTCCTTGAAGCACCGCTAGGTGAAGCACCCGTCCCAGCAAACCAAGACGTTATGAACGCCTGGCAAACACGTGTTGATGATTACTCCCTGGTTCAGTGCGGCATGCTTTACAGCTTAGAACCGGGGCTCCAAAAGCGTTTTGAGCAGCACGGAGCATATGAGATGTTCCAAGAGCTGAAAATGGTTTTCCAAGCTCATGCCCGGGTCGAGAGATATGAAGTCTCCGACAAGTTCTACATTTGTAAGATGGAGGAGAATAAGTCCGTCAGCGAACACATACTCAAAATGTCTGGGTTGCACAACCGCTTGTCTCAACTGGGAGTTAATCTCCCGGATGACGCAGTCATTGACAGAATCCTTCAGTCGCTCCCACCTAGCTACAAGAGCATTGTGATGAACTTCAATATGCAGGGGATGGAAAAGACCATTCCTGAGGTATATTCAATGCTGAAATCAGCGGAGGTGGAGATCAAAAAGGAACATCAAGTGTTGATGGTGAATAAGACCACTAAGTTCAAGAAAGGCAAGGGTAAGAAGAACTTCAAGAAAGACGGCAAGGGAGTTGCCGCGCCCGGTAAGCAAGCTGTCGGGAAGAAGACAAAGAATGGACCCAAGCCTGAGACTGAGTGCTTTTATTGCAAGGGAAACGGTCACTGGAAGCGGAACTACCCCAAGTACTTAGCGGATAAGAAGGCTGGCAATACCAAAGGTATATGTGATATACATGTTATTGATGTGTACCTAACCAGCGCTCGTAGTAGCTCCTGGGTATTTGATATCGGTGTGGTTGCTCATATTTGTAACTCAAAGCAGGAGCTGCGGAATAAGCGGAGACTGGCAAAGGACGAGGTGACGATGCGCGTCGGGAATGGTTCCAAGGTCGATGTGATCGCCGTCGGCACGCTACCTCTACATTTACCTACGGGATTAGTTTTAAACCTCAATAATTGTTATTTAGTGCCAGCTTTGAGCATGAACATTGTATCTGGATCTCGTTTAATGCGAGATGGCTACTCACTTAAATCCAAGAATAATGGTTGTTCTATTTATATGAGAGATATGTTTTATGGTCATGCCCCGCTGGTCAATGGTTTATTCTTAATGAATCTCGAACGTGATGTTACACATATTCATAGTGTGAATGCCAAGAAATGTAAGGTTGATAATGATAGTCCCACATACTTGTGGCACTGCCGCCTTGGTCACATTGGTGTCAAACGCATGAAGAAACTCCATGCAGATGGACTTTTGGAGTCTCTTGATTATGAATCATTTGACACGTGCGAACCATGCCTCATGGGCAAAATGACCAAGACTCTGTTCTCCGGAACAATGGAGCGAGCAACCAACTTATTGGAAATCATACATACTGATGTGTGCGGTCCAATGAGCGTTGAGGCTCGCGGTGGCTATCGTTATGTTCTCACCCTCACTGATGACTTGAGTAGATATGGGTATGTCTACTTAATGAAACACAAGTCTGAGACCTTTGAAAAGTTCAAGGAATTTCAGAGTGAGGTTGAGAATCAACATGACAAGAAAATAAAGTTCTTACGATCAGATCATGGAGGGGAATATTTGAGTCACGAATTTGGCACACACTTAAGGAAATGTGGAATTGTTTCACAACTCACGCCGCCTGGAACACCTCAGCGTAATGGTGTGTCCGAACGCCGTAATCGCACTCTATTGGATATGGTGCGATCTATGATGTCTCTTACCGATCTACCGCTATCATTCTGGGGTTATGCTTTAGAGACTGCCGCATTCACTTTAAATAGGGCTCCGTCGAAATCCGTTGAGACGACACCGTATGAATTATGGTTTGGAAAGAAACCTAAGTTGTCGTTTCTTAAAGTTTGGGGATGCGATGCTTATGTCAAGAAACTTCAACCTAAAAAACTCGAACCCAAGTCGGAAAAATGCGTCTTCATAGGATACCCTAAGGAAACCATTGGGTATACCTTCTACCTCAGATCCGAAGGCAAGATCTTCGTTGCCAAGAACGGGTTCTTTCTGGAGAAAGAGTTTCTCTCGAAAGAAGTAAGTGGGAGGAAAGTGGAACTTGATGAGATGACCCCTCTTGAACCAGAAAGTAGCGCAGCACAAGAAAATGTTCCGGTGGTGCCTGCACCGACTAGAGAGGAAGTTAATGATGACGATCATGATCAAGTTACCACTGAACTTCGTAGGTCCACAAGGACACGTTCCGCACCAGAGTGGTACGGCAACCCTGTCCTGGAAATCATGTTGTTGGACAACGGTGAACCTTCGAACTATGAAGAATCAATGGCGGGTCCAGATTCCAACAAATGGCTTGAAGCCATGCAATCCGAGATAGGATCCATGTATGAAAACAAAGTATGGACTTTGACAGACTTGCCCGATGATCGGCGAGCGATAGAAAATAAATGGATCTTTAAGAAGAAGACGGACGCGGATGGAAATGTTACCATCTATAAAGCTCAACTTGTCGCTAAGGGTTATCGACAAATTCAAGGAGTTGACTACGATGAGACCTTCTCACCCGTAACGAAGCTGAAGTCCGTCCGAATCATGTTAGCAATTACCGCATTCTACAATTATGAAATATGGCAAATGGACGTCAAAACGGCATTCCTTAACGGCTTCCTTAAGGAAGAATTGTATATGATGCAGCCAGAAGGTTTTGTCGATCCTAAGAATGCTGACAAAGTATGCAAGCTCCAGCGCTCAATCTATGGGCTGGTGCAGGCATCTCGGAGTTGGAACATTCACTTTGATGAGATGATCAAAGCGTTTGGGTTTACACAGACTTATGGAGAAGCCTGTGTTTACAAGAAAGTGAGTGGGAGCTCTGTAGCATTTCTCATATTATATGTGGATGACATACTATTGATGGGAAATGATATAGAATTCTTGGAAAGTATAAAGGGCTACTTGAATAAGTGTTTTTCAATGAAGGACCTTGGAGAAGCTGCTTACATATTAGGCATCAAGATCTATAGAGATAGATCGAGACGCCTCATAGGTCTTTCACAAAGCACATACCTTGACAGGATATTGAAGAAGTTCAATATGGATCAGTCCAAGAAGGGGTTCTTGCCTGTATTGCAAGGTGTGAAATTGAGCACGGCTCAATGCCCGACCACGGCAGAAGATAGAGAAAAGATGAGTGTCGTCCTCTATGCCTTGGCCATAGGGTTTATTATGTATGCCATGCTGTGTACCAGACCTGATGTAAACCTTGCCGTAAGTTTGGTAGGAAGGTACCAAAGTAATCCCGGCATGGAACACTGGACAGCGGTCAAGAACATCCTGAAGTACCTGAAAAGGACTAAGGATATGTTTCTCGTTTATGGAGGTGACGAAGAGCTCGTCGTAAAGGGTTACGTCGATGCTAGCTTCGACACAGATCTGGATGACTCTAAGTCACAAACCGGATACGTGTACATTTTGAATGGTGGGCAGTCAGCTGGTGCAGTTGCAAGCAAAGCGTCGTGGCAGGATCTACATGTGAAGCAGAGTACATGGCAGCCTCGGAGGCAGCACATGAAGCAATCTGGATGAAGGAGTTCATTGCCGACCTAGGAGTTATTCCCAATGCATCGGGGTTGATGACTCTCTTCTGTGACAACACTGGAGCTATTGCCCTTGCCAAGGAGCCCAGGTTTCACAAGAAGACCAGGCACATCAAGCGTCGCTTCAACTCCATTCGTGAAAATGTTCAAAAATGGAGACATAGATATTTGTAAAGTGCATACGGATTTGAATGTCGCAGATCCGTTGACTAAACCTCTTCCACGAGCGAAACATGATCAACACCAGAACTCTATGGGTGTACGATTCATCACAATGTAACTAGATTATTGACTCTAGTGCAAGTGGGAGACTATTGGAAATATGCCCTAGAGGCAATAATAAAATGGTTATTATTATATTTCCTTGTTCATGATAATTGTCTATTGTTCATGCTTTAATTGAGTTATCCGGAAATCGTAATACATGTGTGAATACATAGACCATAACATGTCCCTAGTGAGCCTCTAGTTGACTAGCTCGTTGATCAATAGATGGTTACGGTTTCCTGACCATGGACATTGGATGTCATTGATAACGGGATCACATCATTAGGAGAATGATGTGATGGACAAGACCCAATCCTAAGCATAGCACTAGATCATGTAGTTCGTTTGCTAAAGATTTTCTAATGTCAAGTATCATTTCCTTAGACCATGAGATCGTGCAACTCCCGGATACCGTAGGAATGCTTTGGGTGTACCAAACGTCACAACGTAACTGGGTGGCTATAAAGGTGCACTACAGGTATCTCCGAAAGTGTCTGTTGGGTTGGCTCGGATCGAGACTGGGATTTGTCACTCCGTATGACGGAGAGGTATCTCTGGGCCCACTCGGTATTGCATCATCATAATGAGCTCAATGTGACTAAGTAGTTAGTCACGGGATCATGCATTACGGAACGAGTAAAGTGACTTGCCGGTAACGAGATTGAACGAGGTATTGGGATACCGATGATCGAATCTCGGGAAAGTAAAGTACCGATTGACAAAGGGAATTGTATACAGGATTGCTTGAATCCTCGACATCGTGGTTCATCCGATGAGATTATCGTGGAACATGTGGGAGCCAACATGGGTATCCAGATCCCGCTGTTGGTTATTGGCTAGAGAGGTGTCTCGGTCATGTCTGCATGATTCCCGAACCCGTAGGGTCTACACACTTAAGGTTCGATGACGCTAGGGTTATAAGGAAGGTTTGTATGTGATTACCGAATGTTGTTTGGAGTCCCGAATGAGATCCCGGACGTCACGAGGAGTTCCAGAATGGTCCGGAGGTAAAGATTTATATATGGGAAGTCACCATACGGTCACCGGAAATATTCGGGGGTATACCGGTATTGTACCGGGACCACCGGAGGGGTTCCGGGGGTCCACCGGGAGGGTCCACCTGCCCCGGAGGGCCTTATGGGCTGTAGGTGGAAGGGAACCAGCCCTTAGTGGGCTGGGCGCCAACCCCCCTAGGGCCCATGCGCCTAGGGTTTGGGGGGAACCCTAAAGGGGGGGCGCTCCCTCCCCCCTTGGCCGCCGCCCCCCCTCTAGATCTCATCTGGAGGGCCGGCCCCCTTCCCTCTTCTCCCTATAAATAGAGGGGAGAGGGGAGGGCTGCAGCACCACATCCAAGGCGCAGCCCCTCCCCTCCCCAACACCTCTCCTCCTCCGCGTGTGCTTGGCGAAGCCCTGCCGGAGAACTGTCACTCCACCACCACCACGCCGTCGTGCTGCTGTTGGAGCCTTCTTCCTCAACCTCTCCCTCCTCCTTGCTGGATCAAGGCGTGGGAGACATCACCGCTCCGTACGTGTGTTGAACGCGGAGGTGCCGTCCGTTCGGCGCTTGGATCATCGGTGATTTGGATCACGACGAGTACGAATCCATCAACCCCGTTCTCTTGAACGCTTCCGCTCGCGATCTACAAGGGTATGTAGATGCACTCCTCCCCTCTCGTTGCTTGTAAACTCCATAGATTGATCTTGGTGATGCGTAGAAAATTTTAATTTCTGCAATGATCCCCAACAGTTCTATCCAAAGTTGCTGCTGTTTTTCTTTGAGTCTTGTTGTTGGATCTTTTGTGCTGCAAAAAAAGAGTGAAAAAAGAGCAAAAAAAGAGTGAAAAAAGAGCAAAAAAAGAGAGAAGAGAAACTGTTGAGCAAGTGTGCAATCATATTCAGTTTGGTGAGAAATTTCAGAAGTTGAGGTGGCAAGTGTTGCAGCTTAAACGTGGTGCAAGGATCTACAAAATTTTCTTGTTCATTTGGTTTGCATCGATTTGATCTCAGCACTAGCCCTCCCTTTTTACCTCACCCAGATCCACCTAGAAACCGCCAGCTTTCTTCCTTTCATTCGCCCGTCCACTCCTGATTTACTACTTCCGCACAGCCGCCAAGGAATCATTAGAATTTTGGGTAAGCAAGAAGGTGGGCTGAGTGTTTTCCACATATATTTTTCTTTTATCCACTTGTTTCCAAGAGTTAACATGACAGGATCCAACTTGAGTGTACATGGACATCAACATGTGGAAGATGATCTCCCAAAAACTCGCGCATCACTTGGTGATATGATTGAGGAGAGTATAGTTGCAGCTATGCGAAGGATGTTCGGTGGTCGTCTTCCTATCGCGGGTAATAGGGATCAACATCAACACAGCCCCACTGCCTCGCTGGTCACCGACAACCGGCCACGTCAAGGAAACGACGATCGCCATGTTAGTCGTGGAAGAGCGGCAGGAGCTGCTGCCCACGGCACCACTGCTGTTGGTGCTGAACGGAGGCGTGGCGACTTTGCTGCCCCCCGTGAGGGTGGGCTGCATGGAGGAGAAGCTCGCGGGCGAGGCCATGACCCCCGCGGGTTTGCTGCTGATCACCGGCGACGAGCGGCACATGATGGTGGTGCCATCTTTCTTGAAGATCAATCCGAGCATGGTGACGAAGATGAAGGCATGGGGGGCTATGAACCCTACTCCCCGCCTCGCCGTGGTGCTGTTTTTGGTCGCAATGGTCATCATTACGACCGTCGTGATCAGGATGACCGTGACAACCAAGCGAGAGTGAAGCTACATGTGCCATCATTCACGGGAAAAGAGGATCCGGATGCATATATTGAGTGGGAAGAGAAGTGTGATCAAATCTTTCGCATCCATGGTTTTTCTGAAGCCAAGAGAGTTGATCTTGCTGTTATGGAGTTCTCTGGTTATGCTCTTACATGGTGGAATCAGCTGCAAGACGATCGGTTGATGTCAGGCAATAATCATACCCGTAGCTGGACTTTGATGAAGGAAGTCATGAGGCACCGTTTTGTTCCATCATACTATGAGAGGCATTTGTACAAGCGGTTGCAGGAGCTCACTCAAGGATCCCGCACTGTTGAGGAGTACTATAAAGAGATGGAGGTACTGCTAATTCGGACAAGAACCCGTGAAAGTGATGAGGCCAAGATGGCAAGATTTTTACATGGGCTGAATGATGAAATATCAAATTTTGTGGAGATGTTTCCTTATGATACATTACAAGATGTGGTACATCAAGCTATAAGAGTTGAGAAGAAGAATATGCGTAATGGCCATACTCGTGCTTTCCAAGTCCGCACCACCACACGCTCATGGCAGCGAGCACAACAGCCATATGGTTCTCAGTTTGAGGGTGCACCACCTAGACACCCACATGCCTCGACAGCTTCCTCACCTGCTATTCGCAATCAAGATAAGAGGTCATCAGCTACAGCAGGAGTATCCTCTGCTCCACCTCCAGAAAAGAGTTCTACACGCAAAAACGACATTCAATGCCACAAGTGCAAAGGAAGAGGTCATATTTCTTCAGAATGTCCAAGCAAAAGAACTATGATCATGAATGAACGAGGTGAATGGGAGTCTGAAAGTGACCCTGAAGCTGGCAATGATGAAGTGGAAGAGGAGCAAGGTTGGGAAGTAGGAGGAACTATTTTATCTCATGAGGAACTTGATGGAGAAGCTTTGGTTGTATGTCGTTCACTTAACACCCAGGTTGTGGAGGAGGAAAAGGGGCAGCGGCATAATCTTTTCCACACTCGTTGCCTTATCAACTCAAAGATATGTCGAGTGATTGTTGATAGTGGCAGCTGCAACAATATTGCAAGCACGGAGATGGTCGAGAAGCTTCAATTGCAAACAAAACGTCACCCACACCCATACCGCATGCAATGGTTGAATGATTGTGGCGCAATTAAGGTGATTAGCAGTGTGCAAATACCAATTTCAGTTGGGACATATCAAGATGATGTTGAGTGCGATGTGGTGCCGATGCACGCTTGTCACTTGCTTCTTGGAAGACCGTGGTTGCATGACCGTGATGTGCAAATCAGCGGGCGTGCGAATCTCTTATGTTTTGTCCATAAAGGAGAAAAGTTCACTTGGCTACCCATGACACCCGAGGAAGTCTATCTTGATGATATGAAAAGAAAAGGAAAGAAAAAGGGAGAGAGTGATCATACACAACGAGTGAGCCACCAACATAGTGAGGGAGTGTTTCCACAGCCAAAAACTCCACAGCCAAATATGACCAAGCCCCGGGAAAAACAGGGATTAGTTATGATGGCTAGGAAAAGGGATATGTGGGAATTGAGAGAACCTAATACTCCATTCTTTGTACTCATGTACAAGGAAACTTTATTGGCTGCTAACGATTTACCCTCAACTCTTCCTCGTGTTGTTTTTGATCTTTTGCAAGAGTACAAGGCTGTGTTTCCCAAGGAGGTACCACCTGGTTTGCCACCGAAGCAGGGCATTGAGCACCAAATCGACTTGGTTCTGGGCGCCCCACTACCAAACCGACCACCGTACCGAGCAAACCCATAGGAGACGAAGGAAATTCGGAGGCAAGTAGAAGATCTTCTTAACAGAGGGTATGTAAGGGAAAGTCTTTCTCCTTGTGTTGTTCCTATACTTTTAGTTCCAAAGAAAGATGGTACCATGCGCATGTGCACTGATTGTAGATCCATTAATAATATAACTGTGAGATATCGGCACCCTATTCCTAGGCTCGATGACATGCTTGATGAACTTTGTGGCTCCACCATATTTTCCAAAATTGATTTGCGAAGTGGTTACCACCAAATAAGAATGAAAGAGGGCGACGAATGGAAAACTGCATTTAAGACAAAATTTGGCTTGTATGAATGGTTGGTTATGCCTTTTGGATTAACGAATGCGCCTAGTACTTTCATGAGATTGATGAACCGTGTGCTTAGATCCTTCATTGGCAAGTTTGTAGTGGTTTACTTTGATGACATATTGATTTATAGGAAAATCTTTGGAGGATCATGTTGGACATATAAAATGTGTGCTTGCTGTCCTACGGGAGGAAAAGTTGTGTGCTAACATGGAAAAGTGCACATTTTGCACAAACAAGGTTGTGTTTCTTGGCTTTGTTGTTTCAACAAAAGGTGTGGAGGTCGATGAACAGAAGATCAAGGCTGTTCGTGAGTGGATGCCTCCACAAAATGTGAGCCAAGTACGTAGCTTTCTCGGACTTGCAGGTTTCTACCGCCGATTCATGAAGGATTTCAGCACCATTGCTGCACCCATGAATGAGTTACTGAAGAAAGACACTCCATTCCAATGGGGTGATGTCCAAGACAAGTCCTTCCAAGGACTGAAGATGAGATTGACATCAGCCCATTACTTTCACTTCCTGATTTTGGTAAGACATTTGAGATTGAATGTGATGCAAGTGGTGTTGGCATTGGTGGAGTTCTAATGCAAGAAGGTAAACCTATTTCCTAATTTAGTGAGAAGCTTAATGGTCCAACTCTTAATTATTCCGTCTATGATAAAGAATTATATGCACTTGTTCGATCTTTGGAAACATGGCAGCATTACTTATGGCCAAAAGTGTTTGTAATACATTCTGACCATGAATCTTTAAAACATCTAAAGGGCCAACTCAAACTGAACCGTAGACATGCAAAATGGAGTGAGTTCATAGAGTCTTTTCCTTATATTGTCAAGTACAAGAAATGGAAGGATAACGTTGTTGCCGACGCATTGTCTAGGCGTCACATTTTACTTTCCCAACTTGATGTTAAAATCCTTGGTATAGAAAGCATCAAAGAATTGTATGCTAACGACTCATACTTTTCTGAACCATTTTCAAAGTGCAACAAGGGAAAGGGATGGGAGAAGTTTCACTTGCATGATGTATTTCTATTTCGAGCTAACAAATTGTGCATCCCAGATTGTTCTGTTCGTTTGTTGCTCTTGCAGGAGGCTCACGCTGGTGGTCTCATGGGACATTTTGGAGCCAAGAAAACTGAAAGTGTGCTCGTTGATCACTTCTTTTGGCCGCGAATGAGACATGACATGGAACGCTACGTGATGAGATGCGAGATTTGTCACAAAGCTAAGTCCCGCTTGAATCCTCAAGGTTTATATAGTCCTCTATCTATTCCGAATACTCTGTGGGAAGATATTTCTATGGATTTTGTTCTTGGTTTACCACGGACTAAGAGGGGGAGTGACTCGGGGTTTGTGGTAGTTTATCATTTTAGAAAAATGGCACATTTTATCCCTTGTCATAAGAGCGATGATGCTTCACACATTGCTGATATGTTTTTCAGGGAAGTTGTGCGGCTACATGGAGTACCACGCACGATTGTGTCAGACCGTGACACCAAATTCCTGAGCTACTTTTGGAAGACCTTGTGGGGAAAACTTGGCACCAAGCTCCTATTTTCCACGACATGCCACCCACAAACTGATGGACAGATTGAAGTTGTCAACCGAACGTTGTCCATGATGCTACGAGCAGTCCTCAAGAAGAATTTGAAGATGTGGGAAGAGTGCCTACCTCATGTGGAGTTCGCGTATAACAGGGCGGTACATTCGACCACTAAATTTTGCCCATTTGAACTTGTTTATGGATTCAAACCTATTGCTCCCATCGATCTTTTGCCTTTGCCACTGCGGGAATGACCCTGCCTTGATGCAAGTAAGCGTGCTGATTTCATTAAGAAACTTCATGCCCAGGCAAAGGAGATCTTTGAGCAAATGACTGAACAATATACGAAGCGGGTAAACAAGACCAGGAAGAAGCTGGTGTTCGAGCAAGGCGATTTGGTATGGGTACACCTTTGGAAGGACCGTTTTCCTGAGCAACGCAAGTGCAAGTTGCAGCGACGCAGTGATGGACCATTTGCGGTGCTCAAAAGGATCAACGACAATGCTTACAAGATCGATCTTCCAGAAGAATATGGTGTTAGCCCAACCTTCAATGTCTCCGATCTTTCCCCATACTTTGGGCCTTTAGAGTCAAGGACGACTCCTTCTTAAGATGGGGAGGATGATGAGGACATCCCAACCATGGGCACCACACCACCAATCATCAATAGTCCAATCACAAGAAGCCGCGCAGCAAATACATGATCAGGTGAACGCTAACTTAAGTATATCATTTGACCTTGAAAACATGGTTGTGCCTTCACCTCCTTTGTTGCTGGTTGAACTCAGGTGCGCTATCGAAGAAGGCCAAACACATTTCAGTCCGTGCAAAACAATTTTTTATGGCGAAGAAACATAGTTAGGAATTCATGAAGAATGAGTTGTCTGCTGAAGAAACATTGTTTCGATTCCGACGAAACAATGTTTTGCACGAGTTTGGATATTCCAACTTGTGAAAGGTTCCCATAACTCGAGTTTGCTGCTGAAGGAAACATTGTTCGACTCCAATGAACAATGTTTGGTCGGGAACTGCCAACCACCTCCAGCGAGAGTATTCCAAAAGCTACCTCATTAAGTCTCTAAGCCATTTAGTCAAAAGAAAGCTGGTTCTCTTTCACACCTAAGCTGGTTCCCAAAGCTAGTTTAATTTCACACCTATCCAGGGGGGTTGTCCCGACTATAAATAGGCTAGCTCTTCCCCTTTGTTGGGGACTTTTGCCATTTCTATCAAAGAAGACATAGACTCCTCCTGAGATTGGAGAGCTCTTGTTATCCTTATTCTCGTGATTCCTTGAGAAATTGCTCCTAATTCGTGCTTCACGACTAGATCGTGTTGTGAGGGTTAGAGTTCGTGGTTTCCCTTGCGGATTGCACCTATCCTATGCTCCACGACTTGAGCGTGGTTGTGTGGGGTAGTATTGCAAGTTGTGGATTGGCGAATGTTCGGATTGCAAGCTTCGGTAAGCATCCTCCTCGTCGGATCATAATCTCTTATTTTCCATTTTCCGGCTGCTTGCAGCTAGTTATCCCATCCATTTATCGATCCTACGCCGTGAAGATCGGACCTCCCCTTGTACTCCCTCTTCTCCGAAGATGGGGTCGCATCATAAGGGCTAAGAATATACTTGTTCAAATTATATTCATTGGAGATCTCAAGCATTTCAGTTTTCCAAGAACCATAAAACTCCCCATCAAGAATAGGCACTCTATGTCTAAAACTCCTAAATGTAGACTCATCCATCTTCCTCAAATGGTGATTAAACCAAAGCAATGGAGACCAATGCTCTGATACCAATTAAAAGATCGAGAAGAGGGGTCTAGAGGGGGGTGTGATTAGACCCTTAATAAGTAAAAGTAGTAGTTTTTACAATTCTTCAAGTTAAGGTTGAGTTTAGCACATGTTAAAGGGCACACAATACATTTTACACAAGCATGCATGAGTATAGGCAGCAGAAAGAGTAAAGCATGCAACTGCAAAAATGTAAAAGGGATGGGAATTGGAATGAGCAAACGCATGGAGACGCGAATTTTTTTGGCGTGGTTCCGATAGGTGGTGCTATCATACGTCCACGTTGATGGAGATTTCAACCCACGTAGGGTAACGGTTGCGCGAGTCCATGGAGGGCTCCACCCACGTAGGGTTCACGAAGAAGCAACCTTGTCTATTCCACCATGGCTTACGTCCATGAAGGACTAGCCTCACTCGGGTAGATCTTCACGAAGTAGGTGATCTCCTTGCCTTACAAACTCCTTGGTTCAACTCCACATGATCTTGGAGGATCCCAAGTGACACCTAACTAATCTAGGAGACACCACTCTCCAAAAGGTAATAGATGTTGTGTTGGCGATGAACCCTTTGCTATTGTGCTTCAAATGATAGTCTCCTCAACACTCAATCTCTCTCACACAGATTTGGTTTGGGTAGGAGAAGGATTGGAGTGGAAAGCAACTTGAAGAGGCTAGAAATCAAGGTTCAAATGGTAGGAATGGAATTCTTGATCTCAACACATGAGCAGGTGGTTCTCTCTCAGAAAGTGAATGGTGGAAGTTGTGTTTTGTACTGATGGCTCTCTTAGAGAGTAAGTGGTGGTGGAGGGGTATAAATAGGCAGCACCAAAAATCCAACCGTTACAAGCTTTTGACCTAACTCGGTGGGACAGAAGTGATAAGCTCACTGAGACCGACTAGTGCAAAAGACTTGACAATTAGCATTTTTGGTGAGACCGATTATACCATCTCGGTGGGACCGAAGTGCAATGGCAAAGGCAGAACCTTGTTTCGGTAATTCCGACCAGTTTCATTCGGTGATTCCGAAATGAAGTGGTTTCATCACAAAAACTTAGCAAGGCCATCTCGGTGGGACCGAGAGCCATTTCAGCCGAAATGTTAGGGTTTTGGCTGTGGCAGTAGAAGGGTCATGTTGGTGAGTCTGGTATGGAATGTATCGGTGGGACCAAAATGATGATTTAGGGTTTGGAAAGGTGTGATTGTGGGAAAGTGACTGAGGGTTTTTGGAGCAATATCACTGAGCACTTTGAACAACAACCTCATCAACAATACCTCACCCTCTTTTAAAGCATTGACTTTCCTAAGGGACTCAATGTGATCTTGGATCACTAAACCAAAAACGTAGAGTCTCGGGCCAGCCAAATTTGTTCTTCACATTTTGAAAGAGCTCACATCTTCATGTCCTTGCCATGCCACCATGGAACTTATCTGAAATATTCTAGGTAAACCTGTTAGTCCAATAAGGAATATATTAACATTAATTACCAAAACCACCAAGGGAGCAAATGTGCTTTCATGATGCATCTCCCCTCCTCTTCGGGGATAAACCCAACGCATTTTACAAGTAGCAAGGCCTGACGGAGCTGGGCTATGCGCGAAGGTACGGTTGGTGTCATTGTATAGGTTCACTAGTTCGGCGAAGAGATGGTAATATATGCGCAATATGGATGGTAGAAATAGCTTTTTATAATCTGAATAAATATGGGCAACCATGTAACAAGTAATAAAAGTCAATAGGATAGTGTCTCAATGCTTGGAAACAAGGCATATGGTTCATACTTTCACTAGTGCCAACTCTCAACATCATTGAACATCATGATAAGCCCTCAAAAGGTGCAACAAAGAATCACTCAAAAGTTTCTATTTATCGGAGAAAGTAGGATGAAATCGCATAGGTGCGCTTAACAGCAAGCCATCTCAAAGTCGTCTTTGCAATCTTAATCTATTGAACCGCCACTATTATTGCCACAATTTTTGGGGCTACAGCGTTCAACTTATGGATAGAGTACCCCAATGCCACCATGGGTATCCGCATTAATTACTAGACACACATCATGTAATCTCAAATCCAAAATATTCAATCCAATAGAAAGAGCAAGACTCGGTTCACCACAAACATAATAGGTGGAGATGAACATCATAAGATCCAACTATATTAATAAAGCTCATGATACAATTAAGATCGGAATCTTTCAGGAAAATGGGAGAGAGAGATTGAACACATAACTACTAGTACGTACTCTCAGCCTCGAGGATGAACTACTCACACATCACCATGAGAAGGAAGAGAGTGAGTTGTTGGTGATGGTAATGGCAAAGATGTCCCCAGCGGCGTCCTGGCGCCACCGGAAGAGAGGGGGGAGGACCCCCCTCCTCCTCCTCATTCTTCCTAGGCCATACAGGGAGAAAGGGAGCTCCCCCCTAGATTGGATATCTATTTTTTGTCTCCTGTTTTCGATACAGTTTTCTAGCGAAACACTGTTTCTTTTGCAATCGAAGATCCATATCTCCAATCAGGCAAACTTTTTACATGATTTTTCTTATTTTAGGATCGCTCTTGCAAAAAGAATTGAGCATCAATCGACTTAAGGACCCTCCACGCAGACCCACCACATGGCTAGGGGGCACCGTCTGGCCGTCTCGAGCCGTGGTGGCTCCCCTGGATCCTATCTTCTCTCTTGTGGGGTCTTTTGGTCCAAAATAATTTCTGTAATTTTTCAGATTTTCCCGGCACCGTATTTTTTTACGTAAAAACCCAGAAACAATAGAAACGAAGAATTGGCCTTTGGCACTAGATTAATATGTTAGTCCAAATAAATATCATCTAAAATTGTGCCTAAACCATATACAAATGATGTAAATGTGGACATAATACTTCATAAAGTATAGATACGTTTGAGACGTATCAGGAGCGTCGACCTTTTTGGGAAGCCAAGTGAGCAAAGCCTCATCAAGTCTTGGGAATCCACGGTCATTGAGGGAGAAAAATTTATCAAAGGTCTCACACATACCCCCTTTGATGATGGACCAGCAGGACCGCAGTAATTTGGCCGTGAAGCCATCTAGCCCCGTCAACTTGCCGGAAGGGAACCTCTTGACCGCCTCCTAAATTTCATCCTCAGTGAAGGGTTGCTCAAGTGCAGGGAGGTCAAAGTGATGCGGGTCGGTACTATGGAGATCAAGGGAGAGAGTCAGTGCTCAAAAGTGTCAAGAATGGAAGAGAAGTGATCATATGCCGCCCTGGCCATATCGGGCTCGCCAGAATGTGCCCACCATCAGACTGCACCCCTAGGATTATTAACTTCTGTCGTCGGTGCACAGAATGGATCTTGAAGAAGGTGGAATTTGTGTCGCCCTCACGTAGCCAGGAGAACCTGGCAGGCAGATGTGCAATCGACCTCTCCACCGAAGCAAACCCTAGGTAGGCGCGCTTCAGCTCGCGGAGTAACCATACTTCTGGAGGAGCAAGCAGGCGGTGATCTTGAGCCGCATCGAGATGAGCGGTCAACTCCCGAGCGAGAAGCATCTGAGTGGAGATGTTACCAAGCGTTCTAGACCTCCAACTCTACAGTCAGCGCATTGTCAGCTTGAGCTTGGCGTAGATCCCCTGAAAATGATTGGGGTCATGCACGCCAGAATTCCAGGTGTCAGAGACCACCTAATGAAAACAATCGAGCTTTGGCCAAAATAGCTCAAAATGGAATCTCCGATCACCTTGGGAGTGAAAATGTTACTAGTTTCGTTGGAGGCCAAGGTAGTTATGTATTTGTGTGTGCAATTACTAATCATTGGCCCTTAGCAAACTCCTATTGGTTCAAACCGTTTCACTTTGAAAAAAATGCTACTTGCTACAAACCGTTTCACTTGGAGGGGCGTCTTTTCTAGTTGAGAGGAAGCAAAAGGCGTATCAAGACGACAACGCCACCCTCGGCAATGTACAAGTCCTTCCCCGTCCTCGTTTCGATGCTGCTTTTTGTCATCGCAGCGAGGCGTGTAGAGGGTGGTGTGTCCCCAGATCTAGTTATCTGGGTTGGGGTTTTTCTTTGGCAGGTTTATCTCAGTGGTAGTGTCTCGTGAAAGCGGATGACGCGACTATGTGTCTTGGTCCTCCACGCTCTAGTTTCGACAGGTGAAGGTTGGCCAGCTTCGGCCTCGTCGGGGAGCGTATGAGATTTGTGTTCCTTTACTTCGTCTGGCCAGACTTCCCGACCGCCGCTTCTACAAGCTCCTTATTTCAAGCAAGTTTTCTTCACCGAGATGGAAGTCCAGAGGCGGCAACAGCTTTGCTCACGGCGCAGTGGCGGTGGATGCAGGAGAAAGAAGACATTCAACACCCCTAAACTATGAAGATGTAATTTTTTATTTTTGTAAGTGCTTTTGTGAGGACTTGTGCTACTTTTAATATGTGGCCTTTTGCCTTTTTCCAGAAAAAAAAAAAACTAAACCATTACACGAGGAGAAGAGCCATTCCCAGCCGTCCAATAAACACGACAAAACGCTTTACAGCACGGGGGCAGTTCCCAGCCGTCGAAATGCGCTGCAACGGAACTAGTAGCTCTCCCTGACACGGCGGCACATGAGCCACGCCTTGCGCCGTGCACCGGCGGTGGGCCCACCGGCCAGTGCCCCCACACGTGTACCGGCGGCCAGCATTGCACGGCACGGCGACGGAGAGATATTTTTAACGCCTTCCAATTCAGAAGCTCCCCCATCACTCACTCGGGTACAGAGCGGGCCGCGTGACTCTCGCGTCGTCGCATCGCGCGCGCTGCACACCACCGTCAGCGCGACCACTGCCACCAATGGCGACCGCCTCGCCGCCGCTCGCCACCGCCTTCCGCCCGCTCGCCGCCGGCAGCGGCACCGGAGGAGGAGGAGCGCACGCCGCGGGCTGGGTCGCGCCGAGGCGGGGGCGCCGGGGGTTCGTGGTGCGGAGCGTGGCGAGCGATCGGGAGGTGCGGGGGCCGGCCTCGACCGAGGAAGGTAAGCGCCGCGCGCTCCCGTTGGCTACGACGACCCGGAATGCTGGTCGGCTGTAATGTGGTTCGGATTTTCGCTGGTGCGACCTGAATTTGTGATCCTCTGACTGACGGTCTCTGTGTTCCCCGGTTTCGGGCTATTGATTTTGTGCGCGCGCATTGCTAATCTACTGCTCTAGGATTTGTTAGGGTTCAGAGGAATCTTAAATTCGTGCATAAACTTCGACGAATGTATTCTGAATTTACTGAAACTGGCTTAGTTTGGCGCATCAAGTTAGAATGATGTATTTATGGTACAGTAGCAAATTCTGAGAAATTCTTCTGTGCCTGCACAGCCACCCCTTGTGGATGATGCAGCAAGTGTCAACATACTGTCGCTACTATCTGTAGCTGTAACAAAATCTTACGCCTTGTTTTCTGGTGGTACAGTAATATTATCATTTTACAAAGAGTAGCTGTAACAAAATCTTACGCCTTGTTTTCTGGTGGCTTGCCATTGGGGAGTAGAATGCAAATGGTGATACAGTATATTATCTACGATTTTGTGCAAGAATTTTCACACGAAAACAATGTCCCATGCAGTTTTTAGTTTTGACTCTTGACTGTTTAATACCTACTCTTTGTAAGATTTCGGATCCTAATATTGTTGTTCTTGCAACTCAGAGCTTTCAGCCGTGCTAACTTCCATTGATTCTTCCGCCATCGCGTCAAATATCCAGCACCATGCAGACTTCACACCGTTGTTCTCGCCAGAGCACTCTTCACCCCTAAAGGCTTACCATGCAACTGCTAAAAGTGTTTTTGATTCTCTGATCATCAATTGGAATGCAACATATGACTATTACAACAAAGTGAATGCAAAGCAAGCTTATTACCTGTCCATGGAGTTTTTGCAGGTCTCACAATATACTTCCTTTAGCCTTATCTCAATACTTTTTGGTAACTGCGTTATGATGTTATATGGTTATTATCTGTGTACTGCAGGGAAGAGCTCTCACAAATGCTATTGGCAATCTAGAGCTAACAGGACAATATGCAGAAGCGTTAAAACAACTTGGACATAACCTAGAGGATGTTGCTAGTCAGGTAAGTGATTTTTGTCAGAGATTGGTTTTTAGTCTGTATCAAAATTATCGCAGAGCCATTTTTTTTTCTAAAAAACACATTTTATTATTAATCATCAAGTTCCTTTTGTTTAAAAACTATCTGAAAAGAAGAAGTATTTTCCCCTGGGGGTTCCAGCATCTGACTTATATTCTTTATGCAGTTTTCAGAGTGAGTGACTATGAAATTACGCCAAAACACGAGCTTATTGATGCCTAGAGTGCCCTGTAGTTTAGAAATCTATTATTGGATATGTTACTTTTCTATTACAATGAAACAGGAACCAGATCCTGCCCTTGGCAATGGTGGTCTAGGCCGTCTAGCGTCCTGTTTTCTGGATTCTATGGCAACCCTAAATTATCCAGCATGGGGATATGGACTTCGGTACAGATATGGCCTCTTTAAGCAAATCATAACAAAGGATGGCCAGGAGGAGGTAGCTGAGAATTGGCTAGAGGTAGTGATATGTCTTCTACTTGTTTACTGTTTCGAAGTGTTGACTATGTTGGTTTATGTTTTAATGACCTGCATGTTAGCTTCTTTTGCTGTTATAACTGATGCTGTATCTCCAGATGGGAAATCCATGGGAGATTGTAAGAAATGATGTCTCTTATCCTGTGAAATTCTACGGCAAAGTGGTTGAAGGGACTGATGGGAGAAAACACTGGATTGGAGGAGAGAATATTAAGGCTGTGGCACATGATGTTCCTATTCCTGGCTACAAGACTAAAACTACCAATAATCTTCGTCTTTGGTCAACAACAGTACCATCACAAAATTTTGATCTGGGAGCTTTCAATGCTGGGGATCATGCCAAGGCCAATGAAGCACATCTAAATGCTGAAAAGGTATTCTTCCGTCTACATTTATTTTGAACGTAAACCATTAACTCTCAACAACTATTGATTCAAAGGCTAAACACTGTCTTGCTAGTAGTTACTGTGTTTTCTCTTAGATGTCATTTTAGAATGTGCGCGGTCAATCGTTTGATAACTTTGATAGTAATAATATACTGGTATACACAAACCTATTTGGGTTTCTCATGTAAAAATGTCGTCACCAAATTTTTCATGAAAATACTTATTGTATTTTCATGTAAATAGAAAAGCTGATGGTCAGGTGTTTTGTGTGTCAAATGACAAGTAAAAATGAACAGAGTTTGTGCACCAATAACTTCTTCACCTGGTGTTTGTAATTCTTTCGGTTGTATTTATGTGTTTTCTTATTCTGCCTTAATTAACTCAGCATATGCATCAGGTTACATTACTCCTCTGTGTCAAGAAAAAAGAAGTCTGATGAGATGCAGTCCAGTAGTCTGTAGATGGCACATTGTAGAAGAACTTTTCACATGGAAACGTTACTCTGTGATTTTTGTTATGCCTTTTGAGTGTTTGTGCATTGTGCACATATACCATTAAGTATAAGTGTTCAAAAGTGGTTCTCTCATACTGTGCAAACTAGCTAAACAACTTGACTGGACAAGATAAATTGTACTCACATCTGAAGCTGCCGGGTTGGACAGATTTGTCCGAACCATCTTTGAACATCCCTACTAGTGTGCATGGGTTAAATTGTTGACTTTTCCTCGTTTGTTCAGTAGTAGGACTATCTAAATATATTTATATTCAAGTTTTCTTTGTGTGTTACGTTATAAACTTTTAGTCATAATTACATTTGTGACCATTGTGGACAAAATTTATCATGTCTAACTTAAGTTTGTGACTGGTCTTCTCATCATGCCAGATATGCCACGTATTGTATCCAGGGGACGAATCATCAGAGGGGAAAATTCTTCGCTTGAAACAACAATATACATTATGCTCGGCCTCCCTGCAGGACATTATTTCTCGTTTTGAGTCGAGGGCTGGTGATTCTCTCAACTGGGAGGACTTCCCCTCTAAAGTTGCAGTTCAGATGAATGACACTCATCCAACACTGTGCATTCCCGAGTTAATGAGAATACTGATGGATATAAAGGGATTGAGCTGGAATGAGGCTTGGAGTATCACAGAAAGGTACCACAGAAGGGTACTGCAGTTTGATGTGTTCTGCTGTTCCTCCAGTTTCAATTAACTAATTTTATCCCTCATATGTCTTCCATTCAATAATAAACTGATTGTCTGATATCATTTGTAGAACCGTTGCATACACTAACCACACGGTACTTCCTGAAGCCCTGGAGAAGTGGAGCTTGGACATTATGCAGAAACTTCTACCTCGACATGTTGAGATCATAGAAACAATAGATGAGGAGGTAACAAATGTGCAGATAATATTATACAATTAATTTCATGCTCTGTAGGTCAACTTATGGTTTACTTATCTTCATCGTTGATTTTAAAACAGCTGATGAACAACATCGTCTCAAAATATGGAACGGCAGATATTTCACTGTTAAAACAGAAGCTTAAAGATATGAGGATCTTAGACAACGTTGATCTTCCAGCCTCTGTGGCTAAACTGTTTGTTAAAACAAAAATGAAAAAGGGGAAGTTGCTTGTTGAATCTTTGGAGTCTATTGCTGAAGCTGACGAGAAAACTGAGCCAGAAGAAGAGGAAAACATTCTATCCGAGACAACAGAGAAGAAGGGCGAGTCTGACTCTGAAGAAGCTCCTGATGCAGAAAAGGAGGATCCTGAGTATGAGTTAGATCCATTTGCAAAATACGATCCTCAGTTACCTAGAGTTGTTCGAATGGCAAACCTCTGTGTTGTTGGTGGACATTCAGTTAATGGTGTGGCTGAGATTCACAGTGAAATTGTTAAGCAAGATGTGTTCAATAGCTTTTATGAGGTATTTGCACGATGATTTGGAAACCATGATCTTATCTTCTAACGGCTGCTATAATCGCCAGGTAATATGGTATTCACCATCTGCCATTTTCTTGTGTTCTTTGCCAGATGTGGCCTACTAAGTTCCAAAACAAAACAAACGGAGTAACTCCCAGGCGTTGGATCCGGTTTTGTAATCCTGAATTAAGTGCAATCATTTCAAAATGGATAGGCTCTGATGACTGGATTCTGAACACTGATAAACTTGCAGGACTGAAGAAGGTACTTCCAGTAATTTTAATTTCCAATAATCAGTAATCTAATGCTTCCTTCACTTCCATGTTACCCGTGCCTTGTTTTTACACTGATATGTGTTCATCCCGTAATAGTTTGCTGATGATGAGGATCTGCAATCAGAATGGCGTACTGCTAAAAGGAATAACAAGATGAAAGTAGTTTCACTGATAAGAGATAAGACTGGATATGTTGTCAGCCCAGATGCGATGTTTGATGTGCAGGTATATTTTGGACAAGAAACATCTGTCTTCTGTTAAATATGGTTTAACTCGGATCTTGGTACTTGACACTTAGGTGAAAAGAATACATGAATATAAGCGGCAGCTGCTAAATATCCTTGGTATCGTTTACCGGTACAAGAAGATGAAAGAAATGAGTGCAAAAGATAGAATAAAGAGCTTTGTTCCAAGGGTATGCATATTTGGTGGGAAAGCTTTTGCCACTTATGTACAGGCAAAGAGGATTGTGAAGTTTATCACAGATGTCGCAGCTACTGTAAATTATGATCCTGATATTGGAGATTTACTGAAGGTAAATTTGTGTCTTCAATGGCACTTATTATTCTTAATTTTCATGTTCTGTCACTGGGAATTTGACTCCGACTAGGGGTTACTGAAAAGCAGTGAATGTTCCGAGTTTCAAAAGAAAACAGAGCAGTGAATGTTCTTAATGTCGGTGCTTGTAGAACCGAGAAACTGAATAGCCACAGTATTTTTTAGAGAACAATAGCCACAATTGTTTTGACCCTTCTATTGCTATCAAGCATCTGATGCCGATTTTACTGATAACTAGATGAGGTAAATACAAGGTGACAGGTTAAGTTCTGAGGATTTTTGTTTGTTATACAGGTTGTATTTGTCCCAGATTATAATGTTAGCGTTGCTGAGAAGCTCATTCCTGCCAGTGAATTGTCTCAGCATATCAGGTAATATTCTGGCTACTCTTATATAGTATGTGAATACATAGAAAAGGAGTCTTACCTGGAGTTGGCTGATGTGGAAATTTTCATGTGCCGTTTTGTTTGCTATAATATATACCTGGAGTCTTGCTGGGATAGTGCCATCCAGAAGTGCCACGCCAGCTTCTATTTCTGTACAGGATGTGCATTTTTAACACTATTACTATCCATTCAGTACCGCTGGAATGGAGGCTAGTGGAACCAGCAACATGAAGTTTGCAATGAATGGTTGTATTCTTATTGGAACTTTGGATGGTGCGAATGTGGAGATCAGAGAAGAGGTTGGAGAGGAGAACTTTTTCCTCTTTGGTGCACATGCACCTGAAATCGCTGGTTTGAGGCAAGAGAGGGCTGAAGGAAAGGTACCATCACTTTGCAAACATCTCCAAATTCGTTCCTCCAGTATGTGAAACAAATATCCACTTGTTTATATAGCTGTGCCTACTATCAAACTACTCCCTCCGTCCATAATATAAGAGTGTTTTTTACACTACACTAGTGTCAAAAACGCTCTTATATTATGGGACGGAGGGAGTAGTAAAGATCTCTCCCAAATGTGTGCTGTCCAAATAGTTTAGCTGAAGGAAAATTATAAATCATTTTCCTTTGCACTTGTAGTTTGTGCCTGACCCGAGATTTGAAGAGGTTAAGGAATACGTCCGCAGTGGCGTCTTTGGGACTAGCAACTATGATGAATTGATGGGTTCTTTGGAAGGAAATGAAGGTTATGGACGTGCAGATTATTTTCTTGTTGGCAAGGATTTTCCCAGTTACATTGAATGCCAGGAAAAAGTTGATGAAGCATACCGAGATCAGAAGGTAAGTTGTATAACTGACTCTGTTTGTTTTCTGGCTGAAATGCACACAGTGATTATGCAAACTTTCTGATATGTGATGGCTGACATCAGTGTTTCACTGTGAACGACTTCACTGATTCGTAGGAAGGAATATTTCTTAGTTCAAAGTTTCAAACTGAAGTATCTATCGGTGTGTTGGAAGATCATAAACAATCAGAGAATATAGTTGCTCGATGTGCTATATTACTCATCTGTTGGCTGTTGAGTGTTGATACATGAGCTTTGATGAACCTAGCTAGACCTTCGGGAAAGTGCTTCTATGCATTCCAATAAAAAAAACTTATATCTTAACAAAACAATTAGGTTGAACCTCGCCAGGGGGCTTTTTGTTATCTGTTTCCTGAAATGAAAATCAGAAGCGGGGAGCTCCTCAATTTGAAAAAAAAATCAAGGGTAACTGAGGGTCTGGTTTCCCTCTGTTGGAGCCCCCAAGAATTCTGTGGTCTTATTTTTGTAATAGTATAAGATGCACTGCTCCGTTAAGTTTCTCCTTCATCCATTTGCTTTTATTGCTTCGTGACATTTCGTGTAACAGCTCAGATTACCATGCATCCCATTACACATTATTTTGCTACTGTGGATATTTCCACTCTGTTTCATGCTTGACATTTTTAATTCGTTACATCGTGACCAACTAAACATAGTCTGATAGATTTTCAGAGTTTTGATCCTCCTAATCACATAATATCCGTTTCTACCTGCAGCTATGGACAAGAATGTCTATCCTCAACACAGCGGGTTCCCCCAAGTTCAGCAGTGACCGGACGATCCACGAGTACGCCAAGGACATATGGGATATCAGCCCTGTCATCATGCCCTGAATAATTCAAGCAGCTTCCAGGAACCTTGAGAGTCTATGAGGCGCGATTGGTCGCAGATTTGCCTCGATTCAGCGAGAATGTATTGCTCCCCCCAGTTTTGTATAGGCATATGCAAGTTCTGGCATGGACCTGAGTGCTGAGAGCATGCAGGGTAGTTCATCCTTGGCAATCTTGCATGTCAGTTGGCCAGTATACCCAGGCTTATGGTGTGTATTTCGCCGAATAAAGTTGGAGCAGAATCATCAAACAAACATACTTTGGTGTATCTGTAATGATAAATAAAGGGTAAATGACTGAACAAAAAGTGTCGTTGGCGCACACATGTAGTAGAAGCATGTTTCTTCAGAGAGGGTGCAAAGCTGAAAGCACCCCCAGCTTTGAAATGAGAATGCAGAAGTTGGGAAAACATTTGTTTACATCCAAAGTGCAACGGGATTCGTCAAGAGTTCAGAGTCTTCCATCACGGCCATAGAGCATGTCCAATAGCAGTCCTATAATAGAGCAGTAGCAGTGGTCCCTCATATTTTGAACCAAAAACGCAGCTCCAACGGCTGCCCTATTTGTAAAATTTACTTCAAAATTTGTTGGACAGCCCGAAAATGCAACACCAGCTGATGTAAATGTACAACACTTCGGCTGCTGCCCTAAAATTTGCTTCAAGTGGCGAACCACTCAAGACCACAAGAAAACAGTTGTTTTACGTTACTTTGTGCCAAAAACGTTGCTCCAACAACTGCGCTATAATAGGCCACCCTAATGTATTTTAGGGCTGTTGTTGGAGATACATATTTTCGGGTGCCTAAAAATAAAATCATTTTTTGGTGCCTTACGTTTTACGCCAACCACTCTTTTGTGCCCTATTATAGGGCTGCTATTGGAGATACTCTAACAGTTCCATTTTTCCATAAAAGTTTCTGATTTGGAGGGAGTTGAGCAAAAAACAAAGTTTTTGTAAACGTGAATTTTTAGTGGCCTTTATAGTTAGCCCAACTCCCCCTCCACCTAAGGGAAGATGGTCTTTCCCGTAAGCCTTCCGCTACAACTGGACGTCAGCGAGCCACCCCCGAGTCCACCGTGCCACCCCCATACCTGTTGTGCTGCCGCTGCTCGACCACCGCACCGATGCCGCTGACCACCGCTGACGTCGTTAGTGACCGCCCCCTCCCCCCCCCCCCCCCCCCCCCCCCGATGCCGTTGATGCCGCCGACCACCCACCCGCCCGCCGCCACCGACGACCACTGTCGTCCGCTGCCTACAGCCGCGCCAGGGTCATTTTTATTTTTTGAGATAAATAGAAAAAATGATTTTAGGGGAAGATGTTTACATGACCTGCAAAAGCATCTCACCTGCAAGATATTTTTATGCTCATCACACCGTTATTTAAACTGGATAATCTTGGAAATCATGAGAAAATCACTATGATATTGCCACTAATGACTAATGAATGCGAAAGATCCCAAAATCCTTTGTTTAATTTGTTTTCACAGGAAAAGAGGCCAAACATGGATGGAAATCATCACTTAGAAGGAAACAAAGCTTGTGGGAGAAGGAAGAAAGGAATTGGGGGTGCAGCCAAGTCACCAGAGTGCAAGACGGCGCCCGGCTTGTACAAGGTGCCGACAGCTCCAGGAGGTCCAACCCAACAACATTTATAAAGGAGCTAGCACCAGAATCACGACATAATGAACGTGGAGAGCGTCCAGAACACCACAGAAGCCATCTTCCAACCCTAGCCACCGCCATTTCCCATCTCATCTCCCTCCAAGCTAGCCATACTTGTAATCATGGATCGCATCCGGTAACCATTGTAAAACATATTATCACTAAAGCATTCATCTTTATGTCTTCTCCGATGATTTCCCCTTGCGATCTGACCGTCATATGTGAGTAATTCTGCAAGGCAATGGGTTGAGGCATAACTTTGCAATCTTATGTATATGAGGGATCGATGAAATGACTTTGAATAATAATGTCATGTATGTGTCCGATCGCCATAGAGTTGTTCCTTGTCTCTTTCTCGTTCTACGACCCTGCAGGTACCCAGGATCTCGGAGTTCAATCAAGGAGGAGGTAAGGAGTGAGGAGGACGCATAACCCAATTCTGAACACCAGTGACAGAAAAGTTTAGTATGGTAGAGGAAAAGCAATCCTTGAGGATTCATGAGCTATCATCATTAAATGTCCAATGCTTTTGTCTGAATATTTATTCTTAATAATAGAGGTGACCCGGTGCGATGGTATGAGCCTGTGGTTGGACAACTAAGTCTTGATGCAGGTCGCACACTGGTCAAGACATAATTTGGACACCCCCCCCCCCACTTTATTGGTTTATTGCGTTGCAAGCACATCTGAACGGGTATCTTCCAGAACACAAACCAATATCATGATAACCCCGAGCACAAATATATGCTCGACTTGGTTCAGCTTTCCCTCCTTTTTAAGAATACCGAGTCGGGTTCTTCTCCTGCCAGTATTGAATAGAACATGTTGAATAAGATCTTTTTCGGGATCAAGACCTCACACCCATGCATGTTTTAGTTCTAGTCTTTACACCCCTAAGGTTGTTAAGGTCCGGTTAACAGAAATGAAATTTAATTCTCTTGCAAGAACTTTTTAGAGCCTTTGTCATAGTATACATCCTCTGGTGGGTTCGATAACTCTGGGTCACCCCTTGGAGAAAAGGCAGGGAGCCTTTCTGCTATCCAAACCAATTTTACCGCCGGGAGGGGGGAGTGTTTATGGGACTTATTTGGGATGCTCTTAGGCAATGTGAAGAATTGGACGCGACCACGCATGGAGGTCCTGAGGTCTCCATCCTTGTCATACTTGAGAGAGAACGTCGCCATCCAAATTAGTAGACGATGGTTGCCTTTGCCGAGTGAGAGGCACCGCACGAGGTATAACTTGCCCTTGCATTGCACCCCGTGCCCAAGTAGCTAGGACGGCGCTAGTATGTGCGTCTTGTCTAGGCCTTCGCCCAACACCTTCTCTCCTTGCCGAGCTTCCGAGCACACCGGCATCCGAGCTTCTAGGGCCAAAGATCAAGCCCCAGGTGTGGACGTCAAGGACCGAGATGCGAGTCTTGGTGCGGAAGGCCGCCACAAAGTGCGGAGGACCGTCATGCGAATTAGCTTCATTTCTCGGCTTTTGAGAAAATGTTTTATCAATTTTCTAAAAGCGAACTCTTCCTGTTTGGGGGAACTAATGATAAGGTTGATTTATATCAGGAGATTTTTACTTGTCAAGTATCTTGGCATGCTTGTATCTCATATTAGAATCAGGAATAAGCATTTGAAAGTAGTGGAAGATAAGACAGAGAAGAGTGGTGGATGTTGGCAGGGTAAATTGTTGGGTTCCATTACTGGTAGAATTATTCCAATCAGGCATGTCTTACCAACATGCCTCTATTCATGATGTCTTTTTATCCCATCCAGTGGGAGTTTGATTTTTTAGAGCCAGAATGGTCTGGCAAGGTGATGATGATAAAAATAAATATTTTTGGTAAATTTGAAGACTTGTTGTAATCCTAGATATCAGGGGGTTTATCCGTTTAGGTATACTAAACCTTGAGCTTATGAATGAAGCTTTGTTAGACAAATGGTTTTGGAAACTATAAACAGAGTCTGCCCTCTAGCAATCTGTTCTCTTGAACAAAAAGTTCATGGTGGATGTTTCTCTAGAGCTAAGAAAAAGTTGTGGATTCCCAGTTTTGGACTAGCATTCTCAATGCTAAAAATATATTTGACTGATTTTGCAAAAAAAATCTTGGGGATGACAATAACACTAGATTTTAGGAAGATTGGTGGGTTGATGATAAACCATTCAAACTGGTGCACCTTAGGCTCTACTTGCTCAGCTTTGACCACAATATAACGGTTGTTGAGTCTATAAAAAAGGTTGGCATGGTTTTAAATTTAGGAGAACTCCGTTTGGGGAATCTTTGGAATCATGGGAAAGTTTAAAAATGATATGTGAGGAAATTGAAATGGGGATTGGAAAAGACAAAGTTAATGCCGACTTCAGATAAAATATTAGTTAAAGCTTTGTACAGGAAACTAATCGAATCCAAATGTAATTTCCCTCAGAAATTTCTATGGAAAGTTAAACTTCCTGTGAAATCAAAGTGTTCTTGTGGCTTATGGTTCGAAAAAGCATCCTTAGCTAGGATAATCTACTTAGGATAATCAAAATGTGTGTTTTTCGGGCAAAGATGAAACTGTTGATTATCTATTTTTTCAATGTTTAGCGGTTGGCTTTGTATGAGTCTTTTGAAATGTGCCTTTACTCTACACTCTACCCCTACTATCTTAAATGAATGCTTTGGAAACTGGATTAAAAGTTCTAAAAAATGGAAAAAGGTCTTGGTATGGATTTGTGTTGTTTTTCTGGTTCATTTGGAGATGAAGAAATTATGTGTATTTTTAGTTTTTTTTATCAACGACCCTTCGACTTTGATTTTTCTATGGGAACCCTTTGACTTTGATTAAACTCATTGAATACTATATTTTTTGCTGGTCCACTCTACAAATAAAGGAGGGAAATCAAAGGCTGCTAACGTTGGGGGCAAGATTTCTCGGCCAAGTAGCAAATGAAGTGTATCATTCGTCGCATGGATGGAGGCATATCGTTTTATGGATTGGCGGCTAGGAAACCAGGCCCGATGCTCTATTGCTGCTATATCCCGTGAGGGTTTCTGCACTAGCTTCATCTACCTTTTGAGATTTTCCTATTTTCCTTTATTATATATGTTGTTTGTTGCTCCTGGTCTTATGTAACTCGAAGTTTAAACATAGTCTGAAGTCTGGGTTGGCTCTTGATGTGGTTTATTCTCACCTTGGGCTTTCCTTATTGTAGGCTTTCTCTGCTTTTGGTTCCTTCTTGCTTGGACACATCATGATCCAAAAGCTCTTTTTAAGATATATGCTAGTAGTTTGTATTAACACATGAACCAACTGGCTTCTTATAGATATCAGTGGGGTGGCCCCTCTTTCATTAAAAAAGCTTGGTCCTAGCGACAACGACATCACATGAGGCGGTTCTTACTTGCTTCCGCTCCTCGTTCATGTTGAGGTCATGGTCCATTGGTCCTCCTCCAAGTCTTGCAGATGTGTTCCCCTTCCCACTCCTCTGTGACAAGGTAGAGGTGCCTCGCCATCGCCGAGAACATTTGGCTACACGGTCATCGCATGGCTGCCTTGGCATGTTGAATCTTTGTCCTTCCTCCTTCGCAATATTTTTTCTCTGAGATCTTTCCATCGTGGTCATTTTTTATTTTTAAGAATGACCTATAACCTTATTCAAACTTGATAAAAATTACAAAGGAAATGGTTGGATAGTAGATCCAAAAACTACAGAAATAACCCTATAACTAAAAACTGCAATGCGTTTCTTGGAACCATCTTCTTCCTACATTATTGTCGCAACATCAAATATTAATAGTATGGCCTTAGTAAAGAGATGACATTCACACCGTAGTAACAATATCATCACTTAAGATCTCAGAAACACTACTGTGTCCAAGTTGATGAGAAACTGTGAATGCCGAACCTACTTGGGCCAAAGATGACCCCTGGAGGTAATAGGATCTTCACCAAAACGTCGAGGTAGGACTCCAAGAATCGCAACAATGGAACACACTAATAAAAATGACATAAAACACCAACGCAAACTCGTCATATCAAATATGAAAGAAACTGCAAAGGCCATAAACCTAAACAATTATGAGGTTGGACACAAGAAACCCGCAAACACACAATTGACTCACTCCTCAATAAGGCAGACACACAGAGGAAAAGAACCAGACTACCTTTTGAAGCGTTTTACAAAGGCTTTTATGTCAAATATTTCCATGTTTGGTTCAGTGGGAGAGGCCCTGCCCGTGCGGGCGGAGGGTGTGGGCAATTGTAACTGTTGTCTCGCCTGAACTTTGGGCTAGGCTTAGCTTGGGCAAATTTTAGTGAAATTTGTAGTTTTCGATGCTGCAAGGTCAGTGCAATACCACACAAAAGGGAGAGTGGAAAGTGATACGTTCATTTTGCATCATGCTTTTATATTGATATTTATTGCATTATGGGTTGTTATTACACGTTATGCCACAATACTTATGCCTATTCTCTCTTATTTTACAAGGTTTACATGAAGAGGGAGAATGCCGACAGCTGGAATTCTGGGCTGAAAAAGGAGCAAATATTAGAGACCTATTCTGCATAGCTCCAAAAGTCCTGAAACTTCATGGAAGTCATTTTTTGAATTAATAAAAAATACTGAGCGAAGAAAATACCAGAGGGGGCCCACACCCTCGCCACGAGGGTGGGGGGCGCGCCCTACCCCCTGGGTGTGCCCCTCTGCCTCGTGGGCCCCCTGGCAGGCCTCCGGTGCCCATCTTCCGCTATATGAAGTCTTTCGTCCGAGAAAAAATAATAAGCAAGATTGCGGGAAGAAACTCCGCCGCCACGAGGCGGAACCTTGGCAGAACCAATCTAGGGCTCCGGCAGAGCTGTTCTGTCGGGGAAACTTCCTCCGGGAGGGGGAAATCATCGCCACCGTCATCACCAACGATCCTCTCATCGGGAGGGGGTCAATCTCCATCAACATCTTCACCAGCACCATCTCCTCTCAAACCCTAGTTCATCTCTTGTATCCAATCTTTGTCCCAAAGCCTCAGATTGGTACCTGTGGGTTGCTAGTAGTGTTGATTACTCCTTGTAGTTGATGCTAGTTGGTTTATTTGGTGGAAGATCATATGTTCAGATCCATTATGCATATTAATACCCCTCTGATTATGAACATGAATATGATTTGTGAGTAGTTACATTTGTTCCTGAGGACATGGGAGAAGTCTTGCTATTAGTAGTCATGTGAATTTGGTATTCGTTCGATATTTTGATGAGATGTATGTTGTCTTTCCTCTAGTGGTGTTATGTGAACGTCGACTACATGACACTTCACCATTGTTTGGGCCTAGAGGAAGGCATTGGGAAGTAATAAGTAGATGATGGGTTGCTAGAGTGACAGAAGCTTAAACCCTAGTTTATGCGTTGCTTTATAAGGAGCTGATTTGGATCCATATCACTACTGGAATCAGCTAATTTGCCATCTGCCAGCTCTTTGCCGTCTGCTAGCTGACGGCAAAGAAGCTCTTTGCCATCAGCTACCCAAAAGCAGACGGCAAAGAAATGGCAGACGGCAAAGAAGCTCTTTGCCATCTGCGAGCTCTTTGCCGTCTGCCAGCGGACGGCAAAGATTACGGCAAAGAGAGAGGTGGCCCCCACCCCCCGCCCGTTTGGAAAAAACTTAATGCCCCACATCTTTGCCGTCTGCCAGCAGACGACAAAGAGGCAAAAAGGCGGACGGCAAAGATTGGCGGACGGCAAAGAGGAGAGTACCTAACGGCCCGTACCCCCCGCCCGTTACTCTCTGTTCTCTCCCTCTCTCTCCTCCCCGACGCGCCCCGCCACCGGATCCCACCCCACCGCCGCCGCCGCCCCCGCCCCCCGCCGCCCGCCGCCGCCGCCGCCCCCCGCCGCCCACCGCCGCCCCGCCACCCGCTGCCCCCACCCCTCCGCCCCGTCGCCCCCCACCCGCCGCCCGGCGCCGCCCCGTCGCCCCCTCCGCCCCGTCGCCCCCACCCCTCCGCCCCGTCGCTCCCCCACCCCTCCGCCCCGTCGCCCCCCACCCCTCCGCCCGGCCAGTGCCACCCCGCCGCCCCTCCGTCGGCGAGCGCCACCCCGCCGCCCCTCCGTCGGCGAGCGCCCCTCCGCCGCCCCTCCGTCGGCGAGCGCCCCACCCCTGCCGCAGGTGAGCCCCACCCTTCTTCTCCTTTTTTTCTTCTGTTTTTTCTGTTTTTTAGTTTAGATTACTTTTAGTTTAGTTTTAGATTTAGTTTAGTTTAGTTTTTTAGTTTTAGATTTTTTTTTCTGTTTTTTAATTTAGATTACTTTTAGTTTAGTTTTAGTTTTGTTTTAGGTTACTTAGTGCTAGGTTTAAGAAGAGGAAGAAGGAGAAGAAGAAGAAGAAGAAGAAGAAGAGGAGGAGGAGGAGAAGAAGAAGAAGAAGAAGAAGAAGAAGAAGAAAGAGGAGAGGAGGAGGAGGAGGAGAAAGCTAGAGGAGACGAGGAGAAGAAGAAGACCACCGACACCCCGACCCCGACCACCGACACCTGACCCCGACCACCGACACCCCGACACCTGACACCCCGACCACCGACACCCCGACCTCGACGACCGACACCCCCACCCCGACGCGACACCCCGACACGACACCCCGACCCCGACACGACACCCCGGCACGACACGACACGACACCCCGACACGACACGACACCCCGACCCCGACACCGACACCCTGACAGCACACCCACCCTTACCCCGACACCGACACGGCACCCCGACCCCGCGACCCGGCACCCCGACCCGACACCCCGACCCCGAGACCCCGACCCCGAGCCTGACCCGACACCCCGACCCCGACACCGACACGGCACCCCGACCCCGACCCGGCACCCCGACCACGAGACCCCGACCCCGACCCCGACCCCGAGACCCCGACCCCGAGCCTGACCCGACACCCCGACCCCGACACCGACACGGCACCCCGACCCCGACCCGGCACCCCGACCCCGAGACCCCGACCCCGACCCCGACCCCGAGCCTGACCCGACACCCCGACCCCGACACCGACACGGCACCCCGACCCTGACCCGGCACCCCGACCCGACACCCCGACCCCGAGACCCCGACCCCGACCCCGAGACCTCGAGCCTGACCCGACACCCCGACCCCGACACCGACATGGCACCCCGACCCCGACCCGGCACCCCGACCCGACACCCCGACCCCGAGACCCCGACCCCGACATGGCACCCCGACACCGACACGACACCCCGACCCCGACACCTCCCGAAAAGGTGTTCTTTGGCCTTCGAGAAGCCGACGGGGTCATATATTTGTGAATTATTAGTTAGGTCATATATTTTTCGATTTTGTTATGAAAAACATCATATATAATTGTGTTGATCGGGTAGTTTTAAATGTGCAGTTGTTTCATCGCCGCGAGGTTTGGTGTTCGACGACCTCGCCGTGCGTTTGACGAGCTCTGCCCCTTCGTTCGTGGGTGAGCACAAATGACATGTCCTCCTCCCCCATTAATTATTTGATCTATTCCGATGAAACTTGATAGCTAGCTATATATGTGTCTTGAATCATCAGTATGCGTAACCAATATGTGTCTCCCGTTCGAAAGCGTCATAGTTATAAATATGCATGCATTTGCATATTTATAACCTTGATTCTTTCGAATTGTCCAACGCTATCCATGGACAGCCCGAGTATGTTTAGATTGGGTTCGTTTTCCCATATGCTTTGCTCCGGATCCGACGCATAAATTTCGTAAGTGCCTCCCCTATTGTTCTCCGGGTACACATCCTCTCTGTTTATTGCAGAGACGTGTATCAGGAGAACATCGGGGAGGTGCTGCCGAAATTTTGCGTAGGATCCGGAGCATAGCATGGGAAAATGAACCCAATCTAAACATACTCGGGTGGGATTAGGACCTATCATTACCTATTAGAGTGTAGGTTGCATGGACGTAATAAAATTGACAAAGTAGATCAACTAATGAATATATACATGGTGAATTATATATATATATATATTTGTTGTGTGTCTAGTAGCTCTGAAAGTCAAGATGAGTGATCGTGCGTGGATGTACACCGGTCACACTGGTCAGAACAAATGGAGCACTGGATGGTTCACAAAAACCAAGGGGTTTGTGCGAGCCGCATTTGCAAATGGCCAGAGGAAAACCTGGTGCCCCTGTTTACGGTGCGGCAATTGGGAAAAGAGAACAGAGGCTGAAATGGGCAAACACCTGCAGAAGAGTGGTTTTACGCCCGATTATACGGTATGGACATTTCATGGTGAGTCTGCCCAACGTGACCGAGCTGAGGTGGATCGTCGTCGCACCGACGAGCATGGTACCGGGATGGAAAACATGGTGCAAGACTTCGATGATGCTCGGGATTCGGACGAGGAGATGGAGGAATCTGCAAAGGCCTTCAATGAAATGTTGGAGTCTTCAAAACATCCGCTCCATGAGCACACTGAGCTTTGTTAGTTGGATGCCATCTCACAAGTACTGGCTCTGAAGGCTCAGTTCAACTTGGGCAGAGAATGCTACGATGCAATGATGACAGTATTTGGACGCTTTCTACCCAAAGGCCATGTAATGCCTGCAAACCTGTACCAGTCGGACAAAATCCTCCGTGCACTGAATATGCCCTATGATAAGATACATGCCTGTGAGAAAGGATGTGTCTTGTTTAGGCTTGACTATGCGGACTTGAACTATTGTCCCATTTGCAAGTCTTCCAGGTATGTTGTGGTAGACAACGGTATGGGTGAGAAGACACGGACCAAAATCCCCGTTAGTGTTCTTCGGTATATGCCAATCGTACCAAGACTTCAACGTCTTTTCATGGTCGAAGAGACGGCCAGACAGATGACATGGCACAAAACGGGCAAAAGAACCGAACTAGATGCAGATGGGAATATGATGATTGTACACACATCGGATGATGTTGCGTGGAAAAAGTTTGATGAATTACATGGTGACAAAGCGGCAGATCCGAGGCATCCTCGAGTCGGCATCAGCACGGATGGGTTCAGTGTGTTTGGTATGACGGCAGCCCAATACAGTTGTTGGCCCGTATTTGTCTTTCCACTCAATCTCCCCCCGGACAGATTATGCAAAGAAAGAACATTTTCCTGACGTTGATAATTCCAGGGCCCAACTATCCGGGGAAAAATATGAATGTGTACATGCAACCGCTTAAGGACGAATTGCAAGAAGCCTGGGATAATGGGTTCAAGACATACGACGCCTATAGCAAATGGAACTTCATAATGCGTGTCTGGTACATGTACTCGACGCATGACTTGCCGGCGTATGCGCTATTCGTTGGCTGGTGTGTGCATGGAAGGTTCCCGTGCCCCACATGCAAGGGAGCTCTTGAGTTTCGTTGGCTTCAGGCCGGTCGCAAGTTTTCTTGCTTCGACATGCATAGACAGTTCCTGAATCCTCGCCATAAGTTCAGGAAAGACAAGAAGAACTTCATCAGAGGTAGAGTTGTCAAAAACTCTGCACCACCTGCATTGACAGGCCAACAGACCCTGGATCAGTTAAACGCTCTCGAGCCAGATCCAGAGCGTCCAGGGTACTTCAAGGGGTATAATTCTAAGCACGCCTGGACTCACAAAACATGCTTATGGGATCTGCCTTACTTCAAAGACCTCCTTTGCCCACACAACATCGACGTGATGCACACTGAGAAGAATATCGCCGAGGCACTTTTTGGTACATTGTTCGGCATAGATGGGAAGTCAAAGGATAATACTAAGGCTAGAGTCGATCTGGAGGCGCTATGTGATAGGCCGTTACAAAACATGAAAGAACCGAAAGGAAAGCAGAACTGGACGAAGCCAAAGGCATGGTTCAATCTTGGAAGGCCAGCTATGAGGGAAATTATCTTGTGGGTGAAAATGCAGTTGATGTTCCCCGATGGGTATGCAGCGAATCTACAGAGGGGAGCCAGTCTTGATAAATTGAAGATATTTGGTCTCAAGAGTCATGATTGGCACATATGGATTGAGCGGGTAATGCCGGTGATGTTGTGTGGCTTCATCCCTGAGGATGAATGGCTAGTACTGGCAGAACTCAGCTATTTCTTCCGTGTTCTTTGTGCGAAAGAACTATCGCCTGGCGTGCTAGAAGAAATGGAAGAGTTGGCGCCGGAGTTGATCTGCAAGTTAGAGAAGATCTTTCCACCGGGCTTCTTTAATCCAATGCAACATTTGATTTTGCATCTCCCGACCGAGGCAAGATTGGGGGGGGCCCGTGCAAAATCGTTGGTGCTACCCAACTGAGAGGATGCAGAAGACGCTTCGACAAAAATGTAAAAATAAATGTAGAATTGAAGCATCGATGGCTGAGGCATTCATCACTGAGGAGGCGGCAAACTTCGTGACAGCACACTATGAAGCCAAAAATCGTCATTTGCATAATCCGAAGCCTCGGTACAATGCTGACGACCCTAAAAAGGGTGGATCCAACCTCAGCCTATTCAAAGGGAATCTCGCACCAGCCAGTGTTTCAAATCCAGTATCTTTGGATAACGAACAATGGCGGACCATTTTGTTGTATATCTTCAACAACCTGATAGAAGTGCGGCCGTACATTGAGTAAGTTCTCGGTACATAGTTTCGCAACTTCTATTTCCTTTGAACTGCTCTTATTCCTGGATATTTCATACAGTCGATACGTCGCCTTATTCTCGTATGGAGCGGTGATCCAAAAGGATCCTGTCGAAGAGTATGAGCTTCTCGCAAAGCAAGGAGGCGGCTATCCCGGTTTCATCTCTTGGTTCAAACAAACGGTAATTTCTATTAGACTTGTAGGCTAATTTGTAGGCGGCTATCCCGGTTTCATTCGCTAATTTGTGCGTAATGCAACAATCCTTTCATATTAAACTTGTAGGCTAATTCAGAGTCTATGGACGCCGAATTGAGACAAGTCGCTAATGGTTTTGACTATAAGGTCCGTTCATTTGACAAATACGACATCAACGGGTATCGCTTTCGTACCTATGGCAAAGAGCTATCTATGGCCGACCGAAAGTCTACAAATTGTTGTGTATCTGCTATCGGCGAAGGAGGTACCGAGTATTATGGGAGAGTTGAAGCAATTTATGAACTTCTATTCTATGGTGAAAACCCACCGAATGTCGTAGTCTTCAAATGTTATTGGTTTCAGCCGAAGGAGACTAGAAGGACTCATGAACATATAGGGCTAGTTGAAATCAACCAAAGCACCCATTTAGATGTTCCTGATGTCTATATTATGGCTCAACAGGCGACCCAAGTATTCTATCTACCGTGGGCCTGCCAAACTAATCCAAATCTGAAAGGTTGGGATGTCGTTTATGAAGTGCCGCCACGTGCTAGACTATCTCCCCCAAAGGAAGAGGATTATGAACCTCACATTAACCCAGACACATATGAAGGAGAATTCTTCCAAGAGACACGTCTTTCCAAAAAGCGTTTCAAGAACTGCTATACTTCACCCCAAAACATTGAAGTAGACAGCGACAGTGAATCCGACATCACCCCAGAGGAGGAACAAGAAGAGCCGGAACAAGAAGAGGTTACTGCTGCGGATGACCTGTCATTGCTTGACCAATTACGTCAAGGTGGCCTTCCACATGTTGATGCCACTGAACCCTATGAGCCCGTCATTGATTATAGTGATGATGATGATTATGCATTTATTGATGATACTGATCGAGATTATTAGTAGTGTCAGGTATTAAATTTTTTTATGTTGTACTTGATGATGATACACTTAAGTGATACACATATTATTATTCATGTCGGTCTTTTTTTTATGTTGTACTAATTTTGTTTACTGTTTGTCATGGCAGGTGTTGAAAGATGGTGGGCGCTGGTCGGGAGCGCGCCAAGGCCCCTTCTTCGTCGGCGCGTGGTTTGAGGTCTTCCATTCCAGACGCACCTCTCCGCCGAGCGTTGCTGGACAGTATGGCCACACCGCCGGGCCCTTCTTCGTCGACCGCGGTGCCCAGCAGGGGACGAGGTAGGAAGAGAGGAGGTGGGGCACGTGGTCGCGGGAGAGGAGGTAGGGTGACTGCTACGGCGCCTTCCTCGCCGCCACCCCCAGCTGTTTCACCCGAGCACGTGACTGCTAGGGTGGACTCGTCCGAGGAGGAGGCTACACGGACTCCGGTCCATGAGCCTCCGGTCCACGGGTCTTGGGCCCACGAGCCTCGGGTCGACTGGCCTTTGGCCCACGAGAGTTCGGCCCACGAGACCCCGGAGGAGCACACGTCCGGATGGGGTACCTGGCCGGATCAGCCCGAGGAGCCGAGTGGCCATGCTGATGATGGCGGGGAGCCGACTGATCTTGAGGAGGAGGGGGGCACCGTCTACCAGCGTGGTGCTACACGGCTCCCGTCCGTGCCGACGACCTGTGAGCAGAGGTGGTTGATTTTCCCTGATGGGAAGAGGTACGTAAGTGCATTTAATAGTTTTGTACCTTCTGCATTCACGTTTCTTTAAATAACTAATGCGTTGGCCTTGTCATGCTGCAGGGGTTGGGACCACCATCATAGTGTCCGCCGGCCCAACTCCGTCCTTGGAGTTCTTTGCCGGCAAAACTTCCCGGGGTTTGTCACGTTGCCTGGTGAGGGTAGGCTTCCAGATCTTGGATTGAGCTGGGAGCACTACGTGGCTGCCCCGGCCCCGCCGGATGATATTATCGACGGTGTCGTGTGCGACACGAGGGCAGACATGGTGATCATAAAGTTCTGGGTAATTTCTCCTTTACACATTTAAAAATCTTCAACTAGCTAGTTATTAATTGTACTAATCAATATTGTCTCATTTGATTGCAGACATTCTACAGGTGTGAGGAGGGATACGAGGAGGACGCGGCACATGTTATCGAGAACGTCTGCAAGCGCCTACTCCAGAACTTACGGCACGAGGCTCGGGTGCAGGCTGTTCGAGACTACTACGCCTTGCGTGGTATCAAGAAGACCAAGCCGGCGTGCCGCGATAAGTTCCTGAGTAAGGAGTAGTACATGAAGGTAATTCTTAAGGCCTTCTACTTAAGTTCCTTCATTTAGTAATTCTTAGCCGTAGCGCTCAAGTTTCTATTTGCTAACTTAGGCGCCTCCGAGATGGTGTGCGGATCGGATGGATTGTTGGGAGGTGTTGGTCGATGAGTGGTGCTCAAAAGAATGGCTAGCCCTCCACAACGAGGCCAAGGACAAACGTGCCCAAATGGAAGGTGTGCCACACCATCAAGGCAGCTCCAACTTATATCAGTTCGGGCGCAACTGGGTATGTGGTTTGCTTCATGATTCATGCAATTCATTCATCATGCTAGCTTGAGCCCTTTAATTACTAATTTACATTGTTTCTCTCTTTCAGGCACGCCACAATAAGGTGGATAAGGTGCCAGAGGTGTACAACCTGTATGCCATGGCCCACACTGCCTCTTTCAAGAAAGTCAAGGCTTTCTCTCAGTCTGACCTCGATGATGCAAACAACTTCACCAACATCTCCTCCCACAACAAGCTCATGAGATATAGAGATGATGGGAAAGCGAGGAAAGGGGAGGACTTTAACTCGAGCCAGGGTCCCATTGATCCAGAGCTGGTGATGATATCTGGTGGCGGGAGGTCCCATGGCTCCATAGCCATTGGAGATGGACTTATCCGTTGTCCTAGCACTCTCCCGGAGATCAAGGCGCGTCAGTCGAGCTCCGCTCCTGAGATAAGGCCTCGTGAACGGCCAGTGCAACTCGCCATCAAGGTTAGTGATACGTACTCAGTTATCTTTCTCCATTACATTGTGTGCGCTTCCATCAATGATTACAAATGGTCATGTGAGTGGTGTTGCAGGCTGCTATTACAGAGTGAGAGAGATAGAACGGAGAAACTTCTGGCGGAGGCGGCGGAGAGGCAGCGGGAGTTGGAGGAGAGGACGACAAAGATGATGGAGGAGGAGAGGGCACGGAATGACATGCAGGCAAGGGCCATGTACGAGCTCCTTGTGGTAAGTTTCTTCTGCAGATTAGCCAAAACATTCATGTAGTGTTTGTCTCATTACTAACTAGTATGACTGAGTCGTCAAAACCAAATGTGCAGTCTGTGTGCGAGAAGACCGGTCAGACCGCTCCGCCGATGCCAGTGATTGCTCCTGGGACCACGGTGAGTTTAATTTGAATGGACATTACTTGCTAGTCTTAACATTTGAGTGTCATAATGCTAACAAGACATTGGAAATGATCTTTGGTGCAGCGTAACTCCAGACAAGCATCGCACGATCCTTCTCCAGCTACCGACACGAGCCAGCCCGCTCCTACACCTCCTGGATCTTGGTAAGTTTATCTAGTGTTTTGCTTAACACATGCATAAAGACCTAGACTTAGCTTTATTTCCTCCAATGCTTACCATAATGACCTAGACTTAGCTTCTTCTCCTCCAAAATGACTTAATAAGCTTACTGACCTCCAAAACCATCCATTTTACCTAAGTTAGCTCTAAAACGATCTGTACTTAGCTTACTTATGTCAAAAATTGCATAATTAGCTTAGTTAGCTCATAAACGATCCATTTTTACCTAAGTTAGCTCTAAAATGACCCATTTTACCTAGGTTAGCTTATAAATGATCCAGTTCATCCAAGTTAGCTCAAAAATGACCCATTTTACCTAGATTAGCTCCTAAATGATCCATTTTACCTACGTTAGCTTTAAAATGACCCATTTCACCTAGGTTAACTCCAAAATGACACATCTTACCTAGGTTATCTCATAAACGATCCATTTCAATTAATTTAGCTCATAAACGATCCATTTCACCAAGTTAGCTAAAAAACGATCCATTTCACCTAAATTAGCTCTTAAATGATCCATTTCACCTAAGTTAGCTCAAAAAGATCCATTTCAACTAAATTAGCTCATAAATGATCCATTTCACCTAAGTTAGCTAAAAAACGATCCATTTCAACTAAGTTAGCTCATAAATGATCCATTTCACCTAAGTGAGCTAAAAAACGATCCATTTCACATTAGTTACCTAAAAAACGATCCATTTGACCTTAGTTAGCTCATAAACAACCCATTTCAACTAAGTTAGCTCATAAATGATCCATTTCACCTTAGCTAGCTCATAAACGACCCATTTCAACTTAGTTAGCTCATATATGATCCATTTCACGTAAGTTAGCTCATAAATGACATACTCTTCTTGTTCTAGTCTTCTTCTTGTTCTACTCTTCTTGTTCTAGTCTTCTTCTTGTTCTACTCTTCTTGTTCTAGTCTTCTTATTCTAGTCACCTATTTCTAACTTTCTTATTTTTCATTTTGCAGATTTCATTCACTTGACGAAAGCTTGCATAGATGGAGTGCTCCTTATCCCTTTCTCTGTTTCTTTTGTATTGTTGAACTATGCATGTATCGTTGGATGAAACTATTGTAATATATATGGTTGGATGCCTCTATGTTGAACTTGCTATGTATGATGGAACTATGCATGTAATATATATGGTTGGATGGAACTATGCATGTATGATGAAGTTATGTATTGGATATCTTATATGTTTGCTCTGTAATTGCCTTGTGAAATATATCTATATATGTCATATATATTTGCTGTGAAAATTGTTGGATTTAATAAAACAGAAAAAAGAGCCAATATGCAGGCTCTTTGCCGTCTGCCACCGACAGCAACGGGCTCTTTGCCGTCTGCCGCGGACGGCAAAGAAGACACGTGGCATCCAGCTGTGCTTCCTGGGAGCTAACCCATTTGGTCAGTTTGCCTACAGTGGCAGACGGCAAAGAGTAAACGATTTTGCCGTCAGCGGCGGATGGCAAAGGCCTGCCATGTAGTGACGTGTAGATGACATCATACGGCGGACGGCAAAGACACTAGAAAGTTTGCCGTCAACGGCAGACGGCAAAGGCACTAGAAAGTTTGCCGTCAGCGGCGGACGGCAAAGGCCTGCCGTTAGCCACTTAACGGACTGACAGCGCAATTATTGCCGTCCGCTCTCTTTGCCGTCCGCGGCAGACGGCAAAGGCCCTTTGCCGTCAGCCGCCAGGAAGCAGACGGCAAAGTAGCTGTTTACCATAGCCTACTTTGCCGGAGCCTTTTGCCGTCCGCGGTTGACGGCAAAGGCCTTTGCCGTCCGCCGTTCATGCCTTTGCCGTCCGCCGTGGCAGACGGCAAAATAGCTGATTCCTGTAGTGTATGTTTCATGATATGGTTAGGTTTACCTTAATACTTCTTTTGCAGTTGTGGATGCTTGCAATAGGAGTTAATCATAAGTGGGATGCTTGTCCAAGTGAGGACAGCACCCAAGCACCGGTCCACCCACATACCAAATTATCAAAGTAACGAACGCGAATCATATGAACGTGATGAAAACTAGCTTGACGATAATTTCCATGTGTCCTCGGGAGCGCTTTTCTCTATATAAGAGTTTGTCCAGGCTTGACCTTTGCTTCAAAAAGGATTGGGCCATCTTGCTGCACCCTATTTACTTTCATTACTTGTTGCCAATTACCTTATCAGAAAACTATCTGTTACCGATAATTGCAGTGCTTGCAGAGAATACCTTGCTGAGAACCGCTTATCATTTCCTTCTGCTCCTCGTTGGGTTCGACACTCTTACTTATCGAAAGGACTATGATAGATCCCCTATACTTGTGGGTCATCAATACTCTTTTCTGGCACCGTTGCCGGGGAGTGAAGCGCTTTTGGTAGGTGGAATTTGGTAAGGAAAAAATTTATATAGTGTGCTGAAATTTACTGTCACTTGTTACTATGGAAAGTAATCCATTGAGGGGCTTGTTCGGGGTATCTTCACCCCGACCAGTAGAGCAAAGAGTTGCTCCTCAACCTACTGAACCTACTGAAAATGTTTACTTTGAAATTCCTTTGGGTATGATAGAGAAACTGCTAGCTAATCCTTTTGCGGGAGATGGAACATTGCATCCCGATTTACACTTAATCTATGTGGATGAAGTTTGTGGATTATTTAAGCTTGCAAGTATGCCCGAGGATGTCATCAAGAAGAAGGTTTTCCCTTTATCTTTGAAGGGAGATGCATTGACATGGTTTAGGCTATGTGATGATATGGGATCATGGAACTACAAACGATTGAAATTGGAATTTCATCAGAAGTTTTATCCTATGCATCTTGTTCATCGTGATCGTAATTATATATATAATTTTTGGCCTCGCAAAGGAGAAAGCATCGCTCAAGCTTGGGGGAGGCTTAATTCAATGTTATATTCATGCCCCAATCATGAACTCTCAAGAGAAATGATTATTCAAAAAATTTATGCTCGGCTTTCTCTCAATAATCGCTCCATGCTCGATACTTCTTTTACTGGCTCTTTTATGATGAAGACTATTGAATTCAAATAGGATTTATTGGAAAGAATTAAACACAACTCTGAAGATTGGGACCTCGACGAAGGTAAGGAGTCAGGTATAACACCTAAGTTTGATTGTGTTAAATCTTTTATGGATACCGATGCTTTCCGTGAATTTAGCACTAAATATGGACTTGACTCTGAGATAATAGCTTCTTTCTGTGAATCATTTGCTACTCATGTTGATCCCCCTAAGGAGAAGTGGTTTAAATATAATCCTCCCATTGAAGTAAAAGTAGTTGCACCTATTAAAGTTGAAGAAAAGACTATCACTTATAATGATCCTATTGTTCCTACTGCTTATGTTGAGAAACCACCTTTTCCTGTTAGAATAAAGGATCATGCTAAAGCTTCAACTGTAGTCAAAAAAAGTAATATTAGGACACACAAACCCCCTGAGCAAGTTAAAGTTGAACCTAAAATTGCTATGGTTAAAGATCTATTGGCTGATAATATCGATGGGCATGTTATTTACTTCTGTGATGAGACTGCTAGAATTGCTAAAACTGGTGCTAAAGATAAACATAGACCTGTGGTAGGCATGCCTGTTATTTCTGTTAAGATAGGAGATCATTGTTATCATGGCTTGTGTGATATGGGTGCTAGTGCTAGTGCAATACCTCATTCTTTATACGAAGAAATTATGCATGATATTGCACCCGCTGAGATAGAAGATATCGATGTTGCCATTAAGCTTGCCAATAGAGATACTATTTCACCGATTGGGATTGTTAGAGATGTTGAAGTCTTGCGTGGGAAGGTTAAATATCCTGCTGATTTTCTTGTTCTTGGTTCCCCACAAGATAGCTTTTGTCCCATTATATTTGGTAGACCCTTCTTGAACACTGTTAATGCTAGGATAGACTGCAAAAAGGATGTTGTTACTATTGGTTTGGGGGATATGTCTCATGAGTTTAATTTTTCTAAATTTAGTAGACAACCCTGTGATGATGAATTGCCTAGTAAAGATGAAATTATTGGTCTTGCTTCTATTGCCGTGCCTCCTAGTGATCCTTTAGAACAATATTTGCTAGACCATGAAAATGATACGTTTATGAATCAAAGAAGGGAAATAGATGAAGTGTTCTTTAAACAGGGACCTATTCTGAAACACAACTTGCCTGTTGAAATTCTAGGGGATCCTCCTCCACCCAAGGGTGATCCCGTATTTGAGCTTAAACCATTACCTGATACTCTTAAATATGCTTATCTTGATGAAAAGAAGATATATCCTGTTATTATTAGTGCTAACCTTTCAGAGAAGGAGGAAGAGAAATTATTGAAAACTCTGAAGAAGCACTGTGCTGCTATTGGATATACTCTTGATGATCTTAAGGGCATTAGTCCCACTCTATGTCAACACAAAATAAATTTGGAGAAAGACGCCAAACCAGTGATTGATCACCAACAACGGCTAAATCCTAAGATGAAAGAAGTGGTAAGAAAGGAAATATTAAAGCTCCTTGAGGTAGGTATAATTTATCCCGTTGCTGATAGTCAGTGGGTAAGTCATGTCCATTGTGTCCCTAAGAAGGGAGGTATTGTTGTCGTTCCTAATGATAAAGATGAATTGATCCCGCAAAGAATTATTACAGGTTATAGGATGGTAATTGATTTCCGCAAACTAAATAAAGCTACTAAAAAAGATCATTACCCTTTGCCTTTTATTGATCAAATGCTAGAAAGATTATCCAAACATACACATTTGTGCTTTCTAGATGGTTACTCTGGTTTCTCTCAAATACCTGTGTCAGCTGAGGATCAAGAAAAGACCACTTTTACTTGCCCTTTCGGTACTTTTGCTTATAGACGTATGCCTTTTGGTTTATGTAATGCACCTGCTACCTTTCAAAGATGCATGATGGCTATATTCTTTGACTTTTGTGAAAAGATTTGTGAGGTTTTCATGGATGATTTCTCCGTTTATGGATCATCTTTTGATGATTGCTTGAGCAACCTTGATCGAGTTTTGCAGAGATGTGAAGAAACTAATCTTGTCTTGAATTGGGAGAAATGCCACTTTATGGTTAATGAAGGCATTGTCTTGGGGCATAAAATTTCTGAAAGATGCATTGAAGTTGATAAAGCTAAAGTTGATGCTATTGAAAAGATGCCGTGTCCTAAGGACATCAAAGGTATAAGAAGTTTTCTGGGTCATGCCGGTTTTTATAGGAGGTTCACTAAGGACTTCTCCAAAATTTCTCGGCCTCTGACTAATCTATTACAAAAAGATATTCCTTTTGTCTTTGATGATGATTGTGTAGAGGCATTTGAAATACTTAAGAAAGCTTTGATTTCAGCACCTATTGTTCGGCCACCTGATTGGAATTTACCTTTTGAAATTATGTGTGATGCTAGTGATTATGCTATAGGTGCTGTTCTAGGGCAAAGAGTTGATAAGAAATTAAATGTTATTCAATATGCTAGTAAAACTCTAGACAATGTCCAGAGAAATTATGCTAACTGAAAGAGAATTTTTAGCAGTTGTTTTTGCTTGTGATAAGTTCAGACCTTATATTGTTGATTCTAAAGTAACTATTCACACTGATCATGCTGCTATTAAATACCTTATGGAAAAGAAAGATGCTAAACCTAGACTTATTAGATGGGTTCTCTTGCTACAAGAATTTGATTTACATATTATTGATAGAAAGGGAGCTGAGAACCCCGTTGCAGACAACTTGTCTAGGTTAGAGAATGTTCTTGATGGCCCACTACCTATTGATGATAGCTTTCCTGATGAACAATTGGCTGTCATAAATGCTTCTCGAACTGCTCCATGGTATGCTGATTATGCTAATTACATTGTTGCTAATTTTATACCACCTAGTTTCACATACCAGCAAAAGAAAAAGTTTTTCTATGATTTGAGACATTACTTTTGGGATGACCCACATCTTTATAAAGAAGGGGTAGATGGTGTTATTAGACGTTGTGTACCTGAGCATGAACAGGAACAGATCCTACGCAAGTGTCACTCCGAAGCTTATGGAGGACACCACGCTGGAGATAGAACTGCACATAAGGTATTGCAATCCGGTTTTTATTGGCCTACTCTCTTAAAAGATGCCCGTAAGTTTGTCTTATCTTGTGATGAATGTCAAAGAATTGATAATATTAGTAGACGTCAAGAAATGCCTATGAATTATTCACTTGTTATTGAACCATTTGATGTTTGGGGCTTTGATTACATGGGACCGTTTCCTTCCTCTAATGGGTATACACATATTTTAGTTGATGTTGATTACGTTACTAAGTGGGTAGAGGCTATTCCAACTAGTAGTGCTGATCATAACACCTCTATTAAGATGCTTAAAGAAGTTATTTTTCCGAGGTTTGGAGTCCCTAGATATTTAATGACTGATGGTGGTTCACATTTTATTCATGGTGCCTTTCGTAAAATGCTTGCTAAGTATGATGTTAATCATAGAATTGCATCCCCATATCACCCGCAGTCCAGTGGTCAAGTAGAATTGAGTAATAGAGAGCTCAAATTAATTTTGCAAAAGACTGTTATAGATCTCGAAAGAATTGGTCCAAGAAACTTGGTGATGCATTATGGGCCTATAGAACTGCATATAAAAATCCTATGGGTATGTCTCCGTATAAGATGGTTTATGGAAAAGCATGTCACTTACCTCTCGAACTAGAACATAAGGCATATTGGGCTATTAAAGAGCTCAACTATGATTTCAAACTTGCCGGTGAAAAGAGGCTATTTGACATTAGCTCACTTGATGAATGGAGAACCCAAGCCTATGAGAATGCCAAGTTGTTTAAATAAAAAGTTAAAAGATGGCATGACAAAACGATACAAAAGCGTGAGTTTAATGTAGGTGCTTATGTGCTATTCAACTCTCGTTTAAGATTTTTTGCAGGAAAACGTCTCTCTAAATGGAAGGTCCTTACGTTATTGAGGAGGTCTATCGTTCCGGTGCCATAAAAATCAACAACTTCGAAGGCACAAATCCGAAGTTGGTGAACGGTCAAAGAATCAAACATTATATCTCAGGTAATCCTATAAATGTTGAAACTAATGTTATTGAAATCGTAACCCCGGAGGAATACATAAGAGACACTTTCCAGCACGCTTCAGACTCCGAAAAGGAATAGGTATGTGGTACGGTAAGTAAACCGACACCAAAACAGTTCTAATGGGAATTTTTCTCTGTTTTGGAATATCTAAGAAAATAGGAAAATAAGAAGTAGTCCGGGAAGGACACGAGGCGTCCACGAGGGTGGAGGGCGCGCCCTACCCCCTGGGCGCGCCCTCCTGCCTCGTGGGCACCCCGTGCGCTCTCTGAACTACGTTTTCATGCACGATACTTCTTTTGGTCGGTAAAAATTCATTATATAATCTCCCGAAGGTTTTGACCACCGTATCACGCAAATATCCTATGTTTTCATTTTGAGCTGTTTTTCTGACAGATCTAGGTCACCATGACGTCTCCAAGCGCCCCCAAGGATAAGTTCTTCGAGAAGGTCATCAACCCCTACCTCGCGGAGGTGTTGCAACACCCTCAAACCATTGAGATGCGTGATGGATTGCTGCACATCCGCGATGTTGAGGGACCAAGGAGGACCGGAAGCGTGGAGACAAGGCTTGAAGCAATGGAGCAGCAAGTCTTCAAGTGTTAGGAGATGGTGGAGCGTGGACTCGACACCAATCACATAATGATCACGGAGTTCACCAATAACCACAAGCTGGACGCCAAGGACATTGGGGAGGCCATCTTCAAGCTTCACGAGAAAATCGAGCACCTCCAAGCCCAGATCTATGACCTGCAAAACCAAAACTGTGAGTATGAATATAGATTCAAGAGGATGAGTTTGGCTGCAGATTTGAGGATTCCGGAGACTCGATCATCTTTCTATGATGGTGAGCCTATGCCTTGGAAGATGCACGACAAGTCTACATCATCAACAACTCCATCATCACCACCCCCGAGGAAAGAGATATAATCACATGGGTATTGGCACTCCCCTTAGCAACTGCCAAGCTTGGGGGAGGTGCCCCGGTATCGTATCACCATCACACTCCTATCTTTACCGTTTTTCTTAGTTCGATCCTTTTAGTAATATCTTGATCTAGTAGAATAAAGTTTTAGTATGATTTAGTTTTGAGTTTTGCTTTATGATCCCTCTATGTAATCGAGTCTGTGAGCTATATATAATAAAGATTAGTGTTGAGTCAAGGGCTTGATTATCTTGCTATGATCTCGAGGGAATTAAAGAAAAGAGAAGGAATAAAAAGAAATAAAAGAGATCATGTTGATCTTATGGAGAGTAATGACTTCACATATAAAGAGTATGATGAATAAAAGTTGCTGAGAGTTGACAAACCCAGTTTTAGTCATCGTTGCAATTAAAAGGAAGTAATAAAGAAATAGAGGTTTTCACATATAAATACACTATCTTGGACATCTTTTATGATTGTGAGCACTCAATAAAATATGACATGTTAAAGAGTTGATGTTGGACAAGGAAGACAACGTAATGGGTTATGTTTTCTTATATCTGAAATAAAGTATATTGTCATGGATCATCCAACATGTTGAGCTTGCCTTTCCCTCTCATGCTAGCCAAATTCTTTGCACCAAGTAGAGATACTACTTGTGCTTCCGAATACCCTCAAAACCAGTTTTGCCATGAGTGTCCACCATATCTACCTATGGATTGAGTAAGATCCTTCAAGTAAGTTGTCATCGGTGCAAGCAATAAAAATTGTCTCTAAATATGTATGATTTATTAGTGTGAAGAAAATAAGCTTTATACGATCTTGTGATGTGGAAGAAATAAAAGCGACGGACTGCATAATAAAGGTCCATATCACAAGTGGCAATATAAAGTGACGTTCTTTTGCATTAAGATTTCGTGCGTCCAACCATGAAAGCGCATGACAACCTCTGCTTCCCTCTGCGAAGGGCCTATCTTTTACTTTTGTCTTATTCCTTATGCAAGAGTCGTGGTGATCTTCACCTTTCCTTTTTACATTTTATCCTTTTGCAAGCACATTGTGTTGGAAAGATCCTGATATATATATATATATATATATATATATATATATATATATATATATATATATATATATATATATATATATATATATATATATATATATATATATATATATATATATATCCAATTGGATGTAAGTTAACATGAATCATTATTGTTGACATTACCCTTGAGGTAAAAGGTTGGGAGGCAACACTATAAGCCCCTATCTTTCTCTGTGTCCGATTGAAACTCCATACCCATAAGTATTGTGTGAGTGTTAGCGATTGTGAAAGACTAAATGATAGTTGAGTATGTGGACTTGCTGAAAAGCTCTTATATTGACTCTTTCCGATGTTATGATAAATTGCAATTGCTTCAATGACTGAGATTATAGTTTGTTAGTTCTCAATGAAGTTTCTGATTCATACTTTACGTTGTGAATAGATTATTACTTGAGCATAAGAAATCATATGACAATATATATATATATTGCTGTTATAAGAATGATCATGATGCCCTCATGTCCGTATTTTATTTTATCGACACCTCTATCTCTAAACATGTGGACATATTTATCGTTATCGGCTTCCGCTTGAGGACAAGCGAGGTCTAAGCTTGGGGGAGTTGATGCGTCCATTTTGCATCATGCTTTTATATTGATATTTATTGCATTATGAGCTGTTATTACACGTTATGACACAATACTTATGTCTATTCTCTCTTATTTTACAAGGTTTACATGAAGAGGGAGAATGCCGGCAGCTGGAATTCTGGGCTGAAAAAGGAGCAAATATTATAGACCTATTCTGCACAGCTCCAAAAGTCCTGAAACTTCACGGAAGTCATTTTTGGAATTAATAAAAAATACTGAGCGAAGAAAATACCAGAGGGGGCCCACACCCTGGCCAAGAGGGTGGGGGCACGCCCTACCCCCCTGGGCGCGCCCCCTGCCTGGTGGGCCCCCTGGCAGGCCTCCGGTGCTCATCTTTTGCTATATGAAGTCTTTCGTCCAAGAAAAAATAATAAGCAAGATTGCGGGAAGAAACTCCGCCGCCACGAGGCGTAACCTTGGCGGAACCAATCTAGGGCTCCGGTAGAGCTGTTCTGTCGGGGAAACTTCCCTCCGGGAGGGGAAAATCATCGCCACCGTCATCACCAACGATCCTCTCATCGGGAGGGGGTCAATCTCCATCAACATCTTCACCAGCACCATCTCCTCTCAAACCCTAGTTCATCTCTTGTATCCAATCTTTGTCCCAAAGCCTCAGATTGGTACCTGTGGGTTGCTAGTAGTGTTGATTACTCCTTGTAGTTGATGCTAGTTGGTTTATTTGGTGGAAGATCATATGTTCAGATCCATTATGCATATTAAGACCCCTCTGATTATGAACATGAATATGATTTGTGAGTAGTTACGTTTGTTCCTGAGGACATGGGAGAAGTCTTGCTATTAGTAGTCATGTGAATTTGGTATTCGGTCGATATTTTGATGAGATGTATGTTGTCTTTCCTCTAGTGGTGTTATATGAACGTCAACTACATGACACTTCACCATTGTCTGGGCCTAGAGGAAGGCATTGGGAAGTAATAAGTAGATGATGGGTTGCTAGAGTGACATAAGCTTAAACCCTAGTTTATGCGTTGCTTCGTAAGGGGCTGATTTGGATCCAAATATTTCATGCTATGGTTAGGTTTACCTTAATACTTCTTTTGTAGTAGCGGATGCTTGCAATAGGAGTTAATCATAAGTGGGATGTTTGTCCAAGTGAGGACAGCACCCGAGCACCGGTCCACCCACATACCAAATTATCAATTAACGAGCGTGAATCATATGAACGTGATGAAAACTAGCTTGACGATAATTCCCATGTGTCCTCGGGAGCGCTTTTCTCTATATAAGAGTTTGTCCAGGCTTGTCCTTTGCTACCAAAAGGATTGGGCCATCTTGCTGCACCCTATTTACTTTCATTACTTGTTACTTGTTGCCAATTACCTTATCACAAAACTATCTGTTACCGATAATTTCAGTGCTTGCAGAGAATACCTTGCTAAGAACCGATTATCATTTTCTTCTGCTCCTCGTTGGATTCGACACTCTTACTTATCGAAAGGACTACGATAGATCCCCTATACTTGTGGGTCATCAGAAAGCGAGCTACGCACACCCACGCTCGAACCCCCCCACCTCCCCCGCGTGATTTTGGGCCAGCCCATGGTGGGGGGGGGGCTCCCCTGTTTCTTCGTTTTTTTAGTTTTTTGCTTCTTTAAAAAATGCTAGGGATTTCAAAAAATGTTTATTGTTTTTAAAATGTTACAAAATTTTAAAATATTCATGTAATGTAGAAACTATTCATGGTTTTAAAAACATTCCAATTTTTAAAAAGTTCATGAAATTAAAAAATGTTCATGAATTCAGAAAATATTGACGAATTTCAAAATTATTTGGACTTAAGAAAAAATGTTTGTCGATGAAAAAATTGTTCCTAAATTTCAAAAAAGTTCACGAATTTCAGTCCGCTGATTCAAAAAAATTCATAAATTAATAAAATGTTCGTGTATTTAAAAATGTGCCGAATTTGAAAAAAGTTTCCCATTTAAAAACAAATTGCACTTTACAAAAGTTGTTCCCAATTTTTTTTAAATCATCGATTCAAAAGATATTCAAGAATTCAAAAGTTGTTCGCGAATTTCAGAAAAATGTTTCCAAATTTCAAAAATGGTTCCAATTTTAAAATGGAAAAAATGAAAAGAATAAAAAGGAGCCACGTGAAATTTCCAAATATGGGCTGGGCCGGTCCATAACACGTTACATTACTACTCGTCAACGTAAACGATAAATAAGTGCCGCACAACAATTTGTCAAAAAACAATCTGTAAAAAAATAGATTCTAAAAAACAATATGTCAACCAAAAAGAGTCGCGCAACAATACCACATGGCATAAATAGTAAGCTATCTAAAAGAAGACGTAAAAAAAGTATCTAAAAGAAATCCAAAAAAAATGTCTGAACAATCATCTTTCTTTTTATTCATGAGCACTCATCACTGCTCGGTCTGTCTTTCAGGAAAAAGGGAGGAAAGTGGTAGCATGACATGTAACTCAAGATTCTCCACTACCGTCAAGAGATCATCAACCGACGTGCCGGGTCGTGTAGCCAGTCACGCGACATCTTCTATCCTCCAAGATCACACAGCCATGTTCTCTCCAACATCACAAGCAAGGCATATAAATATATAAACAGAAATGCATGATGGACACGGTCAAAGATAGCATAGGATAGACAAACGCATTCACATATATAATAAGGCAAAAAAGCAAGATGATTTGGATTAGGGATAGGGTGATAACGAGGCCGATCGGTCGGTCGATCGACACCTATGGACCACCGGTGGATCCGCCGACGACGTACGTCGTCTCTGGCTTTTTTAGGAGCAAAAAGCGGAAAAGGGTCCCTTAATTGGCTTGGATTTGTCTGCTCTCGTGCCCACTCTATCTATCCTAAGAAACCTCAGCGTATGTGTCGTTTGCATGCCTATGCAGCAGCCTTTTCCCCACTCCCCTGCCTCAGCGATTTCACTGCCCCAAATCTGAGAACTCGACCCCATGATTTTCCTGAGCGTGGCACGTCTCCGTCTCCATCGATCCGGACTGTTGTCCATCGCCGTACGTAGCATCGCTAGCTAGCTACTACTAGCACGTAGCAGTAGCAAGTTGATGATCGATGATAGTTGATAGATGTAGCGCGCCCCATGTGTGGTAAGAGCAAGAACGAACGGACGGCTGGGAATCTCGCTCGTCAGCGGCAACCCGTCTGTCCGCGGGGATCAGTCTGTTGACACGGATATAGAAGGATGCCATCCAACGCCAGCCACATATATTTCAAACCGCATTTTAACCAACCTAAAGAAATTCATGGAAAGCGCCGATATTGATCAAAGTTTGGACATAATTTTTTTCTCCAATACGTACGAATGTGCGTATCATATATTAAGAGAAGGAGGAGAGAACCCCGCCCACAGCTATTTACAAAGCTTTCACATATGGACGCACTCCACCCCACGACACATTTACATTACATAGGACTACTCATCAGCCGCGCGCCCATCTACCCCTACGAAAGAAATTGGAAAATCTGCAGGCAAGATGCCAGCCTGCTTCCATGATGAACACTCAGAGGCAATCCGTCGTATGACAAGCTGCACATCCGGCCTCATCCCGTCAAACACGACAGAGTTCCTATGCTTCCACAATGCCCACATGGTCAACAAGTGAATGGCTCGATAGGTCTTACCATGCTTTCCCTGTGGTATGGCCCTTGTGCACCAAGTTTGTAGATCTTCGCCCACTGATGGTGACAGGCCTGTCATGCCCATGGCATGGCCTAGCTTGGTCCATATCTCTTTCGCGAACACACATTGGGTGAGGAGGTGATTTATATCTTCGTCGTCCTGGTCGCAAAGATGGCAAGCATTCCGGTGTGGGAGTCCACGCTTTGCAAGCCTGTCCGAGGTCCACACCCTGTTCCGCAGGGCCAACCATGCAAAGAATCGACAGCGCAAAGGTGCATTCGATGACCATGTGAAAACTGTTGTCGGTGAGACATGGAGCATGGCAAACCTAGCCTCGTAAGCCGACCTCGCCGAGAATTGGCCATCCTTCTCCTAGGACCACGACAGCTGATCTGGTACCTGAGTGTTTAGCGTTATATTTTCCACCCTCGACCAGGTCTCCAAAAATTGTAGTAGGCCGGTCTCGTCCATGTTCGGTCCGATATCTCGAGCCCACGTTGCATCCATCAGAGCCTCTGCAACGGTTCTAGAGCTCCGAACTTTCTTTGGCACCTTCACATATACTGCCGGGGCCAGCTCTTGTATTCAGTAACCATTGAGCCATCTATCCTCCCAGAACAAAGCTATGCGTCCATCGCCAAGGGACAGTCTAGTTGCCACCTGGAATAGGCCTTTTGCCTCATTGGTGATTGAGAATCTGAATTCTGCCCACGGTCTGGACGGGTCTGTCCACTGCAGCCAAAGCCATTTGGCTTGCAATGCCGCATTCATCCACCTCAGGTTCGGGACACCGAGACCACCTGCCCACTTTGGTCGACAGAGAGTCTCCCATGCGACAACGCATTTTCCTCCTCCTGCTTCCTCCTTTCCACACCACAAGAAGTTTCTACAGATCTTGATTATTGCCTTGATCGTTTTCGGTGGCAGACCCATGGCTATCATAGAGTGCACCGGGATTGCACATAGAACCGACTGAATCAGAAGCAGCCGACTGCTCTTCGGTAGGGACGCCGCCTTCCATGTTGGCAGGTGTGCTGCAATTTGATCTACCAGGTCTTGGAAGTGTGCAGTTGATTGCTTCCAAATGGACAATGTTAGCCCGAGATATCGGCATGGGAAAGTTGTAGTTGCACATCCCAGCAGCCCCGACACCAGCTGCATGTGCTCTTGCATGCAACTTATTGGTAGGGCAGAACTTTTCTGAAGATTGATCTTGAGTCCCAATGCCTGCCCAAACAGGTCCAGAATGGCAGCACACGCCTGAAGGTCCATCTCCTTCGGTTTTAGAAAAATCATTGCGTCATCTGCATACATGGATACCCGGTGCCGCAGTCCCGTCCTGGCCAAAGGGGCAAGCAATCCAGCTGCGGTGGCGTGCTCAAACAGTCGGTGCAGTGGTTCCATGCAGAGAATGAAGATCATGGGTGAGAGCAAACTTCCTTGATGCAGCCCTTGGCAGTTGAAGATTGTTTCGCCGGGAATTCCATTGACATCTATCTTGGTTGAGGATGTAGCAAGCAGTCCATCATCCATGGAGGTCCACCTTGGTCCGAAACCTATCTGCCTCATTACTTCCAGAAGAAAAGGCCAATGCACAGAGTCGAAAGCTTTGCTTATGTCCAGCTTCACAAGGACCGTAGGATCCTTTAGAGCGTGCAGTCTATGTGCCATGCCTTGCACGAGCATGAAATTGTCATGCAGATATCGTTCGCGCACGGACGCGCTTTGATGATTGCCCACCAGGTGCGGCAAGTCCTCAGTGAGCCGAGAGGCGAGAACCTTGTCGAAGATCTTGACTGCGCCATGATTCAGGCTAACGGGCCGGAAATCCTTGATATCCACCGCTCCCACTTTCTTCGGCAGTAGCGAGACGGTGGCTCTGTTGATGGCATGTAGCCCTCGCATATCTCCACCGTGAAACATCTCAAGCGCCCTTATGAAATCATCTTTTATAATGTGCCAACATGTAGCATAGAAGTGTCCTGTGAAGCCGTCCGGTCCGGGTGCCTTGTCCATTGGCATTTCCTTGATCACTTTTTCCACCTCTTCCATTGAGAACGGCGCCTCCAAATTCGTCAAGTCCCTCCTTGGCAGCCCAAGCACTCCAGGCTTAGAGTGTGGCTCCTCTTCGCGGCCGAACCTAAGAGGCGCTGGTAGTAATCATCAACCGCCCGCGCGATGTTGTCTTGGCCTGTGAGAACTTGGCCTTCTGAGTGGATGGAGAGGATAGCACAAATCATTCATACATAGCATGCAAGTTAATTCTAGTACAACAATTTCTCTAATTCGACTAGACCCCAGATGTCCAACAAGTTTTTTAATGAACGGATCATGTCGTTCCACACATACTCCCCCTTCAGCTTCATCCAACAGTGTGTGCACGTAAATGACCGTCTCTCTGTCCTGTGGTACACCACGACGGCGCGTGTGGGCTACATGTAATGTGCAGACCAACATTGAGTGAATGAATCAATTAACAAGTTAAGCAAGAGGAAGTAAAACTTACCATCTTCTCCATGTCCGCGTGCAATGGCCACCTTGCCTCGAGCTGACTAGTCAAGTTGCAAAACTTGATGACGATGACCTGGATAGCGTGCCAGCGATACGACAATGACCTCACGTTGCATGGTTGAATGATGTACATGTCGTAAAGCGCAATGTGATTTCGTGCGTGAAACTTTTCATGCACTTTCTCTCAAAAGGGCTCCCCTCTGCTCCTGCCTGTGAAATCTGCGGATACGGCCAGCCACACATCGCACAACAACTCATCCTCCATGATCGAATAGCTCACCGTTCTTGGTACTCTAAAAAACGACATAACATTTGAAAATAAGCTCAATGGCATTTGACTGAACACCTGCCGGGAATGGTGTCCGCCATGGAGGTCGTCGACAGGGGGCGGAGTGTAGCTGAGTACAAATAGCTCCAGGGTGGAAAGCTCCGTCGGAACGGCGAGCGGGCGCGTCCGTGCTGGTTGCGGACGTACAACAATACCTCTGTGGCGGCCGGAGAAGAACAGCAGCGGCGGTGGAGGTGGAGGGTGCGGATGCAAAGCAAGGGGGAGAAGGGACGGAGTGGAAGGAAATGGGACCGGGAGGGGGAATTGGTGGGCCGGGGGTGTCGGAGTCGTGCGTTTTGGGTGTCCGGACTCCCGCAAACCTCCCCACTTTGTCTCCAACTTGCAAGAGAAATCACGTCCGGACCGTCCCGTGGACCGATACAGGTCAGCGTTGGATGGCTTCTGCAGTCCGTATGTAGCGGGAGGTTTGCGAGTCCGCCTAGAAGATGCCCTTACCCATCAATGTTTATAAGCTGGTGCACAAGGTTATTTTTTTTAATACCAAGCTACACAAGGTTAATAATTGATGGGAGTGCCTGTACTTAGGGATGAAAATGGAGTGGAAACTTTCCGTTTTTTCGAAGGAAAAATGGAAACGGAGAGGAAATATGAAAACGGAAACGGAAATTTGCAAAACCGAAGTGGAAATGAAATTTTTTATGCAGAAATGGAAACAAAAACGGAACGGTGCTTTCCGGTGGAACATGCATGGAAACGAAACTTTCCGTTTCCGTGAATATGGAATTCCTGTTTTTTACTATAGATCTATGGCTGCTTTGTAGCCCAACCAGAAAAGAGAACACAATGACGCAATTAGTAGAATGGATTTGAGACCCAACTTCTACTACCACACATGTACTAAGCTTGACCCTATACGCAATTGTCCAGTACTACTACAATACTATGCTAAGTTGCTAACATAATGATATTATTTTATAGCCATGTTAACAACTCATTAAATTTGTTTATTTTTGTGTGTATTTCTCTATGATTCAAGGGGTTTTTAAGTTCCGATCAACGCCCACTTCTGTTTCCATATCCGCTTTATATTCGCTCTGTGTCTGTTTCCGCTAGTATTTCACTACTGGAATTTTCCTCTTTGCCGAGTGTTAGGCTCTTTGCCGAGTGCATTATGTCGGGCACTCGGCAATAGTATCTTTACCGAGTCCCAATCAGAAAGTACTCGGCAAAATAGTGAAACTCGGCAAACAGGTACTTTGCCGAGTGTCGTGGACAAAACACTCTGTAAAACAATAAAACACGGCAAACAGGGTCTTTACCGAGTGCTACACTCGGCAAAAGTGGGTCTTCACTACGCTGCACGGTTTTAACTGTACAGGTTGCATACGACCTCGGATGAAGATGTTCCAAAAATCAAAGTTGTTCATTTTGACGAGACCTAAATTTTTCATGTTGAGAACTTTTTCATTTGAGGTCATATTAATTACACTTTTGCCATGTAAATTTTTGGTCTCAAATGACCAATGTGATGGCCATATTTATTGCATAGTTTATGATAATGTGGTGAAGTTGGCCATATAGGTGCATTTTGCCATTACAAACAGTGTTGCCAAATAAAGTTTCCAACTTTTTTTTTACAAAAGAACCATTTTCGATTTTCTAAGAATAAGAAATGAGTATTTTTTTGTGAAGTAAGTACAAAAATAGTGTGCAAAATGGCACTAGTCCAATTATCACAGTAAGTAGACCATATTTTATGCACAATTCGTTCACAAAACGGGCTATCGTGTATGAACAGTTACGGTTTCAAGTCAAATGACCAAGGTAATGGCCATGTTCATTGCATAATCTTTTATAATATGCCCAAATTAGACACATAGGTGACTATTGACATTACAAACAATGTTGCCAAATAGAGTTTCCAACTTTTTTGTACAAAAAAATCCTTTTTCATTTTCTAAGTGTCAAAATTGGGTATTTTTTGTAAAGTAAGTACAAAAAATAGGGTCCAAAATGGCACCACTCAAATTATTGCAGTAAGTAGACCATATTTTATGCACAATTCACAAGTTTCATGGATTTTCTAGTTTTCTAGCTACCTTTCGCACATTTAAATGACTTTATGTCAATTTCCCGAAAGTAAGTCAAAATTGAACTGCAAGTGTGTGATAGCTCAGTCATAAAAATTGGCAAAAAATATTTTTAAGTACACAAGTAGTCATTATATGGGAGAACCACTTAGAGTTTGAGAGTTTCGACCCCTTGTGATGAATAGCCATGTAGACTATTTTGACCCCGTTTTGGAAAAAATGAAAGAAAAAGAATACAAGTTTAAAAAATGCAATCCTTTCGCATGGAGTCTTTTTATGTGTACTAGTTACGAGGAAAAATGCCAAACTTTCAATATAACAAATTTGAAAAAAGAATCCTTCACAAAACGGACTACCGTGTATGAACATTCGTGGTTTTCAAGTCAAAGGACCAAGGTGATGGCCATATTCATTGCATAGTCTATTCTAATGTTCCCAAATTAGACACATAGGTGCATCTGACATTACAATCAATGTTGCCAAATAGATTTTTCAATTTTTTTTACAAAAGAATAAATTTTCATTTTCTAAGTGTAAAAAATGGGTGTTTTTTGTGAAGCAAGTACAAAAAACAGGGTGCAAAATTGCACCACTCCAATTATCACAGTAAGTAGACCATACTTTATGCACAATTCCCAAGTTTCATGAATTTTCTAGTTTTCTAGCTACTTTCACACATTGAAACAACTTTATGTTGATTTCCCGAAAGTAATTCAAATTTGAACCACAAGTGTGTGATAGCTATGTCCTAAAATTTTTAAAAAATAATTTTAGGTACACAAGTAGTCATTATATGTAAGAACCACTTAGAGTTTTGAGAGATTCGATTCGACCCCTTTCCATGAATAGTCATGCCGACCATTTTGACCCCGTTTTGGAGAAAATAAAAGAAAAAGAATACAAGTTCAAAAAATGCAATAATTTCCCATGGAGTCATTTTATGTGTACTAGTAGCGAGGAAAAATTTCAAACTTGCAATATGACAATGTTGAAAAAAAAATCTTCACAAATCGGCATAGCAAGTATAAACATTTATGACTTTCAAGCCAAGTGACTATGGCGAAGGCCATACTCATTGCAAATTTTGTGATAATGTGTTGAAAATTGGCACATAGGTACATCTCGCCAATAAAAACAATGTTGCCAAATAGATTTTAGAATTTGTTGTACAAAAAATCATTTTTTTCATTTTCTATGTGTCAAAAACTAGATTTTTTATTTGCAAAAAGGCAAATGAAGTAAGAAAATTGTTTTATTCTAAGTTTCAAATTTTTCGTGGCAACTATTACATGTGAAAGGACTCAATGTCAAAGGATTTGATTTTTTGAAATTTTATTTATTTTCTTTTTTAATTTTTAGAATGGACAAAGAAGCACACATTCAGCTACTTGCTTCTGATTGGCCAATGCTTGAAGTCATGGCATGTCCCGATTGGTGCTCCTGGTTCATGTCTCTCTCCCTTATCTCCTCAAGTGCACAGCCGCAGCCAGCACCTCACGCCTCATCTCTTCGCTGCCTCGCCGGAGTCGCCGCTCCTCGCCGGAGACGCCGCTCCTCACGCCGCCACAGGTCCTGTCCCCTTCTTCTTCTTCTTCTTCTTCTTCTTCTTCTTCTTCTTCTTCTTCTTCACCCAAGCAGCAGCATCAGGCTACACTCGCTGCTCCTCGCCGGACAGCAGCGGCGCAGCCGCAAGCATCGGCCGCCGCTGCTGCTCGTCTTCCTCGGCCACGACAGCAACAGGTGGTCAAGCACGTGTGCAAGCAGCATCAGTTCGGTGGCTTTGACGCAAGGCATGAGGAGGCGGCTGCTCCGTGCAACACTGCATCTCGCCGTCCTCCTCTCGATCTGTGCCTTCCCTGAACGTCGGAGGCCTGTGCGCAGCTCACCAACGCGGCCATTGCGGCACTACGGCGACCACCACGGGTGCATGGGCGGGGCACGCGCGATGGGAGCAGCGCCGGCGACTGGGTTTGGCCACGATTAAATCTGGGACGGGATCGGGCGGTGCAATTTTTTTTGTTTTATTCACTACTTTTACTGAGTGGCGCTCTCGGCAAACCTCCTGCGCCATGTGGCTACAGCGCCGTTTGCTCTGTTTCTTCTGATCACTTTTCTTTGCCGAGCGCCTCTATTTGAAACTCGGCAATGTCTTTGCCGAGTGTCCGACAAATGGCTCTCGGCAAAAATCTGTTTGCCGAAGAGGTGTACGCCGGGTGGGCTTTGCCGAGTGCAACTCTCGGCAAAGACTTTGCCGAGGGTTTTTGGCCCTTTGCTGAGTGTTCTTGGCACTCGGCGTACGTGACAGATTCCAGTAGTGTTTGTTTCCGTATTTATTTTCGAGGTTTCTGTATTCGTTTCCGCTTCTGCAAAAAAAATGAAAACAAATATGATAGCACTCAGTTCCGTCCGTTTTCGCTCCGTTTTCATCCCTACATGTACTTGCTCATTAATTCATACTGGTACAGCGGCAGTGCGTACTAGCCAAAGACAGCAAGCGGCTACTCGATCGATCGGGGCTTTATTTCCGCTTGAATTGTACTGTCATATCCATATGACATTCTTACCAATGCATGCACTGATGCAAGGATGGCTCTTGCTAACCAGCACTCAGATGACCCGGACATTGTCCAGACTCCTCTGAGGCGTTGAGGAGTTGGTGATTTTACCTAATGACGGCTTATCTCGCTCCACATATGACCACCTTACAACGGAGATAGATCGATGTAAGACAGAGAGTTTATTCCTCAAAAACTTACTAGGGATAAAAAAGGATAGTAGGTCGTCTGGAATTATATAGTCACGGCATGACTTCAAAGAGGATCACCTTGTATTGATGAATTTTTGCCTCTCGACTGTAACCATATAATTATAAAATAAAACTCCTTTACCCCCACAGAAATCATGTCCCCGGCCCCTGAACGAAGAACAAAGAGAGGTAAAACCAGCAAGCTTGTCTGTCCATACAAAATTGAGGAAGTGCACAGTTAATTAGGTGGGCATTTAATGAGAGATGGCGTCACGTACTAGCCTCACATGCATGTGAGCCGCGAGCCCGCGAGGTCCATCTTATTACATTCTTTTAAACGCATAGGCCAACTTCACACGCTACAGGAAGGACTGAAAAGATCTGAATTATTATTTGTCACCAAGGATTTTTTTAAATGAAGGCAAAAGCTTTGGCTCATCTCATTAATAAAGCAGAAGAGAGTTGCCCAGTTAATAAACGGAAAACTGGGCGAAAACCGTCACAAACCGCTGAGCGGGACACTCATAATACCCCACACACACCTCACATAGAGGGTCTTGTCAACATCACACACCGGTGTCATCGTCATCACTTCTCACCAAGGATTCTCCTATACTGTCATGGCTGTTAGTTTTTCTTGCTTTTGCTGTTGGTAGTTGCTGTAAAAGACATTTGGTTTTTGATAAATGAAATGAATCTCTTTGTCAAAAACAAAAACAAAATTGTCAGGAGGGATATATAATTGAGTTTTTTTTTACAGAGGGAGTACTATATAAGTAACTGATTTTTTTTCTTATCATATGGCTCATAGTACATATCTCTCTTCTCTCGGTAAGATAGTACACAATCATATTGCACATTGCCATACTTGTCTGCAGCATGATAAAGAGCCAAACATAGGAACAGCGTGGCATGAAATTACCTCTCGTTATCATAATAAGAAGATTTACGTCGCATACATTCAGCCAACACACACTACAAAGGGACAGGGATGGTGGTTTCGTGCGGACCAAGTTAGGTGCAAAAAGATTCTCGCTGGGCCCACGCGCCTCAACCTTTTACTGTTGTCCCTTCCAACGCCACAGTCGAGTTGGGCGAGCCCCAGCTACTAGTTGTTGATCTCTGATTCGAATAAACCTAGTAGTTGTTGATGATATCTTCATTCAGATATTACTATAGTACTCTTAGCAGTAGACTAGATGAATGCAGATGCTCCTTGACTAGCACCTAATTGTACAAATCAAACTAAACTAACAGCCGACAGAGGTAGGTTTAATTTTGGGGGCGCTTTAAAAGGTCGGGCCCCGCGACTGCTGATACTAAATTGCTAGAGAATTTGTGGGATTAACCGAATTCCACAGCTTTATGGGACAGCTTCTGGAACTAATTTGCAGGTTCGATGTATGTGGCTAGCTAGAACATCTGACCCGAAAGACCCTAGCTAGGTAGTGAACCCGCTTTCAATTCATCAAACGGGTTACTGCTTATGCACCCATGCTTGAAGACAGATAATATAATTACATCTCAAACTAAAATTTGTCTACAACGCATAGTGCTTCACAGAGGTGCTTAATAGAATCTGACTCTCGTAACGAGCCATACCCTCGCGTCGCTTGTACTGGCGGCTCGGGGGAACCTAGTCCCGCCGGCCCTCCCGTCCAGCACTCCCTCGCCGCCGCTGAGGGTCTTTGCCGGGCGAAGCCCGGGCTGTGCCGCCGGCGGCGGCGCTTTTTGGTGACGGGTGTGGTGGGGTGCTCCGCCCGGTGGTGTGCCCTGACTTGTAGCGATGGCTTGGGTTGTCGATCCCTCCGATCTGATCAGGGTGGGTTGGTCGAACTCGGGCCAAAGATGCAGTCAGCAGTGTGCCTCGTCGGTTGATGCGGCCTAGGGTTTTGGTTGGCAGGCTTCATGCCATGGATATTGACGGGCACTAAGGCGTCGGGCTGGATTGGGGCGGCGTGGGGGCCTGCTACTGTGAAACTAATGGTGGCTGTCCTCGTGCTCTTTTCGCATCATGGCAACGTCCTACATGATCGGTCCTCCTCGATTTGGTCATCGACGTGTTCCGAAACTGCCGCCGGAGATCCTGCCCAAGATATCTGGATGTGATAGTATTCGGTCATGCACGCCATATCAGCCTACGAGGTTCCATGACGGCGTGGCGCGAAGCTCTATTGTTTGTTGACACCACGGGACATGCCGACTTCTCGAATTCTATGGTGTAGACAGATGTGGAGAAGGTCATGGTGACTGAGATCGGAGGATCAGTTAGACGGATGGAGCCTTCGAGCCGATGAAGTCAGCCAGGTGTTTGGTAACTCTCAGGAGCAACAATATCAAGTGGGGACGGCAGCACTGGAGGAATTCATTTTTGGTGGTGCTCCTCGGGTACCGAGCCATGACTTTCAGGGTGAAAACCTAAGTTCTTGCCTTCATTGGTTGTGCCTGGTAATTGCCTTGCTGAAGGAATTGTCTTGAGAGTTTGGACTTCTCCAGGGTGAAAACTTAAGATCTTGGATCGGGCAACGATGGTGCTTTTGCACTGTTTCCTTCTTGGAGGCGTTGCTTTTGGAGACCTTTTATGTTTTCCGAGTTTTGTATTTGGTGGTGGAGAAGCCGATCGCTGTGGTAGGACCTTTGTTTTTTCCTTTCCCTTCTATTTTTTCTTTGGTTGTCTGCATCTTAGATGTCATTGCGACATCTTGTAGGTGCAGAGGTTGAGTGTAATTGATATCTGCGTGATATTAATATATACCCCTTTAAATAAAAGAATCTGATAGTGGTGCCAGTGGTATCAGGATAACAGTTGTCTCTCCAAGACACCGCCTAGCATTGAAAGCCAAAGTTTGCTTCTACCCCCTTCTTAAGCACTTCTGTAAACTAATGTCAATAAATAAGCGCTTGCCTCTTTGATGAGACTACCCATAATGGGAGTAACATAGATGACACCTAAGAAAAAAAGATGATGTGGCAGCTAATTAATAAGGTGAGAGACAAATTGAATAACATAACTAGTTACTCACACTATAAGTAACATCCCACATGTCAAGACAAGATGAGTCTACAACGTAATAAATAAAGTGTTGCGTGCATGACACCACATATATGGGTAGTCTGATGCTTATTTCGTGGGAAATTTGGTCCAAGCGCAACTCTAGGGTCTTTCTTTGAACCGCCGCCCCTTCGATGACCATTATTGCCAAGATCAAAGAGGAGATCTCCCTTTGGGGTTTGGACGGGGCCCTTTGGACGGTACCAAGCATTTGAGTGTTGTTATGCCGTGAGAGTAGACTCCTATTTACCCGCTTTGCGAGTTTTGTCTGAACTTCTCCTTAATCACTGGGATGATAAACCTTTCTCTTATTATTAAAAAATGTCATAAATAAAACCGTTTTTTTTTCTTTTCTTGAGGCACCTGCGTTAGCAGGAGTATATATTGTACATGGCCTTAGTGAAGCCCGTATAGATGTCCAACTGGTGGTATGGTGAATTATATACTCCTATAATTTTATCGTTTTCAAACTTGTAAGAGGAATTGGCGTGGAGTAAATATATGTGCTACTGCTGAAACTATTGCTGGTACTACTACAACAACAGTAGATTACCCCCTTTGTATCTAAATAGACAGCGTATGAATTTAGTAAAAATAAGCCAATGCTCTTTAAGTTTGACCAAATTCAAAGAAGAAAATATCAATAACTAAATATTGAAAAAAAATAGATGATGGAAATATATCTAATGGTGGATATAACGATATTGCTTTGACATTGTTTATTTTTATATTTTTTGTATATATACTTGATCAAACTTAGAAAGCATTGACTTTTTTGATTGAATTTATGCGCCATCTATTAGGGACGGAGGTAGTAGTAACTAACCATAATCTAAATTCCAAGAATATTTCGCGCATCAAAGTGCACCAATATCATGATTCCATCGCAGGTGGGCAATGGCGACACTGGTAGAGGCCAGGAACATTTTCATATCTCTACTCCTATAAAAGACTCAATTGGTGATGATGGTGTGTCTGCCATCCGTCATTTCTGACCATCAGATTTGCATCTAACGATTGTGATGTAAGCTGTGGCATTCTTGCAACAAGACCCCCAGTTCTTGCTCCAATTTGCGGAAACTCCTTAGTATCTTGAAACCAACCACATCCCTCCCCCACCTCATGAAAACAGCCACGAGAAATATATTTTGAGTGAAACCAAATACGAGTATATTTTTAGTGATATATATATACTAAAACTAGAGTGTTTTTCTTTCAAATTTATGAACATGTAGTATTCTACTTCGGATCCGTTGCAACGCACGGACACATTGCTAGTTGAGTAAAATACTTTGTTGTTGGGTGCTAGTAACTTCCTCCGGCATGGATATTTACCCAGTTGGTTCGGGGATAGCATCGGCTAGCTAGCCCCCATCGATGATTGGTGCAATCCCATTGGTTGTCACATGAAATTTTACCATGCCATCCAGCAATTTTGAGTAATTCATTGAGTAAGTACTTGCTCTCTCGCTCTGTCTGTCACCGGTGGCCACCGTCAAGTCGTCTGTCACCCACCCACCAAGACGTTACCGACGGAGACCGAGACCGTGAGAAAGTTCCAAAAATCCGTTCCTTATCGACGCGTCTGCTCCGCTCCGCTCCGCACCGCACCAAAAATGACGCGCGACCCCCAGTCCTACTCTCCCCAGTTGTTACTCCCAGCCAGCAGCACCGTCCAGGGCCCGGCCGCACGCTACAACTAGAACCAACCCCAGCCCCGGTGCAGTGCACAGCCAGTGTAGCTACTCTCTCTCTCGCAGCGAGAGCAGGACGACGCAGGACGGCTAGCTAGCTTTGATCACCGCCGGATCGGAGTACTCGTGGTGTCGGGGGCCATGGCCGGCGCCGCGGGCGACGGGCCGGAGGGGGTGGGCGGAGGCGGGGACTGGCCGCCGTTCGCTGGCGACGCCTTCGCGGAGTACTCGTCGTCGGTGTTCGCCGACCTCGGCGGCTGGCCGGACGGCCTCGGCGCGGGCGCCGGGGACCTGCCGCCGCTGGATCTGCCGGCGCCGAGCCCGTCCGCGCAGGTCCAGCTGGCGCCGTCGGACGAGATCATGCCGGCCGCGTCAGGCGAGCCCGCCGGCGCCGCGTCCTCCTGCTCCAGCGGCGACGGCGCCGCAGCGGCCGCCGAGAACGCCGACAAGCCGCAGTCCGCCGCCGACGCAGCGTGAGTCAAGCGGCCCGTCCACCTCTCATCTTTGCTTGCGCCATGGTTACGCGGATCGCGCGTCCGCGAGGGGCAATTCCGGCAGCGCGCGCGGGCCGCGACGTGTCCACGCGGATCCGCCGTGATTCGCGTGCGTACAACGTAGTAGATCGTTCCCGGTCTCACTCACTCTCACGCGGTTTCTCTTTTAATTTTTCTTCTCTCTCCACACTCTCTACTCTACACCTGCCTCTTGGGTTCCTTGTTTATTCTTCGTCCCCTTTCCTCACGTATTGGTACGCCATTCGTATACGCGTACACATGTATTACTATTACCGCGCGTGCGTACTATACATGCGCACTATACATCATCACTTCTAGATCTGATCGTTTGATCATACTACTACATGTTAATTTCGAAATATACATGTTGAGCTAAGCATGCTAGCTAGCGAGCAATTCCGGTAGTTCTTTACGGAGGGAGTACTAGCTAGCTAACCATCTTGAAGAATTCAGCCCGAAAAATCAAGCGTTGATATGTATGTGTGCGCGCAGGAGCATGAAGCCGACGGCGGCGGTGAAGAAGGGGCAGAAGCGGGCGCGGCAGCAGCGGTTCGCCTTCGTGACCAAGAGCGAAGTTGATCACCTCGAGGATGGGTACAGATGGAGGAAGTATGGGCAGAAAGCCGTCAAGAACAGCCCTTTCCCAAGGTACATGATCCACATCTATCCATCACTTCACTTGTGTTGCTTATAATGTTCTAATAGTATTTGTTATTTGCACGCATGGGCGCTTTTGGTTTCTTATTTCGGCGTTCTGCCTTTTTCTCTCAAAGAAAACTACAAGCGTTTTCTAAGAGAAAATCATGCGCAAGCAGTTTATAACGATCGACCTTGACCAAACGTATGGATCATGGTATTGCTGTTTGATCAGATGCGGTTGGCGATTAATTTGGACTTTTTGTCTCTGATCAGTTATTTATATAAGATTTTCAGTTAATTACCGTACTGGAAAGAGGTCTCTATTGGAAATGATTGCCCAACCCATGTAGCAGCTATGGAATTCTTTTTTTTTTCCCCAACTGAGCTTTATCCCATGTAGCTCTACAATCCGCAGGGCAGAGAGCTTACCCAATGTAGCTACAGAATCTGAAGAGTGGATACTTGAGATATACTCCCTCCGTTCCTAAATACTTGTCTTTCTAGGCATTTCAACAAGTGACTATATACGGAGTAAAATGAGTGAATCTACACTCTAAAATATGTCTACATACATCCGTATGTGATAGTCATTTAAAATGCCTAGAAAGACAAGTATTTAGGAACGGAGGGAGTAGAAAGCATGCAATCATTTTCATCTTGTGGAGTGAGGATATTTGAGATGAGGCATAGAAAGCATGCAATCTTCTTGTGGTGGTTCATTTTCATCTTTTCTCTTGGGGGTATATATGCATACGTTCTCACCAAACTGGCTTTCGATCTTGAGCAGGAGCTACTACCGGTGCACCAACAGCAAGTGCACTGTGAAGAAGCGGGTGGAGCGGTCGTCGGAGGACCCCTCTGTGGTGATCACCACCTACGAGGGCCAGCACTGCCACCACCAGACCTCCTTCCAGCGCGGCGGCATGCACTTCCACGGCGGCGCTACCGTCGCGCTCGCGGAGCAGATGTCGTTCGTGTCAACTCAGCAGCTGTACAACCTGCCGCCCCTGCGCCGACAACAGATGAATCCTGCATCGTCGGAGTCCGTCGTTAGCTCCGTGCCCCCGTCTTTGCAGCAGCTCAATGGCGGCGACGAACTACGAAGGTCGACTAGCTATAGCCCCATGCCGTCCGCGGCGCAGACATCGTCGTCATCGTTGGTTCCTCCGGATGTTTCGTTTGACATGGGACTGCTTGGCGACATCGTGCCTCCAGGAGTAAGAAATGGATGACGATCTATAATGGTAATTATTTTAAGATAATAGGTTTATAAGCTTTGTAAATATTTGGACCATCCAAACATATTTCCCCCACCTAAAGATATAGCAATTTCAGTTTCGTTAAAATCTTGCACTTTGAGCACTGCAATTTTAGGCCAAATAATTAGTACACAATTTTACAAGACTGAGATTTAAGAAAAATCCAGGAAGCCGATAATGGATACTCCGAAATAACTTTGAAAAATGTGCAACCTTGTGAGATAGTTTATGTATATAAGCACATGTTTTGATTTATTTTTTCCATGGTGGAGGCTTTAAAATATTTATTGTCACATACTTCAGTTGAGTTAACACATGAATGATTAGTTGGCTATTTCCCTCAATTTGACTTCCTGACATGCTAATTGTTTGCCCAGATTTTGCTAGTCACTTCATCTTCATGCATGTCTTCTATTGCACAAAATTTACAGTGATGTTTCACACTGAAAACCAAATATTCCCATCCAACAGCTAAATTATGCAATAGGGCTTTGTTACGTGTCATGAATGGATATATAAAAGTAGTTGGTTGGATATAGAATTATACATTTGTTTTATATATACTAGGCTTTAATTCCTTGCGGTTGCATATATCACGAGTACTACTGTACTCCAGTATCTAGCTAGCTGGGACCAGCTATGTACATATTGTCAGATCAATATGTCATGCCATGTATTTATGGATGATACGTATATATGCATACAGCTGCAACCAATTTACACGGAGATCTTCAATATGTATAGTACATGTGAATTAATCGATTGGACGAATAAGTTCGTATAATGTCTAGTGTACTACATATATACATGCATGTACTATCCATTCCATGCACTAGGTAGTATATAGTTGTTGTACCGTGTACTAAAGCACGGCATATCCTGTCCCAAGTTTTCACCAATGTTTTTCTGGTGTTTAATTACATCCTTTTTATAGATCTGTTTGTCGACTCTCTCTCTCTCTCTCTCTCTCAGACATGCATATCATGCACATATGCATGTTTCTATGGTGTAATTAACCTACTCTGATTTCATTTTTACCCCCTTTTATGCAGAATTATCTCCCTACTGGCTATATCTGAACTCTGAAGTCATGACATGTCTCAGATCAGGGAAGGCGGATAACCAAGCAGCTACCCATAGCTAGGGTTTCCAGCTGATTGATCGATGCTCTCCTGCAGAATCCCTTGAGACCGAGCTGGATCTTGAGCCTATTACAGACGGGTATTGATCAAAGACGATGCATGGAGTACAACCCTTTCTCCTGATGACAGGATTTGCTATTGATTTTGCACTGCGCCTCATTATTGGACAGGCCCGTGCAATTCTCGATCTCATGGCAAAATTTTATGCCCACCTAATTAACTTCAGCCTATCTGTTTGATCTACTTGACCCTTGGCATGTAGCAATTTGATAGTAGTAGTAGTATGTGGTCTTCTCGCACAATAGTATTGGATTAACCTAAACTTTTATGACTTTCTAGCTAGCTAGCAGCCTAGCAGGGTTAATTTGTTGTGGATGTATATAGTATATGTTTGAGATTCTGCATATGCAGTGCAGTATCGGGGTGATCATACAGCTAGCTCATTCGACTCTTTGTTCTTTATTACTCCCATCAACTTCGAATCTGATTTTTTACTGGGTCTCAACATTCTAGATAAAATTTGCTAGCACTAGTATAGAACTATAGATAACTTTTTTCAGGGAAAGAACTATAGGTACCTTAATCGTGCAAGGGCAAAAGCACTAATTAATTTTACACAGGTATCGGGCCAGTCACTATGGGAGTGATGCTTATGCGCACGGCCCAGCAAAACAGGGTCGGTCCTTGTGTGATATGCCTTCATCGCACGGCTGGTCGTGGCCCATGTGAGATGCTAACAGGTTTGACCCACTTGCCGGGGTAATTGTCTACCCCTCCCCACACGGGCGCATCTTTGCTTGACACCTTACTGGACACCAACCATTCTAGAATGTTCACAGTGCACCGCCATGTCTACCAATATGCTTCATGCCAAAATTCGTGCATTGTACACTCGAAAACTTCCGCAGAGATTGCATCGCCATCCACCATCGCCGCAATTCATGAAATCGAGGTACGCCATTCTTGCAGATAAGGAATGCGCTGGGATCGCCCCAACCTTCCTTTTGTCCAACATCTATCTATCTATCTATCTATCTATCTATCTATTTATCTATCTATATCTCTACATTGCCATCCACAGCGAGTCCTTGCCGTCACCTCCATTGAAAGCGGTCGGGAGATAGTCATTTGAATCGATGAATTGATCTTCGTCTTCCCCTTTCTATCCATTGGCCGCCATCATCCAATTCCTCTTTGTTAGCATCTATTAACACCCTCCCACCCCCACCTTTCTATATAGGTTAAATGATACTTTACAAATGGGATGGGTTTGTGCCAAATTTGCATACATGCCGAAATGGGCTTGGGCGATGTCACCAGCTGTCCGTGTGCAATAACTGAAAAGAATAGTGGCATTGCTTTCCGACGGAGCAAATCAATATTCATGATTAAATTAGGTTCTTGGGATTTGACATGGGGACTTTTTTCAATTAATTGCACTGTGATGTGAGCATAATTAAATATCAACACATTTTTCCTAATTCCGATTCACTTTTCACTTTTTAATATTGAAATTGCCTTCTTTTTACCCCCAAAGTCAACATACTCCTAATATTTTTGGGGTGGTACTCCATCTTATTTGTGTTGGAGCAAATCGATACCATTCAATATCATCCATTGAATTGACAAAAATAGAAGACCCATATTAACTTCGTGGCACCATAAAAGAGCCCTATATGTAATACTCCCTCCTTTCCATAATGTAGTGCTTATAGATTTTTCTGGGAAGTCAAACTTTGCAAACTCTAAGCAAGTTTATAGATAAAACTATTTATATCTACAATACTAAATATGTACAATACGGAAGTACATCTTGTGATGTATCTAATGGTATGTATTTGGTATTCTAGATATATATGTTTTTCACCACAAACTTGATCAAAGTTTGTAAAGTTTGATTTTTGAAAGAAATCTATATGCACTACATTGTGGAACAGGGAGTACCATGTGCTCTTAAATTGCTTTCTACCATGTGTGCATCTGGTACAAGGAATTAGGAATGTACTGTGCTCCTTTTAGAAAAATGCTGCTAGCTTGCTAAAGTAAAATTGATGCCTGCACCACCTGCTTTCTAGTGTGCGGCTATCAACTTTTGGTTAAATTTGGTGTGGATGGAATGTTCCCTTCGGTTCGAGCATACCATATGCCTCCACATCCGATCGTTTTCAGTGTTCACATGCAGAGAGCAATGTGCACTGTGCAGGCCAGAGCCAGATCCCTTTTAATGGCGACCTGACCTACGAAGGGTTGATGTGCATGCATCTCCAATGCTCCGATCTGTGCCTGTCAGGCTCAGTTAGTTGAGAAGGACCGAACGAAGCATTTAGCCTTTCCTGCGCTTTGTTCATGTCTAGCGTGTGTGAAAATGAACAAATCTAGCATATTTTCTGAAACTTTAGCATAAAATGACTAGTATCCAAGAAAGAAAACACAAAATGACCCATCTGCACAACACCCAGGGCAGGGGCGTCATGCTAGATAGCACGACGCCCTTGGTAGAGGTAGACCGGACATCATGCTATCTAGCATGGCGCCCTGACCTGGGGCTTCATGCAAATGGATTTATTTGTAATTTGCTTTTGGATCTGGTCCATTCTATGCTAAAGTTTCAAAAAAGGTCTAGATTTGTACATTTACACGTCTAGCGTCGCTATCATTTTCTATTATTCTACTCTCTCTATACCAAAATATAAGACGTTTTTTTAGGCTGAACTAGCCTAAAAAAACATCTTATATTTTGATACAGAGGTGGTATATTTTATTGGGAGCTGAATCATTTCATTTAACTTTTTTATGAGAACGTTATCATGGCTTGCTTTATTGATCAACGCAAAACGGTTACAAAAACGGAGATTCAAGAATAAAAGAGGGAGAATCATCTACCCAATTACACGAAATATGACTCTCGTAACATTGTTTATCTTTCTCATGTGTGCAATTACACCATTGGCTTCCCGGGTGCAATGCTTGAAATGGGCATTGCCTATCTTCGTCGCAAGATGATGCAATGGGAAAACAATGTCGCCCCTTCGGTCGACCGTTTAGTCATTCCCCCATAAATCTCAATAACTTCAAAGTACTCAGATACACCATTGGCTTCCCGGGTGCAATGCTCGAAACAGGCATTACCTATCTTCATCGCAAGATGATGCAATGGGAAAACAATGTTGCCCCGTCGGTCGACCGTTTAGTCATTCCCCCATAAATCTCAATAACTTCAAAGTACTCGGGTTAGCAATAATTTGATGATACCCAGGGACGCCACTAGAGAAAGTCCCTTTTTTATTGCAAGTGCCTACATCACATAAGCTTCCTATGCATAAGGAATAAAAGAGCAAGATGCAACCACTAATTTTCCATGATTATCTCGGATCATGGCACCAGCCGATCTGGTCTTTCCTCTGTGTGAAAAGAAGCATCAATATTGAAACTTCTAGACCATTTGACATTCTCCATCTGTTAGATCTCGGAACAGTCTATGCAAAGTTGGTGCACATAGCTCATATAAATAGTTTCCAGTTTCCTACTGGAGGGGTGCCATCTTCATGCGTGACCATTCTTTTAATCCACCACAGGTACCATACAGAAACAACAGTAACTTCCAATAATCTCACTAGTGACAAACTTGGATAATGACCAGACACCGAGGCCTCCAAAATAGCCGACCCCGATCTAACGAATCTCAAGGCGGTAGCATTGAGTGGTTCAAGCTCGAGGAGTTTCCGCAGTTCATGTGCCGGACTGCAACCGCAGAACAAGTGTACATATGGAACAATCGGCAGATCGAACACTGGCGTCATTATCGATTTGTTGGTTAATTAGGATGGGTTTCACTGGAACCGCGTCATGCAATGCTCTCCATACAAAGATCTTGATACGCCGGGCTGTACATAGTTGTATCTTTCTATGTTCAAAACTGGCCCTTTTTGTTTTCAATAAATTTACATTTCAATCCTTAGCAATCTATCCAGCGAATGCGTCATGTAAAAACGAGATTTACGAAAAACCAAGGGGCCGTAAGTAGAAAAATGCAACTTGCCTAATCGCGGACCTTGTTAAATATATTTTTAGCTTTGTCCCTTTTAGCAAAAAAAAAGGGTGTGATTTTGATTGATTCTTAGTGATTTGGACTACAAGGTTAGCATTGTTTTTCCTAAAAAAAGGTTAGCATGTTTTTCAATCGGTTTATCACGTTTTGCAAGTTTGTGTGCTCAAAATATTTTCACTTTGTACCCGCAAAAGAAAAACCATTTCACTTTTGTAAGTTTGTGTGTTAGAAATATTTTCGCCACACAAGTTCGTGTGTACGGCCGGTATAATTAGCTCTTTTCTTTTCACAGAAATGAGCGTGTTTACGAGTGTGAACCAGAGCTGGAGAAAGGTGTCGCGCACACAAACACGTGGTAACGTGGGTGTCGGTGGGAAAGTGGGACGAACGGCGATCCACCCACCTACGCGACGCGGTCCAGGTGAGGTCTGGTCGTCGACGCGGTCCAGGCTGCAACCTGGAACTGAACGACGTGTGGAGTAGGCCGGTAGAGATGCGCGCCGACCCGGCGGCGAGATGGGCCTGCTGCAGGCTGCTCGCCCCACGCATCACCGGGCCGCGTCGATGCCGGTTGTCTCGCCATGTGTACGCCGCGTGGCCTCTCTGTCTGCTCCCTGCAACATATTCCGCGACACAAAGGAAACCGAACTCCATTCCTGGGTCCTCCGATTCAGTGACGAAGATGTGAGTACCATTACGCTACAGGCCAACAAGCTCGGAGTGAAGCAAAACACATGAGCAAATGAGGAGCAACTAGTCGAGCCAGCAGACTTGTCGAAAAAACACATTGATTCTGTAATGATTTCAGCAAAACAGGCTACAAAGTTCGTCCATGGGATACAAAGGAAAACCTCCTCAGGCAGCACAGGGGCCCGAGGATTTGACTTGATTATAAGTAAGATCTACAGACGCAAACATGTATCGGGAACTTAACAAGACATGAAGGTTTACTAAATTCTTATGGCCGAGAGAGAAAATGTGGATGCTTCTCCTGCAAAATGCAAACTATAAAGAATGAATCACGGTCAAACCACTTCTTGCTCTTCCTTCCTTGCTTCCTTCCCCTGCAGCTCCGGCCCGGCGGACCGGCCGACGAGGGAGGGAGAGGAATTAGGCCACGGCGGGCATGTCCTTGAGCCACCCGTCGAGCGGCTTGCCGATGGAGTAGACGATGAAGCCGATCTCCCTGAGCTTCTCGGCGTCGACCACGTTGCGGCCGTCGAAGACGAAGGCCGGCTTCTGCATGTTGTCGAAGATCTTCTGGTAGTCGAGCTTCTTGAACTCGTCCCACTCGGTGAGGATGCACACGCCGTGGGCGCCCTTGGCGGCCTCGTACGCGTCCCACACCACGCTCACCTGCTTCACCGCCGTGGGGCTGGTCGGCTGCAGGTGCATCGGGTGGTCCCAGTCGAACTTGTTCATGGCCAGGTCCCGCTGGATCTGCTCCTCCGTCACCTGCGGGTCGTAGATGCTCACCTGGGCCTTGTCGCCCACCAGGCCCTTGCACACGTCGATCGCCGGCGTCTCCCGGGTGTCGCCCGTGTCCTTCTTGAACGCGAACCCGAGCACCGCGATCTTCTTGCCGGACACCGTGTTGAACATGGACGACACCACCCGGTTGACGAACCGGCTCTTCTGGTAGTCGTTGATCTTGATCACCTGCTTCCAGTAGTTGGCCACCTCCGGCAGGCCGTTGCACTCGCAGATGTACACCAGGTTCAGGATGTCCTTCTGGAAGCACGACCCGCCGAACCCCACGCTGGCGTTCAGGAACTTGGGCCCGATCCTCGAGTCCTTGCCGATGGCATACGACACCTCCGACACGTTGGCGCCGGTGGCCTCGCACAGCGCCGACATGGCGTTCACCGACGAGATCCTCTGCGCCAGGAACGCGTTGGCGGCCAGCTTGGAGAGCTCCGCGGACCACAGGTTGGTGGTGATGATGTTCTCCTCGGGCACCCAGTGGGCGTACACCTCCTTGAGGGCCTGCACGGCCTTCTGGCCCCCGGGGGTCTCCCGGCCACCGATGAGCACTCTGTCGGGCTTGAAGAGGTCCTCGATGGCGGTGCCCTCGGCGAGGAACTCCGGGTTGGACAGGATCTGGTAGTTGATGCCCTTGCTGTTGTGGGTGAGGATCTTCTCAATGGCCTCGGCGGTCTTGACAGGGACGGTGGACTTCTCGACGACGATCTTGTCCGACTTGGACACGTCGGCGATCATACGGGCGGCGCTCTCCCAGTAGGTGAGGTCGGCAGCCTTGCCGGCTCCCAGACCGCGGGTCTTGGTGGGGGTGTTCACGGAGACGAAGATGATGTCGGCCTCGGCGACATGCTTCTCAACATCAGTGCTGAAGAAGAGGTTCTTTCCCCTGCAGGCCTTGACAACGTCATCGAGGCCGGGCTCGTAGATCGGGAGGGTGTCGCTGTTCCAGGCGTCAATGCGGGGCTTGGAGATGTCGACGACCACCACCTCGATCGCCGGGCACTTGATGGCAATGACGGCCATGGTTGGGCCGCCGACGTAGCCAGCTCCGATGCAGCAGATCTTCACCATCTTGGTTGCTTACAACCTGTGATGACAGCAAAGATTAATGGTTTTCAGAGGATTGCAAAACAGGGCACGACAGCTCTTACTGCACATCTTCTTGTAAGCAGAAGCAATCGAGATTCAGATCTTAAAAACAGAGTTTTTCTGAAGCTGATCTTAAAAACAGAGTAAGTGACAGAAATGTAGAGCTGAAGCTACAGAAATGTTCTAAGAAATCTTCTACCCAATTAATCCAGCAAACAAGCATGAAAAATTCTAAGTAATCAGATGCTGGCAGCTTCACAGCATGATCTAATTTGAGGATAAAAAAAACGCTGTGCCTACTTCTGCAGGCTGCATACAAGGAGCATGACAGACTGAACGGAGATCACACCAATCATCCGATCCACCGGCAGCGGCAGCAGACAGCAGGCCAAACGAAAATTCACAGCACGGAGCACTACTATCCAAACCACTAACTAAATCAAGACAATGAATCTCAGACCAACCCTAGGCCAGATCTGAAGACGGCAAGCATCTTCAGAGAACCCGAGAAAAGAACAGCATCCACAGCATGGAAACCACTCTCCTCGCAAAGATCAGGCGCCAAACTATACATACCAAACCAAAGGAGATCAGGGAAAAGGCTCTCACCAGATCTCAGGAACTCGGAGAAGATCTGGAGAGGAGGGGCGCGCACTGCTGGAGGAAAGCAACGGAGGCGACTTCTTGGTGGATGCAGAGAAGAAGCTGCTGCCCACGGTTTGTATGCAGAGAGGAGGCTGCAACTCCTTATATACCCCTTTGCCCGAAGCCACCAGGTTGGATCTACCCCTCCCCTCCCCGCTCTGGAAAATTAACCGTGTGAAGACCGGTCAGAATTCAGAAACCGGAATAAATTGAGTAGGTGTGGGTTGGTCTTGCAAGGCAAAGTGCCGCTCTCATGCCACCCATGAGCCCACCAAACTTGCGTTGATAGAAAAGGTTTCAGATGAGTCCATGACACTCCACCAACCTCCTCACTCTAACCAATCAGAAAAAAATAGGAAAAATACCGCGCTGTTATGGAATAATTAAATAGTGTGTGATCAGATCTGAATGTTCCGGACCCTTTTTTTCCCTTCTACTTATCTCTGAAGTTCAGTGTATGCATACAAAATAAATACAGAGGAAGTGGCTGTGTACTCGTATCCCATGAACCAAGGACATGAATGGCGTGGAAGAATAATTGGGGGCAAGCACATGGACTATTTTAATCGATGGTCAACTATAACTGCAGCGAGCGAATTAATTTTGGGTCAAAACGGTACTGCAAAATAACCTAGGATGCTGAAGTTACAGTGTTCGATCGAGATGTAAGAAATGCCTTGCTGTGTCCAACCAATGGGAGCATGCAATGGAAACCTTCAAAGCCCAGACACGGTCAAAATCAGGAACCTGATGTTGATGCCGTTGCTTGCCCCAACGATACTCTACTCCCAAATCTCACCAATCACCATTAACCGCTTGCAGTTTTTTACTGATTGAAATGCAGTTGCTGAACCTTCCACAGGAAAGCTCCAGCATACATGATACTAGTACTAAGATTTGAGCTCTGAACATATATCTTATTTCAAGAGAAAAAAGAGTGCAACCACGAGAAATACAGAATTCTCTATGGTCCTACTCTTAAGTCACTGTCATTTGATTTTTCTTTTGCAACAAGTCACTGTCATCTGATTAGTGCAACTAATAGACTAAGAAAGACCCCTCATCTTTCTTCTCTGTTTAAGGCATCGTTTAGGAAAGATACTGACTGGTAGGGCACTTGTTTACACAGTCCAAGGTCATGGGTTGTCAGACGTCCTAGCTAACAAGTCAACAAAAACCAGAACTTCATTTTCCTATATGACAAATTTCTCAAGTACCATAATGCATTATTTATACACATCACATGAAAGAAACTCCCCTAAAGAAAAAACACAAACAAACCATATGCACTCTTATACCAGAAAGAAAATCATACTAGCATTATGTCAGTTTCTTCAAGATTAAGAGAGTCATAAGAAAAGCATAAGGAAACAAATCAAGCAAACCATGATTAAAAGAATATGCACTACCAACATGAGCAGGCAGCAGCAATCGCCAACAACAAAATAAAGAGAAGCTCACTCAGAGACATTTTAACAAACACCGGATCTGCATCTCAAACCACCCCCAGTCTCAACCATAATCTAAGCAGCAGATCCACCGACATCGAGTCCCCCCACCCGATACGGTTGGAGCCGCTAGCTACGTACGGGAGCAACTAACGGGAAGAAAAAGCTGGGCCTTTGAGTGAGGCTCAAGCGAGCAATGCAAGGGAGCGCAATAAACCCCCTACTGACTTGTGTACCGCCAAAGCACCGGAAAATTAGCGATCCGAGCGTCCCGAGCACGCAAAGACGACAGCGACGAGTGCGAGCCGGAGCAGAGAGGAGGGGAGGGAGCTAGCGGTTGTCTTGCATTACCTTCAACCTCGGGCTGCTTTGCTTTGCTTGATGCGACGGAGAACGACGCTCGGTTTACCCTCGTCTCTTCTTGGATCTGGTTTGCTTGGAGGTTTTTTTTCTTCTTTTGTTTGTGATAACGAATATACCAAACGGTTACAGAATCTACCGCAGTAGTAATACGCTTTTTTTTAGGGAAGCGTGTTTAATTACGTAATGCGCTTTTATTCGTCGTTTAATTACGCGGATTCTTTCCGGGGAAGGGTATGATTTGTTGCTGAAAATGCAGTGCCGGTTATTTTCAGCCTCCGAATTTGAGGAGGTCGCAATCCGCTCTCTGGACCTGAACGCGGACCTGCGTACAGTGCGTACGCGTCCAAACTCTGAAAAATAGCAACTCGTACCGAACTGCGACTGCATCGAGAGACTCCATGCGAACTGACAATGCCTAATGTTTGACCCCCGGCTCCGACGCGATTGGGGCCGAGAATGGCTGCAGCAGGCCGGGGCCATCTCGTCAAGGTTTGGGAGACACACGCAGCTGTCGCGTGGTTTCAGCAAGTCAATCGCGCTTGGACTGGATGGACTCGTGATGGTTTGGTTCGGCAGAGTTAGGAGGGATGACGACGACGACGACGACGACTAGGCTGGAAATAACAGTTTGGTTAGGCCAGGATGCATGCCATTGCCATGGTGGATGGATGCATGCAAAGCAGAGGTGAATGGCATGCACCAACAGATTCGCTGCTCGTTCACTCATTTCTTCTCCCTCCCTTTTAGTTTATCTCGTGGGGATGATTATCCCCGACGCACCCTGTTTCAAAAATGGCCATCAGCATGGCCTGCGTCCGCTTTTGTGCACCCGACTAGTACTACGTGCGAGCATGTGGGCAGCCGTGCTCACCTAACAGTTGGGGTAGTGAGAAAATCATTGTTGGCGCCAAAAGCGTAGGTTCTTTCTTTTTTTTTTTTCTCCTCGTGCTCCATCGCAGCGGCAACGGCAATTAGTTGCACCGACAGAGATGTCGCCCTTCACATATTTTGCTACTAGTATTTCATCAACGTTTTCTTACACGCTTCCGCTGTGTCAGTTCGGGCATTTGTTTTGCATCAGCCCAGCTGAAGACAAAGCATTACCCAATCTTTTGTACCCACACTGCTTGTCCCGACACTGGCAGTGGTAGCGACGGCAATCAGTTGGGCGATCCGCGTACGCGTACGTGTGCGGTGCGAGACGGGTGGAACGCGATATCGGCACGAGTTTTTCGTTCGCAGCAGAGGCCGACGCACCACGTACAGACAGACGGATAGGCCAGCGCGCACCGGGAAAACTCCAGCCCACCGGTCGCCCCCGGCCAGCCAGACGTGCGTGCGTGCGCGCCCATGCGGCGCCGATGACCCGATCACACACACCGGAGGCCCCCGGCTCGATCAGGACGCGTCGACGGCGTATCTCCCCTTGTTCGTCTCTTTCTCCCGTGAGGGGAGGAGAGGCGCGCGGGGACAAAAGCGGTCGACCTGTCCGGTTGGTTCGGTTCTCCAGTGAGCTGGAGGCGATGGTGGCAGCGGTAACATGGGGCGGGGCGGGCTGCGGGAATCTTCCCGTGCCCAACGGGATTTGACTTTTTCCGACGTGCGTGCCTGCTGGGTTACCAGCGACTCCACACGTCTTCCTTGCCGTTCGGTATGTACGCGGTTGCGTTGCACCTTCCCTCACTCGCGTGGGGGGTGCGCACCGACTGGCCGACACCACCGACGACTGCGCGACCATGCGTGCCGATGCTGGAATCGGGACAGCCGCATCGCCCGGCAGCCCGGCACCATGTTTCCAATTGTTCAATCAGCTCTAGTTAGGCAGGGGGGAAGAGTGTAGACTCGAGTTGGCAAACTATATTTTTCCAATGAAAACAATTCCATTTTAACTTTTTTTCGTTTTATAAATCAGATAGCCCTTTCTTTCTTCTCTTCTTATCATTCAAAATAAACATGTCGAAATACTAGAGCATCTCTAGCCAAAGCCTTAAAAGGACTCAAGGGCATCTCCAAAGCGGGCTCTCAAACCACCCGCAATCGTTCGGACTGCACGGTTCGGACGTGTTGAGCCATGCATCCAACGTGGGTCCATATCAGTCCGCCGAGCGATTCAGATGTACATTTTTCAGCAAACACGAGACGGGGTCCGGACAGCGCCCACGTAGGACTCCGACACCCCCGGCCCACCCAAAACCCTTCCCGGACCCCGCGCGTCCATCCTCACACTTTCTCTCCTTCCGTCTTTCTTTTTGCCTTCGCCGCTACTCCACACCTCTCCTCTGATCGCTGCGCAGGTACCATCGACTCCTACCATGCTCACCATGCCCGGCAACTGCTGAGTGAATTGCCCAAGCCAAATACTTTTGTCCCTTCTTCTTTGAAGCAATGGATTCGGATATGGAATACATATACGGGCACTATGTTGAGTTGTCTGACCGCTCCTCCGACGAGGAGGACTACACGGTGAGACGGCGATGAGGCATCCGGTCCTTTGATGACTACTTCATCTTGAAGAAAGACGTTGTGGGAAGGATTGGGTTCTCTGGTTACCAGAAGTGCACGGCCGCACTACGGGTGCTTGCATGCGGCATGATACGTCTCCAACGTATCTATAATTTTTGATTGTTCCGTGCTATTATATTATCCATCTAGGATGTTTTATATGCATTTATATGCTATTGTATATGATTTTTGGGACTAACCTATTAACCTAGAGCCCAGTGCCAGTTTCTGTTTTTTCCTTGTTTTGAGTTTTACAGAAAAGGAATGCCAACCTGCCAATTTTTGTGGATTTTTTATGGACCAAAAGAAGCCCCCGGAGTAAAAGAGTTGGGCCAGAAGAGTCCCGAGCCGTCCACGAGGGTGGAGGGCGCGCCCTACCCCCCTGGGCGCGTCCCCCTATCTCGTGGACGACTCAGAGACCCCCCTGACGTGAGACCGCCGCCAAAAATTCCTATAAATACAGAAACCCCCGAAAAGAAACCTAGATCGGGAGTTCCGCCGCCGCAAGCCTCTATAGCCGCCAAAAACCAATCGGGACCCTGTTCCGGCACCCTGTCGGAGGGGGGATCCATCACCGGTGGCCATCTTCATCACCCCGGCGCTCTCCATGACGAAGAGGGAGTAGTTCACCCTCGGGGCTGAGGGTATGTACCAGTAGCTATGTGTTTGATCTCTCTCTCTCTCTCTCTCTCTCTCTCTCTCTCTCGTGTTCTTGATTTGACACGATCTTGATGTACCACGAGCTTTGCTATTATAGTTGGATCTTATGATGTTTCTCCCCCTCTACTCTCTTGTAATGGATTGAGTTTTCCCTTTGAAGTTATCTTATCGGATTGAGTCTTTAAGGATTTGAGAACACTTGATGTATGTCTTGCATGTGCTTATCTGTGGTGACAATGGGATATTCACGTGATCCACTTGATGTATGTTTTGGTGATCAACTTGCGAGTTATGTGACCTTGTGAACTTATGCATTGGGGTTGGCACACGTTTTCGTCTTGACTCTCCGGTAGAAACTTTGGGGCACTCTTTAAAGTTCTTTGTGTTGGTTGAATATAAGAATCTGAGATTGTGTGATGCATATCGTATAATCATACCCGTGGATACTTGTGGTGACATTGGAGTATCTAGGTGATATTAGGGTTTTGGTTGATTTGTGTCTTAAGGTGTTATTCTAGTAAGAACTCTAGGATAGATCGAACGGAAAGAATAGCTTCGTGTTATTTTACTACGGACTCTTGAATAGATTGATCAGAAAGGATAATTTTGAGGTGGTTTCGTACCCTACAATAATCTCTTCGTTTGTTCTCCACTATTAGTGACTTTGGAGTGACTCTTTGTTGCATGTTGAGGGATAGTTATATGATCCAATTATGTTATTATTGTTGAGAGAACTTGCACTAGTGAAAGTATGAACCCTAGGCCTTGTTTCAACGCATTGCAATACCGTTTTCGCTCACTTTTATCATTAGTTACCTTGCTGTTTTTATATTTTCAGATTACAAAAACCTATATCTACCATCCATATTGCACTGGTTTCACCATCTCTTCGCCGAACTAGTGCACCTATATCTACCATCAGATTACCTTGCTGTTTTTATCATTGTATTGGGTGTGTTGGGGACACAAGAGACTCTTTGCTATTTGGTTGCAGGGTTGTTTGAGAGAGACCATCTTCATCCTACGCCTCCCACGGATTGATAAACCTTAGGTCATCCATTTGAGGGAAATTTTCTACTGTCCTACAAACCTCTGCACTTGGAGGCCCAACAACGTCTACAAGAAGAAGGTTGTGTAGTAGACATCAAGCTCTTTTCTGGCGCCGTTGCCGGGGAGGCTAGGTAAGCGGCACTAACACCCCGTCAACTAAGCTCTTTTCTGGAGCCGTTGCCGGGGAGGTTAGTGCTTGAAGGTATATCTTTAGATCTTGCAATTGAATTTTTTTGTTTCTTTTTTATCACTAGTGTAGTCTATAAAAGAAAACTAAAAAATGGAATTGAGGGTGCCTCATATGCATCATCTTTTTAATATCTTTCGTGAAAATGATGGAAATGAAAATTGTGCTCAAATGTTAGAAGAAGAATGCATTAAAATGTTTGGCACTAAATATTTGAATGATGAGCATGATTGCAATGTTGTTAGTATGAATTCTTTGAATATCCATGATGCTAATGATATGCAAAGCCACAAGCTTGGGGATGCTATGTTTAATGAAGATGATATTTTTAGTCCCCCAAGTTTTGATGAGCAAATTTATTATGATGATAGCATGCCTCCTTTTTATGATGATTATGTTGATGAAAGTAGTTTCGGAGAGGTCATGACTTTATTTAGTGATGATCCACTATTTCGGAAGAGGTTCCAATTGATTATGAGAACAAAGTTGTTATCTATGATGATTATTGTGATGACATGTATGCTATAACAAACAATGATAACCATGAAACTTGTCATCTTGATTTTAATTTTTAATTGGATTATGCCTCACATGATAGTTATTTTGAGTTTGCTCCCACTACTATTGATGAGAAGAAATTTGCTTATGTGGAGAGTAATAAAAATTCTATGCTTGTAGATCATGAAAAGAATGCTTTATGTGATGGTTATATTGTTGAATTCATTCATGATGCTACTGAAAATTGTTATGAGGGGGGAATATATGCTTGTAGGAATTGCAATAATATCAAGTTTCCTCTCTATGTGCTTAAAATCTTGAAGTTATGCTTGTTTTGCTTTCCTATGCTAGTTGATTCTTGTTCTCATAAATTGTTTGCTCACAAAATCCCTATGCATAGGAAGTGGGTTAGGCTTAAATGTGCTAGCCATATTCTTCATGATGCTCTCTTTATGTTTCAATTCTTATCTTTTATGTGAGCATCATTGAAATCATCATGCCTAGCTAGGGGCGTTAAACGTTAGCGCTTGTTGGGAGGCAACCCAATTTTATCTTTGTTCTTTGCCTTTTGCTCCTGTTTAGTAATAAATAATCTATCTAGCCTCTGGTTAGATGTGGTTTTATATTTTAATTAGTGTTTGTGCCAAGTAGAACCTTTGGGAAGACTTGGGTGAAGTCTTTGCGATCTTACTGTAAAAAACAGAAACTTTTGCGCTCGCGAGATTAGCTGCCAATTTTTACTGGAGAGTGCTTTTAGGTTGATTCTTTTTGCAGATGATTAATAGACAAATTCCTCACGTTCACCAATTTATTTCAGAAATTTTGGAGTTCCAGAAGTATTCGAACAAAACAGATTACTACAGACTGTTCTGTTTTTGACAGATTCTGTTTTCTATGTGTTGTTTGCTTATTTTGATGAATCTATGAGTAGTATCGGAGGGTATGAACCATAGAGAAGTTGGAATACAGTAGATATTACACCAATATGAATTTAGAATGAGTTCACAACAGTACCATACGTGGTGATTTATTTTCTTATACTAACGGAGCTTACGAGTTTTCTGTTGAGTTTTGTGTTGTGAAGTTTTCAAGTTTTGGGTAAAGATTCGATGGACTATGGAATAAGGAGTGGCAAGAGCCTAAGCTTGGGGATTCCCAATGCACACCAAGGTAATATTCAAGGACAACCAAGAGCCTAAGCTTGGGGATGCCCCGGAAGGCATCCCCTCTTTCGTCTTCGTTCATCGGTAACCTTACTTGGAGCTATATTTTTATTCACCACATGATATGTGTTTTGCTTGGAGCGTCATTTTGTTTTATTTTGTTTTGCTTGCTGTTTGAATAATATCCCAAGATCTAAAATTCTTAAATGTTATAAAGTCTTCACATAGTTACATAATTATTCAAATACTCATTGATCTTCACTTATATCTTTTGGAGTAGTTTGTCATTTGCTCTAGTGCTTCACTTATATATTTTTAGAGCACGGCGGTAGTTTTATTTTGAAGAAATTATTGAACTCTGTGATGATCATCATTCGCATCTTGATCAACAAGAGTCTCAAGTATGGAGTGGTAGACGTCAAGAGATGTGGGGACCGGATTATCCTGGTCAAGCTGATAGTTGAGGACTTGGTTCTCAATGTTATCAGCGCGTATGCCCCGCAAGTAGGCCACAATGAGAACACCAAGAGGGAGTTTCGGGAAGGCCTGGAAGACATGGTTAGGAGTGTACCGATTGGTGAGAAGCTCTTCATAGGAGGAGACCTCAATGGCCACGTGGGTACATCTAACACAGGTTTTGAACAGGCGCATGGGGGCTTTGGCTATGCATCCGGAATCAAGAAGGAGAGGATGTCTTAAGCTTTGCTCTAGCCTACAACATGATTGTAGCTAACACCCTCTTTAGAAAGAGAGAATCACATCTGGTGACTTTTAGTAGTGGCCAACACTCTAGCCAGATTGATTTCATCCTCTCGAGAAGAGAAGATAGGTGTGCGTGCCTAGACTGTAAGGTGATACCTGGAGAGAGTGTTGTACCCCAGCATAAGCGGGTGGTTGCTGACTTCCGCTTTCGGATTCGTGTCCAGCGGGATAAGCATGCCAAAGTCGCTAGAACGAAGTGGTGGAAGCTCAAGGGGGAGGTAGCTCAGGCGTTCAAGGAGAGGGTCATTAAGGAGGGCCCTTGGGAGGAAGGAGGGATGCGGACAATGTGTGGATGAAGATGGCGACTTGCATTCGTAAGGTGGCCTCGGAGGAGTTTGGAGTGTCCAGGGGAAGGAGGAGCGAAGATAAGGATACCTGGTGGTGGAATGATGATGTCCAGAAGGCGATTAAAGAGAAGAAAGATTGCTTCAGACGCCTATACCGGATAGGAGTGCAGATGACATAGAGAAGTACAAGATGGCAAAGAAGGCTGCAAAGCGAGCTGTTGGTGAAGCAAGGGGTCGGGCATATGAGGACCTCTACCAACAGTTAGGCACGAAGGAAGGCAAAAGGGACATCTATAAGATGGCCAAGATCCGAGAGAGGAAGACGAGGTACATTGGCCAAGTCAAATGCATCAAGGACGGAGCAAACCAACTCTTGGTGAAGGACGAGGAGATTAAGCATAGATGGCGGGAGTACTTCGACAAGCTGTTCAATGGGGAGAATGAGAGTTCTACCATTGAATTGGACGACTCCTTTGATGAGACCAGCATGTGTTTTGTGCGGCGAATCCAGGAGTCTGAGGTCAAGGAGGCTTTAAAAAGGATGAAAGGAGGCAAGGCGATGGGCCCTGATTGTATCCCCATTGAGGTGTGGAAAGGTCTCGGGGACATAGCGATAGTATGGCTAACCAAGCTTTTCAACCTCATTTTTCGGGCAAACAAGATGCCAGAAGAATGGAGACGGATTATATTAGTACCAATCTTCAAGAACAAGGGGGATGTTCAGAGTTGTACTAATTATCGTGGAATTAAGCTGATGAGCCATAAATGAAGCTATGGGAGAGAGTCATTGAGCACCGCTAAGAATGACAAGCGTGACCAAAAATCAGTTTGGTTTCATGCCTGGGAGGTCGACCATGGAAGCCATTTTCTTGGTACGACAACTTATGGAGAGATATAGGGAGCAAAAGAAGGACTTGCATATGGTGTTCATTGACTTGGAGAAGGCCTATGATAAGATACCACAGAATGTCATGTGGTGGGACTTGGAGAAACACAAAGTCCCAGCAAAGTACATTACCCTCATCAAGGACATGTACGATAATGTTATGACAAGTGTTCGAACAAGTGATGTCGACACTGACGACTTCCCGATTAAGATAGGACTGCATCAGGGGTCAGCTTTGAGCCCTTATATTTTTGCATTGGTGATGGATGAGGTCACAAGGGATATACAAGGAGATATCCCATGGTGTATGATCTTTGCAGATGATGTGGTGCTAGTTGACGATGGTCGGACAGGGGTAAATAGGAAGTTAGATTTATGGAGACAAACCTTGGAATCGAAAGGGTTTAGGCTTAGTAGAACTAAAACCGAGTACATGATGTGCGGTTTCAGTACTACTAGGTGTGAGGAGGAGGAGGTTAGCCTTGATGGCCAGGTGGTTCCCCAGAAGGACACCTTTCGGTATTGGGGGTCAATGCTGCAGGGGGATGGGGGGATTGATGAAGATGTGAACCATCGAATCAAAGCCGGATGGATGAAGTGGCGCCAAGCTTCTGGCATTCTCTGTGACAAGAGAGTGCCACAAAAGGTAAAAGGCAAGTTCTACAGGACGGCGGTTCGACCCGCAATGTTGTATGGCGCTGAGTGTTGGCTGACTAAAAGGCGACATGTTCAACAGTTAGGTGTGGCAGAGATGCGTATGTTGAGAGGGATGTGTGGCCACACGAGGAAGGATCGACTCCGGAATGATGATATACGAGATAGAGTTGGGGTAGCACCAATTGAAGAGAAGCTTGTCCAACACCGTCTGAGATGGTTTGGGCATATTCAGCGCAGGCCTCCAGAAGCTCCAGTGCATAGCGGACGGCTAAAGCGTGCGGAGAATGTCAAGAGAGGGCGGGGTAGACCGAATTTGACATGGGAGGAGTCCGTTAAGAGAGACCTGAAGGATTGGAGTATCACCAAAGAGCTAGCTATGGACAGGGGTGCGTGGAAGCTTGCTATCCATGTGCCAGAGCCATGAGTTGGTTGCGAGATCTTATGGGTTTCACCTCTAGCCTACCCCAACTTGTTTGGGACTAAAGGCTTTGTTGTTGTTGTTGTTGTTGTTGTATTGAACTCTCATGCTTCACTTATATCATTTTGAGAGTCTCTAAACAGCATGGTAATTTACTTTGGTTATGAATTTAGTCCTAATATGATAGGCATCCAAGAGGGTTATAATAAAAACATTCATAATAAGTGCATTGAATACTAAGAGAAGTTTGATGCTTGATGATTGTTTTGAGACATGTGGATGGTGATATTAGAGTCATGCTAGTAGATTAATTGTGAATTTGAGAAATACTTGTGTTGAGGTTTGCAAGTCCCGTAGCATGCACGTATGGTAACCGTTGTGTAACAAATTTGAAGCATGAGGTGTTTCTTTGATTGTATTCCTTATGAGTGGCGGTCGGGGACGAGTGATGGTCTTTTCCTACCAATCTATCCCCCTAGGAGCATGCATGTAGTGCTTGGTTTTGATGACTTGTAGATTTTTGCAATAAGTATGTGAGTTCTTTATGACTAATGATGAGTCCATGGATTATTCGCACTGCTCGTTGAAATGCCATAAAGCGCGAACTAACATCCGTGATACGAAAACCAAAATAAAAATGAGGAAGAAAAAGATATCGTGATGCAAAATGCTCATGGGGGAGACTCATTTTAGGACCGCTATTTCCTGCACATCGCCTGTGCTTTTAGTGGTTTTCTGCTCATTAAACCACAGTGCCGACTCTCACCCTTCCACCATTGCTAGCCTCCCTATTATTGCGCAACTGTCGCCGGTACCATAAACCCACCATTTACCATCTTCAAAACAGCCACCATACCTACCTATTATGGCATTTTCATATCCATTCCGAGATATATTGCCATGCAACTTTTCACCGTTCCGTTTATTATGACACGCTCCATCATTGTCATATTGCCTTGCATGATCATGTAGTTGACATCGTATTTGTGGCAAAGCCACCATTCATACTTTTTCATACATGTCACTCTTGATTCATTGCACATCCCGGTACACCGCCGGAGGCAAGCATATAGAGTCATATTTTGTTCTAAGTATCGAGTTGTAATCCTTGAGTTGTAAATAAATAGAAGTATGATGATCATCATTATTAGAGCATTGTCCCGTGTGAGGAAAAAAAAAAAGGCCAAAGAAGCCAATGAAAAAAAACAAGGAAGACCAAAGAAGCCAAACAAAGAGAGAGAGAGAGAGAGAAAGAGAGAAGGGACAATGCTACTATCCTTTTTCCACACTTGTGCTTCAAAGTAGCACCATGATCTTCATGATAGAGAGTCTCTTATTTTATCACTTTCATATACTAGTGGGAATTTTTCATTATAGAACTTGGCTTGTATATTCCAACGATGGGCCTCCTCAAAATGCCCTAGGTCTTCGTGAGCAAGCAAGTTGGATGCACACCCACTTAGTTTCTTTTGTTGAGCTTTCATACATTTATAGCTCTAGTGCATCTGTTGCATGTCTATCCCTACTCAATCACATTGATATCTATTGATAGGCATCTCCATCGCCCATTAATACGCCTAGTTGATGTGAGACCATCTTCCTCTTTTTTGTCTTCTCCACAACCACCATTCTATTTCACCTATAGTGCTATGTCCATGGCTCGTGCTCATGTATTGCGTGAAAGTTGAAAAAGTTTGAGAATACTAAAGTATGAAACAATTGCTTGGCTTGTCATCGGGGTTGTGCATGATTTGAACATTTTGTGTGATGAAGATGGAACATAGCCAAACTATATGATTTTGTAGGGATGAACTTTCTTTGACCATGTTATTTTGAGAAGACATGATTACTTTGTTAGTATGCTTGAAGTATTATTATTTTTATGTCAATATTAAACTTTTGTCTTGAATCTTTCAGATCTGAACATTCATGCCACAATAAAGAAAATTACATTGATAATAATGTTAGGTAGCATTCCACATCAAAAATTCAGTTTTTATTATTTACCTACTCGAGGACGAGCAGGAATTAAGCTTGGGGATGCTTGATACGTCTCCAAGGTATTTATAAATTTTCATTGTTCCATGCTATTATATTATTCATCTAGGATGTTTTATATGCATTTATATGCTATTTTATATGATTTTTGGGACTAACCTATTAACCTAGAGCCCAGTGCTAGTTTTTGTTTTTTTTTCTTGTTTTTGAGTTCTACAGAAAAGGAATACCAAACGGAGTCCAATTGACCTGCCAATTTTTGTGGATTGTTTATGGACCAAAAGAAGCCCCCGGAGTAAAAGAGTTGGGCCAGAAGAGTCCCGAGCCGTCCGCGAGGGTGGAGGGCGCGCCCAACCACCCTGGGCGCGTCCCCCTATCTCGTGGACGACTCGGAGACCCCCTGACGTGAGACCGACGCCAAAAATTCCTATAAATACATAAACCCCCGAAAAGAAACCTAGATCAGGAGTTCCGCCGCCGCAAGCCTCTGTAGCCACCAAAAACTAATCAGGACCTTGTTCCGGCACCCTGCCGGAGGGGGGATCCATCACCGGTGGCCATCTTCATCATCCCGGCGCTCTCCATGACAAGGAGGGAGTAGTTCACCCTCGGGGCTGAGGGTATGTACCAGTAGCTATGTGTTTGATCTCTCTCTCTCTCTCTCTCGTGTTCTTGATTTGGCACGATCTTGATGTACCGCGAGCTTTGCTATTATAGTTGGGATCTTATGATGTTTCTCCCCTCTACTCTCTTGTAACGGATTGAGTTTTCCCTTTGAAGTTATCTTATCGGGTTGAGTCTTTAAGGATTTGAGAACACTTGATGTATGTCTTGCATGTGCTTATCTGTGGTGGCAATGGGATATTCACGTGATCCACTTGATGTATGTTTTGGTGATCAACTTGCGAGTTCTGTGACCTTGTCAAATTATGCATTGGGGTTGGCACACCTTTTCGTCTTGACTCTCCGGTAGAAACTTTGGGTAATCTTTGAAGTTCTTTGTGTTGGTTGAATAGATGAATCTGAGATTGTGTGATGCATATCGTATAATCATACCCGCGGATACTTGTGGTGACATTGGAGTATCTAGGTGACATTAGGGTTTTGTTTGATTGGTGTCTTAAGGTGTTATTCTAGTACGAACTCTAGGATATATCAAACGAAAAGAATAGCTTCGTGTTATTTTACTACGGACTCTTGAATAGATTGATCAGAAAGGATAACTTTGAGGTGGTTTCGTACCCTACAATAATCTCTTCGTTTGTTCTCCGCTATTAGTGACTTTGGAGTGACTCTTTATTGCATGTTGAGGGATAGTTATATGATCCAATTATGTTATTATTGTTGAGAGAATTTGCACTAGTGAAAGTATGAACCCTAGGCCTTGTTTCAACGCATTGCAATACCGTTTTCGCTCACTTTTATCATTAGTTACCTTGCTGTTTTTATATTTTCAAATTACAAAAACCTATATCTACCATCCATATTGCACTGGTTTCACCATCTCTTCGCCGAACTAGTGCACCTATACAATTTACCATTGTATTGGGTGTGTTGGGGACACAAGAGACTCTTTGTTATTTGGTTGCAGGGTTGTTTGAGAGAGACCATCTTCATCCTACGCCTCCCACAGATTGATAAACCTTAGGTCATCCACTTGAGGAAAATTTGCTACTGTCCTACAAACCTCTGCACTTGGAGGCCCAACAACTTCTACAAGAAGAAGGTTGTGTAGTAGACATCACGGCAAGGCTGCTGATTCATGGGATGAGTACCTACGAATGTCTGAGAGCACATGCGAAGATGCCATGGCCAGGTTTACAACCGGCGTGATCATGGTTTTTGGACCTTAGTACCTTAGAGAACCAACTATGGCAGGCAATAAGAGGCTCTTGGCAATCTCGGGAGCAAGAGGGTGTCCGGGTTTGTTCGGATCACGCTACATGCATTGGAAATGGAAGATCTGTCCAAAAACTTTACAATGGCAATATCAGGGTCATGTTAAGAAGCCCACCATCATTCTTGAAGCAGTTGCATCACAGGATCTTTGAATTTGGCACCCTTTCTTTGGCATGCCCGAGTCTCATAGTGACATCATTGTGCTGTAGCGATCACCATTGTTTGCTAGACTGACTGAAGGAAATGCTCATCCTTGCCACTATACTGTCAATGGGCATGAATACAGCATGGGCTACTATCTGGTTGACGGTATTGATTACTTCCTTTGGTGATCGGGAAATGGACCAGATTCTCGCTTATTTCCCCTGAGGTGACCTTGAGTTGTCAAACCCACGGGAGGAAGGCCCCTTTAAAGCTATGGTCTCAAGCAAGCTTTTTTAAAGAACAATTCCAGCTTTTGACCGGATCAAAATCAAGCAAACTGAAGGAGCACACTTATAATATGCGCGGACTTGCAACTACAATGGACTTTTAACTAAAACAAAACACAAATATAACAACACCTTAGGGGATATTTAAGGAGGAGAAAGGGGGATTCAGACATCAAGAGAGGGGTGGTAATCCATCTCTTGGGTGAATTCCTCCCTAAACCGACACTCTTAAAACCACTTAAAATTGTCTTTAATATTTTATTGCCAAAATGCTGGCCTATCCCAATACTAAGGACACGTGGCACACATCTATGAGGAAACTATAAACTAGAAAGTGTAATCTTACAATTTTTTGTCCATATCTTTGACATCATCACGATGATTTTAAAGTCCTGGGATCTCCATTGGAAGCCCCATCATCTTCCCTTATGCGCTTGCCCAGTTGCCTTCATCTCCATGCTTGATGATGCTCCTAGTGCTTGCCCCTCTTGTCCTACCAAGTCCTTACCTCTTCAATACAAAATCATCGGATTGGGCAGGGCCAAATTCTCATGAACATTATTAGAAAGTTTTATAAATGGAAGTACCTAATAGTTGAGTTGACGCACGCCGCTACGCGAGCTCTTGTGATAGAATCTTATATTTGTAGAATTTAAACATCCATAACTACGGGGCCTAACAGTAGTCCTCATCGTAGGAATTGATTGGAGCTTACAGTTATGATATTTGGATCAATAACGTTTGTAAGCACAACACAACATGATTAATGTGACAAGTACTTTTTTCTTTCTGGATTTCACAACGATAGACACCAAAACATACTATCATGATCAGGGCTTAGGTAGTCAGAATCACGATTCTATGACTTTACAATCCAAAGTAACCACTCTGATTCTCGATTTTTGTTAGCAGAATCTTCATTTCTATGACACTGATGGTTAAGAGTCTACAATTTGCGATCCTATGATTGGAGGTTCAATCCGATGTTGACTACCTTGGTTGGGCCAATTCATATTCTACACCCGTTCCAACTAATTGCCGTGCAAACATGCACTCCCTCGTGTTTTTGAGCCGTTTGCTTGTGTTTAGTTTTATCCTTTTCTTTCATTCATCTTTCCTTTATTATTTCTCCTCTCATTTTTTAGACTAATTTCTTACATTTTGTTTTCTGTACCTTGTTTTATGGACTAATGCTTGGACATTTCCCTTTTCAAATTATATGGACACACATTCAAACATGCACAATTTTTTTCTTAAAATATATGAACACTTTTCTGAAACACACGAACATATCTTTTGCTACGTGAATATATTTTGTATGCGGAAATATTTTGAAACAATGCATGAACATTTTTTGTATATATATAATTACATATTGAGTTACACGAAATTATTATTTTTGCTATTTTTTGTATTAACATACTTAACAATTTTATTGAACTATACATATTTCCAAATATGAAAATATTGTGAAGTTATTGGGTCATGCTAGTGGCCGATCCACACGGGAAGCGTAAGGCATTTACAAGTAATTTGCCACATAAGGTGTTGATTGGGAGTATGAACATTCTTTATCTCACTTCTAGCGAGACGAACGCTTGCCTCGCGTCAAGGGAAGCTTCTGGTGGGCGGGCCCAAATTTGTCTGATTTGCACTTTTTTACTTTTATAACCTTTTTACTTTCATTTATATTTCAATATATTCCGTGTAAAAATATTTAACACTTTATTTAATTTTTACAAATGTCTTCTCCATTAAAATAATGTTCATCACGTGTGAGAACTTGTTCTTGCAAAATTGAAAATTGTTCATTCAATTGAAGAAAAATGTTTGCAGATTTAAGAATATGTTAATGAGATTTTCTAAAATGTTAATGAATTTTTGAAATTTGTTCAGGCTATTTGTAAGAAAAGTTTGTACCATTTGACGGAGAAATTCCTATGGGTAGGCCCATGATGCAGCCAAAGGCCCATGCCCATGAAAATTACAGCCGAAGAGGTCACCAAATTAGGGAGTCCTTCACCGGCGGGCAAAGTAAAAAATTGTTCATGATATTGTTCTCGCGATAAAAAATATGTTCATGGCATTTTAAACAATGTTTAAACAATCTAAAATTTGTCCACGTAATTTTGAAAAAATGTTTCATACCATTCAAAAGAATAGTCGTAATATATATAAAAAATGTTCATAACACTTAAAAATGCCATCACGTTTAAAGAAAATGCTCATATTTTATGAAAATAAATGTTGAATATGTGTTTTGAAAATGTTCACTTAGAAGGAGAGAGCTTCGAGGGTGTCCGAGTTATCTAGCCTTGCAGAAAGGAGAGCAGACATGCCCAAGTTTTCACCATTGATATCTCGTGTGACCACTACAACATCACGTGTGCTACTATTCTTCGGAACTCCAACATCGCCATTAATCTTAACAAACCACATAGGTCGCTATCCATCGAGGATGTGTCATCGTCGCCCGCTGCGGGTAGTTAGGAGCCTTATAAGCCACAGTCATCTCCCAATCAACACGGAAGCGATCAACGTGGCTATTCGCTGACAATGGACTATGAATAATGTCCTCATGCATCACCTTCCTTCGATGGTGCTATATTGCTCAAAAGAAGGACTAGAACTCTAATGAGTTCATCATGTTTCAAATGGTCAAATAGAGCAAATAGCCAATCCTGAGCGTGCGGTTCCTGCGTTGAGTACAATGACACCATAACTTTATCATCGAAGAGCTCCCATACGCACTTTGACATAGTGCACTCTAAGAACGAATACCTTTACGAGTGAGAATGTCCGCATATTTTCCCCTTATTCTCCGGTGCATGTTCCTGTGCGCTAGCACACCTATAGTTGGGAGTGAGTGTGTAGCTAGACACCACAAGAACACATGGACTTTTGAAGGGACCAATATCTTCTAGTGCAAGCACGAGTTTTTCTCCACTTGTTTCATGCCAAAGCTCGTCGCCCGGCCTTGTAGACAAGCCTCCCTTTTCTCCTTTGTGGAAGGAGCATATGGTAGGCTAATTGTACTGAGAAAATGTCACGTTTGTTAAAGTACCATGCCCAGAAGTCATGTTGCCTTCTTATGGGGAGTGGGATTTTCTGAATAACCTCAACGTCCATGGGGATAAAGTGCTCTTCCAACTTTTGTTTTTCCTATGACACAGTCTTACTATTAATGAAAGAATTATCTTTAGCGGGCGGTGCATCCAAAAGCTATGGAACCGGCGATGGGAGAGATGCATGGGACGAACAATGGATACCAAGGGATGGATCTCTTACACCTATCGCTTGTCATTCTGAAGCTTCCTAAAACCGGTGCAAAATAAAAGCCTACATGGACGGGCCCATCTAATAGCCCGACCCTCCCAACGTGGGTGCTTGTTAGGAAACACCAGGCACAAATGCTTAGATTGCTTATAAGAACTGCTAACCATAACGCTCGCCCGTTGTATGCTTCCCGTGGGCCGACCGGTTACTGGTTTCCGCGAACACTCATGGAAACGGGTCGAGGCCATGGTTGGAACCTTGTTGTTGGTTGTAGGAAGGTTCCATTGATTTTTTTGTTTGCTCCATAGCTTTTTTGTTTATTCGATAGTTTTTTTGTTTATTCCTTGTTATCTACCAGTTTTCTGGTTTTCTCTTGGTTTTTCATTCTTTTTTGTTAGTTTTTTCATTTTTTTTATAAAATTAATGAACATTTTATAAATTTGTGAATGATTTTCAAATACATGAATATCTTAAACATTCGTGAAATCTTTCAAATTCAAGATTTTTTCTAAAATTCATGAACACTTTTCAAATTCACGAACATTGCTTTGATTTATTGAACATTTTTTTATATTTGTGAACCTTTTCAAATTTGTGAACGTTTCTTAGATGTGTGACCACTTTTTAAATTCACGAACACTTTCTAAATGTTTGAACATTTTTTCAAACGTTTTTTAAGACGTGTATTTTCTCTACTTGAAATTTAACAGACAAGAAATAAAAGAATAATAAAACCCCAAAATTAAAATAGGCGTGAGCTTTCGTCGCTAGCTCCGACTGTGCTCGCTGGGCCAGGACCATGTAGCGCAGTGACATGACAGACACGGCTTACGTTATGAGCGATACCTAGTACTCCCTCCTTCCCAAAATATAAGGTGCGATTGACTTTGCACGGTTTTTGATGCATGACTTTGACCATTAATAGATATCAGAATACAAGGATTGGACATGTACGAATGTCATCGTCATATTTGTCTTGCAAAACAATTTTACTTCATAAGTTTCTATACTAATTTTATAGACATATAATACAAAAAAATCATAGTCAAAGTTGTGCCATGAAGACCAGAAAAGTCAATTGACTAGTATGGTAGCTCCCAACCCTAGTAACCAACAGTAGTAACTGGCGCCTCAAGCGCCAAACAGGAAAAAAATCTTGTTTTTTGGGGAGAAAACTCTAAAATGTTTCAAAAAGCATGCATTTGGGCCGAATTTTCTTCCAGGGCTGGGCTGAAATAGTTCCACATATGAACTGGCACGAGCCTGAGACAGAGAAGAAACGGATTTCGGCCTTTCAATCCAACTCCACTGGAAAAAAAAAATCCTACTCCACTGGAGACTTGCTGAAGAAGCGTGCGTGTCCTCGTTTTCTCGGTGCACTGGCAGCGCTGGCGCGGTGCACGGGCAGCTTCCGAGCGAGTATGGCGCCATGTCTATGTGAACCTACGAGGGGATCGGAGCACTGTAATCCCGTAACTCCCGCTGGTGAGATTCTTTTGCATGCGAGTGTCAACGGATGCTTTTATTTATCGGACTGGCCGGCCGACGTCGTGCGTGCCCTGCCGCCTGCCGCGGTCGAGATCATTGTTGTCTCAGCAAGCTGACAAGCTTGAGCAAGTTCCCATGCGAGGACCCTCCCTCCCGGATGCTGCCGCACGCGACCTCCTTCCACGCCGCTGCCCTCGCCTTGACCTCCCCGTCTCCTAGAAGCCGCGCGACCTTGCTCCCGATCTCCTCCTTCGCGACGACCCCTCGCCCGTCTCGCCGGAGCCTGGCGCCGGTGCCCCACACGTTGCACACGTAGCTCTGATTGCAGAACTGGTCCGCGAAGTAGGGCCAGCACAGGAACGGCACGCCGTGCAGCACGCCCTCCACGGTCGAGTTCCACCCGCAGTGCGACACGAAGCAGGCCACGGAGCGGTGCGAGAGCACGCGCTGCTGCGGCGCCCAGCCCACCACCAGCCCCTGCCCCTCCACGCGCCGCCTGAACGCGTCGAGGTCGAACTGATCCTGCCCTGCTCCGATGGTGAAGTCTGGCCGGACCACCCACAGGAACGGCCGGCCGGAGAGCGCGAGCCCGTCGGCGAGCTCTTGGAACTGCGTCGCGTCCAGGAAGCCGGAGCTGCCGAAGGCCACGTAGACGACCGAGCCGGGGGGCTGCGCGTCGAGCCAGGCGAGGCAGGCGAGGTCCTCGGGCAAGAAGTGCCCGGCCGGCCTCGACGTGGGCGCCACCAGCGGGCCGAGAGGCAGCGCGTTGGGGAGCAGGGCCAGAGCGTCGGGCTCCAACTCCATGGAGGTGTTGCAGATGACCACCTCGGCGAGTGGCAGCGACAGGTTGGTCTGGAGGACGTTCTGGATGTTGTTTCTGCGCCTCTCGGGAGCGCTGGTGCTGGCCAGGCTGACCCAGGGGATCTCCGACGCGTTGATGGGCGGCACCATTTGGATCTTCCCCTCCCCCTGTACATTCCCTAAATAGGCTCCATATTCTCAGCCGATCTTAACCATACCAAGAATGAAAATGTTTGATTTGCTCTTACCACTTTCATCAAGAACACCATCCTCTATCAGTTTGGGGAGGTTCATCCTCAGAGCAAACACGGCTGCAGAGTAGGTCGAGAACGAGGCAACACGGGCACCCGCCGCGGTGGCCACCTGCAGTGCCCAGCTCATGGACACATCTACGATCACCCACCTGATCTTCCTCGATCTGATCATCTCCTCGAGGCGGCCGGACATGGCGGCCGGCAGGTCCTTGACAAACTTGCCGATGTCCGCGTGGTCGTCTCCAGGGCCCAGGCCGTCTGGAACGGTGAGCATGTGGATCCCGTCAGGAATTGCTCCCTTCTCTGCCATTGCTTCCATGACGAGGTCGTGGTTGAACTCGGTGTTCACGAAGTCCACCTCGACGCCGTGCTCGGCGAGCTTGCGAGACAGCTCCATGAGCGGGATGACATGGCCCTGCGCGGGGAAGGGTAGCACCATGACACGAGTTTGAGTAGCAGCAGCAGCAGCCATGGAGGTTGTCTATCTAGAATGGTGTGTGAGCTCAAGAAGTTTGCACTAAGTTCAAAGCTTGACACTCCGTATGGAGTGAGATAACCCATCACGTGAGCGTATTTGAAAGGGTGCACAAAATTATTTGATGTTCGTCAGTGCTTGCGTCAGCAGATTCCCAGTCTGTTGACCATATGTTTATCTTTAATTAAGCAGAAGAGGTTATCTTGGAAATATTTTCCCGGAAAACCTTCCGGACTATTCATCATCATGGTAGTAAGACGACGTAACGACGACTACCAGCATTGGACAGAGAAAGAGAGAGACGCAACGATTTCTAAATCACTTCCGAGAAACCGTCCGAGAAGACTTTAGGGCTAGCTGTAAAAGTGATGAAAAAATCTTGATCTTAGAGCATCTCCAACAGCCGCGCCAAAAGACGCACGCGCAGTAAAATGCCCATTTAGTTTTCGCGCGCTCCAGCGGAGGCGGGAAACAAGCGCGCGCGGTAAACGTTTGCGCGCGCGGGAGAAAGCTGTCGGTCGCACGGTAGATTTGGCGCACCGCTTCCGGCGCACCTATAAATTGCGGCGCTCGCCACGCGTTCCTCCACACTGCCACGTGCGCATTTCCCATGCCTCCTCGCCGCTTTCACTGCTTTCTCGCCGCTGCAGCGCCCCGCCACCACCGCGCCACCATGCCGCCGCGCCGCCGAGGAACTTCGGGCTACCGCGGCGTCCGCGAGCGCCCCTCCGGCGCGTACTATGCCGAGATCCAGTCCGGCAACGTCCGGCTCGGCCTCGACACATTCGAGACGGCACACGAGGCTGCCTGCGCGTACGACGCGGCAGCGTGGCGCCTAGAGAGGCCTCCGTCGCAGATGAACTTCCGCAACGTCTACACACGCGAGCAGGCGCAGGCCGTCGCCCCTCCTCCTCGTCTTATCACGGACCTGGACCGTGCGGAGCACCCTCGGCGGCAGCGCCGCCTCCTCATCGCCGAGGAGGACGAGCGAGCCATGGCGGAGTATCGCCGGCGCCACCCGGAGGACGTTGCCAACGAGCGCACCTTCTGGGCGGAGAGGACGGCAAGGCGCCGCGCGGTGCGGGCGGAAGGCACTGGCTATATCGCAGTGCGATCTCGTCAACGCCGGTGGGAAGTCGTTCTTCACGTCCGACGATGAACGTTGGAAGGACGTGTGGATCTCTACCTCGGACAACACCAGCGAGAGTGATGTTGAGGACGACTCTGAGTAGTTCTAGTTGCACCGTAGTTTATCTAGTTGCACCGTAGTTTAATGTAGTGGCACCGTAGTCCTTTTTATCTATCTATGCTACGAACTATGTAAAATATTTTTGTATCATTTTTATCTATGCTATATAAAATATCTTTGTACCGTTTTTTCTATGTTATGAACTATGTATGGTGACAAAATATCTATGCACGCGCGCTGCATTTTTGCGCGCTGCATTTTAGCGCGGCTGTTGGAGCCAGCACCGCCCGCCGCGCCAAATCAGGCGATGGGCGTGCTGTAAACTAGTTTTTAGCATACCGTGCATTGGGCGGCTGTTGAAGATGCTCTTATGGCCAGTAGTTAGTCATGTAGTCACTCTCTAAAAGCGATTAGAGTTAGACCAAGCAGCAACATAAAAGCTTGTCCCCTTGCGCTTTCGAGCGGCTGCGTAGAGATGTAAAATTTCACAATAGCTAATTCATCTGCTCTGTTAATTGTACAAAATTACAGGTCTGATATAGATAGCTTGTTGGGTGTGATCGACACGTGTAGTTTCATGTTCTGTTTTTTTTGACATTCCTAACCATTATAAGCAGTCACCGATTCTGAGGAGCTTCAAAATGTTGGCTCTGAGAAAGCTGAGCAGCGCCAAATCGGATGCTTTCGTTTAGTCCGCTAACCTCTCAATCGGCTTAGTGCATCCGATGACACCAAATGTCCATGGACAGCAGTCCCAGCCATGCAACCGTGGACACCAAATGGGAAGAAAATCCTACGCGACCTGGGTCACACACATCGACCGTGAGACCCTCTCCAGCATAGGGCACGTGGCAAAACTAAATCTCAAAGCACGTATGCCCTTTTCTTCTTCTGCTCGCTCGTCGCGGCAGTGCCGGCGCCGTCCCCGCTGCCTTTGCTGCTCTGCCCGGTGTTCCTCGGTGCCTCGGAAGCCCGCCCTTGAGGCGCTTCTCTGGCTCGCTCGCCGCGGCCGCGGTCGCGGCCGCCCCGGCTGCTCTCCTCCGTCGTCTACGACCGCCCTCCTCGGCGCCCCAGCATCTCGTCCTGCTTGTTGCATAGCTCCCCACCGGCGCTCAGCTCCGTCCACGGCCACCGGCCAGCTCCTCTACTCCGTTGACGTCCTGCAGGATACATGGTGATAGACTGGTGTGACCGTGGGATGAAAGGAACGGGATTATAGAGAATTAATTGGAATTGGAGAATTAATTGACTTGCCTTGCCTGTCCTATGCTGGAGAGGGTCTCACGGTCTATGCGTGTGACCTAGGTCACATAGGATTTTCTTCACACCAAATGCCACCCCTCGGTTCTTTTTATACTGAAGCTACTGAAAATAATCAAAGAAAATGTTTCGCCACCTTGGCATGCTGCACGGTGCAGGTCTGTTGCGCCACACTTGTAATGTGGATGATGGGATCTAAAAAAACTCTCGACGAGCTCCCACCGTCAACTTTGAAGTGCTGCCGAGGATAGTTTCGTCTTCGCAAGAGTTTCCACCTTCGCATGCATGGGATCCTCTTCAACAACGTCTACTTCTCCCTTATGTCCTTCGCGTTAAGTGGTGCTGCAGCATTCTCGATAACTTCGTATTCCCGAGAGTTTCCTTAATCTCATGCCTGGGATAGCCGGCTAACGTGTTGGCCATAGCTAGCAGAGTTAGTCCAACCACTTTTGGGCCCAGGGCGATGTAAACATAATTTTTTATATTGAACTTTTATAGTTATTTAAAACTAATTGTACCATATTATAATTTTAATTATATAATTTTCTATTACTTATTCACATAACAGTGATTCGAAATAATAGTTATATTATTTATTGTTATACAATTGTAATATATATTATTGAAAAATTTATTATGCAAAATTTAAATTGTATGATGTGCTCAACAATCTCTTTCTTGTTAAAAAATCATTTAAATTAATTTTCTAATATTGCATAAACAATATATTGTATACACATATTTGCATATCTATGTGTGTGTTCTTATATATTTTAATATTATTGAATATCATGATAGATATTTCTTAATTATATAAACACTAACAAATATATTAATAGTGGCTTCTAGCGTATATTACACAACCATATTCATAGAAACTTCTAGGGAATAGCAAATGTGGCTTGCAAGTTGGGTTCAATAATAGAATCATCGAAGAACGAAAAAATTGTTGATTGAACTTTTGCGTATGATTCGATTATATGGCGTGCTTGTCTAGATTCACCTGGTTTGATTTGGTGCAAATGATATCTCCTACCCGTTTGTCAAATGAAAAATTGTGTATTGGTTTAAATATTGAAATCTCATTATCATAAATTTCATTACGATACTAAGACATCCATCATAAAGGGAGACTAGCGTATTTAAACTCATCTTCGCTAGTCGAATTGGTTTGGCTCCGCGTGGTATAGACTATTAGTATGTAGCGAGAACTTGCGCTCCTATGAACTAAGCCTTTATTTTATGCATTTAATATTTTTTCAGATGTAATGTATAAATGTATAATGTTTCTAGTATAATTTGTAGTTCGGCCCCTCCCGTCTTGGGGCCTGGGGCGGTCACCCTTTTGCGCGGCCTATGGGCCAGCCCGGATAGCTCGGAATGTTGTTGTCGCTCATGTTGGGGCGTTAGTCATCGCCGCAGGCGCTCACATTACTCTATTCTGCAATTAGATATGTTCTACCATTAGCCCCTCTACTCGATTAGCTTTGAGTGCACCTCTGTCTGCAATTAGCTATGTTCTGCCATTAGGTACGCTCCGTGCGATCTACTTTGTAGTAAGTAATCCTAATCAATGCATTTCGTCTGGAATTAGCTATGTTCTGCCATTAGGTACCCTCTGCTCGGTCTGCTTTGTAGTGAGTACTCTTAGTTAGTGGAGTTCGTCCGCAATTAGCTATGTTCTACCATTAGGTACCCTCTACTTTGTAGTAAGTAGTCTCAGTCAGTGCAGTTTCTTATGTACTGATGTTATGTTAAGAGATGGATGGCTAATGGTACTTGAAAAACCTATATGCTTGTAAGATTTTTGATTCACTAGTAAATGTCTCGGGAAAAAACATCCCCACCCACTATTAAAATAACGCATCCATAAACTTGATTCTGAATGTTCTTATGGTGTAGCTTCATCTTGTAAGTTAGTTGTGTGCGACCAAGAATGCAAAAGTTGGAGGTTGAATCTACTGAAACAACATAAAGCTCAGCGGCTCTAGATTATACCACTGTCTCAGAGAATTTAGATAGTGCAGAGATCATTTTGTCAGGTTAATGCGATGCTACAACATTCTCTTCGCTTGCTGATGGTCAACAATCACATGGTTACAATGCATGTCTGAGCTAGGCAGTAGCAAGTACCAACTCGCTATCAACTAAAGATGATATGCCTCTTGTTACAAGAGCTTAAACACCTTGTGAGGTGGACCAAAGTGCTTAAGTAGGGGAACCTTAAGTACCACACGCTGTGAATAAAACTCATCACAGACTCACAGTTAACAAATGGATCGTACACGTCCATGAGGAGTACCAAAATGAATGTACAGTAAGTAAGGACCATCAATAGCCGAATCAAATCACACATCCTAAAATTTAGAATAAAGGTAACTGATCAATATTAAGGAACATGTTTGTTCCGAGTATTCAAGTTCCGGACGAGTCGAACCCAAGAGCTTAATGCATGAAAACAGATCACCATTAAAATAATGGCTTCGTACATATTCATGCCAAGTTAGCATTCAGCTCGCAAGCTATCTACTCCCTCCATTCTTAACTATAAGTCTTTTTAAAGATGGAATAGGTAATGCATGAAAGCAGAACACCAAAAAATTAACATCTTCGTACATAAAATGGCTTCGCACCGCCGGCCGATATATACAACAATCCAATCCAATTGTTCTATATAGTTATACCAGGCTGTGGCATAACAACATCAGCCAACAAAAGAGAGCAGGACTCATGACATTGAGTATATCACTAATGGTTGGGGTGTTATCCTATGGCGCCGCTTGAGAGAAAGTTGTACGCACTTTATTTACAAAAATACATGGGGTCCTCAGCTTCATCTATAAAAACATCTTAGAAAAAAAATCCTCACCTCCATCTAATATTTCTTTGCATTGAACACCCTAGTATTTCTTTCTTCTTACAAACAAGGTCAATTTTCTTGCATGAAACCCCCTAAGGTTTTCATTTTCTTACAAAAAGGGCCAAAAATTTGACAAGTCGGGGTAATTTTTGCCGGAAATTTCGGTAGCATAACAAGTGGGGAGGTTTTTTATTCACACGCAAGGGAAACACTACATGCCATGACAACCACTCCTTCATTTTAATTAGCCGACAACTCAACCACCGTCATTCCTTTACAACCCAACAATCGAATGCCCCTTGTCGTAAACATACAACTTTATTGCTGCTCCTCATGATGCCTATGTCTTGACGCCGAAGACCTTTCTCTTCCCACGCCGACATAGCACATATCCGTCTTCTCTTGTCTTACAACTAAACTAGCATAGCGTGCTCCCTGTCTAAAAAAAATAAAAATAATGACAAACCAAAAATAAGCGGTTAAATTACACATAAGTAGCCAAAGAAACTTAAAAAAACTATGGGTTGTTAATGACACAAAGTCAAATTATAGATATTGTTCTTCTTGTTATTTCACACAGCATCTAGGTGGGGGTCAACACATTATTATCATGAAAACCTATCTAGATTGGTCTTATTCTTTTTTTCATTGTACTACTGAAATGGACTCAATTAGTCATGTGTGCTCATGGCCAGCTAAATATTGTGGAATGCAGAAAAATGCAACGATTCATAATTAACCTCAACATCCTACTGAATCATCAAAACGAATCATGATGATGTGTACTCAACAGAGGCATGTCTTGCATGCCTACACTTGTCCAATGTGCTATGCAAGAGTGCAGAAACTTGATGGAATTTTTTGTCATGCCTACACTTGTCCCCCTAAGGTTTTCATTTTCTTACAAACAAGGCCAATATTTTGACAAGCCGAGGTAATTTTTGCCAGAAATTTCGGCAGCATAACGGGTGGGGGGGTTTCTTATTCACACGCAAGGGAAACATTGCATGCCATGACAACTCCTTCAGCAAGCTTAGGAAGCACTTTCCTCATCAGCATCCAACGTCCATTATAGTGGGCAGCCCTTTGTCGTAAACATACAACTTTATTGCTCCTCCTCGTGATGCCTACGTCTTGAGCCGAAGACCTTTCTCTTCCCACGCTGACATAGCACAGGACCCTCTTCTCTTGCCTTACAACTAAACTAGCATAGCATGCTCCCCGTCTGAACAAAATAAAAATAATGACAACCAAAAATAAGAGGTTAATTTACACATAAGTAGCCAAACAGACTAAAAATAACTATGGATTATTAATGACACAAAGTCAAATTATAGACATTGTTCTTTTTGTTAGTCCGCACAACATCTAGGTTGGGGGAGGGGGGCACAAAATCACATTATTATCTGGAAACCTATTTGTTCTTATTTTTTTTTTCAGTCTACAACTAAAATGGACTCAATTAGTCATGTCTGCAACCGTGGCCAGCTAAATGCCGTGTAATGCAGAAAACACAATTGTGTCTAATTAAAATTGCACCTTCTTAGTTGCACCAAACCCTCAACATCCTACTGAATCATCAAAGCAAATCATGATGATATGTACTCAACAGAGGCATGTGTTGCATGCCTACATTTATCCAAAGTCCAATGCAAGATTGCAGAAACTTGATGGAATTTACTATCATGGCAACATGTACTACTTACTCCTATGAAACATTCTACCAGCTGATTTTGTAGTTTACACTTCAAACATTAAGTTGCATCCAAGGAGATGACGATGATACTGGTCATTTAATTAACTTTATAACGTAGACCAACAGAATAATGTACCTATGTGTAGTACAAGTGCTTTGTCAAATGCATCATCCCCTTATCTAATGTTCCCATTACATCGAAACCAAATATTGTCGTCCCAGCACTAATGACCATGATGCTACAAAAGCTACCACCCATGTATGCTCTTAATTAACGTGTACTTAATATGAAATATTTCTTTATAGTTGTCATATAAAAAATTAGTATGCTACCATGACTGTATACTAGTTACCAACACAAACTAAAAAAACCTTTTATGGATCATGTATTCTAATCCCCAAAACCATCCTAGAATTCAAAGAATTTGCCATGCTGAAAGGGGGGCGCCTCGCCGGTGATTACAACAGGGCAGGGGCTGGCTAGAGACAGTTGGCGTGCGGTGAGCCACTCGCAAGTAGTGTTTGTAGGCTAGAGCTTGCTTCCTTGGAATGGCCGGAGGTAGGAGAGTTGGTGGTATGGAGAGGAGCTCATCGAAGCTCTCTCGTCTGGCTCGCCATCATCAAGCACCCATCGCGAGGGGGGGTAGTCGTCTTTGCCGGTTGGTGTAATGTGATTTTGTCATCCTCCTCTATCCTCCCCTGTAATCCATGCTATTCGCTCTGAGTTTCTGAACCTCTGCTCCTCTGTATGTTTTTGTCAGTAAGATTGATGCTTTTGTTCTGCGATTTTGAGTGAATTATTTCCTGCTTAGTTAGTTAAATCATTGGATTACTGGTTGCCCTTACATGATAGTAGATCTAGAGAATTAATGTTCCTATTGTAGTAGCAATCTCTGCTTCTATTTACTTCCTGTGAACCTTACCTATTGTTGTTTTACTTTTCAGTTTCGTCAAGTTCTATTTGGTTAGCTAATAACTTGCAACTACTAAGAAATACTAAAACTGAGGATGTTTCTGTTTCTCTTTCATTCAGTTTGTCAGTTTTTAGTTTTCAGTACCTTTCTATAATTTTATTTCGGTCATTGATGTTTCTTTTATTCTTTCAATTTTCATTTTTCTTCAACTTTTTTCATTTTGAGTCTAAAAACAGGACTGTCCTAATAAATTATTTATTACGTTCTCTCTATTTTCATTTTTCAGCATTAGTAGTTCTTAGTATTTCATTATTGTCACTGTGTACCAGTCATCAGTTATATGTGGTGTTAGGAGTTCAGCTTTTAGTCAATAGTTATCAGTTTTTTAGGGTTTAATTAATACTTTTTAATTTTTTCAGGTTTCAATGTATGGTTTTCAGTGATATATTCATTTTGTGTTCAGTTTAGTATAAGTCATCAGTTAGGTCTTAGTCTTTAAAGAGGGAGTGACATCATATGCATAGTGTTAAGTTAGGTGTCATTTTCTTCAGTTTCATGAGTTAGTTCCATTCTTTGTTAGTTTCTTCAGTTCTTATTATCAGTTATCAGTTCTTAGTCTTCATAGTTATTTATCAGTGCCCCTCGGAGGATCAATACTTTTCAGTTATTAGCCTTTGGTAACCCTAAGGATCGACATTTGTGTGGATTATGTTGCTGCCAGTTCTCAGTTTTTCTGTATCTGCTACGCCTATTCATAACTAGTTTCATTTTTTAACAACAGTACTAGTTTTGTTGCTCATCGGCTGACACCTTTTTCTTTTTCTCTTATTTCTGATGTACGTAACCCACGGGGCATCACAGAAATTACCATTGAAGGTAGCTCCCAGACGGCAGATCACGGGGGACAGGTCTGGCTAGAATATGCTTGGGAATATTGCCACTGTTTTGTACAAGACTCTTAAGGACGGTCGAATCAAATTTAAGGAAGGATGGAAGGAGTTTCTGATGGGGAAGGACCTTAGGGTGTGTAATGCTGTACTAATCACTTTCAGGTGCAACGCGTTTGTGGTTTCGAAATGATAATGATCATCAACAAGGGAGTTGCTCGAGTTTAGTTAGAAGGGCTAGGATGTGCTTTTTTGAAGTATAATTCGTTCGCCGCGCACAATTTTTATTTTGTTATAGTTGTTGTCAGTGGAACATTCAGTTATCTCCCTCTCTCTCTCTCTCTCTCTCTCTCTCTCTGTGTGTGTGTGTGTGTGTTTGCTTCAGTTCTGCAACCTTTTTATGAACCATCTATTTTTTGTATCTTTTTCTTCAGTCAACTTTTATGTATGTATTGTTAATCAATTGCCTAGCTATGCTCAATAACATTAGTATTTTCTCAATTTGCACTAGTATCATCTAATATTTTTTTTCAGTTTTCCTTTTCATGTATGTTTTATTGAGTATTCATTTTTCTCTCCTACACAGGAGGATGTGCCAAGCGTGTTTTTGTCCTACTGCCAAGACATTGAAGCGAACAACTCTTTACTTGGCCTATTCCTTGCATCTATCAGAGCTCCCAAAATACAGTAGATGGGGGAAGCAGTGGGTGCGTCAGCTGATGGTTGCAAGCACAGCTTCTATTAGCAGCGGGCAGGAACTAATGATTTTAGACTAATTGAAATCAAGACAGATGGCAACACATGAATGGACAGGAAAAAGCAACATGAGCCCAGATAAAAATCAGCTATCTGTTTGTTAGGCACTCCCTATAGCTTTCTACATACACATGCCAATGGCCCAACAATCACCCTCGATGGCATCATACCTCCATCCATATCTGGCCCGGCATCTGGCCGGCTTTTCGCAGTTGTCTAGCGACTTGCTGCCCACATCTCTGCCTCCACATCTAGCAGAAACATGCATCCGCATCACTGCATCACAAGATTCACAAAGAAGAAGTCACCAATCTGAGTGGTGCGATGCCAAGATTTTATCAAAAGAAGGTTAGATCGAGAAAGGAAGTGCTCTTACAGAGAAAGGGGTTTGTCCACAAGACTAGATCATGCTCATACTAAGGGCATGGACATGACACGGCTGATGGATGTTGCCGCGCACCCGGACGACCAATCTGACGGATGGCGGACCATCTCCCATTGTCGTGCTAGTCGGGCACTGCATCATCGAAACCACCTCTGATTGATGGCGGCTCGATGTGCTTGTTGTTGTGCATGATGTGAGGTGGTGTGGTGCCGGCTTGAGGAGTGAGGAGGAGCAAGAGCAATGAGTGGGGCGCGTCCATGTATAAATAGAGAGAGAGGGGGGCAGCAGCGATCGAGAGGTTATCTTGAAAATGTTTTTCCGGAAAAACTTCCGGACTATTCATCATCATGGCAGTAGAATGAACACACGAAATAATTTTTTTTTACATCTAGATCCGTAGACGACATAGCGATGACTACAAGCGCTCAATTGAGTCGAAGGCATACTGCCATCGTCACCCCTGCCCCGCCGGAGCCAGGCAAATCCTTTTGTATTAGACAATTGGGAAGTGGTCGTATTAAGACCCCATAGGACGAGCGCACCAGAATAACAACTGTCGTTGATGAAGAGAAGCGTAGATCGGAAAGATCCAACCTGAAGACACATTGACGTAGACGAACAAAGACTAAATCCGAGCGGATCCACTGGACAACCACCGACTAAATCCTGCGAGATCCATCGGAGACACACCTCCACACGCCCTCCGACGATGCTAGACGCACCACCGGGATGGTGGCTAGGCAAGGAGAAACTTGTTCCATCTTCAACGAGCCGCCGCCCTCTCGTCCTCCTAAACATAACACAAACCCTAGCATAACTCAAGGAAACATATAAAAGCGGATCCCTCCCGCCGGCAAAAACCGGGATCCACCTGTTCGGCGGCACGCCGACGGGAGGCAGAAACTGTCTTGACGAGGCCCTCTTTGAAGTGGTGTGCGTGGGGTATCTTGTGTGTGCCGCTTAGCAGTTGTGATGGTTTTCGGCCGGTTTTTCATGATCAACTGGGCAATCTGGTTTTCACCTGGTTTTTCTAATTAACTGGGCAACTCTTTTCTTCTTGATGAATGCATGATAATTGTCATTTTGAAAAAAATATCAGCAACGTTAACCACATTGTTGTCTTTTTATCTGTTTAATTTGCCATTTCTAAGATGAGGCATATTCTTTTTTGAAACAACGAGCCTTCCCATTGAAAACCACCAATAAGTTTTACAGTAACTCGAAAGAAAAAGCAGGAGAGAGAGAGAGAGAGAGAGAGAGGGGGGGGGGGGGGGGGGGGGGGGGGGTAACGATTTCTAAATCACTTCCGAGAAACCCTCCGAGAAGACTTTAGGGCTAGCTGTAAAAGTGATGATGAAATCTTGATCTTACGGCCATGGTCAGTAGTTAGTCATGTAGTCACTCTCTAAAAGCAATCAGAGTTAGGCCAAGCAGCAACATAAAAGCTTGTCCCCTAGCACTTTCGAACGGCTGCCTGGAGAGGTAAAATTTCACAATAGCTAATTCATATGCTCTGTTAATTGTACAAAATCGCAGGTGTGATATAGATAGCTTGTCGGGTGTGATCTTTTTTTTTTCCGGGTAAATACTTGCATTACTCAGTCAACACCCTCGTTAGTTCACTGCCTCTGGTGGTCCTGAACCAAACCACACGACAATTCTTTTTTCAGTCCTAGCAAAGTTAGCCAATTAGTCACCGACAGTGTTTTGGCTACGATTAGTACGAGTAATATAAGTACTACGAAGGGAAAGCAAATATTTTGTCTCTGCCACTAATGAAGCAAAAACCGATCTATCAACAGCATCGTCCTTTAACATGCTCACCACCTGAATTGAATCAATCTCCAACATGATAGGAAGATCAGATCGCTGAATTGATAATGAAATGCCCTCCATGCAAGCACACAGCTCAACCTCCCTAGCATCTCTGCATGAGAAGAGTTCCCTGCACGAGGAGAAAATAATACTGCGTGTGCTATCCCGAAGAATCATTCCAGCACCAGCACTTCCCTGTGATGACCATGACCCATCTGTGTTTAATTTTACCCAACCATCTGGAGGAGCAATCCACCTGCGGCTACCATTTGGTACTGTTTGTTTAACAGTCTGAAGCTGAACTGGATCATAATTAATCACTTCAGGGCCCTTGCCTTTTATTGGATCATACAGAGGATTTTGTGCAACGGCCATCAGTGTGTCCAAGTAGCTAGTTAAGAATCTTTGGGACACATCCACCGGTGGCCATGGTTGTAGTGGGTCACCTCATTCCTACTGTACCAGCATCTCCACAAAGTGAGAAGGAGCATACTTATCTGAATATCATTAAGCGGTTGTAAAGCATGAAGAATCCATTCCTTTGCATTGTTCTGCATCTCCCCCAAATTCGGCAATGACCAAACCTTCGCCATACATGTCCAGAAATCAACCGCTATCGGGCACCTACATAAAGCATGAAAGGTATTTCCAGGTTCACGGTCACAAACAGGACAATATTCAGACTTCTCAATTCCCCTTTTATGTTTATTCTGCCATGTTGGGAGTGAATTTATTGCAACACGCTAAGCGATTTTTTTTACAATAGGAGGAACAGGTGATTTCCAGATCATATCCCAACACTTTCTTCTCCCATCAGCCACCAAACATGATGAAGTTTCCGTTGCCCGAACTGATTCCTCAAACGCAAAATTGTACGCTGACCTGACGGAGAAGGCACCCATCATTCCCGGCCCCCAAGCTAGGATATCTTCGTTCTGTCTTGGAGAAGCTCGAATTTTCAGAATCTCTACTACTCCCTCCGTTTCAAAATAGGTACAAAGTTAGTATAAAGTTGGGTCATCTATTTTAAAACGGAGGGAGTATATCACAGGGCAGGAAGTACATGTTGTCGGGTGTGATCGACATGTGTAGTTTCATGTTCTGTTTTTTTGGGCATTCTTAACCATTATAAGCAGTCACCGATTCTAAGGAGCTCCAAAATGTTGGTTCTGAGAAGGCTGAGCAGCGCCAAATTGGATGAAAATGGCAATGCTTTCGTTAGGTGTAGTCCGCTGACCTCTCAATCGGCTTAGGGCATCCGATGACACTAAATGTCCGTGGACAGCAGTCGCGGCCATGCAACCACGGGCACCAAATGCCACCCCTAAGTTTTTTTTATACTCAAGCTACTGAAAATAGTCAAAGATAATCAGCTCAATTCTTTCATAGATAAATATTCCAATGCAACAACAATTAAAATATAAATACTACAATTCAAACATAAAGTTTTGAAATAAAATAGTTTAAATTTGAATTCAAATTATCCAAATCGTCCTCATTATCGCCGTTTCATCGCCATCTTCGTCCTCATCTGACGAAGACGGATCCATGAACTCGGCTCGCCCGAATCCATTGTGTTTCCCGCTTAAAATAGAGTTCGGCTATACGTATGACACTTCACGTACAATCTTTGTCATGACACATCGGTTCGAACCGTTCGTGGGGCATCGTACCAGGATTGAAAGGAAACGCCGTGCGTGCAGCAATTTCGCTAAAAAATATGATAAAGATCTTCTAGAGAAAACATAAAAATTTATTTTGACATATCGAAGGCCATTTTTTTCTGATAAAGAACACTTTTATTGACTCAAAAATGCCAAAACGCCATAGGACAGCCTTCTTGTAGCAATTCCCAACATGAAAAATAATCATTCTAACACGGAGGCAGATCATGCCTTGCTCACCACTTCACTATATATAAAATAAAGCTAAATCTAAGCCGTTTGAGTTTTATTGTTTTGTATATTTGTCGACGTAGATGTCCGGAGCCGTCCGATGTCTCGGTGTCATGATTCACGCAGCGATGGGATGGGATCCCTACTCTCCTAGCAAGTTCACGAGCTTGAGAAGGTGCTCATGCGAGGACCCTCCCTCTGCAATGCTCGCACAAGCCTTGTCCTTCCACGTCGCAGCCCTCGCCTTGACCCCCTCGTCACCGAGCAGCCGCGCCACCTTGCTCTCGATCTCCTCCTTCGCCACGACCCCTCGCTCGTCTCGGCAAAGCTTGATGCCGGTGCCCCAAACGTTGCAGACGTAGCTCTGGTTGGAGAACTGGTCGGCGAAGTACGGCCAGCACAGGAACGGCACGCCGTGCAGCATGCCTTCCATGGTCGAGTTCCACCCGCAGTGCGACACGAAACAGGCGACGGCGGGGTGCGAGAGCACGCGCTGCTGCGGCGCCCAGCCCACGACCAGCCCCTTGCCCTCGACGCGGCGCTTGAACGCGTCGAACCAACCTTTTGTGGCTCCGGTGGTGAAGTTTGGCCGGACGACCCACAGGAACGGCCGGCCGGAGAGCGCGAGCCCGTCGGCAAGCTCTTGGAACTGCGTCGCGTCCAAGATGCCGGAGCTCCCGAAGGCGACGTAGACGACGGAGCAGGGGGCCTGCGCGTCGAGCCAGGCGAGGCAGGTGAGGTCTTCGGGCAGGAAATGTCCGGCGGGCCTCGACGTCGGCGCTACCAGCGGGCCGAGCGGCAGCGCGTTTGGGAGCAGAGCCAGAGCGTCAGGTTCCATCTCCATGAAGGTGTTGCATATGATCGTCTCAGCTAGCGGTATCAACCTGTTGGTCCTGAGGACGTTTTGGATGTTGGTTCTGCGCCTCTCAGGCGTGCTGCCAAGGCTGACCCAGGGGATCTCGGCCGCGTCAACGGGCGGCATCAGTTGGACCCTCTCGTTCCTCTTCACGTTCCCTGCGTACGTGGCGTCCATGTTCATGTCCAAAACTCCAAATACGGAGAAAAGTACAACTGTGGATATGGAAATTTTGATTTGCTCTTACCACTTTCATCAACAACGCCGTCCTCTATCAGCTTTGGGAGCTTCAACCTGAGCGCGAACACGGCTGCAGAGTACGTGGAGAACAAGGCGACACGGACGCCCGCCGTGGTGGCCAGCTCCAGGGCCCAGCTCATGGACACGTCCGCTATCATCCACTTGGTCTTCCTCGACCTGATCATCCCCTCGAGGCGGCCGGACATAGCGGCCGGTAGTCCCTTGACCAGTGCGCCGATGTCGGTGTGGTCGTCGGCCGGCCCCAGGCCGTCCGGAACGGAGAGCATGTGAACTCCTCCTGGGATTGCTCCGTCCTCTGCCAAGGCTTGGAGGACGCGGCCGTGGTTGAACTCGGTGTTCACGAAGTCGATCTCCAAGCCGTGCCCGACGAGCTTGCGGGACAGCTCCATGAGCGGGATGACGTGGCCCTGCGCAGGAAAGGGTAGCACCATGACACGAGGCTGAGCAGCAGCAGCAGCAGCCATTGTGGTTGTTCGCGCTAGAATGGAGTATGACAAATTTGCAAGAGCAAAATGTGTCACTCTCCCCGTGGACGAGGATGACAAGGACGATAGTCTGGTATATATATGCCCACACATGTGCATATAAGGTTCTGCCAGACCAATTGATCTTGCATCAGGGATTGCATCAGCACATTATAGTCAACAGACCACATGTTTGTCTCTTCCAAAGAATAGGTTATCTGGGTAATGACTCATACGATCGTGTTGATAAATTTTTATGAAGTTGTGGAGTGGAGTGTGGACCAAGTTGTTGTCTCTATCATGTTGGATATATACAGGAGCATCTCCCGTGCGGGGTGGAAACCTAGGTTTCGCCAGTGCACGAATTCAATTCGCACCAAGATCGAGCGACGAGCACTTCGCTGTGGCGTGGGACAACGATCTCATTGGTCCATTGTTAGTGACCTACAAAATAAATAAGAGATGTAACAAAAGTTTTCACCAAACAGTAAAATTGGACGGTTAAAATGTGATCTACCAGCCGATGAACGGACAGGAACGCCCCAATCGGGGGATCACCGTGGGAGCAAGTTGGCCAAAAAAACTTAGAGCATCTCCAGCCGCCCCCCCCACAGCCCCCCCCCCCCCCCCCCCCCCGCCACTTTTTCGGCGCCGGCGCAAAAAAAAAAAACGCCTCAGTCGCGCCCCCAGAACGCCGAAAAGCGCCGGTTCGGCCCTTTTTTCCGCCCGACGGTCGTAGGCCGAACCCGGTGCACTGGGGGGCGATCGGGGGCTCCGGCTCAAGGGAAAAGCGCGGCTGGCCCACACCGTCAGGTGAAAAGTCAAGATTTTCTTCCCCGACTCGCCTCCCACCCCCCGTGCCCTCGGCCGCCACTAGCTATATCCCGGCGCCGCCCGCGGCCCTTCACCGCTAGATAGCCAATCCCCGCCGAAAATAGCAGAGGTTCGCCGCGGCAGCCCCTCCAACAGCAGCTGGGCGTTTCCGGCCGCCGTTTCCGGCCGCGGAGGGGCAGTTTAGCGGCGGGTACACGCCCACCGGGCGCAAGGTGTTCGGCGATTTGCCTGCCTCGGCGATGGACTCGGATGACGAGAAAGCGCTCGCCGCGCTGCTGGAGGAGGAAGCCGAGGCCGACGTCCAGGAAGAAGAGCATCTCATGGTGCTCGCCGCCCTCGCCCAGCTGCTGGCGAGCAATGAAAAGCCGCGGCGAGGTGGCTCGGCGCCGGGGCGGGTGAAAGCAAAGAACCTGCATCGTCTCGAAGGCTACTACATGCTCTACTCCGACTACTTCGCCGATGCTCCACTTCACGGCGACAAAACATTTCGTCGCCGTTATCGGCTGAGCCGAAAGCTCTTCCTCAGGATTGTAAATTCCATCCGGGAGTTCGACAGCTACTTCAAGTGCAAGATGGATTGCACCGGCAAACTTGGATTCACCTCGATCCAGAAGTGCACGACAGCGATGAGGATGCTTGCATACGGAGCTCCCGGTGATTCACTCGACGACTATGGGCGCATGGCCGAGTCCACCAGCATAGAGTGTTTCTACAAGTTCTGTCGGGCAGTGATGGCATGTTTGGACCGCAATACTTGAGAACACCCAATGCGGAAGACACTGCTCGGATCCTAGCACAGAATGCAGCAAGAGGATTTCCTGGGATGCTTGGAAGCATCGACTGCATGCATTGAAAATGGAAGAATTGCCCATTTGCTTGGCAGGGGATGTACAAAGGCGCCAAAGGCGGTTGCAGTGTGGTACTTGAGGCGGTGGCCACACAGGACCTCTGGATTTGACACTCCTTCTTTGGTATGCCAGGAACTCACAATGACATCAACGTGCTGCAGTGCTCTCCTATCACGCCCAATATGCGACCCTTTCCGAGAGTGACTCGAAGGTCCCACCAAGGATAGACCCGCATATTGGGAACGCTTTTGCAAGGTGGATATCATTACATCATACCATTACATAATAGTTCGGGATACATACATAAGGCACAAACGCCCCAAAGAATACATCAACATCATACATGAGAGCAACATCTGACTACGGATGAAACATAAACAGAAACTCAAACAATATCCACCCTGCTAGCCCAGGCTGCCGACCTGGAACCTATCCCCTGATCGAATGAGAAGCAGAAGAACTCCAAAACAGGTAAACATCGCTCTCGCGTCATGATCATCGCATAACCTGTACCTGTAAACTGGTGTTGTAGTAATCTGTGAGCCACGAGGACTCAGCAATCCCATTACCATGGGTATCAAGACTAGCAAAGCTTAATGGATAAGGAAGGGGTAAAGTGGTGAGATTGCAGCAACGACTAAGCATGATATGGTGGCTAACATACGCAAATAAGAGCGAGAAGAGGAGCAACGGAACAGTCGTCAACTAGTAAAGATCAAGAAGTGATCCTGAACTCCTAGTTACGTCAAACATAACCCAAAAACCGTGTTCTCCTCTCGAACAACCCCGAAAAGAGACAATCACGGTTACGCACACGGTTGGTGTATTTTAGAAGAGTTTTCTTCAAGTTTACTACAACCGGATATCAACAAATTCCCATCTGCCACATAACCGCGAGCACGGTTTTCGAAAGTTCAAAACCCTGCAGGGGTGTCCCAACTTAGCCCATGATAAGCTCTCACGGTCAACAAAGGATATTCCTTCTCCCGGGAAGACCCGATCAGTCTCGGAATCCCGGTTACAAGACATTTCGACAATGGTAAAACAAGACCAGCAAGACCGCCCAATGTGCCGACAATCCCGATAGGAGCTGCACATATCTCGTTCTCAGTGCAACACCGGATGAGACATGCTACGAGTAAAACCAGACTTCGAGTTTCCCCAAGGTGGCCCCGCAGGCGGCTCGGTTCGGACCAACACTTAGAGAAGCACTGGCCCCGGGGGGGGGGGGGGGGGGGGCTAAATAAAGATGACCGTCGGGTTGGCCGACCCAAGGGAAGGGGTAATAGGTTGTTAGGCAAATGTAAAACCAAGGTTGGGTCTTGCTGGAGGAGTTTTATTCAAAGTGAACTGTCAAGGGGTTCCCATAACACCCAACCGCATTAGGGACGCAAAATCCGGGAACATAATACCGATATGACGGAAACTAGGGCGGCAAGAGTGGAACAAAACACCAGACATAAGGCCGAGCCTTCCACCCTTTACCAAGTATATAGATGCATTAATAATATAAGAGACATTGTGATATCCCAACATAAACATAATCCAACAAGGAGCAATCTTCAACTTCACCTGCAACTAGCAACGCTATAAGAGGGGCTGAGCAAAAGCGGTAACATAGCCAAACAACAGTTTGCTAGGAAGGGTGACAAAGGTTAGAGGTTCATGGCAATTGGGAGGCTTGATAAGCAAGTGATAGGTAACGCGGCATAGTGATAGAACGAAGCAACTAGCATAGCAATGATAGTAGTGAGATCCAAGGTGACGGTCATCTTGCCTGAAATACCGCTAGGAAGAAGAACGAGTCCATGAAGAAGACGAAGCCAAGAAGAAGAACCAAGCGTAGACGAACGAATCCTCACGATCGCAACGAAACGGGAACTATCGAGAAGAAACACACAACATGGTAAACACACCACACATGAACAAGGCATGATGCTCAACCAAGTATGATGCATGACAAGGCTACATGAGGCTACGCATGGCAAGAGATGATGCATACAAGAACAACACATCAAAGCAAGTTTAAATGAGGCCGAAAACAACATATAACAATTCCGGTATATTCCCATATGTTAAACAGCAAGTTAAGATGCACCAAAACAATCTACATGAAATTCTAGTCAAGTTACATATAAAGTTCATTAGATTCTGAGCTACGCCCTGGAAGATATGAGCAAAACAAGTTAAACATGGCATTGATGCAAAATTCATTCAAACATCAAGCAAACACATTCAAAACAAAGATGCAACATAATATGATGAAACTACATGCAAAACTAAGCAAGTTTCATATAGAGCATACTCAAAACGGAGCAACGGTTCAACACATACACTCCAAACAAGATATAACAATAATCTGTCCAAAACAGCAACTAGGCATCTTGCAAGCATCAAGAAAATATGCTACATCACCTTAACATGAAAAAAAGGCATGGAAGTGATGTACAGGTAAAGCATTACAAAACATGAACACTGAGCTATCTCCAGAAATCACCAGAACATTCTCAAAAGGACATGGCAAGATTGCAAATAATAACAGTTTCACAGACTTAGCAGAAATCACCGGACATGACAGAAATAACACCAGGTTGCAAAGTTTAGAGCTATCAAACAACATGCTACAGCAGGCTATCAAGGAAAGCTAGAGCATGGCATGCTAATAATAAAGACAAAAAACAAAACTCCCTTACTGAACTTATTCCAAAGATCACCAGAAAATATGGTGGCATCCATGCAGACATGGCAAATGATATGACAGATTCAGACAGTGAAAATAACAGTACATGGCAGAAACAACGATAAGTAGGCATGTTGGTGAGCTTGTACAACTCACTACAGAGCATTAAAAAACATGACAAGGTAATCAACAGCAATAAGACATGTTCATGAAGCTAAGCATGGCAATATCAAGTTCATAGGGTGCATGGACCACTAGCAAAACACATGACAAAACTGAACTTAATGTTAACAGGCTGACAGCAACATTATTTAGCAAGTTGAGAGCAAGATAACAACAAGCTACAGCAGGCTATAAATGCAACCAAGGGCATGGATAGATAGAGCATGACATGTATAACAAAACATCCTTAGTGAACATCTCCAGATTATGCATAGAATGACTTGTAGCAGCAGGTTTACATAGCATCATGATATAACAGTTTCAGACAGCAGAAATGACAGTCATAGAAATCAGCAACATCACGGAGGCTACTTTGCAAGCTTGTGCTAGTCACCACATAGATCACAAAAATACAAGACAAGCACCCCTGTAAAGATGGCATGATGTAGTTCATAACACATGTAGACTTCATGCTCAAAAGAAAATCACACAAAAAGATGTAAAAAGACAAATGAGCAAGTTATAACAGTCTCAACAGGTTAACATCATATAGCACTCTTGCGACGATGATCTGGGCCCAGGTCGGAGGAGAGGCGAGGTGGGCCGGCGGATGGGCTCTGGACAGCAGGCCGGCCCACGCGAGCGCTGGCGGCTGGAGGCGTCATGCGCTCGCACGCGCGCACGGACGACGAAGGGCGCACCGGCGGCGGTTGTCCGGCGAGGACGACGACAGTGCGAGGCGGGGAAGGCCGCGAACGAGCGGATCCGGGCATCCTGCACCGGATCTAGGCAACGGCGGCGGCTGGTCGGAGCTCCGGCGACGGAGGAAGGTCGGGCGGAGCCCCTGCACAGTGAGAGAGAGCGAGAGGGTGAGACAGAGAGAGAGGAAGGAGAAGGGAGGGCGTGACGGGGCTCTGGCCTGGCGAGGTCGCCGGCGGCAGCGCGGGCACGCGCTCCGGCGGCGGAGGAGCGAGGCGGCGGGGTCGACGGGGCTCCGGAGCGGGAGGCGCGGGAGCTCGCGGGGCTGGAGCTCCTACGGCGAGCGGCGGCGCGACGCGGGCTTGTCCAGGCCCAGATGGGCTCAGGCGGGCCTGGGATGGGCTCTGGCGGGCCTTGCGGGATGAGAACGGAGGCAGGGGCGACGTGGAGGCACGGGAGTGGAGGGCGCAGCGGCGGGTGGCGGCTCGGCCAATGGCTGAGCGCCAAGTGGCGGGGAGAGGTGGCCGGCGGCAGATCCGAGGAGGGAGGTGGCGGCTGCGGGTTGGGTGGCGCGGAAAATGAGGAGGAGGGGGTAGGGTTGCCCAAAATGGAGAGGGGGTGTCCATTTATAGCAAAGGGGCTAGGTTTGGGGGGGGGGTTGGAGGCGTTTCGAGACCTCCGATCGCGATCCAACGGACCTGATCGAGAGGGGGGGGGGGGGTAGGCAGGCCTAGGTGGGCTGTGAAGAGCGGACTTGGGCTGAGGGGAACGAAGAGAAGTGCAGCCCGACGGCAGTTTCGGAGACTGTCGTGGAATTGTCACGGCAGATGTCCTCGTGCAAGGACTTAGTCGTGGAGCCATCGCAGCTAGGAAGCTTAAAGGGGTTAAACGGGACAAAGGACACGAGGATTATACTGGTTCGGCCCCTTACGGTGAAGGTAAAAGCCTACTCCAGTTGAGGTGGAATTACTTGGGGTTTCGATGACCAGGGAGCTTAACCGCTATGCCTGGCTATCGATCTGATGTTGCCTGTCCTGAACCGCCGCCGGGTCGTCCCTTTATATAGAGAGGTTGACGCCCAGCGGCTCTCAGAGTCCCAGCCGGCTGATAACAGTGTCCGACTCAGACTCTTAACTATCCTTGCCTTACACTACAAGTCTTGCCATAGCGGCGGTTTATCACTACGGGCCTTAAGCCGCCTCTGGGTCTTAAGCCCATTACTGAACCGCCATCCTCGAGCTTGGTACTGGGCTTCACGTGATGATCATTATGATATAACCCGGCCCCTCCTGGGCGGGTGACTCTAATGGTTATATCCTCAACATTAGGCCCCAGATTGATTTGAACCGGTTCATGTAAATCTTCAATACCTTTAAGAGAAAATCTTCCGGCTTCTGCTTGTGCGAAGGTTATGACCCGCCGTGACGTCATCTTCTGGATTCTTGGTAACCCGCCATGACGTCATCTTCCATTAAATTCATTTTTTATTCTGTCATATCCCAACGGATCTTATCTTAATGACCATCCCGAGAATCGAGGCGTTTCTGCGGCAAGATAATCATGTCTTCAGCCTCCTTGTTTCTCGCACCCATTTACCAGCCGTCCCTTATAAATAGGCCCGGCCCATAAGCCTTCCGTCACTCTTCTCGATCCATCGTCTTCCTCCTCTGACGCCCCAGAGCTCGAGCTCCGCCGCCGCCGCCGCGCACCTCATCTGCATTGACCAAGGCCGCTACATCAACCTGTCTTGACCAGAGAATCGCGGCGCACCTCCGCTACCCATTAGCACCAGTAATTTCTTGCCGTCCCGTACATTAGATCCGCATTAGGGTTCGCAGGTTCTCCGTGTTCTTCATAGTTCATCGCGATTCCTTCACAGTTCTTCCTACACGGTCCCCTTGGATCCAAAATTAATACAGAGCTCATGCAGTAGTTGTTTTGCACGCATTTTCAACATTAACAGATCCCTTTTTACTTGAAAAAAGACCTCCTTAGAACTCATGAACTCCTCTGTACCAGTTTTTAGGTCTAGAAATTTTTCCTTTCTGGACGATCGTTTGATCCAAAATAATTCCTGTAATCTGTGAAACCTGTTTGTGCAACACTTAGGCAAAAAACTGCATCTGTTAACCATGGCGGGTCATATCGCCGGCTTAAAAGAAACCCTGCTTTGTGAAATCTCCGGCTCACTCACAATAGAGTTAAATAACTTAAATTGCTTAAGATATCCACGGCGGCTTAAATAACCTGACACAGTTAGTCATATATCATTAGGCCCCCTCATAAACCGCCATCTTGAATACTGAACTGGAATCTTCCTCCGGCTTAAATTTGAACCGGGAATTCTCTTTTGTCATAGGCTTCCATTTTCCACAATGCCGCCCAAGGCTCCCAAAGCGCCCATTACGTGCAACTGGGTGAGATCCAACGTTACTGATAGCACCTTAGATGACTTCGTAAAAACGGGTTACCTGCCTAAGAAGGAGGTCATGTCCTACCGAGCTCTTGACCCGTCCGAAGAGAGACCTCAACCAAAGGACGGAGAGGTTGTCATATTTGCTGACCACATGAGCCGGGGCTTTGCTCCTCCTGGCTCAAAATTCTTCAGAGATGTTCTGCACTTTTTCGATCTGCGACCTCAAGACATTGGACCCAACTCCGTGTCGAACATTTGTAACTTTCAAGTGTTCTGTGAGGTATACCTTGGAGAAGAACCCAGCCTGCTACTCTTTAGGGAGTTATTTTACCTGAACCGCCAGAATGAATGTGCCAACGGGCTAGCTTGGAACTTGGTGGAATCTCAATCCAACGACGGAGAGATTGTCTCTTTCCTTATGCTGAGCCGCCAAGCCACCCGAAGGACTGGAACCAGACATGGTTCTACTGCCAAGATACTTCTCCGGCTGATGAGAACCCTCTGCCCGGCTTTCGCGCCCTGCGTCTGGAGTCAAATCACCCTCTGCCAGACAAATTATCTCAAGCTGAGCTCAACCGCTTATTCCCACCATCAACAAAATCAAAGCTCTTCTGGGAAACGGCCTAAACGGCGTTGATCTAGTCCGGGTCTGGATTGCTTGGCGGGTGATTCCTCTAAGCCGCCGCCCCGGCTTAATGTGTGATTACACGGACCGGAAGGATGATCCTCTTCGGCACAGCCCCAACGACTTACCTGAGGACGTCGTTGATGACATGACCAAGTCTCTTCTGAACGAGAGCTTAGCAGATTGCGGGAGGACAGGCCTAAGCCCCTTCTGCAAGGCTAACCCGGCCCCGGCGGTAAGCTATTGACCTGAACACCTTACTTTTCATTTTAACAATTTTCGTCTTAACTTCAAGAAACCTTCGTTGCATTTTACAGGCTAATGACAAATTCTGGAAGGTCAGGTATGACCATGAAGCTGCTAAGAAAGCCAGGAAGGTTAAAAAAGCCGCCAGGAGAGCCGCTCCCCGCAAGAAGGGGAGTAAGCCTAGCGCCTCGGACCTGCTTCACCTGGAAGACACCTCCGAGTCAGAGGTAGCCCTTGATTCTTTAGGCTCCTTTTTTAACCGTCTTATTGACACTGATTATCAGCAGGAGGATACCGGAGCGAGTAACCCGGTGATTGAAGAGGTAACTATACTTTCCTCCGACTCGGAGCCCTTGCCAAGACGGAAAGTCCGAAGAGTAACCCGGAAAGTAAGATTTTCACATCCTTTAGCTTATCAAGATCCTCAATTTCTTTTGAAGCGACAGATTCATGAGAGTCGGAGGCAGACCCGGACTAGCAAGGACGCAGACCTCTCCTCCGGCTTACCCGAAGCATCAAGGAAGCGCCGGACCGAGGTTATCTCTGACTTATATCCTTTTCATCCTTTGGCGGGCGTCACTCGTCAACCACTCAATTCTTCTGATTCAAACTATCAGGGAACTTCACCTTCCTCCGGCGACTCCATGCAATCTAACTTGCCGGCCTTCAAGACCGCCCCCGGGTAATGATGATCAGCTTACTTTGTGCTTATCTTACTCATGGTTTTGCACTAACTCTTTGACTTTCAGTGTACAAGTAAAGCCCAGTAAGAGGGCGAAGAAGAATAAGCCGGCCAAAGAGTCGGTCCTAACTGAACCGGAGGCTTCTGCTCATGAGCCGCCGTCTGCCTCAGCTCCTGAAACCACCACTACTCCATCTGAAGAACAAGCATGGAGGGTTCTGATAACCCGGAGATCCCTAGCCCGGCTCAACCGGCCGATGATCCGGACGTTGTAATCACCCGGACAGAGTTTGTCGAGCCGGGGAGACCCACTGTGTTAGCTAGATGCTCTGCCAAGGAAGAACTGCTGGAACGCCGCAGGGCCAGGCTGGATATCACTGACTATGCTAATTTGAGCATTGGAGATATTGTCTCCGGCTATGTTAATCAAGTGCACAACATCCGGGACCTGGAAATTGACATGGTGAAGCAAATCCAGCAAAAATCTGAGGTATGATTCTCTTGCTTACTCCATAGTTACCCTTACCATGCCAGCCCCCAAGTCTATGACTTATGATAAAATATGTTGTAGACTTAATACCGGCTTAATAACTGCTGCAAGAAAACCGGCTTACCTGGTACCACTCAAAGGCCGGCTTAAACAGCATAGTTGACCCGGTTCTTTCCTTACTTTAATCAAGTAGTTGAACAACTTTACACATTAGCCCCCAAGTGCCAAGTACCTTTGTCTGCAAAGTGCTTGGGACTTATTTTCATGAACCGACACTGTAAATAGAGCTTCTCAGCATACATTAGCCCCCAAGTGCCAAGTGGCTTTGCTTGCAAAGTGCTTGGGACTTTAATGTTGCATGATAATCACCCAAACTGTAACCCGGAAATTGTACAGGCCTTCTGTAAGAAATTTGAATCGGAAATCTCTGATCTGAAGAACCGCCTGAAGACTCAGGAAAGTGAGACCCAAAAGGCCAATGCCAAATTTGAATTCAGTGTTTCTGCACAAGAGAAACTGAAGAAAAAGTTTGAAGCAGAAAGAAAAGCCTGGGTGGATGAGAAGACTGCCTTGCTCAGCCGGGCCGAACAAGCGGAGGCCGCTCTTACTGAAAGAACCGCCTAACTTTCCGGCTTAAAACGTCATGTATCTCAGATGGTCTCCGCAATCTTCGGTAAGTTACTCTGTAAGTTTCTAACTAGTTTACACCATTCATTTCCCATAAACCACACCATTGCCATCAGCTCACCTGACTTTGTCATGCAGGTCCCAGAAGTTCCAATCTCAATCAGAACGTGCTGACCAAGCTGAAGGTGGTTTATACCTTGGTAGAGCAACTTTACACCGGGTCACAGCGTGCCTTAGCCGTTGTGGCTCTGTAAAACGAGGTTCCCACTCACCTGGCAGACGTACTTAGGCGGCTTGCCGTACTTCATCAACGCTTCCAAGAGCTGAGATGGGCTTCTGCAAGAGCCGGAGCTATAGCTGCTCTGAGCCGGGCCAAGGCGTTTCCACCGGAGCTAGACCCGGCCGACATCGCTCTTGGATACCCCAGCTTGAAAGAAGACGGCACCCCCTTTGACGAGAAAGACTTCGCCGCCTGTGTGAAGAGCGTGCGCCCGGTGGCCACCTTGATTGGGAATGACGCAGACCTTACCAAGTATCAACCGGGCTATGACACGGAGAATCAGAGGATCCCGACTCCACGCTATGAAGCAATCAGCCTGATCCCTCCGACTCGTAAGCATTCCTTCACCCCTGAAGTTGACCCGGCCGGGTTAATTGATGATGAGGCTCAATTTGAAGCTTTGAGCGGCATTGACTGGAAATCATCAACCTTCTAGGTCATGGAAACAACCGGAGGAGCGGAGAGGGATGAGCCGAAAGCTTTAACCCAACAAGCACATTAATTTTGTAGGCGGCTCATGGTTATGCCTTAAAAACAATGCCTCACCTTTTGGACTCGGGGAGTCCTGTAATAGAGTAGGACAAACACTTAATTTTGTCGTGCCATCGTGCACGTGTGCAGCGCTCAACTCTGTTTAGGCTGCTTTTTTATATTCCTCCGGGTTATGTTTGATCATTTGCTTTCCTTAAGCTTAAAGAGCTGTCTTTAATTGTCCTGCATAGAAAAGAAATCACAAGTCTCTAGGCGGCTGCAAGCCTTCAAGTACACTTCCGGTTCATGTAACCCAAATAATAAGGTTGAGAACTCAACTCTGGTTCACCAGCACCTATAATGCTTATTGTGTGCTATCAACATTATTAATCAAAGTTAAGCCGGTGGAAAAAGAACCACCCTTGAACACTTTTGATACGATCAAAAGAATTTGTTGCAAACCAAGAGATCAAAAACTTAGGGGCTTCTGATTCGAATATGACCAGAGAACCGTCCCAAAGGGGTTAAGCTAAGATTCGAATGCGATCATATAGCCCCCAGTGGCTTTGGCGTTGCCGATCAAGAGGGTACCGACAGCTATGTTCTCTTTGGTTCGAATACGACCTATGTTTCAACAGGAAGCCCCCAAATGACCTTGAGAGTTGTTTAACGACGCTGATTCGAATACGATCCACGTCGGTTCCCAAAGGGGGTTGAGCTATGATTCAAATATGATCAAGAAAAACTCCCCAATGAGCTCGGCAATTTGCCAATCAAGTGAGTATCGACAGCTATGTTCTCTTTGGTTCGAATACGACCTATGTTTGAACAGGAAGCCCCCAAGTGATCATATTATTAACGGCTAGATTCGAATACGATCATAAGCCGGATCAACCTCCAAGTGACCATGTAAAGTTGTAATGGAAATAACAATAATACATTTACCTTTTGGAGGAAAAAAGGACAGAGGTCCTACTTGATTATTTATCACAATATATACATGGCTATAGAAATATGTACATTATGAGAGCCGGTGGCTCAAGTGTAATAAGGCCGAAGCTGAGCTATGTTCCACGGCCGACGGGTCTCTTCCTCCGACTTACGTGAATCTTTGTGCTCCCGAACATCGCTAAGGTAGTATGACCCGTTGTGCAAGTTCTTGCTGACCACAAAGGGCCCTTCCCAAGGCGGGGATAACTTGTGTGCGTCTGTTTGATCCTGGATGAGCCGGAGCACCAAATCACCTTCCTGAAAGACCCTGGACTTAACTGGGCGGCTGTGATAGCGGCGCAGGTCTTGTTGGTAAATCGCCGAGCGAGCTGCTGCTACATCACGCTGTTCGTCCAACAAGTCAAGAGCATCTTGACGCGCCTGCTCATTATCCGCCTCAACATAAGCCGCCACTCGAGGCGAGTCATGACGGATGTCGCTAGGGAGGACCGCCTCCGCTCCATAAACCATGAAGAAAGGCGTGTAACCCGTAGACCTGTTAGGAGTAGTATTGATGCTCCATAACACGAAGGGTAACTCCTCCACCCAACAACCCGGCGTCCGTTGCAAAGGGACCAAAAGCTGGGGCTTGATGCCCTTCAAGATTTCCTGATTGGCTCTCTCAGCTTGACCATTGGATTGAGGGTGAGCCACTGATGAAATATCAAGCTGAATATGCTCTCGTTGACAAAACTCCTCCATGGCGCCTTTAGGCAGATTGGTACCATTGTCAGTTATAATGCTGTGTGGAAAACCAAAGCGAAATATCACCCTTTTCATGAACTAAACCGCTGTGGCTGCGTCACACTTACTAATTGGCTCTGCCTCAACCCACTTTGTGAACTTGTCGACCACCACCAAGAGGTGGGTCTTCTTATCCTTGGACCTTTTAAAAGGCCCAACCATATCAAGCCCCCAGACCGCAAATGGCCAAGTGATTGGAATCATCCTCAACTCTTGAGCCGGCACATGAGCCCGTCGCGAGAACCTTTGACAACCGTCACATTTACTGACCAAGTCCTCTGCATCAGCATGAGCCGTCAGCCAATAAAAACCATGACGAAAAGCCTTGGCCACAAGGGATTTTGAGCCGGCATGATGGCCACAATCCCCCTCATGAATCTCACGTAAAATTTCTTGACCTTCCTCAGGGGAAACACTACGCTGGAAAGTTCCAGTGACACTGCGACGATGCAGCTCGCCATTGATAATTATCATTGACTTAGACCGCCGGGTTATTTGTCTGGCCAAAGTTTCATCCTCAGGCAATTCTCCCCGGGTCATGTAAGCCAAGTATGGTACTGTCCAATCTGGGATAATGTGGAGAGCCGCCACCAACTGTGCTTCCGGGTCAGGAATAGCCAAGTCTTCCTCTGTAGGCAACTTAACAGAAGGGTTATGCAAAATGTCCAAGAAAGTATCAGGCGGCACCAGCTTTCGCTGAGAGCCCAGCCGGCTTAATGCATCAGCCGCCTCGTTCTTCCTGCGATCGATGTGCTCTACTTGGTAACCCTGAAAATGTCCAGCAATGGCATCAACTTCGCGGCGATAAGCCGCCATGAGGGGGTCCTTGGAATCCCACTTGCCTGACACTTGTTGGGCCACTAAATCTGAGTCGCCAAAGCACCTTACCCGGCTTAAGCTCATCTCCTTAGCCATCCGAAGACCATGGAGCAAGGCCTCGAACTCAGCTGCATTGTTAGTACAGGGAAACATCAACCGTAGCACATAGCAAAACTTGTCACCTCGAGGGGAAGCTAATACAACTCCAGCCCCCGAGCCCTCCAATTGCCTGGACCCGTCGAAGTGAATAGTCCAGTATGTATTATCCGGTTTCTCTTCAGGCACCTGCAGCTCTGTCCAATCGTTGATGAAATCCACCAATGCTTGAGATTTGATAGCAGTGCGCGGCACGTATTTTAGACCATGAGGCCCAAGTTCTATAGCCCACTTAGCAACTCTTCCTGTGGCTTCTCTGTTTTGGATGATATCTCCTAGGGGAGCAGAACTAACCACAGTGATAGGGTGACCCTGGAAATAATGCTTAAGCTTCCGGCTTGCCATGAATACCCCATAAACAAGCTTCTGCCAATGTGGATACCGTTGTTTGGACTCAATGAGTACTTCGCTGACGTAGTAAACCGGCCGCCGAACCGGATACTCCTTACCCGCTTCCTTGCGCTCCACCACCACAGCCACACTGACGGCTCGTGTGTTAGCGGCTACATACATCAATAAAGGCTCCTTGTCAACAGGAGCAGCAAGGACTGGTGGCTCAGCTAGCTGTCTTTTCAAATCCTCAAAAGCAGCATTAGCAGCATCATTCCAGATAAAGTTATCTGTTTTCTTCATCATCTGGTACAGTGGCATGGCCTTTTCACCCAACCGGCTTATAAACCGGCTCAAAGCAGCGATGCGACCCGCCAGACGCTGGACGTCGTTTATGCACGCCGGCTTAGCCAGAGAGGTGATTGCCTTGATCTTCTCCGGGTTAGCCTCAATGCCTCTGTGAGAAACCAGAAAACCCAAGAGCTTGCCTGTAGGAACACCAAAGACACATTTAGCCGGGTTAAGCATCATCTTGTAGACCCGGAGATTATCAAAGGTCTCTCTCAAATCATCTATCAAGGTCTCCTCCTTTCTGGATTTGACCACGATATCATCCACATAGGCATGAACGTTGCGCCCAATCTGATTATGAAGACAATTCTGCACGCAACGCTGGTAAGTTGCCTGTGCACTCTTGAGCCCAAAAGGCATAGATACATAGCAGAAGGCTCCAAAAGGAGTAATGAACGCCGTTTTCTCTTGGTCCTTAACAGCCATTTTGATCTGATGGTAACCAGAATATGCATCCAAAAAACTCAAACGCTCACAACCTGCCGTAGCATCGATAATTTGATCAATACGAGGGAGAGCAAAAGGATCAGCCGGACAAGCTTTGTTTAGATCCGTATAATCCACGCACATACGCCAGGTGCCGTTCTTCTTGAGCACAAGCACCGGGTTAGCTAACCATTCTGGATGAAAGACTTCAACGATAAACCCGGCCGCCAAGAGCCCAGCTACTTCCTCACCAATGGCTTTCCGCCTTTCCTCATTAAACCGCCGGAGGAATTGCCTGACTGGTTTAAATTTCGGATCAATATTGAGAATGTGCTCAGCGAGTTCTCTAGGTACACCCAGCATGTCAGAAGGTTTCCATGCAAAGATGTCCCTGTTCTCACGGATGAACTCGATGAGCGCGCCTTCCTATTTCGGATCCAGATTGGCACTGATGCCGAACTGCTGAGATGAGTCACCTGGAACAAAGTCAACAAGTTTAGTCTCATCAGTTGACTTAAATTTCATTACCGGCTCATGCTCCGTGGTTGGCTTTTTCAAAGACGTCATATCTGCCGGGTCAACATTGTCCTTGTAAAACTTCAACTCCTCTGTTGCACAAACAGATTCGGCGTAAGCCGCGTCACCTTCCTCACACTCCATGGCTATCTTTTGGCTGCCATGAACCGTAATGGTCCCATTGTGACCCGGCATCTTGAGCTGCAAATACACGTAACACGGCTGTGCCATGAACTTGGCGTAAGCCGGCCACCCAAATAAAGCATGGTACGGACTTCTTATCTTAACCACCTCAAAGGTTAGTTTTTCCGCCCTGTAGTTGTACTCATCTCCAAAGGCTACTTCCAGCTCGATCTTACCGACTGGATACGCCGACTTACCGGGCACCACCCCATGGAAAACAGTATTGGACTGGCTGAGGTTCTTATCAGTTAATCCCATACGACGGAAGGTCTCATAATAGAGGATGTTGATGCTGCTGCCTCCGTCCATGAACACTTTAGTGAATTTATATCCCCAACCTGAGGGGCCACCACCAAGGCCAGGTGACCCGGATTATCGACCCGGGGAGGGTGATCTTCCCTACTCCATATGATAGGCTGCTCAGACCATCTTAAATAGCGGGGAATCGCCCGCTCAACAGCATTTACAGCCCTCTTATGAAGCTTCTGATCTCACTTGCACAGGCTGGTAGTGAACACATGATACTGTCCACCATTGAGCTGCTTTGGATTGGTCTGGTACCCCCCTGCTGCTGCTACTGATTACCCTGGCCAGATTGCTGATTAAAACCCCCTTGGAAATTCTGAGAATTGGGATTTGAGCCGCCGCCCGGGCCATGAAAACCGCCGGCGCCTAAGCCGCCGCCCGGGCCATTGTTGCCATTAAAAGCATTGGAATTTTTGAAGGCCTTCATGATTGTGCAGTCCTTCCATAGATGAGTGGCCGGCTTCTCCCTAGAGCCATGCCTTGGACAAGGCTCATTCAACAACTGCTCAAGCGTCGGGCCTGACCCGCCGGCTCGGGGAGGTGGTCTCCCCTTACGTCGGTGGTTGTTACCCTGTGAACTGGCGTTGGCCACAAACTCCATACTGCCATCAGCCTTACGCTTGTTACCTCCCTGGTTCGCCGGGTTATGCTGAGGGCCCTTGCCATTGCCATTCCGTTTTCCCTTCCCTGTCCTTTCATCATCCGACGCGGGATCCTTGGTACTATCAGAGTCGGCGTACTTGACCAGAGTCGCCATCAGCGTACCCATATCATTGCAATCGCGCTTGAGCCGCCCGAGCTTCATCTTCAGGGGCGCAAAACGACAATTCTGCTCCAACATTAAGACTGCAGAGCCGGCATCCATCTTATCAGATGAATGTATTATATCTTTGACCCGGCGAACCCAATGGGTTGTAGACTCACCCTCCTGCTGCTTGCAGTTAGTCAAATCCACAATTGACATAGATTGCCTACATGTGTCTTTGAAGTTTTGGATGAACCGGGCTTTTAGCTCTGCCCATGACCCGATAGAATTAGGCGGCAGTCCTTTCAACCAAGTGCGGGCAGTTCCATCCAACATCATGGTGAAGTATTTGGCCATTGCCGCTTCGCTGACCTCTAGCAACTCCATAGCCATCTCGTAGCTCTCGATCCATGCTCCAGGTTGAAAATCAGCCGTATAATTAGGCACCTTCCTAGGTCCTTTGAAATCCTTGGGCAGACGTTCATTACGGAGAGCCGGCACCAGACAAGGGACACCTCCGGTCCTCGTAGGTATACCCGCCTCTATAGAAGCCGTCGGATAAACCTGGAGGGGCTGGTAAGCCGTTAACTGAGGCGCCTGCTCTGCCTCTTGCCGTGCTCTGTCTTGGTCTACTGCGTTAAAGGCTCCGTTATGAGCCGGGCCGTGGCCCGCTGGCATGTCACGGCGCCGGACGTTGCTTGAGCCGGTCGCTGAGACCATGTGTCTGCTATAACTTGGGCTCCGGCCTGGACGAGGGGTTGAATGAATCCTGTCCCGGCTATATGAATATGCCTCCTGTTGCGCCACAGCCGTCTGAAGAAGTTCTCCGACCCGGCGGATTTCGACCGCCGTTGGAGAGTCGCCATCGATTGGGAGAGCCGCCAGCCGCGCCGCCGCGGCGACCATGTTTTCAAACGGGTTGGCATAATGACCCGGTGGTATTGGCACGTACTGAGGCGGGGTAGTGTTCACATGGGGAGGCCCCATCACTTGCGGCTGAAGCGGCGTTCCAGCCCCGGGTGCCATGGTCTCTGGCGGGTTACTGGGCCCTGCACCAGGCGTGTTGAAAAGGTTTCGAGGATCGTAAACCGGAGGGAGTCGAGATTGAGCCTTCTGATGCCTCCTTCTCATGATCTCATTGGATGCGTTCTGATCCATCGTGAGCCGGAAAGACTGCGCCTGAATCAGCTGAGTCTGGGCGCTCGACGCCCGCTCTGCAGCCATCCTGATCCCTTCCGCTGCTAGATCTTCCTTGGCTCTCGCTATATCCAACTTTAACTGTGCCACCTCTGCATCATGCTGAGCTTGATCCGCTGGGACGACCGTAGCAGTTAACAGGGCTGTCATCTTATCTGTGAGATCCATCAGCGCCTGAGCCGGCGAGTGCGCAGGGCCTCCTGCCCCAGCAGCGGGGTTTTGAACAGGTTGTGCGCCGGCCATGAAGATCCCGACCCGGCTGGGTGGCTCAAATGGGTCCGGAATACTGTCGCCATCGGAGCCGCCCCTGAGCCTGCCATCTTGAAGTTGATATAACGAGTTGGTCTCGTCTGTGGACGACCCGCCGTCAGAGCGAGCGGCCGTCTCATCGCCAGATCCAGATCCTTCAGAGAGTCCTCCATGGACGCATCCCACGAAAGCACGCTTCAAAGCAGGCAGAGTCCGGGCGGGTCTTGCACGCTGAGCCGTCTCGATGGGGTCGACGCAGTGGTCCGGCTCAGGGCCCGGCTCGCCAATCTTGCCAATGAAAACGTGAATTCCGCCGAAGGGGACCCGGTACCCGTACTCGATTGAGCCGGCGTCGGGGCCCCAGCCTGCATCGTTGATGTAGAGCTTGCCGCGACGACTCTTGGTCATCCGGCCCACAGCGTATCCCTTGAGCCCTTCGAAGCTACCCTTCAAGAACTCAAATCCACCGTGCGCTGGCCCCACGGTGGGCGCCAACTGTCGTGGAATTGTCACGGCAGATGTCCTCGTGCAAGGACTTAGTCGTGGAGCCATCGCAGCTAGGAAGCTTAAAGGGGTTAAACGGGACAAAGGACACGAGGATTATACTGGTTTGGCCCCTTACGGTGAAGGTAAAAGCCTACTCCAGTTGAGGTGGAATTACTTAGGGTTTCGATGACCAGGGAGCTTAACCGCTATGCCTGGCTATCGATCTGATGTTGCCTGTCCTGAACCGCCGCCGGGTCGTCCCTTTATATAGAGAGGTTGACGCCCAGCGGCTCTCAGAGTCCCAGCCGGCTCATAACAGTGTCCGACTCGGACTCTTAACTATCCTTGCCTTACACTACAAGTCTTGCCATAGCGGCGGTTTATCACTACGGGCCTTAAGCCGCCTCCGGGTCTTAAGCCCATTACTGAACCGCCATCCTTGAGCTTGGTGCTGGGCTTCACGTGATGATCATTATGTCGTAACCCGGCCCCTCCTGGGCGGGTGACTCTAATGGTTATATCCTCAACAGAGACCGAAACATCCAACGAATAAACCGGCAACTGCGCAGCTACGAATTACGGTTGGGCTATCAAATGGACTCCGAATGCGACAAAACTTGGCAGGCGGTCTGTCTACACTATAACAACACCGCACGCCAAGTTTCATCCAATTCCGAGAACAGTTTTATGCCACTCACGGCACGAGGTCTAAGAGGTGCAACAGGCGCGTGTGGGAGTGCCGGAACGCGAAACGGACAACGGGGAAAAAGACCGGATGCAAGTTTTGAAAATATGAGGATGCAATGCATATGATGACATGGCAAAATGCAACACGCAAGCCAAAGACATGGCAACGCCGGCGAATAACTGGAAGACACCTGGCGCATCGGATCCGGGGCGTTACATCTCCTGTCTTTGCCAAGCTTGTTGAAGGTCATTCTCCTCCGGTGAACTTCGAGATCAATGGGCGACACTACAACAAGGGGTACTACCTAGCTGATGGCATCTATCCGAGATGGTATACATTTGTGAAGACTATCTCAAACGCTGTGCCAGGAGGCAAGAAGTCCCACTTTGCCAAGGTGAAGGAGGCTTGCCGGAAGGATGTCGAGCGAGCATTTGGTGTGCTCCAATCTCGATTTGCTGTTGTCCGGTACCCTGCTCAGACCTGGTCGAAAGATCAAATGTGGGAGATCATGACTTGTTGGGTCATCTTGCACAACATGATCATCGAGAGCGAGCAAGAAGACCCATTGTTTGACACTGAACCATACTACAGGCAGGGTCCTCTAGCCGAAGTTGATCACTAGCTACCGGCAACCTGGACTTCCTCCCTCAGTATGCGTCAGGAGATCCGAGACCCACAGGTGCATCATCAGCTGCAGCATGATCTGGTGGAGCACCTATGGAGGCTCAAGGGCGACGCCGGGCACGACGTGTGATGAAATATGAGTTTTTATTTGTTGAACTATATAATTTGTATTGAACTATTTGTTGTTGTACTATTTTGTTGAACTATTTGATTTTTCTGTGATGAACTATGTGATAAAAAATATTTATGTTCATAATTCAACGCCGAGCCACGGCGAACCACGCCGAATATGGGCCTATTCTCGCCCATATGGGCCCTTTATTCGCCGAAAGGCGGCTAAAAAGTGGGCCAATATCGACGCCTAGGGGGCGACGGCTGGGCGCAAAACCGCCCCCAGCGCCGATTGTATCGCCGGCTCGCCCCCAGGGGCGATTTTTATGCGTCCTGAGGGGCCAACGGCTGGAGATGCTCTTATAGGATAGAATTCTGGTAGTTAGAGTTGTCCGAAATTAGATAGGAATTGTTTCCATCTTAGGTTCCTTACCCTCGAGCCTCAATACAACACACAACCCATTGCGTTGATTCTCTCATCTAATCTTCTTACAATTCGATCTCCTAATTTTGAAAAAAAAATGATTACTATAGCCGAATTTTGTACCCGCAATGTGACGCCCCCGATTTGACCGTACACTAATCATGCACGCAAATGTGTACGATCAAGGTCAGGGACTCACGGGAAGATATCACAACACAACTCTAAAACATAAATAAGTCATACAAGCATCATAATACAAGCCAGGGGCCTCGAGGGCTCGAATACAAGTGCTCGATCATGTGGGTCCCATGGAGGGTTTATCTCGCGCGGCGCGGCGCAATCGGACCAGGCGACTGGTCCACGCGCGGGTCCAAGCGGCGCAGCCCCACCACCCGACCAGGAGACACCTGGACACAATGCGCTGTCGATCGGGACGAGATCGAGCGGCTCTCGTTTGGCCGCTTGTTCTCTCCGTTTAGCGCGCGGCCACTTTTTAGATTTTGGGTATAAGAAAGGGAATAACCCTGCTAAATTTCGTGTACATGTGCAGGCATCGGTGGTGGGAAGGTCAAAAACGTCAAACGGTTCCAACCTCCGCTGGCACGGTGGCGTCGACCATGTCAAAACTGGCCGACCCCCACGACTCACCTCACGTGGCACAAACACGTAGAGATCCGGCATGGCGTGTGCGTGCGTGCGTACCCATTTCCATACCTCTCAGAAATCACCATCAGTTACGCTGGCCAAGCCGTGCAGATTTGGAAGGATATCGCATGAGGACAGGGGCGACAGGCGGGGCGACTACGGGGTCGCCGCCGGGGATTGCCTGCGTTGCCCTTTCCGGCGGGAGGAGGCGGGTGGGCGGCCGGTTCTGGGCGCTAGCCGAGGAAGGCGCCGGGGACTCGGACGAGGACGACGGCGACCCGTCGGGCGTTCCGTCTCCCTCTCCTTCCGACGTCATTTGCGAGGCCTTTCGACTTGGGTACCCGGAGGATGAGGTGGCTATGCTCGTAGATCGGGCAATCCCCTCCGATGATCCGGCGAGGATGGGACTAAGGGCGGAGGACCAGATCGAGGTTGTCAGGCGGGTAGTTCACCGGCGTACGGCGACGACGGCGATCCGACCTTGGAAGGGTCCTCTACCTAAGGTTAGTCTTCCAAAACCTACTTTGTCCGATTTCTTCACCGAGGATTCTTGGAAGTTCGTTAAGAGGAAGAACAAGCGGCGGCCATCGGCGGCGCAGGCGCCGGCGCCGGCGGCCGCCAGTCACGCCGTGATCCGGGAGGCGCGGATCACGCGTTTGAATCGGTTGATTGGCCCAGATGGGCTGGCTGCGGCCGCGACGGGTGTGTGCGGGCCTGCGAGTGGGCCAGCGCCGTCGATTGCCCTCTGCGTCGCTGCTGTGACACAGATGGAGAGCGGGCCACTTTCGGCTGGGTATGAGGCCCAGTCCGAAGAGATCGCTGTTGGGCCATCGCTTGTGGGAGTCTTGGACGAGACGGTTGGATACGTGCGAGAGGCATGCATCGAGTCGTCTATTCCATCTACTCCCGTCGCGCGCCGTAGGGTTCGTCATCGGGCTCCTCATCGTCTCGCAGATCGTGGTGGCCGCGCCCGGCGTATTCCTCCGTTGCCTCCCATGGCGGGTCAGGGGCCCCCGGGAAAGGGTTCGGCGGAGCCGGCCGGGGCTGCCCGTGCCGGAGTGGTGCCGCAGGTTGGTGCCGGTGGAGCTCACCGTGGAGTGCCGGCGGCGGCCCGGGGTGCTGTACCGGCTGGGGCTAATGCGCCCATCGGCCGCGGTGGTGGTGTTCTCGTCCGTCCGCCTGCTTCGGTTCCTGTTGTCGCGGGCAGGGGAGGGAGCAGCCGTCCGCCAAGTCCGGCGAGTCTGGCCGCCGCGAGTCGGGGCGGTGGCGATGGTGCCCGTCCGCCGCTTCAGCGCCTGGTGGTGCAGCCTGGTTCGTTACCGCATGCAGGGCGCGGTGGCGTGAGGCCCTCCCAGCCAGTCACTGCAGTTGCGGGGAGAGGTGCCCCTCCCCCAAGACCTCCGACGCCGGCTTCCGTGGGACGGGGGGTCGCGCCGGTTGCACCTCGTGCTGCACCACCGCCACACTATGTCGCGAGACCGGCGCAAAAGCGTTCGGGCACATTGCAGCCAAGGACTGACGTGGGGGACGGTGGATCAAATGGGCCGCCCAGAGGACAGTGGGGGGATGATGGTGTTGATGCTTACGGGAAAGGCCAGCACCGTGGATCGTCGTCTACGGGTGGAGGACGCAGATACGCTTGGCAGAGTGATGGTTCTGCCGAAAGACCATTCCTGGGTCCGGCGGGCGGTTTTGTCGAAGGGGTTACTGGACCGAACAATCGGCAGAGAGGTGGATTCCGTGGCCATCGTGGTGGCCGTGGTGGTGGACGTGGTCGGGCTCGCAAGCCGCCCCCGCCACCGGTGGTGGATGACCATCAGGCTTCGGATATGGCTATTGATCCAGTTCGGTCGACTGAGTTGCCTAGCCAGGCTCTGGATGTTGTGACGGCTCTAGCCAACATGGAGGTTCCAGCTTCTGGAGTTGCTGCGGAGGTAGGGGACAGGGCTGAGTCTGAAAGGGCGGCCAAATGGGCACGCAAGAAAGAAAAGATGCTATTCTATCGCTGTGGTGAGAAGGGCCACTTTATTGCTGAGTGCATGGCGGATCTATGTAACACATGTGGTAAGATTGCTCATATTACGGGGGATTGCCCGGTTTTGCGTGACCAGGCTCCTGCTCTCACGATGTATGGAGTGTACTGTGCTGAGCTCACGTTCTTTGAGTCTCCGGTGGCGAGGGAGACTCGAGTTGAGATTCAAAGTTTGACAACTGGACTTGTGAAAGCTACCTGCGAAGCGATTTCTGAGTCTCAAATTGTGCAGCGACTCCAGGAACTGGCTCCAGGTGATTTTCAGTGGGAGCTCGTCCAGATTGAGGACAATGTGTTTAGGGTTGATTTCCCTTCGGTGGAAGATTTGCAGAAGCTGCTGAGTTTTGGGTTGTGTAAGGTGCCGGGTACTAAGTGTATCCTAGAGTTTCACGAGTGGAAAAAGGTGGAACCTAAGGGCAAACCGCTCACTCAGGTATGGCTACGGTTTTCAGGGGTACCATCTGAGGCTCTGACAGATGCTCGTGTGGTGGCGAGCTTGGGTATGATGGTTGGTAAGACCGAGGATGTGGACATGGCTTTTACCCGCTCACATGGGGTGGCACGGCTCTTGGTGGGGGTTTTGGACATCGATTTTGTCCCAGATAGGGTCAACTGGTTTTATGGGGGAGAGGTGTTCCCTCTTGAGATCGAGTTTGAGGATTCCGAGCTGTTTGCCGAGGTGGCTTCAGATGATGCTATGGATATGCACGAGGGGGATGATGATGCCGGTGCTTGTGGGAACCCGCATGATGAGGCGGGTCGTGACAAGACCAAGGGGTCGAGTCAGGATGCTCAGTTGCCAGGTGATGGTCCTGGAGTGGAGTCTCCCTCGGATCCGGCGGTACCCATGACTACGTTGCGGTTTGGATCCTTCAAGCCAGCATCTGCTCCTCCCAGGCTCTGGAGCGACAGGGTGGAGTCTGATGATTGTTTTGAGTGTATGCTTCCGCCGTTGGAGCTTGACGTTGTGGCTAGTCCTACGGAGGATGGGTTGTTCGGGACGCCCGTGGGAGGGGGTCGGGAGGTGGAGCCTCAGGTGGGGCCGACCTCTCCTACCATCTCAGTGGACTCGGGCCGGCAGGCGTCGACTGACTTGGTGGTTCGATTTGGGGAGGGGAGTCGGGGGCAGGCGGCCCCGGTCTTTCCTTTTCTCAGCCTGGCGCCGGTGACACCGGCGACGCCGGTGATGGTCGATTGTGGGGAGGGTTGCATGGGTCAGGCGGACCCAGTCTCCTCTCCTGTGGGGATGCCGATGCAGGCGGGGTCGGCCAGCGCTGGGGGAGGGATCCCGAGGCAGGAGGCCTCGGCTCTTGCCTCCCCGGTTGGGGCGGTGCCACCCGAGCCTGCTGCTGCGCTAGGGGGGGGCGAGGCAGGTGGCCCTGGCTCTCCCCTCTTCACCGGCGGTCAGGAGGACCGCCACTCCTTCGCCGATGGCTTTTCCCTCTGCGTCGGCAGGGGGGTGGGAGGAGGGCATGGGCAGGTGGCCCGCGCCTTCTCCTCTCCGTCTATCCCCGTGGACGTGGATCCCCCGGCGGGGTTTGGGAGCCGGCAGCCACCTCCTCCGGTCTCCTCAGTTGATCCTCTAAGGGACTCAGCGCGAGGCTTTACCAGGGAGGAGGTTGTTGCTTTTGGCTGGATCCCAGACCCTGCCTCGACGGGGAGACGGTTCAGTGAGAGAGTCCACGAGCTTCCGGAGGTGGATGATATGCAGCAGCGGTGCGCTATGAGGGCCGCCAAGCTTCAGGACGCTGCTATCTCTGCTGGTATGTCCGTAAACATATCTAACTCGTTATTGCATTTTTCTAATGAGGAGATTATAAATAATGCAAACCAATTGGGAGTTTCACTAGGGGAGTCATATAGTGAGGTTTCCAAGTCGGTGAATGACTTGTTAGATTTGGAGGCGGAGCGTGCCTTAGAAACTATTCATAATATTGCCGCGGTTAAGCCAATGAATGACAATGAGATTGATGCATTAGGGGTTAGAGTGCTCGATACTATGTGTGTGGATCTAGCACCATCCAATCAGGAGTCTGAGGACGATGATATGCCCATAGAGAATGCAGTTTTTTGTTCCAATGAGCCCGGTTATGAGGATCGGGAGTCAGGACCTAGTAAACCCAAGCGTAAGTGGAAACGGAAAATTTATCCCGATTTTGCAGTTCGTCGGAGTGCTAGAATTCGGACTACTAAAAAATTTCATGATGAGTGATGAAAGGAATCTTTTGGAATAGCAGAGGTCTGAAAGACTTGGCTAAAAGAAGGTTTCTTGCTGAGGCATCACTGGAGCATCGTTTAGATTTTATTGCTCTATCGGAAACTGGTAGAGACAACTTTGCGCACCAGTTCCTTTCCTCTCTTGCGGGTGGTGTTGAATTTGATTGGCATTGCCTTCCTCCGCGAGGAAGATCGGGTGGTATCTTGCTGGGTGTGAGATGCGATTCGCTTGAAGTTCAGAGTGTAGTGATGGGTGACTTCGCCGTTAAGTTTCGAGTCAGGTCTAAGGTTGATGGTTTCAACTGGGCGTTGGTGGCGGTTTATGGTGCCGCACAACCCGAACTTAAACCGGAATTTTGGCGGATCTTGTTCGGATTTGTGGGTCCGAGCAGCTTCCTATCTTAGTTGGGGGTGACTTCAATATCATTAGGAGGAGAGAGGAGAAGAATAATGATAATTTTGATGGCAGATGGTCGTTCATGTTCAATACTATCATTGAAAGTTTGGATCTGAGAGAGATAGAACTTTCTGGTAGAAAGTATACCTGGGCTAACTCTCTGCCCAACCCGACTTACGAAAAGCTTGATCGCGTTCTTGCGAGTGTGGAGTGGGAACAGAAGTTCCCGCTTGTGACGGTTCAAGCTCTTTCACGGGGTTTTTCCGACCACACACCCCTGTTCGTTGACTCAGGGGAGCCGAACCACGTGGGAAACAAAAACACCTTCTCTTTTGAGATGGCCTGGTTCGAACGCGAAGGATTCCTAGACCTGATCGCTAGGGAATGGGCGAAGGGTGTAGGCGGTAGAACTGCGGTCGAGCGTTGGCAAAATAAGATTAGGAGTTTGAGAAGCTTCTTACGGGGCTGGGCTAAGCACCTTAGTGGGGTATATAAGGTTGAGAAGGACAGGCTTCTCTCTCTTATACAGAATCTGGATGTTAAGGCTGAATCCATGATTTTGACGCCTGCTGAGCTCCAGGTTAAAACTGACGCAGAGAAGAGGTTAAAAGAACTTCTCCGTGAAGAAGAATTGAAGTGGGCTCTGCGGGCTAAGGTTCGCAAAGTGGTCCAAGGGGACGCGAATACTCAATTCTTTCATCTGATTGCTAATGGTAAGCACAGAAAGAAAATATTCCAACTCGAGCAAGATGAGGGCACTATTTTAGGACAGGATAACCTAAAAACATATATAATCGAATATTATAGGCAGTTGTTTGGCCCTCCGGAGGATAATTGTGTATCTCTCGAAGAGTCCAGAACTGAGGATGTGCCTCAACTCTCGGCAGCTGAAAATGATATTCTGGTTGCCCCATTTTCGGAGAAGGAGGTGTTTGATGCTATAGCACAGTTGAAAAATAATAAGGCTCCCGGACCGGATGGATTTCCGGCGGAGTTCTACAAAAAGTGCTGGCATATTATTAAGGGGGATTTGCTACCTATGTTTCATGATCTGTTCTCTGGACAGCTTCAATTATTTCACTTGAACTTTGGCACTATCACACTGCTTCCGAAGAAGACGGATGCTGTGAGAATTGAGCAGTTCAGACCGATCTGCCTTCTCAATGTTAGTTTTAAAATCTTCACCAAGGTCGGGACTAATAGGCTCACACAGATTGCGCATTCTGTGGTGCAGCACTCCCAAACCGCTTTCATGCCGGATCGCAACATCCTTGAAGGGGTGGTCGTTCTCCATGAAACACTCCATGAAATCCATTCCAAGAAGTTAGATGGTGTCATTTTCAAGGTGGATTTCGAGAAAGCGTACGATAAGGTTAAATGGCCCTTTCTCCAACAGGCATTGCGTATGAAAGGTTTTGATGCAGCCTGGCGATGCCAGGTTGAATCATTTACGCAAAAAGGGAGTGTGGGAATTAAAGTGAATGATGATATTGGTCATTACTTCCAGACACATAAAGGCCTAAGACAAGGAGATCCGATGTCCCCTATCTTGTTTAACATTGTGGTTGACATGTTAGCTATCTTGATAGGAAGGGCTAAGGAGAATGGTCAAGTGGGTGCCTTGGTACCTCATCTGGTTGATGGAGGTGTATCCATCCTTCAGTACGCTGATGATACAATCGTCTTTATGGAGCATGACCTGGCCAAGGCGAGAAATATGAAGCTGGTGTTATGCCTTTTCGAACAATTGACTGGGTTAAATATTAACTTTCATAAGAGCAAGTTGTTCTGCTTTGGTAGAGCCAAAGACGAACAGGAAGCTTACCGGCAATTGTTTGGGTGCGATTTGGGGGATTTACCTTTCTCTTACCTAGGTATTCCAATCCACCATAGAAAGCTGACCAATAGAGAATGGAAGTGCATCGAAGACCGGTTCGAGAAGAAACTGAGTTGCTGGAAGGGCAAGCTCATGTCATATGGAGGCCGACTAATTTTGATTAATTCGGTGCTCACGAGTATGCCTATGTTTCTCTTATCGTTCTTTCAAGTCCCAGTTGGTGTTAGGAAAAGACTGGACTTTTATCGATCGCGTTTCTTTTGGCAAGGTGATGATCTTAAAAGAAAATACAGACTTGCAAAATGGGATATCATCTGTAGACCGAAAGACCAAGGGGGTCTTGGTATTGAGAATCTTGAAGTCAAGAACAGATGCCTTCTTAGCAAGTGGCTGTGGAAGCTTTCTTTTGAGACTGAGGCCATGTGGGCCCAAATCCTTCGCAGCAAGTACCTACAGACAAAGTCCTTGTCTCAGGTCACTGTCAGGCCAACTGACTCGCCGTTCTGGAAAGGCCTGATGAAAGTCAAACAATTGTTGTTTAATAGGACAAAGGTTGTTATTGGTAACGACGCTAGTACACGATTCTGGGAGGATACTTGGCTCGGTGAGACACCCTTGGCCATTCAATATCCGTCTTTATATCGTATTGTTCAACGACGTGAGGTGTTCGTTGCTACGGTGTTTCAATCCAACCCCCTTAATATTCAGTTCAGATGGTCGTTAGTGGGCAATCGTTGGGAAGATTGGCTCCGTCTAGTTCGGAGACTAATGGATGTCCATCTTTCTCAACAACCCGATGAATTGCGCTGGAAACTGACTAGGTCTGGAGTTTTCACGGTTAAATCAATGTATATTGATGTGATTAATTCAAGCTCCATTCCTACATCCAAGCATGTTTGGGCCGTCAAAGTTCCTTTGAAAATAAAAGTGTTTATGTGGTTTGTCCATAAACAGGTTATTTTAACCAAGGATAACTTGATTAAGCGTAATTGGACAGGACCTACGAGGTGTAGCTTCTGTGATCGGGACGAGACGATCAAGCATCTCTTTTTTGATTGCCCGCTTGCCAGAGTACTTTGGAGGACGGTTCACATTGCTTTTAATATTACTCCACCGAATTCTGTCACCACGTTATTTGGGACATGGCTCACTGGGGTTGAGCTTGAATTAGCGAGCCATATTCGTGTTGGAGTTTGCGCGTTGTTATGGACTATCTGGACTTGCAGAAATGATTTGGTTTTTAACAGAATATCACGTATTCATTTTTTGTAGGTTATTTTCCGAGCCACGGCCATGATCCGTTCATGGTCACTACTCACTCCGATGGTGGCCAGGGAGCATTTGGTTACTGGATCTATCCGCTGGGAGATGGTAGCTCGGGATATCTTCAACCGGTTTGGATGGCGGTCATGTAATAGGATAGGCAATTAGTTTACCTATCTATATTTAGCCAGCCGGATGTGGCATCTTTTCTTGGCTAGTCTGTGTGTCCAGCCTCTTTTGCTCTGTGTGAGCTGTCTTTTTATTACTTTTCTGTCGGAGACTTTCGAACCTTGTTGGAACCTTTTCTTTCGTTAATAAGATGGCCGTATGCATCACTCTGATGCAGAGGCCGGGGAAACCCCCTTTTCGAAAAAAAATACCTCTCAGAAAGGCAACACGGAGAGGGAGGAGATGAGCAGAAGCAGAGCAAGAGAGATCGAGGGAAGAAGCCGACTTCAAACCAAAAGTGTCGCCCAGCTTCCGTCGACCGGAGGGAGGTAAGGGATAATCCCTGTCTTTGAACTTCATCAGCCCTTTTCGTCCTCGGTTCTTTGCTTGCCTCCTGGCGTCCTGCCAATGGCTGGGGCTGCCACAGTGGCCTTTAATTCAGTAACCGCATCACAAGTAGAATGGAATGCTTCCCTGCTCGTCTGACTTTTCTTTTTATACGATCCATCTCATCTCAAGGTTTCCCGAACTTTGGCTTTAAGTTTCATCCATGGGTAGGTTGCAGATTAAGCTAGCTGTCGAGATATGATCCAAACCAGAAACTGGATGACTTTGCCCAGAAAGAAAGTGACTGAATTATGAGGTAAGGCTTTTATATAAGAGGAAAATCTTGTGTCTAGGGGCCCAAAAGTTAAGGACGCCGATAACTACCACACGTGTGGTATATTTGACATGCGCCCATACACTGTGTGTGGTGTGAGCAGGAGGCAGCCCACACGGGCTGTGTGTGGGCGGACATTAGAATTGCCCACACGTGTGGGCGCGGCTACTTCGTGCCACACGCTCAACAAGTACTACTCATCTCCATCCCGCGCGTGTGGCACGAAACAAAAATGCCCACACGTCCTGGCGCTGCTACGTTAGGTACCCCGCGGGATGACGATTTAGTTACCATCCTGGTTGGCAGATGTAGTTATTCGGGATGGCAAGTGTAATTATAAAAGCATGGCAACTCTATCTGTTTTTGATTAACTATAGTTGTCATGTCTAATTTATGATAGTTGCCGCGTGTAATCAAACCGTAGTCGCCGTGTGTGATTAACTACTTGCCACATATGGTCAAACAGTAGTTGCCATGTGTGTTTATCTAGTTGCCACATGTGGTCCAACCATAGTTGCCATGTATTGTTAATCACAGTTGTCATGTGTGTTTATCTGGTTGCCACGTACGCGCAACTGCAGGTGCCGTTTAGCAAAGAATCACAGTTGCCATGTGTATTTATCTAGTTGCCACGTTCGCGTAACTGCAGTTGCCATCCACAACGTAGGAGTGTCGTGTGTGCGAAAAGCAGTTCACCCACACGCGCATGAACTAGGTGGTGGCTGTGTGGGCAGAAACTAGTTTGCCCACACAGCGCAGCTGGCAAACTGCGTGGTGCGGGCGTGTGGGCAAACTCTCTAACGCCGACACACTAGCCCCGTCCTACGTGACACATCCAATCCACCTTTTCATGTCAAGATTCGTGCAAAAGACAGTGAACGACAATCCAGGCGTGTGGGCGAGTTGGGGAACGCCCATACGTGCGGGCCTTAGTGTTTACGAAAGTTAAAAATATCAGAAATTCAAGATGACAATGAGGGAACTGGCCCGTATTTTGACATGCCTTTCATCGAGTAATTTAATGCTTTCAATGACTGTAATGGGAAATTCTTGTGGCAGCTAGGACACATATACTTCACACAAGGATACTCGGAGGAATTGGCCCTCAAAAAAGTCTCCCAGTGCTCCATTCAATTCAGCGTATATCCATCGTCTTGCCTTAATTTTACATGATAATTCTTTTGCGAGGAATTTTACCTGATATAATTTCTGCGAAAAACTCTGTCAAAGATGGCTTCTTGGAATTCCTTCACAGGGTATAAGTTCAAATGGTGCACTTGATGAACCTCACATTATTTTTATGTGATTGTAGTACTGTATTCTTTCTCTGTATCCAAGCTAAGTAGTTTCTCTGCTGGCACAACTCATCGCAATAAAAAAAAATTTAGAGGAAAGGCATACGCCCGACTTTATAAATAAAGCCATAAGCAGGTAACAACAGCATCACCGAAACGTATCAAACACACCCAAGCCCCAACGCTGGGCAAGACAACGAGGATAAAGTCATGGTACATGGCTCCCACGCCAGTACACGGCACGCAGGCCGGAATAGAAGGAACCAACTAAGCTAAAGACACAGGCCCAAAAGAATCCCTCAAGCATCGTGCTCTTGTCTGCATAACTGAGACGCCGTGGTCCGGATTTTGTCGATCAGCATAGATAGCGCCTCTTGGTCGTCGGCCTTAGTCAATGATTTCCACTGCTGCAGGAAAGCACACAATTTAAATAAGCAGTCAGCCGGTTTAGCCGGAAACACGTGCTCGATAGTAAATTTGTTCCTAGTAGTCCACAGAGACCAGCATAAAGCCCCCAAGCCCACCCAAAAGATCTGTCTAGAAACACCGGAAAGGTTGGATGCCAGGCTGCACAACTCGGCAAAGGAGGCAGGGGCCCAAGACACATGAAGCCAGTCCCGCACACAACTCCAAATAAGCTTAGCCAGGTGACAGTGAAAAAAGATATGATCCGAGTCTTCCACCTCACCACAAAGAGCACAAAACTGGGAGCCCGGCCCGTTTCTCTTACGAATCTGATCAGCCGAGGGCAGCCGGCCTCGAAAGGTTTGCCACAAGAAATTTTTTATCTTAGGGGGAATACGGGCCTTCCAAACTTGGGAAAAACGACTGGTAGGTGTGCCACCAATTAGCTTAGAATAGAGCGACTTAACAGAAAACCGCCCAGAGGCAGAAAGCGGCCAGAGCACCGAGTCCCTGACCGTCGAGAGCGTAGGGAAGAGGGCAGTAAGACGTTGCCAATCTTCAAACTCTACAGGCGACAGAGAACGGCGGAAGGCCAGGTTCCACCCCTGGGAAGCAAGCTTCGCAATAGAAATATTAGGTTCAGAGCAGTAAGAGAAAAGGGTAGGGAAGGTCACCGAGAGAGGTGAATCTCCACACCACCAATCAAGCCAAAACCGAATAGAGGAACCATCCCCAACAACAAACTTAACAAAAGATTGAAAAACATGTCTAACTTTGACCAGAGACTTCCAAAACTGAGAGCCACCATGCGGCAGAGCGAACATCGGGCTTGAGGATGGGAAATATTTAGCCTTAAGGATCAACAACCAAAGGGGTTGATCCTCAGCGCTCATAATCTTCCACCACCATTTAATCATCAAGCATTGGTTCATGATGGAAGTATTGAGAATCCCTAACCCCCCAAGGTTTTTGGGCCTGCACATCAATTTCCATTTGACGAAGCGATATTTGCGACGGTTGTCTGCAGCATTCCAGTAAAACGCCCCACGGTGTTTGTCAAAACCAGCATGAATCCCAGCCGACAAGATAAAGAAGCCCATAAGGAACATGGGGAGGGAGGAGAGACAAGCATTAATTAGGGCCACTTTACCAGCGTTCGTATTATATCTACCCCGCCAGGGAAGGACCCTGTTTCCCACCTTAGTGACTATCGGTGCAAAATCTTTGGCATGTAGCACATCCGGGGAAATAGGCAACCCCAAGTATTTGAACGGATAGGAGCCCTGCTTACAGTTAAGAAGGTGGGCCACTCGCGCGGCTTCCGACTCGTCCACACCAGTCACAACTACTTCGCTCTTGGCAAAGTCAATCTTAAGCCCCGACATAGCCTCGAAGCAAAGTAAAATAAATTTGAGATGGGCAAGGCAGGCCTCATTCATCTCGACCAGAATAATAGTGTCGTCCGCATATTCGAGATGGGTGAGACCATGGGGAATGAGATTAGAGCAAACCGGAGTAATGTGCCCAGTGGCAGCCGCCCTAGAAAGGAGGCGAGATAAAGCATCTGCAACGAAATTGAATAGGATGGGAGCGGCAGGATCGCCTTGCCTCAGGCCCCTACCGTTGGCAAAGAATTTGCTAACCTGACCATTAACATTGATGGCAGTGTGGCCTCCCGAGGCCAACTGCATAATCCTATGGACGAGGGGCCCCTCGAACCCTTTGGCCAATAAAACTCTACGCAGAAAATGCCAACTCACCGAGTCATAGGCCTTCTCAAAGTCTAATTTTAGAATCACCGCTTTCGACTTACGAATCTTAAGATCATGAACGATTTCATGCAAACAGAGGACCCCGTCCAGAATGAAACGACCCTTGATGAAAGCCGACTGGAAAGGGCTAATGGTACGGTGGGCAATGGGGGAGAGACGAGTGGCTAACCCTTTAGCCGGAAACTTGGCGAAGTTATTAATAAGGGCGATCGGCCTAAATTGCGAAATCAAATCCGCGCCCTTGACTTTAGGAATAAGGGTAATGACAGCGTAGTTAAGGCGAGAAATGTCCACCGTACCCAACCAGAACCCTTGGATGATCAAACAAATGAGAGGCCGCAACTGCGGCCATAATTTTTTGAAGAAGGGGATCGAGAAACCATCAGGGCCGGAAGCAGCCTGCGGGTTAGCCGAGCTAATCACCTGCCAAATCTCATCATCAGATAAGGGAACCATCAGGTCCGAATTTTCGTCCGGAGAGATCTTAGACCCCTCACCCCAAAAGTCAGGACAAAGGCCAAGCCCAGGGTCCGGATTAGAGCCGAGTAGAGTAGAATAGAAACTAACAATGTGATTCATAATGAGGGACTGGTCAGAAACTCTAACACCGTCAATCAATAGAGTGTCAATGAAACACCTACGGCGTCTGCCATCCACGATCGCAAAAAATAGGCCGTCATAGCATCCCCTTTTAAGGTCCAGTTAAGGGCACCTCGTTGGCGCCAGTAAATCTCTGACTGTTGGTGGAGCAGCAGCAGAGTGTCTTCCAGGGAGTAGCGAGAAGCCCACTGAGAAGGTGAGAGCCCAGATGTGTCAGCAGATAGGTCCAAATCCCGGATTTGAGATTCGAGGGACTCCTTGTCTCTACGCAACTCGGCCGCCCTATTCCGAGACCACCCCCTTAAGAATTTACGCAACTCATAAGATAGCTTGTGCCAATCATCCAAGGGGCCAAAGGAGCGGTGAGGAGAGGAGAGAAGATTAGTGATCTTAGAAGCCACCATGTCGCAAAAACCCTCCACAACAAGCCAAGAAGCATCAAACTGGAAACGGGAGGGAGAAACAAGAGAGAGGATACCCGCATCCAGGATCAGGGGAACATGATCAGAGCCCACCGCAGGCCTAGCCTTAAGCAACGCGCGAGGAAATAGCGAGTCCCACTGAACAGAAACAAAAACCCTGTCCAGCACCGACCGGACAGGCGAGGATTGATGGTTAGACCAGGTGAAACGCGCCCCCACCCTAGGGAGCTCACGCAGGACGCAGTTACTGATGAAATCATTAAAAGCATTGGCAAGAGGCCAGGAGAAATTAGGATTATTCTTGTCGGCCGGAGAACGTAACAAATTGAAATCACCTCCAATTAGAAGAGGAATAGAACATGTTTCAATCTTAGTCGATAGTTCGTCCAGAAAGAGAGGAGCAAGCGTGTGATCCGCAGGGCCATAAACCACCATAAATTCCCACAAAGTGTTGAGCTGACGATGATGAACCACACAGCTAGCCCAAAAGATGCCATGATCAAAAGTAATGAAATCAAAAACGTCCCGCTTGGACCCAATCAAGATTCCCCCAGAGTGGCCCGAGGCGGGGATAAGGTGCCAATCAAACCTATCCATCCCAGCTATCGCAAAGAGTTCAGAAGGGGAAAAGGATTCCTTGAACGTTTCGACCAACCCTAAAATGTCAATATGTTCACCACAAACCAAGTCATGAATCTGGTCATGGCGCCCCCCCTAGCACCGAAACCACGAATATTCCAGAATAGAGCTCTCATTTGAAGGAAAGGTTTTTAATACGGAGACTCGATCTGCACGGAGCCCCACAAGGTTTAGATCGCTTGGGACGCCCCACCTTAGCAAGGACCGGGGGGGGCGATGACTGGCCACAACCATTTGTCGCCTCCAGCCCCCCGGCTTGGCCCTGAGCACCAGCAGGACCAGCACCTTTCGCGGCCTCAACGGCCTTAGCAATGGCAGCCTGGGGTGCCTCATTGGCCCTAATGACAGAAAGAAGGTGAGAAGGGGAGCTCATCCCCGGTATCGCAGCCACCCCAATATCAGACATGATATGCAGCAAATGGTCATCTGACAGAGCTGGTAAAACAAGGCGAACAGGGGAAGCAGGGAGAGATGGTTGGGCAGACGAACCTGAAGGAGGGAGGTCCTTGGCCGCGGCACGCCGCTCCGCCCGCACCGCCATCGAGACGCTAGAGTCGCGCACACGCCGGCCCTTCCGCGCCGTGGATGCCGGAGAGTGCAGCACAGGGGAGCACCGAATCGGCGACGCCGGCCCAGGGCCAGACCCCGAGACGGAGCCCAGGTCCTTGTCCAGACGCCGAGCCAGACCCGTCGCCGACAGCTTGGAAGTGGAGGAGGCCCGACTCTTAGCCGAAAATTTCCGGACCGAAGACTTCTTCTTCTTCTTAGTTGAGGGCTCGGTGGAGCGCAAGGGGGAAGCTGGAAGGTCCTCGATCCCAGAGAAGGAAGGAGACTGCAGGCGAGTAGGCACATTGGAGCAAACTCCAGAGATGGGGGTCCCCTTACCAGCACCAGCGGCACGAGAAGCCAAGTCCTCCTTCTGAGGGTTAGGGGCAGGGGCATTGTCCTTGAGCAGCTCGCGTTCATCCGAATCCAGCTTATCCCATTCAGACTGTGTGAAACGCGGATCAGTTCCTCCACTTGGGTTCTGCCCCCCAGCCGACCCATCCTCCTGCGTGTCATCCTTGTCCTGGTCCGAAGGCTTGGAAGGAGGAGGCGGGGGTGGAGGGGGAGCACGGGGTTTTGCACCCTCCACCCGAACCCGAAGTCGCACACCCTCAGGAGAAGGGAAGACATCCACAGAGCCATGAACACAAACGGGGTCGATGCACCAGACATTGAGACAAACCGGGCCAACCTTGCCCAGGGATTCCGAATCCACCTCCACGGGCTTGCCAATGAGCTTACCAAACGCCATCATGAACTCCACAGATCGAAGCCCCACGGGCACGTCGTCAACTAGCACCCAGATCTTGCTAAGCGGGCCCACCGCCTTGGCACCACAAGTAGCTGCTTTGACAGAAACCACAAGCTAGTTGAGGGGGAGGGTAAAACTGGTGCACGAGGAGATCATCCGTAGACAGTCCTTAGAGGGAAAAACCACTGCGAATTCATACTCTGAAAGCTGGCGCACCTGCCAATCCCAGCCACCATCGTCCCAAATTTTCGAGCCATCCAAGAGGGTCTGCGGAGAGATCAGCTGACCACACACCGTGACGATGGCCGCGTTAGAGAGGGACGGCGCAGCCATCACCATAGGAACATCAGCATCCAGAGCGAAGAAAGAACATCCGGGAATACCCAAGGCAAACTGGATGAAAGAGGGAATCTTGGTACGGTTACGGCAGTCGACAGTGAGATGGCCGTCCGAGCGGCAGATGAGGCAGAAGGGTGGATTAGTGCATCTAGATTGGAAGTGATTCGGGCGGTGGCACGCAAAGCAAGTCAGGGTCGGTGAGGGGCCCGAGGAGGCAGGATGCTGGCGAGGAGGGGGAGGCGGTGGCGGCGGCAGGATGCCATCGCCACGGACCGCAGAAGGGGGACCCGAAGCAGGAGGAGGTGGGCGCCGATCCCCGGCGTGCGAAGAGGAGGAGCCAGGCCCGAAGCGCGGCCCTGAGCGAGAGGCACCGCCCGCCGCAAACGAGCGGGGTGGGGGCCGAGGCGGAGGGACCAGGCCCCTGGCCGGAGCGGGGCGCGGCGTCGACGAGGAGGAACCACCGCCAGCCGAAGCAGCAGCGGCCTCCCACGGATCCAGCCCCGCGCCAGGGACCGCCGACCCAGATCTGGCCACGGAGCGCTCCACCCCCCGCCTCCCACTCCTCCCGCTCAGAAGGCAGCACGCGCACCGCCCGCTCTGATTCGAGCTTGGACCGCAGCTCCGCCTCATAGGCCAGATCGACCCCATCGCCCGGCGACGCTTCACGGGCACGCTTGCTACCCGAAAGGGCCTCGGAGGAGGAACCCCGAGATTTGTCCATGGTGGTGACCTCAGCGAAGGAGAGAAGCAATGGGGGTGGGGAGGGAGCGGATCTGGAGAACTGGCGGATAGGGCGACGCACCCTGCGGATATCAGCGGCGGACGCCGGAAACCCTAGGAAGGGGGGGGGGAGTGCCGCGACGCACCCATAAATACCCACAACAGGCCAGGCCAGAGAGGGCCGAGTGGGCCGTAACGGGATCGCAGGCTCGGGAAGGGGGCGGACGCGGAGCAGTGGCCACAACCAACTGCCCCGGGCCCATAGACGAGAGGGGGGGAAAGACACGAGGGACGACAGAGCCGGGGGCCCGGGTGGCCCAGCTCGAGACGTTCCAGGCACCGCCGGGCCCACGAGCTCACCAAGGCCCATTTCGACCAAAGAACAGACCGGATCTAGGTTTTGGCCACCGCCCGCCCCCGCACACACCGGCGAAGCCGCCGCCGCCGCCACCGGCCTAGGCCGGCGAGGAGGAGGGCGAATAGGACAAGCGACCGGAGAAGCACCAACACCCAAATCCAACAGGCCAGCGGACGAGGAGGAACCGAGGAGACCACACTCTAGAGAGGGTGTCGGGCCCCGTCCCGCACGGCGCCGACGCCGGCCAACGCACCACCACCCAGACGACCCAGAGGGAAACGACACCGGCCGGCCCCTGCCACCCGGAGCAAATTTCTGGACGCGGCCCGGCGCCAGCACGGGTGGCACCATCGAGACCGCACCCGACGAGGCATCCTCCGCCGAGTCAGAATCCGACTCCACCGAGTCGCCCAGCGCCCAGAAACGCGATCCGGGGAAGGACGCCGCCGAAGAGGAGCAGGGAGAGCCATCCTGACTCGCAGAAGACCGGGGGGGGAGGGAAGGGAGGGGAGGGGGGAGGGGGAGCCATGGGCCACGGCGAGGGCAGGGGGGAGGAGGGGAGCGGCGCGCGAGGGGACGAAGGGGGAGAAGGGAGAGGAGCCATCGCATCTTTTGGTTCCACTCATCGCAATAATTAAGCACATATGAGGCTGTATACACATTGCAAGGAACTAGAAGTGTTTTTTTACAAAACTGAACGTGAGTGCCTGATTGGTATTGAAGAAGTGTCAACACAATCCATTGATATTTCCATCTTCTCTACCTAATATACGGATATACTGATGAACTCTCAAGATGGTTGATTTTGTATTAAACTCATGTACTATGCCTTACCCTTGAGCTTATCAACAAAGCAGAATCTAGCTTGTGAGCACCAATTTCACACTGATTCACAATTTGCAGGGGATTCAGTCTATTAAATACAATGAAGAGGATATTGAAGGGCTGCCATTTGACTTCCATGGTGGATTTATTGGATATCTAGGGTATATAAATTCGTTATCATCGCTTCATCATATGTTTGATACTTCATTGTTTTCTTGTCTATAGTAGGGTTACTTCTTAAGATAGCATGTTCATAATTTTTCTGTTTCACAAAGAATCACCTCAATCTTGTGTCCCTCATTCCCATATTTGTCTTCCATGATTTCGTTCGTGCTTTTGTAGTGACGAGCCTGTAAAATCTTCTATGTTCTGTATCGCTTAAAGGTACTCCTTCCGTCCCATAATATAAGACGTTTTTGCAAGCTAAACATCTTACATTGTGGGACGGAGGGTAGTATTTGTCAGCAATAATACAGTAATGTGTGCCATTTTTTGAATCATAGGTTTTTTATCGCAATGGTGATTCGCTACAAATCCACCTAAGCCAATGTCTGATAACAGTATTCAACGAGCATTGCTAGCTGATAACCCCAATGCCGATGTGCTCCAAAGAAAGCTGTCAGAAGGACTAAACAGTTCTGAAGATGCTGGTCGGCTCCCAGATCAGAGACCGACCAAAAAGCAGAAGAAAATGGCTCATCGCTTCTAGCCAAGGAATTGTGGATCAGAGATGGTTTTTCATCTGTACGTATTTCAATCTTCGCTGTTGCTCATGGAGCAAAAAAGGCAAAGAAAAAGGCATGTTTCAACGATGAACCATGTAACTAGGCTTTCATTGGATATTGCTACCTAGCTAATTTAACGGACTAAATTCAAGATAATCTTTGTAGTTTATCTTGTGAATGCTACCCATGCGTTAAGTATTTCTTAGTATCCATGCCACGGGAAATAAAAAAATATGTCAAGGATAAGACAATGCGCACACTAACAATGCATAACCGCCAATTATTCTCAAGCTCCTCACTACCTAATAAATATAGCAGTGATGACAAAGTAATCCATCAAATCACATGACAGAATATCTCTCACACACAAGCATATGATTATGGCATCATGCTTATTGTGTTTTTTATTTTTGTCAAGGACAAAGTTCAAGTAAATATCATTAAAAAGATGAGGAGGGACAGGACTAACTTCAAGGTGAAGAAACTAAATGTACATTTTGCTTACATGGATGCAAGTAATCAACAAAAGATAATATTGCATCAAAACTACTCAAAGATGTAGATGTTTTCCCGCGATAAAGGGCGCACCTGAATTACGCCTTTTACATGGCAATCATTGTGCTTAATAACAGCATGCCTATCTTTGGGAGTATTGAATGGGATTCTTTTCTCAATGACTCAAGAATTAAATTATGCTCTGCCCATAGTTCGACGGACAAGATAGGAAATGAGAGTTGAAAGAAGCTTATTCTCACAAGTCAGTAGACATGCTCACTAAATGATTCACTGACTGTAACTCTTTGGATAACATAAATAATCCAATGTAAGTATACATTATTTTGGACTCTTTATCACCAAAAAGGCCGAGCAATCATGTATCACCTAAAAACTGAGTTTCAGCCATACACTTTTTTAAGCATGGAACAGTGAAACATTCCGGTGAGTTCAGATGCTGAACTCATTGGGATGATACAGAGAACTCACAAGTAGACAACATATAGAAGAAATAAGATGTGATAGCAATTTCACTGCAAAAGAAACTACTAGGAGAATTATTGTAGGTGCTATGATGCAATACATAAATGTAATGGACGAGAGAGATTTGGTTTTGACAAGCATCTGACCTGAAAGTATGTTTATTGATTCCACATCATTGGAACTGCAGAATAGTGATATGTTTTGGATTTATCTGATCGAACATATGTTACTTTTATTTGAAGTTGTTGAGACATTTCTTTGATTATTACATATGCTGCATAAAAAGTACTCCCTCTATAAAGAAATATAAGAGTGTTTAGATCACTAAAGTAGTGATCTAAATGTTCTTATATTTCTTTACAGGGAGAGTAATGTATTATGCTTTGGACACAGTGTTACATGATTGTAAAACGTTACTACATGATTGATTAAACACTACTATTTTGTTAATAAAAAATAACAGCCAAGTCCAGTAACCACCATTAGCTACCTCGATACAAAATGAGGTGGGTGCAAACTTGATCGGGTAGACACGACATCTTCAAACATGAAACCTCGAGTTGCCTCTGCATTTTCATCATCTTTTTTGGTTATAAGATAAATGGGGAATGATGATATGATTCTGTCAAAATTAATATTGGTATTGCTAATCTATTTCTATCAAAGAATTTTACAAATCATGTATCTTTCCCCATCATTATTCTTTTTAATATTCATTCCTGCACTGGACAACAAATCAAAAATTTGCTATAGTTGGAGAAGATATGAAATGGAGGAAGTGAGCCAAATGGTCGGTGCATGTTGGGGGAGGGAGGTGGTTGGTGCATGTTGGGGAGGAAGGACACTGCTAGAGGACATGTTCTCGTACCTCGTCGACCGTTCCAAAACCTTCATTCTTGTGGGAGCGACGGTCCGGGGGCGAGCGTTTGGATCAGCGGTGTTGGAATGCTTCTTTGATTGTGCGGCGGAGGCCTTGGTGGCGCGACGATGATGTGAATTAGGATCTGGCGGGGCAGGTTGCCGGGTTCCGATCGAGCCCTTCTGGTTTCGACACCTGGACTTCGGCGGGCGGTGCGCGATGGCATCTCTGGTGAGATTTCTTTGCTTCCGGTGGTGGTCGTCCTGGTTCCCTTGTCGGTGTGCGGGCGGCCACTGGGGCCTTGCATGGATCTGAGCCGACTGCCATGGTCGGATAACACAGGGTGTCCGGTTGGGAGGTTGGCTAGAGGGATGGGAGGCTCCGACGGTGGTCGAGCCACCAGTCGTCGATGCTGGGTCTCCAGTCGTGGATGCGGTCCGCTCCTCCTCCTTCACCTTTACTCGGTCGAGTGCTTGCTGTCTTAGACCTAACGATGTTTGGGGCAAGGTGGTCGTTGGTGGCTCTGTGAGTTGGGGACTGTTGATCAAGCCAAAGTTGGGCCTTTGGATGATCTCGGGGTTTTCTGGATGCAGGGCGGCCACCCTAGCAACGAGGGACAATGTGTTCGTGAGCGGAGCGCTCGTCTCGGGTGCAGGCTGGCTGCCATGGTCACGTGGGTGGCATGGTTGTTGGTGTTTGGAGTAGCATGGCGTTGGGGTTTTGCCTAGCATGGCGTTAGTGTTGCAATTGCTTTGGCATCTAGCGGTACCCTGGTTCGGCGGAGGTGTGTGAGTGTTGGAGTGCGTAACTTGCCCTGCTTTTTCTAGGCCGACAACAGCGGTGTCTGCGGGTGTCGTTGTCTTCTTGAAGGCTCCGTCGCAATCGCTCCCTGTCTTTCATGTTGCTCCGGATGAAAACTTGATCCCAGAGATTGGGCGGAGGCGTCACTTGGTTGGCGTATCGTTCCTGTAGGCATCGCTTTGGAGTACATGCTTTGCCGGTGTCCGGCTTCACCTCTTCGTGGTGCCTAGTTCATTGTGAAGGTCTCATGGACTCCAAGCAATTCTTTTTGGTCCATTTGTAGTGTGCTTGGTGGTTGTTGTTGTCGGCACCCTTGTATCTTACCATGGATGTGTGTGTTGTGTGTGGTGATGGCATGTTGTATGCGATTGTGTGTATGTTGGTCTTGTTATATATATATATATATATATATATATATATATATATATATATATATATATATATATATATATATATATATATATAAAGCAGGGTGAGAGTGTTTTTTAGTAAATTCATTTGTTGGCCCGTGGCAACGCACGGACAGTCTACTAGTATCAAGTTATGTCTGGGACACACCAAGTAGCTGCAGTTTTAACTAAAAGTGCACTCAAGCAGCTACCTGCTATTGATAGATATGCTTGCATCCACTGCCCCATCAATCACAAAAGGGAATCTAACTAAGCTAGCTAATTAGACAAGAACTTACACAGCTAAAATGACAAGTCGAAACTGCTCCAAGGACATACACCGGAGAATCGACATGGATGTTTAGCTAGCACCAATATTAGCAATGCATTAATTTAGCTTAATCGGAGCACCAGCCATATTATCCTAAAATGCAAACAAATATTTTTTAAGAAGACAAAAGGCCTCATGCCTGGCTAATAATACTGCCATAGCATTCCAACTGGATATGTGTGACTGTAAACAAGTAAATAGTTGTTCAATTGTTCAAGAGATCAAACGAATCAACAACAACACCCTTGTAATGATAACAGTATAAACTTGCAATTTAACATGAGACTATAGCTGACACATACATGTGGTCGACATAGTATGTGCAAAGAACCTAGTTGGTGGTCATGTTGATACAATTGGACTGTTAAATGTAAAATTCAGAGAATGAGAGCGCTTCCCCTGATATACAAAGACTTCCATTGCCTAGACTACCCTGCTCTTCCCTTCATATGGAGGATCACTGCAAAAGCAACTAAGAATAAAAATCATAAAAAAAGATAGTGTTTTAACGATCACCCGAATGCAATATGCAAATGGATGCTTTCATGGCCAATAGAATCAAACAATCCCTGCTCGATTTTGAAGATAGTTAGGGCATCTCCAATGGGAGCCGCTTGTATAGATGCTAATGAAGGAAAAAATAAAGATGAAAAAAATAAAAACACATCTAAGCGCCCGGGCTTACAACGGCAGATGCTAATTACATGGACTAATCAAACAGCCTTGGCGCTTACAGCAGGAAGGAAAAGTGCCTGGCGCTCGATGCACACTTTTGCGTCGACGCTTCACCTGACACCAGGATTAAAGAAAGCAACCGCTAATTGGCCGGGATTTAGACCCTAGCGCCTGTGTTTAAGCGCCGCATTGGACATGCATTAGCCAACACATGGGTCTGTTGTCTGCAGCATCTGAGAACGGGCAAACAAAACTGGCGTTGGGATTTCACAAAAACCTAGGAGGATGGGGATCGAAGAGACGAACCATGGAACTCGCGGATGGGGCACGTTAGTGCCGGCCTTCCAAAAGCTATGGAAGTCGAGGGATCGACCAGTGCCGCCAACGTCGGTCGTTCCGCCGGTCATCACCACGCGGTGGAGACGAGGCGCGGTGGAGACGAGCAACATGAGAAGGCGGTGGTTGCTCTCACAGTCCCTCTAGGTTCGATCTGAACGGCGGGAGCGCCGCATCTCCTAGGCTTTCGCGTCTGTGCGCTTGTATCCCTGTTGCCGCCTGTCGTAAGGAAGACGACGAGCTCGCCCCCTCCCTGCTCCACTAGAGACAGTTCAGCGGCGGAGGAGGCGAGGATCTGTTGATCCGGCTCCAACGGCGAGGTGCTCGGGGAAGATGCCACCGAGAGAGGAGAAGAGGAGAGGTTGCGTGTGGGCGTGGGAGAGACGGGAGATGGAGTCCTGGGTTGGGCTGCGTGCGTACATAGGCCTTTTACTTTTTTTTGAGATGTACTTCTTCTTTTATTGCTTCCCTCGTAAGATTTCTTTCTTTTTTTCTCATCGCTACGTTTCACAGTGCCATCGGTACGTTTTATTAGCAAACAACGCACAATAAAGCCTTGCCGACATGGACAGCACCAGAGGCCGGCCCTCACGCATAGCTTATTGTTGTGGATGAGTTAAGATGGTGGCCGGTGCCGATGAGTAAGCACTTGTGCATTGGAAGTATTGTTGTGCGCTGTGTGTCATATCCATTTACGTCGTTGTGAGAGCAAGTATAATAAGGTGACATAAGTGGGCTATAAGGATTGCCACCTTAGATTTATGATGATGTGGAGGAGAGGAGAGAGAAGAGGGGTGGGTTGTAAACTTGTAGCCAGCTGCAGCACAATCTCCAATGCACTTTGTGAGAAAAGAAAGTGAGGTCAAGCATTAGTTACATAGTGTATAGAGCCAGCAACTATTATATGAATGGGCTTTTAGGATAGTCATAGTGGGAGTAACTTAGGTAGTAACATGACGCATCCCAAGACAAATTTGCTTATGTGGCATTGAGTTAATGAGGGATTTATGCTTGTGGTACTCCCTCCTTCCATCTATATAGGGCCTAATGCATTTTTCGAGGCTAACTTTGACCAAATGTTAGAGCAATAATATATGACATGCAACTTACACAAATCATACAATCAAATTCGTATGTGAAAGGAGCTTTCAATGATATAATTTTCACATTATGCATGTCATGTACTATTAGTCTTGTCAATAGTCAAAGGGGGCCTTAAAAAACGCATTAGGCCCTATATAGATGGAAGGAGGGAGTAACATAATATGTTACTGTAACATAACACACCCCGAGGTAAAATGAGTCTATGTCTCAATTAATGAAGGCTTTTATGTTACCATCCATATGTTACTACCCATTATAAAGGTAGTAACATGGACTAGTAACAAATGCATGTTACTAAGTTACTCCCCACTATAACCAGCCTTAGGTTGGCTATAAGTAAGGTGACCCAAAGATAGAGCTAGCAACCGGGTATGTTATTAACCTTGCTCTGACAAGGAGATGGGCATGTATTGGTTTGGTTAAAGTGATGGGCGCGTTGGTCACGGTGGACAGGTGCTAAGTATGTCACATAAGCAAAAAAATGATATGGCACAACAATTAAGAAGGAGAGAGAGCACTTTGGTGACCCCAGAAAGAACCAATGCCAAGCACGTGAACCTAGGCAAACCACTTAAATGAAACAATTTGACCAATGAATGAAAGACTTTAGGTGCTAACTCATTAAATAAAGTGTGCTTAGCAACAACAAGTTAAGCACTTATGCATTGGGGAGTTGAGTTGCTAAGGTATTTAATGCACTTAGCACCTCATCTAAGCACCTTTACATTGGAAGAGGTCTAAAGTCGTCCATGCATTCATTGGTCAATGCCGTTGGCGGTAAAAAGAATACAACCACACACTAAAAACACTACAATGGCAATTGATAGAACGGGGAAACGAACTTGGCAGTTGCTGCTACATACGGATGCAAAGACAAAACCAAACTAATACTCACAAAGCAAAAAAACACGCCGGTAGAGTACATTAATCCCACTGTGGTTACTTAGATGAAACTGCCTGAGCTGGTTCAGTTATGCAAGACAGCAACATCTCCAAGTAATTAGTTTGTGTGACGGACAACAAAGAGCTATAGGGACCATTGCGCGGGACATGGCATGTATCCGTCCATGGCGCGCGGCTGCACACGCTCGTCCTCGCCCAATAATCACAGAGTATCTCACACGCTGCAGAGACACTTGAAGCAGCAAGGGTCATAGCCTGAGGCCTTGCTGCCAAATCTTTTGTTGAATAGAGGTCTGGGGCGTAGCCTAGTGCTGGCTAGTGGCAATGACCATAGCTGGGCTGCAAGATCTCTTGTGCAGACGGCCAAAAGAACTGCAATGAATGATGGTGTACTTCGGACAGGCTTGTAACAAGAGATGTGCATGTGACATGTTATATTGAAGCGAGTAGGTGCACATCTTTTACTTGCACCTCTAGCTAATGGTCCGTCTACTATCAGTTAAAAAAAAAATTAAAATGATCCGTCTACTAGCTTGTAGATGGGCGAAATGTTGGCTGTATGTGGGAGGGTTGTCTTGAGTTAGCAACGAAACTGAAAGACAACTAGAATTTCACTAGCTAATAAATTGGAGATATGTTGGCTGTATGGGAAATGAAAGTTTACCGCAGACGTGATGTTTTGAGTCAAATTTTTGAAGAAGTATTTCCTACAAATCTAACGCTCATTGTGGTGGTTTCATGCAAGTAACTGTGTCTTATCAAAGGTCATTTGGAAAGCAGTGAATCGGCAATTTTTGACGGGGCAGAGAATGACCCATATTAAGATGGCTTAGATGACTTTCAAGGATATCAAGCAGTGAGTCATGATTGGTTCCCTTGAGTTTTGTACGCAAATAATAGTAGTTGGCGTGGGTGTGGGTGTGGGTGGAGTATGATGCACTGAAGCTCGTGACGCGCCCGCATGCTATGTGTGCAACTGACCGAGGCCAGTAAAAGCACCTCTCCTCCTCCTAGTCTGCTCGTAGCCTGCTCGGCGACGTTGATAGCTAACCACCACTCTTGATTACCACTGTTACGAAATACTCCACCTTGTTCCTCTAGCAGGGTACTATATAAGTGAGCATGAGCTCCAGAGTCCAGAGAGCCGTCCTCTGCTGCATCAACAAAGCCATTCTCGAGGGAGAGCGCACAGCCCAGCCGTTCTCGAGGGAGAGCGCTTCTTCTTGGAGCAAGATCCCGCAGCCGCAGCCGTCCTCTTCTCCTTGGAGGGAGATCTTCCTCGATGGAACTCTTCGGCAATGGTAATGCCACCACCCTTCTCCAGTGCTTTGTCCCTCGCCACATCTTGCTGCTTGTTTCTGGTTTTTCCATCGATCCTTTGACTCTGATGAAGAAACCTGAATCTAATCTCCGGGATGTGAATCACTTTTTGCGTTACTGCAGGGAGTTTTGTCCCCGTGGGGACCCAGCTGCTGTGCCTGGGTGCTTTCATCGCCAGTATTGCAGCGACGGGGATGAAGATCGGGCACGAGCCGAAGTCGTCGACGTTCGTTCTGCCGTCCAAGTGCATCGCCGACAACGATGTCTACGACGCGCTGTACATATCGTGCTTCGCAGCATTGGTGTGCTGCGCTGGGCAGGCCAGCTGCGTCACTCTTGCGATGTGGATGCTTCGCGGCAAGAAGACCGTCGATGAGTTGCCGGCACCGACTGTGAAGTGGTGCCATGGCATGATGTTCACTGGGGTCGTCTTCTGCTTTTTCTCCTTCCTCTGCTTCACGAGCATCCTCGACAACTTCCTGTTTGCCAAGGTTGCTTTGTTTTCATGTCTGGCATGGGCAGCCAAGCTGCTGTTCATAGTTGGTCACGTAGCTCTAGCTCTTGTTGGCTCGGCGATATGCACAGCAGGCGCTTACATTAGTCTGCGCTGCACTTAGCCCCACTGCATATCGCCTCTTACATTAGTCTGCGGTGCACTTAGCCCCACTGCATATCGCCGATGAACTGCTTTGTTGACTGTAGCATATTGTGTACTGTAGCTGCATAGGGCCCTGGGCTTGGCCAAATCCTGCGTCCGCCCCTGCCACTGCTTGATCTTCTTCTGTCAATTTGTCGTTATGTACTGATATTATGTCGAGATGGAAGGCTAATAGTAGTACTTGAAAAACCATGTATCCGGTTTGATGTTTGACATGTATTACGTACTGACAGCAAGAGATTCTAGTCCACCAAGGGTACATATGAAGTAACCACGTATTGACAGCAAGAGATTCTAGTCACGTTGTCGTACCAGGAATTTATCCTCCGAACTTATTGAATCATACATTCACCAATATACTCGCCCAACTAAATTACAACAAAAAAGAGCGACAAAAATGTCTCATTTCACATATGATGTTTCCTTTGCAATGAAATACAGTATAAGAAACTAGCAATGGCCAAGCACTAAGAAAATCAGGGAAATGAACCCTGAAATTTGACAATCAGGGGAATCTATAATGAATGCAGTATATGAAACACTGCCCAGGTCTTCAAAATATGTACTTAGGATCACTCTGGAGAGACAGGCAATAAGTTCAGGCTGGTCTAAACTATACTCCAAATTCGTAATTTACATTGAGCTAGCAATGCTATGGCCAATCAGAGTATGTTGCTTTGGCCTTTGTAATAACTTGCCTTTGTAAAGCTTCACCTTTAAAATATGTTCAGACATTAATTGTCAGGTCATCACTCTTGGTCTCTCATTGTTTCACATAACTAATTAAAAGCCAGAAAAATGATTTAATAGCTCAAGATGAGGAATTCAACACAACGTAAGACTTAAACTCGAAAGATAAATCACTATACTGATAAAAAAAAAAGATAAATCACTATAGAATGGTAGCTACAATATTGGCGAGGAACTACTCATTTATGATGCAATTAACCAAAAGCACCAACATGGAGGCATAGACAATCCTTCTCTCTAAGTAGAGGAATGGCACCACAAACTTTACTATATGTGCCTGTTGTAATGAATGTGTGGATGCATTGGCCCGGAAGAGGAAAATGACTTGAAAAAGGTGTAGGATTATTTTCAGTCCATATCAAATGTAAGAAACTTAGCATCATCAAAACATGACAAAAGGGTCCAACACCACTAATATTTTCCTAGGACAGCTAAGAGCATCTATAGCAGGACACCTCAAACCGGTCTCAAACGCCCGGCCGAACAAACTGGTCACTAACCCGTAAAAAAAAATCCGACCCACCCAGGCGCCTAAAACCAGCCCCAAACGCTCGGCTGTCCGACACCCTTCATATCTAGCCCAAATCTGCTAGTAGTTTCTGCCAGACAATCTTTTGGGCACCATACATTAGCAGTATTCAAAATTTGCGCATGCTGCAAGTAGTCAAATATAAGTGGCGTTCCCTACGGACACACACATACCTAGTACTTGGCCTTAATAGTTGTGGCATTTGATTTTCCATATACGCTGCTGATACGAAAATCCTATAAGGGGTTTATGCACTAGTGGGATGAGCTCGGAGGAGCTTCATCTGTTTTCTCATCACTAGGAAAAGATTCAGGCTGTGCAGCTCTGTACCTCACCTGAGAGCATTTTGAGGCGTTTTCTGTTGATGGCTACTACTCAGCCAAATTAGCCTACCACCCTAGTTTTTCGGGCGACTGCACCTTGTTGAGTTGAATAGTGTCTGGAAGTTCAAAATTGAAGGGAAATCAAGTTCCACCTTTGGCTGCTTCTTCAGAATGGAACTTGGACTGCAGACAGACTTCTCAAGCATGGTTGGCCTCATGACCCAAGATGCCGAAGGAAATATGCCCTAGAGGCAAAAATAAAGTTATTATTTTATATTATATTTCCTTATTCATCATAAAGGTTTATTATTCATGCTAGAATTGTATTGATCGGAAACCTTAATACATGTGTGAATACATAAACAAATACCAGGTCCCTAGTAAGCCTCTACTAGACTAGCTCGTTGATCAAAGATGGTTAAGGTTTCCTAACCATGGACATGAGTTGTCATTTGATAACGGGATCACATCATTAGGAGAATGATGTGATGGACAAGACCCATCCGTTAGCTTAGCATTATGATCGTTTAGTTTTATTGCTATTGCTCTCTTCATGTCAAATACATATTCCTTCGACTATGAGATTATGCAACTCCCGGATACCGGAGGAATGCCTTATGTGCTATCAAACGTCACAACGTAACTGGGAGATTATAAAGATGCTCTACAGGTATATCTGAAGGTGTTTGTTGAGTTGGCATAAATGAAGATTAGGATTTGTCACTCCGAGTATCAGAGAGGTATCTCTGGGCCCTCTCGGTAATACACATCATAAGCTTGCAAGCAAACGATTAAGGAGTTAGTCACGAGGTGATGTATTACGGAACGAGTAAAGAGACTTGCCGGTAACGAGATTGAACTAGGTATGAAGATACCGACGCTCGAATCTCGGGCAAGTAACATACCGATAGACAAAAGGAATTACATATGTTGTCATAACGGTTCGACCGATAAAGATCTTCGTAGAATATGTAGGAGCCAATATGGGCATCCAGGTTCCGTTAATGGTTATTGACCAGAGAGGTGTCTCGGTCATGTCTACATAGTTCTCGAACCCGCAGGATCCGCACGCTTAACGTTCGATGACGATATTACATTATATGAGTTATGTGATTTGGTGACCGAATGTTGTTCGGAGTCCTGGATGAGATCACAGACATGATGAGGAGTCTCGAAATGGTCGAGAGATAAAGATTGATATACATGATGATAGTATTCAGACACCGGAAGTGTTCCGGGGGTACCGGGTACATATCGGGTCACCGGAAGGGGTTCCGGGCACCCCCGGCAAAAGATATGGGCCTAATGGGCCAAGAGGGGAGACACACCAGCCACCAGGGGCTGGTGCACCCCCCATATGGGCCAAACCAGAGGAGAAGGAAAGAGGGTAAGGGAGAAGGAAAAGGGAGGGATTCAGCCTTCCCCTTCCTTCCCTCCTCCCTCCTCTTTCCTTCCCCCTCCGGCAGATAAGGAAGGGGGCGGCGTCGGCCATGGGGAGACCCCAAGTAGGATTCGACCTACTTGGGCGCCTCCTTGGCTGCCTCCCCTCTCCCTCCCACCTATATATATGTGTGGGGGGCGCCCCGAGCACACCCCAGACAATTGCCTAGCCGTGTGCGGCACCCCCCTCCACCGTTTACACCCTCGGTCATATTTTCGTAGTGCTTAGGCAAAGCCCTGCGAGGATCACTTCATCATCACCGTCACCACGTCGTCGTGCTGACGGAACTCATCTATTACCTCGACGTCTTGCTGGATCAAGAAGGCGAGGGACATCACCGAGCTGAACGTGTGCAAAACGCGGAGGTGTCATGCGTTCGGTACTTGATCGGTTGAAGCGCGAAGAAGTTCGACTACATCAACCGCGTGGTGAAACGCTTCCACTTACGGTCTACAAGGGTACGTAGACACACTCTCCCCCTCATTGCTATGCATCTCCGTGGATAGATCATATCGTGTGCGTAGAATTTTTTTTGTTTTTCCATGCAACGTTTCCCGACAGTGGTATCAGAGCCAGGTTTATGCGTAGATGATATGCACGAGTAGAACACAAAGAGTAGTGTGTGGTGATAGTCATACTGCTTACCACCAACGTCTTATTTTGATTCGACGGTATTGTGGGATGAAGCAGCCCGGACCAACCTTACATGTCCACGCACATGAGACCGGTTCCACCGACAGACATGCAACTAGTTTTGCATAAAGGTGGCTGGCGGGTGTCTGTTTCTCCTACTTTAGTTGAATCGAATTTGACTGCGGCTGGTCCTTGAAGAAGGTTAGAACAGCAAACTTGACGAAACACTGTTGTGGTTTTATGCGTAGGTAAGAACAGTTCTTGCTAGAAACCCATAACAGCCACGTAAAACTTGCAACAACAAAGTAGAGGACGTCTAACTTGTTTTTGCAGGGTATGCTGTGATGTGATATGGTCAAGAGATGATGTGATATACGTTATTGTATGAGATGATCATGTTTTGTAAGATATCTGGCAACCGACATGAGCCTTATGGTTGTCTCTTTATCGTATGAAATGCATACGCCATGTAATTGCTTTACTTTATCATTATGCGTTAGTGATAGTTGTAGAAGCAATAGTTGGCGAGATGACCACGACGCAATGATGGAGATCAAGGTGTCGAGTCGGTGACGATGGAGATCACGACGATGCTTTGGAGATGGAGATCAAAAGCACGAGATGATGATGGCCATATCATGTCACATATTTTGATTGCATGTGATGTTTATCTTTTATGCATCTTATTTTGCTTAGTACGGCGGTAGCATTATAAGATGATCCCTTCACTAAATTTCAAGGTAAAAGTGTTCTCCCTGAGTATGCACCGTTGCTACAGTTCGTCGTGTTGAGACACCACGTGATGATCGGGTGTGATAGACTCTATGTTCACATACAACGGGTGCAAGACAGTTATGCACATGCGGAATACTTGGGTTAAACTTGAAGAGACTAGCATGTACAGACATGGCCTCGGAACACTAGAGACCGAAAGTTCGAACGTGAATCATATAGTAGATATGATCAACATAGAGATGTTCACCATTGATGACTACCCCATCTCACGTGATGATCGGACATGGGTTACTTGATTTGGATCATGTATCACTTAGATGACTTGAGGGATGTCTATTTTGAAGGAAATATGCCCTAGAGGCAATAATAAAGTTGTTATTTTATATTTCCTTATTCATGATAAATGTTTATTATTCATGCTATAATTGTATTGATCGGAAACCTAAATACATGTGTGAATACATAGACAACCACTGTGTCCCTAGTGAGCCTCTACTTGACTAGCTCGTTGATCAAAGATGGTTAAGGTTTCCTAACCATGGACATGAGTTGTCATTTGATAACATGATCACATCATTAGGAGAATGATGTGATGGACAAGACCCATTGTTAGCTTAGCATATTGATCATTCAGTTTTATTGCTATTGCTTTCCTCATGTCAAATACACATTCCTTCGACTATGAGATTATGCAACTCCCGGATACCGGAGGAATGCCTTGTGTGCTATGAAACGTCACAACGTAACTGGGTGATTATAAAGATGCTTTACAGGTATCTCCAAAGGTGTTTGTTGAGTTGGCATAGATCAAGACTATGGTTTGTCACTCCGAGTATCGGAGAGGTATCTCTAGGCCCTCTCGGTAATACACATCATAAAGCTTGCAAGCAAATGACTGAGGAGTTAGTCACGAGGTGATGTATTATGGAACGAGTAAAGAGACTTGCCGGTAACGATATTGAACTAGGTATAGAGATACCGACGATCGAATCTCGAGCAAGTAACATACCGACAGACAAATGGAGTTACGTATGTTGTCATAACGGTTCGACCGATAAAGATCTTCGTTGAATATGTAGGAGCCAATATGGGCATCCAGGTTCCGCTATTGGTTATTGACCGGAGAGGTGTCTTGGTCATGTCTACATAGTTCTCGAACCCGTAGGGTCCGCACGCTTAACGTTCGTTGATGATATAGTATTATATGAGTTATGTATGTTGGTGACCGAATGTTGTTCGGAGTCCCTGATGCGATCACGGACATGACGAGGAGCTCCAGAATGGTCCAGAGGTAAAGATTGATATATAGGATGATATGGTTAGGCCAAGGGGTTAAGCCCACGGGGCTTTAGGTTGGTGCAAAAGGAGTTTTGCGGAGGCCAGGGGGCCAAACGCCGGAGACCCTGGCGTCTGGCCCTGGGCCAGACGCCGAGGCCAATGTCATCTGAGCCAGACAACAAGGATTGTGGCGTCTGGTCCTGGAAGTCCGAGAAGGACTCTTCCTTGTGGGCAAAACCGACTTTGAGGAGGCTCTTTCTGCAAGTTACGGCCCATATAAATAGAGGGGCAGGGCTAGCACCTGGAACACATCAAGAATCACCAAGCCGTGTGACGGCAACCCCATTCCCTCGAGTTTATCCTCCGTCATAGTTTCCGTTGTGCTTGGCGAAGCCCTGCGGAGATTGTTCTTCACCAACACCGTCACCATGCCGTCGTGCTGCCGGAACTCATCTACTACTTCGCCTGTCTTGCTGGATCAAGAAGGCGATGACGTCATTGAGCTGAACGTGTGCTGAACGTGGAGGTGCCGTACGTTCGGTACTTGATCGGGACAGATCGTGGAGGTGTACGACTACATCAACCGCGTTGATTAATGCTTCCACTTAGCGATCTTCAAGGGTATGAAGATGCTCTCCCCCTCTCGTAGCTATGCATCTCCATGGATAGATGATTGCGTGTGCGTAGAAATTTTTTGTTTTCCATGCAACGATTCCCGACATTTTTAAGTGAGAGTTCTTTAGTACTATGATTAATTGAACTTAATTTGTCATGAACTTAGTCTTGATAGTTTTTCCATATCTATGTTGTAGATCAATAGCTCGCAATATAGCTCCTATATATTTTTGATATGTTCTTGGAGAAAACTAAGTTGAAAGATGATAGTAGCAATGATGCGGACTAGGTCCGTGATTTGAGTATTATCCTCATTGCTGCACAGAAGAATTATGTCCTTGATGCACCGTTAGGTGACAAACCTGTTGCAGGAGTAGATGCAGATGTTATGAACGTTTTGCAAGCTCGATATGATGACTACTTGATAGTTTAGTGCGCCATGCTTTACGGCTTAGAACCAGGACTTCAAAAACGTTTTGAATGCTGTCGGTGTCAAAACCGGCGGGTCTCGGGTAGGGGGTCCCAAACTGTGCGTCTAAGGGCGATGGTAACAGGAGACAGGGGACACGATGTTTACCCATGTTTGGGCCCTTTCTATGGAGATAATACCCTACTTCCTTCTTGATTGATCTTGATGAATATGAGTATTACAAGAGTTGATCTACCACGAGATCGTAATGGCTAAAACCCTAGAAGTCTAGCCTGTATGATTATGATCGTCCGTACGGACTAAGCCCTCCGGTTTATATAGACACCGGAGGGGACTAGGGTTGTACAAAGTCGGTTGCAGAGAAAGGAATCTTCATATTTGGATGCCAAGCTTGCCTTCCACGCCAAGGAGAGTCCCATACGGACACGGGAAAGGGTCTTCGGTCTTTGTATCTTCACAGCCCATCAGTCCGGCCCATGCTACGTAGTCCGGACGCCCGAGGACCTCCTAATCCAGGACTCCCTCAGTAGCCCCTGAACCAGGCTTCAATGATGAGGTGTCCGGTGCGCTGATCGTCTTCGGCATTGCAAGGCGGGTTCCTTTTCCGAACACTGCAGAATAGTCTTCGAACGCAACGAATGTGTCCGGCTCTGCAACACAAGTACCATACAGAACCGCAGAGAGTATAATATTTCACCATTCCAATCCGCTGACAACTTTTGTAGCGTGACATCACGTCTCTGTCCGGTCATTATTTCGAACCGTTTTCGTCCTGCCGTTCCATGTTTCGAGACGCGGTTTCATTGGCACGTCTTGTCGAAGCGGAGATCGTGTCCCCTTATTGCGGCATTTCTTCATCAATACGGGTGTGGGTAATCCAACCGTGCCGTCTGCACAGCCCTTGGGAATAGGCGAGTTTTGAGGCGAGTGGGGAGGCGCTTGACATTCACTGCCTTTATAAGGAGATAAGGATTCCTCTCTTTCACCCACGCCTTCTCTCTCTCTCTGCCCTCCCATTCTCGAGCTCCAGCGCTCAAGTCCTCATCTTTTCTGCCTCAAGAAAGCACTCGATCATGTCCGGATCTGGAGCGCAAGGCAAGTGGATGGCCTCCTCCGTTAGGGAGAAGGACATCACCAAGCTTCGGGAGGCCGGGTACCTGGACAAAGAAATTGCCAACCGGCTTTCGGCCAAGGGGCAGATCGTCCCCACCCTGAAGCCCAATGAGAGGGTGGTGTTCATCCCCCACTTCGTCCGCGGGTTAGGGTTTCCTCTCCACCCTTTCGTTCGCGGACTCATGTTCTATTACGGGCTAGATTTCCACGATATAGCCCCAAACTCCTTCCTCAACATCTCGGCATTTATTGTCGTGTGCGAGGCCTTCCTCCGCATTCCACCCACTTTGGACTGTAGCTTAAGATCTTCAACGTGAAACTGAAGGTGGTGGATGGTCAACACGCAGAGTGCAGAGGTGCCATGGTGAGCAAGATGCCCAACATCACATGGCCCAAAGGTACCTTTGTGGAGACCGTCAAAGGGTGGCAGCAACTGTGGTTCTATGTCACAGAGCCCCGTGACGCCACCTGGGCCGCGGCTCCCGAATTCAAGTCCGGAGCCCCAATGCGGCTCACCTCCTGGCTAGAGAAGGGCCTGAATTGGTCTTCGTCAGACGAGCTGACAGCACTGCAAACACGCATCCAGAGCATGGTGGACAAGAACATCAAGCTCGTCAACGCGATCCAGGTGATGCTAGTTCGCCGGATCCTTCCATGCCAGAGCCGGACTTGCCCTTTATGGGAGTTCAATCCGGCCGAGCACCAGACCTTGCAACGGTTCTTCGGAACTACGCACGAAGATATCTGGAAGGCGCTCTTCAAGGGCAACGAGACGCCGCCGGAGACGACCGAGGACCGTGGGCTCGCCCTGGCCCATCGCGCCAGTGCGGTAAGTCTTTCGCATTTCGAGGTGTATCCTTTACTTGCTTGTCCAGGGAAGATACCAAAGCCTCACCATTTATTATTTTCAGGGCTGGACAAAGAAGGAGGAGCGGATTCGGTGTCCGGCTCCGCTGCCCGAGGAACCAGCTATCCCGCTTCTGACGAAGATGCTGGTCCCGGCGCCTTACCAGGCGCCGGAGAAGAAGGCCAAGAAGAAGGCAAAGGGGGCCAGAAGTGGCCTCCGCCGCAAGGGTGCTTCGGACGTGACGTCCGAAGACAACGAGACTCACTCCTCCGCCGCCGAAGACGACGACGAGGAGGAGGAAGAAAGCAACTCCCCCCTTGATTGGGGGAAGGAAGAAGAGGGCGGCCTCCACAAATCTGGAGGCGGAGGCATCCAAGAAAGGGAAGCTCCCCTGCACGGATAACTCCGCGTGGGACATTGATAGCAGCCCAGAGCTGCGCCCCCGAGATAAGCCCCGGGCTGAATCGTGAGTACTCAAAGACCCTCATATATCCATGTATTCAGCCTCTTTAGTTCATAATTTCAACGTGTTGAATCATGCACTTGCAGTCCGGCCCGTTCCGACCTCGAGCGATCCTCATCTTCGGGGAGTTCGCTGGACCCGAAGGTGATGGACAGCGGGTCCCTTCCCGCGGCCTCCTCTCCCAGGGCCATGGATGACACTGAGGTGTTGTCCTGAAGGATCCCAGGCCAGGGGGAGACGCAGGAGGTCGCCAGGGTGAAGCCTCGGCCGCCGAACACATGGGGGAGCAAATCCCCATGTAGACTTGCGATGGGGGCCATATTCAGTTCGGCCCCCAGCCGAATACGGTCCCGAAGACCTATATGGCTCCGGAATCCGGCGAGCAGCCTCCTTCGAAAGAAGGAGCTGTGCCTATTCCGCCAGTGACCTCTATCCAACCAGAGGCACCGGATGCTCTCTTGGAAGCGCTGCGAAGTGCTTCCATTGTGGAGGAACACCGTACCCTAATGGGTATGGTGATTGAGAAGATTCAGTCCGCGAAGAGCGGACTGACCGAAGCTTGCACAAGCCTTCTAACAGGCTTTCAGGTAAGCAACGTGTTTATGTAAAAAGAATGTCACAGTATAGACAGTAGCCCCTGAGATTCTGTTCGGTGTTCGGAAAGAAAAGCCGGAAAGAGGATCAAAGAATCTTCACCGGAGACTAACCATAGGCGTCTATGTTATTAAGCAGGCGTCGTTGCTGGCTGCGACCTCCCACGCTGCCGAAGTCTTCGAACCGAAGCAGAGACTGGAGCGGGCCGAGGAGTAGCTCGGCCAAGCAAGGAAGCAACTAGAGGATAAGCAAGGTTTGCAATGACCTGCTGTATATTCAGAAAGAATAAATGATGTGTATTAACCATAGTGCCATGATATTTGTAGGAGCGAAGATCGAGGTCGAGGCCCTTAAAAAGGCGCTGGCCGAGGCCGAGGAGAGAGCACCAAGGAACAAGCTGCCCGCGAAAAGCACGAGGCCAGGCTCGATGAGGTCCAGCAAGATCCAGGATGCCGTGAAGAAATGCAAGTCCTTGGAGCACGATATTACGGCTCAAGAGACCGAACTCGCCAAGGCTCGCCAAAGCGCACAAGATGCCCGGGTTGAAGCCCAGGGCGCTCTCCAGGAGATTCAGGAGGCCAAAAAGATTGCGGCGGGTAAGGCCTTCATTATGCAGAGCAAATATGTGAAGAAGAGGTACCTCTTACTAACCCGGATTTGGACACTAGTAGAAAAAGGACCTAATGTGAGATACATTAGTCCTGGTTTGATTTTGGCCCGGTACTAATGGTACCATTAGTGCCGGTTCAAATGGCCATGTATTAATGCCGGTTCGTGTTGAACCTTTAGTACCGGTTCATGCCACGAACCGGTACTAAAGGGGTGGTGGCAGGCTGGCGTCAGGCCGGGGGCCCACGATCACCTTTAGTACCGGTTCGTGGCACAAACCGGTACTAAAGGGCTAACCTTTAGTACCGGTTCGTGCCATGAACCGGGACTAAAGGGGTCTGACCTATAGTCCCGGTTGGAGACACAAACCGGGACTATAGGGCACTTTTCAACTCTAACCCCCCCCCCCCCCCCCCCCCGTGTATCGCCATTTCAGTTTTGAAAAAATCAAAAGAAAATGATAAAAACTTCAAAAAATAAAATCCTTCGAGAGGTAGTTATATTACTACATCTACTAGTTAGGAAAATTTTAAAACTTCAATTTGTACATGTTTTGCAAAAAGTGTAGGGAAAATGTAAAACGGCTATAACTTTTGCATACGATGTCAGAAAAAAACATATAATATATCGAAAAATTCAGCACGAAAATACGCATACGATTTTGACCGCCTACGGCTTGTTTGCAGTTTTTTAGAATCCTCAAATTCCAAAAGGAAAAAAAGATATGCTCAAATTTCAGTTTTTTTGGTTAAATCTGGTCAAATTATGGTCAAACTACTTATTCAAGAAGTATTAATGTTACTACATAATTATTCAAGAATATTAGTGTTACTAAATAATTATTTCAATTTTTTGAATTTTGGTCAAATCTGGTCAAACTATGGTCAAACTGTGGTCAAACTATGGTCAAACTGTGGTCAAACTTATTCAAAAAATATTAGTGTTACTAAATAATTACTGTTTTTTAAATAATAGTTTCAAACTCAAACGGTGAAACGTGTGACCTAATGCTCAAGCTATACTGCTGAGGGTTAATAGGATTGTCAGCTTACATTTGTCAGGAAAACAACAAGTGCAGACTTGGAAAGTAGAGGGAATAGAACTCCGAAGTTAAGCGTGCTCAGGCTGGGGGAGTGAGAGGATGGGTGACCGGCCGGGAAGTTAGACGATTTGGAATGAGTGATCCACACAGTAGTTAAGAGGGATGATTAGAGACTAAATCATCAAATAATTCAGAAAATTTAAAATCGAAAAAATTCAAAAAAAATTCCAAAATTTTCAGAATTTTTTTCAAAAAATAAAACCTTTAGTACCGGTTGGTAACACCAACCGGTACTAAAGATCCCCCATACCACATCGCGAGCTCATGCCACGTAGTGGGCCTTTAGTGGCGGTTCGTGCCGAACCGGTACTAAAGGGGGGGCCTTTAGTCTCCACTCTTTAGTGCCGGTTGCAGAACCGACACTAAAGGCCCTTACGAACCGGTGATAAAGCTTCGTTTTCTACTAGTGGGAGTTCTCCAGGGGCGTTTGTGGATTTATCGCGCAGTGTTTCTGACGCTGCGGAATTCCTCCGAGCCGAAGAGGGGAGCTCAACGGAGAAGCTCTTTTGGTCGCAGTACCTTGCGCCAGAACATCCGGTGCCCTTTAGCAACCAGCTAAAACAGCTGGTCGAGCTGCATAGGGTGGCCGAACTAGCCATGAAGGATTTAATAATCCGGCTGTGGCCTACGGAAGCTATACCCAGCAGCTACTTCGGGCTCGTGAACTGGCTGGTCGATGCCTGCCCCCGGCTTGACGTTATCAAGCGATCGGTCTGTATCGAGGGTGTGCGGATGGCCTTCGCCCGCGTCAAGATGCAGTGGGCGAAGATGAACACCGTCAAGCTCGCGACCGAGGGACCACCCGAGGGCAAGGAGCACCGCACGCCCGAGCTATATTTTGACAATGTCCTGGAGGGATCCCGCATTGTGGCGCCGCAGTGTGCGAAAGATGTGATCTTTGAATGGGTACATTCGTATTACCTCGCACTATATTATGAAACAAAGTCTATTATGTAATATAATGCTTGTTAGAATCTTACCTCCTGTGCGGCCGTTTTTATGAAATCGGAGGGTTTGGCAGTCGTCGGCTTCAGCCCCCACGTAGGTAGTACGGGGGTGTTAGGGATGGAACCTAAACACTCTTGATCCAATTGTTTGGTCCTTGAAGGAGGTGTTTAGCGCAACGAACCAAGCAATCGGACTATATGGCTTTATCGCCCTCACTTAGCCATATGAGTTTGACAAGAAAAATTTTAGGCGCATCCCCTGGTATTCGAACTAGGGTGCTGTAAACACCTGATCGGGTAAGAACCGATTCATCGCATAATGCGGAAAAAACCGCTAAAGATTTGAAACCTCCGAACAGCTGACCGGCTCACGCCGCATCATGACAGTCAGTTTTCGGCTTTCTCTACTGAGGTGCTCATCCGGATAAACCAGGACACAATCGCAGTAGTTCTCCCTTTACTACCCTAGCCAATATAGCGGAATGTAAGGTAGTAAGCACAGGAGCCGGGCAACCCAACTATTGACCAAAGACATGATTCGGAGCCAATGCATATAATGCTCAATTTGGGGTGCCGAACTATACTGTAAAAAATTGTTCGGACTTTGTTGCCGCATTGTGGGGCGCAATGAAGCCCCTAGCGGATTAAAGTGCACCAAAGTGTACAGGTGAAATAAGGTTATCAAAAAAGAAGAGTAGCAAGCTAGTGCCGCAGAAGTTGGGCCGCAAACTGTTTCCATTATAGTTTGATTAATACGTCAAAGCGTATTTGTTCAAGTTGTGCAATAAGCAGCAGGGCTATTTAATATGCCACGACCAAGGGAGAGCTGTGTGTGGGTCCTGAAAACAAGTAGGGTGATCGTTTAAAGAGACCACCTAGAAATTCCCCTATACGTCCGTGCTTCTTGCCGCCTTGGTGTATCTATCCTTCGAAGGACCGGTGATCAAGCCGTCAGGGAAGGCCTATGGAAAAGAAACCTGAAAAGGAGAAAAAAGAAAAAGTGAAAGTATGTGTGTCCAGGAGAGGTCGAGTCGTATTATGGATCACCATCTAGTTATGCCTCCATCTATGCCCATGGTATTTTGAGTGCGTAGTTATGTACGCGTGGTACGAACACCGCCACTTGGTCGGGACTGGGACGGAGGCCAAATTGCTAGTCGAGCTCTTAACGAGCTGGGCTGTCCTGCTGCATAGTAGTCCGGACTCGTTTGACAGTGTCCGGGAGCTCGGCCGCTGAATTAAGGTTCTGCTTGAAAAGGCCGCTCTGTACTTCTGCTGCTAAAGCTGCGGTGTGCTCCTCGGTACAGAGGGAGCGTTCCGTGTTTCCATTGACTATTATGACGTCGCGTGGTCCGGGCATCTTGAGCTTGAGATAAGCGTAGTGTGGCACCGTATTGAATCGAGCAAATGTGAGCCCGTACAGCTGGCCTCCACACCTGGTATGACTCCTTTAAAGGTAGTCTTTGTGGGCTTGATCCGTGATGGATTAATGCCCATTTTGCGCACTGTATCCTGATAGAGCAGGTTCAGGCTGCTGCCACCATCCATGAGGACTCGCGTGAGATGGAATCCATCAACGATTGGGTCGAGGACTAGTGCGGCTGAACCGCCATGTCGAATACTGGTCGGATGGTCCCCGCGATCGAAAGTGATCGGGCAGGAAGACCATGGGTTGAACTTTGGGGCAACTGGCTCCATCGCGTAGACGTCCCTGAGCGCGCGCTTGCGCTCCCTCTTGGGGATATGTGTAGCGTATATCATATTCACCGTTTTAACTTGGGGGGAAAACTTCTTCTGTCCCTGTGTTCGGCGGACGGGACTCCTCGTCATCGTCCTCGCTTTGCGACCCCTTCTCCTTGTTCTCGGCATTTAACTTGTCGGCCTACTTAAAAACCCAACAGTCTCTGTTGGTATGATTGGCTGGTTTGTCTGGGGTGCCATGAATCTGGCATGGACGATCGAGTATGCAGTCCAAGCTGGATTGTCCCGGATTGTTTCTTTTATATGGCTTCTTCCGCTGACCGAACTTGGAGCCACTGAATCTGGCGTTCACTACCGTGTCGTCGGTATTGTCACCGTTGCTTCGACGCTTGTGCCTGTTGCGTCGGGGCTTGCCCTTGCTGTTTTTAGTCTCAGAGGTGCCAGCTTCGCTTGCAGTGTTATTGCTACGGGCTAGCCAACTATCCTCGCCCGCACAAAAACGGGTCATGAGTGTCGTGAGGGCTGCCATGAACTTTGGCTTTTCTTGGCCGAGGTGACACGCGAGCCATTCGTCACGGATGCTATGCTTAAAGGCCGCTAGGGCTTCAGCATCCGGACAGTCGACGATCTGGTTCTTTTTAGTTAGGAACCTGGTCCAGAATTTCCTGGGTGACTCACCGGGCTGTTGAACTATGTGACTTAAGTCATCCGCATCTGGGGGTCGTACGTATGTGCCTTGGAAGTTGTCGCGGAAGGCGTCTTCCAAGTCCTCCCAGCTGCCAATAGAGTTTTCAGGCAGACTATTTAACCAGTGCCGAGCTGGCCCTTTGAATTTTAGCGGGAGGTATTTGATGGCGTGAAGGTCGTCTCCGCGGGCCAAATGAATATGGAGAAGAAAATCCTCAATCCATACCGCGGGATCTGTTGTTCCATCATATGATTCGATATTTACGGGTTTAAACCCTTCTGGGAATTCATGCTCCATTACTTCGTCAGTGAAGCAGAGGGGGTGTGCGGCGCCTCTGTATCGGGCCAAGTCGTGACGTAGCTCAGATTTAGCCTGTCTGCGGTTGTCGGCCCGAGCATGGTTATGTTTGACACGCCCGGCCAGATGGCTGTCGTCGCGCGTCAGGGCACGCCGCCGCTATCCGTAAATCGATCTGGTCTGACCTACTCTTTTCTTTAGGTCCTTCCGCAGGTCATATGTATAACCTTGAGCTGCTTTATCTCTGTGGTGAGGTAGCACGGGCTGGTGTTCGGCTTGAGGTGCCGCTTTATCCCGACCACGTGGTGGTCGGTCAGCCGCATTACACACTGATGGTACGGGCTCCAACGCCTCGTCATCGAATTGGGGTAACAAATTGCGCTTCGGGTAACTTTTAATTGGGCGATCGACGCCGTATTCCTCGGCTGCCAGGACATTAGTCCATCTGTCGTTGAGCAGGTCTTGATCAGTTTGAAGCTGCTGCTGCTTCTTTTTCAGGCTCCTCGCAGTGGCTATCAGCCGGCGCTTAAAGCGCTCCTGCTCGAGAGGTTCTTCAGGCACGATGAAATCCTCATTGCCGAGGCTCACCTCATCCTCAGAGAGTGGAAGATAATTGCTATCCTCCGAGTCTTCGTTTACGGCCTGTTCATCAGGGCTGACTCGCCCGTCCTCCCATTCGTCCTGTTCGGAGGTTGGTTCAACGGGGTATTCGTTGTCTTCGGCGTTGTCTGGAGTATTGTTTTCTCTCGTGCCGGTATCGCTATCTTTTCCACGGCGTGACTTAGAGCGGCGCCGCTGACATCGGCGTTTTGGCTGTATCTCAGGAGGTTTATCCTTGATTGGATCCTTGTTATCGCCATTGTTCTCTTTAGGTGTGTCCACCATGTACACGTCATACGAAGAAGTGGCCGTCCAGCGCCCGGTAAATGGCGGGTTTTGGCCCTGCTCCTCTTCGGCATCGTCGTCCATACCGTCGATGTCTTCGGAGCCGTAATCGAGCTTGTCGGTTAAGTCTTTGATAGTGGCTATGAAGTGGGCGGTGGGTGGGAAGCGAAATTCTCCGTCATCAGCCTCCAGTTTGAACCGGATATAATTCAGCTGTGAGTCCCCTTCTAAGGAGAGTGTTTTTAATGAGTTTAGCACGTCGCCTAAAGGCGAGTGCCGGAAGATGTCCGCGGAGCTGAATTCGACGATCGATGCCTGATCAAGCTCGACGTACGCGGACGCACATGGTTCGGAACTTGCAGCCGGAAGCGAGTCCGAGGTTCCGGTGACACAGATTCCGCTCGAGGTTGGGTCTGTGTGTAGCTCCAACGCCGCTGAGTCTGCGGCTTCTATGGCGGGGTTGAGCTTCCCGTCCTCGGATGGCGCGATCTACTCCGGATCTAGGGCCAGAGCAGTTACAGGCGCTATCTCCTGGGTATGGTCCGATGACAGATTTAAGTCATGTTCATCGTGGTGATAGGGAGTGGCTGCCATGGTCTCGAATCCGTCAAAGATCAAGTCTCCGCGGATATCGGCGACGTAGTTCAAGCTTCCAAATCTGACCTGATGGCGAGGGGCGTAGCTATCGATCTGCTCTAGGTGGCCAAGCAAGTTGGCTCGCAGTGTGAAGCCGCCAAATACGAAGATCTGTCCGGGGAGGAAGACTACCCCCTGGACAGCGTTGTTGTAGATGACTGACGGGGACATCGAACCTCTTGAAGATGATGCAGCGGAACTCTCAATGAAAGCACCAATGTTGGTGTCAAAACCGGCGGATCTCGGGTAGGGGGTCCCGAACTGTGCGTCTAAGGTCGATGATAACAGGAGACAGGGGACACGAAGTTTACCCAGGTTTGGTCCCTCTCTATGGAGGTAATACCCTACTTCCGGCTTGATTGATCTTGACGAATATGAGTATTACAAGAGTTGATCTACCACGAGATCGTAATGGCTAAAACCCTAGAAGTCTAGCCTGTATGATTATGATCGTCCCTACGGACTAAGCCCTCCGGTTTATATAGACACCGGAGGGGACTAGGGTTGTACAAAGTCGGTTACAGAGAAAGGAATCTTCATATTTGACGCCAAGCTTGCCTTCCACGCCAAGGAGAGTCCCATCCGGACACGGGAGAGGGTCTTCGGTCTTTGTATCTTCAAAGCCCATTAGTCCGGCCCATGCTATTTAGTCCGGATGCCCGAGGACCTCCTAATCCAGGACTCCCTCAAACGCCATGGAGCATATGAGATGTTCCAAGAGCTGAAATTGGTATTTCAGAATCATGCCTTGAAATGTCGTTTTATTTTGTTTTGCTTGCTGTTTGAATAATTTCCCAAGATCTGAAATTCTTAAATGAGAGAGAGTCTTCACATAGCTACATAATTATTTAACTACTCATTGATCTTCACTTGTATCTTTTTGGAGTAGTTTGTCATTTACTCGTGTGCTTCACTTATATCCTATGAGTAAATGGTTGAATGATTTGAATGTCATAAATCTGAAATTATATATGTCATATGCCTTTCCCATGGGGAGTAATGCCATCACCTATAAGAAGTAGAGGTGGTAAATTTATTGAAGGTTAGCAAACATTGTATTGGTCACTTGAACAATTCATGAAAGAATATTGAAGGAAGAGAGATTTCACATATAAATATACTATCTTGGACATCTTCTATGATTGTGATCCCCATTAATTATTTTCAAACTTGATCAAATTAGTTGAAGTTGGACAAGGAAGACAACTTAATGAGTTATGTTTGGGTATATTTGTATAAGTTATATTGTTATGGATCCTCTAACATGTGGTGCTTGCTATTTAGAATCCTTTGCTAGACAAGATATCTGTACTAAGTGGGAATACTGCTTATTAATCCAAATTCCTTGAACCAAGTTTATTCCATGAGTGTCCACCATATCTACCTATATGCGGTATTTACCTGCCGTTCCAAGTAAATTTGCATGTGCCAAACTCTAAACCTTCAAATAATAATCTGTTTTGTATGCCTGAATTGCTCATGTGGCGACTAGGGGTTGTCCGTATCTTCCATGCTAGGTGGGTTATTCTCACGATGAGTGGACTCCGCTCATCATTCACGAGAAAATGGCTGGTAACTGGGATCCCCAGTCCTATGATCAAAAGATTAAAAAAAATTCACGAATAATTTAAACAGAACTCCCCCAGGAATGTTGATAGTTGGACAGCACCCGTTGTTTCGGACAAGCCGTGGAGTGTGAATGTTGGTGGAGGGGGAGTAAAAATTTTACCTTTCTGCGTGGGAACCGCCTATAATGTATGTAGTATGGAAGATATTGGGAACTCTTGGTCGTTATGTTGAAAATGAAAGCATACCTCTCAAAATTATTTTCATCTCTGTTTTTGCTTCGAGCTCTGGCACCTCTGCAAATCCCTGCTTCCCTCTGCGAAGGGCCTATCTTTTACTTTTATTAAAGAGTCAGTAGTATTCCTTCTCATTCCAACCTACTCTTTAGTTGGCAAGCATCATGTGATGGAAAGATCTAAGCATATATGGCCATTCAAATATATTTGAGCATGAATTATTATTGTTGACATTACCCTTGAGGTAAAAGGTTGGGAGGCGAAATATTAAGCCCCTATCTTTCTCTGTGTTCGATAAATACTATTTGTTCTAAAAATATGCTTTGAGTGGTAGCAATCATGAAAGACTATATGATGGTTGAGTATGTGGGATTTGCTAAATCAAAGCTCTTACATAGACCCTTCATGAAACTAAGATGAATTGCAATTGTTTGATGACTGAGAACTGTTTGTTAGTTTTCAAGAAAGTTTATGATCTATACTTTAACATGTGAATAGCTTGTTACTTGATCCTGAAAAGTTTTATGAGTTGAGCTACTGTTATGACATATAATGATGCTAGAAAAGGTGATTGAAATTATCATTGATCAAACTTGTGCACCTGCTAGCATTCACACTTCATAAATTATTTCTTTTATCATTTACCTACTCGAGGACGAGCAGGAATTAAGCTTGGGGATGCCGATACGTCTCCAACATATCTATAATTTATGAAGTATTCATGCTATTATATTATCCTTCTCGGATGTTTTATATGCATTTATATGCTATTTTATATGGTTTTTGGGACTAACCTATTAACCTAGAGCCCAGTGCCAGTTTCTGTTTTTTCCTGTTTTTAAGTTTTGCAGAAAAGGAAAACCAAACGGAGTCCAATTGACGTGCCAATTTTTGATGAATTTTTCTGGACCAAAAGAATCCGCCGGAGTAAAAGAGTTGGGCCAGGAGAGTCCCGGGCTGCCCACGAGGGTGGGGAGCGCGCCCACCCCCCTGGGCGTGGGCCCCTGCCTCGTGGACAACTCGGAGACCCCCCTGACGTGAGACCTACGCCAAAAAATCCTATAAATACTAAAACCTCCAGAAAATAACCTAGATCGGGAGTTCCGCCGCAGCAAGCCTCTGTAGCCACCAAAAACCAATCGGGACCCTATTTCGGCACCCTGCCGGAGGGGGGATCCCTTACCGGTGGCCATCTTCATCATCCCGGCGCTCTCCATGACGAGGAGGGAGTAGTTCACCCACGGGACTGAGGGTATGTACCAATAGCTATGTGTTTGATCTCTCTCTCTCTCTCGTGTTCTTGAGGTGGTACGATCTTGATGTATCACGAGCTTTGCTATTATAGTTGGATCTTATGATGTTTCTCCCCCTCTACTCTCTTGTAATCGATTGAGTTTTCCCTTTGAAGTTATCTTATCGGATTGAGTCTTTAAGGATTTGAGAACACTTGATGTATGTCTTGCGTGGGATACCCGTGGTGACAATGGGGTATTCTATTGATTCACTTGATGTACGTTTTGGTGATCAACTTGCGGGTTCCGTGACCTTGGGAATCTATGCATAGGGGTTGGCACACGTTTTCGTCTTGACTCTCCGATAGAAACTTTGGGGCACATTTTGAAGTTCTTTGTGTTGGTTGAATAGATGAATCTGAGATTGTGTGATGCATATCGTATAATCAGGCCCACGGATACTTGAGGTGACATTGGAGTATCTAGGTGACATTAGGGTTTTGGTTGATTTGTGTCTTAAGGTGTTATTCTAGTACGAACTCTCGAATAGATCGATCAGAAAGAATAACTTTCAGGTGGTTTCGTACCCTACCATAATCTCTTCATTTGTTCTCTGCTATTAGTGACTTTGGAGTGACTCTTTGATGCATGTTGAGGGATAGTTATATGATCCAATTATGTTATTATTGTTGAGAGAACTTGCACTAGTGAAAGTATGAACCCTAGGCCTTGTTTCCTAGCATTGCAATACCTTTTACGCTCACTTTTGTCATTAGTAACCTTGCTGTTTTTATTTTTTCAGATTACAAAAACCTATATCTACCATCCATATTGCACTTGTATCACCATCTCTTCGCCGAACTAGTGCACCTATACAATTTACCATTGTATTGGGTGTGTTGGGGACACAAGAGACTCTTTGTTATTTGGTTGCAGGGTTGCTTGAGAGAGACCATCTTCATCCTACGCCTCCCACGGATTGATAAACCTTAGGTCATCCACTTGAGGGAAATTTGCTACTGTTCTACAAACCTCTGCACTTGGAGGCCCAACAACGTCTACAAGAAGAAGGTTGTGTAGTAGACATCAACGGGTCTGCCACATTCAGATCTGTATGTATTTTGCAAATTTCTATGTCTACAATGCTCTGCACAGAGCTACTCTAGCTAATTTATCCCACTTTCAATATGTATCCAGATTGTGACTCAGAGTCATCCAGATCGGTGTTAAAGCTTGCATCGACGTAACAATTTATGACGAACTCTTTATCACCTCCATAACCGAGAAATATATCCTTAGTCTTCTAAGGATAATTTTGACCATTGTCCAGTGATCTACTCCTGGATCACTATCGTACCCCCTTGCCAAACATGGCAAGGTACACAATAGGTCTGCTATACAGCATGGCATACTTTATAGAACCTATGGCTGAGGCATAGGGAATGACTTTCATTCTGTCTCTATCTTCTGCCGTGGTTGGGTTTTGAGGCTTACTCAACTTCTTACCTTACAACTCAGGCAAGAACTCCTTCTTTGACTGATCCCTTTTAAACTCCTTCAAAATCTTATCAAGGTATGTACTCATCGAAAGTCTTATCAAGCGTCTTGATCTATCTCTATAGATCTTGATGCCCAATATGTAAGCAGCTTCACGGAGGTCTTTCTTTGAAAAACTCCTTTCAAACACTCCTTTATGCTTTCCAGAAAATTCTACATCATTTCCGATCAACAATATGTCATTCACATATACTTATGAGAAAGGTTGTAGTGCTCCCACTCACTTTCTTGTAAATACATGCTTCACCACAAGTCTGTATAAAACCATATGCTTTGATCACCTTATCAAAGCGTATATTCCAACTCTGAGATGCTTGCACCAATCCATAGATGGATCGCTGAAGTTTGCACTCTTTGTTAGCACCTTTAGGATCGACAAAACCTTCTGGTTGCATCATATACAACTCTTCTTTAAGAAATCCATTAAGGAATGCAGTTTTGATATCCATTTGCTAGATTTCATAAAATGTGGCAATTGCTAACATGATTCGGACAGACTTAAGCATCACTACGAGTGAGAAAATCTCATCGTAGTCAACACCTTGAACTTGTCAAAAACCTTTTTTGACAAGTCTAGCTTTGTAGATAGTAACACTACTATCTGCGTCGGTCTTCCTCTTGAAGATCCATTTATTCTCTATGGCTTGCGGATCATCGGGCAAGTCAACCAAAGTCCATACTTTGTTCTCATACATGGATCCTATCTCAGATTTCATGGCCTCAAGCCATTTTGCGGAATCTGGGCTCATCATCGCTTCCTCATAGTTCGTAGGTTCATCATGGCCTAGTAACATGACTTCCAGAATGTACTCTGGTTGACCTACGAGGTTTGGTAGTAACTTGATCTGAAGTTTCATGATCATCATCATTAGCTTCCTCACTGATTGGTGTCTAGGCATCACTGGAACTGATTTCTGTGATGAACTACTTTCCAATTCGGGAGAAGGTACAACTACCTCATCAAGTTCTGCTTTCCTCCCGCTCACTTCTTTCGAGAGAAACTCCTTCACTAGAAAGGATCCATTCTTAGCAACAAAGATCTTGCCTTCGGATCTGTGATAGAAGGTGTACCCAACAGATTCTTTTGGGTATCCTATGAAGACACACTTCTCCGATCTTGGTTTTGTTCAAAATGTATATGCAATTTCAAAAAAAATCTATGCTCACGCAAGATCTATCTAGGAGATGCATAGCAACGAGAAGCAGAGAGCATCTTCATACCCTTGAAGATCACAAAGCGGAAGCGTTTATCAAGGCGGTTGATGTAGTCGTACACCTTCACGATCCGTCCCGATCAAGTACCGAACTTACGGCACCTCCGCGTTCAGCAAATCTATGCTCACGCAAGATCTATCTAGGAGATGCATAGGAACGAGAAGGGGAGAGCATCTTCATACCCTTGAAGATCGCAAAGCGGAAGCGTTTATCAAGGCGGTTGATGTAGTCGTACACCTTCACGATCCGTCCCGATCAAGTACCGAACTTACGACACCTCCGCGTTCAGCACACACTCAGCTCGATGACGTCCTCGCCTTCTTGATCCAGCAAGACGGGCAAAGTAGTAGATGAGTTCCGGCAGCACGACGGCGCGGTGACGGTGTTGGTGAATAACAATCTCCGCATGGCTTCCCCAAGCACAACGGAAACTATGATAGAGGATAAACTAGAGTGGACGGGGTTGCCGGCACACGGCTTGGTGTTTCTTGATGTGTTCCAGGTGCTAGCCCTGCCCCTCTATTTATATGTTGAGCCCTGGGGTCGAAACATGGAGTAAAAGCCTCTTCAAAGTCGGTTTTGCCCGCAAGGAAGAGTCCTTCTCAGACTTCCAGGACCAGACGCCACAAACCTTGGCATCTGGCACAGACGCCATGGGCCTCGACGTCTGGCCCAGGGCCAGACGCCAGGGTCTCCGACGTTTGGCCCCCTGGCCTCCACAAAACTCCTTTTGCACCAACTTAATGCCCCGTGGGCCTGACCCCTTAGCCTAACCATATCATACAATATATCAATCTTTACCTCCGGACCACTCCGGAGCTCCTTGTCATGTCTGTGATTGCATCCGGGACTCCGAACAACATTCGCTCACCAACATACCTAACACATATAATACTATATCGTCAACGAACGTTAAGCGTGCAGACCCTACGGGTTCGAGAACTATGTAGACATGACCGAGACACCTCTCTGGCCAATAATCAATAGCGGAACCTGGATACCAATATTGGCTCCTACATATTCTACGAAGATCTTTATCGGTCGAACCTTATGACAACATACATAATTCCCTTTGTCCATCGGTATGTTACTTGCCCGAGATTCGATCGTTGGTATCTTCATACCTAGTTCACTCTCGTTACCGGCAAGTCTCTTTACTCGTTCCGTAATACATCATCTTCCAACTAACTCATTAGTCACTTTGCTTGCAAGGCTTCTTATGATGTGTATTACCGAGAGGGCCCAGAGATACCTCTCCGATACTCGTAGTGACAAATCCTAATCTCGATCTATGCCAACCCAACAAACACCTTCGGAGATACCTGTAGAGCATCTTTATAATCACCCAGTTACATTGTGATGTTTGATAGCACACAAGGCATTCCTCCGGTATCCAGGAGTTGCATAATCTCATAGTCAAAGGAATATGTATTTGACATGAAGAAAGCAATAGCAATAAAACTGAACGATCAATATGCTATGCTAACGGATGGGTCTTGTCCATCACATCATTCTCCCAATGATGTGATCCCGTTCATCAAATGACAACACATGTCTATGGCTAGGAAACTTAACCATCTTTGATTAATGAGCTAGTCTAGTAGAGGCTTACTAGGGACATGGTGTTTTGTCTATGTATCCACACATGTATCAAGTTTCCGGTTAATACAATTCTAGCATGGATAATAAACATTTATCATGATACAAGGAAATATAAATAACAACTTTATTATTGCCTCTAGGGCATATTTCCTGCAGGTTCGAGCTTATCATGTTGAAGCTTTTTCACATAAGCATCGCAACCCCAAACTTTAAGTAACGACAGCTTAGGTTTCTTGCCGAACCATAGTTCATACGGTGTCGTCTCAACGGATTTAGATGGTGCCCTATTTAACGTGAATGCAGCTGTCTCTAATGCATAACCCCAAAATGGTAGTGGTAAATCAGTAAGAGACATCATAGATCGCACCATATCTAATAAAGTATGGTTACGATGTTCGGACACACCATTACGCTGTGGTGTTCCAGGTGGCCTGAGTTGTGAAACTATTCCACATTTTTTAAAATGAAAGGCCAAACTCGTAACTCAAATATTTGGCTCCGCGATCAGCTCATAAAACTTTATTTTCTTGTTACGATGATTCTCCACTTCACTCTGAAATTCTTTGAACTTTTCAAATGTTTCAGACTTGTGTTTCATTAAGTAGATATACCCATATCTGCTTAAATCATCTCTGAAGGTTAGAAAATAATAATACTCGCCGCGAGCCTCAACACTCATCGGACCGTATACATCGTTATGTATTATTTCCAATTAGTCATTGGCTCGCTCCATTGTTCCGAAGAACAAAGTTTTAGTCATCTTGCCCATGAGGCATGGTTCGCAAGTATCAAATGATTCATAATCAAGTGATTCAAAAAATCCATCCATATGGAGTTTCTTCACGCGCTTTACACCAATATGACCTAAACGGCAGTGCCACAAATATGTTTCACTATCATTATCAACTTTGCATCTTTTGGCATCAATATTATGAATATGTGTATCACTACGATCGAGATTCAATAAACCATTTACATTGGGTGTATGACCATTGAAGGTTTTATTCATGTAAACAGAATAACAATTATTCTCTGACTTAAATGAATAACCGTATTGCAATAAACATGATCTAATCATATTCATGCTCAACGCAAACACCAAATAACATTTATTTAGGTTCAACACTAATCCCAAAGGTAGAGGGAGTGTGCGATGGTGATCGTATCAACCTTGGAATCCCTTCCAAGACACATGGTCACTTCGCCCATAACTAGTCTTTGTTCATTCTGCAACTCCTGTTTTGAGTTACTAATATTAGCAACTGAATCGGTATCAAATATCCTGGGGTTACTATGAACACTAGTAAAGTAAACATCAATAACATGTATATCACATATACCTTTGTTCACTTTTCCATCCTTCTTATCCGCCTAGTATTTGGGGTAGTTCCGCTTCCAGTTACCATTTCCTTTGCAGTAGAAGCACTCAGTTTCAGGCTTGGGTTCAGCTTTGGGCTTCTTCACGGGAGTGGCAACATGATTGCCATTCTTCTTGAAGTTCCCTTTCTTTCCCTTTGCCCTTTTTCTTGAAACAAGTGGTCTTGTTAACCATCAACACTTGATGCTCTTTCTTGATTTCTACCTTCGCCGATTTCAACATCGCGAAGAGCTCGGGAATCGTTTTCATCATCCCTTGCATATTATAGTTTATCACGAAGTTCCTGTAACTTGGTGATAGTGACTAGAGAACTCTGTCAATCTCTATCTTATCTGAAAGATTAACTCCCACTTGATTCAAGCGATTGTAGTACTCCGAGATTCTGAGCACATGCTCACTGATTGAGCTATTCTCCTCCATCTAGTAGGCAAAGTACTTGTCAGAGGTCTCATACCTCCTAACACGGGCATGAGACTGAAATACCAATTTCATCTCTTGGAACATCTCATATGCTCCGTGGTGTTTAAAACATTTTTGAAGTCCCAGTTCTAAGCCGTAAAGCATGATGCACTAAACTATCAAGTAGTCATCATACCGAGCTTTGTCAAATGTTCATAATGTTTGCATCTGCTCCTGCAATAGGTCTGTCACCTAGCGGTGCATGAAGGACATAATTCTTCTGTGCAGCAATGAGGATAATCCTCAGATCACGGACCAAGTCCGCATCATTGCTACTATCATCTTTCAACTTATTTTTCTCTAGGAACATATAAAAATAAACGGGGAGCCACATCGCGAGCTATTGATCTACAACAGAATTTGCTAATACTGTCATGACTAAGTTCATGATAAATTAAAGTCCAATTAATCATATTACTTAAGAACTCCCACTTAGATAGACATCCCTCTAGTCATCTAAATGATCATGTGATCCATATCAACTAAACCATGTCCGATCATCATGTGAGATGGAGTAGTTTTCGATGGTGAACATCTCTATGTTGATCATATCTACTATATGATTCACGTTCGACCTTTCGGTCTTAGTGTTCCGAGGCCATATCTACAGATGCTAGGCTCGTCAAGTTTAACCCGAGTATTTTGCACGTGCAAAAATGACTTGCACCCGTTGTATGTGAACGTAGAGCTTATCACACCCGATCATCACGTGGTGTCTCGGCACAACGAACTGTCACAATGGTGCATACTCAGGAAGAACACTTATACCTTGAAATTTAGTGAGGGATCATCTCATAATGCTACCGCCGTACTAAGCAAAATGAGATGCATAAAAGATAAACATCACATGCAATCAAAATATGTGAGATGATATGGCCATCATCATCTTGTGCCTTTGATCTCCATCTCCAAAGCACCGTCATGATCTCCATCGTCACTGACTTGACACCTTGATCTCCATCGTAGTGTCGTTGTCATCTCGCCAACTATTGCTTCTACGACTATCGCTACCGCATAGTGATAAAGTAAAGCAATTACATGGCAATTGCATTTCATACAATAAAGCGACAACCATAAGGCTCCTACCAGTTGCTGATAACTTTTACAAAACATGATCATCTCATACAATAACGTATATCACATCATGTCTTGACCATATCACATCACAACATGCCCTGCAAAAACAAGTTAGACGTCCTCTACTTTGTTGTTGCAAGTTTTACGTGGCTGCTACGGGCTTCTAGCAAGAACCGTCCTTACCTACGCATCAAAACCACAACGAATTTTCGTCAAGTGTGCTGTTTTAACCTTCAACAAGGACCCGTCGTAGTCAAACTTGATTCAACTAAAGTTGGAGAAATAGACACCCTCCAGCCACCTGTGTGTGAAGCACGTTGGTAGAACCGGACTCATGAACGTGGTCATGTCATGTTGGTCCGGGCCGCTTGATCCAACAATACCGCCGAATCAAAGTAGGACGTTGGTGGTAAGCAGTATGACTATTATCACCCACAACTCTTTGTGTTCTACTCGTGCATATCATCTACGCATAGACCTGGCTCTGATACCACTGTTGGGGAACGTAGCATGCAATTTCAGAAAAAATGCTACTCTCACGCAAGATCTATCTAGGAGATGCATAGCAACGAGAGGGGAGAGTGTGTCCATGTACCCTCGTAGACCGAAAGCGGAACCGTTAGGTTAACGCGGTTGATGTAGTCGAACATCTTCACGATCCAATCGATCCAAGTACCGAACGTACGGCACCTCAGTGTTGAGCACACGTTCAGCTCGAAGACGTCCCTGGAACTCTTGATCCAGCAGAGGGTCGAGGGAGAGTTCCGTCAGCACGATGGCATGGTGATGGTGATGGTGATGTGATCCGCGCAGGGCTTCGCCTAAGAACTATGACGCTATGACCAGAGGAGTAAACTATGGAGGGGGGCACCACACACGGCTAAGAGAACAATAGATGTGCTTTGGGGTGCCCCCTGCCCCCTTATATAAAGGAGGAGGGGAGGAGGCCGGCCACCAGGGGCACGCCAGGGAGAGGGGAGTCCTACTAGGACTCCAGTCCTAGTATGATTCGGCCCCCCTCTTTTTTTCCTTCTTCCGAAGGGGGAAAGGGGGAAGGAGAGGGAGTAGGAGCAGGAAAGGGGGGCGCCACCCCCTTCCCTAACCCAATTCAGCCTCCTCCCTTGTGGGGGGCGTGCCAGCCCCTTGTGGGCTGGTTAGCCTCCCTCCTATGGCCCAAATGGCCCATATCTTTCCCCGGGGGGTTCCGATAAACCCTCCGGTACTCCGGTATGTACCCGATATACTCCGGAACCCTTCCGGTGTCAAAATACTACCTTCCAATATATCAATCTTTACCTCTCGACCATTTCAAGACTCTTCGTCATGTCCGTGATCTCATCCAGACTCCAAACAATCTCGGTCACCAAAACACATAACTCATAATACAAATCGTCATCGAACGTTAAGCGTGCGGACCCTACGGGTTCGAGAACTATGTAGACATGACCGAGACACATCTCCGGTCAATAACCAATAGCCGAACCTGGATGCTCATATTGGTTCCTACATATTCTACGAAGATCTTTATCGGTCAAACCGCATAACAACATACGTCATTCCCTTTGTCATCGATATGTTACTTGCCCGAGATTCGATCGTTGGTATCATCATACCTAGTTCAATCTCGTTACCGGCAAGTCTCTTTTACTCGTCCCGTAATGCATCATCCCATAACTAACTCATTAGTCGCATTGCTTGCAAGGCTTATAGTGATGTGTATTACCGAGAGGGCCCAAAGATACCTCTCCGATACACGGAGTGACAAATCCTAATCTCGATCTATGCCAACCCAACAAAGACCTTCGGAGACACCTGTAGAGCATCTTTATAATCACCCAGTTACGTTGTGATGTTTGATAGCACACAAGGTGTTCCTCCGATATTCGGGAGTTGCATAATCTCATAGTCAGAGGAATATGTATAAGTCATGAAGAAAGCAATAGCAATAAAACTTAATGATCATTATGCTAAGCTAACAGATGGGTCTTGTCCATCACATCATTCTCCTAATGATGTGATCCCGTTCATCAAATGACAACACATGTCTATGGTCAGGAAACATAACCATCTTTGATCAATGAGCTAGTCAAGTAGAGGCATACTAGGGACACTCTGTTTTGTCTGTGTATTCACACATGTACTAAGTTTCCGGTTAATACAATTCTAGCATGAATAATAAACATTTATCATGATATAAGGAAATATAAAATAACAACTTTATTATTGCCTCTAGGGCATATTTCCTTCAGACCCTTCATGGGTGGAGCCCTCCGCGGACTCACGCAGCCGTTACCCTTCGTGGGTTGAAGTCTCCATTAACATGGACCAATGATAGCACCACCTATCGGAACCATGCCAAAAATCTTCGTGTCCCCATTAAGTTTGCCTTCTCCAAACACCTCATTTACTTACATGTGCAATTTCTTTCTTTCCGCTGCTATACTCTTAGAGTTGCATGTGTAGGGTGATGCTTCACTTGCTAGATTTGCTAAAATCTACCCATAACTAAAATTGGGAAAAGGCTAGGTTTTTATTTGGTCAAGTAGTCTAATCACCCCCACTCTAGATATACTTTCGATCCTACAACCATCAACTCTTTAGAACGCAACATCCTGACTGGCGGCACATATCTTCCGCAGTTGGGAGGGGTATGACTTCCCAGGTTGTGTTTGGGAAGCATGACCTCAAAAGTTCCCTACTCAACCCACTTTTGGTAGGGTGCATGGACTGTACTCAGCAATGTTCTCATGCCAAAAGAGGCCCTCATACATGTATATGAATACAAGATATCAAGTCAGGAACTAACCAGGATGGCAACTAAAGATCTCATCATACTCGTTGCCGAGTTTGCAGCCTCATTGAAGCGGAAAAGTATGCTCTTACGGAAATTTATCTTGAAGTCTCGAAAGTTCCTCAAAGGAAGAAAAAAGTCCATTTTACTACCCTGAAGAAAGTTGGTGGTTCATATAACCTCCTGATCTTTATTTCTACTCCTTTCACCCCCTAAACAATCCCATACTAGGCAAAATCAGTCCCTGGGTGGTTTGACTTGACAGATTGCTGACGTGGCAATGGTCAATGGCCGGTTTTGACCTGCGGGTGGGTCTCCCTCGTTAGGCTGGGCGGAGACAGAGGAGCTCCGCCCGAGCCTCCCCTCGCAGCTTGCCTCCCAGAGCACCGCGCCCGACCCCGCCGCCACTGGCTGACGCCGGCGACCGCCGGAGTTCCAAGCTGTCGCCCCAAGCCCCTGCTTATCCTTTCTCCCTTCCCTTTCCTCTCCCTTCTCTCTTTTCCCACCTCGGGTATAGGTCACGCCATTGCCACAAGCTCGCCGGTAGGCCGTGTTCACACCTCCGCCAGACTTTGGATGCGGCCGAAACCAGACCTGATGGGGTCGGTAACCCCGGATCTGGCCGCCCCCTCACCTCCCTCCTCCACCTACATCGCTACAGAGCCGCCGCCGCTACCCTGCTACCTCCTATGGTTGGGCCGCCGCCGCCACAAGCTCGCCGTCGTGCCGTGTTCACACCCTCGCCGAACTTTGGATCCGGCCGAAACAAGACCAAATGGGGTCGCAGTCCCTGGATCTGGCCACCCCCACACTCCCAAGCCGTCTGCGTCACTGCGGTGCCGCACTGCTGCCTTGCTATCTCCTATGCAAGGAGAGGGTTGACGATGCCCGACGGTTGGGCCCCCACCCACCTGACGAGGAAGGCCCACTCGTAGGTCAAACCCTCCATTGACCATCACCGCGTCAGCAGCCAGTCGATTCAAACCACCCAGGGACTGATTGTGCCCAGTATAGGATTGTTTAGGGGGTGAAGGGAGAAAAAATAAAGATGAGGGGGTTATGTGAACCACCAACTTTGTTCAGGGTAGTAAAATGGATTTTTTTCTCAAAATAATAGAACAAGAGCTTTATTGCTTTATCTAAATCACGATCCATAAAGAGTGTGGTGTCACCGCATACTGCAGAGTGGGCAAGCCACCTTGTGCCGATTGAGGGATCACCCTGCCAACCTGGCCAACCACTTTAGTCCGTTCAACAAGAGTAGCTACCAACATCATCATTGACCACAGAGTAAACTTTCTACGCACCTAGACCATTTCGGTGAGAACCCATTCATACAAAGGGTTTGTAGAATGAATGGTCACTTGGTCTTTATCGTAGAACTTTTCAAAGTCTATTTTAAGATGGCCCCGCTCAACTTTCTCCAGTGAAACTCATGTGAAATTTCATGCAACACAAAAAAGTGCCATCGAGTATGTTCCAACCCTGCATGAAAGCAATTTGAGTGGGGCATTCCACATACTTAGTCACCCCGTTTAGCCAATTAATTTTGACCTTCATAAAAATCTTAAAACTGACATTTAGGTGACAAATCGGTTGATATTGCTGAATATGAATTCCTTCCTTAGTGTTGAGCATGAGTATAATTTTCTCAAAGTTTTAAGGGTAATGTCAAAGTTTTCTGTATGTAGACTGGTGAACAAATATAACAACTCCAATATAATTACGTCCCTAAAAATTGATAAAATCAGCCAAAAATCATCCAGGTCGGAGATCTTGTCTTCCATATGAAACACACATTTCGAATTTACTCCTCCGAGAATGGAGCAGTTCAAAACTCATTTTCTGCCAGTAAGATATGTGGGATGCCATCAGGTATTGACTCATCTAGGAAAAAAATACTCTCAACTGCATGTCCAAACTTATCTTTGTAATACTTAGTAATGAACACTTTGAGCGGGATGCCCCCCTCGGTTTGGCCCTCATTCGTGTCGAGCATGAAGATACATTTCTTGACATCCCTCGATTTGACCCTCATTCTAGTCGAGCATGAAGATATATTTCTTGACATCCGGGCCCTCATTCTAGTCAAGCATGAAGATCCATTTTTTCTATCTCTGCCATTGGTCAATCGACACCACGCCAACAGGTGCACAACAAAGCAGCAACAAACGAAGCATGTTGAGCCGCAGGACAACCCTAACACCAAATAAGGATGTTGTTAGGGTGGCCAATCTGCATCCAGAACTCCATTGAGCTCCATGCGCCAGTTCCAACAGCCACTGCTCATGGAAACCCCGGAGTCACCATCATTGGATTTGACTGCCTGCGCACCGGCCGACCTCCGCGCCACCACAACGTAAATAGAACCAGGTTCCCGAGACACTGGCCCAGACCGGTCCCACAAGGTAGCGACCACCGCACCCCCCTCCTCCCATCCCTTCACGGGCCTCCACTAACGCTAAGCACCACCACCGCTGATAACCCACAAGTATAGGGGATCGCAATAGTTTTCGAGGGTAGAGTATTCAACCCAAATTTATTGATTCGACACAAGGGGAGCCAAAGAATATTCTCAAGTATTAGCAGTTGAGTTGTCAATTCAACCACACCTGGATAACTTAGTATCTGCAGCAAAGTATTTAGTAGCAAAGTAGTATGGAAGTAACGGTAACAGTAGCAAAAGTAATATTTTTGGGTTTTGTAGTGATTGTAACAGTAGCAACGGAAAAGTAAATAAGCGAAGAACAATATGTGAAAAGCTCGTAGGAATTGGATCGGTGATGGAGAATTATGCCGGATGCGGTTCATCATGTAACAGTCATAACATAGGGTGACACAGAACTAGCTCCAATTCATCAATGTAATGTAGGCATGTATTCCGAATATAGTCATACGTGCTTATGGAAAAGAACTTGCATGACATCTTTTGTCCTACCCTCCCGTGGCAGCAGGGTCCTAATGGAAACTAAGGGATATTAAGGCCTCCTTTTAATAGAGTACCGGAACAAAGCATTAGCACATAGTGAATACATGAACTCCTCGAACTATGGTCATCACCGGGACTGGTCCCGATTATTGTCACTTCGGGGTTGCCGGATCATAACACATAGTAGGTGACTCTAGACTTGCAAGATAGGATCAAGAACTCACATATATTCATGAAAACATAATAGGTTCAGATCTGAAATCATGGCACTCGGGCCCTAGTGCAAGCATTAAGCATAGCAAAGTCATAGCAACATCAATCTCAGAACATAGTGGATACTAGGGATCAAACCCTAACAAAACTAACTCGATTACATGATAAATCTCATCCAACCCATCACCGTCCAGCAAGCCTACGATGGAATTACTCACGCACGGCGGTGAGCATCATGAAATTGGTGATGGAGGATGGTTGATGATGACGATGGCGACGGATTCCCCTCCCCGGAGCCCCGAACGGACTCCAGATCAGCCCTCCCGAGAGGTTTTAGGGCTTGGCGGCGGCTCAGTATCGTAAAACGCGATGAATCCTTCTATCTGATTTTTTTCTCCCCGAACACGAATATATGGAGTTGGAGTTGAGGTCGGTGGAGCGTCAGGGGGCGCACGAGGCAGGGGGGCGCGCCCAGGGGCAGACGCGTCCCCACCCTCGTGGACAGGGTGTGGGCCCCCTGACGTGGATTCTTCTTCCAGTATTTTTAATATTTTCCAAAAATATGTTCCGTGGAGTTTCAGGTCATTCTGAGAACTTTTGTTTCTGCACATAAATAACACCATGGAAAGTCTGGTGAAAACAGCGTCAGTCCGGGTTAGTTCCATTCAAATCATGCAAGTTAGAGTCCAAAACAAGGGCAAAAGTGTTTGGAAAAGTAGATACGACGGAGACGTATCAACTCCCCCAAGCTTAAACCTTTGCTTGTCCTCAAGCAATTCAGTTGATAAACTGAAAGTGATAAAGAAAAACTTTTACACACTCTGTTTGCTCTTGTTGTTGTAAATATGTAAAGCCAGCATTCAAGTTTTCAGCAAAGATTATAACTAACCACATTCACAATAACTCTTAGGTCTCATGTTTACTCATGTCAATGGCATAATCAACTAGCGAGCAATAATAATAAATCTCGGATGACAACACTTTCTCAAAACAATCATGATATGATATAATAAGATGGTATCTCGCTAGCCCTTTCTGAGACCGCAAAACATAAATGCAGAGCACCTTTAAAGATCAAGGACTGACTAGACATTGTAATTCATGGTAAAAGAGATCCAGTCATAGTCATACCCAGTATAAATTAATAGTAATGGATGCAAATGACAGCAGTGCTCTCCAGCTGGTGCTTTTTAATGAGAGGTGATGACTCAACATGAAAATAAATAGATAGGCCCTTCGCAGAGGGAAGCAGGGATTTGTAGAGGTGCCAGAGCTCGGTTTTAAAGCAGAGATAAATAATATTTTGAGCGGCATACTTTCATTGTCAACATAACAACCAACAGATGGCGATATCTTCCATGCTACACACATTATAGGCGTTTCCCAAACAGAATGGTAAAGTTTATACCCCCCCTCCACCACAAGCATCAATCCATGGCTTGCTCGAAACAACGAGTGCCTCCAACTAGCAACAGTCCCCGGGGGAGTTTTGTTTGCAACTATTTTGATTTAGTTTGCATAAAGCATGGGACTGGGCATCCCGGTGACCAGCCATTTTCTCGTGAGTGAGGAGCGGAGTCCACTCCTCTTGAGAATAACCCGCCTAGCATGGAAGATACGGACAGCCCTAGTTGATACATGAGCTATTCGAGCATACAAAACAGAATTTCATTTGAAGGTTTAGAGTTTGGCAGATACAAATTTACTTGGAACGGCAGGTAGATACCGCATATAGGAAGGTATAGTGGACCCATATGGAATGACTTTGGGGTTTAAGGGATTGGATGCACAAGCAGTATTCCCGCTTAGTACAAGTGAAGGCTAGCAAAAGACTCGGAAGCGACCAACTAGAGAGCGACAACAGTCATGAACATGCATGAAAATTAATGAACATTGGGTACAAGCATGAGTAGGATATAATCCACCATGAACATAAATATCGTGAAGGCTATGTTGATTTGTTTCAACTACATGCATGAACATGTGCCAAGTTGTGTCACTTAAATCATTCAAAGGAGGATACCACCCCACTATACCACATCACAACCATTTTAATAGCATGTTGGCATGCAAGGTAAACCATTATAACTCATAGCTAATCAAGCATGGCACGAACAACTATAATCTCTAATTGTCATTGCAAACATGTTTATTCATAATAGGTTGAATCAGGAACGATGAACTAATCATATTTACAAAAACAAGAGAGGTCGAGTTCATACCAGCTTCTCTCATCTCAATCAGTCCATCATATATCGTCATAATTGCCTTTCACTTGCACGACCGAACGATGTGAATAATAATAATAGTGCATGTGCATTGGACTAAGCTGGAATCTGCGAGCATTCAATAAACAGGAGAAGACAAGGCAATATGGGCTCTTGGTTAAATCAACAATAATGCATATAAGAGCCACTTCAACAATTTAATCATGGTCATCTCCTATCGACCCCCAAAGAAAGGAAAAGAAATCAAACTATTTACCCGGGAAAGCTCCCAACAAGCAAAAGAAGAACGGGAAATCTTTTTGGGTTTTCTTTTTAATTATTACTACTACAGCAAGGAAGGTAAACTAACTAAAGCTATTACTGATTTTTTTGGTTTTTCTTCGGGTTTTTCAAACACACAAGAAGAAAGCAAGAAAAAGAAAATAAACTAGCATGGATAATACAATGAAAGAGTATGAGCACCGACATCTAGCAATGAGTGTGTGAACATGAATGTAATGTTGGTGGGAAATACGTACTCCCCCAAGCTTAGGCTTTTGGCCTAAGTTGGTTTATTGCCACGAATGGCCTGGCAGATATCAATAGTTGTAGCCGGGGTCGTACTGAGATGCAGCGGCTATTGCCTCCTGAGCTGCAGCGTGACGGCGGGCTGCCTCCGCGCTCCTCTCATACTCATCTGCCTCCTCTCTAGTAATGAAATGTCTTCCTTTTGTCTGATAATCAAAGAAGGCAGGAGTAGGGAGAGTAATACGGACATCACGACGTCTATCAAAGATTAAGCGATGCTGTAGAGGTGATTCATTCCTCTCGACAAACTGGTGGTGAACCATAGCATTAAAGTCTAGGTAAGTAGGAGGCAATTCAATATCATCATTACATATGGTTACACCAAGAAAATCAGCTAAGCGGGTTGCATAAATTCCACCGAAGAAATCTCCATTCAATCTATTATGATGCAACCTACGTGCAACAATGGCTCCCAAATTATAAGATTTGTCTCCTAACACAGCACTCCTAAGAATACTGAGGTCGGGGACACACATATGACATGCTTCATCTTTACCATTTAGGCACCTACCTATGAAGAGAGCAAAATAATGTATAGCAGGAAAATGAATGCTCCCTATGGTAGCTTGTGCTATATCTCTAGATTCCCCCACAGTTATACTAGCTAGAAAATTTCTAAATTCAGATTTGCGAGGTTCACTAGCACTACCCCATTGTGGAAGTTTGCAAGCAGTGGTAAAATCCTCTAAGTCCATCGTATAAGATTTTTCATAAAGATCAAACAGGACAGTTGGAGAATTGCGTGAAGATGAAAATTCAAACCTCCTCACAAAGGAACTAGTGAGATAGTGGTACTGGCGGCACTTTTCTTCCTCGAAGCTCACAAGATCAGCATTACACAAATGCGTTAAATTCTTCCTTGATTCCCGCTCGATCCATAAAGTTTTCTGAAGGCCATTCACAAGGCCGCACTAGAGCGTCCCTTGGTGGCTCATCGTCGGCATCACGCATTGCAAGCCTGGGTCCTTGCTTCCTTGAAGAACCACCTTGGTACATTTTCCTAAGCATATTTCTTCCTCTGAAAAATTTCTGAATTTTTTAGTAACTTCAAATAAAAGTGAACCAAGCTCAACAAAATTGATAGCAACTACTCCTACAAGTGCCTAGAGCCTATATCATGCATTAGAACTACTTGGAACCATATAAATTTGACATGCAAGCTCAAGAACATGGTCACCTAGGCAGCACAAATTTGCAATGAATAAAGCACTAGAACAAAAACTAATTGGACCAATGGAGGAGTCACATACCAAGGAACAATCCCCCCAAGCAGTTTTGTGAGAGGTGCTTTGAGCAAGGAGATCGAAAATCGCAGCAAAATGAGCTATAACTCGTGCTTGAGCTGGATGGTGATTTTTTTGGGAGGAAGAACTGTGTGGGTGCAGGAATAAGTGGAGGGGAGCCACCATGGGCCCACGAGGCAGGGGGCGCGCCTTGTAGGGGTGGGCGCGCCCTGGACCCTCGTGGCCAGGTGTTTGCTCCCCCTGCTGTGTTCTCAGTTCCAGATATTCTCAAATATTCCAGAAAAAATCATATTAAATTGGCAGAGCATTGCAGAACTTTTATTTTCGGGGTATTTATATATTGCATGGATAATCAGAAAACTGACAAAAAAAATACTATTTTTACTTTATTTCAACTAAATAACAGAAAGAAAAAGGAGGGTACAGAGAGTTGTGCTTTCTAACTTCATCCATCTCATGCTCATCAAAAGGAATCCACTAACAAGGTTGATCAGGTCTTGTTAACAAACTCATTCCGACTAACATGAAACCGGAGAAATTTCGAATAGCACTAAGTTACCTCAATGGGGATATGCACGTCCCCAATAATAAGAATATCATATTTCTTCTTGACAGTAGGAAGGGGAAATTCAAAACCTCCAAAAATAATCGATGGAATTTTTCCAATAGAGTTGATACTATGAACTTGAGGTTGTTTCCTCGGAAAGTGTACCGTATGCTCATTACCATTAACATGAAAAGTGGCATTGCCTTTGTTGCAATCAATAACAGCCCCTGCAGTATTCAAAAAGGGTCTTCCAAGAATAATAGACATACTATCGTCCTCGGGAATATCAAGAATAACAAAGTCCGTTAAAATAGTAACGTTTGCAACCACAACAGGCACATCCTCACAAATACCGACAGGTATAGCAGTTGATTTATCAGCCATTTGCAAAGATATTTCTGTGGGTATCAACTTATTCAAGTCAAGTCTACGATATAAAGAGAGAGGCATAACACTAACACCGGCTCCAAGATCACATAAAGCAGTTTTAACATAGTTTCTTTTAATGGAGCATGGTATAGTTGGTACTCCTGGATCTCCTAGTTTCCTAGGTATTCCACCCTTAAAAGTATAATTAGCAAGCATGGTGGAGATTTCAGCTTCCGGTATCTTTCTTTTTAGTAATAATTTCTTTCATATACTTAGCATAAGGATTCATTTTGAGCATATCAGTTAATCGCATACGCAAAAAGATAGGTCTAATCATTTCAGCAAAGCGCTCAAAATCCTCATCATCCTTTTTCTTGGATGGTTTGGGAGGAAAAGGCATGGGTTTCTGAACCCATGGTTCTCTTTCTTTACCGTGTTTCCTAGCAACAAAGTCTCTCTTATCATAACATTGATTCCTTGATTGTGGGTTATCAAGATCAACAACAGGTTCAATTTCTACATCATTATCATTGCTAGGTTGAGCATCATCATGACCATTATCATTAACATTTTCATTAGGTTCATGTTCATTACCAGATTGTGTTTCAGCATCATAAGCATTGAAGTTTTCTTGTTTGACAATAAAATTATCAAACTCTTCTAAGCATTGTCTAGCAGACTTATAGTGAGGAATATCACCTTCATCAAATCTATAGAGAGAATTTACCTTTACTACCTGTGTTGGGTTATCAAGACCATGAGTTTCTTCAATAGGTAATGGATTAAGATCATATGTTTCTTCAACAGGCGGTAAATTAAGACCATGTATTTCTTCAATAGGAGGTAAATTCTTATAATCTTCAGCTTTTATACCTTTTTATTTCATAGATTTATTTGCCTCTTGCATATCTTCAGGACTGAGAAATAGAACACCTCTCTTCTTCGGAGTTGGTTTAGGAATAGGCTCAGGAGTTGGCTCAGGAAGTGTCCAATTATTTTCATTAGCCAACATATTATTCAATAGAATTTCAGCTTCATCCGGTGTTCTTTCCGTGAAAACAGAACCAGCACAACTATCCAGGTAATCTCTGGAAGCATCGGTTAGTCCATTATAAAAGATATCAAGTATTTCATTTTTCTTAAGAGGATGATCAGGCAAAGCATTAAGTAATTGGAGAAGCCTCCCCCAAGCTTGTGGGAGACTCTCTTCTTCAATTTGCACAAAATTATATATATCCCTTAAAGCATCTTGTTTCTTATGAGCAGGGAAATATTTAGCGGAGAAGTAATAAATCATATCCTGGGGACTACGCACACAACCAGGATCAAGATAATTAAACCATATCTTAGCATCACCCTTTAATGAGAACGGAAATATTTTAAGGATATAAAAGTAGCGAGTTCTCTCATCATTAGTGAACAGGGTGGCTATATCATTTAATTTAGTAAGATGTGCCACAACAGTTTCAGATTCATAGCCATAAAAAGGATCAGATTCAACCAAAGTAATTATCTCCGGATCAACAGAGAATTCATAATCCTTATCAGTAACACAGATAGGTGAAGTATCAAAATCCTTCTTGCTACCTCTTGAGCACTACGTTGGTTTTCCCTTGAAGAGAAAGGGTGATGCAGTAAAGTAGTGTAAGTATTTCCCTCAGTTTTTGAGAACCAAGGTATCAATCCAGTAGGAGGCTACGCGCGAGTCCCTCGCACCTACACAAACAAATAAATCCTCGCAACAAACGCAATAAGGGGTTGTCAATCCCTACACGGTCACTTACGAGAGTGAGATCTGATAGATATGATAGGATAATATTTTTGGTATTTTTGTGATAAAGATGCAAAGTAAAGTAAACAAAATAAAAACGATGCCAGAAATAGCTTGTTGTCGGGAGATTAATATGATGGAAAATAGACCCGGGGGCCATAGGTTTCACTAGTGGCTTCTCTCAAGAGCATAAGTATTTTACGGTGGGTGAACAAATTACTGTTGAGCAATTGACAGAATTGAGCATAGTTATGAGAATATCTAGGTATGATCATGTATATAGGCATCACGTCCGAGACAAGTAGACCGACTCCTACCTGCATCTACTACTATTACTCCACACATCGACCGCTATCCAGCATGCATCTAGAGTATTAAGTTCATAAGAACAGAGTAACGCTTTAAGCAACATGACATGATGTAGAGGGATAAATTCATGCAATATGATAAAAACCCCATCTTGTTATCCTCGATGGCAACAATACAATACGTGCCTGGCTGCCCCTACTGTCACTGGGAAAGGACACCGCAAGATTGAACCCAAAGCTAAGCACTTCTCCCATTGCAAGAAAGATCAATCTAGTAGGCCAAACCAAACTAATAATTCGAAGAGACTTGCAAAGATAACCAATCATACATAAAAGAATTCAGAAGATTCAAATATTGTTCATAGATAAACTTGATCATAAACCCACAATTCATCGGTCTCAACAAACACACATCAAAAGAAGATTACATCGAATAGATCTCCACGAGAGAGGGGGAGAACATTGTATTGAGATCCAAAAAGAGAGAAGAAGCCATCTAGATAATAACTATGGACCCGAAGGTCTGAGGTAAACTACTCACACTTCATCGAAGAGGCTATGGTGTTGATGTAGAAGCCCTCCGTGATCGATGCCCCCTCCGGCAGAGCTCCGGAACAGGCCCCAAGATGGGATCTCACGGGTACAGAAGGTTGCGGCGGTGGAATTAAGTTTTTGGCTCCGTCTCTGATCGTTTGGGGGTACGTAGGTATATATAGGAGGAAGGAGTACGTCGGTGGAGCAACGTGGGGCCCATGACGGTGGAGGGCGCGCCTGGGGGGGTAGGCGCGCCCCCTACCTCATGGCTTCCTGTTTGATTTCTTGACGTAGGGTCCAAGTCCTCTGGATCATGTTCGTTCCGAAAATCACGTTCCCGAAGGTTTCATTCCGTTTGGACTCCGTTTGATATTCTTTTTCCGCGAAACTCTGAAATAGGCAAAAAAAACAGCAATTCTGGGCTGGGCCTCCGGTTAATAGGTTAGTCCCAAAATTAATATAAAAGTGAATAATAAAGCCCAATAATGTCCAAAACAGAAGATAATATAGCATGGAGCAATCAAAAATTATAGATACGTTGAAGACGTATCAAGCATCCCCAAGCTTAATTCCTGCTCGTCCTTGAGTAGGTAAATGATAAAAACAGAGTTTTTGATGTGGAATGCTATTTGGCATAATTTCAATGTAATTCTTCTTAATTGTGGTATGAATATTCAGATCCAAAAGATTCAAGATAAAAGTTCAATATTGACATAAAAATAATAATACTTCAAGCATACTAACTAAGCAATTATGTCCTCTCAAAATAACATGGCCAAAGAAAGTTCATCCCTACAAAATCATATAGTTTAGTCATGCTCCATTTTTGTCACACAAGAATGCTCTCATCATGCACAACCCCGATGACAAGCCAAGCAATTGTTTCATACTTTAGTAATCTCAAACTTTTTCAACCTTCACGCAATACATGAGCGTGAGCCATGGATATAGCACTATGGGTGGAATAGAATATGATGATGGGGGTTATGTGGAGAAGACAAAAAGGAGAAAGTCTCACATCAACGAGGCTAATCAATGAGCTATGGAGATGCCCATCGATTGATGTTAATGCAAGGAGTAGGGATTGCCATGCAACGGATGCACTAGAGCTATAAATATATGAAAGCTCAACAAAAGAAACTAAGTGGGTGTGCATCCAACTTGCTTGCTCATGAAGACCTAGGGCACTTGAGGAGGCTGATACGTCTCCAACGTATCTATAATTGATGAGGTATTCATGCTATTATATTATCCATCTTGGATTTTTATGGGCTTTATTAAACACTTTTATATTATTTTTGGGACTAACCTATTGACCCAGAGCCCAGTGCCAGTTCCTATTTTTTCCCTTGTTTCAGTGTTTCGAAGAAAAGGAATATCAAACAGAGTCGAAACAGAATGAAACCTTCTGGAGAAGTTATTTTTGGAAGGAAAGTTACCTGATAGACTTGGAGTGCATGTCAGGAAAGAAACGAGGGAGCCACGAGGCAGGGGCGCGCCCTCCACCCTCATGGGCCCCTCGTGGCTCCCCTAACGTATTTCTTCCTCCAATATATACCCATATACCCTAAAACCTTCGGGGAACAGAATAGATCTGGAGTTCCGCCGCCGCAAGCCTCTGTAGCCACCAAAAACCTCTCGGGACCTATTCTGGCACCCTGCCGGAGGGGGGAACCCTCACCGGTGGCCATCTTCATCATCCCGGCGCTCTCCATGATGAGGAGGGAGTAGTTCACCCTCGGGGCTGAGGGTATGTACCAGTAGCTATGTGTTTGATCTCTCTCTCTCGTGTTCTTGATTTGGCACGATCTTGATGTATCGCGAGCTTTGCTATTATAGTTGGATCTTATGTTGCTTCTCCCCCTCTACTCTCTTGTAATGGATTGAGTTTTCCCTTTGAAGTAATCTTATCGGATTGAGTCTTTAATGATTTGAGAACACTTGATGTATGTCTTGTCGTGCGTATCTGAGGTGACAATGGGATATCACGTGATTCACTTGATGTATGTTTTGGTGATCAACTTGCGGGTTCCACCCATGAACCTATGCATAGGGGTTGGCACACGTTTTCGTCTTGATTCTCCGGTAGAAATTTTGGGGCACTCTTTGAGGTTCTATGTGTTGGTTGAATAGATGAATCTGAGATTATGTGATGCATATCATATAATCATACCCACGGATACTTGAGGTGACATTGGAGTATCTAGGTGACATTAGGGTTTTGGTTGATTTGTGTCTTAAGGTGTTATTCTAGTACGAACTCTAGGGCTGTTTGTGACACTTATAGGAATAGCCCAACGGATTGATTGGAAAGAATAACTTTGAGGTGGTTTCGTACCCTACCATAATCTCTTTGTTTGTTTTCCGCTATTAGTGACTTTGGAGTGACTCTTTGTTGCATGTTGAGGGATAGTTATATGATCCAATTATGTTATTATTGTTGAGAGAACTTGCACTAGTGAAAGTATGAACCCTAGGCCTTGTTTCCTAGCATTGCAATACCATTTACGCTCAATTTTACCACTTGTTACCTTGCTGTTTTTATATTTTCAGATTACAAAAACATATATCTACCATCCATATTGCACTTGTATCACCATCTCTTCGCCGAACTAGTGCACCTATACAATTTATCATTGTATTGGGTGTGTTGGGGACACAAGAGACTCTTTGTTATTTGGTTGCAGGGTTATTTGAGAGAGACCATCTTCATCCTACGCCTCCCACGGATTGATAAACCTTAGGTCATCCACTTGAGGGAAATTTGCTACTGTCCTACAAACCTCTACACTTGGAGGCCCAACAACATCTACAAGAAGAAGGTTGCGTAGTAGACATCAAGCAGTTTCTAGCGCCGTTGCCGGGGAGGTGAGTGCTTGAAGGTATATCTTTAGATCTTGCAATCGAATCTTTTTGTTTCTTGTTTTAGCACTAGTTTAGTTTAAGAAAACTATATAAAAATGGAATTGAGTTTGTCTCATACGCTTCGTCTTTTTAATATCTTTCGTGAGTATGATGGAAAGGAAAATTGTGCCAAAGTGTTAGAAGAAGAATGTATTAAAATGTTTGGCACTAAATCTTTGAATGATGAGCATGATTGCAATGTTGTTAGTATGAACTCCTTTAATTTCCATTGTACTAATGATGATTGCACTAGTTATGATGAAAATGTCTCCTATAAACATGTCAATTTTTGTGGAGTACATTGGGTTTGCAAGTACACACCAAATAGGGCAGATAGATATTGCAAGAGGCATAAGTATTTAGAAACTAAATTGTTGCAAGAAAGTCTTGATGTTTGTGCTGAAAAATTCAATATTTTTCACGCCCCTTGTGAACTTTGCAATGAACATGGTCATTTAAATCTCCAATGCAAATTGTTTCATGACCGAATCATATCCAAAAATTGTGATAATTTGATTACCCTTGAGCATCATAAAGAGCTTAGTCTTCTTTTGGGGTATGAGGAAATTAAACGTATAACTGAGGGTATTCCAAAGTTTAATCTTGATAGATTTCTTGATTTTGATCTAGAGAAGATTTATATGTATTGTGCGGTGAATTGCATTGAAAATCCTTATATTGCCAATTACATAAAGAAAAGAAAACAAATAGAAGATGAAGAGAATGCTAATGAAAGGGAAGAGACTTCCCAATATCCTCCTATTATTTCTTATGATGAATCAGGTAATGAGGAGGAGCCTTCTACTCAACCAATCTCATTAATAAGGAGCTCCAAAAAGAGGATTGAACCCACACATGATGTGGTGAAGAAGAAGAAGAAAAGAAAAAGGAATAGAGGTAAAAAGATATCTCTCCCAAATAATGTTGCCCCTATTATTGTTGTGCCTCATGAAAATGAAGATGATGCACTTGATGATGATCTCGTTATGCCTATTTCTTGTTGTGATGATTATGATTGGGAAGATAATGATACTCCTTATGATCTTGAAAATCTTTTTGGCACTTGCTTGGAAGAATATGATAATTGCTATACTATTGGTGCTATCCATACTATTAATGATGAGAGTGATTATGCTTATGATATGAAAAGGCCCAATCTTGGGGATGCTATGTTTGATGAAGATGATGTTTTTGAAAATATATTTGCTGCAATTAATGTTTGTCCCAAGCTTGGGGAGGCTACGTTTAATGAAGATGATATTTTTAGTCTCCCAAGTTTTGATATACAAATTTATAATGATGATAGCATGCCTCCTACTTATGATGATTATATTGATGAAAGTAGGTTTGGAAGAGTGTCAACTTTAGGAAGTAATGATCCCACTATTTTGGAGGATGTTGAATCTTATAATATTTATGAAAGTGGATTTGGAGAGGTCATGACTTTATTTAGTGATGTATCCACTATTTCGGAAGAGGTTTCAATTGATTATGATGAGAACAAAGTTGCTACTTATGATGATTATTGTGATGAAACTTATGCTATAAAAAGTAGTGATGATTATATTTATAAAACTTGTCATGATTATGATTACCCTTTGTCTGAACATTACTCTTTTAATGTGGAACCAATTTATAGTATTCAAGTCTCTTATGATACTCCCACTATTCCGAATGAGAAGAAATTTGCTTATGTGGAGAGTAATAAAAATTCTATGCTTGTAGATCATGAAAAGAATTCTTTAGGTGCTGGTTATATTGTTGAATTCATTCATGATGCTACTGAAAATTATTATGAGGGAGGAATATATGCTTGTAGGAATTGCAATAATATCAAGTTTCCTCTCTATCTGCTTAAGGTTTTGAAGTTATGCTTGTTTTGCCTTCCTATGCTAGTTGATTATTGTTCCCATAAGTTGTTTGCTCACAAAATCCCTATGCATAGGAAGTGGGTTAGACTTAAATGTGCTAGTCATATTCTTCATGATGCTCTCTTTATGTTTCAGTTCTTATGTCTTATGCGAGCATCATTGAAATCATCATGCCTAGCTAGGGGCGTTAAACGATAGCGCTTGTTGGGAGGCAACCCAATTTTATTTTACTTTCTTGATTTTTGGTTCTTTTTAGTAATAAATAATCCATCTAGCTTTTGTAAATGTGTTTTTATGTTCTAATTAGTGTTTGTGCCAAGTAGAACCTTTGGGAAGACTTGGGTGAAGTTTTTATGATCATGCTGTAAAAAACAGAAACTTTAGTGCTCACGAGATTACCTAAAACTTTTTACTGGAGAGTGATATTTAATTGATTATTTTTGCAGATGATTACTAGACAAATTCCTCAGGTCCACCAATTTATTTTAGAATTTTTGGAGTTCCAGAAGTATACGTTTGATACAGATTACTACAGACTGTTCTGTTTTTGACAGATTCTGTTTTCATTGTGTTGCTTGCTTATTTTGATGAATCTATGGCTAGTAAAATAGTTTATAAACCGTAGGGAAGTTGGAATACAGTAGTTTTAACACCAATATAAATAAAGAATGAGTTCATTACAGTACCTTGAAGTGGTGTTTTGTTTTCTTTCGCTAACGGAGCTCACGAGATTTTCTGTTAAGTTTTGTGTTGTGAAGTTTTCAAGTTTTGGGTAAAGATTCGATGGACTATGGAATAAGGAGTGGCAAGAGCCTAAGCTTGGGGATGCCCAAGGCACCCCAAGGTAATATTCAAATACAACTAAGAGCCTAAGCTTGGGGATGCCCCGGATGGCATCCCCTCTTTCGTCTTCGTTCATCGGTAACTTTACTTGGACCTATATTTTTATTCACCACATGATATGTGTTTTGCTTGGAGCGTCATTTTATTTTATTTTGTTTTTCTTGCTGTATGAATAAAATACCAAGATCTGAAATTATTAAATGAGAGAGAGTCTTCACATAGCTACATAATTATTTAACTACTCATTGATCTTCACTTATATCTTTTTGGAGTAGTTTGTCATTTACTCGTATGCTTCACTTATATCCTATGAGTAAATAGTTGAATGATTTGAATGTCATAAATCTGAAATTATATATGTTTCATATGCTTATCCCATGGGGAGTAATGCCTTGAAATATTATAAGTAGAGGTGGTAAATTTATTGAAGGTTAGCAAACATTGTATTGGTCACTTGAACAATTCATGAAAGAATATTGAAGGACGAGAGATTTCACATATAATACTATCTTGGACATCTTCTATGATTGTGATCCCCATTAATTATTTTAACCTGAGCAAATTAGTTGAAGTTGGACAATGAAGACAACATAATGAGTTATGCTTGGGTATATTTGTATAAGTTATATTGTTTTGGATCCTCTAACATGTGGTGCTTGCTATTTAGAATCCTTTGCTAGCCAAAATATCTGCACTAAGCGGGAATACTGCTTGTGCATCCAAATCCCTTGAACCAAGTTTCTTCCATGAGTGTCCACCATACCTACCTATATGCGGTATTTACCTGCCGTTCCAAGTAAATTTGCATGTGCCAAACTCTAAACCTTCAAATAATAATCTGTTTTGTATGCCCGAATCGCTCATGTAGCGACTACGGGTTAGCAGTATCTTCCATGCTAGGTGGGTTATTCTCACGATGAGTGGACTCCGCTCATCATTCACGAGAAAATGGCTGGTAACTGGGATGCCCAGTCCCATGATCAAAAGATCAAAATCAAATCAAAAATAATTGCAAACAAAACTCCCCCAGGTTTGATGTTAGTTGGTGGCACCCGTTGTTTCAGGCAAGCCATGGATTGATGATTGTTGGTGGAGGGGGAGTAAAAATCTTTACCTTTCTGTTTGGGAACCGCCTATAATGTATGTAGTATGGAAGATATAGGGAACTCTTGGTCGTTATGTTGACAATGAAGCATACCTCTCAAAATTATTTTCATCTCTGTTTTTGCTTCGAGCTCTGGCACCTCTGCAAATCCCTGCTTCCCTCTGTGAAGGGCCTATCTTTTACTTTTATGTAAGAGTTAGTAGTATTCCTTCTCATTCCAACCTACTCTTTAGTTGGCAAGCATCGTGTGATGGAAAGATCTAAGCATATATGGCCATTCAAATATATGTGAGCATGAATTATTACTGTTGACATTACCCTTGAGGTAAAAGGTTGGGAGGCGAAACATTAAGCCCCTATCTTTCTCTGTGTTTGATGAATACTATTTATTCTAAAAATATGCTTTGAGTGGTAGCAATCATGGAAGACTAAATGATAGTTGAGTATGTGAAGTTTGCTGACTCAATGCTCTGACATAGACTCTTCCTGAAAATAAGATGAATTGTAATTGTTTGATGACTAATAACACGGTTTGTTAGTTTTCAAGAAAGTTTATGTTCTATACTTTGACATGTGAATAGTTTGTTACTTGATCATGAAAAGTTTTATGAGTTGAGCTACTCTTATGACATATAATGATGCTAGAAAAGGTGATTGAAATTATCATTGATCAAACTTATGCACCTGCTAGCATTCACACTTCATAAATTCTTTCTTTTATCATTTACCTACTCGAGGACGAGCAGGAATTAAGCTTGGGGATGCTAATACGTCTCCAACGTATCTATAATTTATGAAGTATTCATGCTATTATATTATCCATCTTGGATTTTTATGGGCTTTATTAAACACTTTTATATTATTTTTGGGACTAACCTATTGACCCAGACCCCAGTGCCAGTTCCTACTTTTTCCCTTGTTTCAGTGTTTCGAAGAAAAGGAATATCAAACGGAGTCGAAACGGAATGAAACCTTCTGGAGAAGTTATTTTTAGAAGGAAAGCTACCCGATAGACTTGGAGTGCACGTCAGGAAAGAAACGAGGGAGCCACGAGGCAGGGGGCACGCCCACCCCCCAGGGCGCGCCCTCCACCCTCGTGGGCCCCTCGTGGCTCCCCTGACGTATTTCTTCCTCCTATATATACCCATATACCCTAAAACCTTTGGGAAACAGAATAGATCTGGAGTTCCGCCGCCGCAAGCCTCTGTAGCCACCAAAAACCTCTCAGGACCCTGTTTCGGCACCCTGCCGGAGGGGGGAACCCTCACCGGTGGCCATCTTCATCATCCCGGCGCTCTCCATGACGAGGAGGGAGTAGTTCACCCTCGGGGCTGAGGGTATGTACCAGTAGCTATGTGTTTGATCTCTCTCTCTCTCGTGTTCTTGATTTGGCACGATCTTGATGTATCGCGAGCTTTGCTATTATAGTTGTATCTTATGTTGCTTCTCCCCCTCTACTCTCTTGTAATGGATTGAGTTTTCCCTTTGAAGTAATCTTATCGGATTGAGTCTTTAATGATTTGAGAACACTTGCTGTATGTCTTGCCGTGCGTATCTGAGGTGACAATGGGATATCACGTGATTCACTTGATGTACGTTTTGGTGATCAACTTGCGGGTTCCGCCCATGAACCTATGCATAGGGGTTGGCACACGTTTTCGTCTTGATTCTCCGGTAGAAACTTTGGGGCACTCTTTGAGGTTCTATATGTTGGTTGAATAGATGAATCTGAGATTATGTGATGCATATCGTATAATCATACCCACGGATAGTTGAGGTGACATTGGAGTATCTAGGTGACATTAGGGTTTTGGTTGATTTGTGTCTTAAGGTGTTATTCTAGTACGAACTCTAGGGCTGTTTGTGACACTTATAGGAATAGCCCAACGGATTGATTGGAAAGAATAACTTTGAGGTGGTTTCGTACCCTACCATAATCTCTTTGTTTGTTTTCCGCTATTAGTGACTTTGGAGTGACTCTTTGTTGCATGTTGAGGGATAGTTATATGATCCAATTATGTTATTATTGTTGAGAGAACTTGCACTAGTGAAAGTATGAACCCTAGGCCTTGTTTCCTAGCATTGCAATACCATATACGCTCAATTTTACCACTTGTTACCTTGCTGTTTTTATATTTTCAGATTACAAAAACCTATATCTACCATCCATATTGCACTTGTATCACCATCTCTTCGCTGAACTAGTGCACCTATACAATTTATCATTGTATTGGGTGTGTTGGGGACACAAGAGACTCTTTGTTATTTGGTTGCAGGGTTATTTGAGAGAGACCATCTTCATCCTACGCCTCCCACGGATTGATAAACCTTAGGTCATCCACTTGAGGGAAATTTGCTACTGTCCTACAAACCTCTGCACTTGGAGGCCCAACAACATCTACAAGAAGAAGGTTGCGTAGTAGACATCAGAGGTCCATAGTTGGAATATACAAGCCAAGTTCTATAATGAAAAATTCCCACTAGTATATGAAAGTGACAAAACAAGAAACTCTCTATCATGAAGATTATGGTGCTACTTTGAAGCACGAGTGTGGTAAAGGATAGTAACATTGTCCCTTCTCTCTTTTTCTCTCTTTTTTTTCTTTTTGGGCCTTATCATTTTTTATGGCCTTTCTCTCTCTTTTTTTTATTCCTCACTTGGGACAATGCTCTAGGAAATGATGATCATCACACTTCTATTTATTTACAACTTAATGATTACAACTCGATACTAGAACAAAGTATGACTCTATATGAATGCCTCCAGCGGTGTACCGGGATATGCAATGAACCAAGAGTGACATGTATGAAAGAATTATGAACGGTGGCTTTGCCACAAATACTATGTCAACTACATGATCATGCAAAGCAATACGACAATGATGAACGTGTCATGATAAACGGAACGGTGGAAAGTTGCATGGCAATATATCTCAAAATGGCTATGGAAATGCCATTATAGGTAGGTATGGTGGCTGTTTTGAGGAAGATATAAGGAGGTTTATGTGTGAAAGAGCGTATCATATCATGGGGTTTGGATGCACCGGCGAAGTTTGCACCAACTCTCAATGTGAGGAAGGGCAATGCACGGTACCGAAGAGGCTAGCAATGATGAAAAGGTGAGAGTGCGTATAATCCATGGACTCAACATTAGTCATAAAGAACTCACATACTTATTGCAAAAATCTACAAGTCATCAAAAACCAAGCACTACGCGCATGCTCCTAGGGGGATAGATTGGTAGGAAAAGACCATCGCTCGTCCCCGACCGCCACTCATAAGGAGGACAATCAAAGAACACCTCATGTTTCAAATTTGTTACATAACGCATGCTACAGGACTTGCAAACTTCAACACAAGTATTTCTCAAATTCACAACTACTCAACTAGCACAACTTTGATATCACTACCTCCATGTCTCAAAACAATCATCAAGCATCAAACTTCTCTTAGTATTCAACACACTCATAAGAAAGTTTTTACTAATCTTGAATACCTAGCATATTAGGATTATTTAAGCAAATTACCATGCTATTTAAGACTCTCAAAATAATCTAAGTGAAGCATGAGAGATCAATAGTTTCTATAAAACAAATCCACCACCGTGCTCTAAAAGATATAAGTGAATTACTAGAGCAAAAGCTTTATAACTCAAAAGATATAAGTGAAGCACATAGAGTATTCTAATAATTTCCGAATCATGTGTGTCTATCTCAAAAGGTGTGTACAGCAAGGATGATTGTGGTAAACTAAAAATCAAAGACTCAAATCATACAAGACGCTCCAAGCAAAACAGATATCATGTGGTGAATAAAAATATAGCTCCAAGTAAAGTTACCGATGGAAGTAGACGAAAGAGGGGATGCTTTCCGGGGCATCCCCAAGCTTTGGCTTTTAGGTGTCCTTAGATTATCTTGGGGGTGCCATGGGCATACCCAAGCTTAGGCTCTTGCCACTCCTTGTTCCATAATCCATCAAATCTTTCACCCAAAACTTGAAAACTTCACAACACAAAACTTAACAGAAAATCTCGTGAGCTCCGTTAGCGAAAGAAAACAAAAGACCACTTCAAGGTACTGTAATGAACTAATTCTTTATTTATATTGGTGTTAAACCTACTGTATTCCAACTCCTCTATGGTTTATAAACTATTTTACTATCCATAGGTTCATCAAAATAAGCAAACAATACACGAAAAACAGAATCTGTCAAAAACAGAACAGTCTGTAGTAATCTGTAACTAACGCAAACTTCTGGAAGTCCAAAAAATCAGCCAAAATAGGAAGACCTAGAAAATTTGTTTATTGATCAGATGCAATTGGAATCAATATTTTATCACGTTCTAGTGATTTTTAACAATTATTTTCGTGAACATAAAGTTTCTGGAAATTTCTGCAAGATCAAATAACTATCGTCCAAAAAGATCCTATAGGTTTAACTTGGCACAAACACTAATTAAAACATAAAAACACATCTAACCAGAGGGTAGATCAAAGATTTATTCCTAAACATAAGCAAATAGCAAAAAACTAAAAATAAAATTGTGTTGCCTCCCAACAAGCGCTATCGTTTAACGCCCCTAGCTAGGCATAAAAGCAAGGATAGATCTAGGTATTGCCATCTTTGGTAGGCAATTCATAAGTGGCTCTCATAATAGATTCATATGGTAATTTAAATTTCTTTCTAGGGAAGTGTTCCATGCCTTTTTTTAATGGAAATTGGAATCTAATATTCCCTTCCTTCATATCAATAATTGCACCAATCGTTCTAAGGAAAGGTCTACCAAGAATAATAGGACATGAAGGATTGCAATCGATATCAAGAACAATAAAATCTACGGGCACATAATTCCTATTTGCAACAATAAGAACATCATTAATTCTTCCCATAGGTTTCTTAATAGTGGAATCCGCAAGGTGCAAGTTTAAAGAGCAATCATCAAAATCACATAAACCTAGCAAATCACACAAAGTTTTTGGAATCGTGGAAACACTAGCACCCAAATCACACAAAGCATAGCATTCATGATCTTTAATATTAATTTTAATAGTAGGTTCCCACTCATCATAAAGTTTTCTATTGATAGAAACTTCCAACTCAAGCTTTTCTTCATAAGATTGCATCAAGGCATCAACGATATGTTTGGTAAAGGCTTTATTTTGACTATAAGCATGAGGAGAATTTAGCACGGATTGCAACAAGGAAATACAATCTATCAAAGAGCAATTATCATAATTAAATTCCTTGAAATCCAAAATAGTGGGTTCATTAATATCTAATGTTTTGATTTCTTCAATCCACTTTTATCAATTTTAGCACCAAGATCTAAAAACTCCGAATTTTTGGAACGCCTTCTAGGTAAAGGTGGATAATATTCAGTCCCATAATTATCAAGATTCATATTGCAAAAAAAGATTTAATAGGGGACACATCAATAAATTTTAGATCTTCATCTTTATTTTCGTAGAAATTTGAAGAACACGCTTTCATAAAGCAATCTTTCTTAGGGCGCATCCTAGCGGTTCTTTCTTTGCACTCATCAATGGAAATTCTCATGGATTTGAGAGACTCATTGATATCATGCTTAGGAGGAATAGATCTATGTTTTAAAGAATCAACATCAAGAGAAATTCTATCAACGTTCCTAGCCAATTCATCAACTTTAAGCAATTTCTCTTCAAGCAAAGCATTGAAATTCTTTTGCAAATTCATAAATTCCTTAACACTAGTCTCAAATTCAGAGGGCATCTTATTAAAATTTCCATAAGAATTGTTGTAGGAATTACCATAATTATTAGATGAATTACTAGGATAAGGCCTAGGATTAAAGTTTCCTCTATACGCGTTGTTACCAAAATTATTCCTACCAACGAAATTCACATCCATAGATTCATTATTATTCTCAATCAAAGTAGACAAAGGAATATCATTAGGATCAGAAGAAACACTCTTAGTAGCAAATAATTTTATAAGCTCATCCATCTTTCCACTCAAAACATTAATTTCTTCTATCGCATGCACTTTTTTATTAGTAGATCTTTCAGTGTGCCATTGAGAATAATTAACCATAATATTATCTAGGAGTTTAGTAGCTTCTCCTAAAGTGATTTCCATAAAAGTGCCTCCCGCGGCCAAATCTAAAAGATTTCTAGAAGCAAAATTCAATCCGGCATAAATTTTTTGTATAATCATCCACAAATTCAAACCATGAGTGGGGCAATTACGTATCATTAATTTCATCCTCTCACAAGCTTGTGCAACATGTTCATGATCAAGTTGCTTAAAATTCATAATGTCGTTTCTAAGAGAGATGATCTTAGCGGGAGGAAAATACTTAGAGATAAAAGCATATTTGCACTTATTCCAAGAATCAATACTATTTTTAGGCAAAGACGAAAACCAAGCTTTAGCACGATCTCTAAGCGAAAAAGGAAATAGCTTCAATTTAACAATATCATTGTCAACATCTTTATTCTTTTGCATATCACACAAATCAATGAAGCTATTTAGATGAGTAGCGGCATCTTCACTAGGAAGGCCGGCGAATTGATCTTTCATGACAAGATTCAACAAAGCAGCATTGATTTCACAAGATTCAGTATCGGTAAGAGGAGCAATCGGAGTTCTAAGGAAATCATTATTGTTGGTATTGGTAAATTCACATAATTTGGTATTATCTTGAGCCATCGTGACAAACAAGCAATCCAACACACGAGCAAACAAGAAGCAAGCGAAAAACAGGCGAACGAAAAAAGAGAGGGCGAATAAAACGGCAAGGGTGAAGTGGGGGAGAGGAAAACGAGAGGTAAATGGCAAACAATGTAATGCTGGAGATAAGGGTTTGTGATGGGTACTTGGCATGTTGGCTTTTGCGTAGAACTCCCCGGCAACTGCGCCAGAAATCCTTCTTGCTACCTCTTGAGCACTGCGTTGGTTTTCCCTTGAAGAGGAAAGGGTGATGCAGTAAAGTAGCGTAAGTATTTCCCTCAGTTTTTGAGAACCAAGGTATCAATCCAGTAGGAGGCTACGCGCGAGTCCCTCGCACCTACACAAACAAATAAATCCTCGCAACCAATGCGATAAGGGGTTGTCAATCCCTACACGGTCACTTACGAGAGTGAGATCTGATAGATATGATAGGATAATATTTTTGGTATTTTTGTGATAAAGATGCAAAGTAAAGTAAACAAAATAAAAACGATGCCAGAAATAGCTTGTTGTCGGGAGATTAATATGATGGAAAATAGACCCGGGGGCCATAGGTTTCACTAGTGGCTTCTCTCAAGAGCATAAGTATTTTACGGTGGGTGAACAAATTACTATTGAGCAATTGACAGAATTGAGCATAGTTATGAGAATATCTAGGTATGATCATGTATATAGGCATCACGTCCGAGACAAGTAGACCGACTCCTGCCTACCTCTGCTACTATTACTCCACACATCGACCGCTATCCAGCATGCATCTAGAGTATTAAGTTCATAAGAACAGAGTAACGCTTTAATCAAGATGACATGATGTAGAGGGATAAATTCATGCAATATGATAAAAAAACCATCTTGTTATCCTCGATGGCAACAATACAATACGTGCCTGGCTGCCCCTACTGTCACTGGGAAAGGACACCGCAAGATTGAACCCAAAGCTAAGCACTTCTCCCATTGAAAGAAAGATCAATCTAGTAGGCCAAACCAAACTAATAATTCGAAGAGACTTGCAAAGATAACCAATCATACATAAAAGAATTCAGAAGATTCAAATATTGTTCATAGATAAACTTGATCATAAACCCACAATTCATCGGTCTCAACAAACACACATCAAAAGAAGATTACATCGAATAGATCTCCACGAGAGAGGGGGAGAACATTGTATTGAGATCCAAAAAGAGAGAAGAAGCCATCTAGATAATAACTATGGACCCGAAGGTCTGAGGTAAACTACTCACACTTCATCGGAGAGGCTATGGTGTTGATGTAGAAGCCCTCCGTGATCGATGCCCCCTCCGGCAGAGCTCCGGAACAGGCCCCAAGATGGGATCTCACGGGTACAGAAGGTTGCGGCGGTGGAATTAAGTTTTTGGCTCCGTCTCTGATCGTTTGGGGGTACGTAGGTATATATAGGAGGAAGGAGTACGTCGGTGGAGCAACGTGGGGCCCATGACGGTGGAGGGCGCGCCTGGGGGGGGGGGGGTAGGCGCGCCCCCTACCTCATGGCTTCCTGTTTGATTTCTTGACGTAGGGTCCAAGTCCTCTGGATCATGTTCGTTTCGAAAATCACGTTCCCGAAGGTTTCATTCCATTTGGACTCCGTTTGATATTCTTTTTCCGCGAAACTCTGAAATAGGCAAAAAAAATAGCAATTCTGGGCTGGGCCTCCGGTTAATAGGTTAGTCCCAAAATTAATATAAAAGTGAATAATAAAGCCCAATAATGTCCAAAACAGAAGATAATATAGCATGGAGCAATCAAAAATTATAGATACGTTGAAGACGTATCAAGGGTCAGGTTTCATTCTAGCATTAAGAGATCGCTACTTCCATTTAGCTAATAATTTCTTAAGATCACTTCTATCATTGCAAGCTAAAATAGCTCTAGCTGATTCTTCATCCAAAACATAACCCTCAGGCACAACAGGCAATTCATATTTATTGGGAGTCTTCATCATCACTATCTTCAATATTATCAGTTTCAATAATTTCATTCACTCTAGCCCTAGCAAGTTGTTCATCAAGAAATTCACCAAGTGGCACAGTAGTATCAAGCATAGAAGTAGTTTCATCATTAGTATCATGCATAGCAGAAGTGGCATCATCAATGACATGCGACATATCAGAACGAATAGCAGAAGCAGGTTTAGGTGTCGCAAGCTTACTCAAAACAGAAGGTGAATCAAGTGCAGAGCTAGATGGCAGTTCCTTACCTCCCCTCGTAATTGAGGGATAAATTTTTGTTTTCTCGTCTTTCAAGTTCTTCATAGTGACCAGCAGATATAAATCCGAAGTGACTCAAAGAATAGAGCTATGCTCCCCGGCAACGGCGCCAGAAAATAGTCTTGATAACCCACAAGTATAGGGGATCCCAACAATTTTCGAGGGTAGAGTATTCAACTCAAATTTATTGATTCGACACAAGGGGAGCCAAAGAATATTCTCAAGTATTAGCAGTTGAGTTGTCAATTCAACCACACCTGGATAACTTAGTATCTGCAGCAAAGTAATTAGTAGCAAAGTAGTATGGAAGTAACGGTAACAGTAGCAAAAGTAATATTTTTGGGTTTTGTAGTGATTGTAACAGGAGCAACGGAAAAGTAAATAAGCGAAGAACAATATGTGAAAAGCTCGTAGGCATTGGATCGGTGATGGAGAATTATGCCGGATGCGGTTCATCATGTAACAGTCATAACATAGGGTGACATAGAACTAGCTCCAATTCATCAATGTAATGTAGGCATGTATTCCGAATATAGTCATACGTGCTTATGGAAAAGAACTTGCATGACATCTTTTGTCCTACCCTCCCGTGGCAGCGGGGTCCTAATGGAAACTAAGGGATATTAAGGCCTCCTTTTAATAGAGTACCGGAACAAAGCATTAGCACATAGTGAATACATGAACTCCTCAAACTATGGTCATCACCGGGAGTGGTCCCGATTATTGTCACTTCGGGGTTGCCGGATCATAACACATAGTAGGTGACTATAGACTTGCAAGATAGGATCAAGAACTCACATATATTCATGAAAACGTAATAGGTTCAGATCTGAAATCATGGCACTCGGGCCCTAGTGACAAGCATTAAGCATAGCAAAGTCATAGCAACATCAATCTCAGAACATAGTGGATACTAGGGATCAAACCCTAACAAAACTAACTCGATTACATGATAAATCTCATCCAACCCATCACCGTCCAGCAAGCCTATGCTGGAATTACTCACACACGGCGGTGAGCATCATGAAATTGGTGATGGAGGATGGTTGATGATGACGATGGCGACTAATTCCCCTCTCCGGAGCCCCGAACGGACTCCAGATCAGCCCTCCCGAGAGGTTTTAGGGCTTGGCGGCGGCTTCGTATCGTAAAATGCGATGAATCCTTCTCTCTGATTTTTTTCTCCCCGAACACGAATATATTGAGTTGGAGTTGAGGTCGATGGAGCGTCAGGGGGCCCACGAGGCAGGGGGCGCGCCCCCCACCCTCGTGGACAGGGTGTGGGCCCCCTGACGTGGATTCTTCTTCCAGTATTTTTAATATTTTCCAAAAATATGTTTCGTGGAGTTTCAGGTCATTCCGAGAACTTTTGTTTCTGCACATAAATAACACCATGGAAAGTCTGCTGAAAACAGCGTCAGTCCGGGTTAGTTCCATTCAAATCATGCAAGTTAGAGTCCAAAACAAGGGCAAAAGTGTTTTGAAAAGTAGATACGACGGAGATGTATCAACCGCCTCGAGAACGGTCGCCAGTGCGAGCCCAGCTACTGGCAATGAGCGCCCATGGCTGCACCAGGGCCAAGCACAGGCCCACGCCACTGCGAGAAGAGAAGGCCCCGCCTCCGCCGTCTGCGCGGGGGATTTGCCTAGCCGCATCCTTCGGTGGCGACGAGGAGGGTGGAGAGAGACGGGGGCTAGCGGCGACCGCGGTTTTGGTCTCCACCGTGTCACTCTGGAAGGAGTGATGTGGGGGCGAGATGTGTTTTAACCAGGTCTAATTTAAGTAAGTAGGAATCGGCCAGGTGTTTGCCGAGGTGAACTGACGACCAGGCATAGTGAGCTCTTGCATATTCAAGTTGTCGATAATAGGAAATTCCATGGACCGTCAAACCAACCATTGCATATTCAATTGCAATTTGGCAAATTTGCATTCAGGCTTTCTAAGTCTTAGTCGAATGAGACTTAACAAAGTCTTAGTCCATGCTATATTCGTAAGATCTTACATTGAGATCCATATAGATTTTTTCCTATAGTTTTTTCTTTTTCTCTCTTGCATATTATGTCAGTTGACTAAGACTTGTTTAAATCTCAGTCGACTGAGACCAAGCCACACCCATTTGCATTTTTCTCAACTTTAGCACAAACGTTGAACTAGTGGGAGCAGAAAATATAGAGACCTTATTGAAGAAATAGTACGTTATTTGAAGACTATTGTTGTGTTAGAAATTTCACAAGCTTGAGAAGGTTCTGATCTGACGAGCCTCGGCAAAATTTCTTGTTTTGACCCTTCTCGCATACAAATTCAGGATCTGACCCCGGTTGGGAAAAATTTCAGGATTTGACCCTTTCGCTACCGCCTGGGGTTCTGGTGATAGGGTTGGACAGACTACCACTAGGGGCCCTGGCGGGTGCGACAGAGGGGGACGGCGGCCGTTTGCCCGAGCTGACGTGGATAAGTACCCTACCGCCAGGGACCCTGGCGATAGGCTATCTAACCCTACCGCCAGAACCCCTGGCGGTAGGGTGTGGTTGGGTTTTTGCCTCGGAAAGTTTCTGTAATGAAATATCAAAGTGCCTACCGCGAGGGGGGTTGGCGGTAGGCTGCGTGACCCTACCACCAGGGTCCATGGCGGTAGGGTCCTGTGTTTTATGGTTTCAAATTTAATTGCTTGCTTCTTTTCAAAATCAATATCACAACAATATCACAGATCTTAAACAATTAAACCTGGGCATCACATACACATTAATAAAACTTGAAGTGCATAGACATGTCAAACGAAGTTCAACTAATTAGTAAACGGAGTTCCACATAGTTTCACAAATAGGAAACACATAGTTCCACAAATAGCAAACACATAGTTCCACAAATAGCAAACACATAGTTCCACGTAGTTTCACAACCACTAGACAACCCAACTACAAGAGCCAAGTATCCAAGAGCAGAATTACTTGCTCCTTCCCCTCTTGGAGGTACGGTCCTTGTTACTCTTTGAACGAGTCTCTTCAGTCTTCTTCTTGGGCCGTCGAGTAACCGGTCTCTGGAAAGGGCCCGGACTCAGCAAATCCTTCTTCTTCGGATTCCTCTTCGGCACCTGAGATGCTTGAGATGATTGAGTTGGTGGAGGTCCATAATCTTCATCGTACTCCTCCTCCCCATTGCTCTCATCCTCTTCATCCTCCTCCCCTTCTTCATGTGTGGCCTCCTCCTCCTCCTCCTCCTCCTCCTCAACCAACCTAGATGATGGGGGAACATGGCTCGATGAGCCGATGTGACGCTGTGTGGCTACAGGATGCTAAGCTTCAACCGACCCAGCTCCAGCACACCCAAGCAACCCTACCAGCTTGCGACAACGCTTCATGAACTTCTGCACTCACAATGAAACAAGGGTATAATAAGTATCAGATTTATGATTGCAAGTGAACAAGATGCATCTATTCCGAGGAGGCTGAAATTGTACCTTCATCGCCCCGCTCACTTTGTTCTCAGATTGTACGCTCCCGGGGGCATCACCTAGTGCATCTGAGGCTTCAAAGATGCATCTGTTCAGCTCACCAGACTGTAACGACATAAGTCAGTCACGATAACGAATAAAATAATTTAAATACAACCGTCGGTTCAAACTTACAACTCTGTTGATGAGGGGTGCAAACTCCCTAAATCCACTATGCATGTCTCTGATGCCGGTCTGGTAGGCCTCTTCCTCGGGGTCATCCCTCTCCAGCTCCGCGATGTCTTCCTCCGTCCACCGAGGCCTGAGACGAAGACGGTGCTTCTGGCCATCATCGTACCACCTCATGTGTCAGCCCAGGTAATCATCCCAGTCACTACAAGAAATATGACAACTAGTGACCTTCTGGCAGTGACCCTGGAAGAATTGGTCATAAATCTATGACCATTTGAGACCAATTGGTCAAAAGCTGTTCGGGGGGCTCCAAATGCTAAACTATATCGACCATTTTGGTCAGAAAGGTCGTAATTTCCTTACACGAAATGGTCACAAAGCAGGCAGCACTGATCCGCTGCCTTATTTCTAGCTGGTCATGACCAATATAGATAGTCATAACCTTGTAAGTTGTGGTGGATTGCTATGACTAGGCGCCACCTCATCAGTTTTGCCTATGTGTCATGTCCATGTGTCAATTTTTACCCTAGGTTGTGAAGCAACCTATATTTCTGTCATTCCCAAAATTCCCCAAAAAATTGGGCATTCTTTACTATCCAAATCATTGCCGCATGACAATATTCAACACCATTCTTTACGGTACCTCCGTCGGTTCCTCTCCACATCTTTACGGTACCTCCGTCGGTTCCACTCCGTCACATGAGTTTTATGCTCCTCTCCCCAGTCTGTGATCGACTGATTCTTCTGCTGGCTCATCCTGCAAGGCATAGGCCACAAGCAACATCATAATAAAGTCGCCACACAATGAAATCATGGGCACGAAGAACAAGCGCGCTCACAAGTGGAGCGCGTGGCCGCCGGTATTGGTCGGCGGGCCCGGTGGGGTATGCTGATATATCCCAAACTGCATGGCCACGCGGTGTGGCAAGTGCCACTCGACGGCGTACACACGGATCATGGGCACGATGCACCGCCAAAGACCACTGTCTGCATCGCACATCATGTTCAGATCGAAGTCCCACTCTCGGTCATGATACGAACACCAGTTTACCTATTACATATACATTGGTAAGCGAGTTCATATACCTGTGTATGCGGCAAAGCGTCCAACTCGTTGGTGTAGGTCTTGTACGAAGTCTTGTTTAGCCCCGTGTAGAGTTTGACAATGTCTGTCGGAGTAAATGACCACAGGTAGCCTCATTAGTCTCCCCGGGTATTTCAAGACATCGGGGCCGGCTGCGCCCCTCAGGCACCAATGACGAAGCGCCGCCTCCCTAAGGCCGGCTGGTCCAAGCGGCTGGCTGCCAAAGGCCGGCGGACTCCAGAAGGCAGTCTCGAGGTGGGCCGACTCCTAACAGGCGGCCTCCAGAGAGGCCGGTTCCTAGCAGGCGGCGCCTCGAGCCCTCAAAGTTTGCACCAACATAAACACAACTAGACGGGGCGTGGCTACAGTGTAGCCTGCCACCCCCGATTCCAGGGCCAAGCGTGGCCACAGTGCAACGTACTGGGCGGACATCCCTCGCCCGGCGCGGCACTGTGGCCACGCAGCCCATGACATCATCCATGGCAGAGAAGGCCATGCTCCCACGACGGGCTGTCGGTATGGCCTGCAAACGGCAGGCCCTACCTGTCCGTGAGAAGCCAGAAGGCAGCGAGCCCCGGACAGCCGGCTCAGGGGGGACCGACTCCTGACTAGGCGGCCCTCCCCTCCCTCGAAGTCTGTGCACCATTAATCGGAAGAGACGCGGAGTGGCTACAGTGATCTCCCACAAGGCGGCGGGACTGTAGCCACACCTTCCCCGACAAAGCAAGCATCATCAGCCACACGGCTACAGTGCTAAGCAGCCGGCAAGACCCGCGAGCGGCGGGCGCGACCTGTCGGCCAAGTACAAGACAGCCGGTGGGTCCCACCAAGCGGCGGGCCTCAGCTGCTGGCAACCATAGACACTGACAGCCGAGTCCTACACCAGGCCAGATTACCTTTGTACCCCTGGGGAGTAGGCCTATATAAACCCCCAGGGCATCCATGCAAACGGTTCAACCCCTGAGATACACACACACCACGTAGAGAGAGCAGGGAGCTATCCTTGCCCCTTTTCCTCCTCTAGCAAACAGCTCAAGGAGCACTTGCAGCTACTTGTTGATTTAGTGATCATGCGGAGACCCCGCAGAGCAGGACTAGGGGTGTTATCTCCTAGGAGAGCCCCGAACCTGGGTAAAGTGCGCCGGCGTTCGTGTCTACGCCTTATCCCGCTTCCAGGCACCGGCGACGTCTTACTAGCTCCCACCATGCACTACAAAAAAAATACACTTCCGTGATGATACGTGTTTGTCACAGTAGGTCGCGTTTTTTGTCATGCATGTACATCCATGACGATTTTATGACAGAATCAAGATAGTCATACATGTGTTGTCATAGAAGTGTTCCATGACATTACCAAAATTATCGTCACGGAAGTGTGCACTTCCATGACGATAAATCGCGTGTCACAGAAGTGCTTTCGTCAAGGGTGACCGACACGTGGCATCCACCGTAACGGAACGTCGTTAAGCTATCGGGTCAGGTTTTGGATCCGATAACCCGTTAACTGCCCCGACCAATGGGGATTTTCCATGTGTAAAATCATCATTGGCTGGAGGAAACACGTGTCGGCTCATCGTTGGGACAGATGTCATCCACTCATTGGACAGAAGGCGCCTATGATACGTCGACACGTGGCACGGCCCAACAGAGGCCCATTCCTGTGAAAAGGCCGGCCCGTTTGACTTGGTCAAAAGGTGGCGGGCCGGCCCATGGAAAGCCTATTAACGGCATGTTCGCATATAGCCCATTTACAGCCCGCTAACCCAAGGCCCGTTACGCCCTATCCGAATTAGGCCCAGTAGCGTCATCTGGGCCATCCAATATGATTCCAGACCGTTTTCACTTCTGGCCCATGTATGGCCCATGACATCTTTCGGCCCATATGAGGCCCTATGTAACTCTTGGCCTATTAACGGCCCGTGGTGAAACTGGCCCATAATGAACAGTGTATCACTTTACACCCATTAACGGCCCGTGGTGAAACTGGCCCGTAATGAACAGTGTATCACTTTATACCCATTAACGGCCCGTTATTCCGTTGGGCCATTTCCATCCCATGTTATCTTTCGGCCTTCTCAGAGCCCATTTATTTTTAGGCTCATTTCCAGCATTCGTTTACTTACGGCCCGTTACTGTCATTTTCTGCTTGTGGGCCATATTCAGCCCGTGGTTACAGTCGGCCCGTTTGTGGTCCGTTAATATGTTGGGCCGTTTTCATAGCGTCATCAAATACGGCCTATTAACGATGGCCCGTTATGGTCGGCCCATGAACGGACGATTCCAACTCTAGCCCGTTTACGGCCATAATGCGGCCTGTTATTGGCCCATGTTTGGCCAATCGATCATACGGCCCGTATAAGGCCCATTGATGATACGGCCCGTAGAAGGCCCATTGTTTCTACGGCCCGTAGAAGGCCCGTTGTTTCTACGGCCCATAGAAGGCCTACTGTTTCTATGGCCCGTAGAAGGCCCACTGTTTCTACGGCCCATAGGAGGCCCAGTGTCACTACAGTAGATATTAGCCCATGGTTATTGTGGACTAGTTTTAAAAAATAGGTTATTGCAGCCACTAGCAAACCACGGAAAAAGAACTGCACTGACTACAAGCAAACAAATAAACAAGACAACAAGGAAATAAATAAGCAAGCAACTTATGCTAGGCTATCATGGCTATTACACATATTACATCCACTGGGCATCAAAGTTCGCCACCAGTGCAAATATAGGGAACAAAGCAGCATATAAACGCCGCAGCAAAACAAGTCCAGAACTGAAACCACTTCAGAAGAGTTCAAGAAACAATATCCTGGGTACCCATAATGCTGGCAAGATGCTTAGCAAGCTTATTAACTTTCTCTTGTTTGGCGCTTAAATCCTCCAGCGCTTGCTGTTGCACAAGAAAGTACGCATCTGAATTCTGCAGGGACTTCCTTAGTCCTGCGGCTTCTTGTCGCAGCACAGCTGACTGATGCCTTTCAGCTTGTAGCTAAGACTGAAGAAGCCGAAGTGATTCAGGAAGCGAGTTCGAAGAGCTTGTGCCAGCGGTACTAGCCAGTAACTCGAACACTACATCAACGCAGGACTGTGGGGTTTTCTCACTGTCTACAAGATCGTTTTTATCACCTTTCTTGGAGACCAACAGGGTTGTCTCACTATCTTGAACCTTATCTGCATTACTTTCTCTACCATTGCATAGTGGGGTGCTCTTCTCCAATATTCTGTTTGCATACTACAAGAGAAACAAGCAGACACATCACAGGTTTAGCTTGTAGTATACGAAACTCATTTTGGTAAACCGGTTCAGTAGTAAGGTGGACAGGATAACAGCATGAAACAAACATATATCTATGTACTATGGTCACTGTATTGTCCATATCATTCTAGTTTATGTTCCCTAATCAAGATAGAGACACAGTTCAACTCATATATTTTTAAGACACAGCAGCATATATAGACAGAATATAAGTGTGAGAAACTACACAGCATTGGCAGCACTTGTAATGTGCATCACATGAGAACATAACTGTTTATACAACTTAAACTGAAATCAACATAGAGCAAGAAGTTAGAACAGCAATCCAGTTAAAGAAATAGGTTTAAAACATACATGTTGCGCCATTGGAGTTTCAATTGGATCCTTCAAATTCGAAAGTAGTTGGTATGAGTAAATACAGTGATGCAACAGCAAAGGAGTATGGACCATAGCTACGGAATCTGACCTAAGAACAATTGCTCTTCTGCTTTAAACGTGGAGTTTGGGTTAGCTGTGGTGGTCTTCGTGCTTTGGGCACTGCAGTAGCTTTACAAACTGCTCGTGTGGGGGTACTCTGTGGTGGACTTGGTGCTTTGTCAACTATAAGTGGGTTACTATCCGCTGGGGTTGCGGTTAGATGGGTTGTAGCTGGTTCTCTGCCCAACGGTGTAAGTGTGCAATCTGGAAGAGTCTCGATTATGTGTGGTGGGGCTAGTTTGTGGGCCACTACAACCACGGTTCTATCTGCATCGACGGGTAGCACTGTCTTTTGTGAAGAACGGGTTTTTGCTCCCTTAGATACTGCCATCACCCCCTCCAATTCAATGGCTGATAAACAAGAAAAGAAATTGAACGTACAGACATTGTATGATAGACAGATGTGGTAATTCACATATATGTTGTCTAACCAAACAGGACAGCATGACACAATTTCACATATATGATGCCTAACTAAACAGGATAGCATGACACAGTTTCAGATATACGATGGATAACTTAACAGGATATAATGGCATAATTCAACATATGATGAGTACCTAAACAGGATGGCATGACAAAACTATATGATGTCTTTCTAAAATAGGTTGGGATGAAATAATTCACATACATGTTGTCTAAGTATACAGGATGGCATGATATAATTGACATAATTGATTCATATACTAAGCAGCTGGCACTCGCATGTATGATCTCTAAACTAAGCAGATAGAATTCAATATTTTGCATATGATGTCGAAACTAAGCAATGTAAGACACCATATGCATCATAGGAGAAATATAAACATTGCAACTTAGAGCATACACCTCAGGTGGGATATAGGACTGGTCATCTGTCTCTAAATCCTCCTCTGAGGAGCTCCCTGTAACCATCGAGATATATGCTTCAACAGGTACCATTGCCTGCTCTAAAGACCTTGTTTTCACTCCAGATTTTTCCATAACCGGCTCAAATGGCTGATACACATGAAGAGTAGTTCAATATACACAGATTGTCGACAAATGGAATACGTAATGAAAAAAAAGATGGCATGAGATAATTCACATATATGATGCCTGGCTCCATGGCGGTGCATAATTCACATATATGATAACTGGCTGAAAAACATGGCATTGCATAATTCACATATCTGATATAGAAAGCAAATAGGAGGTATTCACACAAAGCATGTCTAATCTAAGCAGATGGCATGGCAATGCAAGACACCATATGCATGATATGAGCAATATAACCCAGCCAAGTTAGAGCATGCACCTCGGGGGGGGGGGGAATACGACTGGTCATCTCTCTCTGAATCCTCCTCTGAGGAGCTATCTGTAACCAGCAAGAAATCTGCATCGACAGGTAACACTGACTGCTCAGAAGACCTTGTTTTCACTCCAGATTTTCCCATGACCGACTCAAATGGCTGATGCACAGGAAGAGTAGATGAATGTATAAACATTGTTGACAAATGGAATACATTATGGAAAAAATATGGCACCATACAATTCACATATACGATGACTGGCTAAACAGGATGGCATTGCATGATTCACGTATATGATGCCTGGCTAAAGAAGATGGCATTGCATAATTCCCATATACTCCCTCCATTCCTAAATATTTGTCTTTTTAGAGATTTCAAATGGACTACCACATAAGGATGTATATAGACATATTTTAGAGTGTAGATTCACTCATTTTGTTCCATATGTAGTCACTTGTTGAAATCACTAAAAAGACAAATATTTAGGAATGGTGGGAGTATGATATAGAAACCAAACAGGTGGCATTCACACAAAGCAAATCTAAACTATGCTGATGACATATAAGATGTATAATGTAAGCAATGCAAGGCGCCATATGCATGATATGACCAACATCAGCATGCCAGGTTAGAGCAAACACCTTAGGTGGTAAACAGGCATGGTCGGCTCCTTCTGAATCTCCATCTGAACAGTTATCTTCCTCTAGAATACAATCTGGAAATGCAGGAGGGGGGCCACTTCCCCACCATGGAGCGGCGTCTGCATGACATTATATTCGCACGCAACGGTCTTCTCTTTTTCTCTACATGTTCAGTACAATTGTGTACAATATCTGACATGCATAATAAAAAAATAGTTAGATTTTGTAAGGCCTAAGGGGTGCATGCAAAAATCAAGACTGATGGTAGCAAACGAGTGGATGGATCCAAAACTAATGATAGTAGGTAGATTATAGCTTCAGTTTAAAAAGATAGACAATGGATCATCTATTGTTTGTTGCCCACCCAACATGAACCACATAGAAGACCCCAGATGAACCAGATAGTAGACAGATACTATTCATTGCTGGCTCGATATGAGACCCATGGGCAATTCAAAACTCAAGATTGAACGATAAAGTAGCAGGTAATAATAACCGATGTATAACGTAAGCAAACACGAAAGACTGCGACCTCTCTTCCGGAACTGTGTAGTCCTCAGGTTCATCTGCTCAGTCGATGATGGTAATGCAGTTAGCGTGGCTGCTGGCAACGGGGAAGATGATCTGAGGCGGCGAAAGGAAGTCTGCAGGGGGGGATCTCTGCTGCCGTGAATGCTTTTGTCGATGGTGCACCTCAGGTGGGGTGGATGACGGCACGGCAGGAGCAGGACATAACACACAGAGTTTTCTTTGACGCCTATCTGAAAATGAAGTAAATCTGTAAGGGCTCCTTAGAATTGGAGGATTCTATAAACGCAGGGACAGGAAAAACACAGGAATAGGATAGGAATGCACGTGCAAAACAGAGCATTTGGAAACATAGGATTTCAGTCAACCTGGGTGTTTGGCTCACATTAATTGGAAGAACAGAGGAATGGAGAAAAAAAGTGATGCGACGAGTGTACAACCTCTTTGGCATAGCCTTGTGGACCTCAGCATCATTGGGTTGGATGTGGAGGATGGTGATGATGCTGGTGTGACTGTCGGAGGCGGGGAAGAAGATCTGAGGCCTCTGGAAACAGCGTCAAGGGTACTGCTCCGCTGTGATGGACGGTTCCGTCGTTGGAGCAGCTCCGCTAAGGTGTACGGCGACGAGGCTGAAGCATGACAAGACAGACAACGTTAATCTGAAGTGGGACCCTAATATCATCTGCAATAGATGATGTAAAATACATCACCAAAAATTGCTAGATGTAAAACGCATCAGCCGCGCCACGGCCGCTCCGACAGATGTTGTAAGTACTGTTCACTCTGAACTTAACTGAAGAAAATGAACTTCACAGTCGAAACTGAATTTTACTGTCGAAACTGATTGAACTAGTAACAGAGCATTGCAATAGATGTTTAGGGCGTTCGAGCACTAGTAGCAGAGAAGCAGTGATCTAAATCAGCAGACGCTCGAGCAGGGAACGCACTAGCAGAGAGCAAGTCGTGCAGTAGCACCGCGAGTGAGTGCTAAAGCAGCAACTCCTGTAGCTGCCGGAGGTTGTGCAGCAGTAGCAGCAGCGCAAGCGAGAGCAAGAGTAGAGTAGCAGCACGAACGAAAGCAGGAGCAGTGCAGCAGCGCGACCGACAGCAAGAACAGAGCCGGAGCAGCTGCAGCTAGTGCCGTTGTGGAAGTCGCCGCCGAGGAAGCAACGGCATGGGGGAGAGACGCCATGGATGATGTGGCCGGCGACGGCACCGTCGATGGAGACACGCCATGTCTGCTCGGTATCGAGCACCGGCAGCCCCGTGAGATCGAATAAAAGATAAAATGCAGCGGTGAGTGCAGAACCTCCTTGGTGGCGCCAAGTTGGCCTCGGCTTCATCAGAGGAATTGGTGAGGGTGATGCGGTTCCGGTGGGGCAGGTCAAGATGGCGCTGTGGGGATTGAGGTGGCGCGATAGACGAGGCGAACGTCGGGGCAGCTCCTTGGAGGTGGAGGATGGGGCGGCTGATCTGGCGGGACGACGAGATCGACAATGGATCCTCATCCGGTGCGGTGGATGAGGGACGGCGAGCTGTTGCGGTGGACGACGTAGTCGGGGAAGAGTCTCCGGCTGGGCGGCGGTCGGGAGGCCGACGGAGGAGCGTGGGGTTTCGCGGGTTTTGGCGGCCTCGGTGTACGAATGGGGGGGCGAAGGGGGAGGGGGAGCCAAGCTTAGGGACGCGCTTGTCCGAAATGTAGGGTAAGTTACCATCGTACCCCCACCGGTTTTGACACCGCGACGTGGAGCTTCATTTCCGGCTGAGGAGTAGAAGGGGGATTTCGCGTGTCTGGGCTGCGGGAGCGATTTCGGATGAGGAGGGAGTTCTCGCGCGCGTCCAAATTTCGGCATAACAAGGCGCGGCGTGGGTTGAAGAAGCGGGAGTTTCAAAGCAGGTGAGACAAAAGATACTCGAGCTTGAAAATTTCGGGATAACAAGGTGCGGATTCCTTTTTCGGCAGAACAAACTTAACGTGTAAAAAAATTCATACAAGACACAAGAGAGTCATGTCCCCTTTTACTATATTGCTATAGATGCCACTGAAAAAACTACAAGAAAAATGTAAAAAAAAATCGGGAGAACAAGATTACCCTACACAGTACCAAATCGATTCGCACTTCCCTCAACAAGAACAAAAAACAAATCAATTCCCACCAAAGAAAGAGTAATGTCCCTTTTTATATGATTACAGATGCCATGATCTCGAATTTCAATTTTTGAATCCACGTTATGTTGAATTCGAATATATTGTTAGGTGACCTTGCGGTTTATAATTGATGTAGTCATACATTTTGATCTTCCATCATATATGAACATTTTACTCCACCATGTGAACATATATATTGTCGTCTACCATATGGACTAAATTTGAATCAATTTTCCTTATTTGAATACGATTGTTGTCAAGTTATACAATAATTTAAATATTATCTTGATAACAAAAAACATACATATAGCAGTAATCATATTTCACTATGAACTACATGTACCATACGCTCTCCAATTCAAATATTTGTATCCATTTTATGTTGAATTCAAATCATAGTACATTATTGGTCTAGGTAGCAAGATGTTTTTGATAATCTAAACCCTGTTTTCATATGTATAATTTTTGGCTGAATTGGGACAAGTTTTGGTATAAACCTCTTGCAAAACCGGAGATTCTCTCAACAAGCCTCGTGGTTCCGAGAGGGAACGTGTCACCTTTGTGTGCGAAACGATATACGCTGCCTCCCCCTGATTTTATTTACAGAGGCATCATAGAACTATATGAGTGCCCTGTTAAATTTTGGAATTATTTCGGGTTCATTTGGCCTTATTATACATTAATTGAGTTTCTGGACTTTTAATGTGCATAATCTAAATATGAATTGCATGCACATGCTCCGGTGCACCAAAGTGGGTTGAAAAATCACATGTGTGTCCTTGGTTGAATTTCTAGGTCCCATGGAAGAAATGAGAATGAAATTCAAACATCTGGGCGTCATGACTCGGCCGAGAACATCGAGAAACTTTGATTTTAAATTCATGTAAATCCAAAACTTGCCTGGAAATCATGAAACTTGGCATGGTGTCATGTCATGGCACTAACATGTTGTGGTAAAAAATTGGGCCGATTTGGAAGCTCGTGGTTCTAAGAGGGAACGTGCCACCTTTGTGTGTGAAACGATATACGTTGCCCCCCCCCTTGAGTTTCTTAACAAAGGCAACATAGAACTACATTAGTGCCCTGTTAAATTTTGGAACTATTCCGGGTTCGTTTGTCGTTTTTTATACATTAATTGAGTTTCTGTTCATTTAATGTGCATAAGTCAAATTTGAACTACAAGCACATGCTCTCGTGCACCAAAGTTGGTCGAAAATCACATTTGTGTCCTCGGGTGAATTTCTAGGTCCCATGCAAGAAATGAGAATAAAATTAAAACATCTGGGCATCGTGGCTCGGCCGAGAACATTGAGAAACTTGGTTATAAAATTCTTGTAAATCCAAAACACGTCTGAAAATCATGAAACTTGGCATGGATGTCATGTCATGGTACTACCATGTTGTGGTAAAAAAAATTGGCCGAATAGGAACATATTTTGGTATAAGCTTCTTGCAAACCGAAGCTTCTCTCAAGAAGGCTCGTGGTTCTGAGAGGGAACGTGCCACGTTTGAGTGCGAAACGATATACGTTGCCCCCCTTGAGTTTATTTACAAAGGAAGCATAGAACTACATGAGTGCCCTGTTAAATTTTGGAATTATTCCGGCTTCGTTTGGCCTTATTTACACATTAATTGAGTTTTTGGTCATTTAATGTGCATAATTCAAATTTGAACTACAAGCACATGCTCCCGTGCACCAAAGTTGATTGAAAAATCACATTTGTGTCCTCGGGTGAATTTCTACTCCCTCCTTCCATCTATATAGATCCTAATGCGTTTTTCGAGGCTAACTTTGACCAAACGTTAGAGCAATAATATATGACATGCAACTTACACAAAGCATACCTTCAAATTTGTATGTCAAAGGAGCTTCCAATAATATAATTTTCATAGTATACATCTCATGTGCTATTAATCTTGTCAATAGTCAAAGGCTGTCTTGAAAAACACATTAGGCCCTATATAGATGGAAGGAGGGAGTAGGTCCCATGCAAAAAATGAGAATAAAATTCAAACATCTGGGCGTCGTGGCTCGGTCGAGAACATTGAGAAACTTGGTTTTAAAATCATGAAACTTGGCATGGTGTCATGTCATGGTAGTACCATGCCGTGGTAAAAAAATATGCCGAATAGGAACAAATTTTGGTATAAGCTTCTTGCAAATCGGAGCTTCTCTCAAGAAGGCTCGTGGTTCTGGGAGGGAACGTGTCACCTTTGTGTGCATAATTCAAATTTGAAATACAAGCACATGTTCCAGTGCACCAAAGTTGGTTGAAAAATCACATGTGTGTCCTCGGGTAAATTTCTAGGTTCCATGCAAGAAATGGGAATGAAATTCAAAATTCTGGGCGCCGTGGCTGGGTTGGAAACATTGAGAAACTTAGTTTTTTAATTCCTGTAAATCCAAAACATGCATGAAAATAATGAAACTTGGCTTGGTGCCATGACATGGCACCAACATGCTGTGGTAAATTTGCAGTCCGATTTGCGAAGGCGCACACATTAACAATAAAGTCATTTTGGAACAAGTGCTGTCACGTTACAATCGAAAACACAAGTATTATTGAAACCGTGGGAGTTCTACTTACTAGTACCATTTACGTGCCGCCACACGTCCCCATTTTTTATTAGCTAGGAGGCGCCATGCAGGGTAGCTATTTGAGTACGAGAGGCGTGCGATCAGACCCCTGCGCGTGCTTATCGGGAGGAGAGCCCTTTGACCTCCATCTGCCGTCCACCTCTCTCCCAAGGTCTCCATTAATGGCGCCCGAGCCTCTGTTTAATGGCGTGGCTATGTCTCACTCGACTGAGATTTAAGAGAGAAAAAAGAAAATCTGAAAGCACGGATCTTGATGTAAGATCCGACGGACCTATATAGCATCTACTGCGACTTATAGCAAGACTGATGAATATATAAGGACGATTAATTTTTTATTATCAAAGAAGGGCTTGCCCCATTCGATTTTCATTACTGAAAACCACCACAATTCACAAGTATAGTAGAATTGAGACTTATCAAACAGAAAAACGAATGTTTTTTAGATGAGCCCTATAAACCCTAGTGGGTACGTACTCCGTAAAACAGATTTTTCCAAAACTAAGTCGCTCCCTTTCATGAATTCTGTACTTCCTGTCACCGACATGTGGGACATGTAGCAACCGGGTCGACGTGTCAAGCACCAAATAACAGTGCAGCAGCAGGGGGGACGCACCCCACTCGTATCGGCCCAGTAGTGGTAATGAGCAATGAGACGTCAAATCACAATGCCGCACCTTCCCAGACGGACAAAGCAACCATTATTTCACACTTCGGTTCGCCATCATCTCAAACCACGTAGTATTGCTTCTGCCTTAAGAGGGACACGCGCGTCGCCTTGGTACATCATGACACGTGGGACCGCATGACAGGCCATGCTCCCCCGCCGATCGCTCGGTAAAATCACCTCATTTTTACTATACTTCCTCCGTATTGGTTTACTACATGGCATGCACGTCGTTCTAGGTTGAGAATTTAACTGGCTATATATGTGATGAACAGTACTCTAGCCTTTTAAAAAATGTATACTTTTGTATAGTAGTACTATCGATGGATTGCGCCATGGAGCAAAAATTGAAATTAAAAAAAAGGTGGTACGTATAGAGAGCGCTCGTCGCCAAATTATGCATATAGTACTATTAAAAAAGCTAGTACGTGCTTAATTGGGGTGCTAAATTCTATTAAAGAAATACTAGTAGTATGTACATACTGAAGAGTTAAAGTAACGAGAAGAAACATAACATAGTTCTGCTGGGGGCTCAGCACAACACACCCCTCAAATTAAACTAAGCACACCTGAAATTAAACTATGCAACTAATCCGTCCCATAATATAAGAACGTTTTTGACACTATGCCAAAAACGTTCTTATATTATGGGACACGGGGAGTACTGGTATTTATTGCATTTGCCAAGGAGTGACCTCTTCCAATGAAATGGTGTTGCTAAGTTTGCTTCATTTAATTAGCTATAGACTCAAAATTGTCTTTTCACCTAGGTACACGCGCTTAGCACCGTTTCTTCCTTGGGTCACCAAACTAGTCTCTCTCTTCTTGATTAACTTGCCACATCAGACTTTATGCCTATGTGGCAAGCTTAAGCACCTGTAGGAGCAAGTAAAAGTAAGTACAATAGTGCGCTTTACATGGCATTTTTCCATATGTGGAGGAAAGAGAGGCAAGGAAAAAGTGGAGAAGTGGGCTCTCATGCAACAGCCAGCCTCTACTACATGGTGGAGCATTGGGAGAGGCACCTGTATGGAGGTGGTCAGGAATCGGGAGACTCACGTCGGTCGTAGCGCCGCAGTTAAAATGATAATGGCAAGTCAAATCACGGGGCCCCACCTGTCGAGCAGTAACTCGCTGTCAAATCACACAGCCCTACGTTTGCAGCAGCCTACTCCCTCGTCTTCTCGCATCTCTGTCGAACCGACTAGGCGGAACTGCCCCGCCTACCGCGCAGGAAAAGCCCCGCCCTCGACTTTTAAATACAACTACATCCGCTTAAGAATCCAATGATATACTTTTTGTGACATAGTAACTCATATTTAGTTAGTCAAATGGATGACCTAGAACTACGTGCAGGCCCTATAAACTGAGACGCCTAAAAAATAAAAAAACCGAGACGGAGAGGGTAGTTCAGCATGTATCTTTTTAGATCAATATAGTCGGGATTCGCCAAGGAGCAAAACCAAGTGGTAGGCTGCTCCTGTCGTGTTGGCGTAGCAACTCAAGCTGGGTCAGTCCACACACGAAATGGCGACACACTTAACAGGACCCCTTTGGCCGACATGTGGCTCATCCACCGTCTTATTCCACGTGCGATGCACCAAATTACAGTTCGGAGCAGCGGTTGGAATTGGAGGCACCCTGGTCGTAGTGCCGCAGTAGTAGAAAATGAGCAATGAGGGGTCAAATCACAAAGCCCCACCTTTCCCGCATTAAGCTGGACGGACAAAGCAACCATCATTTCACTCTAGGGCGCAAGAGCATAAAGAAAAGAGAAAACAATGATGCGTGCAGCAGCTACCTAGGGCACCCTAGGGTAGGGGTCTCCACTACAGATCCTTTTTTTGAAAGCGCCTCCACTACAAATCGGCTTCTCCCTCGTCCTCTTGAAGAAAACTGATGATGAGTGCGGCGGTAGGGTTTGTAGGAGTACTACGGCGTGCGGGGCCACGTCGTAGTAAACGGGTTCGAGTGCACGCCTTAAATATGTGTGGGCCGCTTGGTTTTACGGGAACGAGGCAACATTTTGGGTTCGGGGACCAGTGGAGACATAGTACGTACAAAAAATTGTGGACGTAGGTTCGACCGAAAGGCAATGATGCATGGGCCCTGCATTTTGATATACCCGGGGCCGCGTGAAATTTGCTACTCTACTCAAAACTAGTAAGGTACACATGTATTGAACCCATGAGATTTCGAAACCAAATTATGAATAAATACACACTATAGCATGTAAAGCTTTGAGTCATATATGCATGATGTAGATGTTCGTTTAGTTCTTATAGTTCATCTCATTCAAAATCAATTAGTTTTATAAAAATGTTAAGATTCATGGGGTTGTGCATTGTAAATCATAAAGTAAAAAACAAATAATGGCAATTCATTTAGAAAAAAATAATCAATACAGAAGATTCTAGAACAAAGGAGAAGTGCTTGTGTTTTGAGGTTTGTGCATTATGCTTAAGTTCAACCATGGAGTCTTCTAAATTGTACATGTGGCAGATCTGGTGGAATGTTGATGATATCCAACGGCCAGTAGTGCTCGGATTTGCCTATCTCTGCACTGTCGGGTTAGCTTCATCCAGCGACCATCTTTCAAAGTTATTGGCACACTATATAGCTCTTGTGCCATAGTTGCATGTTTTGGAAAAAAGCTACTAGTGGGTTGTACTATCTATTTAGGAATAGAAGATGTATACATGGAAGTTGTAGGGAAAGAGATGACATGGAGCATCTCAATTCCTATGAGTAGGGATTGGAAAAGAGATGTCATTTGGTTCACATCATAGGAACTTTTCTATTGAATCTAGAGATGACATGTATCTCAATTCCTATGAGGAGGGATTAGAAAAGAGATGTAATTTGGTTCATATCATAGGAACTTTTCTATTGAATATACGCTAATGTTTATTTTACTTTGAAATAAACTTGCTGATTGTCTGCCGCATTGGAAGGCGGCAATGCTCCCGAAGAGTGGTGGACTAACACTGATCTTGTCTGTTCTCTGCGCAATACCGATCCACTCCATGCTGGCCATGAACATTCCGGTGAAGATCATCAAGGCCTTGTCCAAAATCTGCCGCGGGTTCCTCTGGTGTGGGAAGAAAGAGGCGACAGGAGGACACTGTGCCGTGGCATGGGACAGCGTATGCAGACCCAAGTGGGCAAGTGGGCTTGGGATCCCTAACCTGAGCTGGTTGAACAAGGTCTTACAAGCACGGTGGCCATGGTTACAGAAAACGAACAAAGAGAGACCCTGGGCAGAGTTCACCATCGACGTCCCTGCTGCTTCTCACGCATTATACACCGCGGCTTCTCAGACGACTGTAGGCAATGGCCGAAGTGCTCTTTTCTGGGAGGACCGGTGGATCTCGGGCTACCGGATTTGTGAGCTAGCCGGGGCCATCTATAGCAGAGTTAGAAGGCGGACGAGAGCCTCAAGGACAGTTGCGGACGCGCTCACAAATGAGGAATGGGCAAGAGACATCGGACCAAATCTTACTGCCAATGAGATGGCACAATTCCTGGCTTTGTGGCAAAGGGTGACAGACACGCAACTAGTGGAAGGGGAGGATGACAGAACTACCTGGTCGTGGGAGCAGAACAGGAACTTCTCCGCGCGCTCTGCATACGCGGCAAATTTCATGGGCCTGTAACGATCACCCACGGCGGAGTTTACCTAGAAATCAAGCACGCCACTCCACTGTCGCTTCTTCCTTTGGCTCGTGATCCAAAACAGATGTTGGACGTCGGACCGGCTGGCCAAGCGAGGGCTCCCGCATCAGGATGCATGCCCCTTCTGTGACCAACACGAGGAATCAATACAGCACCTACTTCTTGGCTGTGTGTTTGCGAGGCAGGTCTGGCACGAGATGGGAATGAGGACAGGGTTACATGAGCTAGAACCACTCCAGGATGAATCATTGAGCGCCTGGTGCTTGAGGCAGGACCAACATCCGGCGCATCGCAGATCCTTAAGGGCTAAATGCATCTTGGACTTGTGGACAATTTGGAAGCATCGGAATGACATCGTGTTCAACGGGGCATCAGTATCTCTGCCACAAGTCAAGGAGCGGCTCAAGGACGAAGGGAAGCATTGGGCCAAAGCTGGACTGTTCAAGGGTGACAGTAGGGGATTCGACGAGCACGGTAGTAGGCAGACGGATCGTGAGTAATACGCCTTAGTGTACCGGCGGAGTTGGGCGTGTGTCATGTAAATATTGTAGCCCGTGTGGATGCTTGAGAGTCTTCCCCCTCTCTTTAATGAATGATACGCACACTTGTGCGTATTCAAGAAAAAAAATTCCTTTGAAATTAAGGGAGTATAGGAATCCATTCATATGAACCAAGTGGCTCTAAAGCTATAGAAATGATATCATGTTTATTTCCTTTGAAATGTGGAGTATATGAATCTATTCCTATGAACCAATTGGCTCTAAAGGAAAAAATCCTATAAAAATCATATCATATAGAGTTCCTATGATATTCCTCGACACTAAAGGATGCTTGAAATTGCTGCGGGTGATACGATGGTCTTTCTTTGTAGACTCCCCACCCATCTTTATAGTTACCTCTCGAAGATGAATGAAATGATATATATACATGGTATTCTACATGTGCAATTTGGTACACGAAAACTCGGTAAAAGTTTGCGAGGTTCGAAGTTTCAATAAAGCTATATGCACTGCATTTCAGAACGAAGGGAGCATACGGCAGTTGCTAACACTCATGTGGAAGATTTGTGTGTAGGAGGAGTGGCTGTTCTGTTAAATGACATGGCAAAACTGACACTGTCGAATGCCGATCTAACAGTTCTTACGGCGTTCGTCAGGAAAAGGCTTGTGGCGAATGTTTGTCGGATAATGATTTACGGACACATGCATTGCATTGATACGTGCCCCCCTCTCTCTCTCGCACACACACCCTCACGAGTCACGACTCTCCTGAGTCCTCTCGCAGACTCGCACGTCGCACCCACCGTCTATCTGCAGGTAGACGTCACGCACATATGTGCTCTTCACACCCTACCCTCAGAACTTCTAAAAAACAAAAGACGGCGCGCACATTTTATTTTAGCTCACACGTCACACATTTATACTATTACTCTTGCGGAGAACGTTCTTTGGGCATAGTATATTGTACTCTCACGAAGAGAAGCGGTGCACGCACGCACTAGTTCTCTCACACCCACTCACGGGTACACGTAGGAGCACATTTTTTTGAAGCTGGTACAACAAAATCACTCCATTATATATGAAAGCAGGAGCCTTAGCGCTTGCTTTACTAGGGTTCCTCTCGTTCACTCTCTCATGCTCTCCAGATCTAAGCAACACATAGGTGGCCACACTCTCTCTCAGCTCACAGCTGGTCACAAATCCGGCCGGACAACCTCGACCGGGGCAGGGGTGTAGGTGCATCATTCACGCTGTCGTCGGCGGCGAGGGAGGAGACCAATGGCTGCCTGCGCGTCCCGATCGGCGGCCGTGCCGTTCTCTCCGAGAGAGCGCCGGCTCAGGAGGGCCTCCGACCCCTTCTTCCTCCCTGCGGTATTGTGGCCAAGATGCGGCCTCCCGACGCCGTCTTTGCCACATGCCGACGACCCTCAGGTATATATTCCTTCGAAACCTGCCTTGCTCTACTGCCCCAGCTCCCTTCGTGTGGATCCTTTTCTACTTCCGTCCGTTGTTCCAAAGCCACCTAGACTTCTACTATTATTATAAGTAAAGCTAGTTCATACAGTCGACTCAAAGCGTTGGTTCAAACAGGGAAGAAAGTGGGAAAGCTGTAGCATGAATCTAGGACTTGGTTCTAAGAGGAAACGGGGGAAAGTAGTAATATCTGTCACTGTTTAAATAACTGTATTTCGTATTTGCGCAAACAGGGATGTTTGTCTCCATATCGTTTCGGGATGTCTATCTCCGTATCGTTTCTATCCGCGCAATCAAAAGCACACACCTCAGTTTTAGTACAACTGCACAAAATGAGATGGCTATCCCTCGTTGCCGTCGTCTAACCTCCCGTCTTCAAGGTATCCCTACATTGGTAATAACTAAGGTAGAATGACCAACGCAATCTAAAAGAAGCTGATTCGTTAGTTTTACTTCCTGATTGCAGTGCAGGGACGAGCGAAAACAACTGCATCCTAGTCCGGAATGCACTTTCTACCAGTTCATCCATGGACCGAGGACTAGCTGGCACGGCTGCATGGCGGTTTTTTGGACTGGTGCGCGGACAAGAGGCATTGTGGTCTGCTTATTTCTGCAAATAGCGGTGCTTAAATTTAGTGGAATGCACAAGCATTTCAGCTGGTCAGTACACTGCATGGTTCAGTTCAACATTCCAGCTGAGACCACAATTATAATTGGTTATTCTGGAATGAGAGAACCTAACCCTGGATGGTGGCAACAAGAAAAACCCAGAGTGAACTCCAGGAAATTTAAGCCTGCCGGGAGGCCCTTTGCTCAGAGAAGCCTTGCTTGTTTTTTCCTGATTTGTAAACCTTCTCACAACTTTGTCTTTTGCTGTGAACTAGTATATGTTTGTTATGTTCTATGAATCATTGAGATGTATAAAATTGCTTAACTTATGCTTTTCAAGTTTTTTATGAAGACAAGTTTAATGCGAGTGTTCCACATGAGCGCTGGACTAGCGTGTGAACGTTTGGAATTTATTACATTATGGCCTCAATTAACTGCATGAACCACTGTAACAAGATACATAGTTGCTTATATGTCAGACAGCAAATTGTTGATTGTTAGCTGGTCGATAGCCTAGTGTTGAAGCGAGCTGAGCCAATGTGCTGTGTTTTGCACAACTGCTTACAAGTGGGGTAGCACCAACAGTGTTTACAAGTACTTATGTATATGTCGGCGCACGGTTCTCGAACGAGTGCTCTATTTCATCAAAACACACACTGCTCGTATGATAAACCGTGACAACTTATGTCTTACCATGCCATATTCATGAAAAAACTAGTGTGGACGCATCTGTTTCGGCAACAATTACGATGGTTCTCAGATGATTCACGGGCACACAAAAGTAGCAGCAGTTCCCATAGACGGATTCAAATAGAGTACTAGCCCCAGAGGGGTCGATAACAGGCAAGGTTCGGATAATTAGACACAATCCAAACTACTATTAAACACTAGCTGGGGCAACTATTTCATGCCTCGATCTAATTTGGGCTGGACACAAGATGGACCTTGCCATGAACATCATCGAGGACGTCCCGCACCAGCGTCATGGCAGTACGCAAGCAAGTGCCTCTATAGTACAAGCCCAAAAATATGGTTCCTCCTAATGGTTGGACATCTGGGGCTCACGCCATTGTCAACGTAGTCAATAAACGAGAGAATTACACTACGAGCGGCTGACACCAGGGACCCAGCAAGTCGTGCAGTTTTTTTTAGGAACAAGCAGTTGTTATTTATACTAGTTTTAGCGACGGATCAGGGTAACAACGGGGCTGTGCGGGGGCTGTGGCCCGTCTAGCCAGGGTTTTATTTATGTTTACCACATCATGAGCCCAGTTGTGTTTTTTTCTTGCTAAAAATGGCTAGCCCAGTTCTATTTTTTTAAGAAATTCCCAAACAAGGCCTACTTGATTTATCGGCCCTGTTGGGCTGCAAATCTTTCAAGACGAGGAGAGTTTCATTCAGTTTGCCCAAAAATGGGCTGTACATTTTTAAAACACATCAAACCGGGAATTAGTTTCAAATTTTTTTCATTACAAGATCTTAAATTCCATTGATTTTTATGCGTGGACAATTATTTGGATTTTATATTTATATAAATTATTTTTTAAAATAGTTTGAATGTGAATCGATATTTCTGGATTAAAAATAGTTGACCACACCGAAATATGCAAAATTTCGTATACTTTTTAACCGTGGCCACAATATGGGGTGTAATGCTAACAAAAAGAAGATGGGCTCCAAAAAAATTCTTAAGAATTAGCAAATGGGCTGTACATTATTAGAAATAATGGCAGATGGGCTGTATGCTGTTTTCCACAGATTTGATGCTGACTTGTGCGCCTACTACAGGTTGACGCGTATGCTTTCATAAAAAAAAGGTTGACGCACACGCAACGCCCTGTCAACTTAGTCAACACACGAGAGCAGTGACTGTTGGATGTCCATCCAACGGCTGTCGTGCTTCTTCAATCTCTGCTCTTCATGCTCCAGCCGCTCAAACAAGCGCCGGCGGGACTGCCTGCTCCCTCCTCCCGCGGCCGGCTATGCTGCCGCGCAGGCCTCACGGCCCCACCGTACTCCCATCGCTGGCCTAGCCATCCCTCTACTCACCCACACATGCTGTTATTCTCCGGCGACGGCAGACGAACCAGTAAACCCTCGTACTCCTCCGCGTGGGAAACAACTGCCGAGTATTCCCTGGCTCCGTGTCGTTCCCTTCCTAGGCCTCGCCGTCGTCCACCGCCCTGTTGCTCTCGGCGCGGCCTGGTTAACGTGGTCAATGAACGACATCCATCGGAAGTGGACTGTACGTGGAGAGGCTGACAGCTGGGTCCACGGCCGCACGCAAGGAAATGCCTCCTTATTACGCGCAAAATGATGATTCCTCCACCTAACAGCTAGGACCCACAGGAAGGGCCTCTATATTTCGCGAAAATAACGCTCCCCCCACTGACAGGTCGGACCCACCATCTATATCTTCGCACGCAAGGAAGAGCCTCCTTATTACGCCCAAAAAATGAATACCCCCTGCTAGCTGGGACCCACCATATTGTTGGGCTGACTTGTGGGCCTACTAAGTTGATGGGGACGGAGGGCTTTGTCAACTCAGTCAATACTCCAGTGACCGTATGATGTCCATCCAACGGCCATAGTGCTTCTTCAACCTCTGGTCTTCTTGCTCCAGCCGCCCAAAGCAGCACCGGTCGTGCCGCCTGCTCCTGCCTCCCGTGGCCGGCTGTGCTACCGCAGAGGCCTCACCGCCCCCATACTACTCCCACCACTGGCCAGGCCATCCCTCCACTCACCCACACCCCCTGTTATTCTGTGGTGACGGCAGCCTCACACCGCAGCCGAACCAGTGAACGCTCGTACTCCTCTCCGCGTGGGCATCCACTGTCGCGTCTTGCCCGGCTCCGCGTTGTCCCCTTCCTAGGCCTCGCCGTCGTCCACCGCCGTGGTGCTCTCGGCGCGGCGTGGTCAATGTGGTCAACGACCGACTTCCATCGGAAGAGTATTGTACGTGGAGAGGCTGACAGCTGGGTCCATGGCGGCTGCAAGGAAGTGCCTCCTTATTACGCGGAAAATAATTATTCCTCCACCTGACAGCGGGGACCCACCGGGCGGGCCACCAGTATTTTGCGAAAAAAATCGTTTCCCCCTGACTGCTGGGACCCACCAGACGGGCCACCGTATTTCGCAAAAAAAACGTTCTCCCCGCTGTCAGCTCGGACCCACCGGAAGTGCCTCCTTATTACGCACAAAAAAAATGAATACTCCCCCGGCTAGCTGGGACCCACCTTGGTGGGAGGCTGACTTGTGGGCCTACTAAGTTGATGGGGACGAAGGGCTTTGTCAACTTAGTCAATATGAACGATTCTAGCTCCAGTGACCGTACGATGTCCATCCAACGGCCGTAGTGCTTCTTCAACCTCTGGTCTTCTTGCTCCAGCCGCCCAAAGCAGCGCCGGTCATGCCGCATGCTCCTGCCTCCTGTGGCCGGCTGTGCTGCCGCAGAGGCCTCACCGCCCCCTACTATTCCCACCGCTGGCCAGGCCCTCGGCGATGGCAGCCTCACACCGCAGCCGAACCAGTGAACCCTCGTACTCCTCTCCGCGCGGGCTTCCACTGCCGCGTCTTCCCCGGCTCCGCGTCGTCCCCTTCCTAGGCCTCGCCGTCGTCCACCGCAATGGTGCTCTCCACGCGGCGTGGTCAACATGGTCAAGGAACGACTTCCATCGGAAGAGTACTGTACGTGGAGAGGCTGACAGCTGGGTCCACAGCCACAGCCCAGTTTTTTCGTGATTTGCCAAGTAAGTCGCTTTGTCAGGCCTGTTGGGCTGCAAATCTTTCGAGACGAGGAGAGCTTTCATTCGTCTGGCCAAGAAAATGGCCCATCAGTAATGAGAAATGGGCTGTACATTTTTAAAACACATCAAACCGGCAATTAGTTTCAAATATCTTTTTTTTCATTTCAAGATTTTAAATTACATTAATTTTTATGCGTGGAGAATTTGTTGGATTTTATATTGATATACATTTATTTTTAAAATCAGTTTGAATGTGAGTCAAAATTTCGGGATTAAAAACAGTTCGGACCGCACCGAAATATGCAAAATTTTGTATAATTTTTTAACCGTGGCCACAATATGGGCTGTAATGCTAACAAAAAGAATATGGGCTCCAAAAAACCTTAAGAATTAGCAAATGGGCTGTAAATTATTAGAAATAATGGCAGATGGGTTGTACGCTATTTTCCACAGATTTGAGGCTTTCCTAAAAAAAGGTTGACGCACAAGCACCCACTGTTGATGTCCATCCAACGGCCATCGTGCTTCTTCAATATCTGCCATCTTGCTGTAGGTATGCTTGTTTTGTCATGCATTGCCTTGTGTTGAGTGAATCAAGCTCACCAAGATGCCTTCATAATGTCTGTTTCTGCCATGCTCTGTTTTCTACCAAGTCTGAAACCGATAACGAAACTTGCTATGTTTACATGGTTGCCATCATATCTTCTGGTCCTTTTTGACTTATGGTCAGTAAGGGACTTTTGTCATATGCATTTAGTAGATTCATGACATGCCTTGTTTTGCTATGTTAAGTTCCTTTAGCATGTTGATTGCTTGCTCTGAACATTGCTACCTGATGCTGTTTCAGGCATGTCCAGTAATTTCACCAAGTCTGTGAACCTGATATCTTTTGCACTTTTGTCATGCTTGTTTGAACCTGTTATGTTGTGATCTAGCCGTAGCTCAGTGTTCATCTTTTGTCAAGCATCTCCTGTAGATTACTGTCATATGCTTTGTTGCTATGTTGGAGTGCTGTAGCATTGTTACTTGATGTATTCTAAGTGCTATCATGCTGTTAATCACATATTCGTGTCATTCTTATTTTGCTTGCCATTTGCAAACCGTGCATCCGTTTCCGGTGATCTTTATATCGATTTCGACCGAAATCATCTCATCTTTCCAGTGGCATGCTTGGTTTGCCAAGTTACTGCCTTGTTCATCATTTTCCTTCCGGAGCACGCATATGCATCGCATATCACATCTCGCATATCATACATATTTTGCATCATGTTGCTTGTGCATTTCCCGTGATTGATTGTGGTTCCATCGCTTGTGTTCTTGTTTTGGGTAGAGCCGGGAGACGATTTCGTGAACGAGGAACCTGTTGAGTACGCTTATGAGGATCAAGCTTTCGACGACTCTGAGAACCTTGCATGCAAGATGACCATACCCTCGAAATCACTTCTATCTTTGCTTTGCTAGTTGTACGCGTCTCTCCAATGAAAGGCACTCGTTGCTTCGGTATCAAAGGGAAGCTTGCCCCAAGATACGTGGGTCCTTTCAAGATCATTGGCAAAAGAGGCGACCTCGCCTATCAACTTGAGCTTCCTTCCAACTTCGCGAACGTGCACGATGTGTTCCACGTGTCACAGCTTCGCAAGTGCTTCAAGACTCCTGAGCGCACCATCAACTTCGAAGAGATTGACCTCCAAGAAGATATGTCTTATCATGAGCACCCCGTTGCTATTCTTAAAGAAACTGAGCGCAAGACTCGCAACAAGTCTATCAAATTCCTGAAAGTGAAGTGGTCGCACCATTCCGACCGAGAAGCCACCTGGGAACACGAGGACCACCTCCGTTCCGAATATCCGGAGTTCTTTCAGTCCTAGATCTCGGGACGAGATCCTCTCGTAGTGGTGGAGTGTTGTAACACCCCGGATGTAACTTTCCATATTTGTAACTCCAACTCTTGCCATTTTCGGCTATGTGTTATGATATTCCCTTCATGGTCGGGTTTTGTTTTTCCGTGTTGCATTTTGTTCATGTCATGCATCTCATATCATGTCATCATGTGCATCTCATTTTGCATACGTGTTCGTCTCATGCATCCGAGCATTTTTCCCGTTGTCCGTTTTGCAATCCGGCACTCCCACCTCCTCCGGCGCACCCCTCTTGTTTTCTTTTCGTGAGCGGGTGTTGAACGTTCTCGGAATGGACCGAGTCTTGTCCAGTGGCCTTGGTATACCACCGGCAGACCACCGGTCAAGTTTCGTGCCATTTGGAGGTCGTTTGGTACTCCAACGGTAAACCGGGCAACCGCATACTCCTTTTGTGTGTTGCAGCAAAACCACCCTCCAAACAGCCCAAAACCCCTCTAAGTCACTTCCATGCTCTAGGTCGTTCGATCACGATCGTGTGGGCGAAAACCGTGTTCCATTTGGAGTCTCCTAGCTCCCTCTACCTATAAAAACACCTCCCCCTCCGAAATATTCGCGGTGCAAAACCCTAGTCCCCTTCCCCTCTCCGCGGCCGGACGCGTCCGCCGCCGCCGGACAAAACCCGCCGCCGCGACCGGCCAATCACAGCGTGCCATGTCACCGTGCCTGCGCCCACTTCGCCGCCCGCCGCGGCAGCCCGCAGGGCCCGCGGGAGGCCCTCCCGGCCCAGATCCCGCGCCCCCACGCGCGCCTCCACCTCCGCCCACTGGGCCCCGCGCCGCCGCCGCCCACCACCGCCATCGCCGCCCGAGCCGGCGAGCTCCGCCGGCCCCGCCACTGGCCGCCGCCGCCGCACCCGCCGGCGACGGCACCCCGCGCCCGCCGCGCTCCTCCTCGCCGACTGCCGCGCCCCTTCTTCCTCCTCCCCGCCGGCGTCTCCCTCCTCCACTCCGGCATCCTCGTCCCCGAGCTCGGCCCGATCCGATCAGAGAAACGACGGTTGACTTTTCTTCTCCTCCCCCGAAATCTCCAAGTCCTGGAGATTTTACAATATCTTGCCATGTTCATCGCATCCTAACTCTCTACATATAGCTCCGTTTCACGCGTGTAATATATCAAAATGTTCGCCTCGAGATGCTCTTCATTTTGTTCCATTGCACCATGTTCATTTGAGTCCATCTTGATACCCAAATCTCTGGTGCAAGAGTGCTAGTTGCTGTTAACTGCTGTTACTTATCATAACTTGAGGATTTGTTATTTTTGTTGCATTTAATGTGTGCATCTTATGGGCATGAGCTCTACATGTGTTTTGATGTATGCCATGCCATCTGTACAGAGGTGTATGCCATGTATTTTTTTGATCTCTGTGGTGACTAGCACAAGCATGCAAACTAGGCTTCGTGATGTTTCTGATTTCAGGGACAGTAATTTCACTGTCTGTGACTGCTGTTATTTTGTGGCCATGTATCCATGTGTCTACCAGAGCGATCCATGCTTATTTTGGTGATGTTCAATAAGGATGTTTTGTAGATATAATTGTGCTCTATCCATCCGTGCCCTTGTTTGCAATTATGGAGTGCCATAGCATGACTCAATCTTGCTCTACTTTTGCTATAAAATGTTCCTGGCAGATTGTTTACGTGTTATTCAATTTTGCCAAGGTTGTTGTAGTTGTTTCATATATGCTATGAACTTGCTCTTGCAATGGATAGCTTCATAAACATGCCATATTGCTGTAGGTATGCTTGTTGTGTCATGAATTGCCTTGTGTTGAGTGAATCAAGCTCACCAAGATGCCTTCATAATGTCTGTTTCTGCCATGCTCTGTTTTCTACCAAGTCTGAAACCGATAACGAAACTTGCTATGTTTACATGGTTGCCATCATATCTTCTGGTCCTTTTTGACTTATGGTCAGTAAGGGACTTTTGTCATATGCATTTAGTAGATTCATGACATGCCTTGTTTTGCTATGTTAAGTTCCTTTAGCATGTTGATTGCTTGCTCTGAACATTGCTACCTGATGCTGTTTCAGGCATGTCCAGTAATTTCACCAAGTCTGTGAACCTGATATCTTTTGCACTTTTGTCATGCTTGTTTGAACCTGTTATGTTGTGATCTAGCCGTAGCTCAGTGTTCATCTTTTGTCAAGCATCTCCTGTAGATTACTATCATAAGCTTTGTTGCTATGTTGGAGTGCTGTAGCATTGTTACTTGATGTATTCTAAGTGCTATCATGCTGTTAATCACAGATTCGTGTCATTCTTATTTTGCTTGCCATTTGCAAACCGTGCATCCGTTTCCGGTGATCTTTATATCGATTTCGACCGAAATCATCTCATCTTTCCAGTGGCATGCTTGGTTTGCCAAGTTACTGCCTTGTTCATCATTTTCCTTCCGGAGCACGCATATGCATCGCATATCACATCTCGCATATCATACATATTTTGCATCATGTTGCTTGTGCATTTCCCGTGATTGATTGTGGTTCCATTGCTTGTGTTCTTGTTTTGGGTAGAGCCGGGAGATGAGCTCGTGAACGAGGAACCTGTTGAGTATGCTTACGAGGATCAAGCTTTCGACAACTCTGAGAACCTTGCATGCAAGATGACCATACCCTCGAAATCACTTCTATCTTTGCTTTGCTAGTTGTTCGTTCTTTTGCCATGCTGCGCTACCTACCACTTGCTATATCATGCCTCCCATATTGCCATGCCAAGCCTCTAACCATCATTTTCCTAGCAAACCGTTGTTTGGCTAAGTTACCGCTTTTGCTCAGCCCTCTTATAGCGTTGCTAGTTGCAGGTGAAGTTGAAGTTGGTTCCATGTTGGAACATGGATATTTTGGAATATCACAATATCTCTTATTTAATTAATGCATCTATATATTTGGTAAAGGGTGGAAGGCTCGGCCTTATGCCTGGTGTTTTGTTCCACTCTTGCCGCCCTAGTTTCCGTCATACCGGTATTATGTTCCTTGAGTTTGCGTTCCTACGCGGTTGGGTGATTTATGGGACCCCCTTGACAGTTCGCCTTGAATAAAACTACTCCAGCAAGGCCCAACCTTAGTTTTACCATTTGCCACCTAAGCCTTTGGGTTTTCGCGAGCCCGAGGGTCATCTTTATTTAACCACCCCCCCCCCCCCCCCCCGGGCCCGTGCTCCTTCGAGTGTTGGTCCGAACCGAGCAGCCTGCGGGGCCACCTCGGGGAAACTCGAGGTCTGGTTTTACTCGTAGCTTGACTTATCCGGTGTGCCCTGAGAACGAGATATGTGCAGCTCCTATCGGGATTTGTCGGCGCATCAGGCGGCTTTGCTGGTCTTGTTTTACCATTGTCGAAATGTCTTGTAAACCGGGATTCCGAGACTGATCAGGTCTTCCTGGGAGAAGGTTTATCCTTCGTTGACCGTGAGAGCTTATAATGGGCTAAGTTGGGACACCCCTGCAGGGTATTATCTTTCGAAAGCCGTGCCCGCAGTTATGAGGCAGATGGGAATTTGTTAATGTCCGGTTGTAGAGAACTTGTCACTTGACTTAACTAAAATACATCAACCGTGTGTGTAGCCGTGATGGTCTCTTCTCGGCGGGGTCCGGGAAGTGAACACGGTTTGAGTTATGCATGAACGTAAGTAGTTTCAGGATCACTTCTAGCTTCGCGATCGTTGCGTTGCTTCTCTTCTCGCTCTCTCTTGCGTATGTTAGCCACCATATATGCTTAGTGCTTGCTGCAGCTCCACCTCATTACACCATTCTTTTCCTATAAGCTTAAATAGTCTTGATCTCGCGGGTGTGAGATTGCTGAGTCCTCGTGACTCACAGATTCTACCAAAACAGTTGCAGGTGCCGACGATGCCAGTGCAGATGACGCAACCGAGCTCAAGTGGGAGTTCAATGAGGAACGTGGTCGTTACTATGTGTCTTTTCCTGATGATCAGTAGTGGAGCCCAGTTGGGACGATCGGGGATCTAGCATTTGGGGTTATCTTATTTTCATTTGGATTTGACCGTAGTCGGTCTATGTGTGGATTTTGGATGATGTATGAATTATATTTATGTATTGTGTGAAGAGGCGATTGTAAGCCAACTCTCGTTATCCCATTCTTGTTCATTACATGGGATTGTGTGAAGATAACCCTTCTTGCGACAATACCACAATGCGGTTATGCCTCTAATTCGTGCCTCGACACGTGGGAGATATAGCCGCATCGTGGGCGTTACACTTGTTCCTTCCTAGCGAGCGCAGCCAGCCCGGCACGCCCGATGGCGTCTGCGCTGACGCGCTGCACGGTGCAGAGCTCGCCTGCGCGGCGGCTTGTCTCGCTGACCTTGTTGGCGAGATCTATCTCTCTGACGAGCCCGCGCCAGGTGCGGGTGCTGCCAGCTCCGAGAGCTGCCTCGTCGACCTCCTTGGCAAGCTTGACATCGCCAATGAGCCCGCCTTTGACCTGGAGTCGATCGGCTCCACCGATCCGATGCTTGTCAACTCCGACACGGCATCCCTCGACGCCTTTGTTGGGGAACGTAGTAATTTCAAAAAAATTCCTACGAACACGCAAGATCATGGTGATGCATAGCAACGAGAGGGGAGAGTGTTGTCCACGTACCCTCGTAGACCGACAGCGGAAGCGTTATCACAACGCGGTTGATGTAGTCGTACGTCTTCACGATCTGACCGATCAAGTACCGAACGTACGGCACCTCCAAGTTCTACACACGTTCAGCTCGATGACGTCCCTCGAACTCCGATCCAGCCGAGTGTTGAGGGAGAGTTTCGTCAGCACGACGGCGTGGTGACGATGATGATGTTCCACCGACGCAGGGCTTCGCCTAAGCTCCGCGACAGTATTATCGAGGTGTAATCTGGTGGAGGGGGGCACCGCACACGGCTAAAATATCGTATATCAAGTGTGTATAGAGGTGCCCCCCTGCCCCCGTATATAAAGGAGCAAGGGGGAGGCCGGCTGCCTATGGGCGCGCCAAGGAGAGGGGGGGAGTCCTCCTCCTAGTAGGAGTAGGACTCCCCTTTCCTAGTCCTACTAGGAAAAGAAGGGGGGAAGGAAAGAGAGGGAGGGGAAGAGGGAAAGGGGGCTGCGCCCCCCTCTCCTAGTCCAACTAGGACTCCTCTTGGGAGGGGGCGCACCACCTCCTGGCTGCTGCCCTCTCTCTCCCCTCAAGGCCCACTAAGGCCCAATACTTCCCCGGGGGTTCCGGTAACCCTCCGGCACTCCGGTTTAATCCGAAACTTCTCCGGAACACTTCCGGTGTCCGAATATAGTCGTCCAATATATCAATCTTTACGTCTCGACCATTTCGAGACTCCTCGTCATGTCCGTGATCACATCCGGGACTCCGAACAACCTTCGGTACATCAAAACATATAAACTCATAATAAAACTGTCATCGTAACTTTAAGCGTGCGGACCCTTTGGGTTCGAGAACTATGTAGACATGACCGAGACACCTCTCCGGTCAATAACCAATAGCGGGACCTGGATGCCCATATTGGCTCCCACATATTCTAAGAAGATCTTTATCGGTCAGACCGCATAACAACATACGTTGTTCCCTTTGTCATCGGTATGTTACTTGCCCGAGATTCGATCGTCGGTATCTCGATACCTAGTTCAATCTCGTTACCGGCAAGTCTCTTTACTCGTTCCGTAATACATCATCACGCAACTAACTCATTAGTCACAATGCTTGCAAGGCTTATAGTGATGTGCATTTACCGAGTGGGCCCAGAGATACCTCTCCGACAATCGGAGTGACAAATCCTAATCTCGAAATACGCCAACCCAACAAGTACCTTTGGAGACACCTGTAGAGCACCTTTATAATCACCCAGTTACGTTGTGACGTTTGGTAGCACACAAAGTGTTCCTCCGGTAAACGGGAGTTGCATAATCTCATAGTCATAGGAACATGTATAAGTCATGAAGAAAGCAATAGCAACATACTAAACGATCGGGTGCTAAGCTAACGTAATGGGTCATGTCAATCACGTCATTCTCCTAATGAGGTGATCCCGTTAATCAAATGACAACTCATGTCTATGGCTAGGAAACATAACCATCTTTGATTAACGAGCTAGTCAAGCAGAGGCATACTAGTGACACTCTGTTTGTCTATGTATTCACACATGTATTATGTTTCCGGTTAATACAATTCTAGCATGAATAATAAACATTTATCATGATATAAGGAAATATATAATACTTTATTATTGCCTCTAGGGCATATTTCCTTCAGCCTTCCCCACCACCGTGGTGGTCATCGACGACCCGCTCCCTCGAGCAGATAGCGGCGGCAGCACCGTCACCGAGGTGCTCGCCATCAACCACGACGGAGCCGCCGACGAAGCCGCTCACGATCCGCTGCAGGCGGCACTGCGGGACCTGTCCGCGCCCATCGCGGAAGTCGCCAACGCCGAGACGCTAGAAGCCTGCCGCGTCTCCCTCGTCGAAATTGCCAAGAAGCTGACGGCCATGAAGCGCCTCTTAGAGGCCTACCAGCGTGAACTCGACCACGCCATTTGTGGCACACCGGCTGCTGGTGGACCCAGCCGCGTGGGTCCTGTCCGCCAGCGCGGCGCAGCCATCACCAGCATGCTGGGTGCCGACCGCCCAGTCTACGCCATGCCCATGGAGAACATACGCGCTGCCCAGGCAACGACAGATGAGTTGGGAAACCTGGAGGGCGACGAGCGCCATTGCATGACCGAGCGCGTTCAGCGGCTCATTGACGCGGCTGCGAAGCAGCAAGAAGCCGGCTGCCGCATGACGGAGCCCGGCGCGCGCGTCGTGAATCCTCCCCCCGCCGAGACCAAGGCGCTACCTCCCGGACACCGACTGCAGGCGGCGCCCGCGATTGAAGAGACAAAGAGCCGGCTGCCAGCCGCAGCCGGACGCGCATCACCATCGAGCGCGACCAAGACGGCCGTCCACAGTCCGTGGAGCAGCGGAACGATTGTCCGCCTCCTCCTCCTCCTCGGAGGGAGAGGTATGCCTCCCCGCCACCTGTTGAGCAGCCGACGCTCGGCGACCGGCTGGGCCACCATGAAGGAATTGGAGAAAATGACGCCCGCCATCGGATAGACCGACTGAATCGGTCCCTGGCACTAGAAGAAGAAGATGCAATCGGCCCGCCTTGTTTCGGCCCCCGCATACGCGACGAGCCTTTCCCCAAGGGGTTCTCGCTTCCCAGAGACACGCCCAAGTACAACGGCTCCGTGAAGCCGGAGGATTGGCTGGTGGACTACTCCACCGCCGTCAGCATAGCAAACGGCAACAAGCGCGTTGCCGTGAAGAACGTCCCCCTCATGCTTCAGGGCACGGCCTGGACCTGGCTTAACAGCCTCAAGCTCTAGAGCGTCAACAGCTGGGTAGATTTCACCGAAATCTTCATCCGCAACTTCACCAGCACCTACAAGCGGCCGCCCAAGCCCCGCCAGCTTTCTTTGTGTGTCCAAGGCCCTGCCAAATCCACTCGCGACTACCTGACGCGGTGGGCCGAGCTGCGCAACTCTTGCGAAGGGGTGCACGAGGTTCAAGCCATAGAATACTTCACCGCCGGGTGCAGAGAAGGCACTCTCGTCAAGCACCGACTCCTCTGCGATGAGCCGGCTACACTTGACGAGCTGCTGATCATAGCAGACATGTATGCTACTGCCGACTCCTCCATGAAGTTGGAGCTCCAGGTGGACGCCTCGGGGAAGGTGCTCCCCCGGCTCCTAGAACGTCAGCTGGTGACTCTAGTCGGCGCCAGCAGTAGAACGACAACAAGCGCAAATCCTCGATGCCTGCTTCCACCAGCCGGCAGATGGCAACAGTCGAAGACCAGCAGCCGGAAGGGCAACCCTTACCCAAGCGTTAGAAGGGCGGCAAGTCGGCTTGGTTGCCTGCCTTTTCCTATGAGCAAACCCTCGATGCTCCTTGCAAGTTCCACAGCAGCGCGAAGCCGTCCAACCACACCACTCGGAAGTGCCACTGGCTCACCCGAATCTCCAAGGGCGAAGGACTGCTGCCTCCCCAACCTGCTGGCTAGCCGCCGCCGCCTCCTCGGCAGTCGGCGGCTCATCCAGCAGTCGGCGCCATCCAAGATGAATTCCCTGAAGAGCACGGAGCCTACGTTGTCTTCACCAGCCAGGCTGATGACAAGCGCAGTCGACATCAGCAACACCAAGAGGTCAACGTTGTCGCCTCTAAAGTCATCGAATACATGCACTGGTCCGAGAAGCCCATCAACTGGAGCCGAGCTGACCACCCGGAAGTGATGCCTTCCCCTGGTTCTTATTCCCTGGTATTGGATGCTACTTTTTCAACAAGAGGCGAGCTGCTCGTTTCTCCCGAGTCCTGATAGATGGTGGCAACAACATCAACATCCTTTACCGCGATACCATGGAGAAGTTGAGCATCAAAGTGAAGCAGCTCCAGCCCAGTCGGACTGTCTTCCACGGCATCGTGCCCGGCCTGTCGTGCTCACCAATCGGCAAGATCAAGATAGATGTCCTCTTCGGAGACAAGGACCACTTCCGCTGCGAAGCGATTTGGTTTGAAGTGGTGGATCTAGAGAGCCCTTATCATGCACTGCTTGGCCGACCTGCTCTGGCCAAATTCATGGCAGTTCCACACTATGCCTATCTCAAGATGAAGATGCTGGGAACCAAGGGCATTATCACCATAGCTGGAGACTACAAGAAGTCGTCCGCCTGTGCTGCAGACAGCAGCCGGCTGGCCAAGTCCCTGGTGATTGCTGCTGAGAAGAAGCTCCTGGACCGGGTGGTGGCCATGGCCAGCAAGCAGCCAGACCTGTCACCAGAACCCAAGGAGTCAGAGACCCAGGGCTCCTTCCAGCCAGCCAAGGAAACCAAGAAGATCCCCTTGGACCCCGAGCACCCGGAGAGGTTCGCTCTCATAGGAACCACCCTTGACAGCAAATAGGAAAGCGAGCTCGTTGATTTCCTCCGTGAGAATCGGGATATCTTTGCATGGTCCCCCAAGGACATGCCGGGTGTTTCGTGGGATTTCGCCGAGCACAAGCTACATGTCAGGGCAGATGCAAAACCAGTCAAGCAACCCCTCCGCCGTCTGTGAGAAGAGAAGAGAAGAATCGTTGGTGAAGAGATAGCCCGACTCCTGGCAGCCGGCTTCATTATGAAAGTATTCTTTCCGGAGTGGCTAGCCAACCCAGTCCTTGTACTGAAGAAGAACAACAAATGGCGCATGTGCATTGATTATACAAGCCTCAACAAAGCTTGCCCCAAAGATCCGTTTGCTTTGCCTCGAATTGACCAAGTGATAGACTCCACAGCCGGATGCGAGATGCTGAGTTTTTTGGATGCCTACTCAGGGTACCACCAGATCAAGCTGAACCCGGCCGACAGGCTGAAGACCGCCTTCATCACACCATTCGGAGCCTTCTGCTACCTGACCATGACATTCGGCTTGAGAAATGCCGGTGCCACATTTCAGCGTTGCATGCAGAAGTGTCTCCTCAAGCAACTCGGCAGAAATACCCACGTCTATGTAGACAATATTGTGGTGAAGACGGAGAAGCACGGCACACTCTTGGAGGATCTCAAGGAAACTTTTGACAATCTGCGCCGTTTTCAAATCAAGCTCAACCCAGAGAAGTGCGTCTTCGGAGTACCAGCCGGCCAGCTCCTTGGCTTCCTGGTCTCAGAACGCGGCATTGAGTGCAACCCTGTGAAGATCAAAGCCATCGAGAGGATGGAGAAACCCACCCGACTGCGAGACGTCCAGAAGTTTACCGGCTGCTTGGCATCCATCAGCCGGTTCATCAGTCGGCTGGGCGAGAAGGCTCTTCCCCAATACCAGCTCATGAAGAAAACCACTCACTTTGAGTGGAATGACAAGGCAGACGAAGCTTTTCTCCAGCTAAAGAAGATGTTGACCACTCCGCCTGTCCTGGCGGCTCCGACTGCTAAAGAGCTCATGCTCCTTTACATTGCCGCAACCAGCCGAGTGGTCAGCACAGTTATTGTGGTACAGCGCCCAGAAGACGGCAAGGCACAGCCGGTCCAGAGGCCCGTGTACTACTTGAGAGAGGTGCTGTCAGCCTCAAAGCAGAACTACCCACACTATCAGAAGATGTGCTACGGCATGTATTTCGCTGCCAAGAAACTCAAGCCATACTTTCAAGAGCACCCAATCACGGTTGTCTACACCGCCCCGCTTGCCGAGATCATAGGCAACAGAGATGCTTCAGGCTGAGTGGCCAAATGGGAAATTGAGTTGGTCCCTTACACCATTTTCTACCAGCCTTGCACCGCCATCAAGTCCTAGGCGCTAGCCGACTTCCTCGTCGACTGGGCCGAGACCCAGTACCTGCCGCCAGCTCCGGACTCCACCCATTGGCGAATGCACTTCGATGGCTCGAAGATGAGAACCGGCTTGGGAGCCGGCGTTGTCCTCACCTCTCCCAAAGGCGGCAAGCTCAGATACACCTTGCAAATCCACTTTGCCGCCTCCAACAACATGGCCGAGTACGAGGCACTGGTACATCGACTCCGGCTGGCCAAAGAGATCGGCATCCGCCAGATCCTGTGCTACGGTGACTCGGACTTGGTGGTCCAATAGTCGTCTGGCCACTGGGACGCCAAGGATGCAAACATGGCAAGCTACTGCTTCGTCGTCCAGCAACTCAGTGGATACTTTGAAGGGTGCGAGTTCCTTCATGTACGAAGGGCCAACAACGAGCAAGCAGATGCCCTGGCACGAATCGGCTCCATCCGGCAAGCCATACCAGCCGTCGTCTCCCTTCAGCGCCTCCTCAAGCCGTCCATCAAGCCCTTGCCAGAACCAGACTCCATCTTCGTGCCGGCTCCCCTGAAACAGTCGGATCCGACTTAGGGACCTCAGCAGTCGGCCCGGTGACTTAGGCAGGCGGCTCGGGGACTGCTGCACTTGCACCCGGCCTGGGAACTTCAGAACTCGGCCCGAGGACTGCAGCAGTCGGCCTGGGGACTATAGAGCCCGGCTCGGGGACTTCAACGACACAGCAAGCGGCGGCCGACTCCAACCCGCCGCCTCCCAACCCAACCGCCCTAGTTACTATGGTTGTAATGACAGTAGAAGAAGTCCAAGCTCCATCATGGGCGTAGCCCATCCTCAACTTCCTGGTGAACAGAGAGCTGTCGACCGATGAGATCTCGGCCCGGCAAGTGCAACGCCGAGAAGGAGCCTACACGATAGTAAACAGAGAGCTTGTCAGACGCAGCGTGACTGGAGTCTTCCAGCGCTGCGTACAGCAAGAGAAGGGCCAAGTAATCCTCAAAGATATTCACCAAGGCGAGTGTGGCCACCACGCGGCCTCCAGATCACTTGTCGCCAAAGCTTTCCTCCATAGTTTCTTCTGGCCGACTACTCTAGAAGACGCCAAAGATCTGGTCAAGCATTGCAAGGGATGTCAGAAATTCAGCTCCAAGCAGCACCTGCCGGCTTCTGCACTCAAGACCATCCCCCTTATGTGTCCCTTTGCCGTCTGGGGGCTGGACATGATGGGACCATTCAAGACAGCACGCGGCGGCATGACCCATCTGCTTGTCGCCATCGACAAATTCACCAAGTGGATTGAAGCGAAACCAATCAGGAAGCTCAATGGTCCGACTGTTGTGACCTTCATCGCAGACATCATTGTCCGGTATGGCATACCACACAGCATCATCACCGACAATGGCACAAACTTTGCCAAAGGTGCCTTGGCCCATTTCTGCGCGACACAGGGCATCCGACTGGACTTAGCATCCGTTGCCCATCCGCAGTCAAACGGCCAGGTCGAGCAAGCAAACGGCCTCATCTTGTCCGGCATCAAGCCCCGACTGGTCGAGCCTCTGGAGCGTTCGGTCGGCTGTTGGATCGACGAGCTGCCGGCCGTCCTCTGGAGTCTACGCACCACTCCGAACAAGTCAACCGGCTTCACCCCCTTCTTCCTCGTGTACGGGGCCGAGGCTGTCATCCCAACTGACATCGAGTTCGACTCACCTCGTGTCACCATGTACACGGAGGCGGAAGCAAAGGAGGCGCGAGAAGACGGCGTCGATCTGCTGGAAGAGGGCGTGTTGTTGGCATTCAGCCGGTCCGCCATCTACCAACAGAGCTTACGCCAATACCACAACCAGAAGGTCAAGCCTAGATCCTTCCAAGAGGGAGACCTTGTGCTCCGGCTGATCCAGCGAACAGCCGGCCAGCACAAGCTCTCAGCCCCTTGGGAAGGCCCCTTCATCATCAGCAAAGCGTTGGGAAACGACTCCTACTACCTCATCGATGCACAGAAGCCCAGAGCACACAAGAGAGACGACTCCGGCAAGGAATCGGAGCGCCCATGGAACGCCAATCTCCTCCGAAGATTTTACAGTTGAATGCAGTATGTACCATGCTACCTTTTGTATTAAGCGCAAAGACATCGGATCCCTCGAGGGGAGCAGCAGGCGGGTCTGGCAGACTGGTGGAGTCGGCAGCGCCGGCTGGTGGAGCGGCCGGCTGGTGAATCTCGGCTTGGTCGTCTCCGGCAGCAGCCGACGCACCCGCACGAGGCTTGCTGCTTGAGGCACGATCGAGCTGAGGTTGGCCGTCCGCTCCATCCTTCGGCGCGTCGTCTTTGCCATCCGCTCTCTCCTCGCCTTCGCCTTCATCGCTGGAGGCGATCTCCTCCATCGAGTCTTTGCCATCAGCCGGGTTCAGCCCGAACCAGTTGGCCGGCAGCTCGACACCCTCCTCGTCCAGCTCAGGGATGAAGTCGTCGGTGTTGGTGTACTCGGCGATCGCCGCCGCGTGCTGAGTAAGCTTAGCCGCCACCGCTGCCAACTCCCAGGCGGCCTCCAACCGAAAGGTGGACAGCTGGTCGAGGTTCAGCCCGGGATACCAGGCCTTGACGAATTCCAAGGCCCGGCGTGCACCCGCCTGGGCCGAAGAACCTTTCCACGCCTCAAGACGGCCAATAGCCACTTCCAGCTAGTCGGCAGTCCGTCTGGGGGTGCGCGGAATGTTGGTTTCTGGCCAGAGGGCGGACAGCACCTGGGCTCCGACGCGCTGCAGACGGCGCAGGATCCGATGAGCCGGTTGAAGGCGCGACTGGATGGCGAGAAGCCGCTCGTTGATAGTCCGGGGAGCGTTGGGCGCAATTTCCACGCCTTCGTTCCTCCGCTCTTCGCGGCACGCCTCGATGGCCTGATTGGCAGCAACAGAGTAGCCAGGGAAGAATTCTGCACAAGATGAAGATATTAGAAGCCAGAAGCCGACTTCAGCGGCAGTCGGTGGTCGTGCAAAAGAAGAAGCAACTCACCATCGATCATATCCTCCATTTCACAGAAGCCGTCGGTCAGAGCCTTCTTCTCCTCGCCCTAGTTCGAACGCTCAGTCTCGAATTCAGCCATGAGGCCGGTCTCGTTGTCCTTCGCCTTCTGAAGGGCCTCCTTGTGATGATCCGCCTGGTCAGCCAGCTCCTTGACCAGGCGGTTGCGCTCCTCAGCCGCCTTGCTGCACTCCGCCTCCTTGGCGCGCAGCGTGGTTTGGGCCTCGCCCAATTGCTGCCGCAAGGTGGCATTGGTACCTGCAAAGACAAGAAGAAAAAGACGGTCAACAATCAACAAAGAAGACAAGTAGACATCGGGAAGAGCCGGCCTGACTGCTCAGCAGTTGGCCCGAATCTCGGGGACTACACCCAGCGGGTGCGCTGATGCGCCCCCGTGACAAAAAGAAGACGAAGTGCTCACTCCAGCTCTCAACCAAATCAGCATTCCGCTTGGCCAGCTCCTGGATGTGGGAGTTGAAGGCGGCTGCACGGATATTATGATAATCCTGCAACAAAGACAGCAGAAGAAAAAGCAAGTCAGCACTTGAACCTACCTGGAAGTTTCAGGCCGCCTGCTCAGCAGCCGGCCCGGAACTCGGGGACTACACCCAGTGGGTGCATTGACGCGCCCCCACGGAAGATTACAAAGATCAAAAACGAAAACAAGGGACATACCCGGACGGCAATTCGCGTCGCCACGAACGCCTTCATGTACTCCTGAAGGGCGGCGCCTTGGGCTTGGAGCAGGGCCCGACGTCCTGCGCGGCCGTGTTCAAGACGGCCGTGCCGCACCCAGGCGTCCACTCCAGCGAGGTGCGGCTGGTGGCCTCTGCGTCGGGGGCTGACAAACTCACAGCCCTGACCTCCTGCGGTCGGGGTGCTGATGGCGCCTTCTCCACGCGATGGTGCGCCGGAGTACGCACCACGGGGGTCGCCCGCACCACCAGCTCGCCGACGACTGGCGGTATCGGTGGCACGTCAGGCCGGCTGCCTTGGGCCTCAACAGTTGGCGCTTGCGGAGGCATCTCCGCCCCCAAGATGACGACGTCGCCTCCCCTCTCCATGACCGGCTGCTCATCGTCGACTCCTCCAGTCGTTGCCGGGATCTCGGGCGCGGGTGGCGCGGAGCGCAGGGGGATGATGAGTTGCGGGGTTCGGTCGTGGGCCGCCTCCTCCGCTTGCGCCTTGGCGGCCGCAGCCGCCTGGGCCTTAGCCGTGGCGTTGGCCTCGGCCTCGGCCGCTGCGTCGGCCTTCTCCTGCGCCGCCTTGGCCGCGTCCGCCTTCTCCTTCTCCGCCCTCTCCCGCTCCTCGCGCGCCTCCCACGCACTCCACTCCGTCGCCGCCTGGAGCTCAGCGCGCGGGTCCATGCTGCGGGTGTTGGTGGAGCCCTCCGCCGTCCCAATCACGGAAGCAGAGTTCGACCGCTCAAGAGAGAGCGTGGCCCTGTTCGAACAAGGGAAAGAAGAAATTCAGAAGGAGTTTGCAAGAAAGAAGAAAACACCCAGAGGATAGAAAACACTTACGCAGACACTGTCGGTGGTTGTTTTGGGGTCCTCTGGAAGCGGGCCGCCTTAGCGGCAGCTTCCGCTTGCTTGGTCGCTACGGCCATGCTCTTGGCCTTCTTCGGTAGGCTGTCGAACAGCGGCGCGCTGGCTCGGCGCTTTGATGCGCCGCCTGGTGCAGACGGCGCGGCTGAAGAGCTCGCCCCACCTTGTTGATAACCGACGGGCGGCGCGGCTCGATCTCCTCGGCATCATCCGGCCATTCATCGAGGCCGCCTCCTCCTCCGGATCCGCTTGCTCCGCTACCGCCGCCTGTGGCATCATCCTCTTCCAAGGCAGTCGCCCCCAAGTCGGGGCCGTCCACATCGCTCACCGCCCGGTCCGGCAGGTACTCATGGTCCTGCTCCAGGGCGTCGGCCGACGACTGGGTCGTGAAGATCTGCATCATGACCAACTGATCAGACGGCAAAGCAGAGCCCGGCAAATTAAAAGAAAAGAGAGTTAGAGACTTAATGCGGGCGGCGGACGTGTGCAAGAATACGGCAGCCTGCCGAACTGCCACTCCTCCTCCGAGAGTTTGCAGTTCGAAATATAGTTCACCAGCCGGGCCACTTCTGTGCCCGGCATCTCTTTGGTGCTCAGCCGGCACGGGTCTCGACGCTCGCTCATCTGACTGATCATGTGAGGCTGGCCTTGAAGAGGGAGCACCCAGCGCACCACGAAGGCGGTCAGCAGGTCCGACCCCTGGAGGCCCTCCAACTCCACCATCACCTAGAGCCGAGCGATGGCGGCAATGGAGGCGCCGATAGCATCTTCGGCTTGAAGGTCCAGTTGGTGCGAGGCTCAGCTGGCGAGCCGGCTGTATAAGCCGGCAGGTTGATGAAATCGGTCGTCGGCTGGACGTTCTTGACGTAAAAGTGAGATTTTTGCCACAGCTTGACCGACTGTGTCAAGCTGATGGACGGGAAGCAGTTCCCGGCTCCTGGGCGTCGCACCGCGACGAAGGCTCCGCACTGAGCCGGCGTGTCCTTGGCGGCAACACCGAGCTTGGTGTACAAAAATTCCCCCCAGAGCTTGAGGTGGGGAGGATGCCGAGGTAGCCCTCGCAGAGCGTAACGAAGGCTGACAGTAGCACCACCGTGTTTGGTGTGAGGTGGTGAGGCTCGAGGTGATAGAATTGGAGGAAGGAGCAGAGAAAGCCTCTGGCCGGCAGGCCGAAGCCACGGAGGAAGTGTGACCGAAAGATGACGCGTTCGCCGTCTTTCGGCGCCGGCGCGATCTCTTTCTCCGGTGGGAGGCGCACCTCTACGTAGCCTGCGCCGGGCTACCGCCGCGTGTTGCGGAGGAAGTCGAGGTGATCCTCGTGGACATTGGAGCCGTCCCAGGCGCCGTAGTTCGCCTTGTCGCGCGCCATGAGAGCTTGAAGCTTGATGGAGGCGTGGCGCAGCAAAGAGTGAGCGAACCCGCGGCAGAGCGGCAGCGCCGCGGGAGGGAAAGGCTTGGCGACGATGAGCTGTGGCGGCGCTTCGGCAAAGAGGCAGGGGCGCCGCAGCAGCGAAGAAAGGAAGAAAGAAGAAAGAGGCGAAGGGAGAGGAGGGCGCCCATGTGTCTGCCGTCCCCCCTCCTCCCCTACTTATAGCCCCAGACGGCGAAGCCGAGGAGGCGTGAACGTGGGGGGACGTGGGATTAACTGCGCCCACAATCCCACTCCCCTGCATTTACCGCGCAGTAACGGCGTGTGGTTACTGCACCACGGAATCCTAACTGCCCGCCTCGGCCGCACCGGATCCGCGCGTGTGCCGAGGCCCGATAGTGGCGGGCCCCAGACTGCAACGACGTCCCGTCGTGCGCGTGGGCTGGTAGGCCAGCCCGGCTAGTTGGCGCCACATAGCGCGTAGGTAGCAGGCGGCCAGCCTGGCACCTGGCCGGCGCGCCACCTGGCTCCCGCTTCTACATTTCGAAAACACCAGGCGGCCCGCCTGGTCCCGGTCGACTCCTAGCTATCAATGCCTCGGAAGACGGACGAAGCCCAATTGCCAACCACTCGGAGTAGGAAGCTGCTGAGGCTTCTCGCCCTTTCAGCTGCGGCGCCCCATCAGCTTCGGGGACTACTGTCGGAGTAAATGACCAGGAGTAGCCTCATCAGTCTCCCCGGGTATTTCAAGACATCGGGGTCGGCTGCGCCCCTCAGGCACCAAGGACGAAGCGCCGCCTCCCTGAGGCCGGCTGTTCCAAGCGGCTGGCTTCCAGAGGCCGGCGGACTCCAGAAGGCAGTCTCGAGGTGGGCCGACTCCTAACAGGCGGCCTCTAGAGAGGCCGGTTCCTAGCAGACGGCGCCTCGAGCCCTCAAAGTTTGCACCCACATAAACACGACTAGACGGGGCGTGGCTACAGTGCAGCCTGCCACCCCCGATTCCAGGGCCAAGCATGGCCACAGTGCAGCGTATTGGGCGGACATCCCTCGCCCGGCTCGGCACTGTGGCCACGCAGCCCATGACATCATCCGTGGCAGAGAAGGCCATGCTCCCTCGACGGGCTGTCGGTATGGCCCGCAGACAGCGGGCCATACCTGTCCGTGAGAAGCGAGAAGTTTGCGAGCCCCGGACAGCCGGCTCAGGGGGGACCGACTCCTGACCAGGCGGCCCTCCCCTCCCTCGAAGTCTATGCACCATTAATCAGAAGAGACACGGAGTGGCTATAGTGATCTCCCACCAGGCGGCGGGACTGTAGCCACACCTTCCCCGACAAAGCAAGCATCATCAGCCACACGGCTACAGTGCTAAGCAGCCGACAAGACTCGCGAGCGGCGGGCGCGGCCTGTCGGCCAAGTACAAGACAGCCGGCGGGTCCCACCAAGCGGCGGGCCCCAACTGCCGGCGGAGAAGCTGGCAACCATAGACACTGACAGCCGGGTCCTACACCAAGCCAGATTACCTTTGTACCCCTGGGGAGTAGGCCTATATAAACCCACCAAGGCATCCATGCAAAGGGTTCAACCCCTGAGATACACACACACCACATAGAGAGAGCAGAGAGCTAGCCTTGCCCCTTTTCCTCCTCTAGCAAACAGCTCAAGGAGCACTTGTAGCTACTTGTTGATTTAGTGATCATGCAGAGACCCCGCAGAGCAGGACTAGGGGTGTTATCTCCTAGGAGAGCCCCGAACCTGGGTAAAGTGCGCCGGCGTTCGTGTCTACGCCTTATCCCGCTTCCAGGCACCGGCGACGTCGTACTAGCTCCCACCATGATTAGTCATCCTTTGGCATATGTCGCACCAAACCCCTGACAACGTCCACTCGTAAGCTACGGTGGGGTGTCGAGTCTCGTCGCCGTCTTCGCTATAGGCACCCCATGGGCGTCTTGGCATCTTCTCCGGACGCCACACCGGCAGCCGCTCCCACATCCAAATGGAGAGGGCCCAGACAAAGCCACCCATATTGGACTTGTCTCCCGTCCTCTGGGTTGCGTCGTCAAGCTGCAAAACATCAAATGAGGATCAGATATAACAAAATGTCATGGACATACTTTTGTAGGTAGGAAATTAGATACTCTCTTACTGAACGGTATAGGTAGGCGAGAGATGCGGTCCCCCAACTGTACCTTGCATCCCAGTCGGCTAGGAAGAACAGATACGACCAGTTGGCAGAGTTCGCAGAGCTGTCTGGAAACACGACCTCCGTGAGAAGATACCATAGGTAGGCCCTCGCGTACCACTCCACAGTCACCTCATCTGCGCCTTCGGGGCATGTCTTCCGGTGCTCCGAGAGCCAGGGCAACGATACACCGGATGTATGGTTACCCTTAGCACCGGGGCAGTCGCCGATGAGGGTGGTAACCCTCTGCTGCCAGTTGGTCCTCTCCACTCGCCCGGTGAGTGCATGACACTCGATCGGCATGGCAGTAATCATCGACCAATCCTGGAGGGTCACCGTCATCTCCCCACATGGTAGATGGAAATAATGGGTCTCCGGTCGCTACCGGTCAATCAAAGCTGTCATAGCTGCGTGGACAAGCGTCGGCGGCTGACGCTTGAACTGCAAAACGAGACCCAACAGTCGGGCTCTCTTGAAGTACGGCACGTAGCGCTCGTCGTAGTCCATATTCCCATGAACCCCGTGACCCCTCATGCGCAGTGGCTGGAGCATCTGTCAAAAAGTGGACGGCAAAAGTTAGGAACTTATTTTCATCAATCCGAAAACTTTTATCAATATTTCCTTCATATTACTTACCACTCCGTTTTCTATGAAACGGGCACGATGACCCTTGTCGAATGCGTAGTCAAGCATGGAGTACCGTGGGCCGATGTTGTCCGCAAGAGGTGCCCACCTTAATAAAATTTCATAAACAAAAGCATCATAAGCATAAGCATACATAAACAAAAGATGAAATTTCTTGGTTACATGAACTAGGGTTCATCTTCCAACATGCATATTCCTCCAACAACATCTACTACACATGATGGATCACATCATATCAACATGCATCATATCAAAATAAAATCCTCCAACATGCATCATATCATCATTTTTTTAAGAATTGTTTTTTTTAAATAGAGTTCATCTTGAATATATTTTCTCCAAACAACATCTCCATATCATCATATCAACATGCATCATAAAACAAAACAAGCTCTCCCACATGCATTACATCATCATTTTTTTAACAAAAAAATTATGAACTAGGGTTCATCTTCACACTAACATATGAACTATTGATTAGAGTTCATATTCAATACCACTAGTTACTAAAGAACTAAGAACTAGAACTACAATCAAGCTAAAACAATCCTAGGTGAAAAAATTCCAATCTAAGTTCAAAAATATGAGGGATTTCAAGCAAATAATGCGTCGAATCGGAAGCAAGTTTGCAAAAACTACTTGGAGGGATCGGAGGAGCTTACGTTTCTCTCTTCGGGGCCATCTCGATCCGCTAAAACGATGAAGAAACGGTGAAGATCCGAGGGGGAGAGTGGAGGAGAAGAGAGAGGGAGAAAGAATGAACTGCCGACGGGGGAGGGGGAGGGGTGGGGAGATGGGCAGGGGCGCGGGGTCTCGGACGAAATAACTACTCGCACCCTACCGCTAGGGGTTCTAGCGGTAGGGTTAGATAGCCTACCGCCAGGGTCCCTGGCGGTAGGGTGCGACGGAGGGGGATGGCGGTCGTCTCCGCGTGCTGACGTGGATTAGTACCCTACTGCCAGGGCCCCTGGCGGTAGGATGTCTAACCCTACCGCCAGCGCCCCTGACGGTAAGAAAAAGGGTCAAATCCCAAAAAAAATCCCAACCGGGGTCAAATCCTGAATTTGTATGCGAGAAGGGTCAAAACACGAAATTTTGTCACGAGCCTCCCTCTACGATGCTCGTACACGCCGCGTCCTTCCACGTAGCCGCCCTTGCCTTTATCCCATCGTCACCCAGCAGCTGCTCGACCCTGTCCTTGATCTCCTCCTTGGTGACCACCCCTCTTTGGTCGGCGTGGACCTTGACGCCGGTGCCCCACACGTTGCAGATGTAGGTCTGGTTGGCGAACTGGTCGGCGAAATAGGGCCAGCAGAGGAACGGCACGCCGTGCAGCATGCCTTCCATTCAACATATGTCTAACAAGAACATACATCAGCAACCCGAAGCCACAACTCACACCTACAAAACTCGATAATGTGGAGTGCTCTCACTCCCCATATCTAAAATCGGTGTCGTCGTCGATCCATCGACATAACATATCGGAACCCACAGCCGGTGCAGCAGACCTAAAGCGTACACCACATGTACACGTTTTAGACGCCTCCATCATCATCGAACCGATGACTCGAGGCGCGCGCGGGGGGGGGGGGGGGGGGGTGGATTGAGGGAGGGGCCGCCGGCGACAGCGGTTTTGGTGTCCGCCTGTGTTTTCTCTGGAGTCTGCAAGGAGTGACGCCTCCATCATCATCGAACCGATGACTCGAGGGCGGGGGGGGGGGGGGGGGGGGGGGGGGGATGGAGGGAGGGGCCGCCGGCGACGGCGGTTTTGGTGTCCGCCTGTGTTTCTCTGGAGTCTGCAAGGAGTGACGTGGGGGCGAGATGTGTTTTAACCAGGTCAAATTTAAGTAGGAATCTACCGAGTATTTGCCGAGGTGAACTGATGACCAAGCATAGTGAGCTCTTCAATATTCAAGCTACGTTGGTTATCACAACATATAATTTCCCTAGAAATAAGAGAGTGCCTAGAGCACGATTACATGAAAATTTCTGCAGTCGATTTCAACCAACTGTTGGATCGAAATCCTCAGTTGCGATTTGGCATATTTGCATTTGCCTCGACTTTAGCACAAAACGTTGAATTAAACCTTGCTCGAGCGGAAAATCTAGGGACTTTATTGAAGAAATATTAGTACGTTATTTGAAGACTATTGTTGTGTTAGAAATTTCACAAGCTTGAGCAGGTTGTGATCTGACGAGCCTCCCTGTGCGATGCTGGCAGACGCCGCGCCCTTCCACGTAGCCGCCCTTGCCTTTATCCCATCGTCACCCAGCAGCAGCTCGACCTTGTTCTTGATCTCCTCCTTGGTGACCACCCCTCTCTCGTCGGCGTGGACCTTGACGCCGGTGCCCCACACGTTGCAGATGTAGCTCTGGTTGGCGAACTGGTCGGCGAAGTAGGGCCAGCAGAGGAACGGCACCCCGTGCAGCATGCCTTCCATGGTCGAGTTCCACCCGCAGTGGGACACGAAGCAGGCGACGGCGGGGTGCGAGAGCACGCGCTGCTGCGGCGCCCAGCCCACCACCAGCCCCTTCCCCTCCACGCGGCGCTTGAACGCGTCGAACCAATCTTCTCCGATTCCGGCGGTGATGTTCGGCCGGACCGCCCAAAGGAAAGGCCGGCCCGTGAGCTCGAGCCCGTCGGCGAGCTCCTGGATCCGCGCCGCGTCGAAGACGGTGAAGCTCCCGAACGCTACGTAGATGACCGAGCCGCGAGCCTGCGCGTCGAGCCAGGGGAGGCAGACAAGGTCCTCTGGCCAGAGTTGGCCGGCTGACCTCGACGCCGCCGGCGCTTCCAGGGGGCCGACGGGCAGCGCGTTGGGGACGAGATCCAGCGCCTCCGACTCGATCCCCTCGAACGTGTTGCAGATGACGATGGCGGCCAGCAGTATCACCGGGTTGGTCTTGAGCAAGATCTGAATCATCAACCTGCGTCTCTCCGGCAAGCTGCTCACACAGACCCATGGTAGCTCGGCAGCCTCGATCGGCGGCATCTTGGGGCTCAGCTGGATCGTCTCGTTCCTCTTCACGTTCCCTTCATTTCATACAAGCACTCGATCTCTGAGTCACAAAACAACGACACAGAGCAGTGGTCTACTTGATTTGGTTTCTTCTTACCAGACTCGTCGAGGACGCCATCGTCGATCAGCTTGGGCACGTGCAGCCGGAGCGCGAACACGGCGGCCGAGAAAGTCGAGAACAGGGCGACGCGGACGCCGGCCGTGGCGGCCAGCTCCATCGCCCAGCACATGGACGCATCGGCGATCACCCACTTGATCTTCTTGGACCTGATCATCTCCTCGAGGGGTCCGAGCATGGCCGCCGGCAAGCCGCTGCCCAGCAAGGCGATGTCGGTGCGGTCGCCGTCGGGGCCCATGCCGTCCGGGAGCGAGACCATGTGCATGCCGTCGGGGTCAACGGCTCCTCTCTCGACGGCCATGGCCTTGAGGGCGCGGTCGTGGTTGTAGTGCGTGTTCACGAAGTCCACCTCGAGGCCGTGGGCGACGAGCCGGTGGGAGAGCTCCATGAGGGGCATGACATGGCCCTGTGCAGGGAAGGGAAGCACCATGACAGGAGGCCGAGGACTAGGAGGGGCAGCCATGGATGCGAGACCTACTGGCAACTACCCAGCTTGCAAGGTTGTACTTACTAGTACTTTTTATTCGAAAAGGAGGATCACGACCACCGAGCTTTTTCTAGCAATTCGCATGTGCTACTTGGAATATAATAAGTACGACAGCTTGTGCGTATGGCGCTGTCGCTGCACGACAGCTTGGGATCGATATGGAAGTTTTGTAATTCGCCACTGCTTTATAGATAGAGATGGCGAACTGAAATTGCCGATGGAAGGTGCCAACGACTTTCATCATATTTGGATCATGTGGTGGATGGGCATGATTCTCAGTGTAAGTTAGCATAAGATCAAAAACAGTCGCCATTAATCTGGTCGTTGTAGTTGTTTGAGAAAAAGGGTTTCCGCTGCTTTGTATTACATTCAACGATAGGTGCTAGGGCCGCACCACAAACAAGCCCAAAGAAAAAAAGGAGAAGAAAGGAAAAGAAACAAATGCCAACAACGGCAGATCGACAAAACGAAGATAACCGATGATCGCTGCACCCTCCGAAGAAGTACCACCACATTCCCAGCACCTGAAGCGCCGCGTACCAAGCAACACCTTCAAGAAGAAGGCGACAACGACGCCGCTGCTGCCCGGACTAGTCCTAGGGTTTCCCCCGGTACGCAGGGGGCAGTGAGGGGTAGGGGTGTACCCGACGCCCTTCAGGAAGGTCCGGCGGCACCCACAGGCGTCGCCGCGTCGGGGCCGGACGAGCCGCCAGAGATTTCTCCCAACCCAAACCCCCACCACCACCCCAGACGAATCATAGTGCACCGCCCATCAGCATGTGCCACCACGGTCACCGAATCAACTTCGCCGTCTCCCTGCGGCCACCGACACGAGACCTGGAGGATGGGAGAAGGGAGAGTGGCCTTGGGGGCATCCGCAACATCGCCGACGTGAGGGGACAACCACCACCGCCACCGCGGAGCCGACCGGACACGCGGACAAGGGGCCTGCCAGGCACCGAGGCCCGGCCGGACCCAAAAGGGTCCGGACAGCCCCTGCCGTCACGCTGCAGCTCGCCGGCCAACGAAGCCGCCACCGCCCGCAAACCACCACCACTTCACCACCAACCAGGGAGCAACGCCGCCACGCACCGAGTCGCTGGCCCGCCCAAGCCCAGATGGAGCCCGAAAGGGCCCAGATCTGGGCCGCGCGGGCGCCGCCGGCCACCACCACCGCCACGCCGCCCCGCGGCCAACGGCCGCGCCGCCGCACCGAGAACCACGGAGCTCGCCGGAATCCCGCCGCCGAACCCCACCGCAGCGGCCGAGCTGCACCGCCGCCATCGAGAGGCCCCCGCGCCCCCAAGAGCGAGCGGGGAAGGGACGGCCCGCCGCCGCCAGCGCCGCGCGGGCAGGGCCCAGCGGCTCCGGCCGGCGGCGGCGGGGAGGGAGATGTACAGGGAGGAGGCCGACGGAGAGGAGGCAGGGGACCGCCCGTCGCCCGTGGGGGGGGGGGCGAGCGGGCGGACGGGAGCGCGGGGGAGGGGGGAAGGGAGGCGGGGAGCGCGCTGCGGCGGCCGGCGGCGGCAGGAGGGGCGGAGGGAGCTGGGGAAACCCTAGTCGCGGGAGCGGGTGTCGTTGTAGTTATTTGCGCGAGGGTGTGTATGTGGCCGGGCCGGCCAAGAGGGTTTCTTGTGCTAGGCTCAACTTTCTAAATAGCGGCCTGGAGTCTCTGGTCACCAGCTCAAATGCTCACTCATAAACACTAAAATTGAAACCCCTCAAAAAAACACTAGAATTGAAAGAATAGTAAAAATAAATGACAATAAACATTGACGAATTGCCTATATACGTGCAAATTTTCGTAAGATCAATGCTATGTGCCGGTCGTCCGGCCCAAACCTGGCGCCACTCGCCTCGTGCACCGTTGGATGCGGTCGTACCCGTCCATCAGATCCCGAGAGACCCCCCCCCCCTCGCCGCGCGTCATTCTTCTCCCCCTCCCTCTAGTTCTAGTTGTTTCAATTAGAGTTAAATCTAATTCTTCTAATCCTCATAATTAGAAAGCTAATGTGGTTCTAATCTCCTTCCTCTAATTCTAATCCTCTTGCATGCTCACGAGCATAGTCATGTCCACTTCTTCGCCTGAATCCGACAAATCGGAGAACTCATCTTGAATCAATTGGTCAAGCTCCGTCGGTCCATACTCCTCGTAGGACGAACCATCAAAATCCATCGTTTTCCCTAATAAAAAATCCTAAAAAATCTGGTCGGACAATGTGTCGAACACATCACGCGTAAGACGGAGCCAGGACGTACCACGGTGACGTCGATCACGCGTAAGACGGAGCCAGGATTTGCGCGGAGCCAGTACGTACCACGGTGACGTCCAGGCCGGCGACGACGTGCTGTCAAAAACATATACTCTCTCTGTCCTGTAAAAAACGCTTTTATATTATTGGACGGAGGGTGTATTTGTCTACACAACTCTAAATTAACTACACTCCTTAACACTAGCTTCCCATGATTTAAACTCCCTTGGATCAACAAATCGTAGCGACCATCACACGAAGAAAAAAAAAAGTGCCCCTCATTCGCTTAGAAGATCGACAAATCTTTTGAAATTCTCATACGAGGAGCCGCCCTCACTGAGGCACTTGCGAGCTGCATCCCTGAGCATACCTGCCCTCTCTGCAATTCTCTTGTCACCGATAACCAATCCCAATTTGGCGATCACCTCCTCCTTCGTCACGACGCCATCTTCACCGGGCGTCACGGCCAGTCCGGTCCTCCAGATATCGCAGATGTAGCTCCGGTTCGCGAACTGGTCGACGAAGTACGGCCAGCACAGGATGGGCACGCCATTTCTGACCCCCTCCATGGTCGAGTTCCAACCGCAGTGCGACACGAAGCACGCCACCGCGCGGTGTGCGAGGACCTGCACGTTGAAAACGAAATTTAAAAAGTTCGCCATCACGATCTGACGCTTGCAATATGCACTTTGGTCCGAGGCGCACAGATTAAACATCAAGTTGATGATAATGTAAGATACCTGCTGCTGGGGACACCAGCTAACGATCATGCCCCTGCCGTTGACAGCGGCTCGGTTCGTGAACTCATCGAACCACGCCTTGCTCAGGCCGCCGGTCGTGAAGTCCGGGCGCACCACCCACAAGAACGGCCGGCCGGTGAGCTCCAGCCCCTCGGCGAGCTCACGGAACTGCCGCGGGTCAAAGACGGTGAAGCTGCCGAACGCCACGTACACAACGGAGCCGTCGGGGTGGGCGTCGAGCCATTTCAGGCACCCCGTGTCCTCCGGCAAGAACTGCCCGACAGGCTTCCGGAACTCATGGTCGGCGAACAACGGGCCGATGGGCACTATGTCGGGGAACAGCTCGAACGCCGCGGTCTCGGCGTCGTGGAACGAGTTGCACACGATGATCTCGGCTAGGCTGGTCGCCTGGGTGTTCCGGGACACCAGCCGGAAGGATACCTCCTGCCCCTCTAAGGCGCCGTCGATGCTCCACGGCATGTGCGAGGTGTACATCGGCGGCATGTTGGGGGCGATCTCGAACGCGCCTCGTCGTTTCGGGAAGCCTGCGTTTATTCAGAGAAAGAAATAATTCAGTCCACTGTTTCTTCAGAGAAAAATGCCAATCCCCTGTTCAGAACTTCAGGTGTGCGAGATGGATGGGTCTTTGGTACCCTTGTCGTCGAAGAAGCCGTCCTCTATCAGCTGGGGAAGCCGGAGCAACGTGCCAAGGCCCGCCGCGGACGCCGGGAAGACGCAGGCGACCCGGACGCCGAGCTTCTTGGCAACCTCGAAGCACAGCCCCATGTTGGCGTCGCCGACGAGCCACCTCACCTTGGTCTCCCTGATGAGCTGCTCCACATAGCCTGGTATGCACCGCGAGAGCCCATCGAGAAACTTGCACAGGTCCCTCCGGTCGTCGCCGTCGGCCAGGCCGTCGGGTACGGAGACCAGGCGGATCCCGTCCAGCGCCTCGCCGTCGTCGGCGTTCCGCCGAAGAGCATCGAGAACGAGCTTGTGGATGGGCTCGGTGCAGACGAAGGTGACCCGGAGGCCGTGGTCGACGAGGCGGTGCGACAGCTCCATGAGCGGGGTGACGTGGCCCTGCGCCGGGAACGGCAGCACCATGACGTGAGGCGCCGCGCCGGCCATGCCGGTGCCGATCGATGGGATGGATTCGCGTCCGGAGCCTCGCGGATAGCTGTTGTGTGGCGGTCTGATACGACCTCGGATCCGAACTAGTTCATACAAGATCTGATTACACGAATTTAGAAGGTGGGTGGCTAGGGTTCTAACAGAGAAAGAGGAAAAGGGGATAGAATAGCCGCCGCCGCCAGGTCGTCTCGTCTCTGCCTGCCTTCCCTCTCGCCTTCCCAGCTTAAGTTTTTTTTTTTTTTTTTTGAGGCACCCAGCTTAAGTACTGGCTAGGTTACGTACTGATGGGCTGGGTAGCGAGTGCTGGGCCTTCGGTCGCGCTTCGTTGGGCCTTGCGCCTTCTCCTCTGGTGGGCCTGGCGCCGTCTCCTCAGGTGGGCCGCGGGCAGGGATCGTAACACGGTCGAACTGGAGCTTGAAGGCAAATAGTACCGGTGTCGAGATCACAATCGAGAGAGAGAGAGAGAGTTCAGATGTCGGCTGATGATTGGAGGATGGTGTTATTCCTAGTACTCCCGTGAGGCCGTGAGTGGGAGTGAGCGACTGACTGACAGTACTACTAGTAGAAAATAAAGAAAAAAAATGTGGAGAATAACTAGGGATAAGCGCACGCAGTATTCTTAAACCGCGAGAATCAGATGAAGATCAAAACCATTAGCAATAGGGCACTCCCTGTCTCCCTCGCAAAAAAAAAAAAAAAAAAAAACCCAATAGGACAGCTATGGAAACTACCCTTGGGAAACATAATTTAGGTATCGATCGGTGTACACCCCGGCCATGGAACCTAACGTTAAACAAGCAAGAGAGTGAAGGAGAAAGTGAGAAGGAAGACATTGTTTTGGGCATTTTTTCTCACTTTAGTCATATGTAAGTCGCCTGAAAAATTAATTTTGGGTTAGTCGATCTTTTTATAATTGATTTCTGCTTTGAGATTCATGCTTTTCTTTCATGCGCTGTTTTGTGAGCTAGTTTGGGCTGTTTTTTACTGACCACGTATTTGGGTCAGTTGATTTGCTATTGGTCTGAAGCACATTACATGTACCGCCCAACCCATCCCTCCCCCCCCTTTTTTGAGTCTTTATTGTTGGAGAACGTAGCAGAAATTCAAAATTTTCTACGCATCATCAAGATCAATCCATGGAGTAATCTAGCAACGAGGGGAAGGGGAATGCATCTACATACCCTTGTAGATCGTGATGCGGAAGCGTTGCAAGAACGCGGATGAAGGAGTCGTACTCGTAGCGATTCAGATCGCGGTTGATTCCGATCTAAGCGCCGAACCACGGCGCCTCCGCGTTCAACACACGTGCAGCCCGGTGACGTCTCCCACGCCTTGATCCAGCAAGGAGAGAGGGAGAGGTTGGGGAAGACTCCGTCTAGCAGCAACACGACGGCGTGGTGGTGATGGAGGAGTGTGGCAATCCTACAGGGCTTCGCCAAGCACCACGGGAGAGGAGGAGGGAGAGGGGTAGGGCTGCGCTATGAGGGAGGATGTTCTCATGTGTATGGCAGCCCCAAAACCTCAAGTATATATAGGGGAGGGGGAGGGGCTGCGCCCCCATCTAGGGTTCCCCCCCAAGGGGTGCGGCCAGCCCTAGATGGGTCTTGGGGGGCGGCCAAGGGGGGGAGAGAGGGGGCGCCCCACTAGATGGGCCTTAGGCCCATCTGAGACTAGGGTTTCCCCCTTCCCCCCTTCCTGCGCCTTGGGCCCCTTTGTGGGAGGCGCACCAGCCCACCTAGGGGCTGGTCCCTTCCCACACTTGGCCCACGCAGCCCTCTGGGGCCGGTGGCCCCACCTGGTGGACCCCCGGGACCCTCCCGGTGGTCCCGGTACGTTACCGATAGCACCCGAAACTTTTCCGGTGACCAAAACAGGACTTCCCATATATAAATCTTTACCTCCGGACCATTCCGGAACTCCTCGTGACGTCCGGGATCTCATCCGGGACTCCGAACAACATTCGGTAACCACGTATATCTATTCCCTATAACCCTAGCGTCATCGAACCTTAAGTGTGTAGACCCTACGGGTTCGGGAACCATGCAGACATGACCGAGACGTTCTCCGGTCAATAACCAACAGCGGGATCTGGATACCCATGTTGGCTCCCACATGTTCCACGATGATCTCATCGGATGAACCACGATGTCGGGGATTCAATCAATCCCGTATACAATTCCCTTTGTCTATCGGTATGTTAATTGCCCGAGATTCGATCGTCGGTACCCCGATACCTTGTTCAATCTCGTTACCGGCAAGTCTCTTTACTCGTTCCGTAACTCACATCATCCCGTGATCAACTCCTTGGTCACATTGTGCACATTATGATGATGTCCTACCGAGTGGGCCCAGAGATACCTCTCCGTTTACACGGAGTGACAAATCCCAGTCTCGATTCGTGCCAACCCAACAGACACTTTCGGAGATACCTGTAGTGCACCTTTATAGCCACCCAGTTACGTTGTGACGTTTGGTACACCCAAAGCATTCCTATGGTATCCGGGAGTTGCACAATCTCATGGTCTGAGGAAATGATACTTGACATTAGAAAAGCTCTTAGCAAACGAACTACACGATCTTGTGCTAGGCTTAGGATTGGGTCTTGTCCATCACATCATTCTCCTAATGATGTGATCCCGTTATCAACGACATCCAATGTCCATGGTCAGGAAACCGTAACCATCTATTGATCAACGAGCTAGTCAACTAGAGGCTTACTAGGGACATGGTGTTGTCTATGTATCCACACATGTATCTGAGTTTCCTATCAATACAATTCTAGCATGGATAATAAACGATTATCATGAACAAGGAAATATAATAATAACCAATTTATTATTGCCTCTAGGGCATATTTCCAACAGTCTCCCACTTGCACTAGAGTCAATAATCTAGTTCACATCACCATGTGATTAACACTCACAGGTCACATCACCATGTGACCAACATCCAAAGAGTTTACTAGAGTCAACAATCTAGTTCACATCACTATGTGATTAACACTCAATGAGTTCTGGTTTGATCATGTTATGCTTGTGAGAGAGGTTATTAGTCTACGGGTCTGAACCTTTCAGATCCGTGTGTGCGTTATGAATATCTATGTCATCTTGTGGATGCTACCACGCGCTACTTGGAGCCATTTCAAATAACTGCTCTACTATACGAATCCGGTTTACTACTCAGAGTCATCCGGATTAGTGTCAAAGTTCGCATCGACGTAACCCTTTACGACGAACTCCTTTTCACCTCCATAATCGAGAAAATTCCTTAGTCCACTAGATACTAAGGATAAGTTCGACCGCTGTCATGTGATCCATTCCCGGATAACTATTGTACCCCTTGACCAACTCATGGCAAGGCACACTTCATGTGCGGTACACAGCATAGCGTACTGTAGAGCCTACGTCTAAAGCATAGGGGACGACCTTCGTCCTTTCTCTCTCTTCTGCTGTGGTCAGGTCTTGAGTCTTACTCAATACTCACACCTTGTAACACAGCCAAGAACTCCTTCTTTGCTCATCTACTTTGAACTCTTTCAAAATCATGTCAAGGTGTGCGTTCTTTGAAGGTATCATCGGGCGTCTTGATCTATCTCTATAGATCTTGATGCCCAATATGTAAGCAGCTTTATCCAGGTCTTCCTTTGAAAAACTCCTTTCAAACAACCCTTTATGCTTTCCAGAAATTTTACATCATTTCGGATCAACAATATGTCATTCACATATACTTATCAGAAATGTTGTAGCGCTCCCACTCACTTTATTGTAAATACAAGTTTCTAACAAACTTTGTATAAACCCAAAATCTTTGATCATCTCATCAAAGCATACATTCCAACTCCGAGATGCTTACTCCAGTCCTTAGAAGGATTGCTGGAGCTTTGCATACTTGTTAGCATCTTTCAGGATTGACAAAAACCTTCTGGTTGTATCACATACAACCTTTCCTTATGAAAACTGGTAAGGAAACTTGTTTTGATATCCTATCTGCAAGATTTCATAAATAATGCAGTAACTGCTAACACAATTCCAACAGACTCTTAGCATCGCTACGAGTGAGAAAATCTCATCGTAGTCAACTCCTTGAACTTGTCGGAAAACATCTTAACGACAAGTCGAGCTTTCTTAATGGTGACACTTACCATCATTGTCTGTCTTCCTTTTAAAATCCATCTGCACCCAACAGCCTTACGACCATCAAGTAGTTCTTCCAAAGTCTATACTTTGCTTTTATACATGGATCCTCTCTCGGATTTCATGGCCTCGAGCCATTCGTCGGAATCCGGGCCCACCATCGCTTCTCCATAGCTCGTAGGTTCATTGTTGTCTAGCAACATGACTTCCAAGACAGGATTACGTACCACTCTGAAGTAGTACGCATCCTCGTCGTCCTACGAGGTTTGGTGGTGACTTGATCCGAAGTTTCATGATCACTATCATAAGCTTCCACTTCAATTGGTGTAGGTGCCACAGGAACAACTTCCTGTGCCCTGCTACACACTAGTTGAAGTGACGGTTCAATAACCTTATCAAGTCTCCACCATCCTCCCACTCAATTCTTTCGAGAGAAACTTTTCCTCGAGAAAGGACCCGTTTCTAGAAGCAATTACTTTTGCTTCCAGATCTGAAATAGGAGGTATACCCAACTGTTTTGGGTATTCCATGAAGATGCATTTATCCGCTTTGGGTTCGAGCTTATCAGCCTGAAACTTTTTCACATAAGCGTCGCAGCCCCAAACTTTTAAGAAATGACAACTTAGGTTTCTCTAAACGGTGTCGTATCAACGGAATTGCGTGGTGCCCTATTTAAAGTGAATGCGGTTATCTCTAATGCCTAATCCATAAACGATAGTGGTAATTTGATAAGAGACATCATGGTATGCACCATATCCAATAGGGTGCAGTTATGATGTTCGGACACACCATCACACTGTGGTGTTCCAGGCGGTATTAATTGTGAAACACTTTCCACAATGTCTTAATTATGTGCCAAACTCGTAACTCAGATATTCATCTCTATGATCATATCATAGACATTTTATCTTCTTGTCACGACGATCTTCAACTTCACTCTGAAATCACTTGAACCTTTCAATAATTCAGACTTGTGTTTCATCAAGTAAATATTCTCAGCATTTACTCAAATCATCTGTGAAGTAAGAACATATTGATATCCACTCTTTCCATAGCAGATTGGTTTCTCTCCCTTCATCGGCATTGGTGTGCTGGTGTGGTGCCTTCTAGCTCGTTGGAGTGTCGGTGCGTTTGGTGGTGTGTTTGTCTCGGGTTCCATCGCTTTGGCAGACGGTGGGGGACTTTGTTCCCTTTGTATCTGATTTTTGCCCATTTCCCCTAATTAATCAGTAACCCTTTTCTTCAACATGGAAATGCAGGAATCCACTGCCCACCTTTCGAGTTGTTACTTGAAAAAATGTGTAAATACAAAAGAGATGAAAAAAAACACTTTGTCCTAGGTCGCCGACTTGAGGGAGTAACCACGAGTCATTTGCTCTTTGTCACATCCACCGAAAAACCCTTAATTACTATATTACACTGACGAAATGTTAGGTGGGTGGAACTTGTGTGAGGGGCGTGTGCACGAGGCATATATTGTTGCATGCTTTAGCCTTGGCTTCCCCCGCTTTACAATCAGACTAGTTATGCCTTATGCCTAAAAGTCATCTATTAGTTAAACATTTTTTAGTGTATAGTTGTTTTAATCCTTGTCTTTTTTACTTTACTTGCTCCTGGTTTAGTTTATCTTACCATTTGCATGACTCGATAGAAGACATCACGAGTAGACTATCCACTAAAATCTGGTTTGGGTGCGACCACAACTAGAGACCGTGACACCTCTAGTTAGGATAAACCGGGAATGTCTAACCTTAGCTCCTTGGATTCAATAATTATCTAGAAATGCTTTCGTGAAAAATTGTGATCCGTGCCCTTAAGGTCATCAAGTTCTCTTTGTACCCACACTTAATTTACTTTTTTAATAAATGGTGGATTTTATTGACTCAAAATAAAACATCAAGGGAATACAAACACAATGAGTGCATACCCGATCTCTGTATAGTTAGGGTGCACACAACCAACACCAACGCATACTTAATTTACTTATAACTATCTTTATCCTTAAATCTAATAAAAATTATATTTGCTATATGGATATGTCCCGTGCAGCCTTTACATTAGTGATAAAAATGTCGAAATGGAGGAGGAGAGGGCCACCACACAAATAGTGGCCACCTACGTTTTTTTTTGGAAGACCACCTACGTTGTTCAGACAATTGAATGGTTAGAGATGATGAATGTTCATCCATGTTATGTGCTTCGTGTCCATTATCTCGTGGAAATTGTGGATCTAACCACTAGTAGAAAACAGGGCTTTCGTTCGGGCCTGGCCAGCCCATTAGTCCCGGTTCCGCACGAACCGGGACCCATGGGGTGCATTAGTCCCGGTTCGTGAGCCCAGGGGGCTGGCCGGGCCACGTGGGCCACTGGTCCCGGTTCGTCTGGACCTTTTGGTCCCGGTTCCACGCACGAACCGGGACCAATGCGCCTCGCCCCTGGCCCATGACCATTAGTCCCGGTTTGTGCCACAAACCGGGACTAAAGGGTTGGTCCTCGTTGCGGTCAGAGTTTAGTCCCACCTCGCCAACCGAAGGGCGCTCACACCGGTTTATAAGCCCGTCCCTCTCTGCCTTGTTGACCTCCTCTCAAAATGAAAATAGATGCCCTTATACAGGGAATTTGACCTAAATTCAGAGTGAGTTTCTTTGAAATTCATAGAAATTTATTATGAATTTAGGTTGAATTCTCTCTATAGGCGCAGCTATGCTCATTTTTTTATGTTGGGGTTGGCGATCTTTACAGACTTTTTGTGTGTTGAATATGCACCATTCAAAATCAGTCTCTGCTTTGAATGGTTCATTTTGCACACACAAAAAGTCTGGAGTTCAAATACGTTCAAGAAAATAAAATCCCTTTGTAACAAATGAGTTTCCGTCCGAAACCCTAATACTTCGAAAGAGATTGTCCATTTTGTTCACGAAGTGCATCCACCTTTTGCCGGGACCCTCTCAACTTTTTAGCACATGCTATGTGGGTGAAATGATGATACCATGCCAACTTTCAACCTTTTCAGAGTTCATTTGAAACGCTTTTCAATTTCAAGTTCATTTGAAATGCTTTTCATTAGGGTATATGGCTTTGAATGGTGCATTTTGAACACACAAAAAGTCAGGAGTTCAAATAAGTTTTAAAAAATGAAATCCCTTTGTAACAGACGAGTTCTCGTATGAAATCCGGATACTTTCAAAGAGATTGTCCGTTTTGTACACGAAGTGCATCCAGTTTTTGCCATAACCCTCTCAACTTTCTTGCACATGCTATGTGGATGAAATGATGATACCATGCCAACTTTCAACCTTTTCAGAGTTCATTTGAAATGCTTTTCAATTTTAGGGTCTTATAGCTCAAAATAATTAGTAAATGCATGAAAAATAACAAATGAAGTCAGAAAGGATTGAAAAATGATGATGTGACTTTGAATGGTGCATTTTGAACACACAAAAAGTCAGGAGTTCAAATAAGTTTTAAAAAATGAAATCCCTTTGTAACAGACGAGTTTCTGTATGAAATCCTGATACTTTGAAAGAGATTGTCCGTTTTGTACACGAAGTGCATCCAGTTTTTGCCGTAACCCTCTCAACTTTCTTGCACATGCTATGTGGATGAAATGATGATACCATGCCAACTTTCAACCTTTTCAGAGTTCATTTGAAATGCTTTTCAATTTTAGGGTCTTATAGCTCAAAATAACTAGTAAATGCATGAAAAATAACAAATGAAGTCAGAAAGGATTGAAAAATGATGATGTGACTTTGAATGGTGCATTTTGAACACACAAAAAGTCAGGAGTTCAAATAAGTTTTAAAAAATGAAATCCCTTTGTAACAGACGAGTTTCTGTATGAAATCCTGATACTTTGAAAGAGATTGTCCGTTTTGTACACGAAGTGCATCCAGTTTTTGCCGTACCCCTCTCAACTTTCTTGCACATGCTATGTGGATGAAATGATGATACCATGCCAACTTTCAACCTTTTCAGAGTTCATTTGAAATACTTTTCAATTTTATGGTCTTATAGCTCAAAATAATTAGTAAATGCATGAAAAATAGCAAATGAAGTCAGAAAGGATTGAAAAATGATGATGTGGCTTTGAATGGTGCATTTTGAACACACAAAAAGTCAGGAGTTTAAATAAGTTTTTTAAAAATGAAATCCCTTTGTAACAGACGAGTTTCCGTATGAAATCCTGATACTTTGAAAGAGATTGTCCGTTTTGTACACGAAGTGCATCCAGTTTTTGCCGTAACCCTCTCAACTTTCTTGCACATGCTATGTGGATGAAATGATGATACCATGCCAACATTCAACCTTTTCAGAGTTCATTTGAAATGCTTTTCAATTTTATGGTATTATAGCTCAAAATAATTAGTAAATGCATGAAAAATAACAAATGAAGTCAGAAAGGATTGAAAAATGATGATGTGGCTTTGAATGGCGCATTTTGAACACACAAAAAGTTCGGAGTTCAAATAAGTTTTAAAAAATGAAATCCCTTTGTAACAGACGAGTTTCCGTATGAAATCCTGATACTTTGAAATAGATTGTCCGTTTTGTACGCGAAGTGCATCCAGTTTTTGCCGTAACCCTCTCAACTTTCTTGCACATGCTATGTGGATGAAATGATGATACCATGCCAACATTCAACCTTTTCAGAGTTCATTTGAAATGCTTTTCAATTTTAGGGTCTTATAGCTCAAAATAATTAGTAAATGCATGAAAAATAACAAATAAAGTCAGAAAGGATTGAAAAATGATGATGTGGCTTTGAATGGTGCATTTTGAACACACAAAAAGTCAGGAGTTCAAATATGTTTTAAAAAATGAAATCCCTTTGTAACAGACGAGTTTCCGTATGAAATCCTGATACTTTGAAAGAGATTGTCCGTTTTGTACACGAAGTGCATCCAGTTTTTGCCGTAACCCTCTCAACTTTCTTGAACATGCTATGTGGATGAAATGATGATACCATGCCAACTTTCAACCTTTTCAGAGTTCATTTGAAATGCTTTTATAAACTCTAATAGCAAAAGGAATCAACTAAAAAGCTTTTATAGACCTCTAGTATTTTTTAAACTAAAATTATATAAATTTATGCAACTAAAATTATCAAAGTATTTTCTGTTCAAAACATGAAAAGCAGAAAGAATTATCATAAAAAAAATTGTTAGAAACTTTAGGAGCAAAAAGAATTTTCATAAAGAATTAAAATTTAAACTATTCAAATTTGGAAACTAATGGAGTAACAGAAAGTTTATAATTATTCTGAGCTAAAAGCAAAAAGAATAAAAAAATAAAGCAAAAATCAAAAGAAAATAAATAATTCAAAAAACCAAAAAAATACTGGAATAAATAAAAAAATGCCGCCTAATGGGCCACACGGCCTGCATACGACTAGAAACCCATCTGCACATGGCCCGCAGGCCCAATGGGCCCAACATGGCAGTGACAAGGGTAGGCATGTAATGCCTGCATATTAGAGAGGAGCTCAGCACTTGAGCTGCAACGCAGCTTATAAACAGGTGCTGAGCTCTCTCAGCTAGCGAGGTGGGACTAAACTTCCCACCGCACCGCGCCAGCACAGGGCCTTTAGTCCCGGTTGGTGGCTCCAACCAGAACCAATGCTCCCCTTTGGTCCCGGTTGGTGGCACCAACCGGAACCAATGCCCACCCTTTAGTCCCGGTTGGTGCCACCAACCGGGACCAAACCCTCTGCTTCCCGCCCTTTGGGCTGGTGAAAAGACGCCTTTGGTCCCGGTTGGTGCCACCAACCGGGACTAAAGGTGGCATTGGTCCCGGTTTGTGCGTCGAACCGGGACCAAAGCCTTTGCTATATAAGCCAACACTTAGGAAATTTTCAGATTTCCATCGCCAGTTTCCCCCCGCCCGACGACGCCGCGAACTCGATCTACGCCGCCAGGCTGCCCCGCCGCCGTCGCCGTCGCCCGTGCCCCCGAGCCCACGCCGTCGCCCGTCGCCGTCGTCCTCCGCCCCCCGCCGCCGTCGCCCTCCGCCGCGCGCCCCCGAGCCGTGTCGCCCGTCACCGTCGCCGTCGCCCTCCGCGCGCCCCCGGCCCGCCGCGGTCGCCGTCGCCCTCCGCCACCCACGCCGTCGCCCTCCGTCGCCCGATGTGAGCCGCCGCCACGCCACGGCTCTGTTTATTTTTTTCCATATAATTTGTATTATTTTTTTGTTCATTGCATTTTTTTCATATATATAATGTATATATATATATATGTATGTGGTAGCTATATGATGAATGGATGTGGCTATGTATGTATGAATATAATGTTCATAGAATTTTTTTGTTTATATTTTTTTTCATATATGTATTAATTTTTTATTGAGGTTAATTATTAGTAGATATCGATTTTAGGTTAGTGCTTAGTAGTTGAACTAGTTGATTTAATAAAACTATTTTATTAAATTTTACTATATATAGAAGTAGTTTATTTTTAGTAAGAACTACTTTATTTTATATATTTATAGTAAGTGCTTAGTAGTTGAACTAGTTGATTAATTAATAAAACTATTTTATTAAATTTTACTATATATAAAAGTAGTTTATTTTTAGTAAGAACTACTTTATTTTATTTATTTATAGTAAGTGCTTAGTAGTTGAACTAGTTGATTAATTAATAAAACTACTTTATTTTATTTATAGTAAGTGCTTAATTAGTTGTTGAACTAGTTGATTTAACAAAACTAGTTTATTTTACTATAGAAGTAGTTTATTTTTAGCAAGGAAATTAATAAAACTAGTTTGTTTTTTTAGTTAAAGCAATTATTCCCGCATCGACGTCGACGATGCCTATCCCGCATCCTCGTCGTCGACTTGGCGGAGGAGGCCGGCTTGATCAGAGGGGCCATGTCCGGGACTGGGCTCCGCCGGGCTGGTTTTGGGAGGTGCTACCTTCCGGTGGGCGTAGGTTGGTGAGGAGCCAGCCCGTCATTGACCCGATCCTTGTTTGGTGGCGGTCGCATGGGCCAGTGACGGTGCCGAGGCTTCCGGACACCGCGGAGGTGGTACGTCACCGTGTCAGCGAGGATGACCAGCACGTCCGTCGCTACATGGTTGCGTTGGAGGGCAGGTTCGACAATACCTGGCAGGTTCTTCAGGGATCTCACTGGAGCTATGATCATGTGATGGTTCCGTCCCTTTGGGTGTCCACCGCCCGCGCCGATACCCGTCGGGCGCTACTATTCTAGCTGTACTAGCGATGCTATATGTATGCTAGTATTCGAGGTGTATTAGTGATAATATTCGACGATGTACGGACGCATGGAGATGATGTAGTTTTGCTTATAATTGAATGCATCCTAATTTGAATACTACTTTATTTTGTGATTTGATTTTGCTTATTGAATGCTCAAAGTGGAAAACTACTCCTACTTTGAATGCTAAAATTGGAGAGCACTATGATTAGTTGATAGCTTATAGGGTTTTTGTTTTCGCAGAAATCTAGGAGCCCCCGGCCCCTCCATCATCCCCGCCGTCGTCCCCGTCACCGCCCCCTCCGACATCGAGGTGAGACCAGCCAAATCCTCTTTTAAAAAGATAATTAAACGATATTTCGGGTTGACTGTAAGTCTGTCGAGTCTCCACCATATATGAGAGGACGAAGAATCCCGACTGTTGTCGTGGGGGTAGCTTCTCCTTCGTTCCCGTGTGCTAGACAATTTGGTGTAATGCACTCGAGAACGAAAGGAGGAGCTACCATCACCGACGGTCGCAAATGTCAGAGAGGAATCAGTGAGGGAGACTTCCACCATATATATATGAGAGGACGAAGAATCCCGACTGTTGTCGTGGGGGTCGCTTCTCCTTTGTTCCCGTGTGCTAGACATTTTGGTGTAATGCACTCGGGGACAAATGGAGGAGCGACCATCACCAACGGTCGAATGTATACACCACGTAAGCTGAGAGTTTTCAAGAAAAGACTTGACAAACCGATAGTCAACCCGTGATGAATAATAATGATCTAACTTAGGTTTTTTAGTACATATATTTAATTGTAGACGTTTAATATTTGAATTATGAACATAGGAAATGTCGTACTCGGACGACGAAAGTCTCCCAGGGGAGTGCGACTGGTGCCACGACGACCGAGGTCAGTGCGACAGGCCTCACCTGGACGAAGATCGGCGCTTCAGTATTAAGCTGGAGGAGACCTTCGATGTTGAAACGGTACGCAACGACGACAAGTGTTATTTTTTTGCAATTAAGCACGACTTCAACTATTTCTGTTGGAAATATGCCCTAGAGGCAATAATAAATTGGTTATTATTATATTTCCTTGTTCATGATAATCGTTTATTATCCATGCTAGAATTGTATTGATAGGAAACTCAGATACATGTGTGGATACATAGACAACACCATGTCCCTAGTAAGCCTCTAGTTGACTAGCTCGTTGATCAATAAATGGTTACGGTTTCCTGACCATGGACATTGGATGTCGTTGATAACGGGATCACATCATTAGGAGAATGATGTGATGGACAAGACCCAATCCTAAGCATAGCATAAAAGATCGTGTAGTTCGTTTGCTAGAGCTTTTCCAATGTCAAGTATCTTTTCCTTAGACCATGAGATCGTGTAACTCCCGGATACTGTAGGAGTGCTTTGGGTGTGCCAAACGTCACAACGTAACTGGGTGACTATAAAGGTACACTACGGGTATCTCTGAAAGTGTCTGTTTGGTTGACACGGATCGAGACTGGGATTTGTCACTCCGTATGACGGAGAGGTATCTCTGGGCCCACTCGGTAATGCATCATCATAATGAGCTCAATGTGACTAAGGAGTTAGCCATGGGATCATGCATTACGGTACGAGTAAAGTGACTTGCCGGTAACGAGATTGAACAAGGTATTGGGATACCGACGATCGAATCTCGGGCAAGTAGCGTACCGATTGACAAAGGGAATTGTATACGGGATTGATTGAATCCTCGACATCGTGGTTCATCCGATGAGATCATCATGGAACATGTGGGAGCCAACATGGGTATCCAGATCCCGCTGTTGGTTATTGACCGGAGAGGCGTCTCGGTCATGTCTGCATGTCTCCCGAACCCGTAGGGTCTACACACTTAAGGTTCGGTGATGCTAGGGTTGTAGAGATATTAGTATGCGGAAACCCGAAAGTTGTTCGGAGTCCCGGATGAGATCCCGGACGTCACGAGGAGTTCCGGAATGGTCCGGAGGTGAAGAATTATATATAGGAAGTCAAGTTTCGGCCACCGGGAAAGTTTCGGGGGTCACCGGTATTGTACCGGGACCACCGGAAGGGTCCCGGGGGTCCACCGGGTGGGGCCACCTATCCCGGAGGGCCCCATGGGCTGAAGTGGGGAGGGAACCAGTCCTTAGTGGGCTGGGGCGCCCCCCATGGGCCTCCCCCCTGCGCCTAGGGTTGGAAACCCTAGGGTGGGGGGGGGGGCGCCCCACTTGCCTTGGGGGGTAAGTTTCCCCCTGGCCGCCGCCCCCCCCCTTGCAGATGGGATCCAGGCCGGCGCCCCCCCTCCCAGGGGGCCTATATATAGTGGGGGGGAGGGAGGGCAGCAAGATGACAGCCCCTAGCGCCTCCCTCTCCCCCTGCAACACCTCTCCCTCTCGTAGAAGCTTGGCGAAGCCCTGCCGAGACCCCGCTACTTCCACCACCACGCCGTCGTGCTGCTGGATCTCCATCAACATCTCCTCCCCCCTTGCTGGATCAAGAAGGAGGAGACATCGCTGCTCCGTACGTGTGTTGAACGCGGAGGTGCCGTCCGTTCGGCACTCGGTCATCGGTGATTTGGATCACGGCGAGTACGACTCCATCAACCCCGTTCATTGGAACGCTTCCGCTCGCGATCTACAAGGGTATGTAGATGCAATCCTTTCCCCTCGTTGCTAGTATACTCCATAGATGGATCTTGGTGATGCGTAGGAAAATTTTGAATTTCTGCTACGTTCCCCAACTGTGGCATCAGAGCCAGGCCTATGCGTAGTTACTATGCACGAGTAGAACACAAAGCAGTTGTGGGCGTAGATGTTGCCAATTCTTCTTGCCGCTACTAGTCTTATCTTGTTTCGGCAGTATTGTGGGATGAAGCGGCCCGGACCGACCTTACACGTACGCTTACGCGAGACAGGTTCCACCGACTGACATGCACTAGTTGCATAAGGTGGCTAGCGGGTGTCTGTCTCTCCCACTTTAGTCGGAACGGATTCGATGAAAAGGGTCCTTATGAAGGGTAAATAGAAATTGGCATATCACGTTGTGGTTTTACGTAGGTAAGAAACGTTCTTGCTAGAAACCTATACAAGCCACGTAAAAACTTGCAACAACAATTAGAGGACGTCTAACTTGTTTTTGCAGCATGTGCTATGTGATGTGATATGGCCAGAAGATGTGATGAATGATATATGTGATGTATGAGATTGATCATATTCTTGTAATAGGAATCACGACTTGCATGTCGATGAGTATGACAACCGGCAGGAGCCATAGGAGTTGTCTTTATTTTTTGTATGACCTGCGTGTCATTGAAGAACGCCATGTAAATTACTTTACTTTATTGCTAAACGCGTTAGCCATAGAAGTAGAAGTAATCTTTGGCGTGACAACTTCATGAAGACACAATGATGGAGATCATGATGATGGAGATCATGGTGTCATGCCGGTGACGAAGATGATCATGACGCCCCGAAGATGGAGATCAAAGGAGCAGAATGATATTGGCCATATCATGTCACTATTTGATTGCATGAGATGTTTATCATGTTTTGCATCTTATTTGCTTAGAACGACGGTAGTAAGTAAGATGATCCCATATAATAATTTCAAGAAAGTGTTCCCCCTAACTGTGCACCGTTGCGAAGGTTTGTTGTTTCGAAGCACCACGTGATGATCGGGTGTGATAGATTCTAACGTTCGCATACAACGGGTGTTGACGAGCCTAGCATGTACAGACATGGCCTCGGAACACACGCAATACACTTAGGTTGACTTGACGAGCCTAGCATGTACAGACATGGCCTCGGAACACGGAGGACCGAAAGGTCGAGCATGAGTCGTATAGAAGATACGATCAACATGGAGATGTTCACCGATGATGACTAGTCCGTCTGACGTGATGATCGGACACGGCCTAGTTTGACTCGGATCATGTATCACTTAGATGACTAGAGGGATGTCTATCTGAGTGGGAGTTCATAAAATAATCAGATGAACTTAATTATCATGAACATAGTCAAAAGGTCTTTGCAAATTATGTCATAGCTTACGCTTAAGTTCTACTGTTTAAGATACGTTCCTAGAGAAAATTTAGTTGAAAGTTGATAGTAGCAATTATGTGGACTAGGTCCGTAAACTGAGGATTGTCCTCATTGCTGCACAGAAGGCTTATGTCCTTAATGCACCGCTCGGTGCGCTGAACCTCAGTGTCATCTGTAGATGTTGCGAAACATCTGACATACACGTTTTGATGACTACGTGATAGTTCAGTGCGTAAATGCTAACGGTTTAGAATTGTGGCACCAAAGACGTTTTTGAAACGTCGCAGAACATATGAGATGTTCCGAAGACTGAAATTGGGATTTCAGACTAGTGTCCACGTCAAGAGGTATGAGACCTGTGACAAGTTTCTTAAGCCTGCAAACTAAAGGAGAAAAGCTCAATCGTTGAGCATGTGCTCAGATTGTCTGAGTGCCACAATCGCTTGAATCGGGTGGGAGTTAATCTTTCAGATGAGATAGTGATGGTTCTCCATAGTCACTGCCACCAAGCTATTAGAGCTTCGTGATGAACTATAACATATCAGGGATAGACATGATGATCCTTGAGCAACTCGCGATGTTTGACACCGCGAAAGTAGAAATCAAGAAGGAGCATCAATTGTTGATGGTTAGTAAAACCACTAGTTTCAAGAAGGGCAAGGGAAGAAGGGATACTTCATGAAACAGCAAATCATTTGCTGCTCTAGTGAAGAATCCCAAGGTTGAACCCAAACCCGAGACTAAGTGCTTCTGTAATGAGGGGAACGGTCACTGAAGCGGGACTACCCTAGATACTTGGTAGATGAGAAGGTAGGCAAGGTCGACAGAAGTATATTTGATATACATTATATGAATGTGTACTTTACTAGTACTCCTAGCAGCACCAGGGTATTAGATACCGGTTCGGTTGCTAAGCGTTAGTAACTCGAAATAAAAGCTACGGAATAAATGGAGACTAGCTAAAGATGAGATGACGATGTGTGTTGGAAGTGTTTCCAAGGTTGATGTGATCAAGCATCGCATGCTCCCTCTACCATCGAGATTGGTATTAAACCTAAATAATTGTTATTTGGTGTTTGGGTTGAGCATAAACATGATTGGATTATGTTTATCGCAATACGGTTATTCATTTAAGGAGAATAATGGTTACTCTGTTTATTTGAATAATACCTTCAATGGTCTTGCACCTAAAATGAATCTCGATCGCAGTGATACACATGTTCGTGCCAAAAGATATAAAATAGTAATGATAGTACCACATACTTGTGGCACTGCCATTTGAGTCATATTGGTATAGATGGATCTTTGGACTCAGTCGTTTTTGAAAAGATTGAGACATGCGAACCATGTCTATTGGTATATATGCATGAAGAAACTCCATGCAGATGGATCGTTTGGACTCACTTGATTTTGAATCACTTGAGACATGCAAATCATACCACATGGGCAAGATGACTGAAGGGCCTCGTTTTCAGTAAGATGGAACAAGAGAGCAACTTGTTGGAAGTAATACATTTTGATGTATGCAGTCCAATGAGTGCTGAGGCATGCAGTGGATATCGTTATGTTCTTACTTCACAGATGATTTGAGTAGATGCTGAGTGTATTTACTTGATGAAACACAAGTCTGAATTATTGAAAGGTTCAAGTAATTTCAGAGTGAAGTTGAAGATCGTCGTGACAAGAGGATATAATGTCTGTGATATGATCATAGAGATGAGTATCTGAGTTACGAGTTTGGCACACAATCAAGACATTGTGGAAAGTGTTTCACAATTAATACCGCCTGGAACACCACAGTGTGATGGTGTGTCCGAACATCATAACTGCACCCTATTGGATATGGTGCATGCCATGATGTCTCTTATCGAATTACCACTATAGTTTATGGGTTAGGCATTAGAGATAACCGCATTCACCTTAAAAGGGGCACCACGCAATTCCGTTGAGACGACACCGTTTAGAGAAACCTAAGTTGTCGTTTCTTAAAAGATTGGGGCTGCGATGCTTATGTGAAAAAGTTTCAAGCTGATAAGCTCGAACCCAAAGCGGATAAATCCATCTTCATAGAAAACCCAAAACAGTTGGGTATACCTCCTATTTCAGATCTGGAAGCAAAAGTAATTGCTTCTAGAAACGAGTCCTTTCTCGAGGAAAAGTTTCTCTCGAAAGAATTGAGTGGGAGGATGGTGGAGACTTGATGAGGTTATTGAACCATAACTTCAACTAGTGTGTAGCAGGGCACAGGAAGTTGTTCCTGTGGCACCTACACCAATTGAAGTGGAAGCTTATGATAGTGATCATGAAACTTCGGATCAAGTCACTACCAAACCTCGTAGGACGACGAGGATGCGTACTACTTCAAAGTAATGCATAATCCTGTCTTGGAAGTCATGTTGCTAGACAACAATGAACCTACGAGCTATGGGGAAGCGATGGTGGGCCCATATTTCGACAAATGGTTAGAAGCCATGAAATCCGAGATAGGATCCATATATCAGAACAAAGCATGGACTTTGGTGAACTTGCCCGATGATCGGCAAGCCATTAAGATAAATGGATCTTCAAGAAGAAGACGGACATGGACGGTAATGTTACCGTCTGTGAAGCTCGACTTGTGGCAAAGAGTATTTTCACAAGTTCAAGGAGTTGACTACGATGAGATTTTTCTCATCCGTAGCGATGCTTAAGTCCGTCGGAATCACGTTAGCATTAGCTGCATTTATGAAATCTGGCAGACGGATGTCAAAACAAGTTCCTTACCAGTTTTCGTAAGGAAAGGTTGTATGTGATACAATCAGAAAGGTTTTGTCGATCCTAAGGATGCTAAAAGGTATGCTAGCTTCAGCGGTCCTTCCGTGGACTAGAGCAAGCATCTCGGAGTCAGAATATATGCTTTGATGGAGTGATCAAAGTTTTTGGGTTTATACAAAGTTTGTTAGAAACTTGTATTTACAATAAAGTGAGTGGGAGCGCTACAACATTTCTGATAAGTATATGTGAATGACATATTGTTGATCCGAAATGATGTAGAATTTCTGGAAAGCATAAAGGGTTGTTTGAAAGGAGTTTTTCAAAGGAAGACCTAGATAAAGCTGCTTACATATTGGGCATCAAGATCTATAGAGATAGATCAAGACGCCTGATGATACTTTCAAAGAACGCACTTTGACATGATTTTGAAAGAGTTCAAAATAGATCAGCAAAGAAGGAGTTCTTGGCTGTGTTCCAAGGTGTGAGTACTGAGTAAGACTCAAGACCAGACCACAGCAGAAGAGAGAGAAAGGACGAAGGTCGTCCCCTATGCTTTAGACGTAGGCTCTACAGTATGCTATGTTGTGTACCGCACATGAAGTGTGCCTTGCCATGAGTTGGTCAAGGGGTACAATAGTGATCCGGGAATGGATCACATGACAGCGGTCGAACTTATCCTTAGTATTTAGTGGACTAAGGAATTTTCTCGATTATGGAGGTGAAAAGGAGTTCGTCGTAAAGGGTTACGTCGATGCGAACTTTGACACTAATCCGGATGACTCTGAGTAGTAAACCGGATTCATATAGTAGAGCAGTTATTTGAAATGGCTCCAAGTAGCGCGTGGTAGCATCCACAAGATGACATAGATATTCGTAAAGCACACACGGATCTAAAAGGTTCAGACCCGTTGACTAATAACCTCTCTCACAAGCATAACATGATCAAACCAGAACTCATTGAGTGGTGATCACATAGTGATGTGAACTAGATTGTTGACTCTAGTAAACTCTTTGGATGATTGGTCACATGGTGATGTGACCTGTGAGTGTTAATCACATGGTGATGTGAACTAGATTATTGACTCTAGTGCAAGTGGGAGACTGTTGGAAATATGCCCTAGAGGCAATAATAAATTGGTTATTATTATATTTCCTTGTTCATGATAATCGTTTATTATCCATGCTAGAATTGTATTGATAGGAAACTCAGATACATGTGTGGATACATAGACAACACCATGTCCCTAGTAAGCCTCTAGTTGACTAGCTCGTTGATCAATAGATGGTTACGGTTTCCTGACCATGGACATTGGATGTCGTTGATAACGGGATCACATCATTAGGAGAATGATGTGATGGACAAGACCCAATCCTAAGCATAGCATAAAAGATCGTGTAGTTCGTTTGCTAGAGCTTTTCCAATGTCAAGTATCTTTTCCTTAGACCATGAGATCGTGTAACTCCCGGATACCGTAGGAGTGCTTTGGGTGTGCCAAACGTCACAACGTAACTGGGTGACTATAAAGGTACACTACGGGTATCTCTGAAAGTGTCTGTTGGGTTGACACGGATCGAGACTGGGATTTGTCACTCCGTATGACGGAGAGGTATCTCTGGGCCCACTCGGTAATGCATCATCATAATGAGCTCAATGTGACTAAGGAGTTAGCCACGGGATCATGCATTACGGTACGAGTAAAGTGACTTGCCGGTAACGAGATTGAACAAGGTATTGGGATACCGACGATCGAATCTCGGGCAAGTAACGTACCGATTGACAAAGGGAATTGTATACGGGATTGATTGAATCCTCGACATCGTGGTTCATCCGATGAGATCATCGTGGAACATGTGGGAGCCAACATGGGTATCCAGATCCCGCTGTTGGTTATTGACCGGAGAGGCGTCTCGGTCATGTCTACATGTCTCCCGAACCCGTAGGGTCTACACATTTAAGGTTCGGTGACGCTAGGGTTGTAGAGATATTAGTATGCGGAAACCCAAAAGTTGTTCGGAGTCCCGGATGAGATCCCGGACATCACGAGGAGTTCCGGAATGGTCCGGAGGTGAAGAATTATATATAGGAAGTCAAGTTTCGGCCACCGGGAAAGTTTCGGGGGTCACCGGTATTGTACCGGGACCACCGGAAGGGTCCCGGGGGTCCACCGGGTGGGGCCAGCTATCCCGGAGGGCCCCATGGGCTGAAGTGGGGAGGGAACCAGTCCTTAGTGGGCTGGGGCGCCCCCCATGGGCCTCCCCCCTGCGCCTAGGGTTGGAAACCCTAGGGTGGGGGGGCGCCCCACTTGCCTTGGGGGGTAAGTTTCCCCCTGGCCGCCCCCCCCCTTGCAGATGGGATCCAGGCCGGCGCCCCCCCCCTCCCAGGGGGCCTATATATAGTGGGGGGAGGGAGGGCAGCAAGATGACAGCCCCTGGCGCCTCCCTCTCCCCCTGCAACACCTCTCCCTCTCGTAGAAGCTTGGCGAAGCCCTGCCGAGACCCCGCTACTTCCACCACCACGCCGTCGTGCTGCTGGATCTCCATCAACCTCTCCTTCCCCCTTGTTGGATCAAGAAGGAGGAGACGTCGCTGCTCCGTACGTGTGTTGAACGTGGAAGTGCCGTCCGTTCGGCACTCGGTCATCGGTGATTTGGATCACGGCGAGTACGACTCCATCAACCCCGTTCATTGGAACGCTTCCGCTCGCGATCTACAAGGGTATGTAGATGCACTCATTTCCCCTCGTTGCTAGTATACTCCATAGATGGATCTTGGTGATGCGTAGGAAAATTTTGAATTTCTGCTACGTTCCCCAACAATTTCAACGTGTACTTTTCATGTTTGACAATTCGGCTAGCTTATCCCATGCCATGCAAGACGCTACGTCTTGAAGAGGATGGGTTTTGAAGACCATGAAAGTATGGAAACAAAGAAAATTCACCTAAGGACCCATCATGATATAGATTTTGAAGTAAATCTGTATAACTCTGAGAGCGTAACCCATTTTGGTTGCAAAAATTGGTAAGCATTTTGCAAGATGTATGGTTTTGATGAGGGTATGCTTGTCACCATGGATCTTGATGATCCTGACATCGAGCAAGACAATATGGACATTTGGGTCCTTGTTGATACGCCTCCAATTCTACCGCTATGTGAGTTTCTGTTCATTTCAAAATAGTTGACAGCTTATTTTCATTGACAGCTTATTTTGATTGTTCAAACAATGTGTGGAACATGGTAGACAGAACCTACTACACCGATGGCTCTGAGTTAACTTATAAGGAGAAAACTCATCTAGTCGGATTTTGTACTGATCTTGAGAATTACAATATCTATTGTAAAACTCCTCCACATTATGGTCAATACGTGCCACTAGTGCACGTGTTGAACTATGGTAACTACTATGGAGATACCCTGGTAAGATTTCTTACTATTACGACATCCGTGCATCTTTTGCATACTTCTAAAACTAGTACATCATTGCTAACTATGAAGTTATTACTATGTTTTTCAACAGATAATCCCAGAGGATTGTGTGCCTCATTTGATGTATCAGAATGGTAGGCTTGATGTTTTAAACATACAACCAGGTCATCCTACGAATCTCAACTGTCCATACCGGATTTCTAAAAGAAGTGGAGACATGCAAATCAAAGAATGGAAAAAATGTATGGACAGTCGCAAGGAGGTTCTTGGAAGCAAAAGGAAGCGAAGCGCAAGAATTGGAGACAGGATGATCTCCATTCTCCATAATGGAGAGTCAGGGTCTATATTGTTTTATGTTATTTTACCTTAAAGAGGGTATTTCAGTCCTACCTAATACTGATGATCATGTGCTAAGAACAATTAAGTAGGGTTGGTTCGATGACTATGTGGATGATGATCGTATGACTTGTTATTAATAACGAGTAGAAGTTGTATGATGATGATTAGTAGGACTTGTTATTATATATGATGATGCATGATGCGCGCATGAAGAGTTATAATATATCAGCGGGTGAAATGAACATGGATTGGATTGAAGTGAAGGCAACATGCATGTGGTGCATGTCGAAAGTAGTACAATCCAAACTTGATCAAGTTAGGATTAGTATTACTTTCGACATGCACCACATGTTGCCTTCACTTCAATCTAAGCCATGTTTAGGCATAGCAGTACGTAGCGTTGGTAAACCAAGCACGAAGATATAAGAGAGGACACTTCTCTCTAATAGCTACCTAATAACAACCTAAATTAACCCCCAAAACTCCTAAATCAGCCCCTTTCAAAAAAAAACCTCAGCTCCAGCCAGATGCTGACGCGTGGATGCCTATTGGTCCCGGTTGGTGTCACCAACCGGGACCAAAGGCCCCCATGCATGGGTCCTTCTGTCCCGGTTCATGTAAAAACCAGAACTAAAGGCCAAGGGCATTAGTAACGACCTTTTAGTCCCGGTTCACAAACCGGGACAGAAGGCCCTCACGAACCGGGGCAATAGGCCCTTTTTTACTTGTGAACGAACACCTTAATCATCAATTAATATGAGTATGAGCTCGACTGTAATGCCAACATATAATACTCCTATATAATAGTGATGATAAATAACCGCTAGTAAGGAGGCTAAAATAACCGGTAGTAAGGAGGCCGGTTAAAGAATATCCGACACCCGCTGAACACAGTAGAGAGCCCACTCCTTGGAGGTCAAGTTAGTGAGTAGCTAGATATATTAACGACACCGAAGTAAGAGCATGGAAGCTCTGAGCACTGACAGTGCTAATTCCTAGCTGCATTTTATTTTCACCAGTCACTTGTCGAGAACAGTCCTGATATTGGAGTGTGTCTATCAGTGAGACCTAGCGAGCATCCAAGGTACTTCCTCCGTTCCCAAATATTTGTTTTTCTAGAGATTGCAATAAGTAACTACATACATCAAAATGAATGAATCCACACTCTAAAATATGTCCACATACATCTATATGTTTAGTTCATTTAAAATGCCTGGAAAAACAAATAGGAGTATTAGGGAACCGAGGGAGTAGTTGCTTTCGGTACCTTCCGTCGACATGCATGCATGCATCTGCATGCTCATTGTGTCCTTGATTAATGCATGCATTTGTGAAGGAGTAGTAACATAGAACAAACACAAAACTAGAGCAACTGAGGCTGAGCAACATAGTATACGTGGAGGAAGGTGGTGATCCTATCGATGGCCATATTCCGGATGCGCTCTGACGGGAGGGCGTCAGGGGCCATGAAACTGTACCCGTAGTCGTTGGCGCCGATCTCGCCCACCCAGAACAGCGCATCGCCGACGCCCCTGCCATCGCCGCCGGCACTACGCGTCCTGAGGTGCGCGTCGAACCAGCCCAGCTGCGTCATGATGGACTGCGGCGTGATGTTGGCTTCTGCCTGGCGAAGAACTCGTACTCGATGGCCGTCGCGCCGGCCACCCCGAAGTTGACGCCGGAGTAGCTAGCTCTGGTAGCGGTGGCGTTGCGGGAGAGGTAGGGCGGCAGGAAGTGTTGGCACAGACCCGTACGTACGTCGAGTACTTTCCGACGTACTTTATACGACGCGATTCAGACAACCTGTACTTTCGGCCGTCGAGATACACGAGTACGTACTTAAGGAGCAAGCTGGCAGGCTAGTAGCTCGATTGATTCTCACCGGACCACAACGCACGTACGCCCACACGTACGCGTTGCCGGCTGCCGATTCTCAACTAGCAGGACACGTGAACACAAGGCGTCGATGTATGGCAACAGGAACGTGTCGTTCCTGATTATCTTATTGCTTTGATCTGAGTTACAATTACAGGGGTATACCTACGTGTATATATAGCAGCTAGGATCAAACACAAGCAAACCTACACGGCTACAACTTCTAATCCTAGTATACTACGTGGTGACTTGCTCCTGTCCAAACCGGACTAGGACTACTTGTCGTGGAATTGTCACGGCAGATGTCCTTGAGTTAGGACTTAGTCGTGGAGCCATCGCAGCTAGGAAGCTTGAAGTGGTTAAGCGGGACAAGGAACATAAGGGTTTATACTGGTTCGGCCCCTTACGGTGAAGGTAAAAGCCTACGTCCAGTTTGATGTAGTATTGATTAGGGTTACGATGACCAGGGAGCTAAACTGCTATGCCTGGCTCTCGATGAGATCTTTCTTGTCCCCAAACCGCAGTCGGGTCGTCCCTTTATATAGGGAAGCTGACGCCCAGCAGCTCTCAGAGTCCCGGCCGGCTCATAAGAGTGTCCGGCTCGGACTCTCAACTATTCTTGCCTTACACTACAAGTTCTACCATGATAATGATTGTAACTACGGGCCTTAAGCCATATCCGGGTCTTAAGCCCATCTTTGGCCCACCGTCTTCAAGCTTGGCGCCGGGCTTCTGGCAATGACCATATGAGTAACCCGGCCCCTCCTGGCGGGTGACTCTAAGGTCTATATCCTCAACACTACTCATCGTGGTTAATTCCAACAAAAAGGAGGGAAGGGCGAGGACGTCGGTGGCGAGGAACTCAACGACAAGGCGGCCATCGGAGTAGCGGTTGGTGGGGCGGTGGAAGAAGGTGGTGCCGTACAGCGGGTGGGACACGCCGAAGGAGTAGGGCCCCGTCGTGGAGTGCGTGTTGCCCGTGTCCGTTAACGAGTCGCCGAACGCGTACAGCGTCCGGAACGGCCGCCCCGGCGAGGATGGCGTCGCGGAGACGAGGAGGAGGAGGTGGCGGGCGGCGGAGGGCACGGTGACGGCCATGGCGAGCTGGATGCCGCTCAACTAGCTTTGCTGCAGCCTGTGCCGCCAGCGTTTGTTTCTCTGTTGCGTTTCGGTGCGTCGTGTCCGTGCGGCAGTTTTTATAGTTGGGTTCAGGCCCGCCGGCACAACGGGCTGGGCCGGACCGGGCTAATATGTCAGAGAGGCCCCGCTCGGGCCGCCTCCATTGATTTCACTTGCATGGTGACTCCTTGCCACAGAGATTGACCTGCAGGTGCCGGCAAGACAAAAAAAAAATCCTTGCCAGAGATTGACCTGCAGGTACCGGCAAGACAATCTGTGCTGCACGATGCTCCATTCGGTCGGGAAAATTAAGTTCTGTGGAACACACAAGTTGTAATTAGTAGGTAGTGGTACTGCAGACCATAATAAGGTTTGTTCTGAGGTAGAAGGAGGAAAGCACATGGATCAGAGAGTGCATATTTGTGGTTTATAAATGTGTTAGTTCAATCATGGCTGCACCAACCCTTGTGATTGGTTTGTGTGGCCAAAAATAATACACACATAACAGGCTAACCAGAGTTTTCAGGGGCTGCACCTGAGTGAATAGCACAAAATTACCACTTTTCGTGTTAGGGTTCCAAAAAACTATCACAAATTTGTTTGTGACTGATAACTACCAGAATCAGCGTCTGCTGTTTCAAAAAACCCAAAATGCCCATTGCTAAGAAATTAATCCGGTTTATGACAGGTGGGGCCGGTGGCTAAATGAACCGTCTGTTTGACCGTTTGTTTGACCGTTAACTGACATCTGGGACCCACATGTCAGTGTCTCTCTCATTTTCTTCACTCCCCCTCTCTTCCTCTCTTCTTCTCCTTTTCTCAGACGCCCAGTACACCGGAGACAGTGGCCCGACCATGGCCGCCAGGCACACTACTGGCCCACGCGCACGACGACGTTCTCGCGGACGGCGGCGTCCAGCAGGGCGACGAAATCCCAGCCGCCTCTCCTTCTAGCAGCGCCGGCCGCCCCTCCTTCCACCTCGCCGGGGTTGGCCTAGCTCGATGCGCCGCCCGCCTCGGCCTGCAGCCATGGCGCCCGAGGCGCCGCCCTCCACGGCCTGGATCCATGGCGCCACCGGCCAGAGGCGCTTCCCCGCTTTGCCGGCTAACCCCAGTAGCCACCGCTCGTGCAGGGTCCAGGCGGAGGTGGTTCGCGGCTGCAAGTGGCACGGGCGACTAACTCCGGCGGCCTCCCTGGATGGGATCCTCCATGGCGGCGGCCCGCGGGGCGAGGGAGTCGTCCACCCGCAGCCCGCACGCACTGGACGTCGACAAGCAACACAAGGGAGCTCCGCGGTGGCGCCATGGCTGCTGGCCGGCGGGCTCGTCACAGCGGCTACTGGCCGGCGACCTTGGCTGCGGGCGCACGGCCACGGCGCCACCGGCCAGATGAACTCGATTGCTTTTTTAAAAAGTTTAGAGGGACCCGATTGCTTTTTTTAAGTTTACAGGGACCCGGTCGAGTTTCTTAAATGTTTGCAGGGACCTGCTTGCTTTTTTATGAGGAAGAGACACTGACATGTGGGCCCCACATGTTAGTTAACGGTCAAACAAACGGTCAAACAATCAGTTCTCTTACATGCGGGCCCCGACTGTCATAATCATGATCAATTGTTAAATCCTCGGCGATTTGGGTTTTTTGAAACAGCAGACGCCGATTCTGGTAGTTATCAGTCACAAACAAATTTGTGGTAGTTTTTTGGAACCCTAACACGAAAAGTGGTAGTTTTATGTTATTCACTCGCTGCACTTACACCTCTGTCCATCTCCTAAATGACGGGCGCGGCTATGCATCAGGCTTATTGCTAAATACATATATAATAAAAAAATGGTTAATTTTCAAAGTGTTCACCGCACACTAAATTTTTTTTTAAATGCAGTGTCCGCTCAACTTAAAAAAAAACGTATGAAAATTTCAAACAAAAATCATGTGTTTAAAAGAGAATGTATGTTTCATTTTGAAAAAAATATTATACAATGTAAACAAATGTTCCGTACCATTCAAAAAAAATGCTCGTTGCATTTAGAAAAATGATCATGTGTTTCAAACAAAATGTTTGTGCTCTTCTTTAAAAAAATGTTTATAGATGTAAAAAAATATGTCTGCATAGTTCAAGGAAAAAAATTAGCATCATAAAAGAAATGTTCCAACGTGCATTTGAAAAACTATTTAACACGTATTGGAAAAATGTTCAAAAACAAGTATATAGAAAATGTAAAATTATTTATTTAAAAATATGAAACATATATATAAATGTTTTAGATGTATTTTTTTTTTACAATTTGTATGAAAAAATTAGACACCAAAACAAATACTTGAAAAATAATAATCATGTATTTAGAAAATGCATACAAAAAATTGTTCCTGGTGTATACAAAAATCTAAAATGCATATCAAAATGTAAACATGTGGTGAAGAAAGAAAAAAGAAAGAAATGATGAAAATCGAGAAATAAACAAAGAAAACCGAAGAAAAAAATACAAAAAATACAAAACCTCTCCTCAACTCATCTCTCACTGGGCCGGCCCACATACAGCGAGTGTATAGCTCTTGCGAAACACATTAGGAATCGGTACGGGCAACGCATAGCTCTTGCGCTAAATGACTACAAATAGTATATACTCCTATTAATCTTTTGTCTTGAGTTGGATCCAACCTACTTAATTTTGGTTTTGCCACTTTCCACTAAATGTTTTTTCACTTTTGCCTTCCACATCATTTCGGTCATGTCTATATTGCAGTGCCTATGCACAAAACGGTTATTTTGAAGACTGGTTGCTTGTACATGCATAACTACTTATCAAATGGTGTTATGGACATGTCGGACTTGCTTTATTTCAAGAAGATGAATGGGGTCTTTGACTTGTTGCAAAATTTCAAGATAAGGCATAATTAAGCCATAAATGGCCTACCCAGTCAGGGAAACCCATTGCCTCCTACTGCGCTCGCCACCGCAAGGGTGCGCTGCTAGGCAAAAACCTTGTTGTGCGTGTTGGCGCAAGCCCTGCGTATGAATGGCAGAGCAACATTCGCATCATGGCACAGTGGATGTGATGGATTCGACGCGGTTGTGCGGTGCCACTGTAGCAGCGTGTGTTGGCGTCTCAAATCCCGTGACTCAGTAACCTTCGGTGGCTACTTGGTTGTCCTATTCTTCAGAGGAGAGCGCCGAGATATGATCATGGGTGGTAATAGACTTTAGGAAGTCTTCGTGCCTTGGTCGGGGCGGCTAGGGCGGGGGAGTTGCCCTGGTTTAGGAATAATCCCCCTTGTCCTTTCCCATTTCGGCAGTGCACTTAGTGTCCATGGAGGGCATGTGGAGGTGTGCCTTCAACGTATCTTCCTGCATTCGAACGGTTTTGAGCTTCGGTGGATCCGTATAGATTCGGCCGACACTTGTGGTCTTTGGAGTACTTGCAGGCTCTTTTGGGTGGTTTCTTCTTCAGGGCGGCGATTTTCTACGCACATTGCGGCCGCCGGCATCTTCTGATCTGCATATTGTTCAAGAATTCATTCGACTAATCAGTTAACGGGCCAGTTAATCGCTACTCGTTGGGCTGTCGAATTGAATAACATCTATTCGTTGTGTTAACTTGTTAGGCCGATTAATTGGTCTGTTAGACTGATTAATTGATTGTTCGGCCGATTAATCATTGCTGGCCCATTGATTTGTGAGAAAATGTGCCCAAAATTTTGGCCCATAACCCCTCCATTCCCCCTCTCGCTCCTCAATAGTTAGGGTTTGACCAAACAGTAGCATATTTTGGTATATTACATAGATGAGAGCATGAAAGTATGGTATAATACATAAAAAAAACTAGATATATGTTGGAAAGTTCCTATTTAATCTATCGGTTAATGGTCGACCGATTAATCCAGTTAATAGGCCGATTCACCGATTAATCGCCACTCCAAAGCAGGCCGAGCAGCTACCAGTTACCGATTTCTTGAACAACGTCTTTTCGGCCACTGCTTCTACAAGCTCCTTGGTTGAAACAAAGTTACTCTATCGAGATGAAGGCCCAGAGGCAACTACAAGGTTTGCTCACTGCGCGCCCTTGATGGTTGCAAGAGGAAGAAGACTTCGACAACCTAAAGATGTGGATGTATTTTTCTTTTTCTATAAAGGTGTGCTTGTAAAGGACCTGCACTATTTAATATATAGCCTTAGAACTTCTTAGAAAAAAGGTTCATGAATAGAGTATAGCATAATCTTGGTAGATGCGGTTATGGAGTTAAAATTTATTGTCTGTAAGTTGGGAGTGTACCATCCTGCGTCACAGTGGGTGTTATTCAATTTCTTGAAATGGTGTGTTTTAAGAGATCACATTATTATATATATTTTTGAACATAGTACAATCCCAAACGTTTACATATATGCATATACACTTATCTCTATGAATGCACGTGCACACATCCTCCCCCTACTCCTTTCACAACCTATTTGTGATACATAGCACATTCCTTTCATGCTGATTTTGTTCTTCATAACCTACTTTGTATTGGAAAATCCGTACAGTTAGCAGGTTAAAATCGTTCGGATTTTGTTTTTACAGATTAAGATGTGTCATGTGTACGCTAGGGCATCACGTGCATACTTGGTGAGCAATCATAATCTTTGCAAATTCAATATTTTTTGGTTCGCTAGGGAAACAAGCCAGAAAAGCGTGCACAATATATAATACTAAAATAAAAAGAGAAACACAAAAAAAAATTGTCGTCTGTCTCAGACAGTGACAGACAGTATATAGTGAAATGCAGCTCACTCGTTTAGGAGGGTAACAAATCTCTGGAAATTCTCATACGAGGACCCGCCCTCGCCAATGTTCCTACGAGCTGCATCCCTGAGCATCGCTACCCTCTCCGCGATTCCCTCGTCGCCGATGACCTGCTCAAGTTTGCTCTTCACCTCCTCCTTCGTCACGACTCCATCCCCGAGCGTCACGGCCAAGCCGGTCCTCCAGATGTCGCAAATGTAGCTCCGGTTCGTGAACTGGTCGGCGAAGTAGGGCCAGCACAGGATGGGCACGCCATTCCTCACCCCCTCCATCGTCGAGTTCCACCCGCAGTGCGACACGAAGCACGCCACGGCGGGATGCGCCAGAACCTGCATGTTGACATGGATCAGGACCTGGAGATTGCCTGAAGCTTCCATTGAGCGACGATAGGACGCACAGTTCTTGACAATGTACGCACCTTCTGCTGGGGGCACCAGCTGACGATCATGCCCTTGTCAGCGATGCGGCTCTGGAACTCGTCGAACCACGCCTTGCCGAGGACGTCGGAGGTGAAGTCCGGGCGCACCACCCACAGGAACGGCCGGCCGGTGAGCTCCAGCCCCTCGGCCAGCTCTCTGAACTGCCGCGGGTCGAAGATGGTGAAGCTGCCGAACGCCACGTACACGACGGAGCCTTCGGACTGCGCGTCGAGCCACTCCAGGCAGCTGACGTCTTCCGGCCAGAACTGCCCGACGGGCTTCCGGAGCTCCTGATCGGCGAACAGCGGGCCGATGGGCAGTATCTCCGGGAACATCCCGAACGCCGCTGCCTCGGCGTCGAGGAACGAGTTGCACACGACGATCTCGGCGAGGCTGGTCGCTTGGGCGTTGTCGGTGACCACGAGCTTGAAGACCAGCTGCTGCCCCTCGGGTGGGCCGTCGATGCACCACGGCATGCGTGACATGCAGATCGGCGGCATCTTGGGGGCGATCTCATATATCCCCTCTCGCTTTGCCATGCCTGCAATTTACTTATTTTTTTTATCATGTGTGCTTCAAGGCAAAAGTCGCAAAGCTGAATGCACATATGCAATCTGCAGAGAAGATGCACATATGACTTCTGCAGCGGAGTTGCTGCAGAGTTCTTTTTTTAGTTGGCGGAATTGCTGCAGAGTTTTTTAATTTAGCAAGATTCTAGCTAATCTATTTATTTATTTTGCTGAAATTCTAGCTTATCTTTTAACAAACACACAATGCATGGTTCAAACTTGAGTGGGCGAATGAGATTTGGCCTTTTGATACAGATGTCGGAAATCAAACAATAAAGCTTCCCATATCTACATAAAAAGAATCTCATTTGGGCAGTCACCAAATGTTGTTTGAAATGGAACTATGCTCAAAATTTAATTCGAAATGACATAACATGTAATTTGTGGTTAGTTCGATATGGCCATACCAAAAAAAGTATCTGACCCAACGTGAATTTGCCTCTTAGACTTCACTGAAAATTTGGTGTATTATTTATCTAGCATACCTTCAAAATTAAGGTTTTTCTTACAATAAACTACATATTAATTGAACAATTGAGAAATATATTTTTATAAATAAGATATCGGCTTGACTTAGCAAGTGTGCAAGGCTTGATGCATGTATAATTTTCAAGTGTTAGGACATAAAATGGTTTCTAAATCTGTAGATGTTCCGCACGACGGAGGTTGAATTACACACCTCGAAGTAGCGACCCTTTCGCTAAACCGATTCCAACGACAATATTGTATTTTGTTGGCTCTCTTAAGATCTTGGGAGCTGGTGTATCGATCAAGGAAAACAATTGGTTGGATCATAGTGCGGTGACTTGGACATCTTCTTTCAATTTGTTAACCCAAATGATCCGGTTTCTTGAATCCTTTGGACAGGTGGAGAAGTAATGTAAGTTTGTGTTTGCATGGGGTTATGCTCCAATTAATGTTCGTTTAGCGATTTGTAGATCCCGTTTCAAGAGGCGGATGACTACTGCGGCCTTCAAAGCATGGTGTGGCGAGATCGTTTGCAAGTGTCCCTTTTCTTTATCGTCGGTTCAGTGTGATTTTCAATTTCCGACGAGCGGCATACAATCGAAGAAAGAATATGACGTGTATGATTTTCGAAGTAATTTTTTACTGGTTGTTTTGTGTCTAGTTGTCTTTTCATTGAACAGAATATTCTTCGAGTGTCTATTCTCAAAAGGAAAAAAAATGTAAATCTTTCACAATATCTTTTAAATTTTAATGTACACCTTCCTCTTAAAATATTTGAGGTTTTAGATTATTTTTTCCTAAACCAAACTTATTTAGGTTTGACCAGTATATGAAAAAACCATAACAACTTCTGCAACAGAAAATTAGTTTCGTTGGATTTATCATAATATATATTTTAAACCATATTGTTCCATGTACTCCCTCCGTCCAAAAATTCTTGTCTTAGATTTGTCTAAATACGGATGTATCAAGTCACGTTTTCGTATTAGGTACATCCGTATCTAGACAAATCTAAGACAAGAATTTTGGGACGGAGGGAGTATTAGATATTAGTAAAGTTTTCACCAAACTTGGTCGAATTTTACGAAAGTTTGACTTGGGACAAATGTAGAACTTTTAATATTTTGAAACGGGAGGAGTATGTATATAAGTATTAAAGAAGAATCGAAACTTTTCTTTTATGATATAATTATAAACAATGGAAAGTAGGCAGTGGACGGATGGATATTTGGTACCCTTGTCATCGATGAAGCCATCCTCTATCATCTTGGGAATGCTGGACCACATCCCGAGACTCGCGGCGGCCGCCGGCCAGACGGCAGCCACCCGGACGCCGAGGTTCTTGGCGCCCTGGTAGCAGAACCCCAGGTTGACGTCGGCGAGGAGCCACTTGACCTCCTTCTCCCCGGACGCAGCCGTCTCCCTGATGAGGTCCTCCACGTAGCCCGGCACGTACCGCGTGATGGCGCCCACGAACTTGGAGAGGTCCCTGCGGTCGTCGCCGTCGGCCATGCCGTCCGGTATGGAGACGAGGCGGATGCCGCACAGCGCGTCGCCGGTGGTGCCGGTGTCGAGGAGGAGCGCGTGGATGAGCTCGGTGCAGACGAAGGTGACCTGGAAGCCGCGGTCGACGAGGCGGTGCGACAGCTCCATGAACGGCGTGACGTGGCCCTGCGCCGGGAACGGCAGCACCATGACGTGAGGCGCGGCGCCGGCCATGCTGGTCGATCACTGATGTGAGGTGCGTGCGTGTGTGTGCGTGAGAGAGAGAGAGAGAGAGTGGGGAGAGAAACGGAGGTACTGATAAGCGCGCGATGTTTTGGCATTTGCGGCCGTCGGCGCATTAAGCGATCTCGTCGTTTTCGCTCTGCCCCGCTGCGATCCGCCAGGCCGGCTGCCGGCTGTCGCCGGCGCTCGCGATGATGGACACGAGGAATGAGTCAGCGAGGAGTTTCAGCTTCTTGGGCCTTTCGAGTCCACTGAAATTTCAGTTTCCAACGGGCTGCGTTGTCTCGTTTCCCAGTTCCGGCCCACGCAGCTGCTCAGTTATCAGAAAAGAAAGAAACACACACACACACACACACACACACACACACACACACACACACAAACACAGTAGAGCTTGAGGAAGATGCCATTTGAGAGATTTGAGAGAAAAGGTACACGACTCCGTAGAGGCAACCAAACACGATCTCTGTCGGGCTGGCTGTACATACTGGCACCAGCAATCAGACACTATGCTCTTGCATCATCATATAATGGCTCTGTCTGTCCTCCTCGTGGCAGCAGTTTCGATCGTCATAACCTCGCTCTACAGGTAGGTGCCTGACAAGGAACGGATGATGCACATCTAGATGGTGATGCAGTTGCCTCGGTTACAAAGCGCCTGTCCGGATGGATTTAATTAATAACAGATTTTTCAGAGCATTTTATCGGAAAAAAATTCTTTAGGCATGTTGGCCAATCATTTAAGGGTGCTTTTTAAAAGATATGTGTTGATTTTCATGTAGGATTCATGGATCTTGCACGTAATAACGGTTCCATCATTACTTTTATTTTTGTGTGCGAAAACTTTCTATCTATTCATCGATGTCAAAGGTAGTACAAAGAACACTAGAAGTAAAAAAAATTATATCCAGATCCGTAGACCACCTAGGGACGACTACAAGCACTAGAGCGAGCCGGGCAAATCTTGTTGTAGCAGATAGTCGGAAAGTCGTGCTAAGGCCCCATTGGACCACCGCATCAGAACAGCAATCACCGCCGATGAAGAGAAGGAATGATCCAACCTGACACGAACATAGACGAACGAAGACCGGATCCAAGTGGATCCACCGAAGACAAACGCCGACCGAATCCCACGAGATCCACCGGAGACACACCTCCATACGCCCTCCGACATGCCAGAAGGGCCACCAAGAATAGGGCTAGACAGGGAGAACCTTATACCATCTTCAGAAAGCCGCCACCTCATCTTCCTGAGCATGGCACAAACCCTAACAATACTATAAAAATACCTAAAAATGGAGCCCTCTCGTCGGCAAGTGTCAGGATCCACTGCGCCTCCATGGTCCTAGGACCATAGAATTCGAGGCGGATCGGCGGCAGCGCGGGTGAGAGGCTGAGTAAACCCTAGTAGACAGCCGCTTGGGTCTTTGCCTCACAGGAGAGAACGCACGAGACTTTCACACCGAAGGATAACTTCCCTAAAACCCCTTATGACAAAAATTATGCAAGTATGCCACTTAAGATCCCCATCTTTTTCTTTGCGTGTTGGAATATAAGATGAGATGATGTCCAAGTGAATTCTAGATTACCATGATTTTTTTCAAAACTAACATATAAATGTTTTTATCTTTTATTTTTCGAGTAGTCCATTCCTCATAATCAAAAGGGCAAATACTACTTCGTGCTTTTACTCATTTTTTTTATGTTATGTGAGTGAAATGAGTCCGAAGTAATCCTTTTCAAACCATTGATTGCCTCCACGATTTGTCTGCTCCTTTCTTTGAAAAGGAAATTGGTGATGTAGTTGCATCTATTCTACTATTCCCTCCAACAAAGTGTTCGTACCAGATGGATTTAACGGTATATTTCTCAAAGCATGTTTGGCAATAAGTGAAGTTTTCTTTTACAACATATGTGCTGATTTTCATGTAGGAGTCATTGATCTCTTACATGTATTAATGATTCCATAATTACTTTGATACCAAGTGATAACTCTCCTAAAACCCCTGATGACAACATGATGATTTCTTTGCTTTGAATTTGCTGACAAACTTGCTTGTTGGTCATCTCTAATCCATGACATTCTTCCGTTAGTCCACAAGAATCGGTATGGGTTTATCGAGTAGTACATCATTCAAGATTATTTCAAATGGTCTTTCAGTTGCATGAATGTAGGCCTTATGGAAAAGAGATTGTCTTTCTCAAACTAGATTTTGCCAAAGCTTTTATATTATAGAGCATTATGCGTGATTATTCAAATTCTTCATCGGTCTGGATTCGATAATTGGTAGGTGACCAGGTTAGATTCAAGGCATTCTTTCATCTAGCACGTATGTGGTTCTGTTGAATGGGGTGGCTGGTAAGAAGTTTTAGGCGAGCGGCCATTAACTTGCTGCAACCAGTATTAAATCACCTTTTTAGCCAAGCATGTTATCCTCTCATGCTCCGAAAAGGATGTTCTGGCGCTTTTTTTTTTGTTTAAACGTTTACGTGTCAAATTTGCTAAATTGTGCATGGTTTTATCAACTAGATAATACCCCGCGCGTTGCTGCGGAACATGTAAAATATAAACTTTGTGCGTATTCAGGGTCAAATGTAAAAGAAGAACGGTATCAAATTTGTGGTGTTTCAGAGGAAAAAAAGGATTTTGCAAATATAGATTTATATATTAAAAAGGAAGCGTTCAAGTCATCTTGCTAAGAAGATAAGTTGATTCTATACAGCTAATCTTGTTGTTCCTTTTAGATGCATATATACCTAACTATTACTACTGAAGAGTGAAGACCTCATGCATACATTTTAAATCAAAATAGCTCATGTGTGTTGTCAAATAAACAGAAAGAGGGCACTAACGTTGCCGTTATCAATCCATTTTTCTTGAATCTGACAACATGTAGAAAGCGCAGATCGTAGGACCATACATGGAACAGAAATACTCAAGGCCCCGTAGAGAATCTGCTTCCTCCCAGTTGTCATAAATCTGCACGGCAAAACATATATCAAGTTTACATACAGCTAAATAGGAGCTGCCGGGTCAGTTTTTTTTTTATAATCTGCCTGGTCAAGATCAAAGCTCTTGCCTCTAGTCATCGTTCTCGGCGCCATTTGCCCTTCTTGTTCCTCCGTGCTGTAGTGCGTTTTGTTGGTGTGACTTTTGCAGCTGAACACACCAGGCGTATGGAGGACATTTAGCAGTCCCTCTCGCTGCCCCCGGACGCCATCATTGTGGAGGTCGAGGTAACGCCGTAACGGCGACCTTCTGCAGGCCGAGACCAGTGTGTGGGCTTCTGTCGACGTAGCCCTTGTATGCGCGGGGCGGGGGCGGGGGAGCCGCCCTCGTCTTCATCATGGTGCACCGCCGCTGCGCCGTTCCCAGCATGGGCAGTGCCTGGTGCTCCATCGCCTCCTCTTCCCCGCCGCCTGGCCCGAAGCACGCGAGAATGGTTCCTGCCCGGCGTCGCGTCCGATCCATGGCTAAGGCCAGTGTCGCTAAAAGAGTTCTTCCCAGGACGAAAGAAAGGCAACTCGGGACCCCAGCGGCTGGTCTGATTCCGGTGAAACAACAGGAACCAGCCTCCCAGCAACGCGCGCGACGCTACCTTCGCTGGAACGAAGACTGACTGACTGAGAAGGGAAAGGAGAAGTTGGCACCGCAGATGCTACGTCGACCACGCAGGCACCACACCAGCGCTCGGAAGTTCGGAAGACCCAAGCAGAAGGTGGGATTTTTACCGACCTTTCTTTGATGCGGTTGTGAGTGAGGAACGAGAAGACCTGTGAGGCAGCAAGCGATGATTCCAGAATGGAGATCCCACGAGGGGCCATTTGTAGTACTACCTCCGTCTCGGTGAATAAGTCATTCGCGTAGTTCTAGGTCGACGATTTAACTATCTAAATATATATTATATGTGACAAAAAATATATATTTAGAAACTACATCCGTGTAAAAATCTAGTGATATATTTTTCATGACATATAATACATATTTAATTCCTCAAATCGATGACCTAGAACAACGCGAATGATTTATTCACCTAGACGGAGGTAGTATGACAAGTGTAGAAGACTCCTCGGTTATCCCATCAGTTTCTTTCTCATAATCAACTTCACATCTAATTTTCTGCATCTGTTGTGGTCTGTTGGAGGAGGCGAACTAAGGCGACGAGCGGTGGAGTAGTTTTTTAGACGATGAAGATGAATAGGTACGTGGGAAAATTGATTACCTGGGGTCAGTGGCGTAGGCGTGGGAAGGTTATGGGAAAATTGATTACCTGCGATTCATTTGTTTAGACCAGACAATATAACGAAGGAAACTGAACAGGGAGACGAAACAGAGAGCTGAACGCCCTGTACTAAATAGCAATGCCATGTGGAAAAGCATTTTACACATGGGGCCCACTTGATGATGTGGATAGTTTGCATGTTAAGATAAATAGATTAGTGGGGATGAGTTTCTTAGGTATATAGGATGTGTCAGAGGAAAGAATTTCATCTCTTGCGTTGCTTGTGGGTTGCTTCGTGAGAAAAAAAAAATCATCACTTAGTTGTGTTGTAAAAGTGATCCCAACTAACTTATTTCTTTCGGTAAGATACAACCTTTTTTTAACACAGTAGATACAACCTTAACATGTAATTATGCACGAGGAGTACGTGGGAAAGACCCAACCCAACATACAATAAATATTTTACAATATACAATAGTACATCATATATGTTTTCAGTTTTGATAGTATCATTAATTCAAATATACAACCCTCAAAAAAATTCAAATATACATGTTATATACAATTAATTTCATTGAAATAATAATGCAAACTAATTGCACAAACAGATACCGGATGCTTTGGGTTCATTCACTCAGAAGGTCCACAAATCTAGCGAAATTCTTGTGTGAGGAGCCGCCCTCGCTGATGCACCTCCAGGAGGTGTCCTTTAGCCGCCGAGCCCACTTCCTGAAGTCCGCGTCGCCGATGACACTTTCCACCTTGCACCTCACCTCCTCTTTCGTCACAACACCATCCTCGCCGGCGGACACGGCGAGGCCGGTCCTCCACACGTCGGTGATGTAGCTCCGGTCCAGGAACTGCTCGCAGAAGTAGGGCCAGCACAGGACCGGCACGCCATTTCTCACCGCCTCCATGGTCGAGTTCCACCCGCAGTGCGACACGAAGCACGCCACCGCTTGGTGCGCAAGGACCTGCTGCTGGGAGCACCAGCTGACGATCATGCCGGTGCCGGCGACGCGCTGCTGGAACTCGTCGAGCCAGTCCTTGCTCAGGCCGGCGGTGAAGTCCGGGCGCACCACCCACAGGAACGGCCGGCCGGTGAGCTCCAGCCCCTCGGCCAGCTCCTCGAACTGGCGCGGGTCGAAGATGGCCATGCTCCCGAAGGCCACGTACACGACGGAGCCGTCAGGTCGCGCGTCCAGCCATTTGAGGCAGCTCGTGTCCTCCGGCAAGAAGCTGCCGACGGACCTCTGGAACTCCTTGTCGGCGAAGAGCGGGCCGATGGGGAGGATGTTGGGGAAGAGCTTGAACGCGCCGGCCTCGGCGTCGTGGAACGAGTTGCACACGGTCATCTCGGCGTGGGCGCTGAACTTGTTGTTCCGGCACACGAGCTGGAATATGATGTGCTGTCCGTCGGGGGCGCCGGCGTTGTTCCACGGCAGGAGCGACGTGTGGAGCGGTGGCATCCCCGGGGCGAGCCGCAGCGTCTCCTGCCGCTCCGGCCATCCTACAGTACAGTAGAATATTCGATCGCAATCATTCACAATTAAGGAAGACCAAAAGGAGATGGTTACCCTTGTCGTTGAGAACGCCTTGCTCTATCAGCTCGGGGATCTTGAGCATGATGGCGAGGCACGCCGCGGACGCCGGCCAGAAGGAGGCGACCCGGATGCCGAGCCTCTTGGCGACCTCGAACGACCAGCCCATGTTGAAGTCGGCGACGAGCCACTTCACCCTGGGCCTCCCGGCCGCCTCCATTTCCCCGACCAGTGCCTCCAGGTAGGCCGGCATGTGCCGCGGGTAGGCGTCGACGAGCTTGTTGAGGTCCTTGCGGTCCTCGTCGTCGGCCAGCCCGTCCGGGATGGAGGCGAGGTGGATGCCGCGCAGCGCGGCGCCGCCGTCCGGCGCCATGGCGGCGAGCACGAGCGCGTGGTCCACCTCGGTGTTGACGAAGGTGACCTCGAAGCCGTGGTCGACGAGGCGGTGCGAGAGCTCCATGAGCGGGACGACGTGGCCCTGGCACGGCATGGGCAGCACCAGCACGTGACCCTTCGCCATGGCTGCCCCCCCTCCCTCCCTCCGCGTGCGCCTACTGCTGCAATGTGTGGCCAACAGGAACAGCTGGGAATGGGCACGGACACCAGCATCTCATATATATATATATATATATAGGTAAACGTTTGCTGCCGGTCGACCGGCTAGCGATTGCGCCGGTCGTTGCACGCGCATCTACCTCTCACGCAGCCACATGCTCAATCAGGCCCACACCATCGCCCGTGTCCCTTGGTTGCCTTATCTTCTCACGCGTTTTCTCCCCACGGGGGCATCTTCCACCTCCCGCAAGCAAAACGAAAATATATGGCTCACGTGTGTACCGAGCATTATCTACCTTTTGTCAGTCGAATGGGCGCCATGCAAATGCATACGATGACCAAGAACAATATGCCAAATAATTCATTGGTTGCACCACGTGCTGGACTTTTTTTCCTTTATAACACAGGAAGGGACCAGAAGGTCCCCGAGGCTGTTGTAATATCAAAAGGTGATACAGCACTACAAAAAAGATAATCAAATAAAAAAAGATTATAATCACATCCTTTCTTTTTACAAACAAGACCCTAAATATAAGAGATAAAATGCAACGTACTACTGCTTTTGCCGCCATCTTCGGACAAATCATTGCCATCGCCGGGAAAAGGAGCCATGGCCTCACCATGGAGGGTGAATAAAGCTGGTTGGAGCTGGGTTTTTTGGTCCAACTCCTTCAATACCAGAAAAATAGTACGGAACGAGGATTCATTGGAGATGCTCGGCTGTTCTCGATCCCCTATCTCAGGATGCCACGATAAAGATACTAGAGGTCTAGGAAGAGTGAAATGGTGCAGCTCACTCCGTCAGGAGATCAACAAATCTCTTGAAATTCTCGTACGAGGAACCTCCCTCGTTGACGCTCTTGCGAGCTGCATCCCTGAGCATTCGCGCCCTCTCCGCAATCCCCTTGTCGCCGGTGAGCCGTTCCAGTTTGGCCTTCACCTCCTCCTTGGTCACGACGCCATCGTCTCCATGTGTCACGTCCAAACCAGTCCTCCAAATGTCGCAAATGTAGTTCTGGTTCGCGAACTGGTCGGAGAAGTAGGGCCAGCACACGATGGGCACGCCGTTCCTCACCCCCTCCATCGTCGAGTTCCATCCGCAGTGCGACACGAAGCATGCCACCGCGGGATGCGCCAGAACCTGCATGTCCGTCGAGATAGCATGGAGATCATGGCTGGACCCCAAAACGCATGACATGATGCTACAGTTCTTGGCAGTGCACCGCGTGCGCACCTGCTGCTGGGGGCACCAGCTGACGATCATCCCGATGCCGGCGACGCGCTTCTGGAACTCGTCGAACCACGCCTTGCTGAGGCCGCCGGAGGTGAAGTCCGGGCGCACCACCCACAGGAACGGCCGGCCGGTGAGCTCCAGCCCCTCGGCCAGCTCCCGGAACTGCCGCGGGTCGAAGATGGTGAAGCTGCCGAACGCCACGTACACGACGGAGCCTTCGGGCTGCGCGTCCAGCCATTCCAAGCAGCTCGCGTCCTCCGGCCAGAACTGCCCGACGGGCTTCCGGAGCTCCTGGTCGGCGAACAGCGGGCCGATGGGCATTATGTCCGGGCACAGCTCGAACGCCCCGGTCTCGGCCTCGTGGAACGACTTGCACATGACTATCTCGGCGAGGTCGGTCACCTGAGCAATCCCGAACGCCAGTTCGAAAGCTGCCCGACGTCCTTCGAGGGCGCCGTCGATGTTCCATGTCATTTGCGTCGGACGGAGTGGCGGCATACCGGGGGCGAGCTCGAACGTCCCGTGTCTCTTCGGGAAGCCTGCACATTTTGGTTTGTCAATTGGATCGGAAAAAACTGCATTTCTCTGCGGCAATAGATTTGAGACTTCTCAAGGGAGTAAAATTTAGTACCAGTAACGAATAAATCTCCAAGAAATGACGATATACAATATGAAAGTTAATTAATGATACCATGAATAATAATGATGTGGACTTAATATTGTAAATGTTGATACTTTTTTATTTAAACTTGATCAATTTTTATGAAGTTTGACTCGAAGACAAATCTTATATGTCAAGCAGAAAGGAACAAGGAAGTATAGCAGTAAGCATGGACAAAACAAGAAAATTAATGCAGTGGAGCAAAGGTACCTTTGTCGTCGAAGAAACCATCATGTATGAGCTGGGGAATCCTAAGCGACGTGACAAGGCACGCCGCGGACGACGGGCAGACGGAAGCGACCCGGACGCCGAGATTCCTTGCGACCTGGAAGCAGCACGCCATGGTCGCGTCGGCGACGAGCCACTGAACCTTGTTCTCCCCGGACGCCTCCGTCTCCCTGATGAGCTCCTCAACGTAGCCCGGCACGCGCCCCAAGACCCCCGCCAGGACCTTGCCTAGGTCCCTGTGGCTGTCGCCGTCGGCCAGACCGTCCGGTACGGAGACGAGGCGGATGCCGTCCAGCGCCTTCTTGTCGTCGGCGAGGGCGTCGAGAAGAAGCTTGCGGATGGGCTCGGTGCAGACGAAGGTGACCCGAAGGCCGTGGTCGACGAGGCGGTGCGACAGCTCCATGAGCGGGGTGACGTGGCCCTGCGCCGGGAACGGCAGCACCATGACGTGAGGCGCCGCGCCGGCCATCGCCGATTCGCCGGTCGAGTTGGACAGGCAGTGTACAACTGCGGCAGCGTGGGCACACACTCTCTTTATCTCTCAGTGCGATGTAGCCAGAGAGGTAGAGACGCAGAGACTGACATGGGCGCGTTGTATACATTTTGGCATTTCTGCGTCGTCCGCACGCTGGCCGTTCTCGTCGTTTCCGCGGAGAAGAAGGATAAACCGTCTCCTTGTTCCGTTGGCCACATGTGGGGGTGGTCGTATTCGGCGGCCTGTGAGTGAGAAGAGAAGGGCGGACGATAGGGCACGTTCAACAATGCGATCGTATGGGCAGGCCCCCTACATATAGCAAATAGCCCTCGCTAATATTGACACCAGTACTCCCAATTCTAGCCGCCGCCGAGATACCGTCCATGACTCCCAATTCTAGCCGCCGCCGTCGCGGCTTTTCTACACATCACCGATTCGGTCCCCCACTCCCCTTCTTCCTCGTCCGACGGCCTCGACGGCGGCAAAAGGTGTGTTGACCGATCTGTCTTTTTTTTCTTAGACTAGTCACAATGGGTAGTAACTTAGACTAATAACATGCATATGTTACTAGTCTATGTTACTATCTTTGTAGTGGGGAGTAACATATGTGTCGTGTCATGCAACACTTCATTTATTAGGTTGTAGATTTATCTTGTCTTGGTACGTGTGATGTTACAGTAACTAGCTATGTTACCACATGTCTCTCTTTTCTCATTAATTACTCGCCACATCATCTATTTTTGTCTAGAGATATGTGATGTTACCAACTATGTTACTCCCACTGTGGTTAGTTTTAGGCTTTTGCCTATCAACATAAATGAGGTGTTGGCGACGACGTCCAATCCGGCGTCCACGAAGGGTCTATGAGAGTTTGTGACCTGAGATATGTTGGTTCTCTTCAAATCTTGGCAGTTAGTGTGTATTTCAAGAACGAGCTATTGGTTGGCCATTGGTCCGACTACTTCCACATCATTTTATGTGTTGTATAACGGCATTATTCGGTTTCTCCAATCCCCTGAACCGGTGGTGATAAATTGCAAGCATGTACTAGACTGTGTGATCCTCTAACAGATGTTGCCACATGATTTATAGATCTCGTCTGAAGGGGTGAGTGATGGTCTTAAGCGTTCGGTGTGATGACGGCATTTGCGGTTGTCCCTTTTCATTATTATTGGTTGGGTGTAATTTTCAATCTCTAACAAGCGACATACAATCAGAGTAACAAGAAGGCAAGTTTGATTTTTAGTGTAGTTTTATTTTCATTTCGACTGTTCGTTCTGTGTCCGGCTGTCTATCCATTTGTTCTTTTTTAGATTAAGCAAATCTAAGATGTCCTACCGATATCTATACACATACTAATAAAGGAACAAACATTTTTGCCCGTCCGTCCGTCGTAGAATTGCCCTTAAAGTTGCCACAAATTACATCCAATCCCACCGCTAAGTGGAAAAACGTTTTGTTTCACTACATCGGTCGTAGCCTTTGGTTCATATTCGTCAATCCCCTATCCCATTTATGTAAACAAGTGGCTTAACATTGACCATTATTTTTGAAATTATGCCCATAATTTTTTTTTGAAACACCTTGAGTGCACTAAAAATCATTCCACCTTTATTTTTTGCGCAACACCACCTATCATGTTCTTTGTTGCATGGCATCGTGAAAAATTTCGATGGATTTGTTGATGTCGTCGAATGTGTATGAGGGGTGATTTCTTTTCTCCCGTTGCAACGCATGGGCATGTTTGATAGTATTTTTTTTAAACGCAGTATTGTGGTGAAGCCTTGCATTATGTCGGCTTTTTTTAGACAACTTCAATCGGCTTCTGTTGAGTCCTCATGTCCGGAGCTCCTATTGGATGCTTTGTGCATCAAACTGTCCCTATTTCATATAGGACGCGCCCCACTGGCCAATGGGCCGACTCGACCGGGTACATTAGTGACTCGATTGGCATTCCTCGACGACCACTGTAACTATCTGACGCACACAATAGTAGCATGGCCCGATACTGTAGTAACTCGACTAGATGTTGTATGGAGCAATTTTTTGGGTTTTCGGTTGTTCTATTTTAAAACATGATTTTATTTCTTAAAAAACTGTACATTTTTATATGTTTTTTATAAAATATGAATTTTATAAAATAAATTTTAATCACAAATCTGTTTTTAAAATTTAAAAAAAAGTAATTTGGATTATTTTTTAAGTGAACATTTATCTAAAATTCCAAAAATGAATTTTTTTTAATATATGCAAAAAAATAAAATAAAATCAAGAAAATAACAGAAACCCGAAACATGAAAAGGCAAATCAGAACATTCTAAAAAGTTCTCAAAACCAGCCAAGAACCTTCCCGTTCTATAGCAAGTGTACTACCCTCAAGTGGGCCGGCCCATGTACCTAGTTTGCTCACTCTTCTCTGTACATTTCTATGGCAGTTTGAGGTAGAGAGCATCAAATAAGGAATACTCGCATGCTCCGAAAGCGAACGTTCACGGGAGCCGGCATTGAAGCGACTCCTCGGCCGAGAGCGCCGCCCACTGCACGCCTTCTTTTCGCATTGAAACAGCATCTGTCAGCCAGTCTACCACCATTAAACCGGCACATGTGTCGAGGAATCTACTCCGACGCCCCGAGCGTCACACATTTGATCCTATGCCGGTGAGCATTAAACACCACCCATGCTGGCTCCTCACATCCGCCCGCTATATAAATGTGTCTAGGCGTCGGGCAAGTTAGAACCACACCTCACCTCCGCTCTCTCCACCCCCTTCTTGTACAACACCCGCCATGGCCCCCGGCGAACAGAAGGAGTTCTCCGACATTACAACTGTCTGGGTAGCCTGGTGAGCTAGCCCGATACAGATTGGCTTGATGGCAATCCCTCTCGATTTGGCGCCACAACCATCACCATCGCCACCCCCTCCTCGCCCGTCCTGGCTGGACAACGCCGTCTCCCGACAAATTCGCCGCGAGCAATGGTGGCAACACGTCAGGTAGGTGGGGAAAGAAGTCATGTCTGTGAAGGCCGGACGTCTGTGGCTACCGCGGACAGCGAGGAAAAGTGGATCATGGAAGGCCGCCGCCGCTTGTGCTCCACGCAGGCCACCGTCACCGCGTCGCTGGGTTACATAGTCGGTGTCTTGTCCGGTGAGCTGGGGCGTAGACCACGGCGATCTTCTTCCCCCACACAAAAACCAACTCTGATCCATGCTTCACGAAAGCGGAGGAAGGCTATTCTTCCCTTCTCACTCAAGCATATTCCTCCTAGGCATCCGGCGGTCCAATGAGTGGGCTGCCGGACATAGGGAAGACATGTCGTGGAAGTGGCGATCTGCCGCAGCTGGTCGTAGATTAGTTTTACCACAGCGTGGTATAGTTCAGTTAAACTATGCTCGAAATGTAAATATTTGCGTCTAAATCATCCGGTTTGCATGCAATTCGTTTGGTTTGTTTAAAGCCGATTTAAATACATGCAGATAGTATTGTATGGTCGGTTCCCGCATGTTCGTAGACTGGCCCGCCCTGGTCCACAAAGGATGCGGTGTCCGGGTCAAAATTATTATTTTTTAAATGGCGTCTGGTCTGGGTCAACGTTGGAGATGACCTATGGCAAACCCCAATATATGTTCTCGATCGCAAGTCAAATAATATATTCTCCTGAGCATATCTCAGAATGCCACGATAAAGATACTAGAAGTCTAGATTGAATTGGTGCAGCTCACTCCGTTAGGAGATTAACAAATCTCTTGAAATTCTCGTACGAGGAACCTCCCTCGTTGATGCTCTTGCGAGCTGCATCCCTGAGCATCCCTGCCCTCTCCGCGATTCCCTAAAGTCCAATATAATATATTCTCCTACGATAAAGGTACTAGAAGTCTAGGAAGAGTGAATTGGTGCAGCTCACTCCGTCAGGAGATGAACAAATCTCTTGAAATTATCGTACGAGGAGCCGCCTTCGCTAACGCTCTTGCGAGCTGCATCCCCGAGCACCCGTGCCCTCTCCGCAATTCCCTTGTCGCCGGTGAGCTGTTCGAGTCTGGTCTTCACCTCTTCCTTGGTCACGATGCCATCCTCGCCATGCGTCACGCCCAAACCAGTCCTCCAAATGTCGCAAATGTAGCTCCGGTTTGCGAACTGGTCGGAGAAGTAGGGCCAGCACAGGATGGGCACGCCGTTCCTTGCCCCCTCCATCGCCGAGTTCCATCCGCAGTGCGACACGAAGCACGCCACCGCCGGATGCGCCAGAACCTACATGTACGTCGAGATAAACATGGATCATGGCTGGAGATGGACTCAAAACGCATGGCATGATGCTACAGTTCTTGGCAGTGCACCGGGCGCGCACCTGCTGCTGGGGGCACCAGCTGACGATCACGCCCTTGCCGGCGACGCGCTTCTGGAACTCGTCGAACCACGCCTTGCTGAGGCCGCCGGAGGTGAAGTCCGGGCGCACCACCCACAGGAACGGCCGGCCGGTGAGCTCCAGCCCCTCGGCCAGCTCCCGGAACTGCCGCGGGTCGAAGATGGTGAAGCTGCCGAACGCCACGTACACGACGGAGCCTTCGGGCTGCGCGTCCAGCCATTCCAAGCAGCTCGCGTCCTCCGGCCAGAACTGCCCGACGGGCTTCCGGAGCTCCTGGTCGGCGAACAGCGGGCCGATGGGCACTATGTCCGGGCACAGCTCGAACGCCGCGGTCTCGGCCTCGAGGAACGAGTTGCACATGACTATCTCGGCGAGGCCGGTTACCTGAGCCATCCCCAACACCAGCTCGAAAGCCGCCTGCCGTCCTTCGGGCGCGCCGTCGATGTTCCATGCCATTTGCGTCGGGCAGAGTGGCGGCATACCGGGGGCGAGCTCGATCTTCCCGTTTCTCTTCGGGAAACCTGCACATTATCCATGTGTTATGATTTTGGTTTGTGAATTGGAGCGAACAAAACTGCGTTTCTCTGCGTCAATAGATTGATTGAGACTTGTCAAGGCAGTACATTTGGTAAGGAGAAATTTCCAGAAAATGAAGAAGCAGAGCATTGCAGGGAGATCAGTAAGCAAGCAGGGGAACAGTGGAACATTGGGAGTAGTACCATTGTGGTCGAAGAAGCCATCCTGTACGAGCTGGGGAATCCTGAGCGACGTGACAAGGCACGCCGCGGACGCCGGGCAGACGGAGGCGACCCGGACGCCGAGATCCCTCGCGGCCTGGTAGCAGCACGCCATGGTGGAGTCGGCGACGAGCCACCGCACCTTCCTCTCCCCGGACGCCTCCGTCGCCCTGATGAGCTCCACCACGTAGCCCGGCACGCGCCCCAAGACCCCGGCCAGGACCTTGCCTAGGTCCCTGCGGCTGTCGCCGTCGGCCAGGCCGTCCGGTATGGAGACGAGGCGGATCCCGTCCAGCGCCTCACCGCCGCCGCTGTCGCCGTCGGCGTCCCGCTGCAGGGCGTCAAGAAGGAGCTTGTGGATGGGCTCGGTGCAGACGAAGGTGACCTGGAAGCCGTGGTCGACGAGGCGGTGCGACAGCTCCATGAGCGGGGTGACGTGGCCCTGCGCCGGGAACGGCAGCACCATGACGTGCGGCGCCGCGCCGGCCATCGCCGATTCGCCGGAAGGGCTGGACAGGCAATGTGCTTAGCGGGAGCGTGGCCACTCACTCTCTCGGTGCGCTGTAGCCGGAGCGGTAGAACTAGAGACTCAGAGACTGATGATAAGGGCGGCTCTCTGCGTCGTTCTCGTCGTTTCCCGCGGTGAGTGGGTGAGAAGAAAGGCTGGCGATAGGTTATGAGATCCGGTACATACACCAATGCGGTCGTATGGACAGCTACAACATGGACGTGTTTGTTGTCCGTATGATGATTAGTAGACTGGATGAAATCTTTTTCTTGACATGGTGTTTGGTTACTTGGCTTACATCAATTCCTTGCATAGCACCATGTTTAAAGCATTCTAAGCCAGTTTTCACTCGTGCAGACCACAAGATGAGAAGGATTTTCTTCTTTTCCGTGCCAGGCTGCATGCTTCCCTCACGGCGTATGCAGGAAGCCATCACTACGAAACGTGTGAGCTTGCATCCTGTCAAACCCCATCAACCATCATGCATGCAACCAAACAACACGACTATGTCATTTTTTTTTTGCATTGTTTTTCTTCAACCATGCCCTGCTCAGTCTGGCTCGTTTTTCTCATATAGCCTGGTCCAATAGGCAACCAAACACGTCCCATATAGCCCTCGATAATTGACCCTTGTATGGGAGACTGTATTTTTTCTCCCGAGCTCCATGAAATGTATGTATGTATGTATGTATGTATAGGGAAACACTTCTAATCACTCGGTGGATTGCAGCTCTCGCGCGCCGCCGCCTTCCCCGCAAACCACGTGGCCATGGGTCATCACCATTCAGATTTGCAACTAACCAATTGTCGCAATCTTACTACCGCAACAATTGGTCTGTTGCAGACCGACGAAAACGATGAGACTGTGATGTGGTGATATCCAGATCCCACAAGCGTCGCCTGACGCTTTGGCGCTGGCGCCGGCAACCGTCCACCTCGCCGGAGAGAAGGTTGGCGGCGAGGTTACAGCAGGTGGTCAGGCGCGGTGCCTGTTGTTGCCGCCCACCTCCACCACAACCGTCGCCCGCACATGGTGCGCCCACCTCGCCAGAGAGGAGGATGGCAGTGAGGCGACCTGGTCGGAGGTCAAACGCTCGCCGGCGACGATGCGATGGCCGGGACAGGCGGCGCAAGTCCTCCCTCGCCACCGCTCACGACGAACGACCGGCCGTGTTTTTTTTATTTGCAACATCCTCCCTATTGCAAGAAAGATTCTGCATCACCATCAATATTGCAAAACTTTCTGGTGAAGGCAAAAAATATCTGTAACATTATCTCTGCTGCAAAAAAAATTCTACAACAATAGCTCTGTTGCAAAACTTCTGCAACATGAACTCTGCTGCAAACGTCTAAGCGCAACATCATCTTTGTTGCAAAGCTACCAGCTGAATTAAATGATCATCTTGCACTGAATCCAATGGTTCACAAGGCGACGGGTCTTTTAAAAAGATCCGCTGGCCCGACGCGTAGCGTTGTCCGTATGTATACTACATTTCTGTATGGTTTCATGAACAAATGCTTTTATTGTGAATAGTGCATGTGTTAGAAAGGCATGATTTTTTTGTAGCTTAAATCAAAACGTATTTCATCATGAAAAATATATGGAGATGTAGTATACATCCATAGGTTCATGTGTAATTTTTTTTTTTCAGAATGTTCTAAAACTTCAAAAAATATGGGGTTTTGAAGGAAACAAAACAAAAAAAGTCCAAGCTCCATGGAGTCAGGGATCCAAAAGCAATCTCCATTTCTATGGAAGCATTGGCCTGTCCTGAAGCCATGGCACTTCGCCATCTTCCCGTTGCCTTGGCTTGTATGATGTTTTTTTAGGGAACTTGTATAATGGTTGTGATGGATATATCAACCGGGCTTTTGAGCGAGCCCCATCAAATAATAGGCGGACAACCACACAAGCGTGCATTCGGGTGGCCGACCCATGTAGCAACATAGGGTAGTGAACGAGCGCTAGCTCTGGCTTCTTTAGCTAAAAAAAGCTAGCTCTGGATTCTTTGTTTTTGTTGGTATCGAATGATCTTTTTGCTTTTGTAATACTGTATGATTTATAGGAAAACATGAAATTTATTTATGTTTTGAAAATTGTGAATTTTTTTTAATTTTAATTCGTTTTAAGAAAGGAAATGTTTCAAAAAAATCAAATAAATTCAAATTTTCTAAAAATTATTTTCTTTTTAAATATATAAACATTTGATGTAAAAAAACTAAAAGAAAATAAAACGATAAAATAAAAGTTGAAAAAAGAGACCAAGACCTTCTAAAAGATTCTGAAAACCAGAAAATAAAACCTACTACATGGCCCGCCCGGTACAGTCGCTGGCTCCGCTTGGTGCAATGCATCAATATTTTCTCAGGAGTTCCTATTTATGGCTCGGGCCGTCAGATAACCACCAATCACGCATTATGTGCCAGCCCATGTAATCGCTGGGCCCTCCTGTTTTTAATTATTTCATTATACTCCCTCCGTTTTTAAATATTTTTTTAGAGATTTCAAATGGACTACCATATACGGATGTATGTAGACATATTTTAGAGTGTAAATTCACTCATTTTGCTCCGTATGTAGTCACTTGTTGAAATTATTAGAAAGACAAATATTTAGGAACGGAGGAAGTATGTTTTATTTTTATTTTTACTTCAAGAACAGTTCATGGGTATCAAATTAAAAAAATGTACGAGATTTCGAGAATGTGCTGAAATTCAGAAAATTGTTACGGAATTTAAAAAATGTTCTTAATTTGGGGAAACTTCACAAAATTAAAAAATGTGCGGGATTTCATAAAATGTTCATGGATTTTAAAAATATTGAAGAATTATAAAGCAATGCTCATGAATTCACCATCGTTGATGCCAAAGACCCACCGGCGGCCGGGAATTCTGCGACACCACCGCAGAAACGGCGGCGGCTAGGGAAGAACATCATCGATAGCGCCACGTCGACGACGGTCACCACCAGTCGCGCTGCTACTTAAGCGGTGCCGGCTTTGGCCAAGTTGACTGACAAAAGGGACTGTCAGTCGGCGGACAACTCGGTGGTGGTGATGAGGACAAAGAAGAATGCGACCAACGAGTCGCCCCCCTCCCCCCTCGAGTTGTCGTGGCGCCGACGAGTACTAAGCGGCCTCCTGCTCCCCCGCCGCCACCCTCTTCACCTTTGATGGACGAGGACGAGGTGGATTCGGACGGTACGACCAGCGATGACGAACTGCCTGTAAGATTGAATTTTCTTCTTCTTTTTGTTTCTTTATTTGCAATTGCGTGGCAAAGTGAGGCATGATTTTATATTGATTGCTAGGTTCTTCCTGTATTTTTGTAGTGAGCAATTTAATGATAATGTCGCCGATTTCATGCATGAATCGAATTCAAGCCACATAGTTGGGCTCGATGACGTTGCAATTTCAATTCCATATATCCAAACAAGAGGAACCCATGTTATAGACGAGGAAGATGGGGTCAAGTAATGAAGAGGAAGAGTAGAAGGGCAATACAAGACCAAGAAAAACAAAGCTTTGTGTAAAGCTTGGGTCAACATCTCTCTTGATGCCACGGTGAGTGCCAACGAAACAAAGGAGAAATTTTGGGCCCGAATCGAGGAGTACTACAACAAGAATGTGACCATTCCCTTGAACCGCACAATCGGATCACTAAATCATCGCGGGACAATAATCCAGGAGCAATGCAACCAGTGGGCCGGATGTGTTGAGCAAGTGAACTTCCAACTGCCAAGTGGAGTGCCCATCATTGCTAGGCCGAGCTTGATGGGCATCATTGCTACACCGAGCTTGATGGGCATGGGAAGTGGGTAAGAAGAGACTTTGAAACCACACCGAAGAGAGCCAAAGGATCAACAATGGTGATGAAGAAGACTTGGTAGAGGACCCCTCCACTCATGTGCGTACGGATTTAGCTTGTCGATTATTATTCACTTTACTGGTTGTGAATTACTATTTCAATCATTATCTAGTGAATAACCGAGCTCAGTGAAGATTAGGATCCATCAAAAGAATGTGGTTGGGAGATGTCACAATTAATCACTTGTCCATATAGTCAAACCTGATGGGACCTACTAATTAGTGGTTGCAGGTCACACATTACATATACTTGTGATAAGAAGGATATTTGTAGTATACAGAAATACCTCCCCAATCTTCAACTTATTCTAGGTGGAGTGTGATATGTTGGCCAAAAGACCGAGGGTTCGGGGTGGAGGTCCTTGATATACAATAATACTAGTTACTTACTACCAATCAAGTTGTTGTTTAAGTTGTTAAATGAAGATGGTATGCAGCAAGAGTTAAGTGCCTCCATTCAAACAAATAGCACAAGTGACAACCAAACTTGATTCTCCTTTTTGGAAAGACCTGATGAGGGTTAATAAAGAGTTTATTTTAGTAGGGGGGAGATGCCTGCTAGAGAACGCCACTCTAGGTCAAGAATAACATTCTTTTTAGTAGATTTTATATATCTAGGGCTCCACTGAATATTAGTTTTGGGTTGACTCTGAATATTAGTTTTGGGTTGACTCTGACTGGATATAAATGGATGGCCTGGTTAGGTTTTGTTGATGAAAATAAATCTAACAAGAGACTAGTCGGATGTATTCCGATGAAAATTGCACATCTCTGGTTTTTTCTCGGTCAAATCGATGTATCATAGCAAATGTTTTCTTTAGGTAAAGCAGAACTTTATAACTTAATGGTGCTTGGATAAATCGTGCAAGCAGGCACACGCAGCTACTTGGGACGGTACAATAGTGACCCAGCTAATGCTATCATTTGGCTAACACAAACGGCCAATTTTAGCTAACTCCTCAAGCGCGGCATAATTTGAACCATGATGACACACGGTCACACGCTGCTTGGAGAACAACATTTTTAACTCGAACTTTGATGTCCTCGATGCATGATCAATTCATCTTACACATATATTTCGTGTGCCATGGCTTGGAAGCACCCGAAGCCATGGACCCATGATAGCCGTTGAACGTCCAGAAAAAAATTCAACAGATCTTGCAATCTTGTAACTTGATTGACCCAACTAGAAAAATACTTGACTGACCCGGTGATGTCAGTCGTCACAAACCGGAGCAATGCTACACGCACATACTTTACCATGGTAGATGTTGATATTTTTTCACATAATTATGGTCAAACTTTATGAAATTTGATTTTAGACAATTCTTATATGCAGAGTAAAAAAGACCGAAGGGAGTACGTGCGCGTAGCATTGCTCCAAACCGCATAAGCTATACCCACACCCGCCACGTACACACAGCACTACCGTCATAGGAGTATTATTACAGTGCATGGCACTCGCTCATTGGCTTAGCAGGTCGATGAACTTGTTGAAATTCTTGTGCGACGAGCCGCCGTCGGCGATGCACTCGGACGCCGCGTCCTTGAGCCAGGACGCCCTCTTCCTGATGCCCGCGTCGCCGATGACCCCCTCCACCTTGCTCCGCACCTCCTCCTTGGCCACGATGCCGTCCTCGCCGGGGGTCACGGCGAGGCCGGTCCGCCACACGTCGGTGACGTAGCTCCGGTCCAGGAACTGCTCGCAGAAGTAGGGCCAGCACAGGACCGGCACGCCGTTCCTCGCCGCCTCCATCGTCGAGTTCCACCCGCAGTGGGACACGAAGCATGCCACCGCGCGGTGCCCCAGGACCTGCCGGAACCAAACAGATTCACACGTTACGGGCACTGCTCGGCTACGGTCGACACGTCAAGTGACACGGATGAGCGTGGCGGTTTGTGGGTTTGGCGTGACCTGCTGCTGGGAGCACCAGCTGACGAACATGCCCGTGCCGGCGACGCGCTGCTGGAACTCGGCGAGCCACGCCTGGCTCAGGCCGGGGGTGAAGTCCGGGCGCACCACCCACAGGAACGGCCGGCCGGCGAGCTCCAGCCCCTCGGCCAGCTCCTGGAACTGCCGCGGGTCGAAGATGGCCATGCTGCCGAAGGCCACGTAGACGACGGAGCCGTCGGCCCGCGCGTCCAGCCATTTCAGGCACCTCGCGTCCTCCGGCAGGAAGTTGCCCACGGGCTTCTGGAACTCCCCGTCGGCGAAGAGCGGGCCGATGGGCAGGATGTTGGGGAAGAGCTTGAACGCGCCGGCCTCCGCCTCCTGGAACGAGTTGCACACGGTCATCTCCGCGAGGTCGTTGAACTTGTTGTTCCGGCACACGAGGTCGAAGATGATGTGCTGCCCTTCGGGGGCGCCGGCGTTGTTCCACGACATCAGCGACGTGTGCAGCGGCGGCATCCCCGGGGCCAGCTGCAGCGTCTCCTGCCGCTCCGGCCATCCTACAGTACACGGTATTCGACCACGCCGGGGATCAACCCCAAGTAAGCAAAAGCATACAGAATCAGAAGCTAGAAGAATAGAGATTGGTAAGTACCCTTGTCGTTGAGCACGCCGTCCTCTATGAGCTGGGGGATCTTGAGCATGATGGCGAGGCACGCCGCGGAGGCCGGCCAGAAGGAGGCGACCCGGATGCCGAGCCTCTTAGCGACCTCGAAGGACCAGCCCATGTTGACGTCGCCGACGAGCCACTTCACCCTGGGCCTTCCCGCCGCCTCCATCTCCCCGACGAGCCTCTCCAGGTACCCCGGCATGTGGCGCGAGTAGGCGTCGATGAGCTTGTTGAGGTCCTTGCGGTCCTCGTCGCCGGCCAGCCCGTCCGGGATGGAGGCGAGGTGGATGCCGCGCAGCGCGGCGCCGCCGCCCGGCGCCATGGCGGCGAGCACGAGCGCGTGGTCCACCTCGGTGTTGACGAAGGTGACCTGGAAGCCGTGGTCGACGAGGCGGTGCGAGAGCTCCATAAGCGGCACGACGTGGCCCTGGCAGGGCATGGGCAGCACCATCACGTGGCCCTTCGCCATGGCTTAGCCTCTCCCTCTCCTCCGCAGTCCGCACGCACGGCAGCAGCAGCAGTAGAAAGACGCAGGAGATGCAAACGCAGTAGGGTGTGTGTGCGCGCCAAGCTGGCGATCACCGCGCACCACAGCCTTATGTGGAGGAATTCCGATCGTGGGGGGCAGAAGCTTCCTGCGAAATAGTAAATAGTTATCTCGGTCGTGAGCTGGTGGTGAGGTATGTTGTCTGCGTTCTGCAGCATGAAGCCAAATAGTCATTCAAAGCTACTGTCCGAAAAAACTTATCCCTTAAATAGGTGAGTAGATTCATTTATTTAAAAACAACTTTGGGACAAGCTTTTTCGAATGAAGAAAGTACAATTAATCGCTTCTGTACAGTGCAATAATGTGTATGCTTATCGGATGCAGGTGGTGTTTGTCGCCTTCTAGCGCTAGTACTAAGAAAGAAGAGTCAGAGCTGCCGCTGATGAAGTTGTCGGCAGAGACGAGTTTGCTATTTTAATTGCTCGGCGAATCTCTCGTATTTTTGTCATACATATCGGACGATTGATCTGGCTGGTCGAATTATAGCGCTGGCGAACGAACTGCAGCTTGAAGAGTAAATTCTTAAACAGCAGCAGGGCTTATTAAACAGAGCTAGCGCAGACCTTACGCGCCAACAAACTTATCCCCCTGGAATGGCTGGCTATCACCATGACCGCCCGACATGCCGTGGTTTCTTTAGTGTCAACTCCGTCGTGGAACCCCCACCCAACGCCTGCGCTACCAGTCAGTTCAGATAAGTGGTAAAAGTCGTCGATGCCCCAGTGGCCGGTGATATTCGTACGCAATTTTACTGTAAAAAATACTATATACGTGCTCGGCTGGGCAGCATGCAACACGGCATAAACGGATCTTCAGAATTCGAGATCGCCCGTGAAGTTGATCGCCTTCAACGACGAGGGTGTGGAGGTGGTCACCAAGTGCAAGGAGCACGGCAATGCCTTCGTCGCGACCGCCTGAGCTCCTGTTGCCCGTTCCTTGTTGGTTCTTTTAAGACTTGGGTTTCGTTTAAAACTTATCTTACTATGTTGGTTTAAAACTTTTTCTGCATGGTCAAGACTTATGTTTGTGCCTAAGATCGTTGTGTTGCTACTAGTTTAGTTGTTAGTAGTTTATGTGTGCCTTTGGTAACCTCACCACATCGAGGAGAAAGTTACCACACAACTGTCGTGGATGTAACCAAACAACCGGACTTGTGCTTCCCCTCAAACAAGGCCGCAACCAAACAACATGCCTGTCGTTTTGGCAGATGTAGGCAACCAATCAACATGCAGATGTTGTTTTTTTGCCTGCATATGCTCAGTCAGGCCCAGTTAAGACAAGTATGCAAAGTGCCAAAAAACGATGCAGGTAACCAAACGCGCCCCTATAGACGCTCATAGACAAAATTGTTACAAGCGTGGTGGTGTGAGGTAAATCCATAATGCGAACAGAAGGTGAGAGTAATCCAATCAAACATTGCATCAGACATGTAACGAAACGCGGTGCTGATGTTTCTGCTCTGATACAGTATGAGACTTTGTGCGCAACCAAACGACCCGTAAAATATGCTCGGATCATGACTTTTCGACTGTCTACTACAACAATGTTTGCCCGACTCCAGTGCTTGTAGTCGTCGCTAGGTGGTCTATGGACCTGGATATAAATTTTACTTCTAGTGTTTCTTGTACTACCTTGACAAGTTGATGAATATATTGAAAGTTTTTTTAAAAAAGAAAAACTCAACCAGACTATAGGGGGAGGCTCAAAAATGCAATAGGTCGCACGACAATCAAACACGCCACATGTGAAGGCTCTTAAAAAATGCATAGGATTAGGCTGGCAAAACAGGTCCAGATCTCGGGGAGTGTGGATCCGGCGACGCATACGCACGCAGGCAGGCGTTGAAAACGCCGAGAGCGACATGGGAGCGATCAGGCAACCAAGTGCCGCCATCATGTGCCAAGTCCAAGCAAAATGCTCAGTGCCGTCACCACGGGTTCTCTATCCTCATCTCGTCTTTGATTCTGGTGCCTCCGGTTTGCCTGTCTCCGCCCGCATTGGGGGAGAAATATGATATGCACAACTACAAATCTGGCAAGATTTTCTTCGAACCAACCGGCGATCGGTCGTGGCTGCATACACGTACAGGAAGTGAGGTGATGAAAGTGATTGCAACTCCAAAATACTCACACGCCAAGGAAGCACCATCTTGACTCTTGAGCGTGGATGATATGAAGACAGCGATTGCAACTCCCAAATACACGCCAAGAAAGCAAAGACTTGAAGCTCGTGGCTAATTGGCAACACGACCTGGCTATAGATATACTGCGCTACCAATAAACGACGTCAACTTTATTGAAGTTATTTTGGAGCGGTGGTCTGCCTTGTGCGGTTCAGCATGCCAAAGACTACGAAATTGCTTTGCGTACGACTAACTTCATCGTATTTGCATACGGCATGATGATCCTACGTCTGTTCCTAAAGTAATGACTTGATCCAAGGGTGACTGACTAATATCGTACAACATCGGATGAAAAGTTGTCGTACGTGTAGCACTGCTCCAAAGACTATGTTGGAGCAGCTCTAGCCGACCCCTTATAAAATAGAGTAAATGATGGAGTAAAGCTTAGTGGAGTATATTTAATCCACTGAGTTTCGGTCGGACCTAGCCGATCCCCCTAAATGCAACAAAGTATAATTTTCTCCTTTCTAACTTATGCAATTCTAGTTTACATTGCAATTACATATTAACACACATATAGAAACTGTGAAGGTTCACGAAAATCACAAAAATAGCTTACAAACTGAATTCAAAGTTTAGAAACTGAATTGTTCAGATGTAAACACACCGAATGGTTCAAATGTAGCAAATAACATGTAAAAGCACAACTAGGAAGCGCGGCTCTTGCAATGGTGAGAAAAAGACTAATGTGCATCCGAAAGCGCCGGCGAAAGTACTTCTCCGGATAGGTTGGATTTGGATCAAAGTAGTCTCTCATGATCTTGGCGTGCCTTCCGCTCTACCACGATTGAGTTGTATGTGCCCAAACTGCGATCCTCTCCTCGCCGCCAAATATAATCATGAAAATCATGCCAAGAACGGCTTCAAAGTCTTCATCGTCTTCTTCCTCTTCGGATGACGACGAGTCCTCGAAGATCATCTCTCGCAACCTCTTCATCTTCAATTCAAACGGTCCGGTTAAATTTGATTGTACAAAACAAACGAAACGAAAGAAGAAACAAATAAAAATAAACTTACCTAGGCCGTCGAACACTTTGCAAGGCGGTGGTGATGCACCGGCCGGCCGGCGACGTTGACGCCAAACCAGCGGGCGGCGACGCATGGGAATGACCTGCAACGGTGCGCAAGCAAGGTTAGATATGGCGACGACGGCGGCGTTTCACCTCGATTCTGGCAACGGCCGACGAACAGGCTCGGAGTCGGCAGAAGGGTGGAGAGGGCCAAGGAAGGCGACAAGGTAGCGGCGGGGCCGACGAACGGTCGCCAGGAGGTGCACGGGCGAAGAGGCAGTGGGGGGGGGGGGGGCGCGAGAGAAGCAGATTTTTTACTCCGTGCTGTCGCGGCCAAGTATATTTAGACGCTGAAGAGGCGGAGTAAAAAAATTACTTTTCTATTCGGTTTGGGGATCGGCTAGGTGCCGCTGAGATGACTAAGAGCATATCTAGCAGACCCCGCAAAAAGCCCCAACCTGCAAAATAACCGCCAAAATGTGGGTCGGCGCGGAAAATCCCGCTCGAACAGACCCCGCAAACGCGGCCGGCCCGCAAAACTTTTTGAGGGGCGCGGCAAAATCTTGACCCCAACCCGCGAATACGCGGGTACCCCCCCTCCCCTCGGCCCGTCGGTGCCCTGCATATAGCGGGAGCAGTTGATGGGGAGGACATTTCAGCCCGTGCTTTTCCCCACCAACCACCTCCCCTCTCCCCCTCGCCCCCCCCCCCCCCCCCCCGCCGGGCCGCCGCCCAAAATTTCGGTGAAAGTAGCCGGCGGGAGCACGCGAAAAGGCCGTTACACGCACGAGGTTGCCCTCCGCCCCCCTCTTGCGCCGGCGGGCCGGAAAGTTGCGGATCTGCGGCCCTTTATCGCGGGCGGCCGGATTTGGCTTTTCCGGCCGCCGGTGGCTGCGCCAAGCGATGGAATGGTCGGGGAGCATCTCGCACAGCCCCGGCAAAGTCGCATCGGCGCATGCAGGGACGGGTTCGTCATGTCGCCGCCGCCGACGGTTTGCAGGCATGGATTCGGTCGGCCGTCCGTCGGGCTCGGCGCTCGCGCAGAGGCTCTGTGGCTCGCCGATGCCGCTCATACAGTGCGACGAGTGCACGCGGACAGTGCTGCGGCTAACCTCGGGCACGCCGATGAAGGAAATATGCCCTAGAGGCAATAATAAAGTTATTATTTATTTCCTTATATCATGATAAATGTTTATTATTCATGCTAGAATTGTATTAACCGGAAACATAATACTTGTGTGAACACATAGACAAACAGAGTGTCACTAGTATGCCTCTACTTGACTAGCTCGTTGATCAAAGATGGTTATGTTTCCTAGCCCTAGACATGAGTTGTCATTTGATTAACGGGATCACATCATTAGGAGAATGATGTGATTTACTTGACCCATTCCGTTAGCTTAGCACTCGATCGTTTAGTATGTTGCTATTGCTTTCTTCATGACTTATACATGTATTACGGAACGAGTAAAGAGACTTGCCGGTAACGAGATTGAACTAGGTATTGAGATACCGACGATCGAATCTCGGGCAAGTAACATACCGATGACAAAGGGAACAACGTATGTTGTTATGCGGTTTGACCGATAAAGATCTTCGTAGAATATGTGGGAGCCAATATGAGCATCCAGGTTCTGCTATTGGTTATTGACCGGAGACGTGTCTCGGTCATGTCTACATAGTTCTCGAACCCGTAGGGTCCGCACGCTTAACATTTCGATGATAGTTATATTATGAGTTTATATGTTTTGATGTACCGAAGGTTGTTCGGAGTCCCGGATGTGATCACGGACATGACGAGGAGTCTCGAAATGGTCGAGACATGAAGATTGATATATTGGATGACTATATTCGGACACCGGAATGGTTCCGGGGGTTATCAGATATATACCGGAGTACCGGGGGGTTACCGGAACCCCCCCAGAGGCTATTGGGCCTCATGGGCCCAATTGGTGGAAGAGGATAGGCGGCCAAGGGGCAGCCGCGCGCCCCTCCCCCCCCAAAGTCCGAATTGGACAAGGAGGGGGGGGCGGCGCCCTCCCTTTCCTTTCCCCCTCTCTCCTTCCCTCTCCTCTTCTAGTCCAACAAGGAAGGGAGGGAGTCCTACTCCCGGTCGGAGTAGGACTCCTCCTGGCGCGCCTCCTCCTGGCCGGCCGCACCTCCCCCCTTGCTCCTTTATATACGGGGGCAGGGGGCACCCTAGACACAACAATTGATCGTTTGATCTTTTAGCCGTGTGCGGTGCCCCCCTCCACCATAGTCCACCTCGATAATACTGTGGCGGTGCTTAGGTGAAGCCCTGCGTCGGTAGAACATCATCATCGTCACCACGCCGTCGTGCTGGCGAAACTCTCCCTCAACACTCGGCTGGATCGGAGTTCGAGGGACGTCATCGGGCTGAACGTGTGCTGAACTCGGAGGTGCCGTGCGTTCGGTACTTGATCGGTCGGATCGTGAAGACGTACGAGTACATCAACCGCGTTGTGCTAACGCTTCCGCTTTCGGTCTACGAGGGTACGTGGACAACACTCTCCCCTCTCGTTGCTATGCATCACCATGATCTTGCGTGTGCGTAGGAATTTTTTTGAAATTACTACGTTCCCCAACAGTGGCATCCGAATCTGGTTTTATGCGTTGATGTTATATGCATAAGTAGAACACAAGTGAGTTGTGGGCGATATAAGTCACACTGCTTACCAGCATGTCATACTTTGGTTCGGCGGTATTGTTGGATGAAGCGGCCCGGACCGACATTACGCGTACTCTTACGTGAGACTGGTTCTACCGACGTGCTTTGCACACAGGTGGCTGGTGGGTGTCAGTTTCTCCAACTTTAGTTGAACCGAGTGTGGCTACGCCCGGTCCTTGCGAAGGTTAAAACAGCACCAACTTGACAAACTATCGTTGTGGTTTTGATGCGTAGGTAAGAACGGTTCTTGCTAAGCCCGTAGCAGCCACGTAAAATTTGCAACAACAAAGTAGAGGACGTCTAACTTGTTTTTGCAGGGCATGTTGTGATGTGATATGGTCAAGACATGATGCTAAATTTTATTGTATGAGATGATCATGTTTTGTAACCGAGTTATCGGCAACTGGCAGGAGCCATATGGTTGTCGCTTTGTTGTATGCAATGCAATCGCCCTGTAATGCTTTACTTTATCACTAAGCGGTACGCGATAGTCGTAGAAGCATAAGATTGACGAGACGACAACGACCCTATGATGAAGATCAAGGTGTCGCGCCGGTGACGATGGTGATCATGACGGTGCTTCGGAGATCGAGATCACAAGCACAAGATGATGATGGCCATATCATATCACTTATATTGATTGCATGTGATGTTTATCTTTTATGCATCTTATCTTGCTTTGATTGACGGTAGCATTATAAGATGACCCCTCACTAAATTATCAAAGTATAAGTGTTCTCCCTGAGTATGCACCGTTGCGAAAGTTCTTCGTGCTGAGACACCACGTGATGATCGGGTGTGATAGGCTCTACGTTCAAATACAACGGGTGCAAAACAGTTGCACACGCGGAATACTCAGGTTAAGCTTGACGAGCCTAGCATATAACAGATATGGCCTCGGAACACGGAGACCGAAAGGTTGAGCGTGAATCATATAGTAGATATGATCAACATAGTGATGTTCACCGTTGAAACTACTCCATCTCACGTGATGATCGGACATGGTTTAGTTGATATGGATCACGTGATCACTTAGAGGATTAGAGGGATGTCTATCTAAGTGGGACTTCTTAAGTAATATGATTAATTGAACTTAAATTTATCATGAACTTAGTACCTGATAGTATCTTGCTTGTCTATGTTGATTGTAGATAGATGGCCCGTGCTGTTGTTCCGTTGAATTTTAATGCGTTCCTTGAGAAAGCAAAGTTGAAAGATGATGGTATCAATTACACGGACTGGGTCCGTAACTTGAGGATTATCCTCATTGCTGCACAGAAGAATTACGTCCTGGAAGCACTGCTGGGTGCCAGGCCTGCTGCCGATGCAACTGAGGACGTTAAGAACGTCTGGCAGAGCAAAGCTGATGACTACTCGATAGTTCAATGTGCCATGCTTTACGGCTTAGAACCGGGACTTCAACGACGTTTTGAACGTCATGGAGCATATGAGATGTTCCAGGAGTTGAAGTTAATATTTCAAGCAAATACCCGAAGTGAGAGATATGAAGTCTCCAATAAGTTCTACAGCTGCAAGATGGAGGAGAATAGTTCTGTCAGTGAGCATATACTCAAAATGTCTGGGTATAATAATCACTTGATTCAACTGGGAGTTAATCTTTCGGATGATAGCGTCATTGACAGAATTCTCCAATCACTGCCACCAAGCTACAAGAGCTTCGTGATGAACTATAACATGCAAGGGATGGATAAGACGATTCCCGAGCTCTTCGCAATGCTAAAGGCTGCGGAGGTAGAAATCAAAAAGGAGCATCAAGTATTGATGGTCAATAAGACCACCAGTTTCAAGAAAAAGGGCAAAGGGAAGAAGAAGGGGAACTTCAAGAAGAACAACAAGCAAGTTGCTGTTCAGGAGAAGAAACCCAAGTCTGGACCTAAGCCTGAGACTGAGTGCTTCTACTGCAAGCAGACTGGTCACTGGAAGCGAAACTGCCCGAAGTATTTGGCGGATAAGAAGGATGGCAAGGTGAACAAAGGTATATGTGATATACATGTTATTGATGTGTACCTTACTAATGCTCGCAGTACCACCTGGGTATTTGATACTGGTTCTGTTGCTAATATTTGCAACTCGAAACAGGGGCTACGGATTAAGCGAAGATTGGCTAAGGACGAGGTGACGATGCGCGTGGGAAATGGTTCCAAAGTCGATGTAATCGTGGTCGGCACGCTACCTCTACATCTACCTTCGGGATTAGTTTTAGACCTAAATAATTGTTATTTGGTGCCAGCGTTAAGCATGAACATTATATCTGGATCTTGTTTGATGCGAGACGGTTATTCATTTAAATCAGAGAATAATGGTTGTTCTATTTATATGAATAATATCTTTTATGGTCATGCACTCTTGAAGAGTGGTCTATTTTTGTTGAATCTCGATAGTAGTGATACACATATTCATAGTATTGAGGCCAAAAGATGCAGAGTTGATAATGATAGTGCAACTTATTTGTGGCACTGCCGTTTAGGTCATGTCGGTGTAAAGCGCATGAAGAAACTCCATACTGATGGACTTTTGAAACCACTTGATTATGAATCACTTGGTACTTGCGAACCGTGCCTCATGGGCAAGAAGACTAAAACGCCGTTCTCCGGAACTATGGAGAGAGCAACAGATTTGTTGGAAATCACACATACAGATGTATGTGGTCTGATGAATGTTGAGGCTCGTGGCGGATATCGTTATTTTCTCACCTTCACAGATGATTTAAGTAGATATGGGTATATCTACTTAATGAAACATAAGTCTGAAACATTTGAAAAGTTCAAAGAATTTCAGAGTGAAGTTGAAAATCATCGTAACAAGTAAATAAAGTTTCTACGATCTGATCGTGGAGGAGAATATTTTTGTTATGAGTTTGGTCTTCATTTGAAACAATGCGGAATAGTTTCACAACTCACGCCACCCGGAACACCACAGCGCAATGGTGTGTCCGAACGTCGTAATCGTACTCTACTAGATATGGTGCAATCTATGATGTCTCTTACTGATTTATCGCTATCGTTTTGGGGTTATGCTTTAGAGACGGCCGCATTCACGTTAAATAGGGCACCATCAAAATCCGTTGAGACGACGCCTTATGAACTGTGGTTTGGCAAGAAACCAAAGTTGTCGTTTCTTAAAGTTTGGGGCTGCGATGCTTATGTGAAAAAACTTCAACCTGATAAGCTCGAACCCAAATCGGAGAAATGTGTCTTCATAGGATACCCAAAGGAGACTGTTGGGTACACCTTCTATCACAGATCCGAAGGCAAGACTTTTGTTGCTAAATTCAGAATCTTTCTAGAGAAGGAGTTTCTCTCGAAAGAAGTGAGTGGGAGGAAAGTAGAACTTGATGAGGTAATTGTACCTGCTCCCTTATTGGAAAGTAGTTCATCGCAGAAACCGGTTTCTGCGATGCCTACACCAATTAGTGAGGAAGTTAATGATGATGATCATGGAACTTCAGATCAAGTTGTTACTGAACCTCGTAGGTCAACCAGAGTAAGATCCGCACCAGAGTGGTACGGTAATCCTGTTCTGGAGGTTATGTTACTAGACCATGACGAACCTACGAACTATGAAGAAGCGATGGTGAGCCCAGATTCCGCAAAATGGCTTGAGGCCATGAAATCTGAGATGGGATCCATGTATGAGAACAAAGTGTGGACTTTGGTTGACTTGCCCGATGATCGGCAAGCCATTGAGAATAAATGGATCTTCAAGAAGAAGACTGACGCTGACGGTAATGTTATTGTCTATAAAGCTCGACTTATTGCAAAAGGTTTTCGACAAGTTCAAGGGATTGACTACGATGAGACCTTCTCACCCGTAGCGATGCTTAAGTCTGTCCGAATCATGTTAGCAATTGTCGTATTTTATGATTATGAAATTTGGGCAAATGGATGTCAAAACTGCATTCCTGAATGGATTTCTCGAAGAAGAGTTGTATATGATGCAACCGGAAGGTTTTGTCGATCCAAAGGGAGCTAACAAAGTGTGCAAGCTCCAGCGATCCATTTATGGACTGGTGCAAGCCTCTCGGAGTTGGAATAAACGCTTTGATAGTGTGATCAAAGCATTTGGTTTTGTACAGACTTTTGGAGAAGCCTGTATTTACAAGAAAGTGAGTGGGAGCTCTGTAGCATTTCTAATATTATATGTGGATGACATATTGCTGATTGGAAATGATATAGAATTTCTGAATAGCATAAAGGGATACTTGAATAAGAGTTTTTCAATGAAAGACCTCGGTGAAGCTGCGTATATATTGGGCATCAAGATCTGTAGAGATAGATCAAGACGCTTAATTGGACTTTCACAAAGCACATACCTTGACAAAGTTTTGAAGAAGTTCAAAATGGATCAAGCAAAGAAAGGGTTCTTGCCTGTGTTACAAGGTGTGAAGTTGAGTAAGACTCAATGCCCGACCACTGCAGAAGATAGAGAGAAGATGAAAGATGTTCCCTATGCTTTAGCCATAGGCTCTATCATGTATGCAATGCTGTCACTACAAAAAAAATACACTTCCGTGATGATACATGTTTGTCACAGTAGGTCGCGTTTTTTGTCATGCATGTACATCCATGAAGATTTTATGACAGAATCAAGATAGTCATACATGTGCTGTCGTAGAAGTGTTCCATGACATTACCAAAATTATCATCACGGAAGTGTCCACTTCCATGACGATAAATCGCGCGTCCTAGAAGTGCTTTCGTCAAGGGTGACCAACACGTGGCATCCACCATAACGAAACGCCGTTAAGCTATCGGGTCGGGTTTTGGATCCGATAACCCGTTAACAGCCCCGACCAATGGGAAATTTCCACGTGTAAAATTCTTATTGGCCGGATGAAACACGTGTCAGCTCATCAGTGGGTCAGATAGGCACCTATGATATGTCGACACGTGCCACGGACCACCACTGGCCCATTTAGCTTACAAAGCCGGCCTGTTTGACTTGGTCAAAAGTTAACGGGCTGGCCCATGAAAAGCCTGTTAACGGTCTCTTCGCAAATAGCCCATTTTACGGCCCGTTAACTCACGGCCCGTTAGGCCCTAAAGGAAATCGGCCCAACAACGTCATGTGGGCCGTCGAATATAACACCAGCCCATTTCACTTTCGGCCCATGTATGGCCCACGACGTCTTTCGGCCCATATGAGGCCTTCGTATCTTTCGGCCCTTTACAGGCCCACTGTGACTCTAGCCCATAATGAACAGTAATTTTGTTTATACCCGTTAACGACCCGTGATTTACATGGGCCGTTTTCAGCCCGTGTTAGCTTTCGGCCTATTGACGGCCCATACGTTCTTGGGCTCCTTTTCGGCCCTCGATTACTTCCGGCCCATTACTGGCCGGTTCCCCTAATGGGCCAAATTCGGCCCATGGAAAGAGTCGGCCCGTTACTGGCATGTTCCCCTAATGGGCCAAATTCGGCCCATGGCAAGAGTCGGCCGTTACTGGCCTGTTACCCTAATGGGCCAAATTCGGCCCATGGCAAGAGTCGGCCCGTTTCTGGCCTGTTAACCCGTTGCGCCGTTTCCAGCCCGTCCTATATTCTGGCCCATTAACGACCTGTTATGCCTGTGACAGAATTAAGCCTTTGCTGTCCTACAGCCTGTTAACGGCCTATTACCATGCTGGGCCGATACCAATTACGCCCGATTACGGCCCATGTAGACCCATTTATCTGACGACCTGAGGCCCACCGATTACAGGCCCATTTATCGACGGCCCGTAGGAGACCCATGGATCCTACGGCCCGTATATGGCCCATGGTAGTTGCGGCCACTAGCAAACCAGGGAAAAAGAAGACTAGGAAATAAATAAGGCCGAAACTAACGCTATGCTATTAAGGCGATTGCACAGATTACATCCACTCGGCATCAATGATCGCCACCAGTGCAAATATAGGGAACACCCTACACTATACAAAAATGGCTTGTTGTTTTCTTCAGCCGGTGGCTGCACGTTAAGAATAATTTTGTATCGCACCAAAACAAATTACAACTATATAACAAAAGGAAGGTTGGCATAAAACTTAACAGTCTAGCAGATAAATGCACCACCAGAAGTTCAGAAGCTCAGTTCATTTGACCTGACTATTACGTTTTCATGTTGTATTGTCCGATGGAGCACCATAACCCTCGCCTTCATTTCCCCTAGGCTCCTGAACAACATAGCAAATGTCTGATTGTCTGGTTTCAAAACCATGCATATCTTGACGACATTGAGCAATGTTTCTCCTTGTTTCACAAAGGGTCTCTATTAGGGAATGGACTTGTGTCTGGAGCGCAGATACAACATTGCTTTGAGCTTGCATATCTTGATCATGAGGCAGTTTGGATGATATTGCCTTAACAACCAACCCAGTATTACGCAGGAACGTGCTTTTGGCACTGTTAGTGGAAAGGTACTGACCCACTGCAGCAAGAGCTGACATTGCGGTTATAGTTGCCTCGCCACCTTCAGAAGGTGGCGGTTCCACCATTTTTTCCATAGCTCGCTGAAAAGTTGAGGTTTTACATTAGTAGTAACAGAACAGAAGATATTAAGGAGGCAGCAAAACCAAACAAAATAGCTTTGGTCTATATACAGAACTTATTCTGGTGAACCCATGTAAAATATTAGTTGTATTTTATTGCAAAGTACATAATAAAACCAGGTTCCAAACATATAACCATGTACCATCGCTAATGTATTGTCTATTTCTTCACATTGTATTGAGGGCTAAGGATAAAGAGACGAAGTTTGTAATACGGTAAGCATAGTATGACATCATTCATATCACAAAACAACTGAGAACAGACAAACAGGCAATTATAACGTTGTGTGGGCAAGTCCAGCACGGAACTAGATTACGGGTCAAGATCAAAGGAACATCACTCCTCTCTTTTAAACCTTGTAAGGTGCAATGATACGCTAAGACAATTGTGTATAAAATTGAAAAGAGTAATAGACATTGGCTGCAAACCATGCAATTCAAGGCACAAGTCAGAGTAAGTAGTAGTTAAAAGGCATGAGGATTAAGGACTTACAACAGCGGCTTTGACTGGTGTAGTCATGCCCTTCTTTGCTGGTGTGACAGTCCTTGAATATTTCCACAGCATTTGGTTCAGGTACTTTTTGGTCCTTGCGGGCTTTCCTCTGCATTTCGAACAAGTCAATATAGATCTGATAATATGGTACAGCGAAAAGAGTGAAACAGCAGCTAATTACAAGAGCCTCGCAGTGTGCAATATAGCTACGAGATCCTGTCGTCTGTTGGAATTTCACTTTCGTACGGTTGGCCTTGTTCTTTGAACAGTTTACCTACAAGAAGATAGATTTGTGTGGCACATGCGTAAATAGGACTTCAACATGTGATCTGATCACATATATATAATGTACCTGATACTTCGGATCAGACCAGTGTTTAACAAGGCCCCTCCAGTCTTCATCCGATATATTTTCCACTGGAGATGTTTGGGAAAGTTCACTGTTAGCCTTGCCTTCAAAGTGAGTTTTCCTCAAGTTATACCGATACTGTCGCAGAGCAGACTTGAAAACATGGGTGCAAGCTTGTCTGGTTGCATCATCTTGGCTATCCAGCTTGAACCTCATCTGTTGAAAATTATGGGAGTCTCATTATCAGCAACCTAGAAAGTATGGGACAGAGCAAGACGATATTACTAGTTTCCATACATAACCATACTTACAGATAAATGGTCGAGGAAGGTGTTGAACTGGGTTTCGTCTTTGTCATTCCTGTACTGAATCCATGTTGGGAGGATACGTACATGACACCTAACGGCAACCGTTGCCTCTGATACTAACTTGGCTGACTCTGTAGCATCACGTGGCCTTTTTAAACCAGCCTCAAAACGGATCTCCATTCTTCCTCCTCTAGATTTAGTTAACCTATCGAGCATTATCCCAGATGTTTGTTTCCTCTTGCGCCTAGGTGCTAGTCCAACAACGAACATAGGAAGTGTTAGTGTACATCAAAATGTGAGACTGCATATAAAGAAGCATGCAACTGTAACTTGACTCCAGCAACTACCTTCTTGCTGTTGAAGCTCACAAGGTTCATCTGATATTGCCAACTCGTCTTGTGTCAAGAGTGCTTGGGAAGTAGTGTCAGGTGGCAAGGGAGCTTGGGAACGTGCTGCTAGCTCAGTTGACGCACGAGTAAGTCGTGCAACTGGTAGTACTGTGGTAGGTGTTGCAAGAACTAGGGCTGTCTCTGCTTGTTTGGTGGTAGCTATTTGTTTCTGTTTGGCTTTTTTTGCAACTCGTGTAGCATGGGATGCCGTGTTTGTAGAATTTTCCGCTGGACTTTGACCTTCTATTGCACCATCAGTACCAGCAGAATCTGCAGGATTCATCCGCTTCTCATTCCCTGCCATTCTGTGTTTCTTCCCCTTTCTCTATGCCATGTTAAGTCAAGCCGACAAGAAAAATGAATAACAACTTAGTTCTTCAGAACAAATTGATGCGTGATGCAGACGAACTGAACTTTCATGTTAGACAACCACATGATAGGAGGATGTAATATGTATGAAAAACAGGACGGGAAAGATAACCAGAACTATGATGTGTAAACTAAGAAGAAGACATTTCACCAAATTAGAAGCAATGCAATGGAAGGTAGACACCATATGAAAGATGCTACAAATATCGCTCTGCCAAGTTAACAATGTCTCATCATAAATGGCGTTTAAAGAAATGTGAAGCAGTACAAGAAATAAATCATATGCAAGATGCAAACAACATCACACTACCATGTTAGAGGTCTCTCGTCATTAGTGCCATTGCATATTCACAACATTGCATATTCACAGCTTATGATGTGTAAACTAAGGAGAAGGCATTTCAACAAATTAGAAGCAATGAAAGCTAGACACCATATGAAAGATGCAATGAATATCACTCTGCCAAGTTAAAACTGTCTCGTCATAAGTGCCATTTCAACAAATTAGTAGTACAAGCTAGAAAAGAATGTGAGATGTAACCTATATCACACTTCGAAGTCAAACGTGTCTTATGATAAGTGATTGTTGCAGGTTACACAACAGTAGTAATTTGATGTAAGAACATGGTGTGATAGACAGATATTGTATGTTCTAGAAACAGGAACACGTGTCTTATTCAATTATAATGTGTAAAGTAAGCAGATGGAATTCAACAAAATTAGAAGCAATACAAGCTAGACATCACACATAACATGCAACCACATATAACAGTGCCAAGTTAGAGGGAGCACCGGTGATGCTGCACTAGGGGAGACGTGCTCATCATAAACACGGCTTTGTTGAGTGTCTATGCATGTGTTGTCTTGGAAATCATCTTGGGGGTGTGGAGGAGTAGAAACTGTAGAGGCCCTCCGTTCGGAAGGAGCACCTTTATCCGATGCCTTGCTAACATCCTTCCGCTTTATTGATTTCTAATTGTGAAGTAAAACCGACAAGAAAAAGCAATAAAATTCTCTCTTCAGAACTCATTCATGCATGATACTGACAATCACTACTTTGATGTAAGGCAAACACATGATACCAGGATGGAATATGTACGAAAAACAGGACGACATGGCATGTTCACAACTGTTTGTGTAAACTAAGCAGAAACCATTCCAGCAAATAAGAAGCAATGCAAGCTAGACACCACATGAAAGATGCAACCAATATGACTCTGCCAAGTTAAAAGCGTCCCATCATAAATGGAATTTCAACAAATTAGAAGCAGCGCATGCTATAAATCATATGAAAGATGCAACTAATATCGCACTGCATATACTAAAGGTGTCTCGTCATGTTGATTGATGCGGGATACAAAAAAACAATAGTTTTATGTAAGGACATGCTTAATAGACAGATGTACTATGTACTAAATACAGGAAGGCATGTCACATTAACAGGTATAATGTATAAGCTAAGCAGACTAGCACATGCAGTTTAACCAGATTGGAAGAATTACAATCTAGACACCATATGCAACATGCAACCACATATCACGCTGCCAAGTTAGAGCAAGCACCTGCGATGCTAGTGTAGGGGAAATGCTGTAATCAACTACAGAGCTACGTTCACTATCTTCATCTAGCATTTCTATTTCTTGAGAATCATGTCGGGAGGCTGACGCTGCATTCTTTAAATGAGGAGTAGTCCCCTTGCCTGCCTGCCTTGTCATAAGTGATTGATGAGGGATACACAAGAACATTAGTTCAATGTAAGAACATGGTTAATACACAGATGTACTAGTATGTACCAAAAACAGAAAGGTATGTCATATTCAAAGGTATAATGTGTAAGCTAAGCAGATGCAATTTAACCAAATTGGAAGCAATACAAGCTAGACATCCGGCTGGAGTGGTGAGCATGATCATCTAGGACCTGAGAGCCTGGTGGGAGGCGGGCTGCTTCGCCACCATCGCAGCTTTTTAGTTGGCTTCCAGGTGATGCCTATCTTTGCTGGGCTTGTCACTGGCTCGGCCAGTGCCCTGACTAGCTATTTGTCTTCTGATGCTCACGGGATGGTGGTTCATGTAAAAAAATATCTTTCCTTATCTTACCGACTTCGGCCTTTCGAATACAAGCTAGACACCATATGGAACATGCAACCACATATGACACCGCGAAGTTAAAGCAAGCACCTGGGATGGTGGTTCATTGCGAGCGAGGTCATCAACTCCAGAGCTACGCTTACCGTCTCCATCTGCTGACACTGCACCCTTTATAGCGCTGTAACGTGTCTTGCCTACCCGCATACAAAGCTGGAGCGACTTCTCTCTTTTCTTTTTGCCTTCTCTCATGGCAGCAGAGTCTGAAATACCCTTGCATAAAAACACAATAGTGAGAGTAAGGGTGAAGTGTGTGCAGAACTAGTGCACTGTAAAAGTAGCAGATAGCAGGTGGCTGAAAAATAAATGACAGGAGACATATGATAGCTCTACAACATTGCATGGCAAACAAAATTAGATTCTACTCCATATGATTTTGTAATATATGAGCACAGGAAATGCAGGTACTCCTCCAGCACACCACCACATGTGGTCATATCTAAGATAACAGTCGACTGAAAATAAATAGGTCAGTCGATTTTTTAATGAACCGTTCGATCTATAAGGAACGGGCAGATGGCCTTCGTCTACCTCCCGCCAGTCACTGTTGACGATCTTTCTCGAACCGCCAGCGACCACCGGCCCAGACCCCTGCCTCCGCCGCCCCGCCCTCCCATCGACCTCACACCACCGCCGTGCTTGGCAGCGCCCCAGGCCATCCCTTTAATCCCGGCCGACCTCCAGATCGGGCGCCAGTAGCTCTAGGCCGCACACGCCCCTAAGATAAACACCAAGGTGCTGCTTCCCCAGCGTAATAGGCGTACTAGCGCCTGTTACGCCGGGGAATGCTTCCGTTAATTGGGAATCAACTGGCCAGAAATTGAAATTCAGGGGGGCGACAGACCTCTAGCTAAGGTGAAATAGTATATGAGGAGAAACCTTGTGCATCGCGAGTTACTAGGAACATCTAGTATCAAGAAGAAGCGGTGAACTAGTGTCTTCTGTGGGATGAATACCGTGCAAGCAGAGACGTAAGATTTGCACGAATAAGGGAAGAGGAGTACCTTTTTCGGTTGCCGGTGTGGTCACCTCCACATGTCGCGCCGATCTTCTTCTTTTTACCGGGGAAACCGATGTTCTGGAGGGTGCAGGCTTGGACGAACCCATGGCCAAATTGTTGACTGTGTTGCCGTGGCCGTATGTCGGCGGAGGGGAAGCAGATCCGAGGCGGCGAAGGACGGCGTAGCAGGAACAGCTCCGGTGCGGTGGAGGGTGGCGAAGTTGGAGCGGCAGCGGTGAGGCGCAGGACGGCGTGGTTGAACTGGCTCGGGTACGGACGGCTCGGCCTCGGCTTCAACTACTAGCCGTGGAGGGCGTTGCGGTTGAGGTTGCAGTGGACGACGACGTCGGGGTATCGACTCCGGCGTGATGGAGGAGGGCGGCGGTTGATGGGTGGGATGGGGTGGCGGACGGAGGACGCCGGGGTTTCGCGGCTGGTGGAGAGGTAGTTTTGGCGCCCATGGAGTACGAATGGGGAATCAGACGGGTGGGGGGGAACCATGTTTCGGTCTGGGACGCGCTTGTTTTTGGCTTTTTTTAACAGAAGATGGGACGCGCTTGTTTGAAATTTGGGGAAAGTACAAACTTTGCCCCCCTCTTAAATTTCGGACCTACTGCGGGTGGGGGGTAGGATGGTAATCCCAGGTGTCCCAAATAGTGGGCGGGAGCGATTTCAGCCGCACGCATGTGTGCTTAGGCGGCCATGGTGTATGAATGTTTTTCGGATGCGGTTGCGTGGCGTCTAGATGAAGCTACAAACCTACCCCGGTTTAGACCTTTGGACGTCGGGCCGGTAGGTTTCACGGGTCGGAGTTATTAGAAAAGTAATTTCCTTGTACTACCAAACATTGGTCTCACGCGGTTTCGGGCGAGTAGAGGCTCTTTTGGCGCTTCGTTCGAAATTTTGAAACACAAGCATTCACATTTAGAGTACTCTTGAACTATGAGGATTTACCTAAATAGACAACGTTATATTTGACCTTGTATGTTTGAAAACCTCATTAAATTATCCGCTTCTTTTTGAAATTTTGACACTTGAAAATCCTATAACTACGATTATTTTGGAATGGAGGAGCTAAATTTGAATCTATTTTGTACACGACTACATATGCTATTATGTACAAAATCAGAGCAAAGATTGGTGCCCCCATAATTTAGGTATGGTTTACAAATGCCATGATATCAGATTCAAATAATTGAATGGACTTCATGTTGAATTCGATTTTTTTAAACCACCTTAAGTTGAATTCAAATGTATGCTAGTTCATAGGTAGCTATTTATAATGTCCATTGTGTAACTTTCATATGTATAATGTGCTTTACACACACAACATGAACTATACTCACGTTTATATTCGATTGCTAAAGCGATGCATTGTCTGGAGTTCAAAATACTAACTATGTGGATCAATTGTGTCGAATAATAACATAGACATGCTCAAATTCGATAGAATCTAGATGTCTGATGGATCAATGACCGCTCCTTACGCGAATTGCAAATATCATGATCCCATCCTAATATTTGGATACAATTTATATCTTTAATCAATGTGTAGAGCAGTCTTTTACGTGTAGTTTCACTCTCCATCGGTGGTCTCTCACACATGCTCACACACTCTCTCCCGAGGTGTCTTTCTCGCACACATGCTCTAGATATAACCCTCCCTCCCTCTCGTAACCATTTACAACTGTTTTCACTAACCTTTATCACAAGCACTCTTCCTCTCGCAAACATACACACGCACAATCCTCATCGACCCTTTCTATATACATGGACCTGCCTACGTGTCTCATGTACGCACATTATCTTTACGCCTGTCTCTCACGCATTGTCTCACACCTCTCTTCCTAATCGACGAGTACGATTCTAGCAGAGCATTCTGTAGGATGCCCCTTAAAGTTAGGTTGGATGAATAGTAATATCAGAGATAAAGGGGTAACCTTAGTCCGAGAACCTAGGGTTACAAATCCTAGCCGGCTTTGTCAGTGGACACAGAGTCCTTCACAATTCCGCTATCTTTGTCTTGTACGACTAGTCATCCATGGGTCTTCCTAAATGCGTCACGGGCCGACCAATGTGCCGCAGGACGGAACCGAACAAAGGGCCTCACCTTGACCCACCGGACCTCACGCGGCGACACACCCTCTGCCCCCACGTCTCATTATCTTCTCACACCCACACATACCAACACAAACACCACACACACAGAAAATTTCTCCTGGTGCCTCTATTCCCTCCCCCCTTGCATATACACACTCAAGGGAACGGAATCTCTTGTCGTGACGTCATATTCGTCTCTCTCTCTAGACCACTCTCATTTCTCGTGCTATCTCTCCCACACCCCCCCGTCGGCCCCTCTATCCATGCCTCTCTCGAATACGTAATACACACACACACCTCTCTAGGCCCCGCCAAATACATTAACTACACATTCACACATGTTACATCACGTACCCCATTGATCTAAAAAGCCCTCTCTTCACGTTTATTTCGCATACAACATTCCTTTTGAATAAAGTGTGGCCAAAAAATTATTTTAGAGTTTCTACATATATACAACATTACAAAGTTATATGGAGGAGTACGAACGCTAATTTGCATTGCATGGTGCCCACAATGATATTTATTCCGCACTGTGAATTTGTATATTTTTATACTATATACAAGGTTAGTCATAATAAAAAGAAACGAAGAGCATCTCTCTCTCCATCGCATGCCCCCACTGTACGCCCCTTTCACGTATGCACACAAAACTATCTCCAGGTCCTCTAAAAGTAAGCCCCCCAGAAAATTCACGCATGCTTCACCTTTCTCTCGCGATATATGCAATGGCGATCATTGTATTTGAAGCGAAAGCACGATACGTACATTGGACTTCGGAATCCACTCATTACGGTCACCATTTATGTTTAGTGGTTATTATACAGTCACGGGCTCACCGTACAACTCTGTATTTGCTCATGACATGACTAGTTGACCAGTTAAACGCTCCACGTGGCACCTCTAGTGTTGCATCACATTATCTCACTACCATCGTGCCCACCTGTCGACTTGTATCTACTCTACATCTACACTCTTATAAAATACATAAAATACACTCTTATAAAAAAAGAGTTGGTGATGATGGTGTGCCTGCCATCCTGCAATATAGGCCGTCTGATTTATATCTGACGGATAGGAAAGAAACTATGGCAATTTTGCAAAAAGGTACCCACACACCTCTCCACATTTGCAAATAAGGCCTTCCCTCGTTCATCCTTTTCTCTCACAAGATAAACAAGTCATACAAATGCATCTTGATGTTACGTGCAACGCACGGGCATCTTGCTAGTAAGAATGGAAAAAAAGACAAAAAAAATATTTGGACGGTGGTTCGAAGTCATGACCGCGGGCACAGCGGACAAGGTGGCCTTGTATTGGTATGCTGAGCCGTCTGTTTTAACACACAGGAGCTGGTGTGGTGATTATACACACACGCACGCATGCACACGAACTGCATCCACGCAACACTCACACAAACACATGCACCCACGCACGCACGCAACACTCACACGTACACACGCAGCCACGCACGCACGCAACACTCACACGCATGCACGTAACACTCACACGCACACACGCACGCATGCATGCACACACCAGTACACCACACGACCAACACACACTCTCACGCTCAAGTGCTCAACCTACACGTGCATGGGCACACATCAGGCCCTGACAGACACATACACAACCAGGTGATTCCCGCGCACGGGTTGGAGCCTTGTCGCGCCTGCGTAAATTTGTGTTTATCTGACCTTTTGCCTATGCGAACTGACAGGTGGTGCCCACACGGAACGTGGTCAATTTAACTAGTCAACATGGCGCCACACAGACTATTTGGCAGGTCAACAGAGTGCAATCCGATGCTGAACTGTGAGCAAGTGACCGTATAATCACCGCAAAACGTACATAGTGACCGTAATCAGCTTATTCAGAAGTTCGGTGACCGTATTACGCTTTTCTTTCTGTAGGCCCTCCAAAACTACATCTCTACACGTTCTCACATGTTACATCTAACAACTATGCAATACAGCACTACTACTACACTCTAACACAATAAATCATATGTGTTTTCAGTTTTACTAGATATCATATTGTTACTTATAATTATTCAGTTTGCATACATTAAAATTGCCTTTGAAATGTACGGCCAGTATCATCTACCGTGCGGGAAAAATCCCGCCCTTTCCTATTTAATCGGGTTTGTATCGATGGATCGTGCGAAACAGCAAACTATAGTACCATACAGTACTACAAGTGACAGTTCACTGGTCCGTCGTGTCGTCTACTCCTCCATCGTAAGAGTGGAGCGCTCGCTTTCATAAATCTTCTAGTCCCTTTCGCCGACATGTGGGACATCAAGCTACCGGGTCCACGTGCCATACCGGAATACAGTGCAGAGCAGCCGGGGTGAAGCACCCCAGTCATGGTGTCGGTGTAGTAATGAGCAATGAGGCGTCCAATCACAAAGTTGCACCTTTCCCGCAGTTAAGTTGGAGGGACGAAGCAACCATCACATCATTTCACTCGTTGCTGAATCCGCTTCTCCCTCATCTTCTTCAACTTAACCACGTGTTGCTTCTGCCGTTGTTCTGCCTCATGTGGGACGCGGATCGGCTTGGTAAAGCACTGACACGTGGGACCGCATGTTAGCAAACCGCCAGGACAACGTCCTCCGAAAATAAGAAGCCTAATCCTAGACTTACAAAGGGCTACGTAGCTGCTACGTATACTTTCCATCTAATCTATATATGCCCCCCCTGATTTTCAGGTGGGGTGGGCCTAATCCTCTCCTTTAATCCAATCAAATAGTCCCACATCACATCAGTTCATAACTTTACGTAAACCATTACGTGGATGTAGCATTGCTCAAATAAGAAACCTCCCCCGCCATCCCCGCGGCAAAATCACCTCCTTTTTACTAATCTTGATTCTATAATTTTTTAGATCAATATAATTGAGATTTGTATAGATAGCACACAGGAGCAAAACCAAGTGGTACGGTTAAGGGCATCCACAATGTGTAGCCAAATGTGAAAATAGCTTTTGGCATCGTGGGAACCATTGTGGACGGTGTTGCCAAAGCCAAAAACATGGAACCGAAGCTCCCTGATTGATTGATTGAAGGAATAGAAAAATGCAACGTCTCTCCTCTTTCTCCCATGATTGGACGCATGTAGTACAGTATAGAGCACAGAGTCTACTCCCCTGTCCCTTCTATCACAAATCACAAAGCAGTGAGGCGTCAAATCACAAAAGCACGGACGAAGCAACCATCATTTCACCCTTCGCTGACTCCGCTTCTCCATCGTCTTCTTCGAGAAACCATCTCACCGCACTAGTACTCCTAGTAGTACTAGTAAAGGACTTCCTGGATGCAAATAAGGCGGTTGTCTCGGCTTGCAGGCGGCACTTGCGAACGACTTACCGTGGTCTCCCTCAATGGTGTTCTCCATCGAACGCACTTCGCCAAACCACCAAAAAAAAGATATCGTCGACGTCACCACAATGGGGAAGGAAGTCAAATATAGTTACTACCTCCATTTTTTTGTACACAAGGCCAGTATATCAAAATTACAATTTGTAAAGGGCCACTAACACTAATCGAGGCAAAATTGATGGGGTTAGCAACTAAGGACATTAATATCCCCTGCATGCATGCGGAAGTGAGAAGGTTGGTTTGCATGGCGCTGCATTAATCAAGCGATGAGGAGTGAGATGGTTAGCTCTTTGGTCTTTGGAGAAAAAAATACGCATTAATTGACACGTGAAATGAGGATTTGTATTGATTAAATCCCGCGAAGGAAAACCCCGCCTTTCTTTTTTAACACTAGTACTCCTAGTACGTACGTACTTATCCTGTTTGGGTCTAGGCCTTGCATTGCCAAACTTCGCCACACATTTTTGCCAAGCTTGCCTAAAGTTTTCAAAATGAGGAGGTACACTTGCGCACGGCTGTCGCGGTCGCACCGCACCCTCACACGGTCGCTCCTGCACGCCGCGGTTGCACCGCACCCTCACACAGTCGCTCCTGCACGCCGCAAACCCAACCAAGGGAACGCACCCTCACTGACACGTGTTGTCGCATGTGAACAAACCAAACTCAGCCATCCTATCACTGACACATAATTTTCGTTCATAGAGTATGTTTATCCAACCGCATGTTGGGGAGTATCCGTACGGCCCGTGCGGTGGTCTGTTGGGGAAGAAGAAGAGGTGAGGAAGAAGGAAAGAAGGGTTAGGAGACGTAGGATATTCATCCAACCGCCTGAAATGGTAGACTGACCCAAGTCAGGCGACTTGCATAACAAATATATGTTTTTACACAGCAAAAGATCCATAAAAACAACAACATAAAGAAAAACTATCACTGCTCGCGGAAAGAGACGGCCTCGTCGTCTTTGGCTGCCGGCGCGAACCAGCCGTCGCTGCCGACGTGTGTCTCCGCACCGTGGTTGTCCTCGTCCTCCAGCTACTCGTTCAAGCGGAGCGTGCGGGCGCTCTGCACGATCGAGAGCACAGCCCGGTTCAAGTCGAGGACGTCCGGTTCCGCCTGCAGGAGGGCCTCGATGGCACCGGCATCCGCGCGCTCCACGTCGAGTCGAGCCTCCGCCGCCCGGTTCAAGTCCAGGACGTCCAGTTCCTCCTGTAGGAGGGCGTCGATGAGAGCGGCATGCGCGCGCTCTGCATCGAGTCGAGCCTCTGCCGCCCGGTTCAAGTCCAGGACGTCCGGTTCCGCCTGCAGGAGGGCCTCGATGGCAGCGGCATCCGCGCGCTCCGCCTCAAGTTGAGCCTCCGCTGCCCGGTTCACATCCACGACATCCGGTTCCGCCTGCAGGAGAGCCTCGATGGCAGCAGCATGCGCGCGCTCCGCGTCGAGTTGAGCCTCTGCCTCCCGGTCCTCCTTTAGTATCGCCATGTTGAACCGTTGGTCCGCCTGCACCATGGGGGACTCGGACGCCGGCACGAAGTCGACGTCCATCGTCTCATACCCATCGGGGGCCTTCTGCGCCGCGACCTCCGCCATGAACATTGGATCGGCTTCCTCCTCCTCGTAGCTTGGCTCCAGAGAACTCGGGGATTGACCCGCCGCAAAGCGAGCTTGGGAACGGAGGGCTGTGGCGCCGACCGCCGCTGCGATTTCTGCGCGGCGCTCCGGCGTCAGCATCTTGTAGTAAGTGATCTTGCGGCGCACCATGGCTTTCCGGCGAACTAGGGGACGCTTGATGCGGGATAAGGGATCGAAAGGTGGGGGAATGGGCTGGAGATTTGGTGTGGTTTTAGGGCAGTGGCTGGCGTAGGCCGAGCAGCGAAGTTCTGGTGTGAATAGTGGTTCCGGTGACGACCGGTCAATCGGTTTTGACTGTACATCGCTCTTGTCGCGTTTGCGTTGCAGCCCGGCACGCTGGACCCTCCACGTCGCTCACCGAATGGAACGCGCTTCGTCTTGCGTTTTCGCTCGCTTGTGGGACCGCAGTTGAGAGCAAACCGACGTCCCTCCCCCTCCCCCGCCCGCGTCATTCATTATACCACCACTCCCTCCGTTTTATGCGGAGTAAACAAAAATAGAGGGAGTATACTACGGATGAGGATCCCCTGACGTGGCCGAACCCATTGAGTAACTGACATGCGGGGCCTAGCAAGCATGGGGTCCGCCAGTAAGTGACCGAAAGGGAGGGTAAGGCAGGGATACCTACGTTAGAGGATCCACTTCCACTATACTACTTTGACCAAATGTTAGAGTAATAATATATGACATCCAACTTACACAAATGTTAGAGTAATAATATATGACATGCAACTTACACAAAGCATACAGGGTCTAATGCGTTTTTCGAGGCTAACTTTGACCAAATGTTAGAGTAATAATATATGACATGCAACTTACACAAAGCATACGGTCAAATTCGTATGTGAAAGGAGTTTCCAATGATATAATTTTCACATTATACATCTCATGTACTATTAATCTTGTCAATAGTCAAATTGGAAACCATCTCGAGTACAAATCTAGGAGTACGTACGAATCTAACAATATTGATTGGGTGTTGTTGAATGTTGATACCTTTTTGATCAAAGTAGAGATACTTTGACTACACATAAAACTTATATGTAAACTAGAAAGGATAGGGGGAGTATATTGTACGTTCAAAAACGAAACGAACATTGAATACCCTTTATATATGATTTGTGGATGCTATGATCACCGGTTCAAAATTTTGAATCCGCCTTAGGTATCACGTGCCCCCACTCGTTCGCTCTCGATTTCATCTCGGGGTCCGGAGATCTATTGAAAGAGGACTAGGGTGGGTACATGCGAATGATACTCGGCGGAACGTTCAAATGAGGCATGTGGGAGGATGGACTCGACTGGAGGGCGACATGATCGATGGAGAAGAGGGTTGGAGAGGAATGAGAAATAAGCAAACGCCACATGATTATACTTGAACGGCTCAAATAAACAATAAGTTGTCTCGCTTGGCCTACATAGTGAAAGGCCTAATGCGCAACGTGGAGCACTGACGCTCGAATATGGCCGGGAAAACAGGGAAACCGACATGTGGGGCACACCCGTCGGGACGACGTAGCGCAGACTAGTCCAATGGAGGAGCTGGCCAACGACCTCCTCGCCACCGACAACCGTTCATGTGGGTCGTTGGGGCCAACAACGGGGCGCAACTCCAGCACCGCCTCTGGACACGGCGACCGCGGTGAGTGACACGCTCATATCGTTGCTAGACACGGTCGGTTTCAGTGTGCCGAGGGTGGCGTTAGTGCTATGGCACGACCAACGGTATGTTTGGTTTGTGCCCAAGGTTGCCCCATCAAAGCATTGGGTAGCCAAAAGTTTGGTTGAGGTATTGGTTGCCCATGATTTGGCCGACATTGGCAAGAAAAATGAACTAGAGTTGGCTAGAGTTCATTGGCATGCCAAAGAAATGGCAACCATCCAAACAAAGACCAATCTTTGGGTCATGACCAAAATTTTGGTTGAGGTATTGGTTGCCCATGATTTGGCCGACATTGGCAAGAAAAATGAACTAGAGTTGGCTAGAGTTCATTGGCATGCCAAAAAAATGGCAACCATCCAAACACAGACCAATCTTTGGGCCATGACCAAAATTTTGGTAAGGTGCACTTTGGCCACAATCCAAACACACCCCAACACCCGGCTCGTCGAGGATGCACGGGGCGCCGCGACGCGTCCGCGGAGTGGTGTAGCACGGCCAACTGCATCCTCTGGACCTGAGACCATGTCGGGTCGTCTTTCTTTTTCAATGACAAGCGGGGATCGCATGTGAGCAAAGGGCATCTCCAACGTTGCCACGACCGCAGCTGACTACCCTGGCACACCAAAACCCTCGTCCCTCGCACCGTCGCGCGGTGCGTTCCCAGCCGGCGCCAGCTGCCCGCATGCATGCCGTCCGTTCGTATGTCGTCGTTAAGAGGCTCGGTGCCCGAGGAACCAACTCCGGCGACTTAATGACGCACTCGGACGCTTGGCCTCACCGGAATGTGCTACTTAAAGCGGCAACGCCCAGCTAACCTCCACACCATAGCGCATAGTCCTCCTACCTGGCACCACATCCGCCATGATCACAAGTGCGAACGCTCTGCGGGAGAGCTTGTCTTCGGGGATGAAGCTCAAGGTCGCCGCCCTCGCTCAAGTCGCCTCTCGCGACGCAATAGCGGTGTAGCCGGACGCGGACGCGACCGCACAAGCGGTGGCCACGCTGGCGGCCGACGACAGGAGCACCGTCAGCCATGCGTCCTACTTGCCGCCGTCCAACGTCTGGCACCGCCGAGGTCGGGGACTCCTCCGAGGATGAGTAGGGCATGGGAGGCGGCAGGGCATGGTGTGCCAACTGTCCGGTCCGTATCCCGTGTTCTACTCTTCCTCGCCGGAGACCGCACCTTCACTTCACGGGTCTTGAACCCCGCCCCCGTACATAGAGATCGCAGATGGAGGACGTCTGTCGCCGCCGTAGAATAGGTTTAGGGTCGGGTTTCTTTTATTTTTCTGTCCTATAAAAGTTCAAAATGTAATGAAAATCTGCCGTGTTTGCATTAATCTCGGCCGGTGTATATGAACTTTCACAATAATATACATATTGTAGGAGTACTAGCAAGATGCCCGTGCGTTGCACGGAAGATCAAGATCTTGTGGGAGAAAAGGATGAACGAGGGAAAGCCTTATCTGCAAATGTGGAGAGGAGTGCGGGTAAATTGTCATAGTTTCCTTCCTATCCGTTAGATATAGATCGGACGGCCTATATTGCAGGATGACAGGCACACCATCATCACCAACTCTGCTTTTCATTGAACCGAGACAAATCTAACATGCGAAGTAAAATAAACACATAGGGTCTATACATACACAAATTATCTTAGGCACTCCAATAGTACATCCACTACACATTCATGCATTTCACATCTTTCTACATCTACGGGAACCTACGAAAGGGTTAACGTAAATTGCCTCTCTCTCTCCTCCCCTGATTTTCATGGTGGTGGGCCCCTCCCCCCCCCAATCTACAATCAACAGCTCACACGTTTCACATTACGTTAATTACGTAACTGGGATTACATAGGTGTAGCATTACTCGTCCTAAAAAACCCAACTAAGTCAACCTCCCAGCATATCGCGTGGGAAAAGACCCGGCCACGCCGTTTTAGTCGGGATTACCGGATTACTAGTATCGATGGATCGCGCGAAGCAACAATTTTTTTTGAGGGGGCGAAGCACCTAGTTTAAAAGGAAAAAAAGGCGGTACACTCACAACACTCCTGTCGTGGTCGCATTGCACCCCACACACGTTCGGTCCTGCACACGGCTCACGCAAACGAAACGCGCTTCGGCTTGCCTCTTCACTGACACGTGGGACTGCAATTGGAGAAACCGACCATGCGCCAAACTCCCCCCGCCCACCGCGCGAAAATCCTCCCCCCCCCCCCCCCCCCCCCACACCCAAAAATTCCCCCCAAATCCGATTCAACCGCCCTTCGGCCAACTAGCCAATAATATTCCCCAAACCCCCTCCCCCCTGTCCCCCTCCACTCCATTCGCTCCGCCAAAGCCGCCCTTCCTGCCGCGCCGATACGTCGGCGCCGCGGTTCGGCGATCCTCTCGCTCCCACAGTACGCTCTCGTAGACTGCCGTCCTCTAGCCGCGCCGCCACCTCTGGCTACGTTCTTGTGGAGGCGCACGGCGGTCAATGCCGCCACCGCTGGCGACGTTCGTGTGGAGACGCACGGCGGTCAGCTTCTCCCACGGTACACGCATTCTAGACTGAGGCCCCGTTCATGTCGGTGTGGCGCTGAAAGTTAGCTGACAGACGCTGTTAATCTCACTGTTTGCCGAAGTAGTTTACTGTCAATATGCTCTGCTTAAGAAGCTTCCTTGCCCTGTTCTGCACTCAATCTGCTTAGCTGAGATGGCATGCCAAGGCCGATTAGTTGCTAAAATATCCTGCCATATATTTATTGTGACGTAGATTGCCATGGTCTAGTAGCCAATCTGTTAGGTGAAATAGCTCTACACCATTTTATACTCGATCTTTGTTGCTGCGATGGCCTTCGATAGTTCGATGGCTGTGTGCTCGGCCTCATTGACTGCTGAAACAGCCTACCATAATTTGGCACTCAAATCTGTTTGCTGAATTAGCTTTACATATATTTCGTTACTTAGATCTGCTCGTCCAAATATCTTGCCATAGCTTTAGACATCGACCTAGGTATTTTTTTTCTGGACTTCATAAAAAAGCATATATGTTTTTCCTGTAATATCTAGTAGAAGAACTAATTTGTATGTCTAACAGATGGACATGACTTGGATAACTTCTGCTCGAAGATTCTCCGCTGCATATGTCGAGGGGGTTGAAAACTTCATGAACTTTATCAGAGCTGAGTACGGTGGTCCGAAATCAGATGTGCTCTGCCCGTGTAGCAGTTGTATGAATTCAGTTACAAGACCCCAGTCAACTGTGCAAAATCATCTACACTTGTATGGGATGTCAGTCACATATACTAGGTGGGTTCATCATGGTGAAGCTGTGAATGTCAATGTTATTGACTACGTGGAAGTAGCAGATCACCATCTTGATCTGCCTGATGCTCAGGTGGAAGAGGAGGAGGTGGTGGTGGTGGCGGAGCCAGTGAGTTTGACCAACATTGAAACAATGCTACGAAATGCTCGTGCATTCCGTGAACTTTCACCCGCAGAAGAAAAACGGTGGGCCCGCATGTTGGAACAATGCAACGTTGCTGTCACCCCAGGAAATAAGCTGTCAGTATTCTCAGCTATGGTCACCTTTCTTCAGGTGAAGACATCTGAGCGGATTACCAACAAATCATTCGATGCGATGTTGGCTGCTTTCCGCAAATCTTTCCCAGATGCGTCTGAGCTGCCACACACCTACAGTAAAATGAAGAATTTCCTTCGTGCAGTTGGAATTGGATATGATATGATCCATGTTTGTAAGAATAATTGTGTTCTGTTCCGGAAGGATTATGCCAACTTAAGTGAATGCCCGAAATGCAAATCATCAAGATGGAAAGATGGCGATGCTGTGAAGAGGATTCCTCATAATGTTCTGAGACATTTTCCAATTACACCAAGATTGCAGAGGTTGTTTCATGATGCTGAAACAAGAGAGGATGTACTGTGGCATTCTAGGAACCAGGAGTACAGAGATCAGAATGTAATGAGCCATCCATCTCATGGTAGTGAGTGGAAAAGCTTCATTGATAAACACAAAGAGTTTGCTGCTGACCCGAGAAACATTAGCTTAGCTTCAGATGGATTTAACCCATTTGGCCACCAGAGCGCCACATATAGCATGTGGCCAGTGCTTGTTATCCCTTACAACATGCCTCCAAATATCTGCACCAAAGAATCAAACTACATGATGGCCTTGCTCATCCTAGGTCCAAAAAGTCCTGGAAAGGATTTTGATTTGTTCATGGAGCCTCTTGTGGAGGAACTTCAACAGCTATGGAAGGGTGTTCTCACTCGAGACCTATATAGCAGCCCACCAGCTGATTTCTTTCTGCGTGCTGTTATAATTTGGTGCATCCATGATTATCCGGCTTTGGGCACTATGTCAGGGCGAACGACACATGGTTACAATGCATGTGTTCGCTGTGACAGGAATCCGCTGTCATACGCAATACTTAGCAAGATCTGTTACATTGGACACTGTCGTTTCCTTGCCAAGGACAAGCCGCATCCTAGAAAATACCAAAGACATGTGTTCAATGCAAAGCATGAAAACTGTGATGCGCCAAAGAGGCTCACCGCCGATGAGTTGCAAGTGGAATTAGAGAAGGTCAGGCATATTACACCAGGAAACCATCCTGCTAATTGTAGCGGGAAAAGGAAGCGTGGCAGGGTAGAAGAGAGATTATTGTTTACCCGCAGGTCCACTTTGTGGGACTTGGAGTATTGGAAAGATTTGGATCTGCGACATAATCTTGATGTGATGCACATCGAGAAAAATATATGTGACAGCATTATCGGCACACTTCTTAATATTGAAGGCAAGACGAAAGATACCTTAAAATCTAGGATTGATTTGACACACCTGGGTATCAGAAAGGATTTGCAGGTGCAAGATGAAGGTAAACCACGGGATATGGCACCAGCTGTGTACGTCTTGGACAAGGTAAAAAGAAAAGAATTCTGTGAGGTCCTGTCACGTGTAAGATTCCCACATGGATTTGCTTCCAACCCTGAAAGGAGAGTCAGTGCAGATGGAAACAAGGTACAAGGGTTGAAAACTCATGACTGCCATGCCCTACTTCAAAGGGTTTTACCTGTTATCCTTAGAGGATTGGGCCGCCCTGACTTATATAGAGCAGTTGCAGAGTTGGGACAATTCTTCAGGGAACTCTGCAGTAGGAATATCAGGATAGACTAAAACATGATGACATTGTTGTTTAGTTGTACTCATATTTGGCTGTGAAACTTGAATTTGATGACATAGTTTGCTGTTGGACTGCAATTTGCTCGACGTCTTCGAATGAGAACAAAGCTGACCCGACAGGGCCTCTGCTATTTATTTATTTATATGAGCAAAAGGGGATACCCCCTGATTTCCGTTAATAGAAATCATTAGATGTTCACAACACTACGCCCAGCCTGCTACACAGGTTTCATTCATTACTAGTTTCAGCAAAGTGCTCATGTCGTAGCCACTAAATACATCACGAGTGCTACATACACTGCAAATAAAGAGACAATCATCCTACAGAGCACATCGATTTTGCCCATTATCTTCACAAGCTCTTTCATCTCCTCATTGCTGTCAAGGCCGTTCAGCAGCTGTTGCTTGGCCATGATCAGAGGAACTGCATCTTTAACCTTCTGCTCTGCATCTTCCTCTTCTGTCGTTCCTTCAGTTACTTGTCCAACACCCCAACCTGCTGGTATTGGGATTCCTCGGCTAACAAAATAATCAGCGTAGTTGCATTCCCCCACATCAGCAACTTCCCAGAAATACAAATCACATGAATCTTCCCTTTTTTGCACGAATCAAATTGGAAGATCATCAACCAAACTATTAAAAAAATCAGCAACTGAAAGCAGCAGAACAACACTTAAACATATTATTACCCCATGATTCGGGCATTTGTAGAAGACTCGGCCAGGGTTGCGGATTGTGGTTGAGACGCGACGGATGACTCTGCGTGATTTGCAGTAGTGGCACCACACCAACGGCAGCGGGTTGCGATGAGCAATCGGCTGCGGTGCGCGTGCCGGCGGGGGTGTGATGACACCCACAGGCGATGGTACGGGTGGCGACTTGGCGCATATCTAGTTGTTGCCTGCTAAAGAGCAGGTGGACGAGCAGCCAGCAGACATGGTGTTAGAAATATGCCCTAGAGGCAATAATAAATTGGTTATTATTATATTTCCTTGTTCATGATAATCCTTTATTATCCATGCTAAAATTGTATTGATAGGAAACTCAGATACATGTGTGGATACATAGACAACACTATGTCCCTACTAAGCCTCTAGTTGACTAGCTCGTTGATCAATAGATGGTTACGGTTTCCTGCCCATGGACATTGGATGTCGTTCATAACGGGATCACATCATTAGAAGAATGATGTGATGGACAAGACCCAATCCTAAGCCTAGCACAAGATCGTGTAGTTCGTTTGCTAAGAGCTTTTCTAATGTCAAGTATCATTTCCTTAGACCATGAGATTGTGCAACTCCCGGATACCGTAGGAATGCTTTGGGTGTACCAAACGTCACAACGTAACTGGGTGGCTATAAAGGTGCACTACAGGTATCTCCGAAAGTGTCTGTTGGGTTGGCACGAATCGAGGCTGGGATTTGTCACTCCGTGTAAACGGAGAGGTATCTGTGGGCCCACTCGGTAGGACATCATCATAATGTGCACAATGTGACCAAGGAGTTGATCACGGGATGATGTGTTACGGAACGAGTAAAGAGACTTGCCGGTAACGAGATTGAACAAGGTATCAGGATACCGACGATCGAATCTCGGGCAAGTACTATACCGGTAGACAAAGGGAATTGTATACGGGATTGATTGAATCCTTGACATCGTGGTTCATCCGCTGAGATCATCGTGGAACATGTGGGAGCCAACATGGGTATCCAGATCCTGCTGTTGGTTATTGGTCGGAGAACGTCTCGGTCATGTCTGCATGGTTCCCGAACCCGTAGGGTCTACACACTTAAGGGTCGATGACGCTAGGGTTATAGGGAATAGATATACGTGGTTACCGAATGTTGTTCGGAGTCCCGGATGAGATCCCGGACGTCACGAGGAGTTCCGGAATGGTCCGGAGGTAAATATTTATATATGGGAAGTCCTGTTTTGGTCACCGGAAAAGTTTCGGGTGCTATCGGTAACGTACCGGGACCACCGGGAGGGTCCCGGGGGTCCACCAGGTGGGGCCACCGGCCCCAGAGGGCTGTGTGGGCCAAGTGTGGGAGGAGACCAGCCCCAGGTGAGCTGGTGCGCCCCCGCCCCCCCACAAGAGGCCCAAGGCGCAGGGAAGGGGGGAAGGGGGAAACCCTAGGCTCAGATGGGCCTAAGGCCCACCTAGTGGTGCGCCCCCCTCTATCCCCCTCTGGCCGCCCCCCTAGATGCATCTAGGGCTGGCCGCACCCCTTGGGGGGGAAACCCTAGATGGGGGCGCAGCCCCTCCCCCTCCCCTATATATTGTGGGGGTTTTGGGGCTGCCAAGGACATGAGTCTCCCTCTCTCTTGGTGCAGCCCTACCCCTCTCCCTCCTCATCTCTCGCAGTGCTTGGCGAAGCCCTGCTGGAGTGCCACGCTCCTCCATCACCACCATGCCGTTTTGCTGCTGCTGGACGGAGTCTTCCCCAACCTCTCCCTCTCTCCTTGCTGGATCAAGGCACGGGAGACGTCACCGGGCTGCATGTGTGTTGAACGCGGAGGCACCGTTGTTCGGTGCTTAGATCGGATTCGGCCGCGATCTGAATCGCTTCGTGTACGACTCCACCAACCGCGTTCTTGCAACGCTTCCGCATCGCGATCTTCAAGGGTATGAAGATGCACTCCCCTTCCCCTTGGTGCTAGATTACTCCATAGATTGATCTTGGTGATGCGTAGAAAATTTTGAGTTTCTGCTACGTTCCCCAACAGTGGCATCATGAGCTAGGTCTATGCATAGTTTATATGCACGAGTAGAACACAAAGTAGTTGTGGGCATCGATTTTGTCAATTTACTTGCCGTTACTAGTCTTATCTTGATTCGGCGGCATCGTGGGATGAAGCGGCCCGGACCGACCTTACACGTACACTTACATGACACAGGTTCCACCGACTGACATGCACTAGTTGCATAAGGTGGCTAGCGGGTGTCTGTCTCTCCCACTTTAGTCGGATCGGATTCGATGAAAAGGGTCCTTATGAAGGGTAAATAGAAATTGGCATATCACGTTGTGGCTTTTGCGTAGGTAAGAAACGTTCTTGCTAGAATCCCATAGCAGCCACGTAAAACATGCAACAACAATTAGAGGACGTCTAACTTGTTTTTGCAGGGTATGCTATGTGATGTGATATGGCCAAAAGGATGTGATGAATGATATATGTGATGTATGAGATTGATCATGTTCTTGTAATAGGAATCACGACTTGCATGTCGATGAGTATGACAACCGGCAGGAGCCATAGGAGTTGTCTTAATTTATTGTATGACCTGCGTGTCAATGAAAACGCCATGTAATTACTTTACTTTATTGCTAACCGTTAGCCATAGTAGTAGAAGTAATAGTTGGCGAGACAACTTCATGAAGACACGATGATGGAGATCATGATGATGGAGATCATGGTGTCATGCCGGTGACGAAGGTGATCATGTCGCGCCTCGAAGATGGAGATCAAAGGCGCAAGATGATATTGGTCATATCACGTCACTTTATGGTTTGCATGTGATGTTTGTCATGTTTACATCTTATTTGCTTAGAACGACGGTAGCATAAATAAGATGACCCCTCACTAAAATTTCAAGAGACGTGTTCCCCCTAACTGTGCACCGTTGCTAAGGTTTGTTGTTTCGAAGCACCACGTGATGATCGGGTGTGATAGATTCTAACGTTCGCATACAACGGGTGTTGACGAGCCTAGCATGTACAGACATGGCCTCGGAACACATGCGAAACACTTAGGTTGACTTGACGAGCCTAGCATGTATAGACATGGCCTCGGAACACAAGAGATCGAAAGGTCGAACATGAGTCGTATAGTAGATACGATCAACATGGAGATGTTCACCGATGATGACTAGTCCGTCTCACGTGATGATCGGACACGGCCTAGTTTGACTCGGATCATGTATCACATAGGTGACTAGAGGGATGTCTATCTGAGTGGGAGTTCATTAAATAATCAGATGAACTTAATTATCATGAACATAGTCAAAAGGTCTTTGCAAATTATGTCATAGCTTACGCTTTAGTTCTACTGTTTAAGATATGTTCCTAGAGAAAATTTAGTTGAAAGTTGATAGTAGCAATTATGCGGACTGGGTCCGTGAACTGAGGATTGTCCTCATTGCTACACAGAAGGCTTATGTCCTTAATGCACCGCTCAGTGTGCTGAACCTCAGCGTCGTCTGTAGATGTTGCGAAACATCTGGCATACACGTTTTGATGACTACATGATAGTTCAGTGCGTAATGCTAACGGTTTAGAATTGTGGCACCAAAGACGTTTTGAAACGTCACAGAACATATGAGATGTTCCGAAGACTGAAATTGGGATTTCAGACTAGTGCCCACGTCAAGAGGTATGAGACCTCTGACAAGTTTCTTAAGCCTGCAGACTAAGGGAGAAAAGCTCAATCATTGTGCATGTGCTCAGATTGTCTGAGTACCAAAATCGCTCGAATCGAGTGGGAGTTAATCTTCCAGATGAGATAGTGATGGTTCTCCATAGTCACTACCACCAAGCTATTAGAGCTTCGTGATGAACTATAACATATCAGGGATATATATGATGATCCTTGAGCTATTCGCGATGTTTGACACCGTAAAAGTAGAAATCAAATAGGAGCATCAATTATTGATGGTTGGTAAAACCACTAGTTTCAAGAAGGGCAAGGGCAAAAAGGGATACTTCATGAAACGACAAATCATTTGCTGCTCTAGTGAAGAATCCCAAGGTTGAACCCAAACCCGAGACTAAGTGCTTCTGTAATGAGGGAAACAGTCACTGAAGCAGAACTGCCCTAGATACTTGGTAGATGAGAAGGCAGGCAAGGTCGACAGAACTATATTGGATATACATTATATGAATGTGTACTTTACTAGTACTCCTAGCAGCACCAGGGTATTAGATACCGGTTCGGTTGCTAAGTGTTAGTAACTCGAAATAAAAGATGTGGAATAAACGAAGACTAGCTAAAGGTGAGATGACGATATGTGTTGGAAGTGTTTCCAAGGTTGATGTGATCAAGCATCGCATGCTCCCTCTACCATCGAGATTGGTGTTAAACCTAAATAATTGTTATTTGGTGTTTGCGTTGAGCATAAACATGATTGGATTATGTTTATCGCAATACGGTTATTCATTTAAGGAGAATAATGGTTACTCTGTTTATTTGAATAATACCTTCAATGGTCTTGCACCTAAAATGAATCACGATCGCAGTGATACACATGTTCGTGCCAAAAGATATAAAATAGTAATGATAGTACCACATACTTGTGGCACTCCCATTTGAGTCATATTGGTATAGAACGCATGAAGAAGCTCCATGTAGATGGATCTTTGGACTCACTCGTTTTTGAAAAGATTGAGACATGCGAACCATGTCTATTGGTATATATGCATGAAGAAACTCCATGCAGATGGATCGTTTGGACTCACTTGTTTTTGAATCACTTGAGACATGCAAATCATACCACATGGGCAAGATGACTGAAAGGCCTCGTTTTCAGTAAGATGGAACAAGAGAGCAACTTGTTGGAAGTAATACATTTGATGTGTGCAGTCCAATGAGTGCTGAGGCACGCAGTGGATATCGATATGTTCTTACTTCACAGATGATTTGAGTAGATGCTGAGAATATTTACTTGATGAAACACAAGTCTGAATTATTGAAAGGTTCAAGTAATTTCAGAGTGAAGTTGAAGATCGTCGTGACAAGAAGATAAAATGTCTATGATATGATCATAGAGATATCTGAGTTACGAGTTTGGCACACAATTAAGACATTGTGAAAAGTGTTTCACAATTAATACCGCCTGGAACACCACAATGTGATGGTGTGTCCGAACATCATAACTGCACCCTATTGGATATGGTGCATACCATGATGTCTCTTTACCACTATCGTTTATGGGTTAGGCATTAGAGACAACCGCATTCACTTTAAAAGGGGCACCATGCAATTCCGTTGAGACGACACCATTTAGAGAAACCTAAGTTGTCGTTTCTTAAAAGTTTGGGGCTGCGATGCTTATGTGAAAAAGTTTCAGGCTGATAAGCTCGAACCCAAAGCGGATAAATGCATCTTCATACCCAAAATAGTTGGGTATACCTCCTGTTTCAGATCTGGAAGTAAACAGGTTCTTTCTCGAGAAAAAGTTTCTCTCGAAAGAATTGAGTGGGAGGATGGTGGAGACTTGATGAGGTTATTGAACCATGACTTCAACTAGTGTGTAGCAGGGCACAGGAAGTTCCTGTGGCACCTACACCAATTGAAGTGGAAGCTTATGATAGTGATCATGAAACTTCGGATCAAGTCACTACCAAACCTCGTAGGTCGATAAGGATGCGTACTACTTCAGAGTGGTACGTAATCCTGTCTTGGAAGTCATGTTGCTAGACAACAATGAACCTACGAGCAATGGAGAAGCGATGGTGGGCCCGGATTCCGACGAATGGCTCGAGGCCATAAAATCCGAGAGAGGATCCATGTATAAAGCAAAGTATAGACTTTGGAAGAAATACTTGATAGTCGTAAGGCTGTTGGGTGCAGATGGATTTTAAAAGGAAGACAGACAATGATGGTAAGTGTCACCATTAAGAAAGCTCGGCTTGTCGTTAAGATGTTTTTCGACAAGTTCAAGGAGTTGACTACGATGAGACTTTCTCACTCGTAGCGATGCTAAGAGTCTGTTGGAATCATATTAGCAGTTACTGCATTATTTATGAAATCTTGCAGATAGGATGTCAAAACATTGTTTCCTCGACGATTTTCTTGAGGAAAGGTTGTATGTGATACAACCAGAAGGTTTTTGTCAATCCTGAAAGATGCTAACAAGTATGCAAAGCTCCAGCAATCCTTCTAAGGACTGGAGTAAGCATCTCGGAGTTGGAATGTACGCTTTGATGAGATGATCAAAGATTTTGGGTTTATACAAAGTTTATGAGAAACTTGTATTTCCAAAGAAGTGAGTGGGAGCACTATAGAATTTCTGATGAGTATATGTTGTTGACATATTGTTGATCAGAGATGATGTAGAATTTCTGGAAAGCATACAGGGTTATTTGAAAAGTGTTTTTAATGGAAAACCTCGATTAAGCTACTTGAACATTGAGCATCAAGATCTATAAGGATAGATCAAAAACGCTTAATAGTACTTTCAAATGAATACATACCGTGATAAGATTTTGAAGGAGTTCAAAATAGATCAGCAAAGAAGGAGTTCTTGGCTGTGTTACAAGGTGTGAGTATTGAGTAAGACTCAAGACCTGACCACAACAGAAGAGAGAGAAAGGACGAAGGTCGTCCCCTATGCTTTAGACGTAGGCTCTACAGTATGCTATGCTGTATACCGCACATGAAGTGTGCCTTGCCATGAGTTAGTCAAGGGGTACAATAGTGATCCGGGAATGGATCACATGACAGCGGACGAACTTATCCTTAGTATCTAGTGGACTAAGGAATTTTCTCGATTATGGAGGTGAAAAGGAGTTCGTCGTAAAGGGTTACGTCGATGCAAACTTTGACACTAATCCGGATGACTCTGAGTAGTAAACCGGATTCGTATAGTAGAGCAGTTATTTGGAATAGCTCCAAGTAGCGCGTGGTAGCTGCATCTACAAGATGACATAGATATTCGTAAAGCACACACGGATCTGAAAGGTTCAGACCCGTTGACTAATAACCTCTCTCACAAGCGAGATATGAACAAACCCCATGGGTGTTGGAATCATTACAATCACATGGTGATGTGAACTAGATTATTGACTCTAGTAAACTCTTGGGTATTAATCACATGGCGATGTGAACTAGATTATTGACTCTAGTGTAAGTGGGAGACTGTTAGAAATATGCCCTAGAGGCAATAATAAATTGGTTATTATTATATTTCCTTGTTCATGATAATCGTTTATTATCCATGCTAAAATTGTATTGATAGGAAACTCAGATACATGTGTGGATACATAGACAACACTATGTCCCTAGTAAGCCTCTAGTTGACTAGCTCGTTGATCAATAGATGGTTACGGTTTCCTGACCATGGACATTGGATGTCGTTCATAACGGGATCACATCATTAGAAGAATGATGTGATGGACAAGACCCAATCCTAAGCCTAGCACAAGATCGTGTAGTTCGTTTGCTAAGAGCTTTTCTAATGTCAAGTATCATTTCCTTAGACCATGAGATTGTGCAACTCCCGGATACCGTAGGAATGCTTTGGGTGTACCAAACGTCACAACGTAACTGGGTGGCTATAAAGGTGCACTACAGGTATCTCCGAAAGTGTCTGTTGGGTTGGCACGAATCGAGACTGGGATTTGTCACTCCGTGTAAACGGAGAGGTATCTGTGGGCCCACTCGGTAGGACATCATCATAATGTGCACAATGTGACCAAGGAGTTGATCACGGGATGATGTGTTACGGAACGAGTAAAGAGACTTGCCGGTAACGAGATTGAACAAGGTATCGGGATACCGACGATCGAATCTCGGGCAAGTACTATACCGGTAGACAAAGGGAATTGTATACGGGATTGATTGAATCCTTGACATCATGGTTCATCCGATGAGATCATCGTGGAACATGTGGGAGCCAACATGGGTATCCCGATCCCGCTGTTGGTTATTGGCCGGAGAACGTCTCGGTCATGTCTGCATGGTTCCCGAACCCGTAGGGTCTACACACTTAAGGTTCGATGACGCTAGGGTTATAGGGAATAGATATACGTGGTTACCGAATGTTGTTCTGAGTCCCGGATGAGATCCCGGACGTCACGAGGAGTTCCGGAATGGTCCGGAGGTAAAGATTTATATATGGGAAGTCCTGTTTTGGTCACCGGAAAAGTTTCGGGTGCTATCGGTAACGTACCAGGACCACCGGGAGGGTCCCGGGGGTCCACCAGGTGGGGCCACCGGCCCCAGAGTGCTGCGTGGGCCAAGTGTGGGAGGGGACCAGCCCCAGGTGAGCTGGTGCGCCCCCCCACAAGAGGCCCAAGGCGCAGGGAAGGGGGAAGGGGGAAACCCTAGCCTCAGATGGGCCTAAGGGCCCACCTAGTGGTGCGCCCCCTCTCTCCCCCTATGGCCACCCCCCTAGATGCATCTAGGGCTGGCCGCACCCCTTGGGGGGGGGAAACCCTAGATGGGGGCGCAGCCCCTCCCCCTCCCCTATATATAGTGGGGGTTTTGGGGCTGCCAAGGACATGAGTCTCCCTCTCTCTTGGCGCAGCCCTACCCCTCTCCCTCCTCGTCTCTCGCAGTGCTTGGCGAAGCCCTGCTGGAGTGCCACGCTCCTCCATCACCACCATGCCGTTGTGCTGCTGCTGGACGGAGTCTTCCCCAACCTCTCCCTCTCTCCTTGCTGGACCAAGGCACGGGAGACGTCACTGGGCTGCATGTGTGTTGAACGCGGAGGCACCGTTGTTCGGTGCTTAGATCGGATTCGGCCGCGATCTGAATCGCTTCGTGTACGACTCCACCAACCGCGTTCTTGCAACACTTCCGCATCGCGATCTTCAAGGGTATGAAGATGCACTCCCCTTCCCCTCGGTGCTAGATTACTCCATAGATTGATCTTGGTAATGCGTAGAAAATTTTGAATTTCTGCTACGTTCCCCAACACATGGTTGCTGCGGCCAGAGCTTCTGATGCTAGGCAGAGTAAGTAGAGAAGAGGAGAAGCGAACGTTGGATATGTCAGTTTCATTACTTGCAGAGTAGCATAGCACCATATATAGTCATAGTCTAGGTTTGGATTCGAACCAGCTACAGGAGCACGTCTTTCTTTTTTCTAAAACTCGGCAACGTCTCTTTACTGGTACACTAGCTTGTTCTGTATGCCTTCCCAAGTCTTTGATTTTCTTTCCCTTTTTTTTGTGAGGAAGGAAGGAGGACAAAATTGAGAGTTCCTGGGACTCGAACGCAAGACCTCTCGGTTGAAAACCAAGGGTGCTAGTCACTTATGTGGCGAACGTTCCCTGTGAGGAGGACGGCAGACAAACGCATTTTCCTCGCAGTTTTCTTCCTATATATAAAAAAGTATGCTACTTGGTGTCCGCTTAGTCAACAAATGATTGTGCCAACCTTGACCGTTGGATTGACATTCAACGTCTGTCGCGTTTCTTGAGTCTCTTCTTCCTCGAGCCGCCAAAGCCAAACCAGCTTCGGCGGGACCGCCTGCTCCCGCCTCCCACGGCTGGCTGTGATCTTCCCCGGCTCTTGTTCGTTCCCGTCCGAGGCCTCACCATCGTCCTCCGCCTTGGTTCGCTCGCCGCGGCGCCGCCCTCCGGTGTTGTCAACATGGTCAACAACCGAGAGGAATAAGGAGATGACTGTACATGGTGAGGATGACAGTAGGGACCCAGCAGCGCGCGCAGTAATTTTGTTTTTTCAGGATGGAGAAGGGTATCAACTGGGTTGTGCGGGACCCGTGGCCCATCTAGCCCAGGCTTTTATTTCATATGTTTAGCACATGACCAGCCCAGTTTGTTTTTTTCCTTTCTGAAAATGGCTAGCCAGCTATTTTGTTATTTGCAGAATAACCAATGTAGGCCTACTTGCTTTTCTACGCCCTGCTGGGCCGGAAATCTTTCAAGACGAGGAGGGATGCATTTTGCCCAGAAAATGGGCTATAAGTAATAAAAAATGGGCTATAAGTAATAATAAATGGGCTGTAAAATGAAAAAATACAGCAAACAGGCAATTAGTTCCAAAATACTGTTTTCTTTCGGATTTTGATATTTTAAATTTCATTGTTTTTGTGCGGGTAAAAATTCATTGAATTTAAATTAAGGTATATTTAGATTTAAAATTAATTTGAATCTGGCTAGAAATTTCGGGCTGTATGCTGTTTGGGACAGATTTGGAGGCTGACTTGTGGGTCTACTAGGTTGACGTGTACTTTGGCTTTGTCAACTTAGTCCACAAATGATTCTAGCAGCAGTGACCGTTGGATGTTAATCCAACGGCCGTGCTGCTTCTTCAATATCTGATCTTCTTGCTCTAGCCGCCCAAACCAGCTCCGGTGGGACTGCCTTCTCCCGCCTACCGTGGCCGGCTGTGCTGCCGCGCAGGCCGCACTGCCCCACCCTACTTCATTGCTGCCCAGGCCATTCCTCTACTCACCCACACCTCCTGTTATTTTCCGGCGACGGCAGCCGGACCAGTAAACCCTCGTACTCCCCACCGCGTGGGCAACCATTGCCGAGTCTTCCCCGGCTCCGTGTCGTTCCCTTCCTAGGCCTCGTCGTCGTCCACCGCCATGGTGCTCTCGGCGCGGCCTGGTCAACGTGGTCAACGAACGACGTCCATCGGTCGTGGACTGTATGCGCAAAATAATGATTCCTCCCCCTGACAGCTGGGACCCACCGGAAGGGCCTCTGTATTTCGCAAAAAAAACATTCCCCTCGCTGACATGTCGGACCCACCAGCTATATCTTCGCACGCAAGGAAGTGCCTCCTTATTACGCACAAAAAAATGAATACCTCCCTGCTAGCTGGGACCCACCATAGTGGGAGGATGACTTGTGGGCCAACTAAGTTGACGGGGACGGAGGGCTTTGTCAACTTAGTCAATATGAACGATTCTAGCTCCAGTGACCGTACGATGTCCATCCAACGGCCGTAGTGCTTCTTCAACCTCTGGTCTTCTTGCTCCAGCCGCCCAAAGCAGCGCCGGTCGTGCCGCATGCTCCTGCCTCCCGTGGACGGCTGTGCTGCCGCGGAGGCCTCACCTCCCCCTACTATTCCCACCGCTGGCCAGGCCCTGCGGTGACGGCAGCCTCACACCGCAGCCGAACCAGTGAACCCTCGTACTCCTCTCCGCGCGGGCTTCCACTGCCGCGTCTTCCCCGGCTCCGCGTCGTCCCCTTCCTAGGCCTCACCGTCGTCCACCGCCGTGGTGCTCTCGGTGCGGCCTGGTCAACATGGTCAAGGAACGACTTCCATCGGACGTGGACTGTATGTGGAGAGGCTGACAGCTGGGTCCACGGCCGCAGCAAGGAAGTGGCTCCTTATTACGCGGAAAATAATGATTCCTCCACCTGACAGCTGGGACCCACCGGACAGGCCACTGTATTTCACGGAAAAAATGTTTCCCCCTGACTGCTGGGACCCACCAGCTTCATCTTCGCACGCAAGGAAGTGCGTCCGGGCAAAAAAAAAACGATTCGCCCACCTGACTGCTGGGACCCACCAGCTACACCTTCGCACGCAAGGAAGTGCGCCGGGCAAAAAAAAACGATTCGCCCCCCTGACTGCTGAGACCCACTGGCTACATCTTCGCACGCAAGGAAGTGCGTCCGGGCAAAAAAAAACGATTCGCCCCCCGACTGCTGGGACCCACCAGCTACATCTTCGCAGGCAAGGAAGTGCCTGATAGTCGGGACCCACCTGGTCGAAGCGTACGTAGCGTTGTCATTCTGGTCGCGAACGTGTACGTACATACTGGTCGATGTAGAGGCGCGCACGTAGCATGTACACGTACGTACAGCGGCCAGGGTGCAAGAAAGAAAATACGGCCACGTATGTGCATACGGGCGGGGTCTCGAACGCCTACTCGCGCATACGTACGGCTAGGGCTCGTGTACATGGCTGGGTCGGAACGGAGAAACAACGTCGTCGTCGTGTTCATGGGGAGGCAACGGAATGCGTCGTGTTCATGGGGAGGCAACGGAATGCATCGTGTTCATGGGGAGGCAACGGAATGCGTCGTGTTCATCGGGAGGCAACGGAACGCGTGGGAGCCAACCGGCTGGGTCGGAACGGAATGCGTGGTCGTGTTCATCGGGAGGGCTTGGATGGAACAGGCGATGGAAACGAGGCCTGGCGTACCGCAAAACGGAGGAAACGGACCTCCTACGTTCGGAACGGGGTCCTGTTGATCGGGAGGGGTGTGGCGTACCGCAAAACGGAGGAAACAGACCTCCTACGGTCGAAACGGGGGTCCTGTTGATCGGGAGGGGTGTGGCGTACCGCAAAACGGACGAAACGGACCTCCTACGGTCGAAACGGGGGTCCTGTTGATCGGGAGGGGTGTGGCGTACCGCAAAACGGACGAAACGGACCTCCTACGGTCGAAACGGGGGTCCTGTTGATCGGGAGGGGTGTGGCGTACCGCAAAACGGACGAAACGGACCTCCTACGGTCGAAACGGGGGTCCTGTTCATCGGGAGGGGTGTGGCGTACCGCAAAACGGGACTCTACGGGATACTGTTCATCTCCACCGTCGACCTCCTCCAGCCTCCACGGGCTACCATCGACCTCCTCCAGCCTCCACGGGCTCCTGTTCATCCAGCCTCCACCGCGCGCTACTCCACCGGCTACTGTTCAACCACCCCTCCACGGGCACCCCTCCACCGTGTACTCTTCATCCAGCCCTCCACACCACGGGGTCCTGTTCAACCACCCCTCCACGGGCACCCCTCCATCGTCTACTGTTCATCCAGCCCTCCACACCACGGGGTCCTGTTCATCCAGAGGCAACGCCACCGCTCACTGTTCATCCAACCCCCCCCCTCAACGCTCACTGTTCATCCAATCGATCGGCTTCAGTTAGCAGCAGTAGCGAAGGAATCGCTCGATCGGGTTCAGTTAACAGCCATCGATCGATCACTCGGGTTCAGTAACGCGTAGCCTGCAGTGCAATCGCTCGGGTTCAGTTAGAGCCCAACGCCTCGCTTGGGTTCAGTTAGAGCCAACGCCTCGCACACACGCGCGTACGTGTACGAGAGAAACGCGCATTGCTCGGCCCCCGACCTCCCATCGTAACCGGGAACTCCCCGAAATTTTCCTCCCCCTCGCTTCTACCACGGTTTTTTCCGTCATGGACGGCCCAAAGAATGTCATGCAGCTGCGTCTCCGGCCCGTCCAGGACGAAAAGCCCATTTTCTGTCATGATTTTTTGTCATAGAAGTAGGAGCCCACCACATCTATGATGATACCGGGTTTTGTCATAATTATCGTCATAGAAGTGTCATATGTATGACAGAAAAAAATTCGTTCGGCCCAAAATGTCACGGATGTGTCTTTTTTTTGTAGTGTGTGTACCAGACCTGATGTGTGCCTTGCTATAAGTTTAGCAGGGAGGTACCAAAGTAATCCAGGAGTGGATCACTGGACAACGGTCAAGAACATCCTGAAATACCTGAAAAGGACTAAGGATATGTTTCTCGTTTATGGAGGTGACAAAGAGCTCATCGTAAATGGTTACGTTGATGCAAGCTTTGACACTGATCCGGACGATTCTAAATCGCAAACCGGATACGTGTTTACATTGAACGGTGGAGCTGTTAGTTGGTGCAGTTCTAAACAAAGCGTCGTGGCGGGATCTACATGTGAAGCGGAGTACATAGCTGCTTCGGAAGCAGCAAATGAAGGAGTCTGGATGAAGGAGTTCATATCCGATCTAGGTGTCATACCTAGTGCATCGGGTCCAATGAAAATCTTTTGTGACAATACTGGTGCAATTGCCTTGGCGAAGGAATCCAGATTTCACAAGAGAACCAAGCACATCAAGAGACGCTTCAATTCAATCCGGGATTTAGTCCAGGTGGGAGACATAGAAATTTGCAAGATACATACGGATCTAAATGTTGCAAACCCATTGACTAAGCCTCTTCCACGAGCAAAACATGATCAACACCAAGGCTCCATGGGTGTTAGAATCATTACTGTGTAATCTAGATTATTGACTCTAGTGCAAGTGGGAGACTGGAGGAAATATGCCCTAGAGGCAATAATAAAGTTATTATTTATTTCCTTATATCATGATAAATGTTTATTATTCATGCTAGAATTGTATTAACCGGAAACATAATACTTGTGTGAATACATAGACAAACAGAGTGTCACTAGTATGCCTCTACTTGACTAGCTCGTTGATCAAAGATGGTTATGTTTCCTAGCCATAGACATGAGTTGTCATTTGATTAATGGGATCACATCATTAGGAGAATGATGTGATTGACTTGACCCATTCCGTTAGCTTAGCACTCGATCGTTTAGTATGTTGCTATTGCTTTCTTCATGACTTATACATGTGTCCTATGACTATGAGATTATGCAACTCCCGTTTACCGGAGGAACACTTTGTGTGCTACCAAACGTCACAACGTAACTGGGTGATTATAAAGGTGCTCTACAGGTGTCTCCAAAGGTACTTGTTGGGTTGGCGTATTTCGAGATTAGGATTTGTCACTCCGATTGTCAGAGAGGTATCTCTGGGCCCTCTCGGTAATGCACATCACTTAAGCCTTGCAAGCATTGCAACTAATGAGTTAGTTGTGGGATGATGTATTACGGAACGAGTAAAGAGACTTGCCGGTAACGAGATTGAACGATATTGAGATACCGACGATCGAATCTCGGGCAAGTAACATACCGATGACAAAGGGAACAACGTATGTTGTTATGCGGTCTGACCGATAAAGATCTTCGTAGAATATGTGGGAGCCAATATGAGCATCCAGGTTCCGCTATTGGTTATTGACCGGAGACGTGTCTCGGTCATGTCTACATAGTTCTCGAACCCGTAGGGTCCGCACGCTTAACGTTTCGATGACAGTTATATTATGAGTTTATATGTTTTGATGTACCGAAGGTTGTTCGGAGTCCCAGATGTGATCACGGACATGACGAGGAGTCTTGAAATGGTCGAGACATGAAGATTGATATATTGGATGACTATATTCGGACACCGGAATGGTTCCGGGGGTTATCGGATATATACCGGAGTACCGGGGGGTTACCGGAACCCCCCCCCCCCCCCGAGGCTATTGGGCCTCATGGGCCCAATTGGTGGAAGAGGAGAGGCGGCCAAGGGGCAGCCGCGCGCCCCTCCCCCCCAAGTCCGAATTGGACAAGGAGGGGGGCGGCGCCCCCCCCCTTCCTTTCCCCCTCTCTCCTTCCCTCTCCTCTCCTAGTCCAACAAGGAAGGGAGGGAGTCCTACTCCCGGTGGGAGTAGGACTCCTCCTGGCGCGCCTCCTCCTGGCCGGCCGCACCTCCCCCCTTGCTCCTTTATATACGGGGGCAGGGGGCACCCTAGACACAACAATTGATCGTTTGATCTTCTAGCCGTGTGCGGTGCCCCCCTCCACCATAGTCCACCTCGATAATACTGTAGCGGTGCTTAGGCGAAGCCCTGTGTCGGTAGAACATCATCATCGTCACCACGTCGTCGTGCTGACGAAACTCTCCCTCAACACTCGGCTGGATCGGAGTTCGAGGGACGTCATCGGGCTGAACGTGTGCTGAACTCGGAGGTGCCGTGCGTTCGGTACTTGATCGGTCGGATCGTGAAGACGTACGACTACATCAACCGCGTTGTGCTAACGCTTCCGCTTTCGGTCTACTAGGGTACGTGGACAACACTCTCCCCTCTCGTTGCTATGCATCACCATGATCTTGCGTGTGCGTAGGATTTTTTTTGAAATTACTACGTTCCCCAACAGCTGAAGCACCCCGGATGGGTGTTCTTCAAATGCGAAAACGACGGGGTACGTGTTGTTTTCATTCTGCTCATTTCGATAGCTCATTTTTTGGTTCAATTGCGATAGCTCATTTCGAACATCATCATGCGTGTAGGAAGACGGATGCTCATTTTGGTTTTGGGAAGGCGTATACAATGATTTATTGATAGAAATAAACTTAATAGACGTCCGTGCACTCCTTAGTAGAATCAAAGGCAATGATGCGGCTCCATTTGCAACTAGAGGGGAAGCAACATCTACTTCTTTTGAACCAAAGATGAAGAATGAAGAATGCAAGATCAAGAATCCGCAGATCAACAATGAGTGCATGGAGAAGATATTGCTTCAACTACTGGGAGCCGTTATGGAAGTTGGAAATCTTCTAAAATGCATACTTGTGGTTCTTGTTTTCTTTGGTCTGCTATACTAGCAAAGATTTGGTGATGTCATATGTATCCTATATTGTTGAAAAAGCAAAGAAATGCATTATGTTGTGTCAAATTGAGGTGCAAATTTAGGATTTGCGGGCCGGGGGGAGCGGCGCCAGACCAGACCCCGCAAAGCCGACCCGTAAAAGAGCATATTCCACGAATATCCTTTTATACGGGTCCGTTTTGCGGGGTCTGCCTCTGCGGCCGTCCGCGCCAGCCTGCAAATCCGTTTTTCCGCGAATTGCGAACACAAAATGCGGGTCGTCGGGATGCGGGGTCTGCTAGAGATGCTCTAAAACTGAACTAGAGCTGGATAGGGGATTGGGTAAAGTTGCTCTTAACCAGCGAGAAGCCAAATAATAGTACAATACAAAGCTATCACTATTCACTGGTGCACTCATCGATGCAAGTAGGATTTGGCGCCTTGTGGGGAAAAAGTCAGAGCTGATGATGAAGATGGCGGCTATGCCGAGAGTTACTTACTAGAGTACCATTTTTCATACCTCTCTGAATCATCTGGTCACGGTCAGTTCTCAATCTTACCCACTCCACCCTGAATGCCAACGCTGACGAACTGGGATCATTTTATGCGCACTGTAAACCTTGACGACTCCCCGCCGATAACAGCACTTCGAGTTCGTCGTGTAGTAGCTAGGATCCCCTTTGTTATTTGTTCGTATATGACGGCAAAAAACGCCTTATACATTTAGAAATAGAGGCTAGTATTATTAGTACACCGGCCACTGAGCGATCCATTGGTGAAGCAAGGAGGCAGGAAGTACCGTCCCACCGTCCACGCATGGCAACCTCACCGTCCCACATAGTACTGTCTCCCCGTGAGACACGGAGGCAGGAAGTACTTGGCCAAACAGTTCTTATCTTGGGTAGTTTTGGTCCCGTGGTTTATGCTTTGTATAGTTGATTTATTCTGATACGATCTGTAATTCTGTATTCCAGTGAGGAGCACATGCCGACGGCACACAGAAGGGGTGGTTTAGAGACACTTCACACGGCTGCACTTGATCGGTCGACAAGTTTGAAAACTGAGAGACATCTTTGCTCCAATTTCATTTTGTAAAGGTAGGTTCCCTTTCTTTGAATGAATCAGTAGAGGTTTCTTGTGAGCGGCGACTGCATGCCCACATATATAAGAAGGCAAAGCAAGGGCCACATCAACAATATTTGATCTTGATCATGCATGAGAATGGAAGTGATTGCTACTCCGATAAATAAAACAATACAAAACCACAAGCTCACAGGGGATTGATCGATGTGGTGATGTAGGCAAAGGCCCTTCAACTATCTTTAAAACATAACTGGAGGAGCAGGTACCGTGCAAATAGATTACTGAGCATCATGATACATGTCTTGGTCCCTACAAATGAGGTGGTACATTTGACACCTGCCTGACTCAAGGATTCAGAAATGTGGGTGGGCACCACCATGCCAGTGGCTCCGAGGCACCAAAAATTGAACAGGAAACTTCATACGGCGCATGGTATGCAGATCAGCGCTTTGTGCCGCCTGGGCGAGGCCCGAAATAGTTCGTCACCAAACCCATGACAGCAAACCTGGTAATATTGCAAATTTCAGTTGAATAAATAAGCTATTTCTATTTATGAACTTATTACATCAGGAAATGGATGACCAAAAGTAGGAAGCAGTGATATTATACATAGCATAAGTAAAATGAGATATCAGAATCCTGTTTTTGTAGACGAAGCATGATATTTTAATTTTATTTTGAGAATTGCAAAGCATGGTATGTGGATGTTTTCTAGAGGATATGGATTGTTGTTCTGGTAATGCAACCTGGCTATGAAAAGTGAAAATAGTACTATGTATCAAAGTTCTTTGGAGATGAGCAGATGGAGATCTTTCTTATGCACGCCCTTCCTATCTTTATGCATGCTAGTGGCTTGACAATTGACAGCATGCTAGCAGATGGATGATGTTTTCACACTAAACTAATCTTTTTTCCTCTTATCTCTCAATTCTACCAACTAATCAAACGGACAGATATTTTGGTGGTAATAAAGATAAACATCCAAGCCCCAAATGATAAGTGGATATATGAAGAACTTTCAACACAGTTCCCAATCCTTTTGGTTCAGAGAGAAGCAGAATTTACACTACAAGTTTAACTATCAACACAGTCCCTGTTATCCTAAATATCCTTTTGGTTCAGAGAGAAGCAGAATTTACACTATAAGTTTCATGAACAATGATAACCAATCAACAAATGCAAAATAGTGAGAACATGAAAGGGCATTCAACTTTAATATCAATCAAAATCATTAGTGTGTACTCTCTAGTTCTTATTTACTTTGCACGGCATTGCCAAATTGACCTTCACTAATATCCATGACAAGTCAACTCTACTGACAATAATGGAACAGTAATGAACAGCTAATATCAACTCATGTACTCATGACAATCTCTTTTACTGTGATTGGTAGCCTGCTGTTTCACATCAGACATACGATTTCAGCTTGGGAATGTGATCGATGCTTGGGATGAACAGGTTGCTGATAACTGTTCCTTAACAATGCCAAGACAAATCATCCCTAAAATTTGCTCTGATAAATACAAAACTACAGCACACAGTGTGATTTGCCTTCTTCGTAACACTTGTTTAGTTTTTTTTTTCAAACAACCTTCCGGCCAGATTCCACAATCATATCAATGACAGAATCAAGCCTCCATATGCATACCAAACAAAAGAAAAGCTGGATCTCGAGGTCTAAAGGTCGCAACCCATGAGAAAGTAAACAACCTTACCAAGCTTTTTCCACAAACAGTTCAAAGGACTGTCAAAACAAGATCAATAGGATCCAGCACCAGAACCATGCAATATGAGCATAAGTCAGCACAGACACCATAGTTAAAAAAGGCGTGCCTAGGAGGGTGCTTAAGTGTGCCTAGGCTCTAGGCGATGGCAAAACGTCTAGTGCTCAATTGCGCTTACTACTATGACAGAAACACTTATTTACTTTACCCTAAGAATAAAATAAAAGGCTTCCCGTAGGGCACATACTGTGCTTTATCAGGTGATAGTTTATTAGTTCCTTTTGTACTTGCACAACTAATAGAATTTAGAAGAGAATGAAAAAGTTATCTATAATAATCCATTGATATTTTGGCACACAGCCACCCAATGTTTTTAGCTCCCGGGATCGACATGTCTAGTTAGAATATCTATGCGGCATGACAGCATTTTGCCAGGAACTCTGTCACACATATCGGAAATTAAATATGAATATTTTTAAAAACAGCAAGGACAAAAGTTCACAGTGATCTTAAGATCAATGTGAGGACGCATTTCTATAACATCATAATAACAAAAGGCAGCATTCTGACTTACTTTCATCAAGAACTACAGAAGAAAGCCACAAATCCTATTTTGTCTCAATGATGCAACACATATATCATTAATCCAATGTTAAGGAGCTCTCGTAGCAAACAGACAAAGAGGGGGAAACTATGACGCTGTTTAATTGCATAATTCCACCAAAAGTGGCAGCACAAAAAGTACACGGCAATTGAGAATTCGCAGTATATACAAAGACAAGATGTTAAATGACCCACTGCAAAGGTATATGCTGCTGCTCGACTATTAACTGCATAGTAGCCGAAATCCTAGATTAACACATAAACCGCACAAATGAAGAAAACTCACATGAAAGCCATGGAGAGCTGCTTGAGGTCATTCTCGAAGTTCTTCATGTTTGCCAGCGACTGCGCGCAGAAGATGATGGCGATCCACGAGCAAACCTTGTACTGTATGTAAAACCACACAGCAAAGTCAACGTCACAACGGAACCAGCAGGAATCAAAATTAGATAGTCTAGCAGCATCGGACATACTAAGACGAACCCATCATCTCAGTTAACTACGAAGGAGCATATAGATCTACTACTAAGGCACTAGGTCGCCCAGATCCAATTACCCAGCTGCTGCCCCCTACCGATAAACTAGATTGATGCAAGACGCGGGCGCGCAGACAGGATTGCTTGTTTGCTTGCGCGTCGAGAGTACGTACGTGGAGCATGACGCCGACGACGCCGAAGACGACGGCGAGGAAGCCCGCGTAGTCGACGGGCAGGTCCTGCGACGACAGCTTGGGCGGCGCGTACGGCCTCGCCGTCCCCGGCTGCCTCGGGTCGTTCGCCCCCGCCGTCGCGCCGCCCCCCGACGCCGTCGCCCCCTTCATCTCTCCTTTTTTTTCCTGATCTGAAAATACGATCTGAACCAAGGAGAGAAGCTGAAGAGGAAACCGAGAAAGAGGAGAAGGCAGTACAGTACACCTGAATGGCTAAAAAAAACGTTTGGGCCCGGGCGCCCGGCCCGGCACGGCCCACGGCCTGGCCCCCACGCCGCCGCTTTCGCCCGACGCGGGTTGAAAAGTCAAAGCGCGAGTCTTCCCGACCACGCCCCAGGCCCCACTTCACTCCGCCTCCGCTCCCCTTTCCTGTCGCCGCTCTGACGACAACACCCTGCTGCGCCTCCCACTTCACTCTCCACCCACCACCGGCCCCAAAACCCTAGCCGGGGAGCTCGGCCAGCCGCGGAGGAGCTCCACGCCGCGCCGCCGCAGCGCGCCCCTCGGCCACCGCCTGCTGCGTGTCGCCATTCCTCGGTAAGCCCTGCGGCTCCTCGCTAAACCTTCTTGCTTGCGCTGCGTGGCCGCCTGGGCTCGGCTCTCCGGGCGAGCGGTCAGGCTCGGCTCCGCAATGTCGGGCTGGTCGAGCGGCGCTGGGGGCGCGCTCGATGCGTGCGTGTTTTGCGGTGTGCCCAAACAGTCCCTTAGGGTTTTAGTTTGTTATAATTAGGTGTGGTGGTGTTAAGCTCGGTTCATGACTTTGGGTAGAATCTGTACTGCCTTACTGTTGTAGTTTCTGGATGACATTCGCTGTGACGCGCGTTTGGTTTTACTGGGTTGCTGGCTACATGCATGGAAGATTCTTGCTGGTGGTGATAGGTAATTGAGGTGGAAGTTTGTTTTTATTAAGATACTGAATTATAGCTTACTAATTAGTTCGAATGCTCTGATTCAGTTTAGTTTGTATGATTTTTGTGATGAAGATTTAGGTGTCCTGTAATGCATGTGGTTTTTGAGGTGTGCCCTTGTGCCGATTTGCATGTCCGCAAATCGACCCGAGTTACTGAAATGTTAATAACAATATAATGCTCTGATTTAATTTGGATTGTATGATTTTTGTAATGAAGATTCAAGTGTCCTGTAATGCATGTGGTTTTGAGATGTGCCCTCGTGCTGATTTGCATGTCCGCAAATCGACCGAGTTACTGAAATGTGAATAATTTCAAGGGAAGAAAACTGAGTTACATGCTCTTTTAAGGAGGAAATAGATAGAGTGTTCAGTTATGCACCCTCATTTGACCTCAACTAATATTTATCTCATGCTTAATTTTTCGACTGTAGGTACTCTCCATTGCCAGGAAACCAGTGGTTACTCGGTCAACCAGTCAAAATGCAGTTCCAGTCTGGCAACTGTGCCAAAACGTTGGCAAAAGTAGATGGATCGGGTTCAAAAGATTTGTCATTCGACCCAAGCGCATTTGGTTTTCCACAAGATGCTAATCAGGAATATTTCAACCGGGCTTTACAGTACGGTTATCCAGTTTCAACGCAAGGCTTTCAAGATAAAGGATCTTTACCAAGCGTTCCAGATTTTGTTCTGAATAATGCTTCTGCTGCACTCCGGGAATATCAACAATTTGACCACTTTTTCAGACCACTTCAGCCTCTAGCACCTGATGGAAACCAGGTACAAAATAGTGGCATAAATACCGCACATCGCAGTAGACCTTCTAATGCATCCTCCTGCCTTGATCATGTAGAAGAAATAACTTCTCATGACACGGATGGTTATGACGACAGAGCTATCTCATTTGGGAGTAGCTGCAGCACAGGAATTGTGTGTTATCCATATAGCAGCCCTATGCAAAGCGATGACTGCATTGGAGACACACAGGATGGGACCTGGGCTGCTCTTATGCAAATGCAACAGGCTTTGGAAGCGGCTAATGAAGAGTGCAGTGACTTGACTTTCAATAACACAGAACTTTCAGGTGGGAATACCATGCAGCATCAAGTTGTTTGGGACAATGGCTGTTTAGCAAGTCCGTCTTTCACCTCAAACTTCTTACCCTTCCCTGGAGAGGCTGAAACCATGGTCACAAATACCAGCGCTATGCATAACTTACATAACTCTGTTGACCTCCTGTATGATAATGATCAAGACATATCATCTTTTGAGCTCAAAGTGGCTGAACAGAAAGAGGCGACCACAAGCCATGTTTATGAACATCGAGATGAAATGCATTCTGCTGAATTGGGGCGAAATCCTGGCCACGATGAATCTTTTGATTTGCCAATAACCCAGGACATACAGTTCAGCTCATTTGTTCATGGTCCAGATGGATCTGTAGATAGTGGAATGAACCTTTATGATTGTGAAGAGCAAATGGAAATTGATTCACTCCTAAATTCATTTGGAGCTTCAAGTGATACCTTTGCACAGACATATGAAATGTTACAAAAAGGGTAAACGGAAACTTTGCAATCTCATCTTATCATTGCTGTGACTATGTGACTGAAGTCTTGATTTTCCCCTCTCCTTTTAAGTTCAAACCAGAAACCTGCAAGTTCTCTCGCACGGAATTATAGTTGTTCTATTGAATATAAATCTTGAAACTCTTTCTACATAAAGGTGTTAGTTTAGTTGTTGATGCTCCATTAATAATGTCAATGCTTCTTGCTGCTGTTCCTGAAACAGCAAAATGATGCCTTGAAACACATACAGTAATGGTGGTAACAAAAAATGTAAGATATGTTTTCAGTATGCTTTCTTAGCTAGTGACATTTTGATTGATTTTGCTTACTCTGCTAGGAGCACCAGAACTAACACTCCATGAGTGATTTTTTTTGGCACCATTGCCAAATTTATTATTTTGCATTTCTGAAATTTTAATATAATTAAATGTGATGAAATGCAGTGAAAATATTGTTGACCTTGAAAAAAGGGCTAAATTAGCGGAAAGCATTTCTGCTACATTCATCACTAATACTGTCCCATATATTACACAAGCTGGGGCGACTGAGTCAACTGTCTCTGATGGATCTTCTTGGACTCAACAATATCAATCTACTTCCCAGTCATGTGGTTTATCTTATTCTTCAGCTTCTCAATGGGAAACCATGCCAGGTACTGTTTTTCCTTTAGGGGGTTGTCAAAATGATGTTACTGAATCCAATTCAATGACTAGCCTGGGGACAAATGGCGATCTCCTGTTATCTTTTGGCCATACTTCAATGCAGCAGCAGCAACAGAGTGTATCTAGTGATACTAATTTGGAATTGATTGACAATTTTGCTAACCCTTATCAAGAGTTCGTGACAGGCGTGGATGGTCAAAGGAGCCACCTATACCGTGACGAAGCACTGGCAACCCAAGGTGTATGGGCGGCACATCCTGGTACGATGGTACACTCTTCAACCGATACTGGACATTCAGATGTACAGCTGCCCATGGCACAGACTACTACTGTTCCGCTGCCTGCTCCGAGCTTGTCCAAGGGCCCCAACTCATTATTTATTGGAACAGAGCTTAAGAAGGTTGACCTACATGATACAAGTATGCAGATGCCCTTGACACAGACTACTGTTCAGCTGCCTGCTCCGTGCTTGTCCAAGGACCCCAACTCATCATTTATTGGAGCAGAGGTTCAGAAGGTTGACCAAAATCATTCAGATATGCAGCTTCCCTTGACACAGACTAGTCATGTTCAGCTGCCTGCTATGAACTTGTCCGAGTACCCGACCTCGTCATTTGTTGGAGGAACAAAGCTTAAAAAAGTTGACAAACATGATCCACTGCCTGCTACGAGCTTGTCCGAGGATCCAAAATCATCATTTATTGGAGGAGCAGAGCTTAAGGCAGTTGACAAACATGATTCAGACATGCAGCTTCCCAGGATACAGGCTAGTCATGTTCCGCTGCCTGCTGTGAGCTTGTCTGAGGAACCGAACTCATCCTTTATTGGAGGCACAGAGCTTAAGGAAGTTGGCAAACATGATTCAGATATGCCGCTTCCCATGACACAGGCTAGTCATGTTCCGCTGCCCGCTGTGCACTTATCTGAGGACACGAAATCATCATTTATCGCAGGACCAGAGCTTAAGGAAGTTGACAAACACGATTCAGATATGCCGCTTCCCATGACACAGGCTAGTCATGTTCCGCTGCCTACCATGAGCTTACCCGAGGACACGAAATCGTCATTTATTGGAGGAACAGAGCTTAAGGAAGTTGACAAACATGATTCAGATATGCAGCATCCCATGACACCGGCTAGTCATCTTCTGCTGCCTTCTGTGAGCATGTCCAAGGATCCAAAATCATCATTTACTGGAGGTACAGAGCTTAAGGAAGTTGGCAAACATGATTCAGATATGCAGCTTCCCAGGACGCAGACTGTTCATGTTCATCTGCCTACGCCGAGCTTGTCCAAGGAGTCCGAGTCATCATTTGTTGGAGGAACAGAGCTTAAGGAAGTCGACAAACATGATTCAGATATGCAGCCTCCCATGACACAGGCGAGTCATGTTCCGCTGCCTGCTGTGAGCTTGTCTGAGGACCCAAACTCATCCTTTATTGGAGGTACAGAGCTTAAGGAAGTCGGCAAACATGATTCAGATATTCAGCTTCCCATGACACAGACTGTTTGTGTTCAGCTGCCTGCTATGAGCTTATCCGAGGATCCGAAATCATCATTTATCAAAGGAACAGAGCTTAAGGAAGTTGACAAACATGATTCAGATATACCACTTCCCGTGGCACAGGTTAGTCATGTTCCACTGCCTACCATGAGCTTACCTGAGGACACGAAATCGTCATTTATTGGAGGAACAGAGCTTAAGGAAGTTGACAAACATGATTCAGATATGCAGCCTCCCATAACACCGGCTATTCATGTTCTGCTGCCTGCTGTGAGCTTGTCCGAGGACCCGAAATCATCATTTACTGGAGGTACAGAGCTTAAGGAAGTTGGCAAACATGATTCAGATATGCAGCTTCCCATGACGCAGACAGTTCGTGTTCAGCTGCCTGCTCCGAGCTTGTCGAAGGACCCCGACTCGGCATTTGTTGGAAGAACAGAGCTTAAGAAGGTTGGCCACATTGGATATCCTCAGCAAAGTATCCTGCTCTCAGCAAGCAAACCTTCACACCCAATCGGTTTGCCAGTTATCAAGTTTGATGACGAGGTGGGTTCACGATCAAAGAAGCGGAAAAGGTCAACAGAAGATGTTTTAGCATCGCATGCACAAGCCATGTTCGAGGGTGGGAGACTGCAATGTAGAAGGTGATTGCTTTGAATTAGAAAATTGTCCTTACACAAAATCATATTTATTTTGCAGGAATCATGTATTTGGGCTCTTCTGTTTGACTTGTTTTGGCATACATGTCCAAGAGGCTAATGCATGCCTTGTGTTTTCTGTATGCAGGACACCTGAGTTGGCTTGGGCTGATGCCACATTGACTGAGAAGGTTGTATACTTGTATACCTCACACATTGCATGAAAACGCCTGTTGTCGCCACATCAATTTCATGACAAGCTTATCGTGCATAACAGGTTGACGGTGAAAAAGCAACGATGGAAAATAGCACCTTCGTTTCTCGAGCTCAGAGAAGGCTTACTTTAACGACCAGCTTGATTCAGTGTCTCCTGCCTGCTCTGTCAGCGAGACTTCTTGCAGCAAAAGTTGCTGATTGCGGTGAAGCCATTGTGTACCACATTTGTAAACTGATGCTCAGTGATATGTCTGACCCAGTTCAATCTTTTGTCAGCGACACCAACAACTTCATGCAAAGCGAAAACATGTAAGCATTCTTTACTTTTGAATGTTATCCCTATTTAACGTACCAGCTACCCTCATAATTTTTAGTGCCTTAGGAGCGGGTTATGCAAAAATCTAGCGGAAAAAATCTGAGTTCGGTCACTGCGATATAACCCTTTCATAACCAGCAATTTATTTCTTTCTGCTTTCTATGACTTTGAGAGTCTTCATCTTGTGTTTTTTTGCCAGGCCACCGAACGAGACAAGCACCTCCGGAAAGGAGGACTGTAAACTCTTATCTGAAGTTCTGGAAACCTTCGATGCGAGGCTTGGCGGGCTACAAAGCTCCTTGTCAAGGTATGATGATATTTCGGTTACCACTTGAAACAATGCCTCTAGCATTTTCAATAGAACATGGTGCTCTAGACGTCGGTGCCGTCAACCTATTCAAAGTTTTGCTGTTCTAATGCCTGCCCTCCCATGTTCGTTTCAGAAGCGAGATGATGCCCAGCTTCCAAGACCACGCGTCGGCGCTACGCCAAATCGAGCAGTGGTCCATGACCCATCAGCTCATAAAGCTGAGCGAATACAAGAGACTGCACGCCGGCTACGGCTCGGGTCCTAAAAGGCCTCTCTGCGTCGGAGCCATCCGGAAGCATGCCGGAGGATCTTCCGCGCCGGTCTCGGAGCTGAAAAGGATCCGGTGTCGCTTGCTCAAGTAGCCGCTCGCTCGCGCACCGGCTCGCCCCTAAGGAAAAAAGTGGTGTTGCTCGGTGACTTGAGGAGTAATATGTGGTCATACTGATGATGTAGCGAGGAGTTAGGAGGGTATTACGTAGGAGTTAACTTCGTGTGAAGTAGTGTATTTTGGGATGGGGGTGCAGGGACAGAGCGTGTTGTGTCAATGTCATGTCGCAAACAGGGCGGGAATGTGCTTTGGAACTGAGACGGTGCCCGGGACCGCGTGCACCGCCTTGTCCGGCGGTGTCAGATGACGCGCCGATGGCTATCGTCGCCGGAGAAAACGGCCCGGCTGTGGCGGGGTTTCCGTGAGTTGAGCTGGTGTGAGTGTTGGATGGACGGGGTGTGCAGAGAGGAAGAGACCTTTTGATCCCAGCTGCAGCTGCTCCCTGTTATTACATTGTAATCACACTGACTTGACGAAAAAAGATGCTGGGCTTCCAACTGCGCGTCAGGATTAACGCAAGTTCTTGCTCTGTATGGCACGTCGTACTTGATACTCCCTCCCTTTCAAAATAAATGACCCAACTTTATACTATAGTACAAAGTTGGGTCATCTATTTTGAAACGGAGGGAGTACTTTATAGGGCATGAATCTTGTTTCCGGTTTCACCGGTGCCACGCAATTCTGGAATGGAAAAGCTTGGGCACGAGCGACGCCCCTATTCTTAGAGCATCTCCAATAGCTGCCCTGTCTTAGGGCACCATTTTGGGCTCGGAGTAAAATTTAGGGCACCAAATAGTAAAAAAACAAAATTGGCACGGGAAAGTGTCGTCTCCAACAACTGAGCCTACCATTCAACTGTCGAAAATGAACCTCGTGTTACGTCGAAACTGAACGGGGTGTAGATAACTTGAGCAATCTTCTGTTGGTCATGCACTAGTATTATCTACAATCTTCAGTTTACTGACCAACTTGTAGAGCTGACTGCATAGAAGTGAAGTTACACTTACACCCATGAACAGTACAGCTAACAACACAGAGGTTACTAATTGCCGAACCAGAGGACATGGTACGCAGCGAAGAGAAGGCCGATGCAACAGACTTTTACCTGCTAATCCTTGGGCAGTTAACGCCGGAGTCTGCACCGTTCACGGCCGGCGTCGGAGGAAACCCATGGGTCGCTGCTAACTGCAGCCTCCTGCCCGGAGGATATTGTGAAGTCAACTGACGTGATGCTTGCTGACCTCCAAGCGTTTCTGTTAATTTTGATGCCCTGTGTTTCGCCTCCTTCGGACTGGTGATACTTTGTAGTTGTTTGAGTAGTTGTTGGTCCTGATAGCTGATGTGGCTGGCTTCAGATGATAGTTCCTGTTTGAATTAGTTCCTTTTACTTAGTATAGGTTAGATTTGGAGCATCTGGTGTGTCTATGTATCAGTCATGTTATGGTTGTTTTTACTTTGCTCCTGTAGAAAGACTCCATTTTTCGTAATGAAAGTGGGGGCTGTGTGACCCCTCTTATCGGATGAGAAAAAAAAGAGACAAATCTTCTCCAACGTGTTAGGTGTGTGCAAATTTTCGGGTCAGGATGACATTCGAGGAGCTCTAAAAAAGACAAAATCGGCTCTGAATTTTTTTAATGTTCTTCGGAGACCATCTTTTTGACCGAGAGCTTCTCGCGTGTCATTTTACCACAAAAATTTGCGCGCAACTAGAGCATGGGACCATCTTCGATAAAAATAAACAGTTTTTTATTTGTTTTGCTATTTATTTGAATTTACCATTCACGCCCGGGTGCATATGCACCCCCGAATCTTCACACTCGACACTATCCATGTTTTGTGTTCCTTTTGACACTATTAATGCTAGAGTTATCATTTTTGTCTCTCAACATGTGTTTAGAATTTTGATCTCAAATTTTTAGAAGGTATAGACACATGTCTTTCGAACATTCAGATTCTTTGTTAGATTTTTTTTGAAACAATTGAATGTAACTTTTCAAATTCTGAAGCATGGAAACATATAAAGGATGGTATCAACCCAAGAGCCTGTCTCTCCCCCACCAATGCACATTCACAAAGAAAGACGGAAAAAAACAATATCGACATGTGTTCGTGGTTCTCCTATGTGGAAAGAAAGAAAGACCCCGATCAGGGCAGGAGCCCATGGCTAAGCTCCCATGGCAGGCTGAGCTCTTACTCCTCGTAAAGAACATTAGAAGGTGGCAAGACGAGAGGAGCAAGATCTACTCCAAGGACTTGTCAGGGTAATCGTTGGGTTGCCGGGGAGGACAATACCAACCAACTCTTCGGTCGACGATCAACTCTGGTCAACATCGAGGGGTGGGATTTGCTTCTCCGCGTCCATCTCAAGCCTCCTCCTTTGGATCTTCATGAAGGCGTTCATTTGCTCTTCTTTGTAACGCCGGCACTCCACCTCCCTTGAGTCCTTGTTCATCATGCCTTCCACGCTTGCGATCAAAGCGTTCGATGCCGCATCCCTCTTGTCCTCCTTCTTGGAGTTGGTCTTCCCCCGCGGTCGTGCCTTCTCGCCCTAGCATATAAAGCACCTCCCTCATTGCCGCCACGACGCGGGCGTTGGTGACCTACTGCTGCGCGGCGGCGGCGACGACGACGGCCGCCGCGATGGCTTCATCCGTCGCGTCCGCGGCGTGCCTCCGGCCCTTCCTCTTGGCCGACCCCCTTGAATGAAATATGTCCTAGAGGCAATAATAAAGTTGTTATTTATATTTCCTTACATCATGATAAATGTTTATTATTTATGCTAGAATTGTATTAACCGGAAACTTAGTACATGTGTGAATACATAGACAAACAGAGTGTCACTAGTATGCCTCTAATTGACTAGCTCGTTGAATCAAAGATGGTTAAGTTTCCTAGCCATTGACATGAGTTGTCATTTAATTACGGGATCACATCATTAGAGAATGATGTGATTGACTTGACTCATTCCGTTAGCTTAGCACTTGATCGTTTAGTATATTGCTATTGCTTTCTTCATGACTTATACATGTTCCTATGACTATGAGATTATGCAACTCCCGAATACCGGAGGAACACTTTGTGTGCTACCAAACGTCACAACGTAACTGGGTGATTATAAAGGTGCTCTACAGGTTGTTGGGGAATGTAGTAATTTCAAAAAAATTCCTACGCACACGCAAGATCATGGTGATGCATAGCAACGAGAGGGGAGAGTGTTGTCCACGTACCCTCGTAGACCGAAAGCGGAAGCGTTAACACAACGCGGTTGATGTAGTCGTACGTCTTCACGATCCGACCGATCAAGTACCGAACGCACGGCACCTCCGAGTTCAGCACACGTTCAGCTCGATGACGTCCCTCGAACTCTGATCCAGCCGAGTGTTGAGGGAGAGCTTCGTCAGCACGACGGCATGGTGACGATGATGATGTTCTACCGACGCAGGGCTTCGCCTAAGCACCGCTACGATATTATCGAGGTGTAATATGGTGGAGGGGGGCACCGCACACGGCTAAGAGATCAATGATCAATTGTTGTGTCTATGGGGTGCCCCCTGCCCCCGTATATAAAGGAGCAAGGGGGAGGCGGCCGGCCTAGGAGGGAGTAGGACTCCTCCTTTCCTTGTTGGAGTAGGAGAGAAGGAAAGAGGGGGAGAGGGAGAAGGAAAAAGGGGCTGCACCCCTTGTCCAATTCGGACCAGAGGGGGGTTGCGCGCCTCCTTCCTTTTGGCCTCTCTCCTCTATTCCCACATGGCCCAATAAGGCCCAATACTTGTCCCCGGCGAATTCCCGTAACTCTCCGGTACTCCGATAAATACCCGAATCACTCGGAACCTTTCCGAAGTCCGAATATAGTCGTCCAATATATCGATCTTTACGTCTCCGCCATTTCGAGACTCATCGTCATGTCCCTGATCTCATCCGGGACTCCGAACTCCTTCGGTACATCAAAACACATAAACTCATAATATAACCGTCATCTAACTTTAAGCGTGCGGACCCTTCGGGTTCGAGAACTATGTAGACATGACCGAGACACGTCTCCGGTCAATAACCAATAGTGGAACCTGGATGCTCATATTGGCTCCCACATATTCTACGAAGATCTTTATCGGTCAAACCGCATAACAACATACGTTGTTCCCTTTGTCATCGGTATGTTACTTGCCCGAGATTCGATCATCGGTATCTCAATACCTAGTTCAATCTCGTTACCGGCAAGTCTCTTTACTCGTTCCGTAATACATCATCTCGCAACAAACTCATTAGTTGCAATGCTTGCAAGGCTTAAGTGATGTGCATTACCGAGAGGGCCCAGAGATACCTCTCCGACAATCGGAGTGACAAATCCTAATCTCGAAATACGCCAACCCAACAAGTACCTTCGGAGACACCTGTAGAGCACCTTTATAATCACCCAGTTACGTTGTGACGTTTGGTAGCACACAAAGTGTTCCTCTGGTAAACGGGAGTTGCATAATCTCATAGTCACAGGAACATGAATAAGTCATGAAGAAAGCAATAGCAACATACTAAACGATCGAGTGCTAAGCTAACGGAATGGGTCAAGTCAATCACATCATTCTCCTAATGATGTGATCCCGTTAATCAAATGACAACTCATGTCTATGGCTAGGAAACATAACCATCTTTGATCAACGACCTAGTCAAGTAGAGGCATACTAGTGACACTCTGTTTGTCTATGTATTCACACATGTATCAAGTTTCCGGTTAATACAATTCTAGCATAAATAATAAACATTTATCATGATATAAGGAAATAAATAATAACTTTATTATTGCCTCTAGGGCATATTTCCTTCACAGGTGTCTCTGATGGTACTTGTTGAGTTGGCATAGATCAAGATTAGGATTTTTCACTCCGATTGTCGGAGAGGTATCTCTGGGCCCTCTCGGTAATGCACATTGCTACCTCTTGAGCACTGCGTTGGTTTTCCCTTGAAGAGGAAAGGGTGATGCAGTAAAGTAGCGTAAGTATTTCCCTCGGTTTTTGAGAACCAAGGTATCAATCCAGTAGGAGACCACGTTCAAGTCCCACATACCTACACAAACAAATAAGAACTTTGCAACCAACGCGATAAAGGGGTTGTCAATCCCTTCACGGCCACTTGCAAAAGTGAGATCTGATAGAGATGATAAGATAATATTTTTGGTATTTTATGATAAAGACTAAAAGTAAAGAAAGCAAAATAAACGGTAATAGAAATAACGGTAGATTAATATGATAGAGAATAGACCGGGGGCCATAGGTTTCACTAGTGGCTTCTCTCAAGAGCATAAGTATTACGGTGGCTGAACAAATTACTGTCGAGCAATTGATAGAATTGAGCATAGTTATGAGAATATCTAGGTATGATCATGTATATAGACATCACGTCCGTGACAAGTAGACCGACTCCTGCCTGCATCTACTACTATTACTCCACACATCGATCGCTATCCAGCATGCATCTAGAGTATTAAGTTCATAAGAACAGAGTAACGCTTTAAGCAAGATGACATGATGTAAAGGGATAAACTCAAGCAATATGATATAAACCCATCTTTTTATCCTCGATGGCAACAATACAATACGTGTCGTTTCCCCTTCTGTCACTGGGATCGAGCACCGCAAGATTGAACCCAAAGCTAAGCACTTCTCCCATTGCAAGAAAGATCAATCTAGTAGGCCAAACCAAACTGATAATTCAAAGAGACTTGCAAAGATAACAAATCATACATAAAAGAATTCGGAGGAGATTCAGATATTGTTCATAGATAATCTTGATCATAAACCCACAATTCATCGGATCTCGACAAACACACCGCAAAAGAGGATTGCATCGAATAGATCTCCAAGAGAATCGAGGAGAACTTTGTATTGAGATCCAAAGAGAGAGAAGAAGCCATCTAGCTAATAACTATGGACCCGAAGGTCTGAGGTAAACTACTCACACATCATCGGAGAGGCTATGGTGTTGATGTAGAAGCCCTCCGTGATCAATGCCCCCTCCGGCGGAGCACCGGAAAAGGCCCCAAGATGGGATCTCACGGGTACAGAGAGTTGCGGCGGTGGAAATAGGGTTTCGGCTCATGTTCTGATGTTTCCAAGGTATATGAGTATATATAGGCGAAAGAGGTCAGCCAAGAGAGCTACGAGGGGCCTACGAGGGTGGGGGCGCACCCAGGGGGCCGGCGCGCCTCCCTGCCTCGTGGACTCCTCGTTGATTGCTTGACGTCCACTCCAAGTCCTCTGGATCACGTTTGTTCCGAAAATCATGTTCCCGAAGGTTTCATTCTGTTTGGACTCCGTTTGATATTCCTTTCCTTCGAAACACTGAAATAGGCAAAAAAACAACAATTTGGGCTGGGCCTAGTCCCAAAAATAATATAAAAGTGTATAATAAAGCCCATTGAACATCCAAAACAGATAATATAATAGCATGGAATAATAAAAAATTATAGATACGGTGGAGACGTATCAAGCATCCCCAAGCTTAATTCCTGCTCGTCCTCGAGTAGGTAAATGATAAAAAAAGAATTTTTGATGTGGAATGCTACTTAGCATAATTTTCAATGTAATTCTTTTCATTGTGGCATGAATTAGATCCGAAAGATTCAAGATAAAAGTTTAATGTTGACATAAAAACAATAATACTTCAAACGTGCTAACCAAGCAATTATGTCTTATCAAAATAACATAGCCAAAGAAAGCTTATTCCTACAAAATCATATAGTTAGGCCATGCTTCAATTTCGTCACACAAAACGTTCTCATCATGCATAACCCCAATGACAAGCCGAGCAATTGGTTCATACTTTTTAACGCGCTTCAGCCTTTTCAACCCTTACACAATACATGAGCGCAAGCCATGGATATAGCACTATGGGTGGAATAAAGTATAATGATGGGGGTTATGTGAGAAGGCAAAAAGGTAGAAAGTCTCAATTGACGCGGCTAATCCATAGGCTATGGAGATGCCCATCAATTGATGTCAATGTGAGGAGTAGGGATTGCCATGCAACGGATGCACTAGAGCCATAAATATATGAAAGCTCAACAAAAGAAACTAAGTGGGTGTGCATCCAACTTGCTTGCTCACGAAGACCTAGGGCATTTTGAGGAAGCCCATCATTGGAATATACAAGCCAAGTTCTATAATGAAAAATTCCCACTAGTATATGAAAGTGACAACATAGGAGACTCTCTGTCATGAAGATCACGGTGCTACTTTGAAGCACAAGTGTGGAAAAAGGATAGTAACATTGTCCCTTCTCTCTTTTTCTCTCATTTTTTTGGGCCTTCTCTTTTTTTGCCCTCTTTTTTTCTCTTCTTCTTTTTTCTTAGTCCGGAATCTCATCCCGACTTGTGGGGGAATCATAGTCTCCATCATCATTTCCTCACATGGGACAATGCTCTAATAATGATGATCATCACACTTTTAATTACTTACAACTCAAGAATTACAACTCAATGCTTAGAACAAAACATGACTCTATGTGAATGCCTCCGGTGGTGTACCGGGATATGCAATGAATCAAGAGTGACATGTATAAAAAATTAGGAATGGTGGCTTTGCCACAAATACAATGTCAACTACATGATCATGCAAAGCAATATGACAATGATGAAGCGTGTCATAATAAACGTAACGGTGGAAAGTTGCATGGCAATATATCTCGGAATGGCTATGGAAATGCCATGATAGGTAGGTATGGTGGCTGTTTTGAGGAAGATATAAGGAGGTTTATGTGTGATAGAGTGTATCATATCACGGGGTTTGGATGCATCGGCGAAGTTTGCACCAACTCTCAAGGTGAGAAAGGGCAATGCACGGTACCGTAGAGGCTAGAAAATTGTGGAAGGGTGAGAGTGCGTATAATCCATGGACTCACATTAGTCATAAAGAACTCATATACTTATTGCAAAAGTTTATTAGCCCTCAAAGCAAAGTACTACTACGCATGACCCTAGAGGGATAGATTGGTAGGAAAAGACCATCGCTCGTCCCCGACCGCCACTCATAAGGAAAGCAATAAAAGAACACCTTATGCGTCAAATTTTTCACACAACTTTTACCATACGTGCATGTTGCGGGACTTGCCAACCTTAACACAAGTATTTCTCAATTTCACAATTACTCAACTAGCACACTCTAATATTACCACCTTTATATCTCAAAACACTTATCAAGTATCAAACTTCTCACGATATTCAATGAACTCAATATGGAAGTTTTTATTATACTCATCTTGGATGCCTATCATATTAGGACTAATTTCACATTTAAAGCAAATTACCATGCTGTTTAAGACTCTCAAAATAATATAAGTGAAGCATGAGAGATCAATAATTTCTATAAAATAAAACCACCACCGTGCTCCAAAAGATATAAGTGAAGCACTAGAGCAAAAACTATATAGCTCAAAAGATATAAGTGAAGCACATAGAGTATTCTAATAAATTCCGAATCATGTGTGTCTCTCTCAAAAGGTGTGTACAGTAAGGATGGTTGTGTTCAACTAAAAAGCAAAGACTCAAATCATACAAGACGCTCCAAGCAAAACACATATCATGTGGTGAATAAAAATATAGCCCCAAGTAAAGTTACCGATAGACGAAGACGAAAGAGGGGATGCCTTCCGGAGCATCCCCAAGCTTAAGCTTTTGGTTGTCCTTAAATTTTACCTGGTGCCTTGGTCATCCCCAAGCTTAGGCTCTTGCCACTCCTTGTTCCATAATCCATCAAATCTTTACCCAAAACTTGAAAACTTCACAACACAAAACTCAACAGAAAATCTCATGAGCTCCGTTAGCGAAATAAAACAAACCACCACTTTAAGGTACTGTATTGAACTCATTCTTTATTTATATTGGTGTTAAACCCACTGTATTCCAACTTCTCTATGGTTCATAAGATCCATTACTAGCCATAGATTCATCAAAATAAGCAAACAACACACGAAAAACAGAATCTGTCAAAAACAGAACAGTCTGTAGTAATCTGTGTCTAACTCAAACTTCTTTAACTAAAAAATTCTACCAAAATAGTAAATCCTAGATAATTTTTTTATTGATCTATTGCAATTGTAATCAGTATTTTATCACGTTCTGGTGATTTTTAACAATTGTTTTCGTGAACAGAAAGTTTCTGGAATTTTCAGCAAGATCAAATAACTATCATCCAAGAAGATCCTATAGGTTTCACTTGGCACAAACACTAATTAAAACATAAAAAATCTAACCAGAGGCTAAATCAAATGTTTATTGAATAACAGCAAGTAAAAATATTGGGTTTTCTCCCAACAAGCGCTTTTCTTTAAAGCCTATTTAGCTAGGCATTGAGATTTCAATGATGCTCACAAGAAAGACAAGAATTGAAGTACGAAGAGAGCATCATAAAACACGTGAAAAACACATCTAAGTCTAACATACTTCCTATGCATAGGCATCTTATAGGCAAACAAATTATCAAGGCAAGCAAAAACTAGCATATGCAAGGAAGCGGAAAGAAACAATAGCAATCTCAACATAACGAGAGGTAATTTAGCAACATGAAAATTTCTACAACCATATTTTCCTCTATCATAATAATTACATGTAGGATCATAAGCAAATTAAACATTATAGCTATCACAAAACATATGCTTAACATGATCCACATGTATGCAAAGTTGACACTCTTCCAAAATAGTGGGATTAACATTAGCTAAAGTCATGACCTCTCCAAACCCACTTTTATCAAAAACTTCATAAGATTGATCAAAATCCAAATATGTGGGATCTAAAGTTGACACTCTTCCAAACCCACTTTCAATATTATTGCAAACACTATTATCAATCTCATATTCATCATGGGGCTTAAATAAATTTTCAAGATCATAAGAAGAATCACCCCAATCATGATCATTGCAACAAGTAGTAGACATAGCAAAACTAGCATCCCCAAGCTTAGGGTTTTGCATATTATTAGCACAATTGACATCAAGAGAATTTATAATAACATCATTGCAATCATGTATATAGGCATCACGTCCGTGACAAGTAGACCGACTCCTGCCTGCATCTACTACTATTACTCCACACATCGACCGCTATCCAGTATGCATCTAGAGTATTAAGTTCATAAGAACTGAGTAACGCTTTAAGCAAGATGACATGATGTAGAGGGATAAACTCAAGCAATATGATATAAACCCCATCTTTTTATCCTCAATGGCAACAATACAATACGTGTCGTTTCCCCTTCTGTCACTGGGATCAAGCACCGCAAGATTGAACCCAAAGCTAAGCACTTCTCCCATTGCAAGAAAGATCAATCTAGTAGGCCAAACCAAACTGATAATTCGAAGAGACTTGCAAAGATAACAAATCATACATAAAAGAATTCAGAGGAGATTCAAATATTGTTCATAGATAATCTTGATCATAAACCCACAATTCATCGGATCTCGACAAACGCACCGCAAAAGAAGATTACATCGAATAGATCTCCAAGAGAATCGAGGAGAACTTTGTATTGAGATCCAAAGAGAGAGAAGAAGCCATCTAGCTAACAACTATGGACCCGAAGGTCTAAGGTAAACTACTCACACATCATCGGGGAGGCTATGGTGTTGATGTAGAAGCCCTCCATGATCAATGCCCCCTCCGGCGGAGCGCCGGAAAAGGCCCCAAGATGGGATCACACGGTGCTACCTCTTGAGCACTGCGTTGGTTTTCCCTTGAAGAGGAAAGGGTGATGCAGCAAAGTAGCGTAAGTATTTCCCTCAGTTTTTGAGAACCAAGGTATCAATCTAGTAGGAGGCTACGCGCGAGTCCCTCGCACCTACACAAAACAAATAAATCCTCGCAACCAACGCGATAAGGGGTTGTCAATCCCTTCATGGTCACTTACGAGAGTGAGATCTGATAAATATGATTGGATAATATTTTTGGTATTTTTGTGATAAAGATGCAAAGTAAAATAAAAGCAAAGTAAAAAAGCAAAGGAAATAACTAAGTGTTGGAAGATTAATATGATGAAGATAGACCCGGGGGCCATAGGTTTCACTAGTGGCTTCTCTCAAGAGCATAAGTATTTTACGGTGGGTGAACGAATTACTGTTGAGCAATTGACAGAATTGAGCATACTTATGAGAATATCTAGGTATGATCATGTATATAGGCATCACGTCCGAGACAAGTATACCGACTCCTGCCTGCATCTACTACTATTAATCCACTCATCGACCGCTATCCAGCATCCATCTAGAGTATTAAGTTCATGAAAACAGAGTAACGCCTTAAGCAAGATGACATGATGTAGAGGGATAAATTCATGCAATATGATAAAAACCCCATCTTGTTATCCTTGATGGCAACAATACAATACGTGCCTTGCTGCCCCTACTGTCACTGGGAAAGGACACCGCAAGATTGAATCCGAAGCTAAGCACTTCTCCCATTGCAAGAAAGATCAATCTAGTAGGCCAAACCAGACTGATAATTCGAAGAGACTTGCAAAGATAACCAATCATACATAAAAGAATTCAGAAGATTCAAATATTGTTCATAGATAAACTTGATCATAAACCCACAATTCATCGGTCTCAACAAACACACCGCAAAAAGAAGATTACATCGAATAGATCTCCACGAGAGAGGGGGAGAACATTTTATTGAGATCCAAAAAGAGAGAGGAAGCCATCTAGCTAATAACTATGGACCCGAAGGTCTGAGGTAAACTACTCACACTTCATCGGAGAGGCTATGGTGTTGATGTAGAAGCCCTTCGTGATGGATGCCCCCTCCGGCGGAGCTCCGGAACAGGCCCCAAGATGGGATCTCATGGGTACAAAAGGTTGCGGTGGTGGAATTAGGTTTTTGGTTCCGTATCTGATCGTTTGGGGGTACGTAGGTATATATTGTTGGAAATATGCCCTAGAGGCAATAATAAATGGTTATTATTATATTTCTTTGTTCATGGTAATTGTCTATTGTTCATGCTATAATTGTATTGTCCAGAAATCGTAATACATGTGTGAATACATAGACCACAACGTGTCCCTAGTAAGCCTCTAGTTGACTAGCTCGTTGATCAACAGATAGTCATGGTTTCCTGACTATGGACATGGGATGTCGTTGATAACGGGATCACATCATTAGGAGAATGATGTGATGGACAAGACCCAATCCTAAGCATAGCACAAGATCGTGTAGTTTCGTTTGCTAGAGCTTTTCCAATGTCAAGTATCTTTTCCTTAGACCATGAGATCATGCAACTCCCGGATACCGTAGGAGTGCTTTGGGTGTGCCAAACGTCACAACGTAACTGGGTGACTATAAAGGTGCACTACGGGTATCTCCGAAAGTGTCTGTTGGGTTGGCACGGATCGAGACTGGGATTTATCACTCCGTGTGACGGAGAGGTATCTCTGGGCCCACTCGGTAATGCATCATCATAATGAGCTCAATGTGACTAAGGCGTTAGTCACGGGATCATGCATTGCGGTACGAGTAAAGAGACTTGCCTGTAACGAGATTGAACAAGGTATTGGGATACCGACGATCGAATCTCGGGCAAGTAACATACCGATTAACAAAGGGAATTGTATACCGGGATTGATTGAATCCTCGACATCGTGGTTCATCCGATGAGATCATCGTGGAACATGTGGGAGCCAACATGGGTATCCAGATCCCGCTGTTGGTTATTGACCGGAGAAGCGTCTCGGTCATGTCTGCATGTCTCCCGAACCCGTAGGGTCTACACACTTAAGGTTCGGTGACGCTAGGGTTGTAGAGATATGTGTATGCGGAAACCCGAAAGTTGTTCGGAGTCTCGGATGAGATCCCGGACGTCACGAGAGGTTCCGGAATGGTCCGGAGGTGAAGAATTATATATAGGAAGTCAAGTTTCGGCCACCGGGAAAGTTTCGGGGGTTACCGGTATTGTACCAGGACCACCAGAAGGGTCCCGGGGGTCCACCGGGTGGGGCCACCTATTCCGGAGGGCCCCGTGGGCTGAAGTGGGAAGGGAACCAGCCCCTAGTGGTCTGGGCGCCCCCCATGGGCCTCCCCCCATGCGCCTAGGGTTGGGAACCCTAGGGTGGGGGGGCTTCCCACTTGCCTTGGGGGGCAAGGCACCCCCCCTTGGCCGCCGCCCCACCCTAGATGGGTTTGGCCGGCGCCCGCCCCCCCCTCCCAAGGGGGCCTATATAAAGGGGGGAGGGAGGGCAGCAACAACACAGCCTTGGGCGCCTCCCTCCTCCCCTGCAACACCTCTCTCTCTCGTATAAGCTCGGCGAAGCCCTGCCGGCATCCCGCTGCATCCACCACCACGCCGTCGTGCTGCTGGATCTCCATCAACCTCTCCTTCCCCCTTGCTGGATCAAGAAGGAGGAGACGTCGCTGCACCGTACGTGTGTTGAACGCGGAGGTGCCGTCCATTCGGCACTCGGTCATCGGTGATTTGGATCACGGCGAGTACGACTCCGTCATCCACGTTCATTGGAACGCTTCCGCTCGCGATCTACAAGGGTATGTAGATGCACTCCTTTCCCCTCGTTGCTAGTATACTCCATAGATGCATCTTGGTGAGCGTAGGAAAATTTTAAATTATGCTCCGATTCCCAACAGTGGCATCATGAGCCAGGCCTATGCGTAGTTACTATGCACGAGTAGAACACAAAGAAGTTGTGGGCGTTGATGTTGCCAATTCTTCTTGCCGCTACTAGTCGTTTCTTGTTTCGGCGGCATTGTAGGATGAAGCGGCCCGGACCGACCTTACACGTACGCTTACGTGAGACAGGTTCCACCGACTGACATGCACTAGTTGCATAAGGTGGCTAGCGGGTGTCTGTCTCTCCTACTTTAGTCGGAACGGATTCGATGAAAAGGGTCCTTATGAAGGGTAAATAGAAATTGGCAAATCACGTTGTGGTCATACGTAGGTAAGAAAACGTTCTTGCTAGAAACCTACAAACCACGTAAAAACTTGCAACAACAATTAGAGGACGTCTAACTTGTTTTTGCAGAAGTGCTATGTGATGTGATATGGCCAGAAGATGTGATGAATGATATATGTGATGTATGAGATTGATCATATTCTTGTAATAGGAATCACGACTTGCATGTCGATGAGTATGACAACCGGCAGGAGCCGTAGGAGTTGTCTTTATTATTTTGTATGACCTGCGTGTCATTGAATAACGCCATGTAATTTACTTTACTTTGTTGCTAAACGCGTTAGCCATAGAAGTAGAAGTAATCGTTGGCGTGACGACTTCATGAAGACACAATGATGGAGATCATGATGATGGAGATCATGATGATGGAGATCATGATGATGGAGATCATGGTGTCATGCCGGTGACGAAGATGATCATGGTGCCCCGAAGATGGAGATCAAAGGAGCATAATGATATTGGCCATATCATGTCACGATTTGATTGCATGTGATGTTTATCATGTTTTTGCATCTTATTTGCTTAGAACGACGGTAGTAAGTAAGATGATCCCTTACAATAATTTCAAGAAAGTGTTCACCCTAACTGTGCACCGTTGCGAAGGTTCGTTGTTTCGAAGCACCACGTGATGATCGGGTGTGATAGATTCTAACGTTCGAATACAACGGGTGTTGACGAGCCTAGCATGTACAGACATGGCCTCGGAACACACGCAATACACTTAGGTTGACTTGACGAGCCTAGCATGTACAGACATGGCCTCGGAACACGGAGGACCGAAAGGTCGAGCATGAGTCGTATAGAAGATACGATCAACATGGAGATGTTCACCGATCTTGACTAGTCCATCTCACGTGATGATCGGACACGGCCTAGTTAACTCGGATCATGTTTCACTTAGATGACTAGAGGGATGTTTATCTGAGTGGGAGTTCATTGAGTAATTTGATTAGATGAACTTAATTATCATGAACTTAGTCTAAAATCTTTACACTATGTCTTGTAGATCAAATGGCCAACGCGCGTTGTCCTCAATTTCAACGCGTTCCTAGAGAAAACCAAGCTGAAAGATGATGGCAGCAACTATACGGACTGGGTCCAGAACCTGAGGATTATCCTCATAGTAGCCAAGAAAGATTATGTCTTAGAAGCACCGCTAGGTGAAGCACCAATCCCTAAGAACCAAGATGTTATGAACGCTTGGTAGCAGCGTGCTGATGATTACTCCCTCGTTCAGTGCGGCATGCTTTACAGCTTAGAACCGGGTCTCCAAAAGCGTTTTGAGAAACATGGAGCATATGAGATGTTCGAGGAGCTGAAATGGTTTTCCAAGCTCATGCCCGGGTCGAGAGATATGATGTCTCCGACAAGTTCTTCAGTTGTAAAATGGAGGAGAATAGTTCTGTTAGTGAGCACATACTCAGAATGTCTGGGTTGCATAACCGCTTGTCTCAGCTGGGAGTCAATCTCCCGGATGACGCGGTCATTGACAGAATCCTCCAGTCGCTTCCACCAAGCTACAAGAGCTTTGTGATGAACTTCAATATGCAGGGGATGGAAAAGACCATTCCTGAGGTATATTCAATGCTGAAATCAGCTGAGGTAGAGATCAGAAAAGAACATCAAGTGTTGATGGTGAATAAAACCACTAAGTTCAAGAAGGGCAAGGGTAAGAAGAACTTCAAGAAGGACGGCAAGGGAGTTGCCGCGCCCGGTAAACCAGTTACTGGGAAGAAGTCAAAGAATGGACCCAAGCCCGAGACTGAGTGCTTTTATTGCAAGGGAAGTGGTCACTGGAAGCGGAACTGCCCCAAATACTTAGCGGAAAAGAAGGCCGGCAACACCAAAGGTATATGTGATATACATGTAATTGATGTGTACCTTACCAGTACTCGTAGTAGCTCCTGGGTATTTGATACCGGTGCGGTTGCTCATATTTGTAACTCAAAACAGGAACTACGGAATAAACGGAGACTGGCGAAGGACGAGGTGACGATGCGCGTCGGGAATGGTTCCAAGGTCGATGTGATCGCCGTCGGCACGCTACCTCTGCATCTACCCATGGGATTAGTTTTAAACCTCAATAATTGTTATTTAGTGCCAGCTTTGAGCATGAACATTGTATCTGGATCTCGTTTAATTCGAGATGGCTACTCATTTAAATCCGAGAATAATGGTTGTTCTATTTATTTGAGAGATATGTTTTATGGTCATGCCCCGCTGGTCAATGGTTTATTTTTGATGAATCTCGAACGTGATGTTACACATGTTCATAGTGTGAATACCAAAAGATGTAAAGTTGATAACGATAGTCCCACATACTTGTGGCACTGCCGCCTTGGTCACATTGGTGTCAAGCGCATGAAGAAGCTCCATGCAGATGGACTTTTGGAGTCTCTTGATTACGAATCATTTGACACGTGCGAACCATGCCTCATGGGTAAGATGACCAAGACTCCGTTCTCCGGAACAATGGAGCGAGCAACCAACTTATTGGAAATCATACATATAGATGTGTGCGGTCCAATGAGTGTTGAGGCTCGCGGAGGATATCGTTATATTCTCACTCTCACTGATGATTTAAGTAGATATGGGTATGTCTACCTAATGAAACACAAGTCTGAAACCTTTGAAAAGTTCAAGGAATTTCAGAGTGAAGTTGAGAATCAACGTGACAGGAAAATAAAATTCTTACGATCAGATCGTGGTGGAGAATATTTAAGTCACGAATTTGGTACACACTTAAGGAAATGTGGAATAGTTTCACAACTCACGCCGCCTGGAACACCTCAGAGAAATGGTGTGTCCGAACGTCGTAATCGCACTCTATTGGATATGGTGCGATCTATGATGTCTCTTACCGATTTACCGCTCTCATTTTGGGGCTATGCTTTAGAGACTGCCGCATTCACTTTAAATAGGGCTCCGTCGAAATCCGTTGAGACGACACCGTATGAATTATGGTTTGGGAAGAAACCTAAGCTGTCGTTTCTAAAAGTTTGGGGATGCGATGCTTATGTCAAGAAACTTCAACCTGAAAAGCTCGAACCCAAGTCGGAAAAATGCGTCTTCATAGGATACCCTAAGGAAACTATTGGGTATACCTTCTACCTCAGATCCGAAGGCAAGATCTTCGTTGCCAAGAACGGGTCCTTTCTGGAGAAGGAGTTTCTCTCGAAAGAATTGAGTGGGAGGAAAGTGGAACTTGATGAGGTGATAGTCACCCCTTCCGAACCGGAAAGTAGCGCAGCGCGGGAAAATGTTCCTGTGGTGCCTACACCGACTGGGGAGGAAGTTAATGATGATGATCATGAAGCTTTAGGTCAAGTTACTGAACTTTGTAGGTCCACAAGGACACGTTCCGCACCAGAGTGGTACGGCAACCCTGTCCTGGAAATCATGTTGTTAGACAACGGTGAACCTTCGAACTATGAAGAAGCGATGGCGGGCCCGGATTCCGACAAATGGCTAGAAGCCATGAAATCCGAGATAGGATCCATGTATGAAAACGAAGTATGGACTTTGATTGACTTGCCCGATGATCGGCGAGCCATAGAAAACAAATGGATCTTTAAGAAGAAGACGGACGCGGATGGTAATGTGACCATCTACAAAGCTCGACTTGTCGCTAAGGGTTATCGACAAGTTCAAGGGGTTGACTACGATGAGACTTTCTCACCCGTAGCAAAGCTGAAGTCCGTCCGAATCATGTTAGCAATTTCCGCATACTATGATTATGAGATATGGCAGATGGACGTCAAAAAGGCATTCCTTAACGGCTTCCTTAAGGAAGAGTTGTATATGATGCAGCCGGAAGGTTTTGTCGATCCTAAGAATGCTAACAAAGTATGCAAGCTCCAGCGCTCAATATATGGGCTGGTGCAAGCATCTCGGAGTTGGAACATTCGCTTTGATGAGATGATCAAAGCGTTTGGGTTTACACAGACTTATGGAGAAGCCTGTGTTTACAAGAAAGTGAGTGGGAGCTCTGTAGCATTTCTCATATTATATGTGGATGACATATTATTGATGGGAAATGATATAGAATTCTTAGAAAGTATAAAGGCCTATTTGAATAAGTGTTTTTCAATGAAGGACCTTGGAGAAGCTGCTTATATATTAGGCATCAAGATCTATAGAGATAGATCAAGACGCCTCATTGGTCTTTCACAGAGTACATACCTTGACAAGATATTGAAGAAGTTCAATATGGATCAGTCCAAGAAGGGGTTCTTGCCTGTATTGCAAGGTGTGCAATTGAGCACGGCTCAATGCTCGACCACGGCAGAAGATAGAGAAAAGATGAGTGTCATCCCCTATGCCTCGGCCATAGGGTCTATTATGTATGCCATGCTGTGTACCAGACCTGATGTAAACCTTGCCGTAAGTTTGGTAGGAAGGTACGAAAGTAATCCCGGCATGGAACACTGGACAACGGTCAAGAATATCCTAAAGTACCTGAAAAGGACTAAGGATATGCTTCTCGTTTATGGAGGTGACGAAGAGCTCGTCGTAAAGGGTTACGTCGACGCTAGCTTCGACACAGATCTGGATGACTCTAAGTCACAGACCGGATACGTGTATATTTTGAATGGAGGAGCAGTAAGCTGGTGCAGTTGCAAGCAAAGCGTCTTGGCAGGATCTACATGTGAAGCGGAGTACATGGCAGCCTCGGAGGCAGCACAGGAAGCAGTCTGGATGAAGGAGTTCATTACCGACCTAGGGGTGATTCCCAATGCGTCGGGCCCGATGACTCTCTTCTGTGACAACACTGGAGCCATTGCCCTTGCAAAGGAGCCCAGGTTTCACAGGAAGACCAGGCATATCAAGCGTCGCTTCAACTCCATTCGTGAAAGTGTTCAAAATGGAGACATAGATATTTGTAAAGTACATACGGACCTGAATGTAGCAGATCCGTTGACTAAACCTCTCCCTAGAGCAAAACATGGTCAACACCAGGACGCAATGGGTGTTCGATTCATCACAATGTAACTAGATTATTGACTCTAGTGCAAGTGGGAGACTGTTGGAAATATGCTCTAGAGGCAATAATAAATGGTTATTATTATATTTCTTTGTTCATGGTAATTGTCTGTTGTTCATGCTATAATTGTATTGTCCGGAAATCGTAATACATGTGTGAATACATAGACCACAACGTGTCCCTAGTAAGCCTCTAGTTGACTAGCTCGTTGATCAACAGATAGTCATGGTTTCCTGACTATGGACATGGGATGTCATTGATAACGGGATCACATCATTAGGAGAATGATGTGATGGACAAGACCCAATCCTAAGCATAGCATAAAAGATCGTGTAGTTTCGTTTGCTAGAGCTTTTCCAATGTCAAGTATCTTTTCCTTAGACCATGAGATCGTGCAACTCCCGGATACCGTAGGAGTGCTTTGGGTGTGCCAAACGTCACAACGTAACTGGGTGACTATAAAGGTGCACTACGGGTATCTCCGAAAGTGTCTGTTGGGTTGGCACGGATCGAGACTGGGATTTGTCACTCCGTGTGACGGAGAGGTATCTCTGGGCCCACTCGGTAATGCATCATCATAATGAGCTCAATGTGACTAAGGCGTTAGTCACGGGATCATGCATTGCGGTACGAGTAAAGAGACTTGCCGGTAACGAGATTGAACAAGGTATTGGGATACCGACGATCGAATCTCGGGCAAGTAACATACCGATTAACAAAAAGAATTGTATACCGGGATTGATTGAATCCTCGACATCGTGGTTCATCCGATGAGATCATCGTGGAACATGTGGGAGCCAACATGGGTATCCAGATCCTGCTGTTGGTTATTGACCGGAGAAGCGTCTCGGTCATGTCTGCATGTCTCCCGAACCCGTAGGGTCTACACACTTAAGGTTCGGTGACGCTAGGGTTGTAGAGATATGTGTATGTGGAAACCCGAAAGTTGTTCGGAGTCCCGGATGAGATCCCGGACGTCACAAGAGGTTCCGAAATGGTCCGTAGGTGAAGAATTATATATAGGAAGTCAAGTTTCGGCCACCGGGAAAGTTTCGGGGGTTACCGGTATTGTACCGGGACCACCGGAAGGGTCCCGGGGGTCCACCGGGTGGGGCCACCTATTCCGGAGGGCCCCGTGGGCTGAAGTGGGAAGGGAACCAGCCCCTAGTGGGCTGGGCGCCCCCCCATGGGCCTCCCCCCATGCGCCTAGGGTTGGGAACCCTAGGGTGGGGGGGCTTCCCACTTGCCTTGGGGGGCAAGGCACCCCCCCTTGGCCGCCGCCCCACCCTAGATGGGTTTGGCCGGCGCCCTCCCCCTCCCAAGGGGGCCTATATAAAGGGGGGTGGGAGGGCAGCAACAACACAGCCTTGGGCGCCTCCCTCCTCCCCTGCAACACCTCTCTCTCTCGTATAAGCTCGGCGAAGCCCTGCCGGCATCCCGCTGCATCCACCACCACGCCGTCGTGCTGCCGGATCTCCATCAACCTCTCCTTCCCCCTTGCTGGATCAAGAAGGAGGAGACATCGCTGCACCGTACGTGTGTTGAACGCGGAGGTGCCGTCCGTTCGGCACTCGGTCATCGGTGATTTGGATCACGGCGAGTACGACTCCGTCATCCACGTTCATTGGAACGCTTCCGCTCGCGATCTACAAGGGTATGTAGATGCACTCCTTTCCCCTCGTTGCTAGTATACTCCATAGATGCTTCTTGGTGAGCGTAGGAAAATTTTAAATTATGCTACGATTCCCAACATATATAGGAGGAAGAAGTACGTCGGTGGAGCAACAGGGGTCCCACGAGGGTGGAGGGCGCGCCCTAGGGGGGTAGGCGCGCCCTGGGGGGTAGGCGCGCCCCCTACCTCGTGGCTTCCCTGTTGATTGCTTGACGTAGGGTCCAAGTCTCCTGGATCTTGTTCGTTCCGAAAATCACGCTCCCGAAGGTTTCATTCCGTTTGAACTCCGTTTGATATTCTTTTTCTGCGAAACTCTGAAATAGGCAAAAAACAGCAATTCTGGGCTGGGCTTTCGGTTAATAGGTTAGTCCCAAAAATAATATAAAAGTGAATAATAAAGCCCAATAATGTCCAAAACAGAAGATAATATAGCATGGAGCAATCAAAAATTATAGATACGTTGGAGACGTATCAAGCATCCCCAAGCTTAATTCCTGCTCGTCCTCGAGTAGGTAAATGATAAAACAGAATTTTTTATGCGGAGTGCTACTAGGCATAATTTCAATGTAATTCTTCTTAATTGTGGTATGAATATTCAGATCCGAAAGATTCAAGATAAAAGTTCATATTGACATAAAAATAATAATACTTCAAGCATACTAACTAAGCAATTATGTCCTCTCAAAATAACATGGCCAAAGAAAGTTCATCCCTACAAAATCGTATAGTTTAGTCATGCTCCATTTTCGTCACACAAGAATGCTCTCATCATGCACAACCCCAATGACAAGCCAAGCAATAGTTTCATACTTTTGACGTTCTCAAACTTTTTCAATCAATCAACAGGGAAGCCACGAGGTAGGGGGCGCGCCTACCCCCAAGGGCGCGCCCTCCACCCTAGTGGCCCCCCTGTTGCTCCACCGACGTACTCCTTCCTACTATATATACCTACGTACCCCCAAACGATCAGATACGGAGCCAAAAACCTAATTCCACCGCCGCAACCTTCTGTACCCACGAGATCCCATCTTGGGGCCTGTTCTGGAGCTCCGCCGGAGGGGGCATCGATCACGGAGGTGTTGGAAATATGCCCTAGAGGCAATAATAAAATGGTTATTATTATATTTCCTTGTTCATGATAATTGTCTATTGTTCATGCTATAATTGTATTAACTGGAAACCGTAATACATGTGTGAATACATAGACCACAACATGTCCCTAGTAAGCCTCTAGTTGACTAGCTCGTTGATCAATAGATGGTTATGGTTTCCTGACCATGGACATTGGATGTCATTGATAACGAGATCACATCATTAGGAGAATGATGTGATGGACAAGACCCAATCCTAAGCATAGCACAAGATCGTGTAGTTCGTTTGCTAAGAGCTTTTCTAATGTCAAGTATCATTTCCTTAGACCATGAGATTGTGCAACTCCCGGATATCGTAGGAATGGTTTGGGTGTACCAAACGTCACAACATAACTGGGTGGCTATAAAGGTGCACTACAGGTATCTCCAAAAGTGTCTGTTGGGTTGGCACGAATCGAGACTGGGATTTGTCACTCCGTATGACGGAGAGGTATCTCTGGGCCCACTCGGTAATGCATCATCATAATGAGCTCAATGTGACTAATGAGTTAGCCACGGGATCATGCGTTACAGAACGAGTAAAGTGACTTGCCGGTAACGAGATTGAACGAGGTATTGGGATACCGACGATCAAATCTCGGGCAAGTAACATACCGATAGACAAAGGGAATTGTATACGGGATTGATTGAATCCCCGACATCATGGTTCATCCGATGAGATCATCGTGGAACATGTGGGAGCCAATATGGGTATCCAGATCCCGCTATTGGTTATTGGCCGGAGAGGTGTCTCGGTCATGTCTGCATGGTTCCCGAACCCGTAGGGTCTACACACGGAAGGTTCGGTGACGCTAGAGTTGTTATGGGAAATAGTATGTGGTTACCGAAGGTTGTTCGGGGTCCCGGATGAGATCCCGGACATCACGAGGAGTTCCGGAATGGTCCGGCGGTGAAGATCGATATATTGGACGAAGGGTATTGGAGTCCGGAAGTGTTCCGGGGGTACCAGGCTATGGCCAGCATGACCGAAAGGTGTTTCGGGAGCCCCGGCAAGTGTTGGAGGGCCTCATGGGCCAAAGGGGAAGGGGCAAACCAGCCCACTAAGGGGTGGTGCGCCCCCCACACCCTTTCCCACGTTACTTGGGGAGGTGGGGCACCTCCACCTGGCTTGGGAGGCAAGCCTCCACCTTCTTGGCTTGGGGGGCAAGTCTCCCTAGGATTTTCCCTAGGGAGATCCAATCTGCTTGGCCGCCGCCCCCTAGGGGAAACCCTAGGGCGCCTCCCCCTCTCCCCTTGCCCCTATATATAGTGGAGGGGTGGGAGGGCAGCCGCACCTCTTCCCTGGCACAGCCCTCCCTCCTCATACACCTCCTCCATCTCCTCCGTAGTGCTTAGCGAAGCTCTGCCGGAGAACCACGAGCTCCATTGCCACCATGCCGTCGTGCTGCTGGAGTTCTCCCTCAACTTCTCCTCTCCCCTTGCTGGATCAAGAAGGAGGAGACGTCCCCGGGCTGTACGTGTGTTGAACGCGGAGGCGTCGTCCGTTCGGCGCTAGATCGGATCTTCCGCGATTTGAATCGCTGCGAGTACGACTCCATCAACCGCGTTCTTGTAACGCTTCCGCTTAGCGATCTTCAAGGGTATGAAGATGCACTCCCTCTCTCTCGTTGCTAGCATCTCCTAGATTGATCTTGGTGACACGTAGGAAAATTTTGAATTATTGCTACGTTCCCCAACAGTGGCATCATGAGCTAGGTCTATGCGTAGATTCTATGCACGAGTAGAACACAAAGTAGTTGTGGGCGATGATTTGTTCAATTTGCTTACCGTTACTAGTCTTATCTTGATTCGGCGGCATTGTGGGATGAAGCGGCCCGGACCGACCTTACACGTACACTTACGTGAGACAGGTGCCACCGACTGACATGCACTTGATGCATAAGGTGGCTAGCGGGTGTCTGACTCTCCCACTTTAGTCGGATCGGATTCGATGAAGAGGGTCCTTATGAAGGGTAAATAGCAATTGGCATATCACCATTGTGGCTTTTGTGTAGGTAAGAAACGTTCTTGCTAGAAACCCATAGCAGCCACGTAAAACATGCAACAACAATTAGAGGACGTCTAACTTGTTTTTGCAGGGTATGCTATGTGATGTGATATGGCCAAAAGGATGTGATGAATTATATATGTGATGTATGAGATTGATCATGTTCTTGTAATAGGAATCATGACTTGCATGTCGATGAGTATGACAACCGGCAGGAGCCATAGGAGTTGTCTTAATTTATTGTATGACCTGCGTGTCAATGAAAAACGCCATGTAATTACTTTACTTTATTGCTAACCGTTAGCCATAGTAGTAGAAGTAATAGTTGGCGAGAGAACTTCATGAAGACACGATGATGGAGATCATGATGATGGAGATCATGGTGTCATGCCGGTCACGAAGGTGATCATGCCGCGCCTCGAAGATGGAGATCAAAAGGCGCAAGATGATATTGTCCATATCATGTCACTTTATGATTTGCATGTGATGTTTGTCATGTTTACATCTTATTTTCTTAGAACAACGGTAGCATAAATAAGATGATCCCTCTCTAAAATTTCAAGAGATGTGTTCCCCCTAACTGTGCACCGTTGCTAAGGTTCGTTGTTTCGAAGCACCACGTGATGATCGGGTGTGATAGATTCTAACGTTCGCATACAACGGGTGTAAGCCAGATTTACACATGCGAAACACTTAGGTTGACTTGACGAGCCTAGCATGTACAGACATGGCCTCGGAACACAAGAGACCGAAAGGTCGAACATGAGTCGTATAGTAGATACGATCAACATGGAGATGTTCACCGATGATGACTAGTCCGTCTCACGTGATGATCGGACACGGCCTAGTTGACTTGGATCATGTATCACTTAGATGACTAGAGGGATGTCTATCTGAGTGGGAGTTCATTAAATAATTTGATTAGATGAACTTAATTATCATGAACATAGTCAAAAGGTCTTTGCAAATTATGTCGTAGCTTATGCTTTAGTTCTACTTAAGATATGTTCCTAGAGAAAATTTAGTTGAAAGTTGATAGTAGCAATTATGCGGACTGGGTCCATAAACTGAGGATTATCCTCATTGCTGCACAGAAGGCTTATGTCCTTAATGCACCGCTCGGTGTGCTGAACCTCGAGCGTCGTTTGTGGATGTTGCGAACATCTGACATACACGTTTTGATGACTACGTGATAGTTCAGTGCGTAATGTTGAACGGTTTAGAATTGAGGCACCGAAGACATTTTGAAACGTCGCGGAACATATGAGATGTTCCAAGAGCTGAAATTGGGATTTTAGGCTCGTGCCCACGTCAAGAGGTATGAGACCTCTGACAAGTTTCTTAAGCCTGCAAACTAAGGGAGAAAAGCTCAACCGTTGAGCATGTGCTCAGATTGTCTGAGTACTACAATCACTTGAATTGAGTGGGAGTTAATCTTCCAGATGAGATAGTGATGGTTCTCCAAAGTCACTGCCACCAAGCTACTAGAGCTTCGTGATGAACTATAACAAATCAGGGATAGATATGATGATCCTTGAGCTATTCGCGATGTTTGACACCACGAAAGTAGAAATCAAGAAGGAGCATCAATTGTTGATGGTTAGTAAAACCACTAGTTTCAAGAAGGGCAAGGGAAAGAAGGGATACGTCATGAAATGGCAAATCAGTTGCTGCTCTAGTGAAGAAACCCAAGGTTGAACCCAAACCCGAGACTAAGTGCTTCTGTAATGAGGGGAACAGTCACTGAAGCAGAACTACCCTAGATACTTGGTAGATGAGAAGGTAGGCAAGGTCGACAGAAGTATATTGGATATACATTATATTAATGTGTACTTTACTATTACTCCTAGTAGCACCAGGGTATTAGGTACCGGTTCGGTTGCTAAGTGTTGGTAACTCGAAATAAAAGGCTACGGAATAAACGGAGACTAGCTAAAGGTGAGATGACGATATGTGTTGGAAGTGTTTCCAAGGTTGATGTGATCAAGCATCGCATGCTCCCTCTACCATCGAGATTGGTGTTAAACCTAAATAATTGTTATTTGGTGTTTGCGTTGAGCATAGACATGATTGGATTATGTTTATCGCAATATGGTTATTCATTTAAGGAGAATAATGGTTACTCTGTCTATTTGAATAATACCTTCAATGGTCTTGCACCTAAAATGAATGGTTTATTGAATCTCGATCGTAGTGATACACATGTTCGTGCCAAAAGATATAAGATAGTAATGATAGTACCACATACTTGTGGCACTGCTATTTGAGTCATATTGGGATAAAACGCATGAAGAAGCTCCATGTTGATGGATCTTTGGACTCACTCGTTTTTGAAAAGATTGAGACATGCGAGCCATGTCTATTGGTATATATGAAGAAACTCCATACAGATGGATCATTTGGACTCACTTGATTTTGAATCACTTGAGACATGCAAATCATACCACATGGGCAAGATGGCTGAAAGGCCTCATTTTCAGTGAGATGGAACAAGAGAGCAACTTGTTGGGAGTAATACATTTGATGTGTGCAGTCCAATGAGTGTTGAGGCACGCAGTGGATATCGTTATGTTCTTACTTCACAGATGATTTGAGTAGATGCTGAGAATATTTACTTGATGATACACAAGTCTGAATTATTGAAAGGTTCAAGTAATTTCGGAGTGAAGTTGAAGATCGTCGTGACAAGAGGATAAAATGTCTATGATATGATCATAGAGATATCTGAGTTACGAGTTTGGCACAATTAAGACATTGTGGAAATTGTTTCACAACTAATACCGCCTGGAACACCATAGTGTGATGGTGTGTCCGAACATCATAACTGCACCCTATTGGATATGGTGCATACCATGATGTCTCTTATCGAATTATCGCTATAATTTATGGGCTAGGCATTAGAGACAACCGCATTCACTTTAAATAGGGCACCACGCAATTCCGTTGAGACGACACCGTATGAACTATGGTTTAGAGAAACCTAAGCTGTCGTTTCTTAAGAGTTTGGGGCTGTGATGCTTATGTGAAAAAGTTTCAGGCTGATAAGCTCGAACCCAAAGCGGATAAATGCATCTTCATAGGACACCCAAAAACAGTTGGGTATGCCTCCTGTCTCAGATCTGGAAGCAAAAGGGATTGTTTCTAGAATCGGGTCCTTTCTCGAGGAAAGGTTTCTCTTGAAAGAATTGAGTGGGAGGATGGTGGAGACTTGATGAGGTTATTGAACCGTCACTTCAACTAGTGTGCAGCAGGGCACAGGAAGTTGTTCCTGTGGCGCCTACACCAATTGAAGTGGAAGCTGATGATAGTGATCATGAAACTTCAGATCAAGTCACTACCAAACCTCGTAGGTCGACAAGGATGCATACTACTTCATAGTGGTACGGTAATCCTGTCTTGGAAGTCATGTTGTTGGACAACGATGAACCTATGAGCTATGCAGAAGCGATGGTGGGCCCGGATTCCGACGAATGGCTCGAGGCCATAAAATCCGAGAGAGGATCCATGTATAAAAACAAAGTATAGACTTTGGAAGAACTACTTGATGGTCGTAAGGCTGTTGGGTGCAGATGGATTTTAAAAGGAAGACGGACAATGATGGTAAGTGTCACCATTAAGAAAGCTCGACTTGTCGTTAAGATGTTTTCCGACAAGTTCAAGGAGTTGACTACGATGAGATTTTCTCACTCATAGGGATGCTAAGAGTCTGTTGGAATTATATTAGCAGTTACTGCATTATTTATGAAATCTTGCAGATAGGATGTCAAAAACATTGTTTCCGCGACGATTTTTTTGAGGAAAGGTTGTATGTGATACAACCAGAAGGTTTTGTCAATCCTGAAAGATGCTAACAAGTATGCAAAGCTCCAGCAATCCTTCTAAGGACTGGAGTAAGCATCTCGGAGTTGGAATGTACGCTTTGATGAGATGATCAAAGATTTTGGGTTTATACAAAGTTTATGAGAAACTTGTATTTCCAAAGAAGTGAGTGGGAGCACTATAGAATTTCTGATGAGTATATGTTGTTGACATATTGTTGATCAGAAATGATGTAGAATTTCTGGAAAACATACAGGGTTATTTGAAAAGTGTTTTTCAATGGAAAACCTGGATTAAGCTACTTGAACATTGAGCATCAAGATCTATAAGGATAGATCAAAAACGCTTAATAGTACTTTCAAATGGATACATACTGTGACAAGATTTTGAAGGAGTTCAAAATAGATCAGCAAAGAAGGAGTTCTTGGCTGTGTTACAAGGTGTGAGTATTGAGTAAGACTCAAGACCTGACCACGACAGAAGAGAGAAAGGACGAAGGTCGTCCCCTATGCTTTAGACGTAGGCTCTACAGTATGCTATGCTGTGTACTGCACCTAAAGTGTGCCTTGCCATGAGTCAGTCAAGGGGTACAAGAGTGATCCAGGAATGGATCATAGGACAGCGGTCAAGGTTATCCTTAGTAACTAGTGGACTAAGGAAATTTTCTTGATTATGGAGGTGGTAAAAGAGTTCGTCGTAAAGGGTTACGCCGATGCAAACTTTGACATTAATCCCGATGACCCTGGGTAGTAAACCGGATTCGTATAGTAGACCAGTTATTTGGAATAGCTCCAAGTAGCGCGTGGTAGCTGCATCTACAAGATGACATAGAGATTTGTAAAGCACACACGGATCTAAAAGGTTCAGACCCGTTGACTAATAACCTCTCTCACAAGCGAGATATGAACAACCCCATGGGTGTTGGATTCATTACAATCACATAGTGATGTGAACTAGATTATTGACTCTAGTGCAAGTGGGAGACTGTTGGAAATATGCCCTAGAGGCAATAATAAAATGGTTATTATTATATTTCCTTGTTCATGATAATTGTCTATTGTTCATGCTATAATTGTATTAACTGGAAACCGTAATACATGTGTGAATACATAGACCACAACATGTCCCTAGTAAGCCTCTAGTTGACTAGCTCGTTGATCAATAGATGGTTATGGTTTCCTGACCATGGACATTGGATGTCATTGATAACGAGATCACATCATTAGGAGAATGATGTGATGGACAAGACCCAATCCTAAGCATAGCACAAGATCGTGTAGTTCGTTTGCTAAGAGCTTTTCTAATGTCAAGTATCATTTCCTTAGACCATGAGATTGTGCAACTCCCGGATACCGTAGGAATGCTTTGGGTGTACCAAACGTCACAACGTAACTGGGTGGCTATAAAGGTGCACTACAGGTATCTTCGAAAGTGTCTGTTGGGTTGGCACGAATCGAGACTGGGATTTGTCACTCCGTATGACGGAGAGGTATCTCTGGGCCCACTCGGTAATGCATCATCATAATGAGCTCAATGTGACTAATGAGTTAGCCACGGGATCATGCGTTACAGAACGAGTAAAGTGACTTGCCGGTAACGAGATTGAACGAGGTATTTGGATACCGACGATCGAATCTCGGGCAAGTAACATACCGATAGACAAAGGGAATTGTATACGGGATTGATTGAATCCCCGACATCATGGTTCATCCGATGAGATCATCGTGGAACATGTGGGAGACAATATGGGTATCCAGATCCCGCTATTGGTTATTGGCCGGAGAGGTGTCACGGTCATGTCTGCATGGTTCCCGAACCCGTAGGGTCTACACACTTATGGTTCGGTGACGCTAGAGTTGTTATGGGAAATAGTATGTGGTTACCGAAGGTTGTTCGGGGTCCCGGATGAGATCCCGGACATCACGAGGAGTTCCGGAATGGTCCGGCGGTGAAGATCGATATATTGGACGAAGGGTATTGGAGTCCGGAAGTGTTCCGGGGGTACCAGGCTATGACCAGCATGACCGAAAGGTGTTTCTGGAGCCCCGGCAAGTGTTGGAGGGCCTCATGGGCCAAAGGGGAAGGGGCAAACCAGCCCACTAAGGGGTGGTGCGCCCCCCACACCCTTTCCCACGTTACTTGGGGAGGTGGGGAACCTCCACCTGGCTTGGGAGGCAAGCCTCCACCTTCTTGGCTTGGGGGGCAAGTCTCCCTAGGATTTTCCCTAGGGAGATCCAATCTGCTTGGCCGCCGCCCCCTAGGGGAAACCCTAGGGCGCCTCCCCCTCTCCCCTTGCCCCTATATATAGTGGAGGGGTGGGAGGGCAGCCGCACCTCTTCCCTGGCGCAGCCCTCCCTCCTCATACACCTCCTCCATCTCCTCCGTAGTGCTTAGCGAAGCTCTGCCGGAGAACCACGAGCTCCATTGCCACCATGCCGTCGTGCTGCTGGAGTTCTCCCTCAACTTCTCCTCTCCCCTTGCTGGATCAAGAAGGAGGAGACGTCCCCGGGCTGTACGTGTGTTGAACGCGGAGGCGCCGTCCGTTCGGCGCTAGATCGGATCTTCCGCGATTTGAATCGCTGCGAGTACGACTCCATCAACCGCGTTCTTGTAACGCTTCCGCTTAGCGATCTTCAAGGGTATGAAGATGCACTCCCTCTCTCTCGTTGCTAGCATCTCCTAGATTGATCTTGATGACACGTAGGAAAATTTTGAATTATTGCTACGTTCCCCAACAGGAGGGCTTCTACATCAACACCATAGCCTCTCCGATGAAGTGTGAGTAGTTTACCTCAGACCTTCGGGTCCATAGTTAGTAGCTAGATGGCTTCTTCTCTATTTTTGGATCTCAATACAATGTTCTCCCCCTCTCTTATGGAGATCTATTCGATGTAATCTTCTTTTGCGGTGTGTTTGTTGAGACCAATGAATTGTGGGTTTATGATCAAGTTTATCTATGAACAATATTTGAATCTTCTGAATTCCTTTATGTATGATTGGTTATCTTTGCAAGTCTCTTCGAATTATCAGTTTGATTTGGCCTACTAGATTGATCTTTCTTGCAATGGGAGAAGTGCTTAGCTTTGGGTTCAATCTTGCGGTGTCCTTTCCCAGTGACAGTAGGGGCAGCAAGGCACGTATTGTATTGTTGCCATCGAGGATAACAAGATGTTTTTTTATCATATTGCATGAATTTATCCCCTACATCATGTCATCTTGCTTAAGGCGTTACTCTTTTTTCATGAACTCAATACTCTAGATGCATGCTGGATAGCGGTCGATGAGTGGAGTAATAGTAGTAGATGCAGGCAGGAGTCGGTCTACTTGTCTCGGACGTGATGCCTATATACATGATCATACCTAGATATTCTCATAACTATGCTCAATTCTGTCAATTGCTCAACAGTAATTCATTCACCCACCGTAAAATACTTATGCTCTTGAGAGAAGCCACTAGTGAAACCTATGGCCCCCGGGTCTATCTTCATCATATTAATCTTCCAACACTTAGTTATTTCCTTTGCTTTTATTTTACTTTGCATCTTTATCATAAAAATACAAGAAATATTATCCTATCATATCTATCAGATCTCACTCTCGTAAGTGACCGTGAAGGGATTGACAACCCCTTATCGCATTGGTTGTGAGGATTTATTTGTTTTGTGTAGGTGCGAGGGACTCGCGCGTAGCCTCCTACTGGATTGATACCTTGGTTCTCAAAAACTGAGGGAAATACTTACGCTACTTTGCTGCATCACCCTTTCCTCTTCAAGGGAAAACCAACGCAGTGCTCAAGAGGTAGCAAGAAGGATTTCTGGCGCCGTTGCCGGGGAGGTCTACGCAAAAGTCAACATACCAAGTACCCATCACAATCCCTTATCTCCCGCATTACATTATTTGCCATTTGCCTCTCGTTTTCCTCTCCCCCACTTCACCCTTGCCGTTTTATTCGCCTTCTCTTTTCTGTTCGCCTTCTTCTTTTTGCCCATCGCTCTCTCTGTCGTTATGTTTGAAATTGGGGAAATTATTGCCGATATGGACAATAATAATATCATAGAAAATTCTGATGCTCCTGCTGAAGAACCCCCTACCTTGCATACAAAAATATTTTGAATTGGTAGTGGTAATATTATTGGAAAAGGAGTTATTCAAGATTTCTTTACTTGTGTCGGTGCTTTGCCTTCTATGGGCGGTTCTATTCTTCATAGAACTAGTAGTCTTGCGGACGCTATTGCCATGCTTATAGTTGAACTTGAAAGGCAATTTATGCACATGCATCCTTGCATACAAAGAATTTTCCTAGAATTCTCTAATATTGAGCATTCTTCTGTTAAGCGTGCCGCCACTATCTTTTTGGCTCATGAGTTTAGATTCATAATAAAAGAGGCCAAAGAAATCTTTGCGCATTATAGGGTAGATGCTAGTCATCCTCCCATTGAAGCTATCCTTTTTAATCAAGAAGACATGATGCGTTTACAATCTTTGGATCATATTGCTTATAATGAAAATCTTAGGAAAAAGGTTCCAGCTGATATTCTAGTTGATAGAATTTCTGAGCTTAATGATGATTTTGCTATTCAAAATAATGGATTAGGTTTTCCTCTTACACAAAGGCTTGTGAATTTTTTCCAAAAGAATGCTTGTAATGATGAATTGGTTGTGCAATACAAAGGGCCTAGGGAGGAACCCATACCTCCCGAGATTGATCTTGGGGACTTTTGTCCCTTTAAATTTAGCCCTTTTGATTATTTTTGCTTGCCTCAAAGAAAACTTGCTGCTGAACGTAGAGAATATGAGAAAAGTTTTCATGACTTGCCATACCACTATTATGGCAATACCTAGATCTATCCTTGCTTTTATGCCTAGCTAGGGGCGTTAAACGATAGCGCTTGTTGGGAGGCAACCCAATTTTATTTTTAGTTTTTTGATTTTTTTCTTCTGTTTAGGAATAAATATTTGTTCTAATCTCTGGTTAGATGTGTTTTTATGTTTTAATTAGTGTTTGTGCCAAGTTAAACCTATAGGATCTTCTTGGATGATAGTTATTTGATCTTGCTGTAATTTCCAGAAACTTTCTGTTCACAAAAATAATTTTTAAAAATCACCAGAACGTGATAAAATAGTGATTCCAATTGCTGCTGATCAATAAACAAATTGTCTAGGTCCTCCTATTTTGGATGATTTTTTGGAGTTCCGGAAGTTTGCGTTAGTTACAGATTACTACAGACTGCTCTGTTTTTGACAGATTCTGTTTTTCGTGTGTTGTTTGCTTATTTTGATGAATCTATGGCTAGTAAAATAGTTTATAAACCATAGAGAAGTTGGAATACAGTAGGTTTAACACCAATATAAATAAATAATGAGTTCATTACAGTACCTTGAAGTGGTCTTTTGTTTTCTTTCGCTAACGGAGCTCACGAGATTTTCTGTTGAGTTTTGTGTTGTGAAGTTTTCAAGTTTTGGGTGAAAGATTTTGATGGATTATGGAACAAGAGTGGAAAGAGCCTAAGCTTGGGGATGCCCATGGAACCCCCAAGATAATCTAAGGACACCATAAAGCAAAAGCTTGGGGATGCCCCGGAAGGCATCCCCTCTTTCGTCTACTTCCATCGGTAACTTTATTTGGAGCTATATTTTTATTCACCACATGATATGTGTTTTGCTTGGAGCGTCTTGTATGATTTGAGTCTTTGGTTTTTAGTTTACTACAATCATCCTTGCTGTACACACCTTTTGAGAGAGCCATACATGATTTGGAATTTGTTAGAATACTCTATGTGCTTCGCTTATATCTTTTGAGTTATATAGTTTTGCTCTAGTACTTCACTTATATCTTTTAGAGCACGGTGGTGGATTTGTTTTATAGAAACTGTTGATCTCTCATACTTCACTTAGATTATTTTTAGAGTCTTAAATAGCATGGTAAATTTCTTAAATAATTCTAATATGCTTGGTATTCAAGATTAGTAAAAACTTTCTTATGAGTGTGTTGAATACTAAGAAAAGTTTGATGCTTGATAATTGTTTTGAGATATAAAGATGGTGATATTAGAGTCATGCTAGTTGAGTAGTTGTGAATTTGAGAAATACTTGTGTTAAAGTTTGTGATTCCCGTAGCATGCACGTATGGTGAACCGTTATGTGATGAAGTCGGAGCATGATTTATTTATTGATTGTCTTCCTTATGAGTGGCGGTCGGGGACGAGCGATGGTCTTTTCCTACCAATCTATCCCCCTAGGAGCATGCATGTAATACTTTGCTTTGATAACTTGTAGATTTTTGCAATAAGTATATGAGTTCTTTATGACTAATGTTGAGTCCATGGATTATACGCACCCTTCTTCCTTCCACCATTGCTAGCCTCTCTAATACCGCGCACTTTTCGCCGGTATCATACACCCACCATAAACCTTCCTCAAAACAGCCACCATACCTACCTATCTTGTCATTTCCATAGCCATTTCGAGATATATTGCCATGCAACTTTCCACCGTTCCATTTATTATGACACGCTCCATCATTGTCATATTGCTTTGCATGATCATGTAGTTGACATCGTATTTGTGGCAAAGCCACCGTCCATAATTCTTTCATACATGTCACTCTTGATTCATTGCATATCCTGGTACACCGCCGGAGGCATTCACATAGAGTCATATTTTGTTCTAAGTATCGAGTTGTAATTGTTGAGTTGTAAGAAAATAAAAGTGTGATGATCTTAATTTTTAGAGCATTGTCCCAAGTGAGGAAACGATGATGGAGACTATGATTCCCCACAAGCCAGGATGAGACTCCGGACAAAAATAAAAAAACAGAGGCCATAAAAAAAGGCCCAAATAAAAAAAATGAGAGAAAAAGAGAGAAGGGACAATGTTACTATCCTTTTACCACACTTGTGCTTCAAAGTAGCACCATGATCTTCATGATAGAGAGTCTCTAATTTTGTCACTTTCATATACTAGTGGGAATTTTTCATTATAGAACTTGGCTTGTATATTCCAATGATGGGCTTCCTCAAAATGCCCTAGGTCTTCGTGAGCAAGCGAGTTGGATGCACACCCACTTAGTTTCTTTTGTTGAGCTTTCATATACTTATAGCTCTAGTGCATCTGTTGCATGGGAATCCCTACTCACTCACATTAATATCTATTGATGGGCATCTCTATAGCCCGTTGATACGCCTAGTTGATGTGAGACTATCTTCTCCCTTTTTCTCTTCTCCACAACCACCATTCTATTCCACATATAGTTTGAGATTGTGCATGATTTAAATACTTTGTGTGGTGAAGATAGAGCATAGCCAGACTATATGATTTTGTAGGGATAACTTTCTTTGGCCATGTTATTTTGAGAAGACATGATTGCTTTGTTAGTATGCTTGAAGTATTATTATTTTTATGTCAATATTAAACTTTTGTCTTGAATCTTTCGGATCTGAATATCCATACCACAATTAAGAAGAATTACATTGAAATTATGCCAAGTAGCATTCCGCATTAAAAATTCTATTTTTATCATTTACCTACTCGAGGACGAGCAGGAATTAAGCTTGGGGATGCTTGATACGTCTCCAACGTATCTGTAATTTTTGATTGCTCCATGCTATATTATCTACTGTTTTGGACACTATTGGGCTTTATTATTCACTTTTATATTATTTTTGGGACTAACCTATTAACCGGAGGCCCAGCCCAGAATTGCTGTTTTTTTTCCTATTTCAGAGTTTCGCAGAAAAGGAATATCAAACGGAGTCCAAACGGAATGAAACCTTCGGGAACGTGATTTTTAGGAAGAATATGATCCAGGAGACTTAGACCCTACGTCAAGAAACAAAGGAGGAGGCCACGAGGTATGGGGCGCGCCTACCCCCCCAGGACGCGCCCTCCACCCTCGTGGGCCCCCTGTTGCTCCACCGACGTACTCCTTCCTCCTATATATACCTACGTACCCCCCAAACGATCAGATACGGAGCCAAAAACCTAATTCCACCGCTGCAACCTTCTGTACCCACGAGATCCCATCTTGGGGCCTGTTCCGGAGCTCCGCCGGAGGGGGCATCGATCACGGAGGGCTTCTACATCAACACCATAGCCTCTCCAATGAAGTGTGAGTAGTTTACCTCAGACCTTCGGGTCCATAGTTAGTAGCTAGATGGCTTCTTCTCTCTTTTTGGATCTCAATACAATGTTCTCCCCCACTCTCGTGGAGATCTATTTGATGTAATCTTCTTTTGCGGTGTGTTTGTTGAGATCGATGAATTGTTGGTTTATGATCAAGTTTATCTATGAACAATATTTGAATCTTCTGAATTCTTTTATGTATGATTGGTTATCTTTGCAAGTCTCTTCGAATTATCAGTTTGGTTTGGCCTACTAGATTGATCTTTCTTGCAATGGGAGAAGTGCTTAGCTTTGGGTTCAATCTTGCGGTGTCCTTTCCCAGTGACAGTAGGGGCAGCAAGGCACGTATTTTATTGTTGCCATCGAGGATAACAAGATGGGTTTTTTATCATATTGCATGAATTTATCCCTCTACATCATGTCATCTTGCTTAAGGCGTTACTCTGTTTTCATGAACTTAATACTCTAGATGCATGCTGGATAGCGGTCGATGAGTGGAGTAATAATAGTAGATGCAGGCAGGAGTCGGTCGACATGTCTCGGACGTGATGCCTATATACATGATCATACCTAGATATTCTCATAACTATGCTCAATTCTGTCAATTGCTCAACAGTAATTCGTTCACCCACCGTAAAATACTTATGCTCTTGAGAGAAGCCACTAGTGAAACCTATGGCCCCCGGGTCTATCATCATCATATTAATCTTCCAACACTTAGTTATTTCCTTTGCTTTTATTTTACTTTGCATCTTTATCACAAAAATACCAAAAATATTATCCTATCACATCTATCAGATCTCACTCTCGTAAGTGACTGTGAAGGGATTGACAACCCCTTATCGCGTTGGTTGCGAGGATTTATTTGTTTTGTGTAGGTGCGAGGGACTCGCGCGTAGCCTCCTACTGGATTGATACCTTGGTTCTCAAAAACTGAGGGAAATACTTACGCTACTTTGCTGCATCACCCTTTCCTCTTCAAGGGAAAACCAACGCAGTGCTCAAGAGGTAGCACTAGCATATTAGGATTATTTAAGCAAATTACCATGCTATTTAAGACTCTCAAAATAATCTAAGTGAAGCATGAGAGATCAATAGTTTCTATAAAACAAATCCACCACCGTGCTCTAAAAGATATAAGTGAAGTACTAGAGCAAAACTATATAACTCAAAAGATATAAGTGAAGCACATAGAGTATTCTAATAATTTCCAAATCATGTGTGTCTCTCTCAAAAGGTGTGTACAGCAAGGATGATTGTGGTAAACTAAAAAGCAAAGACTCAAATCATACAAGACGCTCCAAGCAAAACACATATCATGTGGTGAATAAAAATATAGCTCCAAGTAAAGTTACCGATGGAAGTAGACGAAAGAGGGGATGCCTTCCGGGGCATCCCCAAGCTTTGGCTTTTTGGTGTCCATAGATTATCTTGGGGGTGCCATGGTAATCCACAAGCTTAGTCTCTTGCCACTCCTTGTTCCATAATCCATCAAATATTTCACCCAAAACTTGAAAACTTCACAACACAAAACTCAACAGAAAATCTCGTGAGCTCCGTTAGCGAAAGAAAACAAAAGACCACTTCAAGGTACTGTAATGAACTCATTATTTATTTATATTGGTGTTAAACCTACTGTATTCCAACTTCTCTATGGTTTATAAACTATTTTACTAGCCATAGATTCATCAAAATAAGCAAACAACACACGAAAAAACAGAATCTGTCAAAAACAGAACAGTCTGTAGTAATCTGTAACTAACGCAAACTTCTGGAACTCCAAAAATTCAGCCAAAATAGGACGACGCAGACAATTTGTTTATTGATCAGCGGCAATTGGAATCACTATTTTATCACGTTATGGTGATTTTTAACAATTATTTTCGTGAGCAGAATGTTTCTGGAAATTACAGCAAGATCAAATAACTATCATCCAAGAAGATCCTATAGGTTTAACTTGGCACAAACACTAATTAAAACATAAAAACACATCCAACTAGAGGATAGAACAAATATTTATTCCTAAACAGAAGAAAAAAGCAAAAAAATAAAAAATAAAATTGGGTTGCCTCCCAACAAGCGCTATCGTTTAACGCCCCTAGCTAGGCATAAAAGCAAGGATAGATCTAGGTATTGCCATCTTTGGTAGGCAATCCATAAGTGGCTCTCATGATAGATTCATATGGTTGTTTTATTTTCTTCCTAGGGAAGTGTTCCATGCCTTTCTTTAATGGAAATTGGAATCTAATATTCCCTTCCTTCATATCAATAATTGCACCAATCGTTCTAAGGAAAGGTCTACCAAGAATAATAGGACATGAAGGATTGCAATCTATATCAAGAACGATAAAATCTACGGGCACATAGTTCCTATTTGCAACAATAAGAACATCATTAATTCTTCCCATAGGTTTCTTAATAGTGGAATCCACAAGGTGCAAGTTTAGAGAGCAATCATCAAAATCACGGAAATCTAGCAAATTGCACAAAGTTTTGGGAATATTGGAAACACTAGCACACAAATCACATAAAGCATAGAACTCATGATCTTTAATCTTAATTTTAATAGTAGGTTCCCACTCAACATAAAGTTTTCTAGGGATAGAAACTTCCAACTCAAGTTTTTCTTCATAAGATTGCATCAAGGCATCAAGGATATGTTTGGTAAAAGCTTTATTTTGACTATAAGCATGAGGAGAATTTAGCACGGATTGCAACAAGGAAATACAATCTATGAAAGAACAATTTTCATAATTAAATTCGTTTAAATCCAAAATAGTGGGTTTATTAACATCTAGGGTTTTGATTTCTTCAATCCCACTTTTATCAATTTTAGCATCAAGATCTAAAAACTCCGAATTTTTGGAACGCCTTCTAGGTAAAGGTGGATCATATTCAGTCCCATCATTATCAAGATTCATATTGCAAAACAAATATTTAATAGGGGACACATCAATAACTTTTAGATCTTCATCTTTATTCTCATAGAAATCCAGTTTAGCGGCCATCTTATTAACTAATGTAGCCTGCTTATCCGATATTTCAGCTATCAACTTTTCAAGACGAGCAATTTGGGATCTCAAACCATCAAATTCTTTAGACATATCATCGAGCTCTTTATTCATATAACTCATAAAGCTTTTTTGTTCCTTAAGCTCATTTCTGAAGAAATTATTATGCTCATATTGCAAAACCATAAAACTCCTAACATTGCTTTCGATCTCTTCTAATCTTTTAAGGTGAAGATCACCAAATCTAGGTAGAGCCATCGTGTCAAGCAATCCAACACATGAGCAAACAAAAAGCAAGCGAAAAAGAGGCGAAGGAAAAAGAGAGGGCGAATAAAACGGTAAGGGTGAAGTGGGGGAGAGGAAAACGAGAGGCAAATGGCAAATAATGTAATGCGGGAGATAAGGGTTTGTGATGGGTACTTGGTATGTTGACTTTTGCGTAGACCTCACCGGCAACGGCGCCAGAAATCCTTCTTGCTACCTCTTGAGCACTGCGTTTGTTTTCCCTTGAAGAGGAAAGGGTGATGCAGCAAAGTAGCGTAAGTATTTCCCTCAGTTTTTGAGAACCAAGGTATCAATCCAGTAGGAGGCTACGCGCGAGTCCCTCGCACCTACACAAAACAAATAAATCCTCTCAACCAACGCGATAAGGGGTTGTCAATCCCTTCACGGTCACTTACGAGAGTGAGATCTGATAGATATGATAGGATAATATTTTTGGTATTTTTGTGATAAAGATGCAAAGTAAAATAAAAGCAAAGTAAAAAAGCAAAGGAAATAACTAAGTGTTAGAAGATTAATATGATGAAGATAGACCCGGGGGCCATAGGTTTCACTAGTGGCTTCTCTCAAGAGCATAAGTATTTTACGGTGGGTGAACGAATTACTGTTGAGCAATTGACAGAATTAAGCATAGTTATGAGAATATCTAGGTATGATCATCTATATAGGCATCACGTCCGAGACAAGTAGACCGACTCCTGCCTGCATCTACTACTATTACTCCACTCATCGACCGCTATCCAACATGCATCTAGAGTATTAAGTTCATGAAAACAGAGTAACGCCTTAAGCAAGATGACATGATGTAGAGGGATAAATTCATGCAATATGATAAAAAAAACCATCTTGTTATCCTCGATGGCAACAATACAATACGTGCCTTGCTGCCCCTACTATCACTGGGAAAGGACACCGCAAGATTGAACCCAAAGCTAAGCACTTCTCCCATTGCAAGAAAGATCAATCTAGTACGCCAAACCAGACTGATAATTCGAAGAGACTTGCAAAGATAACCAATCATACATAAAAGAATACAGAAGATTCAAATATTGTTCATAGATAAACTTGATCGTAAACCCACAATTCATCGGTCTCAACAAACACACCGCAAAAAGAAGATTACATCGAATAGATCTCCACGAGAGAGGGGGAGAACATTGTATTGAGATCCAAAAAGAGAGAGGAAGCCATCTAGCTAATAACTATGGACCCGAAGGTCTGAGGTAAACTACTCACACTTCATCGGAGAGGCTATGGTGTTGATGTAGAAGCCCTCCGTGATGGATGCCCCCTCCGGCGGAGCTCCGGAATAGGCCCCAAGATGGGATCTCATGGGTACAGAAGGTTGCGGTGGTGGAATTAGGTTTTTGGTTCCGAATCTGATCGTTTGGGGGTACGTAGGTATATATAGGAGGAAGAAGTACGTCGGTGGAGCAACAGGGGGCCCACGAGGGTGGAGGGCGCGCCCTAGGGGGTAGGCGCGCCCCCTACCTCGTGGCTTCCCTGTTGATTGCTTGACGTAGGGTCCAAGTCTCCTGGATCTTGTTCGTTCCGAAAATCACGCTCCCGAAGGTTTCATTCCGTTTGAACTCCGTTTGATATTCTTTTTCTGCGAAACTCTGATATAGGCAAAAAACAGCAATTCTGGCCTGGGCCTCCGGTTAATAGGTTAGTCCCAAAAATAATATAAAAGTGAATAATAAAGCCCAATAATGTCCAAAACAGAAGATAATATAGCATGGAGCAATCAAAAATTATAGATACGTTGGAGACGTATCAAGCATCCCCAAGCTTAATTCCTGCTCGTCCTCGAGTAGGTAAATGATAAAAACAGAATTTTTTATGCGGAGTGCTACTAGGCATAATTTCAATGTAATTCTTCTTAATTGTGGTATGAATATTCAGATCCGAAAGATTCAAGATAAAAGTTCATATTGACATAAAAATAATAATACTTCAAGCATACTAACTAAGCAATTATGTCCTCTCAAAATAACATGGCCAAAGAAAGTTCATCCCTACAAAATCGTATAGTTTAGTCATGCTCCATTTTCGTCACACAAGAATGCTCTCATCATGCACAACCCCGATGACAAGCCAAGCAATTGTTTCATACTTTTGACGTTCTCAAACTTTTTCAATCAATCAACAGGGAAGCCACGAGGTAGGGGGGCGCGCCTACCCCCCAGGGCGCGCCCTCCACCCTCGTGGGCCCCCTGTTGCTCCACCGACGTACTCCTTCCTCCTATATATACCTACGTACCCCCAAACGATCAGATGCGGAGCCAAAAACCTAATTCCACCGCCGCAACCTTCTGTACCCACGAGATCCCATCTTGGGGCCTGTTCCGGAGCTCCGCCGGAAGGGGCATCGATCACGGAGGTGTTGGAAATATGCCCTAGAGGCAATAATAAAATGGTTATTATTATATTTCCTTGTTCATGATAATTGTCTATTGTTCATGCTATAATTGTATTAACTGGAAACCGTAATACATGTGTGAATACATAGACCACAACATGTCCCTAGTAAGCCGGTGGTATATATACGAGGAAGAAGTACGTCGGTGGAGCAACAGGGGGCCCACGAGTATGGAGGGCGTGCCCTGGGGGGGAGGCGCGCCCCCCTACCTCGTGGCTTCTTTGTTGATTGCTTGACGTAGGGTCCAAGTCTCCTGGATCTTGTTCGTTCCGAAAATCACGCTCCCGAAGGTTTCATTCCGTTTGGACTCCGTTTGATATTCTTTTTCTGCGAAACTCTGAAATAGGCAAAAAAACATCAATTCTGGGCTGGGCCTCCAGTTAATAGGTTAGTCCCAAAAATGATATAAAAGTGAATAATAAAGCCCAATAATGTCCAAAACAGAAGATAATATAGCATGGAGCAATCAAAAATTATAGATACGTTGGAGACGTATCACACGGGTACACAGAGTTGCGGCGGTGGAAATAGGGTTTCAGCTCCTCTTCTGATGTTTCCAGGGTATATGAGTATATATAGGCGAAAGAGGTCGCTCAGGAGAGCTACGAGGGGTGCACGAGGGTGGGGCGCGCCCAGGGGGCAGGCGCACCTCCCTGCCTCGTGGCCTCCTCGTTGATTGCTTGACGTCCACTCCAAGTCCTCTGGATCACGTTTGTTCTGAAAATCACGTTCCTGAAGGTTTCATTCCGTTTGGACTCCGTTTGATATTCCTTTCCTTCGAAACACTGAAATAGGCAAAAAACAGCAATTTGGGCTGGGCCTCCGGTTAATAGGTTAGTCCCAAAAATAATATAGAAGTGTATAATAAAGCCCATTGAACATCCAAAACAGATAATATAATAGCATGGAACAATCAAAAATTATAGATACGTTGGAGACGTATCACACATCAATATAAGCCTTGCAAGCAATGTGACTAATGAGTTAGTTGCGGGATGATGCATTACGGAACGAGTAAAGAGACTTGTCGGTAACGAGATTGAACTAGGTATTGAGATACCGACGATCGAATCTCGGGCAAGTAACATACCGATGACAAAGGGAACAACGTATGTTGTTATGCGATTTGACCGATAAAGATCTTCGTAGAATATGTAGGAACGAATATGAGCATCCAGGTTCCGCTATTGGTTATTGACCAGAGACGTGTCTCGGTCATGTCCACATAGTTCTCGAACCCGTAGGGTCCGCACGCTTAACGTTCGGTGATGATCGGTATTATGAGTTTATGTGTTTTGATGTACCGAAGATAGTTCGGAGTCCCGGATATGATCACGGACATGACGAGGAGTCTCGAAATGGTCGAGACATAAAGATCGATATATTGGACGACTATGTTTGGACATCGGAAGGGTTACGAGTGAGTTCGGGCATATACCGGAGTCCGGAACCCCCCCGGGGAGTGTAATGGGCCTTATGGGCCTTAGTGGAGAGAGAGAGGGGCGGCCAGGGTAGGCCGCGCGCCCCCTCCTCCTCTAGTCCGAATTGGACTAGGTAAGGGGGTGGCGCCCCCCTTTCCTTCTCCCTCTCTCCTCCTTCCTTCTCTCCTACTCCTACTACATGGAAGGGAGGGAATCCTACTCCCGGTGGGAGTAGGACTCCCCATGGGCCGCGCCATAGGAGGGCCGGCCCTCCCCCTCCTCCACTCCTTTATATACGGGGGAGGGGGGCACCCCATAGACACACAAGTTGATCATTGATCTTTTAGCCGTGTGCGGTGCCCCCCTCCACCATAATCCACCTCGGTCATATCATCGTAGTGCTTAGGCGAAGCCCTGCGCCGGTAACTTCATCATCACCGTCATCACGTCGTCGTGCTGATGAAGGTCTCCCTCGAAGCTCTACTGGATCGTGAGTTCGTGGGACGTCACCGAGCTGAACGTGTGCAGATCGCGGAGCTGCCGTACGTTCGGTACTAGGATCGGTCGATCGTGAAGACGTACGACTACATCAACCGCGTTGTCATAACGCTTCCGCTTTCGGTCTACGAGGGTACATGGACAACACTCTCCCCTCTCGTTGCTATGCATCACCATGATCTTGGGTGTGCGTAGGAAAATTTTGAAATTACTACGTTCCCCAACAGTGGCATCCGAGCCAGGTTTATGCGTAGATGTTATATGCACGAGTAGAACACAAGTGAGTTGTGGGTGATACTAGTCATACTGCTTACGAGCATGTCATACTTTGATTCGGCGGTATTGTTGGATGAAGCGGCCCGGACCGACATTACGCGTACGCTTACGCGAGACTGGTTCTACCGACGTGCTTCACACACAGGTGGCTGGCGGGTGTCAGTTTCTCCAACTTTAGTTGAATCAAGTGTGGCTACGCCCGGTCCTTGTTGAAGGTTAAAATAGCACATACTTGACGAAATATCATTGTGGTTTTGATGCGGAGGTAAGAACGGTTCTTGCTCAGCCCGTAGCAGCCACGTAAAACTTGCAACAACAAAGTAGAGGATGTCTAACTTGTTTTTGCAGGGCATGTTGTGATGTGATATGGTCAAGACATGATGCCAAATTTTATTGTATGAGATGATCATGTTTTGTAACAAAGTTATCGGCAACTGGCAGGAGCCATATGGTTGTCGCTTTATTGTATGAAATGCAATCGCCATGTAATTGTTTTACTTTAACACTAAGTGGTAGCGATAGTCGTAGAAACAATAGTTGGCGAGACGACAACGATGCTACGATCGAGATCAAGGTGTCGCGCCGGTGACGATGGTGATCATGATGGTGCTTTGGAGATGGAGATCAAAGGCACAAGATGATGATGGCCATATCATATCACTTATATTGATTGCATGTGATGTTTATCCTTTATGCATCTTATTTTGCTTAGATCGACGGTAGCACTATAAGATGAGCTCTCACTAAATTTCAAGGTATACGTGTTCTCCCTGAGTATGCACCGTTGCGAAAGTTCGTCGTGCCGAGACACCACGTGTTGATCGGGTGTGATAAGCTCTACGTTCACATACAACGGGTGCAAGCCAGTTTTGCACACGCAGAATACTCGGGTTAAACATGACGAGCCTAGCATATGCAGATATGGCCTCGGAACACTGGAGACCGAAAGGTCGAGCGTGAATCATATAGTAGATATGATCAACATAGTGATGTTCACCATTGAAAACTACTCCATCTCACGTGATGATCGGACATGGTTTAGTTGGTTTGGATCACGTGATCATTTAGATGACTAGAGGGATGTCTATCTAAGTGGGAGTTCTTAACTATTTGATTAATTGAACTTTAATTTATCATGAACTTAGTACCTGGTAGTATTTTGCAGGTCTATGTTTTTGTAGATAGATGGCCCGTGCTGTTGTTCCGTTGAATTTTAATGCGTTCCTAGAGAAAGCTAAGTTGAAAGATGATGGTAGCAACTACACAGACTGAGTCCGTAACTTGAGGATTATCCTCATTGTTGCACAGAAGAATTACATCCTGGAAGCACCGCCAGGTGCCAAACCCGCTGCAGGAGCAACACTAGATGTTATGAACGTCTGGCAGAGCAAAGCTGATGACTACTCGATAGTTCAGTGTGCCATGCTTTACAGCTTAGAACCGGGACTTCAACGACGTTTTGAACGTCATGGAGCATATGAGATGTTCCAGGAGTTGAGGTTAATATTTCAAGCAAAAGCCCGGATTGAGAGATATGAAGTCTCCAATAAGTTCTACAGCTGCAAGATGGAGGAGAATAGTTCTGTCAGTGAGCATATACTCAAAATGTCTGGGTATAAGAATCACTTGATTCAACTGAGAGTTAATCTTCCTGATGATAGTGTCATTGACAGAATTCTTCAATCACTGCCACCAAGCTACAAGAGCTTCGTGATGAACTATAACATGCAAGGGATGGATAAGACAATTCCCGAGCTCTTCACAATGCTAAAGGCTGCGGAGGTAGAAACCAAGAAGGAGCATCAAGTGTTGATGGTCAACAAGACCACCAATTTCAAGAAAAAGGGTAAAGGGAAGAAGGGGAACTTCAAGAAGAACGGCAAGCAAGTTGCTGCTCAAGTGAAGAAGCCCAAGTCTGGACCTAAGCCTGAGACTGAGTGCTTCTACTACAAAGGGACTGGTCACTGGAAGCGGAACTGCCCCAAGTATTTGGCGGATAAGAAGGATGGCAAGGTGAACAAAGGTATATGTGATATACATGTTATTGATGTGTACCTTACTAATGCTCCCAGTAGCACCTAGGTATTTGATACTGGTTTTGTTGCTAATATTTGCAACTCGAAACAGGGACTACGGATTAAGCGAAGATTGGCTAAGGATGAGGTGACGATGCGCATGGGAAATGGTTCCAAAGTCGATGTGATCGCAGTCGGCACGCAACCTCTACATCTACCTTTGGATTAGTTTTAGACCTGAATAATTGTTATTTGGTGCCAGCGTTAAGCATGAACATTATATCTGGATCTTGTTTGATGCGAGACGGTTATTCATTTAAATCAGAGAATAATGGTTGTTCTATTTATATGAGTAATATATTTTATGGACATGCACCCTTAAAGAGTGGTCTATTTATATTGAATCTCGATAGTAGTGATACACATATTCATAATATTGAAGCCAAAAGATGCAGAGTTGATAATGATACTGCAACTTATTTGTGGCACTGCCGTTTAGGTCATATTGGTGTAAAGCGCATGAAGAAACTCCATTCTGATGGACTTTTGGAATCACTTGATTATGAATCACTTGGTACTTGCGAACCATGCCTCATGGGCAAGATGACTAAAACTCCATTCTCCGGAACAATGAAGCGAGCAACAGATTTGTTGGAAATCATACATACTGATGTATGTGGTCCGATGAATGTTGAGGCTCGCGGCGGGTATCGTTATTTTCTCACCTTCGCAGATGATTTGAGAAGATATGGGTATATCTACTTAATGAAACATAAGTCTGAAACATTTGAAAAGTTCAAAGAATTTCAGAGTGAAGTAGAAAATCATCGTAACAAGAAAATAAAGTTTCTACGATCTGATCATGGAGGAGAATATTTGAGTTACGAGTTTGGTCTTCATTTGAAACAATGCGGAATACTTTCGCAACTCACGCCACCCGGAACACAACAGCGTAATGGTGTGTCCGAACGTCGTAATCGTACTTTACTAGATATGGTGCGATCAATGATGTCTCTTACTGATTTACCGCTATCATTTTGGGGTTATGCTTTAGAGACGGCTACATTCACGTTAAATAGGGCACCATATCCGTTGAGACAACACCTTATGAACTATGGTTTGGCAAGAAACCAAAGTTGTCGTTTCTTAAAGTTTGGGGTTGCGATGCTTATGTGAAAAAGCTTCAACCTGATAAGCTCGAACCCAAATCGGAGAAATGTGTCTTCATAGGATACCCAAAGGAGACTGTTGGGTACATCTTCTATCACATATCTGAAGGCAAGACATTCGTTGCTAAGAATGGATTTGTCACGACCGGTTTTTCAATAAAATAATTATTGAGAGACCAATCTCTTTTACGGACCAGTAAGGAAGAATTCCTTCTCATTGGTAGACAATATCTTGGTCACCGAAAAAAAAATACTAGGAGTACTAAATATAATACAAGGTTGAGCGGAGACTGCCCAACAATTTATTACATGCACGCCGATAAACAAGACGGCGGATAGGGTGGCATAACTACTAACTCACGATAATAACGGTGGTGGAAATATCACCGCCAAGCGAGTGATATGACTCCTGAAGACTACAGCTCTTCGAGCGTTGGAGTAAGGCTCAAGGAGACTTATTGCGGGTGGCGGAAGCGTATATAATACAAGTGACCAATAGCCGGGATCGCGCAGGACTGACTGGGACTCCTCTAGGCGTCGGACGCGCTATCAAACTCTTCATCCAAGAGATCGCCTTCGTCAACATCTGGCCAAATCAACAAGCCAGGTGAGTACTATGAAAGTACTCGCAAGACAGTTCGGACATAAGATATAACAAATGTAAACATGAAGCATAAGGACAAGTTAACCAGTGCGTTCAGACATAGAGATAATAAATACTGGGTGCCAAACGAGGGTCTGAATGACTCCTCGAGAGGAAACTGCAGAATAGTAATACTGGTGCCAAACGAGGGTCTGAATGACTCCTCGAGAGGAAACTGCAGAATAGTAATACTGGTGCCAAACGAGGGTCTGAATGACTCCTCGAGAGGAAACTGCAAGAGTAATAATGCCACAGTCGGGCGTCGGGGCGACACCACATAAAGGGCTTATAACAGAAAATAAAGGCAGTGCATGCCACAGTCAGACGTCTGAGCGACATCACATAAAGGGCTTATATTTAAAGTAAGAAACAAAAAGACGCCACAGTCGGACGTCTGAGCGACATCACATAAAGGGCTTATATGTAAAGTAAGAAACAAAAACACGCCACAGTCGGACGTCTGCGCGATGTCACATAAAGGGCTTATATTGTAGCTCAATAATTCAATAGTTCGGGAACATAAATTATCACAAGTACGAGACAAATATAAAGTCAGTCCATCCACAGGAATAATAATTAAACTGGATTTACCACTTGAGCTTGTTCACCGGGGACAAGTTTTCCACGCGGATAGATATGGATATACTGATTACACTACTTGATCATGGATACGATGACTTGGAAGAATTTGACTCTGCAGAGTTTGTACTTAACCACAGCCAACGGATTCCAGTAGTCACGGGGACTAGTTCCGTTTACGGTGTTTTAGAAGAAACACGTCTAACCAGTACACACCCATTCAACATTCTGAAGCCAGGGATCACCCTCGGCAACGTTCAAGAAAAACCTTGAGACGGGGAGGCTACAACCTCGCGTAGCATGGGATCAAATTTCTATACGCGCGCTCTAAGGGGGTGCCCCCCTCTCGGTCCCAACCGGAAACACCCATGCTCCCTGACCGGATGACTGGCTTTAATCCTGGGCCAAGGTACCATCATCCCGGCCTCTCTGTGTGGTGTGTACACGGAAAGAGGTTACCAACTTACTAAACCGCATCCTGGCAAATGAAACATGTGGTAGCACGGAAGGGGGGAAGGACGATAACGTGACTCCGTCCACGTTAACGTCCGAATTCATCGGATGACGCAAGGCTGGTATGCTACAACAGTACCATCTTGCTGCCCTTCATGTCACCACACGACTAGGCCATCTCTCATCAGAGATCATCGCAACTTTGGAACATGCGGGTAGTTGCCTCACAAGCAACGAGGTATTCACCGACACTCATATGCCACGCACAAACTTTCACGCAAACATGTAAAACACCTGTCATATCAAATGTTCAAAACATGCTTGCCTGGTTCGGAGAAGTCGGAGTCTAGCTCGGCGAAGTTCGCGGCTCCGTCACCTCTTCCGGAACCTACGGCAATAACGAAAACGGGCACTAACGTGAAAACCAACGCGTGCACAGAAACTTCTCCAAATAAATCCCATAAAAAACTAGACAAAATTTTAAGACTGTCAGAAAAAGAATCACTCAAAAATCCCTTTTTATTAAAAAGTTATAAAGGTTTCTGTCCAGGGACTTATCTGTAATGAAACAGAAAAGTTCCAGGGTTTAAACTAAGAAACCAGAAAACGCTTCGGAAAGAAATGCGCCAGCTAAAAGGGAAAGCGTATTTTGCCCGAAGGCGCCAACAGAAAAGGTTCGCGAGTGGAAACAGAAGAGAGGCTGACAGGGGGTCCCACATGTCAGGTTTAAAAAGCTCGCCGGCGCCCGAAGACTGCGGTGGACGCCGGCGTCGAACCACGGCGAGTCAGGAGGATCGGAGGGTACCAAGAGCTTCAGCTTGTTCTTCCGCGTCGGTGGGTGGTGGACTCGGCCAACGGGGAGCACCACGTCGACGGCGACACTTTCTCCGGCGGACGGCGGCTCGGGTGAGGGTGGAGAACTCCGGTGGAGGGCTGCAAACTTCGAATTGAAGCGCGGGTCAGAAGGAGGGATGCATAGTGAAGCTACTGGCAAGAGATGGGAGGCGGAGGTGCACGCACGGGGGCGAATCGAGCTGGATCCCGTGGCGGGTCGCGGCGGCCGGAGTCGAGGAAGGAGACCTCCTCGGGGCCATTCCAGTGGCTAGGCGTGCTCTAGGTGGAGTGCAGGGATGGTGTGTGCTCAAGTTGAAGCTCGGGGCCTCTATTTATAGGCGGATCGACGGGGTGGCCGTGAACGGAGAATCTCCGGCGAGCAATTACGGCGATGCAGTGGATTGGCAGGAGGTTTGAGTGGCCAGGCAGCATCAGTGGAAGCTACTGGTGTCATTCCCCCCCTAATCTCGACTGGTCTTGGCGTAACGGCGCCGGTCCACGGTGGGGTGGCCGCACGGGCACGGCGGCGGCAGAGAGCGCGCTCCGCGCCCTGCGGTTCACGACGAGAGTGGCAGCACGTTCGGGGGAGTGGAAGGCCACGCGGCGAGCTCCGGTGGCTTGGGCGGCGCTGGGTGGAGCCGTCAGCGCCGCGCCTCTCTCTGGCGGCCGCAAAGCCGCCGCTGGCGTCGGTCACGGGGCGGCGCACCTTCTGCTGCTCGTCGCCGACGTCCGCAAGGTGCCAGACGCTCGTGGGGTGCAGGAACAAGGGGGAGGGGACGGGGAGCAAGGCGACATCGAGGCGCTGTCGAGATCGACAACAAGTTCTGAAGAAAACGACAGTGCACTGAAATGTTCTCTGAACTTTACTGAACCTGAGTTTGACAATGCACTGCAGGTGTTCGACAGAATGATTTGGCAATGAGAAAAAATTTCCTGGGGCTGGGACTTGGTGAGGTGACCACTCAATGCACCCAGAGGCTGCCTGATTTTACTTGGAATATTTGGAGAAGGATTTGAATGAATTTCACCAAATTTGACAAATCTGGTCCAAACTTGCAGCAAGTGTAGTTTGAAAAATTTGAACTGAAGACCAGTGGATCTTCATGGATCTTGGTTGAGGGTTCAAAGGACTAGGAAGGGGAGTTGGTTTGGGGGCAAAAATCAAAACAGAAAGTGTAGCTCCTTTGTAAATCACCAATGGCTAGAATAGAAGACAGAAATTTGTTTGAATAAGATTTAAATGGAAAATGATCATATGGGGAGGTTCAACTTGCTGGATTTGATGCAAATCATGGTCCAAAGGTGAGGGAAGGGTTAGGAGAGAGTATTTGCACTAAGGCCATGGCAAGAGGGAATTGTTGAAAGTGGCAAAGGATTATTCCAAAAGCCATAGTGCAAATTTCAAAGAGATTTTCAAAAGGCATTTTCCCAAGTGAAAAGTATTTTGTCTTGAGTCCAAATGAAAAGCAAGAACCTCCAAGACCAAAAACAGATCTTGGGTGAATCCAAATAAAACTCTTGCCATAAAAAAAATATTTGAAAAGGGAGAGTTCTTTAAAAAAAATTAAATCACCTCCCTCAAGTCAAATAATTTTTTTGAAAAATCCAAATAAAAATTTGGGTGTCACAACACCTACCCCCTTAGGAAAAATCTCATCCTCGAGATTTCTGCTGATCCTCAAATAGATATGGATACTCTGCCTGGAGGAAATCTTCCCTTTCCCATGTAGCTTCATCCTCAGTGTGGTTGCTCCACTGAACCCTGAAAAATTTTGTCGTTTTCTGACGGGTCCTCCTTTCAGATTCCTCCAATATCTTTACCGGCCTCTCTCTGTAGGTGAGATCTGGTTGCATATCAATGCTCTCATGAGGTACATGCTTCTCCGGGTTACTCACACATTTTCTCAACTGTGAGACGTGGAATATGTCATGGACGTCTGACAGCTCCTTGGGTAGGTCTAGTTGGTAGGCTACCGTGCCTCTTCGTGCCTTTACACAAAATGGTCCAATAAATCTTGGGGCTAGCTTCCCCTTAATTTTGAACCGTTGCAGACCCCTCATAGGAGATACTCGTAGGTATACGGAATCACCGGGTTCAAAGCTGACCTCACGATGCTTCTGATCATAGTAGCTCTTTTGTCGGCTCTGCGCTGTCTTGAGTCTGTCCCTGATCTGCTTAACTTTCTCCTCGGCCTCTTTAAGCATGTCTGGGCCGAAGATACGGCTGTCACCTGTTTCTGACCAATTTAGTGGGGTACGACACCTCCGTCCGTACAATGCTTCAAAGGGTGCCATTTGCAAGCTGGCTTGGTAACTGTTGTTGTAAGCAAATTCGGCATACGGCAAACTCTCTTCCCAACTGGACCCATAGGTGAGCACGCAGGCTCTTAGCATATCCTCCAGGATTTGGTTTACACGTTCCGTTTGTCCATCAGTCTGAGGGTGGTACGCTGTACTGAAAGCTAGTTGCGTGCCCAGAGCTTGTTGTAGGTGATCCCAAAATTTGGAGACGAATTGTGTGCCTCGGTCTGATATTATAGTCTTTGGGACTCCATGCAAGCAAACTATTCGGGAGAGATAAAGTTTGGCCAGTCTTTGTGTGGAGTAGGTAGTGTTCACGGGAATGAAATGAGCAACCTTGGTTAGTCGGTCTGTGATGACCCATATGGCGTCATTCCCGCGTTGAGATCGGGGTAATCCGACAATGAAGTCCATTCCTATTTCATCCCATTTCCACTCCAGTATCTTGTTTGGCTGGAGTAGCCCTGCTGGCTTTTGATGCTCGGCCTTGATGCGCTGACATGAATCGCAACAAGCAATGAATGTGGCTATATCTCTTTTCATACCGTGCCACCAAAATCTTTCCTGAATGTCCTTGTACATTTTGGTTCCTCCAGGGTGGATCGAGTATGGAGCGGTGTGGCTTTCGGTTAAGATTTGTTGCTTGAGTTCCTCAATGTTAGGTACGCAAAGTCTGTCTCCGTACCATAATGTTCCTTCACTGTCTGTGACGAACTCTGAAGTTTTCCCCAGGTTCATTTTCTTCTTTATACCTTCGATGCTGGGATGTCCCTGTTGAGCCTTCTTAATTTGTTCCACCAGGGCGGGTTGTATCTCCAGATTTGATACGGTGCCCTCAGAGACTAACATCATGTTGAGCCTAGCGAACTCTTGCTGAAACTCAGGTCTCAAGTTTTGCGGACCGTCATTGTCCGGGCTGGGGTTTCGACTAAGAGCATCGGCCACTACATTTGCTTTCCCTGGGTGGTAGTGAATACCGACATCATAGTCCTTGACCAATTCCAACCAGCGTCGTTGGCGTAAATTTAGCTCTGGCTGTGTGAAAATATATTTGAGGCTCTTATGGTCTGTGTATATTTCACAGCGATTTCCCAACAGAAAGTGCCTCCACTCCTTGAGTGCATGAATAACTGCTGCTAGCTCCAAGTCGTGTGTTGGGTAATTTTCCTCATGTTTTCGCAGCCGCCTGGAGGCATATGCGACAACTTTGCCATCCTGCATCAGCACACACCCGAGACCTTTTCGGGATGCGTCACAATACACTTCAAAACTCTTGTGTATGTCTGGCACAGTTAAGAGCGGTGCGGTTGTCAGCTTCTTCTTAAGTTCTTGGAAGCTCTGCTCGCATGCTTCCGTCCATACAAATTTCTTGTCCTTCTTGAGTAACTGTGTTATAGGTTTCGCCACAGTGGAGAATCCTTCAATAAATCTTCTGTAATACCCGGCCATTCCCAGGAAACTCCGCACATCTGTAACATTAGCGGGTGGCTTCCAGTCAAGTATGGCTTTGACTTTTTCTGGGTCTACGGCCACGCCTTCTTGGTTCAATATGTGGCCTAGGAAACCAACTTGCCTTAGCCAAAATTCGCACTTGCTAAATTTGGCGTACAACTGGTGTTTTCTTAATTCTCCCAAAACAATTCTGAGATGCTCAGCATGCTCTTCTGGTGTCCTTGAGTAAACCAGAATATCGTCAATGAATACCACCACAAATTTGTCCATGAATTTCATGAACACTTTGTTCATGAGGTGGACGAAATATGCGGGGGCGTTCGTTAGTCCAAAAGGCATCACTGTAAACTCGTATAACCCATATCTGGAGGTGAATGCTGTCTTGGGGATATCTTCCGTCCGTACTTTCAGTTGATGATATCCCGACCTCAAATCAATTTTTGAGAATACCATGGCTTGTGCGAGCTGGTCAAACAAATCATTTATCCGTGGCATCGGATATTTGTTTTTGATGGTGACCATATTGAGGGCTCGATAGTCTATACACAGTCTCAGTGTCCCATCCTTCTTCTTGGCGAACAACACAGGCGAACCCCATGGTGAGGAGCTGGCTCGAATAAATCCTTTGTCCAATAATTCCTTTATCTGCTTCTTCAACTCCACCAGTTCTGAGGGTGCCATTCTATAAGGCTTCTTATAGATGGGAGCGGTGCTAGGTGCTAGTTCAATGCTGAATTCTATCTCTCGGTCTGGTGGCATGCCTGGTAGTTCTTCAGGGAACACATCAGGAAACTCGCATACCACTGGAACTTTTCTTAGTTCTGCAATGTCCATTTTGTTCAGTTTTGGTTGCTGTGATCGTGGCCTTTCTTGAGTGGAAACCCTTATTGTCTTGCCGTGATGGTGAGTGAGAATCACTGTCTGATTGAAACAGTCGATGAATCCTTTGTTGGTGGTCAACCAGTCCATTCCTAAAATGACATCCAGTCCTTTGCTCTCCAACACGATGAGATTTGCTCGGAACTGTAGTCCTTCGAACTCAATGACCACTCCTTGGCAGTAACCCTGAGCGATTTGCTTATTTCCGGGGGACTTGATGATCATAGATTTTTCCAAGGGAAGTATCGGAAAACCATGTTGCGAAACAAAACTCTTCGAAACGAACGAATGGGAAGCTCCAGAATCAAACAAAACCGTGGCAGGTACTGTGTTGACAGGGAACGTACCGAGCACGATGTCTGGGGCATTCTGCGCTTCTTCCCTGGTCACATGGTTCAGGTGACCCTTCCTGTGGTTGTTGTTGGGGTTGAAATTGTTACGCTTGGGGGCTGGATTGTTTCCACCATTGTTTGGCTTGGGTGCCGAGTTCCTTGGCTTCGGGCACTGTTTAGCATAATGCCCTTCTTGACCACAAGCATAGCAGGTGACCCCTGGACGGTACGTGTACTCCTTGTCCCTGGCATGGAACTGTCCGACGGGTCTTGGATCAGTAGTCGTGGATCTCCTTGCTTCTGTCCTTGGGACCTCAGTCTTGCTTCGGTTGTTGCGAGCAAGAGTCGTCTTGTCCCTCTTTCGCTTACGGATATCTTCCAGACTACGGCGCTCATTCTCCAAGGTAATGGCCTTGTCCACCAGAGTCTTAAAATCCGGAAAGGTGTGTACAATCAGTTGGCATCTTAGTGCTGGTGCCAGGCCGTCCAGGAATTTTTCCATCTTCTTATTTTCTGTCATGTGCTCGTCGTAGGCATAACGAGACAGCTGGGTAAACTGACCATTGTATTCTGTCACTGACATGCCTCTCTGCTTCAGGTCATCAAACTCTCTCTTCTTGATTTTTATGATGCTCCTGGGGATGTGTGCCCCACGGAAGCCTTCCTTGAACTCTTCCCAGGTGATGTTGTGTTCACTGGGATGCATGTGTAGGAAGTTTTCCCACCATGCTGCAGCTGCTCCAGTAAGGTAGTGTGGTGCATAAAGCACCTTCTCATGATCTGAACACTGAGCAATGATCAGCTTCCTTTCAATGTCACGAAGCCAATCATCGGCTTCCAGCGGCCTATCGGTGTGAGCAAAAGTTGAGGGGCGAGTCTTCTGTAACTCAGATAACTTGGAATGTGGTTGATAGGGTTCACGGTGGTTTCCCATATTGATGACATGATTCATCATCTCTTGGTGTTGTTGCTGGCTTTGCTCGAAGAGACGGCATACTTGAGACAGGGCTGCTTCGCTGTCTTGTTGGCTGGACTGACCTTGAGTGAAATTGTTGCTAGTCTGTGTCCCATAGACCTCTTCTGGCTGATTGGGCATGGAGCGAGTCCACGGGCGAGACATTTTTCCAGTCTGGGGTATTATTTTGCAAAATCCATGAGAAAAACTGTGTAGCACAAGGAAAAATTTGCAAAGGCAACAATTTAAAAGACTTCAAGGTTTTCAAAGAAACACAAACGATTTTGCACGGAGAAGAACTGCTTAGCATATATCTTACACGCGAAAAGCAAACACACGATACAGCACTCAGGATGCGCGTACACATTCCTGACATGTTATTTAGACTAGCGTACTCCTCCGGAAAGCAGCAAACACACCAATACAAACTAGCGTACAGAAAAAAAAAACACATCATACAAGCAGACATAACGCGCGGCTACTCGGCGCTCTCAGTCGGAGATGGTGAAGATTCCTTTCCCTTGCCGATGGCAAGACTCAGCGGTCCAGGAGAACCAACCTCCACCTCCTCTCTAGCTGGCTCCTGGCGCGTGACGCTGCGCTGTGCTGATGGTGCGGGAGCGACAGGTGGTAGAGCGGGTGCGGCAGGCGGTGCAGCTCTGACTGGAGTAGGAGCGATGACTCGGTCGAACTCCTCAGTGGTAGGCAGACGGCGAGCAGTGGCCAAAACGGCCGGTGCATAAGATGCTGAGGACGAGACGAATGTCAGAGGCAGCGCCGTGTTGAGAAGCTCCTTCCTGCTGGCAAGACCGCCCCGGACTAAGTCCATGCGGGCAGCCACAAGATCGTCCACGAGGTTGTCGAAAGACTCCTCCAGAGCCTTGAGATACTCCACAACCATCTCGATGGCTTCATCTCGCTCTCCCCGATGGCAGGCGAATGCATAGTGACTGGTGTATGGCACATGGCATGGGAGGTAGCGGTAGCGACGAGTCTTCATCGTAGGAAGGATGTCCCGAAGACGAGCTATCGCCTCACGGGCAGCCATCTGCATGGCATGCCTCTCCGTAGGCATGGCCCTTCCCACAAAACGGAAGTGGCGAGCAGCAGAACGTCCTCCCTTGAATTGCACCACAGCTTGGTGCATAGACACGTCGTCGCTGAGCTTGTGCTGATAGAGTGTGAACTCCGGGCGAGCTGCTGGCCCGATCGCGAGCTTGGTGATGGAGACGAGGAGCTTGACAAACCCCTCGGGCACGTTCGTGAACACTCGATTCTCACAGCTGCTGCCAGCCATCTACAAAAGTAGGCAAAAATTCTGAGTAGTCATGTCATAAATTTATGATGACCAACAGAAAATAGCTACAATTGCAAAATGCTGAAAAAGCACAAAAGACGCTAATAACCGGTTAGCGATCGCACCTAGTGGCTTCCTACAGTCAGCCTGGCTCTGATACCAAGCTTGTCACGACCGGTTTTTCAATAAAATAATTATTGAGAGACCAATCTCTTTTACGGACCAGTAAGGAAGAATTCCTTCTCATTGGTAGACAATATCTTGGTCACCGAAAAAAATACCAGGAGTACTAAATATAATACAAGGTTGAGCGGAGACTGCCCAACAATTTATTACATGCACGCCGATAAACAAGACGGCGGATAGGGTGGCATAACTACTAACTCACGATAATAACGGTGGTGGAAATATCACCGCGAAGCGAGTGATATGACTCCTGAAGACTACAGCTCTTCGAGCGTCGGAGTGAGGCTCGAGGAGACTTATTGCGGGTGGCGGAAGCGTATATAATACAAGTGACCAATAGCCGGGATCGCGCAGGACTGACTGGGACTCCTCTAGGCGTCGGACGCGCTATCAAACTCTTCATCCAAGAGATCGCCTTCGTCAACATCTGGCCAAATCAACAAGCCAGGTGAGTACTATGAAAGTACTCGCAAGACAGTTCGGACATAAGATAACAAATGTAAACATGAAGCATAAGGACAAGTTAACCAGTGCGTTCAGACATAGAGATAATAAATACTGGGTGCCAAATGAGGGTCTGAATGACTCCTCGAGAGAAAACTGCAGAATAGTAATACTGGTGCCAAACGAGGGTCTGAATGACTCCTCGAGAGGAAACTGCAGAATAGTAATACTGGTGCCAAACGAGGGTCTGAATGACTCCTCGAGAGGAAACTGCAAGAGTAATAATGCCACAGTCGGGCGTCGGGGCGACACCACATAAAGGGCTTATAACAGAAAATAAAGGCAGTGCATGCCACAGTCGGACGTCTGAGCGACATCACATAAAGGGCTTATATTTAAAGTAAGAAACAAAAAGACGCCACAGTCGGACGTCTGCGCGACATCACATAAAGGGCTTATATTTAAAGTAAGAAACAAAAACACGCCACAGTCGGACGTCTGCGCGACGTCACATAAAGGGCTTATATTGTAGCTCAATAATTCAATAGTTCGGGAACATAAATTATCACAAGTACGAGACAAATATAAAGTCAGTCCATCCACAGGAATAATAATTAAACTGGATTTACCACTTGAGCTTGTTCACCGGGGACAAGTTTTCCACGCGGATAGATATGGATATACTGATTACACTACTTGATCATGGATACGATGACTTGGAAGAATTTGACTCTGCAGAGTTTGTACTTAACCACAGCCAACGGATTCCAGTAGTCACGGGGACTAGTTCCGTTTACGGTGTTTTAGAAGAAACACGCCTAACCAGTACACACCCATTCAACATTCCGAAGCCAGGGATCACCCTCAGCAACGTTCAAGAAAAACCTTGAGACGGGGAGGCTACAACCTCGCGTAGCATGGGATCAAATTTCTATACGCGCGCTCTAAGGGGGTACCTCCCCTCTCGGTCCCAACCGGAAACACCCATGCTCCCTGACCGGATGACTGGCTTTAATCCTGGGCCAAGGTACCATCATCCCGGCCTCTCTGTTTGGTGTGTACACGGAAAGAGGTTACCAACTTACTAAACCGCATCCTGGCAAATGAAACATGTGGTAGCACGGAAGGGGGAAAGGACGATAACGTGACTCCGTCCACGTTAACGTCGGAATTCGTCGGATGACGCAAGGCTGGTATGCTACAACAGTACCACCTTGTTGCCCTTCATGTCACCACACGACTAGGCCATCTCTCATCAGAGATCATCGCAACTTTGGAACATGCGGGTAGTTGCCTCACAAGCAACGAGGTATTCACCGACACTCATATGCGACGCACAAACTTTCACGCAAACATGTAAAACACCTGTCATATCAAATGTTCAAAACATGCTTGCCTGGTTCGGAGAAGTCGGAGTCTAGCTCGGCGAAGTTCGCGGCTCCGTCACCTCTTCCGGAACCTACGGCAATAACGAAAACGGGCACTAACGTGAAAACCAACGCGTGCACAGAAACTTCTCCAAATAAATCCCATAAAAAACTAGACAAAATTTTAAGACTGTCAGAAAAAGAATCACTCAAAAATCCCTTTTTATTAAAAAGTTATAAAGGTTTATGTCCAGGGACTTATTTGTAATGAAACAGAAAAGTTCCAGGGTTTAAACTGAGAAACCAGAAAACGCTTCGGAAAGAAATGCGCCAGCTAAAAGGGAAAGCGTATTTTGCTCAAAGGCGCCAACAGAAAACGATTCGCGAGTGGAAACAGAAGAGAGGCTGACAGGGGGTCCCACATGTCAGGTTTAAAAAGCTCGCCGGCGCCCGAAGACTGCGGTGGACGCCGGCGTCGAACCACGGCGAGTCAGGAGGATCGGAGGGTACCAAGAGCTTCAGCTTGTTCTTCCGCGTCGGTGGGTGGTGGACTCGGCCAACGGGGAGCACCACGTCGACGGCGACACTTTCTCCGGCGGACGGCGGCTCGGGTGAGGGTGGAGAACTCCGGTGGAGGGCTGCAAACTTCGAATTGAAGCGCGGGTCAGAAGGAGGGATGCATAGTGAAGCTACTGGCAAGAGATGGGAGGCGGAGGTGCACGCACGGGGGCGAATCGAGCTGGATCCCGTGGCGGGTCGCGGCGGCCGGAGTCGAGGAAGGAGACCTCCTCGGGGCCATTCCAGTGGCTAGGCGTGCTCTAGGTGGAGTGCAGGGATGGTGTGTGCTCGAGTTGAAGCTCGGGGCCTCTATTTATAGGCGGATCGACGGGGTGGCCGTGAACGGAGAATCTCCGGCGAGCAATTACGGCGATGTAGTGGATTGGCAGGAGGTTTGAGTGGCCAGGCAGCATCAGTGGAAGCTACTGGTGTCATTCCCCCGCTAATCTCGGCTGGTCTTGGCGTAACGGCGCCGGTCCACGGTGGGGTGGCCGCACGGGCACGGCGGCGGCAGAGAGCGCGCTCCGCGCCCTACGGTTCACGACGAGAGTGGCAGCGCGTTCGGCGGAGTGGAAGGCCACGCGGCGAGCTCCGGTGGCTTGGGCGGTGCTGGGTGGCGCCGTCAGCGCCGCGCCTCTCTCTGGCGGCCGCAAAGCCGCCGCTGGCGTCGGTCACGGGGCGGCGCACCTTCTGCTGCTCGTCGCCGACGTCCGCAAGGTGCCAGACGCTCGTGCGGTGCAGGAACAAGGGGGAGGGGACGGGGAGCAAGGCGACATCGAGGCACTGTCGAGATCGACAACAAGTTCTGAAGAAAACGACAGTGCACTGAAATGTTCTCTGAACTTTACTGAACCTGAGTTTGACAATGCACTGTAGGTGTTCGACAGAATGATTTGGCAATGAGAAAAATTTTCCTGGGGCTGGGACTTGGTGAGGTGACCACTCAATGCACCCAGAGGCTGCCTGATTTTACTTGGAATATTTGGAGAAGGATTTGAATGAATTTCACCAAATTTGACAAATCTGGTCCAAACTTGCAGCAAGTGTAGTTTGAAAAATTTGAACTGAAGACCAGTGGATCTTCATGGATCTTGGTTGAGGGTTCAAAGGACTAGGAAGGGGAGTTGGTTTGGGGGCAAAAATCAAAACAGAAAGTGTAGCTCCGTTGTAAATCACCAATGGCTAGAATAGAAGACAGAAATTTGTTTGAATAAGATTTAAATGGAAAATGATCATATGGGGAGGTTCAACTTGCTGGATTTGATGCAAATCATGGTCCAAAGGTGAGGGAAGGGTTAGGAGAGAGTATTTGCACTAAGGCCATGGCAAGAGGGAATTGTTGAAAGTGGCAAAGGATTATTCCAAAAGCCATAGTGCAAATTTCAAAGAGATTTTCAAAAGGCATTTTCCCAAGTGAAAAGTATTTTGTCTTGAGTCCAAATGAAAAGCAAGAACCTCCAAGACCAAAAACAGATCTTGGGTGAATCCAAATAAAACTCTTGCCATAAAAAAAATATTTGAAAAGGGAGAGTTCTTTAAAAAAAATTAAATCACCTCCCTCAAGTCAAATAAATTTTTTGAAAAATCCAAATAAAAATTAGGGTGTCACAGGATCCTTTCTAGAGAAGGAGTTTCTCTCGAAAGAAGTGAGTGGGAGGAAAGTAGAACTTGATGAGGTAATTGTACCTGCTCCCTAATTGGAAAGTAGTTCATCACAAAAATCTGTTCCTGTGACTCCTACACCAATTAGTGAGGAAGCTAATGATGATGATCATGTAACTTCAGATCAAGTTACTACCGAACCTCGTAGGTCAACCAGAGTAAGATCCGCACCAGAGTGATACGGTAATCCTGTTCTGGAGGTCATGTTACTTGACCATGACGAACCTACGAACTATGAGGAAGCGATGATGAGCCCAGATTCCGCAAAATGGCTTGAGGCCATGAAATCTGAGATGGGATCCATGTATGAGAACAAAGTGTGGACTTTGGTTGACTTGCTCGATGATCGGCAAGCCATCGAGAATAAATGGATCTTCAAGAAGAAGACTGACGCTGACGGTAATGTTACTGTCTACAAAGCTCGACTTGTTGCAAAAGGTTTTTGACAAGTTCAAGGAGTTGACTACGATGAGACCTTCTCACCCATAGCGATGCTTAAGTCCGTCCGAATCATGTTAGCAAATGCTGCATTTTATGATTATGAAATTTGGCAAGTGGATGTAAAGACTGCATTCCTGAATGGATTTCTGGAAGAAGAGTTGTATATGATGCAACCTGAAGGTTTTATCGATCCAAAGGATGCAAACAAAGTGTGCAAGCTCCAGTGATCCATTTATGGACTGGTGCAAGCATCTCAGAGTTGTAATAAATGTTTTGATAGTGTGATCAAAGCATATGGTTTTATACAGACTTTTGGAGAAGCCTGTATTTACAAGAAAGTGAGTGGGAGCTCTGTAGCATTTCTAATATTATATGTGGATGACATATTGTTGATTGGAAATGATATAGAATTTCTGGATAGCATAAAAGGATACTTGAATAAGAGCTTTTCAATGAAAGACCTCGGTGAAGCTGCTTATATATTGGGCATTAAGATCTATAGAGATAGATCAAGACGCTTAATTGGACTTTCACAGAGCACATACCTTGACAAAGTTTTGAAGAAGTTCAAAATGGATCAAGCAAAGAAAGGGTTCTTGCCTGTGTTACAAGGTGTGAAGTTGAGTCAGACTCAATGCCCGACCACTGCAGAAGATAGAGAGAAAATGAAAGGTGTTCCCTATGCTTCAGCCATAGGCTCTATCATGTATGCAATGCTGTGTACCAGACCTGTTGTGTGCCTTGCTATAAGTTTAGCAGGGAGGTACCAAAGTAATCCAGGAGTGGATCACTGGACAGCGGTCAAGAACATCCTGAAATACCTGAAAAGGACTAAGGATATGTTTCTCATTTATGGAGGTGACAAAGAGCTCGTCATAAATGGTTACGTCGATGCAAGCTTTGACACTGATTCGAATGACTCTAAGTCACAAACCGGATACGTGTTTATATTGAACGGTGGAGCTGTCAGTTGGTGCAGTTCTAAGCAAAGCGTCGTGGCGGGATCTAAATGTGAAGCGGAGTACATAGCTGCTTCAGAAGCAGCAAATGAAGGAGTCTGGATGAAGGAGTTCATATCCGATCTAGGTGTCATACCTAGTGCATCGGGTCCAATGAAAATCTTTCGTGACAATACTGGTGCAATTGCCTTGGCAAAGGAATCCAGATTTCACAAGAGAACCAAGCACATCAAGAGACGGTTCAATTCCATCCGCGATCAAGTCAAGGAGGGAGACATAGAGATTTGCAAGATACATACGGATCTGAATGTTGCAGACCTGTTGACTAAGCCTCTCTCACGAGCAAAACATGATCAGCACCAAGATTCCATGGGTGTTTGAATCATTACTGTGTAATCTAGATTATTGACTCTAGTACAAGTGGGAGACTGAAGGAAATATGCCCTAGAGGCAATAACAAAGTTGTTATTTATATTTCCTTATATCATGATAAATGTTTATTATTCATGCTAGAATTGTATTAACCGGAAACTTAGTACATGTGTGAATACATAGACAAACAGAGTGTCACTAGTATGCCTCTACTTGAGTAGCTCGTTGAATCAAAGATGGTTAAGTTTCCTAGCCATTGACATGAGTTGTCATTTGATTAACGGGATCACATCATTAGAGAATGATGTGATTGACTTGACCCATTCCGTTAGCTTAGCACTTGATCGTTTAGTATATTGTTATTGCTTTCTTCATGACTTATACATGTTCCTATGACTATGAGATTATGTAACTCCCGAATACCGGAGGAACACTTTGTGTGCTACCAAACGTCACAACATAAATGGGTGATTATAAAGGTGCTCTACAGGTGTCTCCGATGGTACTTGTTGAGTTGGCATAGATCAAGATTAGGATTTGTCACTCCGATTGTCGAAGAGGTATCTTTGGGCCCTCTCGGTAATGCACATCAATATAAGCCTTGCAAGCAATGTGACTAATGAGTTAGTTGCAGGATGATGCATTACAGAACGAGTAAAGAGACTTGCCGGTAACGAGATTGAACTAGGTATTGAGATACCGACGATCGAATCTCGGGCAAGTAACATACCGATGACAAAGGGAACAACGTATGTTGTTATGCAGTTTGACCGATAAAGATCTTCGTAGAATATGTAGGAACCAATATGAGCATCCAGGTTCCGCTATTGGTTATTGACCGGAGACGTGTCTCGGTCATGTCTACATAGTTCTCGAACCCGTAGGATCCGCACGCTTAACGTACGGTGACGATCGGTATTATGAGTTTATGTGTTTTGATGTACCGAAGATAGTTCGGAGTCCCGGATATGATCACAGACATGACGAGGAGTCTCGAAATGGTCGAGACATAAAGATCGATATATAGGACGACTATGTTTGGACATTGGAAGGGTTCCGAGTGAGTTCGGGCATATACCGGAGTACCGGGGGGTTACCGGAACCCCCCGGGGAGTGTAATGGGCCTTATGGGCCTTAGTGGAGAGAGAGAGAGGGGCGGCCAGGGTAGGCCGCGCACCCCCTCCCCCTCTAGTCCGAATTTGACTAGGTAAGGGGGGGCGGCGCCCCCCTTTCCTTCTCCCTCTCTCCTTCCTTCTCTCCTACTCCTACTACATGGAAGGGGGGATCCTACTCCCGGTGGGAGTAGGACTCCCCATGGGGCGCGCCATAGTAGGGCCGGCCCTCCCCCTCCTCCAATCCTTTATATACGGGGGAGGGGGGCACCCCATAGACACACAAGTTGATCATTGATCTTTTAGCCGTGTGCGGTGCCCCCCTCCACCATAATCCTCGTCGGTCATATCGTCGTAGTGCTTAGGCGAAGCCCTGCGCCGGTAACTTCATCATTACCATCATCACGCCGTCGTGCTGACGAAGCTCTCCCTCGAAGCTCTACTGGATCGTGAGTTCGTGGGACGTCACCGAGCTGAACGTGTGCAGATCGCGGAGGTACCGTACGTTCGGTACTAGGATCGGTCGATCATGAAGACGTACGACTACATAAACCGCGTTGTCATAACGCTTCCGCTTTCGATCTACGAGGGTACGTGGACAACACTCTCCCCTCTCGTTGCTATGCATCACCATGATCTTGCGTGTGCGTAGGAAATATTTGAAATTACTACGTTCCCCAACACCCCTTGCCTGTTGTTCGGGCGTCAGCGCCTTCTTCGGCTTGGGCGCGGCAGCGGTCTTGCGGGGGGCGCGAGGCTTGCATTTGCCGGAGGTGGCGGTCGTCATGCCGGACGAGGCGGGGGAGGCGAGGCCGGCGGTGGCGTCGAGGTCGAGTACGTCGTCGTCCATGGCGGGGGTGGGGTGGGAGCGCGCGCGGGCGGGAGGGTTTGGGGGGAAATGGAGGGAAATGGTGGAGGCTACCACCGACCAGCGGGCCCGGGAGGAGGAGAAGGCGCGCGCGCGCATCCGTCTCGTGTCTGCGCCGACGCAAATCTGGCTGAAAAATGGGCCGGGAATGGGTCGGTAGGTGAACGCCAAGTGGATGCGCGTCCGTTTGGGTCGGCGCGTTAGGCCGACTTTTGTGTCCGCGCCGACCCAAAAGAACGCCAGCGGACGACATGGGTCGCCCCGTTGGAGTTGCTCTTAGTTGCTAAAACGAAACTTATTTAATTCCGGTTACTTCTGTTAAGTGGTGTTTCTGTCACTTTTGGTGAAGTCCCAGCCAATTTTCTTTATTTGTCTTTTTTTTGTAGTTTCATACTTCTTCCGTTTCAAAATACTTGAACAGAGGGAATACTTGTTTTTAAAGTCACTCACTAGTTTTTTTGAAGGCAAAGCAATGCTTTATAACTTAACGGTGCTTGGGCATATCACCCAAAACACAAGCAGCCACTGAGGGCGGTACATTGGTCTCCCAGTCCATACAAGTACCCGGTAAACACCTACGGCCAATCTGGCCAAGCTCATGCGCCATTGCATTTTCATTTCGCCTACAAACACTCACCCTATGCCTTGCAAACCACAATTTCAACTGGAATTTGATGTCTTCAATGACGACTGCATACGCCGACGAGTCGACCTTTTGTATATCCAGCGCCTCCGCCAACAATTGGGAATCAGTCTCAAAAGCCACCCGGACCGCGCCAATGTCAGCTGCAAGGGCAACTGCTCCAGCCATCGCTTGAATTTCCGCTCCAAAGGCATCTTGGGTTTGTTCTTGCCTACCTGCTCTTGCAGCAATGACTTGTCCCGAAGCGTCCCTGACCACCGCCCCCCAGCCGCAGAAGTAGCTGCCCGGTATGAAGGCCCCATCAAGATTGATTTTGATTTCATCTGGTTTGGGCGGCTGCCACTTCCCCGTCCTTGTTCCCTTCCCTTTCGAAGAGAAGATCTCAGCATATTCCAAAGTACTGCAGCGAACTCTTCTTACTATTTCAGAGAGTCCTGGGGCTAGCTCTCCTTCCCTAATTTTATTCCTGATGTTCCACCACTGCCACCATAACGTGATGATCGTTACCCGCTTGTTTTCAGTCATGGTCCAAAGCGAGTCCAGCATAGCATGAACACTTGTGATCTCCTCCAGCTTGCTCCTCTCCTCCTCCAGACCAAGCTCTCTCCAAGCTGGTTTTACATGCTTACATTTGATGAATAGATGTGCTCCGTCCTCCTCCGCTCTACCACAGAAGAAACATTCTGATTGTTCTAGCTTTAGCCCCATGCGTTTCAGATTTGCACATACTGCCAGTGACTCATGCCGCAGTCGCCAGGCAAACATTTGCAATTTTCGTGGGCAAGGCATTTTCCAGATTCTCTTCCAAGAATCATCTGCAATTGCTTCCAGTCGTCCGGCACCAGCTGAGCTTGTCCCCGGGGCTCCGTTTTGCTCCTGCTTGTGCAACTCGACATGAATTTTATAAGCACTTTTAACCGAATGGTTTCCTTTGCTATCGAAGTGCCATGCCAGGAAATCATCTACACCATCTCGCAGCGGGATTTGCAGTATATGCCGAGCATCTTCAGCACAAAAGGTATCCCTTACTAAAGTCTCGTCCCATTGGCCAGTGACTGGGTCAATCAGTTCATCAACTTTTGTCAGCAGGCTAGCACCTCTTGGTGTGATTACTTCCCTCGACCAGGCCCTTGGTATCCAGGGGTCTTTCCAAATGTCCACCTCTCTCCCATTGCCGATCCTCCATATGTGCCCTTTCTTGACAAGTTCTAGGCCCTGGAGTATGCTTCGCCATGAGTAAGATATGCCATCATGGGGTATCGCTTCCAGCGCACTTTGGTATGGGAAGTACCGGGCTTTGAGCACCCTTGCACACAAGCTCCCCGGATCCTGGATCAACCTCCAACCTTGCCTTGATAGCATGGCGATGTTGAAACTATGCATGTCCCGGAACCCAAGCCCCCCTCGCGCTTTAGGTTGTGTTAACTTGTCCCAACTCAGCCAGTGCATAGGGTTCTGCTTATCCTGTTGGCTCCACCAGAATTTGCCCAGCAACGCATTTAGCTCCGTACAGAAGGTTTTTGTTAGATCGAAACAAGACATCGCAAAGGTAGGTATTGCTTGTGCTACACCCTTCACCAGAACCTCCTTGCTCTCCTTTGCTAGCAGCTTCTCTTGCCACCCATAGACCCTACCACACATATTCTTTTTGAGGTAAGCAAAAGTCTTCCTTCTAGACGGCCCCACATGTACTGGTAGCCCGACATATTTCTCGCTCCAATCCTCACTAGTGATGTTCAGCGCGTTTTTGATAGCAGTTCTCACTCCACCTTCAGTGTTCGGACTAAACATAAGCACCGATTTCTCCACATTGATGCATTGCCCATAGCAGTTTTCATATAGCTGTAATATTTCATGTAAAGCTTCAGCCTCCTGCTGGTTTGCCTTGATCAACAGCATCGAGTCATCTGCAAAGAATAGATGGGATACACAGGGCGCTCTTGGGCACACCTTGATCCCACTAATGTTCTCTCTCTGCTCTGCATCATGCAGCAATGCTGAGAGTCCCTCCGCACACAGCACAAACAGATAGGGGGACACCGGGTCCCCTTGTCTTAAGCCCCTTGATGGGCAAAACTGTTGTGTGAGATCCCCATTGACTTCGATCTGGTATCGAACTGACCGAACACATTTCATAATTAGGTCTACCCATTCTCTCCTGAATCCCAATCTGCACATCATAGCTTCAAGAAAGTTCCACTCAACCCGATCATACGCCTTGCTCATATCAGCCTTCACCGCCGTATACCCATTGTTGCCACTCTTCTTATTCATGACATAGTGCGAAATCTCATACGCAATGCGTACATTATCTGTGACCAGTCTTCCCGGGACAAATGCACTTTGGTTTTCGGATATCAGCTCAGGGAGGATCAACTTCAACCTGTTGGCTAAGACCTTAGAGACAAGCTTGTACAACACATTACACAGGCTGATTGGACGGAGGTCCTTTATTCTCTGCGGATTTTTTACTTTGGGGATCAAAACCACATAAGTGTCATTCCACCCATCCGGCATGTCTCCTCCTCTTAACACTTTCAGCACCTCATCCACAACTTGGTCCCCCATGAAATGCCAGTGCCGTTTAAACACAATGGACGGCATGCCATCCGGTCCCGGTGCCTTGAGGTCACCAATATGGTCAAGGGCGGCCTTGACCTCTTCCCGCGTGAACTCTGCTAGCAGGATATTGTTCATGGCCTGAGTAACCCTCGGCTGGACCTTGTCAAGGAGCTCTGGCAAACGGTGAGGTTGAGACGATGAGAAAAGATCCTGGAAAAATGAGCAAACATAGTTAGTTAAATCCTTCCCCTCCTCCACCACCGACCCATCCTCCTTTCTTAACTCCTTAATTTTGTTCCTCTTCTTCCTCGTCGAGGCCACCGACTCGAGATATTTGATGTTTCGGTTATCATCCCGTAGCCACCACATGTGAGCCCTTTGTTTGAGTTTTGTATGTTTCTTCTCCTCCAGTTCCTCAACCAGGCATCTCAACCTAGCCTCTTCTATGATCTTATGTTCCGACACTGCCTCTTGCATGCATACCTCCAAATCTTTCCTTGCCTTCTTCAACCGTCCTTCCAACTCCCCCACCACCTCTTTACTCCACCTGCTAACATCTCCAGCCACTGTGCGTAACGCTTTGGCTACCCCTCCTTCGCCCGCTTCCCTACTGCTCTCCCAAGCTCCCCTGATAATATCTTCACATCCATCCTCCTGCAGCCACCTAGCCTCAAAGCGAAAAGTCCCATCCCCACGCTTCCAATCTCTGTCCATGTTTTCAGTGTTAACAACAACAGGGCGATGATCAGAGTGTCTAGGCGTACCATTGATAACTGCATAGTCCGGGAACTGCATGCACCACTCCTCATTTGCTATGGCTCTGTCTAACCTCTCGCAAATATATGTACGTAATTCTTTGCTATGGTTCCTCCATGTGTACATATCTCCTTCGAACCCAATGTCCTCTAGTTCACAAACTTGCATAGCCTCCCGGAAACCATCTAGATAGTGTTTGGGTCGAGCTGCTCCTCCTGTTTTCTCTGTACTCGTCAGTATCTCATTGAAGTCACCAATACAGAGCCAAGGTCTCCCTCCCTGGTGTTGTTGTTTTAGGACCCGTAGTGTTCTCCATGTCTCCTTTTTCCTTTCCATAGCCGATTCCCCATACATGCCCGTGAGCCTCCACACCAGCCCATCATCCATCTTCACATCGACATCAATATGCCTCCTCCCAAACGAACGCAGAGTCACATCCACCTCCTTTCCCCAAAATATTGCTACTCCCCGACTCCTTCCTTCCCCCTTCCATGAGCACATGTGAACGAGTCCAAGCATCCATCTAAACCGGTCCAGCTCCTTCTCCTCCAGTCTAGTTTCACACAAAAACAAAACATCGAGTTCCTCCACTCTTCCCAGATCGAGAAGAGAACGAACTGCCGGGCCGTTCCCGAGCCCCCGGCGGTTCCAGCTCACGATTTTCATTGCTCCCGGCGGGGCTGCATGAGCAGCCCGGCCGATATGCTTATGGTGTTTTCTTCCTCTGTCTGGTCTCCTCCACTCCTCTTCCGTTCCTCCACCTGCTCTATCACTTCTAGCCGCCGGCCCTTCCTTGCAAGAATATCATCTTCCACCTCCATCTCTTCTCCCCCTCTTTTTCCCAGCTGCACTCCCAGGCTTGGCTGGTTTTCATCACCTCCTCTGCGCACCTTTCTCCTAAAAGTTTTGTTTTGCAGGCCCTTCCCTTCCTTTCCCTCCTTTCCATCTTTCATCTCCTCCTTCTTACTGTTTAATGTATCTTCCTTAGTCCTCTCTATTGACACTTGCATATTTTCTTTACCATCCGACTCCCTCATCTTCTCCTGTATAGGTTTCTCCCTGGCCCTCTCAGCTGGATCTTCTACTGCAAAAGTAAGTTGCTTCACCGTTTGGCTGTTTAACGTTTGTATATGCTCCGCACCCCCGATGGCCTTTGCTGGACTATTAACCTCCATCTCCTCTCCATCCTCATTGTTTTTTGTGCTCCTCGATGAGTCATTTCCCTTCCTCCAGTGTGATGTATCACTACGTGAACCACCCGTGCCCCTACCCAGATTGTACTGCCTCCTTTCCCCAGTCAGCTGGCCGCCTCCACTTCCTCTACCCGTATTACTCGATTTCGTGCCACTGCTAGACCTCTACCCAGCCACTTCGATCTTCCTCCTTCATCTCCCCTCATATGTGATTCCTCTGCTCTCATCCAAGGTTCATATTGAGGCGCCTCACCCTGCACTGGCTTTTTGCAACACTCCTTCTCACCGTGTCCTATGATACCGCACGTATAACAAAAATCCGGTAATATTCATATTCAAACCTACACCATAATAAATCCTTCCTCTTTCTATTCCTCATCTGCGTATCTGTTTCAACTTCGGTATCCTCCGCTGGTCCTTCCTTCTTCCTCTCCCTCTCTAACACAAAACCCCTCATCAATGGCTCCGTGATATCCAACCTGACCTTCAGTCGCAGAAACTTTCCTACAGCCATCCCATCATGCCCAACATCCACCTCAATCACTTCATGGAACTCCGCTCCGATCTTCTCTCCTGTACCCCTGTTCATATGTCCCAGAGGCAGGCCAAACACCCTAATCCACATAGGTATCAGGTTGAATTCATATTCATCCACTATTTTTTCCGGATCAAATTCCTCCATCACAATTAATTCCTTATCAAACCACCAAGGTCCCTCCTCAAGGGCTCTCCTCCCTCCCGACGCCTGCCTAAAGGTGAACAGAAAGACATTGGTTCTCAACTCCTTGCAACCCACACCCTTGATTGGGCACCAAATTCTTCCCAACGTCTGCCCTACTACTCCTGCACGCACTGGCTTCTCCGAGAACAGTTTACCCACTGCTTGGGGTTCATGTGATGACCACTCAATCGCCTGTCCCTTCTCCGCCTCGCCAATCTTCAGTCCCTTCCTCTCCGCCGCCGACAATTTCAGACCTCCCATCATCCCTTCCACATCCTCCATCCCCGCTCCCCCCGTCCCCCTGCAACGAAGAACCCTAGGGAATTCGAACAGTGTATGACGAACGTGAACCCTAGCGCACGAAAGGCTTATGGTGGATTGGACGGGATTGGGTATGTGATCATAATCAGAGCACTGGCGCTAGACCAGATCTGCAGCCCGTGAACTCCCAGGTGAGGGAACCCTAGCGATCTCGAGCGATCGCCTCGCGATCGCCTTTCCGTGACTTTCGCTAACCGTCACCCTAGGGACGGACCTCCACTCACTAGTTACAATTGTCTTTATGGAGTATCTAGCTGGCGAACGTCAGATATTTGGTGATCTCCAACGAACGCACGATGAACCCTTGGATCTAGCTTTTTATTTGTTTTGTTTTTTTAGTTTCATACTCCCTTCGTTTCAAAATACTTGTCGTGGAAAGTTCCATCCACTTTTGTGCACATAATAGAAACATTCACGACAAGTATTTTGAATAGAGGGAGTACTTGTTTTTAAAGTTGCTCACTGGTTACAATTGTTTTTACGGTATATCTTTTTTTTGCGAACTGTTTTTACGGTATATCTAACTGGCGAACGTTAGATAGTTGCTCACGAATCTTGAAGCAGGAAGAGGTCACATGACAGCTACATAAAAGCGTTTGCTATATTCACGTTCCTCACGAACGTTCCTTCTTTTTATCTTCCCACACAAATATGTCTGATGTGTGGCTCGAACTCCACAACCTCATGAAGGAACGAGGGCGGGCTCACTAATTGGACTAGAAGCGGGTTGTGAAATTTCTGATCAAACTTGCCATATTTTTTAATCTAAAATGAATTCATTTTTTTGTTTTTGTTTTTCTGAAAACGTCCAGAGATTCCAAAAAGTATCCATCTTTTGAAAAGAACAAAAATCCCTACAAATCCAAAAGGTTGCCATGTTTTTTTAGAAAACACATGTTTTAAAACTTGCCATGTGCATTATATTTGTTTTTTTTGCCATCTACCTATTTTTACAAATCTCAAAATTTGCCATGTTTATTTAGAGGATAATTTTTCTAAACTTGCCATGTTCAATTTTCTTATAAGTAGCATGGCATTTTTTGTAGGAACCATGTCATTTTTGTAGAAACCATGGCATTTACAATGTATACACAAGGGCATTTTTATTTGTAAGAGCATGCCATTTTTTATTAAGAGCATCAAATTTTTATTTTTAATGGGCAATGCATCTTCATTATCAAGAGCATGAAATTTTTTTAAAGTATGAAATTTTATTATAAAAAGCATGGCATTTTTTCTATAGAGAATGGCATTTTTTAAAGAGCATGGCATTCTTATTTTGCATGGCATTTTTTAAAATAGCATGACATTTTTTTGTAGAGCATGTCATTTTTATTATAAACAGAATGTCATTTTTTCCCCTATAGAGCATGGCACTTTTTATTTTCGAAAACATGACATTTTTATTATAAAGAGCATGCCATTTTTTATTTTGTAGGGCATGACAACTTTGTTAGTAAGAACAAGGCATTTTTTAATCATTCAGAGCATACCTTTTTTTATTTTATGAAGAGCATGGCACTTTTTAATCTATAGCATGCTAAATTTATTTGTTGTTTTCTACAAAGAAAATAATTTTCATAATTTTTAGATCATGCCAGTTTGTAAAATTATGTTCTCTGCCTTTTATGTATCAGCTATTTTTTTCCTTTTCCGATGGTATTTCTTTTACAAAAAGCAGTTTTTTCAAAATTTATGAATATTTTTCAAATTCATGAGCTCGTTCAAATTATTTAAAAAAAATTGATGGATTAAAAAAACAATGAACTTTTTTTGAACTTGTGAAACTCTTTCAAATTTGATGATTTTTCTTCAAAATCGATGAATTTTTCTTCAACCTTTCAAAATTTTGGACTTTTGTGAAATTCGTGAACTTGTTTTCAAATTTTGAGATCTTTTTCAAATTCACACACTTTTTAAAAGGGACCTCCCGAGCGTGATTCTAAAAAAGGGACTCCCCTGGCGAGCGTTCCATAGGGGACGATTTGGTTCGCTGCAATGAACCTGTTTTCGTGAGAAGGACCCCAGATTTATATTGAAAATAAGGAATGGTACAACACAATCCCAGGAAAATAGGAAATTACAAATAGCACCATGGGGAACCAATCTAGCCCCACCACCAACGCGTGATGAGGGCGCCGCCGCTCTTTGCCAGAGCAAGAGAAACCATCGGGAAGTCACCATCCTCGGTCTGGGAGGACTGCGCCGGCTTGTTGAACAACGACGATGAAGCGTCGCCATCGACGAGAACCGGCAAATCCGGGGTCACCATGTTCCTACAAAAGCTCCATGCCCCCATGTTGAAGCCGGAGCGCGCGTCACCATGACGGCGGGGCCAGGGCATAAAATCCACCTCGACGTCAGCACCGCTGCCACACGAGCCTCGATTGGTTATCTTGCTACCAAATCTGTCGACGAACGCCTCATAGCAACCCACCGAAATCCAATCTGAAGCAGATTTATTCCACGCCGCTACCACCATAACCATCATCAAGACAGAAACGATAGAAGGGAGAAAACCTAGCTCTAACCTAACTACGCTCCATCAATGAGACGTCGAAGTTCCGTCCTCTCCCACCGCCGAAGTGGCCGGCGGAGAGAGGAGGAACCCCTCGACTCGCTGGCGGAAGACGGTGCCAGATGGGCCACCTTCGGTTCGCCTCTCTCACAGGGAGGGAAAAGCAGTTATGGAGCAAACAAAACGTTAGAGCATCTCCACTCGTTCGCCCCCCCCCCCAGCGCATAGGCTAGCGCTCTTTCGGGGGCTCGCCCGGCGATTTTTAGGACCTGGGGGCGATCTAGGTCCCAGCCACGCCCCCAGGTGCCGCCCCCAAGGTGCCGCAAAACCAAACTTGGTCCATTCCCGCTACCCCAAAAATGCCACAAGTCCGGCGATCAGCGCCATAGTTCGGCGATCACCTTGCCACAATTCGGCGGTCAAATAAAAAGGTCGGCGTGCAAAAGAAAGGACGGACGCATAGGCAATGCATCAAACGGCGGTGTCGGCCTCCGGCGTCGGAGGAGTCGGTGTGCGAGGGCTGGTCAGCGTCAGCGCGGCTTCTGTGCAGGGCGTCGTCGAGGCATCATCACTCGGGCTTGGCGTTGGTGTTGGCGTCAGCGTCGGCGTGGGAGTTGGCGCCATGGTCGACGCCATCTGGTTCAGGATGAGGCCACGCTCTGCCATGTACCACGCCTTGAGTTGCTCGTCGTCACTCCGGAGCATGTCCGCGCCCCCATCAGGAAAGCCAGGTCGGTGTTCCTCTTCTTCGCGGCGACGTTGGTACGGAGCAGGTCGAGCTTGACGGCGCTGTTCGTCATCAACACCGACCACCGCGCCTTGGTTTTCTCTTCCCGCTGGGCAGCCCGGGTCTGGCTGTCAGCGAGGCAATGCTCGATGGACTCTTGCACACGGGCGGTGGCCGACTCGGTGTGTTTCGCCGACTTGGCCCTTTTGTTGCCGTCCAGGCGCCCGTCGGCCGCGCCCGGTGTCGGCTTGTACGCCTCCTTGGCCTTTGCGAGGGTGTGCCGGACTTCCGCCCACTTCTCGCACTTCTCGATCCGGGAGAAGACGTGGAGGTACTTGAAATCTTGGTCGGTGCTGATGTCTTGGCGATACATGGCGAGCATCCGCACCATCTGCGCCGAGGAACAATAGTCGGCGGCGCACACGGCGAAATTAAATGGCAGAGACCGGTGTGCCATACCTGACCCCCGATGCTGGCGCCGCTCTCCGAGCGAGCCGCGATCTCCTCGACAATACCATGCCATTTGTTGCACGCCATTTGGATAAGCCCCCAATGGTTCGCCATTGCCTTCGACCCGCGCTGCATGTAGACGCCTTTGAAGTAGGGGTCGACAAGCTCGCGCTCGTCGAACTCGGCCTTGATGCACTCCCAATACGTGTCGACGCTCTGGTTCATGCCGGTGATCGGGTCGAGGCAGACGACTTTCCACGCTTCGGCGAGGCACTTGTCCTCCTTGGACGCCCACTTGACACGCGGCTCGCTGGTCCTGGCCGCCCGCTTCTTCTTCTTCTTCTTCCCTTTCCTCGCCAGAGCAGGCGCCGGCTCCTCCTCCTCCTCTGGCTCCTCCTCGCCGTAGTCGAGCTCGACGTCCATGTCGCCGTTGAGGTTCACTATATTGAAGGAAATATGCCCTAGAGGCAATAATAAAGTTGTTATTTATATTTACTTATATCATGATAAATGTTTATTATTCATGCTAGAATTGTATTAACCGGAAACTTAGTACATGTGTGAATACATAGACAAAACAGAGTGTCCCTAGTATACCTCTACTTGACTAGCTCGTTATTCAAAGATGGTTAAGTTTCCTGACCATAGACATGTGTTGTCATTTGATGAACGGGATCACATCATTATAGAATGATGTGATGGACAAGACCCATCCGTTAGCTTAGCATAAATGATCGTTTAGTTTTATTGCTATTGCTTTCATCATGACTTATATGTGTTCCTCTGACTATGAGATTGTGCAACTCCCGAATACCGGAGGAACACCTTGTGTGCTATCAAACGTCACAACGTAACTGGGTGATTATAAAGATGCTCTACAGGTGTCTCCGATGGTGTTTGTTGAGTTGGCATAGATCGAGATTAGGATTTGTCACTCAGTGTATCGGAGAGCTATCTCTGGGTCCTCTCGGTAATGCACGTCACTATGAGCCTTGCAAGCAATGTGACTAATGAGTTAGTTGCAGGATGATGCATTACGGAACGAGTACATAGAATTGCCGGTAACGAGATTGAACTACGTATGATGATACCGACGATCGAATCTCGGGCAAGTAACATACCGATGACAAAGGGAACAACGTATGTTGTTATGCGGTTTGACCGATAAAGATCTTCGTAGAATATGTAGGAGCCAATATGAGCATCCAGGTTCCGCTATTGGTTATTGACCGGAGATGTGTCTCAGTCATGTCTACATAGTTCTCGAACCCGTAGGGTCCGCACGCTTAAACGTTCGATGACGATTTGTATTATGAGTTATGTGATTTGATGTAATGAAGTTTGTTCGGAGCCCCGGATGAGATCACGAACATGACGAGGAGTTTCGAAATGGTCGAGAGGTAAAGATTCATATATTGGAAGGTTGCATTCGGACATCGGAATGGTTCCGAGTGATTCGGGCATTTTTCCGAAGTACCGGGAGGTTACCGGAACCCCCCGGGGAAAGACATGGGCCTTATGGGCCATAGGAGGGAGGCTAACCAGCCCACAAAGGGCTGGTGTGCCCCCCACAAGGGAGGAGGCCAAATTGGACTTGGGAAGGGGGCACCACCCCCTTTCCTTCTCCTACTCCCTCTCCTTCCCCTTTCCCCCCTCCGGTAGAAGGAAAAAAGGGTGGGGCCGAATCCTACTAGGACTGGAGTCCTAGTATGACTCCTCTCTCCCTGGCGCGCCCCTTGTTGGTCGGCCTCCTCCTCCCCTCCTCTATATACGGGGGCAGGGGCACCCCAAAGGCACAACTTACAATCTCTTAGCCGTGTGTGGTGCCCCCCTCGACAGTTTTACACCTCGGTCATATCATCGTAGTGCTTAGGCGAAGCCCTGCGTCGGTAACTTCATCATCACCGTCACCACGCCGTCGTGCTGACGGTACTCTCCCTCGGCCTCAGCTGAATCAAGAGTTCGAGGGACGTCACCGAGCTGAACGTGTGCAGATCGCGAAGGTGCCGTGCGTTCGGTACTTGATCGGTTGGATCGCGAAGACGTTCGACTACATCAACCGCGTTACTAAACGCTTCCGCTTTTGGTCTACGAGGGTACGTGGACACACTCTCCCCGCTCGTTGCTATGCTTCTCCTAGATAGATCTTGCGTGATCGTAGGTAAATTTTTTGAAATTACTATGTTCCCCAACATGTATCATCTTGGGCTGTGAACCCGGGGGAGGCGGCGGCGGCGGCCGAGCCGGTCGTGATGATGTCGTCCATGTCGGCCTCCGTCGCGTCGGTGTCACCGAGATGCGACGAGGAGGCTTGTGAGAAGAGCAGCACGCCATAGCGGAGAGGTGGCTTCGGGGAGGCTGCGTAGGCCGGCGATGAGTAGGTGTACGGGGGGTATTGCACGCCGGCGAAGGCGGGTGAGGGAGTGCGCTGGGGTGACCATGTGGGAAGGTGATGTTGGGGTTGAACCCGCCGTGCGCGTCGCCGTTGGCGTAGCCCGGCGATGGCGTGCATGCAGCCCCAGTGTTGTGGCGACGACGAGAAGCCGGCCGGAGACCCGACGCTTTGCTGGCTCCAGGACGCGTACGGGCCGTGGCCGCCGGGTCGATTCATCATCCCCGCGCGAGCCGCCTCGGCTTGTTCGGCCGCGCGATCCGCCTGCTCTGCCACCGCCGCCCTGTCCCGGGCCTTCTTGGGGTTGGCCCTGTTTCGCCGGTCGGTGGTGACAGCCTCCTGACGCTGAAATTCTGCCTTCCAGTCAGCGTTAGACATGCCTGGGGGCTTGAACGGCGGCGCCCTCTGCTTCCTTTGTTTCGGCTGGGTGGTGGCGGCGGCGGTGGCATCCGTCGCGGCGCGGGGGGCCACGTACTTCTTCGACGGCATGGCGGTTGGTTGGAGGGGAGGAAGAGGAGATTGGCGGGAGGAATGGAGAATGGGGGGGCAGCCGAGGGAGGAAAGCGGGGGGAAACGGCGGGAAAAGGGCCTCCTCTCGCTGATAAAGCGGCCCACGCCCCTTTTCGCTTCGGCCGGCGCCCCCAGGCGACCCCCGGGCGCTTGGGTTCGGCTCGGGTTCGCCGGCTGTTATTTCGGCCGAAGCCGGCACTAAAATGAGATCCTGGGGCGTGACTGGGCTGATTTTCGGGCGTCAACGCTAAAAAAACGCCTTGAGGGACCTGTTGGGGGCGTGACTGGAAATGCTCTTAGCTGGAGCCTGCCCTGCAGCTAACGGCCACCATATTTTTTATTTGGGTTTAGGTTGCTTACCACATGGACCGTGTGGTGACGGACTGACGGTCGACACATATTTGGTCCTTGTTTTTGTTGTGTGCACAAAAGCGGCCAAGCGGGTAGCATGACTTTCGAAATTTCTAGGTATCCGCGCCTTCGAACAGTTCGAAAAAGACAGCCCGCTAACCTGGCTCCAACCCATGAACTCATCCCGACTCTGTTATCTCGAGACTCGCACTGTGCACGGGACGCGACACGCGAGTTACTGGATCCGGGCCCTAGTAGAGAGGCCGGAACGCGGCGGCGCCGCCCGAGATGGAGACGGACGCGCCGGCGGCAGGGAGGGAGGCGAAGGAGTCGCCGGACCTGGCGCCCCGTTAGCTTAGCATAAATGATCGTTTAGTTTTATTGCTATTGCTTTCATCATGACTTATATGTGTACTCTGACTATGAGATTGTGCAACTCCCGAATACCGGAGGAATACCTTGTGTGCTATCAAACGTCACAACGTAACTGGGTGATTATAAAGATGCTCTACAGGTGTCTCCGATGGTGTATGTTGAGTTGGCATAGATCGAGATTAGGATTTGTCACTCCGTGTATCGGAGAGGTATCTCTGGGCCCTCTCGGTAATGCACGTCACTATGAGCCTTGCAAGCAATGTGACTAATGAGTTAGTTGCGGGATGATGCATTACGGAACGAGTACATAGAATTGCCGGTAACGAGATTGAACTAGGTATGATGATACCGACGATCGAATCTCGGGCAAGTAACATACCGATGACAAAGGGAACAATGTATGTTGTTATGTGGTTTGACCGATAAAGATCTTCGTAGAATATGTAGGAGGCAATATGAGCATCCAGGTTCCGCTATTGGTTATTGACCGGAGATGTGTCTCGGTCATGTCTACATAGTTCTCGAACCCGTAGGGTCCGCACGCTTAAACGTTCGACGACGATTTGTATTATGAGTTATGTGATTTGATGTACCGAAGTTTGTTCGGAGTCCCATATGAGATCACGGACATGACGAGGAGTCTCGAAATGCTCTAGAGGTAAAGTTTCATATATTGGAAGGTTGCATTCGGACATCGGAATGGTTCCGAGTGATTGGGGCATTTTTCCGGAGTACCGGGAGGTTACCGGAACCCCCCGGGGAAAGACATGGGCCTTATGGGCCATATGAGGGAGGCTAACCAGCCCACAAGGGGATGGTGCGCCCCCACAAGGGAGGAGGCCGAATTAGACTTGAGAAGGGGGCGCCACCCCCCTTTCCTTCTCCTACTCCCTCTCCTTCCCCTTTTCCCCCTCCGGTAGAAGGAAAAAAGGGTGGGGCCGAATCCTACTAGGACTGGAGTCCTAGTAGGACTCCCCTCTCCCTGGCGCGCCCCTTGTTGGCCGGCCTCCTCCTCCGCTCCTCTATTACGGGGGCAGGGGGCACCCCAAAAGCACAACAGACAATCTCTTAGCCGTGTGCGGTGCCCCCTCCACAGTTTTACACCTCGGTCATATCATCGTAGTGCTTAGGCGAAGCCCTGCGCCGGTAACTTCATCATCACCGTCACCATGCCGTCGTGCTGACGGAACTCTCCCTCGGCCTCAGCTGGATCAAGAGTTTGAGGGACGTCACCGAGCTGAACGTGTGCAGATCGCGGAGGTGCCGTGCATTCGGTACTTGATCGGTTGGATCGCGAAGACGTTCGACTACATCAATCGCGTTACTAAACGCTTCCGCATTCGGTCTACGAGGGTACATGGACACACTCTCCCCGCTCGTTGCTATGCTTCTCCTAGATAGATCTTGCGTGGTCGTAGGTAAATTTTTTGAAATTACTACGTTCTCCAACAGTGGCATCCGAGCCAGGTCTATGCGTAGATGTTATATGCAAGAGTAGAATGCAAAGAGTTGTGAGCGATAATAGTCATACTGCTTACCAGCATGTCATACTTTGATTCGACGGTATTGTTGGATGAAGCGGCCCAGACCGACATTACATGACCACGTTCATGAAACTGGTTCTACCGTCATGCTTCGCACACAGGTGGCTAGTGGGTGTCTGTTTCTCCAACTTTAGTTGAATCAAGTGTGACTACGCCCGGTCCTTGTTGAAGGTTAAAACAACACACTTGACGAAAAATCGTTGTGGTTTTGATGCGTAGGTAAGAACGGTTCTTGCTAAGCCCATAGCAGCCACGTAAAACTTGCAACAACAAAGTAGAGGACGTCTAACTTGTTTTTGCAGGGCATGTTGTGATGTGATATGGTCAAGACGTGATGATATATAAATTGTTGTATGAGATGATCATGTTTTGTAACAGTTATCGGCAACTGGCAGGAGCCATATGGTTGTCGCTTTATTGTATGAAATGCAATCGCCATGTAATTGCTTTACTTTATCACTAAGCGGTAGCGATAGTCATAGAAGCAATAGTTGGCGAGACGACAGCGATGCTTCGATGGAGATCAAGGTGTCAAGCCGGTGACGATGGTGATCATGACGGTGCTTTGGAGATGGAGATCAAAGGCACAAGATGATGATGGCCATATCATATCACTTATATTGATTGCATGTGATGTTTATCCTTTATGCATCTTATTTTGCTTAGTACGGCGGTAGCATTATAAGATGATCTCTCACTAAATTTCAAGGTACAAGTGTTCTCCCTGAGTATGCACCGTTGCGACAGTTCTTCGTGCCGAGACACCACGTGATGATCGGGTGTGATAAGCTCTACGTTCACATACAACGGGTGCAAGCCAGTTTTGCACACGCAGAATACTCGGGTTAAACTTGACGAGCCTAGCATATGCAGATATGGCCTCGGAACACCGAGACCGAGAGGTCGAGCGTGAATCATATAGTAGATATGATCAACATAGTGATGTTCACCATTGAAAACTACTCCATCTCACGTGATGATCGGACATGGTTTAGTTGATATGGATCACGTGATCATTTAGATGACTAGAGGGATGTCTATCTAAGTGGGAGTTCTTAAGTAATACGATTAATTGAACTTTAATTTATCATGAACTTAGTCCTGATAGTATTTGCATAATTGTGTTGTAGATCAATAGTTCGCGATATAGCTCCCCGTTTATTTTTGATATGTTCCTAGAGAAAAATTATGTTGAAAGATGATAGTAGCAATGATGCAGACTAGGTCCATGATCTGAGTATTATCCTCATTGCTGCACAGAAGAATTATGTCCTTGATGCACCGCTAGGTGACGGACCTATTGCAGGAGCAGATGCAGACGTTATGAACGTTTGGCAAGCTCGGTATGATAACTACTTGATAGTTTAGTGCGCCATGCTTTACGGCTTAGAACCGGGACTTCAAAAATGTTTTGAACGCCACGGAGCATATAAGATGTTCCAAGTGCTGAAATTGGTAGTTTAGACTCATTCCCGAGTCGAGAGGTATGAGACCTCTGACAAGTACTTTGCCTACAAGATGGAGGAGAATAGCTCAACCACTGAGCATGTGCTCAGATTGTCTGAGTACTACAATCGCTTGAATCAAGTGGGAGTTAATCTTCCAGATAAAATAGTGATTGACAGAGTTCTCTAGTCACTATCACCAAGTTACTGGAACTTCGTGATGAACTATAATATGCAAAGGATGACGAAAACGATTCCTGAGCTCTTCGTGATGCTGAAATTGACGAAGGTAGAAATCAAGAAAAGCATCAAATGTTGATGGTTGACAAGACCACTAGTTTCAAGTAAAAGGGCAAGGAAAACAAAGGGAACTTCAAGAAGAATAGCAAGCAAGTTGCCACTCCCATGAAGAAGCCCAAAGCTAGACCCAAGCCTGAAACTGAGTGCTTCTACTGCGAAGGAAATGGTCACTGGAAGCGGAACTTCCCCAAATACTTGGCCGATAAGAAGGATGGCAAAGTGAACAAAAGTATATATGATGTACATGTTATTGATGTGTACTTTACTAGTGTTCATAGTAGCCCCTGGGTATTTGATACTGGTTCAGTTGCTATGATTAGTAACTCGAAACAGGAGTTACAAATGAACAAAGACTAGTTGAGGGCAAGGTGACGATGTGTGTTGGAAGTGATTCCAAGGTTGATAAGATCACCATCGCACACTCCCTTTACCTTCTGGATTAGTGTTAAACCTAGAATAAATGTTATTTGGTGTTTGCGTTGAGCATAATTTGATTGGATCATGTTTATTGCAATACGGTTATTCATTTAAGTCAAAGAATAATTGTTATTCTGTTTACATGAATAAAACCTTCTGTGGTCATACACCCAAGGTGAATGGTTTATTGAATCTCGATCGTAGTGATACACATATTCATAATATTGATGCCAAAAGATGCAAAGTTGATAATGATAGTGCAACATATTTGTGGCACTGCCGTTTAGGTCATATTGGTGTAAAGCGCATGAAGAAACTCCATGCTGATGGGCTTTTGGAATCACTTGATTATGAATCACTTAATGCTTGCGAACCATGCCTCATGGGCAAGATGACTAAGACTTCGTTCTCCGGAACAATGGAGCGAGCAACTGACTTATTGGAAATAATACATACTGATGTATGCGATCCTATGAGTGTTGAGGCTCGCGGTAGGTATCGTTATTTTCTGACCTTCACAAATGATTTGAGCAGATATGGGTATATCTACTTGATGAAACATAAGTCTGAAACATTTGAAAAGTTCAAAGAATTTCAGAGTGAAGTGGAAAATCATCGTAACAAGAAAATAAAGTTTCTACGATCTGATCGCGGAGGCAAATATTTGAGTTACGAGTTTGGCCTTCATTTAAAACTGTGGAATAGTTTCACAACTCACGCCACCTGGAACACCATAGCGTAATGGTGTGTCCAAACGTCATAATCGTACTTTATTAGATATGGTGCGATTTATGATGTCTCTTACCGATTTACCACTATCGTTTTGGGGTTATGTATTAGAGACAACTACATTCACGTTAAATAGGGCACCATCTAATCCGTTGAGACGGCACCGTATGAACTGTGGTTTGGCAAGAAACCTAAGCTATCGTTTCTTAAAGTTTGGGACTGCGATGCTTATGTGAAAAAGGTTCAACCTGATAAGCTCGAACCCAAATTGGAGAAATGCGTCTTTATAGGATACCTAAAGGAGACTGTTGGGTACACCTTCTATCACAGATCCGAAGGCAAGATATTCGTTGCTAAGAATGGATCCTTTCTAGAGAAGGAGTTTCTCTCGAAAGAAGTGAGTGGGAGGAATATAGAACTTGATGAGGTAACTGTACCTTCTCCCGAATTGGAAAGTAGTTCGTCACAGAAATCAGTTTCAGTGATTTCTACACCAATTAGTGAGGAAGCTAATGATGATGATCATGAAACTTCAGATCAAGTTACTACCGAACCTCGTAGGTCAACCAGAGTACGGTCTGCACCAGAGTGGTACGGTAATCCTGTTATGGAAGTCATGTTACTAGACCATGACAAAGCTATGAACTATGAGGAAGCGATGATGAGCCCAGATTCCGCGAAATGGCTTGACGCCATGAAATCTGAGATGAGATCCATGTATGAGAACAAAGTATGGACTTTGATTGACTTGCCCAATGATCGGCGAGCCTTTGAGAATAAATGGATCTTCAGGAGGAGACGAACGCTGATAGTAGTGTTACTATCTACAAAGCTTGAATTGTCGCAAAAGGTTTTTCGACAAGTTCAAGGTGTTGACTACGATAAGATTTTCTCACTCGTAGCGATGCTTAAGTCTGTCCGAATCATGTTAGCAATTGCCACATTTTATGAAATCTGGCAAATGGGGATTTCAAAACTACATTCCATGGATTTCTTAAAAAGAGTTGTATATGATACAACAAGAAGGTTTTGTCGATCCTAAAGGTGCTAACAAAGTGTGCAAGCTCCAGCGATCCATCTATGGACTGGTGCAAGCATCTCGGAGTTGGAATATACGCTTTGATAAGGTGATCAAAGCGTATGGTTTTATACAGACTTTTGGTGAAGCCTGTATTTACAAGAAAGTGAGTGGGAGCACTACAGCCTTTCTGATAAGTATATGTGAATGACATATTGTTGATCAGAAATGATGTAGAATTTTGTGGAAAGCATAAAGAAGGTTTTGAAAGGAGTTTTTCAAAGAAAGACCTCGGTAAAGCAGCTTACATATTGAGCATCAAGATCTATAGATATAGATCAAGACGCTTGATAAGGTCTTTTTCAATGAGTACATACCTTGACAAGTTTTGAAGTAGTTCAAAATGGAACAGTCAAAGAAGGAGTTCTTGCCTGTGTTGCAAGGTGTGAAGTTGAGTAAAGACTCAAAACCCGACCACGACAGAAAATAGAAAGAGAATGAAAAGTCATTCCCTATGCCTCAGTCATAGGTTCTATAAAGTATGCTATGCTGTGTACCAGACCTATTGTATACCTTAGCATGATTTTGATAAGGGAGTACAATAGTGATCTAGGAGTAGATCACTGGACAACGGTCAAAATTATCCTTAGAGGACTAAGGAAATATTTCTCGGTTATGGAGGTGATAAAAGAGTTCGTTGTAAATAGTTACGTCGATGCAAGCTTTGACACCGATCTGGATGACTCTAAGTCTCGATCTAGATATATATTGAAAGTGGGAGCAATTAGCTAGAGTAGCTCCGTGCAGAGTGTTGTAGACATAGAAATTTGCAAAATACACACGGATCTGAATATTGCAGACCCGTAGACTAAAATTTCTCTCACAGGCAAAACATGATCATACCTTATTAGTCTTGGGTGTTAATCACATAGCGATGTGAACTAGATTATTGACTCTAGTAAACCTTTTGAGTGTTGGTCCCATGGCGATGTGAACTATGGGTGTTAAACACATAAAGATGTGAACTATTGGTGTTAAATCACATGGCGATGTGAACTAGATTATTGACTCTAGTGCAAGTGGGAGACTGAAGGAAATATGCCCTAGAGGCAATAATAAAGTTGTTATTTGTATTTCCTTGTATCATGATAAATGTTTATTATTCATGCTAGAATTGTATTAACCGGAAACTTAGTACATGTGTGAATACATAGACAAAACAGAGTGTCCCTAGTATGCCTCTACTTGACTAGCTCGTTATTCAAAGATGGTTAAGTTTCCTGACCATAGACATGTGTTGTCATTTGATGAACGGGATCACATCATTATAGAATGATGTGATGGACAAGACCCATCCGTTAGCTTAGCATAAATGATCGTTTAGTTTTATTGCTATTGCTTTCATCATGACTTATATGTGTTCCTCTGACTATGAGATTGTGCAACTCCCGAATACCGGAGGAACCCCTTGTGTGCTATCAAACGTCACAACGTAACTAGGTGATTATAAAGATGCTCTACAGGTGTCTCCGATGGTGTTTGTTGAGTTGGCATAGACCGAGATTAGGATTTGTCACTCAGTGTATCGGAGAGGTATCTCTGGGTCCTCTCGGTAATGCACGTCACTATGAGCCTTGCAAGCAATGTGACTAATGAGTTAGTTGCGGGATGATGCATTACGGAACGAGTACATAGAATTGCCGGTAACGAGATTGAACTACGTATGATGATACCGACGATCGAATCTCGGGCAAGTAACATACCGATGACAAAGGGAACAACGTATGTTGTTATGCGGTTTGACCGATAAAGATCTTCGTAGAATATGTAGGAGCCAATATGAGCATCCAGGTTCCGCTATTGGTTATTGACCGGAGATGTGTCTCAGTCATGTCTACATAGTTCTCGAACCCGTAGGGTCCGCACGCTTAAACGTTCGATGACGATTTGTATTATGAGTTATGTGATTTGATGTACTGAAGTTTGTTCGGAGCCCCGGATGAGATCACGGACATGACGAGGAGTCTCTAAATGGTCGAGAGGTAAAGATTCATATATTGGAAGGTTGCATTCGGACATCGGAATGGTTCCGAGTGATTCGGGCATTTTTCCGGAGTACCGGGAGGTTACCGGAACCCCCCGGGAAAAGACATGGGCCTTATGGGCCATAGGAGGGAGGTTAACCAGCCCACAAAGGGCTGGTGCGCCCCCCACAAGGGAGGAGGCCAAATTGGACTTGGGAAGGGGGCGCCACCCCCTTTCCTTCTCCCTCTCCTTCCCCTTCCCCCCCTCCGGTAGAAGGAAAAAAGGGTGGGGCCGAATCCTACTAGGACTGGAGTCCTAGTATGACTCCCCTCTCCCTGGCGCGCCCCTTGTTGGCCGGCCTCCTCCTCCCCTCCTCTATATACGGGGGCAGGGGGGCACCCCAAAGGCACAACATACAATCTCTTAGCCGTGTGCGGTGCCCCCCTCCACGGTTTTACACCTCGGTCATATCATCGTAGTGCTTAGGCGAAGCCCTGCGTCGGTAACTTCATCATCACCGTCACCACGCTGTCGTGCTGACGGTACTCTCCCTCGGCCTCAGCTGAATCAAGAGTTCGAGGGACGTCACCGAGCTGAACGTGTGCAGATCGCGGAGGTGCCGTGCGTTCGGTACTTGATCGGTTGGATCGCGAAGACGTTCGACTACATCAACCGCGTTACTAAACGCTTCCGCTTTCAGTCTACGAGGGTACGTGGACACACTCTCCCCGCTCGTTGCTATGCTTCTCCTAGATAGATCTTGCGTGATTGTAGGTAAATTTTTTGAAATTACTATGTTCCCCAACATGTATCATCTTGGGCTGTGAACCCGGGGGAGGCGGCGGCGGCGGCCGAGCCGGTCGTGATGATGTCGTCCATGTCGGCCTCCGTCGCGTCGGTGTCACCGAGATGCGACGAGGAGACTTGTGAGAAGAGTAGCACGCCATAGCGGAGAGGTGGCTTCGGGGAGGCTGCGTAGGCCGGCGATGAGTAGGTGTACGGGGGGTATTGCACGCCGGCGAAGGCGGGTGAGGGAGTGCGCTGGGGTGACCATGTGGGAAGGTGATGTTGGGGTTGAACCCGCCGTGCGCGTCGCCGTCGGCGTAGCCCGGCGATGGCGTGCATGCAGCCCCAGTGTTGTGGCGACGACGAGAAGCCGGCCGGAGACCCGACGCTTTGCTGGCTCCAGGACGCGTACGGGCCGTGGCCGCCGGGTCGATTCATCATCCCCGCGCGAGCCGCCTCGGCTTGTTCGGCCGCGCGATCCGCCTGCTCTGCCACCGCCGCCCTGTCCCGGGCCTTCTTGGGGTTGGCCCTGTTTCGCCGGTCGGTGGTGACAGCCACCTGACGCTGAAATTCTACCTTCCAGTCGGCGTTAGACATGCCCGGGGGCTTGAACGGCGGCGCCCTCTGCTTCCTTTGTTTCGGCTGGGTGGTGGCGGTGGCGGTGGCATCCGTCGCGGCACGGAGGGCCACGTACTTTTTCGGCGGCATGGCGGCTGGTTGGAGGGGAGGAAGAGGAGATTGGTGGGAGGAATGGAGAATGGGAGGGCAGCCGAGGGAGGAAAGCGGGGGGAAACGGCGGGAAAAGGGCCTCCTCACGCCGATAGAGCGGCCCACGCCCCTTTTCGCTTCGGCCGGCGCCCCCAGGCGACCCCCGGGCGCTTGGGTTCGGCTCGGGTTCGCCGGCTGTTATTTCGGCCGAAGCCGGCACTAAAATGAGATCCTGGGACGTGACTGGGCTGATTTTCGGGCGTCGACGCTAAAAAAACGCCTTGAGGGACCTGTTGGGGGGGGGGGGGGGGGCGCGCGCCTGGAAATGCTCTTAGCTGGAGCCTGCCCTGCAGCTGACGGCCATCATATTTTTTATTTGGGTTTAGGTTGCTTACCACATGGACCGTGTGGTGACGGACTGACGGTCGACACATGTTTGGTCCTTGTGTTTTGTTGTGTGCACAAAAGCGGCCAAGCGGGTAGCATGACTTTCGAAATTTCCAGGCATCCGCGCCTTCGAACAGTTCGAAAAAGACAGCCCGCTAACCTGGCTCCAACCCGTGAACTCATCCCGACTCTGTTATCTCGAGACTCGCACTGTGCACGGGACGCGACACGCGAGTCACTGGATCCGGGCCCTAGTAGAGAGGCCGGAACGCGGCGGCGCCGCCCGAGATGGAGACGGACGCGCCGGCGGCAGGGAGGGAGGCGAAGGAGTCGCCGGACCTGGCGCCCCGGGTGCCACAGATCCTGGGCGCCGGCCTCGACCGCCACACCCAGTCGCGGCCCATGGCGCTCCGCGACCGCAGCGCCACCCCCGTGGTCGGGGCCCTCGCCCGGGACCTCTCCCGCGCCGCTCCCCCGACCGCCGCCCCGACGCGCGTGGTGCCCAAATCCACCCCGCGCCCGTCCCCGACAACAGGCTCGCTGCCCCCCCTCCGGCCTTCGCCCGTCCTAAGGTTCGCGCCCCCATTTGTTCCCCAATTGAGACCGCTTATCAGTTGGTCCCGTGATTTCGTTCCATTCGGTAGTTTTTGCTTATCTGAGTTTGTGTCGAACTCTGATACATTGTGGCACATGGATTCGGTTCGTTGAATGTATGATATTGGTATGGCGTCAGTGCACGATTACGGATACTGTCCGGTCGCCTATGGATAATTTCGAATTCGACATATACTCAGTGAAACGGGATGATCTAATAAACTGTCAGATTCATTTTTTGTTACTGTTGACGATGATAATCAGGAGATTGTTATCTCAATGCTTCTGGTGCTGGGTGCCTTTTAGTTTTACCTAATCCTTGTGTATGAAGGTCTTGTGCATGGATTGGTTTATCATTATGTATAGGTTGACTGAGCAATTGAGCTCCCCATTCATAAACATATCGTTTCCTTTTGCTGATTAGGAATTGAGCATGTCCCTGCAGTAGTGAAGCACTCATCAAGTTAATTCAATGTCTTTGAATAACGTAGGAGAGGTAAAGCTCCCCTTGAAACGATAGTTTAATCCGTACAAAGGGCCCAGCGCTAGATTTTGTCCTGGCAGTCACAACAAGAAGGATTCTGAATTCCCACGTTGGACAGCCCTAACATTGTCATGCACTCATGCTGGTGTGTGCTGTTTGCGGGTTAGTACCATCCGACAGTTCAGATAGCCAGTAATGTGTTAGATTGCAGCACTGGAGGTGCCAGTCAGCAGACCCAAATGCCACCTGGGCCGGAATATTTGGTGGGGACATATTCCTGAAAATACACCTCACACATGATTATCAACAAAAAGCCCCCAAATGTCACTTACCGTGTCCATCATGGGTGGTCTAGGCTCTGCGTGGTCGTAAGCATGAAAGCGATCTCATAGCTGGGAGTTACTGTTTGTCGTCTTGAATTTCACCCTGTTGGCCATGAGCATGTTTGGTCTCTTGGATCTTTTCCTGCGTTAGGATGACTGCTACTCTAGGCAGACTACCTTGCTTTATTTCTTTAAGATTCATATATGTTGTTTCATAACATGGAAGGCCTACTGAAAAAAACGATTAGATAAACAATCGATAAAAGTGCAAACTTGATGTACACGTTGGGCTCCCGGCACTCCAATTTTTACTTCTTAATTGCGAGAGTAATCTCTATTCTTAATAGGCGGTGAATAAGAAAGTCTCTCCGAGCTCTGCGCATTCGGGCCGTCAGATTGTGTCGGTCACACGATCTGAACCGCCAGTGTTGTGGTGAAAACCTAGCGCTGCCCAGTCAGCAGACCCAAATGCCGCCTGGGCCGGAATATTTGGTGGGGACATAATCCTGAAAATACACCCCACACACGGTTATCAACAAATAGGGCCCCAAATGCCGCTTACCGCGTCCATTATGGGTGGTCTAGGCTATGTGTGGTCGTAAGCATGAAAGCGATCTCATAACTGGGAGGTACTGTTTGTCGTCTTGAATTTCACCCTGTTGGCCATGAGAATTTTTGGTCTCTTGGATCTTTTCCTGCGTTAGCATGACTGCTACTCTAGGCAGACTACCTTGCTTTATTTCTTTAAGATTCATATATGTTGTTTCATAACATGGAAGACCTACTGAAAAAATTCATTAGATGAACACTCGGTAAAAGGGCAAACTTGATGTACAAGTTGGGCTCCCAGCACTCCAATTTTTACTTCTTAATTGCTAGAGTAATCTCTATTCTTAATAGGTGGTGAATAAGAAAGTCTCTCCGAGCTCTGCGCATTCGGGCAGTCAGACTACATTTAATTAGGGCTTTTATATCGATTTTCTTGCTGCATTCTTCTCATAAATAAATGATTACATAAAAAATCATCCTATTGTTTATTTTTTTTCTACTGCAATGTTTTCATACCACTTGCCGGTTGATATCAAATGTAAAAATGGAAGGCCTTTTCAACTAGTATGCAAATAGCATAGGCATGATATGGTTATGAGCAGTCACCTCTCTTTTTAGGTGCAAGTTTCCTTTGTTTAACGGTAGTTATTATTTTTCTTGGAAATGATAATCCTCCTTAGGTAGCATCAAATTGAATCCTCTGCCCTTTCTTTGTTCTAATTTTTTTCTTTTCGTTGCAGCTACCTTATGTACCGCTCTTCTGTTTGTTCAAGGAACAACTCCAACAACATGTGTGTGTTCACGTGATGAAAGTTGTCATGGGCTCATGGCTTATTGTAAGCTTGCGCAAACTTTACATAATCTTGCACATCTCTAAATTTTATGCACCTCGGTGACATTCAGTCGTTTATTGAACTCTCTGTATCTTTATTTGTTCAATACTTGCTTCACTGGAACCATTTTGTTTTTGTCATGTACAGCTCGACTTGAGCCTAAATTATTATGCATTCACTCAAGAAATCAGTCCTGGACTAGAAAGCCGCTAGCTACCTTTGCATTTTTGTTTTTGAGTAACATTTCTGTATTTATGTACCTACACACCAATAAACTGTTTCACTTCCTCAACTACAAACTCACCCCTTAAGCTCCGCCTGTGGATTTATAGGTATATCCCTTTCTTCTTTCTCTTGGTAGTGTGCTTTCAGTCACGGCTCATGTCATCGTGCTTGCCTTTTTACTCTCCATACCTCTAAACTCAAAATTCTGGCTTATAATTTTGGGTTCAAAGGGGTGAGCTTAGATAGTGGTTTCGGCTTTGAGCTTTTATTTTCTGTATCAAGATGAGTATATGTTTGAACTTTGAAGAGTAAATCAGTACCATATATTGTTATGACACAATGCCAAATGTATATAGTTCTTGTGTTTTATCCTGTATATACGTGGTTATAGGGTTAATCTTTCTTGGTTAGTCTTTGATGTTTTGTCTTTTTATTGATGGTGCTTTGTTAATTGGCTAAGTAAATTATGTTGTCATGAATGTGCTTATCAGTTGAGAGATTTTTTTTGTCTATTAAGATCTGCCTTCGTTTGTTATTGGTATGTGCAGAGCACCTGTTTGCTGAAATGGCTACATACAAATCCTTTATTGAGGGATAGTTGGAACCTTGGAGATCTGCTTGTTTTGCTGCGGAGAGTGATCACGGAGCACTACGGGAAGAGCAAGTAAGCGTATTAAGATAGTGCACAAAGACTCTTGATTAGATCAAGGAAATACCAGGTAGGTATATTTGGATACTCCTTTGACATGCCTATCTCAACTTGAATATAGCTCGCATGTTACAATAATTAAAATTATTTTGGTGGTTCTTGATTATTAATGTAGGTCGTGTCATCTTTGACAAGTATGAGACCGGAGGTTGCTCCAACTTATGGATTTTCATATAAACCCAAATCCTAACAAGTAAGGGCTTTCCTTTGTGTGGATTATTCAGAATCCAGTGAGTAAATTGGATTAGTACATTGCGAGTTCATTTGCCTTCTGCACCCTGCTTCTGTTTCTATCCAATAACATTATTTCTGTTTTTCTTATATTGATGTTTATGGCTTTGGTTATCATGGGGTTTAAGTAAACCTGCACTTGATTATTTTCATTTCCTATTTTCTTTAAGCTTTGTGTGTTCCTTTTCATAAACCACTATTTTTACAGTAATGCTATCTGGGGAACGTTCCTTGGGGATGAAATCCCAGCGAACGTCCCCAGAGCCGTCTGTTCGGGATCAGACGTGGCAGTTTTGGACCAAGAACTCCTCAGATTTAAATGAAATGCCATAGCAGTTTTGAAAATTGCCACCCCTCACTGAAGAGCCGCGCGGTTCGCAAATGCCATCCTGGCTGGCGAACGGTTGCTGGCTATTGGTGTCCCTATTTTTACAATGGTAAGATGGTCTAGAGTAATGATTTCGTTAGGCACTTTGATTCTACCAGTTTAAGCTATCTGGTAGAACCCCTACGCGCATGGTGCCCAAATCCACCGCGCGCCTGACCCCGACAACCGGCTGGCTGTTCCCCTCCGGCCTTTGCCCATCCTAAGGTTTGCGCCCCTGTTGTTCCCCAATCGAGACAACTTATCTGTTGGTTATGTGATTTCGTTCAATTTGGTAGTTTTTGCTTTGGCTGCAATATGTGTACAAGGAGTTTGTGTCGAACTCTGATACATTGTGGCGCATGGATTCGGTTCATTGAAAATATGATATTGCTATGAAATCAATACATAATTATAGACTATCTCTTTGTTTGGGTCACCTATGGATAAATTTGAGTTCGACGTATATTCACTGAAATTGGATGATCTAATAAACTGTTAGATTCATTTTTTGTTACTGTTGACGAGGATAACATGGAGATTGTTATCTCAATGCTTCTTGCGCTAGGTACCTTTTAGTTTTCCTATTCCTTGTATAGGAAAGGTACGGTTGTGGTCTAGGATCTATGTTTATCACTATGTAGATTGACTGAGCATGTGAGCTCATTATTCATAAACATATTGTTTCCTTCGCTGATCAAGGATTGAGCATGTTTCTGCAGTAGTGACACACTCGTCAACTTAGTTCAATGTTCTTGAATACCGTAGCAGATGTAAATATTCCCTTGAAACAATGTTAATCTGTACAAAGGACTCAATGCGAGATTTCGTCCTAGCAGTCACAACAAGAGGATTCCTCAATTTCCATGTTGGACAGCCCAAACATTGTCATGCACTCATGCTGGTGTTTGCTGTTTGCGGGTTAGTACCATTTGATAGTTCAGACAACCAGTAATGTGCTAGATTGCAGCACGAGAGGTGCCGTTTGCAGGTTAGGGTTCTCGCCTCGTTGGCATGATTTACTCACTCCTATATGTCCTCGATGAGGTTAATGTACTTTGTTGGGACTTCGTGTTTCTCCAAGCCCACCACGTGACATTCTGTGTAATCTTATCGTGGGCCTTCTCCAAGTCAATGAACACCATATGCATGTCCTTCTTTTGCTTCCTTTATCTCTCCATAAGTAGTCGTACCAAGAAAATGGCTTCCATGGTTGACCTCCCAGGTATGAAACCAAACTGGTTTTCGTCCCACTTGTCATTCTTCTCGAGTAGTGCTCGACAACTCTCTCTCATGGCTTCATTTTATGGCTCAAAACTCAATTCCATGGTAATTAGTACAACTTTGAACATCCCCCTTGTTCTTGAAGATTAATACTAATATACTCCGCCACCATTCTTCGGGCATCTTGTTTGACCGAAAGATGAGGTTGAAAAGCTTAGTTATCCATACCATTGACGTCTCCAAGGCCTCTCCACACATCAATGGGAATCAATCAGGGCCCATCCTTGCCTCCTTTTTTGCCTCCCCGACCTCGTCCTGGATTCGTCACACAAAACGGACATTCGTATCATCAAAGGACTCATCCAACTCAATGGTAGAGCCCTCATTTTGTCCATTGAACAACTTGTCAAAGTACTCTCGTCATTTATGCTTGATCTCCTCATCCTTCACCAGAAGCTGATTTGCTCGTTCTTTGATGCATTTGATTTGGTTGACATCTCTTGCCTTCCTCTCTTTGATCTTGGCCATCTTATAGATGCCCCTTTCGCCTTCCTTAATGTTTAAACGCTGGTGGAGGTCTTTATACGCTCGACCCCTTGCCTCACCCACAACTCGCTTTGCAGCCTTCTTCGCCACCTTGTACTTCTCTAAGTTGTCTGGCACTCCTATCCAGATATAGGCATCTGAAACAGTCTTTCTTCTCCTTAATAGCCTTCTGGATATCATCGTCCACCACCATGTATCTTTAGCTTCGCTTCTCCTACCCTTGGTCACCCCAAACTCCTCCGAAGCTACCTTCCAAGCGCAAGTCGCCATCTTCATCCACATATTATTTGCATCATCTCCTTCCTCCCAAGGACCCTCCTTATAACCCTATCCTTGAAAGTCCGAGCCCCCCCCCCCCCTTGAGCTTCCACCACTTCGTTCTAGCGACTTTGGCGCTCTTATCCCGCTGGGCACGAATCGGAAAGCAAAAGTCAGCCGCAAGTTTATGTTGAGGGACAACACTCTCCCCAGGTATCACCTTACAATCTAGGCAAGCACGCTTGTCTTCTCTTCTCGAGAGGACGGAATCAATTTGGCTACAGTGTTGTCCACTACCAAAAGTCACTAGATGAGATTCTCTCTTTCTAAAGTGAAGCTAAAGACATCCTCTCCTTCTTGATTCCTGCTGCCATATCCAAATCCCCCATGCACTCCTTCAAAACTTCGTGTTAGATGTACCTATCTGGCCATTGAGATTCCTCCTATGAAGAACTTCTCGCCAATAGGTACACTCCTAATCATGTCCTCTAGGCCTTCCCATAACTCTCTTGGTGCTCTCACTGTGACCTACTTGCAGGGCATACGCACCGATAACAGAACTAAGTCCCGACGACTAGCTTGACCAGGATAATCCTGTCCCCTTGCCTCTTGACGTCTACCACTCCGTACTTGAGGCTCTTGTTGATCAAGATGTCTACTCCATTTTTGTATGTAGATGTCCCCGTGTGCCCCAGCTTGAAGCCAGTATCCTCTACCTCCTTCACCTTTTGTCCCTTCGATTTGGTCTCTCCTCACTGCTGCATCCACTAACTCCCATAACTTACCTGCCAGGGATCCTACGTTCCAGTTACCTATGCGGATCCTACTAGGCTCGGCTAGTTTCTTTACCCTTTGCAGTCATCGAGTCAAATTTGAAGACCATTGCTCATTTTTCACTACATCGGAGCGTTGATGGAGCGCGCCACTAAGGATGCAATGACCAGGATCCTTGCTCACTTACCACTCTATCCAGATCAAGATACGACGCACCACCAAAGGGGTGACAGCCCGACAAGTCATGTCGAGGTACACATGTAAATACACACAGAGAAGGCAAAAGTAGAGTTAAAAGGTGAGTTATTATGTCTTCTCACTTGACCTTCAGCATAGTCTATTCTCATAACTATCACCAAAACATCGCGAAGAACTTCATGCGTTCCATTCTTTGTAGGCATGTAGCAAGATTAGATGGAGATTCTCACTCAGCAGTGAAGCTTGACAAAGTAGATACCTAAAGAGTTGATAGAGTAAGAGAGTGTGGAACAGAAAACAACTCTGTTGTCAGTAGAACTGTTCACCACTTCAATCAACAACTATGACATGTCATGTTTTAGCAATCACGTGCCGTATTAAATCTTAAATGCACAAGAATAAACAAGCTAATTTTATTACCTTGTTTTTCTTGTTCGTTTCACTTCGTCTTTACGATATTCATCAACGTTGCAATTGTATTTAGACCCCTCGAATTCAGAGGCAATAATCCTTGTTCTACTGGTTTCTTTTCTTTGGCGATAGTCTTCCTTTTCACTATTCATGACTTCCTTGTTGCCTCACATGTTCTGATAGCCAAGTACCACATGATGAGCTTCACGTACACTTTGCTTGGCTAAGCCATCAGACCCGTGGCTTTTAGCTTTCCCATCTTCCTCGATAAATCCAATACATAAATTGGTTGTCAAGCACCAGGAGTTTATACAAGGTAAAAAGATGCAACACATGTAGACGAGGAGTTTGTAAAAGACATACAAAATCAACAACCACAATGAACAACATCCTAAACAAAGCAAGAAAAGCACAATAAAATTATCCCATTCACTTGGAGTTGGTGTGTTTCAGTATAGTCTATTCTTATTCTACAACAAACTCTATAATCCACCCTTTTTAAACTTTGATTCTATTCTCTTATTAATTAATGAATGGGGCAAATCTATAACCTCCGTTTAAAAAATAGTGCCACACCGACCAAATGCCATTACAATCTCTGTAAACACTTCATAACATAAGCCCATACCTTCTCTGATAGGCATATATTAATGATTTGAGAATTAATAGATTAGAATCATTGACTTGGTGTATGCACAAAAATTTGAGTTGTTCTCATGGGTATAACAACAATTACTCTAACACCCACAACGCATCAAAATTTCTTAGTTAGATCTATGTGTACATAGGAAGTTTAAATAGACAATAGAAACTTCCAACCCTTAAAACACTAAAATGAGTAAACACGCATAATTGCAAAAAAATCTAGAATGCCTCAGGAGTCAGATTTCATAGCCGTCCCTATAAATCATAAAGCCTAATCATCAACACAAAATATAAACAATATGTTACAAGGACAAAATTAACCATTGCCACGGATGCGACAATTGTTAGACTTGTATGCGTGCTTTGTGGTGGCATGGGCTGGAAGGCGGTTGCAGCTATTGTGGTTCTGGTGGTTGTCATCGCCTCCGGCGTGATTGTTGGCATTCACATCGGTGACCTCGCCGCCACCGTTTGCTCGGTCTTCCACCTTGTCATCAGAGTCAGACAGGTTGTCAAAGAGCTTATACATCACCTGGTTGTGGAACTCGTCCAAACTCCTATCCCGGACACCTTGTCCTCCAATGTCCTTCGACTTTTGGTGCATCCTATTTCTTGTCGCTTGTGCATGAGGAAGACGAAACCCATCTAAAACCAAAAAAATTAGTTGATTGGTGGCGTTCAGAAAACTTACTTACCAAGCAAACATGCCCATATGGAATAGCAGATCTCCTTGGCCCATATGCAAAAATAACTTTTTGTGCTCTCTCACGTGGTCAAGGCTTGGTTGCTCTTCATTTTGGCAATATTGGCGTTAGCATCACAAAAAGAGGAGAAAACATGGAGTTGTTAGGTCTTGGGTAACCCATGATCATACTCTATTATACCCAAACCCATGACCACACTATATTGGGTTATGATTCCATTGATTATCAATAATAGCCCTCCTAATTTAGAAACGTTACCATGTTTCGCGTGTATTATGCCATAATTGCCTACATGGCCGCACGCCACCACATGAGCACGCGTCGCATCGTCTATTCACACTATACAACCCTTGCCAGCCTGGCCGGTGTCATGGCATGCAGCCACCGGCGCCGTCCTACCACTACATGAGCACGCGCCGCAATGTGTTCACATTTACGCCTAATAATGCCACCATAGCCGGTCTGTGTTTGCGTCACGGTGCCTATATGCACCCAACAACTCCCCTCCTCCCCAGGCCCCAATCAAAAGCGGAGGTTTACTTTTCCTCACACATAAGCAATAAGTGGTAGGAAGCACGGAAAGCCATATGTCGCGTGTATGCCATAATTGCCAACATGGCCACACGTCACCACATGAGCACGCGTCGCATCGTCTATTCACACTCCACACGGTCCTTGCCAGCCTGGTTGGCGTCGTGGTGTGTAGCCACCAACACTGACCTACCACTACATGAGCACGCGCCGCACTGTGTTCACATTTACGCCTAATAACACCACCATAGCCAATCTGTGTCTGTGTCATGGTGCTAAGATGCATGCAGCAACTCCCCCTCCCCTAGGCCCCAACCAAAAACGGCAGTTTCCATTTCCTCGCACACAAGCAATAAGTGATATTGCCATGTGTTGCGCATATGCCACAATTGCCAGCCACACATGAGCGCGCGTCGCACCGTCTATTCACTCCACACAACCCATGCCAGCCTGGTCGGCGTCATGGCGTGCAACTACCAACCCTGACCTACCACTACATAAGCACGCGCTGCACCGTGTTCACATTATGCCTAGTACCAACACCCTAGCCGGTCCATGTTTTCTTCAAGGTGATAATATGCATCCAACAACTTCCCTTCCCCGAGGCCCCAACCAAAAACGGCGGTTTCGTCTTCCTCACGCCCATGCAACAAGAGATAGGAAGCACCAAAAGCCAGATGAGATTGGAGGACAAGGTGCTCAAGGTAGGAGTTTGGAGGAGTCTTGGAACCAGGTGATGTCTAGGATCTTCGACGACCTATCCGACTTCGATGACGAGGCGGAAGACCGAGTAAACAGTGGCCGCAAGGTCACCGGGGTGAACGCCAAGAATCACGCTGGTGGTGATGACGACCACCAGAACCACAACCATCGCAATTGCCTTCCAACCCCTGGCACAACAAAGCACGCCTACAAGTCTAACAACCGCCGCCTCCATGGCAACCGATGGGTAATTTCATCCTTGTGAGATCTAATTGTTTTTGTTTTGTGTTGATGATTAGACTTTATGATTTAGAGGGACAACGATGGGATCTGACTCAGGCGTTCTGGGTATTTCTGCAATTGCACATGTTCACTCATTTTATTTTATTTTAGATTGGAAGTTTTATTATCTATTAAACTTTCCGTGTAGGCATACATCTAATTACAAATTTATTGATGGTTCATGGTGTTGGAGTAATTGTTGCTATACCCACAAGAACTCGTGAATGTCTTGTTTGGTTGTTGGATATGTCTATCAGAGAGAATTTTTTGTGTACATACCAAGTCAATGATTCTGATCTATTAATTCTCAAACAATTAATATATGCCTATCAAAGGAGGTAGACTTATGTTATGAATTTGTTTACAAAGATCGTAATGACATTTGGTTGGTGTGACACTTTCTTTAAACGGGGGCAAAAGATTTGCCTCATCTATTAATTAAGGAGAAAATAGAGTCAAAGTTTTTAAAAAAGGAGAGAATAGAGTCAATGTTTTGTTAAAGGGGAGAACAGTGTGAATAGATCTATTCTCATCAAAGTGGAGATATAAATATGAAATGAAGTAGGAACAACTTATCTTTACGAGAGTCTCCTGAAACACACTACTAACTCCGAGTGAATGGATAATTTTGTGTTTTTCTTGCTTTGTTGAGGATGTTGTTGTTTATTCCAAGTGTTCATTTTGTATGTCTTCTACAAACAACTCATCTACACGTGCTGCATTTTTTTTACCTTGTGAACTCCCTCTAATGCTTAACAAATGATGTATTGGATTTATCCAGGAAGATGGGAAACCTAAAAGCCATGGGTCTGTTGGCTTAGCCAAGCAAAGTGTAGGTGAAGCTCATCATGTGGTACTTGGCTATCACAACATGCGAGGCAAAAAGGAAGTCATGAATAGTGAAAAGGAAGGCCATCACCAAAGAACAGAAACCAGTAGAACAAAGATTATTGGCTCTGAATCCGAGGGGTCTAAATACAATTGCAACGTTGATGAAGATCGTAAAGATGAAGAAGTGAAACAAATAAGAAAAATAGGGTAACAAAATTAGCTTGTTTATTCTTGTGCTTTTTATATGGCACATGATTGCTATATAGTTGACATGTCATAGTTGTCGATTCAAGTGGTCAAGACTTCCTGCTGACAACAGAGTTGCTTTATGTTCCCTGTATTAACTTAGTACTCACTTTCTTTGTTAACTCTATGAGTATCTACTTTGCCAACCTCCACTGCTAACAGAGTAAGAGTCTCCATCTAATTTTGCAACAGGCTGCATGAAGTTCTTCGCAATGTTTCTGATGATATTTATGAGAATGGCCACGCCTTATATGGTGATACTGAGGATGTCAATGTGAGAAAACATAAGAACTCACTTTTTAACTCCACTTTTGCCTTCTCCATGTGTATTTACATTGGTAACTCGACATGACTGGACTGGTATATATTATGGCTAAATAATTTACACCATGGCATCATGTCAATGACATACAATTTTATCTATGCATTTGTGAGTGAACAAGATAATTTTCTGCGGGTCATGCCCATGCAAAAACATGAACCTACATAAAAAATTACCAGGCTAGACTGTAAAAGCATTATGTATATATGGAAACATATTTTTTTACTTAATTGCTAATACATAAAAGAGTTATTTTTTATTCAAAAGTTGTAGGGGAGGTCATGAAAGTTGCTATTTTTGCCTAACTTTGTGTATTGGGCACCTACAGAAAAAAATACAATGTGTTCTGAAAGTGATTTCCCCCCTTATGATAGTTAAACTTGCTTGGGTTGAGATGGCATCATTTTGTCCCATATGTTTTGCTTGTGTACACTATATGGTAGATGTATCTTTTTAACTGTTATTTTTTTAAACATTATTAACATGTGTTGCCCATGTATGTTTGTGTAGCCTTCTGAACCTGTCAATGTACTACCTCCGTCCGGGTTTATTAGTCCCCATTGTATTTTCGGCCAAACATTGACCTTTGATTTAACTACCAAAATGTAAGTTATATACCACAAAATTAGTATCATTGGAAACCTCTTTCAAATATGAATCCAACAATATAAGTTCTGTAACATACCTCGGCACGCAATACAAAGGGGACCAATAAACCAAGATTGAGGTAGTACCCAGCAAAGGCTACTTAATTTTTAATTGTACCTTTCTTTTTGTAGAGACCGCCTACCGAGGGAGAAGGCCATTGTGCGAATATTCTACAACCAAATGATGTAACTCGTGGCAAAGATATGTGTTATGAAAGAGAGTCCAAACATTGTTTAACTGGTCCTCCGCTGAACTTGGTGGTTCCACATATACCACCACCTGGTCAACCTGATCAGGTAAGTTGATAATATTTGGAAGCATGTAATCTCCTGCATATTTGTCCATGCACTTGCGATATCAACTTATCATTTTAATCTGAATTCTTAATGTTGCCAATGTTTGTCATCTACGATGGCCATTGGGGGTTCATGTCCGAAAGTAGATAATTCTGGTCTCCACCTTCTATGAGTACACAGTGTATCTTCGGTAGCAGCAATTGCTAGTTTGATTGTTCTCATGAACTTGTGTGCCTTGTTGGGCTTTCATATTCCCTTATGTTTTTCCATCAATTTGCTCTGCTCCTGATGTCTCCCGACATGCACTAGCACAGTTTAATGTTCTTGCTATTAATTAACAATGATATGGTAGTATGTTGTGTTATCAGGCTAATGTGTCTATGCCTGTCACCGTACATGTTCGAAAGCAAAGAGGAAAGATCATATAATTTACTCGAAGTCTTTACAGGTGGAGATTTGAAATCTGATAAACTTTCTTGTGGTAACATTAGGAAAGAGCCCTACTGGATTTTTTATCAGTTAGTCTTTTTTACTAAAAGGAATCGGTCATAACAGTATGATCCTTAGAGGCATAAAAATTTCTTAATATTTGTTTTCTGGAACACGCGGGAGAGCTGAGTATCAGTTCATTAAGAAGAAGAAAAAGGTACAAGGTAGAGGGAGTAAGCTTCGTCACCCCAACACACAAGACTCAACCTCAGAACACACCCCAACACATGCCTTGGAAAGCCTTTTGCCCCACACAACAATGTACATGACCAGCCCCCCTGAACAGAGTTACACATTCAGAACAAACGACCTTAAGGGCTTCGTGAAAGAGCAACTCATGGAGCCCCACTGCTCCAGCTGAACACCATAGGGCACTCATTCGCCACATGTTGCACGACCACTATGAGTCCATGACACACGGGATTGCCCCATTGAAGGCACAATCATTCCGGTGCTTCCAAATCGCCCATGTGGCTAGGATAGTAAGGGAGTTTAGCCCTTTTCTTAACTCCTTGGTTGCCCCTTTAATCACACTGCCTCACCAACTACAGAAAATGCCTAAAGTGGGTTGCAGCGTCATGGAAAGCAAGCCCAATCTCAGAAGGATCAACATCTAAACTTGTCGAGCAAAAACACATGAGACCAAAATGTGTTGGATGGATTCCTTGGCTTGATCACATAAGGGGCAGGCTGCTGGATGAGGCAGTCCTCGCTTGGCGAGGAGATCCGCAGTTCAATGGCGCTTATTGACAGCAAGCCAAATGAAGAATTTGCAGCGCAGAGGGGCCAAGCTTTCCCAAATTCTTTTCCATGGGCAAATCTGATTGTCCCAAGGAAGAAGGCATTGTAGGCTGATTTGCTAGTATACAAGCCGACTTTGTAAGCCAACACCGATGTTGATCAGGGACATCATGTTGTAAGTTAAGCTCATCTACCAAATTCCCATATGTAGAGGTATTCTTCGAGGACTTGTACTGTGAGGGCTCCCTTGATGTCGGCAGTCCATCTGTGATTGTCTAAGCCTGAGCTAAAGAAAGTTTGCTGGTGAGTTTTTTTAGAGATTAACTTGAATAAATTTGGAGCCAACTCAGAGATGGTCCTGCCCTTTAACAATCTATCCAACCAGAACAAGATGGACTGACCATTGTCAACAACAGATTCAACTGCAACACTAAACATAGCTTGGGCATTATGTGGCAACTGAATGGGTAAACCCGCCCAAAGGCGTGAGGCATCAGTTTTCTGTAACCAAAGCCATTGAATTCGCAAAGCCGAGCTAAGAGTTTTCAGATTATGGATCCCAAGCCCACCATATTGAAGTGGTCGCTGCACTCCCATGAAACCAAACAGTTGGTGCTATTTACCTTCTCATGTCCCATCCAATGGCCTTGGTCACCCACTCGGGCAGATCCATTTTAATCATGAGATAGATGGGAATGGTGATAAGCACAACTCTTGTTGTAATGAAGTGGCCAGCACGATTCACGAGTGGTGCTTTCCAACGTGAGAGATTATGAGTCACCTTGCCAGTTAGAGTATGCAATTCAGCTTTGCTGGGCTTCCTGATATTAAGTGGGAGTCCAAGGCTCGTGCAAGGGAATTCCTTTATCTGACAAGAAAGTGTACTGGAGACTATCTCTATGTCCTCTTCCTTCCACTGAATGCATGCCTGAAGATATTGAGAAGTTGCTTGATCAAAGTGGGATTACTTGTTAACGGCCGCATGAACACGACCACATTGTCCGCATAAAAGGAGATCCGGTGTTGCGCTCACTGTGAAGCAAGTGGCTGCAAAAAATTATAGTGTACCCCAAACCTCAAGTGAGTTTAGGATACCCATGGCCAAAATAAATAACATTGGGACAGCAGGAAGCCTTGATGAAGTCCATGATGATGAAAGATCATTTCTCCTGCCCCCCCATTCACTAAAATCTGAGTGGGCGCAGTAGATAGCAGCAGGCACAATAAGTTGCACCAGCGACGACCTAAACTGGGGTGCTGTAGGATCTCGAAAGGAAAAGGCCAGGAGACTGAATCAAAGGCTTTAGATATATCCAATTTGAGAAGAATGTGAGGCTCTTTTTTCCAATGTAGATATTTTCCATTTGCTGGACCAGCAGAAAGTCATCCTGTATGCTCATTCCCTTAATAGATGCAATTTGATTGATAGATACCAAATTAGGCAGCAAGGGTGCAAGGCGGTCGGCCATAAGTTTAACAAATTGTTTAGCAAAACTATGAATTAGACTTATGGGCCGAAAATCCTGCACATTAATAGCATCAATCTCCTTAGGCGGTAGGGTAACGAAAGCTGTATTGAGAATCTTAAGCTTGAATAGTTAATATATGATCCTCTTGAATTGCTGAAAGAGCAAGCATCACATCCATCTTGATAAAATCCCAACATGATTTATAAAAGCGGACTGTAAACCCATTCGGTCCAGGAGCTTTGTCCAGCGGTAGTTCCTTTATGGTTGCCCATACCTCCTCCTCAGTGAAAGGCTGCTCAAGAGAAGTTAAGTCATGGTGCTAGCTGTGAAAGGCCAGGAGATCCAAAGTGAAATCTCTGTCATGCACAGTTGGAAAGTATTTTTTATGAATTACCAACTTTAATGGTTTCTTGCCAGTACCAATCTGAAAATATGTTTAAATGATTACACACATCTATTATTGACAACAGATGGTGAATAAATGAATATTTATTTTAAGCTGGTAGTGTAAAATGGAAAATGTCCAATACTTCCAGTGATTGTTGCATGGTCCACTGTTACAGGGTTCTCATAACTTGATTATGTGCATGGGTATTTTCTTCTTTTCTGCATCTAATACAAATAGAGATCCCGTATTCTCGTTTGACTGAGTTGCTATTTTGTAGTTAAAAGTAATCAAGGTCTCAAATGTCGTGGGGATTAATCCAAAACCTTTCGATCCTGAAACGTACATGGAAGAGGATGACTTCATTACCGATGAATCTAAGGGCAAGAAAAGTGTGCATACAGATGTTGTCCGTTGCAGAAGGGCCAAGAATGCTGATGGCACTGAATCTGTGAGTTCATTTTTTTCTTGTAGCAAGAAAATGTTATCTAGTCTTCCCCTACCAAAAAGGTGATGCTAGTTATCATCTTTTGAATGTGATTTCTCCCTCAGAAACCATGTCACCTTTGTCATCTAGGAAGACATCCACCTCCTTACAGTTACAGGAACAAGTGAATGGTGCTCACTGTTCTCTACACATACCTCTATTTTTGTTTCTTTTAGTATGGAGTCTACATCTGTTTGGAATGCATTGCAGTATTACACTTTTACCAATCTACATTGGCAAATTATTTCCTTTCATGGTCTATCTTTGACGTGTATGGATAAGAGTTAAAGACCAAGTTTCTCAGCTTTTACATGGTGATCCATACAGTTCATGTTTGTATGCGACTATCTCTTTCCTCTCATTGTTGAGGCTTTACACATTTCTCTCTTGCAGCTTGAAAGCAATGCACGTTTTGTCCAGTGGAAAGATGGAAGCATGCAACTACTGATTGGTCACGTGGCTCTTGATGTATCTATAGAAGAGTCAAGTCAGCATACCCACTTGTTTAGGAAGAATGGAAAGGCAAAACATCTATCCATTTCCTGCAACATTCTTATTGTTGTTTGTTTGCACCATTATCTCGTCATCGTAACTCACAAATACCTTTTCATCAGGGGCTTCTACAGTCACAAGGAAGGCTTTTACAGAAGATGAGAATTATGCCGCCCGAGTCATCTTCAAGATCTCATAGCTCATTAACAGCTCCTGTTGATTCTCAGAATGAGAAAACAATTAAGGTGCAAACATGGTATGATAAAAAATATCCTGAGAGAATGAAGCAAGAAAGGGAAAGGGTAAGTGGGTAACTGAAAGTTCTGATATTTTTCCAAAGTTCTGTTTTTCGTTCAGATACAAAATCTTAATTGCATGTCTGTGATGTGTGTCCCTATGTTGACCTTCTTAATCTGGTTCTGAACTCAAATGATTTGCCTGTTACTTGCTGGGTTTTTTGTTGTTGTTTTTTTTGTTTTTGACGTTGTCTCAAGGAACTGTAATCTGAGTATTGTATGGCATGCTGGGATGTTATCATCATGATTTTATTGTGCAAACCCACCTTTAAGTGACATCTTTAGTACAGTTCATCAAGAACCATATTAAAGTTTTAATATTTAATGCACGGAGAATTAAGGAGACTTATTTTGCATGACTATATGTAAGTAATAATTTCCATACTGCTTATATTCACAGTGGCCTTGGTCACTATTCAATCCTATTCTACACAACACAAAGAAAAATGACCTATTTGATACTTTGAATTTGGTTTTCTTTCCAAGTTGTGTACAATCATGAGAAACTGCATAAGAAACGATGGCGAGTAGCGTATGTGGGCATGCCTGGAGAGATGTGAAAGATCAGGTTCACCCTTGTAGACCCAGATGCACACTTGAGTGAGGTGGATATCTCTCCATGAGTTGTCGTACCAAGAAAATGGCTTCCATGGTCGACCTCCCAGGCATGAAAACCAAACAGAATTTTGGTCACGCTTGTCATAAGCCAAGCATTGCTCATTTTAATTTAACCCATGCTCGACAGTCTACATTACATGTGTAAAGCATCTTGAACACATCTTTAGTAGATCCTTTTGCAGTTTTCACCATATGAATTAATGTGCATACATTGTGTTTCGCAGTGAGGGGGCCAAAGCCAGTTATCTCTTTCTCTTTCAATGCTTTATGCAATGTTAATAGATTTTGTCTAGTGTGATTCCTCTTTAGATTGTATCCTTAGTTCCTTGCAGCTCATGTCATCTAAGATTAGAATATGATAAAGCCAACAGTATGGAAATTATGGCTCATAGAGTTTGTTGATCAAAATTATTTATGCCATAAATATACTTAACCTTTACCGAAGATGTTGTGAACCTTGATTCACAATGGGGTAACTACCGTGCTGGAGATAGCCGGCGTGATTGCGAGGGATTGGGTAGACATAGATTGGGACGAGAGAATAACTTGGAGAGATTAGATTGATTGTTCTTGCTTTCCTCAACCCTAGATACATGGTATGTTTATGTAGTACAATGCTTAGGCCTTGACCTTCCTAATACAATTGGTCTCCTTGAACCCATGCTAATACAAACTCCCATCTCAGCACTTGGCCTACCGAATCTGCTAGCCAACTCCTCTCTGCTTGGACTCCCTCCTGGTAGTCCCCAACAAAAGAATATCAATAATGTGCTTGTTGTAATTGATCACGTGAAAGCCAATGTTATGCTGCCTTTTACCGTTCTGTTTGAAACTTTCTCCCTTTTACTGTGTACACACACAGGCTGAAGAAAAAAACATTCAAGCTCGTTCAATTCTTAGAAAGAAAAAAGAGAAGGTGAATCATAAATACACCCAATCTCATAAGGGAAAGCAGAAGCTTACTTCAGGATTTTTTGACGAAGCATTAGACGAGGTTGGTTTTTGCCTGTATGAATGGTTATTTGAATTAGTGTGCAAAGATTTGATAGTAGAATTAACTGCAACAATATATGCAATGTTGAATTTCTAACATTAACAAAAGAATAGCGAGCTGTTACAACTCGCCTTTTTTTGAACTAAAAGAGAAACATTTTTTTTAATCAAACATGCAAAAAGCTATGGATATTTTATTTCTCAATTGTCTGAGAATTGTTGTTGTAAGTCGACCGTCTTGCATTAAGCCTAAAGTTGAAAAGAAAGGGAAAACTGCTTGGTGTCTGCAATTGCTCAGTTGCACTGTCCTAAACCTATAGTTTCTAAAACGATTTTATCGATTTTAATAACTGATCACACGATATATTTTTCCCCAGCGCCGTTTATCTTTTCGGTTTATAATTTTCTGTATTAGTATATCCTTTTGCTTTCCGATAGTCGAGTATGTGAAACATTTTCTCAAAGAGTTCTTTCTTTTTCTTGGGGTTTTCAGGATGAAGCACCTAGCTCGTGGTATAATCCTCATGGAAGGGTGGCACACAGTGGTTTTGAGCATAACTTGGAGTTTGAAGCACTGGCTCAGAGACGTATAATCAATGCAAAGGTGAGTCTTCTTTTATCATAAACATGCAAGAGTTGTTGGCACCTATTCGTCTTTATTTCTTGTAAAATGCAGTCAATTGTTAGAAATGGGATTCCTGGTAAACCATTATTTCCTCATGCTTGTGTGTTGATGATCAGGTCCATGAGTATTCTGACAGTGAAAGTGAGGAATTAGAGTATGGAACAGAATTCAAGGATATAGAGAGCTCACCAAGACATGAAAGGGAATATGAACTGGATGAAAATAATGTATATGATAAAGACCTAGATGTTTCTTCTCTGCCAAATGAAGAGATTGAGGTAAGTTATCTGTTGAGTTCACCTGAAACTCCTATTTAGATGTAAATAACTTGAATATGTACAGTAACTTAGAAGGGCTAATCAGATGGACTGCAAACAGTTATCTTGCGTAACTAAAGGAATCTACTTTGAAATATTGCATCTTTTGCTAGTTCTAGAGTCTGACTATGATTTTTTGTTTGTTTTTGCATTTGGTATTTATGATAGTACAGCAGCACTATAATATCTAAGCATGAACTTCTCTGTTGCACAAAACAAGTTTCTTTTTTAAGAGCTCTTTGCTTTCATGATGTTTATCACAGTGGAAGAGGCTTTTATTGAAATTAAAACCAGCACTTCGAACCAATCCTCTTTTTTAGCACAAACAGACAGTAGGAGAGGCTCCTACTGACATATATTGACCAGCCGTCTACCAATCCAGCCTATTGGTTAGCAGAGTCAAGAAGATACAGGGGGAGCTGGAGGTATACATGGGGAAGCCTAGATTATTGAACTAGAGAAAGTTTCAACAAATGGGGCCAGGGAGGGCTTAACCCTATGTTCAAGTAGAGAAAAATCCTTGTTAAACCTCTCTTTCCACGATCCAAAGGATGGGGGAATACCCTGTAGATCTTGTGGTTATGCTCCTTCCAAATACTCCAGGCTGACGTCACAAAGACCTCCATAAACGTTGGGCGTGTCCACCTTTTTCCTGAGTGCAACAAGTGTTGCCGGGTATCGGCATTGTCAAAACCTCATCCTCACCGTGCTCCAGCAGCATCTACTGAATGGGCAAGTAAAAGTCAAGTGTTTAACGGTCTCTTCTATTCTGCCATTGCACAGAACGCATCTGACATCATCATCCACGTTATAATGTCTCCTACGGAGCATGTTCTTTGTGTTAACCTGTCAGCCAACACGAGCCACGCAAACACTTTGAGTTTCATAGTGCACTTTAACCGCCAAATTCAGGTGAACGCTTCATCCGCATCTACATCTTTGAAGTAAAACTGGTAGTATCTGGCCGACGTGTATTTTGGTCCCCATAGACACGTTCATGCATCAGTATTAGCACTGCTAGGTTCAACCGACGCCGTCATCTCTAGTCTGACTTGCTCTAATGGCTAGCTCTATCTGCGCATGCATTACGTATATGTTGCGTTGGAGATTTCTATGCTTGCTCTTTTTGTGAGTAGGCTTATTGCTCAAATGATCGTCCTATAAAACTGTGACCTGAGACATCTTGTAGAAGCATTGCAAACAAATGCACTTCTTTACAATTACTCCCTCTGTAAAGAAATAGTGATCTAAACGCTCTTATATTTCTTTACGGAGGGAGTCCATTTCAACGCTGGTGGCCTGATGTGTTGATTGGTACCCATTTGTTAGAAAATAAACTACACTTACCTGCCAAAAATTGTTGTTCAGTGCATCCTTTCTCTCCAGCAAACATATAACAGTATGCTTGTTTTGCTTAGGCGCTCTGCGTTTCTCTCGTCTTGTTTGCTGGCATAATCTGCTCCAACTTGCTTCTGTTGTAGGGACCAGAGCATAAGAGGGGACCTAGGAAGGGCAGGGTGATCGACTTCGGTGAGGAATTATATCCACCAAAGAAACGATTTCTCAATCGTTGGAGAAGGCAGTTGTTATTGACAGCGATGATGAGTGAGAAGAACTGCCAGCACCAAACAGAACAGTCAAAGCGCTACTGAATTCCGCAGATGGATTGTCCGATAACTTCTTCGTCTCTTAAACGGATTTGTACGATAGGAGTGGGACATGCGTATGACTAATGTGGTGCTATACTTTGTTCACCATTTTCAGAGTTACCTTCATAAAACTGCCATTTTATAACCTGTTTAGTGTACTTGTGTTGTTTCCAATCCTTCACTCATGATGAAATTTTCCTCTCCATGACGTTGAGCGAGAGGAAATTTTCTTCTGTGCTGCAGAGAAAAAAAAATCTTCGCTGAGATGCAAAGTTGGACAAATTTATGTAAATCTTCTGTAGTGAATATCTTACTCGTTTTGGAGTACACTTTTGCATAGGGTGGTGCCATTTGAACAGTTTGAATAAACGTCCGGTCCAAGCTTATTTTTCTTGGCATGGCCGTAATTTTACGGTGCCGTAGATGAAACTCTGCAGCGTGTCCCAAAGCTTCTGCTTTCATCCATGATTCCGTTCCTTGAAAATGAAATCAAAAGATGATATCCGCGTAGTGACGCCACGTACATTCCGGGTACAACTTTCTTTTCGATCGTCATCTCTAAAGAAGCATTCTGCTTTCGTAAATGGTTCCTCCAGTCACTCCCCACAAAGCATGAGCAACTTTGCACTAGTTGCTGCCCGGTCAGAAAACAAAAGAAAGAAAGCAAAATTGGAAAAGGAGCAAGTGTTTTCTTTTTTAGTATTTGTTTTTTTATAAAAAAGTGTTTTCTTTTTAGTAGAACAATTATTACAGTAGAACACAAAGAGTATTCCCTACAAAGAAAAACACAAAGAGCAAGGAAGCTAAGTAGCGGATCGGTTCGCATCGGGCCGTCCAAAGCTCCCAAGAAGTGGGCCCACCTCCGCAGCCCGCAATCGCAATCCACCGACGTCTCTTCCTTCCGATCGTTCCCCTCTCCTTCATCCTACTCCTCCCCCACTTTTGACCCAGCTCCAGAGTTCCCCACGAAGCGAGCGTGCGCGACCTGACCGAATTCCCCCTCCCCCGCCCCACCCCAAACCCTAGCCCGCCCGCCCGCCCGCCGGGCCCCCGGCGCCGATGCCGAGGCGGCTCCTGGAGGGCGCCATGGCGCTGGCGGTGACGCCGGACGCCGCCAACTCGTCGGGCTCCGGCGCCGCCCCCGGGTCGGGGCCCCTGTGGTGGGTGTCCGACTGCCACGGGGCCTGGTACAGCCTGGCGGTGATGCTGCCGTCGCTGGCCTTCGTCGGGTTCCTGGCGTGGCAGGCCCGCCGCAGCTTCCGCCGGCTCAGCTACGGCCGCTCCCACGTCGTCGTCGTCGCCTACTACGCGCTCCTCTGGGCCGTCGCCCTCCTCAACCTCCTCTGGTGCTTCCTCCAGGTCCGGCCCTCTCGCCTCCCGTTACCTTTCTCGACTCTGGTTGCTAGGTTTTTTTTGGGTGAATTCTGATGCATAAATGATGTGGAGTAACTACTGCTAGTTTGTTGTGACTTCTTCTAGTGGTTGCTAGTTTTTTTGGTGAATTCTTATGCATAAATGATGTGGAGTAACTAGTGCTAGTTTTTTGCGACTTTTCCAGTAGAGGCTAGCACCGGCAAGTTACAAGGAAGGTTACAGCTACGGCACCGCTGATGTGAATTTGCGTTCTTAGTCTTAATGAACAGTTCAACTTTTGTATGCTTGTTTGTGTTTGATTGAGGAGCATAATGATTGGGTACAAGTTAGGTAGAATTTTCATTAGACAAGTCTATGTTGTGTACATATTGGTTTACCTTTTGTTATTTCAACTTGGCAATCGAACGAATGGAAGTTGGGTTGCGATCACAGAGTTAATGGGCTGGTTTTCATCTGGTAATGATGAGCTAGTAGTAAGCTCTGGTAGGTATTGCTGCTCAAAACTACAAACAACTTGAGTGCAATTGGCTTGGTTACTAGTTTCTGGTTGCTTGAGTACACATTGACCCCGGTTACTAGTTTCAGATTTCAGGTATATGTGTTTACTGTTTAGTAATGCCGCTGTTCTATGGGGTAACTGAATGAGCAACTCCTGCTCATATGCATGTCATTTTGACCTATTTCATCTTTAGTAACATTGCCCATATGTTCCATTGTATATTGTCTGTTTCTATTACTCTTGTTTAACAGCAGTTTCATTGATTGGCAGGCGTGGCAGTGTATGCCTGATAGGGCCTTCTCATGGAATGTGCTTTCATTGTTTACCAAATCTGGAATGTTATTCTTGGAAGTTAGTCTTATAGCATTTCTACTTCAAGGAAATGAAGCCAGTGGTTATGAGTCTCTGGGACGTACCTTTGTTATCTCTGGTGCTGTAGTTAGTGCTGATGTATTGCTCAAGGTATGTTACCCCTCCATGGTGCGACGTTTCTTTTACATTCCTAGTTCACATACTGTATGATGGGGCCAGATTTTTCGTAATTATAAAGATATCATTGCTTTATTCTTAATAAACATATGCTATGGAAACAAATTAACTATTTATCAGGTTCACCATGTTCTTTTATTACAAGAAAATAAAATGATCACCATTATTTCATAATGGAGTGTGTATTGCAAGTCTCTATGTGTTTTCTGTTGATGCTAAATCTCGCGGGGTCTTATCTCTTGGAAATTGATACTATGAAATGAGTTTTGGGCTGCTACAGAGAGAAAACATACTCCATAGTTTAACTCTTCACTCTATGTTGTTTCATTGCATTAGATTATGCTGCAGGTGGATGTTTGAACGATAGCTTTTGTCATGCTTATAGCTAGGGAACTGTATGTTGCCTTTGGCCTCACATTTCCTCCCTCTGCAGACCATATATGTATTCGGATTTGGTGTTCCTTTGTTTATCGATGCTGACCAAGGAACTGGTGGGAAATGGGGCCTATGGATTATCCACAAATTGGTGCTTACTGGAGTCTATGGCTTGATTGTTTTCATGCATCACTCAAGGTGGAAAGACAGGCTACCTGGTAATTGGTTACACTAATGCTGTATAATTGTGTGTGTTTCAAATCTGTTGTTTGATGATCATCATTGTGTACTCAAATGTCATTTCACCTTTTTATGACAGCAAAACCAGCATATTACCAGTATGTGTGTGCAATGCTGGCACTTAACGGCCTATCGCTGTTTGGCTGTTTCCTCATTGCATGTGGAGCTGGATTTGGTTTATGGTACATCAATAATACCGCAGCTCATATTGTTCTAGCTTATTCTGCACTTGAGAGCAAAATTTGAGTTTTGTCTATTGTGCAGGCTGTATAACCTCACAACTGTCTGTTACCATGCGCTTTACCTTCCACTTCTGTATGTGACTTTCTTAGCAGACTTTTTCCAGGTACCTTCTTCTTACCTATGAAATTAGTACCTCTCTTTCTGTACTCCTATCTCTTCAGCTTGTACACTGGAGCGTTTTATGTGCCTTCTTGTTCCTGTAGTGATTGTTTATGTCTTGCCTGTTTGCTTGTGTGATGTTGTAGGAGGAAGATATGCTTCTAGAGAATGTATACTACTCCGAGATGAAAGACGCCGGGTTCTTTGATGCTGACTGGGATTAAACCTGCCTGCAGATTCCGTTCCACGCTGTATGACTTATTCGTATGTGAATTTGCACGGAGTAGCTTCATCCTGGAAACTGAATGAATCTTAGAACAGAGATTGTACCCTAACAAGCAACAACCATTATAATTAATGAAAATGTGTAAATTTATTGATACACACACACCTGATTTGTGTCCTTTTTCATCATCTGTTGGGCACCTCAAGAATGGAAGCCATACCTCAGGTACCCAATTACCCATCACGTCAAGACGCTGTTGAAAGCCCTAACTGGTGGTACATGTATATGTACACATAACTTGCCCTATGTTTTGTTCTGGCAGCTCCATTGAATCTCTCTCGCTGTTAGTGTTACTACTAGGGGGAAGTTGAGAGTGGGATTCTAGGCAGTTACTGCACACATGGTATCCTTGTGTCATTTCTGTGTACTGGCGTACGTTGTTGGATTGGATATGGCATGACATGGGCAGCGACAGTAGTTATTTATTACGGCTTGGAGGAGGGAGGGCGCTGCTGCCGCTGAAGTTCCGTGAGAGAGACTAGACGAAGGTGACATGAGTTCATGACGCGACAGGCAGCGCTTCAACTAGCTGAAACAGAGAGGTCATTGTTTTTTATTAGGGGTTAGAGTCCATTGGTTAGCTGCGTTCACCCCTCCGTAGACACGGTCTTCCCATCAAACGGACGCCCACAAATGCTCTTGGACACGGACATGGAGTTTCTCGGCTCTGGCTCAAACGAGCCCAGATGAACAGTAAAACGGAAAAAATAATATGAAAATAAATCACAAAAATCTTTTTTTTGGCAAACATTAATAAATGTTTTGAGTGCTTGCAAAGTTTCAGCTTGAAATCACATTCGTGTAAGTCATGGCAAAAAAAAGTTGATGCTTCGAAGATGCTACTTTCGAAAGTATTTTGAAGCGTTGTTTTTCTTTTTTGCCACGAGCCACAAATGTGATATGATGATGAAAATTTGCAAGCACTCGAAGCATTTCTTAAGTTTGCCCACAAAAAAAATCAGTAATTTTTTGAATTGCTTCTGAATTTACTGTTCATGCCAACAGCATTTGAGCTTGAGCTCATATTAGGATTTTTCGCTTCGACACCCCCTCCTATTGTTATCAAAAATAAACTCATCCTCAAAATTGAAAGGAGCACTGTGTAATGCTCGGCAGGAAAATGGCTCCACCGCTCTTCTAGACCCTTATTCTTCGGTGATTCTCCCTAATGGGATTTGAGCATCATGCTCTGGATTTCTCTCCCTGCATCTAACCTCTGATTTGTTCTTCCTTCCAATTCATTATGCCTCCCGCCAGTTCCTCTTTTCCATCAGCCAACAACCATCTCCCCCAAATCCCTCTATCAACCTACCGCTGCAAACCCGTGAGGGTCCAAGCCACCACACTAACGGGGTCCTCTTCCCTCACCGGCTATCCGTTGCAAGAAAGGGAAGCCAAGCCGCCACAATCCCGATCCCTTCCATCTCCTTGGTTCCTCCTCGCTCATCCAGTCCATCCGCAACCCCCTCACATCCTTTACATCCAACCCCTACTCTATTGATTGACCGCTCCCCGCTATCAGCGATCCGCCATGCCAACCCAAGGTCACCTCCTTTTCCTACCCCGATCTAGCGAGTTAGCCCGCTACCGCTTCGTCTTCTGTGCCCAATTCGCTTCAGCCGTCCAATCCATAGTGATGATGGGTCACAGGAGAATAGATGTTGGTCCCGATCTACTTGATTGCATAATACAGGAAGGAGAAATCTCCGCTGGGACATCCCTGGCAGTAATGGAGATGTAATACTCGTCCCCAATACTCCAAGGAATGCTGGTAATTTCCCTAGGAAATAATAGAATGTAGTATCTTGCCAATTTGATGTCATCAAAGCGAAGGTTACCTTATTCTCAGAAACTCTTTCGTCTAGATTAAATTTCATGATCTAGTCAATCATCTTCCTATTTGGGGTAGTTTTGTTGTTCCCGTGGAAGGCTGAGCTGGAGGCCTTTGGGTCGTGTGCGGATGACATCCATCGAGATATCTACTACTCTAGTCAGAATATGATATTAGCGTCTGTTGCTCATACTAGTACCAACTTTAGTTCCACATTAGTTTGTGTCTATGGCGATCCCCATCATCGCAAGGCCAAGGATATTTGGAAGAAGATTGGGTGATTTTAATGATATACTTAATCCCTCGGAGAAGAATAGTAATGTTGTTTCAAACCATCATTGTATGACTGCCTTTACTAATCATGTTAAGAGAAGTGGACCAATAGATATGTGGATAGGAACGTGCTATGCAACAACAAAAATTATGCTACATGATCAGTGAAGATGGCGGTAATGATCAAACTCACCGACGAGCAGTGTAGAGGAAGCAGTGAAGAGTCGATGTAGCACGATGATTCCCGCAACTAGGTTATACCTACTAACCGCGAGAATGTTCACCGAGGCGAGAGTTGAAGTAGATGAACCCTCTGAGGTGTCCACACATTCTATAGTAGTAGGGAGAAAGCCTAGCGGCGCTTCTCATCTAATTAGGAGTCTAATTCTCTTAGACCAATTAGACCTAGATTAGAGCCCGTCTAATTAGGAGTCTAAACACTTAGGCCAATTAGCAGGGAGAGCATGAACCTATGAGGGAGAGATCCACTTTGGATTGGTGTGTTGCAAGAGGGAGCCCTCCACACACACACACACACACACACACACACACACACACACACACACACACACACACACATATATATATATAGGTGGAGAGGGGGGAGGGGGCTCCCAAGGAGGAGTCTTTCTCCTCTTCCACTTGGTGGAAGGAGACTCCCTTCCTATCCAATTCGGCCTAGACCTACCTTATGGAAGTGGTGGCCCTAGGGGGGGCACTAGGGGTGGTCATCTCATGTGGGTAGTTCATAACTTTCTTCCACAAATAAAATCTTAGATTATCCAGATTTCTTCGAAACCTTTAGAACCCCCCAAAACTTTCCATAATATACTTTCCATAATATATATATATATATACTTTCTGAAATCATGTTATACCTTCCCGGAATTCCCGGAACCACCCGAAACTCTTTCGGTGCTCATTTACCCATTTCACATTCTCTAGTGATCACGACTAGTATCCATTAAGCGTGTGACCCTTCAGGTTCTGAAATAAGCGGACATGACCCAAAACCCTTTCCAGTCAATAGTTAACAGCAAGATCTGGACACCCTTATTAACTCTCGCATATCCTATATACCTAAGAAAGTCATTCCCACTAACTTATTTATCTCAACATGCAAGCATGCCACCTCACCATACAATTATGAACGAGATAAGGCCCACCTCAACATACAATCATGCATGGGAAAAGATAGACAATTATTCTACTTATCTTCAATAAATATTGTTACAACTATGCCTAATAATAAGTCATATGTATTTTAATTTTTGGTTCTCATGTTATCAACCAATTCTCGCAGCAACGCTCGGGGTATTCTCTAGTTCACGAAGTTCTCGAGCAGATATTTGTTTATGAATACCATTCCCTTTGCTCCATGGTGCATTTACAAAACCCGAGGCGAGATTATCGATTATCCTCGTTACCGGCTTTGTTCTCTTTACTCGTGTTTGTGTTCTGGTATCCCGTGATCATAATCACGAGTGTATGGCCAGACAAAAATGATACCATAACACTGAGTGGGCCCAGAGAGTATCTCTCTATTGTGAGAGGAGCAAATCCTAATCTTGAACTATCGATACTATTACATACGTTTCTGGTATACCCGTAAGTCATCTTTATTCACATCCAGTTACAGAGTGACATTCATTAACCCCAAAAATAACCATCCAGTATGTTGACATACAATATTCTCATGATATAAAGACTATGTAACTGTGAACATGTTATATGAAAATACCGTAACATAACAACGAAAGCATCTCTTAGTAATTCATAAGGTGGGTCTATCCAACTCCATTGTTCTGATAGCAATGGTGTTCTCATCGTTGATAGCATCCTAACAATGCTCATGATGAGGAAAACAAGATCATCATCAATAGATGAGCTAGTCTTAGAGGCATGACTAGGGATCATCTTGTTGTCTATGTTTCCACACATGCAATTGGATTTTCCTCTGAACCCCATATTCAAGAACCTATGCAATTATAGCATATATATATATATATATATATATAGAAATATAAACATAATTAAATTTTATTATTGCCTCTAGGGCATATTTGTCCTGCTTTTACCTGGTGCAATAAGCATTTTACTTCTTTTCCTACTAATGAGCGTTTAAGTTTCCCAACACCTCTATTTACAATCTTCCTATTATGTATAGTGATCATGCTCCTATCTTTACGATATCCAATCCAGTCCTAGTAAAAACTAAAAGAACCTTTAAATTTGAAAACTGGTGGTTGTTTGAGGATGATTATCATAGTACTATCAAAAACAATTGGCTGGCTACTAATTATAAACCATACCATGTTGAACTGCTTTACTTGCATGCACCGTAGGAAATGGAACAGAAATAAGAGGCCTTTAAAGCAACAATTAGATACCATCCATTAAGAGATAGAAATGATATAATCTGCCCCTACTCACTTGTAGGATCACAAGTTGGAAGCTAGCCTTATAGAGCAGTATGACAAGACTATGACTAAACTAACAGAATTTTACACGCAAAGGGCTAAATGGCATTGGGCTACGAAAGGAGACAAGAACACCAACTATTTTCGTAACTCGGTTCTTAAGAGGAGAAAAAAATAGGATTAATGTGATTATCAACCATAACAAAAACTTGGTTCAAATCCTTATGCTATTGCTTCTTGTTCTATTAATTATTTTTCTAGCTTGTTTACCTCTAGCAAACCAATTTAAATGTCCTCCCTCCTTTTCACAGTAACTATGGAAACATGATAGATTGCCCAACTATGCGAGATAAATATGAAATTCTACGGGTTCTCAAAGGGATGAAGAAAAATGCTTCTCCAAGACTAGATGGTCCCAATGTGGACCTTTGATGTTTGGAATTGGATTGGAGATGATGTTACGAAGTTGGTACAATATTTCTACATTAGAGGTAAGTTGCACCCTCGACTAAACAAAACATATATTACTGTAATTCATAAGAAGGATAATGCTAAGACCCCTCAAGACTTTAGACCTACTAGCCTTTGTAATGTAGTTTATAAAATCATCACAAAAACTTTGACTAATAGTCTTAAAGATCTTTTACCTAATTACATACCCATAGCTTTCATTCAAGGAAGAATTGCAAATAATATTATTGTTGCTCAGGAGATTACCCACTCTTTCAGCTTAATTCTTGGAAACATGAAGCTTTCATGCTTAAAAATAGATCTAGCCAAAGGTTTTGATATGATATAATGGGATATCATCAAGAGAGCTTTACTTCATCAAGGGCTACATGGTCATTTTGTAGATTTAATTTATGAATGCATATCTACTGCCACCTTTTCCGTTAACATTAATGGACAACCTTTTGGCGGCTTTAAAGGATCCTGAGGTAGCCGACAAGGTTGTCCTCTGTTTCGTATCTTTTTATTCTTGTTGTTAACGAATTGTCGTTTTCTATGCAAGATGCTTTAAATACAAATAGTTGAGCAGTATCCAACTGGCGGCCTCCTGTCTCCCTATCCATTCTCTAATGGTTGTTGGCGACTTAATTGTGTGTGATATGGCAGATAATGAAGATGCCAATACCATTGCTCGCATTATCAGTCAATTTTGTGCACCCTTTGGTCAAACTCCCAATTGGAATAAATCTGCCATCTTGTTTAGCAAATACGGATAATGCTCTCAGAAACTCCATCATGAATATTTTTCCTGCCCTGGATATGGATCTTAATACCACTCATCTTGGTCATCCTCTCATTTTTCCACGTAAGAAAAGAGTTGCTACCTACAATATTATTATAGTAATTTTAAGGCTAAACTTAGTTGCTACAAGGAAAATAGGCTTTCACATGTTGGTAAACTTACTCTCATTAAATTTGTGTTTGTCTCTTTTCCTATCCAACATAGTCTTGAGCAAAACTACCATTAAGAAACTTACTTCTATTGTTAGGAAATTATGGTGGACTATGATTAATAAGGATAATGAAACTTATTTGTTTTGGAGCTTGGGAAGACATTTATAAGCCAATGCCGCACTTGAGTACAATCGACTACTACCACGGGTATTATCCAGGCCACCAGTGGCCATAAACCAACTTAGGACAAAAGTCTAAGTTTGGGGGAGTACGTATTTTTCACCGACATTACATTCATGTATCACACATTCATTCTAGATTGTCGGTGTTCATCCTCTTTCATTGTATATCCATGTTAGTTTTATTTTTTGTTTCTTCTTGTGTGTTTGAAAAACTTCAAAAACCCAAAAATATGTCTTGGTTCTTTTCGGTTTTTCTTCCTTGTTTAGTTAATTCGTAGTAGTAAAAGAAAACCCAAAAAGATTTCCCGCTTCTTCTTTTGTTTGTTGGGAACTTTCCCGTGTAAATAATTTTTCTCGTTTTTCCTTTGTTAGTTTGCTTTCTTCATAAAAACTAAAAACTCCAAAAATATTTCAGCGTGTTTCTCTGAAATTCTTTTCTTTTGTTTGAGTTGTCGTAAGGAGAAGATCACGATGAAAATGTTGAGGGGCTCTCATATGCATTATTGTTGATCTAACAAAGATCCCATATTACCTTGTCTTCTCCTTTGAATAAAATGTTTGCAGATTCTAGCTTAGTCCATGGCACACTTGCACTATTATTATTTTCATATCATTCGGTCTTGCAAGTGAAAGGAAATAATGACGATCATTTGATGAAGTGATTGCGGTGAAGGAAAGCTGGTATGAACTCTTCTTGTTTTCATTTTTGTAAATATGTTTAGCTCAGTCATTCTTGATTCAACATCTTATGAGTAAACATGTTTGTGATGACAATTAGAGATTATAGTTACTCATGCTATGCTTAAATAGCTAGGAGTGGATAATGAATTATCTTGAGTGTTAACATGCATTAAAATGGTTATGATGTAATATGATAGTATGGTATCCTCCTCTAAATGATTCAAGTGGCTTGACTTGGCACATGTTCACACATGTAGTTGAATCAAAACCAATGCAGCCTTCGTGATATTTATGTTCAGGGTGCTTATATCCTACTCATTCTCGTATTCAATGTTAATTATTCGCAATGCATGATTATGAGCATTGTCGCTCTCTAGTTGGTCGCTTCTCAATCTATTTGCTAGCCTTCGTCTGTACTAAGTGGGAATTCTGCTTGTGCATCCAAATCCTTAAACCCAAAGTTCTTCTTGATGAGTCCACTATATCTACCTATATGCGGTATTACTCTGTCGTTCCAAGTAAATTTGCATGTGCCACCTCTAATCATTCAAATAAGCATATGTTTTGTGCGCCTGTACCGCTCATGAGCGACAGGGGGCGGTCAGTATCTTCCATGCTAAGCGGGTTATTCTCATGATGGGTGTTTATTCACTTGTCATTGCATGAGAGAGGTTGTTAATTGGGATGCCCAGTCCGATAATCAAAAATGAAAAAAATACAATGAAACAAACTCCCCCGGAAAGTTGATTGTTTGGAGGGCACCCGTGGATTTGGCTAGCCATGGTTGTGTTTGTATGGTGGAGGGGGAGTAAACTTTACCTTTCCGCTTGGGAACCGCCGATAATGTGTTTAGCATGGAAGATATTGACAATTCTCGGTCGTGACATTGACAGGAAAAGCACACCTCTCAAAATGTATTCATCTCTATTTTAAGCTACGAGCTCTGGCACCTCTGCAAATCCCTTCTCCCCTCTGTGAAGGGTCTATCTATTTAATTTATGTTATTTACTTTTATTATTGAGTCATCACCTTCTCATTTAAAGCACCAATCCTAAGAGCGTTATTATAATTCTTATGCATTGAGTATAGTTAATGTTGAAGGAAATATGCCCTAGAGGCAATAATAAAGTTATTATTTATTTCCTTATATCATGATAAATGTTTATTATTCATGCTAGAATTGTATTAACCAGAAACATAATACATGTGTGAATACATAGACAAACAGAGTGTCACTAGTATGCCTCTACTTGACTAGCTCGTTGATCAAAGATGGTTGTGTTTCCTAGCCATAGACATGAGTTGTCATTTGATTAACGAGATCACATCATTAGGAGAATGATGTGATTGACTTGACCCATTCCGTTAGCTTAGCACTCGATCGTTTAGTATGTTGCTATTGCTTTCTTCATGACTTATACATGTTCCTATGACTATGAGATTATGCAACTCCCGTTTACCAGAGGAACACTTTGTGTGCTACCAAACGTCACAACGTAACTGGGTGATTATAAAGGTGCTCTACAGGTGTCTCCAAAGGTACTTGTTGGGTTGGCGTATTTCGAGATTAGGATTTGTCACTCCGATTGTCGGAGAGGTATCTCTGGGCCCACTCAGTAATACACATCACTATAAGCCTTGCAAGCATTGTGACTAATGAGTTAGTTGCAGGATGATGTATTACGGAACGAGTAAAGAGACTTGCCGGTAACGATATTGAACTAGGTATTGAGATACCGACGATCGAATCTCGGGCAGGTAACATACCGGTGACAAAGGGAACAACGTATGTTGTTATGCGGTCTGACCGATAAAAATCTTCGTAGAATATGTGGGAGCCAATATGAGCATCCAGGTTTCGCTATTGGTTATTGACCGGAGAGGTGTCTCGGTCATGTCTACATAGTTCTCGAACCCGTAGGGTCCGCACGCTTAACGTTACGATGACGGTTATATTATGAGTTTATGTGTTTTGATGTACCGAAGGAGTTCGGAGTCCCGGATGAGATCGGGGACATGACGAGGAGTCTCGAAATGGCCGAGACGTAAAGATCGATATATTGGACGACTATATTCGGACTTCGGAAAGGTTCCGAGTGATTCAGGTATTTTTCGGAGTACCGGAGAGTTACGGGAATTCGTATTGGGCCTTAATGGGCCATACGGGAAAAGGAGAGAAAGGCCCCAAAGGGTGGCCGCACCCCTCCCCATGGACTAGTCCGAATTGGACTAGGGAGGGGGGGGGGCGCCCCCTTCCTTCTTTCTCCTTCTCCCTTCCCTTCTCCTATTCCAACAAGGAAAGGAGGAGTCCTACTCCCGGTGGGAGTAGGACTCCCCCCCTGGCGCGCCCTCCTCCTTGGCCGGCGGCCTCCCCCTTGCTCCTTTATATACGGGGGCAGGGGGGCACCCCATAGACACAACAATTGATCTATTGATCTCTTAGCCGTGTGCGGTGCCCCCCTCCACCATATTACACCTCGATAATATCGTAGCGGTGCTTAGGCGAAGCCCTGCGTCGGTAGAACATCATCATCGTCACCACGCCGTCGTGCTGACGAAACTCTCCCTCAACACTCGGCTGGATCGGAGTTCGAGGGACGTCATCGAGCTGAACGTGTGCTGAACTCGGAGGTGCCGTACGTTCGGTACTTGATCGGTCGGATCGTGAAGACGTACGACTACATCAACCGCGTTGTGTTAATGCTTCCGCTATCAGTCTACGAGGGTACGTGGACAACACTCTCCCCTCTCGTTGCTATGCATCACCATGATCTTGCGTGTTCGTAGGATTTTTTTTGAAATTACTACGTTCCCCAACAGTGGCATCCGAGCCTCGTTTTATGCGTTGATGTTATGCTCGAGTAGAACACAAGTGAGTTGTGGGCGATATAAGTCATACTGCTTACCAGCATGTCATACTTTAGTTCAGCGGTATTGTGAGATGAAGCGGCCCGGACCAACATTACGCGTACGCTTACCCGAGACCGGTTTCACCGTTGCGAGCACTCGTTGCTTAAAGGTGACTGGCGGGTGTCTGTCTCTCTCACTTTAGTTGAATCGAGTGTGGCTACGCCCGGTCCTTGCGAAGGTTAAAACAACACCAACTTGACAAACTATCGTTGTGGTTTTGATGCGTAGGTAAGAACGGTTCTTGCTAAGCCCGTAGCAGCCACGTAAAACTTGCAACAACAAAGTAGAGGACGTCTAACTTGTTTTTGCAGGGCATGTTGTGATGTGATATGGTCAAGACATGATGCTATATTTTATTGTATGAGATGATCATGTTTTGTAACCGAGTTATCGGCAACTGGCAGGAGCCATATGGTTGTCGCTTTATTGTATGCAATGCAATCGCCCTGTAATACTTTACTTTATCACTAAGCGGTAGCGATAGTCGTAGAAGCATAAGATTGGCGAGACGACAATGATGCTACGATGGAGATCAAGGTGTCACGCCGGTGACGATGGTGATCATGACGGTGCTTCGGAGATGGAGATCACAAGCACAAGATGATGATGGCCATATCATATCACTTATATTGATTGCATGTGATGTTTATCTTTTATGCATCTTATCTTGCTTTGATTGACGGTAGCATTATAAGATGATCCCTCACTAAATTATCAAAGTATAAGTGTTCTCCCTGAGTATGCACCGTTGCGAAAGTTCTTCGTGCTGAGACACCATGTGATGATCGGGTGTGATAGGCTCTACGTTCAAATACAACGGGTGCAAAACAGTTGCACACGCGGAATACTCAGGTTAAACTTGACGAGCCTAGCATATGCAGATATGGCCTCGGAACACGGAGACCGAAAGGTCGAGCGTGAATCATATAGTAGATATGATCAACATAGTGATGTTCACCGTTGAAACTACTCCATCTCACGTGATGATCGGACATGGTTTAGTTGATATGGATCACGTGATCACTTAGAGGATTAGAGGGATGTATATCTAAGTGGGAGTTCTTTAGTAATATGATTAATTGAACTTAAATTTATCATGAACTTAGTCCTGATAGTATTTTGCAAATTATGTTGTAGATCAATAGCTCGCGTTGTTGCTTCCCTGTGTTTATTTTTGATATGTTCCTAGAGAAAAATTGTGTTGAAAGATGTTAGTAGCAATGATGTGGATTGGATCCATGATCTGAGGATTATCCTCATTGCTGCACAGAAGAATTATGTCCTTGATGCACCACTAGGTGACAGACCTATTGCAGGAGCAGATGCAGACGTTATGAACGTTTGGCTAGCTCAATATGATGACTACTTGATAGTTTAGTGCACCATGCTTAACGGCTTAGAATCGGGACTTCAAAGACGTTTTGAACGTCATGGACCATATGAGATGTTTCAGGAGTTGAAGTTAATATTTCAAGCAAATACCCGAGTTGAGAGATATGAAGTCTCCAACAAGTTCTATAGCTAAAAGATGGAGGAGAATAGCTCAAGCAGTGAGCATGTGCTCAGATTGTCTGGGTCCTACAATCGCTTGAATCAAGTGGGAGTTAATCTTCCAGATAAAATAGTGATTGACAGAATTCTCTAGTCACCATCACCAAGTTAGTAGAACTTCGTGATGAACTATAGTATGCAAGGGATGACGAAAGTAATTCCTGAGCTCTTCGTGATGCTGAAATCGACGAAGGTAGAAATCAAGAAAAACATCAAGTGTTGATGGTTGATGAGACCACTAGTTTCAAGAAAAGGGCAAAGGGAAGAAGGGGAACTTCAAGAAGAACGGCAAGCAAGTTGCTGCTCAAGTGAAGAAGCCCAAGTCTGGTCCTAAGCTTGAGACTAAGTGCTTCTACTGCAAAGGGACTGGTCACTGGAAGCGGAACTACCCCAAGTATTTGGTGGATAAGAAGGATGGCAAAGTGAACAAAGGTATATTGTATATACATGTTATTGATGTGTACTTTACTAGTGTTTATAGCAACCCCTCGGCATTTGATACTGGTTCAGTTGCTAAAGAGTAGTAACTCGAAACGGGAGTTGCATAATGAACAGAAACTAGTTAAGGATGAAGTGACGATGTGTATTGGAAGTGGTTCCAAGATTGATATGATCATCATCGCACACTCCCTATACTTTCGGGATTAGTGTTGAACCTAAATAAGTGTTATTTGGTGTTTGCGTTGAGCATGAATATGATTTGATCATGTTTATTGCAATACGGTTATTCATTTAAGTTAGAGAATAATTGTTGTTCTGTTTACATGAATAAAACCTTATATGGTTACACACCCAATGAAAATGGTTCGTTGGATCTCGATCATAGTGATACACATATTCATAATATTGAAGCCAAAAGATGCAAAGTTAATAATGATAGTGCAACTTATTTGTGGCACTACTGTTTAGGTCATATTGGTGTAAAGCACATGAAGAAACTCCATGATGATGGGCTTTTGGAATCACTTGATTATGAATCACTTGATGCTTGCGAACCGTGCCTCATGGGCAAGATGACTAAAACACCGTTCTTCGGAACTATGGAGAGAGCAACAGATTTGTTGGAAATCATACATACAGATGTATGTGGTCCGATGAATATTGAGGCTCGTAGCAGGTATCATTAATTTCTGACCTTCACAGATGATTTGAGCAGATATGGGTATATCTACTTAATGAAACAGAAGTCTGAAACATTTGAAAAGTTCATATAATTTCAGAGTGAAGTGGAAAATCATCGTAACAAGAAAATAAAGTTTCTACGATCTGATCGTGGAGAAGAGTATTTGAGTTACGAGTTTGGCCTTCAGTAAAAACAATGTGAAATAGTTTCACTACTCACGCCACCTGGAACACCACAGTGTAATGGTGTGTCCGAACATCGTAACCGTACTTTATTAGATATGGTGCAATATATGATGTCTCTTACCGATCTACCACTATCGTTTTGGGGTTGTGCATTAGAGACAGCTACATTCACGTTAAATAGGGTACCATCTAAATCCGTTGAGACGACATCTTATGAACTGTGGTTTGGCAAGAAACCAAAGTTGTCGTTTCTTAAAGTTTGAGGTTGCCATGCTTATGTGAAAAAAGTTTCATCCTGATAAGCTCAAACCCAAATCAGAGAAATGTGTCTTCATAGGATACCCAAAGGAGACAGTTGGGTACACCTTCTATCACAAATCCGAAGGCAAGACATTCGTTGCTAAGTATGGATCCTTTCTAGAGAAGGAGTTTCTCTCGAAAGAAGTGAGTGGGAGGAAAGTAGAACTTGATGAGGTAATTGTACCTGCTCCCTTATTGGAAAGTAGTTTATCGCAGAAACCAGTTTCTGTGACGCCTATACCAATTAGTGAGGAAGTTAATGATGATGATCATGGAACTTCAGACCAAGTTATTACTGAACCTCGTAGGTCAACCAGAGTAAGATCCGCACCAGAGTGGCACGGTAATCCTGTTCTGGAGGTTATGTTACTAGACCATGACGAACCTACGAACTATGAAGAAGCGATGGTGAGCCCAGATTCCGCAAAATGGCTTGAGGTCATGAAATCTGAGATGAGATCCATGTATGAGAACAAAGTATGGACTTTGATTGACTTGCCCAATGATCGGCGAGCCATTGAGATTAAATGGATCTTCAAGAGGAAGACAGACAGTGATAGTAGTGTTACTGTCTACAAAGCTAGAATTGTCGCAAAAGGTTTTCGACAAGTTCAAGGTGTTGACTACGATGAGAGTTTCTCACTCGTATCTATGCTTAAGTCTGTCTGAATCATGTTAGCAATTGCCGCATTTTATGAAATATGGCAAATGGATAAACAAAACTGCAATCCTTAATGGATTTATTAAAGAAGAGTTGTATATGATGCAACCAGGAGGTTTTGTCAATCCTAAAAGTGCTAACAAAATATGCAAACTCCAGCGATCCATCTATGGACTAGTGCAAGTATCTCGGAGTTGGAATATACGCTTTGATAAGTTGATCAAAGGATATAGTTTTATACAGACTTGCGGTGAAGCCTGTATTTACAAGAAAGTGAGTGGGAGCACTACAACATTTCTGATAAGTATATGTGAATGACATATTGTTGATCGGAAATAATATAGAATTATTCTGCAAAGCATAAAGGAGTGTTTGAAAGGAGTTTTTCAAAGAAAGACCTCGGTGAAGCTGCTTACATATTGAGCATCAAGATCTATAGAGATATATCAAGACGCTTGATAAGTTTTTTCAATGAGTACATACCTTAACAAGATTTTGAAGTAGTTCAAAATGGAACAGTCAAAGAAAGAGTTTCTTGCCTGTGTTACAAGGTGTGAAATTGAGTAAGACTCAAAGCCCGACCACGGCAGAAGATAGAAAAAGAATGAAAGTCATTCCCTATGCCTCGGCCATAGGATTCTATAAAGTATGCCATGCTGTGTACCAGATCTATTGTATACCCTACACTGATTTTGGCAAGAGAGTACAATAGTGATCTAGGAGTAGATCACTAGACAGCGGTCAAAATTATCCTTACTGGAATAAGGATATGTTTCTCGATTATGGAAGTGACAAAAGGTTCGTCGTAAAGGGTTACGTCGATGCAAGTTTTAACACTAATCTAGATGACTCTAAGTCTTGGTCTAGATACATATTGAAAGTGGGAGCAATTAGCTAGAGTAGCTCCGTGCAGAGCATTGTAGACATAGAAATTTGCAAAATACTTACGGATCTGAATGTGACAGACCCTTGACTAAAATTATCTCACAAGCAAAACATGATCACACCTTAGTACTCTTTGGGTGTTAATCACATAGCGATGTGAACTAGATTACTGACTCTAGTAAACCCTTTGGGTGTTGGTCACATGACGATGTGAACTATGGGTGTTAATCACATGGTGATGTGAACTATTGATGTTAAATCACATGGCGATGTGAACTAGATTATTGACTCTAGTGCAAGTGGGAGACTGAAGGAAATATGCCCTAGAGGCAAAAATAAAGTTATTATTTATTTCCTTATATCATGATAAATGTTTATTATTCATGCTAGAATTGTATTAACCGGAAACATAATACATGTGTGAATACATAGACAAACAGAGTGTCACCAGTATGCCTCTACTTGACTAGCTCGTTGATCAAAGATGGTTGTGTTTCCTAGCCATAGACATGAGTTGTCATTTGATTAACGAGATAACATCATTAGGAGAATGATGTGATTGACTTGACCCATTCCGTTAGCTTAGCACTCGATCGTTTAGTATGTTGCTATTGCTTTCTTCATGACTTATACATGTTCCTATGACTATGAGATTATGCAACTCCCGTTTACCGGAGGAACACTTTGTGTGCTACCAAACGTCACAACGTAATTGGGTGATTATAAAGGTGCTCTACAGGTGTCTCCAAAGGTACTTGTTGGGTTGGCGTATTTCGAGATTAGGATTTGTCACTCCGATTGTCGGAGAGGTATCTCTGGGCCCACTCAGTAATACACATCACTATAAGCCTTGCAAGCATTGTGACTAATGAGTTAGTTGCAGGATGATGTATTACAGAACGAGTAAAGAGACTTGCCGGTAACGAGATTGAACTAGGTATCGAGATACCGATGATCGAATCTCGGGCAGGTAACATACCGGTGACAAAGGGAACAACATATGTTGTTATGCGGTCTGACCGATAAAGATCTTCGTAGAATATGTGGGAGCCAATATGAGCATCCAGGTTCCGCTATTGGTTATTGACCGGAGAGGTGTCTCGGTCATGTCTACATAGTTCTCGAACCCGTAGGGTCCGCACGCTTAACGTTACGATGACGGTTATATTATGAGTTTATGTGTTTTGATGTACCGAAGGAGTTTGGAGCCCCGGATGAGATAGGGGACATGACGAGGAGTCTCTAAATGGCCGAGACGTAAAGATCGATATATTGGATGACTATATTCGGACTTCGGAAAGGTTCCGAGTGATTCGGGTATTTTTCGGAGTACCGGAGAGTTACGGGAATTTGTATTGGGCCTTAATGGGCCATACGGGAAAGGAGAGAAAGGCCCCAAAGGGTGGCCGCACCCCTCCCCATGGACTAGTCCGAATTGGACTAGGGAGGGGGGGCGCCCCCTTCCTTCTTTCTCCTTCTCCCTTCCCTTCTCCTATTCCAACAAGGAAAGGAGGAGTCCTACTCCCGGTGGGAGTAGGACTCCCCCCTGGCGCGCCCTCCTCCTTGGCCGGCGGCCTCCCCCTTGCTCCTTTATATACGGGGGCAGGGGGGCACCCCATAGACACAACAATTGATCTATTGATCTCTTAGCCGTGTGCGGTGCCCCCCTCCACCATATTACACCTCGATAATATCGTAGCGGTGCTTAGGCGAAGCCCTGTGTCGGTAGAACATCATCATCGTCACCACGCCGTCGTGCTGACGAAACTCTCCCTCAACACTCGGCTGGATCGGAGTTCGAGGGACGTCATCGAGCTGAACGTGTGCTGAACTCGGAGGTGCCGTACGTTCGGTACTTGATCGGTTGGATCGTGAAGACGTACGACTACATCAACCGCGTTGTGTTAACGCTTCCGCTATCAGTCTACGAGGGTACGTAGACAACACTCTCCCCTCTCGTTGCTATGCATCACCATGATCTTGCGTGTTCGTAGGAAATTTTTTGAAATTCCTACGTTCCCCAACAAATGTTGGGTATATCATGACTGGATCTTTTGTCCCCTGAATTACAATATTTAGTCGCTACTTGAACTTTAGAGGTTCTCTGCATTTATGTTTTGCGGTCTCAGAAAGGGCTAGCGAGATACCATGTTATCATATTATATCGTGATTTTTTTGACAAATTATTGGCATTCGAGATATCTTATTATTGCTCGCTAGTTGGTTATGTTATTATCATGAGTAAATGTGAGAGCTAAGTGTTGTCATTCATATGGTTAGTTCATAATCTTTGTTGAAAACTTGAACACCAGTTAAGCATATATACAGCAACAAGAACAAAAGAGTTTGTAAAAGTTTTTCTTTATCACTTTCAGTTTGTCAACTGAATTGCTTGAGGACAAGAAATGAGTTAAGCTTGGGGGAGTTGATACGTCCCAAACGTATCTACTTTTTCAAACACTTTTGCTTTTTTTAGTCTCTAATTTTCATGATTTGAAGGGAACTAACCCAGACTGACGCTGCTTTCAGCTGAATTACCATGGTGTTATTTTTGTGCAGAAATAAAATTTCTTAGATTGAGCTGAAATTTATGCAGAATATTGCTACTTCTTGAGCTTGCGTTGGTTTTTTCCTTGAAGAGGAAAGAGTGATGCAGCAAAGTAGAGATAAGTATTTCCCTCAGTTTGAGAACCAAGGTATCAATCCAATAGGAGGTACGAACAAGTCCCCAATGTATGCACCTGCACAAACAATCAAACACTTGCGCGCAACGCGATAAAGGGGTTGTCAATCCCTTCACGGTCACTTGCAAGGATGAGATCTGATAGACATAGATATAAAAGATTACTAAAACGTAAAACAAAGTAAAAACAAATAAATTGCAACAAGGTATTTTGGTTTTTTTTGGGTTTATAGATATGAAAATATATGATGGAAAATAGACCCGGGGCCCATAGGTTTCACTAGAGGCTTCTCTCTTGAAAGAAAACAACACGACGGGTGAACAAATTACTGTCGAGCAATTGATTAAAAAGCGCAAAGTTATGACGATATCCAAGGCAATGATTATGAATATACACTGGTACAACGACGTCTAAACAAACGGTTTAAAACCCCTTTCCACGACGGCATTTGGAACCGTCGCCAAGTGAGTGTGTGCGATAGGGTGTCCTTCCCACACGACCTAGAAATCGTCGAGGATAGGCCCTCCTGGGACCCAGGCTGGGGCCGTGTGCGATCGGGCGAGGCATCGAAACCCAATCATTTCCGTAGGTACGTACATCCCACACGGTGAATCCCAGAAATCATTTCCGTAGGTATGTACATCCCACACGGTGAATCCCAGAAATCATTTCCGTAGGTATGTACATCCCACACGGTGAATCACAGAAAATCATTTCCGTAGGTGTGTACATCCCACACAGTTCTTTGTGTGGAAATGTTTGTGCATGGTGGCCTAACGCAAACAGTTCACTGCCGGAAGCCGTGTGTGATTGTTAGTTGATCGAGCACGCCTACTTTCTAGAAACCATGCGGGTTGTTTGAGTTCATCACCCACGATGCTATCTGAGTAACCGTATGCAATAGAAAACCCCAATAAGCAGGGTAATTAGCCTATTATTGATAATCCATGTACTAATCAAACTGATATTTCTTATAAAACACGCCAGATATTTCATATCCGTATAAAAGCAACCAGGATTTCATAATCGAATTACATCAGATAGCTTCAGCACTCAGTTACGCCATTACACAACAGCACCAAGTTTCACATGCAGCATCAAAAACCTTTGGAAAGTAGCATCATACATGGTAAATAGACAGATGAATCTCATCTGGGAAACTGCAGAAGTGGAAGGCAAATATTGAGCCTTCAGTGATGTTGAATGTCCTTGCAACTTTAGGCCAATGGCTATGGATAATTGCCCGCCCAACCTTCGTCCTCTTCAGCAAGACTTCAATATTGTACAGTGGGTGTTGAATGAATACCTTCCTCGCCTCCTGACCATGCAGGTGGTTTGAGAGGTAATCATCGGTGAACTGCTTTGAGAAGTACTGAAAACAAAGCTATGCATAAATCACTGTTGTAAATTTCGAAATGGCGCAAGGGGTAAAAACAAGGTAAAAGAGTTGGTACCATCCTATAGTTGACTGATGTCTTCTTCATTGTGCAAACAAAGATCTTGCTGTTATTCGTCGCAAGTTTCTTCATCCTAACAATCTTTCTGAGTTTCTTGACTTGACTGATATTCATGGACATCTCATTTCCCCATATGCAAAATGGGTCGAACAGTGGGTCTAAGCGTCTGACAGCAGGACCTACATGTGCAAGACCAAATTGTAAGAAACCTAAATATTACAATGATTCCTGCAACTGCACAATAATGTGCTATTAGCCAAAGGACCCTGCTTGACCTAACCTCGATGGTAAACCGCAGTGTCTCCCATTGTTTCCCTGCAACACACATAAGGAAGATCTTGATCAGGTTAACTGAGAGTTGCCATACTATCAGTAGAATATGTATTGAGTACAGCCAAATTCGATTCGTGTCACATGCATAACAATACAAAATTGTACCCACAGCAAATGAAAATCAAATTGCAGAACTGAACCAAACAGTTAAATGGACAGCAGACCAAATGAACCAAAATAGTTAACTGAGCACGACATTGCAGAATAGAAACATGTAGTAGAAGATAAGACAGTTAACAAAACAAAGAATGCTTGAGAACAGTACTAACAAATGTAGCAATTGTTGGACCAAAGTGTTAACTGAACATTACATTTCAGAGGACCAAACTGTTAACTGAACATCAGATTGCATATTAACATTACAGTGGACAAATCACTAGAAGGCACTGGCGGTGGCCTCGAGAAAACATCACGAACTGTATTTTAAAGTAGACAACCGCGCGGCGGTGTCGACGGTGGCCTCGAAGACAAGGTGCTCCTCCAAGATCTGGCGGTCGACACGCATGTCAGCCATAGCGACCTTGTTCGCGCGTGCGGCCGCATGCTACTCAGCTCCACGTTATACTGCGTGTAAAATGGTTGTGCATGGCGCTAAATTGGAGGAGGGGGCAGTGATTTCGGTGGAAGGTGTCGCTCTATCAGTCGGGGCATGTGGGACGGGAAAGGAGGAGGATGGTGTGGGTGGGGTGTGGATTACCTGACCATATCGACGAGGCCGCGCAGCAAGAAGAAGGGTCGGCGGCGAGAAGGTCGCGCAGCAAGAAGAAGGGTCGGCGGCGAGGAGGCGGCGCTGCAAGAAGAAGGGTCGCCGACGAGGAGGCGGCGCTGCAAGAAGAAGGGTAGCCGGCGAGGAGGCGGCGCTGCAAGAAGAAGGGTCACCGACGAGGAGGCTGAGCTGCCAGTAAGCAGCAGTGAAGGTTTGAACTAGGAAAGCAAGGAGGAACAGTGAAAATGTGGCTTTTGGTATGAGGGAGGGGCGGGGAGCACTACAAAAAAAGACACATCCGTGACATTTTGGGCCGAACAAATTTTTTTCTGTCATACTTATGACACTTCTATGACGATAATTGTGACAAACCCGGTATCATCATAGATGTGGTGGGCTCCTACTTCTATGACAAAAAATCATGACAGAAAATGGGCTTTTCGTCCTGGGCGGGCCGGAGATGCAGCTGCATGACATTCTTTGGGCCGTCCATGACGGAAAAAACCGTGGTAGAAGCGAGGGCGAGGAAAATATCGGGGTGTTCCCGGTTACGGTGGGTGGTCGGGGCCGAGCGATGCACGTTTCTCTCGTACACGCACGCGCGTGGGTGCGAGGCGTTGGGCTCTAACTGAACCCGAGCGATTGCACTGTAGGCTACGCGTTACTGAACCCGAGCGATCGATCGATGGCTGTTAACTGAACCCGATCGAGCGATTCCTTCACTACTAGTGCTAACTGAAGCCGATCGATGCTGCCTCTGGATGAACAGTGAGCACTGCTGGGGGGGGGGGGTTGGATGAACAGTTCCCGGTGGGGGTGGATGAACAGGACCCCGTGGTGTTGCCTCTGGATGAACAGGAACCCGATCGATCGAGCCGGTTGGGGCTGGATGAACAGGACCCCGTGGAGGGCTGGATGAACAGGACCACCCCGTGGAGGGCTGGATGAACAGTAGAAGGTGGAGGGCTGGATGAACAGTAGCCCGTGGAGGGGTGGTTGAATAGGAGCCCATGGAGAGGGCTGGTTGAACAGTAGCCGGTGGAGTAGCGCGCGGTGGAGGCTGGATGAACAGGAGCCCGTGGACGAACAGTCGCAGGTGGAGGCTGGAGGAGGTCGACGGTGGATGAACAGTATCCCATGGAGGCTGGAGGGGGGTCGACGGTGGAGATGAACAGTATCCCGTGGAGTCCCGTTTTGCGGTACGCCACACCCCTCCCGATGAACAGGACCCCCGTTTCGACCGTAGCGCTCCAACACAAGTCCGTTTCCTCCGTTTTGCGGTACGCCACACCCCTCCCAATCAACAGGACCCCCTTTTCCACCGTAGGAGGTCCGTTTCCTCCGTTTTGCGGTACACCAGACCCCTCCCAATGAACAGGATCCCGTTTCGAACGTGGCCGGTCGAACACAAGGCCGTTTCCTCCGTTCTGCGGTACGCCAGGCCTCGTTTCCATTGGCTGTTCCGTCCAAGCCCTCCTGATGAACACGACGACGCATTTCGTTCCGACCCAGCCGGTTGGTTCCCCATGAACACAACGACGGCGCTGTTTCTCCATTCCGACCCAGCCATGTACACGAGCCCTGGCCGTACGTACGCGCGAGTAGGTGTTCGAGACCCCGCCCGTATGTACGTACGTGGCCGTATTTACTTTCTTGCGGCCTGGCCGTTGTACGTACGTGTACATGCTACGTGCGTGCCTCTACTACGACATGTGCGTGCCTCTACATCGACCAGTATGTACGTACACGTTCGCGACCAGAATGACAACGCTACGTACGCTTCGACCAGGTGGGTCCCGACTGTCAGGCACTTCCTTGCGTGCGAAGATGTAGCTGGTGGGTCCCATCAGTCAGGGGGGCGAATCGTTTTTTTGCCCCGACGCACTTCCTTGCGTGCGAAGATGTAGCTGGTGGGTCCCAGCAGTCAGGGAAAATGTTTTTTTCATGAAATACGGTGGCCCGTCCGGTGGGTCCCCGCTGTCAGGTGGAGGAATAATTATTTTGCGCGTAATAAGGAGGCACTTCCTTGCTGCGGCCATGGACCCAGCTGTCAGCCTCTCCACGTACAGTCCACGTCCGATGGAAGCCGTTCCTTGACCACGTTGACCATGCCGCACCGAGAGCACCAGGGCGGTGGACGACGGCAAGGCCTAGGAAGGGGACGACGCGGAGCCGGGGAAGACGCGGCAGTGGATGCCCACACGTAGAGGAGTATGAGGGTTCACTGGTTCGCTGCGGTGTGAGGCTGCTGTCGCCGCAGAATAACAGGGGGTGTGGGTGAGTAGAGGGATGGCCTGGCCAGCGGTGGGAGTAGTAGGGGGCGGTGAGGCCTCCACAGCATCGCAGCCGGCCACGGGAGGCAGGAGCACGAGGCACGACCAGCGCTGGTTTGGGCGGCTGGAGCAAGAAGACCAGAGGTTGAAGAAGCACTACGGTCGTTGGATGGACATCGTACGGTCACTGGAGCTAGAATCGTGCATATTGATTAAGTTGACAAAGCCCTCCGTCTCCGTCAACTTAGTAGGCCCACAAGTCAGCCTGCCACTATACTGGGTCCCAGCTAGCAGGGGGAGTATTCATTTTTTGTGCGTAATAAGGAGGCACTTCCTTGCGTGTGAAGATATAGCTGGTGGGTCCGAGCTGTCAGCGGCAGTAATGTTTTTTTCATGAAATACAGAGGCCCTTTCGGTGGGTCCGAGATGTCAGGTGGAGGAATCATTATTTTGCGCGTAAGAAGGAGGCATTTCCTTGCGTGCGGCCGTGGACCCACCTGTCAGCCTGTCCACGTACAGTCCACTTTAGATGCATGTCGGTGGTTGACCACGTTGACCAGGCTGCGCCGAGAGCACCAGGGCGGTGGATGACGGCGAGGCCTAGGAAGGGAACGACACGGAGGCAGGGAAGACTCGGCAGTTGTTTCCCACGCGGAGGGGAGTACGACTGTATGAGGGTTTACTGGTTCGTCTGCCGTCGCCGGAGAATAACAGCAGGTGTGGGTGAGTAGAGGGATGGCTAGGCCAGCAATGGGAGTACGGTGGGGCGGTGAGGCCTGCGCGGCAGCACAGCCGGCCGCGGGGAGGAGTGAGCAGGCAGTCCCGCCGACGCTTGTTTGAGCGGCTGGAGCAGGAAGAGCAGAGATTGAAGAAGCACGACGGCCGTTGGATGGACATCCAACAGTGACTGCTTGTGCGTCAACCTTTTTTTAGGAAAGCCTCAAATCTGTGGAAAACAGCATACAGCCCATCTGCCATTATTTCTAATAATTTACAGCCCATTTGCTAATTCTTAAGGTTTTTTTTGGAGCCCATATTCTTTTTGTTAGCATTACATCCCATATTGTGGCCACGGTTAAAAAATTGTACGAAATTTTGCATATTTTGGTGCTGTCCGAACTGTTTTTAATCCCGAAATTTCGAGTCACATTCAAACTGATTTTAAAAATAAATGTATATCAATATAAAATCCAACAAATTGTCCACGCATAAAAACCAATGCAATTTAAAATCTCGAAATGAAAAAAAAGAAATTTGAAACTAATTGCCGGTTTGATGTGTTTTAAAAATGTACAACCCATTTCTCATTACTGATAGACCATTTTCTCGGCCAGCCGAATGAAGCTCTCCTCGTCTTGAAAGATTTGCAGCCCAACAGGCCTGACAAAGCGACTTACTTAGCAAATCACAAAAAAACTGGGCTGTGGCCGTGGACCCAGCTGTCAGCCTTTCCACGTACAGTACTCTTCCGATGGAAGTCGGTCATTGACCACATTGACCACGCCGCGCCGAGAGCACCAAGGCGGTGGACGACGGCGAGGCCTAGGAAGGGGACGACGCGGAGCCGGGGAAGACGCGGTAGTGGATGCCCACGCGGAGAGGAGTACAAGGGTTCACTGGTTCGGCAGCGGTGCGAGGCTGCCGTCGCCGCAGAATAACAGGGGGTGTGGGTGAGTAGAGGGATGCCCTGGCCAGCGGTGGGAGTAGTAGGGGGCGGTGAGGCCTCTGCGGCATCACAGCCGGCCACGGGAGGCAAGAGCACGCGACACGACCGGCGCTGGTTTGGGCGGCTGGAGCAAGAAGACCAGAGGTTGAAGAAGCACTACGGCTGTTGGATGAACATCGTACGGTAACTAGAGCTAGAGTCGTTCATATTGACTAAGTTGACAAAGCCCTCCGTCCCCGTCAACTTGGTAGGCCCACAAGTCAGCCTCCCACTATGCTGGGTTCCAGCTGGCAAGGGGAGTATTCATTTTTTTGTGCGTAATAAGGAGGCACTTCCTTGCGTGCGAAGATAGCTGGTGGGTCCGACCTGTCAACGGGGGGCACATTTTTTTCGCGAAATATAGAGGCCCTTCCGGTGGGTCCCAGATGTCAGGTGGAGGAATCAAAGACTTGAGAAGGCATACAGAACAAGCTAGTGTACCAGTAAAGAGACGTTGCTAAGTTTTAGAAAAAAGAGAGACGTGCTCCTGTAGCTGGTTCGAATCCAAACCTAGACTATGACTATATATGGTGCTATGCTACTCTGCAAGTAATGAAACTGACATATCCAACATTCGCTTCTCCTCTTCTCTACTTACTCTGCCTAGCATCAGAAGCTCTGGCGGCAGCAACCATGTTCGCTAGCTTCTCGTCCACCTGCTCTTCAGCAGGCAACAACCAAATATGCGCCAAGTCGCCACCAGTACCATCGCCTGTGGGTCTCATCACACCCCCGCCGGCACGCGCACCGCAGCCGGTTGCTCATCGCAACCCGCTACCGTTGGTGTGGTGCCACTGCTGCAAATCACGCAGAGTCATCCGTCGCGTCTCAACCACAGTCCTCAACCCTGTCCGAGTCTTCTACAAATGCCCGAATCATGGGGTAATAATATGTTTAAGTGTTGTTCTGCTGCTTTCAGTTGCTGATTTTTTTTAATAGTTTGGTTGATGATCTTCCAATTTGATTCGTGCAGAAAAGGGAAGATGCGTGTGATTTGTATTTCTGGGAAGTTGCTGATGTGGGGGAGTGCAACTACGCTAATTATTTGGTTAGCCGAGGAATCCCAATACCAGCAGGTTGGGGTGTTGGACAAGTAACAGAAGGAACGACAGAAGAGGAAGATGCAGAGCAGAAGGTTAAAGATGCAGTTCCTCTGATCATGGCCAAGCAACAGCTGCTGAACAGCCTTGACAGCAATGAGGAGATGAAAGAGCTTGTGAAGATAATGGGCAAAATCGATGTGCTCTGTAGGATGATTGTCTCTTTATTTGCAGTGTATGTAGCACTCGTGATGTATTCAGTGGCTATGACATTAGCACTTTGCTGAAACTAGTAATGAATGAAACCTGTGTAGCAGGCTGGGCGTAGTGTTGTGAACATCTAATGATTTCTATTAACGGAAATCAGGGGGTATCCCCTTGTGCTCATAAATAAATAAATAGCAGAGGCCCTTTTGGTAATAAATAAATAAATTAGCAGAGGCCCTGTCGGGTCAGCTTTGTTCTCATTCGAAGACGTCAAGCAAATTGCAGTCCAACAGCAAACTATGTCATCAAATTCAAGTTTCACAGCCAAATATGAGTACAACTAAACAACAATGTCATCATGTTTTAGTCGTCATACAATCACCAAACACATATCAGCATACATAACAAGTGATGTTCTCACAGGAAAATACTAAACAACATGTTCATCAGGTTTCAGTTGTCATAGCAAACACAATTTCACATAGTAGATAAAAAACGTCTTCTGACAGGCAAATACGACAAAAGCAATGTAATCATCATCCGTAGCAGCAGCGTCAACATCTTTGCCATGTGTATCAGTCTGAATCGTAATTCCCCAAGGGGTCATCTTCTTCTTCGTCCTCAACGTCCTCGAACGTTGGCTTCTTCTTGATCAACTCTTGTATGTCCACAGCATGACATGCAATCTTTTCGCCGGCGTCATTGACGTGATGGTTCTCAAAGATATTAGGAACATCTGTGTTATCTTGTACATCAGGAGCAGTGTAAGCATCATCTTGTTGTGCAACTTCATTAAACGAATTCCTCTGCTCAAACCTTTGCAATAATCTCCAGTCATCGCTACGTGCAAATGTGTCTTCCAAGAAAAATATCTGTGTTGCTTGATTTGCCAAAATAAAAGGCTCGTTGGTCTGGTACGCCGCCTTGACATTGATGGATTTGAAATAATCATCAGCTCTGGGTTTTGCGATCCTAGAAAACAGGTTATACCAACGACAGCACAACAGAACCACACACCGATGATCCTCGAAACTGGAGATATACTGCAACTGAACAATGTCTGTTATGTTAGCATACATTTCAGTTGTCTCTTTGTCATACGTATCCGTGCTCATGATGGCACTGTTTTGTGTCTTCCTGCCTCGTCTCGTGCAAGGGTGTTGTAGCGCATATCTCCAACAACGCAAGATTCATAATGTCTTACCCGAGTATCAGGACCCATTGCTAGTGAGTAAAGGGCATCATCAACTGCCTGCCAATCCTCCCGCATCTTCTTAACCTATGGTTAGAAAATAGACAAGCTGATCATCTTATGTACTCAATATATTAAAAAAACTGACAGTGCAATTCAAAAGCTTACATGGCTCTTGAACCATTTTGCAAATCCTGCCATAACCAGTTTGTCAATGTTTCTTGGATTTTGTGGCAGTAACTCCTTTTTGTAGATGCTGCACAACATAGTGATCGCATCAAACATCTAAATATATAAGAATGTGCTGCAAGTTTAGTAGATTACGATGTATAAGCTGCAGTACTTAGCACTTACTTGATATAAGATAGTATCGCAGGACAGTTATTCAACACATACCAAACCATTTTGTCCAAATCTTTAGGTTTGTCCTCTTGTCGACTCTTCCCTGTAACTCGAACAGAATAATCGAAAACATTGAGCCCGGGATTGTCTTCATCCACCTCTTTGCTAAGCTGATCAGCTGTTTCAATGTATTTTGAGCAGAATGTCAACGCTTCTGTAGGAATGTAGGCCTCTACAATGGAACCCTCGGGTCTAGCTCTGTTCCTAACATAGCCCTTGAAAGTGCCTAGCCGCCTTTCAATAGGGTACATCCAGCCATACTGTACTGGACCTCTAAGTAGTGCTTCATCAGGTAGATGAACAGCCAAATGCACCATCACATCAAAGAAGGTTGGAGGATATATCTTCTCAAGGTCGCATAGGATAGTTGGTATCTTGTCTCTAAGACGCTCCAAAGCATCTATCCTGATATTTCTACCGCAGAGTTCCCTGAAGAATTGTCCCAACTCTGCAACTGCTATGTATAAGTCAGGGCGGCCCAATCCTCTAAGGATAACAGGTAAAACCCTTTGAAGTAGGACGTGACAATCATGAGTTTTCAACCCTTGTACCTTGTTTCCATCTGCACTGACTCTCCTTTCAGGGTTGGAAGCAAATCCATGTGGGAATCTCACACGTGACAGGACCTCGCAGAATTCTTTTCTTTTTACCTTGTCCAAGACGTACACAGCTGGTGCCATATCCCGTGGTTTACCTTCATCTTGCACCTGCAAATCATGTCTGATACCCAGGTGTGTCAAATCAATCCTAGATTTTAAGGTATCTTTCGTCTTGCCTTCAATATTAAGAAGTGTGCCGATAATGCTGTCACATATATTTTTCTCGATGTGCATCACATAAGGATTATGCCGCAGATCCAAATCTTTCCAATACTCCAAGTCCCACAAAGTGGACCTGCAGGTAAACAATAATCTGTCTTCTGCCCTGCCACGCCTCCTTTTCCCTCTACCATTACCAAGATGGTTTCCTGGTGTAATATGCCTAACCTTCTCTAATTCCACTTGCAACTCATCGGCGGTGATCCTCTTTGGCGCATCACGGTTTTCATGCTTTGCATTGAACACATGTCTTCGGTATTTTCTAGGATGCGGCTTGTCCTTGGCAAGGAAACAACGGTGTCCAATGTAACAGATCTTGCTAAGTATTGCGTATGACAGCGGATTCCTGTCACAACGAACACATGCATTGTAACCATGTGTCGTTCGCCCTGACATAGTGCCCAAAGCCGGATAATCATGGATGCACCAAATTATAACAGCACGCAGAAAGAAATCAGCTGGTGGGCTGCTATATAGGTCTCGAGCGAGAACACCCCTCCATAGCTGTTGAAGTTCCTCCACAAGAGGCTCATGAACAAATCAAAATCCTTTCCAGGACTTTTTGGACCTGGGATGAGCAAGGCCAACATGTAGTTTGATTCTTTGGTGCAGACATTTGGAGGCATGTTGTAAGGGATAACAAGCACTGGCCACATGCTATATGTGGCGCTCTGGTGGCCAAATGGGTTAAATCCATCTGAAGCTAAGCCAAGTCTAATGTTTCTTGGGTCAGCAACAAACTTTTCGTGTTTCTAATTGAAGCTTTTCCACTCACTACCATGTGATGGATGGCTCATTACATTCTGATCTCTGTACTCCTAGTTCCTAGAATGCCACAGTACATCCTCTCTTGTTTCAGCATCATGAAACAACCTCTGCAATCTTGGTGTAATTGGAAAGTGTCTCAGAACATTATGAGGAATCCTCTTCACAGCATCGCCATCTTTCCATCTTGATGATTTGCATTTCGGGCATTCACTTAAGTTGGCATAATCCTTCCGGAACAGAACACAATTATTCTTACAAACATGGATCATATCATATCCAATTCCAACTGCACGAAGGAAATTCTTCATTTTACTGTAGGTGTGTGGCAGCTCAGACGCATCTGGGAAAGCTTTGCGGAAAGCAGCCAACATTGCATCGAATGATTTGTTGGTCATCCGCTCAGATGTCTTCACCTGAAGAAAGGTGACCATAGCTGCGAATACTGACAGCTTATTTCCTGGGGTGACAGCCACATTGCATTGTTCCAACATGCGGGCCCACCATTTTTCTTCTGCAGGTGAAAGTTCACGGAATGCACGAGCATTTTGTAGCATTGTTTCAATGTTGGTCAAACTCACTGGCTCCGCCACCACCTCCTCCTCCTCCTCTTCCACCTGAGCATCAGGCAGATCAAGATGGTGATCTGCTGCTTCCACGTAGTCAATAACATTGACGTTCACAGCTTCACCATGATGAACCCACCTAGTATATGTGACCGACATCCCATACAAGTGTAGATGATTTTGCACAGTTGACTGGGGTCTTGTAACTGAATTCATACAACTGCTACACGGGCAGAGCACATCTGATTTCGGACCACCGTACTCAGCTCTGATAAAGTTCATGAAGTTTTCAACCCCCTCGACATATGCGGCGGAGAATCTTCGAGCAGAAGTTATCCAAGTCCTGTCCATCTGTTAGACATACAAATTAGTTCTTCTACTAGATATTACAGGAAAAACATATATGCTTTTTTATGAAGTCCAGAAGAAAATACCTAGGTTGATGTCTAAAGCTATGGCAAGATATTCGGACGAGCAGATCTAAGTAACGAAATATATGTAAAGCTAATTCAGCAAATAGATTTGAGTGCTAAATTATGGCAGGCTGTTTCAGCAGTCAATGAGGCTGAGCACACAACCATCGAACTATCGAAGGCCATCGCAGCAACAAAGATCGAGTATAAAACGGTGTAGAGCTATTTCACCTAACAGATTGGCTACTAGACCATGGCAATCTACGTCACAATAAATATATGGCAGGATATTTTAGCAACTAATCGGCCTTGGCATGCCATCTCAGCTAAGCAGATTGAGTGCAGAACAGGGCAAGGAAGCTTCTTAAGCAGAGCATATTGACTGTAAACTACTTCGGCAAACAGTGAGATTAACAACGTCTATCAGCTAACATTCAGCGCTACACCGACATGCACGGGGCCTCAGTCTAGAATGCGCGTACCGTGGGAGGAGCTGACCGCCGTGCGTCTCCACACGAACGTCGCCAGCGGTGGCGGCGCTGACCGCCGTGCGCCTCCACAAGCACGTCGCCAGTGGTGGCGGCGCGGCTAGAGGACGGCAGTCTACGAGAGCATACTGTGGGAGCGAGAGGATTGCCGTGCGTCCCCTCGATGAACCGCGGCGTCGACGTATCGGCGCGGCGGGGAGGGCGGCTTTGGCGGAGCGAATGGAGTGGAGGGGGACGGGGGGAGGGGGGTTTGGGGAATATTAGTGGCTAGTTGGCCGAAGGGCGGTTGAATCTAGGATTTGGGAGGAATTTTTGGGTGGGGGGGGGATTTTCGCACGGTGCGCGGGTGGAGTTTGGCGCATGGTCGGTTTCTCCAAGTGCAGTCCCACGTGTCAGTGAAGAGGCAAGCCGAAGCACGTTCCGTTTGCGTGAGCCATGTGCAGGACCGAACGTGTGTGGGGCACAATGCGACCACGACAGGGGTGCTGTGAGTGTACCGCCTTTTTCCTTTTAAACTAGGTGCTTCGCCCCCTAAAAAAACTTGTTGCTTTGCGCGATCCATCGATACTACTACTAGTAATCCGATAATCCCGACTAAAACGGCGCGGCCGGGTCTTTTCCTGCGCGATATGCTGGGAGGTTGGCTTAGTTGGGTTTTTTAGGACGAGTAATGCTACACCTACGTAATCCCAGTTACATAATTAACGTAATGTGAAATGTGTGAGCTGTTGATTGTAGATTGGGGGAGGGAGGGGCCCACCATCATGAAAATCAGGAGAGGAGAGAGAGAGAGGCAATTTACGTTAACCCTTTCGTAGGTTCACGTAGATGTAGAAAGATGTGAAATGCGTGAATGTGCATTTGCAGATAAGGCCTTCCCTCGTTCATCCTTTTCTCCCACAAGATCTTGATCTTCCGTGCAACGCACGGGCTTCTTGCTAGTACTCCTACAATATACTATATTATTATGAAAGTTCATATACACCGGCCGAGATTAATGCAAACACTGCAGATTTTCATTACATTTCAAACTTTTATAGGACAGAAAAATAAAAGAAACCCAACCCTAAACCTATTCGGCGGCGACCGACGTCCTCCATCTGCGGTCTCCATGTACGGGGGCGGGGTTCAAGACCCGTGAAGTGAAGGTGCGGTCTCCGGCGAGGAAAAGTAGAACACGGGAGACGGACCGGCCAGTTGGCACACCATGCCCTGCTGCCTCCCATGCCCTACTCATCCTCGGAGGAGTCCCCGACCTCGGCGGTGCCGGACGTTGGACGGCGGCAAGTAGGACGCGTGGCTGATGGTGCTCCCGTCGTCGGCCGCCAGCGTGGCCACCGCTTGTGCGACGACTTGAGCGAGGGCGGCGACCTCGAGCTTCATCCCTGAAGACAATCTCTCCCGCAGAGCGTTCACGCTTGCGGTCATGGCGGATGTGGTGCCAGGTAGGAGGACAATGCACTATGGTGTGGAGGTTAGCTGGGCATTGCCGCTTTAAGTAGCGCATTCCGGTGAGGCCAAGCGTCCTGGTGCGTCATTAAGTTGCCGGAGTTGGTTCCTCGGGCACCGAGCCTCTTAACAACGGCATACGAACGGACGGCATGAATGCGGGCAGCTGGCGTCGGCTGGGAACGCACCGCGCGACGGCGCGAGGGACAAGAGTTTTTGGTGTGCCAGGGTAGTCAGCTGCGGTCGTGGCAACGTTGGAGATGCCCTTTGCTCACATGCGATCGACGCATGTCATTGAAAAAGCAAGACGACCCGGCATGGTCTCAGGTCTTGAGGATGCAGTTGGCCGCGCTACACCACTCCGCGGACGCGTCCCGGCGCCCCGTGCATCCTCGACGAGCCGGGTGTTGGGGTGTGTGGCGAAAGTGCACCTTACCAAAAATTTGGCCATTACCCAAAGATTGGTCTTTGTTTGGATGGTTTTCATTTTTTTGGCATGCCAATGAACTCTAGCCAACTCTAGTTCATTTTTCTTGCCAATGTCGGCCAAATCATGGGCAACCAAAACCTCAACCAAAAATTTGGCTACCCAATGCTTTGATGGGGCAACCTTGGGCAAAAACCAAACATACCGTTTTCCCGGCCATATTCGAGCGTCAGTGCTCCGCGTTGAGCATTAGGCATTTCACTATGTAGGCCAAGCGAGACAACTTATTGTTTATTTGAGCCGTTCAAGTATAATCATGTGGCGTTTGCTTATTTCTCATTCCTCTCCAACCCTCTTCTCCGTCGATCATGTCACCCTCCGGTCGAGTCCATCCTCCCGCATGCCTCATTTGAACATTCCGCCGAGTATCATTCGCATGTGGGCCTAGACCATGCTTGTTTTTCCAATGTTTTGTAATTTTTCTAACATGCATATACAAACAAACGGTTCGTTTAAAGTTTCACTTTGCCTCCACTACGTGTCGCTTCGCGTCTTAGTTTTGACATCCCATTCGGTTCATGCCCTAACACATGTTGACGAGATCGATTGATGTTCAGAGATCAATTGCGTGTCGTGCAAGGAGATAAAGGTTTGGTCTGTTTCTATGATAGAAATGACCCGCGGGGGGGGGGGGTCTGTGGGGATCAGAGGGAGTATATTGTATGTTCATAAGCTAAACGAACGTATTGTACCCACCCTAGTCCTCTTTCAATCGATCTCCAGACCCCGAGATGAAATCGAGAGAGAACGAGTGGGGGCATGTGTGATACCTAAGGCGGATTCAAAATTTTGAACCGGTGATCATAGCATCCGCAAATCATATATAAATGGTATTCAATGTTCGTTTCGTTTTTGAACGTACAATATACTCCCTCCTATCCTTTCTAGTTTACATATAAGTTTTATGTGTAGTCAAATTATCTCTACTTTGATAAAAAAAGTATCAACATTCAACAACGCCCAATCAATATTGTTAGATTCGTACGTACTCCTAGATTTGTACTCGAGATGGTTTCCAATTTGTTTTCAACCACGTGAATGTGCTTGTTCTCGCGCATGCTCTTCCTACTAGGATTTCTCCACGTATAGCCAGTCCAATAGTAACTTTTTTGAAGCTCCCTGTCCAATAGTACTAGTGGAGTACTGACAACATTTGTACTAGAGTATGCAGTGCTCATAGTAGTACTCCCTCCTTCCATTTATATAGGGCCTATGTGGAGGAGAGAGATGTGAAAAAGTAAGGGGAGTGAGCTCTCATGCAAGAGCCTAGCTATATACACATTCCTAGTTAAATACAAATAAATATGAAGAAAGAGATGGAGGGGAGATGGAAAAAGTACTAATACAATAGCCAACCTTATAAATTTTTTTGCGGGAAATAGCCAACCTTATAGCCCACACTACTGTATGAGTGCATATAATAGATGATGGCTATAGATGACATGGCAGTTCCTTATAGCCATCGACTGGCTATATTATTAACCATGCTCTAATGCGTTTTTCAAAACCGCATTTGACTATTGACAAGATTAATAGTACATGAGATGTATAATGTGAAAATTATATCATTGGAAGCTCCTTTCACATACGAATTTGACCGTATGCTTTGTGTAAGTTGCATGTCATATATTATTACTCTAACATTTGGTCAAAGTTAGCCTCGAAAAAATGCATTAGGCCCTGTATAGTAAATGGAAGGAGGGAGTAGTAGTGGAAGTGGATCCTCTGACGTAGGTATCCTTGCCTTACCCTCCCTTTCGGTCACTTACTGGCGGACCCCATGCTTGCTAGGCCCCGCATGTCAGTTACTCAATGGGTTTGGCCATGTCAGGGGATCCCCATCCGTAGTATACTCCCTCTGTTTTCATTTACTCCGCATAAAACGGAGGGAGTGGTAGTATAAATGACGCGGGCGGGGGAGGGGGAGGGACATCGGTTTGCTCTCAACTGCGGTCCCACAAGCGAGCGAAAACGCAAGGCGAAGCGCATTCCATTCGGTGAGTGATGTGGAGGGTCCAGCGTGCTGGGCTGCAACGCGAACGTGACAAGAGCGATGTGCAGTCAAAACCGATTGACCGGTCGTCACCGGAACCACTATTCACACCAGAACCTTCGCTGCTCGGCCTACGCCAGCCACTGCCCTAAAACCACACCTAATCTCCAGCCCCTTCCCCCACCTTTCGATCCCCTAGCCTGCATCAAGCATCCCCTAGTTCGCCGGAAAGCCATGGTGCGCCGCAAGATCACGTACTACAAGATGCTGACGCCGGAGCGCCGCGCAGAAATCGCGGCGGCGATCGGCGCCACAGACCTCCATTCCCAAGCTCGCTTTGCGGCGGGCCAATCCTCGAGTTCTCTGGAGCCAAGCTACGAGGAGGAGGAAGCCGATCCAATGTTCATGGCGGAGGTCGCGGCGCAGAAGGCCCCCGATGGGTATGAGACGATGGACGTCGACTTCGTGCTGGCGTCCGAGTCCCCCATGGTGCAGGCGGACCAGCGGTTCAACCTGGCGATACTAAAGGAGGACCGGGAGGCAGAGGCTCAACTCGATGTGGAGCGCGCGCATGCCGCTGCCATCGAGGCTCTCCTGCAGGTGGAACCGGATGTCATGGATGTGAACTAGGCGGCGGAGGCTCAACTTGAGGCGGAGCGCGTGGATGCCGCTGCCATCGAGGCCCTCCTGCAGATGGAACCGGACGTCCTGGACTTGAACCGGGCGGCAGAGGCTCAACTCGACGCGGAGCGCGTGGATGCCGCTCTCATCGAGGCCCTCCTACAGGCGGAACCGGACGTCCTGGACTTGAACCGGGTGGCGGAGGCTCGACTTGACGTGGAGCGCGCGGATGCCGCTGCCATCGAGGCCCTCCTGCAGGCGGAACCGGACGTCCTCGACTTGAACCGGGCGGTGCTCTCGTCCGTGCAGAGCGCCCGCACGCTCTGCATGAACGAGTAGCTGGAGGCCGAGGACAACCACGGTGCGGAGACACACGTCGGCAGCTATGGCTGGTTCGCCGGCAGCCAAAGACGACGAGGCCGTCTCGTTCCGCGAGCACTGATAGTTTTTCTTTATGTTGTTGTTTTTATGGATCTTTTGCTGTGTAAAAACATATATTGTTATGCAAGTCACCTGACTTGGGTCAGTTTACCATTTCAGGCGGTTGGATGAATATCCTACGTCTCCTAACCCTTCTTCCTCATCTCTTCTTCTTCCCCAACAGACCACCGCACGGGCCGTACGGATACTCCCCAACATGCGGTTGGATAAACATACTCTATGAACGAAAATTATGTGTCAGCGGTAGGATGGCTGAGTTTGGTTTGTTCACATGCGACAGCACGTGTCAGTGAGGGTGCGTTCCCTTGGTTGGGTTTGCGGCGTGCAGGAGCGACTGTGTGAGGGTGCGGTGCGACCGTGGCGTGCAGGAGCGACCGTGTGAGGGTGCGGTGCGACCGCGACAGCCGTGCGCAAGTGTACCTCCTTTTCATTTTGAAAACTTTAGGCAAGCTTGGCAAAAATGTGTGGCGAAGTATGGCAATGCAAGGCCTAGACCTAAACAGGATAAGTACGTACGACGTACTAGGAGTACTAGTGTTAAAAAAGAAAGGCGGGGTTTTCCTTCGCGGGATTAATCGATACAAATCCTCGTTTCACGTGTCAATTAATGCGTATTTTTCTCCAAAGCCCAAAGAGCTAACCATCTCACTCCTCATCGCTTGATTAATGCAGCGCCATGCAAACCAACCTTCTCACTTCCGCATGCATGCATGGGATATTAATGTCCTTGGTTGCTAGTACGAGGCAAACCCCATCAATTTTGCCTCGATTAGTGTTAGTGGCCTTTTGCAAATTGTAATTTTGATATACTGGCCTTGTGTACATAAAAATGGAGGTAGTAACTATATTTGACTTCCTTCCCCATTGCGGTGACGTCGACGATATCTCGAACGTTGTGGTTTGGCGAAGTGCGTCCGACGGAGAACACCATTGAGGGAGACCACGGTAAGTCGTTCGCAAGTGCCGTCTGCAAGTCGAGACAACCACCTTATTTGCATCCAGGGAGTCCGTTGAACCAAAGGACGCATAAATGTACTAGTACTACTCGTACACAATAGCGTCGTCCGTCCAGCTTAGTGCGGTGAGATGGTTTCTCGAAGAAGACGATGGAGAAGCGGAGTCAATGAAGAGTGAAATGATGGTTGCTTCGTCCGTGCTTTGTGATTTGACAGAGTGCAAACCCGATTAAATAGGAAAGGGCAGGATTTTTCCCGCGCGGTATATGATACTGGCTATACATTTCAAAGGCAATTTTAATGTATGCAAACTGAATAATTAAGTAACAATATGATATCTAGTAAAACTAAAAACACATATGATTTATTGTGTTAGAGTGTAGTAGTAGTGTTGTATTGCATACTTGTTAGATGTAACATGCGAGAACGTGTAGAGATGTAGTTTTGGAGGGCCTACAGAGAGAAAAGCGTAATACGTTCACCGAACTTCAGAATAAGCTGACTACGGTCACTATATACGTTTTGCGGTGATTATACGGTCACTTGCTCACGGTTCAGCATCGGATTGCACTCTGTTGACCGGCCAAATAGTCCGCGTGGCACCATGTCGACTAGTTAAATTGACCACGTTCCTTGTGGGTCCCACCTGTCAGTTCGCATAGGGAAAAGGTCAGATAAACACAAATTTATGCAGGAGCGACAAGACTCCAACCCGTGCGCGGGAATCACCTGGTTGTGTATGTGTCTGTCAGGGCCTGATGTGTGCGCACGCATGTGTAGGTTGAGCACTTGAGCGTGAGAGTGTGTGTTGGTCGTGTGGTGTATTTGTGTGTGCATGCATGCGTGCGTGTGTGCGTGTGAGTGTTGTGTGCGTGCGTGGCTGCATGTGTACGTGTGAGTGTTGCGTGCGTGCGTGGGTGCATGTGTTCGTGTGAGTGTTGCGTGCATGCAGTTCGTGTGCATGCGTGTGTGTGTGTATAATCACCACACCAGCTCCTGTGTGTTAAACAGACGGCTCAGCATACCAATACAAGGCCACCTTGTCCGCTGTGCCCGCGGTCATGACTTCGAACCACCGTCCAATATTTTTTTGTCGTTTGTTTTCATTCTTACTAGCAAGATGCCCGTGCGTTGCACGTAACATCAAGATGCATTTGTATGACTAGTTTATCTTGTGAGAGAAAAGGATGAATGAGGGAAGGCCTTATTTGCAAATGTGGAGAGGTGTGTGGGTACCTTTTTGCAAAATTGTCATAGTTTCTTTCCTATCCGTCAGATATAAATTGGACGGCCTATATTGCAGGATGGCAGGCACACCATCATCACCAACTCTGTTTTTTATAAGAGTGTATTTTATATTTTATAAGAGTGTAGATGTAGAGTAGATACAAGCCGACAGGTGGGCCCGATGGTAGTGAGATAATGTGATGCAACACTAGAGGTGCCACATGGAGTGTTTAACTGGTCAACTAGTCGTGTCTTGAGCAAATACAGAGTTGTACGGTGAGCCCGTGACTGTATAATAACCACAAAATGTAAATGGTGACCGTAATGAGTGGATTATGAAGTCCAATGTACGTATCGTGCTTTCGCTTCAAATACAATGATCATCACTGTATATATCGCGAGAGAAAGATGAAACATGCGTGAATGTGCTGGGGGCTTACTTTTAGAGGACCTGGAGATAGTTTGTGTGCGTACGTGAAAGGGGCGTAGGGGGGGGGTATGCGATGGAGAGAGAGATGCTCTTCGTTTCTCTTTATTATGACTAACTTTATATATAATATAAAAATATACAAATTCACAGTGCGGAATAAATATCGTTGTGGGCACCATGCAATGCAAATTAGCGTTCATACTCCTCCATATAACTTTGTAATGTTGTATATATGTAGAAATTCTAAAATAATTTTTTGGCCACACTTTATTCAAAAGGAATGTTGTATGCGAAATAAACGTGAAGAGAGGGCTTTTTAGATCAATGGGGTACGTGATATAACATGTGTGAATGTGTAGTTGATGCATTTGGCATGGCCTAGAGAGGTATGTGTGTGTATTACGTATTCGAGAGAGGCATGGATAGAGGGGTCGGCGGGGGGGGGGGGGGGCGTGATACGTCCATTTTGCATCATGCTTTTATATCGATATTTATTGCCTTATGGGCTGTTATTACACATTATGTCACAATACTTATGCCTATTCTCTCTTATTTTACAAGGTTTACATAAGGAGGGAGAATGCTGGCAGCTAGAATTCTAGGCTGGAAAAGGAGCAAATATTAGAGACCTAGCCTACACAACTCCAAAAGTCCTGAAACTCCACGAAAGTCATTTTTGGAAATAATAAAAATACTGAACGGAAGAAATACGTCAGGGGGGCCACCACCTGCCCACGAGGGTGGTTGGCTCTCCGATGGCCATCTTCTGCTATATGAAGTCTTTCGTCGAGGAAAAAATCATAAGCAACCTTTCGGGACGAGACTCCGCCGCCACGAGGCGGAACCTTGGCGGAACCAATCTAGGGCTCCGGCAGAGCTGTTCTGCCGGGGACACTTCCCTCCGGGAGGGGGAAATCATCGCCGTCGTCATCACCAACGCTCCTCTCATCGGGAGAGGGCAATCTCCATCAACATCTTCACCAGCACCATCTCCTCTCAAAACCCTAGTTCATCTCTTGTATCCAATTCTTGTCTCCAAGTCCGGGATTGGTACTAGTAGGTTGCTAGTAGTGTTGATTACTCCTTGTAGTTGATGCTAGTTGGTTTATTTGGTGGAAGATCATATGTTCAGATCCTATATGCATATTAATACCCCTTTGATTATGAACATGAATATGCTTTGTGAGTAGTTACGTTTGTTCCTGAGGACATGGGAAAAGTCTTTCTATTAGTAGTCATGTGAATTTGGTATTCGTTCGATATTTTGATGAGATGTATGTTGTCTATCCTCTAGTGGTGTTATGTGAATGTCGACTACATAACACTTCACCATTATTTGGGCCTAGAGGAAGGCATTGGGAAGTAATAAGTAGATGATGGGTTGCTAGAGTGACAGAAGCTTAAACCCTAGTTTATGCGTTGCTTCGTAAGGGGCTGATTTGGATCCATATGTTTCATGCTATGGTTAGGTTTACCTTAATACTTTTGTTGTAGTTGCGGATGCTTGCAATAGAGGTTAATCATAAGTGGGATGCTTGTTCAAGTAAGAACAGCACCCAAGCACCGGTCCACCCACATATCAAATTATCAAAGTACCGAACGCGAATCATATGAACGTGATGAAAACTAGCTTGACGATAATTCCCATGTGTCCTCGGGAGCGCTTTTCTCTATATAAGAGTTTGTCTAGGCTTGTCCTTTGCTACAAAAAGGATTGGGCCACCTTGGTGCACTTTATTTACTTTTGTTACTTGTTGCTCGTTACAAATTATCCTATCACAAAACTATCTGTTACCACTTATTTCAGTACTTGCAGAGAATACCTTGCTGAAAACCGCTTATCATTTCCTTCTGCTCCTCGTTGGGTTTGACACTCTTACTTATCAAAAGGACTGGGATAGATCCCCTACACTTGTGGGTCATCAAGACTCTTTTCTGGCACCGGTGCCGGGGAGTGAAGCGCCTTTGGTAGGTGGAATTTTTTAAGGAAAAATTTATATAGTGTGCTGAAATTTACTGTCACTTGTTAATATGGAAAGTAATCCTCTGAGGGGCTTGTTCGGGGTATCTTCACCCCGACCAGTAGAGCAAAGAGTTGCTCCTCAACCTACTGAACCTACTGAGAATGAAAATGAAAATGAAAATGTCCACTTTGAGATTCCTTCGGGTATGTTAGAAAAACTGCTAGCTAATCCTTTTGTAGGAGATGGAACAAAGCATCCTGATGAGCACCTAATATATGTGGATGAAGTTTGTGGATTATTTAAGCTTGAAGGTATACCCGGTGATGTTGTTAAGAGGAAGGTCTTCCCTTTATATTTGAAGGGAGATGCATCGACATGGTATAGGCTATGTGATGATACGGGGTCATGGAACTATAAACGATTGAAATTGGAATTTCATCAAAAATTTTATCCTATGCATCTTGTTCATCGTGATCGCAATTATATATATAATTTTTGGCCTCGCGAAGGAGAAAGCATCGCTCAAGCTTGGGGGAGGCTTAAATCAATGTTATATTCATGCCCCAATCATGAGCTCCCAAGAGAAATAATTATTCAAAGTTTTTATGCTCGGCTTTCTGATAACAATCGCACCATGCTCGATACTTCTTGTGCTGGCTCTTTTATGATGAAGACTATTGAATTCAAATGGAATTTATTGGATAGAATTAAACACAACTCTGAAGATTGGGATCTAGACGAAGGTAAGGAGTCAGGTATGACACCTAAGTTTGATTGTGTTAAATCTTTGATGGATACCGATGTTTTCCGTAAATTTAGCACTAAATATGGACTTGACTCTGAGATAGTAGCTTCTTTCTGTGAATCTTTTGCTACTTATGTTGATCTCCCCAAGGAGAAGTGGTTTAAATATCATCCTCCCATAGAAGTAAAAGTAGCTGCACCTATTAAAGTTGAAGAAAAGACTATCACTTATAATGATCCTATTGTTCCTACTTCTTATGTTGAGAAACCACCTTTCCCTGTTAGGATAAAGGATCATGCTAAAGCTTCAACTGTGGTTCGTAAAAGCAATATTAGAACTTATACACCTCCTGAGCAAGTTAAAGTTGAACCTAATATTGCTATTGTTAAAGATCTCTTGGCTGATAATATTGATGGGCATGTTATTTATTTCTGCGGTGAAACTGCTAGAATTGCCAAACCTTGTGCTAAAGATAAACATAGACCTGTGGTAGGCATGCCTATTATTTCTGTTAAAATAGGAGATCATTGTTATCATGGCTTCTGTGATATGGGTGCTAGTGTTAGTGCAATACCTTATGACTTATACAAAGAAATTATGCATGATATTGCACCTGCTGAGATAGAGATATTGATGTCACAATTAAACTTGCTAATAGAGATACTATTTCACCAATGGGAATTGTAAGAGATGTTGAAGTCTTGTGTGGGAAAACTAAATATCCTGCTGATTTTCTTGTTCTTGGTTCCCCACAAGATAGCTTTTGTCCCATTATATTTGGTAGACCCTTCTTGAACACCATTAATGCTAAGATAGACTGCGAAAAGGATGTTGTTACTATTGGTTTGGGTGATATGTCCCATGAGTTTAATTTCTCTAAATTTCATAGACAACACCGTGAAGAGGAATTACCTAGTAAGGATGAAATTATTGGTCTTGCTTCTATTGCCGTACCTCCTAGTGATCCTTTAGAACAATATTTGCTAGACCATGAAAATGATATGTTTATGAATGAAAGAAGGGAAATAGATGAAGTGTTCTTTAAATAGGAACCTATCCTGAAACACAATTTACCTGTTGAAATCCTAGGGGATCCTCCTCCACCCAAGGGTGATCCCGTGTTTGAGCTCAAACCTTTACCTGATACTCTTAAATATGCTTATCTCGATGAGAAAAAGATATATCCTGTTATTATTAGTGCTAACCTTTCAGAGCATGAAGAAGAAAGACTATTGAAAACTCTGAAGAAGCACCGTGCTGCTATTGGATATACTCTTGATGATCTTAAGGGCATTAGTCCCACTCTATGTCAACATAAAATAAATTTGGAGGAAGATGCCAAGCCAGTTCGTGATCATCAATGACGGCTGAATCCTAAGATGAAAGAAGTGGTAAGAAAAGAAATACTAAAGCTCCTTGAGGCAGGTATAATTTATCCCGTTGCTGATAGTCAGTGGGTAAGTCCTGTCCATTGTGTCCCTAAGAAGGGAGGTATTACCGTCGTTCCTAATGATAAAGATGAATTGATTCCGCAAAGAATTATTACAGGTTATAGGATGGTAATTGATTTCCGCAAATTAAATAAAGCTACTAAGAAAGATCATTACCCCTTACCTTTTATCGATCAAATGCTAGAAAGATTATCCAAACATACACATTTTTGCTTTCTAGATGGTTATTCTGGTTTCTCTCAAATACCTATGTCAGCCAACGATCAATCTAAAACTACTTTTACTTGCCCTTTTGGTACTTTTGCTTATAGACGTATGCCTTTTGGTTTATGTAATGCACCTGCTACCTTTCAAAGATGCATGATGGCTATATTCTCTGACTTTTGTGAAAAGATTTGTGAGGTTTTCATGGACGACTTCTCCGTCTATGGATCCTCTTTTGATGATTGCTTGAGCAACCTTGATCGAGTTTTGCAGAGATGTGAAGAAACTAATCTTGTCTTGAATTGGGAAAAGTGCCACTTTATGGTTAATGAAGGTATTGTCTTGGGGCATAAAGTTTCTGAAAGAGGTATTGAGGTTGATAAAGCCAAGGTTGATGCTATTGAAAAGATGCCATGTCCCAAGGACATCAAAGGTATAAGAAGTTTCCTTGGTCACGCCGGGTTTTATAGGAGGTTCATTAAGGACTTCTAAAAAAATTCTCGGCCTCTGACTAATTTATTACAAAAAGATATACCATTTGTCTTTGATGATGATTGTGTAGAAGCATTTGAAATACTTAAAAAAGCATTGATCTCTGCACCTATTGTTCAGCCACCTGATTGGAATTTACCCTTTGAAATTATGTGTGATGCTAGTGATTATGCTGTAGGTGCTGTTCTAGGGCAAAGAGTTGATAAGAAATTAAATGTTATTCAATATGCTAGTAAAACTCTAGACAATGCTCAAAGAAATTATGCTACTACTGAAAAAGAATTCTTAGCAGTTGTATTTGCTTGTGATAAGTTCAGACCTTATATTGTTGATTCTTAAGTAACTATTCACACGGATCATGCTGCTATTAAATATCTTATGGAAAAGAAAGATGCTAAACCTAGACTTATTAGATGGGTTCTCCTGCTACAAGAATTTGATTTGCATATTTTTGATAGAAAGGGAGCTGAGAACCCCGTTGCAGACAACTTGTCTAGGTTAGAAAATGTTCTTGATGACCCACTACCTATTGATGATAGCTTTCCTGATGAGCAATTAAATGTCATAAATGCCTCTCATAGTACTCCGTGGTATGCTGATTATGCTAATTATATCGTGGCTAAATTTATACCACCTAGTTTCACATACCAACAAAAGAAAAAGTTTTTCTATGATTTGAGACATTACTTTTGGGATGACCCACATCTTTATAAAGAAGGAGTAGATGGTGTTATTAGACGTTGTGTACCTGAGCATGAACAGGAACATATCCTACGCAAGTGTCACTCTGAGGCTTATGGAGGACACCACGCTGGAGATAGAACTGCACATAAGGTATTGCAATCTGGTTTTTATTGGCCTACTCTCTTCAAGGATGCCCGTAAGTTTGTCTTATCTTGTGATGAATGCCAAAGAATTGGTAACATTAGTAGACGCCAAGAAATGCCTATGAATTATTCACTTGTTATTGAAACATTTGATGTTTGGGGCTTTGATTATATGGGACCTTTTCCTGCCTCTAATGGTTATACACATATTTTAGTTGCTGTTGATTACGTTACTAAGTGGGTAGAAGCTATTCCAACTAGTAGTGCTGATCATAACACTTCTATTAAAATGCTTAAAGAAGTTATTTTTCCGAGGTTTGGAGTCCCTAGATATTTAATGACCGATGGTGGTTCACATTTTATTCATGGTGCTTTTCGTAAAATGCTTGCTAAGTATGATGTTAACCATAGAATTGCATCTCCTTATCACCCGCAGTCTAGTGGTCAAGTAGAATTGAGTAATAGAGAGCTCAGATTAATTTTGCAAAAGACTGTTAATAGATCTAGGAAGAATTGGTCCAAGAAACTTGATGATGCATTATGGGCCTACAGAACTGCATATAAAAATCCTATGGGTATGTCTCCATATAAAATGGTTTATGGAAAAGCATGTCACTTACCTCTCGAACTAGAACATAAGGCTTATTGGGCTATTAAAGAGCTCAACTATGATTTCAAACTTGCCAGTGAGAAAAGGTTATTTGACATTAGCTCACCTGATGAATGGAGAACCCAAGCTTATGAAAATGCCAAGTTGTTTAAAGAAAAAGTTAAAAGATGGCATGACAAAAGGATACAAAAGCGCGAGTTTAACGTAGGTGATTATGTATTGCTATACAACTCTCGTTTAAGATTCTTTGTAGGAAAACTTCTCTCTAAATGGGAAGGCCCTTACGTTATCGAGGAGGTCTATCGTTCCTACGCCATAAAAATCAACAACTTCGAAGGCACAAATCCGAAGGTGGTGAATGGTCAAAGAGTCAAACATTATATCTCAGGTAATTCCATAAATGTTGAAACCAATGTTATTTAAACCGTAACCCCGGAGGAATACATAAGGGACACTTTACGGAACGTTTCAGACTCCGAAAAGGAATAGGTATGTGGTACGGTAAGTAAACCGACTCCAAAACAATTTTTATGGCAATATTTCTCTGTTTTGGAATATTTAGAAAAATAGAAAAATAAGAAGCAGTCCGGGAAGGAGACGAGGGCCCCACGAGGGTGGAGGGCGTGCCCTACCCCTTGGGCGCGCCCCCTACCTCGTGGGCACCTCGTGTGCTCTCCGGACTCTGTTTTCTTGCATGTTACATATTTTGGTCGGTAAAAATTCATTATATAATCTCCCGAAGGTTTTGACCACCGTATCATGCAATTATCCTCTGTTCTTGTTTCGAGCTGTTTTCTGTCAGGGTTGTCAAGGCCAGGTATCATGTCGTCCCCCTCCTCCAACAATGGTGACAACGATGCTTGGCTAATGAAGATAGAGCTGAAGAGGGAAGAACCCATGGAGATCAACAAGGATGAAGGGATCAAGAAGGCCACGGAGGATCAAGCTCCAGCAGCAGAAGACATCCTTCAACTTGATCATAATCTTCTTACCCCAACTGAGATTGAAGCTTTCAAGATGATTAAGTTAGCTCGTATACAGAACAAGTATCTCACACGTGAAAATATTTTGTTGAAGGAGCATATTGTTGCACTCAAGGGCATTATCCGCAAGCTGGAGGACCTCTTATGCTCGATGTGCGACTACCCATCACCAACAACTCCACCATCTTCTTCACCAGCAAAGGAGATATAATCACATGGGATGAGCACTCCCCTTGGCAACTGCCAAGCTTGGGGGAGATGCCCCGGTATCGTATCACCTTCACACTCCTATCTTTACCCTTTTTTTCTTAGTTTGATCCTTTTAGTAGTATCTTGATCTAGTAGAATAAGTTTATGGCATGATCTAGTTTTGAGTTTTGCTTTATGATTCCTCTATGTAATCGAGTCCGTGAGCTATATAATAAAGATTAGTGTTGAGTCAAGGGCTTGATTATTTTGCCATGATCTCGAGTGAATAAAAGAAAAGAGAAAAAGAATAAAAAGAAACAAAGAGATCATATTGATCTTATTGAGAGTAATGACTTCACATAGAAAGAGTATGATGATTAAAAATTGTTGAGATTTGACAAGCATAGCTTTGGTCATCGTTGCAATTAATAGGAAGTAATAAGGAAAGAGAGGTTTCACATATAAATATACTATCTTGGACATCTTTTATGATTGGGAGTACTCATTAAAATATGACATGCTAAAGAGTTGATGTTGGACAAGCAAGACAATGTAATGAGTTATGTTTTCTTATATCTAAGATAAAGTATATTGTCATGGATCATCCAACATGTTGAGCTGCCTTTCCCCCTCATGCTAGCCAAATTCTTTGCACCAAGTAGATATACTACTTGTGCTTCCAAAAACCCTTAAACCAGTTTTGCCATGAGAGTCCACCATATCTACCTATGGATTGAGTAAGATCCTTAAAGTAAGTTGTCATCGGTGCAAGCAATAAAAACTGCTCTCTAAATATGTATGATTGATTGGTGTGGAGGAAATAAGCTTTATACGATCTTGTGATGTGGAATAAATAAAAGCGACGGACTGCATAATAAAGGTTCATATCACAAGTGGCAATATAAAGTGACGTTCTTTCGCATTAAGATTTTGTGCATCCAACCCTGAAAGCGCATGGCAACCTCTGCTTCCCTCTGCGAAGGGCATATCTTTTATTATTATCTTCTTCCTTATGCAAGAGTCATGGTGATCTTCACCTTTCCTTTTTACATTTTATCCTTTGGCAAGCACAGGGTGTTGGAAAGATCCTGATAGATATATCTAATTGGATGTAAGTCAGCATGAGTTATTATTGTTGACATTACCCTTGAGGTAAAAGGTTTGGAGGCGAAACTATAAGCCCCTATCTTTCTCTGTGTCCGATTAAAACTCCGTAACCACAAGTATTGCGTGAGTGTTGGAAATTATGAAAGACTAAATGATAGTTGACTATGTGGACTTGCTAGAAAGCTCTGACATAGACTCTTTCTGATGTTATGATAAATTGCAATTGCTTCAATGACTGAGATTGTAGTTTGTTAGTTCTCAATAAAGTTTCTGATTCATACTTGGCAGTGTGAATAGATTATTAGTTGAGCATAAGAAATCATATGACAATATCCATATATGTTGCGGTTATGAGAATAATCATGATGCCCTCATGTACGTATTTTATTTTATCGACACCTCTACTTCTAAACATGTGGACATATTTATCGTTATCGACTTTCGCTTGAGGACAAGCGAGGTCTAAGCTTGGGGGAGTTGATATGTCCATTTTGCATCATGCTTTTATATCGATATTTATTGCATTATGGGCTGTTATTACACATTATGTCACAATACTTATGCCTATTCTCTCTTATTTTACAAGGTTCACATAAGGAGGGAGAATGCCGGCAGCTGGAATTCTGGGTTGGAAAAGGAGCAAATATTAGAGACCTATTCTGCACAACTCCAAAAGTCTTGAAACTCCACGAAAGTCATTTTTGGAAATAATAAAAAATACTGAACGGAAGAAATACGTCAGGGAGGCCACCACCTGCCCACGAGGGTGGGGGCGCGCCCCCTACCTTGTGGGCCCCCTGTTGGCTCTCCGGTGGCCATCTTCTGCTATATGAAGTCTTTCGTCGAGGAAAAAATCATAAGCAACCTTTAGGGACGAGACTCCGCCGCCACGAGGCGGAACCTTGGCGGAACCAATCTAGGGCTCCGGCAGAGCTGTTCTGCCGGGGACACTTCCCTCCGGGAGGGGGAAATCATCGCCGTCGTCATCACCAATGCTCCTCTCATCGGGAGAGGGCAATCTCCATCAACATCTTCACCAGCACCATCTCCTCTCAAAACCCTAGTTCATCTCTTGTATCCAATTCTTGTCTCCAAGTCCGGGATTGGTACTAGTAGGTTGCTAGTAGTGTTGATTACTCCTTGTAGTTGATGCTAGTTGGTTTATTTGGTGGAAGATCATATGTTCAGATCCTATATGCATATTAATACCCCTCTGATTATGAACATGAATATGCTTTGTGAGTAGTTACGTTTGTTCCCGAGGACATGGGAGAAGTCTTGCTATTAGTAGTCATGTGAATTTGGTATTCGTTCGATATTTTGATGAGATGTATGTTGTCTATCCTCTAGTGGTGTTATGTGAACGTCGACTACATAACACTTCACCATTATTTGGGCCTAGAGGAAGGCATTGGGAAGTAATAAGTAGATGATGGGTTGCTAGAGTGACAGAAGCTTAAACCCTAGTTTATGCGTTGCTTCATAAGGGGCTGATTTGGATCCATATGTTTCATGCTATGGTTAGGTTTACCTTAATACTTTTGTTGTAGTTGCGGATGCTTGCAATAGAGGTTAATCATAAGTGGGATGCTTGTTCAAGTAAGAACAGCACCCAAGCACCGGTCCACCCTCATATCAAATTATCAAAGTACCAAACGCGAATCATATGAACGTGATGAAAACTAGCTTGACGATAATTCCCATGTGTCCTCAGGAGCGCTTTTCTCTATATAAGTGTTTGTCTAGGCTTGTCCTTTGCTACAAAAAGGATTGGGTCACCTTGCTGCAGTTTATTTACTTTTGTTACTTGTTGCTCGTTACAAATTATCCTATCACAAAACTATCTGTTACCACTTATTTCAGTACTTGCAGAGAATACCTTGCTGAAAACCGCTTATCATTTCCTTCTGCTCCTCGTTGGGTTCGACACTCTTACTTATCGGAAGGACTGCGATAGATCCCCTACACTTGTGGGTCATCAGGGCGTGGGAGAGATAGCACGAGAAATGAGAGTGGTCTAGAGAGAGAGACGAATATGACGTCACAACGAGAGATTCCCTTGAGTGTGTATATGCAAGGGCGGAGTGGATAGAGGCACCAGGAGTATATTTTTTTGTGTGTGTTGTCTGTGTTGGTATGTGTGGGTGTGAGAAGATAATGAGACGTGGGGGCAGAGGGTGTGTCACCGCGTGAGGTCCGGTGGGTCGAGGTGAGGCCCTTCATTCGGTTTCGTCCTGCGCCACATTGGTCGGCCCGTGACGCATTTAGGAAGACCCATGGATGACTAGTTGTACAAGACAAAGGTATCATAATTGTTAAGGACTCTGTGTCCACTGACAAAGCCGGCTAGGATTTGTAACCCTAGGTTCTCGGACTAAGGTAACCCCTTTATGTATGATATTACTATTCATCCAACCTAACTTTAAGGGGCATCCTACAGAATGCTCTGCTAGAATCATACTCGTTGATTAGGAAGAGGGGTGTGAGACAATGCGTGAGAGACAGGCCTAAAGATAATGTGCGTACAGGAGACACGTAGGCAGGTCTATGTATATAGAAAGGATCGATGGGGATTGTGCGTGTGTATGCTTGCGATAGGAAGAGTGCTTGTGGTAAAGCTTAGTGAAAACAGTCGTAAATGGTTACGAGAGGGAGGGAGGGTTATATCGAGAGCATGTGTGCGAGAAAGACACCTCGGGAGAGAGTGTGTGAGCATGTGTGAGAGACCACCGATGGAGAGTGAAACTACACGTAAAAGACTGCTGTACACATTGATTAAAGATATAAATTGTATCCAAACATTATGATGGGATCATGATATTTGCAATTCGCGTAAGGAACGATCATTGATCCATCAGACATCTAGATTCTATCGAATGTGAGCATGTCTATGTTATTATTCGACACAATTGATCCACATAGTTAGTATTTTGAACTCCAGACAATGCATCGCTTTAGCAATCGAATATAAACGTGAGTATAGTTCATGTTGTCTGTGTAAAGCACATTATACATACGAAAGTTACACAATGAACATTATAAATACCTACCTATGAACTAGCATACATTTGAATTCAACTTAAGGTGGTTTAAAAAAAATCGAATTCAACATGAAGTCCATTCAATTATTTGAATTTGATATCATGGCATTTGTAAATCATACCTAAATTATGGGGGCACCAATCTTTGCTCTGATTTTGTACATAATAGCATATGTAGTCGTGTACAAAATAGATTCAAATTTAGCTCCTTCATTTCAAAATAATCATAGTTATAGGATTTTCAAGTGTCAAATTTCAAAAAGAAGCGTATAATTTAATGAGGTTTTCAAACATACAAGGTCAAATTTAATGTTGTCTATTTAGGTCAATCCTCAAAGTTCAAGAGTACTCTAAACGTGAATGCTTGTGTTTCAAAATTTCGAACGAAGCGCCAAAAGAGCCTCTACTCGCCCGAAACCGCGTGAGACCAATGTTTGGTAGTACAAGGAAATTACTTTCTAATAACTCCGACCTGTGAAACCTACCGGACCGACGTCCAAAGGTCTAAACCGGGGTAGGTTTGTAGCTTCATCTAGACGCCACGCAACCGCCTCCGAAAAACTTTCATACACAATGGCCGCCTAAGCACACATGCGCATGGCCGAAATCGCTCCCGCCCACTATTTGGGACACCTGGGATTACCATCCTACCCCCGACCCGCAGTAGGTCCAAAATTTAAGAGGGGGGCAAAGTTTGTACTTTCCCCAAATTTCAAACAAGCGCGTCCCATCTTCTGTTCAAAAAAGCCAAAAACAAGTGCGTCCCAGACCGAAACATGGTTCTCCCCCTCCCCCCGCCCACCCGTCCAATTCCCCATTCGTACTCCATGGGCGCAAAAACTACCTCTCCACCAGCCGCGAAACCCCGGCGTCCTCCGTCCGCCACCCCATCCCACCCATCAACCGCCGCCCTCCTCCATCACGCCGGAGCCGATACCCCGACATCGTCGTCCACCGCAACCTCAACCGCAACGCCCTCCACGGCTAGTAGTTGAAGCCGAGGCCGAGCCGTCAGTACCCGAGCCTGTTCAACCATGCCGTCCTGCGCCTCACCGCTGCCGCTCCAACTTTGCCACCCTCCACCGCACCGGAGCTGTTCCAGCTACGCTGTCCTTCGCCGCCTCGGATCTGCTTCCCCTCCGCCGACATACGGCCATGGAAACATAGTCAACAATTTGGCCATGGGTTCGTCCAAGCCTGCACCTTCCACCAGAACATCGGTTTCCCCGGCAAAAAGAAGAAGATCAGCGCGACATGTGGAGGCGACCACACCGGCAACCGAAAATGGTACTCTTCTTCCCTTATTCGTGCAAATCTTACGTGTCTGCTTGCACGGTATTCATCCCACAGAAGACACTAGTTGGCCGCTTCTTCTTGATACTAGATGTTCCTAGTTACTCGCGATGCACAAGGTTCCTCCTCATATACCATTTCACCTTAGCTAGAGGTCCGTCGCCCCCCTGGATTTCAATTCCTGGTCAGTTGATTCCCAATTAACGGAAGCATTCTCCGGCGTAACAGGCGCTAGCCAGCCTATTACGCCGCGGAAGCAGCGCCTCGGTGTTTATCTTAGGGGTGTGTGGGGCCTAGAGCTGCTGGCGGATCTGGACATCGGCCAGGATAAAGGGATGGCCTGGGGGCGCTGCCAAGCACGGCGGTGGTGTGAGGTCGAGGGGAGGGCGGGGCGGCGGAGGCAGGGGTCTGGGCCGGTGGTCGCTGGCGGTTCGAGAAAGATCGTCAACAGTGCCTAGCGGGAGGTAGACGAAGGCCATCTGCCCGTTCCTTATAGATCGGACGGTTCATAAAAAAATCGACCAACCTATTTATTTTCAGTCGACTGTTATCTTGATAGGACCACATGTGGTGGTGTGCTGGAGGAGTACCTGCATTTCCTGTGCTCATATATTACAAAATCATACGGAGTAGAATCTAATTTTGTTTGCCATGCAATGTTGTAGAGCTATCATATGTCTCCTGTCATTTATTTTTCAGCCACCTGCTATCAGCTACTTTTACAGTGCACTAATTCTGCACACACTTCACCCATACTCTCACTATTGTGTTTTTATGTAAGGGTATTTCAGACCCTACCTTGACAGAAGCAGAAAAGAATAGAGAGAAGTCCCTCCAGCGTGGTACGCGGCTAGGCCAGACACGTTTGAAGGCTTTAAAGAGTGTAGTGTCAGCAGATGGAGACGGGGAACGTAGCTCTGGAGTTGATGATCTCGCTCGCCGTGAACCACCATTCCACGTGCTTGCTTTAACTTCACGGTGTCATATGTGGTTGCATGTTGCATATGGTGTCTAGCTTGTATTTGAAAGGCCGAAGTCGGTCTTTATCAAGATAAGGAAAGATATTTTTTACATGAACCACCATCCTGGGAGCACCAGAAGACAAATAGCTAGTCAGGGCACTGGCCGAGCCAGTGACAAGCCCAGCACAGACATGCATCACCTGGAAGCCAACTAAAAAGCCACGATGGTGGAGAAGTAGCCCGCCTCCCACGAGGCTCTCAGGTCCTAGATGATCATGCTCACCAGTCTAGCCGGATGTCTAGCTTGTATTACTTCCAATTTGGTTAAATTGCATCTGCTTAGCTTACACACTATACCTTTGAATATGACATGCCTTCCTGTTTTTGGTACATACTAGTACATCTGTCTATTAACCATGTTCTTACATCAAACTAATGTTCTTGTGTATCCCTCATCAATCACTTATGATGAGGCAGTCAGGCCAGTGGACTACTGTGATAAAAGATCCTCATTTAAAGAATGCAGCATCAGCCTCCCCACATGATTCTCAAGAAACAGCAAGGCTAGATGAAGATAGTGAACGTAGCTCTATAGTTGGTTACCGCATTTCCCCCACACTAGCATCGCAGGTGCTTGCTCTAACTTGGCAGCGTGATATGTGGTTGCATGTTGCATATGGTGTCTAGATTGTAATTCTTCTAATCTGGTTAAATTGGATGTGCTATTCTGCTTAGTTTATACATTATACCTGTTAATGTGACATGCCTTCCTATTTTTAGTACATAGTACATCTCTCTATTAAGCATGTCCTCACATAAAACTATTGTTTTTTTGTATCCCGCATAAATCAATATGACGAGGCACCTTCAGTATATGCAGTGTGATATTAGTTGCATCTTTGATATGATTTATAGCATGCGCTGCTTCTAATTTGTTGAAATTCCATTTATGATGGGACACTTTTAACTTGGCAGAGTCATATTGGTTGCATCTTTCACGTGGTGTCTAGCTTGCATTGCTTCTTATTTGGTGAAATGGTTTCTGCTTAGTTTACACAAACAGTTGTGAATATGCCATGCCGTCCCGTTTCTCGTATTATTCCATCCTGGAATCATGTGTTTGCCTTACATCAAAGTAGTGATTGTCAGTATCATGCACGAATGAGTTCTGAAGAGTGAATTTTATTGCTTTTTCTTGTCGGTTTTACTTGACAATTCAAAATCAATAAAGCAGAAGGAAGTTAGCAAGGCAACGGATGAAGGTGCTCCTTCCAAACGGAGGGCCTCTACAGATTCTACTCCTCCACCCCCCAAGATGATTTCCAAGACAACACATGCATAGACACTCAACGTAGCTGTGTTGGTGATGAGCACGTCTCCCCTAGTGCACCATCACAGGTGCTCCCTCTAACTTGGCACTGTTATATGTGGTTGCATGTTATGTATGATGTCTAGCTTGTATTGCTTCTAATTTTGTTGAATTTCATCTGCTTACTTTAAACATTATACTTGTGACTAAGACACGTGTTCCTGTTTCTAGAACATACAATATCCGTCTATCACACCATGATCTTACATCAAAGTACATTTGTTCTGAAGAACTAAATTGTTATTCATTTTTCTTGTCGCCTTGACTTAACATGGCATAGAGAAAGAGGAAGCAAGACAGAACGACAGGGAAAGGGAAGCGGAACAATCCTGCAGATTCTGCTGGTACTAATGGTGCAATAGAAGGTCAAAGTCCAGCGGAAAATTGTACGGACAGGGTATCCCGTGCTACACAAGCTACAGAACAAGCCAAACAGAAACAAATAGCTGCCACCAAACAAGCAGAGACAACCCTAGTTGTTGCAACACCTTCCACAGTACCACCAGCTGCACGATTTACTCGTTGGTCAACTCAGCTAGCAGCATGTTCCCAAGCTCCCTTGCCACCTGACACTACTTCCGAAGCACTCTTGACACAAGATGAGTTGGCAAGATCAGATGAACTTTGTGAGCTTCAACAACAAGAAGGTAGTTGCTAGAGTGTTACAGTTGCATGCTTCTTTATATGTAGTCTCATAGTTTGATGTACACTAACACTTCCTATGTTTGTTGTTGGACTAGCACCTAGGCGCAAGAGGATACAAACTTCAGGGATAATGCTCGATAGGTTAACTAAATCTAGAGGAGGAAGAATGGAGATCCGTTTTGAGGCAGGTTTAAAAAGGCCACGTGATGCTACAGAGTCATCCAAGTTAGTATCAGAGGCAGCGGTTGCTGTTAGGTGTCATGTACGTTTCCTCCCAACATTGATTCAGTATAGGAATGACAAAGACGAAACCCAGTTCAACACCTTCCTCGACCATTTATCTGTAAGTATGGTTATGTATGTAAACTAGTAATATCGTCTTGCTCTGTCCAATACTTTCTAGGTTGCTGATAATGAGACTCCCATAACTTTAAATAGATGAGGTTCAAGTTGGATAGCCAAGATGATGCAACCAGACAAGCTTGCACCCATGTTTTCAAGTCTGCTCTGTGACAGTATCGGTATAACTTGAGGAAAACTCACTTTGAAGGCAAGGCTAACAGTGAACTTTCCCAAACATCTCCAGTGGAAAATATATCTGATGAAGACTGGAGAGGCCTCGTTAAACACTGGTCCGATCCGAAGTATCAGGTACATTATATATATGTGATCAGATCACATGTTGAAGTCCTATTTACGCATGTGCCACACAAATCTATCTTCTTGTAGGTGAACTGTTCAAAGAACAAGGCCAACCGTACGAAAGTGAAATTCCAACAGACGACAGGATCTCGTAGCTATATTGCACACTGCGAGGCTCTTGTAATTAGCTGCTGTTTCACTCTTTTCGCTGTACCATATTATCAGATCTATATTGACTTGTTCCAAATGCAGAGGAAAGCCCGCAAGGAACAAAAAGTACCTGAACCAAATGCTGTGGAAATCTTCAAGGAATGTCACACCAGCAAGAAGAAGGGCATGACTACACTAGTCAAAGCCGCTGTTGTAAGTCCTTAATCCTCATGCCTTTTAACTACTACTTACTCTGACTTGTGCCTTGAACTGCATGGTTTGCAGCCAATGTCTATTACTCTTTTCAATTTTATACACAATTGTCTTAGTGTATCATTGCACCTTTACAAGGTTTAAAAGAGAGGAGTGATGTTCCTTTGATCTTGACCTGTAATCTAGTTCCGTGCTGGACTTGCCCACACAACGTTACAATTGCCTGTTTGTCTGTTCTCAGTTGTTTTGTGATATGAATGATGTCATACTATGTTTACCGTATTATAAACTTCGTCTCTTTATCCTTAGCCCTCAATACAATGTGAAGAAATAGACAATACATTAGCGATGGTACATGGTCATATGTTTGGAACCTGGTTTTATTATGTACTTTGCAATAAAATACAACTAATATTTTACATGGGTTCACCAGGATAAGTTCTGTATATAGACCAAAGCTATTTTGTTTGGTTTTGCTGCCTCCTTAATATCTTCTGTTCTGGTACTACTAATGTAAAACCTCAACTTTTCAGCGAGCTATGGAAAAAATGGTGGAACCGCCACCTTCTGAAGGTGGCGAGGCAACTATAACCGCAATGTCAGCTCTTGCTGCAGTGGGTCAGTACCTGTCCACTAACAGTGCCAAAAGCACGTTCCTGCGTAACACTGGGTTGGTTGTTAAGGCAATCTCATCCAAACTGCCTCATGATCAAGATATGCAAGCTCAAAACAATGTTGTATCTGCGCTCCAGACACAAGTCCATTCCCTAAGAGAGACCCTTTGTGAAACAAGGAGAGACATTGTTCGATGTTGTCAAGATATGCATGGTTTTGAAACCAGACTATCAGACATTTGCAATGTTGTTCAGGAGCCTAGGAGAACTGAAGGCGAAGGTTATGGTGCTCCATCAGACAATACAGCATGAAAACATAACAGTCAGGTCAAATGAACTGTTAAACTTCTGGTGGTGCATTTATCTCCTAGACTGTTAACTTTTATGCCAACCTTCCTTTTGTTTTATAGTTGTAATTTGTTTTGGTGCGATACAAAATTTGTTCTTAACGTGCAGCCACCGGCTGAAGAAAACAGCAAGCCATTTTTGTATAGTGTAGGGTGTTCCCTATATTTGCACTGGTGGCGAACTTTGATGCCCACCGGCTGTAGTTGACATGGGCCTCCTACGGGCCGTAGAAACAATGGGCCTTCTAAGGGCCATAGAAACAATGGGCCTTCTACGGGGCATAGAAACAATGGGCCTTATACGGGCCGTAGACACAATGGGCCTTCTACGGGCCGTATCATCAGTGGGCCTTCTAAGGGCCGTAGAAACAATGGGCCTTCTAGGGGCATAGAAACAATGGGCCTTATACGGGCCGTAGACACAATGGGCCTTCTACGGGCCGTATCCTCAATGGGCCTTCTACGGGTCGTATGATCGGTTGGCCAAACATGGGCCAATAACAGACCACATTATGGTTGTAAATGGGCTAGAGTTGAAATCGTCCGTTCATGGGCCGACCATAACGGGCCGTCGTTAATCGGCCGTATTTGATGACGCTACGAAAACGGCCCAACGTATTAACAAGCCACAAACGGGCCGACTGTAACCACGGGCTGAATTTGGCCCACAAGCAGAAAATGACAGTAACGGGCTGTAAGTAAACGAATGCTGGAAATGAGCCCAAGAATAAATGGGCCCTAAGAAGGCCGAAAGATAACATGGGCTGGAAACGGCCCAACGGAATAATGGGCCGTTAATGGGTATAAAGTGATACACTGTTCATTACAGGCCAGTTTCACCACGTGCCGTTAATGGGTGTAAAGTGATACACTATTCATTACGGGCCAGTTTTACCACGGGCCGTTAATAAGCCGAGAGTTACTAAGGGCCTCATATGGGCCGAAAGACGTCATGGGCCATACATGGGCCGGAAGTTAAATTGGGCTGGAATTATATTGGACGGCCCAGATGACGCTACTGGGCCTAATTCGAATAGGCCGTAAACGGGCCCTGGGTTAGCGGGCTGTAAATGGGCTATGTGCGAACATGCCGTTAACAGGCTTGCCGTGGGCCGGCCGGCCACCTTTTGAGCAAGTCAAACGGGCCGGCCTTTTCACAGGAATGGGCCTCTGTTGGGCCGTGCCACGTGTCGACGTATCATAGGCGCTTTGGGTCCAATGAGTGGATGACCTCTGTCCCAACGGTGAGCCGACACGTGTTTCCTCCAGCCAATGATGATTTTACACGTGGAAAATCCCCATTGGTCGGGGCTGTTAACGGGTTATCGGATCCAAAATCGGACCCGATAGCTTAATGGCGTTCCGTTACGATGGATGCCACATGTCGGTCACCCTTGACGAAAGCACTTCTGTGACGCGCGATTTATCGTCATGGAAGTGGACACTTCCGTGATGATAATTTTGGTAATGTCATGGAACACTTCTACGACAACACAGGTATGACTATCTTGATTCTGTCATAAAATCGTCATGGATGTACATGCATGACAAAAAACGCGACCTACTGTGACAAACACGTATCATCACGGAAATGTATTTTTTTTGCAGTGGAGATAGATATTTCCGTGGTGGCAAAAAAATTTTGCTCGGTGCCGCGAGAAATTGGCGCGCAAGTGTGGTTCAAGCAGGGGCGGTGGACTGTAGACGACGAAGCTTCCTGCGTAAGCCACACAAGACGGTGCGCCAAGATATTTTATATCGCATCCCACACGATTCTTTCTAGTAAACTGTTTGTGGTATACCTGATTTTTTCATTATGTTTTGAAAGACAAAATGGTGTTACGGAGGGAAAGGATGGTGTTTGAATTGCTAGAACATTTACGTACAGTGAACATGCAACTAGTACATGAGTGTCGTGTTTAAATTTGGAATTATTCCGGGTTCGTTTGGCATTTTTATGCATTAATTGAGTTCCTGGGCATTTAATGTGCATAATTCAAATTTGGACTACAAGCACATGCTCCAATGCACCAAAGTTTGCTAAAAAATCACATGTGGGTCTTTGGGTGAATTTATAGGTCCCATGCAAGAAATGGGAATAAAATTCAAACATCTGGGTGTCGTGGCTTGGCTGGAATGATTGAGGAACTTGATTTTTTAGTTCCTGTAAATCCAAAACACGGCTGAAAATCATGAAACTTGGCATGGTGTCATGACATGGCACCAACATGTTGTAGTAATTTTTTGGCCGAATTGGGATAAGCTTTGGTGTAAGCTTCTTGCAAACCGGAGCTTCTCTGAAGAAGGCTCCTGGTTTCGAGAGGGAATGTGTCACCTCCGTGTGCGAAACGACATACGTACACTGCCTTCTCCCGCCTTAATTTTTTTATACAGGCAGATTAGACCAAATAGAAGTATCGCGCTAAAATTTGGAATTATTCCGTGTTCGTTTGGCCTTTTTTATACATTAATTGAGTTTATGTGCATTTAATGTGTACAATTCAAATTTGAACTACAAGCACATGCTCCAGTGCACCAAAGTTGTTTGAAAAATAACATGTGTGTCCTTGGGTGAATTTCTAGGTCCCATGCAAGATATGGGAGTGGAATTCAAACATCTAGGCGTTGTGGCTCGGCCAGAGAGATTGAGAAACTTGGTTTTTTAATTCCTTTAATTCCAAAACACGCCTGAAAATCATGAAACTTGGCATGGTCTCATGACATGGCACCAACATGCTGCGGTAATTTTTTTGGCCGAATTGGGACAAGCTTTGGTGTAGGCTTCTTGCAAACCGGAGCTTCCCTCAAGAAGGCTCGTGGTTCCGAGAGGAACATGTCACTTCCGTGTGCGAAACGACATACGTACACTGCCTTCTCCCGCCTTAATTTTTTACACAGCCATATTAGACCAAATAGAAGTACCGTGCTAAATTTTGGAATTATTCCGGGTTCGTTTGGCCTTTTTTATACATTAATTGAGTTTCTTGCATTTAATGTGCATAATTCAAATTTGAACTACAAGCACATGCTCTAGTGCACCAAAGTTGTTTGAAAAATCACATGTGTGTCCTTGGGTGAATTTCTAGGTCCCATGCAAGAGATGGGAGTGAAATTCAAACATCTGGGCGTCGTGGCTCGACCGGAAAGATTGAGAAACTTGGTTTTTTAATTCCTGTAATTCCAAAACACGCTTGAAAATCATGAAACTTGGCATGGTGTCATGACATGGCACCAACATGCTGCTGTAATTTTTTTTGGCCGAATTGGGATAAGCTTTGGTGTAAGCTTCTTGCAAACCGGAGCTTCCCTGAAGAAGGCTCGTGGTTCCGAGAGGGAACGTGTCACCTGCGTGTGCGAAACGACATACGTACACTGCCTTCTCCCGCCTTAATTTTTTTACACAGCCAGATTAGACCAAATAGAAGTAGCGTGATAAATTTTGGAATTATTCCAGGCTCGTTTCGCCTTTTTTATACATTAATTGAGTTTCTGGGCATTTAATGTGCATAATTCAAATTCGAACTACAAGCACAGGCTCCAGTGCACCAAAGTTGTTTGAAAAATCACATGTGTGTCCTTGGGTGAATTTCTAGGTCACATGCAAGAGATTGCAGTGAAATTCAAACATCTGGGCGTCGTGGCTCGGCCGGAAAGATTGAGAAACTTGGTTTCTTAATTCCTGTAATTCCAAAACACGCTTGAAAATCATGAAACTTAACATGGTCTCGTGACATGGCACCAACATGCTGCGGTAATTTTTTTGGCCGAATTGGGACAAGCTTTGGTGTAAGCTTCTTGCAAACCGGAGCTTCCCTCAAGAAGGCTCGTGGTTCCGAGAGGAAACGTGTCACCTACATGTGTGAAACGACATAGGTATACTGCCTTCTCCCGCCTTAATTTTTTTACACAGCCAGATTAGACCAAATAGAAGTACCGTGCTAAATTTTGGAATTATTCCGGGCTCATTTCACCTTTTTATACATTAATTGAGTTTCTGGGCATTTAATGTGCATAATTCAAATTTGAACTACAAGCACATGCTCTAGTGCACTAAAGTTGTTTGAAAAATCACATGTGTGTCCTTGGGTGAATTTCTAGGTCCCATGCAAGAGATGGGAGTGAAATTCAAACATCTGGGCATTGTGACTCGGCCGAAAAGATCGAGAAACTTGGTTTTTTAATTCCTGTAATTCCAAAACACGTCTGAAAATCATGAAACTTGGCATGGTGTCATGACATGGCACCAACATGCTGCGGTAATTTTTTTGGCCGAATTGGGACAAGCTTTGGTGCAAGCTTCTTGCAAACCGGAGCTTCCCTCAAGAAGGCTCGTGGTTCCGAGAGGGAACGTGTCACCTTCGTGTGCGAAACGATATACATACACTGCCTTCTCCCGCCTTAATTTTTTTACACAGCCAGATTAGACCAAATAGAAGTACCGTGCTAAATTTTGGAATTATTTGGGTTTGTTTGGCCTTTTTTATACATTAATCGAGTTTCTGGGCATTTAATGTGCATAATTCAAATTTGAACTACAAGCACATGCTCCAATGCACCAAAGTTGTTTGAAATATCACATGTGTGTCCTTGGGTGAATTTCTAGGTCCCATGCAAGAGATGGGAGTGAAATTCAAATATCTGGGCGTCGTGGCTCGGCCGGAAAGGTTGGGAAACTTGGTTTTTTAATTCCTGTAATTCCAAAACACGCCTGAAAATCATGAAACTTGGCATGGTCTCATGACATGGCACCAACATGCTGTGGTAATTTTTCTGTCCGATTTGCGAAGGCGCACACATTAACAATCAACAAAGTCATTTTGGAACAAGTGCTGTCACGTTACAAATCGGAAACACCAGTATTATTGAAACCGTGGGCGTTCGACTTACCAATTACGTGCGGCCACGCGTCCCCTTTTTTATTGGCTAGGAGGTGCCGTGCGGGGTAGCTATTTGAGTACGGGAGGCGTGCAATCAGACCCCTGCGCGTGCTCATCGGGAGGAGAGCCCTTTGACCGCTACCCGCCGCGCACCCCCTCCCAACGTCTCCATTAATGGCGCCCGAGCACCTGTTCTACGGCGTGGCTATATGTCTCACTGGATTGAGATTTAAGAGAGAAAAATGAAAATCTGAAAAGAAAGTTTTGCACGGATCTTGATGTAAGATCCGACGGACCTATATAGCATCGACTGCGACTTATAGCAAGCATGATGAATATAAGGACGATGATAGTGGATAATAGTTGTCTTACATAGTTAGAAACATAATTAAAAAAAGCCACATGCGGCAACGCCCGAAATACACAAGGGCAAAAGAAGAAGGAAGACAACGATCTGGCTCACTGATCTCTACTTTGTTGATGCGTTGCTGCAGGCCGCGGGAACTAGTCTCCGCGGCGAGCGGCGACGAACTCTTTCTTGTCCTCAAGATGCTGGTTGAGAGCATCCACGGATTCCTCCACCAGCCTTCTACGCTCGATGCGCAGCATGGAATTCTTGTCCATAAGTTTCTCGACGATGACGTCGGTCCTCTTCAACAAGGCAGTGGTCTGCTCCTGCTGCTCTGCACTTCCGACAATCTTCGCCCTCAACAGGTCGCGCTCGGCCCGGAGCTTCGCATTGCTCTCATTTAGTTGCCTGATGACGTCGGTAGACTATTCAAACGAGGCTTTCAGGTAATCCTGCAACCTCGCCCACCTGGAGATCTGATCCATCTGCCTAAGGACGAGGGCATGCATGCGCCTGTAAGAGTCCTCACCTGCCCACGATTCATTTTCCCAGGCCACCACGGCGCGGGAGGACATCTTTGCTGCCTTCGCGGCGCGGCGGGACATCTCTTCTGCTTCTGCGGCGCGGCCGGACCAGTCTGCTGCATCGACGGCGCGGTGGGTCCTCCGTGCTGCTTCGGCGGCGCGGGAGGACCTCTCTGCTGCTATGGCCATGCGGCGGGACATGTTGGCTGCTTTCGCGGCGAGGTGGGACATCTCTCGTGCTCCCGCTTCCAGGCTCGCCTCTCCCTGGTGGCAATCTCTCGACCCAGAACTCACGCTGGCCATGGCGGACGCAAGGGAACGATGATGAATGACTTGTTTGTTTTTGAATTTTTGTGGATGAGGAGTTGCGGAGGAATGTGCAGTCATCTTGGAGTAGTAGTATATTTAACCGCGTAGTAATATGCTCCTAAGTGGGAAACCGTTTAGGTTTTGATCGGTGTGAACAGGTTTGCAATTTGGAATGTGACGGGACGCGGCCTCCCTGTTCTTCTAAAAAAAATTGTGACGGGACGCATGCTCAAAATTTACTGACGGTTATAAGTGCAGCACTATTCCCGGAAGGCGTAACGTGGGAACGTACGCCTTCTCGGCCGCGTACGTGGCATTTGCACCATAGGGTGCACCGCAATAGGCAATGTCAGCACACGTCTTGTTCCAACAACCGTGCGCACTCGTTATTACCATCGCGCACGCTTCTTTTAATTAGAATGGGTGTACCCGTCTAGCGCACACATGTTGATCTATCTAACTGTTTCAGTTTGTTGTAGCTAATCGCAAACAGTTCATCCATGTGAAGTGTATGCCATCACTCGCAGACACTTTGATCTGGCTTACCCGTTTATGTTCTGTTGCCTAATCGCAAACAGTTAATCCTTCTGAAGCGTATGCCCTCAATCACACACACCTTGATCTGGCTGATCGTTTCTTTTGTGTTGCCTAATCACAAATAGTTCATCCGAGTGAACCGTATGCTGTATATCGCACACACCTTCATCTGGCTGCCCGTTTCTTTTGTGTTGCCTAATCACAAACAGTTCATCCGAGTGAACCGTATGCTCTATATCGCACACGCCTTCATCAGGCTGCCCGTTTCTTTTGTTCCGCCTCATCGCAGACAGTTCATTGGACTGAACCGTATGCCCTAGGTCGCACACGCAACTAAAATCTGAACCGTGTTTGATGCATCCTCCATTGCAAACGTTTTGCACCTTTTTTGACGGTTTTTTACATCCCCGTTCGTCGCGTTAGCAGCATCCTGCAGTAGTGATAGGCATCACGTCCGTGTCAAGTAGATCAAAACGATTCTGCATCTACTACTATTACTCCACACATCAACCGCTATCCAGCATGCATCTAGAGTATTAAGTTCATAATAATGGAGTAACGCCTTAAGTAAGATGACATGATGTCGAGGGATAAACTCAAGCAATATGATATAAACCCCATATTTTTACCCTTGATGGCAACAATATAATACGTGCCTCGCTACCCCTACTTTTCACTGGGTGAGGACACTGCAAGATTGAACCCAAAACTAAGCACCTCTCCCATTGCAAGAAGAATCAATGTAGTTGGCCAAACCAAACGTTTGTGTTAGGCCACCTCGCGCAAACGTTTACCACATAAAAACTGTGTGTAATGGACAGCCCTTGACACACAGTTTCTTCTAGGCACCGTTTGTGATAAATTCAATAACGGAAACGATAAAATTGTTAATACCGTGTGCAATGGAAACACTATCACAAACGCTTTAACCGGGAAAATTGTGTGTGATTTACTTGCGAACAGAAATCGTTTCCTTGGAGCGACTGTGTGGGATGTATATACGAACGGAAACGTTTAGCGCTGGCTGACTGTGTGGGATGTACTTACGACCGGATATGATTTTGCCTGTATAATTGTATTTTTTGAGCACTACTGTACGTATTTCTGTATTTGAGTGCTCGCGGGTCGCACACGACCTCATTTTGCCGAGCGTGTGTGCCAGGAGGGCATATCCCCGACGGTTTCCGGGTCTAGTGGGAAGGTCCCCCCTATCGCCCACACTCACTTGGGGATGGTTCCAAAGGCCGTCGTGGAAAGGGGTTAAAGACCGTTTGTTTAGCACATTAATGCATATAAAGCATCCAAAACAGATAATATAATAGCATGGAACAATAAAAATTATAGATATGTTGGAGACGTACGTATCAAGCATCCCCAAGCTTAATTCCTGCTCGTCCTCGAGTAGGTAAATGATAAAAATAGAATTTTTGATGTGGAATACTTCCTAACATATTTATCCACGTAATGTTCTTTATTGTGGCATGAATTTTCAGATCCATAAGATTCAAAACAAAAGTTTAATATTGACATAAAAACAATAATACTTCAAGCATACTAATAAAGCAATCATGTCTTCTCAAAATAACATGGCCAAAGAAAGTTATCCCTACAAAATCATATAGTTTGGCTATGCTCCATCTTCATCACACAAAGTATTAAATCATGCACAACCCCGATGACAAGCCAATCAATTGTTTCATACTTTTGATGTTCTCAAACGTTTTCAACTTTCACGCAACACATGAGCGTGAGCCATGGATATAGGTGGAATAGAATATGGTGGTTGTGGATAAGACAAAAAGAAGGAGAAAGTCTCACATCAACTAGGCGTATTACCGGGCTATGGATATGCCCATCAATACATATCAATGTGAGTGAGTAGGGATTGCCATGCAACGGATGCACTAGAGCTATAAGTGTATGAAAGCTCAAAAAGAAACTAGGTGGGTGTGCATCCAACTTGCTTGCTCACGAAGACCTAAGGAAATTTGAGGAAGCCCATCATTGCAATATACAAGCCAAGTTCTATAATGAAAAATTCCCACTAGTATATGGAAGTGACAAAATATGAGACCCTCTATCATGAAGATCATGATCCTACTTTGAAGCACAAGTGTGGAAAAAGGATAGCAACATCGTCCCTTCCCTCTTTTTCTCTCATTTTTTGGTGGGCTTCTTTGCCTCTTTTATTTTTGTAAAGTCCGGAGACCCATCCCAACTTTTGAGGGAATCATAGATTCCATCATCCTTTCGTCACATGGGACAATGCTCTAATAATGATGATCATCACACTTTTATTTACTTACAACTCAAGAATTACAACTCGATTCTAGAACAAAATATGACTCTATATGAATGCCTCCCGCGGTGTACCGGGATGTGCAATCATCAATAGTGACATGTATATAAAAAATATGAACGGTGGCTTTGCCAGAAATCCTATGTCAACTACATGATCATGCAAAGCAATATGACAATGTAAAGCGTGTCATATTAAACGGAAAGGTGGAAGTTGCATGGAAATATATCTCGGAATGGCTATGGAAATGCAATAATAGATAGGTATGGTGGCTGTTTTGAGGAAGGGTATATGGTGGGTTTAATGTACCAGCAAAAGTTGCGCGGTACTAGAGAGGCTAGCAATGGTGGAAGGGTGACAGTGCGTATAATCCATGGACTCAACATTAGTCATAAAGAACTCACATACTTATGGCAAAAGTCTATAAATTATTGAAACAAAGTACTACACGCATGCTCCTAGGGGGATAGATTGGTAGGAAAAGACCATCGCTCGTCCCCGACAGCCACTCATAAGGAAGATAATCAATAACTAAATCATGCTCCGACTTCATCATATAACGGTTCACCATACGTGCTTGCTACGGGAATCACAAACTTTAACACAAGTATTCCTACCAGTCCACAATTACTCACTAGCATGACTCTAATATCACCATCTTTATATCTCAAAACAACATGCAAGGAATCAAACTTCTCATAGTATTCAATGCACTTTATATGAAAGTTTTTATTATATCCCTCTTGGATGCCCATCATATTAAGACTAAATTCATAACCTAAGAAAATTGCCATGCTGTTTAGAGACTCTCAAAATAATATAAGTGAAGCAAGAGAGTTCAACAATTTCTAAAAAATAAAGCCACCGCCGTGCTCTAAAAAGATATAAGTGAAGCACTAGGGCATATTGCCTAGCTCAAAAGATATAAGTGAAGCACATAGAGTATTCTAATAAATTCATGATTCATGTGTGTTCCTCTCAAAAGGTGTGTACATCAAGGATGATTATTGAAAACTAAAAGGCAAAGACTCATATCATACAAGACACTCCAAGCAAAACACATATCATGTGGTGAATAAACATATTGCCTCAAGTAAATTTACCGATGGATTGAAGACGAAAGAGGGGATGCCTTCCGGGCCATCCCCAAGCTTAGGCTCTTGGTTGTCCTCGAATATTACCTTGGGGTGCCTTGGGCATCCCCAAGCTTAGGCTCTTGCCACTCCTTATTCCATAGTCCATCAAATCTTTACACAAAACTTGAAAACTTCACAACACAAAACTCAACAGAAAACACATGAGATCCGTTAGTATAAGAAAATAATTCACCACTTTTGGTACTGTTGTGAACTAATTCTTTATTTATATTGGTGTAATATCTAGGGTTTTTACTTCTGTGCCCCTGGTTCCTTAGCCATACTCATTCATCCCCACGCTCTTAACTTTCGCTCACTTTTCCCCACTCCCTTGCCCGAAACCCTCAAAACTGGTCACAAACGGTGGATGCCGTCGGGTTAGTGCTTTGATCGTTAACTCTGATCAGTGGGGCCGCGCTGACTGTGTCACCCGTTGGACCTGATGATTGGGGTCGCGGCGGACGGTGCCGTAGTTAGTCCGTTGGGCCGTGGTTAGACTTGGGCCGTGCGCGCACCGCAACGACAAAAGCCTGTTATGCATGCACGACATGTCCAGCTAGCCTGCATGCATGCATGTAGCTAGCCTACCTGCATGCGCCACCGCCCGCCGCCACGATGCGCTGACCGGCCTCTTTTTCACGCGAGCCGCCACGGACGCTGACCGACCTCATTTTCACGCGAGCCGCCACGGACGCAGGGACGGTTGTCGGTGTCAAAACCGGCGGATCTCGGGTAGGGGGTCCCGAACTGTGCATCTAAAGTCGATGGTAACAGGAGACAGGGGACACGATGTTTACCCAGGTTCGGGCCCTCTCTATGGAGGTAATACCCTACTTCCTGCTTGATTGATCTTGATGAATATGATTATTACAAGAGTTGATCTACCACGAGATCGTAATGGCTAAACCCTAGAGGTCTAGCTTGTATGACTATGGTAATGAGTCTATCCTCTCCGGACTAAGTCCTCCGGTTTATATAGACACCGGGAGGATCTAGGGTTACACCAGGTCGGTTACAAAGGAAAGTAATCTACATATTCGGTCGCCAAGCTTGCCTTCCACGCCAAGGAGAGTCCCATCCGGACACGGGTGCAGTCTTCGGTCTTCGCATCTTCACAGCCCATCAGTCCGGCCCATGGCTAACAGGCCGGACGCCCGAGGACCCCTTAGTCCAGGACTCCCTCAGTAGCCCCTCAACCTGGCTTCAATGACAAGGTATCCGGCGCGTAGGTCTATCTTCGGCATTGCAAGGCGGGTTCCTCCTTCCGAACTCTAAGATAGTCTTCGGACGTATTGAACGTATCTGGATCTGCAACATACACACCACACACAACAGCAGAGAGAATACAATTTTACACGAGTCCAATCCGCTGACAATTTTCTGTAACATGACATCACGTCTGTCCGGTCATAATTTCAAACCGTTTTTCGTCTGCCGCTCCATGTTTCGAGACGCGGTTGCCATTGGCACGTCTTGTGAAAGCAGAGATCGTGTCCCCTTATTGCGGGATTCTCATCAATACGGGCGTGGGTAACCGAATCGTGCCATTCACAAAGTCCTTGGGAATAGGCGAGTTTTGAGGCGAGTGGGGAGGCGTTTAATATTCGTTGCCTTTATAAGGGGATAAGGATTCCCCCTTCTTCTCCCACGCCTTCTCTCTTCCTCCGCCCTTCCGATCTTGAGCTCCAGCACCCAAGCTCTTATCTTCTTCCCACAAAAACTAGCACTCAACCATGTTCGGATCTGGAGGTCAAGGCAAGTGGATGGTCTCCTCCGTCAAGGAGAAGGACATTACTGAGCCTCGGGCGGCCGGGTACTTGGCGAAGGAAATCGCCCACCGTCTGCCAGCCCAGGGACAAGTCGTCCCTACGCCGAAGCCCAACGAGAGGGTGGTATTCACCCCTCATTTCTTCCGCGGGCTAGGGTTTCCACTCCACCCTTTCGTCCGCGGGCTGATGTACTATTACGGGATAGATTTCCATGATCTATCCCTGAACTATTTTTTTTGAATATTTATCCCCGAACTCTTTCCTCAACATCTCGGCGTTCACCATCGTGTGTGAGGCCTTCCTCCGCATCCAACCCCACTTCGGGCTATGGCTCAAAGTCTTCAACGTGAAGCCGAAGGTGGTGGACGGCCAGCACGCGGAGTGCGTAGGAGCCATGGTGAGTAAGCTGTCCAATGTCTCCTGGCCGAAAGGCACTTTCGTGGAGACTGTCAAGGAATGGCAGAAACAATGGTTCTACATTACTGAACCCCGCGGCACCAACTGGGCCGCAGCTGCCGAATTCAACCCCGGTGCTCCAATGCGGCTCAGCTCCTGGGTCGAGAAGAGCCCGAACTGGTGTTCGCCAGACGAGCTGATAGCGCTGCAGACGCGCGTTCAAAGCATGGTGGACAAGGATGTCAAACTTGTCGATATAATCTAGGTGATGCTAGTTCGCCGGATTCTCCCGTGCCAAAGCCGAAGCCTCCCGCTATGGAAGTTCAATCCGAAGAAGCACCATACCCTAAAGAGGCTCTTTGAGACCACTCACAAAGATGCCTGGAAGTTGCCCTTCAAGGGCAACGAGATTCCGCCAGTCACGGATTCGGATCGTGGGCACGACATTAACCACCCCGCCAGCGAGGTGAGTTTTCAACGTGTCCTTTACTTGTTCGCTTCAAGGAGGATATTTGAACGTTTACTGTCGTTGCTTCTTTAGGAATGGATGGAGAGGGCGAAGCGGATCCAGTGTCCGGCCCCGCTACCTGAAGAACCAGTCATTTCGCGTTTAGCAAAGATGCTGGTGCCGGCGCCTTATACCGCGCCGGCGAAGAAGGCCAAGGGGAAGGCCAAGGGGGTCCGGAGTGGCCCCCGTTGCAAGGGCGCTTTGGACGCGATGTCCGAAGACAAGACCCGCTCCTCCGCCGCCAAAGATGACAACGATGAGCAGGAAGAGGAGGAGGAGGAGGACAACCCTCCCCCTGGAAGGAAGAAGAGGGCGGCCTCCACAAACCTGGAGGCGGGGACGTCCAAGAAAGGGAAGGGCCCGGTCGCGGATAACTCAGTGTGGGACGTCGACAGCAGTCCGGAGCCTCCAGCCGCATCGTAAGTGCTATGGCCCCTGCATACCCATATGTCCAGCCTTTCCTCTTCAATGTATTGAAATGGTTAATTATGCTATTGCAGTCCGGCCCATGACAGCTCCCAGTGATTCTCATCAAGAGGCTCGTTGGACTCAAAGGAGATGGCCAGCGAGACACCGCCGGCCGCTTACTCTCCCAAGGCCAAAGGAGACGATGATGTGCTCTCCCAATGGACCTTCCCAGGCTGGGGGGAGGCTCAAGAGGCGCCCGAAGGCCAAGCCTCCGCCGCTGAACACCAGGGGGAACCAATCCCCCTGGAGACTGGGGAGGAGGGCCGTACTCAGTTCGGCCCTCAACCGGACTCGATTCTGGAGACCGATATGGCTCCGGAATCTGGAACGCAACCTCCTTCGAAAGAAGGGGGTATGCCTATTCCCCCCGGTGACCCCTGTCCAACCAGGGGCACCAGATAATCTGATGGAAGCGCTGCGAGGCGCTTCCATAGTGGATGAGCACCGTTTTTCTTATGGGCATGGTGATTGAAAGGGTTCAGTCCGCCAAGAGCGGATTAACCGAAGACTGCAGCAGCCTGCTGACAGGTTTTGAGGTAAGCGACGAAAAGAGAAAATCCCCATATAGATAGTAGCCCTTGAGACACTGTCTGGTGTTTCGGACAGAAAAAACTGGACAGAGGATCAATCCTTTATTGTAGGAAACTAACTAAATTTGTCGGGAATGAATATGCAGGCGTCGCTGCTGGCCGCGGCCTCACATGCTGCCGAAGCGTCCGAACTAAAGCGGAGGCTGGAGCAGGTCGGGGAGGAGCTTGGCCAGGTGAAGAGGCAGCTCCAGGAGAATCAAGGTATGTAATAACCCGGGAAATACTCGAGGAGAGTAAGATTATATATATATTAACCGAAGTGTCATGATATGTATAGGAGCAACGACCGAGGTCGAGGCCCTGAAGAAGGCCCTGGCCGAAGCCGAGGGGAAGGCTGTCAAGGAGCAGGCCGCCCGTAAGAAGCTCAAGGCCCGGGTCAACGAGGTTCAACAAGAGCTCCAGGACGCGGTGAGGAAGTGTGAGACCTTGGAGCGCGACGCGTCAGTTCGAGATGCCAAACTCGCCAAGGTTTGTCAGAGCATGGAGACGGGCTAGAATGAGGCCCAGGGCGCCCTCCAAGAGATCTAGGAGGCCAGGAAGATTGCGGCAGGTAAGGCATTTAGTATGCCAAGCAAGTATATGAGGAAGAAGTATTTCTTACTAACCCGGATTCAGAGTTCTCCAGGAGCCTACGCAGATCTACCGCGCAGTGTGTCCGACGCCGCGGAGTTCTTTCGAGCCGAGGAAGGGAGCTCCACGGAGAAATTGTTCTGGTCACAGTATCTTGCGCCAGAGCATCCCGTGCCCTTCACCGATTAGCTGAAACAGCTGGTGGAGCTACATAGGGTGGCCGAACTAGCCATGAAGGATTTGATAATCCAGCTATGGCCAGCCGAAGCTATGCCCGGCAGCTACTTCAGACACGTGAAGCGGCTGGTGAACGCCTGTCCTCGGCTGGACGTCGTCAAGCGATCAGCCTGTATTGAAGGTGCGCGCATGGCCTTCGCCCGTTGCAAGATGTGGTGGGCGAAGATGAACGCCGTCGAGCTGGCCAGGGGGCCGCCAGAGGGCAAGGAGTACCGCACACCCGAGTGCTATTTTGCGGATGTCCTAGAGGGGTCTCGCATTGTGGCAACACAGTGTGGGCAGGACATTATTTTCGAATGAATACATTCGTGTTGTCCTTGCCTTGTATGATGAAACGAAGTCGGTTTGTAATATAATGCTTGTTATGTTTTAATTTTTTCCTCCTGTGCGGCCGTGTTGTATGGAATTTGAGGGTTGGCCAGTCGTTGGCTTCTGCCCCCATGTAGGTAGTACGGAGGTGTTCGGGATGGAATCTAAACAATCTTGATCCAATTATATGGTCCTTTAAGGAGTTGTTTAGCGCAATGAACCAGGCAATCAGAGTATGCGGCTTAAACGCCCTCACTTAGCCATAGGAGTTTTACAATAAAACATTGGCGCAGCCCCTAGCATCCGGTCCAGTGTGCTATGAGCATCTGATCGGGAAGTGCTGATCCTTCGCGTAATGCGGGAGAAATCTCCAACGATTTGCAACCTCCGAACAGCTGACCGGCTCTCGTCGTATCATGACAGTCAGTTTTTGGCTTTCTCTACTGAGGTGCTCCTTTGAATGAACCAGGGCACAATCGCAGTAGTTCTCCCTTTACTACCTTAGCCGATATAGCGGAACGTAAGGTAGAAAGCACAGGAGCCGGGCAACCCAACTATTGACCATAGACATGATTCGGAGCCAATGCATATAGTGCTAAATTCGGGGTGCCGAACTATACTGTAAAAGTGTTCGGACTTGGGTTGCCATGTTGTGGGGTGCTATGAAGCCCCTGGCAAAGTGGAACAAACCGAGTGTACGGGTGTTACATGGTAAAATTACCAGGAAGAAAAAGGCAAAAAAAGGAAGAAAGAGGAAGAACCAGTGGTAAGCTAGAACCGTGAAAATTTTGGCCGCAAACTGTTTCTATTATAAATTCAGTGGTGCGTTAAAGTGCATTTATACAAGTAGTGCAATAAGCAAAAAGGCTATTTACTATACCTTCACCAAGAGAGCTGCATATGGGTCCTGAAGAACAGGTAGAGTGATCGTTTAACGAGACCACCTAGAGAAGTTCCCCACATGTCTGCGGCTCTCCTGTGCCGAGCTTGTATAATATCATCCGACAGGGTCAACTATCCCGACCGCTTTTATTCTTGCCGTCTTGATGTGTTTGTCCTTCGAGAGGACCTTTGATCAGGCCATCGGATGGGGTCTGCGGGATTGATACCTGAAAGAAAAAGGTAAAAGTGAAGGTATGTGCATATGTTGTGCCGGTTGAGCCGCACTGTGGATCACAAGCTAGTTGTGCCTCCATCGGCACCCATGGGATTTCGAGTGCGTAATTATGTACGCGCGGCGCGAATGCCACCGCTTGATCGGGACTGAGACGGAGGCCGGATTGCTAGTCGAGCTCCTGACGAGCCGATCTGTCCTGCTACAGGGTAGTTCGGACCCTCTTAACGGTGTCCGTGGGCTCGGCAGCTGAATTAGGGTTCTGCTTGAGAAGGCCACTTTGTACTTCTGCTGCTAAGGCAGCTGTGTGCTCTTCTGTACAGAGGGATCGTTCCGTATTTCCGTTGACCGTGATGACGCCGCGTGGACCGGGCATCTGGAGCTTAAGATAAGCATAGTGTGGCACCGCATTGAATCGAGCGAATGCGGTTCGTCCGAGCAGTGCGTGATAGCCGTTGCGAAAGGGGACGATGTCGAAGATTAACTCCTCACTTCGGAAATTGTCCGGAGACTCGAAGACAACTTCTAGCGTGATTGAGCCCGTACAGCGGGCCTCAACACCTGGTATGACTCCATTGAAGGTAGTCTTTGTGGGCTTGATCCGTGATGGATTGATGCCCATTTTCACACTGTATCCTGATAAAGCAGGTTGAGGCTGCTACCTCCATCCATAAGGACACGCGTTAGGTGAAATCCATCGATAATTGGGTCAAGGACTAGTGCGGATGAACCGCCATGACGGCTACTAGTCTGGTGATCCCGACGATCAAAGGTGATCGGGAATGACGACCATGGATTAAATTTTGGGGCGACTGGCTCTATCGCGTAGACGTCCCTCAGTGCGCGTTTGCGCTCCCTTTTGGGGATGTGTGTAACATAAATCATGTTCATTGTTTTCACTTGACGGGGAAACTTCTTCTGTCCCCCTGTGTTCGGTTGCCGGGGCTCTTCGTCGTCATCCTCGCTTTGTGATCCCTTTTCCCTGTTCTGGGCGTTTAATTTGCCGGCCTGTTTAAAAACCCAACAATCTCTGTTGGTATGATTGGCTGGTTTGTCTGGGGTGCCATGTATCTGGCACGGGCGATCGAGTATGCGGTCCAAGCTGGATGGTCCCTGATTGTTTCTCTTGTACGGTTTCTTCTGCTGGCTGGACTTGGAGCCGCGGAATCCGGCGTTGATTGTAGTGTCGTCGGTATTATCCCCATTGTCGGTGTCAAAACCGGCGGATCTCGGGTAGGGGGTCCCGAACTATGCGTCTAAGGCGGATGGTAACAGGAGGCGGGGGACACGATGTTTACCCAGGTTTGGGCCCTCTCGATGGAGGTAATACCCTACTTCCTGCTTGATTGATCTTGATGATATGAGTATCACAAGAGTTGATCTACCACGAGATCGTAGAGGCTAAACCCTAGAAGCTAGCCTATGGTATGATTGATCTTGTCCTACGGACTAAACCCTCCGGTTTATATAGACACCGGAGGGGGCTAGGGTTACACAGAGTCGGTTACAAGGGAGGAGATCTACATATCCGTATTGCCAAGCTTGCCTTCCACGCGAGGAGAGTCCCACCCGGACACGGGACGAAGTCTTCAATCCTGTATCTTCATAGTCCAACAGTCCGGCTAAAGGATATAGTCCGGCTGTCCGAGGACCCCCTAATCCAAGACTCCCTCAGTAGCCCCTGAATCCAGGCTTCAATGACAATGAGTCCGGCGCGCAGATTGTCTTTGGCATTGCAAGGCGGGTTCCTCCTCCGAATATTCCATAGAAGATTTTGAACACAAGGATAGTGTCCGGCTCTGCAAAACAAATTCCACATACCACCGTAGAGAGAATAATATTTCCGCAAATCTAATCTGCTGACAGCTTTTCATAACGTGATGTACTGCCGTGGTCTGGTCATGACGAACCGTTTTTCCGAGCCTGCCACTGCACGTGTCGCGAGGTGGTTTTATTGGCACGTCCTATCGAAGCAGAGATCGTGTCCCTTTTTTCACGGGATTCTCATCAATACGGGCGTGGGTAACCCCATCGTGCCTGTTGGTATGACTCCTCGATTTTAGGCAAGTTCCAAACGGCCACGCGGAGGACGCTTGATATTCACCCTCTTTATAAAGGGGCCAAGGCCTGTCGTTTTCTTCTCGCACTCAATCGAATCCTTCCCCCACCTCGAGTTCCAACACCCAAGGCTCGGGCTAGGTGGTTCGGACCTTCAGTCATGTCCGGATCCAACCTTCAAGGTCGGTGGATGCCCTCCTCTGTCATAGAGGAGGACATCAAGAAGCTAAGAGAAGCCAGGTATCTGACCGCCGAAATCTCGCACAGGCTGCCCGCTCGAGGGCAGGTCATCCCCACTCCCGAACCCAACGAGAGTGTCGTATTTATTTCCCACTTCCTCCGAGGGCTAGGCTTTAGTCTTGATCCCTTCGTCAGAGGGCTTATGTTCTACTACGGGCTCGATTTCCATGATCTGGCTCCGGATTCCATCCTTCACATCTCGTCGTTCATCGCTGTGTGTGAAGCATTCCTCCGCATCACCCCGGCTTATGGCTCAAGACCTTCAATGTGAAGCCGAAGATGATTGAGGGGCGACACGTAGAGTGCGGAGGCGCCATAATAAACAAAGGCGCCGATGCTCCATGGCCAAAGGGCTCCTTCCCGGAGACATCCAAGTTATGGTAGCGGGAGTGGTTTTACATCACCGCTCCCCGAAGCGCTAAGTGGGTAGCTGCCCCCGCCTTCCGTCCGGGCCCCCCGCCACAATTGGCGTCATGGGTCAACAAAGGGCTGGACTGGGGGCCAGCTAATGATGTGCCGACGCCGCAGAGCCGCATCTGAGATCTCTTCAAAGGAGATGTCAGCCTTGTTAAGGTAATGCAAGTCATGCTAGTTCGTCGGGTCCTGCCATGCCAACGTCGACCTCTCCGTATGTGGGAGTTCAACCCGGAAGGACCGCGAACTATTCAGCAATTCTTCGGCGCGACGCTCGAAGAGATGTATGGATTGTTCTTCGGATCATGAATAAAGTGTCCGGACACCACCGAGGATGCGGGTCTGAACTGCAATCGTCCAGACACCCAAGTAAGTAATTCCGCGGCTGAACACGTGGTCTTTTAATTTACCACAACATCATTCTGAAAAGTCGCCTTTTGACCAGGACTGGATAAAAAAGGCGAAGATGATCAGGTGTTTGGCTCCCCTTCCCGAGGGCTCACCGGATCCTGTACTAGCTAGGATGCTCGAGCTTGCGCCTTATCAAGCGCCATCAGGGGAAGATAAAGGGAGGAACAAAGAAGCCAAAAGCGAGCCTCACTCATTATTCATCCAAACCGGGGGAATTAGTGCCTCCGCGAAGGAGGATAACTGGGGAGAAGAATCTGAAATTCCCCCTCCCCAAGGAAGGAAGAGGGCCGCCTCTGAAGAATTGGAAACAATGGCTTTCAAACAAGGGAAGAAACCTTTGTCAGAGGGCCCTACCCCGGAGGGCATCCTTACCGCACAGTACCTGCAAGGGGACCATTCCTCCACCAAGCTGTAAGTAAACAAAACTACTTTATAGTAAATATACCCTGCTTCATTTCTGAGAACAATAACTGAGACGTGTGTCTTGTAGTTCGGATCGTAGCCCTTCTCGACAGAGTTCGTCTTCGGGGGATCTTCTTTCGGAGATGATGGAGAGCGAAACGCCTCCCCGTGCCTCCCCGCCTCGTGAAGCGGACGACCTGGAGGTGTCGTCATGGAGGATTTCTCCTGATCCGCCAAGGCTAGAGGGTAACCCTTCGGCTACCCGAAGTCTAGAATATTTGGCACCTAAGGAGGGCAACAGAAAGAGTCCGGGACTGTCTGGTGCGCGGCCAGACGCATTGATGAATCTTCTGGAGCAAGCGGCTATCTCAGAAGCGCATCGTACACTAATGGGTACAGTGGTTGAGAGGATTTCATCCGCCGAAAGCGGGTTGCATGAAGCTTTTATGAGCCTGCTGAGAGGCTTTGAGGTACGCAAAGTAATATATATTTTTTGATGGTACCGCACACGCTAGGTGTGCCCTATGCAGTTAGTATCCCTGAGACTCTGGTTGCTGTCAAAAAGACGGCAAATAGAGGATCATAGTCCCAGGTAATAACCGTGCTGCTTTCACGTGCAGGCGGCTGAGGGTCCGGTGGCTAGCCGGACTGGTGAGTTTGCCGAACTGAAGTGGCAACTGGATGCGGCAGCTGCCGACATCGTGCTTGTAAACAAGCGGCTTGATGAGGCACAGGGTACGTATTCTCCTATGATCAACACATATTAAGAGGAGCATGATGCTAGTATCTGTAATATGCTGTGACTGCAGATGGAGCTGCCGCCGTGGAGACCCTTCGGGCGGAACTTGCCCGAGCCAAGGAACAAGCCAGGAGGAGTGATGCGGCCGCCCTAAAGGCGGCCGAAGAGCTAAGAGCCGAACATGCTGTGCATTGCCAGAGCAAAGAGAAAATAGCCAAGATGGCTGTTGAGCTGAAAGATGCCGCCGACCGTTATGAGCTTCTTGAAAAGGAAAACCAAACAAAGACGGTGGATCTGGAGAAAGCCACGGTAGCAGCCAAGGAAGCCCGCTCTAAAATCAGAGCGGCGAAGGAGGAGTTACGTCAAGCCGGAAATATCATGGCTGGGAAGCCCTTTTTGTTGCGTACAAAGTTCGGAGATCCTAAGTATGCCCTTCTGGATCAATTATGGAGTTCAGCGGACGCGTACCTGGATTTGGCAGCAAGTGCTGCTGATGCGACCAAGTTTTTCGAAGATAAAAAAGATCACGAAGTGGAAAAGTTGTTCTGGTCGTAGTTAAATGCTCCGGCGCGTCCACTGCTGTTAAATGAGCAAATGGCCAAATGGGTCGAGCTCCATAGGTTGTCCGGGCTTGCCATGAGGTCTGTTGTGGATCATCTTTGGCCGAAAGGACCAAAGCCGAATAGTTATTTTGGCTTAGTGCAACAATTCCTTGTTGCTGTGCTGCATATCGACGCTGTGAAGAGGTCGACGTGCATAGAGGGTGCGCGGATGGCTCTTGCCCGTGTCAAGACATACTGGGCAGAGATGGAGGCCACCGCTATTGCATCCCAGAGTTCGGCGGTAGGCCGGGTATCGGCCGAGCACTATTTTGAATAAGTCTTAGAAGGCGCTCGTTTAATAGAGGCTCAGTGCTCGAAGAGTATCATCTTCTAGTGACATGTATCCCAATTGTAAGAACAATGTTATTTGAATTATAAAGGTTGTGTTTATACTTTTGCCTGAAAGTAGTATTATGCCTCCTGTGCGGTCGTTTATGTATGTATATATATATATATATATATATATCCTGAAAGTTTGCAGTCGTCGGCTTCAGCCCCCACGCATATAATGCGGGGGTGTTCGCAAAAGCGCGTCTTCACACTTGATCCAACGTCTTGGTCCATGAAGGAGGTGGTAGCGCGGCAAGCGAGGCAATCAGACTATATTGCTGTAACACTTTCACTTAACCATAGGAGTTTGACAGTGGGGCTACGATATAGCCCCTTGTATTTCCGCGGCAATCCGAATACGGTGCGCATACGTACATGACCGAGGAAACCGGTCCTTTGTTAATGCGGAGGAATCCCGAAGATTCCGATGAGTCATCGAGTGGTTGACCAGTCTCACGCTTTATCATGACAGTCAGTTTTCGGCTTTCTCTACTGAGGTGCTCGTCCGGATGAACCAGGGCACAATCGCAGTAGTTCTCCCGGTGCCACCTTAGCCGATAGAGCAGAACGTAAGGTAGCAAAACGCGGGAGCCGGGCAAACCCAACATTTGACCAAAGACATGATTCGGAGCTGATGCATATAAGGCCAAACTCACGACGCCGAACACTCCCTAAGGTATTCGGTCTTTTCAACATATACCGGGCTGAGCAACGCCCTTGATAATGAACCCCAAGTGTCCAGGTACGTGCATTATTCTGACGTGGAAAAATGCCAATAACGTCAGCATCCCTCGCGGTTATACTGAGTATCCGGAGGATGTGAAGCAACAAGAGACAGTAAAAAAGGTTTACACAGGGTCTTAATCTAAAAATAAACCTTTGAGCGGGGCCCTGCTGCACGTCTGCACCCGTGTCTCCGTTGTGCCGTATCCTGGAAGGGTGTAGCACGATTATCATCTGTAAAAGAGAAGAACTTAGGTGAAAGTTGTCATGCAAAAAATTGGTTATTCTCAATAAACCATTAAAATTCAAGATAAGTAAGGTCGAGCCGAATTTTAGTCCTTTTTACATGCGGGAAGCCCCTGGTACCGCCTACGGGGGTATATCCATCAAACCAATATCAGGTTTATCTAAGCTGTTACAGCTAGTGATGCGCCGGACTCGTCTAGCCGTGTCCGCGGTCTTGATGACCGACCATTTATTCTGATTGGAGGGCCCGTTTAGTGTTCGGCCACTAAAGCCACCACATGTTTCTCCGCGCGTAAGGAACGCTCAACATTTCCGCAAACTGTGATGATGCCACATGGACCGGGCATCTTAAGCTTAAGAGAAGCGTAATGCGGTACGGCATTAAAACGAGCGAAAGCTGTTCTTCCGAGTTGTGCTTGATAGCCGCTTCGGAATGGAGCGATGTCGAAGGTTAACTTTTCACTTCGGAAGTTGTCGGGAGAACCGAATCAACCTCTAGTACTAGAGAGCCCGTATAGCGGGCCTCTGGGCCTGGTATTACACCTTTAAAGGTAGTATTGCTGTGGCTGATTCTTGTCGGGTCTATCCCCATTTTGCGGACTGTGTCCTGATATATCAGATTAAGACTACTGCCGCCGTCCATGAGGACTTGGGTGAGATGGTATCCGTCGATAATTGGGTCTAGCACCAAGGCGGCCAATCCTCCGTGTCGGATACTTGTCAAGTGATCCCTGCGATCGAAAGTGATCGGGCAGGCCAACCAAGGGTTGGACTTAGGGGTGACGGGCTCTACGGCGCATATGTCTCGGAGTGCATGTTTGCTTCTTCCTTTTGTTATGTGAATCATGTTCACTATTTTGACCACTGGTGGGAATTTTTTCTGTCCACCAGTGCTTTGCTGGCGAGGCTCATCCTCGTCTTCACTTGGTGTATCCCTCCCCTTGTGTTCGGCGTTTAACTTGCCGGCCTGCTTGAAGACCCAGCATTCTCTGTGGATGTGATTTGCAGGTTTATCGGAGGTGCCATGAATCTGACATAATTTGTCTAGAATCTTGTTTAGGCTGGACGGTCCATCTCTGTTGCCTTTGAAAGGATTTTTCCGCTGACCGGGTCGAGAGCCCCTAAATCCGGCGTTTACCGCCGTGTTGTCTGGGCTGTCTTTGTTATTTCGACGCTTGCTTTTACTACGTCGTGGTTTTCCATTACCATCCCTGACTTCAGATGTGCCTGGGTCGCTGGTGCTACTACGTGCCAGCTAGCTATCTTCGCCCGCGGAAAAGCGGGTCATAAGGCTTGTTAGGGCTGCCATTGTCCTTGGTTTTTCTTGGCCGAGGTGTCTGGCGAGCCATTCATCTCAGACGCTGTGTTTGAAAGCTGCTAAGGCTTCGGCGTCCGGGCAGTCGACGATTTGATTCTTCTTAGTGAGAAATCTGTTCCAAAGCTTTCGGGCTGACTCTTCGGGCTGTTGAATTATATGACTTAAATCGTCTGCATCCGGAGGTCGGACATAGGTCCCTTGAAAGTTAGCCCTAAAAGCATCCTCAAGCTCCTCCCAACTTCCATTTGAATTTTCGGGGAGGCTCTTCAGCCAGTGCCGAGCTGGTCCTTTCAACTTGAGGGGCAAGCATTTGATGGCGTGGAGGTCGTCTCCGTGAGCCATATGGATATGGAGGATGAAGTCCTCAATCCAGACCCCAGGGTCTGTCGTTCCGCCGTACGCCTCTATGTTCACGGGTTTGAATCCCTCTAGAAATTCGTGATCCAGCACCTCATCGGTGAAACATAGGGGGTGCGCGGCACCCCTGTATTTGGATGTGTCATGGCGTTATGACGGTTGTAGTGTTCGGTTTTGATTATGCGCTGGAGCGCGCTTCCTAGATCCGTAGATGGATCTGGTCATGCTGGCCTTTTGATGCAAGTCCTTGCTTGGATCGTGTGCTGACTTATGTGCGGCCTCGTTAGCGGCCCTATCGCGGCCACGAGGTGGTCGATCCGACCGGTCGGCCGTTTTATTTTTCGGCTGTGTGGGCTATAAGGCCTCATCATCGAATTCGGGCAACAACTTGCGCTTTGGATAGCTCTTTGTGTGGCGACTGCCACCATACTTTTCTTTAGTGTCAAGCACTTTGTTCCATCTACTGTAGAGCGTATTTTGCGCGGCCTTAAGCCTTTGCTTCTGCTTCTTCAGACTCCTCGCGGTGGCAATAAGCCTTCTACCGAGGTTCTCTTGTTCCAAGTGCCTTTCCGGGATGATGTGTGCATCCTCGTCCGGACTATTTTCATCTCCGGAGAGAGGTTGATGAGCTTTATCCTCGGTGTCGCCGTGTTCGGACAGCGGCTCCGTACTATGTTTGCCGTCCGCTGGTTCATCTTGTTCTGTCGCTGGGTCAATGTGGTGGTCGTTTCCTCTGGAGTCGACCGGGGTGTTATTTTTCCTTGCGCTGTTATCGCTGTTCTTGCGGAGGCGGGATTTGGAGCGGCGCCTATGCCGTCGCTTTGGTTGCTTCTCGAGGGAGCTATCCTTCGATGCATCCTTCCGTTCCTCGTCATTGTTTTCTTTGGGTGTATCCACCATATATATATCGTGTGATGAAGTGGCTGTCCAGCGCCATGTGGGCGGTGGTTCCTGTTCCTCTCCTGCATCGTCGTCCATACCGTCGATGTCTTCAGAGTCCAAATCGAGCATGTTGGTTAAATCGTCGACAGTGGCTATTAAGTGGGTGGTGGGTGGGGAGCGAATTTCTTCGTCGTCCGCATCCCATTCTAGCCAGACATTGTTCGGCCAAGGGTCTCCTGACAGGGAGAGAGAGACCTCAACGAGTTTAGCACATCGCCAAAGGGCGAGTGCGGAAAGATATCCACGGAGGTAAACTCCATGATCGGTGCCCAATCGGACTCCATAGGCACGGACGCAGGCGGCTCGGAGCCCATGGCCGGGGACGAATCCAATGGTTCGGCAACACGGGTCTCGGAGGAGGTGAAGTCAGTATTCGGCTCTATCGCCGCTGAGTGTGCGGCCTCCGTGACGGGGTCCATCCACCCGTCCTCGGACGGCGTAATCTGCTCCGGATCGAGGGCCGGAGTAGCTGCAGGTGGGATCTCCCTAACACTGTCCGTTGGTAGAGCTAAGTTATGCCTGTCGTGACTGTGCGGCGCACCTGACATGGGTTCGAATCCGTCGAAGATCAAGTCTCCGCGGATGTCGGCGGTATAGTTCAAGTTTCCAAACCTGGCCTGATGGCCAGGGGCGTAGCTCTCGATCTGCTCCAGATGGCCAAGCGAATTGGCCCGCAGTACGAAGCCGCCGAATACGAAGATCTGTCCGGGGAGGAAAACCTCACCCTGGATCGCATCGTTGCCGATGATCGAAGGAGCCATCTAGCCTTACGGTGACGGCACAGTGGAACTCTCAATGAAAGCACCAATGTCGGTGTCAAAACCGGCGGATCTCGGGTAGGGGGTCCCGAACTGTGCGTCTAAGGCGGATGGTAACAGGAGGCGGGGGACACGATGTTTACCCAGGTTCGGGCCCTCTCGATGGAGGTAATACCCTACTTCCTGCTTGATTGATCTTGATGATATGAGTATTACAAGAGTTGATCTACCACAAGATCGTAGAGGCTAAACCCTAGAAGCTAGCCTATGGTATGATTGATCTTGTCCTACGGACTAAACCCTCCGGTTTATATAGACACCGGAGGGGGCTAGGGTTACACAGAGTCGGTTACAAGGGAGGAGATCTACATATCCGTATTGCCAAGCTTGCCTTCCGCGCCAAGGAGAGTCCTACCCGGACACGGGACGAAGTCTTCAATCTTGTATCTTCATAGTCCAACAGCCCGACTAAAGGATATAGTCCGGCTGCCGAGGACCCCCTAATCCAGGACTCCCTCACCCATTGCTTCGGCGTTTGTGTCTGTTATGTCGGAGCTTGCCGTTGCTGTTCTTAACGTCAGAGGGGCCTGCCTTGCTGGCTGTGTTTTTGCTGCGAGCCAACCAACTATCCTCACCCGCGCAAAAGCGGGTCATGAGTGCCGTGAGGGCTGCCATAGATTTTGGCTTTTCTTGGCCGAGGTGGCGGGCGATCCATTCGTCGCGGATGCTGTGTTTAAAGGCCGCTAGGGCTTCGGCATCCGGACAGTCGACGATCTGGTTCTTTTTAGTTAGGAACCTAGTCCAGAACTTCCTGGTTGACTCCCCCGGCTGTTGGACTATGTGGCTTAAGTCATCGGCATCTGGTGGTCGGGCATATGTACCTTGGAAGTTATCGAGGAAGGCCTCTTCCAAGTCCTCCCAGCCGCCAATAGAATTTTCAGGCAGGCTGTTTAACCAGTGGCGAGCAGGGACTTTAAGCTTTAGCGGGAGGTATTTGATAGCGTGGCGGTCGTCTCCCCGGGACATGTGGATGTGGAGGATAAAGTCCTCGATCCATACCGTGGGATCAGTTGTCCCATCCTATGATTCAATATTCACGGGTTTAAACCCTTCGTGGAATTCATGATCCATTACTTCATGAGTGAAGCAAAGAGGGTGTGCGGCACCTCTATACCTGGCCGCATCGCGTCGTAGCTCTGATGGAGTCCGTCTGCGATTATCGGCTCGGGTGTGACTAGGTTTGTCACGTCCGAATAGGTAGCCATCATCATGGGTCGAGGGACGTCCTCGTGATCCATAAATCGATCGGGTATATCCTGATCTGTTGTCCAGGGTCTGCCAGAGGTCGTATGTATGACCCCGAACTGTTTCGTTTCTATTTTTACGGGGCGGTGGGGCAGGCTGCTGTTCGGCTTGAGTTGCCGCTCTATCCCGACTGCGAGGTGTCGGTCCGCCGCACTGTCCCGACCGCGTAATGTTCGGTCGGCCGCTTTACGCGTGGGAAGTATGGGCTCCGGCGCCTCTTCATCAAACTGAGGTAGCAACTTTTGCTTCGGGTAACTCTTGGTTGGGCGTCTGAGGCCGTGTTCTTTGGCTGCCAGGACGTCAGTCCATCTATCGACTAGCAGATCTTGGTCAGCTTTAAGCTGCTGCTGCTTCTTTTTCAAGCTCCTTGCGGTGGCTATTAGCTGGCGCTTGAAGCACTCCTGCTCGAGATGTTCCTCAGGCACGATGAAATCTTTGTTGCCAAGGCTTTCCTCATCCTCGGAGAGCGGGCAGTAACTACCGTCCTCCGAGTCATTGGGCCTGGCCTGTTCGTCGGGACTGGCGTGCCCGTTTTCTTGCTCCTCCTGTTCGGATGTTATCTCAGCAAGGTCTTCATTGTTTTCGGCGTCATCCGAAGTATTATTTTCTCCGGTGCCAGCATTGCTGTCTTTTGAACGACGTGACTTGGAGCGGCGCCGAGGACGCCGACGTTTTTGTTGTGTATCCAGAGGTTTATTCTCAACTGGATTTTCTTTGTCATCGTCGTTGGTTGTTTTGGGTGTATCCACCATGTACACATCGCATGAAGAAGTGGTCATCCAACGTCCTGTAAATGACAGACTTTGATCTTGCTCTTCATCAGCATCGTCGTCTATGCCATCGATGTCTTCGGAGCAGTAATCAAGCGCGTCGGTTAAATCCTCGACTGTGGCTATGAAGTGGGTGGCGGGTGGGAAGCAAGATTCTCCATCATCAGCCCCTAGTTCGAATCGAACATAGTTCGGCTGTGAGTCCCCCGCCAAGGACAGGTTCTTTAATCAGCTTAGCACATCGCCCAAGGGCGAGTGTTGAAAGATGTCTGCGGCACTGAACTCGAAGATCGATAAACGATCAAGTTCGGCATCCGCGGGCTCACATGGTTCAGAACTTACACCCAGAGATGAGTCCGGAGTTCCGATGACACAAATATCGTGTGGGGTTAAGTCCATGTGCGGCTCCAACGCCGGGAAATCTGTGGCCTCCGTGGTGGGGTTGAGCCTCCAATCCTTGGACGGCGCTGTAGGCTCCGGATCTAAGGCCAGAGCTGTTATAGGAGCTATCTCCTGGATACGGTTTGATGACAGATTTAAGTCATGTTCATCAGGGTGACCGGGAGGGGCTGCCGCTATCTCAAATCCGGCAAAGATCAAATATCCACGGACGTCCGCAACGTAGTTCAAGCTCCGGAATCTGACCTGATGACCAGGGGCATAGCTATCAATCTGCTCCAGATGGCCAAACGAGTTGGCCCGCAGTGCAAAGCCGCCGAATACGAAGATTTGCCCGGGGAGGAATATTTCTCCTTGGACAGCGTCATTGTGGACGATTGAAGGGGCCATCGAACCTTTTGGGGACGGCACAGTGGATCTCTCAATGAAAGCAGAAATGTCGGTGTCAAAACCGGCGGATCTCGGGTAGGGGGTCCCTAACTGTGCATCTAAGGTCGATGGTAACAGGAGACAGGGGACACGATGTTTACCCAGGTTCGGGCCCTCTCTATAGAGGTAATACCCTACTTCCTGCTTGATTGATCTTGATGAATATGAATATTACAAGAGTTGATCTACCACGAGATCGTAATGGCTAAATCCTAGAGGTCTAGCTTGTATGACTATGGTAATGAGTCTATCCTCTCTGGACTAAGTCCTCCGGTTTATATAGACACCGGGAGGATCTAGGGTTACACCAGGTCGGTTACAAAGGAAAGGAATCTACATATTCGGTCGCCAAGCTTGCCTTCCACGCCAAGGAGAGTCCCATCCGTACACGGGTGCTGTCGGCGTTCTGGGAACGGGGGTCCCCAGACTTGCCTGCCTGCGGCCCACGGCGTGGCTCTATGAGCGGGCCCGTACGGCCCATCTTCACCAACAAGCACTCAAGACCCTTGCGAGGGGCCAAGCCTCGTGAGGCGGACGACGCAAGACCTCCTTGGGAGTGCCCTCACCAGGCTGGCTCGCGAAGGGCCGAGAGTTCAAGGCAAGGTAAACCTCGCGAGGTCCTCGTGACGTGAGCCATGACGATCAAGATCAGGCGGGCGCCAGCGCGCACAGTGTCCTTGTTTCCTCTTTGGTGCTAAGGAAGCAAGCGCAGGCGCGGAGTACCGAGGCGTCAAGCAAAGGTTTCTATATCAGTGCAACGAGACCAAGACCAGCAGGATAGCAAGACAGAGTTCACCATGGAGCCCAAGGCGGCGTCACCACCAGAGCCTTTTGCAGGCGAAGACTGCTTTTGTCAGGATAAGCTGTACTAGCTGTCCCCTTTCAAATTGGCCGTTGTTGGCTCCCTTCCCGCTCAATATTTGGGGAGAGGACCAGGGCCACTATAAATAGGATAGGCCACCACAGTAGGAGGAGACTCTGGAACTCATCCCATTCATCCTCACACCCACCAAGCACAAGAACACCTCGCCTCAGGAGGCTGTTCTTCCCCTTGTACTGTTCATCCTCAGCCCAAGAGGCAATCCACCACCACCACACTGGAGTAGGGTATTACACCACATCAGTGGCCCGAACCAGTATAAATCTTGTGTCCTTTGTGTTGCGAGTTTGTCGAGTTAGCCCTTGAGATCTTAGCGAAGCTAGGGCGTGGATCGGTAGGAGGAGATCTTCATGCACACCCCAGTGTTCGAACCTTGAGGGTTTTGCCGGAACCCGTGATCCGACATTTGGCGCGCCAGGTAGGGGTGCGCCGAAGCTTCCCTTCCGTCGCTCCGCGTCCCGTTGCTTCATCGTCTCCATGGCGGACGCTCGCCGCGCCCGCACTGAGCGCTAGGCTGCCCTCGCCACCCGCGTTGCTCAGACGGCTCCCGCCGGCGGGCCACCCCGTCGTTCTTCGTCGCCTGCCGCCACCGGCCCGGCAGGGAACGAGCAGCAAGCGTCCTTGCTGCACCCCTCGGTGCGGCGGAACGGCCGCACCGCCACCCCATCGCTGACCCCGGCCGGTTTGTCATCCCACGCTCGTCGCGCTCCCGTGGACGCACAGGCCGCTTTGTGCATGGCGCGCGACCTCCTGCGCTACCGCCCCGTCAACGACCTCTATGAGGACTGGCTCGACCGCATCGCCGAGCTTGTCAGCGCCGCAGGGGGCTCCCCTGTGCCGTCCCTCTCACTGCCTCGCCCTCCGCCAGCCACGGGCGGCGTGGCCCATGGAGTGCCTCCACCACCTCAGCCCCAAGACAGAATATTGGCGCCAGGCACGCGGCCCCACGTCGCGACCTGCCGTGTCCGACGCCCGCGTAAGAAGAAAGACGCTGCCAAGAAGTCCCTCGGCCACGAGAGAACGCCCCCGTGCTCCCTGTGCCACCACGGCAAGACCGCGTGCCGCCTGCGGAGGCGGTGCGTGGACCTCATCAAGGACAAGTTCTCCACCAGCGCAGAGTCCCGGTGACCACGGCAGGCTGCCGCGCCTTCACCCCTGAGCTGCGTAGTGTTGCTTGGTCGGGCAAGTTCAAGCCGGATCTGCCTCCTCGCTACGACGGCACCCCGACCCCGCGGAGTTCCTGCAGCTCTATGAGCTGAGCATCGAGGCGGCCAACAACGATGAGAAAGTCATGGCGAACTGGTTCCCCATGGCTCTCAAGGATGGCGCCCGCTCCTGGCTCCTGAACCTGCCTCCAGGCTCGATCTCCTCCTAGAACGAGATGCGCGACCGCTTCGTCGCCAACTTCCAGGGCACTCGTGACCGCCCACCGCCCGTGGGTGACCTACGCCGCGTCAAGCGACAACCAGGAGAGACCCTCCAGAAGTACATCCAGCGCTTCAACAATGTTCGCCTCAAGATCCCCAAGGTGACGGACGAGGCCATCATCTCCGTGTTCTCTGATGGCGTCCGCAATGTCAAAATGAAGGAGGAGCTCGCCATCCACGAGGAGTTGTGCACGTCTCTGGAGTTGTTCAACCTGGCGACCAAATGCGCAAGAGCTGAGGAGGGGCGCCTCTCCCTCCTCGAGCTCCCTGCTGCGGACCCAGAGGAGAAGAAAGCCAAGGCCAAGGACGTGAAGTGCAAGGGAGCAGCCGTGCTCGCGGCGGAGCCGGACACAAAGCGCGGCAGAGACCAGCCCGAGTCATCCAAGAGCAGCCGACCGTTCTGCGCCTTCCATAATCTGCATAGCCACAACACCAGTGACTGTCAAGAGCTCAGAGCCATTCGAGAAGGACGCTTCGGTCGACGCCCCTAGCGCAACGACCGGGGCTACGGCCGAGGAGGAGGAAGTGGTGGTGGACGCTGGGATGACCGTGGCCCGCGTCAGGAGTGGCGTGACTGGCCTCGTGAGGACCGCTGGCCGGATCAACCTCGCGAGGGCGCCTAGAGGGATCAGCCTCGTGAGGATCGTCCTCAGGGCAACGCCGGTCTTCCTCCACTACCGCCACCACCAAGAAGGAATGACGACCACCATCAAGACGAGGGGGCTGGGGGCTTCCAGGAGCCGCGTGCCATCGCCTGCATCTTGGGCGGAGCTCAAGCCCCAGCCTCACAGTGTATCTTCAAACAGTTTGCTCGTGACGTGAATGCAGTTCTCCCCAAGCTCGAGGCCACGCGCCCGCTCAGAGGGTCCAAGTGCGCCATCACGTTCAGCTCGGCAGATCAGCTCAAGTGTGTGGCTACCGCTGGCGCCCTCCCGATGCTTTGTTCACCAGTCATCAGCACGTGCAAGTCACCAAGACCCTTATTGACGGCGGCGCAGGGCTCAACGTCATGTACGTCGACACGTTCGACAACCTCCAAGTGTCGTATGATCAGCTTCAGCCCACCAAGCCTTTCTCAGGAGTGACCGACGGCTCCACTACCCCGATCGGGCAGGTTCGCCTCCCCGTCACCTTCAGACACTGCGACAACTACCGCACCGAGCTCATCGGCTTCGACATCGCCCACATCCATCTGCCATACAATGCAATCCTCGGGTATCCAGCCCTGGCCATGTTCATGGCGGTGACCCATCACGGCTACAATGTCATCAAGATGCGAGGAAGTGGCGGAATCATCATGGTCATGTGCAAAGAAAGAGATGCGGTGTGCTCCCTCGAGCGTGCCTTCCAAGCTACAGCAATCGACGACTCCGACAGCAAGGGCGAGTGCCCTCCTGAGGCCACCCCCAAGAAGAAGAAGAAGTAGCTGCTCCGCGCAGGGCATCGGGCAAGCGGCGCCTCAAGCGGCGCCACGACTGGATCGGCGCCCGCACCTGGGGCGCCTCCCTCCATCGCATAGAAAAGTGCACCCGGCGCCCTTCTCGGGCAGGGCTCGGGGGCTCTCTTCTAGAGGACCTCAGACCTTGCCAACATCACGAGGGAGGCGCTCGGGCACCATCTGGAGGCGTGCTTTGTGGCACGACACCCTCAGGAGGACACAAGACGAGGAGCGCCCATCGCTCAAGAGTTCATTACCAGGACCACCCAGGAGCTGCAAGATGCGAAGGCCATGTGCGGCGATCGCCGTTCACCTGGCGCGGCCTCCCATCCAGGCGAGGATGCCGAGCTGCGCGTCTGCATCGACATCCCAGGGCTCAACAGAGCCGCATCTCAGGAGCCCTTCTGGCCTTCGCGCGTGGGACGCTGCGAGGGCCCACTGCACAGCTACGTTCGCATGCCTTTGGGCCTACTGAGCGTGGCGTCTGCCTATCAGCGCAACCAGCGGCGCGCCCTGGCGACTCAGGAGGCCAGGCACCACGCCGTCTTGACGGAGATGGAGACAGTCCTCAAGGAACCGCCTGGACCCCCAGAGCCTCCCGAGGCTCAGGGCCCCGGTGGCTCCTGAGGTGCAACCCCTTCACCGCGTACCTTCAGCTGCCCCAACATCCCTTCATCAACAGAACCAGTTGACATTTTCCAAGTTTATTTAGCTGGGAGCGCCCCCCGGGCTGCATCATTCCTAGGCCATGTGGGTCCGTCCCTGTGGCATGTATCCCTTTTTATGTCTTTAGCTTACCTTGCTGGGGGCGCCCCTCGGGCAGCATCATCCCCAAGCCGCTCGGGACTGACCCAGTGGCATGTATCTTCCCTGCATTTACTTAAGCCAGTTTGCTTTCCAAGCTTAATCTACCTATGAATATCACCTGCTCGATCGTCACCCGCCATGGGGGCCGCGCGCCGGCCATCTTTCTTCAGGATCCTTCGCGTGAGAGGGTTAGGCACGGTGTCTGTGCTCGGGCCCGTCCCTGCAGCGTTGATAAATCCAACGCTGAGCTCTGTCTAGCAGGCCGGCCCCGTTCACGTCACCTCCTGGGGCCGTTGGTGCTTGGCCTTCTCACACGATAACCTCAGGAGATTTGTTTGGCGCAGGTTGTCTGACCACCTCGCAGGACCAGCACAGCGAACCAAAACCAAGACCAGGCGCAACCCGCCTTGAGGTAGGGCCTCGTGAGTCCCGTGCTGACTCACGAGTGCCCAGACACACCTCGTCTAGCCCTGTCGTGCAAGCCACATGTCAGGGCGGGGCTGTACACGCCCTAGGGGCTCTCCACAGTAGGGAGTCGCCTCCCACGTACCAGTGGAAGCACCATGCTCCGCGCTAGCCGTCGACACTGCCGAGGAACGGCTATGCCCGCGCAAGTGCGGAAGCGCTATGCTCCGCGCTAGTGATAAACAACTGAGGGCGGCCCCACGGCCGCATCAACCTCAGGGAGCCCCTGAGCTCAGTGTCCGGCCTCACCGCAACACCTCCCCTCGGGAGAGTCGCGCAAGGGGGCTGCGCTCGGGTCACGCCCGAGCGTGCGCCACCCAACCGGGTCCCCCGGACCCGATCGTCGCGTGCCCCTCCCGACCCTCGGCGAGGGCAAAGGTATGAAGGGTGTTTGCACGTCAAGGGGGACTCCTGAGCATCGTGACTCAGGAGCCTAACTGGTCACGTAGCCCCTCACTCCTTGGGTCCGTCCTGGTCTCCGGTCGGTCCAACGGCGGTTGAGGTATGCGCGGGGCCGGGCTCCGGCAACGTAGAACACTAATCCTATCCTCGCGTCTCCTTCCTATAAGCTGTTTGCGCTTCAAGGGGGACTCCTGAGCATCGCGACTCAGGAGCCTAACTGGTCACATAGCCCCTCACTCCTTGGTTCCGTCCTGGTCTCCGGTCGGCCCAACGGCGGTTGAGGTATGCGTGGGGCCGGGCTCTACCGACGTAGAACGTAAAGCAAATTGGAAGAAAATCGCGACATCTCAAAACGAATATTACAAGACATATTGTTCTCTCAAACGTCAAGCACAAGTTTAAACGCCTCCACGAGGCACGAGGCATGTTGCAGGAGTAAAATAGGAAAGCTGTCGCAAGCAGGTCACCCCTGGACACCGCCATCGCCCACAGAAGGTGCTCCTTCCTTGGTGGCGTCGCCTTCGCCTGCACCACCATCCGGAGCTGCAGGATCGGTGGCGCCGCCGGTCGAAGGTGCGAGAGCGAAGCCGCGGAACTTCTTCAGCAGGGCCTCCACCTGGCCCTTCATGGCTGCGGCAGTAGCCACACAACGCTCCTCGTCCACAGGCTTCAGCAGCTCATCCAGGTGGGCAGTTGGATCGCGAAGATGGAGGTGACCGAAGACACGCGTCAGTGCAGCTGAGGAAAGAACACGAGCTTCCACCTCGGCCATAGGACCGATGCCGCTCACAACCTCCTCAAGCGCGGCAACCAACTAGGGATGCAGCTGAGCAGGGCCATCCTCGTCGGTGGTCAGCGGCTTTTCCAGGCCCTTCTCGTAAAGTGTTTTCAACGCCACACGGGACCTCTTCTCGAGAAGCGCGAAGGCCGCACGGTCCTCAGCCAGGACCTTCGCCTTGGTGTCAAGATCGACCCCCTTCGCCTCCACCTTCCGCTCCAGCTCCTCCAGCCGGTTGCGTTCAGTGGCCTGCGCCTTCGCCAACTCCCCCAGCTTGGCATCGCGGTTCTTGATGGCGTCCTCCTGGGCCCTCATCTCCTCCTCCTTCGCCTGGCGGCCACGAGCTTCTTCTGCGTGCTCGTCACGCAGACTCTTCAGTTCGTCGTCCTCCTGGGCCCTCATCTCCTCCTCCTTCGCCTGGCGGCCACGAGCTTCTTCTGCGTGCTCGTCACGCAGACTCTTCAGTTCGTCCTCCAGCGCCCGACAGCGGTCGTGGGCGGCTTCGGCGTCCTTCAGCGCCGCCTCACGATCGGCCGCAGCTTGAGCGGCGGCCCGCTTCTCCTTCTCAGAGGTCGTCGCAGCCTGGCTCAACGTCGCTCGGACTGCTGCGTCAGACTAAAGCCAGCCAGAGGCCACCTCCAGGCGCCCGGCTACCAGGCGCGGATCCGCGCCCCAGGAGATCTTCCCGCAGCCGAGTCATCTCTGAAAGGGCACGCTCCAAGACAGCAGAAGAGGCAGAAGAACGTGTGAGTAATGGCGCAGGAGGAGGAGGCGACATCGTCACCAGGGCTTGGGAGACCAAGGGCTCCTGAGCCTCAGGGACCTCAGCAGCCGAACCGTACATCGGCACTTCTGGAGCCAGCGGGGCCTCGGGGGCTGACTCCTCCAGATGACGCCCCTCCAGGCTTCGCGAGGGAGACAGGGCCGGAGAGGTACGAGAGCTGTCGTTTCCTTTCTCCATGGAGGGGGGTGCGGCCTCTACAGATGGTTCAGTCCCAGGCGTGGGCGCTGCATCCCCATTCCTCTTCTTCGCCGAAGGCGGCGGCCTGGTCAGATAAGGATGAATGCCAGGAGGCAGCAGTATAAGTAAGAACAAGATGAAGCTCAAGCACTTACTGGTCCACAACAGCGTAGTCCACCCTCCGCTTGGTGAGCTTGAAGCCTGAGAGCTTCGAGGCCTGAGGAGTGGGCGCGCAGACTCCGGGAGCAGAAAACGGCGCAGCAGAAGGGCCGTAAGCAGCTTCAGATGGCGTCAAGGCGGGAGTAACACCTCAGGAGACCAGCGACGATCTGCCCCTCATCGGGATAACGGGCAGCTCCCCCTCCTCCTGGCGGGCGCCGACCTCATCGTCGTCAGGAAAGGCGCGGAGGATGTCAGCTTTGCTCAAAGGGGAGGTCTCCCCCATCCCTTCGGGGGTAACCTCCGAGTCTTCCTCCTTCCCCTCTTCTTCCCCGTGGGACTCATCAGAAGATAGCTCCACCGGCTTCGGCACCGCAGGGGCCCCGGTAGGCGCCGGCGGCACCAGCCCGCGCCCGTCAAAAGTCGGCCTGGAAGCCACAACCTGCGCCCCGTCCTCACGGCGAAACAAGGGGGTGAAGATGCTCGGGGGGTACTCCTGGTCGTCCCCAACTAGGAGGCGGAGAACTGCAGCCAGCTCCTCGCCGGACAAGGCCTTCGAGCTCAAGCGAACCTTGTCCTCTTTGTCCCCAAGCTCCCACAAGGGGCGCGTGCGGGCTTGAAGCGGGGCCACGCGCAGCATCAGGAATTCCCTCAGCAGCATGGCCCCTGTAACCTTCGTCGCCTTCGCGTTGCCCGGCTTCAGGTCAGACTTCATCTGCTCCAGCACCAATGTCGCCCGCTCGTCGGTGAGCTTCGCGCAGGACCACCCCTTGTCGGACTGGGGCATCTCCGTCGGCAGTGCCAAGCGTGTGTGGATGCATTTAGCGTCCATCATGGCCCACTTGCTCTGGAAGCCATCGGCTTTCTTCCCTGTCTTCGAGATCGAGTTGGCCTTGCCGGCCGCGATGAAGTTGACACACCCGGAGGTGTGACCCTCCTTGACGCGGAGGAAGAAGAAGTGGCGCGGAAGAGCCACGGACGGCATCACGCCGAGATACGCCTCGCAGTAGTAGGCGAAGATGGACAAGAGAAGGATGGAGTTGGGATGAAGATGCAGCGCTTGCAGCCCGTCGTGGCCGAGGACCTCGTAGAAGAAGTCAGAAAAAGGGGGAACCAGTCCTGCGGCGATGCTACTCATGAAGAAGGGGAAGAAAGTGCTTCCTTCAGGCTCTGGCACGGCAGAGCTGACCTGGAGCTCAGTATTCCCCCTCTCGTTGCTTTCCCCCGTTGAGGGAGTCCTAGACTAAGGGGTCGTCGAGCGTCCGGTCTGTTATCCATTAGGCCGGACTGATGGGCTGTGAAGACATGAAGGCCGAAGACTGCACCCGTGTCCGGATTGGACTCTGCTTGGCATGGAGGGCAAGCTTGGCGACCGACTATGAAGATTCCTTCTTATGTAACCGACTCTATGTAACCCTAGATTCCCCCCCCGGGTGTCTATATAAACCGGAGGGGTTAGTCCAGAAAGCATATATTCATTACCATAGTCATACGAGCTAGACTTTTAGGGTTTTAGCCATTACGATCTCGTGGTAGATCAACTCTTGTAATACTCATATTCATCAAGATCAATAAAGCAGGAAGTAGGGTATTACCTCCATAGAGAGGGCCCGAACCTGGGTAAACATCGTGTCCCCCGTCTCCTGTTACCATCGATCCTAGACGCACAGTTCAGGACCCCCTACCCGAGATCCGCCGGTTTTGACACCGACATTGGTGCTTTCATTGAGAGTTCCACTGTGCCGTCGATGAAAGGCTCGATGGATCGCCTTGTCCTTAAAGACAATGTCACCTCCGGGGGAGCTCTGGCCCCAGGCCAAACCCTCCGGCTGGGCGGCTTCACTATAATCGCCCGTTCGGCCGTTGAGCCGACGATGACCTCTCGGGCCATCGAAAACCCCCTTCGCATCAACTCCGAGCACTCCAAGCAGATGGATCCGACAGAGTTTTCGTCTTTGAACGAACTCCTAGATCGCATCGCCGCTTTGGGAATCGCCACAGGCTACGATCGGATCGGGCCTAAACCCGATCAGGGAGAAATCAAAACCCCACCGGTCACCCACCAGATTGCCGTGGTCGTGGAGCAGGACGGCGAGTCTTCTTCTATATCGAAGATGGACTATGTTCGGATCGCCGTTCAGGAAGAGCCGGATACTCACCCGCAAAAGGATGCGACCAGCCCTCCGAACATAGCATCGGACGGCGGTCCTAAATAATCAGAAGATATTCCGGAACCCGGACTGTTAAGCCCGGAAGGTCGTCAGACTCCGGATAATCGGTCAGGTCGGGGTTCGAATTTAATTCCACCTACCCACCCGGACATAGACGCTCTCATGAGCATAAAACAGCAGTCTCAGGAAACGGTCCACCACTTCTGGGCCAGATTCCTCCTTGTCAAGGACGAGGTAAAAGATTGCAGTGACGACGACGCAATATGAGCATTCTGCAACAACTGCGCGGACGAAGGAATCCTAAAGGCCATCAATCGCCGCCGCATACTGAAATTCACTGACTTAGCAACCATCGTACAAAAGTACAACCGATGGAGAGCGCCTGGAAAACTCAGGCAGCTCGCTGGGAACCGTCAGTCTCAACTCAAGTCCCCCAACAGGCGAAAAGGGCGCACCCTCGTGGCACGCCCAGTCCAACAGTCAAGAAACACAAAACCGCTATGCGGCATGGCACCATTCTGGAGGGGTGGCTCGATGGCCCATGCAAAATACATACAACACCAGATACCGTGGCAACCCACAACCTTAGAGCATGTTGGATACTACGACAGGTAGCTAAGAGCGGCGAGGACATCCTTATCAACGACGACCCAGAACGGCATCCCCCAGAAGACGATAACTCAAGAGTATTGACGGTCTTTGAGACATTCGCTTCAAACAGCAAGCGCAAAAGGGCACTTCGCGAGCTCGCCGAAGTATGCCAAATTGGTGCAATAAACCCCTGGAACGACACAGCTATAACATTCAACGCCGGTGACAAACCAAAGTACAGAACAGTACGAGCGCCAGCCGCGTTAGTCCTCAGTCCCATCGTGGACGGGTTTCGACTTACCAAGGTCCTCATGGACGGCGGCAGCAGACTAAAACTCATTTATGAGGACACACTCCATAAAATGGAAATAGACAGGAGCCGCAGCAAGCAAAGTAACACAACCGTCCGAGGAATTATTCCCAGTCGGGAGGCGCGGTGCGCGGGCAAAATCACACTTGACGTAGTATTCGGCACGCCGGAGAACTATCAGTCCGAAGAAATAACTTTCCAATTGGCCCCTTTCAGCAGCGGATATCACGCCCTGTTGGGGCGGGATGCTTTTACACGCTTCCAGGCCATACCCCATTACGGGTATATGAAGCTCAAAATGCCCGGAACAAACGGTATAATCACTCTCGTTAGTGATCCGGACATAGCACTACGCGCTGAAAATAAAACCGCATCCCTGGCCCTGGAGGCGCTATCCGAAGCCCTCGCGGCCGAAGAATTAACCGCACTACGCTCCACGGTGGACAAGGACGACGTGATCCTTGACAAACGCCCTAAATCCACCTCCTTCAAACCAACAGAAGAAATAGTCAAATTACAGGTCCACCCAATAGACCCCAAGAAGACAACATCTATCGGAGCTCAACTGAACCCAACAGTTTACACCACACTACGAGAATTCCTACGCAAAAACTGGGACATATTCGCCTGGCACCCTTCAGACATGCCAGGGATCCCACACGAGCTGGCTGAACATGCCAGGGATCCCATGCCAGGGATTTAAACCGGTTAAGCAAACACTACGGCGCTTTTCCGAACCCAAGCGACAAGCCATGGCGGAGGAGCTGGCCAAACTCATCGAGGCCGGATTCATTAGAGAAATCAAACATCCGGACTGGCTGGCAAATCTGGTGATGGTACCAAAGAAGGACAAATCCTGGCGCCTGTGTGTCGATTTCAAAGACCTCAACAAGGCTTGCCCTAAGGATCCCTTCCCCCTCCCCGCATTGATCAAATCATTGACGCCACCACAGGACACGACTCACTGTCTTTCCTCGATGCACATTCCGGATACCATCAAATCAAAATGAAGGAGTCCGATCAAGCCGCAACAGCATTTATCACCCCATATGGGCCATGCTGCTTCAACACCATGCCCTTTAGGCTCAAGAACGCCGACGCCACATAACAACGCATGATTCAAACATGCCTGGAGAAACAGATCGGTAAAATGGTAGAAGCTTACGTCGATGACGTCGTCATCAAAACTAGGCACGTCGAAACACTAATAGACAACTTACGTCTTACATTCGACAACCTCCGGGCGTATGACATTAAGCTCAACTCGGAAAAGTGTGTCTTCGGCGTCCCCGCTGGAAAACTGCTGGGCTTCATTGTTTCAAATAGAGGAATCGAAGCAAATCCAGCTAAAATCCTAGCTCTATCACAGTTGGCTACACCAACAGACCTCAAACAGGTCCAAAAACTAGCCGGATGTGTGGCAGCGCTAAGCCGCTTTATCTCCAGAATAGGAGAAAAGGCACTACCACTCTATCGCCTCTTACGGCGCACTGATAACTTCGAATGGACAGACGCAGCGACTGCCGGACTGGAGGAAATAAAGGCCCACCTAGCAAGCAACCCAATCCTGGCCGCACCAAACATTGGCGAGCCCATGTTGTTATACATATTGGCAACACATAAGGTGGTGAAGTGCCGTGCTCGTCGTCGAACGAGAACAGGACGGACACAAATTTCCGCTCCAAAAACCAGTATACTACGTATCAACTGTCCTCACACCGTCCAAATCCCGGTACCCCCACTACCAAAAGATAGCATACGCGGTCTTCATGGCTTCCCGCAAGCTACGACACTACTTCCAGGAGTGTTCAATCACGGTGGCTTCTGAGGTCCCACTCAATGACATAATAAACAACCGCGATGCCACAGGACGGATCGCCAAATGGGCCATAGAGCTACTCCCATTCGACATAACATACAAGCCACGACGAGCCATCAAATCCCAAGTACTGGCCGACTTCATCGCCGAATGGACAGAGGCCGAACTCCCTAAAGAGTACGGCGCATATTCCAATTGGGTTATGTATTTTGACGGCTCCAAAATGTTGGCAGGGCTGGGAGCGGGGGTCGTGTTAACATCCCCCACTAGAGACGTCGTCCAGTATGTACTCTAGATATTATACACAGACTCTAACAATGCAGCCGAATACGAGGCCCTACTGCATGGTCTTCGGATGGCCGTATCCATGGGCATAAAACACCTGGAGGTGCCCGGGGACTCGAACCTCGCCATATCTCAAATAAACGGCGACTTTGACGCCAAAGATCCAAAGATGGCAGCTTATCGTAATGTCGTATTAAAAATGTCGGCTCAGTTCGAGGGGCTTGAATTTCACCATGTCGCCCGAGAAAGTAACCAAGCGGCGGACGTGCTCGCTCGCATCGGTGCTAAGCGCGACCTAGTCCCACCCAACATCTTCCTGGAAAGGCTTTTCAAGCCATCTGTGGTGTGGCAAGGGGAGGGCGGCAACAATAGTCCAGATCCGAATACAACTCCAAATCACGAACACACCGATAGTATCGGGGGCTCAGCCACCGAAGTAACACCATCGACCCATCTCATTATGGTAGTAATTGCTCCATGGACCGAACCTTTCTTGGCCTACATTGATAGGAAGGAGCTCCCCGAAGACCAGAATGAGGCTCGCCGCATTGTCTGGCGCTCGAAGGCCTACAAGGTTCATGACGGAGAGCTCTACAAGAAAAGTACCACCGGAGTACTTCAAAGATGTATCTCCGAAGAAGAGGGGCGACAGCTTCTAGCGGAAATTCACGCCGGTCTCGGCGGACACCACGCCGCAGCTCGGGCTCTTGTTAGCAAGGCCTTCCGTACTGGGTTTTATTGGCCGACAGCCCGAGCAGACGCACAGGACCTCGTCCAACGCTGCGTCGGATGCCAACTCTTCGCCAACCAAAGCCACATGCCCCCAACGGCCTTACAGACTATCCCTATCACTTGGCCTTTCGCGGTCTGGGGACTGGATATGGTTGGACCCCTTAAAGGGGGAAGCCATAAGAAAAAATATTTGCTGGTCATGGTGGACAAATTCACTAAGTGGATAGAGCCTAAACCGGTCAAATTGGCTGAGTCCAGCCCGGTGATAGACTTCATATCCGGTGTTGTGCACCGTTATGGTGTCCCACACATCATCATCACTGACAACGGCTCTAATTTCACAGCCGACAAGGTAAAAATCTGGTGTACTAATCTAGGTATTAAACTCGATTACGCCCCCGTCTACCACCCACAAACCAATGGTCAAGTCGAACAAGCCAACGGTCTTATTATGAGCGGCATCAAGCCTAGACTAGTGCGGTCTTTGAAAGAATCAGACAAGCACTGGGTTGAGGAGCTCGACTCCGTACACTGGGGGCTGCGGACCACGCCCAATCGTACTACCGGATACACACCTTTCTTCATGGTCTATGGCGCAGAGGTCGTATTGCCCTGCGATATTATTCACGACTCACCTCGGGTGCGTATGTACGAAGAGAGAGAAGCCGAGCTTGATTGGCAGGATAGCTTAGATGCCCTGGAGGAGGAACGCGATGTTGCAAAAGCCCGTTCAGCATTTTACCAACAGCAAGCTCGAAGATATCAAAGCCGAGAAGTACGGGCCAAGACTTACAACGTTGGCGAACTCGTTCTACGCCTACCGGAGAAGAAAAAGGACAAACTCAAGCCCAAATGGGAGGGTCCCTTCATAATTGACAAAGTTCTCACCGGAGGAGCGTACCATCTTCGCGATGCATCAGACAATCCCCTCGAGCCGAACCCCTGGAACGCGGCCTGACTCCGAAGATTCTATGCCTAGCGCCAAACCCCTTGTTCGTCTCCTCCTCCCCTATAATTTCCATTACTTTTTCTCTCTTTTTCGATTACCTTCTTCTTTCTCGCTTTAAAGATTTGGTACGGCTAGACCGCACACCATTGACACATACATCTTTAAATATGTACGTCACTTGTACCTGGGGGCTTCTTGGACAGAGGTCCTTGTCATTCCTTGAGCATCAAGCTCCTCACATATGAGTTCTTCCATATGTACCTTTTCTTTGCCACTATATGCATCGATATGACTTAAGTTTTGGCCAAGCTGGGTTGCCTGGCTCCTGTGCTTATGCCCTACGTTCCCGTTAGTTCGGCTAGGGCATAAAGGGAGCACCTCTGCGATTGTTACTGCCGGGTCATCCGGATGTGTACCTCAGACTGGGTGAAGCCGAAAGCTAGCGTTCTTAAGGGAATATTCGGTCGGTGAATTAAAGATGTTTTTTAAACTCACTCCATTGTGCACCCCCAGAAGTTATACAAACTGTGGTGCTCACACCACATTTCGGACATGTACATTAAATGCATGCACACCCAGGGAAAGGAACCCTTAACGGAACTATTCTCTCTGGAAGATGTTTCTTACAATATCAATGTAATATAACATAGCTAGCCGGATACAACTTGTCTGTTCAAGCAACTATGACCCCTACGCCTATTTTTCCAGGCATACCCCAGCCTATTCGGTCGCGACGGTATTCGGAAACACTCCGCACCTTCGGGTCCGGAGGTTGAAGCGAAAAGGTCTGCCATGACAAATGATATACAATTCAGCTAGAGTTCCACATAATGAGGAAAGTACACAGTCACTTGGACTCGAACACCTCTTCCACTACACCTTCCAACATCCAGTCTAACTTACAATCCTATTGGGAATATTTGGCGGCCACCTCTACTTGGTCATATACTAAACTATTGGGAATTTCTTCCCCATTTGACCCTAACAGTCCAACCCGGGCCATGTGATTTGGATCCAGCTTGGTATATCGCGTTTTCACCATGGCCCAGGCCTCTTGCGCACCCTCTCGGCAGGCCGATATCTTCCATAGTCGGATACGCTGCCGCGCTCCCTTGAACAGCTCTACAAGCTCCTCCATACTTCCTGGAGGGGAGGTGGATGGCCATAAGGCCTTGGGAACGCTCCGGATGGCCAGCCGGGCATGCTCGTGCACTTGCAACAGTCTTTGCAGCAGATCACTCGATGATCCGGACACCTCCTCTTCAGGATGGCCCGTCAATATACCTACAAACATGACCAGATCAGTTCCATTTATCTCTGAACTACTTCAAAAATAGTTCGGACACATACTGAATATGCCGCCCCGCAGCTTCTTGTTCTCCTTCACGGAATCGGCTAGCTGGGCTCGAACATCTTTTAATTCTGCACCCAATGTAGTGTTGGAATCCTGTAGCTTGTTTTTCTCGTCTCTGACGCGGGTCAGCACACGCTCGCCTGCGGCGTGTTGCCTTTTCGCCTCTTTTTCTCCCTCTTGGGTGATCTTCAACTTCTCTTCAAGTTGATCAGACGACCCTATTACGCGCTTAGCAGCAGAATTAGCACAGTTGGTATACAATTATTGTTCCTCGGTTGAGGGGAACATTACCACAAGACGACTTCTTGACGTTTTCCAGTTCGGCAGTAGCAGCATTTAGCTGTGCCCGGCACTGCTCCAGCTCCTGGGCTAGCAAGCAATTCTTCTCTGTAAGGACCTGGTCGTACAATGATCCTTAAATCAATTGTGCCAACTGCTTTCAGTCTCGGGGGCTACAGGCATATGGTTATCCTTTTTTGACAAAGAAAACTTACCTACACATATGTCAGATATTGCTTCGTGGCTCTTCCAATCCCATCTCGAGCAGCTCGGATGTATGCGTCGCCGGAGCTAAAGGCTTTAAAAGCCTCCTCCGAGAACTTGGGGTCTCGTAAGACAGCCCTGCAGCGCCGATGGTTCATGGCACTCTCTACCTCCGAGTTGGTGACGGACATATTTTCCGAACCCTCGACCGAAGGGTAGTCCGGCACTATTCCTGCACCAGCCCCGGTCTCCCCGATTGGATCTAAATCCTGGTTGTTGGGAACACCACCGTCCGGGTCCCCGGACATAGTTCGGCGAACCCTCTTCCTGTAACCAAACAAACACACGAGTCACAGTCGGATGCGGCCGCTCAAAAGCATGTTTATTCGTACCTCCTCAATGAAGGCCTGGCTGTGTCTTCACCCGCCTTCCTCTTCGAAGGCTTGCCCAGCGCGGGAGCCGATCTCTTCGAAATCGCCGAACGTCTCCCTTATGAAGCACGATACAGTGCGATGGGCAAGGCAGAGTAAGAGCACTCTTTTAGAGAGGGTGTTTCTTAATTGTTTACATGTGAAGCAGGAAGAAGGCCAGGGTAGTCGGCAGTGATGGCCACTTCTGTGCCGTCATAGCTTGTCTGGTAAAATACTACCTCCGACAGCACCACGAATATATTCGGATCCTCTTCAAAGCCAGGATCTAGCTCCCGGTTGTGGATCTCCGGCTGTGGGGCAGGACTATGAAGTCCTTCGGTGACCTTCCGCCAGTGCTGTCATAACAAACAGACTTGAAATTTATCAAAAGTAATCCGGAAGTGGAATGAGTGGAATAGAGGGGTTGATGCTTACCCAACTGGGAGGATCATACATAGAATACCCATCTCTGTGCTTAATGCAAAGAAACTCCTCTTCCTCCCCTTTAAACAGCTCGGCCAATATTTTGGCCAGAGCAGCGGGGGTATCCGGACCCTTCCGGCCATAGCGGGAGGCGTCATCCTCTCCATTGTAGTGCCACATGGGCAGCCCTCTGTATTGTAGCGGCTGAACCCCTCGCACTATGGAGGTCGCCATTACCTCGATTATTTTGAGTCCGGAATGAGCGAGCATCTTTATCTTGCTCATAAGCTGGCGAACTTCTGCGCTGTCACCCTCTTCAAGACTCCGGGGATGCCAACTGTGGCGTTTCTTCAGCGGAACGCTCGCAAATTCAGGAAGGCCCTTTCAAACTGGGTCAGGAAGCGCGACATCCTCGATATAGAACCATTTGGAAGGCCATTCTTCGGGTGCCTTCCTTGGTGTGCCGGACAGATATCCGGTATCGGCGATACGCCATACTTCGGCTCCGCCCACTTCAAAGATTGACCCCTCATGATTACGCAGGACAAGACAGAACAACTTCCTCCATAGCTCGAAATGAGCCTCGATACCCAGGAATAATTCTCATAAAGCAACGTAACCCGCGATGTGCAGAATGGAGGCAGGGGTGAAGTTGTGTAGCTGGAGTCCATAGTATTCCAGAAGCCCTCGGAGGAACGGATGAATGGGAAATCCAACACCCCTTAGCAGGTAAGGGACGAAACATACTCGCTCTCTTCCGGATGGATTGGGAAGGTCCTCTGCCTGAATCTCACCATTGAAGGAATCTAGCCCCGCTCGAACAGGAACTAGATCTGCGGGGGGAAGAAATCCCAGCGTCTGCAACTTCGATAGTTGACTGTGGGACACTGAACACCTCTCCCACTCTCCTTTCTCTGGGCCGGAATGGGTGGAGGAGCTGGGGGCGCTAGCCCTGCTGGAATGGTTTCTCCTAAGCAGTTTCCGGGGATTTCCTCTGCGTGGTGCCGAATGGATCTAGGATCCAATCTCTTTAATAGACGCTCTTCCTTGCATGGACGGGGGTGTTATCTGCAAAAATACCCTGACCTTCCACCTTCGCTCGACACGTGGAAGGCGAAGTTATTTAACGCGCAGAAGCCGAGGGGAGCGACATTGAACCGATGGTCGAATACATCACTTGGAGATCATTACAGGAGGAACCCGCCTTGCAATGCCGAAGACAATTTGTGTGCCGAACACCTCGCTATTGAAGACTGGTTCGGAGGCTACTGAGGGAGTCCTGGACTAAGGGGTCCTCGGGCGTCCGGTCTGTTATCCATTGGGCCGGACTGATGGGCTGTGAAGACATGAAGGCCGAAGACTGCACCCGTGTCCGGATTGGACTCTGCTTGGCATGGAGGGCAAGCTTGGCGATCGACTATGAAGATTCCTTCTTATGTAACCGACTCTATGTAACCCTAGACCCCCCCCCCCCCCCCCCGCGTGTCTATATAAATCGGAGGGGTTAGTCCGGAAAGCATATATTCATTACCATAGTCATACAAGCTAGACTTTTAGGGTTTTAGCCATTACGATCTCGTGGTAGATCAACTCTTGTAATACTCATATTCATCAAGATCAATAAAGCAGGAAGTAGGGTATTACCTCCATAGAGAGGGCCCGAACCTGGGTAAACACCGTGTCCCCCGTCTCCTATTACCATCGATCCTAGACGCACAGTTCGGGACCCCCTACCCGAGATCCACCGATTTTGACACCGACACCCGCCGTCAGCAAGCGCGTGGCGGCGAGGTTCTTCTCTGAGACGTTGGGCGCATCGAGGGCTGGCTCGTACCAAGCCGGCAGCGAGGCAGACTTGACCTTGCGCGGCACCATTAGTCGCTGATGCGGGAGAAGATGGAAGCAGATCTGGGGATTTCGGAGGCAGGGCGCAAGAAAGGGGATCTGAGCAAGGCGAAAGGAAGCAGTGAAGGCAAGCGCTGTCTACGGCAGCCTTTTGACAGTCGGGCAGTAGCCGAGGCATCGTGGGGAAGCGGAGACGCCCACGTCCAATCAACCGCCACGCGTCGACCAAGGCCACAGGCTATTGGGGCCCGCGGCGCTCCGCACTTGGCCTTTGGCTTCGCCTCGAAGCCAAGCCCGTGGGCGCCTTGGGCCCGGGGGCTACTATCGGCGTTCTGGGAACGGGGGTCCCCAGACTTGTCTGCCTGCGGCCCACGGCGTGGCTCTGCGAGCGGGCCCGTATGACCCATCTTCACCAACAAGCACTCAAGACCCTCGCGAGGGGCCAAGCCTCGCAAGGCGGACGACGCAAGACCTCCTCGGGAGCGCCCTCACCAGGCTGGCTCACGAGGGGCGGAGAGTTCAAGGCAAGGCAAACCTCGCGAGGTCCTCGTGACGTGAGCCATGACGATCAAGATCAGGCGGGCGCTAGCGCACAGTGTCCTTGTTTCCTCTTTGGTGCTAAGGAAGCAAGCGCAGGCGCGGAGTACTGAGGCATCAAGCAAAGGTTTCCATATCAGTGCAACGAGACCAAGACCTGCAGGACGGCAAGACAGAGGTCACCATGGAGCCCAAGACAGCGTCACCACCAGAGCCTTTTGCAGGAGAAGACTGCTTTTGTCAGGATAAGCTGTACTAGCTGTCCCCTTTCAAATTGGCCGTTGTTGGCTCCCTTCCCGCTCAATATTTGGGGAGAGTACCAGGGTCACTATAAATAGGATAGGCCACCACAGTAGGAGGAGACTCTGGAACTCATCCAGTTCATCCTCACACCCCCCAAGCACAAGAACACCTCGTGTCAGGAGGCTGTTCTTCCCCTTGTACTGTTCATCCTCAGCCCAAGAGGCAATCCACCACCACCACACTGGAGAAGGGTATTACACCACATCGGTGCCCCAAACCAGTATAAATCTTGTGTCCTTTGTGTTGTGAGTTCGTCGTGTTAGCCCTTGAGATCTTAGCGAAGCTAGGACATGGATCGGTAGGAGGAGATCTTCGTGCACACCCCAGTGTTCAAACCTTGAGGGCTTTACCGGAACTCGTGATCTGACAGGTGCAGTCTTCGGTCTTCGCATCTTCACAGCCCATCAGTCCGGCCCATGGCTAACAGGCCGGACGCCCGAGGACCCCTTAGTCCAGGACTCCCTCAGCGGTTGCTGCCGCTGGTTCATATCATCTCCCACGCGTGTCTCCTTGATGTAGAGCATTGTTTCACACTTTTCGATCCACTCGCATCTATTCAATGTGGCAATTAAAACCTGTTGGCAATTAAAGTGGCATCTCGATCGGCGCGGCTCGTTTGAACGTAGCAAATCCTAAGCGCGGCCGGTGCCACTCCCCTTCCCTTCCCCTTTCCCTATTTAAACCACCACCCCTCCACCTATTCTCCACACATCCATTTGCGCCGCCCCTTCTCTTCTTCACCAAAACCTAGAGCACTCTCAAAGCGAGGCGAGGATGCAGTACAACGGCCCCACCTTCGAGCTCCCACCGACCGTGCCGGAGAGACGGTATCCGGCCGGCGTCATCGTGGAGAGGACACTCCGCATGTGGGCGTTCTCACGCTGGAGGGGTGCAAGGGGGTTTGCCGAGTGGTTCCTCCGTGTGGGCTTCGCCCACCTCCCGGCGGGCTCGCCGGTGATGTTCCGACTGGATGAAGTGCGTCCAAACTCCAGGACTCCGCCGATAGGTCTCACCGTCACCTTCACCAACAGATTTGATGCGTACTACCTCCTCGGCAAGGAGTTTTGGTGTGGATGCGAATTCATCGCATTCACAACCCACAACATCTTCACAAACTTCGACTGCATCTTCCCCACCCGCGATGGTATGCACAACCTCGGCCAGGACGGCATGGAGAGGGAGCAGTGAAGAGAAGGCGCAGTGAAGATGGTGGTGAAGTCCCGGTCTCGATCATGAGCTTGTCTTTCCCTAGGGTGTTAGGGCTTTTTATTTTTTATATATTTCTATCTTAATTATGTCATTGATTGTACCGCGAACTTTTAATCTCTGTCGTGTTATCCCCTAAGAACTTTGTTATGCTTGCTACCCTTATTTGATTTTTTTAGAAACGCTACCCTTATTTGATATGTTTTTGCTTGCTATTTCTATCTTATTTGACGTGAGATAAATCGCTAGATGGATATGGTGCCGTACACGAGCCCTTCTGCTAAATCAATCAATGATTGAGTATTCCTCAATGAAAACCAGCAAATTTTCGCCCATTTAGAGTAGGGTCAAGTTTTCGCCCATTTAGAGTAGGGTCAAGCTTTCGCACGCGCGAATAATAGAGTAGTTGAAGTGTCAAAAAGGAAACTAAAGCTAGAAAAATGAGCCATGTTGATGTTAAAAAGAAAGAGAAGAAAAGCTAATTTTTTTGAAATATTGGTGGCCCTATTCCGTATATTGTATGAACAAAAACAAGCTAATTTTTGGATAGTTTGTGGACTATGCTATGATTTAGGGTACACTATGTTTTATGTAAGAAGTATGCTATGGTTGCTACTTTTTATGTTATGGATGTATGCCTGCTACGTGAGATATTGGTCGATGGATATGGTGCTGTAGCCGAACCGTAGACAAGCTCTCTAGATGGATATGGTGCCATAGCCGAGCCTAGACATGCTCTCTAGATGGATATGCTGGCTAATGGTGCCACCGGACTTTATTTTAGACGTGGTTTCAGATGGATATCATGATCTACATAATTAAGTCTGACATGTTCTTAATAAAAAAACAAAAACAAAAAACCTGTATACAATATTTTTATTGCAACAAAAACTTGTTTATAAGACCCGCATGTCAAAAAATGAACCCAAAAATGAAAGTGTTGTGCCGTAGGCTATATACAGAAAGAAATTGCCATGATATGTACAAATAAATTTGACATGTCCAAGTCCAACAATAAATCGATTTACCATCATGCACTATTTTTGTTCGGTGTGGCCAACCATGGATTTACCATGGTAATAATCAAGGTTAAGAACAGAGCCAGCGCGTGGGCCTTCGACACTCAACGCGATGAGACAGCCCAACCAGAGCTTAGTTTCAATTTGGGCCCTAGAACTACGTTCTTTTTTTTCTTCTGTGGTCGGTGTTGTCTGACGAAACTGAAGAAACTGAAAGTGTACAAAACTGACGGGTACCCGAAACTGACATGATCCACAAATTAAGCAACACAGAGCATAGAGCACATGATCCACAAATTAAGCAACATAGAGCATAGAGCACATGATCCACAAGTTTAAGCAAATCGTAGAGCACATGATCCACAAATTAACCAAATCCTAGAGCACATGACACCACACTAATAACATCTCTAACGAGTGATGACCAGCCAGTAAGCAAATCCTAGAGCAACTACACAAAAATAAAAGGGATAAAATCCTAAAGCTATCAGATTCGCCTGCTTGTTCAATTGAATCATCTCCTTCAAGTTCTTGTTCATCTTCTTTATTTCCCCCTTCAAATCTGCATCCCCAACTATCAGAGCAGCACTTTCAGAGACCAAAATCGTTGTTGCTGACGGCAGATTGAGCTTCCGGGCTGGGGCCCCATTGAATTGAATCCGCTTAACGTAGTCATCCAGCCATTCAAAATGTGTGCATTTCTTCACGATATGAATCAAAAAATGAACCCTAAATCCCAGATCGAAAAAGAATTAAAAGCAAATAGAAAAAGAAATCATAGAAAAATCATGAGATCTAACCTGCCCCTCTGGCTTGCTCTCGCATTTCACGAACTCACGCCCATAGTTGCCATTCTTGACCTCCTTCGAAGTCAACCGTATCAGTGGCGCGCCGCGTGGGCAGTCAGGACATCGCTCCATGGGAAGTGGACCATACTGGGTCCATGAGGGGCGGGAGGCTGATGTGGAGCTCGACATATCGCCCAAAGTCGCCGGAGAAGAAGAAGCAGAGGAGTGGCTCCTCTCGTCGCCGGAGAAGAAGAAGCAGAGGAGTGGCTCCTCTCGTCGCTGCAGAATAAGCACCCGAATAAAGGGGTACCCGAAGAAAGGGGAGGCACAACCAACAAGTCTCGCGGATCGCCTCTCGCGGATCGCCCCATGATCCAACGATGCGGAGCCGTCCATGTGATCCAACGGCACGGAGCCTGGTCGCAGCCTGCCTTCGGAATGACTTCTAGAAGACCACATCTGAGGGCTCTCGCTTGGCGCTAGGGTATGATCGGACGGCAGACGTTCGGAGCTAGGGTTAGGAGAAACCCTGTGGGGTTTAGAGGGGTTTTGAGCTGGTCAACGGGGTTTCAAAGGCTTTGACCGAGCATAACTAATTTAAAAATATCGAAAAAATATGAAACCTTCATCGTTCGTTGTTTTATAGGACACACTAACGAGGAAAAATACTAAACTTGGTATACGTACATTTAGAGAAAAAAAACCTAGCTAGCACGATCGAGGTAAAATGAGCATCATTAATTATAAAAATCAAAAAATATAAAACCTGCGCACAATGTTGTCTTGTGTGACATGTTACGAACCAAAAATCATGAACTTTGTCTGTGGACATTTTCATGAAAAAACCTTCACACATATGAGCTATCATGTACAACGTTTCATAGAGACCAAGGAGAGGGGGTAGGGTTTCCCTTCGATTTTTGAAATTTACACTATATAAATTGTAAAAATAGAAAGATTAATTCAATAAATAGTGATTCTTCGAATCTACACTATATAGACTGATTTGGTGTTAATAAAAATATTTGGCTCATTTGGAGTAGGTCCAAAAAATACTTGATTACAAATGGGGCTATTTACCCTAGCTTGGGAGCTCATTTGGAGCACAATTCTCATGACTACAAGTTTTGTAGATGCAAAAGAGATCGAATTGATCACCCTAATGTTTATAATAGTTCAGCAAACTGTGCAACTCACACCACAGGGGAATGGACTGAAGTGTTGGTTCAAATTCAAAGTTTGCCTAAAATTCAAAGTTTGCCTTAGTAGTTCAAATTCAAAGTTTACATATAGAATTATTACACCTTACAAGTTTTCACAGTACTTCAAATTGACGACAGAATCCTTATTACAAATCTTTAAAGTTCAAAGTTTATGACTTGCATTCAAGTTCAAATTCAAATCTTTGCCTTGCTCCTTGTGTTCCGGGATGGGTTAACCGTCTTGCTTCTGGTTTCCCTGGCTGGGATATTTTGTGCTTTTGAAAGCTTTGTCTTGTTGCTTCTGATCTTCACTTCTGGTGGTGGCGGTTTTGTTGAGCTTTGACTGATCGAGCAAGTGATGACCAGTTGACGGTCATCTGTGGGCTCACTAATCTTTAATGGAACTTCAGACAAAATAACTTCCTCCTCTCTTATAGCTTCAAAACCTTCGTAAGCCATGGTTTCAAATTCCGCATCAGATGATGGTTCAACCGAAGTTTCTTCCTCTCTAGGTCTTTTCTGTCTTGTGCCTCTAATTATCCTAGAGCTGGGTCAAGCAGAAATAAACTTAGCCATCGATAAAAAAGAGAACAAATGCAAAAAAATGGAAAGATTGCACACATACCAAGCTGCTACTTTAGTTGCTTCATTCTCTAAACTTGTTGCATTATCCTCTGTTGCTGCATTATCCTCTAAACTTGCTGCATTCTTGTAGCGACCCGACCTCAGACGGTCAAGTCTCTGTGCTTCAGTGTCATCCCTGGATCGGTAATGCTAACACACATAGTACTCGATTTGATTTATAACAGAGTAGCAATCACACACTTATTACATCAAATGTCTCAAAAGAGAACTTATTATAATAAATATGGCTTAAGGCCATCTAAATAAGATAACAGCGGCAGGCTTGGAAGATAAAGTGAGTCCATCAACTCCAACGGCATAGCTGAGTGCATGACAAACGACCTATGGCACCTTACTCGTTGTCTGAAAAGTCTGCAACATGATACGTTGCAGCCCGAAAATGGGTCAGCACATGGAATATGCTGGCAATATAACACAGTAGAGCAATGAACAGATAAATGCTATCACTACATGCATATATGGCTGGTGGAGGCTCTATGGTTATGTTGTTTTTGCAAAAAGCCAATTTTTTCCTACAACAAAGGAATATATTTTATTTAACTATCATGGGGGTTGAAACATCATTGAGAAGGTTCCTCCAACTCAATCCCAATTAAAGTATTCATTAACAACCCAACAAATTAATTTAGAGTGATGAGATCAAATCAATAATTCAAGTACCAGATACTCAAGATGTCCATAACCGGGGACATGGCTAACCATGATTAGTTTATACACTCTGCAGAGGTTTGCGCACTTTTCCCCACAAGACTCGATCTCTCGTTGGATTTCTCGCACTTCATGGTGTTTGAGAAACGGATGACCGAGACACAGTCTTTCAAAAGCATTAACTCTTTACTCTGGGTGGACAGTTACACCTACTTTCCCTCTACATCTGCTAGCCCACCACTGAAAGAGGTCACCCAACATACTCAACTATGCCAGAGCCCATAATGGCTTGTGGCTGCACACGGAAGTTTCTAGCATGAATAATCTTATGATCCCTTTGAGCCTGGGTGGCGGACCGTAGGATGATCACACGGGTACTCCGGGATATCCTAGGACAACACTGGATTCTCCAGGTGCCCACAAGCAATCCACCCAGATGTGTATTTAAGTTGCCACCTTAAGTTGAACCATTAATTAACAACTCACATCTGTCATGAATTCACTCAAACCCAATCCACGTCTACGAGCATAGCATAGCAATATAAGCATAACGTAGAAGTAACTCCCAGGGGTTTGATAATAAACAGGTAATAGGTTATACCTCATCATCAACTTCCCAAACCCACATTTTAAGAGATCCTACTCATGCAATGTGTGAGGGTTGAAACTAATGCATAAAAACTGGGTAATAAAGGGGTATGATCAATCTGTTACTTGCCTTGCTAACGATCCGCAAAACCTAGTGACTCGTAGTAGCACGCTTCGCACTCCGGAAATTCTATCGCAAACAAAAAAGAGCATACATAGGCAATCAAGCAAAGATGCACGGGTAAAACTCAAATAAGAAGATCTAACCAGAAAGTTCAACTGAAGAACTCCGGTTTGCAAAAAGAATCAAATCAAACAGAGCAACGAAACTCAGACTACGAAAGAAACCAGATCCGTTTACTAATCTGGCTTAAAGTCAAATTTTACAGTACCAAAATCTTGTTCAAGTTGGTTAAACAGAAAGAGGGTTTCGAGACGAAGATCTAGGCGCTTGTTTCACCTCATTTGGATAAACGAGCGAAAAGTTATACTAGATCGAAGATTAGGGCAGAAATCGCAATCGAAAATAATCGCGGAAAAACCCTGGAAAAAGAAAAACTGACGAACAGGCTAACGAACGAACGTTCGCTGTCTGTGACTAACGGATGAACGGCGTTCGTTAAAATGAATGTACGGACGAACGTCCGCTAAATAATTAAACCGACGGAAAACCGATCTAATGAATTAAACCGAAAACTAAAAAAACCGGATCTAGATCTAGGGTTTACCGAAATAAACCGACGCAAAAAACGGCGGCGGCGGCGGCTAACTCCGGCGAACGGCGGGGCGGCTCCGGCGGCTTGCAAGGCGGCACGGCGGCTGGCGGCGGCGGCGCGGCGCGCGGCTCGAGGCGGCGGCGGCTAGGGTTTGGCGGCGGGGTGGGTTGCGGCGGCGGTGGGCTGGCTGGGTGGGTTGCGGGGCAGGGGGCCCGCTTATAAAGCCCCGGGCGGTGGCAGAGTCCGGGTCGCCCACGGCCCGGTAGGTCGGTTGACTTTTTTTTAAACGGATTTGGCCAGAAAAATCCTAGCAAAATAAATAGAAATCTAAAAATACCAAAAAAATCGCCGTCTAAATGGAATGCTTAGAACAAGATGAACATTTTCTTGGCCCTAAAATGCAATTTTTGAAAAACGCATATTTTTTCTAATCGCAATAAAATCCAAATAAAATTTACTTATTTGATTTTAATATTTTTCCTCCAATATTTTCTTTATTTTTTTGGAGAAGTCATATTATCTCCTCTCATGTATTTTAATTCGAAAATATTTTCGGAGAGAAAAATAATTAAAACCAAAGTGATCCCTGTTTCAATATTTGATAAAATTCAAATATGAAGAACGTGAAATCCCCAACTCTCTCCACGGGTCCTTGAGTTGCTTAGGATTTCAAGGATCGCGAAACGAAAATGCAATAAAATATGATATGCATGAATGACCTATGTATAACATTCCAAATTGAAAAAATTGGGATGTTACAAACCTACCCCCCTTAAGATGAATCTCATCCTCGAGATTCGGGTTGGCTAGAAAATAGGTGTGGGTGGTCTTTGCATAGATCATCCTCTCGTTCCCAGGTGGCTTCATCCTCGGTGTGGTGGCTCCACTGAACTTTGCAAAACTCGATAACCTTGCTGTCAGTAACTCGGCTGGCAAACTCGAGAATCCTGACAGGTTTCTCCTCATATGTCAAATCACTATCCAACTGAATTGCTTCCAGAGGCACTGTATCCCTCAGAGGAATATCGACCATCTCTGCATGGCACTTCTTCAATTGGGCAACGTGAAACACATCATGTACTCCTGACAGTCCTTCGGGTAACTCCAACTTATAGGCAACCTCTCCCATGCGTTCCAAAACACGGTACGGTCCCACAAATCTCGGGGCTAACTTTCCCTTAACTCCAAAACGTTTAACTCCTCGCAGTGGTGACACACGCAGATATGCTCTGTCTCCGATTTCATAGACTACCTCCTTGTGTTTTGAATCTGCATAGCTCTTCTGTGTAGACTGAGCTACCTTCAGTCTATCTCGGATCAGCTTAACCTTCTCTTCTGACTCCTTAATCAAATCCGGTCCAAACAACTGGTGGTCTCCAACTTCATCCCACATCAACAGCGTTCGGCATCTTCTTCCATACAGGGCTTCGAACGGTGCCATCTTCAAACTGGTCTGGTAGCTGTTGTTGTATGAGAACTCCACATAGGGCAGGTTGTCATCCCAACTAGATCCATAATCTAGCGCACAAGCTCTCAACATGTCCTCCAGAATCTGATTGACTCTCTCAGTCTGTCCATCTATCTGCGGATGAAAGGCTGTGCTGAACTCTAGCCTGGTACCCAAAGTCTAGTGCAGCTGGTGCCAAAACTTTGAAGTAAACTGTGTTCCTCTATCTGATACGATGGTCCTCGGAACTCTGTGCAGACATACGATCCTGTTCATGTATATCTTGGCCAACTTTGCACTAGTATAAGTGGTTTTCACTGGGATAAAGTGAGCTACTTTGGTCAAACGATCCACTACTACCCAGATAGAATCATATCCCGATTGGGTCCCGGGTAATCCGGTGATAAAATCCATGCCAAGCTTGTCCCACTTCCATTCGGGTATCGGCATAGGCTGCAGTAATCCTGCTGGCTTCTGATGTTCTGCCTTCACTCTCTGACATACATCACATACGGCTACATACTCGGCAATATCCTTCTTCATTCCGGTCCACCAGAAACAGTCCTTCAAATCCAAATACATCTTAGTGTTTCCGGGGTGTATCGAGTATGGCGAGTCATGAGCTTCCTGAAGTATCAACTTTCTGATCTCTGCATTATTGGGCACATATACACGGTCCTCAAACCACAAGGTGTCGTGCTCATCCTCACGAAAACCTTTGGCTTTTCCTTCACTCATCTTCTCCTTGATCTCGGCAATTTCTTTATCATCCTTCTGAGCTTCTCGAATCTTTTCCAACAATGTTGACTGAACCTCCAATGCTACAACAAAACCTCTAGGGACTATCTCCAAGCGAAGCTCCCTGAGATCTTCTGCTAACTCCCTTGGCAATCCTCCGCTTTCGAGGGTATTGACATAACTCTTTCGACTCAAAGCGTCTGCTACGATGTTGGCCTTTCCTGGATGATAGTGCAGCTTCATATTGTAATCCTTTATGAGTTCCAACCATCTCCTCTGCCTGAGGTTCAGCTCCTTCTGAGTAAAAATGTACTTCAAACTCTTGTGATCCGTGTACACATCACAATGGTTTCCAATAAGAAAATGTCTCCAGGTCTTGAGCGCATGCACTACAGCTGCTAACTCCAAATCATGCGTGGCATAATTCAACTCATGCGGTCGAACTTGTCGTGAAGCATATGAAACAACTCTTCCGTCTTGCATAAGTACTCCTCCAAGTCCTAAGCGAGAGGCGTCGCAATACACTTGGAAATCCTTGCGTATATCCGGCACAATCAGCAATGGGGCTGTAGTCAAACGTTTCTTCAACTCCTGGAAACTTGCTTCACATTGTTTAGTCCAATGGAACTTAGTGTCCTTCTTCAGCAATGACGTCATAGGCTTTGCAATCTTGGAGTAATTCTCAATAAATCTCCGATGGTATCCCGCGAGTCCAAGGAAACAACGGATCTCTCCAACTGAAGTGGGTGCCAACCACTCAGTGACTGACTGGACCTTGCTAGGATCCACTGCTATACCTTATCCTAATATAACATGTCCAATAAATCCAACTTCCTTAAACCAAAACTCACATTTGCTGAACTTGGCATATAACTGATGTTCCCTGAGCTTCTCGAGGACTAAGCGCAAATGCTCCTTGTGTTCCTCTTCATTCTTCGAGTATACCAAGATATCATCAATGAACACCACAACAAACTTATCCAAAAACTCCATGAACACCTTGTTCATCATACTCATGAAATAGGCAGGGGCGTTAGTCAGTCCAAATGACATAACCGTATACTTGTACAACCCATACCTTGTGGTGAAAGCTGTTTTTGGTATATCATTTTCCCTAATCTTCAGCTAGTGATATCCTGATCGCAAATCGATCTTCAAAAACACCTTAGCTCCTTGCAACTGATCAAACAAATCATTGATCATTGGCAGTGGGTACTTGTTCTTGATCGTCACTTCATTCAATGCACGATAATCGACAACCATTCTCAACGATCCATCCTTCTTCTAAACCAAGAGCACTGGGGCTCCCCATGGTGATGAACTTCGTCGAATGTAACCTTTCTCCAACAACTCCTTAATCTGCTTCTTAATCTCCTCCAGATCATTCACGGGCATCCGGTGCGGTCTCTTCGATATTGGTCCGGTGCCTGGTAATAGCTCTATCAAAAACTCGATGTCTCGATCGGGCGGCATCCCTGGTAGCTCCTTTGGAAATACATTCGGGTAATCCTTCACTGCAGGCACTTCCTCCTGAACAACTCCTGTGAGAGAATTTACTTGGGTCCTCGTTGGCGCATGCCTGGATACATACTTGATCCTTTTTCCCTCCGGGGTAGTGAGTAAAATCGACTTACTGGTGCAATCGATGTTTCCCCATACATCGATAGCCAATCCATTCCTAGTATCACATCCAATCCTTGTGACTCCAAAATTATCTGAGGGGAAAACATGGCTTCCAATGGTCAATGGCATCTGAAAACATCCTTGACTTGCCATATACTCCGCTCCTGGTGAGCTTACTAACATAGGTGTCCTAAGTACTTTAGTGGGCAACTTATACTTATCCACGAATCCCCTTGAAATGTATGAATGCGATGCACCAGTATCAAAAAGAACAATTGCGGTAAATGACTTAACCAAAAACTTACCGATAACTGCATCCGGCTGCTCTTCAACCTCCTCCACGTTCACGTGGTTCACTTGTCCCCTGTTGAAAGGGTTGGGCTTCTTCCCAGAGCTTCCATTGCCGTTCCCATTCTTCGCTTCAGGGCACTCAGTGGAATAGTGTTCAGTCTTCCCGCACTTGAAACAAGTAATGTGACTTAGATCCTTCTTGGCGGGTGTGGCTGGGTTGGAGCGGTTCTGGTTACTGCTTGCTCCACTCCCATTCCCATTCTTGGGGCCATTATGGTTATGGGAACTTCCTCCATTGTGGGTATGGCCTCCATGGTTATGGGTAAGTCCTCCCGAGTTCGGGGTGAAGCGAGGCTTCTGCTGAGCTCCTGAATTGTACTTTCCTTGTCCATACTTCCTCTTGCGGCTCTCAATCTGTTGCTGCTTCCCTTCAATCATAAGAGCATTGTCTACCAACTCCTGGTAGTTGTTAAATGTTGCCACCATCAATTGCATGCTCATCTCATCATTCAGCCCTTCCATAAACTTCTCCTACTTCGCGGCATCTGTGGCCACATCATCAGGGGCATAACGAGATAGCTTACTAAACTCATCTACGTACTGAGCCACAGTACGATTTCCCTGGCGCAAGTTGCGAAACTCACGCTTCTTCATGCTCATAGCTCCAGTTGAGACATGGGCCGTGCGGAATGCTTGCTGAAACTGATCCCAAGTGACATTGGCTATAGGGAAAGTGGCTGTGTAATTCTCCCACCATGAGGCTGCTGGTCCATCCAACTGATGTGCGGCAAAACGCACCTTCTCTGCATCTGTGCAACCTGCGGTGGTCAACTCCCTTCCAATCCTGCGTAGCTAGTCATCCGCAACTATTGGCTCGGTGCTACTGGAAAACACCGGCGGCTGCAACTTCAGAAAACGGGCTAAGTTGTCAACTGGAGGCGGGTTGTTGTTATTGTTTTTTTGAATATTTACTGTGAGGCAAAGCCCCACAGCCCTTTATTAAAATAGAGCAACTGTACAAAAAGAAAAGAAGGAGTACATACAAAAGCTAAGGTACAAGCCTACAAAGCTAATGTACAAGACTAGAGCTACCTACCTGGACTAATTAGACTAAGGCATTTATCCAAGCTTTTAGCTTGATGCCGATATCATCCTTGAGCCTATGAGTTAGGAGTGAAAGATCATGAACAAAGTTAGACCGCCAAGCAGCAAAAGTAGCTATCTCCCCTCTAAAAGTTCTGCCATTCCTGAGGATCCAAATATTCCAGGCTGCTGTGAGCATTACTTCAAAGAAGAAAGGATGCCTGAAGCTGGATCTATCATGTAGGATACATTGCTGAATATCCGGCCCTCTTGACCAGTCAATAGAAAGGTAGTTCCAAACCCTCCGACTGAAATTACAGTTGAAGAACAAGTGCAGCCTATCCTCATATGAAAATTCATGACAGATAAACAAAAAGATTATCATCCAGGGGGGGATCTCCAGTGCCGCGTATCAGGAGGTCCTTGGTGTTAAGCCTGTAAAAGAAAAGCAACCAGCCAAAGACTTTGATCTTCAAGGTACATCTGCTTTTCCACAACCATTTACACGGTTGAATTGTGGGCAAATGTGAGTGCATCAAGGTATAGAAACTCTTGGCTAAGAAACTACCAGATCTTCCCGGCCAAACCCAAACATCTGGTATGTTGGTGTCCCTGTTCAAGGCCATGATCCACTCCTCTAGCACTTGCAACTCCAGAGCAGCCTCATGAGACAATGGCAGGAAGAACATGGAGAAAATATCTTGCGATATGAGGAATTCATGCACTGAAACCTTGTCATTGTTAACAAAGGAGAATAACCTTGGCAATCTCCAACATAAAGGTCTAGAAGAGCCACCAATAAACCAAGCATCAGTCCAAAACAGAGCAGAGTCTCCCATGTTGATGTGCACTTAGGCAATAGCTGTGTATGCATCATGAAGCTTGAGGATATCTCTCCACCAAAAGGAGCCCACTGGGGTTGTAGCGTGTGGAACGCCATCAGCATAATAACTGTTCCAGATGAGGGACACCCAGGGTATGTCGGCCTTATTATAAAATTTATGCAAATGCTTGAGGAGAAGTCCCTTGTTTTGAATGTTTAAGTTGATGACCCCGAGACCTCCTTTGTGTTTTGGCCGACAGACTAAATCCCAAGCAGCCAAAGATTGCTTGGGAGCATCATTACTCCCCCTCCAGAGGCACTGTCTGAAGATTCTGTCCAACTGCTTGATAATACCAGGTGGGATTTGCAAACTACAAAGAAAGTAGATTGGCATAGAAGTCAGGACCGAAGTTAGGAGCTGCAAACGAGATCCTTGGTTGAGCATGCATGAGCTAGCAGTTAGACGCCTCTCCAAAGTGTCCACTAAAGGCATGAGATCAACAATCCTGGGCCTAGTGGTTCCAAGGGGCAACCCTAAATAACTAAAAGGGAGTTGGCCAATCCTGCAGCCCAACACAGCAGCTAACCTATTTGCTTCACTTTCCTCAAGGTCGAGTGGGATCATTGAAGATTTTGCAAAATTGACCTTGAGACCAGTAGATTGTTGAAAGGTAAGCAGCATGTTCTTGAGAGCTACCAATTCCTCATCTCTGCTGACAGAAAGATAACAGTATCATCAGCATACTGTATAATAGGAAACTCCAAGTCATGAGTGGGGATTGGGAGTGATAAGATGCCCTGGGCCAGCATTTGATTAACCACAGATTGTAAAAGGTCAGCATCTATTACAAATAGAAGAGGTGATAAAGGATCCCCTTGTCTGACCCCACATGTGCACTTGAACTGCTTGCCAGGGATGCCATTGAGCAACACAGAAGAAGACCCTGTAGAAAGGATCTCTTTGACCCAACCAATCCATTTATCAGTAAAACCTTTGTGCTTGAGCATCAGCAAAATAACCTCATGATTAACTATATCAAAAGCCTTGGCAAAATCCAATTTCAGAATGACAATAGGCCTCTTGGACTGTTTACATTGATGTATATACTCAAAACTCCAAGCCAAACAGTCATGGATTGATCTACCCTTGAGAAAGCCATACTGGTTCTTATGGATGCAATTCAAAATCACCCTTTGCAACCTGTTAGCCAACAACTTGGTGAGGAACTTCAAGCAGGTATTGGTTAGAGAAATAGGCCTAAAATCATCTGGCCCCATTAATATTAGGGATGAGGGTAATGAGAGACCCATTAATATTTTCCAAAGAAAGTTTCCCTTCATAAAAGTCTTTGATCAGACACAAGAAATCCTTCTCAATGATCGGCCAACAACGTTTGACAAACAGACCATTAAAACCATCAGGCCCTGGTGCCCGATCAGTGGGCAGCTCCTGCAAAACCTTTTTAATCTCAGCATCAGAGAAGGGAAGTGACAATTCCTCCAAACCAGGGACAGGCTAAATGAGTGTGCCCAAGTCATAGCCCATTGAGATGTCCTGGGCCTGGCCCATTCGGTTTTCGAAAGAAGCCCAGAGGATTCCCGCCATTTGATCATGATCTGAAACTGGATCATCCATCCCCGGGGTTTTCAGACTAGCTATAGAGTTCTTCCTCATGCGCTCAGATGCCATGGCATGGAAAAATTTGGAGTTTTCCTTACTTGGAGTTTTCCTCACCCACCTTGATATACATGATCGTACACCTCTGCTTCCAATAAATATAGTGGAGCTTCAACAAATGCTCATAATGAAGCTTGACGATTTTCCTGAAGTTGAACTCAGATCTCACGAGTGGTCGTAACTCCTCCAACTTATCAAAATAGAGAATAACCTTGCTGCAATCCACAGTTAGCCTCTTGAGGTAAGACAGGTTTTCACTCCAAACTCTCAAATCATACCTGAGGCGTTTAAATTTCCTGGTTAAAACTGCAGATGCAGAGAGATCAGAAAACACAGGGGCCTCCCAAGATTTCTTGACACACTCCATAAACCCTGGCATTTCGACCCAGAAATTTTCAAACCTAAAAATCTTGGACTTGGGGATTTTAGTGTCAATTGAAACCACACATGGCACATGATCCGAGGCAGTTTTTGCCAAAGGAAAGAAAACTGTGTTAGGGTAGTGAGAAATCCAATCGGAGGTTGTGAAGAACCAATCAAGCTGTTCCAGGAGAGGGATTTGCTGCATATTGGACCATGTAAAGCTTCTACCCTTTATTGTCAGTTCCAGGAGACCAAGATGACCAATAATTTCATTAAAGAGAAAGATGTCATTTATATCTCCTCCTGGTAGATTTCTGTTATCTAGAGAGCGGATGAAGTTAAAATCACCAAGGAGCAACCAATTCTCATCCAGAGGGATAGTTAGGTGATATAACCAACTCACAAAATCGTCTCTAGGTTGACCCTCACATGGCCCATAAACTGAAACCAAAGTCCATCGTTCTGAGTTATGAACAGACTTGAAAGAAACAACAACACCGAAGCGCTAGACCTCCACTAGCTGCCCCTCAAAGACAGAAGAATTCCAAATGACCAAAATTCCACGAGAGGCACCCACAGATGGAGAAAAAGCAAACTGATCAAAACGCCTAGGGCAGAAAGACCAAATCTTCCTAATGTCAAACTGCCCACACTTAGTTTCCTGTAAACAAATTATGGAGCAGTGACTCTCCTCGATCTTAGCTCTAATATCACGCTGGCGAGCATCAGAATTCAAACCACGCACATTCCAGCACAGCACATTCCAATTACGAAATGATGTAGTCTCCATAAATAACTAACATAAGACGATAGAATCCAACTGAGCTGCTTAACAAGTTCAGCTATAACTCCCGCAGAGTAACACACATCCAGTTCAGTCAAGTTCAGAGCGACATGGAAACAAGACAAAATAAAACCAAAAGAACAAATGACCAGATGTTGCCCTGGTCCCAGCAAATAACTCCGCAATTCACTCATCATGAGAACCCTCGTCTTGTGGAGCTTGTTGACGAGGAGCCATAAGCTTCTCCACCGATAACTTGTCCGGAGCGATGCCAAGTGAAGCACCGATTGCCTGCATTGTAGCGATCGGCGTCGGAGGTGGTAGGGGAGTATCTTGGCTTGCATCCGCGTCGAGCTTGAGCTTCTTGGCCTTGGGGCGACGAAGAGGAGTAGGCTTGATAGGAATTGCAGAGGTGGGCTTCATGCCAGTCCTTTTTGCACCGCTGCGTGTCATACGTCTGACAGAAAAATCATTCAACTGTTCAACAATCTGAACATCACGCTTGGAGCGACGAGATTGCCGCGGCCTCTTCCCCAAGGGCGAGGGAGTGATAGATGTGAACAGAAACTCATCCTGGGAATGATCTTTTGCTTGAGTGACAGGATCCTGCGAATCTTCAGGTAACTCTTGAAGTACAACAGAGGAACCTGGCTGTGGGCAGAAATCGGGCTTATAGTAAGCCAGGGCGTGCCAGCGTTGCTCCGAAATAGGTGATCTGAACTTAACAGGCAGGGGTAGCAAGCAAAGTCCTGGCAGAAAGGCCGGAATATTCTTGATTAAGAACTCTGGCATCAAGGACTTGAAAGATCTTTCCCAGGTCATTGCTGGCGGTAGCACTGGCCCATAGAACACCCTGACAATACCCAGATTGATAGGATCAAGCGGGCCCACTGGATGAACATGGACCAAAGGCTGCTAAACCTCTTCCATATCAGCATCATCATCAGAATTCGTTGATGGATTGAGGATCATGAAGTTTTGGTCCTGTACGATTGGGTCCTGTACAGGTTCTTGGGCAGGCTGGTTGGCTTCCTCCCATGGCCCCCAACCACCATCATTGTTCAAATTCTGTCCCCATCATTGAGCATCATTGTGTCCTTGATCATGACCAGGGGGCACCGCATTCCAACCCAAAGCAGGGTACGGCGGCATGGTCCAGAACGACTGAGGGGGGGCATTAGCGCCTGGCATGGGATGTGGGTTGCCATCTAGAGGCATAGGGTCCTCATCCGCTGGAATCATAGCCGCAGCAAAGTCACCATCCAGAATATAGCAGCCAGCCATCCAAGAAACTAGTGTACCTCCCCAATTAGCAAATTCCCGAAAAGCAACCGAGCGTGGAACTAGAGCGTTGTCAGGGAAAGATGCACGAACCAAGGACCTGACTTTCCGTCGATCTGTACTATTCCATTAGTGGAACTGACAAAAGGTACTAACCATATCCGCAATGCACTGCATATTGCGGTAATGCAGAGGTATGCCAATAAACATCAACCAACCCTGTCTGTGTCCATGTAAAGCTCTGAAACCCTCTCCCTGGTTATGCAAAATAAATCTGACAAAGAACTCCTGACCATCCTCATCTAGACCCAAAGGAAAAGGCGGATGCGAAGTGAAAGAGGCACGGACCACAAGATCTTCCATCTCGAATAATCCTACTCCTTGAAACCAAGTTTGAGCAGAGAGGAGAGGAACCTGCATGGTCTGAACTAAGAAGTTAAGCACCTGCTGCCGACGAACGCCAACCAGATGAGCCGGGGGGACAGGCTCAACGATTGCCACCATGTATTGCTCGTGCGCTCGGGGGGGAGGGATCGCCGGAGTGTAGTAGGTGCGCGGCAGACGATCTGCACCACCATCCACAATGTCGAAGCCAGCCGGGATGAAGCGAAACGGATCGATCTCATACACCGTCATTGGGGTAGGCGGACGAGGATCAGAGCTTGATGCTGCTTGGTGGTGTGTGGTTTGCGGCGGGCATGGCAATGGCGATGACGGCGGAGTAACAGGAGTTGGGGTTTTGTGCTGGGGAGGCGTTTTTTCTTGGGAAACCGAAGAGGCAGGGGAAGCAGAGTAAATTTCCTTCCTCTCACGATCCAAAGCTAGGTGATGGGACTTTGGGCACCCAAAGGGATAAGTCAGGGGCGTGACTGGTGCAATATTTTTTAATATGACCAGAACGAAAACAATTTCTGCACCGTATCGGGTTCGTGCAGGTCTCTGACGTGTGGCGCATGCCCAAACAATTCTGGCAGTCCCAATAGCTTGCAGCTAAATCCTCAATCATCTCATCAAAACTCTGTAGATCATTGATAATATCTTTTGGAGAGGGAAACTGAATCGCCGGGGAAGATGGGCTTTCAACTTCATCATCCGATAGGCAAATGGGTTGGGCACTAGAGCCCAGGGCCGTGTCAAGGCCCAAAGATGCAACAGAAGGCAATACGGGCGAATCCAAACTTGCCGTGGCAGGTAAACAGACCACCCGAAAATCCGGACGTGCCGCATGCATGGGATAAACCCTGCGGGGATGGCAGCAACGTTCCAAACTGAATGATCAGGCACGCAGGCGGCGAAGATGCCGACGACGAATAAGAAACAGCTACCGGCGAAGATGCCGGCCACGGAGAAGAAACAACTTCATGCTCAGAGACCGCATAGCCTGCATCCCGGACAGTAGTAACCTCCTCAGACATGGCAAATTGAATATGCTTGTGATGCTTAGATCTAGCTGATTGAGAACGGAGAGAAGATTTTCTTGGGACATGTTGCATGGCTTCCAATCCTAACCTAGCTCTCCTCTTAGAGGGACTGACCAAAGTCCACTCCTGATCACATTCAGATTGCCATAACCTAAATTCGTTTTCCCAATCCGGGCCACCATGACCCCAAAGATGAAAGTAACATTTGAATTGCGGGCAGACAAAACTCCTTTGATGCAAGATAAAAAAACCCAACTTCTTTGCACGAAACATTGAAAGAGAAAACACGATCATGCAGCTGAGATACCTTGAGAGCAGAACAATATCCACCAATGGCTGATTCAAGTGCCAAGCCCACATTGTCCTCGTCCAAACGGAAAGAGTGTCTTGCAAAAGAAGCCACCAGGACAAAGTGGCTGGATTGATCCGTAGGATGGACCGAACGGTGAAACAAACGCCCGATCTCATGCACCATGCTCATCCCCGCAGAGAAGTCCAAACCTAGGGAGATGGAAGCATGTACCGCCATTGAGATGACAACCAAAAGAGGGAGCAGGCGACGCTGAACACGATGGCCGGATTCGATGAGCGATTCCATGGTCAGAAGTGGAGATCACCGGCGGTGAGTGGGCTAGGGTTTAGGGTGGCGGCGGGCGGGTGGGTGGGTGGGTGGCCATGCTAGTTAGGTTCATGTTCCCACATAATTCAAGTTCCATTGCATGCTACATTACCGAACAGTTGTTGTTGTTGTTGCCTTGGTTCTGGACTAATATCTGCATCAAGGCATTCTGCTGCTGGATCAACTGGGTGATCTCAGGTGGGAAGACAAATCCAGTGTCACGTCTCGGAGGCATCTGATGGGTTTAGAGGGGAGAGATTAGAATAGAATTGAGGTCTAGTGAGAAAACACTACCCATATGCACATGAGACAAGCACAATCATATCATATCACTCAATCAATCAATCAAGGGCATACAATCGGTCTAGAACTATCGTTACAAAAGTGCTCGGACTACTACTATATACATGGGGACTACTAATCATATGGTGGTCATCTAGAAATTTTGATCGGTGGAAGACTCCATGATGTCCGCTCCAGCTTCGTTTTCATAGTCATCGTCACTATCATCGGGGTCGGAGTCGGTGTCGTCGATGATGATGTAGTGTTCAGAACGAATTTCCTTAGGTTCATCGTCTTCTCCTCCTGGCGCGGGATCTCCCTTGAAGACTCTGATCTTCTTTATTAGGTCATCATTCTTCTCCAATAGTATTGCGATTTCCTCCTCCTATCCATCACGTGTAGACTTGAGTTCCTCTTCTAGCTCTGTGATCCTGGTCATCGCCTTCTTCAAATCTATCATGTCTGCGCACATCTGGTTCTCCTGGCGTCGAATGTGTTGGTTTAACTCCTAGATGAAAACTGCAATGGACCTATCCTTCCTGGTGCTGATCATCTCCCATTGCTCGTCTCGGCGCCCACATATCTGGTAGATGGTGTCCTTAAGATCCTTGTGATAAACTTCGCCGATGCGTCCCATGGCGATGTGGGCTTCCATGCTCTTTCCTAGACTCCAGGTTGGGGCATCAAAGGAAAACTCTATGGGCTCAGTGACTGGCGTGAATGTCCTTCCTGGAATTTGAACTCGGATCATCCAGCGCTCCTCTTCTAGTAAATTGGCAGTGTAGGTTCCGGTGAAGCTTGGTATTCCGATGTTCAGGTATCTAGTGACTTCCTTCAAGTGTCGCCCAAAAGGTGTGTCTTCATCTGGTTGTGCAAACTTGTTCCTTGAGTCCGCCATCCTAAAGAGGAGACAATGGAGAGGAGTCAGAGATGAGTAGAGAAGAGTGACCTATGGCTCATCTTAGTGGTCGTGTCCTACATTCAGCGTGTGCTCTGATACCATCATGTAGCGACCCGACCTCAGACGGTCAAGTCTCTGTGCTTCAGTGTCATCCCTGGATCGGTAATGCTGACACACATAGTACTCAATTTGATTCATAAGAGAGTAGCAATCACACACTTATTACATCGAATGTCTCAAAACATAACTTATTACAATAAATATGGCTTAAGGCCATCTAAATAAGATAACAGCGGCAGGCTTGGAAGATAAAGTGAGTCCATCAACTCCAACGGCATAGCTGAGTGCATGACAAACGACCTATGGCACCTTACTCGTCGTCTGAAAAGTCTGCAACATGATATGTTGCAGCCCGAAAACGGGTCAGCACATGGAATATGCTGGCAATATAACACAGTAGAGCAATGAAAAGATAAATTCTATCACTACATGCATATATGGCTGGTGGAGGCTCTATGGTTATATTGTTTTTGCGAAAAGCCATTTTTTCCTACAACAAAGGAATAGATTTTATTTAGCTATCATGGTGGTTGAAACATCATTGAGAAGGTTCCTCCAACTCAATCCCAATTAAAGTATTCATTAACAACCCAACAAATTAATTTAGAGTGATGAGATCAAATCAATAATTCAAGTACCAGATACTCAAGAAGTCCATAACCGGGGACACGGCTAACCATGATTAGTTTATACACTCTGCAGAGGTTTGCGCACTTTTCCCCACAAGACTCGATCTCTCGTTGGATTTCTCGCACTTCATGGTGTTTGAGAAACGGATGACCAAGACATAGTCTTTCAAAAGCATTAACTCTTTACTCTGGGTGGACAGTTACACCTACTTTCCCTCTACATCTGCTAGCCCACCATTGAAAGAGGTCACGCAACATACTCAACTATGCCAGAGCCCATAATGGCTTGTGGCTGCACACGGAAGTTTCTAGCATGAATAATCTTATGATCCCTTTGGCCTGGGTGGCGGACCGTAGGATGATCACACGGGTACTCCGGGATATCCTAGGACAACACTGGATTCTCCAGGTGCCCACAAGCAATCCACCCAGATGTGTATTTAAGTTGCCACCTTAAGTTGAACCATTAATTAACAACTCACATCTGTCATGAATTCACTCAAACCCAATCCACGTCTATGAGCATAGCATAGCAATATAAGCATAACGTAGAAGTAACTCCCAGGGGTTTGATAATAAACAGGTAATAGGTTCTACCTCATCATCTACTTCCCAAACCCACATGTTAAGAGATCCTACTCATGCAATGTGTGAGGGTTGAAACTAATGCATAAAAACTGGGTAATTGTCACGACCGGTTTTCCAATAAAAATATTTATTGAGAGACCGATCCCTTTTACGGACCAGTAGAGAAGAATTCCTTCTTACTGGTAGACAAAATCTTGATCACAGAAGAAAATACCAGGAGTACTGAATATAATACAAGGTTGAGCGGAGACTGCCCAACAATTTATTACATGCACACCATTAAAACATAATGGCGGATAGGGTGGCATAACTACTAACTCACGATAGAAGTGGTGGTGGAAATATCACCGCGATGTGGGTGATATAACTCCTGAAAACTAACAACTCTTCGAGCGTCGGAGTGAGGCTCGAGGAGACTTATTGCGGGTGGCGGAAGCGTATATAATACAAGTGACCAATATCCAGGATCGCACGGGACTGACTGGGATTCCTCTAGGCGTCGGACTCACTATCAAACTCTTCATCCATGAGATCGCCTTCGTCAACATCTGGCCAAATCAACAAGCCAGGTGAGTACTATGAAAGTACTCGCAAGACAGTTCAGACATAAGATATAACAAATGTAAACATGGTGCATATGAACAGGTTAACAAGTGCACTCAGACATAGAGGTAATGATGCATGGGAAATAAAAGAGAAGTCGGGCGGTAGTCCTCCCGAAATCCCAAAAGTAAATACTGAGGGCCAAGCGAGTGTCTGAATGACTCCTCGAGAGGAAAATACGAGAATAATTAATGCCGCAGTCAGGCGTCAAGGCGACATCACATAAAGGGCTTATAATAGAAAATAAATGACAGTGCGTGCCACAGTCGGACGTCTGAGCGACATCACATAAAGGGCTTATATTGAACGTAAAAGACAAACATGCCACAGTCGGACGTCTGAGCGACATCACATAAAGGGCTTATATTGAACGTAAAAGATAAACATGCCACAGTCGGACGTCTGAGCGACATCACATAAAGGGCTTATATTGAACGTAAAAGACAAACATGCCACAGTCGGACGTCTGAGCGACATCACATAAAGGGCTTATATTGAACGTAAAAGATAAACATGCCACAGTCGGACGTCTGAGCGACATCACATAAAGGGCTTATATTGAAAGTGAAAGGCAAACATGCCACAGTCGGACGTCTGAGCGACATCACATAAAGGGCTTATATTTCATAACTTGATAATTTAGTAGTTCATGACTTTATTACCACAACAAGGGAATATTCAGATATGAGATAAACAACAGGGTTAGTCCATCCACAGGAATAACGTTCAACCAAGTTTACCGCTCAAGCTTAATTACCGGGGAAGGAGTATACCATGAGGATTTGACACAGACATGGATACACTGATCACGCTACTTGACCATGGATACGATGACTCGGAAGGATTTGACTCTGCAGAGTTTGTACGTTAACCACAGCCAACGGATTTCAGTAGTCACGGGGACTAGTTCCGTTTACGGTGTTTTGGAAGAAACACATCTAACCAGTACACACCCATTCAACATTCCGAAGCCAGGAATCACCCTCGGCAACGTTCAAGAAAAACCTTGAGACGGGGAGGCTACAACCTCGCGTAGCATGGGATCAAATTTATATACGCGCGCTCTAAGGGGTGCCCCCCTCTCGGTCCCAACCGGAAACACCCATGCCCCCTGACCGGATGACTGGCTTTAATCCAGGGCCATGGAACCCTCATCCCGGCCCCTCTATTTGGTGTGTACACGGAAAGAGGTTACCAACTTACTAAACCGCATTCTGGCAGAAAACATGTGGTAGCACGGAAGGGGGGAGAACGATAACGTGACACCGTCCACGTTAACGTCGGAATTTATCGGATGACGTAAGGCTGGCATGCCACAACAGTACCACCTTACTGCCCTTCATGTCACCACATGACTAGGCCATCTCTCCTCAGAGATCATAGTAACTTCGGAACACACGGGCAGTTGCCTTACATGCAACGAGATACTCACCGATGCTCATGTGTCATGCATAATCATTCAAGCAAACATGCAAAACACCTATCATATCAAAGGTTCAAACATGCTTGCCTGGTTCGGAGAAGTCGGAGTCTAGCTCGGCGAAGTTCGCGGCTCCGTCACCTCTTCCGGAACCTACGGTATAGCGAAAATGCATACTAACGTGAAAACCAACGCGTGCATAAAAGTTGTCTCAAACATTTTCCAAATAAATCCTATAAAAAACTAGACAAATATATAAGACTGTCAGAAAAAGAATCACTCAAAAATCACTTTTTATTAAAAAGTTATAAGGGTTTTAGTCCAGGGACTAATCTGTGATGAAACAGAAAATATCCAGGGACTTAACTGAGAAAGCAGAAAATGGTTCGGAGAGAAACGCGCCAGCCCACAGAGAAAACGTACTTGCCCGAAGGCGCCAACAGAAAACGCTTCGGGGGAGAGAAAGAAGAGAGGCTGATGTGGGGGTCCCACATGTCAGGTTCAAATCCTCGCCAGCGCCCCAAGGATGCGGTGGTCGCCGGCGTCGAACCACGGCGAGTCAGGGAGATCGGAGTGTACCAAGAGGTTCAGCGTGTCCTTTCACGTCGGTGGTTGGTGGACTTGGGCGTCGGGGAGCACCACGTCGACGGCGACACTTTCTCCGGCGGACGGCGGCTCGGGCGATGGTGGGGAATTCCGGTGGGTGCTGCAAACTCCGAATTGAAGCGCGGGTCAGGAGAGTGGATGCATAAGGGAACTACTGGCAAGAGATGAGAGGCACTGGTGCACGCACGGGAGCGAATCGAGCTGGATCCCGTGGCGGGTCGCGGCGGCCGGAGTTGAGGAAGGAGACTACCTCGGGGCTCTTCCAGTGGCTAGGCGTGGTCTTGGTGGAGTGCAGAGGTGGTGTGGGTTTGAGTTGGAGCTCGGGGCCTCTATTTATAGGCGATTCGAGGGGGTGGCCGTGAACGGGAAATCTCCGGCGAGCGATTACGGCGAGGCAGTGGATTGGCAAGGGGCTTAAATGGCCAGGCAGCATCAGGGAGGTGTACTGGTGCCGTTCCCCCGCTAATCCTGGTCGGGCTTGGCGTAATGGCGCCGGTCCACGGTGGGGTGGCCGTACGGGCACGGCGGCGGCAGAGAGCGCGCTCCGCGCCCAGCGGTTCACGACGAGGGTGGCAGCGCGCATGGGGGAGTGGAAGACCACGCGGCGGCCTCCGGTGGCTTGGGCGGCGCTGGACGGCGCCGTCTGCGCTCCGCCTCTCTCTGGCGGCCGCAAAGCCGCCGCTGGCGTCGGTCACGGGGCGGCGCACCTCCTCCTGCTCGTCGCCGACGCCCGCAACCTTCCAGGCGCTCGTGCGGTGTAGAGGACAAGGGGGAGGGGACAGGGAGCACGGCGACGTCGGCGCACTGGCGAGATCGACAACAGAAACTGAAGAAACGACAATAGTTTCAGACACTGTTAACTGAACTTGACTGAACATTACAGGAACAGTGTCCAGCAGGTGTTCGATGAAATGATTTGGCAAGAAAAAAAAATTTCCTGGAGCTGGGACTTGGTGAGGTAACCTCTCAATGCACCCAGTGGCTGCCTGATTTTTCTCAGATTTTTAGAAGAAGGATTTGAATGAATTTCATCAAATTTGGCAAATCTGGTCCAAACTTGCAGCAAGTGTAGTTTGAAAAATTTGAACTGAAGACCAGTGGATCTTCATGGATCTTGGTTGAGGGTTCAAAGGACTAGCTAGGGAAATTGGTTTGGAGGCAAAAATCAAAACAGAAAGGGTAGCTCCTTTGTAAATCTCCAAGAGCTAGAATAGAAGGCAGAAATTGTTTTTGATAAGAAATAAATGGAAATAATTATATGGAGAGGTTCAACTTGCTGGATTTGAATTACATCATGATCCAAAGATGAGGAAAGGCTTATGAGAGGGGATTTACACTTAGGTCATGGCGAGATTTTTGAAAGTGGAAAAGGATCATTCCAAAAGCCATAGGGCTTTTCAAAGGAATTTTCAAAAGACATTTTTCCAAGTGAAAAGCATTTTGGTTGGAGTCCAAATAAAAAGGGGAAAACCTCCAAGACCAAAATCAAGTCTTGGGTGAATCCAAAACAAAAACACTTGTCACAAAAGAAGATATTTTGAGAGGGAGAGTTCTTTAGAAGGAAAATTTAAATCACCTCCCTCAAATAAATTTTTTTTTGAAAAATCCAAATAAAATTTTGGGTGTCACAGTAATAAAGGGGTATGATCAATGTGTTACTTGCCTTGCTGACGATCCGCAAAACCTAGTGACTCGTAGTAGCACGCTTCGCACTCCGGAAATTCTATCACAAACAAAAAAGAGCATACATAGGCAATCAAGCGAAGATGCATGGGTAAAACTCAAATAAGAATATCTAACCAGAAAGTTCAACTGAAGAACTCCGGTTTGCAAAACGAATCAAATCAAACGGAGCAACGAAACTCAAACTACGAAAGAAACAAGATCCGTTTACTAATCTGGACTAAAGTCAAATTTTACAGTACCAAAATCTTGTTCAAGTTGGTTAAACAGAAAGAGGGTTTCGAGACGAAGATCTAGGCGCTTGTTTCACCTGATTTGGATAAACGAGCAAAAAGTTATACTAGATCGAAGATTAGGGCAGAAATCGCAATCGAAAATAATCCCGGAAAAACCCTGGAAAAAGAAAAACTGACGAACCGGCTAACGAATGAACGTTCGCTGTCTGTGACTAACGGATGAACGGCGTTCGTTAAAACGAACGTACGGACGAATGTCCGCTAAATAATTAAACCGACGGAAAACCGATCTAATGAATTAAACCGAAAACTAAAAAAACCGGATCTAAATCTAGGGTTTACCAAAATAAACCACCGAAAAAAAACGGTGGCGGTGGCGGCTAACTCCGGCGAACGGCGGGGCGGCGCGGCGCGGAGGCGGTGGCGCGGCGCGTGGCTCGAGGCGGCGCGCGGCTAGGGTTTGGCGGCGGGGTGGGCTGCGGGGCAGGGGGCCGGCTTATAAAGCCCCGGGCGGTGGCAGAGTCCGGGTCGCCCACGGCCCGGTAGGTCGGTTGACTTTTTTTAAACGAATTTCGCTAGAAAAATCCTAGAAAAATAAATAAAAATCTTAAAATACAAAAACAAATTTTCACCGTGTAAATGGAATATTTAGAACAAGATGAACATTTTCTTGGCCCTAAGATGCAAATTTTGAAAAACACATATTTTTCTAATTCAAATAAAATCGCAATAAAATCCAAATAAAAATTACTTATTTGATTTTAATATTTTTCCTCCAATATTTTCTTTATTTTTTTGGAGAAGTCATATTATCTCCTCTCATGTATTTTAATTCGAAAATATTTTCGGAGAGAAAAATAATTAAAACCAAAGTGATCCCTTTTTCAATATTTGATAAAATTCAAATATGAAGAACGTGAAATCCCCAACTCTCTCCGCGGGTCCTTGAGTTGCTTAGGATTTCGAGGATCGCGAAATGAAAATGCAATAAAATATGATATGTATGAGTGACCTATGTATAACATTCCAAATTGAAAATTTTGGGATGTTACAATTCTCCTCTTCTACTGCATTCTCCTCTGCATTTGCCGCTGCCCGTTGTTCCTCTTCTCCAAGTGATGCATCAACTGGATTGGTACAACGCCTATCAATATGCCCTAAGATACCACATCTTTTGCACTTACGCTGCTTTTTTACACGGCCCTCTTCACCACCTCTTATCCTGTTTTTCCTTGGACTTCCTGGTGGTCTAGTCAGTACAGGAGAATGGAGTTTGAACCGTGGGTCTACTATGTTCCATTGGTCTTTTCCCAAGAGTGCAGGCACATTTTCAGCATAAGCAGCCCTAAATTTGGCAACAGAGAAATATTCAGAGCAATACTGATCAACTTCACCATCTTCACCTCAATAATAGTCATGAGATGTAGGGCATGTATGGACGGCTTCCCGTGGATCTGCCATTGCCTACAGCTGCATTCATTGGTTGCAAGGTTCACTGGATATCTCCATTCCCTATTTTTACTGTCAGTGTATGTCACCTCAGCCTCGTATGTCGACGGTCGAATGCATTTCATTCTTAGTCCTCTTGCCTTGGCATGCAATGCCTTGATCAGAGATGGGAGCATAAGATGGCCAACATATTGTGTTTTTTCAATTCTTTTATGAAGAGCCATCTTTACCATGATCATCTACCTGATCTTATCAAATGCTTGCCACAACAAAAGCCCTTTCACTGACTTGAACTTTGCATTGAAACACTCAGCGAGGTTATTGGTCACATAGTCTACTTTACAGATTTCATTGAATTTGCTTCTTGACCACAGCTTTCCATGATGTTCATCCATGTACTTCACCAAAGGATTATGAGCATACAACACTCTCAATGGTGCTCATACTTCCTCAAGGTGCATGTGTATGATGCTGGCCATAGATTCTCATCATAAACATTGCCTTTGAATTTCTTTTTAAAATTCTGCGCTAGGTGTTGCATACATTCCCTATGTTCCACTCCAGGGAATACAATTTCTACTGCAGTTTCTAAACCCTTGCAAGCATCTCTGTGTATAACTAAACCTGAGGGTGTACCTATAATGTTGCGCAACTGCTACAAAAACCAGACCCAACTCTCCTCACTCTCTACCTCCAACACACCAAATGTAACTAGGAATAGCCAGTTGTGTCCATCAACTGCAGAAGCTGCTGCTAGCTGGCCTCTCCATCTTCCATTCAAAGCAGTCGCATCGACAGCCAAATAGGGCCTACAACCATTCAGAAACCCCTGCCAGCAAGCCTTGAAACAAACAAAATCCCTCCTGATGCACTCCTCTATTGCCTTCCCTTTTAATTTGTACTTAATTGTATGCTTGTCAATCTCTACAACACTCCCGGGACTAGCCGTCTCCACTTCAGCTTTGAAGGTGTAAAGCAACTGAAAACTCTCATTCTATGGACCATTAATCCTATCAAGAGCCCTTTCCTTAGCATAGAAAATCTTCATGTATTGTACATTAATCTTGTACTTCTCAAATAGCTTCCCATGGAGTGATGTTGGACCAATTGTTGGTGTTTCCCTCACCCAATCCAAGATTGCATCTGCCACCCACCTAGTCTTTGCAAGCTTATATTTGTCCTTTCCCCCTCCACCTCCAGGTGGGCAAGTGTGCCCGTGTGGGTTGCTTTTTATCTGAAACAAAATGAAAAATGATGTCAAATACAATTAAGAAACAGTACACATGATCTGAATATAGAATGGATAAATAGTCTGATAACAATATTCAGTTGTAATACCTGAATCAATTTGCTGTTTCGCATAATGGATGCATGCAACCTCCACCTACACCTATCATAAGGGCAATAAACAGTGAATCTTCCTCGCTCACTCCTATCAACCTCATAAGAGTTTTCAGTGAGAATGCAATATGTAGTCACTGCATTACGACAGTCCACCATCGATTCGAATACGGTTCCTGGAGTAAGGTCAGGATTCTCCCTATTCCACTCAATTGTTGGCATGTCCTCACCATCATATTCTTGTAAAACTAAGGAGTCGATGTTCTCCTCCCTCTCTTCATCATCAGTGTCATCAAATCTAGCACGGCTGCTAGGCTCCTCTGCATATTCATCTTCCACTGCCAGTTGACTGACTCTATCTACCAGTTCAGGGAATAGAATCTCATCCTCATCATCATGTCGAGGCACTTCCTCGTCAGGATCTGCATCCACTTCTACATCAGGTGCAGAAGGGAGAGGAGAAGTGGCAGAATTAGCGGCAGCCGACATGTTGTGGCTTTCAGAACCACTAGGTTTACTTGGTCTCGACCTACAAGGAGTGTGAGGACGCTCGCTATTAGCAGAGACAGATGATGTCTGAACACCCTTCGGGATACGTTGTTTGCGTGCCTGAAGCACACCGATATGGATTTTACCGAAACGACTGTCAGCATTCAAACTAAATAGCAATCCCAGATGCTCATCACAAGTTAATGGGAGAAATCTCTGCTCGGTACTATCGAAATATCTCAGTTCAACAGCATCGGCAGGGCTCCATGGATACTCACAACAGAGTGCCTCACGGAAAACTCTGAACGAAACGCTGGTTTCTACCACTTTAGGATAGAAAAATCCAGAAATCACACACGGTTTAGTTCCATGCAGCTCACTAGTTTCCATTCTAACCGCCAGCCGAAAAGCAAGTGCAGGATCAACCCTATTCGATTAAAATAAGATAAAGGGCGCAGTTAGGCCGATACATTTTAGATAAATTGCGCTGATTCACGCCAACGGTGGTCAAATACAGCCTAATTAACGGATCTCCTAATCAATTTGAGAGGAAAACGATGCTTACCCAGGTGGAATCCATGAAATTATCAGCCTCTGATTCGACCCAATCATCTCCACGGTCGATGGGCTAGACGGGGTGCCCCCCGACATTGCTTCCTAACCCTAGATGAGGAAAGAGGGTAGATGCGGCGGAGGCGGCACGACTGCTGCGGAGGCGTCATGACGGCGGGAGAGGCAGCACGGCGGCGGTGGAGGGGGCGGCGTGGAAGCGACTGGATCTGATTCAGGTTACCGTGAGTGTCAGTTTTGCGGCCCCACTGGTTACCACATAACGGTCAAAATCTGGACTCCGCCCTACGCGGCCCCACTAGTCAGAGTTAACGGTCAAGGCATTGACCCGACAGCAACGTCCGCTGTGACCAGTCCGGAGGGTTTCGGGCAAGGGAGTGGGGAAAAGTGAGCAAAAGTTAAGAGCGTGGGGATGAATGAGTAGAACTAACGAACCAGGGGCACCGAAATAAAAATCCCTAATATCTACTGTATTCCAACTTCTCCATGGTTCATACCCCCCGATACTACCCATAGATTCATCAAAATAAGCAAACAACACATAGAAAATAGAATCTATCAAAAACATAATAGTCTATAGTAATCTGTAAACTTAGTATACTTATGTAACTCGAAAAATTCTGAAAAATTAGGACAACATAGGAAATCCATATAACAATCTTGTGTAAAAAAATCACAATTTTATCACATTTCTGTGATTTTAAACAATTTTGTTACTGGACGTGAAAGTTTCTATTTTTCAGCAAGATCAAATCAACGATATACCAAAGTATCCCAGGGGCTTTACTTGGCTCAAACACTAATTAAAAACACCAAAAACAATTGCTACAGACGTTATAATGTGTATTTATTCAAGAACAGAAGCAAAAACAAAAACAAAAAACATAAAAATAAAATTGGGTTGCCTCCCTAAAAGCTATTGTTTAACGCCCCTAGCTAGGCATAAAACATAGATCTAAGTGTTGTCATCCAACTCCTTCTTAATCAAATCTTGCAAAACCTTTCTTAGCAAAAATTTCTTTTCTTTTCTTTCCCTTCTAGTGAGTGAGCTTAATTCATGAAAAGGGCTTTCATTAGTGATTTTGACATTCATAAACGCATAGTCTGGATCATCACCATATATATCATCATATAAAATACGTATCTCGTTTTTGATTGGTTCTCTAGTCATCTCCTCCAACCAATCATCATTGAATCCTACATAAATTCCCTGAGTTATCCAATCAAATTTATCATAAGTTTGAAGGTAAAGAGCTTGGGTAATTTCTGAATAGGGAACTCTCCTCCTAAGATTGTCACTGTAAGATTGATAATCTCTAGATTCCAAGGTACGCAAAGTTTCTTTATCATGAAGAATTTCTTCAATCGGAGGATGCTCAATATCTTTATTGTAGAAAGTGAAATTTTCCCTCGCTTCTTTTGTTATAAAATCAAATTCCCGCATAAGGATGATAGTGGAAATCTTGTTAGCCTTAGGATGCTGAATATTGGGAAGTTCATAAAACACCTTTTGCAAAGCGGGGTGGATGTGCACAAATTTTCTTTCTAACTTATCAATAAGCATGGAAATGGCATCCACAAAACAATTTGTATCAAGAAGGATCGATCTCTTATGAATAGGCAAAGCTCCTGTACAATCAAAGAATTCTTGAATAATACTTTTCGCAATGATAGTACCGTCTCCCACATGAAAAGTTTTTGCATTATAATTAGGGGGAGTTTTAGTTTCACGATCTAAAGAATAAGATTCAAGTTTTTCCTCAAGATTAATGCTAGCAAGATTCTCCAAACTTTTAACGGTAATCTTCCCAGATTTAGATATGGTAGCAAGAAACTGATCTAGCAAGCAGGCAAACAAAAAGCAAACGAAAAGACAAACGGAAGAAGGGCGAATAAAAAGGCAAATGTTTTTGAGATTTTCTGAAAATGTTTTAGAAGTGGGGGAGTGGAAAACGAGAGGCAAATGGCAAAAAATGTAATGCAAGAGATGAGAGTTTATGATGGGTACTTGGTAGGCTTGACATAGTACCTCCCCTGCAACGATGCCAGAAATTCTTCCTGCTACTTCTTGAGCTTGCGTTGGTTTTTCCCTTGAAGAGGAAATAGTGATGCAGGAAAGTAGAGATAAGTATTTCCCTCAGTTTGAGAATGAAGGTATCGAAACAGTAGGAGGTACGAACAAGTCCCCAATCTATGCACCTACACAAACAATCAAACACTTGCGCCTAACATGATAAAAGGGTTGTCAATCCCTTCACAGTCACTTGCAAGGATGAGATCTGATAGAGATAGATATAAAAGATTACTAAAACATAAAACAAAGTAAAAAAACAAATAACTTGCAGCAAGGTATTTTGGGGTTTTTTGGTTTATAGATCTAAAAATATATGATGGAAAATAGACCCGAGGGCCATAGGTTTCACTAGAGGCTCCTCTCTTGAAAGAAAACAACACGGTGGGTGAACAAATTACTGTTCAGCAATTGATAGAAAAGCGCAAAGTTATGACGATATCCAAGGTAATGATTATGAATATAGGCATCAAGTCTGTGTCAAGTAGATCGAAACGATTCTGCATCTATTACTATTACTCCACACATCGACCGCTATCCAGCATGCATCTAGAGTATTAAGTTCATAAGAATGGAGTAACGCCTTAAGTAAGATGACATGATGTAGAGGGATAAACTCAAGCAATATGATATAAACCCCATCTTTTTACCCTAGATGGCAACAATACAATACGCGCCTCGCTACCCCTACTTTTCACTGGGTGTGGACACTGCAAGATTGAACCCAAATCTAAGCACCTCTCCCATTGAAAGTAGAATCAATCTAGTTGGCCAAACCAAACCAATAATTCAAAGAGAAATACAAAGATATTTAATCATGCATATGAGAATTCAGAGAAGATTCAAGTAATATTCATGGATAATCTGATCATAAATCCACAATTCATCGGATCTCGATAAACACACCACAAAAGAATATTACATTGGATAGAACTCCAAGAACATCGAGGAGAACATTGTATTGAAGATCAAAGAGAGAGAAGAAGCCATCTAACTACTAGCTATGGACCCGTAGGTCTGTGGTAAACTACTCACGCTTCATCAGTATGGAAATAGGGTTGATGTAGATGCCCTCCGTGATCGAATCCCCCTCTGACAGATCGCCGGAAAAGGCCCCAAGATGGGATCTCACGGGAACAGAGGCTTGCGACGGCAGAAAAGTATTTTGGTGGACGCTTCTGTTGGTTTGGGAATATTTCTGAATTTATAGGCCAAAGATTAGGGTTGGAGGAGCCTCGGGGGTCCCAAAAGCCAGGGGGCGCCCCCTCTTAGGGCGCGCCCCTGAGGCTTGCCGCTGCCTCGGAACTCCTCTGACTTCATCTCCAAGTCCTACGTGTATCTTCTGGTCCAAGAAAAATCATCGCAAAAGTTTTATTCTGTTTGGACTCCATTTGATATTCCTTTTCTATAAAACTCGAAAACAAGGAAAAAACAGAAACTGGCACTGGGCTCTACACTACTGCAAGATGCTGCTAACGCGACACTACGATCAGAGACCCTTCGACGAAACTGTGTGTGATGCCATAATCACAAACGGTGATGTAAAAAAATCGCCAAAAAAGGTGCAAAAACATTTGCGATGGCGGAGCCATCAAACACGGTTCAGATTTTAGTTGCGTGTGCGATGCAGGGCATACGGTTCAGTTCAATTAATTGTTTGCGATGAGGAGGAACAAAAGAAATGGGAAGCCAGATGGAGGTGTGTGCGATATATAGCATACTGTTCACTCGGATGAACTGTTTGTGATTAGGCAACACAAAAGAAACGGTCAGCCAGATGAAGGTGTGTGCGATATATGGCATGCGGTTCACTCGGATGAACTGTTTGCATTGAGACATGAGAACAGAAATGGTTCAACTTAACAAGATGTGTGTGATACGCGGCAAACAGGTCTGTAATCAGAAATGTGCGTGAAAACCGATAATAACACAGACGGTTGCGGCTAATAAGACGTGGGTGTTGTGCGATGGGATTGCATACAGAACAACAACATATATATACACACACTTATAAGGACATGCTTGCATAACCAAATTAAGCATCCACTTACATAGGTGGCTACTACAACCATGGCATTTGCACACACCAAAGTAAACTATTACATGCATAATTACATAGGTGGCTACTACACACATGACATTTCCACACACCAATAAAGTAAACTATATATTACATGCATGATTAACTAGCATAAACGATTATCCGATCATCATATACTTCTTGTGATGCTTGCTCTGCTTGTGGCTCGATCCGGGCTCGTCGATTTGGGTAACGAGGCACTTCCTCATGTCAACGATCCGCCTGTGCATCTCGTAGCATGTGTACACGCTCTTGGCCGCGAACCTGAGGTGAGGTTCATCCAGTTGCCGCATCCAGGCCCTATGCCAGGATAGGGGACTTGTTCTCTGGGCATCCTGCTTCATCTTTTCGTAGTAGGGGTCGATGATGGCCGAGGCGAGTTCCACCAGGGAGTCCTTCTTCGTGCTGCCCCAGACCCTGTAGTGGTCACGGATTTCGACAACATTATTGCAGGCCAAGCCCATAACACTGAGCGCATTTACATCGTCTTTGGTTTCCACCGTGGCAAACTTGTAGTCGGTCCTGTTGACAAACCTGTTGAAATGGTCGCAAGGCTCTGTGGCCATGCAGTAGTGGTAGATGAGGACATGATGGCACATGCACAACTGGGTGATGGCAACCTTCTGATCTATGCCGGGACGACTGGCGGTGTACTGGAGGTCGATGCCGACCACCTCGTACTTGTCTTGAGCAAGCAACTGCTCAACGCTGTTGATGTAGTCGTCCACCATAGTCGGGTCGATGGTGTACACCACCGAGAGATCCGTCTCCTTCGCGTGGGTCTCCATTGGAGCGCCTCTGGACATCCCCTCTCTATGTGTCGTTGTGGGTGTGCTTGTTGTGTTCTGGGGTGCGATCGAAAGGTTGAAGAGACTAAGGTTATAATGGCCGCGGGAATTAAAAAGGAAGCCGGACGGCCAGGCATATCAGCAGGCCCTGATGGCAGTTCTAATTTGCAGCGCGTAACTCCATCGTGCCGCACGTAACTGCATCACGTGGCAACGCGTGCGGCGCAACCGCATGCATATGGGGCCCCCGACGTGATCATGCACACGCCCAACCGCTGGCAGAGCGCGTGCGGAGGGACGCGAGCAGAGCGCTCCGCGGTCGCCTCAATGGCGAGCAACCATATATATATATGCATATAGCAGTTGAACGCGCAGAGCTCGCCAACGGACGCGAGCAGAGCGCGCCGCGGCTCCTAATGGCGAGCACAGTGCGCTGCGGCGCCTAACGGCCAGCAGAGCTTGCCGAGGGACGCGAGCAAAGGCCAGCACAGTGATACGTGGCAAATAAGACAAACTGCGTGAGCGATGTCGGAGACATCAAGCACGAATCAGATTAGAGTTGCGTGTGCGATACATGGCATACAGTTGATCCATCCGAGCTGTTTGTGGAATAACCGTGTGTGTTGTGGGCAAGCTTGCTGGTATATAACCTTAAATTTAACCAAAAAAGTGTTAATGCTTGTTACAAAAATTGTATAGCTGGAAACTATATTCAAACACGACTCCAACGATATAATCTTTGGCGACATGCATTCGTATTTTATTAGCTAAATCCTACTTATAAACCAGGACGGGGGAATAGTAGGTAATTAAATCGCAAACGTTTTTTTGTATTAACCATATGTGTACGTGTCCTTTCGTCCTCCTCTTGCACGTCTTGTCACCCTGCTGCTGCAGACGGCTTACAGCGCAAGCTTGCGCAGCGCGCGGGGGAGTTCTTTTGGCCAAACGGTGGCGCCAATGAATCGTCGATGATCCCGTTCCCGCGCAACCTCGCAGGTTCCCGCGCAAGCTTCCCGCCCGACTCGGTGAAATCCCCCAAAATCCCAATGCTTACCGGCCTGCTATAAAAACCCTCACGGCTGGCGAGTCTTACGTCGCATTTTCCCCTCCCTCCCTGTAGCTTATCTCATCTACTTCTCCCACAATCGCCAAAGGCACCGGTCCGTCGTCGTCGCTCAGCCACTCCGTCGTCATCAGAGGACAGCTCCAGCTAGGACGCTACACCGCGGCGGCGGCGCAGTCCCCGGCGTAGTGTAGTGCGCGTGGCATCCCTGTTGGGTGTTTGCAGAACACCCACCACACACTCCCCCGCTGCTGCCTGTCAGCAACTGTTGCCGGCCGCTGTTGCCGGCCGCTGTTGCCGCCACAACACTATCGAAAGCCAGGGCCATCTCCCGCTCCACCGCCACGGCCCGAAGGCGGGAGGTGGTCGTTGTGTCCGCCACCCCACTGCCGGCCACCATGGCCATCACCCGCTCCGCCACCGCGGCTCGAAGGTGAGAGGTGGTGGTCGTGGCCGCCACCCTATCGTCGATCGCCATGGCCGCAAGCCCACCGTCGACCGCCGCGATCATCACCTGCTCCGCCACCACCACCCAAAGGAGGGAGGCGGAGGTGGAGGCCCGCACGTGCGTCAGCGACCTTGCGCGCTACATCGAGTTGCTGCGGGAGGAGGAGGAGCGCCTCGTTGAGCACGCAAAGAGCCTTACCGCAGCCGTGGCCGCAGCACACGCTGACGCAGAGGCGAGGAATCAGGAGATCTACGAGCAGTCCGGACGCTTCGAGAGGGATCGTCTGGAGCGGCAGTGGGCGTTCGAGCTAGCGAGCGTCGCTGAACATGCAGCAGCGGCAGGCACCATATTGCATTTCTCCAGCTCGTCGGTAGGCTCCTCCTCCTCCTCTGCCTCTTACTAAGCGCGCTCGGCAGAGGAGAGGCTACCAGAAGTAGCACAAAGCCCCTTCGTGGTAGTAGTAGTAGTAGTAGTAGTATTTTGGGGCTATTTTGTTCAGTTCATCTGACTATAGACGTGTGGTCGAACTGTACAACGTACTTAAAATTAGCTAGTATATATAGTTGAACTAGCTATTTCAGTACGTGGTTGGCAACAATTAGGGAAAAGTTTGGTCGGTTCACCTGTCGAGTTGAACTGTTTGTATAAATTAAGAACGACTGCTTAATCTGTGAATGAAATTTATGCTTAATTACTGAATTTTAGTTGCAAAAATTAGATAGTGCTAGTGATTTCTAGCTGCATATTTTGACAAATCGCAGTGTTCCAAGGATTGACAAATGGCAACGTTACTAGATCAACAAATGTAAATCTTTCCAGTTTGACAAATGGCAACATACCCAATATGACAGATGCAAATCTTACCAAATTGTTTGTACGTGATTGCACACGGGTCATCCAAAACAACCTTGAAGGGATGCACAAATCCTGCACTGCGGATTTTCCCTCGACTTAAGGGGGAAGACCATAGCTCTCACTTTGCATACGGGTGTTCTATCTAAAACGTTTGCGATCAAGAGCTGCACAAATCCTGATCGGCACATTTTCCCTTGGCTTCCTAGGGAAGCTGTCGGTTTGCATACGGGTCTTCTAACTAAAACGTTTGCGATGAGTGTTTTATATTTAAAAACCGAATTAAACTGCGACTTGGGCGCCATTAATGGAGAGGACACAAGCAAGGCGGGCGGCCATGGAAGTCAAATGGCTTGCTTCCCGGTGAGCCTACGCGGCGTACAGCTCGCACGCTTCCCGTTGAGCCTCCGCATTGGAGTACAGCTCGCACGCCTTCCGTTTAGTCAAGCACTCAAGGACCTGTCCGCACGGCATCTCCTAGGCATTAAAAGAGTGAGGCGTGGCGTTACGTGAATGGTTAATAGAATGCACACAATTTAAATTATACAAAACGTTTGAGATGTTATAGTGGCAGCTATTTGTTTCAAAATGCCTTTGTTGGCTGTTATTCGACTGCGCCTTCTCTCAAAATGGACACAAAAAATACCACAGCATGTCGGGTGCCATTCCATTATAGCATGCCAAGTTTCATGAATTTCAGACGGGTTTTGGATTTACTAGAATTTAAAAACAAAGTATCTCAACATTTTGCCGGCAATCAACAGTGCCCTGGTGTTTGAAATTCATTCCCATTTCTTGCATGGGACCTAAGCATGCCCCGAAGGACACAAATTTGATTTTTCAACCAATTTATATGCACTGGAGCTTGTGTAGCATGTAGTTCAAATATGAATTATGCACATGAAATGCCTAGAAAACCCAGTTAATGTATAAAAATGTCCAAACGAACGCTGAAAGATTCCAAAAGTAAACACAACACTCCTGTTGTTCTATGTTGACACTAGAAAATTTTTGAAAGCAATAAGAGGCAACGCATATCGTTTTGTCCCAGAAGGTGGCACGTTCCCTACCGAAACCATCACGCTTGTTGTGTGAAGCTAAGATTTGTGAGAAGCTTTTACCCAAACCTACCCCAAATGGGACAAATTTTTTACCACGGCATGTTGATGCTGCTCCATGATAGCATGCCAAGTTTCATGAATTTCAGACGAGTTTTGGATTTACTACAATTTAAAAGCCATGCATCTCAATGTTTGCAGCCGAGTGACGGTGGTAGGGTGTTTGAAATTCATTCCCATTTCTTTCATGGGACCTAAGCATGCAACCAAGGACACATATTTGATTTTTCAACCAGTTTATATGCACTAGAGAATGTGCATGTAGTTCAAATTTGAATTATGCACATAAAATGCTTGGAAAACCCAGTTAATCTATAAAAATGTCCAAACGAACCCTGAAAAATTCCAAAATTGAAAACAACACTCCTGTTGTTCTATGTTGACACTCAAAAAAATTTGAAAGCAATAAGAGGTAACGGATATCGTTTCGTCCCGAAAGGTAGCACGTTCCCTACCGAAACCATCATGCTTGTTGTGAGAAGCTCTGGTTCGTGAGAAGCTTATACCCAAACCTGCCCCAAATGGGACAAAAAATTTACCACGGCATGTTAATGCCGCTCCATGATAGCATGCCAAGTTTCATGAATTTCAGACGAGTTTTGGATTTACTAGAATTTAAAAACCAGGCATCTCAATGGTTGTGGCCGAGTAACGGTGGCATGGTGTTTGAAATTAATTCCCATTTCTTGCATGGGACCTAAGCATGCCCCGAAGGACATAGATTTGATTTTTCAACCAATTTATATGCACTGGAGCTTGTGTAGTTCAAATATGAATTATGCACATGAAATGCCTAGAAAACCCAGTTAATGTATAAAAATGTCCAAACGAACCCCGAAAAAATCCAAAAGTAAACACAACACTCCTGTTGTTCTATGTTGACACTAGAAAATTTTCGAAAGCAATAAGAGGCAATGGATATCGTTTCGTCCCCAAAGGTGGCACGTTCCCTACCGAAACCATCATGCTTGTTGTGAGAAGCTTATACCCAAACCTGCCCCAAACGGGACAAATTTTTTACCACGGCATGTTGATGCTGATCCATGATAGCATGCCAAGTTTCATGAATTCCAGACGAGTTTTGGATTTACTAGAATTTAAAAGCCATGTATCTCAATGTTTGCGGCCGAGTGACGGTGGCAGGGTGTTTGAAATTCATTCCCATTTCTTTCATGGGACCTAATCATGCAACCAAGGACACATATTTGATTTTTCAACCAGTTTATATGCACTGGAGAATGTGCATGTAGTTCAAATTTGAATTATGCACATAAAATGCTTGGAAAACCCAGTTAATGTATAAAAATGTCCAAACGAACCCCGAAAAATTCCAAAATTGAACACAACACTCCTGTTGTTCTATGTTGACACTCGAAAAAATTTGAAAGCAATAAGAGGCAACGGATACCGTTTCATCCCCAAAGGTGGCACATTCCCTACCGAAACCATCACGCTTGTTGTGAGAAGCTCTAGTTTGTGAGAAGCTTATAACCGAACCTGCCCCAAATGGGACAAAATTTTTACCACGGCGTGTTGATGCTGCTCCATGATAGTATGCCAAGTTTCATGAATTTTAGACGAGTTTTGGATTTACTAGAATTTAAAAACCAGGTATCTCAATGTTTGCGGCCGAGTGACGGTGGTAGGGTGTTTGAAATTCATTCCCATTTCTTTCATGGGACCTAAGCATGCCCCGAAGGACACATATTTGATTTTTCAACCAATTTATATATGCACTGGAGCTTGTGCATGTAGTTCAAATTTGAATTATGCACATGAAATGCCTAGAAAACCCAGTTAATGTATAAAAATGTCCAAATGAACCCCGAAAAATTCCAATAGTAAACACAACACTCCAGTTGTTCTATGTTGACACTAGAAATTTTTTGAAAGCAATAAGAGGCAACGGATATCGTTTCGTCCCCAAAGGTGGCACGTTCCCTACCGAAACCATCACGCTTGTTGTGAGAAGCTAATGTTTGTAAGAAGCTTATACCCAAACCTGCCCCAAACGGGACAAAATTTTACCACGGCATGTTGATGCTGCTCCATGATAGCATGCCAAGTTTCATGAATTTCAGACGAGTTTTGGATTTACTAGAATTTAAAAGCCATGTATCTCAATGTTTGCGGCTGAGTGACGGTGGCAGGGTGTTTGAAATTCATTCCCATTTCTTGCATGGGACCTAATCATGCAACCAAGGACACATATTTAATTTTTCAACCAGTTTATATGCACAGGAGAATGTGCATGTAATTAAAATTTGAATTATGCACATAAAATGCTTGGAAACCCCAGTTAATGTGTAAAAATGTCCAAATGAACCCCGAAAAATTCCAATTTTTTTGACGACACACCTATAGTTGCATGTTCACTGTAGATAAAAGTTCTAACAATTCAAACACCATCCTTTGTAGATGTGACCCCATTACGTAATTCAAATCAAGAAGATAAATCAAGTAGATCACACACAGTTTATTATCACCAACCGTGTGAGATGCAGCACAAAATATCTTGGAGCACCGTCGGTGTATAGTACGCCTATGGCTTACATGAGAAGGTGTGTCGGCTACAATCCACAGCCGGCGTGTCAAGCACACTCGCTCACTCCCCAAATATCATTTCACTGTTTATTCATCGCTGGTGAAAGATGGGGACGTGGACCCATGTCGTGAGGGCAACTTCGGTGGCCGACTCCGGCGAGATCGCGGCCACAGCCGCCAGGCGCGTGCTAACAAGCTCTGTGAGGGCGACCACAGTCTGCGTCCGGGCGGCCAAGGCAGCCCAAACGGCCGTTGTTGCTTCTCAGGCGGCGGCAGCAGCATCTGCCTCGGGGATAGCAAGTGGCGAGAGCGGCACAGCAGCTGTCCGTTCCGCAGCGGTGGCCTTAGCCCTGATGGAGGCCGCCCACTATAATGTCGGGGCCGTCGACGCCTAGCTCGTGGCGGTCACCGCACAAATCGAACGAAGCTTCTCCGACAACGGGCGGCAACCCACGGCCAAAGAGCTGGCAATCACCGAGAGAGTTCGAGCAGCCGTCCGTTCCTGCGCGGCATACCTTGCCACGATAGAGCCCGCCAGAGCCCAGATCGCGGCCGCCCACGCCCAGCTTGTGGCGGCCTATTCCAAAGATATGGCAGACGTGGATGGCGAGATGCTTGTCGAGTATGGTGCAATTGACGCCATGGAGCCCCTTCCCCAGGAGACCGTCAGGCGCAAGCTGGACATGGAGGCAGCGGCGGAGATCGACGAGCACCAGCCGTAGTATTACTCTTTCTTATGTTTAATTAAGAGCGCCGGTCTTTAATTTGTTAGAGTAATGTTTAGGTCAGCTAGCTCTATTTAATTGCTGAACATGCTCGATTAAGAAGTGTGGGTGTGCTGTAGTCTCCTTTGTGTACCCAAATTATGCAATGACGTGGATGACCACTGTAACCATGGAAATTCGAACCAAAACTTTTGACGTTCAAACTCATCACACACGGGTTATGCTATCTGAATCATTTGTGATGTCCACATATTGTACACAGTTCTGAATAAGGGACCGTGTCTAATGACACTTTGCGCGCCAGTTTTTTGCCCGAAGTGATTCCAAATTTTCGGCTTCCGCGGAAATATCTACCTCCCCGCCCCCTCCCCCTTACCAAAAGCCACATTTCCCCTGTTTCTGCCTTCCTTTCCAAGTTGAAACCTTCACTCCTTGCTTACAGCGCCGCCTCCTCGTCGGCGACCCTCCTTCATGCTGCTCGGCCTCATCTATCCAGGCAGGTAATCCACACCCGACCCCCATCCTCCTCCTCCTTCCACATCCCACATGCCCCGACCACCGGCGCGAGCGCGACACTGTCCACCCAAATCACCGACCCCTCCACCAAATAAGCGCCACCCTAAGCCATGGTGCACGCAGTATAGCCAGGATCTCAAGGAGCATTTGGCAGCGGAGAAGCAAATCGTGGCCGCACGCGCGGATGAGGTCGCGATGGCTGCCATTCGTGCCGACCCCCAGATCTTGGAGGAGCACCTCGCCGTCGAGGCCACCGTTGACGCCTCGCGCACTGACGCCGCAACGCGGTTGGCTGCTTTAAATGACAATTTGTGGCGTTTTCTCGAGGCCATCGTTTGCTAGCTACTGCCTTTCCTTAACAAATTCTAGTGAATTGTGCTATCTACTTTTACCATGCAATCTTCTGCTATAGTGTATATGTTTTATATGTCGTGCAATGTGGTGTTCAGTTAACTGCTTGGTTCAATTCTGCAAATGTGATGTGCAATTCTTCAGGGTGCAATATTTCCAAGTTGTTAAGCATGCTTGGTTTGGTTAGCTGTCTGATCTTCTATTACGAGTATGTTATATTGTGCAATGTGGTGCTCAGTTAACGTTTGGTTCATTTGTTGTGGTGTTTAGTTACCTGCTTGGTTCAATTCTGCAATGCGATGTTCAATTGTTGTGGCTACATTCTGTTATTGTATACCATGTGAGAAATAAATCGAATTTGGCTGTACTAAATACATGAGAAACAAATACAGTTGCTATATTTCCAAGTTGTTAAGCATGCTTGGTTTGGTTAACTGTCTGATCTTCTATTAGGAGTATGTTATATTGTGCAATGTGGTGCTCAGTTAATGTTTGGTTCATTTGTTGTGGTGTTTAGCTAACTGCTTGGTTCAATTCTACACTGCGATGTCCAATTGTCGTGGGTAGAATTTTGCATTGTTGTGCATGTGAGGAATAAATCGAATTTGGCTGCACTTAATACATGAGAAACATATACAAGTGCTATATTTCCTAGTTCTTAGTCATGCTTGGTTTGGATAAATGGGTTTTCCATGTGGCTTGAATTAATCTGATGAATCTGCAATGTGCTTATTTTTCATCAACATATTTTACTCATAGCATGCGAACCCTTACTTAACCTGATGACTAACTACCTTATATGTGTTGCAGGGAAACAATGGGAAGCACTGAGGTTTACAATCAAGGTTAGCACGTGCATGTTCCGTTGTCTAATGGCACATTATTGTGCAATTGCAGGAACCATTCTAATATTTAGGTTTTTAAAAAATTTGGTCTCGCACATGTAGGTCCTACTGTCAGAGGTTTTGACCCACTGTTCGACCCTTTTTGCATATGGGGAAATGAGTTGTCCATGAATCATCCATGTCAAGAAACTCAGAAAGATTGTTAGGATAAAGAAATTAGCTACAAAAAACAACAAGATCTTTGTCTGCACAATGAAGAAGACATCAGTTCACTACAGGATGGTACTAACTATTATACCTTGCCTTTTTTATTCCTTTGCCCCATTTCCAATATAGAGAAGATATTTGTGCACATCCTTGTTTTCAGGACTTTCCAAAGCAGTTCATTGATGATTACCTCTCAAACCACCTGTATGGTCAGGAGGCGAGGAAGGTATTCATACAACACCCACGGTTCAATATTGAAGTGTTCCTGAAGAGGACGAAGGATGGACGGTCAATCATCCACAGGCACTGGCCTAAAGTTACAAAGACCTTCAACATCAATGAAGGCTCAATATTCGCCTTCTGCTTCAGCAGTTTTCCAGATGAGATACATCTGTCTATGTACTGTCTATGTTGCTAATTTTGAAAGGTTATAGATGTTGCATGTGAAACTTGGTCCTGGTGTAGTTGTGTAATGGGGTAGCTGAGTGCTGAAGCTATATGATGTTGTACTCTGATGTATTTCAATTATGAAAATGAAATATATTGTGTGCTTAATATGAAATGTCAATTAGATTAATAAATGGATTAAGAATAATTGGATAATTAGCCTGCTAATTGGGTTCTTCTATCGCAAACAGTTATTGAGAAAACACCGTGTGCGATGCATTCAATAACGCACACAGTTTCGAGGAATAAATCGTGTTAGATTAATGAACTATCACACACGACATCCTCTTGAAAACTGTTTGCGTTAGGCCACCTGGCGCAAACGTTTACCACATAAAAACTTGTGTGATGGACAGCCCTTGACACACAGTTTCTTCTAGGCACCGTTTGTGATGAATTCAATAACGCAAACGATAAAATTGTTAATACCGTGTGCAATGGAAACACTATCACAAACGCTTTAACCGGGAAAATTGTGTGTGATGTACTTGCGAACAGAAACCTTTTCCTTGGAGCGACTGTGTGGGATGTATATACAAACGGAAACGTTTAGCGCTAGCTGGCTGTGTGGGATGTACTTACGACTGGAAATGATTTTGCCTGTATAATTGTATTTTTTTAGCACTACTATACGTATTTCTGTATTTGAGTGCTCGCCGGTCGCACACGACCTCATTTTCCTGAGCGTGTGTGCCAGGAGGGCATATCCCCGACGGTTTCCGGGTCGTGTGGGAAGGACCCCCCTATCTCTCACACTCACTTGGAGACGGTTCCAAAGGCCATCGCGGAAAGGGGTTAAAAACCGTTTGTTTAGGAGCTCGCTGTACTAGTGCTAGGTTAATAGGTTAATCCCAAAAATAATATAAAATAGCATATTAATGCATATAAAGCATCCAAAACAGATAATATAATAGCATGGAACAATCAAAAATTATAGATACGTTGGAGACGTACGTATCAAGCATCCCCAAGCTTAATTCCTGCTCGTCCTCGAGTAGGTAAATGATAAAAGAGAATTTTTTATGTGGAATACTACCTAACATATTTATCCACGTAATCTTCTTTATTGTGGCATGAATGTTTAGATCCATAAGATTCAAAACAAAAGTTTAATATTGACATAAAAACAATAATACTTCAAGCATACTAATAAAGCAATCATGTCTTCTCAAAATAACATGGCCAAAGAAAGTTATCCCTAAAAATCATATAGTCTGGCTATGCTCCATCTTCATCACACAAAGTATTAAATCATGCACAACCCCGATGACAAGCCAATCAATTGTTTCATACTTTTGATGTTCCCAAACTTTTTCAACTTTCACGCAATACATGTGCGTGAGCCATGGATATAGGTGGAATAGAATATGGTGGTTGTGGAGAAGACAAAAAGAAGGAGAAAGTCTCACATCAACTAGGCGTATTACCGAGCTATGGATATGCCCATCAATACATATCAATGTGAGTGAGTAGGGATTGCCATGCAACGGATGCACTAGAGCTATAAGTGTATGAAAGCTCAAAAAGAAACTAAGTGGGTGTGCATCCAACTTGCTTGCTCACGAAGACCTAGGGAAATTTGAGGAAACCCATCATTGGAATATACAAGCCAAGTTCTATAATGAAAAATTCCCACTAGTATGTGAAAGTGACAAAATAGGAGACCCTCTATCATGAAGATCATGATGCTACTTTGAAGCACAAGTGTGGAAAAAGGATAGTAACATTGTCCCTTCCCTCTTTTTCTCTCATTTTTTGGTGGGCTTCTTTGCCTCTTTTATTTTTTTGTAAAAGTCTGGAGACTCATCCCAACTTTTGAGGGAATCATAGATTCCATCATCCTTTCCTCACATGGGACAATGCTCTAATAATGATGATCATCACACTTTTATTTACTTACAAATCAAGAATTACAACTCGATTCTAGAACAAAATACGACTCTATATGAATGCCTCCCGCGGTGTACCGGGATGTGCAATCATCAATAGTGACATGTATATAAAAAATATGAACGGTGGGTGCCACAAATACGATGTCAACTACATGATCATGCAAAGCAATATGACAATGATGAAGCGTGTCATAATAAACGGAACGGTGGAAGTTGCATGGCAATATATCTCGGAATGGCTATGGAAATGCAATAATAAGTAGGTATGGTGGCTGTTTTGAGGAAGGGTATATGGTGGGTTTAATGTACCGGCGAAAGTTGTGCGGTACTAGAGAGGCTAGAAATGGTGGATGGGTGAGAGTGCGTATAATCCATGGAGTCAACATTAGTCATAAAGAACTCATATACTTATTGCAAAAGTCTATAAATTATCAAAACAAAGTACTACATGCATGCTCCTAGGGGGATAGATTGGTAGGAAAAGGCCATCGCTCGTCCCCGACCACCATTCATAAGGAAGACAATCAATAACTAAATCATGCTCCGACTTCATCACATAACGGTTCACCATACGTGCATGCTATGGGACTCACAAACTTTAACACAAGTATTTCTACCAGTCCACAATTACTAACTAGCATGACTCTAATATCACCATCTTTATATCTCAAAACAACATGCAAGGAATCAAACTTCTCATAGTATTCAATGCACTTTATATGAAAGTTTTTATTATATCCCTCTTGGATGCCCATCATATTAAGACTAAATTCATAACCTAAGAAAATTGCCATGCTGTTTAGAGACTCTCAAAATAATATAAGTGAAGCAAGAGAGTTCAACAATTTCTAAAAAATAAAGCCACCGCCGTGCTCTAAAAAGATATAAGTGAAGCACTAGAGCATATTTCCTAGCTCAAAAGATATAAGTGAAGCACATAGAGTATTCTAATAAATTCACCATTCATGCATGTCCCTCTCAAAAGGTGTGTACATCAAGGATGATTGTGGCAAACTAAAAAGCAAAGACTCAAATCATACAAGACGCTTCAAGCAAAACACATATCATGTGGTGAATAAAAATATTGCCTCAAGTAAATTTACCGATGAATTGAAGACGAAAGAGGGGATGCCTTCCGGGGCATCCCCAAGCTTAGGCTCTTGGTTGTCCTTGAATATTACCTAGGGGTTCCTTGGGCATCCCCAAGCTTAGGCTCTTGCCACTCCTTATTCCATAGTCCATCAAATCTTTACACAAAACTTGAAAACTTCACAACACAAAACTCAACAGAAAACTCATGAGATCCATTAGTATAAGAAAATAATTCACCACTTTTGGTACTATTGTGAACTAATTCTTTATTTATGTTGGTGTAATATCTACTGTATTCCAACTTCTCCATGGTTCATAGCCCCCGATACTGCCCATAGATTCATCAAAATAAGCAAACAACACATAGAAAACAGAATCTATCAAAAACAGAACAGTCTATAGTAATCTGTAAACTTAGTATACTTATGTAACTCGAAAATTTCTTAAAAATTAGGACAACATAGGAAATCCATATATCAATCTTGTGTAAAAAAATTCACGATTTTATCACGCTTCTGTGATTTTAAACAATTATGTTCTGGACGCGAAAGTTTCTGTTTTTCAGCAAGATCAAATCAACGATATACCAAAGTATCCCAAAGGCTACACTTGGCTCAAACACTAATTTAAAACACCAAAAAAAATTGCTACAGAGGTTATAATGTGTATTTATTCAAGAACAGAAGCAAAAACAAAAACATAAACATAAAAATAAAATTGGGTTGCCTCCCAACAAGCGTTTTTGTTTAACGCCCCTAGCTAGGCATAAAACATTTATCTAAGTGTTTTCATCCAAATCCTTCTTAATCAAATCTTGCAAAACCTTTCTTAGCAAAATTTTGTTTTCTTTTCTTTCCCTCCTATTGGGTGAGCTTAATTCATGAAAAGGGCTTTGATTAGTGATTTTGACATTCATAAACGCATAGTCTGGATCATCACCTTATATATCATCATATAAAATACGTATCTCGTTTTTGATTGGTTCTCTAGTCATCTCCTCCAACCATCATCATTGAATCCTACATAAATTCCCAGAGTTATCCAATCAAATTTATCATAAGTTTCAAGGTCAAGAGCTTGGGTAATTTTTGAATAGGGAACTCTCCTCCTAAGATTGTCACTGTAAGATTGATAATCTCTAGATTCCAAGCTACGCAAAGTTTCTTTATCATGAAGAATTTCTTCAATCGGAGGATTCTCAATATCTTTATTGTAGAAAGTGAAATTTTCCCTCACTTATTTTGTTATAAAATCAAATTCCCGCATAAGGATGATAGTGGCAATCTTGTTAGCCTTAGGATGCTGAATATTGGGAAGTTCATAAAACACCTTTTGCAAAGCGAGGTGGATGTGCACAAATTTCCTTTCCAACTTATCAATAAGCATGGAAATGGCATCCGCATAACAAATTATATCAAGAAGGATGGATCTCTTATGGATAGGCAAAGCTTCCATACAACCAAAGAATTCTTGAATAATACTTTTCCCAATGATAGTACCGTCTCCCACATGAATTTTTTTGCATTATAATTAGGGGGAGTTTTAGTTTCACGATCTAAAGAATACGATTCAAGTTTTTCCACAAGATTAATGCTAGCAAGATTCTCCAAATTTTTAACGGTAATCTCCCCAGATTCAGATATGGTAGCAAGAAACCGATCTAGCAAGCAGGCAAACGGAAAGCAAACGAAAAGACGAATGAAAGAAGGGCGAATAAAAAGGCAAATGTTTTTGAGATTTTCTGAAAATGTTTTACAAGTGATTGAGAGGAAAACGAGAGGCAAATTGCAAATAATGTAATGCAAGAGATGATAGTTTATGATGGGTACTTGGTAGGCTTGACGTAGTACCTCCCCGGCAACGATGCCAGAAATTCTTCCTGCTACTTCTTGAGCTTGCGTTGGTTTTTCCCTTGAAGAGGAAAGGGTGATGCAGGAAAGTAGAGAAAAGTATTTCCTCAGTTTGAGAACCAAGGTATCAATCCAGTAGGAGGTACAAACAAGTCCCCAATCTATGCACCTGCACAAACAATCAAATACTTGCGCCTAACGCGATAAAAGGGTTGTCAATCCCTTCACGGTCACTTGCAAGGATGAGATCTGATAGAGATAGATATAAAAGATTACTAAAACATAAAACAAAGTAAAATGAATAAATTTCAGCAAGGTATTTTGGGGTTTTTTGGTTTATAGATCTGAAAATATATGATGGAAACTAGACCCGGGGGCCATAGGTTTCACTAGAGGCTCATCTCTTGAAAGAAAACAACACGGTGGGTGAACAATTTACTGTCGAGCAATTGATAGAAAAGTGCAAAGTTATGACGATATCCAAGGCAATGATTATGAATATAGGCATCACGTTCGTGTCAAGTAGATCAAAACGATTCTGCCTCTACTACTATTACTCCACGCATCGACCGCTATCCAGCATGCATCTAGAGTATTAAGTTCATAAGAATGGAGTAACGCCTTAAGTAAGATGACATGATGTAGAGGGATCAACTCAAGCAATATGATATAAACCCCATCTTTTTACCCTTGATGGCAAAAATACAATACGCGCCTCACTACCCCTACTTTTCACTGCGTGTGGACACTGCAAGATTGAACCCAAAACTAAGCACCTCTCCCATTGAAAGAAGAATCAATCTAATTGGCCAAACCAAACCAATAATTCGAAGAGAAATACAAAGATATTTAATCATGCATATGAGAATTCAGAGAAGATTCAAATAATATTCATAGATAATCTGATCATAAATCCACAATTCATCGGATCTAGACAAACACACCACAAAAGAATATTACATTGGATAGAACTCCAAGGACATCGAGGAGAACATTGTATTGAAGATCGAAGAGAGAGAAGAAGCCATCTAGCTACTAGCTATGGACCCGTAGGTCTTTGGTAAACTACTCACGCTTCATCGGTAGGGCAATAGGGTTGATGTAGATGCCCTCCGTGACCGAATCCCCCTCCGACAGATTGCCGGAAAATGCCCCAAGATGGGATTGAAGGAAATATGCCCTAGAGGCAATAATAAAGTTGTTATTATATTTCCTTATATCATGATAAATGTTTATTATTCATGCTAGAATTGTATTAACCGGAAACTTAGTACATGTGTAAATACATAGACAAACAGAGTGTCCCTAGTATGCCTCTACTAGACTAGCTCGTTAATCAAAGATGGTTAAGTTTCCTAGCCATAGACATGTGTTGTCATTTGATGAACGGGATCACATCATTAGAGAATGATGTGATGGACAAGACCCATCCGTTGGCTTAGCACTATGATCGTTTAGTTTATTTCTATTACTTTCTTCATGACTTATACATGTTCCTCTCACTATGAGATTATGCAACTCCCGAATACAGGAGGAACACTTAGAGTGCTATCAATTGTCACAATGTAACTGGGTGATTATAGAGATGCTCTACAGGTGTCTCCGATGGTGTTTGTTGAGTTGGCATAGATCTGTGTGAGAGAGTTGAGTGTTGGGGAGACTATCATTTGAAGCACAAGAGCAAGGAGTTCATCATCAACACATCATCTATTACCTTTTGGAGAGTGGTGTCTCCTAGATTGGTTAAGTGTCACTTGGGAGCCTCCGTCAAGATTGTGGAGTTGAACCAAGGAGTTTGTACGGGCAAGGAGATCGCCTACTTCGTGAAGATCTACCCTAGTGAGGCAAGTCCTTCGTGGGCGATGGCCATGGTGGGATAGACAAGGTTGCTTCTTTGTGGACCCTTCGTGGGTGGAGTCCTCCGTGGACTCGCACAACCATTACCCTCGTGGGTTGAAGTCTCCATCAACGTGGATGTACGATAGCACCACCTATCAGAACCACGCCAAAAGTCTCCGTGTCTACATTGCGTTTGCTCCCTCCAAACTCCTCCCTTTACCTTCATGTGCAATGTTTTACATTCCGCTGCTATACTCTTAGACTTGCATGTGTAGGTTGTTTACTTGACTTGTGCTAAGTTGCTAAAATCTGCCAAGACTTAAAATTGGGAAAAGGCTAGATTTTTATTTGGTCAAGTAGTCTAATCACCCCCTCTAGACATACTTTCGATCCTACAAGTGGTATCAGAGCTTTGGTCTCCATTTGCCTTGATTTCCATAGCTTTTGGTGATCATAGCCTTGGTTTCACAACCTAGGAGAGTATGACGTCTAGCGAGGGAAATTACCATCGTAGAGGTCCTTACTTTGATGGTACTAATTTCGCTTGTTGGAAGCATAAGATGAAAATGCATATTCTTGGACATAACCCCGCCGTTTGCGCTATTGTGTGTATTGGCTTGCAAGGTGAATTCTTTTATGGGAGAGAACCGAACCATGAAGCTACCGCGGAAGAGTTGAATGCTGCAATACAATGCTCAAGCTTGTGATATTCTCTTCAACAGATTGTGCCCCAAAGAATTCAACAAAATAAGCTGTCTTGAGAATGCAAAGGAAATTTGGGATACTTTGATTGATATGCACGAAGGTACCGACTCCGTCAAGGAATCCAAATTGGATGTGCTTCAAAGTCAACTTGACAAGTTCAAAATGAAGGATGGTGAAGGTGTCGCTGAAATGTACTCTATGCTTGCTCTCATCACAAATGAGATTGTCGGCTTAGGAAGTGAAGAGATGACCGATAGATTCATCATCAAGAAGATCCTAAGAGCATTTGATGGAAAATATGATACCGTGTGCACATTGATACAAATGATGCCCAATTACAAAGATCTCAAACCTACGGAAGTCATTGGAAGAATTGTTGCGCATGAGATGTCACTCAAGGATAAGGAAGAGCTTCACAACAAGTCAAGTGGTGCTTACAAAGCCTCATGTGATGCTCCCACATCATCAAGTGAGAAACAAACCTTCAATGAAGAATTGAGCCTAATGGTGAAGAATTTCAACAAGTTCTACAAGAGTAGAAGCAAGGAAAGAAGTTCCAAGTCAAGGTCCTAATGACAAAAGATCTTCAAGTCGTGAACGAAATTGCAACAATTGTGCAAGACCCGGACACTACTCCAATGAGTGTACGGCTCCCTACAAAAGAAGAGAAGATTCTCCTAAAAGAAGAAGTAGAAGAGAAGAATTGCCACCAAGAGAGAGAAGGAGTAGAGATGATCGTTGCGAATGTAGAACCTCTCGGAGAAGCAAGGATTCGGAAAGGAAGGACAAATCATCAAGGAGCTACACAAAGCAAAGACATCAAGCTCATGTTGGTGAATGGGTATCCAGCTCCGAATCCGACCATCACTCCGAAAGAAGTTATCACTCCGACTCCGAATATACTCAAGATGAAGGTGTTGCCGGTCTAGCACTTGTGTCAACCAACTCCTACGACATATTTGACTCACCAAATGAAGGAATTGGAAGATGCTTCATGGCTAAAGGCCCAAAGGTATCACACCCCGAGTATGTTGATTTCAATAGTGATGAAGATGATTTGCTAGGAGATGATGATTTACTCGTTGATAACTCTAGTTATGAAAACTATGATGAACGTGCTATTAATCATGCTAATCAAGATAAAACGAATGATGATGATAAGAAGGAGATTGAGTGTCTAACTAAAGAACTAAACACTCTTAAGTTAGCTCATGAAACTACCTTGGAAGATCATCGAGAACTTCTAAAGACTCATGAGAAGCTACGCTTTGAAAAGCTCAACCTTGAGAAAGAGCATGAGTTCTTAAAAGCAATCAATGATGATCTTCGCAAGAAAATTTCTTCTTACATTGCCAAGCGTTTAATCTTGTCTACTTACATGCCACAAGTAAAATCTAGCAACAAGAGAAAGAAAGATTCTTCATCTAGTAGTAACAATAATCATGCTAAATCCAATGTTGTTTCTTCTAGTAGTTCTCTTGATTCCACTAATGATTCTCTTAGCCAAGTCACACTTGAGCAAGAAAATAGCTTATTGAAGGGAATTATAGAGAAGGGTGTTTACAAGAGTCTTGCTGGAAGTAAGCAAGGAAGACACCGGAAGAATCATGGTGTTGGTTTTGAACGAAAGTTCAATGCCAATGGAGTTGAGTGGGAAGAAGATCAATACCCCAAGACAAAGTTTGTTCCTCAACAAGAGAAGCATCATCCTACTTCTTTCCAAGGAACACAACCTCAAGATGATCTTCCACCACAAGACCACTAGCAAAAAGGAAAGGACAAGCTTCAAGAGGAGATTGATGCATTTGAAGAAGCTCCCAAGGCCTTGGTCAAGTGGGTTCCCAAGACTACATCAAGTTCTACTACATCAAGTACGACTACAACTCCACGGATTCCCATCAAGATGGTGTGGATCCCAAAGAAGAAGAACTAGAGAGTTCTTGAGGGTGACTCCGCCAACATACCTCACTCATATCTTTTGGCAAGGACATGTGCAAACAACTTCCACATCTTGCACTAGTTCAAGGAGTCACAAACCCTCTTGTTGGTAAGACAACGGACAAGGTAACCTAATGCTTTCATGGACATCATCTATGTGTACATCATTCTATGTCTATGGATATCCTTATTTGTTCCTTGTGGGACTAACCCGTGTAGGTATTGAAAGTGCAACTCACTCCAATGGACTGCTCCAAATGATCTACATCAACATTGAGCATCTACATCTTCAACACCTACAGGAAGTCATCATCGACAAAACCCAAGGTTAGTTCATCCCTCTTAGGGGGGATATCACATCTAGGGGGAGCTTTACTCTAATCAATTGAGCTAAAGCAACTCTAATGATGTGAACACAACAATGCTTTATGTAAAAGTGGTAACCCCACTTGTGCTTAAACGATGAGTATGCCTATGATCAAATGTTCTCATTTGACTCCTAAGTCAATATACTCATATATAGATGACCTAGTCATCGCCAATTGCTTGATAGATGCTAGAGTGTTTGTGCATGCTTTGTCACATGTTTCATTTGCCATTTTATTGTGTGAGCATGTTGATTGCATATTTTACTCATTCGAGGACATCCATTTGTTGTTTTGAATGTTTGGCTTTTTATCCTTTCCAAATGGATGGACAAGAATGCCTAAGAACTCCCTCTAGCTATCTATGCTTTTCTCGTCTCAAACTCTATTCATGCTACATCACAAAGTTTGATCAAGTCAGATTCGAACCACTTTGTGTGAGGAGCACTCGGAGTCCCCGATTCGTCATAGACTTAAACTTCCAAAACCTCTTTGTGCATTTCGGTATGACCGGGTCATCCACTTCGGTCACACCGAGTTCACTAAGTTGATCTAGGTTTTCAATCTCGGTGCAACCGATTTGAACCTTTCGGTCACACCGAGTTGTAGTAACCGCTTGCGATCCTGCATCTCGGTGCCACCGAGTTGTTCCACTCGATCACACCGACGGGGTTGGGATATATAAACCCACGGGTGAGATTTTGGAAATTTCTTCAAACTCCTCAGCCCGCGTGTGTGTCCTGCTCTTCCTCCTCGGGTCTCCGGATTCTCTCCTCAATGCCAGCAACCTCCCACCGCTGGTTTCCATCGCCGTCAACGGAAATCTGCTCCGCCGTTGCCGCTGTAGCGAACCTCTGCCGAACAAGGGTATGGGTTCGACTCTATGTGCTAATTCCTTAACTCCGATTCATAGCACATTGCTTTGCCATGATCTTTACCATGTATGCAAACGTTCTATCCACAGAAAACATCCTTTAGGTTAGATTGGATTTGAAAATATAGGGTTAGGTCTCCGCCGAACTCATCTCGGACCGACCGAGTTGGAGAAATCGGCCTCACCGATTTGGCTTAGGCCGTTGCACATGCGTTTTCGGTCTGACCAAAAACTGCAAATCGCTGCGACCGAGTTCGACTCTCTATGAAACCCTAGCAATCTCGGTGCCACCAAACTGTGACTCGGTCTGACCAAGTTCACTAGTTTAGGCTCCAAAAATTGCTTCGGTATCACTGAGTATATCAAATCGCTAGCTCCAAAATGCTTTCTGTGGAGAACTAAAACTAAGTTTTTGAGTCATCTGTTTTGCAAAAACTCTATACTTTGTGATGCTCATCCCTCTACCTCATCTACATCTATTCACAGGGTCTGCTGTAAGTGAGATTGCCAAGATGTCTGACCAGAGTGACAGTCAGAACAGATCTGAGGAACAGGTGCAATTGAGTGAGGGTTCAGATCCCTCAAGCAGCTATGATGAGGGCAGCAGGAGCACACCTAGTAACTTGCCCAAGGCAGCCACTAGAGCAAGGAAGAAGAGAACCTCAGACTCTGAGGATGAGGACTATGTGGCTATTGAGGATGAGGCCACCTTAAGGAAGAAAGTCTTGAAGAAGGAGTATGGCACAGCTGCTGCAACAAAGCCAGGCTTGAACAAGAAGGCACCTGCCAGAAGAATCCCAATGTCAAAGCCAAGGAAGGTTGCAACAGGAGAGAAAATGAAATTCACTGTAGAATCTGATGATGGTGAAGCAGCAGGAGATGACAAGAAAAAGAAGAGGACAAGAACCACAACTGCAAAAGTTCTTGGAAAATCAACTATGGTAAGAGATTCAGAAGAGGAAGAAGAAGAGGATGCTGAACCAGCACCCAAAGCTCAGAAGCTTATGGGAGATGCTATCAAATCAGGGGTTGCTCCATCAAAGCCCAAGATTGCTCCCAAAGCTCAAGCACATAAGCCCCCAAAGCCCAAGAGGAACACCAGGAGCATTCCTACAGAAGAGAAGAACAAGGCCCCAGTGCCTCAAGCTAAAGAAGAGGATGATGAGTCTCTTGTTTTGAGAAAGCTGAAACCCAAGATTCCAGACCACAATGATGCTCATCCAGTGGCTGAGGACATGCACATTAGAAAGGATGCTGGATTGAGACTTTGGAGACAGTCTGATCCTTATGCTGTGAGGAGGAGGACTGCAGTTGATTACAGGTTTCATACAAAAGAACAACAAGACTTCTATGAAACAATTTTGCTTGACAAGAAGCCAATTGTCTATGACATGAGATGAGTTGATTGGGATTACATCAAGGAGAAAGAAGACCACTTCCCAGGAGTTTATGACAGCTTCAAAGCTTATGGAGTAGATAAGTTTGTTGGGCAGAAGCTCACAAAATGGAATGATGAGCTGATCATGCAGTTTTACTCCACTGCTCACTTTTACCCAGATGGAAAGATCATATGGATGTCTGAAGGTACAAGGTACCAATCTACTATTGAAGAATGGGCTGAATTGATCAATGCTCCAGAAGAACATGAGGATGACTTAGATGTGTATGCAAAGAAGAAGAAAGACCACAAGTCCATGGCAAACATGTACAAAGAGATCCCTGATAAAGCTTTGGAGACACACAAGCTTGGATCTATACACTATCTGTTGTCTGGTCTGCCTACCATCAACACCATCCTAAGGCACACTTTGCTACCCAAGTCAGGAGATCACAAGATGATCAGAGGACATTCCATCAACTTATTGCAAATCTTTGATGTCCCTCAAAAGTTGAAGGTCATGATTCTGATTGTAGAGACAATCAAGAGGACAGCTGCTGACCAAAAGAGAAGTTGTGGATATGCTCCACATATTCAGGAGCTCATCAATGCTAAGATGGGCACAGGAACATACTTGTTGGATAAGGAGCATCTACCTCTATATCCTGAATTTGAAGACAACAAAGTTGTGACGAATGAGGATGAACCTTCATCATCTCAAGCACAAGAGAAGAGAGCTAAAGCTAAGGCAGAGAAAGCTGCCAAGATGCCAAGTGTTGAGGAAGCATCTCAAGTTTTCCTGAACAGCAAGCAAGATCAGCTGGCATATCTAATCCAATCTACTTTGAGGATTGAGAAGGGCTTGGCCACCCTGACTCAGAATCAGGAGAGCTTGGAGAGGATCATAGAGACAAAAATTTATGATCTTGATCTGAAGGTTACTGAGATACAAACAGCAGTTGAGCAGCTCCAGGAGGAAGCAGAAGAGAGGAAAGGGAAGGCAACTACTAATGCTTTTCAGCAAGTGCCTAGAGGTCAGGGGTCTGCTGCAGTGTCAGTACAAGATATAGAGCTACAGCATTAGCACCAGCAGCTACAGCTTTAGTGCCACCTCTAGCAGCCACTCCACCAGCTCCAACTACATCAACTGATGCCTTCGTCCTTGGAGTTCTCTCTACACCACCTCCCGAAGACCAAGCCTGAGAGACGCATAGCACTATGCATTTTCGAACTTTTTGGTAACTTGTTACTAAAGGGGGGGAATGTATAGATCATAGGCTTCGAGAGAGAGTGTTTTGCTTCTTTGTCTCTCTTACTTTTGGTTGAACTTTTTGTGTGCTTGGTTGATACTCTATGTCTGCGTGAGATACTTGTTTGATCATGTGTTTGATCATATGCTACTTTAATGCTTGCTTGGATGATATTATCTCGTATATCTCTTATATGATCATTCACTTTGCTTGGTGATGAGTGCATGCTTTTAATTTTCGATCATTTTGAGCGCTCCACCAAGATGTATGTGACATGGAAGAGTAACCCATGATCCTAATCAATTGCGCATTTGCATTCAAAAGCAAATCTTAAATAATGCACAAATTTAGGGGGAGCTCTTGCTTATCACATACTTCTCAAAGCGACGATGTATTTAAATCTTATTATCATTTGTCGAAGCTTCGATCTATATGTTGTCATCAATTACCAAAAAGGGGGAGATTGAAAGTGCAACTATCCCTCGTTGGTTTTGGTAATTATTAACAACATATAGCTCATTGAGCTAATGCTATTTCAAGATAAATATTTGAGGAAAGCTCAATGATTGGCATGGCATGGATTAGGAATGTGGACCCCTCAAAATGCTAAGCACAAAAGATTGGCTCAAGCTCTAAAGCTCAAGACTCTACATTTTACTTTTAGTGATCCAAGATCACATTGAGTCCATAGGAAAAGCCAATACAATTAAAAGGGGATGAGGTGTTGCTTAATGGCTTGCTTGCTCAAAATGCTTAGTGATATGCTCCAAAACCCTCAACCACTTTCTCATATCCACATATATATGTCCCAAACCAAAAGTCAAACTCGGCCCCACCGAAACTTTCTATCCGGCGCCACCGAGTTCAGTTGACATAGCCACTGCCACAAAACCCTAGTCACTTCGGTCTTACCGATAGGGATCTCGGTCTCACCGAGATGGGATTGCAAGCTCTCCGTTTCCCTTCGTAACGTTTTGGTCCAACCGAGATGAGCGATCGGTCCCTCCGAGTTTGCAATGCAAACTCTCTGTTTCCCCTTCGTAACGTTTCGGTCTCACTGAGATGAGCGAATCGGTCCCACCGAGTTTGCCAGACCAACTCTCTGTTAGCTTGTTACCAAAATCGGTCTCACCGAGTTTGTGTAATCGGTCTCACTGAGTTTGTGTAATCGGTCTCATCGAGATTACGTTATGCCCTAACCCTAATGAAATCGGTCCCACCGAGTTGACATGTCGGTCCCACCGAAAATCCTAATGTTCACATTTTGAACTAAATCGGTCTGACCGAGTTTCATTATTCGGTCCCACCGAGTTTGGTGATTTGTGTGTAACGGTTAGATTTTGTGTGGAGGCTATATATACCCCTCCACCCACTCTTCATTCGTGAGGAGAGCCATCAGAACATGCCTACACTTCCATCATACATTTTCTGAGAGAGAACCACCTACTCATGTGTTGAGGACAAGATATTCCATTCCAACCATATGAATCTTGATCTCTAGCCTTCTCCAAGTTTCTTTCCACTCAAATCATCTTTCCACCAAATCCAAATCTGTGAGAGAGAGTTGAGTGTTGGGGAGACTATCATTTGAAGCACAGGAGCAAGGATTTCATCATCAACACACCATCTATTACCTTTTGGAGAGTGGTGTCTCCTAGATTGGTTAGGTGTCACTTGGGAGCCTCCGTCAAGATTGTGGAGTTGAACCAAGGAGGTTGTACGGGCAAGGAGATCGCCTACTTCGTGAAGATCTACCCTAGCGAGGCAAGTCCTTCATGGGAAATGGCCATGGTGGGATAGACAAGGTTGCTTCTTCGTGGACCCTTCGTGGGTGGAGCCCTCCGTGGACTCGCGAAACCGTTACCCTTCATGGGTTGAAGTCTCCATCAACGTGGATGTACGATAGCACCACCTATCGAAACCACACCAAAATCTCCGTGTCTACATTGCGTTTGCTCCCTCCAAACTCCTCCCTTTACCTTCATGTGCAGTGTTTTACATTCCGTTGCTATACTCTTAGACTTGCATGTGTAGGTTGTTTACTTGACTTGTGCTAAGTTGCTAAAATCTGCCAAGACTTAAAATTGGGAAAAGGCTAGATTTTTATTTGGTCAAGTAGTCTAATCACCCCCCCCCCCTCTAGACATACTTTCGATCCTACACTATGTTTGTTGTAGATAATTGGCCCGTGCTACTGTTCCGTTGAATTTTAATGCGTTCCTAGAGAAAGCTAAGTTGAAAGATGATGGTAGCAACTACAAGGACTGGGTCCGTAACTTAAGGATTATCCTCATTGCAGCACAAAAGAATTATGTCCTGGAAGCACCGCTAGGTGCAAGGCCCGCTGCAGGAGCAACGCCAGATGTTATGAACGCCTGGCAGAGCAAAGCTGATGACTACTCAATAGTTCAGTGTGACGTGCTTTATGGCTTAGAACCAGGACTTCAACGACGTTTTGAACGTCATGGTGCATATGAGATGTTCCAGGAGTTGAAGTTAATATTTCAAGCAAATGCCCGGATTGAGAGATATGAAGTCTCCAATAAGTTCTACAGCTGCAAAATGGAGGAGAATAGTTCTGTCAGTGAACATATACTCAAAATGTTTGGGTATCATAATCACTTGACTCAACTGGGAGTTAATCTTCCGGTTGATAGTGTCATTGACAGAGTTCTTCAATCACTGCCACCAAGCTACAAAAGCTTCGTGATGAACTATAATATGCAAGGGATGGATAAGACAATTCCCGAGCTCTTCGTGATGCTAAAGGCTGCGGAGGTAGAAATCAAGAAGGAGCATCAAGTGTTGATGGTTAACAAGACCACTAGTTTCAAGAAAAAGGGTAAAGGGAAGAAGGGGAACTTCAAGAAGAACGGCAAGCAAGTTGCTGCTCAAGTGAAGAAACCCAAGTTTGGATCTAAGCCTGAGACTGAGTGCTTCTACTGCAAAGGGACTGGTCACTGGAAGCGGAACTTCCCCAAGTATTTGGCGGATAAGAAGGATTTCAAAGTGAAAGGTATATTTGATATACATGTTATTGATGTGTACCTTAATAATGCTCGTAGTAGCGCCTGGGTATTTGATACTAGTTCTGTTGCTCATATTTGCAACTCGAAACAGGGGCTACGGATTAAGCGAAGATTGGCTAAGGACGAGATGACGATGCGCGTGGGAAATGGTTCCAAAGTCGATGTGATCGCTGTCGGCACGCTACCTCTACATCTACCTTTGGGATTAGTTTTAGACCTGAATAATTGTTATTTGGTGCAAGCGTTAAGCCTGAACATTATATCTGGATCTTGTTTGATGCGAGACAGTTATTCATTTAAATCAGAGAATAATGGTTGTTCTATTTATATGAGTAATATCCTTTATGGTCATGCACCCTTGATGAGTGGTCTATTTTTATTGAATCCCGATAGTAGTGATACACATATTCATAGTGTTGAAGCCAAAAGATATAAGTTTAATAATGATAGTGCAACTTATTTGTGGCACTGCCGTTTAAGTCATATTGGTGTAAAGCGCATGAAGAAACTCCATGCTGATGGGCTTTTGTAATCACTTGATGCTTGCGAACCATGCCTCATGGGCAAGATGACTAAGACTCCGTTTTCCAGAACAATGGAGCGAGCAACAGACTTGTTGGAAATAATACATACTGATGTATGTGGTCCGCTGAGTGTTGAGGCTCGCGGTGGGTATCGTTATTTTCTGACCTTCACAGATGATTTGAGCAGATATGGGTATGTCGGCGTTCTGGGAACGGGGGTCCCCAGACTTGCCTGCCTGCGGCCCACAGTGTGGCTAAGCAGCAGGCCGTACGGCCCATCTTCGTCAACAAGACACCCAAGACCCTCACGAGGGTCCAAGCCTCGCGAGGCGGACGACGCAAGACCTCCTCCAGAGTGGCCTAGCCAAGGAGGCTCACGAGGAGCGGAGATATCAAGGCGAGGCAAACCTCACGAGGCTCTCGTGACGTGAGCCATGACGAACGGTACCAGGCGGGTGCTAGGCGGGCGCCGGTGCGCGCAGCGTCCTTATTTCCTCTTTGGTGCTAAGGAGGCCAGCGCGGGCGAAGAGTACCAAGGCATCAGGCAAAGGTTGCCATATTGGTGCATCGAGACCAAGACCAGGAGGACGGCAAGGCGGAGGTCATCGTGGAACCCAAGACGGCGTCACCCCAGAGCTTTTCGCAGGCGAAGACCGCTTTTGTCAGGATAGCTCATACTAGCTGTCCCCCTTCAAATTTGCCCGTCGTTGTTGGCTCCCATCCCGCTCGATATTTGGGAAGAGGACCAGGGCCTCTATAAATAGGACTAGCCACCACAGTAGGAGGCAACTGATCCCGAACTAGTTCAGATCATCCTCAACTACACAAGCAAAAGAACACCTCAACGTCGGGAGGCTGTTCTTCCCTTGTACTGTTCATCATCAGCCCAAGAGGCAATCCACCACCACCACACTGGAGTAGGGTATTACACCACAACGGTGGCCCGAACCAGTATAAACCCCGTGTCTTTCTGTGTTGCGAGTTCGTCGAGTTTGTCCGCAAGATCTTAGCGAGCTAGAGCGTAGATCGGTAGGAGGGAGAGACTTCGCGTGCACCCCAGTGTTCGAACCTTAAGGGTTTGCCCAACCCCACATCCGACATTTGGCGCGCCAGGTAGGGGTGCGCCATAGTTTCCCTTCCGTCAGTTTGTTGCTCCATCGCTCCATCGTTTCCATGGCGGACGCTCGCCGTGCTCGAGCTGAGCGTCGGGCTACCCTCTCCGCTCGCGTCGCTCAGACGGCACCCATAGGCAGGCCACCTCGTCGTTCTCCGTATCCCGTCGCGAACGCTGCCACTGGCCCGGCGGGGAACGAGCAGCAGGCGTCCTCGCTCCATCCCTCGGTGCGGCAGGACGGCCGCACCGCTACTCCGTCGCTGACCCCTGCTGGTTCTTCGTCTCACGCGCACCGCGCTCCCATGGAGGCGCGGGCCGCACTCATCGCGGCGAACGAGCTCCTGCGCTACCGCCCCATCAATGACCTCTACGAGGAGTGGCTCGACCGCGTCGCCGAGCTCGTCCGCGCCGCAGGGGGCTCTCTGGCGTTGTCCCACTCTCTGCCTCCCCCTCAACCAACCGCGGGCAACGGGGCTCGTGGCATGCCTCCACCACCTCAACCCCAAGACGGTGCCTTGGCACCAAGGCACCCGCCTCCGTGGCGTGATCCACCGCGCCCGGCGCCCGCGCGTGAAGAAAAAAGCTGCCAAGAAATCCCGCGGCCGCGAGAAGCTGCACCTGCGCTCCCCGCGCCACCTCGTCAAGACCGCGCGCCACCTGCAGTGGCGCAACGCGGACCTCGCCAAGACCAAGCTCCACCTCAGAAGTGGGCCCCGACGACCACGGCCGGCTACCGCGCCTTCACCCCCAAACTGCGTAGCGTCGCCTGGCCAGGCAAGTTCAAGCTAGATCTGCCTCCTCGCTACGACGGCACCGCCGACCTCGCGGAGTTCCTGCAGCTCTATGAGCTGAGCATCGAAGCAGCCAACGGCGACGAAAAAGTCATGGCGAACTGGTTTCCCATGGCTCTCAAGGATGAGGCCTGCTCCTGGCTCCTGAACCTGCAGCACGGCTCGATCTCCTCCTGGGACGAGATGCGCGACCGCTTCGTCGCCAACTTCCAGGGCACTCGCAACCGCCCACCGGCCGCGGGTGACCTTCGTCGCATCAAGCAACAACCAGGAGAGACTCTCCAGAAGTACATCCAGCGCTTCAACAACACCCGCCTCAAGATCCCCAAGGTCACGGACGAAGCCATCATCTCCGCGTTCTCGGACGGCGTCCGTGACGTCAAGATGAAGGAAGAGCTCGCCATCCACGAGGAGCTTGGCACATCTCAGGAGCTGTTCAACCTGGCGACCAAGTGCGCAAGAGCTAAGGAGGGGCGCCTCTCTCTCCTTGAGCTGCCAGCTGCAGGAGCGGAGGAGAAGAAGGCCAAGGATGTGAAGCGCAAAGAAGCAGCGGTGCTCGCAGCGGAGCCCGACACCAAGCGAGGCAGAGATCAGCCTGAGTCATCCAAGAACGGCCGACCGTTCTGCGCCTTCCACAACCTGAACACCCACAACACTAGCGACTACCAAGAGCTCAGAGCCATACGGGAAGGACGCTACGGTCGATGCCTCGAGTGCAACGACCGGGGCTACGGCCGCGGAGGAGGACGCGGAGGCGGAGGCTGGGACGACCGTGGCCTGCGCCACGAGTGGCGCGATCGGCCTCGTGAGGACCGCTGGCAGGACCAACCTCGCGAGGGTGCTTGGAGGGACCCACCTCGTGAGGATCGCCCCCAGGGCAACGCTGGTCTTCCCCCGCTGCCGCCACCAAAAAGGAATGACCACCAACACCAGGACGAGGGGGCTGGGGGCTTCCAGGAGCCGCGTGCGATCGCCTGCATCTTGGGCGGTGCCCAAGCCCCAGCCTCTCAGCGCATCTTCAAACAGTTCGCTCGCGATGTGAACGCGGTGCTCCCCAAGCTCGAGGCCACGTGCCCGCTCAGGTTGTCCCGATGTGCCATCACCTTCAACTCGACAGATCAGCTCAAGTGCGCAGCCACCGCTGGCGCCCTCCCTATGTTGTGCTCCCCAGTCATCAGCAATGTGCAAGTCACCAAGACTCTCATCGACGGCGGCGCAGGGCTCAACGTCCTGTCCGTCGACATGTTCGACAACCTCCAAGTGACGTATGAGCAGCTCTAGCCAACCAAGCCTTTCTCAGGAGTGACCGACGGTTCCACCACACGGATAGGGCAGGTCCGCCTGCCTGTCACCTTCGGGGAGCACAAGAACTATCGCACCAAGCTCATCGACGTCGCGCACATCCGCCTGCCGTACAATGCCATCCTCAGGTATCCAGCCCTGGCCAAGTTGATGGCAGTCACTCATCACGGCTACAACGTTCTCAAGATGCCAGGAAGCGGAGGAATCATCACGGTCCCGTGTGAGGAGAGGGATGCGGTGTGCTCCCTCTAGCGCGCCTTTCAAGCTGCAGCAGTCGACGACCCCGACAACAGAAGTGAAGGCCCTCCGGAGGCCATCCCCAAGAAGAAGTTGTCGTGCCGCACAGGACCTCACGAGGATAGCATCGCGGCAGGAGCCTCGTCCGGATCAGCGCCCGCTCCAGGGGTGCCTCCCTCCATCGCATAGGAAGGCGCGCTCGGCGCCCTCCTCAGGCAGGGCTAGGGGGCTCTCTTCTGGAGAGCCTCAGAACTTGCCAACCTCACGAGGGAGGCGCTTGGGCACCACTTGGAAGCGTGCCTCACGGCACACCATCCTCAGGAGAGCACGGGCAAGGAGTGCCCACCACCCAGGAGTTCATCACCAAGACCACCCAGGAACTGCAAGAAGCAAGAGCCATGCGCGGCCACAGCCGCTCACAAGGCGCAGCTCCTCATCCAGGCGAGGATGCCGGGCAACATGTCTGCGTCGACGTCCCAGGGCTCAACAGGGCCGCATCTCAGGAGCGTTTCTGGCCATCGCGTGTGGTCCGCCGCGAGGGCCCACCACACAGCTATGTTCGCATGCCCTTCGGCTTGCCGGGCGTGGCGTCGGCCTATCAGCGCAACATGCGGCAAGTCCTAGCGGCTCAGGAGACCAGGTTCCACACCGTCCTGGAGGAAATGGAGACGGTCTTCAGGGAACCTCCCGAGCCTCCAGAGCCTCCTGAGGCTCAGGGTCCCGGTGGCTCATGAGGAGCCATTCCTTCAGCGCGCGGCTTCAGCTGCACCAACTCTACTTCATCTACAGAACCAGGTGACATCTTCCAAGTTCGTTTAAGCTGGGAGCGCCCCTCGGGCTGCATTATTCCCAGGCCACATGGGTCCGTCCCTGTGGCATGTATCCCTTTTGCTTAAGTCTTTAGCTTACCTTGCTGGGGGCGCCCCTCGGGCTGCATCATCCCAAAGCCGCTCAGGCCAGACCCAGTGGCATGTATCTTCCTGCATTTATCCAAGTCGATCTGCTCTTCATGCTTAACCTGCCAACGGCTATCACCTGCTCGATCATCGCCTCCCCCGGGGCCTTCACACAGGCACGGCGCTGGTGCATGGGTCCGTCCCTGCCACGACTGACAAATCTGAGTGGTTGAGCTCTGGCTCGCGGCACGCGCCGCGCACGTCACCTAACCAGGCCCTTAGTGCCTCCGCCTCACCCAGAGCAACCAGCGGCAGACTAACAGCTGTAACGGCAAACCATGTTCTTCTTGTGCCTGCTCACAGGGATCCCGAAGGAAGGATAGCAGGCGGCACCGCGAGTCCCTTTTTTCCTCATGCAATTCGCTTGCGCATTAAAAGGGGGGCTCCTGAGCATCGCGACTCAGGAGCTCTTACTGGCTCTCCAGCCCTCACCCCCTGGCCTTGACCACGGCATCGCGACCTGGCATACCAGTGGCGGCTGAGCTCGCTCGAGGGCCGGGACCTGAGGACGTAGAGCACTAAGGGGAGCATGAGGGGAGAGGAACTCGTATGGGCCGGCCTGGCTATGCCGCACGAGTTGGCGCACATCCCAAGCGTGACATCAGAAATCGCCGTGAAGTTAGCAAGATAAGTTTCGCCCTACGATCAGCTAAATATCTGGGCCTAATGGTCACTCACGCCATGCTGCAGCCCCGTTGCGGCCAAGTCATTTTCCTTTCTTGCTTTACCATGGCTGCTTGAGCACTAAGGGGGGCCTCCTGAGCATCGCGCCTCAGAGGCTCTTACTGGACCTCAGGCCGCACACCTCCTGGCCTTGACCACGGCACGCGACCTGGCATACCAGCGACGGTTGTAGCCTGCCTGGGGACCGGGACCTGTCAGCGTAGAGCAACAAGCCATCACGAGGAAAGAAAGGGGGGACCAAGCCTTAACGGGACATGCACTCACCAAATTTTCATAACAAGGAAGATAAGCACCAAAGACATTACAGACCCTTACATGCCCCCACGGGGTAATTCATGATCCTTCGTAGGAAACAAAAGCTGATACTAAGGGGAATCCTATCTACACCCTTCCGTGGCAGACACCATCATCAACAGTGGGCCACAGGAGGCCGGCGCCAACCTCATCCAGATCAGCAGCGGCGACGGCCTGACGCCGCAGCCCTGCTCCAAGCGCGGCGAGAGCTCGGAGGCACGTAGCTGTCGTCGCTCGTCTCCGGAGTCTCGTAAAGCTCAGGAGAGTTGCTGGACTCCCAGGGGCTGCTGCTGTTGGAGTAGGTGCAGGCGGAGCGCGCGTCGGTCTGGCGCTCCTCCCCAGGGCAGCACTCCAGGCGGCGGCCCTCGGCGTCGAAGACCTTGAAGAAGAGCATGGAGGCGTCGTCGTACTCGAAGTGGATCACGAGGGCTCCGCTCGCACGGCAGACCCGCGCGATCTCGCCCCAGCCGCGAGTCATGGAGATCTTGCCGGTGGGGACCGCTTCGATCTCCGCTCCGGTCGCTGGAGCGCTGCAGTCGGCGTGCTGCAGCCAGAGCTCGAGAGGCCCCCTCGGCGGCATCGGTCGGAGAAGAACCGCGGGAAGCGGATCCAGGAGCTTGGAGGCATCGGCGCCCACAGCACCAACTCGTGCAAGGAGTCCACGGTGTGGACCCCAGGGGCTACAGCGCGTGACGCCGTGGCGCGACGGCCCCGGACGCGGCGCGGGCGGCGCTGCTCGTCGCTCCAACCTCCCGAGCCCTCGGCTCGGGCATACAAGGGTAGCGGGTACCCCGGAGGAGGCCAACCGGTGCCTCCCACGATCACAGGTAATGATGGTTTTCCTTGCATGTCACAGGGACTTGTCAAGTCATGCAGTTGCTGAGGCAGCGTGGGGAAGCGGAGATGCCCACGTCCAATCAACCGCCATGCGTCGACCGAGGCCGCAGGCTTTTGGGGCCCGCAGTGCTCCGAACTTGACCCTTGGCTTCGCCGCGAAGCCAAGCCCGAGCGCACCTTGGGCCCGGGGGCTACTGTCGGCGTTCTGGGAATGGGGGTCCCCAGACTTGCCCGCCTGCGGCCCACAGTGTGGCTAAGCAGCAGGCCGTACGGCCCATCTTCGTCAACAAGACACCCAAGACCCTCACGAGGGTCCAAGCCTCGCGAGGCGAACGACGCAAGACCTCCTCTGGAGTGGCCTAGCCAAGCAGGCTCACGAGGAGCGGAGATATCAAGGCGAGGCAAACCTCATGAGGCTCTCGTGACGTGAGCCACGACGAACGATACCAGGCGGGTGCCAGGCGGGCGCCGGTGCATGCAGCGTCCTTATTTCCTCTTTGGTGCTAAGGAGGCCAGCGCAGGCAAAGAGTACCGAGGCATCAGGCAAAGGTTGCGATATTGGTGCAATGAGACCAAGACCAGGAGGACAGCAAGGCGGAAGTCATCGTGGAGCCCAAGACGGCGTCACCCCAGAGCTTTTCGCAGGCGAAGACCGCTTTTGTTAGGATAGCTCGTACTAGCTGTCCCCCTTCAAATTTGCCCGCCGTTGTTGGCTCCCTTCCCGCTCGATATTTGGGAAGAGGGCCAGGGCCTCTATAAATAGGACTAGCCACCACAGTAGGAGGCAACTGATCCCGAACTAGTTCAGATCATCCTCAACTACACAAGCACAAGAACACCTCAACGTCGGGAGGCTGTTCTTCCCTTGTACTGTTCATCATCAGCCCAAGAAGCAATCCACCACCACCACACTGGAGTAGGGTATTACACCACAACGGTGGCCCGAACCAGTATAAACCCCGTGTCTTTCTGTATTGCAAGTTCGTCGAGTTCGTCCGCAAGATCTTAGCGAGCTAGAGCGTAGATCGGTAGGAGGGAGAGACTTCGCGCGCACCCCAGTGTTCGAACCTTAAGGGTTTGCCGGAACCCCACATCCGACAGGGTATATCTACTTGATGAAACACAAGTCTGAAACATTTGAAAAGTTCAAAAAAAATCGGAGTGAAGTGGAAAATCATCGTAACAAGAAAATAAAATTTCTACAATCTGCTCGTGGAGGTGAATATTTGAGTTACGAGTTTGGTCTTCATTTGAAACAATGGGAATAGTTTCGCAGCTCACGCCACCCGGAACACCACAGCGTAATGGTGTGTCCGAACGTTGTAACCGCACTTTATTAGATATGGTGCAATCTATGATGTCTCTTACTGATTTACCGCTATCGTTTTGAGGTTATGCTTTAGAGACGGCTGCATTCACGTTAAATAGGGCACCATCTAAATCCGTTGAGACGACGCCTTATGAACTGTGGTTTGGCAAGAAACCCAAGTTGTCGTTTCTTAAAGTTTGGGGTTGTTGTGCTTATGTGAAAAAGCTTCAACCTGATAAGCTCGAACCCAAATCGGAGAAATGTGACTTCATAGGATACCCAAAGGAGACTGTTGGGTACACCTTCTATCACAGATCCGAAGGCAAAATATTTGTTGCTAAGAATGGATCCTTTCTAGAGAAGGAGTTTCTCTCGAAAGAAGTGAGTGGGAGGAAAGTAGAACTTGATGAGATAATTGTACCTGCTCCCTTATTGGAAAGTAGTTCATCACAGAAATCAATTCCAGTGATTCCTACACCAATTAGTGAGGAAGCTAATGATGATGATCATGAAGCTTCTAATCAAGTTACTACCGAACCTCGTAGGTCAACCAGAGTAAGATCCGCACCAGAGTGGTTCGGTAATCCTGTTCTAGACATCATGTTGCTTGACCATGATGAACCTACGAACTATGAGGTAGCGATGATGAGCCCAGATTCCGCTAAATGGCTTGAGGCCATGAAATCTGAGATGGGATCCATGTATGAGAACAAAGTATGGACTTTGGTTGACTTGCCCGATGATCGCCAAGCCATAGAAAATAAATGGATCTTCAAGAAGAAGACCGATGCTAACGATAATGTTACTGTCTACAAAGCTCGACTTGTTGCAAAAGCTTTTCGACAAGTTCAAGGAGTTGACTACGATGAGACTTTCTCACCCGTAGCGATGCTTAAGTCTGTCCGAATCATGTTAGCAATTGCCGCATTTTATGATTATGAAATTTGTCAAATGGATGTCAAAACTGCATTCTTGAATGGATTTCTAGAAGAAGAGTTGTATATGATGCAACAAGGAGGTTTTGTCGATCCAAAGGGTGCAACCAAAGTCTGCAAGCTCCAGTGATCCATTTATGGACTGGTGCAAGCCTCTCAGAGTTGGAATAAACGTTTTGATAGTGTGATCAAAGCATATGGTTTTATACAGACTTTTGGAGAAGCCTGTATTTACAAGAAAGTGAGTGGGAGCTCTGTAGCATTTATAATATTATATGTGGATGACATATTGTTGATTGGAAATGATATAGAATTTCTGGATAGCATAAAAGGATGCTTGAATAAGAGTTTTCTATGAAAGACCTAGGTGAAGCTGCTTACATATTGGGCATCAAGATCTATAGAGATAGATCAAGATGCTTAATTGCACTTTCATAAAGCACATACCTTGATAAGATTTTGAAGAAGTTCAAAATGGATCAGTCAAAGAAAGGGTTCTTGCCTGTGTTACAAGGTGTGAAGTTGAGTGAGACTCAATACCCGATCACTGCAGAAGATAGAGAGAAAATGAAAGTCATTCCCTATGCCTCAGCCATAGGTTCTATCATGTATGCAATGCTGTGTACCAGACCTGCTGTGTGCCCAGCTATAAGTATAGTAGGGAGGTACCAAAGTAATCCAGAAGTGGATCATTGGACAACGGTCAAGAACATCCTGAAATACCTGAAAAGGACTAAGGATATGTTTCTCGTTTATGTAGGTGACAAAGAGCTCGGTGTAAATGGTTACGTCAACGTAAGCTTTGACACTGATCTGGATAACTCTAAGTCACAAACCGGATACGTATTTATATTGAATGTGGAGCTGTCAGTTGGTGCAGTTCCAAAGAGAGTGTCGTGGCGGGATCTACGTGTGAAGCGGAGTACATAGTTGCTTCGGAAGCAGCGAATGAAGGAGTCTGGATGAAGGAGTTCATATCCGATCTAGGTGTCATACCTAGTGCATCGGGTCCGATGAAAATCTTTTGTGACAATACTGGTGCAATTGCCTTGGCAAAGGAATCCAGATTTCACAAGAAGACCAAGCACATCAAGAGACGCTTCAATTCCATCCATCATCAAGTGTCGGAAGGGGACATAGAGATTTGCAAGATACATACGGATCTGAATGTTGCAGACCCGTTGACTAATCCTCTCTCACGAGAAAAACATGACCAGCACCAAGACTCCATGGGTGTCAGAATCATTACTATGTAATCTAGATTATTGACTCTAGTGCAAGTGGGAGACTGAAGGAAATATGCCCTAGAGGCAATAATAAAGTTGTTATTTATATTTCCTTATATCATGATAAATGTTTATTATTCATGCTAGAATTGTATTAACCGGAAACTTAGTACATGTGTGAATACATAGACAAACAGAGTGTCCCTAGTATGCCTCTACTAGACTAGCTCGTTAATCAAAGATGGTTAAGTTTCCCAGCCATAGACATGTGTTGTCATTTGATGAATGGGATCACATCATTAGAGAATGATGTGATGGACAAGACCCATCCGTTAGCTTAGCACTATGATCGTTTAGTTTATTCCTATTGCTTTCTTCATGACTTATACATGTTCCTCTGACTATGAGATTATGCAACTCCCGAATACCGGAGGAACACTTAGTGTGCTATCAAACGTCACAACGTAACTGGGTGATTATAAAGATGCTCTACAGGTGTCTCCGATGGTGTTTGTTGAGTTGGCATAGATTGAGATTAGGATTTGACACTCCGATTGTCGGAGAGGTATCTTTGGGCCCTCTCGGTAATGCACATCACTATAAGCCTTGCAAGCAATGTGACTAATGAGTTAGTTGCAGGATGATGCATTACGAAACGAGTATAGAGACTTACCAGTAACGAGATTGAACAAGGTATGGTGATACCGACGATCGAATCTTGGGCAAGTAACATACCGATGACAAAGGGAACAACGTATGTTGTTATGCAGTTTGAACGATAAAGATCTTCGTAGAATATGTAGGAACCAATATGAGCATCCAGGTTCCTCTATTGGTTATTGACCGGAGATGTGTCTCGGTCATGTCTACATAGTTCTCGAAGCCGTAGGGTCCGCACGCTTAACGTTCGATGACGATTTGTATTATGAGTTTATGTGATTTGATGAACGGAGGTTGTTTGGAGTCCCGTATGAGATCACGGACGTGACGAGGAGTATCGAAATGGTCGATACATAAAGATTGATATATTGGAAGGTTAAGTTTGGACACCGGAATGGTTTCGGATAGGTTCGGGTATTTTCCGGAGTACCGGGGGATTATCGGAACCCCCCGGGGGATTGATGGGCCACTATGGGCCTTAGTGGAGAAGAGAGAGGGCCGGCCAGAGGTGGCGTGCGCCCCCCCCCTTGCGCAGTCCGAATTGGACAAGGGGAGGGTGCGGCGCCCGCCTCCTTCCTTGTCTTCTCTCCTCTTTCCCTTCTTCTCCTACTTGGACTAGGAAAGGGGGGGACCGATTCCTACTTGGAGTAGGACTCCCCCCCTTGCGCACGCCCTCTAGGGGTGGCCGGCCTCCTCCTCCCCTCCTTTTATACGGGGGAGGGGGCACCCCATACAAGTTGATCTTTAGCCGTGTGCGGTGTCCCCTCCACAGTTTTACACCTCGGTCATATTGTCGTAGTGCTTAGGCAAAGCCCTACGCCGGTAACTTCATCATCACCGTGACCACGCCGTCATGCTGACGAAACTCTCCCTCAGCCTCAACTGGATCAAGAGTTCAAGGGACGTCACCGAGCTGAACATGCGCAGATCACGGAGGTGCCGTGCGTTCGGTACTTGGATCAGTTGGATCGCGAAGACGTTCGACTACATCAACTGCGTAACTAAACGCTTCCGCTTTCGGTCTATGAGGGTACATGGACACACTCTCCCCGCTCGTTGCTATGCTTCTCCTAGATAGATCTTGCGTGATCGTAGGAATTTTTTTGAAATACTACGTTCCCCAACAGGGATCTCACGGGAACAGAGGCTTGCGGCGGCAGAAAAGTATTTTGGTGGATGCTTCTGTTGGTTTGGGAATATTTCTGAATTTATAGGCCAAAGATTACGGTTGGAGGAGCCTCGAGGGTCCCAAAAGCCAGGGGGCGCCCCCTCCTAGGGCGCGCCCCTGAGGCTTGCCACCGCCTCGAAACTCCTCTGACTTCATCTCCAAGTCCTACGTGTGTCTTCTGGTCCAAGAAAAATCATTGCGAAAGTTATTTTCCGTTTGGACTCCGTTTGATATTCCTTTTCTGTAGAACTCAAAAACAAGGAAAAAACAGAAACTGGCACTGGGCTCTAGGTTAATAGGTTAGTCCCAAAAATAATATAAAATAGCATATTAATGCATATAAAGCATCCAAAACAGATAATATAATAGCATGGAACAATCAAAAATTATAGATACATTGGAGACGTACGTATCAAGCATCCCCAAGCTTAATTCCTGCTCGTCCTCGAGTAGGTAAATGATAAAAACAGAATTTTTGATGTGGAATACTACCTAACATATTTGTCCATGTAATCTTCTTTATTGTGGCATGAATGTTCAGATCCATAAGATTCAAAACAAAAGTTTAATATTGACATAAAAACAATAATACTTCAAGCATACTAATAAAGCAATCATGTCTTCTCAAAATAACATGGCCAAAGAAAGTTATCCCTACAAAATCATATAGTCTGGCTATGCTCCATCTTCATCACACAAAGTATTAAATCATGCACAACCACGATGACAAGCCAATCAATTGTTTCATACTTTTGATGTTCTCAAACTTTTTCAACTTTCACGCAATACATGAGCGTGAGCCATGTATATAGGTGGAATAGAATATGGTGGTTGTGGAGAAGACAAAAAGGAGAAAGTCTCACATCAACTAGGCATATTACCGTGCTATGGATATGCCCATCAATAGATATCAATGTGAGTGAGTAGGGATTGCCATGCAACGGATGCACTAGAGCTATAAGTGTATGAAATCTCAAAAAGAAACTAAGTGGGTGTGCATCCAACTTGCTTGCTCACGAAGACCTAGGGAAATTTGAGGAAGCCCGTCATTGGAATATACAAGCCAAGTTCTATAATGAAAATCTCCCACTAGTATATGAAAGTGACAAAATAGGAGACCCTCTATCATGAAGATCATGGTGCTACTTTGAAGCACAAGTGTGGAAAAAGGATAGTAACATTGTCCTTTCCTCACATGGGACAACACTCTAATAATGATGATCATCACACTTTTATTTACTTACAACTCAAGAATTACAACTCAATTTTAGAACAAAATATGAACTATATGAATGCCTCCGGCGGTATACCGGGATGTGCAATCATCAATAGTGACATGTATATAAAAAATATGAACGGTGGCTTTGCCACAAATACGATGTGAACTACATGATAATGCAAAGCAATATGACAATGATGAAGCGTGTCATAATAAACGGAACGGTGGAAGTTGCATGGCAATATATCTCGGAATGGCTATGGAAATTCCATAATAGGTAGGTATGGTGGCTATTTTGAGGAAGGGTATATGGTGGGTTTAATGTACCGACGAAAGTTGCGCGGTACTAGAGAGGCTAGCAATGGTGGAAGGGTGAGAGTGCGAATAATCCATGGACTCAACATTAGTCATAAAGAACTCGCATACTTATTGCAAAAGTCTATAAATTATCGAAACAAAGTACTACACGCATGCTCCTAGGGGGATAGATTGGTAGGAAAAGACCATCGCTCGTCCCCGACCGCCACTCATAAGGAAGACAATCAATAAGTAAATCATGCTCCGACTTCATCACATAACGGTTCACCATACGTGCATGCTACGGGAATCACAAACTTTAACACAAGTATTTCTACCAATCCACAATTACTCACTAGCATGACTCTAATATCGCCATCTTTACATCTCAAAACAACATGCAAGGAATCAAACTTCTCATAGTATTCAATGCAATTTATATGAAAGTTTTTATTATATCCCTCTTGGATGCCCATCATATTAGGACTAAATTCATAACCTAAGCAAATTACCATGTTGTTTAGATACTCTCAAAATAATATAAGTGAAGCAAGAGAGTTCAACAAGGGTACATGGACACACTCTCCCCCTCTTGTTTGGATCGTGAAGACGTTCGACTACATCAACCGTGTTATACTAATGCTTCCACTTTCGGTCTACGAGGGTACATGGACACACTCTCCCCCCCCCCCCTATTGCTTTGCATCTCCTAGAGAGATCTTGCGTGATCGTAGGTAATTTTTTGAAATTGCATGCTACGTTCCCCAACAGTGGCATCTGAGCCAGGTCTATGCGTAGATGATATGCACGAGTAGAACACAAGTTGTGGGCGATAATAGTCATACTGCTTACCACCAACGTCTTGTTTTGATTCGGCAGTATTGTTGGATGAAGCGGCCCGGACCAACCTTACATGACCACGTTCATGAGACCGGTTCCATCGACAGACATGCAACTTGTTTTGCATAAAGGTGGCTGGCGGGTGTCTGTTTCTCCAACTTTAATTGAATCGAATTTGACTACGGTCGGTCCTTGTTGATGGTTTAAACAGCACACTTGACGAAAAATCGTTGTGGTTTTGATGCGTAGGTAAGAATGGTTCTTGCTAGAAGCCCGTAGCAGCCACGTAAAACTTGCAACAACAAAGTAGAGGACGTCTAACTTGTTTTTGTAGGGCATGTTGTGATGTGATATGGTCAAGGCATGATGTGATATACGTTATTGTATGAGATGATCATGTTTTGTAAAGTTATCGGCAACTGGCAGGAGCCTTATGGTTGTCGCTTTATTGTATGAAATGCAATCGCCATGTAATTTCTTTACTTTATCACTATGCGGTAGCAATAGTTATAGAAGCAATAGTTGGCGAGATGACAATGACGCTACGATGGAGATCAAGGTGTCAAGCCGATGACGATGGAGATCATGACGGTGCTTTGGAGATGGAGATCAAAGGCACAAGATGATGATGGCCATATCATGTCACATATTTTTATTGCATGTGATGTTTATCTCGGTCATGTCTACATAGTTCTCGAACCCGTAGGGTCCGCATGCTTAAGGTTCGATGACGATTGGTATTATGAGTTTATGTGATTTGATGTACCGAAGGTTGTTCAGAGTCCCGGATGTGATCACGGACATGACGAGGAGTCTCGAAATGGTCGAGACATAAAGATTCATATATTGGACCATGTTGTTCGGACACCGTAAGTGTTCCCGAGAGTTTCGGATAAAACCGGAGTGTCGGAGGGTTACCGGAACCCCCCCCCCTCGGGAAGTTATGGGTCTTAGTGGGCCTTAGGGGAGAGAGAGGGCCACACCCAAGAGGTGGCGCCCCCCCCCCACCAAGGGGAGTCCGAAATAGGACTAGGGGAGGGGGCGCAGCCCCTCTTTTCCTCTCCCTCTCCCTCTCCTTCCTTCTCCTCCTAGTTGGACTAGGAAAAGGGGAAACCTACTCCTACTAGGAGTAGGATTCCTCCCCCCTTGGCGCGCCCCTTGTGGCCGGCCGGCCTCCTCCTCCCCTCCTTTATATACGGGGGAGGGGGGCACCCCATAGACACGCAAGTTGATCTTTAGCCGTGTGTGGTGCCCCCCTCCACAGTTTTACACCTCAGTCATATCTTCGTAGTGCTTAGGCGAAGCCCTACGCCGGTAACTTCATCATTACCGTCACCACGCCGTCGTGCTGATGGAACTCTCCCTCGGCCTCAACTGGATCTAGAGTTCAAGGGACGTCACGGAGCTGAACGTGTGTAGATCGCGGAGGTGTCGTACGTTCGATACTTGATCGGTTGGATCGCGAAGATGTTCGACTACATCAACTGCGTTATTTAACACTTCCGCTTTCAGTCTACGAGGGTACGTGGACACACTCTCCCCGCTCGTTGCTATGCTTCTCCTAGATAGATCTTGCCTGACCGTAGGAATTTTTTTTAAATACTACGTTCCCCAACAGTGGCATCCGAGCCAGGTCTATGCGTAGATGTTATATGCAAGAGTAGAACACAAAGAGTTGTGGGCGATAATAGTCATACTGCTTACCAGCATGTCATACTTTGATTCGGCGGTATTGTTGGATGAAGCGGCCCAGACCGACATTACATGACCGCGTTCATGAGACTGGTTCTACCACCGTGCTTTGCACACAGGTGGCTAGTGAGTGTTTGTTTCTCCAACTTTAGTTGAATTGAGGTTGACTACGCCCGGTCCTTGTTGAAGGCTAAAACAGCACACTTGACGAAAAATCGTTGTGGTTTTGATGCGTAGGTAAGAACAGTTCTTGCTAAGCCCGTAGCAGCCACGTAAAACTTGCAACAACAAAGTAGAGGACGTGTAACTTGTTTTTGCAGGGCTTGTTGTGATGTGATATGGTCAAGACGTGATGAGATATAAATTGTTGTATGAGATGATCATGTTTTGTTAAAGTTATCGGCAGCTGACAGGAGCCTTATGGTTGTCTCTTTATTGCATAAGATGCAAGCGCCATGAAATTGCTTTACTTTATCGCTATGCGATAGCAATAGTTGCAAAAGCAATAGTTGGCGAGACGACCATGTGACGACACGTTGATAAAGATCAAGATGATGGAGATCATGGTGTCATGCCGGTGACGATGGAGATCATGACAGTACTTTGGAGATGGAGATCAAAGGTAGAAGATGATGATGGCCATATCCTGTCACATATTTTGATTGCATGTGATGTTTATCTTTTATGCATCTTATTTTGCTTAGTACGGTGGTAGCATTATAAGATGATCTCTCACTAAATTTCAAGGTACAAGTGTTCTCCCTGAGTATGCACCGTTGCTACAGTTCGTCGTGCCGAGACAGCACGTGATGATCGGGTGTGATAAGCTCTACGTTCACATACAACGGGTGCAAGCCCGTTTTGCACACACAGAATACTCGGGTTAAACTTGACAAGCCTAGCATATGCATATATGGCCTCGGAACACTAAGACGGAAATGTCGAGCGTGAATCATATAGTAGATATGATCAACATAGTGATGTTCACCGTTGAAAACTACTCCATCTCACGTGATGATCGGACATGGTTTAGTTGATATGGATCACGTGATCTGTTAGATGATTAGAGGGATGTCTATCTAAGTGGGAGTTCTTAAGTAATATGATTAATTGAACTTTAATTTATCATGAACTTAGTCCTGATAGTATTTGCATAACTATGTTGTAGATCAATAGCTCACGATGTAGCTCCCCATTTTTTTTATATGTTCCCAGAGAAAAACTATGTTGAAAGATAATATTAGCAATGATGCAGAATAGGTCCGTGATCCAAGGATTATCCTCATTGCTGCACAGAAGAATTATGTCCTTGATGCACCGCTAGGTGACGGACCTATTGCAGGAGCAGATATAGACGTTATGAACGTTTGGCAAGCTCGGTATGATAACTACTTGATAGTTTAGTGCGTCATGCTTTACGGCTTAGAACCGGGACTTCAAAAACATTTTGAACGCCACGGAGCATCTAAGATGTTCCAAGAGCTGAAATTGGTATTTCAGACTCATGCCCGAGTCAAGAGGTATGAGACCTCTGACAAATACTTTGCCTACAAGATGGAGGAGAATAGCTCAACCAGTGAGCATGTGCTTAGATTGTCTGAGTACTACAATCACTTGAATCAAGTGGGAGTTAATCTTCCAGATAAAATAGTGATTGACAAAGTTCTCGAGTCACTATCACCAAGTTACTGGAACTTCGTTATGAACTATAATATGCAAGGGATGACAGAAACGATTCCCAAGCTCTTCGTGATGCTGAAATCGACGAAGGTAGAAATCAAGAAAAGCATCAAATGTTGATGGTTGACAAGACCACTAGTTTCAAGTAGAAGGGCAAGGGAAAGAAAGGGAACTTCAAGAAGAATGGCAAGCAAGTTGCCACTCCCATGAAGAAGCCCAAAGATAGACCCAAGCCTGAAACTGAGTGCTTCTACTGCGAAGGAAATGGTCACTGGAAGCGGAACTGCCCCAAATACTTGCCGGATAAGAAGGATGGCAAAGTGAAAAAAGTATATATGATATACATGTTATTGATGTGTACTTTACTAGTGTTCATAGTAGCCCCAGGATATTTGATACTGGTTCAGTTGCTATGATTAGTAACTCGAAACAGGAGTTACAAAATGAACAAAGACTAGTTGAGGGCAAGGTGACGATGTGTTTTGGAAGTGATAAGATCACCATCGCACACTCCCTTTACCTTCGGGATTAGTGTTGAACCTAAAATAAATGTTATTTGGTGTTTGCGTTGAGCATAATATAATTGGATCATGTTTATTGCAATACGGTTATTCATTTAAGTCAAAGAATAATTGTTATTCTGTTTACATGAATAAAACCTTCTGTGGTCATACACCCAAGGTGAATGGTTTATTGAATCTCGATCATAGTGATACACATATTCATAATATTGATGCCAAAAGATGCAAAGTTGATAATGATAGTGCAACATATTTGTGGCACTGCCGTTTAGGTCATATTGGTGTAAAGCGCATGAAGAAACTCCATGATGATGGGCTTTTGGAATCACTTGATTATGAATCACTTGATGCTTGCGAACCACGCCTCAAGGGCAAGATGACTAAGACTCTGTTCTCTAGAACAATGGAGCGAGCAACTGACGTATTGGAAATAATACATACTAATGTATGCGATCTAATGAGTGTTGAGGCTCGCGGCGGGTATCGCTATTTTCTGACCTTCACAGTTGATTTGAGCAGATATTGGTATATCTACTTGACGAAACATAAGTCTGAAACATTTGAAAAGTTCAAAGAATTTCAGAGTGAAGTGGAAAATCATCGTAACAAGAAAATAAAGTTTCTACGATCTGATTGTGGAGACGAATATTTGAGTTACGCGTTTGGTCTTCATTTGAAATGATGTGGAATAGTTTTGCAACTCACGCCACCTAGAACACCACAACGTAATGGTGTGTCTGAACGTCATAACCGTACTTTATTAGATATGGTGCGATCTACCATGTCTCTTACCGGTTTACCACTATCGTTTTGGGGTTATGCATTAGAGACAGCTGCATTCACGTTAAATAGGGCACCATCTAAAAATCTGTTGAGACGACACCGTATGAACCGTGGTTTAGCAAGAAACCTAAGTTGTCGTTTCTTAAAGTTTGGGGTTGCGATGCTTATGTGAAAAAGTTTCACCCTGATAAGCTCAAACCCAAATCGGAGAAGTGTGTCTTCATAGGATACCCAAAAGAAACTGTTGGGTACACCTTCTGTCACAGATCCAAAGGCAAGATATTCGTTGCTAAGAATGGATCCTTTCTAGAGAAGGAGTTTCTCTCGAAAGAAGTGAGTGGGAGAAATGTAGAACTTGATGAGGTAATTGTACCTTCTCCCGAATTGGAAAGTAGTTCATCACAAAAATCAGTTTCAGTGATTCCTACACCAATTAGTGAGGAAGCTAATGATGATGATCATGAAACTTTAGATCAAGTTACTACCGAATCACGTAGGTTAACCAGAGTACGATCCACACCAGAGTGGTACGGCAATCCTGTTCTGGAAGTCATGTTACTAGACCATGACGAACCTACGAACTATGAGGAAGCGATGATGAGCCCAGATTCCGCAACATGGCTTGAGGCCATGAAATCTGAGATGGGATCCATGTATGAGAACAAAGTATGGACTTTGATTGACTTGCCTGATGATCGGCGAGACATTAAGAATAAATGGATCTTCAAGAGGAAGACGGACACTAATAGTATTGTTACTATCTACAAAGCTCAAATGTTCACAAAAAGTTTTCGACAAGTTCAAGGTATTGACCGATAAGATTTTCTCACTCGTAGCGATGCTTAAGTCTGTCCGAATCATGTTAGCAATTGCCACATTTTATGAAATTTGTCAAATGGATGTCAAAACTGCATTCCTTAATGGATTTCTTAAAGAAGAGTTGTATATGATGCAACAAGAAGGTTTTGTCAATCCTAAATGTGCTAACAAAGTGTGCGAGCTCTAGCGATCCATCTATGGACTGGTGCAAGCATCTCGGAGTTGGAATATACGCTTCGATGAGTTGATCAAAGCATATAGTTCTATACAGACTTGCGATGAAGCCTGTATTTACAAGAAAGTGAGTGGGAGCATTACTCCTTTCTGATAAGTATATGTGAATGACATATTGTTGATCGGAAATAATGTAGAATTTTCTGGAAAGCATAAAGGAGTGTTTGAAAGGAGTTTTTGAAAGAAAGACCTCGGTGAAGCTGCTTACATATTGGGCATCAAAATCTATAGAGATAGATCAAGATGCTTGATAAGATTTTTCAATGAGTACATACCTTGACAAGATTTTTGAAGTAGTTCAAAATGGAACAGTTAAAGAAGGAGTTCTTGCCTGTATTGCAAGGTGTAAAGTTGAGTAAGACTCAAAACACGACCACGGCAGAAAATAGAAAGAGAATGAAAGTCATTCCCTATGCCTCAGCCATAGGTTCTATAAAGTATGCTATGATGTATACCAAACCTATTGTGTACCTTGCCATGAGTTTGGAAAGGGGGTACGATATTGATCCAGGAGTGGATCACTTGATAGTGGTCAAAATTATCCTTAGAAGACTAAAGGAGATATTTCTCGGTTATGGAGGTGATAAAGAGTTCGTCGTAAAGAGTTACGCCGATGCAAGCTTTTACACCGATCCGGATGACTCTGAGTCTCAATCTGGATACATATTGAAAGTGGGAGCAATTAGCAAGATTAGCTCCATGCAAAGCATTGTAGACATAGAAAATTTGCAAAATACATACGGCTCTGAATGTGACAGACCCATTGACTAAGCTTCTCTCACAAGCAAAACATGATCACACCTTAGTACTCTTTGGGTGTTAATCACATAGAGATGTGAACTAGATTATTGTCTCTAGTAAAACCCTTTGGGTATTAGTCACATGGCGATGTGAACTATCACATGGTGATGTGAACTGTTGGTGTTAAATCACATGGCGATGTGAACTAGATTATTGACTCTAGTGCAAGCGGGAGACTGAAGGAAATATGCCCTAGAGGCAATAATAAAGTTATTATTTATTTCCTTATTTCATGATAAATGTTTATTATTCATGCTAGAATTGTATTAACTGGAAACTTAGTACATGTGTGAATACATAGACAAAACATAAGTGTCCCTAGTATGCCTCTACTTGACTAGCTCGTTTATCAAAGATGGTTAGGTTTCACAACGTAACTGGGTGATTATGAAGATGCTCTACAGGTGTCTCCGATGATGTTTGTTGAGTTGGCATAGATCGAGATTAGGATTTGTCACTCCGATTGTCGGAGAGGTATCTCTGGGCCCTCTCTGTAATGCACATCACTATAAGCCTTGCAAGCAATGTGACTAATGAGTTAGTTGCGGGATGATGCATTATGGAACAAGTAAAGAGACTTGCCGGTAACGAGATTGAACTAGGTATGGTAATACCGACGATCGAATCTCGGGCAAGTAACATACCGATGACAAAGGGAACAATGTATGTTGTTATGCGGTTTGACCGATAAAGATCTTCGTAGAATATGTAGGAACCAATATGAGCATCCAGGTTCCGCTATTGGTTATTGACCAGAGAGGTGTCTCGGTCATGTCTACATAGTTCTCGAACCCGTAGGGTCCGCACGCTTAACGTTCGATGATGATTGGTATTATGAATTTATGTGATTTGATGTACCAAAGGTTGTTCGGCGTCCCGGATGTGATCACGGACATGACGTGGAGTCTCGAAATGGTCGAGACAAAAAGATTGATATATTGGACCATGTTGTTCGGACACCGGAAGTGTTCCGGAGAGTTTCGGATAAAACCGGAGTGCTGGAGGGTTACCGGAACCCCCCGGGAAGTTATGGGCCTTAGTGGGCCTTAGGGGAGAGAGAGGGCCGCATCCAAGAGGTGGCGCCCCCCCCCAAGGGGAGTCCGAATAGCAGTAGGGGAGGGGGCGCGGCCCCTCTTTCCCTCTCCCTCTCCCTCTCCTTCCTTCTCCTCCTAGTTGGACTAGGAAAAGGGGAAACCTACTCCTGCTAGGAGTTGGATTCCTCCCCCCTTGGCGCGCCCCTTGTGGCCGGCCGGCCTCCTCCTCCCCTCCTTTATATACGGGGGAGGGGGGCACCCCATAGACACACAAGTTGATCTTTAGCCGTGTGCGGTGCCCCCCTCCACGGTTTTACACCTCGGTCATATCGTTGTAGTGCTTAGGCGAAGCCCTACGCCGGTAACTTCATCATCACCGTCACCACGCCGTCGTGCTGACGGAACTCTCCCTCGGCCTCAGCTGGATCTAGAGTTCGAGGGACACCACCGAGCTGAACGTGTGCAGATCGCGGAGGTGCCGTGCATTCGGTACTTGATCGGTTGGATCGCGAAGACGTTCGACTACATCAACCGCGTTATTTAACGCTTCCGCTTTTGGTCTACGAGGGTACGTGGACACACTCTCCCTGCTCGTTGCTATGCTTCTCCTATATAGATCTTGCGTGATCGTAGGAATTTTTTTGAAATACTACGTTCCCCAACAGAAACTCCTTGCTGATGGGCTATCACTTGATTATGAATCACTTGATGCTTGCAAACCATGCCTCATGGGCAAGATGACTAAGACTCCGTTCTCCGGAACAATGGAGCGAGTCACTGACTTATTGGAAATAATACATACTGATGTATGCTGTCCGATCAGTGTTGAGGCTCGCGGCGGGTATCATTATTTTCTTACCTTCACAGATGATTTGAGTAGATATGGATATGTCTACTTAATGAAACACAAGTCTGAAACATTTGAAAAGTTCAACGAATTTCAGAGTGAAGTGGAAAATCATTGTAACAAGAAAATAAAGTTTCTACAATCTGATTGCGGAGGCGAATATTTGAGTTACGAGTTCGGTCTACATTTGAAACAATGTAGAATCGTTTCGCAACTCATGCCACCTGGAACACCACAACGTAATGGTGTGTCCGAATGTCGTAACCGTACTTTATAAGATATGGTGAAATCTATGATGTCTCTTACCGATTTACCACTATCGTTTTGGGGTTATGCTTTAGAGATGGTTGCATTCACGTTAAATAGGGCACCATCTAAATCCGTTGAGACGACACCATATGAACTATGGTTTGGCAAGAAACCTAAGCTGTCATTTCTTAAAGTTTGGGGTTGCGATGCTTTTGTGAAAAAGCTTCAACCTGATAAGCTCGAACCCAAATCAGAGAAATGCGTCTGCATTGGATACCCAAAGGAAACTGTTGGGTACACCTTCTATCACAGATCCGAAGGCAAGATATTCGTTGCTAAGAATGGATCCTTTCTAGGGAAGGAGTTTCTCTCGAAAGAAGTGAGTGGGAGGAAAGTAGAACTTGATGAGGTAGTTGTACCTTCTCTCGAATTGGAAAGTAGTTCATCACAGAAATTAGTTCCAGTGATGCCTACACCAACTAGTGAGGAAGTTAATGATGATGATTATGAAACTTTAGATAGAGTTACTACCGAACCTCGTAGGTCAACCAGAGCATGTTCCGCACCATAGTGGTACGGTAATCCTGTTCTGGAAGTCATGTTACTAGACCATGACGAACCTACGAACTATGAGGAAGCGATGATGAGCCCAGATTGCGCGAAATGGCTTGAGGCCATGAAATCTGAGATGGGATCCATGTATGAGAACAAAGTATGGACTTTGGGTGACTTGCTTGATGATCGGCAAGCCATAGAGAATAAATGGATCTTCAAGAAGAAGACTGACGTTGACGGTAATGTTACTGTCAACAAAGCTCGACTTGTTGCGAAAGGTTTTCGACAAGTTCAAGGAGTTGACTATGATGAGACCTTCTCACCCGTAGCGATGCTTAAGTCTGTCCGAATCATGTTAGCAATTGCCACATTTTATGATTATGAAATTTGGCAAAAGGATGTCAAAACTGTATTCCTTAATGGATTTCTTAAAGAAGAGTTGTATATGATGCAACCAGAAGGTTTTGTCGATCCTAAAGGTGCTAACAAAGTATGCAAGCTCCAGCGATCCATTTATGGACTGGTGCAAGCCTCTCGGAGTTGGAATATACGCTTTGATAGTGTGATCAAAGCATATGGTTTTATACAGACTTTTGGAGAAGTTTGTATTTACAAGAAAGTGAGTGGGAGCTGTGTAGCATTTTTGATATTGTATGTGGATGACATATTGTTGATTGGAAATAATACAGAATTTCGGCATAGCATAAAAGGATACTTGAATAAGATTTTTTCAATGAAAGACCTCGGTGGAGCTGCTTTTATATTGGGCATCAAGATCTATAGAGATAGATCAAGACGCTTAATTGGACTTTCACAAAGCACATACCTTCATAAAGTTTTGAAGAAGTTCAAAATGGATTAGTCAAAGAAAAGGTTCTTGCCTGTGTTACAAGGTGTGAAGTTGAGTCAGACTCAATGCCCGACCACTTCAAAAGATAGAGAGAAAATGAAAGTCATTCCCTATGCCTCAGCCACAGGTTCTATCATGTATGCAATGCTGTGTACCAGACCTGATGTGTGCCTTGCTATAAGTTTAGCAGGGAGGTATCAATGTAATCCAGGGGTGGATCACTGGACAGCGGTCAAGAACATCCTGAAATACCTGAAAAGGACTAAGGATATGTTTCCCGTTTATGGAGGTGACAAAGAGCTTGTCGTAAATGGTTACGTCAATGCAAGATTTGACACTGATCCGGATGACTCTAAGTCGCAAACCGGATACATATTTAAATTGAATGGTGGAACTGTAAGTTGGTGCAGTTCCAACCAAAGCGTCGTGGCAGGATCTATGTGTGAAGCGGAGTACATAGCTTCTTCGAAAGCAGCAAATGAAGGAGTCTGGATGAAGGAGTTCATATCCGATCTAGGTGTAATACCTAGTGCATTGGGTCCAATGAAAATCTTTTGTGACAATACTGGAGAATTTGCCTTAGTGAAGGAATCCAGATTTCACAAGAGAACCAAACACATCAAGAGACACTTCAACTCCATCTGCGATCAAGTCAAGGAGGGAGACATAGAGATTTGCAAAATACATACGAATCTGAATGTTGCAGACTCGTTGACTAAGCCTCTTCCACGAGTAAAACATGATAAGCACCAAGACTCCATGGGTGTTAGAATCATTACAATGTAATTTAGATTATTGACTCTAGTGCAAGTGGGAGACTCAAGGAAATATGTCCTAGAGGCAATAATAAATCAGTTATTTATATTTCCTTATATCATGACAAATGTTTATTATTCATGCTAGAATTGTATTAACCGGAAACTTGGTACATGTGTGAATACATAGACAAAACAGAGTGTCCCTAGTATGCCTCTACTTGACTAGCTCGTTAATCAAAGATGGTTAAGTTTCTTGACCATAGACATGTGTTGTCATTTGATGAACGGGATCACATCATTAGAGAATGATGTGATGGACAAGACCCATCCGTTAGCTTAGCATAATGATCGTTAAGTTTTATTGCTATTGCTTTCTTCATGACTTATACATATTCCTCTGACTATGAGATTATGCAACTCCAGAATACCGGAGGAACACCTTGTGTGCTATCAAACAACACAACATAACTGGGTGATTATAAAGATGCTCTACAGGTGTCTCCGAAGGTGTTTGTTGGGTTGGCATAGATCAAGATTAGGATTTGTCACACCGAGTATCGGAGAGATATCTCTGGGCCCTGTCGGTAATGCACATCAGTATCAGCCTTGCAAGCAATATGAGTAACGAGTTAGTTATGGGATGATGCATTAGGAAACGAGTAAAGAGACTTGCCGGTAATGAGATTGAACTAGGTATGAGGATACCACGATAAAATCTCAGGCAAGTAACATACCGATGACAAAGGGAATAACGTATGTTGTTATTGCGGTTTGACCGATAAAGATCTTCGTAGAATATGTATGAACCAATATGAGCATCCAGGTTCCGCTATTGGTTATTGATCGGACATGTGTCTCGATCATGTCTACATAGTTCTCGAACCCGTAGGGTCCGCACGCTTAACGTTCGATGACGATTTGTATTATGAGTTATGTGTTTTGGTGACCGAAGAGTGTTCAGAGTCCCGGATGAGATCACGGACATGACGAGGAGTCTCGAAATAGTCGACAGGTAAATATTGATATATTGGACGCAGGTAATCCGACACCGGAATGGTTTTGGGACGTTTCAGATATTTATCGGGGTACCGAGGAGTTACGGGAACCCCCCGGGGAAGTAATGGGCCTTCATGGGCCATAGGGGAGAAAGAGAGGGGAGCCCGCAGGGTGGCGCCCCCCCCCCAAGGGAGTCCGAATTGGACAAGGGGGAGGGGGCGCGGCCCCCTTTCCTCTTGCCCTCTCTCTCTCTCCCTCTCCTTCCCTCTTTCCCCTCCATGAGAAAGGAAAAAAAGGGTGGCCGAATCCTACTAGGAGTGGAGCCCTAGTAGGACTCCCCCCCTTGGCGCGCCCCTTGGTGGCCGGCCTCCTCCTCCCCTCCTTTATATACGGGGGCATGGGGGCACCCCAAAGCAAAACAGTTATTCTCTTAGCCGTGTGCGGTGGCCCCCTCCACAGTTTACTCCTCCGGTCATAGCGTTGTACTACTTAGGCGAAGCCCTGCACGGATCACATCACCATCACCGTCACCATGCCGTCATGCTGACGAAACTCTCCCTTGACCCTCTGCTGGATCAAGAGTTTGAGGGACGTCATCGAGCTGAACGTGTGCTGAATTCGGAGGTGACGTACATTCGGTACTAGATCGGTTGGATCGCGAAGACGTACGACTACATCAACCACGTTATACTAACGCTTCCGCTTTCGGTCTACGAGGGTACGTGGACACACTCTCCCCCTATCGTTGCTTTGCATCTCCTAGATAGATCTTGCGTGATCGTAGGAATTTTTTTGAAATTGCATGCTACGTTCCCCAACACTAGAGCATATTTCCTAACTCAAAAGATATAAGTGAAGCACATAGAGTATTCTAATAAATTCATGATTCATGCGTGTCCCTCTCAAAAGGTGTGTACATCAAGGATGATTGTGGCAAACTAAAAAGCAAAGACTCATATCATACAAGACGCACCAAGCAAAACACATATCATGTGGTGAATAAAATTTTTGCCTCAAGTAAGTTTACCGATGGATTGAAGACGAAAGAGGGGATGCCTTCTGGGGCATCCCCAAGCTTAGGCTCTTGGTTGTCCTTGAAAATTACCTTGGGGTGCCTTGGGCATCCCCGAGCTTAGGCTCTTGCCACTCCTTATTCCATAGTCCATGAAATCTTTACCGAAAACTTGAAAAATTCACAACACAAAACTCATGAGATCCGTTAGTATAAGAAAATAATTCACCACTTTTGGTACTGTTGTGAACTAATTCTTTATTTATGTTGGTGTAATATCTACTGTATTCCAACTTCTCCATGGTTCATACACCTCGATACTACCCATAGATTCATCAGAATAAGCAAACAACACATAGAAAACAGAATCTGTCAAAAACAGAACAGTCTATAGTAATCTGTAAACTTAGTATACTTACGTAACTCGAAAAGTTCTGAAAAATTAGGACAACATAGGAAATTCATATATCAATCTTGTGTACAAAATTCACAATTTTATCACGCTTCGGTGATTTTAAACAATTCTGTTACTGGACGCGAAAGATTCTGTTTTTCAGCAAGATCAAATCAACAATATACCAAAGTATCCCAAAGGCAATTATAGAGGTTATAATGTGTATTTATTCAAGAATAGAAGCAAAAAACACCAATTAAAAACAATTGCAAACACTAATTAAAAACACTAATTAATGAGACCAAAAAACAATTGCTACAGAGGTTATAATGTGTATTTATTCAAGAACAGAAGCAAAAACAAAAACAAAAACATAAAAATAAAATTGGGTTGCCTCCCAACAAGCGCTATTGTTTAACGCCCCTAGCTAGGCATAAAACATAGATCTAGGTGTTGTCATCCAACTCCTTCTTAACAAATCTTGCAAAAGCTTTCTTAGCAAATTTTTCTTTTCTTTTCTTTCCCTTCTAGCGGGTGAGCTTATTTCATGAAAAGGGCTTTGATTCGTGATTTTGACATTCATAAACCCATAGTCTAGATCATCACCATATATATCATCATAAAAATACGTATCTAATTTTTAATTGGTTCTCTAGTCTTCTCCTCCAACCAATCATCATTGAATCCTACATAAATTCCCCGAGTTATCCAATCAAATTTATCATAAGTTTCAAGGTAAAGAGCTTGGGTAATTTATGAATAGGGAACTCTCCTCCTAAGATTGTCACTGTAAGATTGATAATCTCTAGATTACAAGCTACACAAAGTTTCTTTATCATGAAGAATTTCTTCAATCGGAGGATGCTCAATATCTTTATTGTAGAAAGTGAAAATTTCCCTCGCTTCTTTTATTATAAAATCAAATTCCCGCATAAGGATGATAGTGGCAATCTTGTTAGCCTTAGGGTGTTGAATATTGGGAAGTTCATAAAACACCTTTTGCAAAGCGGGGTGGATGTGTACAAATTTTCTTTCTAACTTATCAATAAGCATGGCAATGGCATCCGCATAACAATTTGTATCAAGAAGGATGGATCTCTTATGAATAGGCAAAGCTCCCGTACAATCAAAGAATTCTTGAATAATACTTTTCCCAATGGTAGTACCATCTCCCACATGAAAAGTTTTTGCATTATAATTAGGGGAGTTTTAGTTTCATGATCTAAAGAATAAGATTCAAGTTTTTCCTCAAGATTAATGCTAGCAAGATTCTCCAAATTTTTAGCGATAATCTCCCCAGATTCAGATATGGTAGCAAGAAACTGATCTAGCAAGCAGGCAAATGGAAAACAAACGAAAAGACGAACGGAAGAAGGGCAAATAAAAAGGCAAATGTTTTTGTGTTTTTCTAAAAATGTTTTAGAAGTGGGAGAGAGGAAAATGAGAGGCAAATGGCAAATAATGTAATGCAAGAGATGAGAGTTTATGATGGGTACTTGGTAGGCTTGACATAGAACCTCCCCGGCAACGGCACCAGAAATTCTTCCTGCTACTTCTTGAGCTTGCATTGGTTTTTCCATTCAAGTGGAAAGGGTGATGCAGCAAAGTAGAGATAAGTATTTCCCTCGGTTTGAGAACCAAGGTATCAATCCAGTAGGAGGTACGAACAAGTCCCCAATTTATGCACCTGCAGAAACAATCAAACACTTGTGCCTAACACGATAAAAGGGTTGTCAATCCCTTCATGGTCACTTGCAAGGATGAGATCTGATAGAGATAGATATAAAAGATTACTAAAACGTAAAACAAAGTAAAAACAAATATATTGCAGCAAGGTGTTTTTGGGTTTTTTGGTTTATAGATCTGAAAATATATGATGGAAAATAGACCCCGGGCCATATGTTTCACTAGAGGCTCCTCTCTTGAAAGAAAACAACATGGTGGGTGAACAAATTACTGTCGAGCAACTGATAGAAAAGCGCAAAGTTATGACGATATCCAAGGCAATGATTATGAATATGGGCATCACGTTCGTGTCAGGTAGATCGAAACGATTCTGCATCTACTACTACTACTCCACACATCAACCGCTATCCAACAAGCATCTAGAGTATTAAGTTCATAAGAACGGAGTAACGCCTTAAGTAAGATGACATGATGTAGAGGGATAAACTCAAGCAATATGATACAAACCCCATCTTTTTACCCTTGATGGCAACAATACAATACGTGCCTCGCTACCCCTACTTTGTCACTGGGTGAGGACACCGCAAGATTGAACCCAAAACAAAGCACCTCTCCCATTGCAAGAAGAATCAATCTAGTTGGCCAAACCAAACCAATAATTTGAAGAGAAATACAAAGATATTTAATCATGCATATAAGAATTCAGAGAAGATTCAAATAATATTCATTGATAATCTGATCATAAATCCACAATTCATCGGATCTCGACAAACACACCGCAAAAGAATATTACATTGGATAGAACTCCAAGAACATCAAGGAGAACATTGTATTGAAGATCAAAGAGAGAGAAGAAGCCATCTAGCTACTAGCTATGGACCTATAGGTCTGTGGTAAACTACTCACGCTTGATCGGTAGGGTAATAGGGTTGATATAGATGCCCTCCGTGATCGAACCCCCCTCCGGCAGATCGCCGGAAAAGGCCCCAAGATGGGATCTCACGGGAACAGAAGCTTGAGGCAGCGGAAAAGTATTTTGGTGGATGCTGCTGTTGGTTTGGAAATATTTCTGAATTTATAGGCCAAAGATTAGGGTTGGAGGAGCCTCGGGGGTCCCACAAGACAGGGGCACCCCCCTAGGGCGCGCCCCTGAGGCTTGCTGCCCCCTCGGGACTCCTCTGACTTCATCTCCAAGTCCTACGTGTGTCTTCTGGTCCAAGATAAATCATCGCGAAAGTTTTATTCCGTTTGGACTCCATTTTATATTCCTTTTCTATAAAACTCAAAAACAAGAAGAAAAAAAAGAAACTGGCACTGGGCTCTAGGTTAATAGGTTAGTCCCAAAAATAATATAAAATAACGTATTAATGCATATAATGTTGCGAACGTTGCACGAAAACAAAAAAATCCTACGCCCACGCAAGATCTATCTAGGACAAGAGGGGAGAGTGTGTCTACGTACCCTCGTAGACCGTAAATGGAAGCGTTTCACAACGCAGTTGATGTAGTCGACTTTCTTCGCGCTCCACCGATCGAGTACCGAACGTACGGCACCTCCAAGTTCTGCACACATTCAGCTCGGTGGCGTCCCTCGTCTTCTTGATCCAGCAAGACATCGAGGCAGTAGATGAGTTCCGTCAGCACAACGGCGTGGTGATGGTGATGGTGTAGTGATCCTCGCAGGGCTCCGCCTAAGCACCATGAGAATATGATCGGGGGTGTAAACTGTGGAGGGGGCGCTGCACACGGCTAGGCAATTGTCTGTTCTGTGCTAGGCGCCCCCCTCCTCATATATATAGGTGGGAGGGAGTGAGGAGCAGCCATAGGAGGCGCCCAAGTAGGAGGAATCCTACTTGGAGTCCCTCCCAAGCCACGCGCCCCTGCCATAAACCGAGGTGGACGGAAAGAGGGGGGAGAGGGAAGGAAGTAGGAATCCTAATCCACACTTTCCTTGCCCTCCCCTCTTTCCTGTTCTCCTCATAGGGCTGGCCTCTATAGGGGCGCACCAGGGCTGGTGTGTTCCCTCACTTGGCCCATAAGGCCCATATCTTTGCCGGGGGTGCCTGAAACTCCTTTCCGGTGACCCGATAAGTACCTGGTACCCTCTGGAACACTTTCGGTGTCCGAATACCATCGTCCTATATATCAATCTTTACCTCTCGACCATTTCGAGACTCCTCGTCATGTCCGTGGTCTCATCCAGGACTCCGAACAACATTCAGTCACCAAATCACATAACTCATATAATACTATATCGTCATCGAACGTTAAGCGTGCGGACCCAACGGGTTCGAGAACTATGTAGACATGACCGAGACACCTCTCCGATCAATAACCAATAGCGGAACCTGGATGCCCATATTGGCTCCTACATATTCTACGAAGATCTTTATCGGTCGAACCGTTATGACAACATACATAATTCCCTTTGTCCATCGGTATGTTACTTGCCCGAGATTCGATCGTCGGTATCTTCATACCTAGTTCAATCTCGTTACCGGCAAGTCTCTTTACTTTTTTCGTAATACATCACCTCGTGACTAACTCCTTAGTCGTTTGCTTGCAAGCTTATGATGTGTATTACCGAGAGGGCCCAAAGATACCTCTCCGATACTCGGAGTGACAAATCCTAATCTCGATCTATGCCAACTCAACAAACACCTTCGGAGATACTTGTAGAGCATCTTTATAATCACCTAGTTACGTTGTGACATTTGATAGCACACAAGGCATTCCTCCGGTATCCGGGAGTTGCATAATCTCATAGACGAAGGAATATGTATTTGACATGAAGAAAGCAGTAGCAATAAAACTAAACGATCTTTATGCTAAGCTAACGGATGTGTCTTGTCCATCACATCATTCTCCTAATGATGTGATCCTGTTATCAAATGACAACTCATGTCCATGGTTAGGAAACCTTAACCATCTTTGATCAACGAGCTAGTCAAGTAGAGGCTCACTAGGGACACGTTGTTTGTTTATGTATTCACACATGTATCTAGGTTTCAGATCAATACAATTCTAGCATGAATAATAAACCTTTATCATGAATAAGGAAATATAAAATAACAACTTTATTATTGTCTCTAGGGCATATTTCCTTCAATCTCCCACTTGCACTAGAGTCAATAATCTAGTTCACATCGCCATATGATTTAACACTAATAGTTCACATCGTCATGTGATTAATACCCATAGTTCACATCGCCATGCGGCCAACATCCAAAGGGTTTACTAGTGTCAATAATCTAGTTCACATTGCCATGTGATTAACACCCAAAGAGTACTAAGGTGCGATCATGTTTTTCTTGTGAGAGAGGTTTAGTCGACGGGTCTGCCACATTCAGATCCATATGTATTTCGCAAATTTCTATGTCTACAATGCTCTGCATGGAGCTACTCTAGCTAATTGCTCCCACTTTCAATACGTATCCAGATTGAGACTTCGAGTCATCTGGATCGGTGTAAAAGCTTGCGTCAACGTAACTATTTACGACGAACTCTTTATCACCTCCATAACCAAGAAATATTTCCTTAGTCCTCTAAGGATAATTTTGACCGCTATCTAGTGATCTACTCCTGGATCACTATCGCACCCCCTTACCAAACTCATTGGCAAGGCATACAATAGGTCAGGTACATAGCATGGCATACTTTATAGAACCTATGGCTGAGGCATAGGGAATGACTTTCATTCTCTCTCTATCTTCTGTCGTGGTCGAGCTTTGAGTCTTACTCAACTTCACACCTTACAACACAGACAAGAACCCTTTCTTTGTAAGCCCATTTTTGAACTCCTTCAAAATCTTGTTAAGGTATGTACTCATTGAAAGTCTTATCAAGTGTCTTGATCTATCTCTACAGATCTTGATGCCTAATATGTAAGCAGCTTCACGGAGGTCTTTCATTGAAAACTTCTTATTCAAGTATCCTTTTATGCTATCTAGAAATTCTATATCATTTACAATCAATAATATGTCATCCACATATAATATCAGAAATGCTATAGAGCTCCCACTCACTTTCTTGTAAATACAGGCTTCACCGTAAGTTTGTATAAAAATATGCTTTGATCACCTCATCAAAGCGCATATTCCAACTCCGAGATGCTTGCACCAGTCCATAGATGGATCACTGGACCTTGCACACTTTGTTAGCACCTTTAGGATCGACAAAACCTTCCAGTTGCATCATATACAACTCTTCTTTAAGAAATCCATTAAGGGATGCAGTTTTGACGTCCATTTGCCAGATTTCATAATCATAAACTATGGCAATTGCTAACATGATTCGGACCGATTTAAGCATCGCTATGGGTGAGAAAGTCTCATCGTAGTCAACCCCTTGAACTTGTCGAAAACCTTTTGCGACAAGTCGAGCTTTGTAGACGGTAACATTACCATCAGCGTCAGTCTTCTTCTTGAAGATCCATTTATTCTCTATGGCTTGCCAATCATCGGGCAAGTCCACCAAAGTCCACACTTTGTTCTCATACATGTATCATATCTCAGATTTCATGGCCTCAAGCCATCTGTCAGAATCTGGGCTCCTCATAGCTTCTTCATAGTTTGTAGTTTCGCCTTGGTCTAGTAACATGACTTCCAGGTCAGGATTACCGTACCACTCTGGTGCGGATCGTGCTCTAGTCGACTTACGAAGTTTAGTAGTAACTTGATCTGAAGTTTCATGATCATCATCATTAGCTTCCTCTCTAGTTGGTGTAGTCATCACGGGAACAATTTTCTCTGATGTACTACTTTCCAATTCGAGAGAAGGTATAATTACCTCATCAAGTTCTACTTTCCTCCCACTCACTTCTTTCGAGAGAAACTCCTTCTCTAGAAAGGACCCATTCTTAGCAACAAATATCTTGCCTTCGGATCTGTGGTAGAAGGTGTACCCAATAGTTTCTTTAGGGTATCCTATGAAGGCGCACTTTTCCGATTTGGGTTCGAGCTTATCAGGCTGAAGCCTTTTGATATAAGTGTCCCAACCCCAAATTTTAAGAAACGACAGCTTAGGTTTCTTGTGGAACCACAGTTCATGCGGTGTCATCTCAACGGATTTAGACGGTGCCCTATTTAACGTGAATGCAGCTGTCTCTAATGCATAACCCCAAAACGATAGTGGTAAATCGATAAGAGACATCATAGATCACACCATATCTAATAAAGTACGGTTACAACGTTTGGACACACCATTACGCTGTGGTGTTCCAGGTGGTGTGAGTTGTGAAACTATTCCACATTGTTTTAAGAAGGCCAAACTCGTAACTCAAATATTCGCCTCGTGATCATATCGTAGAAACTTTATTTTCTTGTTACGATGATTCTCCACTTCACTCTGAAATTCTTTGAACTTTTTGAATGTTTCAGACTTGTGTTTCATTAAGTAGATATACCCATATCTACTCAAATCATCTGTGAAGGTCAGAAAATAACGATACTCGCCGCGTGCCTCAACACTCATCGGACCGCATACATCGGTATGTATTATTTCCAGTAAGTCATTGGCTCGCTCATGTTCCGGAGAACGGAGTTTTAGTCATCTTGCCCATGAGGCATGGTTCGCAAGTATCAAATGATTCATAATCAAGTGATTCCAAAATTCCATCCGCATGGAGTTTCTTCATGCGCTTTACACCAATATGACCTAAACGACAGTGCCACAAATATGTTGCACTATCATTATCAACTTTGCATCTGTTGGCATTAATATTATGAATATGTGTATCACTATGATCGAGATTCAATAAACCATTCAAATTGGGTGTATGACCATAGAAGGTTTTATTCATGTAAACAAAACAACAATTATTCTCTGACTTAAATGAACAAACGTATTGCAATAAACATGATCCAATCATATTCATGCTCAACGCAAACATCAAATAACATTTATTTAGGTTCAACACTAATCCCGAAGGTAGAGGGAGTATGCGATGGTGATCTTATCAACCTTGGAATCACTTCCAACACACATCGTCACCTCGCCCTTAACTAGTATTTGTTCATTTTGCAACTCCTGTTTCGAGTTACTAATCTTAGCAACTGAACCGGTATCAAATACCTAGGGGCTACTACGAATACTAGTAAGGTACACATCAATAACATGTATATCAAATATACCTTTGTTCACTTTGCCATCCTTCTTATTCGCCAATTATTTGGGGTAGTTCTGCTTCCAATGACCATTTCCTTTGCAGTAGAGGCACTCAGCTTCAGGCTTGGGTCCAGCTTTGGGCTTCTTCATGGGAGCGGCAATTTGCTTGCCATTCTTCTTGAAGTTCCCTTTGCTTTCCCTTGCCCTTTTTCTTGAAACTAGTGGTCTTGTCTACCATCAACACTTGATGCTCTTTCTTGATTTCTACCTTCGCCGATTTTAGCATCGTGAAGAGCTCGGGAATCATTTTCGTCATCCCTTGCATATTATAGTTCATCACGAAGTTCTAGTAGCTTGGTGATAGTGACTAGAGAACTTTGTCAATCACTATCTTATCTGGAAGATTAACTCCCACTTGATTCAAGCGATTGTAGTTCCCAGACATTCCGAGCACATGCTCACTGGTTGAGCTATTCTCCTCCATCTTGTAGGCAAAGTACTTGTTAGAGATCTCATACCTCTCGACACGAGCATGAGTCTGAAATACCAATTTCAGCTCTTGGAACATCTCATATGCTCCGTGGTGTTCAAAATGTTTTTGAAATCCCTGTTCTAAGCCGTAAAGCATGGTGCACTAAACTATTAAGTAGTCATCATACCGAGCTTACCAGACGTTCATAACGTTTGCATCTGCTCCTGCAATAGTTCTATCACCTACCGGTGCATTAAGGACATAATTCTTCTGTGCAGCAATGAGGATAATCCTCAGATCACGGACCCAGTCCGCATCATTGCTACTATCGTCTTTCAACTTATTTTTCTCTAGGAACATACCAAAAATACGGGCTATTGAACTACAACATAGATTTGCAAATACTATCAAGACTAAGTTCATGATAAATTAAGTTCAGTTAATCAAATTACTAAAGAACTCCCACTTAAATAGACATCCCTCAAGTCATCTAAGCGACACGTGATCCAAATCAACTAACCCATGTCCGATCATCACGTGAGATGGGGTAGTCATCAATGGTGAACATCTCTATGTTGATCATATCTACTATATGATTCACGTTCGACCTTTCGGTCTCCAGTGTTCCGAGGCCATGTCTGTACATGCTAGGCTTGTTAAGTTGAACCCAAGTATTCCGCATGTGCAAAACTGTCTTGCACCCATCGTATGTGCACGTAGAGTCTATCACACCCGATCATCACGTGGTGTCTCAACATGATGAACTGTCGCAATGGTGCATACTCAGGGAGAACACTTTTACATTCAAATTTAGTGAAGGGATCATCTTATAATGCTACCGCTGTACTAAGCAAAATAAGATGCATAATAGATAAACATCACATGCAATCAAAATATGTGACATGATATGGCCATCATCATCTCGTGCTTTTGATCTCCATCTCCAAAGCATCATCATGATCTCCATCGTCACCGGCTCAACACCTTGATCTCCATCGTAGCGTCGTGGTCGTCTCGCCAACTATTGCTTCTACAACTATCGCTAACGCATAGTGATAAAGTAAAGCAATTACATGGTGTTTGCATTTCATACAATAAAGAGACAACCATAAGGCTCCTGCCGGTTGCCAGATATCTTACAAAACATGATCATCTCAGACAATAACGTATACGACATCATGTCTTGACCATATCACATCACAACATACCCTGCAAAAACAAGTTAGACGTCCTCTACTTTGTTGTTGCAAGTTTTACGTGGCTGCTATGGGTTTCTAGCAAGAACCGTTCTTACCTACGGCAAAAACCACAATGGTGATTCATCAAGTTTGCTGTTTTAACCTTCTTCAAGGACCGGCTGTAGTCAAACTCGATTCAACTAAAGTAGGAGAAACAGACACCCGCCAGCCACCTTTATGCAAAATGATACGTCTCCAACGTATCTACTTTTCCTAATGCTTTTCCTCTTGTTTTGGACTCTAATTTGCATGATTTGAATGAAACTAACCCCGGACTGACGATGTTTTCAGCAGAACTACCATGGTGTTGTTTTTGTGCAGAAATAATAGTTCTCGAAATGGAACGAAACTTTGCGAGGATTTTTTATATCAATAAAGAGAATTTCTGGAGCCAAGAGCCACCGGAGGGGGGCACCTGGGTGGGCACAACCCACCAGGGCGCCCCTGCCATCCCAGGCGCTCCCAGGTGGGTTGTCCCCACCTGGTGGCCTCGCAGACCCTGAAACCGACGCTATAAAATCCTATTTTTCCAGAAAAAATCGGGGAGAAAGAATTATCGCGATCCACGAGATGGAGCCGCCTTCACCTCCTGTTCTTCATCGGGAGGCCAGATCTGGAGTCCGTTTGGGGCTCAGGAGAGGGGGGTCTTCGTTCTGCATCATCACCAACCCTTCTCCATCGCCAATTCCATGATGCTCCCCATCGGGAGTGAGTAATTCCTTCGTAGGCTCGTTGGTCGGTGAGGAGTGGGATGAGATTCATCATGTAATAGAGTTAGTTTTGTTAGGGCTTGATCCCTAGTATCCACTATGTTCTGAGATTGATGTTGCTATGAATTTGCCATGCTTAATGCTTGTCACTTTGGGCCCGGGTGCCATGAATTCAGATCTGAACCGTTTATGTTATCACCATTATATCCATGTTCTAGATCCGATCTTGCAAGTTATAGTCACATACTACGTGTTATGATCCGGCAACCCCGGAGTGACAATAGTTGGGACCACTCCCGGTGATGACCGTAGTTTGAGGAGTTCATGTATTCACCGTGTGTTAATGCTTTGTTCCGGTTCTCTATTAAAAGGAGGCCTTAATATCCCTTAGTTTCCGATATGGACCCCGCTGCCACGGGAGGGTAGGAAAAAGATGACATGCAAGTTCTTTCTATAAGCACGTATGACTATTTACGGAATACATGCCTACATTATATTTATAAACTGGAGCTAGTGTCGTATCGCCCTAGGTTATGACTGTCACATGATGAATATCATCCAACAAATTACCGATCCAATGCCTATGAATTTATCCTATATTGCTCTTGCTAAGTTACTACTGCTGTCATTACTGTTGCACTTGCTACAAAATTACTGCTATCACTGTTACCGTTACCGTTGCTGCTGCTACTATTATCAAAACTATCATACTACTTTGCTACTGATCACTTTGCTGCAGATAATTAATCTCCGGGTGTGGTTGAATTGACAACTCAGCTGCTAATACCTTCAAATATTCTTTGGCTCCCCTTGTGTCGAATCTATAAATTTGGGTTGAATACTCTACCCTCGAAAAATGTTGCGATCCCCTATACTTGTGGGTTATCACAAAACTAGTTGCATGTCGGTCGATGGAACCGGTCTCATGTGCGTGGACATGTAAGGTTGGTCCGGGCCGCTTCATCCCACAATGCCGCCGAATCAAAATAAGACGTTGGTGGTAAGCAGTATGAACATCACCGCCCACAACTTCTTTGGGTTCTACTCGTGCATATCATCTACGCATAAACCTGGCTCTTGACGCCACTGTTGGGAACGTTGCATGAAAACAAAAAAAAAATCCTACGCCCACGCAAGATCTATCTAGGAGGTGCATAGAAACAAGAGGGGAGAGTGTGTCTACGTACCCTCATAGACCGTAAGTGGAAGCGTTTCACAACGCGGTTGATGTAGTCGAACTTTCTTCGCGCTCCACCGATCGAGTACCGAACATACGGCACCTCCGAGTTCTGCACACGTTCAGCTCGGTGGCATCCCTCATCTTCTTGATCCAACAAGACGTCGAGGAAGTAGATGAGTTCCGTCAGCACAATGGTGTGGTGACGGTGATGGTGTAGTGATCCTCGCAGGGCTTCGCCTAAGCATCGTGAGAATATGACCGGGGGTGTAAATTGTGGAGGGGGCACCGCACACGGCTAGGCAATTGTCTGTTCTTTGCTAGGCGCCCCCCTCCTCATATATATAGGTGGGAGGGAGGGAGGAGAAGCCATAGGAGGCGCCCAAGTAGGAGGAATCCTACTTGGAGTCCCTCCCAAGCTGCGCGCCACCTGCCATATATAACCGAGGTGGAAGGAAAGAGGGGGGAGGGAAGGAAGTAGGAATCCTAATCCACACTTTACTTGCCCTCCCCTCTTTCCTTCTCCTCCTCATAGGGGTGGCCTCTATAGGGGCGCACCAGGGCTAGTGTGTTCCCTCACTTGGCCCATAAGGCCCATATCTTTGTCGGGGGTGCCTGAAACTCCTTTCCGGTGACCCGATAAGTACCCAGTACCCTACGGAACACTTCAGGTGTCCGAATATCATCGTCCTGTATATCAATCTTTACCTCTCGACCATTTCGAGACTACTCATCATGTCTGTGATCTCATCCGGGACTCCGAACAACATTCGGTCACCAAATCACATAACTCATATAATACTATATCGTCATCGAACGTTAAGCGTGCGGACCCTACGGGTTCGAGAAATATGTAGACATGACCGAGACACCTCTCTGGTCAATAACCAATAGCGGAACCTGGATGCCCATATTGGCTCCTACATATTCTACGAAGATCATTATCGGTCGAACCGTTATGACAACATACGTAATTCCCTCTGTCCATCGGTATGTTACTTGCCTGAGATTTGATCGTCGGTATCTTCATACCTATTTCAATCTCGTTACCAGCAAGTCTCTTTACTCGTTTTGTAAGACATCACCTCATGACTAACTCCTTAGTCGTTTGCTTGCAAGCTTATGATGTGTATTACTGAGAGGGCCCAGAGATACCTCTCCGATACTCGGAGTGACAAATCATAATCTCGATCTATGCCAACTCAACAAACACCTTCGGAGATACCTTTAGAGCATCTTTATAATCATCCAGTTACGTTGTGATGTTTGATAGCACACAAGGCATTCCTCCGGTATCTGGGAGTTGCATAATCTCATAGTCGAAGGAATATGTATTTGACATGAAGAAAGCAATAGCAATAAAACTGAACAATCATTATGCTAAGCTAATGGATGAGTCTTGTCCATCACATCATTCTCCTAATGATGTGATCCCGTTATCAAATGACAACTCATGTCCATGGTTAGGAAACCTTAACCATCTTTGATCAACGAGCTAGTCAAGTAGAGGTTCACTAGGGACACGTTGTTTGTTTATGTATTCACATATGTATCTAGGTTTCCGATCAATACAATTCTAGCATGAACAATAAACCTTTATCATGAATAAGGAAATATAAAATAACAACTTTATTATTGCCTCTAGGGCATATTTCCTTCATATAAAACACCCAAAACAGATAATATAATAGCATGGAACAATAAAAATTATAGATACGTTGGAGACGTATCAAATATTTCCAGAATATATAAAAAATATTGGCAAAGAGAACTACTGGAGGGGGCCACCCAGGAGCCACAAGCTTATGGGGCGCCCCCCAGGCACGCTGTGTGAACTTGTGGGTCTCACGAGCCTCCGGTTGCCCTAATTCCAATGCTATGAGTACCATCTCGCGAACAAAAAAATCGAAGAGAAAGTTTTATTGCATTTTACGATACGGAGTTGCCGCCACCTCCTGTTCTTCATCGGAATGGCTGATCTGGAGTTCGTTCGGGGCTTCGGAGGGTGGAATCCATTCCCGTCGTCATCATCAACCCTTCTCTATCAACAATTCCATGATGCTCACCACCGGTAGTGAGTAATTTCTTCATAGGCTTACCGAACGGTGATGAAGTTGGATGAGATTTTTCATGTAATCGGATCAATTTGTTAGGGCTTGATCACTAGTATCCACTATGTTCTGGGATTGATATTGCTATGACTTTGCTATGCTTAATGCTTGTCACTAGGGCCCGAGTGCCATGAGTCCTTGATCCTATCTTGCAAGTTGTATGCACCTATTACATGTTATGATCTGCACACCCCAATGTGACAATTTGAGATTGTTTCTGGTGATTACCGTAGTATGAGGAATTCATGTATTCACTAAGTGATAATGCTTTGTTCCGGTTCTCTATTAAAAGAGACCTTAATATCCCTCAGATTTCCTTATGGACCCCGCTGCCACGGGAGGGTAGGACAAAAGATGTCATGCAAGTTCTTATTATAAGCACATATGACTATATACGAAATACATGCCTACATTATATTGATGAATTAAAGCTATTTTGTATCGCTCTAGGTTGTGACTTTTATGTGATGAATGTCATCCAACACAAATATCCATCGCTGATCCAATGCCTACGCTTTTCTCATATTGATCTTTGCTAAGTTACTACTACTATTACTGTTCCTGTTACACTATTGCTACCGTGCTACTAAAACTTTGTTGCACAAATATAATTTTCCAGATGTGGTTGAGCTGACAACTCAATGCTAAGACCCATAAATATTCTCTGGCTCCCCTTGTGTCGAATTAATAAATTTAGGTGAAATACTACCCTCGAAGACTGTCGCGATCCCCTATACTTGTGGGTTATCGAACAGTAACTCGGATAACATGACAGATTGCCCAACTATGCGAGATAAATATGAGATTCTACAGGTTCTCAAAGGAATGAAGAAAAATGCTTCTCCAAGACTAGGTGGTCTCAATGTAGCCTTTGATGTTTGGAATTGGATTGGAGATGATGTTACAAAGTTGGTACAATATTTCTACATTAAAAGTAAGCTGCACCCTCGACTAAACATAACATATATTACTTCTCTACCTAATATTAAAGGGAGGATTGTTTCTCCAATTTATTTGGTTTACGGTGGGACCCAGATTAGTTTTCGTCCGTCGGACCAGTCGTTTCTCGTTCGTCCCGATTTGTTTCTGCAAACAAATCGTACGACGCACAGAGACGAGCCGCGATGGGCCGGCCCATTAGCGGATGACGTACCAACAGCTCGCCCCGGTGAAAAAATTCCAAGAAAAATAATTGAGCGCCACGAGGACTCGAACCCAGGCAGTCACTCTCGACGAATAAGAATGCAAGCCACTGGACTAAGCGTTACACAATATTGAAGTTGCGGCGCGAAATCCTAATTTAGCGAACAGACGTGCCAGATACTAAGAGCAAAAGAGAAACATTTTTTTGGAAAAAGTAGATATATTTTAGAACGTGAATATTTTAGCAAATTTCTAAACAAAAAAATTAAACTCGAACATATTTTTCACGAAGAACAATATTTCTCTTTTTAATTTTTTTGAAACCTGACATTTTTTTAAACACGAACATTTCTTATAACTAGGAGGTACTATAGTGAACATTTTTCCGAATTTGAGAACATTTTCCAAAAAGACAAATATTTTTTGAAATTTGAATTTCAAAACAAAAACATTTTTTTAATATGAACAGTTTTTGAAAACTGGGAAGTATTGTATCTAACACTTTTTAATCTGTACTGACTAATAAAGCAAGGTGCGGTTCTCTGAATTTTCGGTCTGTCAATCACATAGGATTTTCATCCGTCTCACGCACGTGAAAGCAAAAACGCCTTTTGTTCCCAGGTGAAAGAAAAACGCTTAGGCCCCATTTGATAGCAAAGTATTTTCTAACTATTTTGAGAATACTATAGTTTTTGAGATTACCATAGTTTTATTTACAATGAGCTGTTTGGTTGCCCCTAACAATTGTGCTTTTACTACTGTGGTATTGGGCAAACTGCAGTTTTTTCTCTGCATAAAAAAAGAACCCCAAACCTCTTTTTTAAAAATAGAGCTGCTGAGTGCTTAAACGCAACGGCTAAACAGCAAAATTTACAGCGTTATGCGGCAACAGCCAAACAGGTTCTATGTATTGTGAATACTCCAAAATACTCTGTTTTGATAAAACTATGGTATCTCACACCTACATGCAAAATTACTGTTGTTTTTGATACTTTGGTTTATATAATACTTTGCTATCAAACACAGCCTTAACTTTTATTATTCCTCAGTGTGTTTGTTTTTATGAATGTCTCACGTCTCGCTTGGCCTCAGTCTGCGTTGTGGCCCAGCGAAGCCGGCCCAAGGCAGGCAAGGCAAAAATATTAGTTCCCGTTTGAAATCAAACTGGCGACCTCCCTCCCCGTCCATGTAAATTCATCGCAACCGATTGAGCTAGATCAATGTTTGTGTTTAGGTGAAGGTTGTTTTCTCTATTCAATAGCCTCACCTTGGTTGCTTATAGATAATCCCTCCAGTTGATATACATTTTTGAGTTGTTAGGTATCAAAGAGCTGACTTGAGAATCAATAAGACAAGGGTAAGGAACGATGTGACAAAAAAATAAAGGAGGGAAATTTATTTGAGACAATTACATGTCAAATGACATGAGACCTAACAAAGGAATGAAAGAACTAGGAGAGAGAGAGAGAAAAAGGAAGAGGGGAACTTTTTTTAGGGCTACAAAGAGGAGAACTAGACCTGAGATGGAAGGAAGGAAGATACATGGCGGTTTATTAATAGGTGATGGGTTGGAATTCAAAAATACACGTGACATGGAAAGATACATGGTGGACCAAACGGTGATGGGCTGGAATTCAAAACATGAGACATGGCATAGAAATAAAAAAGGAAGGGAAGAATTAGATGTGACTTGTTCTTTAAAAAAACTAGAGGTAACATGGAAGGTTTCATGGTGGGGCCTAGAAGGATTCATGAGACTATGTACTAAAGGAGGAATATGTATTGGAAGCGCCGATAAAATGCGGGTAAAAGGAATTTAATCATAAAAATTTGTACTTTTTAATAACATTATTATGAGGATTACGAAAATAAAATGCCCACAAGATGCATTGCTTTAGTTCAATTTATTAAACTAGGGATATGGAACGAACCTTTTTCTCCATCGCGTCTTCACGTACCGCTTGGCTCAGTGACACCCGTCATAATGCATGAGGAGTCCAACTAAGGATTCACGGTATATCTAACACAAACTACTCAATTTACATGATAACACGGACATATATTATGTGTAGTGCTTTTCCCTATTATATTAGCTGGAAGTAAAAAAATATGTGTTCAACACTCTTGATCTCGTCGGACACGAAGGAGGCTCAACGATCCAGCTATTGGACCTGTCCAACATTGGTTAGTGACAACTGGTACCGCGACCACTGGCGACGAGGACGCCCAAGGGGACAAGCGGAAACATGGGTCTGATGTCATATTCAAATGAAGGATGTGGACCTGAGGCTGAGGTATTAGTCATGTTTTTATGTTTGGGGCATAAGGGTGAGGTCTTTAGGCATGTTCAGTGGGTAAGGGCGTGTGGGGGTTGTTTTCTCCTGTTGCAACGCACGGGCATGTTTGCTAGTTAATTCCTAAGAAGGATAATGCTAAGAACCATCAAGACTTTAGACCTACTAGCCTTTGTAATGCAATTTATAAAATCATCACAAAAACTCTGGCTAATAGGCTTAAAGATCTTTTACCTGATTACATACCCATAGCTTTCATTCAAGGAAGAATTGCAAATAATATTATTGTTGCTCAAGAGATTACCCACTCTTTTTAGCTTAATTCTTGGAAACATGAAGCTTATTTCATGGTTAAAAATAGATCTAGCCAAAGCTTTTGATATGATAGAATGGGATATCATCGAGAGCTTTGCTTCAGAAAGGGCTACATGGTCATTTTGTAAATTTAATTTATGAATGCATATCTATTGCCACCTTTTCTGTTAACATTAATGGATAACCTTTTAGCGGCTTTAAAGGATCCCGAGATAGCCGACAAGGTTGTCCTCTGTTTCCGTATCTTTTTATTCTTGTTGTGAACGAATTGTCGTTTTCTATGCAAGATGCTTTAAATACAAATCGTTTGAGCAGTATCCAGCTGGCAGCCTCCTGTCCCTCTATCCATTCTCTAATGGTTGTTGATGACATATTTGTGTGTGATAGGGAATATAATAATGAAGATGCTAATACCATTGCTCGCATTATTAATTAATTTTGTGCAGCCTCTGGTCAAACTCCCAATTGGAATAAATTTGCCATCTTGCTTAGCAAACATACGGATAATGCTCTCAAAAACTCCATCATGAATATTTTTCCTGCCCCGGATATGGATCTTAATACCACTCATCTTGGTCATCCTCTCATTCTTCCACCTAAGAAAAGAGTTGCTGCCTACAATTTTATTATAGGAAATTGTAAGGCTAAACTTAGTTGCCAGAAGGCAAATAGGCTTTCACATGCTGGTAGACTTACTCTCATTAAATTTGTGTTTGTCTCTTTGCCTATTTATTACATGTCCAACATAGTCTTGAGCAAAACTACCATTAAGAAACTTACTTCTATTGTTAGGAAATTATGGTGGACTCGAATAAATACGGATAATGAAACTTATTTATTTTAGAGCTTGGGAAGACATTTGTATGCCTAAAGGAAGACTGGGCATAAATGATTTACTCTTATGAACAAATCTATGATGGCTTTGAGAATTATTAAGAATCCTACTTCTTTACTTACCAGAATTCTTAGAGCTAAATATTTTCATAGTTCTTCTATTTGGTAACCTAGCTCTTATTCCTAAATCTGCCTTTTGGAGCTCAGTTATAATTTCTTTTCCATTCATGCTTAAGTCTAGCCAACTTCAAATTGCAAAAGGTAATTCTTCCATTTGGACTAGTCCTTGGTCCAAAGATTGGGAGAATACATAGGAATATCCTAAGCCTAGCTTGCAGGGACCCTATCCTAGTATCATTAGTGATCTTCGGAAGCTCAACTCTAAACTTTGGATGAGGACAAAATTAGTGCTTTATTCGATGATTCTTTTAAAAATGATATTTTGAATATTCCAGTCATTGATGCTAATCTTGAAGATACCGTTTGCCGAACTCACGCACATGGCTTAGAAAACTTTTGTGCAGGAGATTCAAGATAGCTCTTTGGGAAGACAAGCTCTTACTTCGGATCAAGAGACTGGTCTCCTTAAACAGGCTTGGGAAAGCAAAACCATGGCAGCTAGGGTAAAAACATTTGCTTGGACACTTATTAGGAGAGCTATTGCAACAAGTTTAAGAGGCCCTAGGTACTCTAATCACATCGAAAAAGAATGTCACGGGTGTGATCAAGTTGAATAAGATTTGCATGTTTTCTTTCAATGCAATATCTCTAGATCAAATTGGTTTAAGTTTGGCCTCAAAACTGATATGGTGAATTCTAGTTTATATTTTGCTGATATCATTCTAATGATCTTGTCTCCAACAATCAGAATTAGATCTAGAATTTGTTTTCAATATACTTTGGAACATATGGAAAGCTAGAAATTATCTCCTTTTCAATGAAAGAAATTGAAGTGCTATGCAGGTTATCTATGCTACAAGGGCAATGCTTAATGCAGGTTTAATGGAGGAGAAAGAGGAAAAGGAAATAACCCCTGAAGATAGCAATGATAATCCTCTTCCAATTACAAATGAGAATATTCAACTAGCAGGTACACTGGCATACGTGGATGCTTCTTTTAACCCTTTGGTGGCAGAGGATGAAGCCTCATTTGGAGTATATCTCAACAATACTATCACTAAGCACACCATATTTATTCAAGCATCGGCTACGAATGTTCATCCGGTTCTGCAGGCTGAAGCAATGGCTTTACTTCTTGCAGCCTTGACAGTCAAGATTTTGGGTTGGGATTCTTCCTCTTTTCTATTCTGATTGGAGGACTTTGGTCGAAGATGCGGTTCAGGACAATGGAGGATCAGGACAATGCTTGCTGATCTCTTCAACGCCACTTCAAGTCTTAGCTCCTTCAATGTGATATACATCCCTAGATCCCAGAATCCCCCTGCTCATGCACTTGCCAAGAAAACTTTCTCAAACAGATATTATCCTACTTGCCTCTTCCTATGTGATGTAACTTCAAAGTTTAAAACGGCCTTTGAAGCCATATATTTTCCCTTGGGGAAAATTCTATTTGTACATTGCTTAGGTTGTTAATGAATAAAGTTAGGTTTCTTTGAGGGCTGCAGTTTGCCAAAAGAAAAAGCTCTTTGACACGTCGGAATCGAGCATCCAGTCAGGCGTCAACCATTCAACTGTCCCTCATAATTTTCCCTATTTGTCTGGACTCCTCTCTTTGTCGGAAGAATAAATAATTCTAGATCAATAGCTAATCTTCTTCTTCTCCCTCTTCTTCACACACCGGGCTAACTCTTTGACAGTCCATGGTCACGGGGCAGACATGTCGGGTCCGGTGGGACGACGAACCTTGTGATGGGCTCCGACGGTTTCATCGCGGTGGCGACGTGCGGGGGACGGCGGTGTTCCGGGCGGAGAGGGTTGTAAAAGTACACGAATTTCAGCTGGATTTTAGATGGGTCAGGAGTGTCGGACGCCAACACAATGGACGTCCGGGCTCCCTCAGAGCTCACTGATCCTGGTTTGGGGTCCGACTGGGAAATTTCATCGATCCAGCCAAAAATAAAGGTGCTATTTGTTGAGCGCGCACGCCCCGCACGCCCAACCCTTTCACCCCGTGGAGTGGACCATCGCTCGGGGCGACGCAGCGTATCCCGCGTGCAGTGCACAGCCGGGTTGCTTGGTTGTCTGCTGCTGTGCTGTGCTGTGCTGCGGCTGAACTGGAGGGGTGGCTCCCCATGCTACGCGACACGGGCACACGACCCGACCCGGCCCACTCCCTGCTTCCGCTCCTCCAGTCCTATTTGCCTCGAGCGTGTTCCACCATTGCGCAGCAACAGCAGCACCCACCCCCCTCTCCCCCGCATTAAAACCCCGCCCCGTCCGGCAGGCCAGGGCACGCATACACACACGCGCCTGCGCTCTGACGCCACCACACCATACTGGCCAAGGAAGGAAGAAGCAAGGAACCTACTCCATCCATGGCGTCCCACGCGGGCCGCCTCCTCCTGCTCCTCGCGCTGGCCGCCGCGCTCGCCGGCCGCTCCGGTACGCCCCCGAACCACATTTCCTCTTCTTCTTCCTTTTTCACCCGAGAGCTGCTCCATCTGGCTCGGTTCTTGGAAATCTGTTTTATTGTTGGCTTACTGCTGTTCTTGATGGACGTGGGACGATGAGCAGCAGAGGGGGCGTGGTGCGTGTGCCGCCCTGACCTGCCGGACGCGACGCTGCAGAGGACGCTGGACTACGCGTGCGGCAGCGCCGCCGACTGCAAGCCCATCCAGCGCAACGCCGCCTGCTTCGCCCCGGACACCGTCAAGGCGCACTGCTCCTACGCCGTCAACAGCTACTACCAGCGCAGCGGCCAGAACCCGCTCGCCTGCGTCTTCTCCAGCACCGCCGTGATCTCCTCCACCGACCCAAGTACCCACCTACTCATCCACTCACTCACCGTTTCCTCCTTCCTTTCCTTCCCTACGGCCCCAATCGCACAGTTCAAGATTTCTGACGATGCTCCGTTTTCTTGCAGGCACCAACGGCTGCAAGTACCCTGCGACCCCAAGGTAATGCACCTCCTTGCTGATCTGCTACACTATTTTTGCAGAGTTCATCGTCCTCTCTTTTCTTCTTGAGAAAATAGACATCACATCTAAGAACTATTACTAGTAAGGTGTAGGAGGATTGTTGAACATTATTTCAGTCTTCTTTCAGTTTCATTGCTACCCCCAGAAAACCCTTTACAGCCAGCAGCATTTCGCCCATTTACTAGCTACCAAACGGATCGCAATCCCGAACATTTATTAAGTACAAAATGAGATGTCACATGCACATCTCTTTTATTACTTACAACTCCGGTCCAGTAGTACACCATCATTCACTAGCATGCTTTTGGCCGGCTTCACAAGACGCCATTGCAGCCCAGCAATGGTCCATTGCCTCATTGCCTTGCCTCATTGGGTCATTGACCAGCAATAATCACAGGATATATTTGGTGGCTGCTGCCATGTGATAGCATCCGCTGTGGGGCGGTGTGTCCGTTACTTGGCTGGGGAAACCCTATGCGCGTGGGGTTCCCCTCCTTTTCCCACATTTGGCTGCATCATCGGTGCACAACTGGTGTCATCCTGGACTCTTTTGAGGGGAATCCTATACGCTCCTTTTGAAACTAGCCCTCGCAAATTAGCAGGCCATTAGGTGTGAAGGGAGTCCTAGCCGTTTCGATTAGTCCGTTCTGGTCCCTTTTACAGCAGTAAATAACTCCTTGTAAATGGTTGAGCACAACTCATGCATTGTGTGTGTGTTTTTTTGTTTGTTCAGTGCTCCTGACAGCCCGCCGCCGCCGATGGCGCAAGGTCCGAACGGCGCCCAGAAGGACACCAGCGGCGGCGCCGACGTTCTCCCGGTGGCCGGAACCGCGAGGCGGGTGGTGATCCTGGCCTGCTGCTCGCTCCTCGCTCTGTACCTCATGGCGTGACCAGAGGAGACACAAGGCACCCCTCCTGCACCGACCCTTGGTTTTGGGTGTCTTGTTTCTTGGCACATTTTCTCTTAGTAGTGGTGGTAGGAAGAGAACCTTTGTGATGATGATGATGGTATTCCGTTCTGGTGGGAGACTGAAGATAGCTTGTCAGTGAGACCATGATATTGTTTGGTGGAGGGTTTAGGGCTGATGTAGTGATGATGTTATGACCTGATGCTGTGTCTTGGAGGATACTACTGTCATGACTTGATTCTACCATGTTTGGTTATCTGGTTCTTTGGTGCAGATCATGGCAAATTGGCAGATCAGTGGAGTGCAGCATGCTCTTGCTGTACGAAAATCCGGTAACATTGGAACAGTGATGACTGTTCTATGTCTTCCCTTCGTGAAAGCGATGCCTCGTAGCTTCTCAAAATTTAGTATGTATGCAGTGTCGTCGTGGAACAACCAGCCAGACTAAGAAGCTAAACCAGAGAACTTTGAAATATTTCATAAATTGTTCCGGCATTTTTCGTTTCAGATACTGAAATGCAACAGATGCTCAGGATGTTGTGGTACATGTTCCTCAGAGTTTCCATCTCTTTCTTTTTGAGAATATAATAAGAAAACTAGTTAGAGTAGGATGTTGTGGTACATGCTCGGGTGCAGAGATGGATTTTCGTTACCCAAATCCGCCAAATGCCAAATTCAGCCCAACTCCCTGACGAAAAAAACTCATGGGCCACAAATCCATTTCCAGTCCTTTGGGTCATCTCAGCATGAAGGAATCTAACAAAGCCAACAAGCTACACACGGATTATGTCTCACAAAAAAAAAAGCTACACAGGCATTTGTCTAAAGGTTCATCACCGAGCTGTAGATCGTCCCGGAGAGGAAGCTGAACTGCAACACGGTCGCTGCAGCAAATATCCCTCATGCTGCACTGCACTGAATATCAGACGTAAGGCTCCCCTTGCAGGTTTCGCCGAGACCCACGTCGACGCAGGAGTGGCTAGGCAAAATAGGGGAGGTTCAGCAGCTGCGATCTGTCGAGATGAAACTCGCAATTACATTGGTAGTTCTTCTCTGGTGCTCGCGTCCCTCGCGTCGCCCCCGCCCTGGGCGACTCGGGGGCCTCCAACCCTAGGCACCGCCGCCGCCCTCTCCTTCTCCCCTCCTCGCGCCGCCGCCGGGTGACGCCGCCGGGTGAAACCCGCGTGGCAGACGGCGGCGGCGGGGGGACTCCCTCTCCCGACTCCCCTTCCTCCGCGGGCGGCGGATCTAGGCGGCAGGCGGCGGTGTCCTGCGGCGCTCGCGGTTTGGCGCGAGGTGGCAGGCCTCGGCGAGCGGTGGCGGGGCGCGGGGCACGCGGCGGCGAGCCTCGGCAGGCGGTGGCGGCTGCGCGCGGGGCTGACTCCGGGGCGGCGGCGCGGGCATGGATTCATCGTGGATCTGATCCTGTGGGCTCGGCCGGCGGGTCTCGGTGGGGGGGGAGGACTTCTCCCTGCTGAGATCTGGCTTGCGGGATCTTCCAGATCCCGGCAAGGATGGCGGCGACCCGTGCACGAGAGATGGAGGTCTTTGATCAGATCTGGGTGAAAACCTGCTATTGGCTATTGCCAAGGCCGGCGATGGTGATGCTGTCTGCGTCGTTCCCTTTCTGAAGGCATCATCGTGGAGAAGTTCAAGGCCACTCTCTGCTACCTCCTGGAGAAACCCTAGATCAGTAAATCGGATGACGGCGGCTCTCTGGTGTCGTTTCCCCCCTAGGGGCGTCATTCTTGGAGGTGCGGGCTCGAGGGACTAGAGGACGGCGACTTTGGTGGAGCGGTGCTTCATCTTACACATTGATGGTGGCGGATCTCGGCGGCATGGTGCTGTGGAGACTCGGCGTCTGATGCGCGGAGATGGACTCGTGCAGGAGGAGGAAGCTGTCTGGCGTCATGGGGACGTCGATGGCAGAGTGGCCAGACAAGGTAGAAGCCTCAATATGATCTGAAGACGGACCTGTGGAAGATGGCAGCGACGACACACGAGTGCGTCTGACCGGATTGTGCCCCAGACCCGGTATGTGGCTTGGCTGGGGCCTCCGGCTTTTGATGTTAGGCTTAGGTGAGTGGTTAGGGTAGTGGCCCAGCTAGCACCCCTTCATCATATGAATAGGAGTAATGGCATATGTTGCCAAGATGGTGGATTCAGGTATATTGTTTGTAATACTTTGTAAGGTCCTCAAGAATAATCAATAAAGTGGCCGTATGCATCTCCCAGATGCAGAGGCCAGGGGTCATCCTCTTTTTCTAAAAAAAGTTATTCTCTGGTAATTGTTAGTGTACATGACGCCGCTACCTTGGAAGCAATCGTATGTCGAGGGGCGTTATCTTTGGCGGAAGACCTCTTTATCTAGAACTTCATCATAGCTTCTGATTCGAAACAGGTGGTGAGCAACATCAACAACCGTAACCAGGGCGATATGGCTCGATTATTAATGAAATCAAGCTGCAAGCTGCGAGCTTCAACCGTAAATTTACTTTCGAAGGTCGTTCTGCAATCGTGATGCTCAGTTTAGCTAAGTTCTTCTCTTTCTTTTTTTTTGCGGGGCAGGGGCGCCATCTTTGGCTTGCTCGGCCTCATGGTGCAAACTGTATCCCACATGCTTTTGATAAATAAAGTTCGGTCTTACCTCTAAAAATATTTATATCTATATCTATGCCAATATAAAAAGATTCAACAAATCTCAGCCAACAAACAGTGTCAATCCAACAACCTATATTGCTTCAATGATGAGCGCTCAATATGTTTAGTGTGCAATTAATAACATGCCAAATATAAACAATCCATGATTTAGATTTGTAATTTATATTCTTCATAATATTAACGCATAATTATTTTTTTGCCTAATATCAACATGCACTTAATTTTCTGTCCGATATAACGTGCATTGCACGTACATATTTACTAGTGTGGTACTTATGACCAATTTAACCCACATTGCTTTGAGTTGCCAGCCAGCAAAGTCACTCTCACGCCGTTTGAAACTCGCGTAGCGAGTGACGCACGAGCAGTTTTGTATCCCAGCTCTTAACCATGAATTGGAAACGGGATTGGTTTCTCTTTGGTGGCGCTTGTCGTTGATTTCCATTTACCGGATAGGTAGATTTACTCATTTACAGGGGAACACAGCGGCTCGTGCATGCATCTTCTTGTCCGCACATCTGCGCCGCAATTTGGAAATTTGATTCCACCAGAAATTAGCTGAAAAACAGATGAAATGGAGCACTTCACATAACATGAGGTGGTGATCTAACCATGTTTGTTTGTCTTATCTGAATTGAATAGACGTTCTGTCTAGTGCATTCACTTGGGTTTGGTCACTCAAAGTGACACTATTGTTATCTAATTCTTGCAAACTAGTTTTGACTCTTGATTGGCCATGTGTCTGATTGACGACTCCTGAGTGGCCATGCGTTGTAGCATGAGGATGATGTAGCATGACTGTAATTTTAACAAACCGTGAATCTTCAAGGAGTCAAGATCATGTGTGCTGGAGATTGAGTTTGTTTGTCTCTCCAAGAATATGGTTGTAATTTCCTTGTTTTTTTGGATGTCTTGTATCATTCACACAGCCCCATCGGTGCCGTGGTGCAGCCCGAGGGGAGGCTTTGTGTGGGACAACCAGCAGTACACGCTTGGCATGCTCTACTTCGGGGAGTACATGAACACAAGACCCGACACATCAGTTTCTGTTTCAATTTTGGCCTCCGTATTCTTTTCCACAGGATGCATTTTTAGGTATGTTTTCTGAATATTGCACGTAGATTTGTAGTATTAACGGATATGTCTTTGAGAAGCGTCACTTCCATAACATAAGTGTCACCTACAAAGGTTGTGGCATCGGTTATTAGCATGATGAGTTGTACTTCTTTTGTCATGGTAATTGATTAATTGTGCGGTGTCTTTGAGAAGCGTCACTTCCATAACATCAGCATCACGCGGATGTGGTTGACATAATATGTCTTTAAGAAATGTCTTATCGGTTGTGCGGCATGGCATCTTCGTGTCCCGCCTCATCAAAAGGCGCGATGGTACCCAGAACCCCTAGGCTTTTCGATGGCCGACCATGACGAAAGTCTTCAGCATATTTGCAATTTTAATGCTGGATGAGATGATCTACAACTGAAACGCCTCATCAATAGGCGTCATCGGTTTAAAGGTAACAGGACCATCAGTTTGACGTATTCATCATAAATTTGCCTGATGTTATGACGTATATAGATGCCACGTTATAGAGCGAGTCCATTAGACGTTTCACCTTATATGATCGCACGCCCGCTGGTTTGAAGTGGCAAGGTCTCGCCTAGGCCGCCTATCCATTCAACACATATGTTTCATTTTTTTATTCGTCAATCCCATGGTTGTATTCTTCTCATGCCCTAGCTGTGGGTTTGTTATCCGCGCTTATGTAATAGGCGTGTTTGTGACATAAAAAGGCAGGTGGTCTCATTTGGACTAGGTGCGGTGGAATTTGTATATTTGAGCGTTGGCTCCTTCCCCCAACCCCCACGGAAAAGCTCGTCCCCTTCCTCGCGTTACTTTCCAAATACACACTCAGTCATCGTATACCCACCTTGCCGGCGTGTTCCACTGGTAGCGTCCTCGCCGACCGCCGTCTCGAACATCCCTTGCAGCCTCACCCCTTTCCTATGGACCCCCGCCCCTTTCCACTCACCCGTGCTACTGACGACCGGCCCCGCCCCTTTCATGCGCTGCTCTGTCGCATCCCCCACCCCCACCAACCTGACGCCAATCCGAACGCCAAGCCCAGGCCCAAGCTGAAATCCCCAACAGTCGAAGAGTGGAAGGGTGGAGACGCCGCACCTGCAGCCAGATCTCCGAAACCACCAAGTACTCGTCTTAGTTTGTAATGTGAGGGTTTATATGAATCAAGTTCAGAGGTTGTATATCAGTTCTATATGACATATCTCGTCCGGGTAAGTATAGCTAATAGGAGCATACGAACTAGCTTTATATCCTTTATCATGGTAGGAACAACTTCTATCTCGCGCGCGCACTGGTTAATATTTGCTATATTCCCTTTTTATGAAGGATGACGTGCCATAATGTACTGCATTTACATCATAGTGGCACTGTTAACATTCAATCTGGCACCACTAGTGTGGTTTTTGTGGACACCCGTAGCCGTGCCTTATATTTTCTTAAGGAGCCAACTCTTTTCTAAACTGGTTGATTGGGTCAGACTAGAACTGGTTGTGGAATACAATTGTGTAGTAAGGTTGGAAGAAAGGTATGACGCCGGCACAGACCCTAGGTCATTCTGCATGATGATCGCCTTGGCAGAGGCTTATTCTTGGGAGAATGGTCAGTGAATCTTGCATCAAGATCCTTGTCATATATGCGATGGTGAAGCCAGGTCATATCCTCCGCGACATAGACCTTAATCGCACACCGGTAGGCTGCGATGGCCATAAGTCTCGAGCCGCCAGCCACAAGCCCACAATGTAGCCAGTCCAGAGATGTATGATACCTTCACTCTGAGCCGTTCCTAGAAGTTAGCACCCCACTTACACAAGAGCATGACATTGTAGAAGCTGACATACATAGGCTTGGTGAGGTGGATCTGAACAATGGAGCGGTAGAAACAGACGATAAAGAAGGCAGCAGGGCTGATAGTGACGCAGGTTCGTTAGAAAGTACTCCTTTGTAAAGATATATAAGAGCGTTTAGATCATGTGATCTAAATGCTCTTATATTTCTATACAGAGGGAATACTCAATTGGCAAATCAGTGGTGTGCAGCTTGCCGTACGAAAATCTCAAAGTGATGCCTCGCTCGTCCCTTGTCAAAATTTAGTATGTCATGTCACCGTGGAACAAACAACCAGCGAGCCTAAGAAGCTAACCGGAGAATTGTGAAACAATTCAAAAATTGTTCCGGCATTTTTGTTTCAGATACTGAGATGCAGCAGGTGCTCAGGATGTTTTTTTTTTGAAAGGTAGCAGGTGCTCAGGATGCATCATCTGATAAGAAAAACCAGTTCCCCTTGTGCTGAATTCAGCCCAACTCCCCAACGAAGAAAACCTCGTGGGCCACAAATCCATTTTCGGCCCGTTCTGTCATCTCAGCCCAGGACATTCGCTTCTTCTTTGTTGTTGTAAAAGGACGGAGCATTCGCTTCAGAAATCCTCTTGCTTCTACGTGCTGGTGCAAATGACCAATTTAACCCGGATATTTTTGAGTAGCAAGCCAGCAAAGTCAGTGTCACGCCGTTTGAAACTCGGGTACCAAGTGACGCATGAGCAGTTTCTATCCCAGCTCTTAACCACGAATCAGCGATAGGATTGGCTTCTCTTTCGTGGCATTTGCCATCGTTTTCCATTCTACCGGATAGCCGGATAGGTGTGAACCTGGTACCGTCGGCGTCGGGTTGGTATTGCTGCGACACACTGTGTATTGGGAAAACCCCCACGAAGGGGGACAGTATATCAAATTTGTTTCTTTTTTTTTCTTCGAAAAATGTAACGCCCACACGTGTGGGGTTAGCCAACTCACCCACACGCCTCCATCACCGTTCAGTAACTTCTGCACGAACCTTGGCACGAATTAGCTGATTTTGTATGCCACGTAGGACAACTCGCGTGTGTGGTGTGTGAGAGAGGTCGCCCACAATCCGTTTTACCACATGGAGGGGCCGGTGTGTGGGCGTTTAGCAGTTCGCCCACACACCAGTTTTCAGTCACGCACAAGGGCTGGTGTGTGGACGTTTGCCCACACGCCCGCCTCCTCTCCCACACCCAAGTTGCCAGTTGCCATGCGTTTTTGCAGTGTACATGGCAACTGCCCTAGTGTGATTGCAAGCAGATGGCAACTCTCTCTTTTTTTACCCGAACATGTCAGTTGCCATATGTTTTGCATGGTACATAGCAAACTGCCCTAGCGTGCACGTAAGCAGATGGCAACTCTTTCTTTTACCCGAACATGTTTTTTGCCATGCCTTTTTTTTGTAGTGCTACATGGCAACTGCCTAGTGTTAGTAGGGGGCAACTCCTAAAGTTTTGAAATCATGGCAACTGCAGTAGACCAGACCACACATGGCAACAGCTGTAGTTGTCCAAAAAATGGCAATCTGGAACTTTGACCTGAGATGGCAACTGCAGTTGAGAAAACATGGCAACTGTAGTTGTCCGACATGGCAACCGTAGTTCAGCGACATGGCAACTGCACTTAAACGAACATGGACGAGGGTCCGACCCATGGCAACTGCAGGCGCGCGGTAAAGTGTCACGTGGGGCGTGCGGGGCCACGAGGTACGAGGCCTGACGTACCGGACGTGTGGGCGTTATCTATTTTGCCCACACGCACGCGTGTAAGAGGGACCGGGAGGGAAAAAAGAGGCGTATGGGCGCTAGTTGTTTTGCCAACACACAGGCGTGTGGGCTGGTCCTCTTAGGCACCACACAAAACGTGTGGGCAGATCCCTTAATGCCCACACGTATGGTAGTTATCGACGTCCTTTTTCTTGTTTTAGAACTTTGGGTTGTTAATCCTCACACATACGAATGTTTTTTTGACTCACTTATTTTTCAAATGAAGGGAGTAGCACCGAGGTTGAACAAGCAACGGGACACCCGGAGAGGCCTTTCCTTGAACAAGCCGCATCCGGTGACACGACGCGGCTGCCCGCGGAGTTGTCTCCGCAAACTTGATTGGTTGGATGCGGGTGCGGGCTGGTCGCCGGCATGGAGGACGGTGGGGTTTTGGAGGGAATGCCGGGGGAGGAGGAGGCACGAGGCACCACCGACCATGGGTGGCGGCACCGGACGGTTGGGCTGACATGACCGAAGGAAGGAAGAATGGGACACGCTTGGGGTTCTCTGTTAAAAAAAGAGACACGCTTGGGGTGAATCGAGTGAAACAGAAGGAAAAAAACAGTTGCACGGTCCCAAATTTTCTTTTTTTTGCAAAGACGGCTCAACGTTGGCCTGCCGTGCACCGGCCACGGCCATTGGCCCCATGGTTCAGTCCCTCCAGCGCAGTGCAGCAAATGCGTGTCTCCCTCCGGTACTACACTCACGAACGTTGTGCGGCGCTGGCGTCGGGCAGCTGCGACGCGGCGCGCACAGTGCCAGGTGATCGATCGGTCGGACGGGGATGCCAGCCACGAGCCACCAGCAGACAGGCAGACACTGCAGCGATCAGCCTCCTGTCCGAGCAACAGCAACACGTACTTTTCTCTATCAGAGGCACGGCTTAGACAGCTGGCCGCCTCGACGCCCCGTCTGACCGACGACGAGCGGCCGTGCCTTGGGCCGGCACGGCCGCACGGGATACTGTGCAGCCGGTGTCGTCCTCGCCGACATACCGTGCCCTCGGTCGCTGACGCGTGGGGTTGGTGGGCACCAGGCCCGTTATTCAGTTGGACCCCGACTTGCGCCAGTGAGTATGTCCTCGATGTTGACGGCTAAGACTAATTTCAGCGGGTCGTTGCCTCCCCTCCCTCGCCGTAGCTCCGCATTTCATCGCTTCCGGCGTCCCCAGTCCCCGCTGACGACGACATGGATGGCGCCTCGACCCCCGCATCTGATTCCATCGTTTTGAAGTTGGATCCCACGCCTCTTGCAGCTTCGGCGCCTCCTGCGGTTCTGACGGCTCCAGTGCCTCCCGTTGCTCCGACGGCCGCCTGCGACCACCAATGCAAGCACCTCGTCCACCCTGCCGGTGAAGAGTCTGCAGTGGAGGTGGCATAGCCTATGACACTGTGTGAAGGCGGCGGCCTCCCCCCAGCCGGGGTCGCAGCGGTCCTCTGTGAAGGGTGTGACTAAATCTCAGTTGACTAAGACTTAACCAAGTCTCGGTCAAATGACATAACATATAAAAAAATTACATGAATTTTTACATAATATCTCATGAATATAGCATCGACTAAGACTTCACTACGACTCAATCAATTGAGATTTAGCAATATCGATGATCGAATAAGAAGACGGGGAAGGCTCACGCCCCACCCCTCCTCCTTGCTTCCTCCTGGCAACGAGTGAAACTATGGGGCATTTCCAGTCGTATGCGGACCAGAAAAGGCGATGAGGTACAAAAAGTAGTCCTTTGACTTGTAATTGTTTTTTGTTCGATTGGGTGTGAGGTGACCGTTGGAAATTGATGGCAATGTGAAATGATAACAATTTAATGTGAATTGTTAACAATTTAGTGATGATTTTCTAAAAAAAATTGGGGGGAGGGGGTGGACCTTCAATGACGAATCGTTGTCGCTTTTTGATTGTCAGTCCAACCAAGACACATAAGTTGATCAATTCAAGGTCTCCGGCTCATCGAGGAAGAAGGCAGTTAAGGGAACCAACTTTAATGTTCGGTGAATGGAAAACGATGGCAAGCGCCACCAAAGGAGGGAAACCGATCCGCTTTTCTGACTCGTGTTTTTCTTTTTTACTTTTGTTGATGTTTCTTACTTTGGTGTTTGTTATGTGCATTTTAGTTATGCCGAGGTCCAGGTGTAAGCTAATAAAATTCATCTTTTGTTGAAAAAAAGACTTCTGCATTAAACATGTAAGGGCTTCGGCACAGTAAATCTTGTACCTAAGATTCCGAGATTTCAAATTTCATCTTTGAGTTTAGTCTCATATTATAAGAGCATCTACAGGCAGGCGCCTCAAATGCCCAGACCAAACCCTAGCCACTCCACTCTCCTCCCCTCCAGCCCACTCCGTCCCCAAGCTCCCGTCCGGCAATCTCCGACCTTCTTCGGCATGGCCGGAAGCGGATCTGACTCCAACCAGTTTGAATTCGTCGACTGGGGTGTCATCCGGTGCGGGATGGAGGAGGCTATGGGCGTCCGTGTTGCCCTCTGTCGCTCCCGGGAGGACTAAGCCCGACCGACGGAGGGACCCGCCCGGCACGAATCCACTGTGTCGGCCCAACGAGCGCTCGGATCCTCCAAGGCTGGATCATCGCTGTCTGGTAGCCTCCCCATGTCCGGTCCGCCGGAGTATGAGTCCTACATGAACCAGTGTGCCTGCCGTGGGAAGGAGAGGGTAAAGATGGCCAAGGCATGCCTCGCTGCTGACATGGTGACGGCGGATACGGCGGCGCGCGTTGCCGTAGAGGACGAAGCCATCCATGCCCGCATCATATAGAAGCGGCAACAGAGGAACACACGCGCCCTCGCCCGAGAATAGAATCGGGCGTTCCATGCCATGGCTCCCCCCCCCCCAAAGAGGAGAAGGACGACAGCGACAGGTCGCTCAGCTCCGGCGACGAGGAGATTCTGCTGGATCCATTTTACGTTTCGAGCGCTCTTCCGCGAGAAGGATGGCAAGGGCATCGGGAAGGCCAAGGGCAGTCATGGATGATCTTCTCCATAACTAGTATGTAGATAGAACATGCCAAATTTTGATAGTCTGATGGCATGCCCTGATGTAGTAGCCGGACGAAGTTGTTGCATCGTTTACATTTACGCTGCATATCTTTATATGTATTTGAGGTTTGCTAATTGAGGTGTCCGGTTGTGCGAATCAAGATTTGAGGTGTGACAGGTCAGTGCTCGCGAACGCGCCTAGGCATGTCCGCGGGCGTTTAAAGCTCCAAATTAGCAAGTTACTGGTGTAGATGCTCTAAGATGAGTCATTCTACTACTCCCTTTAGGATGGGAAAATGGAGCGATAAATGGGCATGACAGCTTGGCCAGAATTAGCCAATGTCAGAGAACTTTGAGGGTTGCAAGGGTTATCATAGGAGGTTTGTACCGGGGTATGGAGCTATCAGCAGGCCCTTAACTGAGTTGTTAAAGAAAGTTGCGGAGAAGAAGCCAGAAAAGCATTTCTCAAGCTCAAGTGCCCCGTTATGGTGATGCCTTCGAATGTTGACTGGGAGAGCAACTCAAAAGAGTTGAGACACGCTAGTGCCACGTTATGGTGATGCCTTCGAACGTTGACTGGGAGAGCGCCTCAAAAAAGTTGAGACAAACTAGAAACTTTGAAGCTTATGTTCTTTAATAAGATAATAGCAAACTTGACTCTTTTACTTGGCAGTACACTGATAAGTTAACTCTTGGTAAACATGGAAAAACTCAGACCTTATTGTCAACATGGGTATGCTTTGAGAGATTGTGTCGGTTGCATCTCTGCACTCTTCCTTACACAGATCACAAAAGCAGCACACCGGAATGCACACACCAACCAAGTTCCTTGTGTTTGTGATGCTTCTTCAGCGACTACATCCCAACAATAGTGTGCACAATCATGCTAGAGAGAAGGCCTCTGAAACCGTGTCCCTTAAGAACTTGCACCTGATGAAGGGCGAGAAGATTTTTGGGGAGCGTCTTGGCATGACTGCTCACTCAAGTTCAACTTCATCCTGGACAATCGTCCGTCCGCTTCCACTACTTCCTCCACGACAGACAACCATCTCATCTTCAAAACCATGCCCGAGACACAACTGTGCCAGGGTTTCTAGCGAACTCCTATGTTCTGAATCTCCCTCTATTGATATGTGCCTTTTGTTCATATGTGTAAATGCTAGACGTGCCTACTCTGTCGTATGTGAGTTGTCATGTCAATAAACTTGTAATGATGCTAATCTGAATTAAGCTTAACCAATAATTGCTTAATATCCTAACAATCCTAAATTTGTTGATGCTCTGAAGCCAAGCCAGTTTACGGTGCCACTTCAAAAGGCGCAACTCGTCATAGGTGTGTTGGGTTATAGGTTAGCTGATGCATATTTACATATGCGAGATGCCAAAGAACTGCAGGATGCACTTGAATCCCAGTTCGACACCGCTGATGTCAGTGGTGAACTATATGTTACAGAGCAGATAAATGATTATGGAATGGTTGAGAAATGTTCTATGGTTGAAAAAGCTCATTAGTGGAGTAGCAAAGGAACTTGAGCTCCTTAAATGTGCGGTGCCCGACAATTTTGTTGTCGCGGGCATTGTTGCCAAGCTTGCTTCTTCATGGAGGAACTTTGTCACTTTTTTGAAACACCAAAAACAAGAGATCTCTGTTGAGAGACTCATCAGATCTTTAGATGTTGAAGAAAAGGCACGATCATAGCACACACGAGTTAAAGGAACAGAGGCACATTATGTTGCCGTTGTAGTGCAGAAAAATCCCACAAGTTCAAGAGAAAGAACAATGTCTCCAAGACTACAATTTTAAGAGGAATAAATCTCAAAAGGGGCACACCAATGAGAAGAATCCTTGCAATGAGACGGATCATTGGGCTCCTCAATGTCTGAACCACCATGGCAAGAAAAAAGGATGTTGGGCAGATTTCAAAATCTATCTTACAATACTAAATACTAAATCTATCTGACAATACTAAATACTAAATACTAAATACTAAATACTAAAGGATGTTGGATCTGAGTTTCCATATCACATCCTTCATTTTTTTTCACCTTCTAAATTTAAATGTGTAGCACATCAAGCAAAACATTCACATAATTTTTGCTAAGTTGCATGATCAAAAACATTTGAACGGGCGACATGTACGAATCACATGTTGTCGTGTGTCGTCCCATCCTCCTCCGCTATGCGCATTGTGCCCTTCTTCTCTGGCATGTGCATTGTCGAGGTTCCTGTAATGTATGACCACATCCCGCGCCTTCTCCCAAAAATCTTGCGCCATTGGATCCATTTGATTCAGATCCAACATGATGAACTGATTTTGCTTGGCTGTGCATTCATCTCTCGCTCAGACCCTCTTAACATTCAATCCCAAACATAGTAGGGTTCCTCCATATCCCCGAGAACTAGAGAGATTACTCGCACATCAAGGTCATAGACTTGTGGAATAATCATGATAAACATGGATGAAACATCAAAGTAATACAAAAGTGAATTTACAACGACTAATGTATTACAAAGAGTTGGAGATGGGATGGTGATGGTGAAAACCGATGGTGACGATGCCCTCTCAATCAATGTTTTAAATAGCGGGCTATGGAAAATAGGGGCGGGCCTCCAAATAAACTATAGCGGGCTATAGTGGGTTATTTGTGAAGGCGACCATTTAGCGGCACCCTGCTGAAAAGGCTATAGCGGGCTATAGCGGAGCTATGGCCGGCTATTTAAAACTATGCTCTCAATGCGATGATGTAGCGGCGAAGTCTCTGTAACAATTCCCCTCTGAAACCCTTCCAAAGGCTAGGGGTTCTTTGATCTGGATGTGTTTCTGGTGGCTAGGCATCTCTGATCCGTGATTACATGAGGGTGATGTAGTTGACCGAGGAAAGGTGGCGGCGTGTGAACAACCTGCGCTCATACCTTGTGCCTTCTTGCGCTCTAGATGCTTTGGCATGAGAGTTTTCTTCTCCCAAGTGTTTAACACCGTAATGGTACTATCCTATCACATTAATTCACATGATTTTATCACCATAACTTGGTGTTCTTTCCTTAGGGCAACTCCAGCGCGCGACCCCATCCTGTCCGGGTGCGTCCGTTTGGGACAAAACGGACATACCAGACGGCCTAGCTCGCGGGCGCAAACGGACTTTTGTCCATTTTATGTCTGCTTTCGGCCCATCCCCGACGCAAGTTTGGGCCGCTTTTGAGGCGCGCGCTTGTCCTCCCTGGCCCGCCCGTCGGTGGCACAAAGCACCATCCTGGCGCCCCATTTCGCGCCATTACCCCAAAACCCTCCCACGTCCCTCCCACCACCCTCCCGCCCATGGTCCATGCCCCGCCGAATTCCGGCGGCCAGGCCGTCGACCCGCCCGGAAAGGTGAAGAAGAAGAAGGCGGTCAAGGGTCCGAAGAAGCCGCGATCGGAACTCGCGCCGGCGGAGCTCACAAAGCTGGACGCGGAATTGGCCAAGAGGAGGAACCGGAGGGCGGCCGCCAAGGGCAAGAACAACGCGGCCAAGTTCGCCGCCGAGCGCGCTGCGTTGGAGGCCGCACGGCGTAAGGCCGACGTCGACGAGAAGGAGGACATCGTCAACAAAGTGCGCCCTCCTCATGCTTGGGATTTACCGTCCGGCGAGTTTCTCGGCAGCGCCCGTTGGCCCGACAAGCACAGGCTCGTCGGTTGCCAGGCCTTCGCAGTGCCCCTCGCCGACGTCGCGGCCATGCCAAGGTATGAAGGCCAGACCCGTTTCTCGGGGTCGACAGACGTTGGCGTGATCGTGCCGTCCACCCTGCGCCCCTCGGCCATCATCGACCTCAACGTCATGCTGGGGTCCAGCAGCGGCGGCCGGCCGTCCGTCGAGATGCAAAGAAAGCAAGCACGGTCGCCGTCTACGACCACCATGCCGTCGCCCTGCGTCCTGTTCGAGGAAATGCCAACACCAACGCCAACGGTCGACGGCCCCTTCTACAACCAGTTCATGGAGAATGTCATCTACGAGGGTGGGCATGGCGTTGCCTACGATCCCGATGAGACCCAGAGTCATGATGGCCGCGGCCAGTACATTGCCGATGAAGACATTGAGGCCCACGACCATGCTGACTACAACCTGTTGGAAATATGCCCTGAAGTGTGCCTTGCCATGAGTTAGTCAAAGGGTACAATAGTGATCCACGAAGGGATCACATGACAGCGGTCGAACTTATCCTTAGTATCTAGTGGACTAAGGAACTTTCTCGATTATGGAGGTGGAAAGGGGGTTCGTCGTAAAGGGTTACGTCGATGCAAACTTTGACACTAATCCGGATGACTCTGAGTAGTGAACCGGATTCGTATAGTAGAGCAGTTATTTGGAATAGCTCCAAGTAGCGCGTGGTAGCTGCATCTACAAGATGACATAGAGATTTGTAAAGCACACACGGATCTGAATGTTGCAGACCCGTTGATGTGAACTATATTATTGACTCTAGTAAACTCTTGGGTATTAGTCACATGGCGATGTGAATTTGAGTGTTAATCACATGGTGATGTGAACTAGATTATTGACTCTAGTGCAAGTGGGAGACTGTTGGAAATATGCCCTAGAGGCAATAATAAAATGGTTATTATTGTATTTCCTTGTTCATGATAATTGTCTGTTGTTCATGCTATAATTGTATTAACTGGAAACCGTAATACATGTGTGGATACATAGACCACAACATGTCCCTAGTAAGCCTCTAGTTGACTAGCTCGTTGATCAATAGATGGTTATGGTTTCCTGACCATGGACATTGGATGTCATTGATAACGGGATCACATCATTAGGAGAATGATGTGATGGACAAGACCCAATCCTAAGCATAGCACAAGATCGTGTAGTTCGTTTGCTAGAGCTTTTCTAATGTCAAGTATCATTTCCTTAGACCATGAGATTGTGCAACTCTCGGATACCGTAGGAATGCTTTGGGTGTACCAAACGTCACAACGTAACTGGGTGGCTATAAAGGTGCACTACAGGTATCTCCAAAAGTGTCTGTTGGGTTGGCACGAATCGAGACTGGGATTTGTCACTCCGTATGACGGAGAGGTATCTCTGGGCCCACTCGGTAATGCATCATCATAATGAGCTCAATGTGACTAAGGAGTTAGCCACGGGATCATGCGTTACGGTACGAGTAAAGTGACTTGCCGGTAACGAGATTAAACAAGGTATTGGGATACCGACGATAGAATCTCGGGCAAGTAACGTACCGATTGACAAAGGGAATTGTATACGGGATTGATTGAATCCTCGACATCGTGGTTCATCCGATGAGATCATCGTGGAACATGTGGGAGCCAACATGGGTATCCAGATCCCGCTGTTGGTTATTGACCGGAAAGTCGTCTCGGTCATGTCTGCATGTCTCCCGAACCCGTAGGGTCTACACACTTAAGGTTCGGTGACGCTAGAGTTGTAGAGATATTAGTATGCGGTTAACCGCAAGTTGTTCGGAGTCCCGGATGAGATCCCGGACGTCACGAGGAGTTCCGGAATGGTCCGGAGGTAAAGATTTATATATGGGAAGTCCTATTTTGGCCACCGGAAAATGTTCGGGATTTTTCGGTATTGTACCGGGAAGGTTCTAGAAGGTTCTGAAGTGGGGCCCACCTGCATGGGGGACCCACATGAACGTGGATAGTGGGGGCAAGGCCCCACACCCCTGGTCAAGGCGCACCAAGATCCCACCTTAGAAGGAATAAGATCATATCCCGAAGGGATAAGATCAAGATCCCTAAAAAAAGGGGGATAACAATCGGTGGGGAAGGGAAATGATGGGATTTCTTTCCCCCACCTTTGCCAACGCCCCAATGGACTTGGAGGGCAAGAAACCAGCCCCCTCCACCCCTATATATAGTGGGGAGGCGCATGGGAGCAGCACCCCAATCCCTGGCGCCTCCCTCTCCCTCCCGTGACACATCTCCCTCCTCCCGCAGCGCTTGGTGAAGCCCTGTTGGAATCCCGCTACTTCCACCACCACGCCGTCGTGCTGCTGGATCTCCATCAACCTCTCCTCCCCCCTTGCTGGATCAATAAGGAGGAGACGTCGCTGCTCCGTACGTGTGTTGAACGCGGAGGTGCCGTCCGTTCGGCGCTAGGATCATCGGTGATTTGGATCACGACGAGTACGACTCCATCAACCCCGTTCTCTTGAACGCTTCCGCTCGCCATCTACAAGGGTATGTAGATGCACTCCTCTCTCTCGTTGCTAGATGACTCCATAGATTGATCTTGGTGATGCGTAGAAAATTTTGAATTATTGCTACGTTCCCCAACAGTGGTATCAGAGCCAGGTCTATGCGTAGATTGTATCCACGAGTAGAACACAAAGTAGTTGTGGGCGATGATTTGTTCAATTTGCTTGCCGTTACTAGTCTTATCTTGATTCGGCGGCATTGTGGGATGAAGCGGCCCGGACCGACCTTACACGTACTCTTACGTGAGACAGGTTCCACCGACTGACATGCACTTGATGCATAAGGTGGCTAGCGGGTGTCTGTCTCTCCCACTTTAGTCGGATCGGATTCGATGAAAAGGGTCCTTATGAAGGGTAAATAGCAATTGGCATATCACCGTTGTGGCTTTTGCGTAGGTAAGAAACATTCTTGCTAGAAACCCATAGCAGCCACGTAAAACATGCAACAACAATTAGAGGGCGTCTAACTTGTTTTTGCAGGGTATGCTATGTGATGTGATATGACCAAAAGGATGTGATGAATGATATATGTGACGTATGAGATTGATCATGTTCTTGTAATAGGAATCAAGACTTGCATGTCGATGAGTATGACAACCGGCAGGAGCCATAGGAGTTGTCTTAATTTATTGTATGACCTGCGTGTCAATGAAAAACGCCATGTAATTACTTTACTTTATTGCTAACCGTTAGCCATAGTAGTAGAAGTAATAGTTGGCGAGACAACTTCATGAAGACAAGATGATGGAGATCATGATGATGGAGATCATGGTGTCATGCCGGTGACGAAGGTGATCATGCCGCGCCTCGAAGATGGAGATCAAAAGGCGCAAGATGATATTGGCCATATCATGTCACTTTATGATTTGCATGTGATCTTATTTGCTCAGAACGACGGTAGCATAAATAAGATGATCCCTCACTAAAATTTCAAGAGATGTGTTCCCCCTAACTGTGCACCATTGCGAAGGTTCGTTGTTTCGAAGCACCACGTGATGATCGGGTGTGATAGATTCTAACGTTCGCATACAATGGGTGTTGACGAGCCTAGCATGTACAGACATGGCCTCGGAACACAAGCAAAACACTTAGGTTGACTTGACGAGCCTAGCATGTATAGACATGGCCTCGGAACACAAGAGACCGAAAGGTCGAACATGAGTCGTATAGTAGATACGATCAACATGGAGATGTTCACCGATGATGACTAGTCCGTCTCACGTGATGATCGGACATGGCCTAGTCGATTCGGATCATGTATCACTTAGATGACTAGAGGGATGTCTATCTAAGTGGGAGTTCATTAAATAATCAGATGAACTTAATTATCATGAACATAGTCAAAAGGTCTTTGCAAATAATGTCGTAGCTTACGCTTTAGTTCTACTAAGATATGTTCCTAGAGAAAATTTAGTTGAAAGTTGATAGTAGCAATTATGCGGACTGGGTCCGTAAACTGAGGATTGTCCTCATTGCTGCACAGAAGGCTTATGTCCTTAATGCACCGCTCGGTGTGCTGAACCTCGAGCGTCGTCTGTAGATGTTACGAAACATCTGACATACACGTTTTGATGACTACGTGATAGTTCAGTGTGTGATGCTAACGGTTTAAAATTGTGGCACCAAAGACGGTTTTGAAACGTCGCAGAACATATGAGATGTTCCAAAGACTGAAATTGGGATTTCAGACTAATGCCCACGTCAAGAGGTATGAGACCTCTAACAAGTTTCTTAAGCCTGCAAACTAAGGGAGAAAAGCTCAATCGTTGAGCATGTGCTCAGATTGTCTGAGTACTACAATCACTTGAATCGAGTGGGAGTTAATCTTCCAGATGAGATAGTGATGGTTCTCCATAGTCACTGCCACCAAGCTATTAGAGCTTCGTGATGAACTATAACATATCAGGGATAGACATGATGATCCTTGAGCAACTCGCGATGTTTGACACCGCGAAAGTAGAAATCAAGAAGGAGCATCAATTGTTGATGGTTAGTAAAACCACTAGTTTCTACAAGGGCAAGAAGGGATACTTCATGAAATGGCAAATCAGTTGCTGCTCTAGTGAAGAAACCCAAGGTTGAACCCAAACCCGAGACTAAGTGCTTCTGAAATGAGGGGAACGGTCACTGAAGCAGAACTACCCTAGATACTTCGTAGATGAGAAGGCTGGCAAGGTCGACAGAAGTATATTGGATATACATTATATTAATGTGTACTTTACTAGTACTCCTAGTAGCACCAGGGTATTAGATACCGGTTCGGTTGCTAAGTGCTAGTAACTCGAAATAAAAGCTGCGGAATAAACGGAGACTAGCTAAAGGTGAGATGACGATATGTGTTGGAAGTGTTTCCAAGGTTGATGTGATCAAGCATCGCATGCTCCCTCTACCATCGAGATTGGGGTTAAACCTGAATAATTATTATTTGGTGTTTGCGTTGAGCATAGACATGATTGGATTATGTTTATCGCAATACGGTTATTCATTAAAGGAGAATAATGGTTACTCTGTCTATTTGAATAATACCTTCAATGGTCTTGCACCTAAAATGAATGGTTTATTGAATCTCAATCGCAGTGATACACATGTTCATGCCAAAAGATATAAGATAGTAATGATAGTACCACATACTTGTGGCACTGCCACTTGAGTCATATTGGTATAGAACGCATGAAGAAGCTCCATGTTGATGGATCTTTGGACTCACTCGTTTTTGAAAAGATTGAGACATGCGAACCATGTCTATTAGTATATATGCATGAAGAAAGTCCATACAGATGGATCAGTTGGACTCACTTGATTTTGAATCACTTGAGACATGCAAATCATACCACATGGGCAAGATGACTGAAAGGCCTTGTTTTCAGTAAGATGGAACAAGAGAGCAACTTGTTGGAAGTAATACATTTGATGTGTGCAGTCCAATGAGTGCTGACGCACGCAGTGGATATCGTTATGTTCTTACTTCACAGATGATTTGAGTAGATTTACTTGATGAAACACAAGTCTGAATTATTGAAAGGTTCAAGTAATTTCAGAGTGAAGTTGAATATCGTCGTGACAAGAGGATAAAATGTCTGTGATATGATCATAGAGATGAATATCTGAGTTACGAGTTTGGCACACAATTAAGAAATTGTGGAAATTGTTTCACGACTAATACCGCCTGGAACACCATATTGTGATGGTGTGTCCAAACATCATAACTGCACCCTATTGGATATGGTGCATACCATGATGTCTCTTATCGAATTACAACTATCGTTTATGGGTTAGGCATTAGAGACAACCGCATTCACTTTAAATAGGGCACCACGCAATTCCGTTGAGACGACACCGTATGAACTATGGTTTAGAGAAACCTAAGCTGTCGTTTCTTAAAAGTTTGGGGCTGCGATGATTATGTGAAAAAGGTTTCAGGCTGATAAGCTCGAACCCAAAGCGGATAAATGCATCTTCATAGAATACCCAAAACAGTTGGGTATACCTCCTATTTCAGATCTGGAAGCAAAAGTGATTGTTTCTAGAAACGGGTCCTTTCTCGAGGAAAAGTTTCTCTCGAAAGAATTGAGTGGGAGGATGGTGGAGACTTGATGAGGTTATTGAACCATGACTTCAACTAGTGTGTAGCAGGGCACAGGAAGTTGTTCCTGTGGCACCTACACCAATTGAAGTGGAAGCTTATGATAGTGATCATGAAACTTCGGATCAAGTCACTACCAAACCTCGTAGGACAACAAGGATGCGTACTACTTCAGAGTGGTACGTAATCCTATCTTGGAAGTGATGTTGCTAGACAACAATGAACCTACGAGCTATGGAGAAGCGATGATGGGCCCGGATTCCGACGAATGGCTCGAGGCCATAAAATCCGAGAGAGGATCCATGTATAGAAAACAAAGTATAGACCTTGAAAGAACTACTTGATGGTCGTAAGGCTGTTGGGTACAGATGGATTTTAAAGGGAAGACAGACAATGATGGTAAGTGTCACCATTAAGAAAGCTCGACTTGTCGTTAAGATGTTTTTCGGCAAGTTCAAGGAGTTGACTGCGATGAGACTTTCTCACTCGTAGCGATGCTAAGAGTCTGTTAGAATTATATTAGCAGTTACTGCATTATTTATGAATTCTTGCAGATAGGATGTCAAAACATTGTTTCCTCGACGATTTTCTTGAGGAAAGGTTGTATGTGATACAACCAGAAGGTTTTATCAATCCTGAAATATGCTAACAAGTATGCAAAGCTCCAGCAATCCTTCTAAGGACTGGAGTAAGCATCTCGGAGTTGGAATGTACGCTTTGATGAGATGATCAAAGATTTTGGGTTTATACAAAGTTTATGAGAAACTTGTATTTCCAAAGAAGTGAGTGGGAGCACTATAGAATTTTTGATGAGTATATGTTGTTAACATATTGTTGATCAGAAATGATGTAGAATTTCTGGAAAGCATCCAGGGTTATTTGAAAAGTGTTTTTAATGGAAAACCTGGATTAAGCTACTTGAACATTGAGCATCAAGATCTATAAGGATAGATAAAAAACGCTTAATAGTACTTTCAAATGAATACATATCGTGACAAGATTTTGAAGGAGTTCAAAATAGATCAGCAAAGAAGGAGTTCTTGGCTGTGTTACAAGGTGTGAGTATTGAGTAAGACTCAAGACCTGACCACGGCAGAAGAAAGAGAAAGGACGAAGGTCGTCCCCTATGCTTTAGACGTAGGCTCTACAATATGCTATGCTGTGTACCGCACCTGAAGTGTGCCTTGCCATGAGTTAGTCAAGGGGTACAATAGTGATCCACGAAGGGATCACATGACAGCGGTCGAACTTATCCTTAGTATCTAGTGGACTAAGGAATTTTCTCGATTATGGAGGTGGAAAGGGGGTTCGTCGTAAAGGGTTACGTCGATGCAAACTTTGACACTAATCCGGATGACTCTGAGTAGTGAACCGGATTCGTATAGTAGAGCAGTTATTTGGAATAGCTCCAAGTAGCGCGTGGTAGCTGCATCTACAAGATGACATAGAGATTTGTAAAGCACACACGGATCTGAATGTTGCAGACCCGTTGACTAAAACCTCTCTCGTAAGCATAACATGATCAAACCCTAGAACTCATTGAGTGTTAATCACATGGTGATGTGAACTATATTATTGACTCTAGTAAACTCTTGGGTATTAGTCACATGGCGATGTGAACTTTGAGTGTTAATCACATGGTGATGTGAACTAGATTATTGACTCTAGTGCAAGTGGGAGACTGTTGGAAATATGCCGTAGAGGCAATAATAAAATGGTTATTATTGTATTTCCTTGTTCATGATAATTGTCTGTTGTTCATGCTATAATTGTATTAACTGGAAACCGTAATACATGTGTGGATACATAGACCACAACATGTCCCTAGTAAGCCTCTAGTTGACTAGCTCGTTGATCAATAGATGGTTATGGTTTCCTGACCATGGACATTGGATGTCATTGATAACGGGATCACATCATTAGGAGAATGATGTGATGGACAAGACCCAATCCTAAGCATAGCACAAGATCGTGTAGTTCGTTTGCTAGAGCTTTTCTAATGTCAAGTATCATTTCCTTAGACCATGAGATTGTGCAACTCTCGGATACCGTAGGAATGCTTTGGGTGTACCAAACGTCACAACGTAACTGGGTGGCTATAAAGGTGCACTACAGGTATCTCCGAAAGTGTCTGTTGGGTTGGCACGAATCGAGACTGGGATTTGTCACTCCGTATGACGGAGAGGTATCTCTGGGCCCACTCGGTAATGCATCATCATAATGAGCTCAATGTGACTAAGGAGTTAGCCACGGGATCATGCGTTACGGTACGAGTAAAGTGACTTGCCGGTAACGAGATTGAACAAGGTATTGGGATACCGACGATCGAATCTCGGGCAAGTAACGTACCGATTGACAAAGGGAATTGTATACGGGATTGATTGAATCCTCGACATCGTGGTTCATCCGATGAGATCATCGTGGAACATGTGGGAGCCAACATGGGTATCCAGATCCCGCTGTTGGTTATTGACCGGAGAGTTGTCTCGGTCATGTCTGCATGTCTCCCGAACCCGTAGGGTCTACACACTTAAGGTTCGGTGACGCTAGAGTTGTAGAGATATTAGTATGCGGTTAACCGAAAGTTGTTCGGAGTCCCGGATGAGATCCCGGACGTCACGAGGAGTTCCGGAATGGTCCGGAGGTAAAGATTTATATATGGGAAGTCCTATTTTGGCCACCGGAAAATGTTCGGGATTTTTCGGTATTGTACCGGGAAGGTTCTAGAAGGTTCTGAAGTGGGGCCCACCTGCATGGGGGGACCCACATGAACGTGGATAGTGGGGGCAAGGCCCCACACCCCTGGTCAAGGCGCACCAAGATCCCACCTTAGAAGGAATAAGATCATATCCCGAAGGGATAAGATCAAGATCCCTAAAAAAAGCGGGATAACAATCGGTGGGGAAGGGAAATGATGAGATTTCTTTCCCCCACCTTTGCCAACGCCCCAATGGACTTGGAGGGCAAGAAACCAGCCCCCTCCACCCCTATATATAGTGGGGAGGCGCATGGGAGCAGCAGCCCAAGCCCTGGCGCCTCCCTCTCCCTCCCGTGACACATCTCCCTCCTCCCGAAGCGCTTGGCGAAGCCCTGTTGGAATCCCGCTACTTCCACCACCACGCCGTCGTGCTGCTGGATCTCCATCAACCTCTCCTCCCCCCTTGCTGGATCAAGAAGGAGGAGACGTCGCTGCTCCGTACGTGTGTTGAACGTGGAGGTGCCGTCCGTTCGGCACTAGGATCATCGGTGATTTGGATCACGACGAGTACGACTCCATCAACCCCGTTCTCTTGAACGCTTCCGCTCGCCATCTACAAGGGTATGTAGATGCACTCCTCTCTCTCGTTGCTAGATGACTCCATAGATTGATCTTGGTGATGCGTAGAAAATTTTGAATTATTGCTACGTTCCCAACACAACCATGGTGACTCGTGGCATGAAGATGATGACATCTATTGTGAAGGTGATGGTGATGAAGAAGAGGAAGGCATCGATAGTGGGGGCGAGCCATTGTTCATCGACGAGCTCACCCAAAGAGCGAAAGCACAAAAGAGGAAGAAGAGAATTCGTACAGGATCATACTCACAAAGAGGAGGACAAGTTGATTTGCCAAAGTTGGATGGAGGTTATCCAAGATCCGAGGACCGGTGCGCAACAAAAGGGACTTGTTTTTTGGACAAGAGTTCACAAAACATTCCATGAAAGAAAGTTGTTTGCGCCCTACCAATTTATGAGCGACCGTGGCATCACCTCGACTCAAAAAGAGGTGGTTGTTCATCCAACAAGAATGCAACAAGTATTGTGCCGCACTTGAGAGCGTTGAAGCACGTTCCGTGAGTGGTCTCGGCATTGGAGACATGGTATGCTCTCTTATCTTTCGTTGCTATGGCCATGACTTCGGCCTTCTATATGTTTGCATGTTCAATTGTTGTTGATCGTGTAGGCATTTCAATCTTTGGAAGCATTCAAGGCCCGGAACAATGACAAGCCATTCACTCTTACGCATTGTTAGACGCTCATCAACAATTGCCCTAAGTTCAAAGATCAATACCGTGAACTTCAAAGGAAGCAAGAAGACGGCAGCGTTGGCCGGAGGTGGAGATGGTGAGGCGTTGAAGAGGCCGAGAGGCAAGATCAACTCCAAGATGGACGACATGCGTGATGCATCATCCATGTCCTTGCATGAGACTTTGCACGACATGATGTCTCAAAAGGATATGAGGGGCGAGAAAAAGCGACAAAGCAAGGAGGAGCAAATGAAGCAATACCTGGAGCTTCAAAAGAAGAAGCTTGAGATGAAGGAGGAAGCCAAGAAGAGGAAGATCGACATGGAGGAGGCTTCCCGGCAGAGGCAGCTCGACATCGAGGCCGCCAATGCCTCGGCCAGGCAGAGGCAGCTCAACATCGAGGCCGCCAATGCCGCAACCAAAGCAAAGGAGCTGGCGCTAGCGATCATGAGCGTGGACTTGAGCAAGATGAGCGAGAAGACGAGGAGCTGGTTCGAGGCCCGGCAGGAGGAGATGTTTGACGCCTACAGCCTGAACTAGGTGGTCTGTTTGGCCGTGGCCATTCTTTTTGGAGGCTGGCATGGGTGCCGACCGCTGGTTTTGTGCCGGCGAGAAACCTATTCATTTTGAAGGCTGGCTGTGTTGCAAGCCGCTAGCTGTGTTGCCGACGAGGTCGTGTAGGCGTGTTGTGTTGCCGGCATAAACTAGGACCGCTGGCATGAACTACGGGCATGGTTTATTCGAATATTTGCGTTTGAAAAATGAGGCTGACGGGATGGGGCCAAAGGATGCGTCTGCGCGTTGGGCGCATGGCCACCGCATCCCACAAAAGGCCTGGACACGACCCCATTGCCCGCCCCAAACGGATGTCCGTTTGGGGTCGTGCGCTGGAGTTGGCCTTATACACCAAAACACTTCCGCACATGGCAACCCGTGAAAACATATAATGGAGATGCACGAAATACGGCAAATTCGAAGAATCCTATAGCTGCGGAACAAAATAAGAGGTGCAAATTAATGAAAAAAATGGACTCATCAGGTGACACAACTGGGAGGAGCGTGCTTCACTTGCTCCAAACAACCCACCCAATGGCGACAAATCTCTTGAATTATGCCTCATCGGTATGTGAGAAATTTGAAGGTACGTCCCGTTTTCCGCCCAAGATGATTCTTGAAACACTCCTCAATGTGATTGCAATAGTTTGCGCTTGATTGATCTTTCACGGTAACCGCATCAAGAGAAATATCTTCCCATTCCAAGACAAGCACAGTATCCTCATGGTCATTGGACTTAGGCCTTGTTTGTTTGAGCTTCAGGAACCAGATTCAGCTTTGTAAGTGAAGCTGAATATAGAATATGAAACGAACAGTTATTTCGAATCAGCTTTAGCACTGAAGTCAGCTTTGTCGGTGATATTGAATCTGAAATTTGATACAAACAACTATTTCAAATCAGCTTTGCCGGTGAAGCTCGATCTGGATTTGGGTAATTTTTAGTGCAATTTGTGGAAGCACCTCAAAGTATACTTCGGTGGTGAAGCTCGAATCAGCTTTACCACTAAAGCGAATCTATAGGTGATTTGAATCCAATCAAACCTGAAACAAACAAGGTGGCCATACAGGTGTGAACCTGTTACCAGTAGGTCGGTATCGCCGCAACACACAACAAGTAGAGTTGTTTGGGAAATGGACATGAACTGGAACATCACATCAAATTCGATTTCTTTTGCTTTTTACTCCCTCCGTTCTTAAATATAAGATGCTTTGACAGTTCAAATTAAACTGTCAAAATATTATATATTTAGAAACAGAGAGTACTTAGTATTACTCCCTCCATTTTTAAATACAAGTTTTTTTAAAAATTCTAATATGGGCTATATAATGAGCAAAATGCGTAAATATACACTCTAAAGTGTATATATATCCATATATAATTCATATTACGATCTAACACTTATACTTCCTCTATCTCAAAATGAGTGTCTTAGTCTTAGTATAATTTTACACTAAAGTTGGTACAAAATTGAAACACTTATTTTATGAGAGTATTTAGGAACGGGAGGGAGTATTTCATAATACGTGGACGAGTTAACGTCAGCCTTCCACGCATCGGCCGTGGTCGAGAGAAGGCGTCAGCGAGAAGATTGATCGAGTTTCCTTCAGCACAGTGCAACTTAGAGCATCTCCAGCCGCGCCCCCAGAACGGCCTCCCCAAGCGGTTTATTCGCGCCGGCGCTAAAAAAACGGCCCAGTCATGCCGCTCGGCCCGTTTTTGCACCCGGCGCTCGCAGGCCGAACCCGGCGCACTGGGGGCGCTCGGGGGCGCTCGGGGGCTCCGGCGCAAGGGAAAAGCGTTCCTGGGGCCACATTGACAGGCGAAAAGTCAAGCCACCAGCCCAAATTCGCCTCCGACCCCCCGCGCTCGGCCGCCACCTTGTGCCACCCTGCCGATCCCGGCGCCGACCACCGCCTGCCGCAGCTAGGTAGACCATCCCCGGCCGGGAAAAAGAAGGGGTTTTGCCGAGGCAGCCTCTCCGCCGCCGCCCAGGCACCTTTTCCGGCGCTCCGGCCGCGTAGGGCCTGTACACCGGCGGGCTTGTGCCCACCTCACCCACAAGGTGTTCGGTGAATTGCCCGGCAGGCGATGGACTCCGAAGATGAGGAGGCGCTCGCGGCGTTGCTGGATGAGGAAGCTGAAGCCGACGTCCAGGAGCAGGAGCATCTCATGGTGCTCGCCGCCCTCGCTGGCCTGCTCGCGAGCAGTGAGAAGCCGCAGCGAGGTGGCTCGGCGCTTGGGCGGGTGAAAGCAAAGAACCGGCATCGTCTGGAAGGCTACTGCATGCTCTACTCAGACTACTTCGCCGACACTCCATTGCACGGTGAGAAAACATTTCGGCGCCGTTATCGGATGAGCCGAACGCTTTTCCTCCGGATTGTGAATTCCATCCGGGAGTTCGACAGCTACTTCAAGCGCAAGAAGGATTGCACCGGCACACTTGGATTCACCTCCATCCAGAAATGCACGACAGCTATAAGGATGCTTGCATACGGAGCTCCAGGTGATTCACTCGACGACTATGGGCGCATGGCCGAGTCCACCAGCATAGAATGTTTCTACAAGTTCTGTCGGGCAATGGTGGCAGTGTTTGGACCGCAATACTTGAGGACACCCAATGCGCAAGACACTGCTCGGATCCTAGCACAGAATGCAGCAAGAGGATTTCCTGGGATGCTTGGAAGCATCGACTGCATGCATTGGAAATGGAAGAATTTCCCATTTGCTTGGCAGGGGTTGTACAAAGGCGCCAAAGGCGGTTGCAGTGTGGTGCTTGAGGCAGTGGCCACACAGGACCTCTGGATTTGGCACTCCTTCTTTGGTATGCAGGAACTCACAATGACATCAACGTGCTGCAGTGCTCTCCTGTCTTTGCCAAGCTTGTTGAAGGCCATTCTCCTCCGGTGAACTTCGAGATCAATGGGCGGCACTACAACAAGGGGTACTATCTAGCTGATGGCATCTATCCGAGATGGTCGACATTTGTGAAGACCATCTCAAACCCTGTGCCAGGAGGCAAGAACACCTCGTTTGCGAAGATTCAGGAGGCTTGCAGGAAGGATGTCGAGCGGGCATTTGGTGTGCTCCAATCTCGATTTGCTGTTGTCCGGTACACCGCTCAGACGTGGTCGAAAGATCAAATGTGGGAGATCATGACTTGCTGTGTCATCTTGCACAACATGATCATCAAAAACGAGCAAGAAGACCCAGTGTTTGACACTGAACCATACTACAGGCAAGGCCCTCTAGCCGAAGTTGATCACCAACTACCGGCAACCCGGACTGCCTACCTCAGTATGCATCAGTAGATCCGAGACCCACAGGTGCATCATCAACTGCAGCAGGATCTGATAGAGCACCTATGGAGGCTCAAGGGCGAGGTCGGGAATGACGTGCGATGAAACTTGAGTTTTTATTTGTTAAACTATATAATTTGTAGTGAACTATTTGTTGAACACGCCGAAACACGCCGAACTATGTGACGAAATAATTGATTTATATATTTGTATGCGAAAATTAACGCCGAAAACACGCCGAACAGGTCAGAATATGGACCGATTCACGCAGATATCGGGACGTTTTTGGGCCGAAAGCTGGGCTGAATACGGCGCCTGGGGGCGACCGAGGGGCGACGGCTGGATGCCGAACCGCCCCAGCGCCGAGTTTATCGCTGGCGCACCCCTAGGCCGCTCTTTTTGGCGCCTCGGGGGCCGAACGGCTGGAGATGCTCTTACCAGTGTGTGTCTCTCTCTCGTACACGCATGAAAGGTGGGTGGCCACTGGCCAGGGCTTCGTGCAGCCGCGCGCGACGCGGCGCGAGCGGTGCCAGGCGATGGATCGGGCTGACGGGGAAGCCACCCACGAACAACCAGCAGGCACTGCAGCTGCAGTGATTATGATTAATCTTCTCCTGTCCTGAGCACAGCAACACCAGTACTTTTCTCTAAAAATAGCAGCGGTGCGTGGACCGGGCGCGGGGGGACGACGGGCACGGCCGAGGCAGAAAAGTAGCCGCCTCGACGACCCGTCTGACCGACGACGAGACGTGCGCGGCCTTGGACCGGCACGCGGGGCCGGTGCCGCCGGCGTCGTCCGCAGCCACACGGCCGCGCGACCGTACGTCCTCGGTCGCGGGCGCGTGGGGGCAGTGGGCACCGGGGCCCGCCATTCAGTTGGGCTGCGTCGGGGATCGGCCGGCGTGGAAGGGCGCCTAAACGACAGTGGGTAGTTGCTGGTTGGAGTTGGACCCTCGTGTTGCACTGTTTGTTTGCTTCTTGCACAGTCCCGCTTTGCCCCGATCGGGCCTCGTGTTGCCTCGTGTCGCACTCTCCTAGACAATTTTTTTTACCCCTAAAAAGAATCCTAGACAATTTTTGACATGTCCCCTTGAGGCCTTGACCATAGGCGTACTAGTGAAGGAAAGAGGGTAGATTCCCTTCGTAAAACCCAGCTTTTGTTATGTGCTTCCTCTAGTGGCTGCTGAAATGCACATTTAATTGTCAAAAAGTTAGCCTTTCGGTGCTTTTGAACAAGGTTGTTCATGTTGGGTCTATCGCTCAACAAATGAGGATGTCTCGTCTGATGCACGACGCTTAATTTCCTCGATGTACTAATCCAATCTACTGTTGTGCTTCCACCATTAAGGATCATGCGTCCAAGAGAGTAGAATAACCCCCACATTAGGTGACGATAGCGTCGAGTATACTGAATTTTATTGACATTGTGTGGAAGCATATTTTGTAGGGTTAACAAGCACAATGGTAGGCTCGTGAAGCATGAAGATTGTGGTAGGGGCCATGCTTCAGGTTGTATGACATTGGCTGCGATTGGACTTGGAATCTTGTTAATTCACGGAAGCAAGATTGTGGGTTCTGAAGGTTGTTTAGGAGTTGGATGAAGTACGGGTACAAATTTAATGGAGGACTTGGGCCTCCAACGCAATTGTATGTTGTAAATTACACCTTGAATAGCTATCTTGTGAACTCAAGTGTGCATGTCAAAGCACAAATTTTGGATTCATTCAAGGTGAAAGTTGTGTAGAAGAAAGAAGCAATGCAATGGTGGATCAGGAGCAGAGCACACAGTGCAATGGACATAAGGGTAGGCGGCAGAGTAGAAGGCAAGAGCAGTAGGAGTGGTTCTAGTTGGGCAAAGGTACAGAGCATGGGGGTCTCGGAATAGATGCTATCATCATGAGGTAAATTAAGGGTAGGCGGCGGAGTAGGAGGCAAGAGCAGTATATCCAATCGCGGCATGATGTTTCTTAAGTGTTATCAATAATCTCTTTTCTTCGTGCACTGAAAGGTTAGAATTGGTGATAATAATAATAATAATAATAATAATAGAATATATTTTATTTTCATCAAGATAAGCATATTTCAGTGTATCTGAGAGTTTCTTTATTTCAAACACAGGATCACCCTTAGGTGGTGGAGGGTCTACCAAATTTTTAAAGAATATTTCATCTATTTTAGTTTTTTCATTCATATGCATATCATTCTCATGGTCTAACAAATATTTCTCTAAAAGGTCAGTTGAAGGCACAACAGTAGAGGCAAGACCAATAATCATATCTTCATTAGGTGTGTCTTTAGCATGATGTTGTTTGGTGAACTTAGAAAAATTAAATTCATGTGGTTCATCACCAAACTTAAGTTTAACTTTCTGCCTAACACAATCAATTTCAGCATTAACAATATTCAGAAAGGGTCTACTAGATATTATGGGGCACAAATTATCTTGATCAATTCCAAGAACTAAGAAATCAGTAGGATAATTGATCTTACCACACAAGATTTCAACATCTCTTACAATCCCAAGTGGCAAAATTGTATCCCTATTTGCAAGCTTAATAGTAACACCAATCTCTTCTATCTCAACACGTGAAATATCATGCATGCCTTCTTGATAGAGAGAGAAAAGAATAGCACTTATACTAGCACCAATATCACATAAACCATGATAACAATGATCTCCAATCTTAACAGGCATGACAACAACTCTTTTATTCTTATCTTTCTTATCCTATTCATTTCTAACAGGCTTAGCAATTCTAGCAGCATCATCACAGAAATAAATAACATGCCCATGAATATTTTCAACCAAAAGATCTTTAAACATGGCTATAGAAGGTTCCACTTTAATTTGTTCAGAATGTTTAGGTGCTTTAATATAACCTTTATAAACCACAGTTGTAGCCTCAGAGTGCTCCTCAATTCTAACAGGAAAAAGAGGATTTTCAATATAAGCAATAGGTACAACTGGATTAGCAGAATAAGCTTGTATTTTAGTATTAGCAATAATTGGTTCTTCACAAATATATTTAATAGGTTCATTATATTTAAACATTTCCCCCAAGGGAGATCAATATGAGCATCAAAATATTTGCAAAAATTAACAACTATATTGGAGACAAGTCTGTATTTTGTACTAAGCTCGTGAAAAACATCAATTTCTACAAAAGACTTAACACAGTCGTATTCAGGATTTATACCTGACTCTTTACCTTTGTCGGCCTCCCAGTCTACAACATTGCGTTTAATTCTTTCGATAAGATCTCATTTGAATTCAATTTTTTTACTTGAGAAAGAACCAACAGAAGAAGAATCAAGCCTTTCTTTATTGTGAAGAGAGAACCTAGCATAAAAGTCTTGAACAATAATATCTTTCAAGAGCTCATGATTGGAGCATCTGAGCATTAAGTCCTTAAGCCTCCCCAAGCTTGAGCGATACTTTCTCCTTCACGAGGCCAAAAATTATAAATATAATTTCGATCATGGTGAACCATATGCATAGGATAAAATTTATCATGAAACTCCAGTTTCAATCGGTTCTAGTCCCATGAGCATGAATCATCCAATAGTCAATACCATGATAATGTTTTTCCCGCCAAAGATAAAGGGATAACTTCTTTTTAACTTCATCCCTCGATAATCCTGCAAGCTTACATAATCCACATAGTTCATCTAGAGGAAGTAAGTGCATATCAGGATGAACTGTTACATCTCCTACATAGGGATTAACATACAATCTTTCCATAATACCATGAGGAGTATCATAATAAATATTTTTCAGTAGGTGGGGGCTCCTCTCTCACCAGTTGTGCATGTTGCGAGGGAACCCCAAACAAGCCTCTCAAAGGATGATTATCCATAATAGCAAGTGTAAATAAAAATCAGCACGTACGACAAAAGTTTTTTTTTACCAAATTCCACTTACCAAGAGCACTATACTCAGCGGTAATGGCTCCAGAAAAGAGTCTTGATGACCCAAAAGTATAAGAGATCAATCGTAGTCCTTTTGATAAGTAAGAGTGTCGAGCCCAATGAGGAGCAGAAGGAATTGATAGGCAGTTTTTGGCAAGGATTTCACTGCAATTGTTGTAGGATAGTTTTGATAGATAATGTGATAGCAAGGTAATTTGCAACAAGTAACAAGTAGCAAAAATAACAAGGTGAATCAAGTGGCACAATCCTTAATTGTGCTAAGGATAAGCTGGTGATACTTCTTATTGTGATTAAAACGCTCTTGAGGACACAGAGGAATATCGCCAAGTTACTTTCAACCATGATTCATTTATTTAACGTTCATTTCCTTGATAAGTGTTATGTGGGTGGACCAAAGCTAAGGTACTGTTATTACTTGAATAAGCACCTACTTATAATTATATCCTCCATGCAAGCATCCGCAAATACAAGAAAAGTACTTAAGATAAATTTAACCATAGCATTAAACATCTTGATCCAAAACAGCCCCTCACGGGACAATTCATAAACTGGGGTTTAGGTTCTTATCACTCCCGCAACCCATCATCTACAAACTAATTCCATGATGCCTTCCCATAGGCCCAAAGATTGGGAAGTGTCATGCATCGACATTCACGTAACACCACTAGTGGAAGAACAACACAATATAATATCAAAACATTGAACGGTGATCAACTTGACATGATTACTAGTAACAAGACTTCTCCTAGGTTCTCAAAAACAAATAGAACTACTCACAACTCATCTTATTAATCATGATTAGTGGATATAAATATATGATTGAAAATCAAACATAATAATCTTTCAGCAGTTAAACCGACAAGCATCAACTACAAGATGTAATGAACACTATTAGCACAGAGGTACCAATCTGAGGTTTGATACAAAGATTGAACACAAGAGGTGAACTACGGTATGGAAATGAGATGGTGCTGATGAAGATGATGATTCTCATGATGAGAGGAGCTTTGGTGATGATGAAAGCTTTGATTTCCCCTCCCAAAGAAAAGTATCCCCAGTGGAATCACTCCATTACAGAACAAAAGTGCTCTTGCCCCTGGTTCTGCCTCGAGACGTCGGCGAAAAGTCTCGGAACTCCTCTTCTGGGTTTTTTCTAGTGCAAAGAGGATTTTATGGCCAAAGGACTTCAGGAGGGGACCCACCAGGGGTTGACTAGCTCAAGAGAGCACCCACCGGAATATATTTAGGTTAGTGAGTGCATTTCTAGGCTTTTACTGGATATAATTCAATTTTGAACCATAAGTATATGAAACAGTGCACAAAAATGGTTTGAAAAATCATATTTATGGCCTTGAGTAAATTTTTACGTCTTATGCAAGGCATGAAAAGAAATTTCATGGATCTATGTGGCAAGAGTCAACAAGATACATGGGGTTTATTGGTTCTTTAGTTCTAGGAAATGTAAATGAAGTCGTACGTGAAACTCTCACCTCATACGGCTCCGTCCTGGAATCTGGACCCCCTGAAAACATAGAACTTGGCATAGTGTCTGAACTCAGTATGTTGTGGTAAAATTTTGAGAAGGTTTCACAAATGTTTCGATATGCACTCTTTTGAAATCGAACCATCCTCGATGAAGAATCATGGTTTCGAGAGAGAACACATCTAATTTGAAGGGAATCCAGATTTCCTTCATCGTTTGACCCTGAATTCTTTCTACAGTCAAGATACACCCTAGCATGCACCGTGTTAGAGTTTGGCACTTTTTTGTGGTTTACTATATATAGGTTTCTAAGTGCATTTCTAGGTATTTAATGGATATAATTCAAATTTTAACCATGAGTACATCAAATCGTGCACAAAGATTGTTTGAAAAATCATTTAAATTGCCATGAGTACATTTGTATGCCTTATACAGTGAATGGAGAACAAATCATAGATCTATGTGGCAAGAGTCCACCACATATATGGGGTTTATTGGTTTTTTAATTCTAGGAAATGTAAATGAAGTATGGAAAACATGAAACTTGGCATCCTATCATGATATGACTGCTACGTCTCAAACGTATCTATAATTTTTTATTTTTCCAAGCTATTATATTATCCATCTTGGATGTTTCATATGCATTTTGGTACTATTTATATCATTTTTTGGGACTAACCTATTAACCTAGTGCCCAGTGCCAGTTGTTGTTTTTCCCCCTTGTTTTTGACTTTTACAGAAAGGAATATCAAACGGAGTCCAAACGGACTAAAACTTTACGGTGATTTTTCTTGGACCAGAAGAAACCTATGAGACTTGAAGAGGAGGCCAGAAGACCTACGAGGCGGCCACAAGCCGTAGGGGCGTGCCCCGGGAGCGCCCCCCAGGGCTTGTTGGCCCCTCGTAGACCTCCTAACCCTAATTCCAGCACTATGTATTCTCAAATATTGCCCCTATACCAGAAGCGTCCACAAAAATACTTTCTGCCGCCGCAGGCTTCTGTTCTCGTGAGATCCCATCTTGGGGCCTTTTCTGGCAATCTGCCGGAGGGGGATTCGGTCACGGAGGGCCTCTACACCAACCTTGCTGCCCTTCCGATGATGTGTGAGTAGTTTACCACAGACCTACAGGTCCGTAGCTAGTAGCTAGATGGCCTGTTCTCTCTCTTTGATCTTCAATACAATGTTCTCCTCAATGTTCTTGGAGTTCTATCCGATGTAATCTTCTTTTGCGGCGTGTTTGTTGAGATCCGATGAATTGTGGGTTTATGATCAGATTATCTATGAATATTATTTCAGACTTCTCTGAACTCTTTTATGCATGATTTAAATAGCTTTGTATTTCTCTTCGATCTATTGATTTGGTTTGGCCAACTAGATTGATCTATCTTGCCATGGGAGAGGTGCTTTGTGATGGGTTCAATCTCGCGGTGTCCTCACCCAATGACAACAGGGGTAGCGAGGCACATATTTTATTGTTTCCATTAAGGATAAAAAGATAGGGTTTATATCATATTGCTTGAGTTTATCCCTCTACATCATGTCATCTTGCTTAATGCGTTACTCTGTTCTTTTGAACTTAATACACTAGATGCAGGCAGGAGTCGGTCGATGTGTGGAGTAATAGTAGTAGATGCAGGCAGGAGTCGCTCTCCTTGTCACAGATGTGATGCCTATATTCATGATCATTGTCTTAGATATCGTCATAACTATGCGCTTTTCTATCAATTGCTCAACAGTAATTTGTTCACCCACCGTATATTTTCTTTCAAGAGATAAGCCTCTAGTGAAACCTATGGCCCCCGGGTCTATTTTCCATCATATATTTTTCAGATCTATAAAAGCAAAAACCCCAAAATACCTTGCTGCAATTTATTTACCTTTACTTTATTTTTCCTTTTTTATCTTTTATATCTATCTCTATTAGATCTCACTCTTGCAAGTGACCGTGAAGGGATTGACAACCCCTTTTTCATGTTGTGTGCAAATGTTTGTTAGTTTGTGCAGGTGCATCTATTGGAGAAATGATTATTCCTCCTCCTGGATTGATACCTTGGTTCTTAACCGAGGGAAATACTTATCTCTACTTTGTTGCATCACCCTTTCCTCTTCAAGGGAAATAACAACGCAAGCTCAAGAAGTAGCAATGAGCTTACTATGCTGTGGTAAAATTTTGAGAAGGTTTCACAAATGTTTTGATATACACTCTTTTGAAATTGAACCATCCCCGATGAAGAATTGTGGTTTCTAGAGAGAACACGCCTGGTTTGAAGGGGAATCTATATTTACTTCATCGTTTAACCCTAATTTTCTTCCACATTCAAGATACATCCAAGAATCCACCGTGTTCAAATTTGACATTTTCCAGTGTTCGTTTACTTTATTTTGGTTATTCAGTGCATTTCTAGGCATTTAAAGGATAATTCCAATTTCAACCATGAGTACATGCAACGAAGCACAAAAAAATATTTGGAAAATGATATTTATTGCCTTGAGTAAAATTATATGCCTTATACAAGGAATGAAAATAAATTTCACAAATCTATGTGGCAAGAGTCCACCACATACATGTGGTATTTGGTTTTTTAATTATAGGAAATGTAAATGAAGTCTGAAAAACATTAAACTTTGCATGATGTCACGATACGACCTAAGTATGCTATGGTAAAAATTTAAACACCATGCAGGGTATATGTTATTTCAAACCACTTTTTCCAAGATACAGATTATATCGCAAACAAATTCAAATGTGTAACTGTTTGCGAAATGTTCGGTGTCACAGGAGAGAAGCATGCATGCATGCCTATTCACTCTGTGCATTCGGTTTATTTGGTTTACATGGATCGGTATATACGGTTTTTTGATTTGTATGGTATTATTACGTCGGTAAATATGTTTTGAAATTAAGATACAGTTCAGTTTTGATATATGCCAAATTATTTTGGTATGGGTTCGGTATATACCATAATAACTAAAGTTGACCCGAATTTGGAAATGACACAATAATAATTTACAAATTTATGACTCAAAACAAATACTTTTGTTATAAAAACTATATACGTCTATGTAGAAAGCATATATGCATGCATGGATTCATGCCTTGATGGTTGTGGATGGGCTTAGCATGTTTTTAAGAGAAAAAATGACTATGTTACAAGAAAATGGATGTGATTAGCAGGGGATTTATCTCTTGTTAAGGAAAATGACTACTTGTATGATTATTCGCCTCAAGAAATATAAATATATATTTTACTTCGGTTAACCTTTCAGTTTTTTGGTATATACCAAAAAAACCAAAATTCAAAACGGTATGGAAAGTTCATACCATACCGAAACTAGAAACCATAAAAGTCATAAAATTGGTTCGGTTCGATTTATTTTTGGGCATAGGGTGAATGCATATGCCTCTCCGATATCGCTTTTCACACGGGGACATGTGCCTTCGTTATTAACTCCGCGTCTGCGCAGGTGCTACTTCTTGAGCTTGCGTTGATTTTTTCTCTTGAAGAGGAAAGGGTGATGCAGAAAAGCACAAACAAAAAATACTTGCAACGCGAAAAAGGGGTTGCCAATCCCTTCACGGTTACTTGCAAGGATGAGATCTGATAGAGATAGGTATAAAATATAAATAAAAGTGCAAATTAAACTAAAGGTAAATAAATGGGTTTTTGATTTTATAGATTTGAAAATAATATGGTAAAAATAGACCCGGGGGCCATAGTTTTCACTAGAGGCTTCTCTCTTGAAAGAACACATATGGTGGGTGAACAAATTGCTGTTGAGCAATTGATAGAAAAGCGCAAAGTTATGACGATATCTAAGGCAATGATCATGAATATAGGCATCACGTCCATGACAAGTAGACCGACTCCTGCCTGCATCTACTACTATTACTCCACACATCGACCGCTATCCAGCATGCATCTAGTGTATTAATTAAGTTAACAAGAACGGAGTAACGCCTTAAGAAAGTGACATGATGTGGAGGGATATATCCAATCAATATGGTATAAACCCCATCTTTTTATCCTTAATGGCAAAAATACAAATATGTGCCTCGCTACCCCTTCTGTCACTGGGTGAGGACACTGCAAGATTGAACCCAAAAGAAAGCACCTCCCCCATTGCAAGATAGATCAATCTAGTTAGGCAAACCAAATCAATAGATCGGAGAGGAATACAAAGCTATATTAATCATGCATAAAAGAGTTCAGAGAAGACTCAAATAATATTCATAGATAATTTGATCATAAATCCACAATTCATCAGATCTCAACAAACGCACCGCAAAAGAAGATTACATCGAATAGAACTCCAAGAACATCGAGGAGAATATTGTATTGAAGATCAAAGAGAGATAAGAAGCCATCTAGCTACTAGATACGGACCCTTAGGTCTATGGTAAACTACTCACACATCATCAGAAGGGCGGCAAGGTTGGTGTAGAGGCCCTCCGTGATCGAATCCCCCATCGGCGGAGTGCCGGAAAAGGCCCAAGATGGGATCTCATGAGAACAGAAGCTTGCGGCGGCGGAAAAGTATTTTTAGAGGGCCCTCTGGTATACGGGGAATATTTGAGTATTTATGGAGCTGGAATTAGGGTTAGGGGTGCCACGATGGGCCCACAAGCTTGGGGGGCGCTTCCTGTGAGCTTGTGGCCCATCCGTGGCCCTTCTAGCCTCCTCCCAAAGCTTCCTAGGTGTCTTCTGGTCCAAGAAAAATTGTCAAAAAGTTTCATTCCGTTTGGACTCCGTTTGGTATTGATTTTCTGTAGAAGACAAAAACAAGGAAAAAACAACAACTGACACTGGGCACTAGGTTAATAGGTTAGTCCCAAAAAATGATATAAAATAGCATGATAATGCATATAAACCATCCAAGATGGATAATATAATAGCATGGAACAATAAAAATTATAGATACGTTGGAGACGTATCAGCAGGTTGGCTTGTCAACGTGATCGGTACCACGCGACTGGCCGCATGGAACGCCAACCGCGTAGAATTTCTTCACAAGACATCACGACTGGCAGCACGCAATGATACGTCCATTTTACATCATGATTTTAAATCAATAATTATTGCATTATGGGCTGCTATTACACATTATAGCACAATATTTATGCCCTTCCTCTCTTATTTTACAAGGTTTACATGAAGAGGGAGAATGCCGGCAACTGGAATTCTGGGCTGGAAAAGGAGCAAATATTATAGACCTATTCTGCACAACTCCGAAAGTCCTAAAACTTCAGGGAGTCATTTTGGAATTAATAAAAAATATTGGGCGAAAAAAGCACCAGAGGGGGGCCACCGGCCATCCACAAGGGTGGGGGGCGCGCCCTACCCCCCTGGTCACGCCCCCTGCCTTGTGGGCCCCCTGTCAGGCCTCCAGTGCCCATCTTCTGCTATATGGTGTGTTTTGACCTGGAAAAAATCAGAAGGAAGCTTTCGGGACGAAGCGCCGTCGTCTCGAGGCGGAACCTGGGCAGAACCAATTTAGGGCTCCGGCAGAGCTGTTCTGCCGGGGAAACTTCCCTCCGAGAGGGGGAAATCATCGTCATCGTCATCACCAACGATCCTCTCATCGAGAGGGGGTTAATCTCCATCAACATCTTCACCAGCACCATCTCCTCTCAAACCCTAGTTCATCTCTTGTATTCGATCTCTGTCTCAAAACCTCAGATTGGTACCTGTGGGTTGCTAGTAGTGTTGATTACTGCTTGTAACTTATGCTAGTTGGTTTATCAGGTGGAAGATCATATGTTCAGATCCATAATGCTATTCAATACTCCTCTGATTTTGAACATGAATATGCTTTATGAGTAGTTACGTTTGTTCCTGAGGACATGGGAGAAGTCTTGTTATAAGTAATCATGTGAATTTGGTATTCGCTCGATATTTTGATGCGATGTATGTTGTCTTTCCTCTAGTGGTGTTATGTGAACATCGACTACATGACACTTCACCATGATTTGGGCCTAGGGGAAGGCATTGGGAAGTAATAAGTAGATGATGGGTTGCTAGAGTGACAGAAGCTTAAACCCTAGTTTATGCGTTGCTTCGTAAGGGGCTGATTTGGATCCATATGTTTCATACTATGGTTAGATTTATCTTAATTCTTCTTTCGTAGTTGCAGATGCTTGCGAGAGGGGTTAATCATAAGTGGGAGGCTTGTCCAAGGAAGGAGAGCACCCAAGCACCGATCCATCCACATATCAAATTATCAAAGTAACAAACGCAAATCATATGAGCATGATGAAAACTAGCTTGGCAGTAATTCCCATGTGTCCTCTGGAGCGCTTTGCTTCATATAAGAGTTCGTCCAGGCTTGTCCTTTGCTACAAAAAGGATTGGTCCACCTTGCTGAACCTTAGTTACTTTTGTTACATGTTACCCGTTACAAATTATCTTATCACAAAACTATCTGTTACCCATAATTTCAGTGCTTGCAGAGAATACCTTGCTGAAAACCGCTTGTCATTTCCTTCTGCTCCTCGTTGGGTTCGACACTCTTACTTATCGAAAGGACTATGATAGATCCCCTATACTTGTGGGTCATCAAGACTCTTTTCTGGCGCTGTTGCCGGGGTGTGAAGCGCCTTTGGTAAGTGGAATTTGGTAAGGAAACATTTATATAGTGTGCTGAAATTTACTGTTACTTGTTGCATGGAAAATAATCCTTTGAGGGGTTTGTTCGGGGTATCTTCACCTCGACCGGAAGAGCAAAGAGTTTCCCCTCAACCTACTGAACCTACTGAAAATATTTATTATGAAATTCCTTCGGGTATGATAGAGAAACTGCTAGCTAATCCTTACGCAGGAGATGGAACATTACATCCTGATATGCATCTAATCTATGTGGATGAAGTTTGTGGATTATTTAAGCTTGCAGGTTTGCCCGAGGATGAAGTCAAGAAGAAGGTCTTCCCTTTATCTTTGAAGGCAAAGGCATTGACATGGTATAGGCTATGTGATGCTATCGGATCTTGGAACTACAACCGATTGAAATTAAAATTTCATCAGAAGTTTTATCCTATGCATCTGGTTCATCATGATCGGAACTATATATGTAATTTTTGGCCTCGTGAAGGAGAAAGTATCGCTCAGGCTTGGGGGAGGCTTAAGTCAATGTTATATTCATGCCCCAATCATGAGCTCTCAAGAGAAATTATTATTCAGAATTTTTATGCTCGGCTTTCTCGTAATGATCAATCCATGCTCAATATTTCTTGTACTAGTTCTTTTATGAAGAAGACTATTGAATTCAATTTGGATTTATTGGAAAGAATTAAACGCAACTCTGAAGATTGGGAACTCAACGAAGGTAATGAGTCAGGTATAAACCTTAAGTTTGATTGTGTTACATCTTTTATGGATACCGATGCTTTTCGTGAATTTAGCACTAAATATGGACTTTACTCTAAAATAATAGCTTCTTTCTGTGAATCTTTCGCTACTCATGTTGATCTCCCTAAAGAGAAGTGGTTTAAATATCATCCCCCCATTGAAGTTAAAGTAGTAGAACCTATTAAAGTTGAAGAAGAAACTACTACTTATAATATTGATCATGTTGTTCCTTCTTCTTATATTGAGAAACCACCTTTTCCTCTTAGAATAAAGGAACATGCTAAAGCTTCAACTATGGTTCGTAAGAGTTATACTAGAACACCTACACCCCCTGAACAAATTAAAGTTGAACCTAGTGTTTCTATGGTGAAAGATCTCTTGGCCGATAATATTGATGGACATGTTATTTATTTCTATGATGAAGCTGCTAGAATTGCTAAACCCGATATTAAAGATAAGCATAGACCTGTTGTTGGCATGCCTGTTGTTAAAATAGGAGATCATTGTTATCATGGCTTATGTGATGTGGGTGCTAGTGCGAGTGCAATTCCTTTTACCTTATATCAAGAAATTATGAATGATATTGCACCTGCTGAGATAGAAGATATTGATGTTACTATTAAGCTTGCCAATAGAGATACTATATCACCAATTGGGATTGTTAGAGATGTTGAAGTCTTGTGTGGGAAAATTAAATACCCTACTGATTTTCTTGTTCTTGGTTCCCCACAAGATGATTTTTGTCACATTATATTTGGTAGACCTTTCTTGAATACTGTTAATGCTAAGATAGACTGTGATAAGGAAATTGTTACTGTAAGTTTTGGGGATATGTCTCATGATTTTAATTTTCTCTAAATTTCGTAGACAACCCCATGATAAATAATTGCCTATCAAGGATGAAATTATTGGTCTTGCTTCTATTGCGTGCCTCCTACTGATCCTTTAGAACAATATTTGCTAGACCATGAAAATGATATGTTTATGAATGAAAGAAAGGAATTAGATGAAATATTCTTTAATCAAGGGCCTATTTTGAAACACAATTTTCCTGTTGAAATCCTTGGGGATCCTCCTCCACCCAAGGGTGATCCCGTGTTTGTGCTTAAACAATTACCTGATACTTTGCAATATGCTTATCTTGATGAAAAGAAGATATATCCTGTTATTATTAGTGCTAACCTTTCAGAGAATGAAGAAAAGAGATTATTGAAAACTCTGAAAAAGCACCGTGCCGCTATTGGATATACTCTTGATGATCTTAAGGGCATTAGTCCCACTCTATGTCAGCACAAAATTAATATGGAGCCTGATGCTAAACTAGTTGTTGATCATCAACGACGGTTAAATCCTAAGATGAAAGAAGTGGTAAGAAATGAAATACTAAAGCTTCTAGAGGCAGGTATAATTTATCCTATTGCTGATAGTAGATGGGTAAGTCCCGTTCATTGTGTCCCTAAGAAGGGAGGTATTACTGTTGTTCCTAATGATAAGAAGTGATCCCACAAAGAATTGTTACAGGTTATAGAATGGTAATTGATTTTCGCAAATTAAACAAAGATACTAGAAAGGATCATTACCCTCTACCTTTTATTGATCAAATGCTAAAAAGACTATCCAAACATACACATTTCTGCTTTCTAGATGGTTATTCTGGTTTCTCTCAAATACCTGTGTCAAAAGAGGACCAAGAAAAGACCACTTTTACTTGCCCTTTCGGTACTTTTGCTTATAGACGTATGCCTTTTGGTTTATGCAATGCACCTTCTACCTTTCAAAGATGTATGACTGCTATATTCTCTGACTTTTGTGAAAAGATTGTTGAGGTTTTGATGGATGATTTCTCCGTTTACGGAACTTCTTTTGATGATTTGTTAAGCAACCTTGATCGAGTTTTGCAGACATGTGAAGAAACTAATCTTGTCTTGAATTGGGAGAAGTGCCACTTTATGGTTAATGAAGGTATTGTCTTGGGGCATAAAATTTCTGAAAGAGGTATTGAAGTTGATAAAGCTAAAGTAGATTCTATTGAAAAGATTCCGTGTCCTAAAGATATCAAAGGTATAAGAAGTTTCCTTGGTCATGCTGGTTTCTATAGGAGGTTTATTAAAGACTTCTCTAAAATTTCTAGGCCTCTCACTAATCTCTTGCAAAAAGATGTTCCTTTTGTTTTCAATGATGATTGTGTAGAAGCATTTGAAATACTTAAGAAGCCTTGCTTTCTGCACCTATTGTTCAACCACCTGATTGGAATTTACCCTTTGAAATTATGTGTGATGCTAGTGATTATGTTGTTGGTGTCGTTCTAGGGCAAAGAGTTGATAAGAAATTGAATGTTATTCATTATGCTAGTAAAACTCTAGACAGTGCCCCAAGAAATTATGCTACTACTGAAAAATAATTTTTAGCAGTTGTTTTTGCGTGTGATAAGTTCAGATCTTATATTGTTTATTCCAAAGTAATTGTTCACACTGATCATGCTGCTATTAAATATCTTATGGAAAAGAAAGATGCTAAACCTAGACTTATTAGATGGGTTCTCTTGGTGCAAGAATTTAATTTGCATATGTTGATAGAAAGGGAGCTGAGAACCTTGTTGCAGACAACTTGTCTAGGTTAGAAAATGTTCTTGATGACCCACTGCCTATTGATGATAGTTTTCCTGATGAGCAATTAGCAGTCATAAATGCTTCTCGGAACACTCCATGGTATGTTGATTATGCTAATTACATTGTTGTTAAATATACCACCTAGCTTCACATACCAGCAAAAGAAATTTTTTTCTATCATTTCAGACATTAATTTTGGGATGACCCACATATTTATAAAGAAGGAGTAGATGGTGTAATTAGACGTTGTGTACCTGAGCATGAACAGGAATAGATCCTACGCAAGTGCCACTTCGACGCTTACGGAGGACACCACGCTGGAGATAGAACTGCACACAAGGTATTGCAATCCGGTTTTTATTGGCCAACTCTCTTCAAGGATGCTTGTAAGTTTGTCTTGTCTTGTGATGAATGTCAAAGAATTGGCAATATTAGTAGACGTCAGGAAATGCCTATGAATTATTCATTCGTTATCGGACCATTTGATGTTTGGGGCTTTGATTATATGGGACCTTTTCCTTCCTCTAATGGGTATACACATATTTTAGTTGCTGTTGATTACGTTACTAAGTGGGTAGAAGCCATTCCAACTTGTAGTGCTGATCATAACACTTCTATTAAGATGCTTAAAGAAGTTATTTTTCCGAGGTTTGGAGTCCCTAGATATGATGTTAACCATAGAATTTCATGTCCATATCATCCTCAGTCTAGTGGTCAAGTAGAATTGAGCAATAGAGAGATTAAATTAATTTTGCAAAAGACTGGCAATAGATCTAGAAAGAATTGGTCTAAGAAACTTGATGATGCATTATGGGCTTATAGAACTGCTTATAAAAACCCTATGGGTATGTCTCCATATAAAATGGTTTATGGAAAGGTTTGTCACTTACCTCTTGAATTAGAACATAAAGCTTATTGGGCAATCAAAGAGCTCAACTACAATTTCAAACTTGCTGGTGAGAAGAGGTTATTTGACATAAGCTCGCTTGATGAATGGAGAACCCAAGCCTATGAGAATGCCAAGTTGTTTAAAGAAAAAGTTAAAAGATGGCATGACAAAAGGATACAAAAGCGTGAGTTTAATGTAGGTGATCAGGTTTTGCTATAAAAGATGTCGGTGGGAAATGACACCTATGGGATCACAAGAATCCCTACTACGGTTGCCGGGGCGCAGGGTTGTGAGAAGAGCAGGGATAACAGTCAACACAAGGATCGTTTACCCAGGTTCGGGCCGCGAGGATGCGTAATACCCTAGTCCTGCTTTGGTGGCTGTATTTCAGAGAGTTCTTGAGCTCTCGAACTAGCTATGGTGGCTGTGTGGTTCAAAAGAGCCGAATCCCTCTCCAGTATGCCATGGGCCTCCTTTTATAGTCGAAAGGGGCTGCCACAGTGGCATACAGAAGGTGGAAAGGCGTACAGTGCTGCGAGCTTATCGCCCGTATTACAGGACAAGATGCATTTAATGCATCACTTAGGTGTCCCCTTGCTTTATCGGGGACGGGAAGATGGCTCGTCCCGTCCGTCGCCGCCCCTCCTCGCTTTGACACGCGCCCTGGCCAGCGATGCATGCGGCGCCATGTAGGCAGGCAGGCTGCTGAGGTGGCGCGGTGGTGGAGCCTTCACGAAGATCTGCATGCCGCCACGCAGGCGCTCGCTAAGTTGGTCTGGGAGCTGCATGTTGCCACGCAGGTGCTTGCCCAGCTGGTTGGGCTGGCAGCTGCATGTGAACGGTGGTGGAAACTTGGCTGGTGCGGCCTGGCAGTGGCCCTGCTGATGCCCTCGGCAAGGGCCTTGCCAGGGGCCCGGCAAGGGTCTTGCCGTGGCGTTGCAGTCGTCCCCGGCAAGGCGCTTGCCGGGGGTCTTGTGGCTTCCCTCGGCAAGGATCTTGCCGAGGATCGTTGTCTTCCAATCCTCATTTGATCTTGAATATTCCTTGTCTTCACAAAGATCTGCATGCCACCACGGAGGTGCCTCCCGAGCCCTGGCCCAACGTAGTTGATGGTGTTGGAAACCGTGGGCTCAAGGGTGGAGCGTTCCGCTGGTGAGGGCGAGCCGCCCCGGCAAGGGTCTTGCCGGGGCCACTGAGGCTGCCCCCGGCAAGGGTCTTGCCGCGGGAACCTACTTTGCCCCTCTGCTTCTTTGTGTTCTTGGCCTTGGCATTGTCTTGTTCGTCTTGGGCTTCGGCTTTCCTCCGGCCTCCCTCCTTTGCCCTGCTACGTGTGGCCGTGGCGCGTGGCTCTGATTGCCCGTGCACAAGTAAAGGGGTCAAAAGGAGAGACCCTACTTTTGTACACCGACAGGAGCCCCCGGGCCTGGGCCACACATAAGCGTAACACATTGTTGGGCCAGGCCTAAAACGGTGCGCGGGCAGGAGGGGCGGGTTTTCACCGCGGTAATTCTTCGTCCGCTGCGCTTCCCCACAACCCGCATTGAATGCGCGACGTGGAGGGGTGTGCGTGACGTGGGGGGCATGTGTGGGGCGGTTCCCGCACGCATGCGTCACATCATGGGGAAGGGGCGGCTCGCGCCTTCCCCAGGAAAGAGGGAGGCGCGGCTCATTTACTCGGGCGGACCCGGGTCGTGGCCTTCAAGGCGTCCGTGCCCCACGATCACGGGGTGGGGAACGGTCGCCTCACCCGTCCCCTTGGTTCATCTTGCTCGCCACATGTCCTCCATGCAGGTGTTAGGCGGCGGAGGCGGGAAACCGGGCCGTTGCTGATTGGGGCAGCAGGTCGGTCCTGATTCCCTGCGCCCCCGGTGACTGGATTGGCTGAGTGGGGCGGCCGGGCCTCGACCCCGCCCCTTTATAAGGAGGGGGGCACCATCCTACATTCCTTCAGTATCCATCCCCCTCCACCTCCGCTCCTTCCCTCCATCTGCAATGGCGAGAGGAGGTGCTGGGCCTTCGACGGTGGCGGCGAGGGTTGCTGCTCGTCAGCGCGTCCCCCCTTCCCATGAGCCCGTGGCGGCGGAGCCGGCCACGAGAGGAAGGGGGAGGGGGCGTGGCCGAGGTCGCCGCGGCGGTCGGGGGAGAGGGGGACGAGGCGGCGCGGTGGCGGTGCCTCCGCCAGCGGTGCCTCCCGCGATGGAGGGTCACGTCGGGGACCAGTCCCGCGAGTTCTTCATCAGGCTGCGCCGGCCACCGCGTCGTCATCTCCGTCTCCCACCCCTTCGCCCAGGAGATGGAGCTCGATCCGCCCCCGACCCTCAGATTGCACATGAGGGGCTGCGGGACCGGCGGTACGCGGGTCGACTTCCCCGCTCCTCACACCTTGCCTAGGCGCTCTTTTTGCCCTCCCGCTGTCTTGTTCCACCTTCTGAGGAGAGGGAAAAGAAAGGGATTATGGGCATTTTATCTCTTTTTAGTTTGTAAGCCTGCGGGCACCTGTCAGATTTAAAACTTTTAATCCCCTTGCTCATGTTTTTAATTCCGTACGAACTGTACCTGTATGGGATGTTTTTAATGAAAAAGGGTGCTTGCCGGGTTCTTTGTGCGTGAGCGAGGCCCATGACAAGGAACGAGTCCTTGTTATTTCTAAGATAAACATTGATGCCCGGCAACAGGCCTTGCCGGTCCCCCACTTCGGTCGACCATTCTCGCGCTTTCGGCGGAGGCAGTGGTGAAGTAGAGTTAGGCCCCTCGTTTACTTTCTTGCCATCGCGACTACGACCAAGTTCCGACCCAGGGGGACAACCCTTGGGTATAGGAAAAGGGGAGCAGGGTGGTTTAAGAATATAAACGCGGTTTCACATGTCCCAGTTCTGTACGGAAACGCATAACAGGGGGATGAAAGACTTATCTGAATCCGCAGCCCCCGGCAACCTTGACTTGCCGTGGTTGGATCCTTGTATCTTCAGCCCCTGGCAGCCTCGCCTTGCCGGGGCCGGAGCGCCAGTTCATTCTCCTCTTCCCAAGCGGCTCAGCAGAAGTGCCTAGCGAACCAAAGAGAACAGAAAGACGGACACTAGTCCTCTAGGCTAGGGGTTAATCGCCACTAAGCACTATCAACCCTAACCGAGGGAGAGACTCAACCTAGCATGCATGCTATAACTTAGGGCGCCAGCGCTTCATTTATTTATGCTCAGGGTCTGCGCCTGGCTTTGTACAGAGGGTTACATGCCTTGCCGGCACAGCTTGTACAAAAGGTGGCTTGCCGGGAGGCCCGACAAGCCGCGCCTTATGGGTAAAGCTTGCGAAGATGCTCGATGTTCCAGGAGTTGCTCACTGGGACAGCATCTTCGGTCTCCAGGCGGACTGCGTCGGGCCTGGTGACTCGTATTACCCGATAAGGGCCTTCCCACTTCGGCGTCAACTTGTTGGAATTCTTGGCCGGCTGAACGCGCCGAAGAACAAGGTCACCTTCCTCAAAGCTTCGGGCATGAACCTTGCGGCTATGGTAGCGGCGCAAGGCTTGCTGGTAGCGTGCTGCTCTCACAGCCGCCCGAAGACGATCTTCCTCAAGGAGCGTTGCGTCATCTTGCCGCAACTGCTCTTGCTCAAGCTCGTCATAAGCGAGCACTCGAGGTGACCCGTATATGAGTTCCGTGGGGAGAACTGCTTCTGCCCCATATATCAGGGCAAAGGGTGTCTGGCTGGTGGCTCGATTTGGCGTCGTCCTGATCGACCAAAGAACCACCGACAATTCATCAATCCAGCGCCTCCCGCTCTTGTGCAGCTTGTTAAAAGTCTTTGTTCTCAGGCCTCGCAATACTTCAGCATTTGCCCTCTCCGCCTGGCCGTTGCTCCGTGGGTGTGCCACGGAAGCGAAACAGACCTTGCTGCCGAGGTCTTGGATGTATTGCATGAAAGTGTGGCTTGTGAAATGCATGCCGTTGTCGGTGATGACTCTGTTTGGTACACCAAAACGGCAGACCAGTCCCTTGAAGAACTTGACGGCTGACTGTGTTGTCACCTTTCTCACTGCTTCCACCTCCGGCCACTTTTTGAACTTGTCGATTGCAAAGTACTCAAAGCCCCCGACAACACGGGGGAAGGGGCCTAGTATATCGAGCCCCCAGACCGAGAATGGCCAGGAGAGAGGGATTGTTTGGAGGGCTTGAGCTGGTTGATGAAGCTTCTTTGAATGGAACTGACACGCTTCATACTTGGTTACTAGTGTCGTTGCATTCTGGAGGGCAGTGGGCCAGAAGAAACCTTGCCGGAACGCCTTGCCGGTAAGGGCCCTCGACCCTATGTGGGAGCCACATATGCCTCCATGTATCTCTGCCAACAGCTCCAGTCCTTCCTCCCGGGGGATGCACTTCAATTTCACACCGTTCGGTCTTTTCCTGTACAGGACGTCGTCGACGAACTGGTACAAGGCGGACCGATGGGCTACTTTCTCCGCTTCTTCCTGCTCCTCAAGAAGTTCCACTGTTTGGAGGAATTGGACGGTATGCTGCGCCCACGCCGAAGCCTGGGGCTCGACGGCAAGGACCAAAGGCATTTCCTCTGCCATGGGAGCGGCTGTCTCTACGGCCAGGGCTTGACATCCTGCCGGAGCCAGTTGCTCTTTGGCAGGCTCAGGATCCACGACAACATCCTTGCCGGCAGTCCCAGGGGGCTCGGCGGGAAAGTACTTGCCGGGGCCTGATTTCCTCTGCTTGTTCTTCTCCGTGGATGGTTCGACGGATGGCTGAGTTAACCGGAGCAAAAAGGTACCTGGTTCCACAGGTAGCTTGAACGCAGCACGCTTTGACAGGTAATCGGCGATGTCGTTCTTCGCTCGGGGAACGTGCTCCGCTTGGATACCATCAAAGCGCTCCTCCAGCTTCCTCACGTCATCTACGTAGGCTTCCATCAATGGGCTCTGGTAATCCTTGTTGACCTATCTGACAACAAGCTGCGAGTCACCCCTGACGATGAGCTTTTTAACTGCGAGGTCTGCCGCGATCCTGAAACCGGCAAGCAGCCCCTTGTACTCAGCAGTGTTGTTGGTGGACATCTCCCTGGGAAAGTGCATCTGGATTACATACTTGAGGTGCTCTCCGGTGGGTGCGACGAGCAGCACACCAGCACCGGCACCTTGCAGCGAGAAAGCTCCATCAAAGTACATAATCCAGTCGCGAACTGTTTCCTTGCCGGGGAGGGTAGTCCCCTGGATCTCTTCATCAGGCGTTGAGGTCCATTCTGCAATGAACTCTGCCAAGACTCTGCTCTGGATCATCGATGTACTTTCAAACTTCAAACCAAAGCTTGACAACTCCAAAGCCCACTCCACAATCCTTCCGGTCGCGTCTGGGTTGTGCAGTATCCGTTGCAACGGGAGGCGGGTGACGACAGTGATCTCGTGGGCTTGGAATTAATGACGCAGCTTCCTCGAGGCCATAAGGAGGCTGAAGAGCAATTTCTGCATGCCGGAGTACCTTGATCTAGCCCCCTGCAAGAGGGAGCTGACAAAGTAAACCGGGTGCTGCATCATCTTCTTCTTCTGCACCATCCCACTTGGCTGTGCGGGCTCCGTCCCGACGGCGTCAGATTCTGCCGGGAGCCTTGCCTTGCTGGCATCAGGCCCTGTCGGGGGAGTCTCTGACTTGCTGTCCGCCGGTCCTGCCATCGTCACTGTCTCTTCATCAACCTCTCTCTGCGCCACTAGCGCGGCACTGACCACTTGATTCTTCGCCGCTAAGTACAGTAGCAACGGCTCTTGTGGTTTAGGCGCAACTAGTATCGGCGTAGAGGAAAGGTATCTCTTCAGGTCTTGCAACGCTGCCTTGGCCTCTAGGGTCCACTCCATTGGGCCCGCCTTCTTCAAGATCTTGAAAAAGGGGAGGGTGCGCTCGGCGGACTTGGAGATGAATCGGCTCATGGCGGCAACACAGCCAGTGAGCCGACGCACATCCTTGATTCGCTTGGGTGCCTCAATCTGTTCGATAGCCTTGATCTTGTCTGGGTTTGCCTCGATCCCACACTGTGATACAAAGAACCCGAGAAGTTTGCCGGACGGGACGCTGAAGACACACTTCTCAGGGTTCAGCTTGAGGTTGATCTTGCACAGGTTGGCAAACGTCTCTTCTAAGTCTTGCACAAGAGTTGCCCTGTCCTTGGTTTTGACCACTATGTCATCCATATATGCTTCCATATTTCTATGTAGCTGGGGTTCAAAACCAATTTGGACTGCTCTTGCAAATGTCGAACCAGCACTCTTCAACCCGAAGGGCATCCGTAAAAAGCAGTACGTACCACATGGGGTGATGAATGCTCTCTTCTCTTCGTCTTCTCTCATCATGAAGATCTGGTGGTAGCCTGAGTAGGCATCGAGGAATGATAACAGATCACACTCGGCCGTGGAGTCAACAATCTGGTCGATGCGCGACAATGGGTAGGGGTCCTTAGGACAAGCCTTATTGATATATGTGTAGTCAATACACAGCCTCCACTTCCCATTTGCCTTGCGCACCACCACCGGATTGGCCAACCACGTCGGATGGAGCACTCCTCTCACCAAACCTGCCGCTTCCAGTTTCCTGATCTCCTCTATGATGAACTCCTGTCGTTCCAAAGCTTGCTTCCTGACCTTCTGCTTGACAGCCGTGCATGAGGACAGACAGCAAGATAGTGCTCAATCACCTCCCTGGGAACACCGGGGATGTCAGATGCTTGCCATGCAAACACATCGACATTCGCCCGCAGGAAGGCGACGAGCGTGCTTTCCTATTTGCTGTCAAGGGTGGAGCTTATGGTGAAAGCCCCTCCCGTGCCATCCTCCTTGACGGGCACCCTCTTGGTCTCTGGTGGCGTAGCTCTGGATTTCTTGCTCCTGCCGGTGGAGCTCTCTGGCACGTCCTCGACGGTAGCGCAACACTCTGAAGAGGTGCACTTGCCGGAGTGGGTGCGAGAGGTCTTGCCGGTCTTCTTCTTTCCTGCCGGGGCTTCAGCGGTAGGAGCAAGTGCCTTGGCGGCAGCTGCTGCGACTGCCTCCCGATAGAGTAGGTCGGCGCAGATCAGCGCGTCCTTCTTGTCGGAGGGGACGGTGATGATGTTCATCAGCCCAGGCATCTTCAGCGTGTTGTAGGCGTAGTGCGATGCCGCCATGAATTTGGCTAGTGCTGGGTGGCCGAGGATCCCGTTGTAGGGCAAGGGGGTCTCGGCTACATCAAAGACAATCCTCTCCGTCCTGTAGTTCAACTCACCTCCAAACGTCACAGGCAGTGTGACCTTCCCCTTCAGCTGGCTCCTTCCCGGGTTGACCCCTTGAAACGTGCCCGTTTCCTCGAGGTCTCCATCAGGAATTTGCAGCCTTTTGATCACAACGGGTGAGATCAAGTTCAGACCGGCCCCGCCGTCAACCAGCATCTTGTTCACCTTGAGGTTGCGTATTGTTGGTGAGACCAAAAACGGCAAACACCCGACCGCAGTTGTGCGGTCAGGGTGATCCTCAGCGTCAAAGATGAGGGGCGTGCTGGACCACTTCAACGGCTTCTGAGCGTCGAACGAGGGCTCCGCCGCTGTAATCTCGCACGCCCACTGTTTAAGCTGGCGGTGAGAAGTATGCAGCGAGGCGCCACCGTCGATGCACATGGCCTCTGTAGCCTTCTGGAACTCTTGCTCGCCGGACTCGCCGTCCTCATCATGATCATCATCTTCTTGCTTCTTGTCGCGGCCCCGAGCGGGCCTCTCTTGTTGGTTATCCTTGCCGCGGCGTCCTCCTTGGCCGCCACGCTTCTTGCCGGATCCCTCGGCACCGTCTTGACCCTTCTCCTTGTCCCGCCTCTCATACTCGGCCTTCTACTTCTTAGCAAGCAGCTCGACTTGTCAACAGTTCTGGAGGTCGTGGCCTTTGGTGCGGTGGATCTTGCAGTACTGCTTGTCGGAGCCCCCTGGCTTGTCGGCAGCCGCCAAGGCCCGGCAGGCGGCGCACTCGGCAATCTCCTTTCCGGGGTCGTCTGCCTTGGCCTTCTTGGTGGCGCCTGTGTCGTCGGATCCCTCGACGGAAAGCACGGCTTTGCCCTTGCGTTTCTTGTTGCGACGATGGCCCTTCTTCGTCGGGGCGGCGGTGTCTCCATCGATACAGTCGGTTTCCACGCTGGCGTCTTCGCCGGGGTACTTCCTCCCTTCTTCTTCCCGAGCACATCTGTCGGCCAGAACGTAAAGTTCGGCCACATCCCTAACCTTGTTCATCGCTAGCCCTTCGCGCATCTTGCGGTTGCGCATGTTCTGATGGAATGCGCTAATCACGACAGCGGGATGAACATCGGGGATGTTGTACTGCACCCGGCTGAACCTCTGGATGTACTTGCGCGAGGTTTCTCCATCCTTTTGGGGAATGATATGCAAATCACTCGCCTGGCCGTGAGCTTGGTGGCCTCCAGTGAAGGCACCAACGAACTCATGACACAGGTCTGACCAAGAAGAGATGGAATCCACGGGTAAGTGCGTCAACCAAGACATGACGTTGGGCTTCAGTGCCAACGGGAAATAATTGGCAAGCACCTTGTCGCCGCGAGCCCCAGCAACTTGCATCGCGATGGTGTAGATGCTGAGGAACTCCGATGGATGGGTCTTGCCATTGTACTTCTCGCCGACGTCGGGCTTGAACGTGCAGTGGGATGGCCACTGGAACTACCGCAGCTCACGGGTAAAGGCCGGGCAACCCACCTCGTAAGGTAGGCCGCCGGAGCTCCCCGGTCCTGGGTGTTCCATAGTAGGTCCCGCCCGCTTATCCGACTGGTGGCGTGTATCGCGCTGGCGCTCGATGGTGGTTCGAGCGTCTTCATGGGCTCATTCCCGAAGAACTTGGCGCTGGTCGCGGTGGGTCCACGGGTCGGACGACGCTATGGAGATGTTATCACAAGCGTCGTCGTGACGGGATGACATCTGCGGTGGCTGGCGTGGAGGAGGAGAGTGCACCGTGACCGTGGCACCCCCGGTCCTTCCACCACTGGCATGTGGTGGATCGACGGAGCACCGGCCCGAGGGCCCGGCCGGTCGCGGATCATCTCTGTTGGCGACGGTGACGAGGCTCCGGATGGTGGCCCTCCATTCGTCGAGCTTCTCTGCAGCAGGAGGGAAGTCGAGGAGCAGCTGTGCGCGTGCCAAAGCTTCTGCTGGCGTGGGTGGTGGCGAAAGCTGCGTGGACCATGGCGCGCTTCGACTTCTAACCACGTTAGAAGGAGCTCTGTCACGGCCCAGCGGCTGCGTGCCACTTTCGCCAGCGCTTCGACGGGCATGCTGACCTTCTGCATCCCGCGGATGGTGCACGGGACTCTTCCCGCGGCGGCGCCCGGGGTCTTCAGCGTGGTGACGCCATTCGTCGCGCACAACCTGGGAGGAGCGCGCCGTGGGCGCCGGCGTAGGTGTCTTGGAGGCGGCCGCGCCACCCGTGGGTGGCACAGCGACACCCCTGGAGGGCCCCGCGCCGCCAGCGGGGGCCCCAGCTCCGTCTTTGGATTTTGCGGCGGGCGGCCCGTCGCCTGGCGCACGGGGGACGCCGCTCGCCAGGCTCCGACTGCCAGAGCGATGCTGGTGCTCGCGGGCGGTGGCCCGGGTCCTGTCCGCGATCGGCCCGTTGCTCGCCCGTACTAGCACGGGCCGTTCGGCTCCCGACGAGCCGATCACCGTGATCGTCTTCTTCTTGGGAGCCATGGCGATGAAGAACTTATAGGTTAACTACTAGACCAGATTCTCACAATCCACCTGCCCCTACCTGGCGCGCCAAAGATGTCGGTGGGAACGACACCTATGGGATCACAAGAATCCCTACTATGGTTGCAGGGGCGCAGGGTTGTGAGAAGAGCTGGGATAACAGTCAACACAAGGATCGTTTACCCAGGTTCGGGCCGCGAGGATGCGTAATACCCTAGTCCTGCTTTGGTGGCTGTATTTCAGAAAGTTCTTGAGCTCTCAAACTAGCTATGGTGGCTGCGTGGTTCAAAAGAGCCGAATCCCTCTCCAGTATGCCATGGGCCTCCTTTTATAGTCGAAAGGGGCTGCCACAGTGGCATACAGGAGGTGGAAAGGCGTACAGTGCTGCGAGCTTATCGCCCGTATTACAGGACAAGATGCATTTAATTCATCGCTTAGGTGTCCCCTTGCTTTATCGGGGACGGGAACGAGGCCCGTCCCGTCCGTCGCCGCCCCTCCTCGCTTCGACACGCGCCCTGGCCAGTGATGCATGCGGCACCATGTAGGCAGGCAGGCTGCTGAGGTGGCGCGGTGGTGGAGCCTTCACGAAGATCTGCATGCCGCCTCGCTGGCGCTCGCTGAGTTGGCCTGGGAGCTGCATGTTGCCACGCAGGTGCCTGCCCAGCTGGTTGGGCTGGCAGCTGCATGTGAACGGCGGTGGAAACTTGGCTGGTGCGGCCTGGCAGTGGCCCTGCTGATGCCCTCGGCAAGGGTCTTGCCGTGGCGTTGCAGTCATTCCCGGCAAGGCGCTTGCCGGGGGTCTTGTGGCTTCCCTTGACAAGGATCTTGCCGAGGACCGTTGTCTTCCAATCCTCATCCGATCTTGAATATTCCTTGTCTTCACAAAGATCTGCATGCCACCACGAAGGTGCCTCCCGAGCCCTGGCCCAACGTAGTTGATGGTGTTAGAAACCGTGGGCTCAAGGGTGGCGTGTTCCGCTGGTGAGGGCGAGCCGCCCCGGCAAGGGTCTTGCCGGGGCCGCTGAGGCTGCCCCCGGCAAGGGTCTTGCCGGGGGAACCTACTTCGCCCCTCTGCTTCTTTGTGTTCTTGGCCTTGGCGTTGTCTTGTTTGTCTTGGGCTTCGGCTTTCCTCCGGCCTCCCTCCTTTGCCCTGCTACGTGCGGCCGTGGCGCGTGGCTCTGACTGCCCGTGCACAAGTAAAGGGGTCAAAAGGAGAGCCCCTACATTTGTACACCGACAACAACTCTCGTTTAAGATTTTTTGTAGGAAAACTTCTCTCTAAATGGGAAGGCCCTTACATTATCGACGAGGTCTATCGTTCCGGTGCCATCAAACTCAACAGGGACAATTGCATTTTTACCCCTAGTTGGTTCCTACCCACGGGTTTTGCCCTTACTTTTCGAGCTTGCTCAGTTTTGTCCTTACTTTTTCCGTCGTGGTCCCTCGAATGCCCTTTGACCGTTTGACCAAAACTTTGAAAATTCATAACTAATTCATATGAACTTAGAAAAATGAAAATAAGACAAAAATGTTCAGATAAACATTACCTTTATGTAAATATCATTTGCATTCAGGACAAAAGCAGCCTTTAAACTACCTAAGGTAATTATTGTTATTAACAATATTAAAAATAAAAAGGTATAAACAATATTTTTTTCATGAATAAAAATTACATGCAAATGTAAGTGATGTTTTCTGAACATCCAGATATCTTATTTGCATTTTTCTGTGTTCGTATCATCTTGTTAAGAATGTTCTAACGACTTTGACAATTATTTGGAAACTTCATAACAAGTTGATATGAACTCAAAAAAATGCAAATAAGATATCAGGATGTTCAAAAAAACATCACCTACATTTGCATGTAATTTTTATTCATGAAAAAATATTGTTTATACCTTTTTATTATTAATAATTTAATAACATTAATTACCTCAGGTAGTTTAAAGGGTGCTTTTGTCATGAATGCAAATGATATGCACATAAAGGTAATGTTTATCTGAACATTTTGATATCTTATTTGCATTTTTCTAAGTTCATATGAATTAGTTATGAATTTTCAAAGTTTTGGTCAAACGGTCAAAGGGCATTCGAGGGACCTCGACGAAAAAAGTAAGGGCAAAACTGAGCAAGCTCGAAAAGTAAGGGCAAAACCCATGGGAAGGAACCAACTAGGGGTAAAAATGCAATTGTCCCTCTCATCAACAACGCCGAAGGCACAAATTCGAAGGTGGTAAACGGTCAAAGAATCAAACATTATATCTCAGGTACTCCCATAAATGTTGAAACCAATATAATTAATACCATAACACTGAAGGAGTACATAAGGGATACTTTCCAGAACGTTTCAGATTCCGAAAAGGAATAGGTATGTGGTACGGTAAGTAGACCGACTCCAAAACTATTCTAATAGCAATTTTCTCCGTTTTGGAATATTTGAAAAATTAGGAAAATTAAAAGTAGTCCAAAAGATGCACGAGGAGACCACAAGGGTGGAGGGCGCGCCCTACCCCCTGGGCACGCCCCCTGCCTTCTGGCCACCTCGTGTGCCCTCTGGACTCCGTTTTCTTGCACGATACTTCTTTTGGTCGATAAAAATTCATTATATAATCTCCCGAAGGTTTTGAACACCGTACCACGACAAAATCCTCTGTTCTTGTTTAAAGTTGTTTTTCTCACAGATCTAGTTCGCTACGATTTCTTCAAGTGCCGCCAAGGACAAGTTTTTCGAGAAGGTCATCAACCCCTACCATGCGGAGGTGCTGCGACACCCTCAAACCATTGAGATGCGTGAGGGGGTGCTGCGCATGTGCGATGTTGAGGGGCCGAAGAAAGACCGGAAGCGTAGAGATAAGACTCGAAGCAATGGAGCAGCAAGTTTTCAAGTGTCAAGGGATGGTGGAACGTGGACTCAACGCCAATCACTTGATGATCACGGAGTTCACCAACAATCACAAGCTGGATGCCAAGAACATCGGAGAGGCCATCTTCAAGCTTCATGAGAAAATTGAGTATCTCCAAGCCTGGATCTATGACCTGCAAAACCAAAACTGTGAGTATGAATACAGATTTAAGAGGATGAGTTTGGCTGCAGATTTGAGGATCCCGGAGACTCGTTCATCTTTCTATGATGGTGAGCCTATGCATTGGAAGATGGATGACAAGCCTACTACATCAACAACTCCATCATCACCACCTCCAAAGAAAGAGTCCTAAATACATGGGTATGGGAACTCCCCTTGGCAACTGCCAAGCTTGGGGGAGGTGCCCCGGTATTGTATCACCATCACACCTTTACTTTTATCGTTTATCTTAGTTCGATCCTTTTGGTTATATCTTGATCTAGTAGAATAAAGTTTTTTAGTATGATTTAGCTTTGAGTTTTGTTTTGAGATCTATCTATGTAATCGAGTCCGTGAGTTATATATAATAAAGAGTAGTTTTGAGTTGAGGGCTTTGCTTTCTTGCTATGATCTTGAGGGAATAAAATAAGAGAAAGAATAAGAAAGAAATATAAAAAGATCATGTAGTGATCTTATGGAGAGTAATGACTTCACATATAAAGAGTATGATGGATAAAAGTTGTTGAGAGTTGACAAACATAGTTTTGGTCATTGTTGCAATAGGAAATAATAAAGAAAGAGAGGTTTCTGTCGGATCAAAAGTATGTCTAGAGGGGGGTGATTAGACTACTTGACAAAATAAAAATCTAGCCTTTTCCCAATTTTAGTTCTTGGCAGATTTTAGCAACTTAGCCCAAGTCAAGCAATGAACCTACACACGCAATTCTAAGAGTATAGCAGCGGAATGTAACACAATTGCATATGAAGGTAAAGGGAGGAGTTTGAGGGAGCAAACGCAATGTTGACACGGAGATTTTTTATCCGTGGTTCCGATAGGTGGTGCTATCGTACATCCACGTTGATGGAGACTTCAACCCAGGAAGGGTAACGGTTGCGCAAGTCCACGGAGGGCTCCACCCACGAAGGGTCCACGAAGAAGCAACCTTGTCTATCCCACCATGGCCGTCGCCCACGAAGGACTTGCCTCACTAGGGTAGATCTTCACGAAGTAGGCGATCTCCTTGCCCTTACAAACTCCTTGGTTCAACTCCACAACCTTGACGGAGGCTCCCAAGTGACACCTAGCCAATCTAGGACACACCACTCTCCAAGAGGTAACAAATGGTGTGTTGATGATGAACTCCTTGCTCTTGTGCTTCAAATGATAGTCTCCCCAACACTCAACTCTCTCTCATAGGATTGGATTTGGTGGAAAGATGATTTGAGTGGAAAGCAACTTGGGAAAGGCTAGAGATCAAGATTTATGTGGTTGGAATGGAATATCTTGACCTCAACACAATTGTAGGTGGTTCTCTCTCAGAAAATATGTGTTGGAAGTGTAGGCATGTTCTGATGGCTCTCTCCACGAATGAAGAGTGGGTGGAGGGGTATATATAGCCTCTACATAAAATCTAACTGTTACACACAATTTACCAAACTCGGTGGGACCGAATCGTGAAACTCGGTCAAACCGATTTAGTTCATAATGTGGCCGTTAGGATTTTTGGTGGGACCGACACGTCAACTCGGTGAGACCAATTTCATTAGGGTTAGGGCATACCGTAATCTCGGTGAGACCGATTACACAAACTCGGTGAGACCGATTTTGGTAATAGACAAACAAAGAGTTGGTCAGGCAATCTCGGTGGGACCGATTCGCTCATCTCGGTTGGACCGAAATGTTACGAAAGGGAAACAGAGTGTTTGCATTGCAATCTCGATGGGACCGATCGCTCATCTCAGTTGGACCGAAACGTTACGAAGGGAAACCGAGAGATTACAATCCCATCTCGGTGAGACCGAGATCCCTATCGGTGAGACCGAAAAGACTAGGGTTTCTGGCAGTGGCTATGTCAACTGAACTCGGTGGCGTCGGATAGAAGGTTTCGGTGGGGCCGAGTTTGACTTTTGGTTTGGGACATATGTGGATGTGAGAAAGTAGTTGAGGGTTTTTGGAGCATATCACTAAGCACTTTGAGCAAGAAACTCACTAAGCAACACCTCATCCCCTCTTGATAGTATTGGCTTTTCCTATGGACTCAATGTGATCTTGGATCACTTAAAATGGAAAAATGTAGAGTACTGAGCTTTGAGCTTGAGCCAATACTTTGTCCTTAGCATTTTGAGGGGTCCACTTTTCTCATGCATGCCATGCCAATCATTGAGCTTTCCTGAAATGTTTATCTTGAAGTAGCATTAGCTCAATGAGCTATATGTTGTTAGGAATTACCAAAACCACCCAGGGATAGATGCACTTTCAATCTCCCCCATTTTTGTAATTGATGACAACATATAGATCAAAGCTTCGACAATTGAAAATAAGATTGAAAAACATCGTCGCTTTGAGAAGTATGTGATAAGCAAGAGCTCCCCCTAAATTTGTGCATTATTTAAAATTTACTTTTGAATGCAGATGCACAATCGATTCGGATCATGGGTTACTCTTGCATGCCACATACATCTTGGTGGAGCGCTCAAAATGATAGAAGTTAAAAGCATGCACTCATCACCAAGCAAGTGAATGATCATATAAGGATATAAGAGATAATGTCATCCAACAAGCATTAAGGGTAGCATATGATCAAACACATGATCAAACAAGTATCTCACAAGGACATAAAGTATCCCACGCAAGCACACAATAAAGTAGTTCAACCAAAAATAGCAAGAGAGATAAAAAGCAACACTCTCTCTCGAAGCCTATGATCTATACATTTTTCTCCCCCTTTGGCAACAAGTTACCAAAAAGTTCAAAAATTCATAGTGCTAAACGAATCTCAGGCTTGGTCTTCGGGAGGTGGTGTAGAGAGAACTCCAAGGACGAAGGCATCTGTTGATGTAGCTAGAGCTGATGGAGTGGCTGCTGGAGGTGGCACTGGAGCTGTAGCTGCTGGAGCTGATGCTGTAGCTCTAGTATCTGTGACTGGCACTGCAGCAGATCTCTGTCCTCTGGGCACTCTAGCAAAAGCATCTGTAGTAGACTTGCCCTTCTTCTCCTCTCTTCTCCTTCAGAATCTTTCTTCATTGAGGGCTTGCCAAGAACTCTGGCAGTAGTGGTTCTTGCCCTCTTCTTCTTTTTACCATCACCTGCTGCTTCACCATCATTTGATTCAATGGTGAACTTCATAGTTTCACCTGTGGCAACTTTCTTTGGCTTGGAAGCTTCAACAGTGGAGGCTCTGGCTTTTGACATTGGAACTCTTCTGGCTGGAGCCTTTGTTTTCAATCCGGGCTTTGTTGCAGCAGCAGTGCTATGTTCCTTCTTCAGCACCTTCTTTCTTGAAGTGGCATCGTCCTCAACAGCCACATAATCTTCATCTTCAGAATCTGAGGTTTTCTTCTTCCTTGTCCTGGTAGCTGCCTTTGGTAAGTTACTTGGTGTGCTCCTGCTGCCCTCATCATAGCTGCTGGAGTGACTAGTGCCCTCACTCAACTGAACCTGTTGCTCTGACTTATTTTGAGTGTCACTTTGATCAGACATCTTTAGGCAAACTGTCAGCAGACCCTGTGAATAGGTTGTAGATGAGCATCACAAAGTACAGAGGTTTTGCAAAATAATTGAGTCAAAAAGCTTAGTTTTAGTTCTCTACAGAAGTGATCTCGGAGCTACCGAATTGACAAACTCGGTGATACCGAAGCAACACTTCGAACCTAAACTAGTGAACTCGGTAGGGCCGAGTCACCGTTCGGTGGCACCGAGATTGCTAGGGTTTCACAGAATCTTGAACTCAGTCACACTGATTTGCACGTTTCGGTCAGACCAAAAAGCGCATGTGCAATGGCCAAGGCCGAATGACCGATTTCTACAGTTCGGTCGGTCCGAGATGAGTTCTGCAGAGAGCTAACCCTAAAATTTTCGAATCAATCTAGACCTAAGGAAGTCTTAGCTGGATGAATCAATCTCAATCGTGGCAAGAAACATGGCATTGTCCTTGTGCTAGGAATCGGAGTGAAAAAGACAGCACAAGGGGTCGAACACTTACCCTAGAGCGGCGAGTGTTTGCTACGGCGGCAACGGCGGAGCAGATTGCCATTGACGGCGGCGAAGACCAGCGGCGGGAGGTCGCTGGCGGCGAGAAGACGATCCGGAGACCCGAAGAGGCAGAGCAGGTTACACGCGGGTGAAGGGTTTCGGAATAATTTCCAAAATTTGACCCGTCAGTATATATAACCTGACCCTGTCGGTGTGACCGAGTGGAACAACTCGGTGGCACCGAGATGCAAAACTGCAGGCAGTTACTGCAACTCGGTGAGATCGAAAGGTTATAATCGGTTGCACCAAGATTGAAAACCTAGATCAACTAAGTGATCTCGGTAGGACCTAAAAGGATGAATCGGTCAGACCGAAATGCACAAAGAGGTTTTGGAAGTTTAAGTCTATGACGAATCAGGGACTCCGAGTGCTCCTCACACAGAGTGGTTCGAATCTGACTTGATCAAACTTTGTGATGTAGCATGAATAGAGTTTGAGACGAGGAAAGCATAGATAGCTAGAGGGAGTTCATAGGCATTTTTGTCCATCCATTTGGCAAAAGGAGAAAAAGCCAAACAATCAAAGCAACAAATGGAAGTCCTCGAATGAGAAAAATATGCATTCAACATGCTCACACAATTAAAATGGCAAATGAAATATGTGACAAAGCATGCACAAACACTCTAGCATCTATCAAGCAATTGGCGATGACTAGGTCATCTATATATGAGTATATTGACTTAGGAGTCAAATGAGAACATTTGATCATAGGTCATACTCATCGTTTAAGCACAAGTGGGGTTACCACTTTTACATAAAGCATTGTTGTGCTCACATCATTAGAGTTGCTTTAGCACAAATCTCAGAGTAAAGCCCCCCCCTAGATGTGATATCCCCCCTAAGAGGGATGAACTAACCTTGGGTTTTGTCGATGATGACTTCATGTAGGTGTTGAAGATGTGGATGCTCAATGTTGATATAGATCATTCGGAGCAATCCATTGGAGTGAGTTGCACTTTCAATACCTACACGGGTTAGTCCCACAAGGAACGAGCAAGGATATCCATAGACATGGTGTTGAGGATATAGACCTTAGAGTCACCCGCCAGGAGGGGCCGGGTTACTCGTATGGTCATTACCAGAAGCCCGGAGCTAAGTTTGAAGACGATGGGCCAGAGATGGGCTAAGACCCGGATATGGCTTAAGGCCCGTAGTTACAGTCGTTATTATGGTAGAACTTGTAGTGTAAGGCAAGTATAGTTGAGAGTCCGAGCCGGACACTCTTATGAGCCGGCCGGGACTCTAAGGGATGCTGGGCGTCAGCCTCCCTATATAAAGGGACGACCCGGCAGTGGTTTAAGGGCGAGAACAATCTCATCGAGAGCCGGGGATAGCAGTTTAGCTCCCTGGTGATCGTAACCCTAATCAATACCACCTCAAACTGGACGTAGGCTTTTACCTTCACCGTAAGGGGCCGAACCAGTATAAACCCTCGTGTTCCTTGTCCCGCATTAACCCCTTCAAGCTTCCTAGTTGCGATGGCTCCACGACTAAGTCCTAGCTCAAGGACATCTGCCGTGACAATTCCACGACAGTTGGCGCCCACCGTGGGGCCAGCGCACGGTGGATTTGAGTTCTTGAAGGGCGGCTTCGAAGGGCTCAAGGGATACGCTGTGGGCCGGATGACCAAAAGTCGTCGCGGCAAGCTCTACATCGACGATGCAAACTGGGGCCCCGACGCCGGCTCAATTGAGTACGGGTACCGGGTCCCCTTCGGCGGAATTCATGTTTTCATTGGCAAGATTGGTGAGCCGGGTCTCTGCGCTGGTCTCGTTGAAACGGCTCGGCTTGCGCGACCCGCCCAGGCCCGGCCTGCCTTAAGGCGCGCTTTTGTGGGATGCATCCATGGAGGACTCTCCGATCGATCTAGGTCTGGTGATGAGACGGCTGCCGGCTCTGATGGCGAGTCGGCCACCGATGAGTCAAACTCGTTGTACCAACTTCAATATGGCAGGCTCATGGGTTGTTCCGATGGTGACAGTATTCCGGACCTTTTTGAGCCGCCAAGTCAGGTTGGAGTTTTTATGGCTGGTGCGCAACCTGTTCAGAACCCCGCTGTTGGGGTGGGAAACCCGGTGCCTCCCCCGGCTCAGGTGCTAATGGATCTTACGGACAAGATGACGGCCCTGTTAACCGCCACGGTTGATCCGGCAGATCAAGCTCAGCACGATGCCGAGGTGGCACAGTTGAAATTGGATCTAATAAAAGCTAAGGAGGATCTTGCAGCAGAAGGGATCAGGCTGGCTGCGGAGCGGGCGACTCTCGATGCCCAGACTCAGTTGATTCAGGCGAGTCCTTCCAACTCACGATGGATCAGAACGCGGCCAATGAGGTCATGAGAAGGAGGCATCAAAAGGCCCAGTCTCGACTCCCTCCGGTCTACGATCCACGCAACCTCTTCAACACGCCAGGTGCATGGTCTAGTAACCCGCCAGGGGTCATAGCACCCGGGTCTGGGCCCCTTATTCAGCCACGAGTGATGGGGCCTCCCCAGGTGCCCCCTGCCCCGCCTCAATATGTGCCAATACCCCCGGGTCATTATAATAACCGGCTGGAGAACATGGTCGCTGCGGCAGCACGACTGGCGGCTCTCCCAGTTGACGGCGACTCTCCGACGGCTGTTGAAACCCGCCGGGTCAGGGAACTCCTTCAAACAGCGCTGGCGCAGCAAGAGGCGTACTCCTACAGCCGGGACAGGATCCACTCGACCCCTCGTCCAGGCCAGAGCCCGAGTTACAGCCGACACATGGTCTCAGCAACCGGCTCAAGTAACGTCCGGCGCCATGACCCGCCCCCTGGCCATGGCCCGGCTCATAATGGAGTTTTCTATGCAGCAGACCAGGACAAGGCGCGGCAAGAGGCGGAGCAAGTGCCTCAATTGATGGCTTACCAGACCCCCCGGCTTATCCGACGACTTCCGTGGATGTGGATATCCCTACCAGGACCGGGGGTGTCCCTTGTTTGGTGCCAGCTATCCGTAATGAGCGTCTACCTAAGGACTTCAAGGGCCCTAGGAAGGTGCCTAACTACACAGCTGACTTACAGCCTGCAGCCTGGATCGAGAGTTATGAGATGGCCATGGAGCTACTGGAGGTCAGTGAGGCAGCCATGGCTAAGTACTTCACCATGATGTTGGATGGGACTGCCCGCACTTGGTTGAAAGGGCTACCACCGAATTCCATTGGGTCTTGGGCCGAGTTGAAAGCCCGATTCATCCAAAACTTCAAAGATACATGTAGGCAGTCTATGTCAATTGTGGATTTGACTAACTGTAAGCAGCAGGAGGGTGAGTCCACGACCCATTGGGTTCGCCGGGTTAAGGAGATCATACATTCATCAGATAAGATGGATGCCGGCTCTGCAGTCTTAATGTTGGAACAGAATTGTCGCTTTGTGCCCCTAAAGATGAAGCTCAGGCGGCTTAAACGCGACTGCACTGATATGGGCACGCTAATGGCGGCTCTTGTCAAGTACGCCGATTCTGATGGTACCAAGGATCCCCCTTCAGATGATGAAAGGACAGGGAAGGGAAAGAAGAACGGCAATGGCAAGGGTCCTCAGTTTAACCCGGGGAACCAAGGAGGAGGCAAGCGCAAGGCCGATGGCAGCCTGGAGTTTGTAGCCAACACCAACTCCCAAGGCAATAACCAGCGACGCAAGGGGAGGCCCCCTCCCCGAGGCGGCGGGTCAGGACCTTCACTAGAGCAGCTGTTGAATGAGCCTTGTCCGAGGCACGGCTCTAGAGAGAAGCCAGCGACTCATCTGTGGAAGGATTGTGCAATCATGAAGGCCTTTAAAAACTACAATGGCCCGGGCGGTGGCTCATGTGCCGGCGGCTTTCATGGCCCGGGGGCGGCTCAAATTCTGGACCTCAGAACGGTCAAGGGGGCTTTAATCAACAGTCTGGCCAGGGTCATCAACAGTAGCAGGGGGGTTATCAGACCAATCCAAAGCAGCTCAGCGGTGGACAGTATCATGTGTTTACCACTAGTTTGTGCAAACGAGATCAGAAGCTTCACAAGAGGGCTGTGAATGCTGTTGAGCCGGCGGTCCCACGCTACTTACGGTGGTCTGAGCAGCCTATAGTGTGGAGTAGGGAGGATCACCCTCCCCGGGTGGATAACCCGGGCCACTTGGCCTTAGTGGTGGCTCCTCAAGTGGGAGGATATAAGTTCACGAAGGTGCTCATGGATGGAGGCAGCAGCATCAACATCCTCTATTATGAGACTTTTCGCCGTATGGGGTTGGTTGATAAGAACCTCAGCCAGTCAAACACTATCTTCCATGGTGTGGTACCTGGCAAGTCGGCTTATCCAGTCGGCAAGATTGAATTGGAAGTGGCTTTTGGTGATGAGAACAACTACAGGGTGGAGAAATTGACCTTTGAGGTGGTCAAAATAAGAAGTCCATACCATGCTATATTTGGACGGCCGGCTTACGCCAAGTTCATGGCACGGCCGTGTTATGTGTACTTACAGCTCAAGATGCCGGGTCACAATGGGACCATTACGGTTCACGGCAGCCGGAAAGTGGCTCTGGAGTGTGAGGAAGGCGACGCGGCTAATGCAGAATCTGTGTGTGCTACAGAGGAGTTGAAGTTTTACAAAGACAATGTTGACCGAACAGATATGACCTCTCTGAAAAAGCCAACCACAGAACAAGAGCCGGTAATGAAATTTAAGTCAGCTGATGAGACTAAACTTGTTGATTTTGTTCCAGGTGACTCATCTCAGCAGTTTAGCATCAGTGCAAATCTGGATCCAAAATAGGAAGGCGCGCTCATCGAGTTCATCCGTGAGAATAGGGACATCTTCGCGTGGAAACCTTCTGACATGCCAGGTGTACCTAGAGAACTCGCTGAGCATACTCTCAATGTTGATCCGAAATTTAAGCCGGTCAGACAGTTCCTTCGGCGGTTTAATGAAGAGAGGCGGAAAGCCATTGGTGAAGAAGTGGCCCGGCTCTTGGCGGCCGGGTTTATCGTTGAAGTCTTTCACCCAGAGTGGTTGGCTAACCCGGTGCTCGTTCTCAAGAAGAACGGCACCTGGCGGATGTGTGTGGACTACACGGACTTGAACAAAGCGTGTCCGGCTGATCCTTTTGCCCTCCCCCATATTGATCAAATCATTGATGCTACGGCAGGTTGTGCACGCTTAAGTTTCTTGGATGCTTATTCCGGATATCATCAGATTAAGATGGCAGTTAAGGACCAGGAGAAGACGGCGTTCATCACTCCCTTTGGAGCCTTCTGCTATGTGTCTATGCCCTTTGGACTCAAGTGTGCACAAGCGACTTACCAGCGTTGTGTACAGAACTGTCTTCATAAGCAGATCGGGCGCAATGTTCACGCATACGTGGACGATATTGTGGTTAAATCCATCAAAGAGGAAACCCTGATAGATGATTTACGGGAAACCTTTGATAATCTCCGGGTCTATAAGATGATGCTTAACCCGGCCAAGTGTGTCTTTGGTGTTCCTGCAGGCAAGCTCTTGGGTTTCTTGGTTTCTGACAGAGGCATTGAGGCTAACCCGGAGAAGATCAAGGCCATCACCTCCCTGGCTAAGTCGGCGTGTATAAATGACGTTCAGCGCTTGGCGGGTCGCATCGCTGCTTTAAGCCGGTTTATAAGCCGTTTGGGTGAGAAGGCCATGCCCTTATATCAGTTGATGAAGAAAACTGATAACTTTGTCTGGAATGATGCAGCTAATACCGCCTTTGAGGATTTGAAGAAGTAGCTGGCAGAGCCTCCAGTCCTTGCTGCTCCGGTTGATAAGGAGCCCTTACTACTGTATGTGGCAGCAAACGCACGAGCCGTCAGTGTGGCTATTGTGGGGGAGCGCAAGGAGGAGGGTAAGGAGCATCCGGTTCAGCGGCCGGTTTATTATGTCAGCGAAGTGCTCAATGAGTCCAAGCAGCGGTACCCGCATTGGCAGAAGCTGGTATATGGTGTATTCATGGCAAGCCGGAAACTTAAGCATTACTTTCAGGGTCATTCCATCACTGTGGTCAGTTCTGCCCCCCTTGGTGATATCATCCAAAACAGAGAGGCCACAGGGAGAATTGCTAAGTGGGCTATAGAACTCGGACCTCATGGTCTCAAATATGTGCCACGCACTGCTGTTAAGTCTCAGGCCTTGGTGGATTTCATCAATGATTGGACAGAGTCACAAGTGCCCGAGCAAAAGCCGGATAACACATATTGGACTATTCACTTCGATGGGTCCAGGCAGTTGGAGGGCTCGGGGGCTGGTGTTGTACTGGCTTCCCCTAAAGGTGACAAGTTCCATTATGTGCTACAGTTGATGTTTCCTTGCACTAACAATGCGGCTGAGTACGAGGCCTTGCTCCACGGTCTTCGGATGGCTAAGGAGATGAGCTTGAGCCGGGTAAGGTGCTTTGGTGACTCAGACTTGGTGGCTCAACAAGTATCAGGCAAGTGGGATTCTAAAGATCCTCTCATGGCGGCTTATCGCCGCGAGGTTGATGCAATTGCTGGGCACTTTCAGGGCTACCAAGTAGAGCACATTGATCGCAGGAAGAACGAGGCGGCTGACGCTCTAAGCCGGCTAGGCTCTCAGCGAAAGCCGGTGCCGCCTAACACTTTCCTGGACGTCCTGTATAACCCTTTGCTTAAGTTGCATACAGAGGAAGACTTGGCTGTCCCTGACCCGGAGGCACGATTGGTGGCGGCTCTTCATGTCATACCAGACTGGACGATGCCATATCTGGCTTATATGACCCGGGGAGAGTTGCCTGAGGATGAAACTTTGGCCAGGCAAATAACCCGGCGGGCTAAGTCCATGATCGTTATCGATGGCGAATTGCATCATCGCAGTGTCACGGGAGCATTTCAACGTTGTGTCTCCCCTGAGGAGGGTCAAGAGATCTTGCGTGAGATCCATGAAGGGGATTGTGGCCATCATGCCGGCTCAAAGTCCCTTGTGGCCAAGGCTTCCGTCATGGTTTTTATTGGCTGACGGCTCATGCTGATGCAGAGGACTTGGTCAGCAAATGTGATGGTTGCCAGAGGTTTTCACGACGGGCTCACGTGCCGGCTCAGGAGCTAAGGATGATCCCAATCACTTGGCCCTTTGCGGTCTAGGGGCTTGATATGGTTGGGCCTTTTAAAAGATCCAAGGATAAGAAGACCCACCTTTTGGTGGCAGTTGATAAATTTACAAAGTGGGTGGAAGCTGAGCCAGTTAGCAAGTGCGATGCAGCCACGGCGGTTCAATTTATGAAAAAGGTGATTTTCCGTTTTGGTTTTCCGCACAGCATTATAACTGACAATGGCACCAATCTCTCTAAAGGCGCCATGGAAGAGTTTTGTCAACGCGAGCATATCCGACTTGATGTTTCTTCAGTGGCTCATCCTCAGTCCAATCGTCAAGCTGAGAGAGCTAATCAGGAGATTCTGAAGGGCATTAAGCCCCGGCTTTTGGTCCCTTTGCAACGGACGCCGGGTTGTTGGGTGGAGGAGTTGCCCTCCGTCTTATGGAGCATCAACACTACTCCTAACAGGTCTACAGGCTTCACGCCTTTCTTCATGGTTTATGGAGCAGAAGCAGTCCTCCCCAGCGACATCCGTCACGACTCACCTCGTGTGGCGGCTTATGTTGAGACGGATAATGAACAGGCGCGCCAAGATGCTCTCGACTTGTTGGACGAACAGCGTGATGTGGCAGCAGCCCGGTCAGCGATTTACCAACAAGACCTGCACCGTTATCATAGCCGCCGGGTCAAATCCCGGGTCTTCCAGGAAGGCGACCTTGTGCTCCGGCTCATCCAGGATCAAACAGATGCACACAAGTTATCCCCACCTTGGGAAGGGCCCTTTGTGGTCAGCAAGAACTTGCACAACGGGTCATATTACCTCATTGACATTCGGGAGCACAAAGATTCACGTAAGTGTGAGGAAGAGACCCGTCGGCCGTGGAACATAGCTCAGCTTCGGCCTTACTACACTTGAGCCACCGGTTCTCGTGGTGTACATATTTTTCTCAGCTATGTATATATTATGATAAGCAGTAAAGCAGGACCTCTGTCCTTTTTTCTCCTCCAAATATACACGTGTTGTTCTTATTGCAAGATTACATGATGACTTAAAGGAGGATCCGGCATATGATCGTATTCGAATCTAGCCGCAAATAGTAAGGTCACTTGGGGGCTTCCTGTTCAAACATGGGTCGTATTCGAACCAAAGAGAGCAAAGCTGTCGATACCCATTTGATTGGCAAAGTGCCGAGCTCATTGGGAGGTTATCTTTGGTCATATTTGAATCATAGTTTAACCCCTCTGAGAACCGACGTGGATCGTATTCGAATCAGCGTCGTTAAACAATTTTAAAAATCACTTGGGGGCTTCCTGTTCAAACATGGGTCGTATTCGAACCAAAGAGAACATAACTATCGATACCCTCTTGATTGGCATCGCCACACCCACTGGGGGCTATATGATCGTATCCGAATCTTGGCTTAACCCCGTTGGGCCGGGTCTCTGGTCGTATTCGAACCGGAAGCCCCTAAGTTCTTCTGCTTTATCACAAAGTTTACTCTGATTATGACAAGGTGTGCACGGCCGGGTATCACTTTGCCGGCTTAACTTTGGTTTCCAGTGTTAGTTGAACATCATGGGTGTCATCAAAGCAAGTAAATCGGAGTTAAGGTACCAACCTTGCTACCCGGGTTATCTAAACCGGAAGTATGCTTACAGGCTGGTAAGTGTGTTATTACGGCTGTGTTAAGAATATCAAGGAGGACCATTCTTTTCTGAATCATATTCCGGGTTATCTATCCAAAACACCTGATTCTCCGGGCGGTAAGCCGCCTCGAGACTTGTGGTTTGCCTTTTTATGCAGGATACTTAAAGGCACCTCTTTGAGGTTGAGAAAAACAAAGGGATGATTATGACCTGGAGAAATATTAAAGAGACAACTTCAAAAGACCTTGGCATTCAATACGTGCACGATGGCACGGCAGAGATAGACTGTTGCACCTACTTTATTACAAAACTCATCAAATCTAACAAGGGTGGAGCATTGTTTGGTAAACCGACAGCCGAGTTACGATGCCCGTTGAGTGGAAGTCTCCGGCTCGTTCCTGTCCTCTCCTCCGGCTGATCCCAAGACTTGGAAGGTTGATGACTTCCAGTCGATGCCGCTGAGAGCCTCGAACTGAGCTTCCTCGTCAATTAACCCGGCCGGGTCAATCTCCGGGGCGAAGGTATGCTGACGAGCCGGCGGGATCAGGCTGAGGGCTTCATAGCGAGGGGTTGGAATCCTCTGATTCTCCGCGTCATAACCCGGCTGGTACTTGGTCAGATCTGTGTCATTTCCGATGAGGGTGGCCACCGGGCGTACAGCCTTCACGCACGCCGCGGAGTCCTTCTGATCGAAAGCTGAGCCGTCTTCCTTCAGGCTCGGATAACCCAGGGCGATGTCTGCCGGGTCTAGCTCCGGCAGGAATACCTTGGCCCGGCTCAGCGCGGCAATTGCTCCGGCTCTCGCGGAGGCCCGTCGCAGCTCTTGAATCCGCTGCGGCAGCACGGCGAGCCGGCGCAGGACTTCGGCCAGATGAGTTGGCACCTCGTTGGATAGGGCCACCACAGCTAAGGCATGCTATGACCCGGTGTAGAGCTGTTCCACCAGGGTATACACGGCCTTTAGCTTGGTGACCACGCTCTGGTTGAGGTTGGCACTTCTGGGACCTGTTTAACAGAGTCAGATAAGCCGGTGACAAGGATGAGTCATGACATATACAAACTTGATGAAAGCCGGTGAGGCGACTTACCAAAGATGGCGGCCACCATTTGGGAAACCTGGCGCTTTAGGCCGGAGAGCTCGGCGGTCTTCTCAGAGAGAGCCTTCTCCGCCTGTTCCGCCCGGGTTACCAGTGCGGCCTTCTCTTCGACCCAGGCTTTTCTCTCAGCATCAAACTCGGTCTTCAATTTTTCTTGAGTGGCGATGCTGGATACAAACTTGGCGTTTGCCTTCCGGGTCTCCATCTCCTGCATCTTCAGCCGGCTCTTGAGATCCGAAAGGTCCGCCTCTAGTTTCTTGCCAACAGCCTGCATATATTTCCGGGTTATTGACAGTTACTATATAAGTCCCAAGCGTTTTCCAAGCAAAGACACTTGGCACTTGGGGGCTAATGCATATTGAACGTATCTATCTACATACTGCCGGCTCAGTTGAGTAAGCCGGAACCTAAGTCTACAACATATTCAAGCATAAGTCATCGACTTGGGGGCTAGCATGGCAAAGGTAACTATGCAGTAAGAAAAAAGACAGCAGAAGGATACCTCAGTTTTTTGTTGAATCTGGTTTACCATGGCGACCTCTGCGTCCCGGCTCTTGTGCACTTGGCTGATGTAGCCAGAGACGAGCTCTCCAATGCTCAAGTTGGTGTAGTCGGAGAGGTCCAGGTTCACCCGGTGAGGCTGCAGCAACTCCCCCTTCGCGGAGCACTTGGCCAACACGGTCGGTCTCCCCGGCTCAACAAACTCCGTCCGGGTGATTACCACGTCCGGGTCGTCTGCTGGCGGAGCTGAGCCGGAGGCCTCCGGGTTAACAGAAGCTTTGGTCGTTGTCTTGGTAGTCGGGGTAGTGGCCTCAGGTGCCGTGTCCATTGGAGTGGTGGCTTCGGGGGCGGAGGCAGCTGGCGGCTCTTGAGCCGTCACCTCCGGTTCAGATAAGTCCGGCACTCCGGCTGACCTGGTCTTCTTCGCTCTTTTGGGGAGCTTTGCCTGGGCGCTGAAAGGACAGAAACATTCAGCACAAAGAGAGTAAGTACAGACAAGTATAATGTGAGATGGTTGTCATTACCCGAGCGCGGTCTTGAAAGTCGGAAGACTCGACTGCATAGAGTCGCCCGAAGAAGGGGAGGTCTCCTGATAATTGGAGTCAGAAGAATTGAGTGGCTGACGGATAACACCCGCCAACGGATGAAAAGGGTACAAGTGAGAAAAAACCTCAGTTCGACGCTTCCTTGTTGCATCGGGTAACCCGGCGGAAAGATCGGCGTCCTTGTTGGTCCGGGTGTGACGCCGGCTTTCATGAACCTGTCGCTTCAAAATAAACTGAGGGTCTTGGTGAGCTAAGGGATGTGAAAAGCTTACTTTCTGGGTTACCCTTCGGACTTTCAGCTGTGGCAAGGGCTTCGAGTCGGAGGAAAGTGACATTACCTCTTCAACCACCGGGTTACTGGCGCCGGTGTCATCCTGTCAACGAGCAAGTATTGATAAGGAAAACAGCAACAAATAACAAGTACAACAAGAATTTAAAGGCTTGGGGGTTACCTCTGACTCGGAGCTGTCGCTTAATTGCATCAGCTCCGAAGCAGTAGGCATGCTTCCTTTTTTGCGAGGGGCGGCTTTCTTGGCGGCTTTCTTCGCCTTCCTGGCCTTCTTGTCCGCCTCATGGTCATATTTGACCCGCCAGAACTTATCATCAGCCTGAAAAATACAATGATGAATTCTCAAAACGGTTCAGATGCAGGTTATATGCAGAAAGAGATAAAACATTGAAGTCAGTGGCTTACCGCTGGGGCTGGGTTGGTCTTGCAGAAGGGGGCTAACCCGGTCCTTCCGTAGTCTGCCAGGCTCTCGTTTAAAAGAGCCTTGGTCTCCTCCTCTGCAACGTCTTCTAGAAGATCATTGCGGTTGTGCCTCTGCGGGTCATCCTTTCGCCCTGTGTACTCACACATTAAGCCGGGGCGGCGGCTCAACGGGATCACCCGCCATGAGATCCAGATCCGGACTAGGTCGATTCCGTTCAGACCTTTGCCCAGGAGGGCCTTGATTTTGTTGATAGTAGGAAGCAGAGGCTGGCGCTCCGCTTGAGTCAGTTTGTCCGACAGTGGGTGAGTCGGCTCCAGACGTGTTGGGCGAAAGCCGGGCAGCGGGCTTTCATCAGCCGGGGATGTGTCTTGGCAGTAGAACCAAGTCATGTTCCAGTCCTTGGGGTGGCTCGGCGGCTCTGCGTATGGGAAAAGACAGTCCCTGCACCGCTGGATGGAAATGCCACCTAACTCCAGACTTGGCCCGTTGGCGCACTCATTTTGGCGGTTTAAGTAAAACAGCTCTCTGAAGAGCAGCAGACTAGGCTCTTCTCCAAGGTACACTTCGCAAAAGACTTGAAAATTGCAGATGTTGGATACGGAGTTGGGTCCTATATCTTGAGGCCGCAAGTCGAAGAAGTTGAGCACGTCCCTAAAAGACTTTGAGCCGGGCGGTGCGAAGCCCCGGCTCATATGATCTGCGAAGATCACTACCTCCCCGTCCCTCGGCTGTGGTCTTTCTTCTGACGGGTCAGGGGCACGGTAGGACATGACTTCTTTCTTAGGGAGATATCCGGACTTAACAAAATTGGCGAGGGTCTCGTTGGTAACGTTGGACCTCATCCAGTTGCAAGTGATGGGAGCCTTGGGAGGCATGGTGAATGTTGGCAGTCTACGACAAAAAGGAAAATGTTCGGGTTAATTATAAGCCGGGGATCTACAGTTCAAAACTAAGGTGGCGGCTTATGAAGGGGAATAATGATATATACTCAGGTACAGTGGGTTATTTAAGTCGCAGGGGCATTCAGATTAAGTTGGTTATCTACGGCCTTACTACAGTTAAGCCGAAGGATTCTACGAAGCATGGCTTTCTTTAAACCGGAGGAGTCTATAAGCATGGTTTCCTTTAAGCCGGAAGATTCTACGTTGCGTGGTTTCTTTAAATCGGAATTATAAGCCGCCAAGATTCAATGGTTGCAGTTTTTACTAAGTGTGGTAAAACAAGTTTCACATATTTCTGTAACTTTTTTGGATCAAAATGGTCGGTCCAAAGAAAATTTTCTAGACCTAAAATACGGACGCAGGGGAGTTCTTGAGCTCGAAGGAGGTTTTTATGCAGTAGAAAGAGGTTTGTTTGCATGTGAAATGGGTGCCAAATGACTATCGCAGTATGTCTATATAGATCTAAGATCAACAGGAGCAGTAAGCAAGAAAGCTACCGAACTTGCGGGCAATGGTGACGAACACGAAGAACGTGGATGAACCCTACTGCAGATCTACTCTACGGGATAGTGAGAACTTACCGGAGCTGAGGAAGTGCGGGAGTCACCGCCGTTTATCTGGTCCGAATCAGGGTGATGCAGCGGCCGAGGTTGACGAAGACCGGAGGCGAGACGACGGCGGCAGAGTGCGAGCTCAGTGAGAAAGGCAGCGGCGCGAGGAGGAAGAAGGGAGCGTGAGAAGAGCCCGTCGGGCCGGCCTATTTATAAGGCTAGGTCGTAAGTGGGCGCGAGATTCAAAGGAGACCACGGCGTGGTTATCTCCCCCCCACGACGCCTCGATTTTCGGAACGACAGTAAAAGCAAAGATCCGTTGCGGATCTGACGGAGTAAAAAATGGACTTAATGGAGGATGACGTCACGGCGGATTATCCGGAGTCCAGAGGATGACGTCACTCCGGGTTATGGCCTCCACATGAACGGTAAGCCGGAGATTTTTCTGTCAGAAGAGTTGAAGATTGACATGAGCCGGCTCAACTCAATCTGGGGCCTAATGTTGAGGATATAGACCTTAGAGTCACCCGCCAGGAGGGGCCAGGTAACTCGTATGGTCATTACCAGAAGCCCGGAGCTAAGTTTGAAGACGATGGGCCAGAGATGGGCTAAGACCCGGATATGGCTTAAGGCCCGTAGTTATAGTCGTTATTATGGTAGAACTTGTAGTGTAAGGCAAGTATAGTTGAGAGTCCGAGCCGGACACTCTTATGAGCCGGCCGGGACTCTAAGGGATGCTGGGCGTCAGCCTCCCTATATAAAGGGACGACCCGGCAGCGGTTTAAGGGCGAGAACAATCTCATCGAGAGCCGGGGATAGCAGCTTAGCTCCCTGGTGATCGTAACCCTAATCAATACCACCTCAAACTGGACGTAGGCTTTTACCTTCACCGTAAGGGGACGAACCAGTATAAACCCTCGTGTTCCTTGTCCCGCATTAACCCCTTCAAGCTTCCTAGTTGCGATGGCTCCACGACTAAGTCCTAGCTCGAGGACATCTGCCGTGACAATTCCACGACACATGGAGTGATGTATACACAAGATGTTGTCCATGAAAGCATTAGGTTACCTTGTCCCTTGTCTTACCAACAAGAGGGTTTGTGACTCCTTGAACTAGTGCAAGATATGGAAGTTGTTTGCACTTGTCCTTGCCAAAATGATAAGAGTGAAGTATGTTGGCGGAGTCACCCTCAAGAACTCTCTAGTTCTTCTTCTTCGGGATCCACACCATCTTGATGGGAATCCTTGGAGTTGTAGTCGTACTTGATGAAGTAGAACTTGATGTAGTCTTGGGAACCCACTTGACCAAGGCCTTAGGTGCTTCTTCAAATGCATCAATTTCCTCTTGAAGCTTGTCCTTGCCTTTTTGCTTGTGGTCTTGTGGTGGAAGATCATCTTGAGCTTGTGTTTCTTGGAAAGAAGTAGGATCATACTTCTCTTGTTGAGGAACAAACTTCGTCTTGGGGTATTGATCTTCTTCCCACTCAACTCCATTAGCATTGAACTTTCGTTCAAAACCAACACCTTGATTCTTCCGGTGCCTTCCTTGCTTGCGTACAATTTCCTCAAATTGCTTACTTCCGGCAAGGCTCTTGTAAACACCCTTCTCTATGATTCCCTTCAATAAGCTATTTTCTTGCTCAAGTGTAACTTGGCTAAGAGAATCATTAGTGGAATCAAGAGAACTACTAGAAGCAACAACATTGGATTTAGCATGATTGTTGTTACTACTAGACGAAGAATCTTTCTTGTTCTTGTTGTTAGATTTAACTTGTGGCATGTAAGTAGACAAGAGTAAACGCTTGGCAATGTAGGAAGAACTTTTCTTGTGAAGATCATCATTGATTGCCTTTAAAAACTCATGCTCTTGCTCAAGGTTGAGCTTTTCAAAGCGTAGCTTCTCATGAGTCTTTAAAGTTCTCGATGATCTTCCAAGGTAGTTTCATGAGCTAACTTAAGAGTGTTTAGTTCTTTAGTCAGATGCTCAATCTCCTTCTTATCATCATCATCATTCGTTATATCTTGATTAGCATGATTAATAGCAAATTATCATAGTTTTCATAACGAGAGTTGTCAACAAGTAAATCATCATCTGCTAGCAAATCATCTTCATCACTATTGAAATCAACATACTCGGGGTGTGTTACCTTTGGACCTTTAGCCATGAAGCATCTCCCAATTCCTTCATTTGGTGATTCAAATATGTCATAGGAGTTGGTTGTCACAAGTGCTAGTCCGGCAACACCTTCATCTTGAGTATATTCGGAGTCGGAGTGATAACTTCTTTCGAAGTGATTTTCGGAGTCGGAGCCGGATACCCATTCACCAACATGAGCTTGATGTCTTCTTTTTGTGTAGCTCCTTGATGACTTATCCTTCTTTTCTGAATCCTTGCTTCTCCGAGAGGGTCTTCGTGCATAACGATCATCTCTAATCCTTCTTTCTCTCGGTGGTGATTCTTCTCTTCTACTCCTTTTGGGAGAATCTTCTCTTCTTTTGTAGGGAGCCGTACACTCATTGGAACAGTGTCCGGGTCTTCCACAATTGTAGCAATTACGCTCACGACTAGAAGATCTTTTGTCATTGTAGGACCTTGACTTGGAGCTTCTTTGTTTGCTTCTACTCTTGTAGAACTTGTTGAAGTTCTTCACCATTAGGCTCAATTCTTCATTGAAGGTTTGCTTCTCACTTGATGATGTGGGAGCTTCACATGAGGCTTTGTAAGCACCACTTGACTTGTTGTGGAGCTCTTCCTTATCCTTGAGTGACATCTTATGAGTGATGTCTACTACACTACCTTCTTCTTGTGGACGTTGTTGGGCCGCCAAGTGCAGAGGTTTGTAGGACAGTAGCAAATTTCCCTCAAGTGGATGACCTACGGTTTATCAATCCATGGGAGGCGTAGGTTGAAGATGGTCTCTCTCAAACAACCCTGCAACCAAATAACAAAGAGTCTCTTGTGTCCCCAACACACCCAATACAATGGTAAATTGTATAAGTGCACTAGTTCGGCGAAGAGATGGTGATACAAGTGCAAAATGGATGGTAGATATAGGTTTTTGTAATCTGAAAATATAAAAACAGCAAGGTAACTAATGATAAAAGTGAGCGTAAACGGTATTGCAATGCTAGGAAACAAGGCCTAGGGTCCATACTTTCACTAGTGCAAGTTCTCACAACAATAATAACATAATTGGATCATATAACTATCTCTCAACATGCAACAAAGAGTCACTCCAAAGTCACTAATAGTGGAGAACAAACGAAGAGATTATGGTAGGGTACGAAACCACCTCAAAGTTATTCTTTCCAATCAATCCGTTGGGCTATTCCTATAAGTGTCACAAACAGCCCTAGAGTTCGTACTAGAATAACACCTTAAGACACAAATCAACCAAAACCCTAATGTCACCTGGATACTCCAATGTCACCTCAAGTATCCGTGGGTATGATTATACGATATGCATCACACAATCTCAGATTCATCTATTCAACCAACACATAGAACATCAAAGAGTGCCCCAAAGTTTCTACTGGAGAATCAAGACAAAAACGTGTGCCAACCCCTATGCATAGGTTCATGGGCGGATCCCGCAAGTTGATCACCAAAACATACATCAAGTGAATCACGTGATATCCCATTGTCACCACAGATACGCACGGCAAGACATACATCAAGTGTTCTCAAATCATTAAAGACTCAATCCGATAAGATTACTTCAAAGGGAAAACTCAATCCATTACAAGAGAGTAGAGGGTGAGAAGCAACATAAGATCCAACTATAATAGCAAAGCTCGCGATACATCAAGATCGAATCACCTTAAGAACATGAGAGAGAGATCAAACACATAGCTACTGGTACATACCCTCAGCCCCGAGGGTGAACTACTCCCTCCTCGTCATGGAGAGCGCCGGGATGATGAAGATGGCCACCGGTGAGGGTTCCCCCTCCGGCAGGGTGCCGGAACAGGGTCCCGGTTGGTTTTTGATGGCTACAGAGGCTTGTGGCGGCGGAACTCCCGATCTATTCTGTCCCCCGAAGTTTTTAGGGTATATGGATACATATAGGCGGAAGAAGTACGTCAGGGGAGCCACGAGGGGCCCACAAGGGTGGAGGGCGTGCCCCCTGCCTCGTGCCTCCCTCGTTGCTTCCTTGACGTGGACTCCAAGTCTCCCGGGTTGCTTTCCTTCCAAAAATAACTTCTCCAGAAGGTTTCATTCCGTTTCGACTTCGTTTGATATTCCTTTTCTTCGAAACACTGAAACAAGGGAAAAACATGAACTGGCACTGGGCTCTGGGTCAATTGGTTAGTCCTAAAAATAATATAGAAGTGTAAAATAAAGCCCATAAACATCCAAGATGGATAATATAATAGCATGGAGCAATCAAAAATTATAGATACGTTGGAGACGTATCAATGAGCAACAATTCTTCCAATGACTTCCGTTGGCTTGAGATCTTTGTAATTGGGCATCATTTGGATCAATGTGCACATGGTATCATATTTTCCATCCAAGGCTCTTAGGATCTTCTTGATGATGAATTTGTCGGTCATCTCTTCACTTCCTAAGCCGGCAATCTCATTTGTGATGAGAGCAAGCCTAGAGTACATTTCAGCGACGCCTTCACCATCCTTCATTTTGAATTTGTCAAGTTGACTTTGAAGCACATCCAATTTGGATTCCTTGACGGAGTAGTATCTTCGTGCATATCAATCAAAGTATCCCAAATTTCCTTTGCATTCTCAAGACGGCTGATTTTGTTGAATTCTTCGGGGCACAATCCGTTGAAGAGAATATCACAAGCTTGAGCATTGTATTGCAGCATCTTCAACTCTTCCGCGGTAGCTTCACGGTTTGGTTCTCTCCCATCAAAGAATTCACCTTGCAAGCCAATACACGTAATAGCCCAAACGGCCGGGTTATGTCCAAGAATATGCATTTTCATCTTATGCTTCCAACTAGCAAAATTTGTACCATCAAAGTAAGGACCTCTACGGTGGTAATTTCCCTCGCTAGACGCCATACTCTCCAAGGTTGTGAAACCAAGGCTATGACCACCAAAAGCTATGGAAATCAAAGAAAATGGAGACCAAAGCTCTAATACCACTTGTAGGATCGAAAGTATGTCTAGAGGGGGGGTGATTAGACTACTTGACAAAATAAAAATCTAGCCTTTTCCCAATTTTAGTTCTTGGCAGATTTTAGCAACTTAGCATAAGTCAAGCAATCAACCTACACATGCAATTCTAAGAGTATAGCAGCGGAACGTAACACAATTGCATATGAAGGTAAAGGGAGGAGTTTGAGGGAGCAAACGCAATGTTGACACGGAGATTTTTTATCCGTGGTTCCGATAGGTGGTGCTATCGTACATCCACGTTGATGGAGACTTCAACCCACGAAGGGTAACGGTTGCACGAGTCCACGGAGGGCTCCACCCACGAAGGGTCCACGAAGAAGCAACCTTGTCTATCCCACCATGGCCGTCGCCCACGAAGGACTTGCCTCACTAGGGTAGATCTTCACGAAGTAGGCGATCTCCTTGCCCTTACACACTCCTTGGTTCAACTCCACAATCTTGACGGAGGCTCCCAAGTGACACCTAGCCAATCTAGGAGACACCACTCTCCAAGAGGTAACAAATGGTGTGTTGATGATGAACTCCTTGCTCTTGTGCTTCAAATGATAGTCTCCCCAACACTCAGCTCTCTCTCATAGGATTGGATTTGGTGGAAAGATGATTTGAGTGGAAAGCAACTTGGGGAAGGCTAGAGATCAAGATTTATGTGGTTGGAATGGAATATCTTGACCTCAACACAAGTGTAGGTGGTTCTCTCTCAGAAAATATATGTTGGAAGTGTAGGCATGTTCTGATGGCTCTCTCCATGAATGAAGAGTGGGTGGAGGGGTATATATAGCCTCCACACAAAATCTAACCATTACACACAATTTACCAAACTCGGTGGGACCGAATCGTGAACTCGGTGAGACCGATTTTCGGTGGGACCGACACGTTAACTCGGTGAGACCGATTTCATTAGGGTTAGGCCATAACGTCATCTCGGTGAGACCGATTACACAAACTCGGTGAGACCGATTTTGGTAATAGACAAACAGAGAGTTGGTCAGGCAAACTCGGTGGGACCGATTCACCCATCTCGGTTGGAGCGAAACTTTACGAAAGGGAAACAGAGTGTTTGCATTGCAATCTCGGTGGGACCGATCGCTCATCTTGGTTGGACCGAAACGTTACGAAGGGAAATAGAGAGATTACAATCCCATCTCGGTGAGACCGAGATCCCTATCGGTGAGACCGAAAAGACTAGGATTTCTGGCAGTGGCTATGTCAACTGAACTCGGTGGCGCCGGATAGATGGTTTCGGTGGGGCCGAGTTTGACTTTTGGTTTGGGACATATGTGGATGTGAGAAAGTAGTTGAGTGTTTTTGGAGCATATCACTAAGCACTTTGAGCAAGAAACTCACTAAGCAACACCTCATCCCCTCTTGATAGTATTGGCTTTTCCTATGGACTCAATGTGATCTTGGATCACTTAAAATGAAAAATGTAGAGTCCTGAGCTTTGAGCTTGAGCCAATCCTTTGTCCTTAGCATTTTGAGGGGTCCACTTTTCTCATCCATGCCATGCCAATCATTGAGCTTTCCTGAAATGTTTATCTTGAAGTAGCATTAGCTCAATGAGCTATATGTTGTTAGGAATTACCAAAACCACCTAGGGATAGTTGCACTTTCAGTTTCACATATAAATATACTATCTTGGACATCTTTCGTAATTGTGAGCACTCATTAAAATATGACATGCTAAAAGGTTGATGTTGCACAAGGAAGACAACATAATGGGTTATGTTTTCTTATATCCGAATCGAAGTTATATTTTCATGGATCCTCCAACATGTTGAGCTTGATTTTCCCTCTTATGCTAGCCAAATCCTTTGCACCAAGTAGAGATACTACTTGTGCATCCAAACATCCCTTAAACCCAGTTTTTGTGAGAGTCCACCATACCTACCTATGGATTGAGTAAGATCCTTCAAGTAAGTTGTCATCGGTGCAAGCAATAACAATTGCTCTCTAAATATGTATGATCTATTAGTGTGAAGAAAATAAGCTTTATACGAACTTATGATATGGAAGAAAATAAAAGCGACGGACTGCATAATAAAGTTCTTTATCACAAGCGGCAATATAAGGCGACGTTCTTTTGCATTAAGATTTTGTGCATCCAACCATAAAAGTGCATGATAACCTCGGGTTCCCTCTGCGAAGGGCTTAACTTTTACTTTTATCTTCTACCTTTATACAATAGTCATGCACTACTTGAGTAAGAAGATTTGCCGTCTGCCACATCTTTGTCGTCTGCTAGCAGACGAGAAAGGGTGGCTTTGCCATCAGCCAACTCTTTGCCGTATGCTAGCGGACGACAAATAGGGGGTTTGGCCCACTGGTTGTTAAAACCTAACGGCCCCCCTCTTTGCCGTCTGCTAGCGCGACGGACGACAACGCTTTGATTTTGACTTGACGCCGTGCCCCCGCCGTCGCCCTCTCTCTCTTTCTCGTCTTTCTCCTCCAGACCCGACGACCACCGCCGCCGCCCCGCCAGCCCACCCCCTCTCTGTCGCCGCCCCTCCCTGCCACCCCGCCCCATCGCCGCCCTGTCGCCGCCCCGTCACCGCCCCCTCCATGCCACCCCGCACCGTCACCACCGCACCCTCCCCGCCCCATCGCCGCCCCCTCCCCGCCCCGTCGCTGTCCCATCCCTGCCTCCCCACCCCCTCCTGAGCCTCCCCGCTGCAGTCGCGGGTCGGCTGAAGGAAATATGCCCTAGAGGCAATAATAAAGTTATTATTTATTTCCTTATTTCATGATAAATGTTTATTATTCATGCTAGAATTGTATTAACCGGAAACATAATACATGTGTGAATACATAGACAAACAGAGTGTCACTAGTATGCCTCTACTTGACTAGCTCGTTGATCAAAGATGGTTAAGTTTCCTAACCATAGACATGAGTTGTCATTTGATAAATGGGATCACATCATGAGGAGAATGATGTGATTGACTTGACCCATTCCGTTAGCTTAGCACTTGATCATTTTAGTTTACTCCTATTGCTTTCTTCATAACTTATACATGTTCCTATGACTATGAGATTATGCAACTCCCAATTACTGGAGGAACACTTTGTGTGCTACCAAACGTCACAACATAACTGGGTGATTATAAAGGTGCTCTACAGGTGTCTCCGATGGTACTTGTTGAGTTGGCATAGATCGAGATTAGGATTTGTCACTCCGATTGTCAGAGAGGTATCTCTGGACCATCTCGGTAATGCACATCACTATAAGCCTTGCAAGCAATGCAACTAATGAGTTAGTTGCGGGATGATGCATTATAGAACGAGTAAAGAGACTTGCCGGTAACGACATTGAGCTAGGTATTGAGATACCGACGATCGAATCTCGGGCAAGTAACATACCGATGACAAAGGGAACAACGTATGTTGTTATGCGGTTTGACCGATAAAGATCTTCGTAGAATATGTAGGAACCAATATGAGCATCCAGGTTCCGCTATTTGTTATTGACCGGAGACGTGTCTCGGTCATGTCTACATAGTTCTCGAACCCGTAGGGTCCGCACACTTAACGTTCGGTATTATGAGTTTATGTGTTTTGATGTATCGAAGGTAGTTCGGAGTCCCGGATGAGATCGGGGACATGACGAGGAGTCTCGAAATGGTCGAGACGTAAAGATCGATATATTGGACTACTATATTCGGACATCGGAAAGGTTCCGAGTGGTTCGGGTATTTATCGGAGTACCACAGAGTTACGGGAATTCACCGGGGAGTATATGGGCCTTATTGGGCTTTAGGGGAAAGAGAGAAGGGAGGCTGCGCGCCCCCCAAGGCCTAGTCCGAATTGGACTAGGGGGAGGGGCGGCGCCCCCTCCTTCCTTCTCTTCTCCTTTCCCTTTCCTTCTCTCCTACTCCTACTACATGGAAAGGGGGGAATCCTACTCCCGGTGGAAGTAGGACTCCTCCAGGGCGCGCCATAGCTAGGCCGGCCCTCCCCCCTCCTCCACTCCATTATATACGTGGACAGGGGGCACCCCATAGACACAACAATTGATCATTGATCTTTTAGCCGTGTGCGGTGCCGCCCTCCACCATAATCCACCTCGGTCATATCGTAGTGGTGCTTAGGCGAAGCCTTGCATCGGTAGCATCATCATCACCCTCATCACGCCGTCGTGCTGACGGAACTCTCCCTCGAAGCTCTGCTGGATCAGAGTTCGTGGGACGTCACTGAGCTAAACGTGTGCTGAACTCGGAGGTGCCGTGCGTTCGGTACTTGGATCGGTCGGATCGTGAAGACATACGACTACATCAACCGCGTTTTTCTAACGCTTCCGCTTTCGGTCTACGAGGGTACGTGGACACACTCTCCCCTCTCGTTGCTATGCATCACCATGATCTTGCGTGTTCGTAGGAATTTTTTTGAAATTAGTACGTTTCCCAACATCGGCCGCCCCAGCCGCCCCCGAGGAGCGCCGCCCGTTGCTGCCCCCTCCCCGCCCCGTCGCCCCCCCCCCACGGTGAGCCCCTGCCACCCCCTTTTCTGTTTTTTTCTTCTGTTTTTTCTTTTCTGTTTCAGATATTAGATATATTAGATATGGTTTTTTTATTTCTGTGCCCCTGGTTCCTTAGCTCTACTCATTCATCCCCACTATGTTAACTTTTGCTCACTTTTCCCCACTCCTTTGCCCGAAATCCTCAGAATAGGTTATAACGGACGTTGCCGTCGGGTCAATACCTTTGACCGTTAACTCTGACGAGTGGGGCCGCGTATACGTGGGCGCATGCAAGACCACGGTCGTGCACGGCCGTGGGGTAGCACGTGTCCATGGACATGCCCGTAACGTCCCATCATATAAAGAGGGGCAACCACCTCCATCGCCCCTACCATTTTGCCCCAAATCCCCTCCCTGCCGCATTGTCTTCCTCTCCCCCACCGGCATCGTCTCTCTCTCCTCCACTGCCTCCACTGCACCGTCTCACTCTCCACCACCACATCCTCTTCCTCACCTTCATCGCCTTCATCTGTCAGATGGCCGACGCTCGTGGCGATGCCGCCGCAGCGGCCGGAGATGTGGTGGAGCTCGCGGTGACCGCGGATGTCGGCGGCGTCCATGGTGGTGCGAGGAAACTCGCAACCATTGCGGATGTGGCGGGCTCCGCCTCATCGCTGCAGAAGGTGACGGCGTCGAGCGGCGCAGTCCATCCCAATCGCCCCGATGCGCCGCCTGCCGTGGAGCAGCATGTATTTGCACTTGGTTAGCTTGTAGAGTTAGTTGCTCCCTAGTTGCATTGGTTAGATTGTGATTCATACTGTAGTTCAGATGGTTAGAGTAGTTGGTTTGACTGATGGGCCGGGTTTTTTTGTATGGGTTGGGGGATGGGGGTTTTTGGACTAGGGTTTGTTGGATAAATTCGTGGTAGATGTTGTGAACTATGACTTTAGGTGCTGGAATGATTGGGGTTTTTAGATTTGGATAAATTCGTTGCAAAAATGTAGATGTTGTGAACAGATGCATCCTTATTAGATTTGTTTTTAGTGCTCACATATTGGGGTTTTTAATGCTACTCAGATTCGTTGCCTTAGATTGGGTCCTTATTAGATTTGTTTTTGAATGCTACTCAGATTGGGGTTTTGAATGTCATATGCCCAAATGGAATTCATTGATTAAGAAGTTATTTGATTCATTAGTATATAAATTTGTCCACAGTATGTAGTTATATTAGCTGTGTTCTTCAATGTGTGTGCATGACCAATGATCAGTGTGTTATTTGAATGTCATATTGGGGTTTTTGATCAATGTGTGTACAAATCTACATTGATATACTAGTGATGGATGTGGTTTTTGAATGCATAGAGCTAAGGGGCATAGAAATAAAAAAAACCCACTTCTAAAACATTTCCGATATTGAGAGTATATTAGCCCTATGATCAATGTGTCATGTGTGCATATCTAAATTTTCAATTGGCTACTAGTGATGGATGTAATTGTATATTCAGAAGGATGATGGTTGGGGGAGAAAGAGGAAGCTGGCCGACTACGACCCGTACGAGGGGGCGTTTAGTGACGATTCTGAATATGAGGTAAGCCTATCCCTTGTTCATTTAGTTCCTTTGACATAGTGTATCCATGAATCTATAATGTATTAATGTAACTCATTCATGTGTGCAGTATGATTCTGGAGAACAAGTGTATGAGGGCAATGTCGCATCCTTCACAGCCAAGGAGGTGGTGAAGATCAAGGCCATGGGAGTTGCTTCCTTCTACAACCGCCAGACCAAGAAGAGGCGCTGCCCCTACTGCACCACCAAGCCAAAGCCAAGGGATGGCCGCTTTGATCACGTTCTGTCTCATGCGGAGGATGTAGCGATTCGTGGGGAGGTGCAGGGGGCAGCATGCCGCCCTCGCGAAGGCCCTGACTCTGACGTGATGTGATCGATGATGTGATGCTGTGAACTGGATCTTTAAGTTTATCTGTTGGGTTACTTTTGGTTTGTTGAACTGAATCTCGTTGGTTATGGTTTGTTGAACTAAATTTAGTTTTCATGAATTTGGTTATGGTTGGCTATGTTGATGCTAGTAATCTGGTTGCTATCTATATTTGTCTGTCCTTAAATTTGCCTGTGGTATATTTGTCTGTCCTGAATCTATGGTTAGTTATGTTTCGATGTTGTGAACTATGATTTTAGGTGCTGCAATGATCACACATGAGGTCATTTGATTTTAGGTGCTGAAATCAAATGCATGCTCCAAATGAGATCATGTAAACCTTGGCAAACCTGGACAGTATAAATTCAAGAAAATGCAAAAACAAGTAAAACCTTGGCAAACTATCTATGTTTGTGCAAAATTTGAAGTGATTTAGAGGAGGTCAAATAAATTTGAATTTGAGAAATGTGCTCCAAATGAGCTCCCAGGCTAGGGTAAACAGCCCATTTGTAATCAAGGTTTTTGGACCTACTCTAAATGAGTCAAATGTTTTTTTATTAACACATATTCACTTTCCATAGTGTAGATTCGAAGTCTCACTATTTTTTGAAAACATATTTTTACATCTTCATATTTTTACACATCTTCATATTTTTACATTTTCTTTTGAAAACATATGCTTTAATATAAAAACTATTAAAAACACGTCTGAAATATGAAAATGGAACTAACTTCTTATCCTTCTTATTCACTTTGAAATAAAGCTTTGGTGATTTTTTTTTAATTTTTCAAAAACAGAAGGTAACCCTACCACCTCTCCTTGAACTCTATGAAATCATGTACATGATAGCTCATATGTGTGAAGGTTTTCTCATGAAAATGACCATAGACCAAGTTTATGATTTTTGGTTGGTAACATGTCACATAAGACAACATTGTGCGCAGGTTTTATATTTTTTTGATTTTTTTTAAATTAATGGTGCTCATTTGACCTCAATCGTGCCAGCTAGGGTTTTTTCATGAAAATGACCCTAGACCAAGTTTAGTATTTTTTTCCTTGTTAGTTTGTCTTATAAAACGACGAACGGCGAAGGTTTCATATTTTTTTGATTTTTTTAAATTAGTTATGCTCAGTCAAAGCCTTCGAAACCCCGTTGACCAGCTCAAAACCCCTCTAAACCCCGCGAGGTTTCGCCTAACCCTAGCTCTCAACGTCAGCCGTCCGATCGTACCCTTGCGCCAGCCCTCAGATCTGGTCTTCTAGAAGGGATTCGGTGGGCTGGCTGCATGCAGGCTCCGCGCCCTAAAAGGAAACCAAGCTCTGGTTGGGCCGTCGAATTGCATCTTTTTTTGCATCGTTTGCTCTGTTTTTCGTGAACGTGCTCGCTCTGTATTTTTGCATCGTGTGCTCTGTTTTTTGTGAACGTGCTCGCTCTGTATTTTTGCATCGTGTGCTCTGTTTTCTGTGAACGTGCTGGCTCTGTTCTTTTTGTTCTATACAAATGCAAAATGACCAAAATTTTAAGGGCCAAAATTATTTTTACCATGCAAAATGGCCACAAACTATTCAAAAATTGTCTATTTTTGTTCATATAATATATATGACCACGGAGTCCCACGCGTGCAATTAGCTTCTTTTTCTTCTTCTTTTTCAAACATCGTTTCCCACGTGTGTACACTCCCGATGCTGCGGTGGGTTTGAACACATTTGACCCCGTTATTGCCACGGCCAAATAACACGTAGCACTACGACTATTTAAGCCACCCTCTGCCTCTGCCATCCCTCATCCATCTCCCATCCTCTCTGCCATCTTCCCTTCTTGCTCTTCGACCACTTCTCCTTCTTCTAGCACATCCTCAGCCATGCAGTACACCAGACCAACCTACCACTTCCCACCCACCGTGCCGGAGAGGCTCTACCCTCCCGGCGTGTACGTTGAGCGCACACTACGTGTGTGAGCGATATCAAGGTGGAGGACCGCAAGGAACTTCACCGAGTTCTTCCTCGCGTCCGTCTACCACCACCTCCCGCGGGGATCTCCAAGGATGTTCCGTGTCGAGGAGGTCATCCAAAACGGGGTGGTGGTTGCTCTCCTTGCCCACTTCACCAACACATTCGACGCCTTCTACCACCTCGGCCGGGTGTTTTGGTGTGGCTGCGAGTTCATCGCTTTCACCACCCACAACATGTTCACGGAGTACACCAACATCTTCCCCACCGCGTCGCGCATGCACACTCTTCCGTACCCCATCGACAACGCCCCGGAGGAGCAGTGAAGGGCGCCCGGAGGAGGAGCGAGGTGGAGAAGGTGGCGTCTAGGGTTCTAAACCCTCTATCTATTTTTCTATTTTTTTGAGTCTATATTATGTCAAGTTGTAATTGAACTATGTTCGAGATGCTATGGGCTTGTTGGCCCTTTTATCAAGTTCTATTATTAAGTTTTCTATCTATTCTATTATGAAGTTCTTCCTAGTTTCAACTATGTGATCGTGCTATGGGCTTGTTGGCCCTATCTACATGTTTGTTAATTGTTTTCTTAGAGAGCTCGCTTTCTTAGTAACCACCTAGTGCATGCAGCCACAACGAACCCTTCTTTTTTACACAAGCCACAAATATGTAGCCACCTAGCTAGTGCATGCAGCCACAACATATTTGTTCAATTTATTTGTCGTAGCAAAAAGGGTGCAGATGCGAGTGGATCGAAAAGGCTGCAAATGATCGTAAAAAACGATGCTCTAAATCGAGGAGACAAGCGTGCGAGAAGAGAGGAACCAGCGGCAGCGACCGTCGCTGCATCCGTGGCGGCTGGCGTGCACGAAAGCGGCTCGGTCAGTGCATCGTGGCGGCACGCATCAGCGCATGCAGGCTCGGTCGGCGCATCGTGGCGGCGCGCATCGACGCATGCAGGCAGGCTTATTGGGTGCATGCATAGCATGCTTTTGTCGTGGCGGCGCGTGCAGGCGTTTAATGCAAGGGACGGCCCAACGAAACCACGGCCCAACGGTCAAACAGCTACACCGCCCAACGCGGCCCCACTCGTTAGAGTTAATGGTCAAAGCACTGACCCGACGGCGACGTCCGTTCTGACCTCTTCTAAGGGTTTCAGGCAAGGGAGTGGGGAAAACTGAGCAAAAGTTAAGAGCGTGAGGATGAATGAGTAGAGCTAAGGAACCAGGGGCACAGATGCAAAAAACCCATTAGATATATAGTTAGCTAGATTAGATTAGATTATATTATATTAGTGTTAGGTTTTAGTTAAATAGTCATAATTAAAGGAAGTAAAAAAAGATGAAAAAAGAAGAAGAAGAGTAGAATAAGTAGAAGGGGGAAGAAGAAGAAGAAGAAGACGACGAAGAAGACGAAGAAGAAGAAGAAGAAGAAGACGAAGAAGAAGAAGGAGGAGGAGGAGGAGGAGAAGAAGGAGGAGAAGAAGGAGGAGAAGAAGGAGAAGAAGAAGATTGTAGATTGTAGGTTAGCTTTTTTTAGGTTAGTAGATTGTAGGTTAATTTTTTATATTAAGAAGAAAAGAAGAAAAAGTAGAAGTGGAGAGGAAAAAGGAAAATAAGGAAAATGAAAAAGAAAAAGAAGACAAGAGGAAGAAGGAAAAGAATGAAGAAGAAGAAAAAGAAGGAGAGGAAAAAGGAAAATAAATAAGAAGAAGAAGAAGAAGAAGAAGAAGAAGTGGAGGAGGAGGAGGAGGAGGAGAATAGAAGAAGAAGAACAGGAAGAAGAAAGAAGAAGATGAACAAAAAAGAAAGTTGAAAAAAAGAACATTAGATTATTAGAAGAAGAAAGTTTAGGTTAGTAGTAGGTTTAGGTTAGTGCTAGGTTTAGGTTTAGATTATTAGAAGAAGAAAAATAAAAAAAGAAGTAAAAGAAGAAGAGTAAGAAAAGAAGAAGAAGAAGAAGATGAAAAAAAAGAACAATAAGTAGAAGAAGACGAAGAAGAAGAAGAAGAAAAAGAAGAAGAAGAAGAAGAAGAAGAAGAAGAAGAAGAAGAAGAAGAAGAAGAAGAAGAACATGAAAAAAAGAAGTAGAAGTAGAAGATGAAAAAAAGAAGTAGGAAAAGTAGAAAAAGAGGGTCGCCGATGGTCGAGGGTTGCCGAGGGGTCGAGGGTAGCCGAGTGGTTGAGGGGTTGAGGATCGAGGGGAAAAGGAGTTGAGGGTCTAGGGGTCGAGGATTGAGGTGTCGAGGGGTCGAGAGTGCTCCAAGCCTCCTTCCTCGGCGCGTGCTGGGAGGAATGCTATTATTCCACCCCCAGCACCTTCGTTGAGCGCTGGTAGACAGTATGACGACACCGGCGGGCGCTCTTCTTCGGCCGGGAGAGGTCAGGGGAAGACGAAGAGGGCTGCCAGAGGTGGACGTGGCAGCGGGGGAGGTAGGAAGGCTGTTGCGCCTTCCTCGCTGCCACCCCCAGGTGATTCTCCAGACCACCGAAGTGCTCCGTCTCAGGTGGACCCGTCTCGGACTCCGGTCCATGAGGCTCAGGCTGACAAGCCTCGGGTCACCGAGCATTCGTCCCACGAGACTCGGGTCCCAGAGTCTTCGTCCCAGGAGACTCCGGTCCCAAAGTCTTCGTCCCACGTGACTCCGGAGACTAGTGGCCATGTTGGTGGTGAGGACACCTTTTCTGATGATAGCCATAGCAAGGGCGAGCTGGTTGAAGGGGGCAAGAAGGTCTACCAGTGTGTTGGTACGAAGCTCCCGCCCGTGCCGCCGACCCGTGATCAGAGGTGGTTGATTGAGCCTAACAGGGAGAAGTAAGTGCATTTACTCTTTTTTAAACTTTGTCCTTAATGTTTCTTCAAATTGATATCTAATGTGTTGGCCTTGTCATACTACAGGGGTTGGAAACACGCCCCTGGTGTCCGCAGGCCCAACCAGGTCCTTGGTGTGATTTGCCGGCGCCACTTCCCGGGGTGGGTCACGTTGCCCGGGGAGGGTCAGGTTCCACAGCTAGCACTGAGCTGGGAGCTGTACGTGGCTGCCCCGACCCCGCGGGAGGAGAGGGTCGATGGTGTCTTGTGCAAGATGGTGGCCGACATTGTGATCCGGCGGTTTTGGGTAATTTCTCCTTTACAGAATTGAAAATCAATAGTACCTAGTGATTGTACTAATCAGTGTTGTCTTGTTTGATTGCAGACCTTCTATGAGTGTCTTGAGGAACACGAGGCGGACGTGTCTATGGTTCTCGAAGCCGAGTGCAAGCGCCTACTTCAAAACTTACAGCACGAGGCTCGGGTGCAGGCTGTTCGAGACTACTATGCCTTGACTAACATTAAGAGGGCCAAGAAGAAGTGCCGCGGCAAGTATCTGAGTAAGGAGAAGTACATGAAGGTAATTACCTATTCTTAAGGCCTTGTACTTAGTTTCCTTGATTTGATTCGTAGGCGTAGCGCTGAAATTTCGCTTTGTCTAACTTAGGTGCCCCCGAGATGGTGTGCAGATAGGATGGACTATTGGGAGGCGTTGGTGGATGAGTGGTGCTCTCCCCAATGGCTAGCCGTCCACAACAAGGCCAGGGATAAGTGTGCCCAAATGCAAGGTGTGCCACACCATCAAGGGAGCTCCAACCTGTTTGAGTACGGGGATCACTTGGTATGTGGTTTGCTTCACGATTCATACAATTTCATTCTTCATGCTAGCTTGAGCCCTTAACTAATATGCTGTTCCTCTCTTTTAGGCGCGACACAACAAGAAGGACGTGCCACTGCTGTACGACTTCTATGCCATGGCCCATACTGCCCCGTACAAGAAGGCCAAGGCATTCTCTAAGTCTGACCTCGATCATCCAGAGAGCTTCACCAACATCTCCTCCCACGACAAGCTCGTGAGGTACAGAGACTTTGGGAAGGCGACGAAAGGGGACGACTTTAACCCGAGCCAGAGTGCTTTTGATCCAGAGCTCGTGATGCTATCTGATGACGGGAGGAGACATGGCTCGGTAGCCATTGGGGATGGACTGATATGTTGTCCTAGAACTCTCTCACAGATCAAGAAGCGCCAGACGGGCTCTCTTCCCGAGATAAGGCCTCGTCCACGGCCAATGGAGCTCACCATCGAGGCTAGGGCCCAGGAGCTTCTGGCGGAGGCAAACAGGCAGGCGTCGGAGAGGGAGAGGGAGTTGGAGGAGAGGACGGCTAGTCTGTTGGAGGCAGAGAGGAACCAGAACGATGCGTCTCACCGGGCCCTATACGAGCTCCTCATGGTAAGTTTCTCCTGCATATTAGCCAAATCATGCACGTAATGTTCGTTTCATTACCAACTGATATGATCGACTCGTGAAAACAAAATGTGCAGTCCGTGTGCGAGAAAAACGGTCAGACCCCTCCGCCGATGCCCTAGATTGGTATAGCGGAAACGATGAGTTTCATTTGAATGGTCATTAGTTACTAGTATTCACATTTCAGTTGCATCTTGCTAACGAGACATTGCAAATGATCTTTGGTGCAGCAAGCCTCCCGACAAGCATCGACTGATCCTTCTCCGTCTTGCACTGGCGCAACCCCGACTTTGACCGGTCTTTCTCCGTCTGGCACTGGCGCAAACCTGACCGGTCCTTCACCTCCGTGATGATGGTAAGTTTTCCCAACTGTTTTGCTTAACAAATGCATACTTAGCTTAAGAAATGACCTACTTAGCTCCAAAATGACCTATACTTAGCTTATTTTCCACGAAAATGACATAATAACCTTACTTAGCTCCAAAATGACATATTTTTACCTAGGATAGCTATAAAATGACCTATACGTAGCATTTTTTCCTCCAAATTGACTTGATATGCTTAGTTAGCTAGAAAATGGCATCACTACCCAGGATAGCTCAATAATGATCTATAATTAGCCTAGCTAGTTCATTTATGACATAATTAGCTCACTTAGGTAAGAAATGGCATAACTACCTAGGATAGCTCAATAATGATCTATAATTAGCTTAGCTAGTTCATTTATGACGTAATTAGCTCACTTAGGTAAAAATGGCATAATAACCTTGGTTTAGCTCCAAAATGACCTATACTTAGCTTATTTTCCTCGAAAATGACATAATAACCTTACTTAGCTCCAAACTGACATACTTTACCTAGGATAGCTATAAAATGACCTATACTTAGCATTTTTTCCTCCTAAATGACTTAATATGCTTAGTTAGCTAAAAATGACATAACTACCTAGGATAGCTCAATAATGATCTATACTTAGCTTACCTAGTTCATTTATGACATAATTAGCTTACTTAGGTGAAAAATGGCATAATAACCTTGGTTTAGCTCCAAACTATCATATAATTAGTTTATTTTCCTCCAAAATGACAAATTAACCTTACCTAGCTCCAAATGACCGATTTTAACTAGGATAGCTCTAAAATGACCTACACTTACCATTTTGTCCTCCAAAATGAATAAATATGCTTAGTTAGCTCAAAAATGGCATAACTACCTAGGTTAGCTCCAAAATGACCTATTTACCTAGCTTAGCTCTAAAATAACCTACACTTAGCATTTTTTCCTAGCTTAGCTAAAAAATGGCATTTTTACCTACCTTAGTTAGAAGAAGAAGAAGATAAAGAAGAGGAGAGGAGAAAAAGAAAGAGAAGATAAATTCTTCTTCTTCCTTTTCTTATTTTTCTTCTAGCTAGTCCTCTTCTTCTTCTTCTTCTTCTTCTAACTTTCATCTTTCCCAATTTGCAGATTTGCTTTAGATGAGGAAGCTTGCATTGATGGAGTGTACTCTTCTCCTTGTGCTTCCTTTTTGTTTATGGAAACTTGTTTTGGATATGTATGTATGGATATCTTGTTGGAAACTTCTTGTTGGAAACCATTGTATGTTGGATATGTTGTTGGAAACTTACTGTTGGTATGCTTGCTGAAATTATTTTCAAATGTGTATATATATATATCTGTGAAATTCTGTCAAATTGAATGAATTTAAGAAAAAACAGGGGTTGTACAGGCTCTTTGCCGTCTGTTGGCAGACGGCAAAGAGCTTTGCCATCAGCCAGCAGACGGCAAAGCTACCATGTGGCAGCTACCTGTGCAACCTGGGGTGCACTAGGCTGGCCTATTTGGCAGCTTTGCCGTCTGCTGGCAGATATTGGGTTGTCTCCCAACAAGCGCTTTTCTTTAATGCCTTTTAGCTAGGCATGATGATTTCAATGATGCTCACATAATGGATAAGAATTGAAACATAAAGAGGGCATCATGAAGAATATGACTAGCATATTTAAATCTAACCCACTTCCTATGCCTAGGGATTTTGTGAGCATAATATTTATAGGAACAATAATCAACTAGCATAGGAAGCAAAACAAGTATAACTTCAAAACTTTAAGCACATAGAGAGGAAACTTGATATTTTTGCAACTTCTACAAGCATGTATTCCTCCCTCATAAAAAATTTCAGTAGCTTTATGAATGAGTTCAACAATATAACCATCACATAAAGCATTCTTTTCATGATCTACGAGCATAGAAATTTTACTACTCTCCACATAAGCAAAATTCTTCTTATTCGGAATAGTGGGAGCAAACTCGAAATAGTGGAATCATTACTAACTAAAGTCGACACTCTTCCAAATCCACTTTAGATGATATTATTATTCATTCTCCAAAGGATATAAGTGAAGTTCATGGAGTATTCTAGGATTAATATCGACTAGCAAATATCCAAGCTCAAAATATGTAAGTGAAGCATGATAACCCACAAGTATAGGGGATCGCAACAGTTTTCGAGGGTAGAGTATTCAACCCAAATTTATTGATTCGACACAAGGGGAGCCAAAGAATATTCTCAAGTATTAGCAGTTGAGTTGTCAATTCAACCACACCTGGATAACTTAATATCTGCAGCAAAGTATTTAGTAACAAAGTAGTATGATAGTAGTGGTAACGGTAGCAAAAGTAATATTTTTGGGTTTTGTAGTGATTGTAACAGTGGCAACGGAAAAGTAAATAAGCGAAGAACAATATGTGAAAAGCTCGTAGGCATTGGATCGGTGATGGGGAATTATGTCGGATGCGATTATTCATGCAACAGTTATAACATAGGGTGACACACAACTAGCTCCAATTCATCAATGTAATGTAGGCATGTATTCCGAATATAGTCATACGTGCTTATGGAAAAGAACTTGCATGACATCTTTTGTCCTACCCTCCCGTGGCAGCGGGGTCCTAATGGAAACTAAGGGATATTAAGGCCTCCTTTTAATAGAGTACCAGACCAAAGCATTAACACATAGTGAATACATGAACTCCTCAAACTACGGTCATCACCGGGAGTGGTCCCGATTATTGTCACTTCGGGGTTGCCGGATCATAACACATAGTAGGTGACTATAGACTTGCAAGATAGGATCAAGAACTCACATATATTCATGAAAACATAATAGGTTCAGATCTGAAATCATGGCACTCGGGCCCTAGTGACAAGCATTAAGCATAGCAAAGTCATAGCAACATCAATCTCAGAACAAAGTGGACACTAGGGATCAAACCCTAACAAAACTAACTCGATTACATGATAAATCTCATCCAACCAATCACCGTCTAGCAAGCCTACGATGGAATTACTCACGCACGGCGGTGAGCCCTCATGAGATTGGTGATGGAGGATGGTTGATGATGACGATGGCGACGAATTCCCCTCTCCAGAGCCCCGAACGGACTCCAGATCAGCCCTCCCGAGAGAGATTAGGGCTTGGCGGCGGCTCCGTATCGTAAAATGCGATGAATCCTTCTCTCTGATTGTTTTCTCCCCGAACGTGAATATATAGAGTTGGAGTTGAGGTCGGTGGAGCTCCAGGGGGCCCATGTAACATCCCTAAATTTCAATTTGGAATGTTATACATTAGAGCATCATTGCATATCATATTTTATTTGCATTTTGATTTTGATCCTAGAAATTCTACGCAACTCAAGGTCCCACGGAGAGAGTTGGGGATTTCATTATTTTCATGATTGGGTTTCCTCAAATTTTTGAAAAGAGGATCATTTGATTTGATTTATTTTATCTTCAATTATTTCATTTATAAAAATAAGAGAGAGGGAATAAAATGACTTTCCCAAAAATAAGAAATATTGAGGATTTAATAAAAAAATCAAATAAGATTTTATTTTGGAGTTTTTGCTATTTTATTCGAATTTAGGAAAAATTGCACGTTTTTCAAATTGCATTTTAGGGCCAAGAAAATGTTCATATCGTTCTAAATATTTTATTTAGACGGTGAAAATTAGTTTTGGCATTTTTAGATTTTTATTTATTTTTCTAGGATTTATTTCTGTTCGGCGGAATTGTTTTAAAAAAACGTCCAGCGCCTGACTTGGCCGAGGCCCAGCCAAGCTGGCCCAGCTTCCCCGCGCCGTCGTCTCCCTCCAGGAGACCGCGACTGCCGCCGCCGTCGCCGAGTCCGACCCGGACTCCGCCTCCCCGCCACCTTGCCCCCTCCTCCAAGCCGCCCCTCTTAAAAGCCGCCCCGCCCCACCGCCTCACCCCGTCCCGCCCCGCCGCCGAAGCCGCCCCGCCGCCCGAAGCCCGCCGCCGCAAGCCCGCCGTCGCCAACGCCCGAAGCCGCCGCCAACGCCTGAAGCCGCCGCCCGTCCTGCGCCCCACCCCGCCGCCTCACCCCGCCCGTCGGAGCCGCCCCGCCTCGCCTGAGGTATACGCCGCCGCCGCCCCACCGTCATTCGGTTTTTTTGAACCGATTCGTTTTTTTTAAACCCTAGTTTTCGTTTTTTAGAATAGATCGGTTTTTATTTGTTTCCCCGGTTTAGTTTAGTTAGCGGACGTTCGTCCGTACGTTCGTTTTAACGAACGGTTTTCGTCGTTAGCCGTAGACAACGAACGTTCGTTCGTTAGCCTATTCGTCCGTTTTCTTTTTCTCGGATTTTCCGCGATTATTTCTGATCGCGATTTCCGATCTGTTTTTCATTTTTGTTTTTCTTTTCGCTCGTTTGTCGGAATCAGGCGATTCAAGCGCCTAGAGTTTCGTTTCGAAGCCCTCTTTCCGTTTAACCAACTCAAACAAGTTTTTGCTTCTGTAAAATTTGACTTAGGTCCAGATTAGTAAACAAAGCTTGTTTCATTCGCCGTTTGACTTTAGTTGCTTCGTTTGATTTGATTCTTTTTGCAAACCGGAGTTCTTAAGTTGAACTTTCTGGTTAGATCTCTTATTCGAGTTTTACCTGTGCATTAGATGAGTACTTATTTTATGCTTGTTTGTTTGTGATAGAGTACCCGGAGTGCGCCGCTTGCTACTTCGAATCCCTAGGTTTCACGGATCATCAGCAAGGCAAGTAACACTTTGATCATACTTTTCATTACCCAGTTTTATTGCATTAGATCAATCCACAAACACTGCATGATTAGGATCTGATTAAATTGTGGGTTTTGGGAAGTAGATGAGGTAGTACCTATTACCTGTTTTGTATTCAAACCCTTGGGAGTTACTGCTACGTTTGCTTATATTGCTATGCTATGCTAGTAGACGTGGATTGGGTTTGAGTGTATCCATGACAGATGTGAGTTTGTTAATTAATGGTTCAACTTAAGGTGGCAACTTAAATACACATCTGGGTGGATTGAGGCACCTAGGTATTCCAGCGATTGCCTCTTTTTTTTATGGACCGCCACCTAGGCTCAAAGGGATCATAAGATTTTTCATGCTAGAAACTTCCGTGTGCAGCCGCAAGCTATTATGGGCTCTAGCATAGTTGATTAAGTTGTGTGAACTCTTACAGTGGTAGACTAGCAGATGTAGGGGAAGTAGGTGTAACTGTCTACCCGATCGTAAGGTGCTAACGCTTTTGAAAGACTATGTCTCGGTCATCCGTTTCTCAAACACCATGTAGTGCGAAAATCCCAACGGAGGAGATCGAGTCTTGCGGGGAAAAGTGCGCAAACCTCTGCAGAGTGTACAATCTAATCATGGTTAGTCGTGTCCCCGGTTATGGACATCTTGAGTATCTAGTACTTGGATTATCATGTGAATCTCATCATGTTACTTTAATTAATTTTGTTGGGATTAATGTTGAAACTTAATTGGGATTGAGATGGTGTCACCCATTCTCAATGTTTAACAACCACCATGATAGTTAAATAAAATTTATTCCTTTGTAGTAGGGAAAAATTGGCTTTTCGCAAAACTGTAACCATAGAGCTTTCCACCAGCCATATATGCATGTAGTATAGCATTATCTTGTTCATTACTCTCTATGTGTTACATTGCCAGCATATTCCATGTGCTGACCCGTTTTCGGGCTGCAACGTTTCATGTTGCAGACTTTTCAGACGACGAGTAAGGTGCCTTAGGTCGTGGTCTTATACTCAGTGATGCCGTTGGAGTTGATGGACTCGCTTATCTTCCAAGCCTTCTGCTGTTATCGTTTTTAGATGGCCTTAAGCCATATTTATTGTATTAAGTTCTCTTTTGAGACATTCGATGTAATAAGTGTGTGATTGCTACTCTGTTATAAATCCTTCGAGTACTATGCGTGTCAGCATTACTGATGCAGGGATGACACTGATGCACAGAGACTTGACCGTCTGAGGTCTGGTCGCTACAAGATGGTATCAGAGCACACACTGACTGTAGGACACGACCACTAAGCTTAAACCCTAGATCACTATTCTCTTCTCATTTCGGACTCCTCTCCATTTTCCACTCTTTTAGGATGGCGGATGCCAGGAACAAGTTCATGCAACCAGATGAAGATACACCCTTTGGACGCCACTTGAAGGAAGTCACTAGATACCTGAACATCAAAATACCAAGCTTCACCGGAACCTACAACGCCACACTACCAGAAGAGGAGCGTTGGATGATTCAAGTTCAAGTTCCAGGAAGGACGTTCATGCCCGTCACCGAGCCCATAGAGTTTTCCTTTGATGCACCAACCTGGAGTCTAGGAAAGAGCATGGCAGCCCACATCACCATGGGACGCATTGGAGAAGTTTACCACAAGGAGCTTAAGGATACAATTTACCAGATTTGTGGGCACCGAGATGAGCAATGGGAGATGATAAGTACCAAGAAGGATAGATCAATTGCAGATTTCATCCAGGAGCAAAACCAACACATTCGTCGCCAGGAGAACCAAATGTGCACAGGCATGATAGATCTGAAGAAGGCATTGACCAAGATCATGGAGTTGGAGGAAGAACTCAAGTCTATGCGCGATGGATATGAGGAGGAGATCGCCACGTTGTTGGAGAAGAATGACGACCTGATAAAGAAGATCGGCGTATTCATGGGAGACCCAGCACCAGGAGGAGAAGACGATGATTGCGCTTGCCCGGATAACTACATCATCATCGACGACACCGACTCGGACCCCAGTGAAGATGACTTTGTTGATGAAGCTGGAGCAGATATCATGGAGTCTTCGACCGATCAAAATTTCTAGTAGACCACCATAATCAGTAGTACTATTCCCCCATGTATATAGTATAGTCCGAGCACTTTGTGATGATAGTTAGATCGATTATATGCCTTGTTTGAATTGATTTGAGTGATATTGATTGTGTTTGTCTCATGTGCATATGGGTAGTGTTTTCTCTCTAGACCTCATTCTATTCTAAATTCTCATCTTTTCTAAACCCATCAGATGCCTCTGAGACGCGACACCGGATTTGTTTTCCCACCGGAGATCACTCAGTTGATTCAGCAGCAGAATGTCTTGATGCAAGCACTAGTACAGAACCAAGGCAACAACAAGAACAACAACAACCCACAACTTAACCCGTTTCTTGAGACTGAATCCGCCGGTGTATTCCAGTAGCACCGAGCCGATTGTTGCAGATGATTGGCTCCGCAAAGTTGGAAGGGAGTTGACCACTGCAGGATGCACAGATGCGGAAAGAGTGCGTTTTGCCGCACATCAGCTTGATGGACCCGCAACATCATGGTGGGAGAATTACACAGCCACACACCCTATAGACACTGTCACATGGGACCAGTTCCAGCAAGCTTTTCGTACTGCCCATGTTTCAGCAAGAGCTATGGCCATGAAGAAGCATGAGTTTCGCAACCTACGCCAAGGAGGACGCACCGTAGGCTAGTATGTGGAGGATTTTAGTAAACTAGCACGTTATGCCCCCGATGACGTTGCTACAGATGCAGCCAAGCAGGAGAAGTTTTTGGAAGGACTGAATGATGAGCTGAGCATGCAGTTGATGGTAGCAACCTTCAACAACTACCAGGAGTTGGTAGATAGAGCTCTCATGATTGAAGGGAAGCAGCAGTAGATTGAAAACCGCAAGAGGAAGTATGGACAAGGGAAGTACAATTCTGGAGCTCAGCAGAAGCCACGTTTTACCCCGAAATCGGGAGGACATTTTCAGCATACCCATGGAGGAGGTAGTTCGCACAATCATAATGGCCCCAAGAATGGTAACGGGAATGGAGGAAGCAACGGCCAGAACCGTACCAACCCATCAACCCCAGCCAAGAGAGACCTGAGCCAAGTCACTTGCTATAAGTGTCAGAAGACTGGACATTATGCCAATGAATGTCCTGAAGCCCAGAATGGAAATGGCAATGGAAGCTCTGGGAAGAAGCCGAACCTTTCAATAAAGGACATGTGAACCACGTTAACGTGGAGGAGGTTGAAGCCCAGCCAGATGCAGTAATAGGTAAGTTTTTGGTTAAGTCATTTACTGCACTCGTTCTTTTTGATACTCGTGCATCGTATTCATACATATCAAGGGGAGTCGTGGATAAGTATAAACTTCCCACCAAAGTTCTTAGAACACCTATGTTAGTGAGTTCACCAGGCGCAGAGTATATGGCAAGCCAAGGATGTTTTCAGATGCCATTGGACATAGGTAGGCATGTTTTCCCCTCAGACTTAATAATCTTGGAGTCACAAGGTTTGGATGTGATTTTGGGTATGGATTGGCTGTCGATGTACGGAGGAAACATCGATTGCGCCAGTAAGACGATTTTACTTACCACCCCAGAAGGAAGAAGGATTAAGTATGTATCCCGGCATGTGCCGAAGAGGACTTAGGTGAATTCCTTATCAGGAGTTGTACAGGAGGAAGTACCAGTGGTGAAGGATTTCCCTGACGTATTTCCAGAGGAGTTGCCAGGCATGCCACCGGATAGAGACATTGAGTTTTTGATTGAGCTTTTGCCAGGCACAGGGCCAATATCTAAGAGACCGTACAGGATGCCCGCAAAAGATTTGGAGGAGATTAAGAAGCAGATTAAGGAGTTACTGGATAAAGGCTATATTTGCCCAAGTTCTTCACCCTGGGGATCGCCAGTACTTATAGTGGAGAAGAAGGATGGATCGTTAAGGATGATTGTTGATTATCGAGGACTGAATGAAGTGACCATCAAAAACAAGTACCCACTGCCGATGATCAATGATCTGTTTGACCGCTTACAAGGAGCTAAGGTATTTTCCAAGATCAATCTGCGGTCAGGATACCATCAGTTGAAGATTCGAGAGCAGGATATACCTAAGACGGCTTGTACCACTAGGTATGGGTTGTACGAGTATACTATTATGTTATTTGGTCTGACTAACGCACCTGCCTATTTCATGAACCTGGTGAACAAGGTGTTTATGGAGTTTTTGGATAAGTTCGTCGTGGTGTTCATTGATGATATTTTGGTCTACTCCAAGAATGAAGAGGAGCATAAGGAACATTTGCGTTTGGTACTTGAGAAGCTCAGAGAACATCAGTTATATGCCAAGTTCAGCAAATGTGAGTTTTGGTAGAAGGAAGTTGGATTCCTCGGACATGTTATATCCGGAGAAGGAATAGCAGTAGACCCCACCAAAGTTGACACTGTAACAAACTGGGAATCACCCACATCAGTTGGAGAGATCCGGAGTTTTCTTGGACTCGCAGGATACTACGGAAGATTCATTGAGAATTTCTCGAGGATTGCAAAGCCCATGATGGAGCTGTTGAAGAAGGACACCAAGTTCAATTGGGCTGAGGAATGTGAAGCTAGTTTCCAGGAGTTGAAGAAACATTTGGTTACATCACCAGTGTTGATTCTGCCAGATCAGCGCAAGGATTATGAAGTATACTGCGATGCTTCTCGTCGAGGACTTGGAGCAGTGCTTATGCAGGAAGGAAGAGTTGTTTCATATGCCTCACGACAGCTTAAGCCCCATGAGTTGAATTATGCTACGCATGATTTGGAGTTAGCAGCCGTAGTACATGCGTTGAAGACATGGAGACACTTTCTCATCGGAAACCACTGCGAGGTGTACACGGATCATAAGAGTTTGAAATACATCTTCACGCAAAAAGAGTTGAATCTCAGGCAAAGGAGATGGTTGGAGCTCATAAAGGATTATGATATGAGATTGCATTATCACCCCGGAAAGGCTAACATAGTAGCAGATGCGTTGAGCCACAAGAGCCATGTCAACACACTCATGACCGGAGAGTTACCAAAGGAATTAGCCAAGGATCTTCGCGAGCTATGTTTGGAGATAGTTCTGAGAGGCTATGTTGCCGCATTAGAAATACAGTCTACTTTGATGGATAAGATCAGAGAAGCTCAGAAGACTGACAAGGAGATTGCCAAAATAAAGGAAAGGGTGCGCAAAGGAAAAGCCAAGGGATTTCGTGAGGACGAGCACGATACCTTATGGTTTGAGGACCGCGTTTATGTGCCTAATGATCAGGAGATCAGGAAGTTGATTCTGCAAGAGGCCCATGATTCGCCGTATTCGATTCACCCAGGAAATACCAAGATGTATTTGGATTTGAAGGATACTTTCTGGTGGACCGGAATGAAGAAGGATATTGCGGAGTATGTAGCAGTTTGTGATGTATGTCAGAGAGTGAAGGCAGAGCATCAGAAGCCAGCAGGATTGCTACAACCATTGCCGATACCCGAATGGAAGTTGGATAAGCTAGGCATGGATTTTATCACGGGATTGCCCAGGACTCGTTCACGCTATGACTCGATATGGGTTGTAGTCGATCGTTTGACGAAGGTAGCTCATTTCATCCCAGTGAAGACCACTTACACCAGTGCTAAGTTGGCAAAGATATACATGACCAGGATCGTATGTCTGCATGGAGTTCCGAGGACCATTGTATCAGATAGAGGAACCCAGTTTACTTCAAAGTTTTGGAATCAGTTGCACGAAACTTTGGGTACCAGGCTAGAGTTCAGTACAGCCTTTCATCCACAGAGAGACGGACAGACCGAGAGAGTCAATCAGATTTTGGAGGACATGCTGAGAGCTTGTGCGCTTGATTATGGATCTAGTTGGGACGACAATTTGCCTTATGCAGAGTTCTCTTATAACAACAGTTATCAAGCCAGTTTGAAGATGGCCCCTTTCGAAGCGCTGTACGGAAGAAGGTGCAGAACACCGTTGTTGTGGGACGAAGTTGGAGACCGACAGTTGTTTGGACCAGATTTGATTAAGGAATCTGAACAGAAGGTGAAGTTGATTCGCGATAGGCTCAAGGTAGCCCAATCCAGGCAGAAGAGCTATGCGGATTCTAAATGCAAGGAGACTGTTTACAAAGTCGGAGACGGAGTTTATCTTCGTGCATCCCCACTTCGAGGAGTTAAGCGCTTTGGAGTTAAGGGAAAGTTAGCGCCACGATTTGTAGGACCATACAAAGTTTTGGAGCGTATGGGAGAAGTTGCTTACAAGTTGGAATTACCCGAAGGATTGTCAGGAGTTCACGATGTGTTCCACGTTTCCCAGTTGAAGAAGTGCCACGCAGAGATGGCTGATATACCATTGAGAGATACAGTGCCACTGGAAGCAATTCAGTTGGATAGTGATTTGACCAATGAGGAGAAACCAGTCAAGATTCTCGAATATGCCAGTCGAGTCATGCGCAGCATGGTTATCAAGTTTTGCAAAGTTTAGTGGAGCCACCATACCGAGGATGAAGCGACCTGGGAGCGAGAGGAAGATCTACGGAAGGACCACCCTCACCTATTTTCTAGCCAACCCGAATCTCGAGGGCGAGATTCATCTTAAGGGGGGTAGGTTTGTAACATCCCAAATTTTCAATTTGGAATGTTATACATTAGAGCATTTTTAGATTTTTATTTATTTTTCTAGGATTTATTTTCTGTTCGGTGGAATTGTTTTTTTTAAACGTCCAGCGCCCGACTGGGCCGAGGCCCAGCCGAGCCGGCCCAGCTTCCCTGCGCCGCCGTCTCCCTCCAGGAGACCGCGACCACCGCCGCCGTCGCTGAGTCAGACCCGGACTCCGCCTCCCCGCCGCCTTGCCCCCTCCTCCAAGCCGCCCCTCCCCCTCTCTTAAAAGCCGCCCCCGCCCCGCCGCCTCACCCCGTCCCGCCCCGCCACCCGAAGCCCGCCGCCGCCGACGCCTGAAGCCGCCGCCCGTCCCGCGCCCCACCCTGCCGCCTCACCCCGCCCGCCGGAGCCGCCCCGCCTCGCCAGAGCCTCGCCTGAGGTATACGCCGCCGCCGCCCCGCCGTCGTTCTGTTTTTTGAACCGATCCGGTTTACCCTAGTTTTCATTTTTTTTAGAATAGATCGGTTTTTATTTTTTTCCCCGGTTTAGTTTAGTTAGCGGACGTTCGTCCATACATTCGTTTTAACGAACGGTTTTCGTCGTTTAGCCGCAGACAACGAACGTTCGTTCGTTAGCCTGTTCGTCCATTTTCTTTTTCTTGGATTTTCCGCGATTATTTCTGATCGCGATTTCTGATCTGTTTTTCGTTTTCGTTTTTCTTTTCGCTCGTTTGTTGGAATCAGGTGATTCAAGCGCCTAGAGTTTCGTCTCGAAGCCCTCTTTCCGTTTAACCAACTCAAACAAGTTTTTGCTTCTATAAAATTTGACTTAGGTCCAGAATAGTAAACGAAGCTTGTTTCTTTCGCCGTTTGACTTTCGTTGCTTCGTTTGATTTGATTCTTTTTGCAAACGGGAGTTCTTAAGTTGAACTTTCTGGTTAGATCTCTTATTCTAGTTTTACCTGTGCATTAGATGAGTACTTATTGTATGCTTGTTTGTTTGTGATAGAGTACCCGGAGTGCGCCGCTTGCTACTTCGAATCCCTAGGTTTCACGGATCATCAGCAAGGCAAGTAACACTTTGATCATACTTTTCATTACCCAGTTTTATTGCATTAGATCAATCCTCAAACACTGCATGATTAGGATCTGATTAAATTGTGGGTTTTGGGAAGTAGATGAGGTAGTACCTATTACCCGTTTTGTATTCAAACCCTTGGGAGTTACTGCTACGTTTGCTTATATTGCTATGCTATGCTAGTAGACGTGGATTGGGTTTGAGTGTATCCATGACAGATGTGAGTTTGTTAATTAATGGTTCAACTTAAGGTGGCAACTTAAATACACATCTGGGTGGATTGAGGCACCTGGGTATTCCAGCGATTGCCTGTTTTTTTATGGACCGCCACCCAGGCTCAAAGGGATCATAAGATTTTTCATGCTAGAAACTTCCGTGTGCAGCCGCAAGCTATTATGGGCTCTAGCATAGTTGATTAAGTTGTGTGAACTCTTACAGTGGTAGACTAGCAGATGTAGGGGAAGTAGGTGTAACTATCTACCCGATCGTAAGGTGCAAACGCTTCTAAAAGACTATGTCTCGGTCATCCGTTTCTCAAACACCATGTAGTGCGAAAATCCCAACGGAGATCGAGTCTTGCGGGGAAAAGTGCGCAAACCTCTGCAGAGTGTACAATCTAATCATGGTTAGCCGTGTCCCCGGTTATGGACATCTTGAGTATCTAGTACTTGGATTATCATGCGAATCTCATCATGTTACTTTAATTAATTTTGTTGGGATTCATGTTGAAACTTAATTGGGATTTAGATGGTGTCACCCATTCTCAATGTTTAACAACCACCATGATAGTTAAATAAAATTTATTCCTTTGTAGTAGGGAAAAATTGGCTTTTCGCAAAACTGTAACCATAGAGCTTTCCACCAGCCATATATGCATGTAGTATAGCATTATCCTGTTCATTACTCTCTATGTGTTACATTGCCAGCATATTCCATGTGCTGACCCGTTTTCGGGCTGCAACGTTTCATGTTGCAGACTTTTCAGACGACGAGTAAGGTGCCTTAGGTCGTGGTCTTATACTCAGTGATGCCGTTGGAGTTGATGGACTCGCTTATCTTCCAAGCCTTCCGCTGTTATCGTTTTTAGATGGCCTTAAGCCATATTTATTGTATTAAGTTCTCTTTTGAGACATTCGATGTAATAAGTGTGTGATTGCTACTCTGTTATAAATCCTTCGAGTACTATGCGTGTCAGCATTACTGATGCAGGGATGACACTGATGCACAGAGACTTGACCGTCTGAGGTCTGGTCGCTACAGCCCACGAGGCAGGGGGCGCGCCCAGGGGGGCAGGCGCGCCTCCCACCCTCGTGGACAGGGTGTGGGCCCCTGGCCTTGATTCTTTCGCCAGTATTTTTTATTATTTCCAAAAATAATCTCCGTGAAGTTTCAGGTCATTCCAAGAACTTTTGTTTGTGCACAAAAATAACACCATGGCAATTCTGCTGAAAATAGCGTCAGTCCGGGTTAGTTCCATTCGAATCACGCAAGTTAGAGTCCAAAACAAGGGCAAAAGTGTTTGGAATAGTAGATACGTTGGAGACGTATCAACTCCCCCAAGCTTAAAGCTTTGCTTGTCCTCAAGCAATTCAGTTGATAAACTGAAAGTTATAAAGAAAAACTTTTACAAACTCTGTTTGCTCTTGTTGTTGTAAATATGTAAAGCCAACATTCAAGTTTTCAGCAAAGATTATGGACTAACCATATTCACAATAACACTTAGGTCTCATGTTTACTCATATCAATGGCATAATCAACTAGCGAGCAATAATAATAAATCTCGGATGACAACACTTTCTCAAAACAATCATAATAAGATATAACAAGATGGTATCTCGCTAGCCCTTTCTGAGACCGCAAAACATAAATGCAGAGCACCTTTAAAGATCAAGGACTAACTAAACATTGTAATTCATGGTAAAAGAGATCCAGTCATACCCAATATAAATTAATAGTAATGGATGCAAATGACAGCGGTGCTCTCTAGCTGGTGCTTTTTAATAAGAGGGTGATGACTCAACATAAAGGTAAATAGATAGGCCCTTCGCAGAGGGAAGCAGGGATTTGTAGAGGTGTCAGAGCTCATTTTAAAGCAGAGATAAATAATATTTTGAGCGGCATACTTTCATTGTCAACATAACAACCGAGAGATGGCGATATCTTCCATGCTACACACATTATAGGCGGTTCCCAAACAGAATGGTAAAGTTTATACTCCCCCTCTACCAACAAGCATCAATCCATGGCTTGCTTGAAACAAGGAGTGCCTCCAACTAACAAGAGTCCCGGGGGAGTTTTGTTTGCAATTATTTTAATTTGACTTGCATAAAGCATGGGACTGGGCATCCCGGTGACCAGCCATTTTCTCGTGAGTGAGGAGCGGAGTTCACTCCTCTTGAGAATAACCCGCCTAGCATGGAAGATACAGACAGCCCTAGTTGATACATGAGCTATTCGAGCATACAAAACAAAATTTCATTTGAAGGTTTAGAGTTTGGCACATACAAATTTACTTGGAACGGCAGGTAGATACCGCATATAGGAAGGTATGGTGGACTCATATGGAATAACTTTGGGGTTTTATGGAAGTGGATGCACAAGCAGTATTCCCGCTTAGTACAAGTGAAGGCTAGCAAAAGACTGGGAAGCGACCAACTAGAGAGCGACAACAGTCATGAACATGCATTAAAATTAATCAACACTGAGTGCAAGCATGAGTAGGATATAATCCACCATGAACATAAATATCCTGGAGGCTATGTTGATTTTGTTTCAACTACATGTGTGAACATGTGCCAAGTCAAGTCACTCGAATCATTCAAAGGAGGATACCACCCTATCATACCACATCACAACCATTTTAACAGCATGTTGGCACGCAAGGTAAACCATTATAAACTCCTAGCTAATTAAGCATGGTATGAGCAACTATAATCTCTAATTGTCATTGCAAACATGTTTCATTCATAATAGGCTGAATCAGGAACGATGAACTAATCATATTTACAAAAACAAGAGAGGTCGAGTTCATACCAGCTTCTCTCATCTCAATCAGTCCATCATATATCGTCATAATTGCCTTTCACTTGCACGACCGAACGACGTGAATAATAATAATAGTGCACATGCATTGGACTAAGCTGGAATCTGCAGACATTCAATAAACAGGAGAAGACAAGGCACAACGGGCTCTTGGTTAAATCAACAATAATGCATATGAGAGCCACTTCAACATTTTCATTATGGTCTTCTCCTCTCGACCCCCAAAGAAAAGAAATAAAACTATTTACACGAGAAAGCTCCCAACAAGCAAAAGAAGAACAGGAAATATTTTTGGGTTTTCTTTTAATTACTACTACTGCAGCATGAAAAGTAAACTAGCTAAAAGCTACAACTAATTTTTTTTGGTTTTTCTTAAGATTTTTCAAACACACAAGAAGAAAGCAGAAAAAAGGAAAATAAACTAGCATGGATAGTACAATGAAAAAGTATGAGCACCGACAACTAGCATGCGTGTGTGAACATAGATGTAATGTCGGTGGGAAATACATACTCCCCCAAGCTTAGGCTTTTGGCCTAAGTTGGTCTATGGCCACGGCTGGCCTGGCGGATATCCAAAGTTTTAGTTGGGGTCGTACTGAGATGCAGCGGCTATTGCATCATGGGCTGCAGCTTGGAGGCGAGCTGTCTCAGCCCTCCTCTCGTACTCGTTCGCCTCCTCCCTGGTTATGACATACCTCCCCTTTGCCTGAAAGTCAAAGGAAGTAGGAGCAGGGAGAACGACGTGATAGGTGCGTCATCTGTCAAAGATTAGTCAGTACTGGAGGAACTGATCGTTCCTCTCAACAAACTGATGATGAACCATAGCCTCCTAATCTAAATAAACAGGAGGCAACTCAATATCATACTCACGTATGGGTATATCAAGAAAATTAGCTAAACGGGTTGCATAAATTCCACCAAAGAAATCTCCATTAATTCTATTATTATGCAACCTACGTGCAACAATGGCTCCCAAATTACAATGTTTATCTCCTAATACAGCACTCCTGAGAACATTGAGGTCAGGGACACACATGTGACATGCTTCATCCTTACCATTTATGCACCTACCTATGAAGAGAGCAAAATAATGTATAGCAGGAAAATGAATGCTCCCTATGGTAGCTTGTGTTATATCTCTAGACTCCCCCACAGTTATACTAGCAAGAAAATCTCTAAACTCAGATTTGCGAGGCTCACTAGTGCTATCCCATTGTGGAAGTTTGCAAGCAGTGCTAAAATCCTCTAAGTTCATAGTATAAGAATTTTCATAAAGATCAAATAGGACAGTTTGAGAATTTCGTGATGATGAAAATTCAAACCTTCTCGCAAAGGAATCAGTGAGATAGTGGTACTGACGGTACTTATCTGCCTCGAAGCTCACAAGATCAGCGTTACGCACATATGCGTCAAATTCCTACTTGATTCCTGCTCGATTCATAGAGTCCTCTGACGACCATTCACAAGCCCGCACTTGAGCTTCCCTCGGTAGTTCATCGTCCGCATCGCGTATTGCGAGCCTGGGTCCTTGCTTCCTTGAAGGACTACCTTGGTACATTTTCTTAAACATAATTTTTCCTCTGAAAAATTTCTGAAAATTTTAGTAACTTCAAATAAAAGTGAACCAAACTCAACAAAATTGATAGCAACTACTCCCACAAGTGCCTAGAGACTATATCATGCATTAGAACTACTTGGAACCATATAAATTTGGCATGCAAGCTCAAGAACATGGTCACCTAGGCAGCAAAAATTTGCAATGAATAAAACACTAGAACAAAAACTAATTGGACCATTGGAGGAGTCACATACCGAAGAACAATCCCCCCAAGCAGTTTTGTGAGTGGAGCTTTGAGCAAGGAGATCGAAAATCGCAGCAAAATGAGCTAGAACTCGTGCTTGAGCTGGTTGGTGATTTTTTTGGGAGGAAGGAGTGTGTGGTGGCTAGAATAAGTGGAGGGGAGCCACCATGGGCCCACGAGGCAGGGGGCGCGCCCAGGGGGTGGGCGACCCTAGACCCTCGTGGCCAGGTGCTTGCTCCTCCTGCTGTGTTCTCAGTGCCAGGTATTCTCAAATATTCCAGAAAAAATCATATTTCAATTTCGGGGCATTTGGAGAACTTTTATTTTTGGGGTATTTTTTATTGCACGGATAATTCAGAAAACAGACAGAAAATAATGATTTTGCTTTATTTAATCTAAATAACAGAAAGTAAAAGGAGGGGTACAGAAGGTTGTGCTTTCTAACTTCATCCATCTCATGCTCATCAAAAGGAATCCACTAACAAGGTTGATCAAGTCTTGTTAACAAACTCATTCCGAATAACATGGAACCGGAGAAATTTTGAATAACACTATGTTACCTCAACGGGGATATGCATATCCCCAATAATAAGAATATCATATCTCTTCTTGACAGTAGGGAGAGGAAATTCAAAACCTCCAATAGTAATCGATGGAATTTTTCCAATAGAATTGATACTGTGGACTTGAGGTTGTTTCCTCGGGAAGTGTACCGTATGCTCATTGCCATTAACATGAAAAGTGACATTGCCTTTGTTGCAATCAATAACAGCCCCTGCAGTGTTCAAAAAGGGTCTTCCAAGAATAATAGACATACTATCGTCCTCGGGAATATCAAGAATAACAAAGTCTGTTAAAATAGTAACATTTGCAACCACAACAGGCACGTCCTCACAAATACCGACAGGTATGGCAGTTGATTTATCAGCCATTTGTAAAGATATTTCAGTAGGTGTCAACTTATTCAAATCAAGTCTACGATATAAAGAGAGAGGCATAACACTAACACCGGCTCCAAGATCACATAAAGCAGTTCTAACATAATTTCTTTTAATGGAGCATGGTATAGTGGGTACTCCTGGATCTCCTAGTTTCTTTGGTATTCCACCCTTAAAAGTATAATTAGCAAGCATGGTGGAAATTTCAGCTTCCGGTATGTTTCTTTTATTTGTAACAATTTCTTTCATGTACTTAGCATAAGGATTTATTTTGAGCATATCAGTCAAACGCATATGCAAAAAGATAGGTCTAATCATTTCAGCAAAGCGCTCAAAATCCTCATCATCCTTTTTCTTGGATGGTTTGGGAGGAAAAGGCATGGGTTTCTGAACCCATGGCTCTCTTTCTTTACCGTGCTTCCTAGCAACAAAGTCTCTCTTATCATAACGTTGATTCTTTGATTGTGGGTTATCAAGATCAACAGCAGGTTCAATTTCTACATCATTATCATTACTAGGTTGAGCATCAACATGATCATTATTAACATTATCACTAGGTTCATGTTCATCACCAGATTGTGTTTGAGCATCAGAAATAGAAATATCATTGGGATTCTCAGGTGTGTCTACAACAGGTTCACTAGAAGCATGCAAAGTCCTATCATTTTTCTTTTTCTTCCTTTTGGAAGGACTAGGTGCATCAACATTAGTTCTATGAGAATCTTGCTCAATTCTCTTAGGGTGTCCCTCAGGATACAAAGGTTCCTGAGTCATTTTACACCCTCTAGTCATAACTGTAATAGCATTATCATTTTTCTTATTATTGAATTCATTGAGCAAATCATTTTGAGCTTTAAGTACTTGTTCAACTTGGGTGGTAACCATAGAAGCATGTTTACTAATGAGTTTAAGTTCACCTTTAACTCTAGACATATAATCACTCAAGTGTTCAATCATATAAGCATTGCGTTTTAATTGTCTACCAAAATAAGCATTGAATTCTTCTTGCTTAATCATAAAGTTATCAAACTCATCCAAACATTGGCTAGCAAACTTAGTAGGAGGGATTTCAGCTTTATCATATCTATAGAGAGAATTTACCTTTACTACCTGTGTCGGGTTATCAGGACCATGTGTTTCTTCAACAGGCGGTAAATTAAGACCATGTATTTCTTCGGCAAGAGGTAAATTCTTAACATCTTCAGCTTTAATACCTTTTTCTTTCATAGATTTGTTTGCCTCTTGCATATCTTCAGGACTGGGAAATAGAATACCCCTCTTCTTCGGAGTTGGCTTAGGAGTTGGTTCAGGAAGTGTCCAATTATTTTCATTGGTCAACATATTATTCAATAGAATTTTAGCTTGATTAGTTGTTCTTTCCCTGAAAACACAACCAGCACAACTATCCAGGTGGTCTCTGGAAGCATCGGTTAGTCCATTATAAAAGATATCAAGTATTTCATTTTTCTTGAGAGGATGATCAGGCAAAGCATTAAGTAATTGGAGAAGCCTCCCCCAAGCTTGTGGGAGACTCTCTTCTTCAATTTGCACAAAATTATATATATCCCTTAAAGCAGCTTGTTTCTTATGAGCAGGGAAATATTTAGCAGAGAAGTAATAAATCATATCCTGGGGACTATGCACACAACCAGGATCAAGAGAATTAAACCATATTTTAGCATCACCCTTTAATGAGAACGGAAATATTTTAAGGATATAATAGTAGCGAGTTTTCTCATCATTAGTGAACAGGGTGGCAGAACAGTTTCAGATTCATAGCCATAAAAAGGATCAGATTCAACCAAAGTAATTATATCAGGATCAACAGAGAATTCATAATCCTTATCGGTAATAAAGATAGGTGAAGTAGCATAAGCAGGATCATATTTCATTCTAGCATTCAGAGTTTTTCTTTCAGCTTAGCTAATAATTTTTTAAGATCACTTCTATCATTGCAAGCAAGAAAGTCTCTAGAAGTTTCTTCATCCATAACATAACCCTCAGGCACAACAGGCAATTCATATCTAGGGGGAGAATCTTCATCATCACTTTCATCAATATTATCAGTTTCAATAATTTCATTCTCTCTAGCCCTAGCAAGTTATTCATCAACAAATTCACCAAGTGGCACAGTAGTATCAAGCATAGAAGTAGTGTCATCATAAGTATCATGCATAGCAGAAGTGGCATCATCAATAACATGCGACATATCAGAATTAATAGCAGAAGGGCTCAAGGGATACGCTGTGGGCCGGATGACCAAGAGTCGTCGCGGCAAGCTCTACATCGACGACGCCGGCTGGGGTCCCAACGCCGGCTCAATTGAGTACGGGTACCGGGTTCCCTTCGGCGGAATCCATGTCTTCATCGGCCGGATTGGCGAGCCGGGCCCTGAGCCGGACATCTGCACCGACATCATCGAGACGGCTCAGCGTGCGAGGCCCGCCCGGGCTCAGCCCGCTATGAAGCGTGCCTTCGTGGGTTGCGTCCATGGAGGAGAACTTTCTGAAGGATCTGTGGACGGCGGTGAGACGGCCGTCTACTCCGATGGTGAGTCATCCACTGGTGAGACGGATTCGTTATACCAATTGCAAGATGGCGGGCTTGGGGGCTGTTCTGATGGCAGCAGTATTCCGGACCCCTTTGAGCCGCCGAGCAGAGTAGGGATCTTCATGGCTGGCACTCAACCCGGTCAAAACTCTACGGTTGCAGCAGCAATAACTTCCGGGTAAGGAGCGGCCGGGGCAGGAGGCCCTGTGCGCCCGCCGGCTCAGGTGCTGATTGATCTCATGGACAAAATGACGGCCCTCTTAACCGCCACAGTTATTCCGGCGAGTCAAGCTGAGCATGATGCAGAGGTAGCACAGGTACGTGAGGATATAGCCCGAGCCAAAGAAGCCCTAGCAGCTGAGGAAACCAGATTGGCCGCGGAGCAAGCGGCTTTGGATGCTCGGGCTCAACAGATCCAGTCAGAGGCTTTCCAGCTTACGATGAGTCTGAACGCATCTAATGAGGTGATGAGGAGGAGGCACCAGAAGGCTCAATCCCGTTTGCCTCCGGTTTATGATCCTTGGAATCTCTTCTACACGCCCGGAGCCGGCCCTAGTAACCCGCCGGAGGCAAACTAGTTTATAACATCCGGAGCGGGGGCACCGGTTCAGCCCCGGGTGATGGAACCTCCTCACGTGAATACGGCCCCGCCTCGCTACGTACCAACACCACCGGGTCATTTTTCCAACCCCTTGGAGAACCTGATCGCTGCATCGGCACGTTTGGTGGCTCTCCCAGTGGATGGGGACTCTCCAACAGCAGTTGAGACGCGAAGGGTCAGAGAACTTCTTCAGACGGCTTTGGCTGAGCAGGAGGCTTATTCCTATAGTCGAGACAGGATTCATTCGACTCCTCGCCCAAGCCGAAGCCAAAGTTACAGCAGACATATGGATTCGGAGGCCTTGTCAAGCAACGCCCAGTGCCGTAACCAGCCAGGTGGGCATAATCCGGTACAGGACAGGATACGTCGAGAGGATGAGCGGGCGGCTCAGCAGGCGGCTCACCAGGCAGCTCAGCAGGCGGCTCACCAAACCGTCCCGGATTATCCAACGACCTCTATTGAGGCAGGTGTGGCCACAAGAACCGGCGGCATTCCTTGTTTGGTGCCGGCTTTGCGTAATGAGCGTTTGCCCAAGGATTTCAAGGGACCCCGAAAGGTGCCAAATTACACGGCTGATTTACAGCCCGGGGCGTGGATTGAAAGCTATGAGATGGCCATGGAGCTGTTGGAGGTCAGTGATGCGGCGATGGCCAAGTACTTCACCATGATGCTGGATGGAACGGCCCGCACTTGGCTGAAGGGGCTGCCGCCTAATTCCATTGGTTCATGGGCAGAGTTAAAAGCCCGGTTTATCCAGAACTTCAAAGACACCTGCAAGCAGCCCATGTCAATTGTGGACTTGACTAATTGCAAGCAAGAGGAAGGTGAGTCCACCACTCATTGGGTGCACCGGATCAAGGAGATAATACATTCGTCTGACAAGATGGATGCCGGCTCTGCGGTCTTAATGTTGGAGAAAAATTGCTGATTTGAGCCTCTGAAACAGAAGCTGGGGCGGCTCAAGCGTGATTGTAATGATATGGGCCAGCTGATGGCGGCTCTAGTCAAATACGCCGATTCTGATAGTACCAAGGATCCCGCGTCTGATGAAGAGAAGACAGGGAAGGGAAAGAAGAACGGCAATGGAAAGGGTCAGCAGCATAACCCGGCGAGTCAAGGAGGCAATAAACGTAAGGCCGACGGTAATTCGGAGTTTGTGGCTAACACCAATTCACAGGGTAACAATCAACGGCGCAAGGGGAGGCCACCCCCTCGATCCGGCGGGTCAGGTCCTACTCTTGAGCAACTGCTCAATGAACCCTGTCTGAGACACGGCACTCGGGAAAGGCCAGCCACTCACATATGGAAAGATTGCACGATCATGAAGGCTTTCAAAAATTCTAACATGTTCGACGGCAACCATGGGACTGGTGGCGGCTCAGGTCGAGGCGGTTTTCATGGCTCGGGTGGCGGCTCAAGTTCCGGCTTTCAAGGAAATCAAGGTGGTTATAATCAACAGTCTGGTCAAGGAGGTCAACAGCAGCAGCAATCGGGTTATCAGAGCAATCCAAAGCAGTTGAATAGTGGACAGTATCATGTGTTCACCACTAGCTTGTGCAAACGAGACCAGAAGCTTCATAAAAGGGCTGTGAACGCTGTTGAGCCGACGGTTCCCCATTATTTAAGGTGGTCAGAGCAGCCTATTGTGTGGAGCAGGGAGGATCACCCTCCCCGGGTTGACAATCCGGGTCAGTTAGCCTTGGTGGTAGCACCTCAGGTTGGTGGATATAAATTCACTAAAGTACTCATGGATTGAGCTAGCAGCATCAACATCCTCTATTATGAGACCTTTCGTCGTATGGGGTTGACTGACAAAAATCTAAAGACATCCAACATTGTTTTCCACGGAGTGGTGCCTGGTAAGTCGGTATACCCAGTTGGTAAGATTGAGCTGGAGGTAGCCTTCGGCGATGAGCGTGATTCTAGGGCTGGGAAATTAACCTTTGAAGTGGTCAAGATCAAGAGCCCATATCACGCTTTGTTTGGACGGCCGGCTTATGCCAAGTTCATGGCGCGGCCGTGTTATGTTTACTTACAGCTCAAGATGCCTGGTCATAAGGGCACTATTACAGTACATGGGAGTCGGAAGATAGCCCTGGAATGCGAGGAGGGTGACGCTGCTTATGCCGAATCTGTTTGTGCAGCAGAGGAGCTGAAGTTTTATAAGGACAATGTTGACCCGGCGGACATGACGTCTCTGAAGAAGCCAACCACAGAGCATGACCCGGTGACGAAATTTAAGTCGGCTGATGACACCAAGCTTGTTGATTTCGTTCCAGGCGACTCATCTAAGCAATTCAGTATCAGTGCTAATCTGGATCCTAAATAGGAAAGCGCGCTCATCAAGTTCATCCGTGAGAACCGGGACATCTTTGCATGGAAACCTTCTGACATGCCGGGTGTACCGAGAGAACTCGCTGAGCATACTCTTAATATTGATCCAAAGTTTAAGCCGGTCAGGCAGTTTCTTCGGCGGTTTAACGAGGAGAGACATAAAGCTATCGGTGAAGAGGTGGACCGGCTCTTGGCGGCCGGGTTTATTGTTGAAGTTTTTCACCCAGAGTTGTTGGCTAACCCGGTGCTTGTACTTAAAAAGAACGGCACCTGGCAGATGTGTGTGGATTACACGGACTTAAATAAGGCTTGTCCGGCTGATCCTTTTGCCCTTCCCCGTATTGATCAAATTATTGATGCTACGGCTGGTTGTCAGCGTTTGAGCTTCTTGGATGCTTACTCTGGTTATCATCAGATCAAAATGGCAGTTAAGGACCATGAGAAGACGGCCTTCATCACTCCGTTTGGAGCCTTCTGTTATGTATCTATGCCATTTGGACTCAAGAGTGCCCAGGCGACTTATCAGCGATGTGTACAGAACTGTCTCCACGATCAGATTGGGCGCAATGTTCATGCTTATGTGGATGATACTGTGGTGAAATCCAGAGAGAAGGAGACCTTGATAGATGATCTGAAGGAAACCTTTGATAATATCCGGGTCTACAAAATGATGCTTAACCCGGCCAAATGTGTGTCTGGCATGCCAGCAGGCAAGCTTTTGGGTTTTCTGGTCTCTAACAGAGGCATTGAAGCTAACCCGAAGAAGATCAAGGCAATCACCTCTTTAGCTAAGCCGGCGTGCGTCAATGATGTTCAGCGACTGGCGGGTCGTATCGCTGCTTTAAGCCGGTTCATAAGCCGGTTAGGTGAGAAGGCCATACCGCTGTATCAGATGATGAAGAAAACAGACAATTTTGCCTGGAGTGATGCCGCTAATGCTGCCTTTGAAGATTTAAAGAGACAGTTATGTGAGCCGCTGGTCCTTGCGGCTCCCATTGATAAGGAGCCATTATTGTTGTATGTGGCTGCTAACTCATGTGCTGTCAGTGTTGCAATCGTGGTGGAGCGCAAGGAGGCTGGCAAGGAGCATTCGGTTCAACGGCCGGTTTACTACATCAGTGAGGTGCTTATTGAGTCTGAGCAAAGATATCCACATAGGCAGAAGTTCGTTTATGGGGTGTTCATGGCAAGCCGGAAGCTTAAGCAATACTTCCAGGGTCACCCCATCACTGTGGTAAGTTCTGCTCCTTTGGGAGACATCATTCATAATAGAGAGGCTACAGGACGAGTCACCAAGTGGGCCATTGAGCTTGGACTTCATGGCTTGAAGTAAGTGCCATGCACTGCTATTAAGTCTCAAACACTGGTGGACTTCATCAACGATTGGACAGAGCTCCAGACGCCCGAGGAAAAGCCGGACAACACATATTGGACTATTCACTTTGATGGATCCAGGCAATTGGAGGGCTCGGGGGCTGGAGTTGTTTTAGCTTCCCCTCGAGGTGACAAATTTTGTTATGTGCTCCGGTTGATGTTTCCCTGTACTAACAATGCAGCTGAGTATGACGCCTTGCTCCATGGTCTTCGGATGGCTAAGGAGATGAACTTAAGCCGGGTAAAGTGCTTGGGCGACTCAGATTTGGTGGCTCAACAGGTGTCAGGCAAGTGGGATTCTAAGGATCCTCTCATGGCGGCTTATTGCCGTGAAGTTGATGCTGTAGCTGGGCACTTCAAGGGTTATCAAGTGGACCACATTGATCGAAGGAAGAATGAGGCGGCTGATGCTTTAAGCCGTCTGGGATCTCAGCGTAAGCCGGTGCCACCTAACACCTTTTTGGATGTTTTGCATAACCCTTCTGTCAAGTTGCCCACAGAGGAAGACTTAGCTGTTCCAGACCCAGAAGCGCAATTGGTGGTGGCTCTTCACGTCATCCCAGATTGGACAGTGCCATATTTGGCTTACATGACCCGGGGCGAGTTGCCTGAGGACGAGACCTTGGCTAGACAAATCGTCCGACGGTCTAAGTCCATGACAATTGTTCATGGTGAGTTGCATCATCGCAGTGTTACTGGGGCGTTTCAACGTTGTGTGTCGCCTGAGGAAGGTCAAGAAATACTTCGTGAGATCCATGAAGGGGATTGTGGTCATCATGCCGGCTCAAAATCTCTTGTGGCCAAAGCTTTCCGTCATGGTTTTTATTGGCTGACGGCTCATGCTAATGCGGAGGATCTGGTCATTAAATGTGATGGTTGTCAAAAATTCTCACGACGAGTTCATGTGCCGGCTCAAGAATTACGGATGATTCCAATCACTTGGCCGTTTGCAGTCTGGGGGCTTGACATGGTTGGGCCTTTCAAAAGGTCCAAGGATAAAAAGACACACCTCCTGGTGGCGGTTGACAAATTCACGAAGTGGGTTGAGGCAGATCCGGTCAGTAAGTGTGATGCAGCCACGGCGCTTCAGTTCATGAAAAAGGTGATCTTTCATTTTGGTTTTCCACATAGCATTATAACTGACAATGGTACTAATCTGTCCAAAGGTGCAATGGAAGAGTTCTGTCAACGTGAACATATCCGGCTCGATGTTTCATCAGTAGCTCATCCTCAATCCAATGGTCAAGCTGAAAGAGCCAATCAAGAGATCTTGAAAGGTATAAAGCCCCGGCTCATGGTCCCTTTACAACGGATGTCGGGTTGTTGGGTGGAGGAGTTGCCTTCTGTGGTTTGGAGCATCAATACTACACCTAACAGATCTACGGGTTATACGCCTTTCTTCATGGTTTACGGAGCAGGGGCGGTCCTACCGAGTGACATCCGTCATGACTCGCCCCGAGTGGCGGCTTATGTTGAAGCTAATAATGAACAAGCTCGTCAGGAGGCACTTGATTTGTTGGATGAGAAGCGTGACTTAGCGATAGCCCGCTCGGCAATTACCAGCAGGACCTGCGTCGTTATCACAGCCGTCGGGTTAAGTCCAGAACCTTTCAAGAAGGTGACTTAGTGCTCCGGCTCATCCAGGATCAGTCCGATATGCACAAGCTATCCCCACCTTGGGAAGGGCCCTTTGTGGTCAGCAAGAACCTGAATAACGGGTCATATTACCTCATCGATGTTCGAGAGCACAAAGACTCACATAAGTCGGAGGAGGAGACCCGCCGGCCGTGGAATATCGCTCATCTTCGGCCTTACTACACTTAAGCCACCGGCTCTCATGATGTACATATTTTGACGATGTATATATTATGAAAAGTAATAAAGCAGAACCTCTGTCCTTTTCATCCTCAAAAGTTTGTATGTCTTCATTGTTATATCTTTAAAATGACCAACAGGGAACTGATCATATTTGAATCCAGCTCTCCCTTTGGTCTGGCTTATGATCGTATTTGAATCTGGCCGTTAAATATCATGATCACCAGGGGGCTTCCTGTTCAAACATAGGTCGTATTCGAACCAAAGAGAACATAGCTGTCGATACCCTTTTGATTGGCACACTTCCAAACCTACTAGGGGGCTTCTTGATCGTATCCGAATCATAGGTCAACCCCTTTTGGGTCTGACGTGGATCGTATTTGAATCAGCGTCATTAAACAACTCTCATGGTCATTTGGGGGCTTCCTGTTCAAACATAGGTCGTATTCGAACCAAAGAGAACATAGATGTCGATACCCTCTTGATCGGCAACGCCAAAGCCACTGGGGGCTATATGATCGTATTCGAATCTTAGCTTAACCCCTTTGGAATGGTTCTCTGGTCGTATTCGAATCAGAAGCCTTTGAATCTTGTTTATAAAATTCTTTACAATCACAATTTTCTGACTTTTTGATTATATTTGGAAGCATCTAATAAGTGGCTTCTATTTAGCCCGGTTTGGGCCTTGGTCAATAAATAGCCAGCATATGACGATCATCATACATTTGGAAGTTTTTGGCTTCTAAAGATCGGGTTGTCACCCTTACTGTTCGGGTCACATGAACCGGCAAGCGTAAATCAAAGGATCACAGCACAGCTAAAGAGCCCTTTTAAACATAAGGAAAACAGATGATCAGCACAATATTGAGGAATATAAGATGGCGGCCTAAACAGTGTTGAGCGCCAGACACGTGCGCGGTGGCATGACAAAACCAAGTGTTTTTTCTACCCTATTACATGACTCCCCGAGTCCAAATGATGAAACATTGTTTTTTCAGCAAGGCGTGAATATGAGCCGCCTGATGGATCAATAGCGTTGTTGGCCTGAAGCTTCCGGATCATCCCTTTCCGCTCCTCCATCTTGTTCCCTGTCCTGGAAGGTTGATGATGACCAGTCAATGCCACTCAAAGCTTCAAATTCAGCTTCATCATCAATTAATCCGGCCGGGTCAACTTCAGGGGCGAAGGTATGCTTACGAATTGGAGGGATCAGGCTAGTTTCTTCATAATGTGGCGTTCAAATTCTCCGGTTTTCAGCATCATAACCCGGATGATACTTGGTGAGATCCGTGTCATTAGCAATCAGGGTGGCTACAGGACGGATTTCCTTAACACAAGTGGTGAAGTCCTCCTGTCCAAACGGTGTGCCGTCCTCTTTTAAGCTCGGATACCCGATGGCGAGGTCGGCCGGGTCTAGCTCCGGTAGCCACGCCTTAGCCCGGCTTAACGCAGTTACGGCTCCGGCTCTTGCAGAAGATCGCCTTAGTTCATTAAACCGCTGAGGTAACACAGCAAGCCGCTTTAATACGTCTGACAGGAGGCTGGGAACTTCATTTGACAGGGCCACTGCGGCTAAGGCACGCTGAGACCCGGTGTAAAGTTGTTCCACCAGTGTACAAACCGCTTTCAGTTTTATCAACATGCTCTGGTTAAGGTTTGAGCTCCTGGGGCCTGTATTAGAATATCAGGTGAGTTGGTGACAATTCATATGATTATTACAAAAAGACTTAAGTATCTAACAATTGCAGAGTAACTTACCAAAGATTGCTGAGACCATCTGAGATATATGGTGTTTTAAACCGGATAATTCGGCTGTTGCTTCTGCAAGAGCCGCCTCTGCCTTCTCAGTCCGGTTGATCAAGACCATCTTTTCATCAGCCTAGGCCTTCTTCTCCGCTTCAAAGTCTTTTTTCAGTTTTTCTTGTTCAGATACACTGAATTCAAACTTGGAGTTGGCCTTTTGGGTTTCAATCTCCTGTGCTTCCAGGCGATTCTTCAAGTCAGAAATCTCCGATTCAAATTGACTAATGGTGGCCTGTACAAATGCCGGGTTACAATCAGGGATATCATAATGCAACATTAAGTCCCAAGCACTTTGCAAAAATACTTGGCACTTGGGGGCTAATGTATGCTGAAGAATTCTGTTTGCAGTGGTGGGTTATTACAGTAAGTCCCAAGCACTTTGCAAGAAAAGGTACTTGGCACTTGGGGGCTAATGCATATTCCTGTTCAAGTACTTCTTGATTAAAACATGATAAGAACCGGTTCAAACATGTTGTTTAAGCCGGCCCTTAGGCGCTACAGGATAAGCCGGAGTTCTTGTATATATTATCAAGCTGATTTTAAAGTCTACATCGTATTTTGTTGTAAGCAGTACACTTGGGGGCTGGTATGGTAAGAATAAATAAAATACAGAGCAAGAGTTATACCTCGGATTTTTGGTGTATCTGCTTTACCATGTCAATTTCCATGTCACGGCTGCTGTGCACTTGGTTCATATAACCAAAGACGATTTCTCCAATACTCAGATGAGTATAATCAGTGACATCCAGCTTAGCCCTGCGGCGTCCCAGAAGTTCTTCTTTGGCGGAGCACTTGGCTAGCACGGTGGGTCTCCTCGGCTCAACAAAGGCAGTCTTGATGATTTCAATATCCGGGTCATCTGTCTTGGCCGGGCTAGGGATCTCTGGGTTCTCAGAACCATGAATGGCTTGCTCGACAGGCGGGTCAGCAGTAGGCGTTGGAATATCATGGGTTGGTTCAGGCGGCAGCTCATGAATGGAGGTGTCAGGAGCAGCTGTTCTGAGCTCTGGTTCATTTAAGATCGGTTCTTCGGCCGGCTTGTTCTTCTTCGCCCTTTTGCTGGGCTTGGCTTGACCACTGCATAAAATCAAAAGGTCAGTAAAAATACAACAAGTTGAACTAAGCACACACTGAGTAGGTTATAATTACCCTGGAGCGGTTTTGAAAGCCGGCAAATTGGACTGCATTGATTCGCCAGAGGAAGGTGAAGTTCCCTGATAGTTTGAGTCAGAAGAATTGAGCGGTTGACGAGTGAAACCCGCCAAAGGATAAAAGGAATGTAAATTGGAGATGACCTCAGTCCGGCGTTTTCTTATTACATCGGGTAATCCGGAGGAGAGTTCCCCATCTTTACTGGTCCGGGTCTGCCTCTGGCTCTCATGAATCTGTCGCTTCAAAAGAAATTGAGGATCTTGGTAAGCTAAAGGATGTGAAAATCTTACTTTCCGGGTTACTCTTCGGACTTTCTGTCTTGGCAAAGGCTCGGAGTCGGAGGAAATTATAGTTACCTCTTCAATCGCTGCATGACTCGCTCCTATATCCTCCTGATGATAATCGGTGTCAATAAGATGGTTAAAAAAGGAGCCTAAAGAGTCAAGAGCCACCTCTGACTCGGTGGTATCTTCCAAATGAAGCATATGTGAGGCGCTAGGCTTGTTCCCCTTCTTCCGGGCAGCGGCTTTCCTGGCGGCTTTCTTGGTTTTCCTGGCTTTCTTTGCAGCTTCATGGTCATACTTGACCTTCCAAAATTCGTCATCAGCCTGTGAATTACAACAAAGGTTTTTTGAGTAAAGATGAAATTGTTAAGGTTGAAGGTAAAAATGCTCAAGTCAATGGCTTACCGCAGGAGCCGGGTTAGCTTTGCAGAAAGGACTTAAACCTACTTTCCCATAATCTGCCAGGCTCTCATTCAGAAGAGACTTGGTCATATCATCAATAACGTCTTCAGGTAAGTCGTCAGGGCTGCGCCGTAGAGGATCATTTTTTTGTCCTGTGTAATCACACATCAAGCCGGGGCGGCGGCTCAAAGGAATAACCCGCTAGGCAATCCAAACCCGGACCAGATCAATGCCGTTTAAACCATTCCCCAGAAGATCCTTGACCTTACTCATGGTGGGGGCAAGTGTTTGACGTTCAGCCGGAGACAGTTTATCTGGCAGAGGGTGAGTGGACTCGAGGCGCAGAGCGCGAAAGCCGGGCAGAGGGTTCTCATTAGCCGGAGAAGTATCTTGGCAATAGAACCACGTCTGGTTCCAATCTTTAGGGTGACTTGGCGGTTCGGCATACAGAAAGAGACAGTCTCTCCGTCGTTGGACTGAGATTCCGCCAAGTTCCAAGCTGGGCCCATTGGCACGTTCATTCTGACGATTCAGATAAAATAACTCTCTAAAGAGTAGCAAGATGGGTTCTTCTCCAAGGTACACCTCAGAGAACACTTGAAAATTGCAAATATTTGACACGGAATTGGGCCCGATGTCTTGAGGTCGCAGGTCAAAAAAGTGCAAGACGTCTCTGAAAAACTTTGAGCCGGGTGGAGAAAAGCCCTGGTTCATGTGATCAGTAAAGACGATAACTTCCCCTTCCTTGTGTTGAGGTTTTTCTTCTGTCGGGTCAGGAGCACGATAGGACATGACTTCCTTCTTCGGCAGATAACCAGTCTTCACAAAATCATTAAAGGTGTTATCTGTGATGATGGATTTAACCCAGTTGCATGTAACGGGTGCTTTGGGAGCCTTGGGCGGCATTATGGAGATGGAAGCCTATGACAAAATAAAAATTTCCGGCTCAAATTTAAGCTGGAGAGAAATATTTCAATTCATATTCAAGATGGCGGCTTACGAAGGGGCCTAATGGCATATGGCTAATTATATCAGATTATTCAAGCCGCCATGGGCATCATAAGCAGTTAAGTTATTTAAACCACCATGAGTGGTCGGGATTATTGATTGAGCATTGCCTTTTTTAAGCCGGCGATAAGAGTCGCCATGGCTAGGTGGATCTAACAGATACAGTTTTTGCCTAAGTGTCGCACAAACAAGTTTCACAGATTGCAGCTGTTATTTTGGATAAAACGGTCGTTCAGAAAAGAAAATATTCTAGACCTAAAAACTGGTATAGATGAGTTCGTGAGTTCTAATGAGGCCTCTGTACAAGGAAAAGGGATCTGCTAGTGTCAAAAATGGACATAAAATGATTACCGCAGGAGTATATGTTGCCTTTTAAATCCGAAGAGGCCGCGGTGGAGGAACTATGAAGAAACTCTAATGAACAGCGAAAAACGCAGAGGAACTTGCAAACCCTAAATGCGGATCTGGGGTGCGGGATGGCAAGGACTTACAGCTGCAGATCTACTGCTGAGGATCGCCGCCGTTCTCTGATCGATTCAGGTTGATGCAGCAGCCAAGATCGACGAAGACGAGGTGCTCTGCGGTGGCGGAGCTCGAGCGGCAGTGGAGTAGCGAGAGGAAGAAGACGACGAAAGGGGGAGAATGAAGAAAGACCGAAGGTCATGCCTATTTATAAGGGAAGACTGATAAAGCGGGCGCGAAAAACGAGGAGGCCAAACATGGTTATCCAGCTACTCAGACGCCTCGATTCTCAGGACGGTCATTAAGATAAAGATCCGTTGGGATATGATGGAATAAAGTATGAATTTAATAGAAGATGACGTCATGGCGGGTTATCATAAATCCAGAAGATGACGTCATAACGGGTTATAACTTTTGCACAGATAGAAGGCAGAAGACTTTTTCTTAAGGTATTGAAGATTGACATGAACCGGTTCAAATCAATCTGGGGCCTAATGTTGGGGATATAACTACTAGTGTAACCCGCCCAGGAGGGGTCGGGTTACGCTATGACAATTTATCATATGAAGCCCAATATCAAGCTTGAAGATGGTGGTTCAGTTAAGGGCCCAAAGCCCGCAGGCGACTTAAGGCCCGTAGTGATAAACCGCCGTAATGGCGTGACTTGTATTGTAAGGCAAGATTAACTAGTCACCGAGTCGGACACTATTTATGAGCTAGCCGGGACTCTGTAGGCTGCGGGGCGTCAACCCGTGTATATAAGGGGACGACCCGCTGGTGGCTTAGGGCAAGGAACATCAGATCGAGAGCCGGGGATAGCAGATTCGCTCCCTGGCATCGAAACCCTAGTAATTCCACCTCAACTGGATTAGGCTTTTACCTTCACCGCAAGGGGCAACGGAAAAGTAAATAAGCGAAGAACAATATGTGAAAAGCTCATAGGCATTGGATCGGTGATGGAGAATTATGCCAGATGTGATTATTCATGCAACAGTTATAACATAGGGTGACACAGAACTAGCTCCAATTCATCAATGTAATGTAGGCATGTATTCCGAATATAGTCATACGTGCTTATGGAAAAGAACTTGCATGACATCTTTTGTCCTACCCTCCCGTGGCAGCGAGGTACTAATGGAAACTAAGGGATATTAAGGCCTCCTTTTAATAGAGTACCGGACCAAAGCATTAACACATAGTGAATACATGAACTCCTCAAACTACGGTCATCACCGGGAGTGGTCCCGATTATTGTCACTTCGGGGTTGCCGGATCATAACACATAGTAGGTGACTATAGACTTGCAAGATAGGATCAAGAACTCACATATATTCATGAAAACATAATAGGTTCAGATCTGAAATCATGGCACTCGGGCCCTAGTGGCAAGCATTAAGCATAGCAAAGTCATAGCAACATCAATATCCGAACATAGTGGACACTAGGGATCAAACCCTAACAAAACTAACTCGATTACATGATAAATCTCATCCAACCCATCACCGTCCAGCAAGCCTACAATGGAATTACTCACGCACGGCGGTGAGCATCATGAAATTGGTGATGGAGGATGGTTGATGATGACGATGGCGACGGATTCCCCTCTCCGGAGCCCCGAACGGACTCCAGATCAGCCCTCCCGAGAGAGATTAGGGCTTGGCGGCGGCTCCGTATCGTAAAACGCGATGAATCCTTCTCTCTGATTTTTTTTCTCCCTGAACGTGAATATATAGAGTTGGAGTTGAGGTCGGTGGAGCTCCAGGGGGCCCACGAGGCAGGGGGCGCGCCCAGGGGGGCAGGCGCGCCTCCCACCCTCGTGGACAGGGTGTGGCCCCCCTGGCCTTGATTCTTTCACTAGTATTTTTATTATTTCCAAAAATAATCTCCGTGGAATTTCACGTCATTCCGAGAACTTTTGTTTCTGCACAAAAATAACACCATGGCAATTCTGCTGAAAACAGCTTCAGTCCGGGTTAGTTCCATTCAAATCATGCAAGTTAGAGTCCAAAACAAGGACAAAAGTGGTTGGAAAAGTAGATACGTTGGAGACGTATCAAAGCACACGAAGCATTTTATAAAACCGTACTCAAAAGATTTAAGTGAAGCACAAAGATCATTCTATAAGATCATACTCAAAAGATATAAGTGAAGCACATGAAGTATTCTATAAATCAAGGAAGGGCTATCTCATAATAGCATGGTTCTTAAAGAAATAGAATAACACAAAGGACACAAATCATGTGGACAAAACAAAAACCGAGGTATACCGATAATTTTTGAAGAAGAAAGATGGGATGCCAACCGGGGCATCCCCAAGCTTAGATGCTTGAGTATGCTTGGAATATTTACTTGGGGTGCCTTGGGCATCCCCAAGCTTGAACTCTTGCCTCTCTTTATCCTTCTCACATCGGTAACTCCTCGTTCTTCGAACACTTCATCCACCCAAAAAACTTAACAAAAACTTTGTGAGATCCATTAGTATAATAAAGCAAATCACTACCTTTAGGTACTGTTGCAAACTCATTCCAAATTCATATTAGCACTTTATCTACTGTATTCCTACTTCACCATGGTTCATACCCCCCGATACTACCCATGGATTCATCAAAATAAGCAAACAACACATAGAAAACAGAATCTGTCAAAAACAGGACAGTCTGCAGTAATTTGTAACTCTCGAATACTTATATAACTCCAAAAATCCTACCAAATTAGTAAAACCTGAGAATTTTGTGTACCAATCCAGAGCAAAAAGAATCAACTAAAAATCATGTTCCTGTGATTTATGAAAATTATTTTTGTGCGCGCAAAAGTTTCTGTTTTTGTACTGCACAACGTAAACAAGCAATCTAATCATCCTAAAACAAAAGCTTGGCACATTATTTTTATAATATAATGGATATATACAAGGGGATAATTATTTACAGAGAAACTTCCATGAAAAATTCTACATTGTTTCCATGAGCATGAACCAAGTGCTCAAGGTCGATCCTCACTTCTTCAATACATAACTTTCCAATCACTTCTCTTTTTGAAAAAAACTTTTTAGGCATAAGAGGCAAGTAATTTTTTGTATTTTCATTCTTTAAAAAAAATTGTATGTTTCACCCACAACTAAACAGAAACAAAAAGGAAAAACAAAATCTACTAAGTGAAGAAAGCAAACAAGCACACACGAGAATATCAACCCCACGCTATTGCTCCCCGGCAACGGCGCCAGAAAAGAGCTTCATAATCCCCAAGTGCAGGGAATCATCGTAGCAATTCCCAAAGGTGGAAGTGATAAGTATGGAGTGTCGAACCCACAAGGAACTAAAGGTAAGATCAATATTCTCTCAAGTCCTATCTGCCACTGATACGACTCTACGTACACCGAACGTTTGCTTCCAACTAGAAACGAGAAATAAAACTACGTTGTGGGTATGAAGAGGATAACTTTGCATGATATCGGAGAGCTAAAATATAAAAGTAGGTGTTGTTATCATAAAGTTAGAATATATTACTAAATATTATAAATAGCGAGTGTGGAATAATGATGGATCGGTGTGCGGAATTGTCCTAGGCAATTGTTAACAAGACCGATAATCACTATTGCAATTTCATATGAGGGAGAGGCATAAGCTAACATACTTTCTCTTCTTGGATCATATGCACTTATGATTGGAACTCTAGCAAGCATCCGCAACTACTAAAGATCATTAAGGTAAAACCCAACCATAGCACTAAAGCATCAAGTCCCCTTTATCCCATACGCAACAACCCCCTTACTCGGGTTTATGCTTCTGTCACTCAAGCAACCCACTATAAGTGAATCATAAACATATTGCAACACCCTACAGCAGGAATCCCTCACGCTTGCGCGACACGGGGGGCACCATAGGACAGCACCAAAATAAAACATACAACTTATACCAATCTAGATCACCAATCAACCCAAAGACAAAGGATATCTACTCAAAACATCATAGGATGGCAACACATCATTGGATCATAATATGTGGCATAAAGCACCATTTTCAAGTAGGGATTACAGCGGGTTGCGGGAGAGTGGACCGCATAAAAGATATGAGGATGGTGATGATGATGGTGATGTTGATGAAGACGATCACCGCGGCAATGATTCCCCTCCCGATGGCACTCCGGCGCCACCAAGAGAGAGGACGAGAGGTTCTCCCCCTTGTGCTTCCTCCTCCATGGCCTCCCCCCTGGATGGGGAGAGGTTCCCCCTCTGGTCCTTGGCCTTCATGGCGATGATGGCCCCTCCGAGATCCTTCTCCATGGCCTCCGGTGATGATGGCCCTCTCCGGCAGGGTGCCAGAGTGGGTGTCATGGTTTTGTCACGGCAGATGTCCTAGAGAAAGGACTTAGTCGTGGAGCCATCGCTACGGGTTAGCTTAAAGGGGTTAAAGCGGACAAGGGACGCAAGAGAGTTTTATACTAGTTCGGCCCCTTACGATGAAGGTAAAAGCCTACGTCTAGTTGTGATGGAATTGATGGGGTTTCGATGACCAGGGAGCGAATACGCTTATCCTGAGTCTCGAGTTGTTGTCTGTTGTCCTTGAACCGCCGCCGGGTCGTCCCCTTATATACATGGGTTGACGCCCGTCGGTTTACAGACTCCGAGGTCGGCTCATAATCGTGTCCGGCTCGGTCTCTGCTACTTCTATCTTACAACACAAGTTTACATATCAATGTCGGTTTGTGTCTACAGGCCTTAAACCGGCTTTGGGCCCTGGGCCTTCATGAAGCGTCACCGTCTGTCTTCATAGGCTTCAGATACAGATGAACTACTTATGGGGTTAACCCGGCCACTCCTGGCCGGTTTACGCCCAGTGGTAATATCCCCAACATTAGGCCCCAGATTGATTTGAACTGGTTCCTGTCAATCCTCAATACTTAAGAAATTTGCTTCTTCAACATCTTCACATGATCTTGTAAACCGTCGTGACATCATCTTCTAGGATCATGGTAAACCGCTGTGACGTCACCTGCTATTTAAAACAGTGTATAATCCACCTTCATTAATGAGCCTCCGACAATCGAGGCGACAGCTCCGCCTCATATCCAAAAATTCGGCTCCTATATTTTCGCGCCTGTCAGTTATCTCCCTTATAAATAGGGCCAGGGGGTCTTTCCATTTTTCCCCTCGTGCCTCTTCGCGTCATCGTCATCCTCGCGACGCCCGAGCCTTCGACCTCAGCCGCCGTCGTCAACCTTCGACTGCTGCACCAACCTTGGCCGCTGCATCGACCTGAACGTACCAGAGCTCCTCCGCGCGCCGCCGCTGCTCGACAGCCTCCGTAAGTCTCCCCTTTCTCTTACCATAGATCTGCACTTAGGGTTTCTGTCGTTCATCAGTGTTCTTCGTCGCCCTTCTTTATCCTTACTTATATCCATGGATTAGATCCAAAAAACACATAGATCTCGCGCGGTAGTAGTTTTAGCACCTGTTTGATATCCAACTCATCTCGTTTAAGTAGAAAATCCCATCTGAACCTTCATCAACTGCTTCGGTACCAATTTTTAGGTTTGAATATATTTTCATTTTCTGACATGCGGTAGATCCAAAATTACAATGCCAACTTGTGAAACCTGTTTTTCCCTTCACTTATACATCTTTAATATCAGATTGGGCTGTTTTACTTCACATACAAAATGATGACCCAGTAGATACCATTAGTCCCCTGTTGAACCGCCAATGCTTTCATCATTGTACTGTTTCCATTGTCAGACTCCGGTTTACGAATAACCAATTCCGGTTTATCAATATACTTGTATCCTTATACTGCTGTATAGTTATCCACTGTAAATCTTAAACTGGCAATAATCATGTTTCAGATTTCCATTGCCATGGCCAAGCAAGTGTATGAATGCAATTGGGCTCCGTCTCGAGTAACCGAGGAACAATTAAATAATCTTGTTAAAACGGGCGCTTTAGCCAAGAAAGATGTCATCCACTGGAGGGTCCCTGGCCCGGAAAGTCCTCCTACACCCAAGGACAGAGAGGTAGTCGTGTTTGCTGATCATCTCGGACGAGGTTTTAGCCCTCCTGGTTCAAAAAAATTCTGGGATGTACTGGCCAATTTTCAGCTGCGCCCTCAAGACATCGGTCCCAATTCTGTGACCAACATTTGCCACTTCCAAGTCTTTTGTGAGGTTTATCTGCAAGAGGAACCTTCAGTCGAACTGTTTAGGGATTTCTTTCACTTAAACCGTCGCACAGAGTTCTCAGATGGACCCAATACGGAGCTGGGCGGAATGGCGGTTCAGAAAAGGAAGGAAGTCACCTTCCCTCACCCCAAACTCCACAGTCACCCCAAAGAGTGGAACCAGACTTGGTTTTACTGCATTGATACATCTCCATCTAATGAAAATCCTTTGTCGGGTTACCGCCCTGAACGTCTTAGCAACACACATCCTTTTCCTCAGAGGTTGACAGCAAGAGAAAGGGCCAACTATGCTCCCCAATTATCAAAGCTTAGAGCCTTCATGGCGAACGGTTTAACAGGAGTTGATCTTGCTCGTTGCTGGATAAGCTGGAGTATTCTGCCCTTAAGCCGGCGCCCCGGTTTGATGTGTGAGTACACGGGGAGTTTGAAGGATGCTCAGCGGCACATTGACATTCAGCTTACAGATGCAGAAGTCACTGAAGCTGTAAAGAAGATACTGAACGAACTGGAGGTTGTCTGTGCCCAAACCGGACTACTCCCTTTCTGCACCTTCAACAAACCTGACTATGAAGCTAGTTTGGTAAACTTGATGAAGGAGCGATATGAGGTAACTACTATTTTTCTCTTTTGTCCAATTGTAGTTTATCAACTCCTAGTAGCTCCCAAGTGACGGTTTATGATACCAATCTAAACCGGGACTTTTACCATAACTTAACTTTGCATATTTAGCTTCCAGGGACCGGATTACCCTTTTTAAGATGAACCGGTTCCTTAAAATTTGCCATACTGCTCTTTCACCGGTATAGCCCCCAAGGGCCGGTTTAACTTTATAAAGATGAACCGGGGCTGTAGAAGAATTCTCATACCAACAGTTTTTTAACAAACACACATTAGCCCCCAAGTGCCAAGATTAATACTTGTATTGTGCTTGGGACTTGTAGAAATTTCTGATAAGGAGCAAATATGCATTAGCCCCCTAGTATCAAGGGGATAACTTGTTATGTGCTTGGTACTTCAAATATGTACTGTCAACTCATTGTGTATCTGTCTCTTTATAGGCTGAACTGAGCAAGAAGGAAAGCCAAACCGCTGATCTGCAAGAGAACATCAAGTCCCAACAGGCCGAAACTTCAAAAGCAAAAGATGAGCTGACGAGCGCTTTAGCCGCTATGGAAAAGCTAAAGGAGAGCTTTGCCAAGGAGCGGGCGGATTGGAACACGGAGAAATCTGCTTTGCGGAAAAGAGCTGAAGACGCAGAAGCAGCTCTCAAACCGGTGGTAGACGAGCTGACTGGTGTAAAGCGGCAAGTACATGCGATGACCGCTGCTGTGTCTGGTAAGCATGTTTTCCTTAATACTTTCAACATATCTTCCCATGCGTTGCCGGTTTACTGATGTTTGCAATGATGTAGGAACTCGCATTAGTCATCTGGGCTCTGATGTTCAGAAGAAGCTGAAGGCTGCCTACACGCTGATAGAACAACTGTATATCGGCGCTCAATGAATTATCTGCACCGCTTCTCACAATAAGCCGCCCCCGACGTTAATCAAGGATACCTTAGACAGGCTATCTATGCTGCCTGCCCAGGTAGAAGAGCTAAAGAGGTCTGCTGCAAGGGTTGGCGCTGTGATCGCTCTAACCCGGGCAAAGGCGTGGGTGCCTGATCTTGATCCGGTGGACGTGGCTAAAGGCTTCCCAAGCTTAAAAGAAGACGGATCAGAATTTGGCTAGGAGGATCTCCGCGCCATAAACCGGGAAGTACGTCCACTGGCTTGTCAATTGGCTGAAGAAGTTGATCTCTCACACTATCAGGCAAGTTATGATGATAAGAACAGACGGGTTGCGGCGCCAGTTCTAGAAGCGCAAAATCTGATCCCTCCAATCCGTAAGCACACTTATGCCCCTGATATTGAACCGTCAACCCTTATAAGCGATGAAGCTGTGTTCCAAGCTTTAACTGGGATCGACTGGACAATTGTTGACTTCCAGCCGCTGGGTAGAGACGAAGAAGATGAACCGGTGCAAGATGATCCGCAGTCGTCATGTCAAGTTGATAAGCAACCATAATCCGGTGGCCGGTTTAGTCTTCCACTTGCTGCAATGCTTATTGAGAAACAATTATCCCTTTGGGCACTGAAATGCCTTGTAATAGGCTGGTTAAAACACTTGGTCTGTTATGCCTTCGTGCATATTTATCTGCGACTAATGCATGTTAATCCGCCATGCTTAAGATATGATGTTCATAATCCATAGCTATTTATTCAAGCTGTTCCTGCAGATAAGAAGTTAAAAGCGCCCTGGCGGTTTACCACCGGGCGGGTCATGATACCCATATATATATATGACTAAGGTTTATAACCAAGGTTGTAAAAGATAACCAAATATGGAAATACATGATACCTGTTACCTTTAGGCATAGTGTTGGCTGACCAACCTTGTAATGAGGGTAATAACCCTAATCCGGAGTAAAAGTAACTCCTGTTATATGATGCCGGTTTACAATAAAACCGTTCCGGGTTGTGATAAACACCGGTTTACTCCATACTGGTGACTATGAGTCAAAACCAGACCGGGCTGATAGTCTCCAGATTATAACTTGATCATGTACTGACAACTTGTAGTTGACAGTCTAACCGGGTTGATAAACACCGGTTTGAAAACGTCACAAATCTTATGAAAACAAAGAAAACTCGGCAAAAGGCAAATAAAACCGTTGTAGTCGAGGCTTTTCACGGGCTGCCAGGCCCCAAATTTGATCAAGAGGTGTAGCTATGGTTCGGGTTCGACCAAGCCCACAAGTGATGCTGTGGCATTACGCCGATCAAGAGGTGTAGCTATTGTTCGGGTTCGACCAAGCCCCCAAGTGATGATGTAGCATTGCGCCGATCAAGAGGTGTAGCTATGGTTCGGATACGACCAAGCCCCCAAGTGATGCTGTGGCATTACGCCGATCAAGAGGTGTAGCTATGGTTCGGGTTCGACCAAGCCCCCAAGTGATGTTGTGGCATTACCCCGATCAAGAGGTGTAGCTATGGTTCGGGTTCGACCAAGCCCCCAAGTGATGCTGTGGCATGACGCCGATCAAGAGGTGTAGCTATGGTTCGGGTTCAACCAAGCCCCCAAGTGATGATGTGGCATGACGCCGATCAAGAGGTGTAGCTATGGTTCGGGTTCGACCAAGCCCCCAAGTTGCAAACGGCCAGGTGATTGGAATCATCCTCAATTCTTGAGCCGATACATGAGCGCGCCTTGAGAATTTCTGACAGCCATCACATCTTTTGACCAAGTCCTCGGCATCAGCATGGGCTGTCAACCAATAGAAACCGTGACGAAACGCCTTGGCCACCAAAGATTTTGAACCGGCGTGGTGACCACAATCTCCTTCATGGATCTCACGCAAAATTTCACGGCTTTCCTCAGGAGACACACAGCGTTGAAACGCCCCTGTTACACTGCAATGATGTAACTCTCCATTGATAATAGTCATGGACTTGGACCGCCGGGTTATCTGCCTGGCCAAAGTTTCATCCTCTGGTAACTCGCCCCGGTTTATATATGCCAAATATGGAACCGTCCAATCCGGGATAACATGAAGAGCCGCCACCAACTGGGCCTCCGGATCAGGAACAGCCAAATCCTCTTTTCCAGGGAGCTTGACGGACGGATTATGCAAAACATCCAGGAAGACATTAGGTGGAACCGGTTTACGTTGGGAACCCAGGCGGCTTAAAGCGTCTGCCGCTTCATTCTTCCGCCGGTCCACGTGATCCACCTGATAACCTTTAAAGTGACCTGCAACAATATCCACCTCATGATGATATGCTGCCATTAGTGGGTCCTTGGAATCCCAAGTGCCGGACACTTGTTGAGCCACCAGATCCGAGTCACCGAAGCACTTAACTCGGCTTAGGTTCATCTCCTTAGCCATCCGAAGACCATGGAGTAAAGCCTCATATTCAGCTACATTGTTAGTGCAAGGGAACATTAAACGGAGAACATAACAAAACTTATCACCTCGTGGGGAAGTTAATACGACTCCAGCCCCCGAGCCCTCCAATTGCCTGGACCCATCAAAATGAATAGTCCAATAAGTGTGATCCGGCTTCTCCTCTGGCGCATGTAATTCTGTCCAATCATTGATGAAATCCACAAGTGTCTGAGATTTGATCGTCGTTCAGGGTATGTATGTCAACCCGTGAGGCTCGAGCTCGATAGCCCACTTAGCAATCCGACCAGTTGCTTCCCTATTCTGGATTATATCCCCAAAAGGAGCACAGCTGACCACCGTGATGGGATGACCTTGGAAATATTGCTTAAGCTTCCGGCTTGCCATGAAAACCCCATACACCAATTTTTGCCAATGCGGGTACCTCTGCTTGGACTCAATAAGTACCTCACTGATATAGTAAACTGGCCGCTGAACTGGATATTCCTTTCCTGCCTCCTTGCGCTCCACCACAATAGCCACACTAACAGCCCGAGCATTAGCTGCCACATATAGCAACAATGGTTCTTTGTCCACTAGAGCAGCGAGAATCGGCGGGTTAGCCAGCTGCCGCTTTAAGTCCTCAAATGCTTCATTAGCAGCGTCACTCCAGACGAAGTTACCCGTTTTCTTCAGCATCTGATATAAAGGGATGGCCTTCTCGCCAAGGCGACTGACAAACCGGCTCAATGCGGCAATCTGGCCTGCCAGGCATTGAACATCATTGATACACTTCCGTTTAGCCAAGGAGGTGATGGCTTTGATTTTTCTGGATTAGCTTCAATGCCCCTGTTAGACACCAAAAAGCCCAAGAGCTTGCCTGCAGGTACACCAAAGACACACTTGGCCGGATTAAGCATCATTTAATAAACCCGCAGGTTATCAAAGGTTTCCTTCAAGTCATCAATCAATGTCTCCTTCTTCCTTTATTTTACCACAATATCATCCACATAGGCGTGAACATTGCGGCCGGTCTGTTTGTGCAGACAATTCTGCACACACCTTTGATAAGTCGTCTGGGCACTCTTGAGCCCAAAGGGCATGGACACATAGCAGAAGGCTCCAAAGGGAGTTATGAAGGTTGTCTTCTCCTCGTCCTTAACTGCCATTCTGATATGATGATAACCAGAATATGCATCCAAAAAACTTAAACGCTCACAACCCGCCGTAGCATCAATAATTTGATCAATACGGGGAAGGGCAAAAAGATCTGCTGGACAAGCTTTGTTGAGATCTGTGTAGTCCACACACATACGCCAAGTGCCATTCTTCTTGAGGACCAGCACCGGATTAGCCAACCACTCAGGATGGAATACTTCAACAATAAATCCAGCCGCCAAGAGCCTGGCTACTTCTTCTCCAATAGCTTTGCGTCTTTCTTCGTTGAACCGGCGGAGAAACTGCTTGACCGGTTTATACTTGGGATCAACATTGAGAGTGTGCTCAGCGAGTTCTCTCGATACACCTGGCATGTCAGAAGGCTTCCATGCAAAGATGTCCCGATTCTCACGGATGAACTAGATGAGCGCGCTTTCCTATTTCGGATCCAAGTTAGCGCTGATGCTGAACTGCTTGGATGAATCGCCAGGCACGAAGTCAACAAGCTTAGTTTCATCAGCCGATTTTAACTTTAGGACCGGATCATGCTCTGTAGTTGGTTTCTTCAACGAAGTCATATCTGCCGGATCAACATTGTCCTTGTAAAACTTCAACTCTTCTGTTGCACAAACCGACTCAGCATAAGCCGCATCACCTTCTTCACACTCCAGAGCAATCTTGCGGCTCCCATGCACGGTTATAGTTCCCTTGTGACCCGGCATCTTGAGCTGCAGATAGACATAACAAGGCCGTGCCATAAACTTAGCATAAGCTGGCCGTCCAAATAGGGCATGATACGGGCTTCTGATTTTCACTACTTCAAAGGTCAAGGTCTCTGATCTTGAATCATGCTCATCTCCAAAAGCCACCTCCAGAGCTATCTTACCAATAGGATATGCTGACTTACCAGGCACCACACCATGGAACACCGTATTGGACGGTTTTAGATTTTTATCTGTTAACCCCATGCGACGAAAAGTTTCATAATAAAGGATATTGATACTACTCGCTCCATCGATGAGTACCTTAGTGAACTTATAACCTCCCACCTGAGGTGCCACCACCAGAGCCAGATGACCCGGATTATCAACCCGGGGCGGATGATCTTCTCTACTCCACACAATTGGCTGCTCGGACCAGCGCAAATAACGGGGCACCGCCGGTTCAACGGCATTCACCGCCCTTTTATGAAGCTTCTGATCACGCTTGTCCAAGCTAGTGGTGAAGACATGATACTGTCCGCTATTCAACTGCTTCGGGTTGCTCTGGTAACCCGACTGCTGCTGCTGCTGTTGATTGCCCTGATGATTATAGCTGCCTTGGTTACCCTGATTACCTTGATTGTTATGTCCACCCTTATTACCGTGGAAGCCTGAATCGGAATTTCCTCCACCATAACCCGGCCCATGAGACCCGGGGCCCGAACCGCCTCCTGGTCCATGATCATACCGGAAAGAATCAGAATTTTTGAACTCTTGCATGATGTAACAATCTTTCCAGAGGTGCGTGGACGGTTCCTCCTTCGTCCCATGCTTTGGACAGGGCTGATTCAACAGATAAGACAAACGGTCTGGATTAGGACTTGGCCTTCCACCGCGCTGGGGCCGTTTACCCTTACGCCGCTGGCCCTTGTCCTGTGTATTAGTGTTAGCCACAAAGTCTAAACTGTGGTCCGCTTTATGCTTGCCGCCGTTTCCATGGCCCGCCGGGTTATGGTGCTGCCCCTTGGCGTTGCCGCTCTTCTTTCCCTTCCCTATCTTATCATCGTCAGACTCGGGATCCTTGGTACTATCAGAGTCGGCATACTTCACCAGTGCAGCCATGAGGGTTCCCATGTCATTACAATGACGTTTGAGCCGTCCCAACTTCAACTTCAGGGGTTCAAACCGGCAATTGCCTTCCAATGTTAAAACTGCGGTGTCGGCGTTGATGCGGTCTGATGAATGCAAAATCTCCGAAACCCGGCGCACCCAATGGGTTGTTGACTCTCCTTCCTCCTGGACACAGGCAGCTAAGTCCACAATCAACATGGGCTGCTTGCATGTATCCTTGAAATTCTGAATAAACTGGGCTCTCAACTCGGCCCATGACCTGATAGAATTAGCCGGTAAGCTCTTTAGCCAAGTGCGGGTCGTCCCTTCTAGCATCATGGTGAAGTACTTCGCACATGCCGCATCATCCACGTCCAGCATCTCCATGGCCATCTCATAGCTTTCGACCCATGTTTCAGGGGATAAATCGGTGGTGTAATTCGGCACCTTATGCGGGCCCTTGAAATTCTTGGGCAGGCGCACATTGTGTAACGCTGGGACAAGACATGGCACTCCCAAAGAACTAGAGGTAACTCCTGGTTCCACCGATGTGGATGGACGAACCGGAGTAAGCTGACGGGCTTCATGCTGCGCCGTTAACTCGGCCTCTCTGCGTGCCCGAGCCCGGTCCACCACCTCTTGAGCATCACCAGCACCACCCGCCGGGTTATTGCCACGGGGCGGATCACGGTTCCGCGCATTGCTTGACACTGCCGGTTCATCCATACACCTGCTATAACTCCGGCTTGGACGGGGAGTGGAATGAATCCGATCGCGACTATATGAATAAGCCTCCTGTTCAATCAAGGCTGTCTGAAGAAGCTCCTTAACCCGACGCCTCTCGATCACCGCTGGAGAATCGCCTTCGATCAGGATGGCCGCCAGCCGTGAAGCGGCAGCGACAATGTTGTCCATCAGGTTAGAATAGTGACCCGGTGGCGTGGGGACATGCGGTGCCACAATGTTGTTCTGACGAGGCGGATCCACCAAACGTGGCTGAACCGGTGCCCCTGCTCCAGGTGCCTCCGCCCGGTTTACCACCGGCGGATTACTGGTCCCTGCTCCTGGGGTGTCAAAGAGATTTCTAGCGTCATAAACCGGCGGCAGGCGAGATCGGTGCCTCCTCTTCAGGACTTCGTTCGACGCACTCTGATCCAGCATAATCCGGTAAGCTTGTGCATCCAAAGCGGCCCGCTCCGCGGCTATCCTGGTATCCTCAGCTGCTAATTCGGCTTTGGCCTGGGTGATTTAATCTTTCACTTTCGCGATTTCCGCATTATGTGCATCCTGATCCGCTGGGTTAACCTCCGCCATCAGCGTTGCCAACGCGTCAAACAAATCAGATAGAACCTGAGCTGGCGGTCGCACAGGGCCTCCTGCCCCGGCCGCTGCTGCCGCTGCTGATCCGGAAATCATCGCCGCTGCAGTCGAAGAGTGGAGTGCCGGTTGCGTGCCGGCCATGAAGATCACAACCCGGTTTGGCAGATCAAAGGGGTCCGGAATACTGTCGCCATCAGAACAGCTCCCAATCCGGCCATCTTGTAACTGATATAACGACTCGGTCTCTTCGGTCGATGACTCGTCGCCGGAATAGACGACGGTCTCACCACCAGATTCCGATCTACCCTCAGATTCCCCTCCATGGATAACTCCCACGAAGGCACGCTTCATGACAGGCTTGACCCGGGCAGATCTCGCACGCTGAGCCGTTTCGACGAGGTTGGTGCAGATGTCCGGCTCAGGGGCCGGTTCGCCGATCTTGCCAATGAAAATGTGTATGCCACCAAAGGGGACCCGGTACCTGTACTCTATTGAGCCGGCCTCGGGCCCCGGCCTGCATCGTCGATGTAGAGCTTGCCGCGATGACTCTTGGTCATCCGGCCCACAGCGTAACCCTTGAGTCCTTCGAAGTTGCCCTCCAAGAACTTGAAACCATCGTGTGATAGCCCCATGGTGGGCGCCAACTGTCATGGTTTTGTCACGGCAGATGTCCTAGAGAAAGGACTTAGTCGTGGAGCCATCGCTACGGGTTAGCTTAAAGGGGTTAAAGCGGACAAGGGATGCAAGAGAGTTTTATACTAGTTCGGCCCCTTACGATGAAGGTAAAAGCCTACGTCTAGTTGTGATGGAATTGATGGGGTTTCGATGACCAGGGAGCGAATACGCTTTGCCTCAGTCTCGAGTTGTTGTCTGTTGTCCTTGAACCGCCGCCGGGTCGTCCCCTTATATACATGGGTTGACGCCCGTCGGTTTACAGACTCCGAGGCCGGCTCATAATCGTGTCCGGCTCGGTCTCTGCTACTTCTATCTTACAACACAAGTTTACATATCAATGTCGGTTTGTGTCTACATGCCTTAAACCGGCTTTGGGCCCTGGGCCTTCATGAAGCGTCACCGTCTGTCTTCATAGGCTTCAGATACAGATGAACTACTTATGGGGTTAACCCGGCCACTCCTGGCCGGTTTACGCCCAGTGGTAATATCCCCAACAGAGGGCCTAGATTGATTTCTCGTGGCTACAGAGGCTTGTGGCGGCGGAACTTCCGATCTAGGTTATTTCCCGAAGGTTTCTGTATTTATAGGAGAAGTTGGCGTTGATTTCACGTCAGGGGGACCCTCGGGGAGTCCACGAGGCAGGGGGCGTGCCCCAGGGGGGTGGGCGCACCCCCCCACCCTTGTGGGGCCCCCGTGACTCCCCTCCGGTAATTTTTGTTCCAGTATTTTTCATATTTTCCAGAAAAATTCTCCGTTGATTTTCATCGCGTTCCGAGAACTTTTATTTCTGCACGAAAACAACACCACGGTAGTTCTGCTGAAAACAGCGTCAGTCCGGGTTAGTTCTAATCAAATCATACCAAAATCATATAAAACTATTGTAAACATGGCATGAATACTTCATAAATTATAGATACGTTGGAGACGTATCAGTCCACCGTGTGTGTCAACCTTCTATACTCGGAGGAACATATCGCCGCCGAGGCCGCCGCGCTGCTACATATCAGCCAGTCATTTTTTTCATATTATGCTTGGCGGCTATGACATCCAGCTCATCGAAAATGACGGCTTGGGGCAGGCTTTGGCCCAGATGAAGTGCCCAACCACCAACGCCTCAGACTTTACCATCCTCGATCTCCTCGAGGGCCCCACCGCTGATATCCTCCATCGTGCGCTCTAGCATTTTCCATCCTTCCATGTCGTATCCTCAGCTGCCAAGTCAGATCTCATCCTAGATGACGAGGAGGGCGCCAACTATGAGTGCTATTATAAGGGGAAGAAGCCCTCCAGTGACAACAGAGAGAGAACACATGATGTCTTTGCATGTGGCACTTCCAAGGGGGTGGAGAGCCCAGGGTCATCTCAGATGGCTAGGAGTAGCATGTTTTAGCTATTTCCCTACCTTTTTATTAAAAAACTGGGCCATTTTGTTGTAGTAGCATATGCCTGGTGATGTTTAAATCTGGCGTGTTTAATTCAGTTGTGCACAATGTGATGTTTAACTATGAAATTGTCCAGTTCAATTTCATCAATACTAATTTCAGTGGCTATGTTTGGTTGTTAATTTGTAGTTAACATGTGCATTGTTTATTTTAGTTGTGCACAATGTGATGTTCAATTATGCAATATGATGTTCAAGTATGAGTTGTCCAGTTCAATTTCACCAATGCCAGTTACAATTGCTATGTTTCGTTGTTGTTAAGCATGTTGTATTAAACACGCCTATCCATTTTTTACTCCGTTACTTTACTACCATGTCAACTCTTCACAATGGAGTTATCATTGGGAGATGATGTTGTTTACCATGTCTATATTTGGTGGATGTTAAGCTTGTTGTAGTTAACATACCTTTCCATCTACTTATGCAGGGCCACAATGGGCAATAATCTTGTTTACCATTGAGGTTAGTTGCATCCCATGTCTTATATTACATCATTGTGCAATTGCAGTTTAGCTTCTAACATTTAATTGTTGCTTGTAGGCACATACGTTAGACGTGTAGATCCACGCTTCGACCCTTTTTGCATATGGGGCAATGCAATATTCATGAACTAGAATCAAGTGAGGAAACTAAGAAAGATTGTTAGGAGAAAGAGATGGGTGATGAGAATTAAACTCTTTGTTAACGCTCTATACAAGACAACCGTGAACTTTAGGATGATAAGAAATTTGTTGCCTTATTTTTCCTGCCCACAATGAATTATTAAACATAAATATCTAAATGTTTTCCAATTTTCAGTGGTTTCCAAAGCAGTTTACTCAAGATTACGTCACAAACTACATTATTGGTGCAGTGGCAAGGAAAATTAAGGTATATCACCTAGACTACCATGATGATGGTCTAGAAGTCTTCCTGAAAGCGGTGAAGGATGGGCGGGCAGTCATCACAAGGGGTTGGACTAAAGTTGTATACGCCTTTGGCATGGAGGAGGGAACAATATGGGCATTCTGCTTCTTCACCTTTTCCAACAACCCAGATGATTTCCGCCTCACTCTTGACCGCCTCTAATACTAATGTGGTTTATCACTGTTAATTTCTTGCTTAATTCTTTAATTCTTGGAGATATTGTACTATGGTTTTGATTTATGCATTTTGTTGTCGAACCATTGTAAATAGGGTAAGTATGATGGATATGAAATATGTGAATGCTATAATTTATAATTTAAAATTTGGAAATTTCCAATTCAAATTCCAGAGAATTATAAATTGCAAGGAATAAATTATCAGGAAACAAGCAGTTGTGCAACAGGTCATTACGGTACACACGGTTACTAAAATAAAACAGTGTGCGATGGAAATCTATAGCACACCACGTTTCACTGACGAATAATGTGTGTGATTATCCACAATAGAACACACGTTTCTGTCCCTTAAACATGTGTGCTGATGGATCATCGAACACGATGCACTATTGAAGAGCGTGTGTGCTAGGAACACCTATCACACACACTTAATTATTAAGAGGAAACATGCACGATAGTGGTAGATTAAATGTTTGGGATAGACATATTTTTGCAAACGCGCCACGTCAAGCAACCAACTCTGATGTCGTCCACATCGCAAACGTTATGTAGAGCGTGTGTGGTAGATGTATCATTTCACACAATTTTTACATAAAAAATGGTTGGGGCGTTTTGTATATCGCAAACGCGTTCTTCAGGCATTGCGTGTGCGATAGGCCTTGTATTCGCATACAATTGCTTTTGCCAGAACGTCTACATCCCCGAGCCTTATCACACAACCTTAGCAAGGCGACGGTTCAAAACTGTGTCAGTGAAAGGTGGTTTACACCGTTTGCATAGGACTTAACTGCATTACTGTGACATGATATCGCACTAGATGATATTTGAAAACCTCCTTTGGTGCAACAACCACTTTGATCTGTTCAATGCTTTTTGACTTATAAGAAGTAGTCAATTTAGCACTAAGCCCGCCATCAATAGTATAAGAACTAAATAGCCCACTGTTATAAGTTGGACGACTCTCTGTAGCTTGCTTTTTCGATACCCAACATTCCGCACACCCCGCTTGATTAAGTAACTCATGGGTATCATTATATTGAATTAAATCAATAAGATCGTGAATCTTTTCTTCTAGCCCCTCAAAGAAACATACCATGGTCGCCTCCGCAGACTCACGTACAGTTGTATGGATCATCCGATTGTTGTCCCGTGAAGAAACTTTTCCCATTTGATCCCACTCCAGTCACTTTCAAAGTTGTTCGTGAGGGGGTTGCCCGGGATCACGTTCTTCACGGAGTTGTGAGTGCTTTGATGGCGGACCAACGACAGATCCGTGGTGTTACCAAAAATTGTCCTCCCCCACCGCGCAGGCAACGGGTGTCGGCTGGAGGTAGGGCCCCGATGGGTGGAGGATATCCTACGGTAGTCACGCTACAGATGGTTGTCGGGGCCGTGGCAGGAACTCGTTCGGCTCCACCGCGTCATAAACTTCCCCGCGCTACTATTGGTACTAAAAATCCAGAACTGGCAGACCATGTACACGACCCCAGATACATATACATGGTGTTCTTTAGTTGTGGAGGTCCAGGTCATTACGTTGGTAATTGCATCAAGCCGAAATCATGCTTTATCTGTAATCAAGAAGGTCACAATGTCAACAACTGCGCTGCTTGGACTCAACTTCACCGTGTTGCTACATATTTTTGTATTAATTTCTACTCTCGGGTTATGCTTTGATCATACAAATGTCCTAGTGAGAGACGAAGCTAAGCTGCTCAGTTCCAGAAGCTATGTTGTTATCAATGTTGTCAAAGGTGGGATATCTCAAGAGGATTTACTTATAAATTTGTCTAGTATTTTTGCAAGAATAAATAGGGGTGTTGGCAGATTAGAGTTATCAAACCCAAATCTTTCTGGTTAGATTTCCTCGTTTGAAAATTACGAGGGTTTGATTGAGTTTCAACTTTTGATCTTCATGACAGTGGTGTTTGTGTTAATGTGACTAAATGGACTGGCAATATTGATACTTTTGTTGAGCTAATTGAGGCTTGGGTTAATTAAGGCTGATGGGTTACCCACCAAATGATATTCTTGGAAAGTGTTGGCTAAAATTATCTCCTTTTTGGGTATCCTTGTGGATTGGAATGACCTTATGAAGAGCTTTTATGCTAGTGTGTTAGGATCATGATTACTTGCAAGGATCGACGCTTTTGAGAGGCTTCTTGAAACGAAAAAGAGGTTGTAACTATTTTCTTTACTATAGAATGTTTTGAACAAATGGGAGGAGATGATCCTAATGATGTTCTTGGTCCTGATGATATTGAGGTTGTGAATCTTTAAGCATTAGGTGATGATTCAGTTGATAAAGACTTATTGAAAGATGACGAGGAACCCACAGATGAACTTGACACAACTAGTAGGAGAGATGGCCCATTTGGAAAACAGCTTGGCCTGGTGTGGAGTTTCACCCAACCTTTTTTCTGAAGTTTTTACTTCTCAACATGTTATTGCTAATGTTGGGACGGTTCCTGTTGTTCCTGAGCTTGTTACACATAGTGTTGTTTTTAACACTGTGGCTGAATTGGATTGGACTAGAAGATGCGTGTTGACCCTAACGAGGGTACAAAAACCCCTCTTTAGGTTAAAACCGCTCATAATGTGGTTGATACCCCTGTGTCCATCCAAAAGGTAAACCGCTCTGAGATCCTCAAGCATGTGGGTGATTCTGGTCCTGAAATTGATGATAATGAAGTTTATTCGGAAGATGAAATGGAAGTATTTGGGGGGGCCGTTCTTGATGCTTTGGAAATGATGTCTATTGGAAAATCTGCCCAACCTGCTGCATATGATGTTCATGGCAGCTGTCTCCTGAAGGAGGTCTTGCGTGAGAAGAAACTTGTGTTAACACTAGCAAGTGGGGTCCAGTGGTTATACAAAGGTCTAATACCAGGAACCATGAGAGAGAAATCATCATGGCTAAAGTTGCTACCTACAAGATGAAGAAAATTTTGGAGCCCCTACTTTTGAAGGCAAGTCATATATTGAGTTTTCTTGCTCTACTTTGGGTAATCATGCATGTGCTCTTCATATTATTTTATTATTGGTAAAAAACTGCTATGATAAAACTAAAAGCATTAGTAACATGGTCACCCTGGAAAAATTAAGTTGTCTGGATTTTTCTACTCAAAACCCTGAGATATCTTTACCAAATGTGCTTGATGATGATAGTTTTTCTGAGACTAGAGTTTGTACTCTTGTTGTTTGCATTTTTGCTAAATATAGATCGGGGGCACTTTTAATTCTATAGTTTTGCCAGATAATGCAGCTAAGTCACAGCCTTGCGATCTGTCTCACCCCTTTAAGATATCATGATAGGAATGTTTTGAAACATACGTGGTTTAGGTCAAGATGGTAAAACACAGCGCCTCACAGACTTAATTACTATATACAAACTTGATTTTATTGGATTTCAAGAAACCAATCGTGAAATCATTGCCTATGGTTTCCTTCATAGTATTGTTGGTCACATGAATTACTCTCGTCACTTATTGCATGTTGTTAGTATTGTTGGAGGCATCTCGCTAGGGTGTTGACGGTGATGTCTTTGAGGTTGTTGGCTGTAGTAATAAAACTTATTCAAAGGAATTTTGGAGGATTCTAATCCTTAGGATTTCTTTTGCCTATATGGGTTGTTTGTTTCGTATCATCGCAAACCATATGAATTTTTCCTTAGTATTCTTTGTACTGGATCAGTTGCAGTTAGTATGGATGAGAGGGAGTAGAAAACTTTTCATCCACTCCAACTTTTTTGAAAGAATCCTTTGTTTTTTTCGGTGCACGATCAAACATCCTCACAATCCCGTAGTACCGATGATGCCATGCCACTCTATTCCTACGTTTCTATTCCCGCGTTTGGGAAATCCCGTGACTCGAAGAGGCCGTTACTGTTTAGTCACAAAAAATGGGAACTGAGATGTTAAACATAAACTCTTTTTCCTAGTATAAAATAAAAAGTACTCCAGATCGGTGGTTCCAATGATGTGTGAAACCCTCCTACTGATCCTGCTTTAACCCCATCCACATCCCACCCAAAGAAAATGGGAGCATGGCAGGCAAGACCTGGTCAAAACCCAAAAGCATGGACGCTTGGTCAGGCACCGGCACCGGCAGCCACGCCCTCCCTCATCAGCAAACAAAACCCATCTTTCCGAGGGCAATACGGTCAACCTCCCTGTTCCAATCCCAAACGATTTAATAAATAAAAAATAAAGAAAGGGAGGACGAAGGGGGAATGAACGAATTATCAGTGGAGGGGCAGCGCGAGGACGGGAGAGGCGACGAGGAAAGTGCAGCGAAGGAAGCACCCACCGGAAGGGGAAGCGGAGGGAGGACCGGCACCAGCAGTCCAGCAGCACCAACCAAAAACGGAGGGAGACAACAGACAAGGCGCAGAAAAAATATCGCCTCCGCCCCCTCCGAGTCTCCCGATATCGCGCGCGCGCCCGGGCTCTTCTTCTTCCCCATGTGAGTTTGCCTTGCCCCTCCCCCTCCCTCGTCGGTCGTCGCCTCCGCTGCACCAACCACAGCACAGCACCCCCGGGCCGCCCGTCGCCTTCGGCTGGGCGGAGATGGTGGCCGCTCGCCGGAGCACCGCCGCCGTCCTGCTGCTCCTGCTGCTGCTCGCCGTCTCCGTCTCTTCCACGTCCCCGTCGCCACGTGGCCGGGAGCGGGACAGATCGGCGCTTCTCCGGCTCAGGGACGCCGTCCCCTCCTCCGAGCTGCTCCGCCGGTGGTCGCCGGGCGCGGACCACTGCTCCTGGCCGGGGGTCGCCTGCGATGCGAGGTACCGGGTCGTCGCCCTCCACGTGCCCTCCAGCTTCCCGCGCGGGAGCGGGAGCGGGATCGCCGGCCAGCTGCCCACGTCGGTGGGGCTCCTCACCGAGCTCAAGCAGCTCTCCCTGCCCTCCCTCGGCCTTTTCGGCGAGATCCCCGCGGAGATCTGGCGGCTGGAGAAGCTCGAGGGGGTCAACCTCGCCGGGAACTCGCTCCGGGGCGCTCTCCCGGGCGCCTTCCCGCCGCGGCTGAGGGTGCTCAACCTCTCCTCCAACGCGCTCAGCGGCGAGATCCCTGCCTCCCTCTGCAGCTGCACGGAGTTGAAGTTCTTGGATCTTTCTGGCAACCGGCTCAACGGGTCCGTGCCAGCGGTCGTCGGCGGCCTCCCCAGGTTGAGGCAGCTCGACCTGTCCCGGAACCTTCTTGCGGGGAGCATCCCCTCTGCTCTGGGGAGCTGCACACAGCTCCGCTCGTTGCGCCTCTTCTCCAATATGTTGGACGGTTCCATCCCACCAGAGCTTGGACGACTGAGCAAGCTGCGGGTTTTGGACGTATCGGGTAACAGATTGAGCGGTCTGGTGCCCAGGGAGCTAGGGAATTGCTCGGGTTTGTCCGTTCTCGTGTTGTCGAGCCAGTTTGATGCAGTGAAACCACATGAGTTCAATCTCTTTGAGGGAGAGCTTCCGGAGAGTGTGACAGCTTTGCCAAAGCTTAGGTTGTTATGGGCGCCGAAGGCAGGCCTGCAAGGAAATCTCCCAAGCAATTGGGGAATCTGCCATAGTTTGGAGATGGTTAATCTCGGAGGTAATTTACTTGCTGGAGTGATACCGAGGGAGCTAGGGCAGTGTAGAAACCTCAAGTTTCTCAACCTCAGTTCCAATAGATTGTCCGGTTCGCTTGATAAAAATCTTCATCTGCATTGTATGGATGTGTTTGATGTCAGTGGCAACAAACTCTCAGGCTCAATTCCAGCGTCTGTGAACAAAGAGTGTGCATCGCAGCAACCGCTGGATGGCGTGACATCTGGCTATTCTTCACCCTTCATGTCCCGAGCTGTAGCAGAGCTATCACTGGGTTACTGTGAATCAGGAGAGTGTTCGGTTGTATACCATAATTTTGCGAAGAACAAGTTTGGAGGCCGTCTTACATCCTTGCCACTTAGTGCAGACAGATATGGAAACAGGACCTTGTATGCATTAATTCTTGATCACAATAACTTCACTGGATCATTGGCTGCAATTCTGTTGGAACAGTGCAGCAACTTAAATGGTTTGATCGTCAGCTTCCGAGACAACAAGATATCTGGTGAGCTCACAGAAGAAATCAGCTCAAAATGTCATGCCATCAGAGTTTTGGTTCTAGCCGAGAATCAAATTTCAGGAGTGTTGCCTGCTAACATTGGTCTGTTGGGTGCTCTTGTAAAGATGGACATTAGCAAAAACTTTTTGGTGGGTCAAATACCTGCCAGTTTGAAAGAGCTCAAGAGCTTGAAATTTCTCTCGTTAGCCGCAAACAATATCAGTGGTCAGATACCGTCCTCTTTGGGGCAATTGGAATCGCTGGAGGTTTTAGATCTCTCATCTAATTCTCTGTCTGGGAATGTCCCTAGTAATGTTGTGACACTGAGAGGTCTCACGACACTTCTGCTGAACAATAATGAGCTCTCTGGAAACATTGCCGATCTTACCCCTTCAGTATCAATGGCTGTTTTTAACATTTCATTCAATAACTTGGCTGGGCCGTTGCATTCGAATGTGCGAGCACTCAGTGAGAATGAGGCTAGTCCAGAACCTGAGAATACACCCAGCGATGGCGGAGGCTTCACCAAAATAGAGATTGCCTCAATAACCTCAGCATCAGCGATTGTTGCAGTTCTCTTGGCCCTGATCATCCTTTACATTTACACTCGTAAATGTGCATCAAGACCATCAAGGCGTTCTAACAGGAGAAGGGAAGTGACTGTTTTTGTGGATATTGGTGCTCCTTTGACATATGAGACCGTTGTACGCGCTGCTGGCAGTTTTAATGCAAGCAATTGCATTGGAAGTGGTGGCTTTGGAGCAACATACAAAGCTGAGATTGCACCAGGCATTCTGGTGGCAATAAAGAGGCTCGCTATTGGAAGGTTCCAAGGTATTCAGCAGTTCCAAGCAGAGGTGAAAACTCTTGGAAGGTGTCGGCATGACAATCTTGTAACACTCATAGGGTACCACCTCAGTGATTCAGAGATGTTTCTAATATACAATTTTCTGCCCGGCGGTAACTTGGAAAGGTTCATACAAGAAAGGGCAAAGAGACCAATTGATTGGAGAATGCTTCACAAAATTGCTCTAGATGTTGCACGTGCACTTGCATACCTTCATGATAACTGTGTCCCACGTATTCTGCACCGGGATGTGAAGCCAAGCAACATCTTGCTTGACAATGAGTACACCGCATACCTTTCTGATTTTGGATTAGCAAGACTACTTGGGAATTCAGAAACTCATGCAACCACCGGTGTCGCGGGTACTTTTGGATATGTTGCTCCAGAGTATGCGATGACTTGCCGTGTTTCTGATAAGGCTGATGTGTACAGCTATGGAGTTGTACTGCTTGAACTTATTTCAGACAAGAAAGCACTGGACCCTTCCTTTTCTCCGTATGGAAATGGATTCAACATAGTTGCTTGGGCTTGCATGCTTCTGCAGAAGGGCCGAGCTCGTGAGTTCTTCATAGAAGGGCTGTGGGATGTGGCTCCGCATGATGACTTGGTTGAGATTCTGCACCTCGGTATCAAGTGCACTGTGGACTCTCTTTCTTCTAGGCCCACAATGAAGCAAGTTGTTCGGCGACTAAAGGAACTCAGGCCGCCCTCTTACTAGGATTTGCAACTCTAGTATGACATACGTCTCAAGACTGAGAGTAAGGTAAATTGAGCAAACTTTCCTGGAAGTTCATTTTGTTTAACTTCTCAACCAAAAATTGATGGATATGAATACGTTTTTTTGGTGGTGCAGTATTTATATCGCATGCAACTGTATTTTAGGAACTGTGAATGCACATAAAAGACAAGTTCTGAATAAATCTTCTCATTTGGTATTTTTGCTCAACTGCTCGTGTTTGAATGCTGTTAATTTATGTTGTCCGTAGTTTGATCATATTGTTTTCTCTTGTCAACCTATAATATATCTGCCCCTATTAAATTGTTTGGTGTTCACATACATGGAGTATCTAGCTTGCTTAATACAATTTTGGAAATAGGCGCAATAGCTTTCTGGTAGAAGTATGTCATGATTCATAATCCTATGAAATTGATGTGAGAGGCTGTACCATTTGTGAGTTTTTGTGATCTCCATCTTTCATTTGTATTCCGATCATTATTGGTACTTCAACAAACTTAGTGCACTCGAAACTTGAACTTAAAACTGGTGATCACTAGCAACCATAATTAATTCCTTTATGTTAACTATGTATGCTAGACTGTTCTATGGCCCTTTTGTTAAGAAACAATGTTTTTTATGGATACTTGATGAACAAATTTGTGCCTGCAGAAAGCAACCGCAGTATCAGAGGGATGAATTCGTTGATCCTGATCAACAGATGATTTGCTGTTAAAGTAAGTCTATATTCCTTCCGCATGGTTCGTACATAGGCTATATATAATTGACTGGTTCTTCTAGATGATATTGAAATGTTGATGCTACATGCCAATTTTCGGTTGCATTATTTTATAAAATATGGTGCTGTTAGTTATTTGGAATGGAAAACTATGAATGCACGTTTGTGATAGGTTTATTTATTCGGCACACCATGAATCCATGGCATCTTTTCTATTAAGTACTGAAGCTCTGATTTCCTGCATGTAGGCTGTTGAGGATTCTGTTTGACCACAACTGCCAAGGATACTCCTGGTATCCATGTCATGTCCTCCAGTCATGTGGTCGGTGACCAGCATCATGTGCAAGATTGGATTACTGCACGGCATAGCGGTGCCGCTGAAATGGCTGCTCGAAGGGACTCCGAGGGGAAGTACTGCTGCGCCTAGCATCACTGTACGTAACAACCTTCCCCTGAAATGGTATATCCTGGTTTCCTGCCATGACATCTGCCCCCTCGAGGGTTCTTGTGTACAGTTTTTTTTTAACATGGTTGCGCCCTTCTTCCCCCTCCCTTTGCAGCGATGTGACGCTATGAAAACAATTGCTCGTCGTCGTTCAGCGGCCTTGCTGGAGTTCTGTCGCAATCCACGAAACACAGTAAAAGCCTTGTCCAGTGGCCTCCGTGGAAGAAAATGGGAACCAGAGCAAGGCCATATGATGAAGCTCATCATTCAACTATTGGTGGCCGGAGCGCAGGGATTTTATTATCAAAAGTCGCTGATTAGTTAACATGTTGCTTTTCAGAAGCCTTTGTAACATCATATCGTTTCCTTGCTGCTTTCTGTTAAAAGAAAAAAGCAGGGCCATGTGGCCTTTTACATCTTCATCTAAAAAATAGTGCGTATCATTTCCTACACTTACAGCAACCGACAGATAATTTGAGTATTCTGGGCAGAGCAGCGCGCAGTAGTGGCATGCTTCAAACGGACGACAGATGCATAATATTGACAGTGAAGGGGAAAAAATTAGCTGAGTGAAGGAAATATCTGATGATATATTGAACAGAAGGTGGTACATAGTTCAAAAAAATGTGAAGGAAGAAAACCAAAATATTCGACTCCGCTGCTTCAAACGGACGACAGATGCATAATATTGACAGTGAAGGGGAAAAAATTAGCTGAGTGAAGGAAATATCTGATGATATATTGAACAGAAGGTGGTAAATAGTTCAAAAAAACGTGAAGGAAGAAAACCAAAATATTCGACTCCGCTGGGGATCGAACCCAGAATCTCTGGTTTCGTAGACCAGCGCCTTATCCATTGGGCCACGGAGTCCTTGATGCTGATTTCTCACATCTCCACTCCAACACCATGATCACGAAAGTATGCTCAAGGATCGGTTTGATTTAGACGTGCGAGATGCTATTGCAATAAATACGATAGGTATCGGGTGTTGTGGCACGTGCGGTTGGATCGAGAGACAGGTAGGCCATCAGCTTTTGATGAGCCGAGTGAAGGCGGCGGCGCGAGCACCACAAGTCCACAAGCAACCTACCTGTAGAACTATGCGAAAAAAAAAACCTACCTGTAGAACGGCACCCCACTTGCCTTGTGGTGACTTTGCGTGGCCGGATCTACCGTTTGCCTCTTTCGATCAAGTGGCTGGCTGAGGCCCGAGTGATGGCTTGTTGCGGTAGGAGAGTTTATTTTTATCACTGAACTATATATGGTTAAGAATGCGGGCAGGAAATATACCTGGGCCAATAACCAGGATAACCTTGTCATGGCTGCTTTAGAAAGGGTTTTTATAAGCTTTTAGATGGCTGGGCTGGTCCCACCATTGTAGGAGGTGATTATAATTTGATTAGAGTTGCTGAGGATAAGAATACAGGCCTGATTAACCAGCATTGGGCTGATCTATTCAATGACTGGATTAATAAATTTGGGCTCATTGAGATTAAGAATGCGGGCAGGAAATATACCTGGGCCAATAACCAGGATAACCTTGTCATGGCTGCTTTAGATAGGGTTTTTGTTTCTGCTGACTGGGAAAGGCTCTTCCCTGCTAGCCAGGTTAAAGCTCTGCCTAGGATTGGGAGTGATCATACCCCCCTTATTTTCAATACTGATGCCATAGCTATTCCCAGGAATAAAGTCTTTAGATTTGAGAAATGGTGGCTAGAGGTTCATGGTTTTGATGAGATTGTTCACAAAGCTTGGAACACTGATTGTCACTACTCCTCTGCTATTGATATCTGGCAGTTTAAAATTAGAAACACTAGGAAAGCCACAAAAGGGTGGAGCCTCAATTATGAGGCCTCTCAGAACAAGGCTAAGCAAGCTCTGGTTGCTGAATACAATTGTTTAGATATTCTTGCAGAATCCCAACCTCTTTCCCCTGATGCTAAAGCTAGAGTGAAAATGATTGCAGGTGAGCTAAATGACACATGGAAGAAAGAGGAAATCAAGGCTAGGCGGAGAGCTAGAGAGAGGGACATCAAAGAGGGGGACCTGAACTCTGACTACTTTCAAGCCCTGGCCAATCAGAAGAGGAGGAAGAAGCATATAGCTGTTCTGGAAACTGGTGATGGCCCAGTGGAAAACACTGAAGGTATCATTTCTAGTGCAGTTGCCTATTATAAGAATCTTTTTGGTTACTCCCCTTCCATTAATTTAAGTTTGTTAGATGACTTTTGGGACCAGTCCAGTATGGCCACTGCTGAACATATTGCTTACCTTCAAAAACCTTTTTCTGAAGAAGAAATTAAAAATGCAGTGTTCGGCTCTTATGCTGAAGGTGCCCCTGGCCCAGATGGTTTTCCTTTTCTGTTTTATCAACATTTTTGGGATCTCATTAAGAGTGATCTTTTTGCACTTTTCAGAGATTGGGAAAAGGGTGAGTTAGATTTATATAGACTCAATTTCTCCCTTCTGACTCTTGTTCCAAAAGAACCTAATGATGTCTCTCTGGACAGATTCAGACCCCTAGCCATGATCAATTGCAGCTTCAAGATCTTTGCTAAGTGTGCTGCTAATAAGTTTGGCCCAGTTTGCAATGACTTGATTTCTCCTAACCAAACTGCTTTTATTAAAGGTAGGTTTATTTTAGAAAGTTTTGTTGCAGCCCATGAGGTGGTGCATGCCGTAGCTAGTAACCACCTGCAGGGTTTTTGCTTTAAGCTTGACTATGAGAAAGCATATGACATGGTTAATAGAGATTTTTTATTAAATATGCTTGGAAGGAGAGGGTTTGGTCCTAAATGGATATATAAATTAGGTTCTCTGCTTCACAATGGTTCTTTTGGGGTCAGGATTAATGACACCAATAGTGAGTTTTTCATTACTAGCAAAGGTGTGAGACAGGGTGACCCTGCCTCCCCTTTGCTTTTTAATCTTGCCGCTGATGTATTCACTAGAATACTAGCAAAGGCAGCCAACCAGTAATTGATTGCTGGGGTTTTCCCTCCTTCAAACCCAGCTGGTGTTTTTAGCATGCAATATGCTGATGACACTTTGCTGTTTCTTGATAATAACTTAGATCATGCTAGGAATTTAAAGTGGTTGCTTGCTTGTTTCGAGCAACTATCTGGCATGAGGATCAACTTTCATAAGTGTGATCTGGTTCCTATCAATATAGATAGGGATGATGCTATTAGTTTTGCCCAGTCTCTAGGCTGTAAATTGAGTACTTTTCCTATTAAGTACCTCAGTGCCCCTCTTCATTATACTAAACTTAGAAGAGAGGATCTCCAGCCTATGGTGGACAAAATTATCAAGAGGGCTGCTGGCTAGAGAGGGAGACTCCTCTCTTTTGGTAAGAGGCTGATTCTAGTCCAAGCTTGCCTGGCCAACATCCCTTCTTACCTCATGGGTTATATCAAGTTCCCCAAGTGGGCTATTAAGCTCATCAACTCTCAACTAGCTCATTGCTTTTGGGATGATTATGAAGTTCATCACAAATATCATCTGGCTAGCTGGGGGTCTTTGACTATGAAGAAAGCCTATGGAGGCCTGGGGATTACTAACCTCTCTTATATGAATTTATGCCTATTAGCCTCTTGGGGTCAGTAGATATAATAAAGATGAGGGGAAGATCTGGAAAAATATTATAGATGCTAAATACAACACCCAGTCCCCCAACATTTTTACTTGCCCCTCCCTAGGTGCCTCTCCCTTTTGGAAGGGTGTCCTCTGGGCTGCCCAAGCTACCAAGTTTGGGTATTCCTAGAGTATTGGTAATGGCAAGAAAGTTAGATTTTGGGAGGATCATTGGTTTGGTTCGGCCCCCCTAGCTACTCTCTATTGGGATTTATACAAACTTGCCAATGAGCATGATTGCACCATAGAGAAAGTGTGGGATGGTTCTAACCTTAAAATCACCTTCAGGAGATGTTTCTCCAAAGAGCTTCTCTCTCTTTGGTTTGAGCTCTTGGAGATTGCTAAATCTATTTTTTTCTGAGGCAGAAGACTCATTAGTCTGGAATCTTAATTCCAGTGGGGTTTATTTTGTTAAATCTTTATATAATGTAGTTAATTTTAGGGGTGTGTTGCCTAATAACACCCCTGTGGTTTAGAATATTAAGGTACCTGCCAGGATTCATATCTTTCTTTGGTTGGTGGTCAAGAACAAGATTCTAACTAGAGACAACTTGGGTAAAAGGCAAAGTGTTTTTGACGCTACTTGCCCCTTTTGTTTGATCAATGAATCCTGCCATCATTTATTTTTTGGCTGTGGCATTGCGATTGAATTCTGGAAGAACATAGCCAGTATTACTAGATATAAAGGGTCAGCCAATATGTTATCTATTGCAGACTGCTGGTCTGGAGGAAATAAAATGGCTGCTATTAATATCATTCATGCAGCCAGTCTTTGGGCCATCTAGAATACCAGGAATGATTTTGTCTTTAATCGAGTCAAATGGACTAATATACAGGTACTCTGGCGCAAGACTGCCTCATACGCTGCTCGATGGGAACCGCTTGCTGCAGACCCTGTTAAAAAACAAGTCCAGGACATGGTGCGGGAGTTGGAGATCCTGATTAGAGCTCCGTTACCGCTGCTATGGCCGGATCCAGGCTAAGGAACTATGGCGGGCTTCGTCTATTTAGTTTTAGTTTCTGGCCTCTCTTTCTGGAAAGAGGTGACTAGTCTTTGTCCTAGCAAGTACTCCTGTTGCTGAGCCTGAGGCTTTTCCCATGTAATAGCTAGGTAGCTAGTCGCGTTTTTTTCCTCTACTGTTGGGGATATAACTAATGGGTATGACCCGCCCCGAAGGGGCCGGGTTATACCAACCACGGTTCATATCATGAAGCCCATAAAGATGTTTAAGAGGGCGGTTCACTATGAAGACTCGTTTGAAGGCCCAGAGCCCATAGGCGATTTAAAGCCCATAAGTGTAAACCGCCATGTATGTATGACTTGTATTGTAAGACATGTATATTTGGTCACCGAGCCGGACATATTGTTATGAGCCGGCCGGGACTCTGTAAGCCGCGGGGCGTCAACCTGTGTATATAAAGGGACGACCCGGCGGCGGTTTAGGGAAGGAGAGAACAGATCGAAAGCTAGGTCAAGCGTATTCGCTCCCTGGTAATCGAAGCATAAGTAATACCACCTCCAACTGGATTAGGCCTTTACCTTCACCGCAAGGGGCCGAACCAGTATAACTCCCGTGTCCTTTGTCCCGTTTAACCCCTTTAAGCTAACCTAGTGCGATGGCTCCACGACTAAGTCCTCACACTAGGACATCTGCCGTGACAATTCCACGACAGTTGGCGCCCACCGTGGGGCTGGCGCACGGTGGTTTCGAGTTCTTAAAGGGCAACTTCGAAGGGATCAAGGGATATGCTGTGGGCCGGATGACCAAGAGTCATCGTGGCAAGCTCTACATCGACGATGCAGGCTGGGGCCCTGAAGCCGGCTCAATTGAGTACGGGTACCGGGTCCCCTTCGGTGGAATCCACGTCTTCATCGAAAAAATCGGCGAACCGGGCCCTGAGCCGGACATCTGCACCGACATCATCGAGACGGCTCAACGTGCGAAACCTGCCCGAGTTCAGCCCGCCGTGAAACGTGCCTTCGTGAGATTCATCCATGGGGCAGAATTTGAGGAAGGATCCATGTCTGGCGGTGAGACGGCCATCTATTCTGATGGTGAGTCATCCACGGGCGAGACTAGTTCATTGTATCAACTGCAGGACGACAGGCTTGGGGGCTGTTCCGATGGCGACAGTGTTCTGGACCCCTATGAGCCGCCGAACCGGGTTGCAATCTTCATGGCCGGTACACAGTCAGTGCATATCACATCACATATATCATTCATCACATCTTCTGGCCATATCACATCACATAGCACATGCTGCAAAAACAAGTTAGACGTCCTCTAATAGTTGTTGCAAGTTTTTACGTGGCTTGTATAGGTTTCTAGCAAGAACGTTCCTTACCTACGTAAAACCACAACGTGATATGACAATTTCTATTTACCCTTCATAAGGACCCTTTTCATCGAATCCGTTCCGACTAAAGTGGGAGAGACAGACACCCGCTAGCCACCTTATGCAACTAGTGCATGTCAGTCGGTGGAACCTGTCTCACGTAAGCGTACGTGTAAGGTCGGTCCGGGCCGCTTCATCCCACAATGCCGCCGAAACAAGATAAGACTAGTAGCGGCAAGAAGAATTGACAACATCGACGCCCACAACTACTTTGTGTTCTACTCGTGCATAGAAACTACGCATAGACCTAGCTCATGATGCCACTGTTCGGGAACGTAGCAGAAATTCAAAATTTTCTACGCATCACCAAGATCAATCTATGGAGTAATCTAGCAACGAGGGGAAGGGGAGTGAATCTACATACCCTTGTAGATCGCGATGCGGAAGCGTTGCAAGAACGCGGATGAGGGAGTCGTACTCGAAGCGATTCAGATCGCGGTTGATTCCGATCTAAGCACCGAAGAACGGTGCCTCCGCGTTCAACACACGTGCAGCCCGGTGACGTCTCCCACGCCTTGATCCAGCAAGGAGAGAGGGAGAGGTTGGGGAAGACTCCATCCAGCAGCAGCACGATGGCGTGGTGGTGATGGAGGAGCGTGGCAATCCCGCAGGGCTTCGCCAAGCACCGCGGGAGAGGAGGAGGAGGGAGAGGGGTAGGGCTGCGCCGAAAGAGAGACGTTCTCATGTATCTTGGGCAGCCCAAACCTCAACTATATATAGGGGGGAGGGGGCTGCGCCCCCCTCTAGGGTTTCCACCCCAAGGGCTGGCGGCCAGCCCTAGATCCCATCAAGGGGGGCGGCCAAGGGGAGGAGAGGGGGGGCGCCCCACTAGATGGGCCCTAAGGCCCATCTGGACCTAGGGTTTGCCCCCTCCCACTCTCCCATGCGCCTTGGGCCTTGGTGGGGGGGCGCACCAGCCCACCTGGGGCTGGTCCCCTCCCACACTTGGCCCACGCAGCCTTCTGGGGCTGGTGGCCCCACTTGGTGGACCCCCGGGACCCTCCCGGTGGTCCCGGTACATTACCGATAACACCCGAAACTTTTCCGGTGACCAAAACAGGACTTCCCATATATAAATCTTTACCTCCGGACCATTCCGGAACTCCTCGTGACGTCCGGGATCTCATCCGGGACTCCGAACAACATTCGGTAACCACGTACATACTTTCCCTATAACCCTAGCGTCATCGAACCTTAAGTGTGTAGACCCTACGGGTTCGGGAACCATGCAGACATGACCGAGACGTTCTCCGGTCAATAACCAACAGCTGGATCTGGATACCCATGTTGGCTCCCACATGTTCCACGATGATCTCATCGGATGAACCACGATGTCGGGGATTCAATCAATCCCGTATACAATTCCCTTTATCTATCGGTATGTTACTTGCCCGAGATTCGATCGTCGGTATCCCTATACCTTGTTCAATCTCGTTACCGGCAAGTCTCTTTACTCGTTCCGTAACTCACATCATCCCGTGATCAACTCCTTGGTCACATTGTGCACATTATGATGATGTCCTACCGAGTGGGCCCAGAGATACCTCTTCGTTTACACGGAGTGACAAATCCCAGTCTCGATTCGTGCCAACCCAACAGACACTTTCGGAGATACCTGTAGTGCACCTTTATAGCCACCCAGTTACGTTGTGACGTTTGGTACACCCAAAGCATTCCTACGGTATCCGGGAGTTGCACAATCTCATGGTCTAAGGAAATGATACTTGACATTAGAAAAGCTCTGAGCAAACGAACTACACGATCTTGTGCTAGGCTTAGGATTGGGTCTTGTCCATCACATCATTCTCCTAATGATGTGATCCCGTTATCAACGACATCCAATGTCCATGGTCAGGAAACCGTAACCATCTATTGATCAACGAGCTAGTCAACTAGAGGCTTACTAGGGACATGGTGTTGTCTATGTATCCACACATGTATCTGAGTTTCCTATCAATACAATTCTAGCATGGATAATAAACGATTATCATGAACAAGGAAATATAATAATAACCTATTTATTATTGCCTCTAGGGCATATTTCCAACAGTCTCCCACTTGCACTAGAGTCAATAATCTAGTTCACATCGCCATGTGATTAACACTCATAGGTCACATCACCATGTGACCAACATCAAAGAGTTCACTAGAGTCAACAATCTAGTTCAACTCACTATGTGATTAACACTCAATGTGTTCTGGTTTGATCATGTTATGCTTGTGAGAGAGGTTATTAGTCAACGGGTCTGAACCTTTCAGATCCGTGTGTGCTTTACGAATATCTATGTCATCTTGTGGATGCTACCACGCGCTACTTGGAGCCATTTCAAATAACTGCTCTACTATACGAATCCGGTCTACTCAGAGTCATCCGGATTAGTGTCAAAGTTCGCATCAACGTAACCCTTTACGACGAACTCCTTTTCACCTCCATAATCGAGAAAATTCCTTAGTCCACTAGATACTAAGGATAAGTTCGACCGCTGTCATGTGATCCATTCCCGGATCACTATTGTACCCCTTGACCAACTCATGGCAAGGCACACTTTATGTGCGGTACACAGCATAGCATACTGTAGAGCCTACGTCTAAAGCATAGGGGACGACCTTCGTCCTTTCTCTCTCTTCTGCTGTGGTCAGGTCTTGAGTCTTACTCAATACTCACACCTTGTAACACAGCCAAGAACTCCTTCTTTGCTGATCTATTTTGAACTCTTTCAAAATCATGTCAAGGTGTGCGTTCTTTGAAAGTATCATCAGGCGTCTTGATCTATCTCTATAGATCTTGATGCCCAATATGTAAGCAGCTTTATCCAGGTCTTCCTTTGAAAAACTCCTTTCAAACAACCCTTTATGCTTTCCAGAAATTTTACATCATTTCGGATCAAAAATATGTCATTCACATATACTTATCAGAAATGTTGTAGCGCTCCCACTCACTTTATTGTAAATACAAGTTTCTAACAAACTTTGTATAAACCCAAAAACTTTGATCACTCCATCAAAGCGTATATTCTGACTCCGAGATGCTTGCTCTAGTCCATGGAAGGATCTGGAGCTAGCATACCTTTTAGCATCCTTAGGATCGACAAAACCTTTCTGATTGTATCACATACAACCTTTCCTTACGAAAACTGGTAAGGAAACTTCTTTTGACATCCATCTGCCAGATTTCATAAATGCAGCTAATGCTAACATGATTCCGACGGACTTAAGCATCGCTACGGATGAGAAAATCTCATCGTAGTCAACTCCTTGAACTTGTGGAAATACTCTTTGCCACAAGTCGAGCTTCATAGACGGTAACATTACCGTCCACGTCCGTCTTCTTCTCAAAGATCCATTTATCTCGGATTTCATGGCTTCTAACCATTTGTCGGAATATGGGCCCACCATCGCTTCTCCATAGCTCGTAGGTTCAGTATTGTCCAACAACATGATATCTCAGACAGGATCACGTACCACTCTGAAGTAGCACGCATCCTCGTCGTCCTACGAGGTTTGGTGGTGACTTGATCCGAAGTTTCATGATCACTATCATAAGCTTCCACTTCAATTGGTGTAGGTGCCACAGGAACAACTTCCTGTGCCCTGCTACACACTAGTTGAAGTGACGGTTCAATAACCTTATCAAGTCTCCACCATCCTCCCACTCAATTCTTTCGAGAGAAACTTTTCCTCGAGAAAGGACTCGTTTCTAGAAGCAATTACTTTTGCTTCCAGATCTGAAATAGGAGGTACACCCAACTGTTTTGGGTATTCTATGAAGATGCATATATCCGCTTTGGGTTCGAGCTTATCAGCCTGAAACTTTTTCACATAAGCATCGCAGCTCCAAACTTTTAAGAAACGACAACTTAGGTTTCTCTAAACGGTGTCGTCTCAACGGAATTGCGTGGTGCCCTATTTAAAGTGAATGCGGTTGTCTCTAATGCCTAACCCATAAACGATAGTGGTAATTCGATAAGAAACATCATGGTATGCACCATATCCAATTGGGTGCAGCTATGATGTCCGGACACACCATCACACTATGGTGTTCCAGGCGGTATTAATTGTGAAACACTTTCCACAATGTCTTAATTGTGTGCCAAACTCGTAACTCAGATACTCATCTCTATGATCATATCACAGACATTTTATCCTCTTGTCACGACGATCTTCAACTTCACTCTGAAATTACTTGAACCTTTCAATAATTCAGACTTGTGTTTTATCAAGTAAATACACTCAGCATCTACTCAAATCATCTGTGAAGTAAGAACATAACGATATCCACTGCATGCCTCAGCACTCATTGGACTGCATACATCAAAATGTATTACTTCCAACAAGTTGCTCTCTTGTTCCATCTTACTGAAAACGAGGCCTTTCAGTCATCTTGCCCATGTGGTATGATTTGCATGTCTCAAGTGATTCAAAATCAAGTGAGTCCAAACGATCCATCTGCATGGAGTTTCTTCATGCATATATACCAATAGACATGGTACGCATGTCTCAATCTTTTCAAAAACGACTGAGTCCAAAGATCCATCTACATGGAGCTTCTTCATGCGTTCTATACCAATATGACTCAAGTGGCAGTGCCACAAGTATGTGGTACTATCATTACTATCTTATATCTTTTGGCATGAACATGTGTATCACTGCGATCGAGATTCATTTTAGGTGCAAGACCATTGAAGGTATTATTCAAATAAACAGAGTAACCATTATTCTCCTTAAATGAATAACCGTATTGCGATAAACATAATCCAATCATGTTCAACGCAAACACCAAATCTCGATGGTAGAGGGAGCATGCGATGCTTGATCACATCAACCTTGGAAACACTTCCAACATACATCGTCATCTCACCTTTAACTAGTCTCCATTTATTCCGCAGCTTTTATTTCGAGTTACTAACACTTAGCAACCGAACCGGTATCTAATACCCTGGTGCTGCTAGGAGTACTAGTAAAGTGCACATTCATATAATGTATATCCAATATACTTCTGTCGACCTTGCCTGCCTTCTCATCTACCAAGTATCTAGGGTAGTACTGCTTCAGTGACCGTTCCCCTCATTACAGAAGCACTTAGTCTCGGGTTTGGGTTCAACCTTGGGATTCTTTACTAGAGCAGCAAATGACTTGCTGTTTCATGAAGTATCCCTTTTGCCCTTGCCCTTCTTAAACTAGTGGTTTTACTAACCATCAACAATTGATGCTCCTTCTTGATTTCTACTTTCGCGGTGTGAAACATCGCGAGTTGCTCAAGGATCATCATCTATCCTTGATATGTTATAGTTCATCACGAAGCTCTAATAGCTTGGTGGCAATGACTATGGAGAACCATCACTATCTCATCTGGAAGATTAACTCCCACTCGATTCAAGCGATTGTGGCACTCAGACAATCTGAGCACATGCTCAACGATTGAGCTTTTCTCCCTTAGTCTTCAGGCTTAAGAAACTTGTCGATGCACCAGATAATATTGCTATCTCCATAGCGTATAAAATTAATGCATTACTTAAGGTTGACACGCAGGTCATTAAAGTGCAATCATATGGCTCCAGCCATCATGCCGAATCATGACACGCAGGTCATGTTAATCAAATTACATCATATAGTCATCTCATACATAATCGAATTAGTATGAGCACTGCTATACCACATCACATGCACATCCTGCAAAACCAAGTTAGACGCCTCTAATCGGTTTATGCAAAATTTATTTTACGTGGCTTCTAAGGTTTTGACTTAAACCGCAGCGACCAACGTTTTATCATCAAGTATGATTATTCAAGTTGCTAGATTAACATCTCGGGGTGTATGAAACACGAGATAATTAAATCTCGAGCCCCATACTAAACTTCGTCATACGCATGACCCCCGTGCAGATAATATCTGCAATGCTCTTTCATCTGCGAATTTCATCTTTCTTTTGACTACGGCAGAACCCAAAGAACTGATAGCACTTCCATGATCAATCAGGATCACGGATTGCCAGAACTTTGTCAAATTCCACCATGCTGTCTCGAGATTGAGCAAACGCAAATTCTAGGTAAGCAACAAGAACGTCGGGTAACAAATTTCATCTGTCACCCGCATAAATAATTTTCAGCAATAGATCTCATCTACTACCTAATTATATTATGCAATACCCATACATCTCCATGTATTCTAGATCGAAACCTGCATCTACGCATAGCACGGCTCTTGATGCCACTGAAGGGTAACGCAGCAGAAAACAAAAATTTTCTGACCTACGCACCAGCCCAGGACCACTATGGGGACTGCATACAAGGTTTGATCTTTTTCGTTACCGACTCGTAGCGCAGCGGGAAGTAGAGTCGATGACGATCGGCGGTGCAGATCCCCGCAGCTAGGATTTACAACCTCCCAACCGCGAGGATGTATACCCTCATCTGCTCCTCAGACAGCCCTCCGGGAGGCGGTCGAACAGTCCCCCGGACGGTGTCGCGGATAGCCCTTCGGGAGGACCTTCGAAACTCGAACGGTCACTCGGACAGCCCTTCGGGAGGACCTTCGAAACTCAGACGGTCACACGGACAGCCCTTCGGGAGGCACTCACGAACTAAGACCGAAACTACGATCTCTCTACAGATTTGCACACATACGGTGTCATCTATCCGGCAGGGCTTCGCCGTCCAGAACTAGTTCCCACCGGAACCCAGACAGCCTTTCGGCTCTACGAAACTATTTCGCTGGGAGGGAGAGAGAAGCCAGATCATGCATGGCACTTGTATGTGAGAAGGGATGATCCTTTAGGCAGCCCCCTCCACCCCTATTTATAGGCCAAGCCCAAGGGTGGCTTCTCCAAGAAGCCAAGGGGGGAAATACCAAAAAGGCCCTCAAGGTGGCTTCTCCAAGAAGCCAAGCAAAAAGCACTTTCACTATTCATGACGACATTTTTCAGCGTCCGTTCGAACTGAAAATATTTATGTGGGCTCAGAACATTTCCAGTACCCACTAAAATAATTTTCAACGCGTTTCGAAACAATTTCGGTTTAGTGATTTTCATCCGCGAAAAGCAAACAAGAATGCGTTTCACTATTCATGAAGACAATTTTTCGCGTCCACTAAATCCGAAAATATTTTTGTGGGTCTTAGAATAATTCCAGTACCCACTAAAATGATTTTGGATTCGTTCTGAAACAATTTCAGATTAGTGAATTTCATCTGCGAAAAACTGCCAAAGCGGTACCGGCAGCTCCGAAACATTTTCGGTTTTTATTTCTGAAAATTCCAAAAAGTTTCCAGAATGATTCTGGCACCCTCCAAGAATTATCAGGCATGTGCCGAAACCATTTTGACTTAATGGCATACCCCGAAACAACTTTTTCGGTTTCACCGAAACTCATCCGGTGACCTCTCTCTGCGGTACGATTCCGCTGTCCGAAACTTTTCGGTGTCCGAAACTTTTTTGATGATTTTCTCTCAGACTCCCTGTCTAGTATTCAGCAGATAGATGATCCTTAAGCTTGTGACCCTATAGGTTCGGTGAAGTATAGACATGACCCGGAACCCCTTCCGATCAATGATCAACATCGGAGCCATGGACACCCATATTGACCCCTATACCCACACGAATAAATATTCGAGTGAACCTCCAGTTGCCGTGTGCTATTCCTGTTGCTTCGCGATATGTTACAAATACCCAAGGTGAGACATGTTGGCATTCCCGTGGATCAACAACTTGTCCACTATGCTAGTTACCTCGTTACCGGTTTTGTTCTCTTTTCTCGTTTCGTGTTCCGGCATCCCCGTGATCAAATCACAAAGTGTCTGGCCAGACGATGATGGACACCGTAACACCGAGAGGGCCCGAGTATATCTCTCCATCGTCGGAGGAGCAAATCCCAATCTCGAGCTATCATGTTACTTAACATACTTTCCCATGAACCCGTAAGCCGCCGTAATAGCCATCCAGTTACGGATGACATTTAACAAACCCCAAAGTTCATGAAGCAAGCATGAAGAAACTCGATACTCTCATGGTCTAAGGAATTATGCAAACATTAACTATCTCTGTGTTATAAATCATTAACTTGTGACGAATGTATCTCATAGCATAACATCAATTCGGGTCGATTCAACACAAATGTCCTTCCTGACATTGTGCCCTCAAAGTTGCTTGGCATAGACATGCCCATGATTGGGAAAACATAATCATCATGCAACACTTGAGCTAGTCTTAGAGGCACAACTAGGAATACATTTTACCGTTTATTATTCCACACGTGCATATGGGTTCTCCCCAGAGCCTTTATGGATATACGGGCTCGGGAACCACATCAGTTATAGCATGGAACATAAACATAATTATGAACAGGGAGATAATCAATAATATTTATTATTGCCTCTAGGGCATATCTCCTACAGACTCCCACTTGCACTAGAGACAATAATCTAGCTTATGCTAATGCACTTCACACATGTGGCACACCGGTGTAAATATGCTTCGCTTGTGGTATAGCCTGATGTCCAATGGATCTGACGACTTCAGCTCCGTGTGTATCTATGCATGTCCTCGCGTTTTCACGTTTTCACAAAATTCATATTTTGTGTGGACTTGGCTTTGTATGTATGTGAATCACAGGTCGAACCTGGATTCCTCAGACTGAGTTATGGAGCAACTATCTGCAGTAGTGTCCCATTGTCAAAAGCCATCTTGGAACCATACTAAGTTCATGAATGAACTATATGATTCAACATCTTCTTTGTCGCTTCTAAAGCGTCAACATACTTAGCCCTTGTTATAGAATTCGCCACAGTAACTAGTTTGAACAAATTCCAACTAACTGTGCCACCACATTGTGTGTTACACAAAACCCTTAATTTAAATCGAAAATCGCATGGAGAAAAGATGAAGACTGTATCGATGTAACATTTCACAACGAACTCTTCATGATCTCTACTTGCGAGAAAACCATGTCATCAGTACTTACTCTAGTACTCTGTGACATCTTTCACTGTTGTCCCATGATCAGTAATTTGATCACTTTGGTATCCATACTCGCAACACCTTGGGAGTATCGGACATATCTGGTTGTTTTACATACCATGGAATACATGATTAATCCAAACACAAGAGTGTGTGGAATCTCCATCATGTATTTTACTCATCAGTGTTTTGGGACACCGAGTTTTGCAAAAACTCTTTTCCATGTGACTTCGGCAAGAATCACTCCTTGGCGTTTTAAATGCTAAAAGGTTTTAGCATCTTGTCAATATGTATTCATTGCTTAGCCCCATTAGGTAAATCTATCTCCATAGATCATCATGCCTAATATTGAGGCTATTTAGCCTAAGCACTTCATCGAAAAACTATTTTCAAATGAAGTCCTAATTCGTGTCAAGAAATTTATTTCCAATTACCAATGTGCCAAGCACATAAGGTTTTTAGAAATATTATTACGCTCCCACTTACTTTCTTGAATTACAAGCATCTTCGTTACCCATTGATGAAGTCAAAACCCCTTTGACCATTTCATCAAAACACGAAGATTCCAACTCCATTTTGCTCTCTTCTGTCCATTGCTGGAACTCTGAAGTTTGCATACCTACTAGCATCCTATGGATCGACAAATTACTTTGGACTGTATCATATACAAGTCCTAGCTTTCATTTCCATCAGATGGAAATCCTTTTATCATCCATGTTTCATATCTCATGATTGAAATATGTATTAATTGCTAGTTCAACCCGAACCGACTTTAAGCATCGCTACGATGAAAACAACCTCATCGTAGTCAACTCTTGAACTTGTTATTTGAACAAGTCGAGCTTTATGGATAAAACATTTTTATCCGTATCAGTTTTAAGTTCCATAAATATTCGTTAGACTCTAAGTCTTCCGAAAGATGTATCAAGGTTTAAATCTTGAATCACTTATATGGAAACTAACTCGGGTTGTATTGGCATTTAGCCAATTCTGGAGTCAAGGCCCATCAACGCTTCCTTGTGTATCGTAGGTATAATGTTGTCTAACAACAATATCTCGTTTGCGCACCTGAGAGGTTTGCACGAGCCTTGCCTGCGTGGTTCAGCTGCAAGTTCGACCGAAGTTCATACATTTTATTGTAGAGACTTCCGTATCAGTCGCAGTAGGAAACTCTGGAATTACTTCCAAGGTATCTTTCCTTTGATCTGATGACGTAGATACTGTTTATCTCGTCGAGTTTCACTATTCTCCCACTCACCTTTTTGAAAGAACCATTCTCTTTAAAAGCACACCGTTTCGCGGCAAAACTATTTGCCTCGGTATAGTGAGGGAGGAATACCCAACATTTTGGTATAACCTACAAAGTAGCACTTGTCTGATTTGGAATAGGTTTGTAACCTTTTACACAAGCCCCATATTCCAAATGTTAAGAAAATATATAACATGGTTGGGCGTACCATACCATGGCTTCATTTCAACTGACCCGATGTAGCTCTTTTCAGTGTAAAAGCCGCAGTCTCTAAAGCATCACTTTAAAAAGGATAATGGCAAGTTTATTTATGTCATCTTTGACCTTACCATGTCATAAATGGTTTGATTACATCTCCACAGACTTTCCACTTGCAGTGGTGTTCCGGGAGGTGCAAGTTATGAAACCCCTTTCACAACTCATCGGACATTCGCTAAACATGTAACTCAAATATTCCTTTGTGCAATCAAATTGCAGAAACATAATTTTCTTGTTACAATAACTTCTACTTCATTTTTGAGAACCTTTCAAATGATTTCAAAAGATCCAGACTTACGTCTCATCAAGTAAATATCCATATATCTACTTGAGTCATTTCTGAAGATAAATAAATCCACCACTAACAACACTTATCGGACTACACACATCAAATGTATGATCACTAATAAGTTTGTTGTTCGTTCCTTATGGCCTGTGAACGGTATTTTAGTCACTTCACTTTTCGGAGGAAAGTTGCAAGTGTCAGATGATTCAAAATCAAAAAGACTTCAAAATCCATCATAATGGAATTTTCCATGCGGGTTTCTCCAATGTGACCAAATGTAGTGCCACACTTGTGTGGTATTCTTTTAGTCTTGCGACATTTAGCGTCAGTGTTATGGATGTATCATATTACCATCAATATTCATAACATACGTCCCATCGATAATGGAAGTATGGCCCTTATGTTATTCATAATACTTAACAACAATTGTTGTTTTTATGAACAACTCTTTTGCAACAAACATTGTGCAATGGGCTAGAGTGTATGAATCTCTAAAATGAATTATGAAAGTAAACCCAGAGGTATTGTATTATTATCAATATTCATAACATACATCTCATTCATAATGAAAGTATGGCCCTTGTGTTATTCATAACATCGAACATAAAAAGTTCTCTTATGAACAACCTTCATGCAAGATACCTTATGCAATGGGCTAGAGTTTGTAAAACTCTAAATGAATTATGAAAATAAATACAGACGGCAATACACCGATGGAAGGTATAGTAACATTGACTATGTTCCCTGTGTATACCTTAACCTCATTTCTAGCTAGTCTTTCAGGCCATAGTAGTTCTTACATCGAGTTGCAACAGAATGCAATCGAGCGGGCATTTTTGTGATGAACTCACAATACCCAAGAATTAGTGATTAACATGTTTAACCATAATTCGCAAGAACTATATCTTTGACCAGCCTTCTATACATCAAAAACTTGTATGACATTCATACATGAGCTGGATATTCCAGTCTTCTTTCCTTTTGCCTTTATACTTCTAACAGTTTAACTTTTAGTATTTCTCCTACTCTCAGAAGAAGCACCCAACTTAAGAGTGGCATTAGCCCCGGACTTCCTAGGCGTGTAAGTCATACTAACACCCTTTGGACACTTCCTTTCTCTTTAAGTTGCTGTTTTATTCACCTTTCATTATATGACAGGCATTCTTCTGGATCCCTTTCCCAACAGTCAAATGCATAGTAAACACTTTTACTAATACTTGCAAACAAACATTGCTTTGTTTGTATCTGAAAACAATTTTCAGTTCCATGAATATCATATAACTATCCCAACTTTTGAAGTTTGGGTTTCATGGAAGCAAACATATTCCACTTGACCATAACAGAATTCTAGCTTTTGGATCGAAGGACGAGAGTCGCATGATCCATAGCATTAGTGGGATAATACCGAAAGCATGTGATAGGACAAAGTCCTTCTCGGCACTCTTGAGGAGGATCCTCACATTACGTTACCAACCGTAAAGTTTTAACCAGATATTTAACAGCTATTCAATTTTAATAGGGAAGGTGGAAATGCGAGCCATTATTCTATAACTATTATGCAAACCACACTTAGACAGTGTTCATAATTAATTGCATTGAGAATTAAACATGTTAATTCAATAGTGCGCTCCCACTCAAATCAATATCTCTCAAAATTGATTGTGAGTGATACAAGACCCACATTTCAATTGTTCGCCATTGGTGTAACACCACTGATGACGAAAAATCTCAACCGGTAGGCCAACTTGCCAATCACATCTCTATGTGACTCTTGTTCATCTTTCGATGCGTGTGTTTCGAGCTCATGACGGTCATGCCTGAACGTCAAGACAACCAAGTGATCTCGCTGCGAGGTCTCAACTCACCCGCCTCACACTTCTCTAATCGTTCGTACCCGTGTGACACGGCGCACCCCGAAAAGATAGGTGCCGTGACGGTGCTACACTTGGGAGAACACTAACTACTTGGTATTTTAAGTGAGAGATCACCCTAATAAAAGCGACTACCGCGCAATCAAGAAGGGTGCATCATAAGGGATAAACATCTTAGGCAATTCATAATAGCATGATATGGTATAGCCCTTTCTGACGGAGAAGTCTTTCATTTCTTCGTCTTCGGCATTTGCGTCGGTGTTCACCTTCGCGAAGATTGCCACCACCTTGTCGATGCACCAGATAATATTGCTATCTCCATAGCGTATAAAATTAATGCATTACTTAAGGTTGACACGCAGGTCATTAAAGTGCAATCATATGGCTCCAGCCATCATGCCGAATCATGACACGCAGGTCATGTTAATCAAATTACATCATATAGTCATCTCATACATAATCGAATTAGTATGAGCACTGCTATACCACATCACATGCACATCCTGCAAAACCAAGTTAGACGCCTCTAATCGGTTTATGCAAAATTTATTTTACGTGGCTTCTAAGGTTTTGACTTAAACCGCAGCGACCAACGTTTTATCATCAAGTATGATTATTCAAGTTGCTAGATTAACATCTCGGGGTGTATGAAACACGAGATAATTAAATCTCGAGCCCCATACTAAACTTCGTCATACGCATGACCCCCGTGCAGATAATATCTGCAATGCCCTTTCATCTGCGAATTTCATCTTTCTTTTGACTACGGCAGAACGCAAAGAACTGATAGCACTTCCATGATCAATCAGGATCACGGATTGCCAGAACTTTGTCAAATTCCACCATGCTGTCTCGAGATTGAGCAAACGCAAATTCTAGGTAAGCAACAAGAACGTCGGGTAACAAATTTCATCTGTCACCCGCATAAATAATTTTCAGCAATAGATCTCATCTACTACCTAATTATATTATGCAATACCCATACATCTCCATGTATTCTAGATCGAAACCTGCATCTACGCATAGCACGGCTCTTGATGCCACTGAAGGGTAACGCAGCAGAAAACAAAAATTTTCTGACCTACGCACCAGCCCAGGACCACTATGGGGACTGCATACAAGGTTTGATCTTTTTCGTTACCGACTCGTAGCGCAGCGGGAAGTAGAGTCGATGACGATCGGCGGTGCAGATCCCCGCAGCTAGGATTTACAACCTCCCAACCGCGAGGATGTATACCCTCATCTGCTCCTCAGACAGCCCTCCGAGAGGCGGTCGAACAGTCCCCCGGACGGTGTCGCGGACAGCCCTTCGGGAGGACCTTCGAAACTCGAACGGTCACTCGGACAGCCCTTCGGGAGGACCTTCGAAACTCGGACGGTCACACGGACAGCCCTTCGGGAGGCACTCACGAACTAAGACCGAAACTACGATCTCTCTACAGAGTTGCACACATACGGTGTCATCTATCCGGCAGGGCTTCGCCGTCCAGAACTAGTTCCCACCGGAACCCAGACAGCCTTTCGGCCCTACGAAACTATTTCGCTGGGAGGGAGAGAGAAGCCAGATCATGCATGGCACTTGTATGTGAGAAGGGATGATCCTTTAGGCAGCCCCCTCCACCCCTATTTATAGGCCAAGCCCAAGGGTGGCTTCTCCAAGAAGCCAAGGGGGGAAATACCAAAAAGGCCCTCAAGGTGGCTTCTCCAAGAAGCCAAGCAAAAAGCACTTCCACTATTCATGACGACATTTTTCAGCGTCCGTTCGAACTGAAAATATTTATGTGGGCTCAGAACATTTCCAGTACCCACTAAAATAATTTTCAACGCGTTTCGAAACAATTTCGGTTTAGTGATTTTCATCCGCGAAAAGCAAACAAGAATGCGTTTCACTATTCATGAAGACAATTTTTCGCGTCCACTAAATCCGAAAATATTTTTGTGGGTCTTAGAATAATTCCAGTACCCACTAAAATGATTTTGGATTCGTTCTGAAACAATTTCAGATTAGTGAATTTCATCTGCGAAAAACTGCCAAAGCGGTACCAACAGCTCCGAAACATTTTCGGTTTTTATTTCTGAAAATTCCAAAAAGTTTCCAGAATGATTCTGGCACCCTCCAAGAATTATCAGGCATGTGCCGAAACCATTTTGACTTAATGGCATACCCCGAAACAACTTTTTCGGTTTCACCGAAACTCATCCGGTGACCTCTCTCTGCGGTACGATTCCGCTGTCCGAAACTTTTCGGTGTCCGAAACTTTTTCGATGATTTTCTCTCAGACTCCCTGTCTAGTATTCAGCAGATAGATGATCCTTAAGCGTGTGACCCTATAGGTTCGGTGAAGTATAGACATGACCCGGAACCCCTTCCGATCAATGATCAACATCGGAGCCATGGACACCCATATTGACCCCTATACCCACACGAATAAATATTCGAGTGAACCTCCAGTTGCCGTGTGCTATTCCTGTTGCTTCGCGATATGTTACAAATACCCGAGGTGAGACATGTTGGCATTCCCGTGGATCAACAACTTGTCCACTATGCTAGTTACCTCGTTACCGGTTTTGTTCTCTTTTCTCGTTTCGTGTTCCGGCATCCCCGTGATCAAATCACAAAGTGTCTGGCCAGACGATGATGGACACCGTAACACCGAGAGGGCCCGAGTATATCTCTCCATCGTCGGAGGAGCAAATCCCAATCTCGAGCTATCATGTTACTTAACATACTTTCCCATGAACCCGTAAGCCGCCGTAATAGCCATCCAGTTACGGATGACATTTAACAAACCCCAAACTTCATGAAGCAAGCATGAAGAAACTCGATACTCTCATGGTCTAAGGAATTATGCAAACATTAACTATCTCTATGTTATAAATCATTAACTTGTGACGAATGTATCTCATAGCATAACATCAATTCGGGTCGATTCAACACAAATGTCCTTCCTGACATTGTGCCCTCAAAGTTGCTTGGCATAGACATGCCCATGATTGGGAAAACATAATCATCATGCAACACTTGAGCTAGTCTTAGAGGCACGACTAGGAATACATTTTACCGTTTATTATTCCACACGTGCATATGGGTTCTCCCCAGAGCCTTTATGGATATACGGGCTCGGGAACCACATCAGTTATAGCATGGAACATAAACATAATTATGAACAGGGAGATAATCAATAATATTTATTATTGCCTCTAGGGCATATCTCCTACAGGCTGCGCCCCCCTCTAGGGTTTCCACCTCAAGGGCTGGCGGCCAGCCCTAGATCCCATCAAGGGGGGCGGCCAAGGGGAGGAGAGGGGGGGGGGGGGCGCCCCACTAGATGGGCCCTAAGGCCCATCTGGACCTAGGGTTTGCCCCCTCCCACTCTCCCATGCGCCTTGGGCCTTGGTGGGGGGGCGCACCAGCCCACCTGGGGCTGGTCCCCTCCCACACTTGGCCCACGCAGCCTTCTGGGGCTGGTGGCCCCACTTGGTGGACCCCCGGGACCCTCCCGGTGGTCCCGGTACATTACCGATAACACCCGAAACTTTTCCGGTGACCAAAACAGGACTTCCCATATATAAATCTTTACCTCCGGACCATTCCGGAACTCCTCGTGACGTCGGGGATCTCATCCGGGACTCCGAACAACATTCGGTAACCACGTACATACTTTCCCTATAACCCTAGCGTCATCGAACCTTAAGTGTGTAGACCCTACGGGTTCGGGAACCATGCAGACATGACCGAGACGTTCTCCGGTCAATAACCAACAGCGGGATCTGGATACCCATGTTGGCTCCCACATGTTCCACGATGATCTCATCGGATGAACCACGATGTCGGGGATTCAATCAATCCCGTATACAATTCCCTTTATCTATCGGTATGTTACTTGCCCGAGATTCGATCGTCGGTATCCCTATACCTTGTTCAATCTCGTTACCGGCAAGTCTCTTTACTCGTTCCGTAACTCACATCATCCCATGATCAACTCCTTGGTCACATTGTGCACATTATGATGATGTCCTACCGAGTGGGCCCAGAGATACCTCTTCGTTTACACGGAGTGACAAATCCCAGTCTCGATTCGTGCCAACCCAACAGACACTTTCGGAGATACCTGTAGTGCACCTTTATAGCCACCCAGTTACGTTGTGACGTTTGGTACACCCAAAGCATTCCTACGGTATCCGGGAGTTGCACAATCTCATGGTCTAAGGAAATGATACTTGACATTAGAAAAGCTCTGAGCAAACGAACTACACGATCTTGTGCTAGGCTTAGGATTGGGTCTTGTCCATCACATCATTCTCCTAATGATGTGATCCCGTTATCAACGACATCCAATGTCCATGGTCAGGAAACCGTAACCATCTATTGATCAACGAGCTAGTCAACTAGAGGCTTACTAGGGACATGGTGTTGTCTATGTATCCACACATGTATCTGAGTTTCCTATCAATATAATTCTAGCATGGATAATAAACGATTATCATGAACAAGGAAATATAATAATAACCTATTTATTATTGCCTCTAGGGCATATTTCCAACAACATGGACTCCCCAGCGGTGTCAAATAGTGAGCAGCATTGTAACCCACCCCGTGGACATGACCCACCCCGTAATACTCAGGCCATGATGGATCAGGATAGAGCCCGTCGAGAGGCCGAGCTGGCGGTTCAGCACACGGCTCGTCAACCATCTCCGGTTTATCCGACAACTTCGGTGGAAGCAGGCGTGACCACTAGAAGCACGGGTGTACCATGTTTAGTGCCGGCTCTTCGTAATGAGCGGCTGCCCAAGGATTTCAAAGGACCTCGTAAGGTGCCTAACTATACAGCCGATTTACCCCCTGAGGCGTGGATTGAAAGTTATGAGATGGCCATGGAACTGTTGGAAGTCAGCGATGCTATGTGTGCTAAGTACCTCACCATAATGCTGGATGGGACCGCCCGTACTTGGCTAAAGGGCCTGCCTGCCAATTCAATTGGATCGTGGGCTGAGCTGAAGGCCCGCTTTATCCAGAATTTTAAGGATACGTGCAAGCAGCCCATGTCGATTGTGGATTTGGATGCATGCGCCCAAGAAGAGGGTGAGTCAACGACCCATTGGGTGCGCCGGGTCAAAGCCATCTTGCACTCATCGGATAACATCAATGCCGGTTCGGCAGTCCTCATGTTAGAGAAAAATTGTCGTTTTTTGCCTCTTAAACAGAAGCTAGGGCGGCTCAAGTGCCACTGCAATGATATGGGGGAACTGATGGCGGCTTTGATTAAATATGCCGACTCTGATAGTACCAAGGACCGTGAGTCTGATGATGAAAAGATGGGAAAGGGAAAGAAGAGTGGCAACACCAGGGGCCAGCATCATAACCCGGCGAGTCAGGGGGCAATGGTAAGCGCAAGGCCGATAACAACTCGGATTTTGTGGCCAATACCAATACGCAGAATAATGGTCTGCGTCGTAAGGGGAAGCCACCTCCTCGGGTAGGAGGGTCAGGTCTCAATCTTGAGCACATGTTGAATCAGCCCTGCCCAAAGCATGGTTCACGGGAAAGGCCGTCCAGTCACCTTTGGAAAGACTGCCAAATTATGAGAGAGTTTAAAAATTCAAATTTGTTCCAGGACAACCATGGGCCGGGCAGCGGCTTAGGTTCCGGTTCTCATGGTCCGGGTTACGGTGGTGGCAGTTCTAATTCTGGTTTTCAGAGTCACCAAAGCAATCAAGGCAATCAGGGCGGTTATCATCAACAGTCCGGTCAGGGGAATCAGCAACAACAATCTGGATATCAAAGTAACCCGAAGCAATTGAATAGTGGGCAGTACCACGTCTTCACCACAAGTTTATGCAAGCGGGATCAGAAGCTCCATAAAAGGGCTGTGAACGCCGTTGAGCCGACAGTTCCCCGTTACTTGTGATGGTCTGAGCAGCCCATTGTGTGGAGTCATGAGGATCATCCGCCCCGGGTTGACAATCCGGGTCACTTGGCTTTGGTGGTAGCGCCTCAGGTTGGAGGATATAAATTCACTAAGGTACTCATGGACAGAGGTAGTAGCATCAATATCCTTTATTATGAAACCTTCCGTCCCATGGGGTTGACTGATAAAAGTCTTAAGCCGTCAAATACTGTCTTTCACGGTGTGGTGCCTGGTAAGTCGGCATACCCGGTTGGTAATATAGCTCTGGAGGTTGCATTTGGGGATGATTATGATTCCAGGCCTGAAACGTTGACGTTTGAAGTGGTGAAGATTAAGAGCCCTTATCACGCCCTGTTTGGACGACCGGCTTATGCTAAGTTCATGGCAAGGCCTTGTTATGTTTATCTGCAGCTTAAAATGTCGGGTCACAAGGGGACCATTACGGTGCATGGAAGCCGGAAGATAGCTTTGGAGTGCGAGGAAGGTGATGCATCCTATGCTGAGTCTGTCTGCTCAATAGAGGAATTGAAGTTTTACAAAGACAATGTTGACCCGGCCGATATGACATCTTTGAAAAAGCCAACTACGGAGCATGACCCGGTCTTGAAGTTTAAGTCGGCAGACGACACCAAGCTGGTTGATTTTGTTCCTGGCGATTCATCCAAGCAGTTCAGCATCAGTGCTAATCTGGATCAGAAATAGGAAAGCGCACTCATCGAGTTCATCCGTGAGAACCGGGACATCTTTGCATGGAAACCTTCTGACATGCTGGGTGTACCGAGAGAACTCGCTGAGCACACTCTCAACATTGATCCGAAGTTTAAGCCGGTCAAGCAGTTTCTTCGTCGTTTTAATGAAGAGAGGCACAAGGCCATTGGTGAAGAAGTGGCCCGTGGCTCTTGGTGGCTGGGTTCATTGTTGAAGTTTTTCATCCTGAGTGGTTGGCTAACCCGGTGTTGGTGCTTAAGAAGAATGGCACTTGGCGTATGTGTGTGGATTACACGAACTTAAATAAAGCTTGTCCGGCTGATCCTTTTGCTCTCCCTCGTATTGATCAGATTATTGATGCTACGGCGGGTTGTGAGCGTTTGAGCTTTTTGGATGCTTATTCTGGTTATCATCAGATTGAAATGGCAGTTAAGGACCAGGAGAAGACAGCCTTCATTACTCCCTTTGGAGCCTTCTGCTATGTGTCCATGCCTTTTTGGCTCAAGAGTGCCCAGGCGACTTACCAACGGTGTGTGCAAAATTGCCTTCATAGTCAAATTGGGTGTAATGTTAATACTTATGTGGATGACATTGTGGTGAAATCCAGAAAGAAGGAGACCTTGATTGATGATTTGAAGGAGACCTTTGACAATCTTCGGGTTTATAAGATGATGCTTAACCCGACCAAGTGTGTTTTTGGTATACCAGCTGGTAAGCTTTTGGGTTTTCTGGTTTCCAACAGAGGCATTGAAGCTAACCCGGAGAAGATCAAGGCCATCACTTCCTTGGCTAAGCCGGCGTGTGTCAATGATGTTCAACGTCTGGCAGGTCGTATTGCGGCCTTAAGCTGGTTCATAAGCCGGTTGGGTGAGAAGGCTATACCTCTTTACCAGATGATGAAGAAGACAGATCACTTTGTTTGGAGTGATGCTGCTAATCAAGCGTTTGAGGATTTGAAAAGACAGTTGGCTGAGCCGCCCGTTCTTGCTGCTCCCATTGACAAAGAGCCTTTATTGTTGTATGTGGCTGCCAATAGCCGAGCTGTCAGTGTAGCCATTGTGGTAGAGAGGAAGGAAACAGGCAAAGAATATCCGGTTCAACGGGCAGTTTACTATATCAGTGAGGTCCTTATTGAGTCCAAACAGAGATATCCACATTGGCAGAAGCTTGTGTACGGGGTTTTTATGGCTACCCGGAAGCTTAAGCAGTATTTTCTGGGTCATCCTATCACGGTGGTTAGTTTTGCCCCTCTAGGGGATATTATTCAAAACAGAGAAGCCACAGGTCAGGTAGCTAAATGGGCCATTGAGCTTGGACCTCATGGTTTAGAGTATGTGCCTCGTACAACCATCAAATCTGAAGCACTTGTGGATTTCATCAATGATTGGACAGAGTTGCAGATGCCTAAGGAAAAGCCAGATAACACATATTGGACTATTCACTTTGATGGGTCCAGACAGTTGGAAGGCTCGGGGGCTGGAGTTGTATTGACTTCCCCACGAGGTGATAAATTTTCTTATGTTCTCCGGTTGATGTTCCCTTGTACTAACAGTGCAGCTGAGTATGAGGCCTTGCTCCACGGTCTTCGGATGGCTAAGGAGATGAACTTAAGTCGGGTGAGGTGTTTTGGCGATTCGGATCTGGTAGCTCAGCAAGTTTCTGGCACTTGGGATTCTAAGGATCCACTCATGGCGGCTTATCGTCGAGAGGTTGACGCTATTGTGGGTCATGTCAAGGGTTATCAAGTTGAGCATGTTGATCATAGGAAAAACGAGGCGGTTGATACTTTAAGTTGGTTAGGCTCTCAGCGTAAGCCGGTGCCACCTAACACTTTCTTGGATATTCTGCATAACCCCTCAGTTAAGTTGCCTACAGAGGAAGATCTTGCTATTCCTGACCCGGAGGCACAGCTGGTGGCGGCTCTTCATGCTATTCCTGATTGGACAGTCCCATACTTGGCTTATATGACCCGGGGCGAGTTACCTGAAGATGGAACTTTAGCCAGGCAGATAACCCGGCGGTCTAAATCGATGACAATTGTCAATGGAGAGCTACATTATTGCAGTGTTACAGGGGCGTTTCAACGTTGTGTTTCTCCAGAAGAGGGTCGTGAGATTCTTCATGAGATTCATGAAGGAGATTGTGGTCATCATGCCGGCTCTAAATCTCTCGTCGCTAAAGCCTTTCGGCATGGGTTTTATTGGCTGACGGATGCTGAGGATCTGGTCAGTAAATGTGATGGTTGTCAGAAGTTTTCACGACGAGCTCATGTGCCGGCTCAAGAATTGAGGATGATTCCAATTACTTGGCCGTTTGCAGTCAGGGGGCTTGATATGGTTGGGCCTTTCAAAAGGTCCAAATATTAAAAGACACACCTCTTGGTGGCGGTTGACAAATTTACAAAGTGGGTTGAGGCAGAGCCGGTTAGTAAATGTGACGCGGCGACGGCGGTTCAATTCATCAAAAAGGTGATTTTCCGTTTTGGCTTTCCCCACAGTATCATAACTGATAATGGCACAAATCTATCCAAGGGTGCTATGAAAGAATTTTGTCAACGTGAGCATATCCGGCTTGATGTATCATCAGTGGCTCACCCCCAGTCTAATGGTCAAGCCGAGAGAGCCAATCAGGAGATCCTAAGAGGCATCAAGCCCCGGCTTATGGTTCCCTTGCAAAGGACGCCGGGTTGTTGGGTGGAGGAGTTACCTTCGGTATTATGGAGCATCAATACTACCCCCAACAGATCTACGGGTTACACGCCTTTCTTCATGGTCTATGGAGCAGAGGCGGTTCTCCCCAGTGACATCCGTCATGATTCGACCTGTGTGGCGGCTTATGTTGAAGCTGATAATGAAAGAGCACGATAGGATGCACTTGACTTATTGGATGAGGAGCGTGACCTTGCGGCGGCTCGTTCGGCGATTTACCAGCAAGATCTGCGCCGTTATCACAGCTGTCGGGTTAAAACCAGAACTTTTCAAGAAGGTGACCTGGTGCTCAGGCTTATCCAGGATCAAACTGATATGCGCAAGTTATCCCCACCTTGGGAAGGACCCTTTGTGGTCAGCAAAAATCTGAATAATGGATCATACTACCTAATCGACATTCGAGAACACAAGGATTCACGTAAGTCGGAGGAGGAGACCCACCAGCCATGGAATATTGCTCATCTTCGGCCTTACTACACTTGAGCCACCAGCTCTTACAATGTACATATCTTGACAATGTATATATTATGATGATTATAATAAAGCCGGCATCCCTGATAAAGCAGGGCCTCTGTCGTTTCATTTCCAAGAGTAACGAGTCTTTTTCACAATTATGGCCACTTGGGGGCTCCCTGATCGTATTCGAATCACAGCTGTGAATATCCCTCTTGATCGGCGCAATGCCACAATTATGGTCACTTGGGGGCTTCCTGATCGTATTCGAATCATAGCTGTGAATATCCCTCTTGATCGGCGCAATGCCACAAGTATGGTCACCTGGGGGCTTCCTGATCGTATTCGAATCATAGCTGTGAATATCCCTCTTGATCGGCGCAATGCCACAATTATGGTCACTTGGGGGCTTCCTGATCGTATTCGAATTATAGCTGTGAATATCCCTCTTGATCGGCGCAATGCCACAATTATGACCGCAAACCACTTGGGGGCTTCCTGATCGTATTCGAATCACAGCTGTGAATATCCCTCTTGGTCCGGCTCATACACCATGAAAGCCTTGTTTTTCTTGTTTTGATTCATTTTTTGAAAATTTGTTGGTTTATCTTGACATATGATTTAATAATGATTCAGGCCATACAGCCTCAATTATAACAACTCATATTTGAGTATATCCGTGGTTTCTGATAACCCGGCCTGGCCTTTGAAAATAAATCGCCAGGATATGGTGATATTACACACTTGGAAGTATTGTCTCCTAAGTTTTGGGTTATCACCCTTACTGCATTGGTATGGTAAGCCGGCAGTTTAAATCACATATCACAGGTATGATATTTTGGAGTATATTTAATTATGGTTAAACCGACCATGGTTATGCACTATTTTCGTTACCAGTGGTTTTATATGAGGTATTATGACCCGCCATGCGGTAAACCGCCAAGGCACTTGTGTTTACTTATGTGCAAGATAATGATTCATTTCATCTGCATAAATCATTATCATCATAAGCATCAAACGGTAGCTTTTCAAATGGCGGGTCAAACAGTGTTGCGTAAAACAAAAACATGCACGATGGCACGACAGATCAAAGTTTTACTAGCCTATTACATGACTCAATGAGTCCTAAGGATCCAGTGTTTGCATAAGTTCAAATATTTGAGCCGCCCAGCGGATCAATCTTCCTGGTCTGGACGACTTGAAGCTTCTGGATCATCCTTTTCCGGTTCTTCGTCCTCCATCGTCTGGAAGTTGGGTGATGACCAATCAATGCCACGCAAATCTTGGAATTCAGCTTCATCATCTATAAGGTTGGACGGATCAACTTCAGGGGCGAAAGTATGCTTACGGATTGGGGGAATCAAATCCATCACTTTATAAGCCGGCGTGGACATCTTCTGGTTTTCTGCAGCATAAGCCGACTGATATTTTGAGAGAGTCGTTTCATCAGCAATCAGAGTCGCCAGAGGGCGTATCTCTTTAACACAAGCATCGAAGTCTGTCTAGTCAAAAGAAGTGCCATCCTCTTTCAAGCTTGGGTACCCAGTGGCTATCTCAGCTGGGTCTAGTTCTGGTAGCCATGCCTTAGCACGGCTCAAGGCCGTCATTGCACCGGCTCTTGCACAAGACCGTTTTATCTCTTGAATCCTCGCAGGCAGAATTGACAATTTCTTCAAGACGTCACTCAGCAGATTGGGTCCTTGATTTGATGGAGACATCGTGGCTAGCGTGCGCTGAGTTTCGGTATATAGCTGTTCAACAAGCGTATATACGGCTTTAAGTTTCACCAGCATGTCTTGACTAAGATTGCTGCTCCTTGGACCTGTATAACAATTGTGGAATGGTCAGTGGCGGTTTATGATATAGAAAGAAGATATCCAATTTTGATGATGATGAGGCGGCTCACCAAAGATAGCAGAAACCATCTGGGATACACGGTGTTTTAAACCGGTCAGCTCAGCTGTCACTTCTTGAAGAGCCGCCTCCGCCTTTTCAGCCCGGTGCATTAAAGCTGTTTTTCTTCAGCCCAGGCGTTCTTTTCAGCCTCAAAATCAGTCTTCAGCTTCTCCGTTACAGCCATACTAAATTGGAATTTTGAATTGGCTTTCCGGGTCTCAGATTCTTGATTCTTTAGCCGGGTCTTGGCATCATCCAATTGAGATTGCAGTTGAGCAGTGGCATTCTGTACAAGCACAGATTTGCAATCACATTCATATCCGGGTATAAGAATATAAGTCCCAAGCCTTTTGCAAGCAACAACACTTGGCACTTGGGGGCTAATGCGTACCAAAAACTTCTTCATACAACAGATTATCTGGCCAAGTCCCAAGCACTTTGCAAGCAAGAGTACTTAGCACTTGGGGGCTAATGCACATTTGCTCGTGTTTCATTACTACTTTATGATGACCCGGTTGTGCCACGAACAAACACAACCGGCTCATGGGGGCTACACAATTAAGTTTTGATTTTTTTAAACAATGATAAGTACCGGTTCATTCATGTTGATTAAACCGGCCCTTGGGGGCTACGGATGCAATGTTGATCAATAAAATCCGGTTCAACGCTGAAAGTGAAAGACGGGTTTTTGAAGGATTTTTTATCACAGATGCTTTATACTCATTACTATTCTAAGTCTACAGCCTATTCTATTATATTATACACGGTAGACTTGGGGGCTGACAGGATATGCATAGCTTATTTAAGCCGGAATTCATACCTCATATTTCTGGTGCATCTGTTTCACCATATCAATCTCAAGATCGCGGCTGGTATGAACTTGGTTAAGATAACCAGAGAATACTTCACTGACGCTCAGTTGAGAGTAATCGGCAATGTCAAATCTCACTTTCCGCCTTTCAACGAACTCGTCTTTGGCGGAGTGTTTGGCCAGGACGGTAGGTTGCCCCGGTTCTCTAAAGCTGGTGCCAGTAATCATAACATCTTCACCATGCTCTTCTGACGGCTTAAGTGGGCTCGAGGATTTGGTGTTCAAAGGATTGATATCTATATGACCATGGGAGAGATCAGGAATTTCTGGTGGGGCTTCATGAGCAGGTTCTTCCGGTTGTTTTTCAGAAGCGTTTGATGCTGGGACTTGCTGCTCCGGCTCATGGATTTTAGGATTTTCAGCCAGCTTGGTCACCCTTGCCTTTTTACTAGGTTTTGCTTGACCACTGCACGGTTTATGACAAGTCAGTATAAGTATAAGAATATAAGAAGTTGAAAATACAAAGTAATTGTTGTTACCCAGGGGCAGTTTTGAAAGCCGGCAGCTGGGTTTGTGATGAGTCGCCGGAAGAAGAGCGGGAAGCTTCCTGATAATTTGAATCAAAAGAATTAAGTGGCTGTCAAATGTGACCCGCCAGTAGGTAAAAAGAGTTTTAAGTTTGGAAGGACCTCATTTCGGCGTTTCCGCGGAGCTGGAGTATTCGGTAGGCTGGAGGATAATTCTTCACCTCCGCTGGTCCGAGTCTGTCGCCGGTTTTCGTGCTGCTGTTGCTTCAAAAGAAAGTGAGGATACAAATGAGCTAAGGGGTGTGAAAAGCTTACTTTCCGGGTTACCCGTCGAAATTTCTGTCTTGGCAAAGGCTCTGAGTCGGAGGAAATAATCGTTACCTCTTCTTCAACTGCTTGGCTGGCCCCCGTGTCATCCTGACAATAATCAGTGTCAATAAGATAATTGAAAAAGGAGCCAAGGGAGTCAAGGGCTACCTCCGACTCAGAACTGTCGTCCAGTTCAAACATACTGGAAGCACTTGGTTTTTTCTTGTTTTTCTTGGCAGTCTTCTTGGCGGCTTTCTTGGCAACCCTGGCCTTTTTGGCAGCTTCATGATCATATTGCTTTTCCCAAAAATCAGATTCAGCCTGTGAAAGTTATCAGAGTTGAGTTAAGAGAATATTTGAATAATGAGGTAAAAGTAAAAAGATTTAGAAACTCACATCTGGTGGCGGATTAAGTTTGCAGAAAGGGTTCAGACCCACTTTGCTGCAGTCTTCTAATTCTTCATTCAGAAGGGTCTTTGTCATTTCAGTGATTGCTTCATTAGTTAAACACACGGAACTATGGCGCAGTGGATCTTTCACACCACCCGTGTAAGTACACATTAAGCCGGGTCGGCGACTTAAGGGTATGATCCGCCAAGAAACCCAGCACCAAACTCAGTCAATGCTAGTTAACCCGTTTCCCAGCAGAGCCTTGACCTTTGCAATGGTGGAGGCAAGCTTTGCACGTTCAACAGCAGTGAGCTTTTCAGGAAGATGATGCTTTAGGTCAAGACGCTGGACACGCTAACCCGGCCGGCAGTGGATTCTCATCAGCCGGAGAGGTGTCTTTGCAGTAAAACCATGTCTGGTTCCAATCTTTGGGGTGACTCGGCAAGCAAGCATAGGGGAAGATAGCACCTCTTCTTCGTTGAATCGAGATACCACCGAGTTCTAAGCTGGGTCCGTTTGTAAACTCGTTTTGGATCTGTAGCAGTTCAGAGAAATGAAATAAAATCTTAACCTAAGGTGGCGACAGCAGAAAAGTGGGGATGCCCAGATGAGATCTATTGCAATTAGGATATATTCTAATATTAAAAAACAAGTGCTAAAACTGCTACCGCACAAGATCTGTGTTGTTTTCAGATGAAAACCATGCAATCTAGGAAAGAGAAGGAGGAACGGTGATGAACGCCGACGAACAGTGAAACCCTAAGGCAGATCTATTAAGAAGAAAGGTGAATGCTTACCGACGCTGATGAACAGCAGAGGGGCGCCGCGATGTTCTGGTTCGTTCAGGGTGATGCAGCGGCCGGAGTTGAAGCAATGGACGAAGGTCGACGGCGGCGGAGCTCGGGCGCGCTGGAGCGTTGCGAGGAGGAAGATGAAGACGAGCAGGCAAAGGGGGAGAGTGAAAAGACGACCCGTGGCCCTATTTATAAGGTTGGAAGGATAAGTGGTATGCGCGGGAATCGAGGAGACAAGAAAATGGATATGTGACGGCGTGAGCGCCTCGATTTTCGGAGGTTCATTAAAAGAGAAGATTTATTAAGATTTGGGCCATATGTAATATTAATAACAGGTTACGTCATGGCGAGTTACCACAATTTCAGGAGATGACATCATGGCGGGTTACAATATCTTGCGAGAACAAGTGAAGAAGGATTTTTCTTGAAGTGTTGAAGATTGACATGAACAAGTTCAAATCAACCTGGGGCCTAATGTTGGGGATATAACTAATGGGTATGACCCGCCCTAAAGTGGCCGGGTTATACCAACAGCGGTTCATATCATGAAGCCCATAAAGATGTTTAAGAGGGCGGTTCACTATGAAGACTCGTTTGATGGCCTAGAGCCCAGAAGCGATTTAAAGCCCATAAGTGTAAACCGCCATGTATGTATGACTTGTATTGTAAGGCATGTATATTTGGTCACCGAGCCAGACACGTTGTTATGGGCCGGCCGGGACTCTGTAAGCCGCGGGGCGTCAACCTGTGTATATAAAGGGACGACCAGGCGGCGGTTTAGGGAAGGAGAGAACAGATCGAAAGCTAGGTCAAGCGTATTCGCTCTCTGGTAATCGAAGCATAAGTAATACCACCTCCAACTGAATTAGGCCTTTACCTTCACCGCAAGGGGCCGAACCAGTATAACTCCTGTGTCCTTTGTCCTGTTTAACCCCTTTAAGCTAACCTAGTGCGATGGCTCCACAACTAAGTCCTCATACTAGGACATCTGCCGTGACAATTCCACGACATCTACTGTTTTGTTTGGTAGCTTTCTGGAGTCTGTTTTGTACTTGGAGGTTGTGTACTGTTGTGATTTTTTTGCTTTGCAATGGAATCGGGGCTGGGCCCTCTTCTTCTAAAAAACTATATATGGTTAAGCTGAATATTTCTGTTCTGTCGGTACCTACTGGAAAGAGGATTTGGAGTCTATGTTATGTGTTCTGTGGCGCTCGCACTGTCCGCAGCTCGTCGGAAACCTTGCAGACGAGTGTTGCCGAGCATGCCCGCCGAACAGTTTTGCTTCGGGTGCAATCTCGGAATTAAAGGTCAATCGGACGCTGTTAGAGCATCCGCAGCCGCATTGTTGCCATAAAAATGCCCTTTGTACGCGGACACTCGTACGCGTTCGTGCAGAGGACCCGGTCACCCGTCATGTGTCGTTCGCTGCAACCACATACCTCAAATATCATATCTGCAATCCATACTATACCATACAACACAAAAGCTACGTACCACCTCTCTACTCGTCATCGAAGATGTAGACGACCTCCGTGCAGGCGCCGGACGGACCGGCTTCCTGGTCATCAGCTGTCGCCCGCAGCTCCGGCTCCTCATCAGAGTCCAGCTTGCTTCCTCTAGCTCCACGCCCGCCTGGCGAAGGTAGTGGTGGTTTGCCTCCATCTCAAGCTTCGACTAGATGGAGTCGACGATGGCTTGCTGCTCGGCTGCCTCTTCCGCTTGGGCTACCTCAAGCTCGGTCAGCGCGTCGCTCATGCCGAATCCGGCAGCCAAAGGCGCTAGATCTGCCTTGCCTTCCTCCTCTTCCTCCTTCCTTGGCTCTAAGTCCTTTATGTCAGCGTCCGGCTCCTCCTCCTTCGGAGAGTCAGGAAGCAAGCCTACTGCAATCCGAGCGCCGCGTCGTGACTGGATCTCTGTTAGGAGCTCCAACCGGCGCTCCGGAATGAGCATGGCGTAGGTGGTGATCTGCTAGTGGGCCATGGCTACCGACGGATGGCGAGCTCCGAGCGGATTGGGAGTGGCGGCGGACGGCGAGGGTAGAAATGGGAATGTCTAGGGTTAAGGGGCCGCAGACCGGCTGAAATAGCCGGACTTGTCCCCTGAGGCAGCTCGCCGGAGTGGCAGCATGAATGCGTCCTCACTGGACCGACTTGGTTTCGACATGTGTTCGTGAGGGTCTCGCCCGTTAGTCCGACACGCCCAGGCGTGTCCGGGCCTCCTCATACTGCCTCAGATATGAGCTAGATATGAGGGGTGCTAGTCAGCCTGGACGTATAGGGCCAGTTTGAGTAGTCCGGTTGGATCGCAATTTTGTGACAAATCACTGACCGGGCTATCAGCCCATGCAGATAGGGGTCATTTAACGAGCCGGGTTGTAGATGCTCTTACGGTCCAAAAGCAAATCCAACAACTCTCCTATCTCTAAATTAACAACCATTTACGGGAAGCTGAGGCAAAAAAAACTCAACGACAGTTCTCGTAAATTGGCCATAACTTTAAGAGATCGTGTAAAAATGGCATTTTCTTTCAGCAGAATTATTTCTGTATCTTTTTGGCGGGCTAAAAGTTTAGCACCTACCACCACGTGCGCCACACCCCTACCACCGCCCCGATCCTTGCCCCCCTGCCAGCCCACCACTTGTCCGCCTCTGCCAGGCCAGGTCCCCGCGCCGTGATCCCGGTGTGCTGCCTCGGCTGCTGCTGCGACTGGGGAGCGCCAGCGTCCCCTGTTGCGTGTCTCCTCCCCTGTTGCCTCGACTCATCCCCTCCTTCGCCTCCTTTGCTGCCCCGCTCCAGCCTCCGTCTCCAAGTCCTAGTTCAAGAAACCGACGCGACGACGGTATTTGAGGAAATTCTTCACCCAAATTTTTGTATGTTTTAAAAAAAAGTGTATGACAATGAGGTTATCATAGTTTTTCTTATTGATTGTAGATAAACGCACTTGTTCAAACTTTTTTTGACGACTCGTCTTCGGACAAGGATGAAGAAATCGATCTTGTGATGGCTATGTATGCAAACACGACTGCAAACAAGAAGCCGGAGTGGGGTGGTTCAGTGCCTGGTCATCTTGTCCTCCGTCGGAACAAGCAAGCCGGTCACGCGAAGCTATTGGATGACTACTTTGGTGAGAATCCAGTATATGGTGCAAAAACGTTCAGGAGAAGATTCTGAATGTCAATGAGGTTGTTCTTACGCATTGCGCGTGTCGTCGAAGAACATTGTGTATTCTTTCAACAAATAAGAAATGCAACTCGAGGTCACAATAGTTTGAAAAAAATCGTGCAGCCGTGAGAATGCTTGCATACGGATGTCGAGCTGATTCTATTGATGAATGGAAGAGAGTATTTGCATTGACAGTTTGAAGAAATTAACGAAGTCCATCGTTAAGATATTTGGAGAAGAATATCTTCGAGCTTCAAATGAAGGGGACACCATAATGGAATATATCGGGACTGGGCAACTTTTGGGAAAACAATATCAAACCATCAAGGTAATGAGAATACTCACTTTGCTAGGAGACAAAGAAGCATGTAGAAAGGATGTAGAGCAACTTTTGTCAAGACAATATCAGACCCAAGGTAATGCTCACTTTGCTAGGAGACAAAGAAGCATGTAGAAAGGATGAAGGGCGAGCGCGTTTGGGGGTTTTCAAACTCGTTTTGGCAGTGTTCATGATCCTGCATGCTTTTGGCATCAAAAAGGCTTGTGACATACCATGACCACCTGCGTGATATTTCATGCATGATCATAGAGGATGACGTACCACCAGTTCAGCGCGAATCTCTTGAACGGCAATTGCAGAAATTACTTGAATGCATCGACGGATAGAAGGCCACCCTGATCATGAATGGAAACATAAGTTATGTTTCATAAAATGTTGCCTTCAAATTATTAAGTATTTAAGTTTGATGTATCATTGTTTGAACTATTATGATGATAGTAGACACATGCATGTGTCATTAGAATTGTTGCTTATTAGGAGAAGCCCAAAAACTCGTTTTACACGAAGATTTCAAAGGTAGCTCCAATAAATAAAGTACACAAATCTTTTCTTTTGATGAGTTGTGCGCAGAATCACTATGGAACCCAGCATATACAGAACTCACTAGGAGAAGTATCCCACAAAAACAGTAGTCACTACTAGACTTTCCTAGCCGCTAACCTGACGAGTGAAAGAGAAAGACATGTACAAAGGGAAACACGTTACTTTTAAATTTCCCACGATAACAAGGGACTGCTAATGCTGTAGTAAATTAAAAAACCCGGCTTCAGCAACATATAATCACCTGATAGACATTCACTAGAATCTCCAAATGCACACATTTGATAAACGGAACAGTTCACCAGGTAGAAAATTTCAAATGAGGGTAGCAGAACTGCATGCATAACAAAGGTTTACCAACCAGATTGTACTATCAGAGTTACCAAACTACTTAAAATACGACAGAGGTTTCCCAAAACTGATGGCGCACGAAAGCTCTGATATCTCTTAGTATTTGATCGGAGCCAGGATCTCCAGCTGAGTTCCCAACTTCTCCTCGGCTGCCTTCTCGGCCTTGACGCGGAGCTTGGCCAGTTGCTTTCTCCTGTCGTAGGAGACCTTGGCCTTCTCCTTCCTCTTTTCCTCCAGCTCCTGAATACAGGCCAAAGAGCGATGAGAAACGGTATGCACAAACATCAGCACACAATGAACAAAACCTGGCAATGGGGGATGTACTGTAATTGTAACATTAATCTAGAACTAAAGAGCCTCGGAGATCTTGGTGGTTAAGATCATCAAGTGGGATAAACCCATCAAGAGTAGCAAATATTTTGATAACATCACAGGCTCATAGGAAAATAAAACACCAGCAAAACTGTTGAATGAATTGAAACCCAAAACAGAGCAAAATCTCTTAAAGAGCACAAAATGGCATAGTCTGTCTGAAGTAGCTGGTTGTGATAATCATGAAATATCAGTGGAATTCAAACAATTTTCTTCATCACGCAGAAGCATGCAATTGAACCCAATAGAACACAAAGAGCAACAAGGTTGCGACCAAAATAAGAAGTGCATGTACGGCCAGTTATAAAGCAGTGCAAATGTAATTCAGGAGATGCCATGATCCGTCAGAAGTAGCTGGTTACACTAATCATGAAATATCAGTGGGAATCCGAACGATTTTCTTCATCACCCAGGATCATGCAATTCAACCAAAAAGAATACACCGAACAACAAAGTTCATAACCAATGTAGGAATGCATGTACGGTCAGTCTAAAGCAGTAAAAATGTGCAAATGTAATTCAGGAGATGACATGATCCATCAGAAGTAGCTGGTTATAATAATCATGAAATATCAGTGGGAATCCGAACGAGTTTATTCATCACCCAGATCATGCACATCTAATTAGCCAGCAGAACACAAAAAAGAGGATTCAAACTGTATTGCCAGGAGGTTTGCAAAAAACTAAGAAAAGTATTGTTCATTGCCCAATCATGAAGGAGTACAAATGTGCAAATATAATCCCAGAGATTGCATGATCCGTCAGAAGTAGCTGGTTGTAATAATCATGAAAAATCAGTGGGAATCCGAACGATTTTCTTCATCACCCAGATCATGCACATCTCAGCCAGCAGAACATCACAAGTAACATAAGTAACACAATGATTGCAAGCATGAGCAAACAAAATTCTTAACAGTACTAAAAGCATGGTCTGTGACTGGTTTCTAAAATCTGTGGGAATCAGCATAAACATTTTTTAATGCAGAAAAAATCGTTTACCGCAAGGAGAGCTTATATGACAGAAGCTGAACGCGTATCTATTAGAGTACCAGCAAATCAGATTGAACTTTCATAGATTAGGACAACTAGACAACTTTAGTTAGCATGACAGAAAAAACTAATCGTAACACACTGGTAGCAGTCGAACACTAGCAACTAGTGAGCACTGAAGAAACAGGACAAGGAAACAGCATACCCTGATGGTGTCGGCGTAGTTCCATCCGACCTCCTTGGAGAGCTGGCCGAGGAGGCAGTACCTGTGCCCAGGCTGCAGCCTCAGAACCCTGCAAAACCACACGACACGTCAACATCAAACACACATACAAGACGCACGCCGAGATCTAGAAGACAGTCGAACAACGACGTACTTGAGCGCGTCGGGGATGACCATGCGCTTGGTCCTGTCGTACGGCGGCGGCACGCCCTCGTACGCCTTGAGCCTGGCGAGCGCGGCCTCGCCCCTCGCGGTCTTGTGCGGAATCATACTGCAGAGCGCCACCAAACACGACATCGTCAGAAACGCACAAACCCAAATGGACACGGCGACGCACGTGCATAGGCGAGGCGACGGATCTAGGCGGCCGCGGCGGCGTCGCCGGAGACGTACCCGCGGATGGTGCGCCAGAGGATCTTGGCGGGGGCGCGGAAGTGGATGGGGCCGTGGGAGGGCTTGGTGTTCATCCTCTTGCGGAGGAAGCGGAGGTACTTCATCTTCTGGCGGACGAGGCCGCCGGACATGCAGATCTCCTCGCAGCGGACCACCACCACACGCTGCCCGTTTAGCAGCTCCTTGGCGACGATCGACGCCAGGCGGCCGAGCATGTGGTGGCGGGCGTCCACCACCACGCGCTTGGCGCACACGCCGGAGCCGGACACCATCTCGCCTCTTACCTGGCGGCGGCGGCGCTACTAGGGTTTGGAGTTCGGGGGTGGAGGCGGAATGGAGAGGAGTGCGCCGCTTAGGGTTTCTTATTTATAGATCTCCGCGTTTAGGGTGTCTTGCCTGGGCTAGTTGCTGGGCCGCTCCGGTCCGGGCCGCAGTGTTAAATGGGCTAGGGTTATTTAGATTTAAAAGGCTTTATGAGGTTGGAAAAAGTTATTCTGCGCTGACGGGCTTGCTGAATGATTTTGTCTGATATACATACGGTTGTGGGATGTCTCAAAAAAAAAAACATACGGTTATGGGTACACTAAAAAAACATACGGTCGTGGGTTAAAAAAAACATGCCAAATGTTGTAAATGAAGTACTAAAAATACTCCAAATATTAGTTATGAGTACGTTCTAGCAGAATGAAAATGATGACCTTCAAAATGACAATGTCATCTGAAATGAAAAACAAATGTGTCGAGGGAGGAATTATTTGTAAAAAGCTTTTGTCCATAATTTAAATGGCTGATAATATTAGGAGAAACAAACAGGCTGGTTCAATTTTCTAAACTAAATTATTATTATTTTCTATCATAGATGATAATTTAATTAAGTTTAAGTTTATGATAGTCGGATTGCGCTATTCTCGTATGCGTGAATATAGCTTTGCGAGCTTTGATTTCATGTTTGGCAAATTATGTTATGATCTGACTAACTCCTAAAACACACATAGAAACATTACGTGTCACAAAGATGAATCCATACATGTTCTGTATATCATAACCCAAAAAAAATGTCAAAGAGCAGTTCAAGCACATGGGACAATCATACTCCGCAGCAATACTACTTTTTAGAAGTGGTGTAGATGTTATCTAGTACTAGTTTTTTTTAAGCAATTCAAAACAAACGGGATAAACACTGGAGTAGAACCGTTAAGGCTAGCAAGAAAATGGGTACAAGAAATAAAAGTACAACACAGACCCACAGCACTGCCCTGGTAGGAAAAAACATAAAAAACTGGAAGAAGAACTGAACAAATACAAGGCGGTGACAAACAATTTTAAAAAGTTGAGTCACCATCTCAAAATTCATTCATATTCACTTGAAATCATCCGTACAAGTTATAACTGTTGGTGCCCAAAATCCAATCTTCGATCCACCAACTTTTTCCATAACCCACGGTAAAATTAGTTTGGAGGTCAGGTATACAACAAACATGCTATAACTTGCCCTCATGTCTGAAGAATCGACACAAGATCAGTCTACTAGTCCGCCTCACTACATAGTGGGAAGTTCAGGCACAAGTTAATGCGCCATACTCTTTACCAGCTATTTCAGCATAGAAGTTCCAATGTGGATCACTCTGTGTAATAAAAGGTTGACCAAATGGATTATTGCGAACGTAGCACTCAACATCATCTGCAAAAACGAGTTTCTCCAGATACATGCGAAGATCTCCACCGGGACCTGCTTATCGGGAATTGTAATTTATATGCATCAATAGGCTGTAGTAGTGTAACAGGTAACTACATTGACATGAAATGGTGAATGCATACCCAATGAATTGTCGTTCCGGTTAAGATAGCTGAATGGCTGAGGAAAAATGGCAGTATGTGGCTGCATAACATAGGCATGAAAATATGCATTATTCAAATATGGAGATGATACAGTTAAACAAGACACTGGTATATGAAAACAGCTGAGAAAATACCGGATTACGCAGAGCCTTGTAAGGAGAATCGTCCACAAGTAATGTATTGGAAGGTGAAAAGTCCCCCTCCTTCCATGGAAGACCAGGTTCTTCCTTATTCCACAGTTTCTTCAATTCCTTCAGTACTATTGGTTTGTGCACGTTCTCCAGTGTGTTACGTCCAGTCACTGTGCATTTATCCCTGGCCTGACCATTTGAACGTTATAAAACATATCAGAACCAAAATAACATACAGTAGAGCATGCCCACCTACCACAGGTTCGTTTCTGTTACTTACCCAAGAAAACAGTAGGTGTGGTTTGAAATCTCTCATGAGGATGTCAACAACAGAATCAACATTTTTCCTAGAAAAATTATAAACCCCACATTAGTAAACATGGAGCAATGAGGATTAATATAAATCCCACGTAAGTAAGCATGGAGCAATGAGGATAAAGTAAAACAAATCTGAGGATAATAAATCGTACCGTTTCCTTGAGGACCATACACCTAGCTCGAAATTTTTTATGCAGAAGTTGAGAAAATCATCACAGTAAGGCCTTCGGAAGACTGGTAGAAAGGTGTAGTGCTATATTAATATCATCTGTGACAGTTCTATATCTGCATTTTCGCAAATAATAATTATGGACAATTGTACAAGTAACTTTACCTAGTTTCCTTCGAACCTTTGCATCAGCCATGTGAGCATTGTGGAAATCTTCATTGATATCCGCAAGAAGGCCATTGAGATCTAGAATAAGAAGCTTTTTCTTCCGAAACCCTGTCAAGGAATCTCTTGGAGGGAAGGACATTCTAAGCTTTTCACTATATGCCTGAGCTAAATTTGAAGGGCTTATCCGGTCATTGTTGTGATTTGTTGATAAGCAAGTTCGTTCTTTCTCCTGCATTTCATTTCTTTCGGTACTGGTATGATCCAAATAACTCCTTCCAAATCCATGCTCTGAATTCCTCCTGGCATCTGATTCATACATGTTCATACTGTGATGAACACCTTCCCTAAAGTTAAGGTCTGGTCTTCCTCGCTGAAAGAAGTTTGCACCTTCATCGAATGGATACGATTGGTTCCTCTGAAATCCATGTTCTGAATTCCCCATGGAGCCTGATCCATAGATATTCATATTGTGATGAAAACCTGCCCTGAAGTTAGGGTCTGCCCTTCCTAGCTGAAAGAAGTTTGCGCCTTCATCGAATGGATACGACTGGTTCCTCTGAAATCCATGTTCTGAATTCCCCATGGCGCCTGATCCATAGATGTTCATATTGTGATGAACACCTGCCCTGAAGTTAGGGTCTGGCCTTCCTAGCTGAAAGAAGTTTGCACCTTCATCAAATGGATACGACTGGTTCCTCTGAAATCCATGTTCTGTACTCCCCATGGCGCCTGATCCATAGATGTTCATATTGTGATGAACACCTGCCCTGAAGTTAGGGTCTGGCCTTCCTGGCTGAAAGAAGTTTGCACCTTCATCGAATGGATACGACTGGTTCATCTGAAATCCATGCTCCGAATTCCCCATGGCGCCTGATCCATAGATGTTCATACTGTGATGAACATCTACCCTAAAGTTAGGGTCAGCCCTTCTTGGCTGAAAGAAGTCTACACCTTCATTGAATGAATACGACCGGTTCCTCTGCAACCCATACTCTGGATTCCCCATGCCTCCTGATCCATACATGTCCATACTGTGATGAACACCTGCCCTTAAGTTGGGGTCTCCCCTTACTAGCGGAAAGAAGTTTCCACCTTCACTGAATGGATGTGACTGGTTCCTCTGAAATTCATATTCTGAATTCCCCATGCCTCCTGATCCATAGATGTTCCTACGGTGATGAACATCTGCCCTAAAGTTACGGTCTGCGTTTCCTCTCTGAAAGAAGTTTGCGCCTTCATTGAATGGATACGATTGGTTCTTCTGATTTTCAGATGGTAAGACCTTTTCTATTCCAGCACTATTAACTGATGTATGAAGAATAGCCTCTCTCATACGTTTACCAGACCCGAAATTCTTGTGCTCTTCTGAGATGTTTGGCTGGGAAACGAGATCAGAAGGTTTGGTAACATCTTCACTAACTGCACTCTGATAAACTTTTTCTTCAGTTGATGAATGTAGGCAGTTGGTCTTCACATCTGCATCAACTATAACACCTTGAGGTGGCATCAGAGACACATTACTACTTGCCCATTGGTTGGAGTCAAGCACGCATGAACCCAAGGATGTTGCAACATTCTCAGTTTCTTTCTCTTTAAGTGGACCAGGCAGAACTTCATCACAGTTCTTTTGAATGGTACTGTCTACATTCAAATTTCCCCCATCTGTGGTCTCTGCATTAACTACTGTCAGGGATACCTCATCTGGATTTTTCTTTAGTCTCAAACCCATGCATTTAGGAGCTTCTGTATTGTTCTCAGTTACCATCGACGCCAAACAAGAGGTACCTGTGCTAATTGGCAAAGAAAGATCATGTGAAGTGCTTGTGTTATGAACATGATTACTGTTCTCTTTTCCTCTACTTCTATTCTTTTGCCTCTTCTCCTCCTTCAAGCTGCTAGAGTTAAGAGAAGATCTGTTATTGTTTTCCTTCAATTCTTCCGAGATCCCTGCCAAATCGGCATTCTTCCTGTCTTCACATGCTGGATCTTCGTTCTAAAAATCAATATTAACATTAGCGTTTCAAGGGACTACTAACACTAGTACTTCCCACTTCCTGGTATGCTGCAATTATTACGAAAGCAACTTACATCGGATTTCTTCAAGAACTTGCTCCTTGCATCTTTGGTTTCTACCACAGAGACCTCACGTGCGTGAGATTTGCTGCCAGCACTAGGAACATGTACTGCCTCTTTATTTCCAGGCTGAAAATTCCTCTTCCTTGTCCCATCTGAGTTTGCTGCCTGCTTGGAGGTGGTCTGCACTGAACTATCACCCAAATGTGCTTCTGAATTCCGGGGTGAATCTTCTCGAGTTGAAATAGCGGCTTCCTTGCCATTCTCCGGATTGCTAATAGCTGTGTCATGTAGGCCTCCTTGAGCATCAGCTTGTGTACTGTCAGTGGTTTCTGCAAAATAATAGTAATGCAATGAGCTTATCTTTACTCAGGTACAAAAACTCAAATTTCCCAACCCCAGGTTGAAGCTCAAGTAAAAAATAAACAGTATGAATGTGCCTTTTTTTTTGGCCGTGTAGCGTTTAGATGTGTCGCTTTTATGTTAGAGGAAGATGCTAAGCTGATAGCAAACCGTACAAAACCAAGAGAGAAAACAGAAACGTTGTCCTACAAAACAGGAAAGGAAAACCACAAACCCACAAAACTGCACATCTCTTCTCCGGCTGCTGACAGAAACATTATGAGAAAACTCAGAACCTTACACGGCTTCACAAATGTTAGCTGACTTATTCGAAATCGTAAAGGAAGGTACTACTGGCTTGTCTAGGATGACGAGCCCGGGAGCGGCAAATACTACCGCAGATTACCGCGGCCTCTTGTGAAACGAAAGCAAGGCACGATAGCACGATGAGCCGCGAAATTTTCCGTCCAGCGAATACCGAACGGCAGCAATGGTGGGACGGAAGCACAAAAACCCTCCTCCTGCCCGCCGCGCAGAGTCGTACCTGTGACGGGAGCTCCCTTGGACGCGGCGATGGCGCTGGCGGTGGCAGGGACGCCCGTCTCCTCCGACGCGTCCGTGGCGGCGGCCTCCGGGGCCGCGGAGCCGTCCGGGGGCCTCGACGGCGGGCTCGCCGCGGGCGGCGGCGGATCCATCCGGATCTGACGTCGGAGCGGAATCGAGAAGCGGGACAGGGAGACGAGGGGACGGGAGGGACGAGGAGGCCCAAAAAGCGCGTGCTGGCAGAGGCGGTCAGGACTCAGGAGGAGGCAAGAGGAGTGACGACGACGCCAATTTGGTGTGCAGCCTTGGCTGGCTCTGCCTCGTGCTCTACCAAAGTCGTACCAATGGCGGAGCAGGGGTGTCGCCACCGGTTCGAATTGACCGCTCTGGTCTCTGGGTCCGAGCTGACCCAGGCCCCCGTGGGGACGACTCGGGTGTAGTACTACGAACCGTTCTCCTTCCTGTCAGGAATTTCAAAAAGAAGTTCATGTTTTGTTTTTTTGGTTTTTTTATGGTTGGTTTTTACAATAACACTCTTTTTTTTACACTTGGCATGCGTTCTTTATATTAATTTAGTTTGGTGTAGATGCTTAATTTAGTTTGGTGTAGATGCCCACTTGGTTCGCACGGGCTAGGTGGCAAAGGAATCGTGCGGTGCACATCTCAATCTAAATAGTACACGTCAACCTAAGATATATGGGATACAATCAGATTCGTTGTCATAAAAATACAATTATTACATGCCATTTAAAAAAAATCTCAATGAGCTGCCATGAGTTTAAATTGTAGGCATGCTTGTAGGATCAACGAAGCAAAAAATTACGTCTACCTCGAGTATATCTAAATAGGGGCACCCTTTTAGGTGATTTTCCTGCCTTCTCATGAAGCATGTCACCCGAATTGTTCTAGCCATTGATGCAGCATAGATCGGTAGTCTATAGCCGTCCGATCAAGTGTTGGTCAAATTTACTAAGAGCTGCCACCGCCGAGTGAACATATACTGTTTCGTTCTTTCCGCTCGCTGCTGGCCCCCGACACCATCTTTTGGCCTGGGTGTAAGATTTGCTAACAAGGTTGTTTGTGCGAGCCCATGGGAAATAAAAGCTCGTACACATCAAGCTAGCCCATATAACTATTCGCAGTAGGTTTCCAGGGTTCGTCTTCCAATTCCGCTTGCTGCCGCCACTCTCTCTTCCGCTGCCATGAAACGACATCCACTAATACACATGAAACATCAACATTCAATGCCCTCCAATACCCCGCCCTCTAGTACCTTGCAAAGGCAACCAGCCGCAGTCTTTAAAGGGACGTCATCAACCACAAAAGGTTGCTCGGCTCCTCCTACCTTCCGAGCTAGCCTCCAGCCGTCAACTCTGGTAGTTGGATGCTACCTATTGTCAGCCACCGCCAGCCTTTCATTTCCCCGAGCTCATGTTTTTGAATTTGCCATCTTGAGCTTCGGATCCAAAGGTGTCCGCCGCTAGGAGCCCTCCCGGTTCCGGAGTTACTGTGCCACGACCCACCCTTCACCGGGCAGACGATGCCGCCCCCACAAGAAGCCGTCGCCGCCCATGCTCCCCCAACCAGCCCATGCTCTTCTTAATGCTCCCCTTGATCTCACGAAGAGCGGCTTCTCTGGCTTGGTCTTGCTTTGCTTGGACTTGACTTTGGCTCGTACTTGACGGGTCCAGCTATATTGAGGTAGCCACTCCCTGGCAAGCCCTGGCTAAAAGTGCTAGTTATCGACTAGAGGGGGGGTGAATAGGCGATTTTTATGAAAGTCTTCAAAACATGAGAGTTTTGAAGACAAACAATAGAAATGAACCTATTGATATGCAGCGGAAGGTAGACTACACTAAGCAAGCCATAATCAAGTATGCAATGAAGTGAAAGCACGAAGACTAACATCAGCTAGGTAGTAAAGATCAGGATGGAAGATAGTATGAAGCCAATCAATGATAGTAGTCACACAATGAAGTCAAACAAGTAGTGCAAGCAGGCAATGACTTCACGAAGACAAACTGTAAGTAAAGAGAGGGAGAGGATAGAACCAGTCACTTGTTGAGGACAAGGATTTGTTGGACCAGTTCCAGTTGCTGTGACAACTGTACGTCTGGTTAGGGAGGCTGAGATTTAACTCAGAAGACCGTGTCTTCACCATATTCCCCTTGAGCTAAGGACACCCAGTCCTCGCCCAATCACTCTGGTAAGTCTTCAAGGTAGACTTCCAAACCTTCACAGACTTCGTTCACCGGCGATCCACAATGACTCTTGGATGCTCAGAACGCGACGCCTAACCGGCTGGAGGATTCACAGTCCTCAAGTGTAACAAGTCTTCAGGTCACGCGGACAGAAAGACTTCAGTGATGCCTAACACTCTTTGGCTCTGGGTGTTTGGGCTTTGTCCTCGCAAGGATTTCTCTCTCTCAAAAGCTTCGGAGGTGGGTTGCTCTCAAACGACAAAAGCCATGCACTAACTCTGAGCAGCCACCAATTTATGGTGTAGGGGGTGGGCTATTTATAGCCACTAGGCAACCCGACCTGATTTGTCCGAAATGACCCTGGGTCACTAAGGAATTGACACGTGTTCCAACGGTCAGATTTCAAACACACGCGGCAACTTGACTTGGGCTACAAGTAAAGCTGACTCATCCAGCTCTGGATAAGATTTGCTCTCATTGTCTTCGCTCAAAGACATAGGATTTGGTTGAGCATCACTTCAGTCACTCTGACTTTGTTCACTGGGACTCCACTTAACAGTACGGTGGTTCCTATGACTCAACAAAGAAGAAAAGGAAACGACGAAACAACTAAGTCTTCACGCTCCATAGTCTTCACGCGATGTATTCTCTTGTCATAGTCTTCAATGTGAATATCTTCACATACCACCATTGTCTTCAATGTCTTCATACATTTTTAGGGGTCATCTCCGGTAGGTAAACTGAAACATTGAGGGACTACTACCTGTGTTATCCTGCAATTCTCACAAACACATTAGTCCCTCAGCCAGGTTTGTCGTTAATACTCCAAAACCAACTAGGGGTGGCACTAGATGCACTTACAATCTCCCCCTTTTTGGTGATTGATGACAAACTGGTTGAAGTTTTCAACGGGGATAAAAGTATGTGAAATTGTAAAGGATAAAGGTATTGTCTTCATAAGTAGCAAAAGGCTCCCCCTAAAGATGTGCATATAAGTAATTTGCTTTTGGAATGCAAATGCACATGGCAGGTTGTACTTGTGGAGATCCTCTTCAACTTATGAAGACAATTCATCATGCATGATTTGATATAACGAAGATAATGACATGCATAATGAAAAATGGAAGTCTGCAATATGACTTCGTGCGGGATTTATCATCACACACGAGGAATTTATCATCGCATCACAGAATAGCAAACAAGTAGCAGACGACCATCAAGTTTAAGTGTTACAACTCAAAGATCCAAATGTATCAAAAGCGAGAGTTGTAGACACTTGGCAAAATATAAAGCAACCGCCCATATGGACCCACTTGAAGACTATCAACTCATATGCTTCTCCCCCTTTTGTCAGTAAGGACCAAAAAGGTTTGAAGACATAGAGCCTCTACTCGTTCCCAGAAGGAGTAGGAGAAGCTGCAGGGTCGGCGTCAGGGTTTGGCGGTGCAGAAGAACTTGGTGCAGTGTCGACACGCGCTGAAGTTGGAGGTGGTGAAGTAGCATCATCTTGATCATCTATGACTCTGTCATTCACCGTTGCAGCTGAGGAGGAATAGTCAAAGTCTTCAAGAGACGGAGTTCGACGCAAGACAGCATTCCTTGGAGGAGTGGAGTCAAACTTGAATCTTTCAGTGAAGCCATTGTCTTGAAGATCTGCTTCAGCACTCAGCAATGTCAAACTCTTCCATGACCTCCGGCAGGTTTCATGTGTAACAAAGGCATTCTTGGTGGCAAGATTGCGAATGCGATTGACGTCCACCAAGAGGCTTTGCATCTGCCGCTTCAGCCAGTAGTGATGCTTATCCTGTTTCTGATGCAGGGCAACGAGAAGCTCTCAGTCATTGAGAACACGAGATCGCTTCCGAGGCCGTTGAGCAATAGTGCTTTCAGTGGCTTCAGTTTGAGCAGGGTGAGGCAAGCGTGTATTGCTAGCCAAAGGATAAACACGAGTGACGGCATGGACTCCTTCAATGGGCTATGTGAAGCTTTGGTGATCAGCATTGTGAAGACAAACATGCTCCTTGGCAGGCTCGGGGTATATGGCTTCAACAGACATATCAACCTCTGGCAGAAAGATCCGATGGTTGTGAGAAGAGGGCTGATAGTTGACAGCTGAATGAAGCTTGATGAGGCGCATAACCCATGGAGCATAGAGCTTCAGTCCAAAGAGATCAAAGCCTGATGCAGCCAACTGCCTGATGAAGAAGTCTTGAGCATTGAAGCTGATGCTGTTGAAGATATAAAAGACCAAAGTCTTCATTGCTCCTTCAAGTTTCGCTACTGAAGAATGTCCTTTGATAGGCCATAGAGTTCGCCTGATGATATGATAAATAGTGCGGGGCAGATACTCTAGGTCTTCAACAAAGAACTCCTTTGGGTAATCAGCGTCATGTGGCAGAGGCTTCATCATGCTCAGCATTTGGCTCATGTTGGGCTCTGGCTTCTGAAAGATGCTCTCCAATGCATTGCAGTGAAGCTGACAACCAGGTTCATATAGTTCACCTGGAGTGGGCAGACCAGTGAGCTCAATAATGTCAAGAGCTTTAGCTTCATGGTGTACGTTGCCTGTCATCCACTCAAGGACCCATGTCTTCGGATCCCTGTTGTAGCCGCGAATGTGGAGGGTGGCATAGAATTGCAGCAGAAGCTCTTCATTCCAATGCTCCTTATCAGTCACAAAATTTAGCAATCCAGCATCACGGAAGCAGTCAAGGGCTTCTTCAAGGCATGGCAATCCAGCAATGGCTTCACAGTCAAGACGCATATGAGGGAAGATGCGCCCTTGATCATAGAGAACACATGAGTAGTAGTTGCGCTGCTGATAGCTCCAGAACCGATCAGATGAAATCCTTGGCTTGGAATAGGGGTTCTTGGCGCTATCAAAGAAAGTGTTGTGCGCAATGAAGCCATTTGCATTGAAGGACCCTGGTGAAGTAGCAGTACCTGGAAACCTGGGCAGTCTTGGCTTTGGCTTCTGGACCTGAGGCCTGTGATGTCTACTACGCAACCTTCTCCTTGTAGACGTTGTTAGGCCTCCAAGTGCAGAGGTTTGTAGGACAGTAGCAAATTTCCCTCAAGTGGATAACCTAAGGTTTATCAATCCGTGGGAGGCGTAGGTTGAAGATGGTCTCTCTCAAACAACCCTGCAACCAAATAACGAAGAGTCTCTTGTGTCCCCAACACACCCAATACAATGGTAAATTGTATAGGTGCACTAGTTCGGCGAAGAGATGGTGATACAAGTGCAATATGGATGGTAGATAAAGGTTTTTGTAATCTGAAAATATAAACACAGAAAGGTAACTAATGATAAAAGTGAGCGTAAACGGTATTGCAATGATAGGAAACAAGGCCTAGGGTTCATACTTTCACTAGTGCAAGTTCTCTCAACAATAATAACATAATTGGATCATATGACTATCTCTCAACATGCAATAAAGAGTCACTCCAAAGTCACTAATAGCGGAGAACAAACGAAGAGATTATGGTAGGGTACGAAACCACCTCAAAGTTATTCTTTCCGATCAATCCATTGGGCTATTCCTATAAGTGTCACAAACAACCCTAGAGTTCGTAGTAAAATAACACCTTAAGACACACATCAACCAAAACCCTAATGTCACCTAGATACTCCAATGTCACCTCAAGTATCCGTGGGTATGATTATACGATATGCATCACACAATCTCAAATTCATCTATTCAACCAACACATAGAACCTCAAAGAGTGCCCTAAAGTTTCTACCAGAGAATCAAGACGAAAACGTGTGCCAACCCCTATGCATAGGTTCATGGGAGGAACCCGCAAGTTGATCACCAAAACATACATCAAGTGGATCAATAGAGTACCCCATTGTCACCACGGGTATCCCACGCAAGACATACATCAAGTGTTCTCAAATCATTAAAAGACTCAATCCGATAAGATAACCTCAAAGGGAAAACTCAATCCATTACAAGAGAGTAGAGGGGGAGAAACATAAGATCCAACTATAATAGCAAAGCTCGCGATACATGAAGATCGTGCCAAATCAAGAACACGAGAGAGAGAGATCAAACACATAGCTACTAGTACATACCCTCAGCCCCGAGGGTGAACTACTCCCTCCTCGTCATGGAGAGCGTCGGGATGATGAAGATGGCCACCGGTGAGGGTTCCCCCTCCGGCAGGGTGCCGGAACAGGGTCCCGATTGGTTTTTGGTGGCTACAGAGGCTTGCGGCGGCGAAACTCCCGATCTCTTCTGTTCCCCGAAGGTTTTAGGGTATATTGGTATATATAGGTGAAAGAAGTACGTCAGGGGAGCCACGAGGGTGGAGGGCGCGCCCAGGGAGGTGGGCGCGCCCCCTGCCTCGTGCCTCCCTCGTTGCTTTCCTGACGTGCACTCCAAGTCTCCTGGATTTCTTTCTTTCCAAAAATAACGTTTCCGAAGGTTTCATTCCGTTTGGACTCCGTTTGATATTCCTTTTCTTCGAAACACTAAAACAAGGGAAAAAACAGGAACTGGCACTGGGCTCTGGGTTAATAGGTTAGTCCCAAAAGTAATATAAAAGTGCATAGTAAAGCTCATAAAACATCCAAGATGGATAATATAATAGCATGAATACTTCATAAATTATAGATACGTTGGAGACGTATCAACATCCCCAAGCTTAATTCCTGCTCGTCCTCGAGTAGGTAAATGATAAAAGAAATAATTTATGAAGTGTGAATGCTAGCAGGTGCACAAGTTTGATGAATGATAATTTCAATCACCTTTTCTAGCACCATCATATGTCATAACAGTAGCTCAACTCATAAAACTTTGCATGATCAAGTAACAAACTATTCACATGTTAAAGTATAGATCATAAACTTTCTTGAAAACTAACAAACCGTGTTATTAGTCATCAAACAATTACAATTCATCTTATTTTCAGGAAGAGTCTATGTCAGAGCTTTGATTTAGCAAACTCCACATACTCAGCTATCATTTAGTCTTCCATGATTGCTACCACTCAAAGCATATTTTTAGAACAAATAGTATTCATCGAACACAGAGAAGGGGAGGGGCTTAATATTTCGCCTCCCAACCTTTTACCTCAAGGGTAATGTCAACAGTAATAATTCATGATCAAATATATTTGAATGGCCATATATGCTTAGATCTTTCCATCATATGATGCTTGCCAACTAAAGAGTAGGTTGGAATGAGAAGGAATACTACTGACTCTTGCATAAAAGTAAAAGATAGGCCCTTCACAGAGGAAAGCAGGGATTTGCAGAGGTGCCAGAGCTCGAAGCAAAAGTAGAGATGAAAATAATTTTGAGAGGTATGCTTTCATTGTCAACATAACGACCAAGAGTTCCCAATATCTTCCATACTACATACATTATAGGCGGTTCCCAAACAGAAAGGTAAAGATTTTTACTCCCCCTCCACCAACAATCATCAATCCATGGCTTGCCCGAAACAACGGGTGCGTCCAACTAACATCAATTCTAGGGGAGTTTTGTTTGCAATTATTTTTGATTTGATTTCGATCTTTTGATCATGGGACTGGGCATCCTAGTTACCAGCCATTTTCTCGTGAATGATGAGCGGAGTCCACTCATCGTGAGAATAACCCACCTAGCATGGAAGATACTGCTAGCCCCTAGTCGCTACATGAGCGATTCGGGCATACAAAACAGATTATTATTTGAAGGTTTAGAGTTTGGCACATGCAAATTTACTTGGAACGGCAGGTAAATACCGCATGTAGGTAGATATGGTGGACACTCATGGAAGAAACTTGGTCCAAGGAATTTGGATGCACAAGCAGTATTCCCTCTTAGTACAGATATTTTGGCTATCAAAGGATTCTAAATAGCAAGCACCACATGTTAGAGGATCCATAACAATATAACGTCTATACAAATATACCCAAGGATAACTCATTATGTTGTCTTCCTTGTCCAACTTCAACTAATTTGCCCAGGTTTGTAAATAATTAATGGGGCTCACAATCATAGAAGATGTCCAAGATAGTATATTTATATGTGAAATCTCTCTTCCTTCAATATTCTTTCATGAATTGTTCAAGTGACCAATACAATGTTTGCTAACCTTCAAAAAATTTACCACCTCTACTTCTTATATGTGAAGGCATTACTCCCCATGGAAAAGGCATATGAAACATATATAATTTCAGATTTATGACATTCAAATCATTCAACCATTTACTCATAGGATATAAGTGAAGCACACGAGTAAATGACAAACTACTCCAAAAAGATATAAGTGAAGATCAATGAGTAGTTAAATAATTATGTAGCTATGTGAAGACTCTCTCTCATTTAAGAATTTCAGATCTTGGTATTTTATTCAAACAGCAAGCAAAGCTAAAGAAAATAAAATGATGCTCCAAGCAAAACACATATCATGTGGTGAATAAAAATATAGCTCCAAGTAAAGTTACCGATGAACGAAGACGAAAGAGGGGATGCCTTCCGGGGCATCCCCAAGCTTAGGCTCTTGGTTATCCTTGAATATTACCTTGGGGTGCCTTGGGAATCACCAAGCTTAGGCTCTTGCCACTCCTTATTCCATAGTCCATCGAATCTTTACCCAAAACTTGAAAACTTGACAACACAAAACTCAACAGAAAACTCGTAAGCTCCGTTAGCAAAAGAAAAGAAAACACCACTTCAAGGTACTGTAATGAACTCATTCTTTATTTTTATTGGTGTTAAATCTACTGTATTCCAACTTCTCTATGGTTTATAAACTATTTTACTAGCCATAGATTCATCAAAATAAGCAAACAACACACGAAAAACAGAATCTGTCAAAAACAGAATAGTCTGTAGTAATCTGTATCAAACGTATACTTATGGAAATCCAAAAATTATAAAATAAATTGGTGGACCTGAGGAATTTGTCTAGTAATCATCTGAAAAAAGAATCAACTAAATAGCACTCTCCAGTAAAAAGTTGAAGCTAATCTCGTGAGCTCTAAAGTTTCTGTTTTTTACAGCATGATCATAAAGACTTCACCTAAGTCTTCCCAAAGGTTCTACTTGGCACAAACACTAATTAAAACATAAAAAAACACATCTAAACAGAAGCTAGATGGATTATTTATTCCTAAACAGAACCAAAAAGCAAGAAACTAAAATAAAATTGGGTTGCCTCCCAACAAGCGCTATCGTTTAACGCCCCTAGCTAGGCATGATGATTTCAATGATGCTCACATAAAAGATAAGAATTGAAACATAAAGAGAGCATCATGAAGAATATGACTAGCATATTTAAGTCTAACCCACTTCCTATGCATAGGGATTTTGTGAGCAAACAACTTATGGGAACAATAATCAACTAGCATAGGAAGGCAAAACAAGCATAACTTTAAAACTTTAAGCACATAGAGAGGAAAGTTGATATTATTGCAATTCCTACAAGCATATATTCCTCCCTCATAATAATTTTCAGTAGCATCATGAATGAATTCAACAATATAACCAGCACCTAGAGCATTCTTTTCATGATCTACAAGCATAGAATTTTTATTACTCTCCACATAAGCAAAATTCTTCTCATTCGGAATAGTAGTGGGAGCAAACTCAACAAAATAACTATCATGTGATTGAAAATTAAGATCAAGATGACAAGTTTTATAGTTATCATTATTCTTTAAAGCATACATGTCATAAAAATAATCATCATAGATAGGAGGCATGCTTTCATCATAGTAAATTTGCTCATCAAAACTTGGGGGACTAAACATATCATCTTCATCAAACATAGCATCCCCAAGCTTGTGGCTTTGCATATCATTAGCATCATGGGTATTCAAAGAATTCATACTAACAATATTGCAATCATGCTCATCATTCAAATATTTTATGCCAAGCATTCTATGTAATTCTTCTTCTAGTACTTGAGCACAATTTTCCTTCCCATCATTTTCACGAAAGACATTAAAAAGATGAAGCATATGAGGCACCCTTAATTCCATTTTTTGTAGTTTTCTTTTATAGACTAAACTAGTTATGAAACAAGAAACAAAAAGATTCGATTGCAAGATCTAAAGATATACCTTCAAGCACTCACCTCCTCAGCAACGGCGCCAGAAAAGAGCTTAGTTGACGGGGTGTGAGTGCCGCTTACCTAGCCTCCCCGGCAACAGCGCCAGAAAAGAGCTTGATGTCTACTACGCAACCTTCTCCTTGTAGACGTTGTTGGGCCTCCAAGTGTAGAGGTTTGTAGGACAGTAGAAAATTTCCCTCAAGTGGATGACCTAAGGTTTATCAATCCGTGGGAGGCGTAGGTTGAAGATGGTCTCTCTCAAACAACCCTGCAACCAAATAACGAAGAGTCTCTTGTGTCCCCAACACACCCAATACAATGGTAAATTGTATAGGTGCACTAGTTCGGTGAAGAGATGGTGATACAAGTGCAATATGGATGGTAGATAAAGGTTTTTGTAATCTGAAAATATAAAAACAGCAAGGTAACTAATGATAAAAGTGAGCGTAAACAGTATTGCAATGATAGGAAACAAGGCCTAGGGTTCATACTTTCACTAGTGCAAGTTCTCTCAACAATAATAACATAATTGGATCATATGACTATCCATCAACATGCAACAAAGAGTCACTCCAAAGTCACTAATAGCGGAGAACAAACGAAGAGATTATGGTAGGGTACGAAACCACCTCAAAGTTATTCTTTCCGATCAATCCATTGGGCTATTCCTATAAGTGTCACAAACAGCCCTAGAGTTCGTAATAAAATAACACCTTAAGACACACATCAACCAAAACCCTAATGTCACCTAGATACTCCAATGTCACCTCAAGTATCCGTGGGTATGATTATACGATATGCATCACACAATCTCAAATTCATCTATTCAACCAACACATAGAACCTCAAAGAGTGCCCTAAAGTTTCTACCGGAGAATCAAGACGAAAACGTGTGCCAACCCCTATGCATAGGTTCATGGGCAGAACCCGCAAGTTGATCACCAAAACATACATCAAGTGGATCAATAGAGTACCCCATTGTCACCACGGGTATCCCACGCAAGACATACATCAAGTGTTCTCAAATCATTAAAAGACTCAATCCGATAAGATAACCTCAAAGGGAAAACTCAATCCATTACAAGAGAGTAGAGGGGGAGAAACATAAGATCCAACTATAATAGCAAAGCTCGCGATACATCAAGATTGTGCCAAATCAAGAACACAAGAGAGAGAGATCAAACACATAGCTACTAGTACATACCCTCAGCCCCGAGGGTGAACTACTCCCTCCTCGTCATGGAGAGCGTCGGGATGATGAAGATGGCCACCGGTGAGGGTTCCCCCCTCCGGCAGGGTGCTAGAACAGGGTCCCGATTGGTTTTTGGTAGCTACAAAGGCTTGCGGCGGCGGAACTCCCGATCTCTTCTGTTCCCCGAAGGTTTTAGGGTATATTGGTATATATAGGTGAAAGAAGTACGTCAGGGGAGCCACGAGGGGCCCACGAGGGTGGAGGGCGCGCCCAGGGGGGGTGGGCGCGCCCCCTGCCTCGTGCCTCCCTCGTTGCTTTCCTGACGTGCACTCCAAGTCTCCTGGATTTCTTTCTTTCCAAAAATAACTTGTCCGAAGGTTTCATTCCGTTTGGACTCCGTTTGATAATCCTTTTCTTCGAAACACTAAAACAAGGGAAAAACCAGGAACTGGCACAGGGCTCTGGGTTAATAGGTTAGTCCCAAAAGTAATATAAAAGTGCTCAATCCGATAAGATAACCTCAAAGGAAAAACTCAATCCATTACAAGAGAGTAGACGCGGAGAAACGTAAGATCCAACTATAATAGCAAAGCTCGCGATACATCAAGATCGTGCCAAATCAAGAACACGAGAGAGAGAGAGAGATCAAACACATAGCTACTAGTACATACCCTCAGCCCCGAGGGTGAACTACTCCCTCCTCGTCATGGAGAGCGTCGGGATGATGAAGATGGCCACCGGTGAGGGTTCCCCCTCCGGCAGGGTGCCGGAACAGGGCCCCGATTCGTTTTTGGTGGCTACAGAGGCTTGCGGCGGTGGAACTCCCGATCTCTTCTGTTCCCCGAAGGTTTTAGGGTATATTGGTATATATAGGTGAAAGAAGTACGTCAGGGGAGCCGCGAGGGGCCCACAAGGGTGGAGGGCGCGCCCGGGGGGTGGGTGCGCCCCTGCCTCGTGCCTCCCTCGTTGCTTTCCTGACGTGCACTCCAAGTCTCCTGGATTTCTTTCTTTCCAAAAATAACTTTTCTGAAGGTTTCATTCCGTTTGGACTCCATTTGATATTCCTTTTCTTCGAAACACTAAAACAAGGGAAAAACAGGAACTGGCACTGGGCTCTGGGTTAATAGGTTAGTCCCAAAAGTAATATAAAAGTGCATAGTAAAGCCCATAAAACATCCAAGATGGATAATATAATAGCATGAATACTTCATAAATTATAGATACGTTGGAGACGTATCAGCCTGTGCTCGACATGATAGTCAAATTGCGGACCAGCAGCAGGGGGAGGAACCAGAATGGGCCATCTGACAGTGACCAGCTGACCATAATTGTATGCTTGCTCGATAGTGTGTGGCCTTGGAGGCGGTACTGGAGCAGTGGCATTGGCATTAACTTTAGGCTGCAGATTTGCTTCAGGTGCAATCACTTCAGGCACCACATTAACTGCAGGCGCCACATTGGCTTCAGCCATGACAACGTCATTGGCTTCAGTGTTGGTGTTGGTGGCCGCCTCAGTATTGTTAACCTCCACTTGAGTAGCTGGAGGGTCGGACACGTTCTCCTCGAGAACAACTTCAGGGTTGGACGGGGGTGTAGTAACACGTTCTTCTTCCAATCTTGGCTCTTCTTGTTCATCGGCTGATGCAGCCGGAATATCTTTAGCCGCGTTGGCTTCAGACTCGGAGTTGTTCACAATTGGAGAGGCTTCAGGAAATACTTGGCGTGATACCGATTGGCGCTCCTCTCCTTCTAGAACACTCGACAAAGTGACTTGAGGCCTTGGTCCTTTGCGAAGCCTGCGGAACACTGGCGACTCTTGTGGAGATGGAGTAGGTTGGGCCACAAAGTCTTCATCTTCAAGCACCGGAGTGGTGACTTGAGTTGGGGGAGTAACTGGTGTTTCTTCTTCACGGGGGGATTCTTGAGGGTGATCAGCCCATGAGTCATCCTGAGCGATTGGCGTCAAAGGACGACCAATGCTGATGAGTTCGCTGTTCGTAAGAACAAGCGATGATACCACATTGTGCTCGATCTGAGGAAGGACTTCATCATTTTCTACATTGTCGTGTTGACCAATGTCTTCAGCTGTGGTGGGGTCAACAGCTGGAATGTCTTCAGCTTCAGGAGCCTCTGGGGAAGCAGGCTCATGAACTATCAAACGACGTTCTTGTTGTGCAGATGCAGGACGAGCAACAGAAATTGGCTCGACGACAAGGGGCTCTGTGGGAGCAGCCCGATCTTTCTTCTTGGTCTTGCGCTTCTTGGTGGGTGGAGCATCGTCAGTGGTGTTCTTGGTCTTGCACTTTCTGGCTTTGGCTTCAGCTGCCCTTGTCTTCTGAAGCTCTGAAGCCACTGTGGGGACCTTAGGCTTCACGCTAGTCATACTAGCGGGGAAGACAATGCGAGGTTCTTCCCGCCTGGATGGTTCAGCTTGGTCCACAGTAGGCTTCGTCTACTTGGCAGCCATCTTAGGGTCGATGCCAGGACGCCCAAGTGCCTTGCGCTTCTCAGCTTCATTGTAAGCTTGAACACACTTTGCAGCCAGAAGCTTCATTCGCTCTCGAGAACCTTTGGCTTCTTCACGTTTCTTGTGAAACGCTTCCTTGAACTCATGCAGCATGACCTGGAAGTTCTGGACGTCTGTTACGCTGAGCTTGGCCATGTGCTTCTTGAACTGAGCCTTTTCATAGTCGATCTTGTGCTTCAGCTCAACAATTTTCTGAGCAAGAGCCAGCTCTGGAGCAATGGCTCCATGGAAGGAGACGCTGAGGCCAATCGGAAGTTGAAGATCATCAAAGCTGAGATTTGGGCTATCAAACCACTCGTCGATGAACTTGTTCAGAATGTCCACATCGAAGAGGGGAAGATCATTGAAGATTTCCGCCTCTTGCTTGCTCTTTATCAGCAGTTCAAGAGCGTCATCAGCAAGATCATCGTCACTCGACAGATCAATGGCGTCGTTCTCATTCCTCAGAATAGCAGCAGGGGTCAGAGCTGGACCAGTGGTGTGCATGGGCTTCTTTTTCTTCTTCTCAGACTTGGAGATGCGTGAGAGATCTTCTGACTGCACACTTGGTGCAGGAGGAGCAGTGGCTAGAGGCTTCACTCGCGAAGCTTTTGGTGCAGGGGAAGGCTTCGAATCCTTGGGTTTCTTCAACTTCTTAGCTTCGGTGGAGCAGGCGCTTCGTCAGAATCAGCGTCATCTGTAGGTTGATCCACGACTGTCCCTTGAACCAAAATGTGAGTGATGAGACCTTCTAGGTTGTAGAAGGGCCCAACAAGATTGGGTTCAGCTTTGCATGTGCCATCGGCACGAGGAGCAGAGGGACCTGGGTTGAAGTCTAATCCCCGCGACTTCTTGTTCTCTTTGGCCAAGTTCTTGGCAAACTGAAGGTTGCGCTTGAACAGATTGTCGTCACGACACCATAGTAATGAAGATGGGTCGGCATCAGCTGGCTGTGGTCCACGGACCATGCAAGGGTAGAAGCCTTGTTCAATGGCTTCAGCTCTGGACCTGGGAGGAAGATTTTTGTACAAGATGTCTCCCCAGGGTCGCTTGATGGCATTCTTCTCAGCATATTCCTAGGTCACGAACATGTACTCTTGTACCATTGTTCTGCCCAATATCTTCGAATCCATTGGATTCGGGTTTTTCGCTGATTGTAATCCTCTTCTGGATCTGTCTTGTACAGCTCATAGAGGTCTGGTGGAAAAATCCTTCGATGTATTCCCACGGCGCTGTCTGCCACCCTTCCTTGCTGACTTATCTGTTGCCATGAAGTTCAGACTGAATGGCTTCAAAACTGTCAAAGGCTTCCGTCTGCTGGTCAGACAGGAACTGGCTTCGGGAGAGTTGATATGATGCTGTAAGAATTCTGCAAATGAATGCAGACTATGAGAACCAAGGGATTCTCCCACGGACATGTACCTGTGACAACATTAGAGATGCGAGGGAAGGGGAAGAGGTCATATGCATTCTCACAAGATTTTGAAGATAAATCAGTTTAGAAGACATTGACCTCATAGCGCGAAGACATTCACTTATATGTTGAGAGTTGGTTCCAGATTTGTACGAATCCAAGAATAAGTACAAGTGAGGAATCTAACTACGTGTGAAGCATAAGTGAATATACTTGGCATCATATGAGATGCAGAACAGGGTAGATCCAAATTTGTGGAGGCAGAAACAACTTTTGGTAGAAAGGATGAATCTTTCAGATCAAAAAGACGGTAAAAGGAGAGTTTTAATTTACCACACGATGAACTGCTAGACGGAGTAGAAGATGAGTCCCAGCAGTTCGATCTTCCGTGCCCTAACTTGGCGACGGAGGACACCTACGGCGGCGGCGGAGAAGACGATGTCCGCGGCCGGCGTGAAGACGGCGTCGGAGAAGTTGCGGCAGCTAAGCGCTTCGTCGCCGGCGTCGTCGAGAACTAGCGGAGGCGCTAGGGTTTGTCGTGGTGGAGAGGTGGAAGAAAGATTTTGACCGCGATTGGATGTGCATTTATAGGGAAAGGGACGGCACAACGCAATTACGTAGGTGCCCCTGGTGGTTCACATCTGAGAGACACGTGGCGAACATGCAACACATTGGGAGTTGTCCCATGTTCCCACGTACGCCTGGACTGTCGGGTGGTCGTGCCAGCTTCTCCGGGTTCCAGGCAATAAGAATTGAGCATTTAAAACAGATTTAATGTTTGTCTCTATATCTTCTGCTGACAAGGACGCAGAGAAGACATTCGACAGTTTCAACAGAATGCATATGATTTGGATAGATAGAGTTTGAGATAGGTAGCATAGAGAGGTTAGGGTCCGATCACATTCACTTAGTTCAAAAGATTCAAACGAGAAGACATAGCTATAAGTGAATGCTGTAGAGGGCAGAACACTAATATATGTATATATCAGAATAAGACCAAATCAACATTGTGAAGATAAATATGAAGTCATGTTGATATTGAAGACAAACCAAATGCGAAGACATAGCAAATGTAACGCCATGAGAAAAACACTTCAAAAAGAAGAATTTGGTGGTGGCATTACCCACCGTATAGGAAGTATTAGACCCAGACACGGCACAGAATTATCGTGGCGCTCCGAAGTCGAATTCCGCATTAATGTATTCACACTCAGAGTGTAAGTCTTCATTGATTGAAGACATACATTACTTCGTGTGTTTCACATCTAAGTCATCAACATGCATAAGTGTTAGGATGTGTGCCTGATCACAGGACATTCGAGGATTCCAAGATATTTAGCTCACACCACAACTTGCAAAACCTTTTCTCATACAAGGGCTTTGTGAAGATATCTGCCAATTGCTCTTCAGTGTTGACGTGAATGATGTCAATATCTTCCTTCATAACATGATCTCTGAGAAAGTGATGACAAATTTCAATGTGCTTTGTCTTCGAGTGCTGAACTGGATTGTTGGCAATCTTGATGGCGCTTTCATAGTCGCAGTAGAGTGGTACTTGTTTTAGATGGATGCCATAGTCCTTGAGTGTTTGCTTCATCCATAGAAGCTGAGCGCAGCAAGATCCAGCAGCAATGTATTCAGATTCAGCAGTGGAGAGTGATACACAGTTCTGCTTCTTTGAAGACCAACAAACAAGTGATCGTCCCAGAAAGTGACATGTGCCTGATGTAGACTTGTGATCCACCTTGTCACCAGCATAGTCAACATCCGAGAATCCAACTAGATCAAACTCTGAGCCCTTTGGATACCATAATCCTAATGTTGGGGTGTAAGCCAAATATCGAAGAATTTGCTTCACAGCTAAGTGATGTGATTCCTTTGGTGCCGCTTGGAATCGAGCACACATGCAAACACTAAGCATAATATCTGGCCTAGATGCACATAAATAAAGTAAGGAACCAATCATGGAGCGGTATACCTTTTGATCGAACTCTTTACCATTGGCGTCAGGACCCGGATGACTCTTGGTTGGCATTGGCGTCGTATAACCTTTGCAGTCTTGCATTCCAAACTTCTTCAGGCAGTCTTTGAGATATTTCTCTTGAGATATGAAGATGCCATTGCTTTGTTGATGAATCTGAAGACCAAGGAAGAACTTCAGTTCACCCATCATTGACATTTGATATTGCTCTTGCATCATGTGTCCAAATTCATCACTGTATTTCTGGTTGGTGCAGCCGAAGATAATGTCATCCACGTATATTTGGCACACAAACAGTTCACCATCATATGTCTTCGTGAAGAGTGTGGGATCTAGGGAACCAGGTTTGAAGCCTTTGCTCTTCAGGAAGTCTTTGAGTGTATCATACCAAGCGCGAGGGGCTTGTTTGAGGCCATACAGTGCCTTGTTTAGCTTGTACACCATATCAGGATGTTTTGGATCTTCAAAGCCAGGAGGTTGTGCAACATACACTTCTTCTTCAATCTTTCCGTTGAGAAATGCACTCTTCACATCCATTTGATACAGCAGGATGTTGTGATGATTTGCATAGGCTAGTAATATGCGAATAGCTTCAAGCCTAGCCACGGGAGCAAATGTTTCATCGAAGTCAATCCCCTCAACTTGAGTGTATCCTTGAGCAACGAGGCGAGCCTTGTTTCTGACAACTTGACCATGCTCATCTTGCTTGTTGCGATATATCCATTTTGTGCCTATTATGTTGTGCTTGCGAGGGTCAGGACGCTTGATAAGTTCCCAGACATTGTTCAGCTTGAACTGTTGAAGCTCTTCTTGCATAGCTTGAATCCATTCAGGTTCCATGAAGGCTTCAGCAACTTTCTTGGGTTCAGATATTGAGACAAATGCAAAGTGCCCACAGAAATTTGCAAGCTGTGTTGCTCTTGAACGAGTGAGTGGACCAGGCGCATTGATGCTATCAATTATCTTCTCAATCTGTACTTCATTTGCAACATGAGGATGAACTGGACGAAGATTTTGCTCTTGCTGATCATTGTCATTGTTAGGAGGATTGTCTTCGGGCTGAGCACTGTCTTCAGGTTGATTGGGTGCAGAAATGATAAGTTCCTCTTCAGGTTGTGCTTCATTTGGTATGATTTCTCCAGTTCCCATGAGCTTGATGGATTCACTAGGTGGAACTTCATCTAGCACATTTGGCAGGTGCTCTCTTTGCGAGTCGTTAGTCTCATCGAACCGCACATCCACAGTTTCAACCACTTTATAGTGAAAGAGGTTGAAGACACTGTAGGAGTGCGAATCCTTTCCGTAACCAAGCATAAAACCTTCATGTGCTTTCGGTGCAATTTTTGAGGTGTGATGTGGATCCTTGATCCAGCACCTAGCACCAAATACTCTGAAGTAACTGACATTTGGCTTCTTACCAGTGAGGAGTTCATAGGATGTTTTCTTCAGAAGCTTGTGAAGATAAACACGGTTGATGACATGGCATGCAGTATCAATAGCTTCAGGCCAGAACTTTCTTGGAGTCTTGTATTCATCAAGCATCGTCCGAGCCATCTCAATGAGTGTTCTGTTCTTGCGCTCCACGATGCCATTCTGCTGAGGTGTGTACGGAGCGGAGAACTCATGAGTGATTCCCAATGTATCCAAGTAAAGGTCGAGGCCGGTGCTCTTGAACTCAGTGCCGTTGTCACTCCTGATATGCTTGATCTTGACGCCATAGTTGTTCATGGCACGGTTAGCGAAGCATCTGAAAACATCCTGCACTTCAGTCTTGTAGAGAATTATGTGCACCCACGTATATCTTGAATAATCATCAACAATGACGAAGCCATAGAGACAAGTAGTAGTAGTGAGAGTAGAGTAGTGAGTAGGGCCAAATAAGTCCATGTGTAGCAGCTCGAAGGGTTGAGATGTCGTCATGATTGTCTTCGAGGGATGCTTGGCCCTTGTCATCTTTCCAGCTTCGCAGGCACCGCACAAGTGATCCTTCTTGAACTTGACACCCTCGATGCCTATGACATGCTTCTTCTTTGCGAGAGTGTGTAAGTTCCTCATGCCAGCATGCCCTAGCCTTCGATGCCAGAGCCAGCACTCTGAAGCTTTTGCTAGAAGACATATGGCAAGCTGTGCACCTGCTGAGAAATCTACCATGTACAGATCATCTTTTCGGTACCCTTCAAAGACTAGAGATTTGTCAGATTCCATTAGTACAAGGCAACGATATTTTCCAAATATCACAATCATGTTCAAGTCACAAAGCATTGAGACAGACATTAAGTTGAAACCAAGGGATTCAACAAGCATCACTTTATCCATGTGTTGATCCTTTGAGATTGCAACTCTACCTAGACCCAATACCTTGCTTTTACCAGTGTCAGCAAATGTGATGTGACTCTTGTCAGATGGACGTAAGGTTGAGTCCATGAGAAGACTTCGATCACCAGTCATATGATTAGTGCATCTGTTGTCCATAATCCATTCTGAAGCATGAGGTGTCATACCCTACAGTACAGTTAGGGGGATAGGCTTCACCAAGAGTATTGTGAAGCATAAACATTTGACGGGCAAGAGGATTATCAAAGTTCAGATCAAGATTAGGACTGATAGGATGATTGGCAAACGATTCAGGAACAAAATACATAGTAAGACCATTTGGGCATTTGATCTTGCGCCCTACAAGATGTTTTAGGTCCCCAACATTAGCACCAGACGCCTTTGATTTCCGGCTGGAGACCTTTCCCTGCAAAAGAAAGTTATTTCTTCTTAACCACCCACATCTTCAGGGGTGGCTTAGAAGCAATGAGTCTAAGTGCAGCATCTGAGAACTTCGGCTTTGGAGCCCTAGAAAATAGCCTTGCAGGAGATGAACGATACTCATATGAATAACCAGAAAAGTTCTTAGTTTTATGAACATAGCGGTTTGAAGACACACGCTCATATTCATAAGTTTGAGTACGATTTCCCTGCAAAACATTGGCGTTAGGGTGACTCAGTTGAGTCCTGTATCTGTATGAAGCCTTTGGACCGTATGAAGCTTTTGGTCTGGGATTTGTCTTCTTCCCAAGCGGTGTCATGATGACATTCACAGGAAGATTCTCAAGAAAACTTTTGGGTACCCAGATCTTCTTCATAGGTGGCCCATTCCTGCAGTTAGTACTAATATACCTGGCAAACACTTCACCATTCTGATTCTTAAACAGTTTATAGTTTGTATCAAAGGATTCATCAATGATAATAGGGTTAGCACAAGTGAAGCCAGATAAGGTGGATGGATCCACTGAAGGTCCCTTTGCAGCAACCCATGTGGTTTTGGGGTACTGCTCAGCCTTCCAGTAGGAGCCATCAACATTCATTTTCCTCTCGAACCCAACACCCTCTTTCCTAGGGTTTCGGTTCAGAATCTGCTTTTTGAGGACATCGCACAGTGTCTGATGCCCTTTGAGACTTTTGTACATCCCTGTTTCAAGTAATGTCTTCAACCTAGCATTTTCATCAGCAATAGTAGTGGTATACTCAGCAGAGGGGTTAGTTACCACATCAACAGTTGAAGACATTGCAACAGTAGCAGCAGTAGAACATTCAGCAACAGAAGTAGCGTTATCACACTCAAGGCATTTTAGACATGGTGGTTCAAATCCTTCCTGAGCGGGACTGATCTGTTGAGCGCGAAGTGACTCATTCTCTTTTTGAAGATCTTCATGAGCCGCTCTCAATTTCTCAAGCTCTTGCTTCCTTTGAAGATAATCATAGGAAAGCTTTTCATGAGTGGTTGAGAGCGTTTCATGACGACTTTCAAGTTCCTGGTACTTAACATGAAGATTTTTTATGTCTTCAATTAAGGACTGAGAACGGGTCATTTCCGCGTCCAACAGGTCATCGCTTTTGTCTAACAGTTTTTGAGTATGTTCCATAGCTTTTTGTTGTTCAGTTGCAATTTTAGCAAGTGTTTTGTAGCTGGGTTTGGATTCACAATCAGAGTCATCTTCACTCGATGTTTGAAAGTAAGCATCGCGTGATTTTACCTTGGCACCACGTGCCATGAAGCAGTAGGTGGGAGCAGAGTCGTCCTTGTCATTAGCGTCAGCGTTGGTGACGGGGCCATTGTCTTCAGTGTTGAAGATGGACTTGGCAACGTAGGCTGTAGCTAGAGCCAGACTTGCAACACCAGGGTCGGACTCTTCCTCAGACTCCACCTCCACCTCCTCGGAAGCAGACTCCTCCTCTGAATCCATCTCCTTGCCAACAAAAGCACGAGCCTTGCCAGATGAGCTCTTCTTATGAGATGAAGACTTGGATGAGGACTTGGAAGAAGACTTTGAGGATTTCTTCTTCTTGTCATCAGAATCATATTCCTTGCTCTTCTTCTTATTGTTCTGATTGTCCCACTGTGGACACTCAGAGATGTAGTGTCCAGGTTTCTTGCACTTGTGACATGTTCTCTTCTTGTAGTCATGAGTGGAAGCTTCATCATTTCTTGAGCTGGATCGTGAAGACTTTTTGAAGCCCTTCTTCTTAGTGAACTTCTGGAACTTCTTCACAAGCATAGCAAGTTCCTTTCCAATGTCTTCAGGATCATTAGAACTGCAGTCAGATTCTTCTTCAGATGAGGAAACAACGTTTGCCTTCAAAGCACGAGTTCGGCCATAGTTGGGACCATAGATATCTGTTTTCTCAGATAGCTGGAACTCATGTGTGTTGAGCCTCTCAAGTATGTCAGACGAATCGAGTGTCTTGAAGTCAGGGCGTTCTTGTATCATCAGGGCAAGGGTGTCGAACAAGCTGTCAAGTGATCTTAGCAGTGTCTTGACGATTTCATGCTTGGTGATCTCAGTGGCGCAGAGAGCACGAAGCTCATTTGTGATGTCAGTGAGGCAATCAAACGTGAGCTGGACATTCTCATTGTCGTTTCTCTTGAAGCGGTTGAAGAGGTTGTGAAGAACACTGATCCTTTGATCTCTCTGGGTTGAGACGCCTTCGTTGACCTTGGAGAGCCAGTCCCAGACTAGCTTCGACGTTTCCAGAGCACTCACACGGCCATACTGTCCTTTGGTCAGATGACCACAGATGATGTTCTTGGCAGTAGAATCCATTTGAATGAACTTCTTGACATCAGCAGGGGTGACACCTTCACCAGTCTTGGGAACGCCATTCTTGACGACATACCAGAGGTCGACATCAATGGCTTCAAGATGCATGCACATCTTATTCTTCCAGTAGGGATATTCAGTTCCATCGAAGATGGGGCAAGCAGCGGAGACTTTGATTATCCCTGCAGTCGGCATAGCTAAAACTCCAGGTGGTTAAACCGAATCACACAGAACAAGGGAGTACCTTGCTCTGATACCAATTGAAAGTGCCAGTTATCGACTAGAGGGGGTGAATAGGCGATTTTTATGAAAGCCTTCAAAACATGAGAGTTTTGAAGACAAACAATAGAAATGAACCTATTGATATGCAGCGGAAGGTAGACTACACTAAGCAAGCCATAATCAAGTATGCAATGAAGTGAAAGCACGAAGACTAACAGCAGCTAGGTAGTATAGATCAGGATGGAAGATAGTATGAAGCCAATCAATGATAGTAGTCACACAGTGAAGTCAAACAAGTAGTGCAAGCAGGAAATGACTTCACGAAGACAAACTGTAAGTAAAGAGAGGGAGAGGATAGAACCAGTCACTTGTTGAGGACAAGGATTTGTTGGACCAGTTCCAGTTGGTGTGACAACTGTACGTCGGGTTAGGGAGGCTGAGATTTAACTCAGAAGACAGTGTCTTCACCTTATTCCCCTTGAGCTAAGGACACCCAGTCCTCGCCCAATCACTCTGGTAAGTCTTCAAGGTAGACTTCCAAACCTTCACAGACTTCGTTCACCGGCGACCCACAATGACTCTTGGATGCTCAGAACGCGACGCCTAACCGGCTGGAGGATTCACAGTCCTCAAGTGTAACAAGTCTTCAGGTCACGCGGACAGAAAGACTTCAGTGACGCCTAACACTCTTTGGCTCTGGGTGTTTGGGCTTTGTCCTCGCAAGGATTTCTCTCTCTCAAAAGCTTCGGAGGTGGGTTGCTCTCAAACGACAAAAGCCGTGCACTAACTCTGAGCAGCCACCAATTTATGGTGTAGGGGGTGGGCTATTTATAGCCACTAGGCAACCCGACCTGATTTGTCCGAAATGACCCTGGGTCACTAAGGAATTGACACGTGTTCCAACGGTCAGATTTCAAACACACGCGGCAACTTGACTTGGGCTACAAGTAAAGCTGACTCATCCAGCTCTGGATAAGATTTGCTCTCATTGTCTTCGCTCGAAGACATAGGATTTGGTTGAGCATCACTTCAGTCACTCTGACTTTGTTCACTGGGACCCCACTTAACAGTACGGTGGTTCCTACAACTCAACAAACAAGAAAAGGAAACGATGAAACAACTAAGTCTTCGCGCTCCATAGTCTTCACGCGATGTATTCTCTTGTCATAGTCTTCAATGCGAATATCTTCACATACCACCATTGTCTTCAACGTCTTCATACATTTTTAGGGGTCATCTCCGGTAGGTAAACCGAATCATTGAGGGACTACTACCTATGTTATCCTGCAATTCTCACAAACACATTAGTCCCTCAACCAAGTTTGTCGTCAATACTCCAAAACCAACTAGGGGTGGCACTAGATGCACTTACACTGGCCATCGGGGCGAAGGCTTTTTGTCCGTGCACAAGCAGGGGAAATAAACACCCCTGTTTTGTACCCCGACAGAAGCCCCCGGGCGTAATCCAGCTGTATCGCTAGGCACGTTTGGTTAGACCCCAAACAGTGCACGGACACACGTCGATGAAGTGCTGCCCATACAGTTTTCATCATGATGACCGGTCAATCCCACGTCCACTCCATGTAATTACCGCAGGTCGTGGGGTCGTGGAACAGTAACTGCTAGTGGGAAATGCGCCTGCAAAAATGGTAACTTCCCAAAAAAATAGCGAAGAGCCAGCCCCACGCGTTTTCCCAATAAAAAGGCAGCGCGAAGGGGCGCTGCTCATTCGCATTCATTTCTTCTCCCTTCATCTTCTTCCTCAAGCCAAAAAACCGCCTTCGTCGCCATTTTCCGCCCCCAAAGCTCTGTTAGATCTTTCGCTCCTCCTGCGAGTCCAAGAGATGGGGCGGAAGACGGGCGCCGTGAAGGGGAAGCAAGCTACCACCGTCAAAGATGTCGCGGCGGAGGAGAGAAGGAGAAAAGCAGAAGAACTGGACAAGCGGCGATGGGAGGATGTGGTTTCTCCCTGTCACATCTGGATGGCAATACCTTAATCGCGAGGTATGCCTATATGTGGGGAAGGGAAGTCATGAATGGGCACAGAGCGCCCGTGGTTCTGCCGGAGGGGGGCAAGATTCCATCGGATTCATACCGCTTCTTCTGCGCGTACTTCCTTTGTGGCCTCTCTTCCCCCTTCTCCGACTTCTTTTGCGCCATGATGACGGTGTGCGGGTTTCATCTTCTAGACTTCACGCCCAACGCGATGGCGTGTATGGCAATCTTTGCCCACTTGTGCGAGAATTTTGTTGGAGTTGCCCCCAACGTGGATTTGTTCAACACTTCTTCATCTCGCGGATAGAAGATAAATCCCACTGCTCGGGAAACATAAGCTGGATTCCCCGAGCCAGGAAGGAAGACTGGGATTATCTCCCTGGCTAGCAGCGCGACAAGTGGGAGGAATGAAGGGCGGACTGGTGCTGGATCCAGGACAAAGAGGCCCCTGAGTTTTGCCCGATGCGGACAGAATGCGTCACACGCGGAAGTGACTAGAGCAAGTTGGGCCTCACCGACGATAGGCTTCGCCCGGCGCTGAACAGGATTGTCCGTCTCAAAGCTGTCGGGCTAACCGTCGAACATGTGGGGGACTGACTTCCTTCGGTGCCGCATTGCGCCGTTGCAGAAAAGGGACAGGTTTGCCTGGGAATACAAAAACTCCGCCGACAGGATGCGGCTGTACCCAGGCCCCGCCAACAACCTGATGGTGTATGGCCACTGCTGGTTGTGTGAACAGCTGTTTGGCAATCTTGGGCCATTTCATCTGTCGGCAAGGGTTGTTCCCCTGCATCTCAACTCCGCCTTGGGCCAGATCCTGCAATGGATGCCTGATTGCAACGCCTTCGGGGTTAATGCTGATTGGAAATTGCCCGCCCTGGATGCAGAGATGGACTAGGTCTCTTGTATGAAAGAAAGAGCTTCCAGGGTGGAGGACGACCTTATCAAGCAAACCTCCAGGGCAGAGGCAGCGTTCATTGAAATGTGGATCGTAGAGGACAGGGAGCTCCTGGCCGGTGGGGGAACGGGGCCCGAGGAGGAGGAAGATGCTGAGGGCGACGACTTTTCTGATGAGGGGAGTGAAGAGCGCGTCGTGGAAGAGGCTGCCGGTCTTGATCCTGCCAGGGCAGGAACCCCTCAAGTCACGACAGCAGGGGCCCAAGAAGAGGACGAGACTGAGGAGACGAGGCAGCCCGAGGTGGAGGAAGAAGGGCTCGAGATGGGTCCTCAAGCTCCAGAGCCAGGTCGGCGTCTTCGCAAGCGGGCTAGCCGGGAGACAGTGGCTCCTACTTCCTCGCGGGTCACCAAAAAGGTGAAGAAGACAGCCACCAAGGGCGACAAGCAAGAGGTGGCGCGTCGTCAATTGATACGTCTCCAACGTATCTACTTTTTCTCACGCTTTTTCTCTTGTTTTGGACTCTAATTTGCATGATTTGAATGAAACTAACCCCGAACTGACGCTGTTTTCAGCAGAACTACCATGATGTTTTTTTGTGCAGAAATAAAAGTTCTCGGAATGAAACGAAACTTTGCGAGGATTTTTTATGGAATAAATGAGAATTACTGGAGCCAAGACCCACCAGAGAGGGGCCCCTAGGTGGGCACAACCCACCAGGGCACGCCTCCTCTCCTGGCGCGCCCAGGTGGGTTGTACCCACCTGGTGGCCCCGCAGACCTCAACCCTGACACTATAAATTCCTATTTTCGGAGAGAAAAATCAGGGAGAAAGAATTATCGCATTCCATGAGACGGAGCCGCCGCCAAGCCCTGTTCTTCCTCGGGAGGGCAGATCTGGAGTCCGTTTGGGGCTCCGGAGAGGGGGATCTTTGTTCTTCCTCATCACCAACCAATCTCCATCGCCAATTCCATGATGCTCCCCAGTAGGAGTGAGTAATTCCTTCGTAGGCTCGCTGGTCGGTGAGGAGTTGGATGAGATTCATCATGTAATCGAGTTAGTTTTGTTAGGGCCTGATCCCTAGTGTCCACTATGCTCTTAGATTGATGTTGCTATGACTTTGCTATGCTTAATGCTTGTCACTTTGGGCCCGGGTGCCATGAACTCAGATCTGAACCATTTATGAATTCATCATTATATCCATGTTTTAGATCTGATCTTGCAAGTTATAGTCACCTACTACGTGTTATGATCCGACCACCCCGGAGTGACAACAACCGGGCCCACTCTCGGTGATGACCGTAGTTTGAGGAGTTCATGTATTCACTATGTGTTAATGCTTTGTACCGATTCTCTATTAAAAGGAGGCCTTAATATCCCTTAGTTTCCAATATGGACCCCGCTGCCACGGGAGGGTAGGACAAAAGATGTCATGCAAGTTCTTTTAATAAAGCACGTATGACTATTTACGGAATATATGCCTACATTATATCGATGAACTGGAGCTAGTGTCGTATCGCCCTAGGTTATAACTGTCACATGATGAATATCATCCAACAAGTCACCGATCCAATGCCTACGAATTTATTTATATTGATCTTGCTGCATTACTACAGCTATCGCTGTTACCGTTACCGTTGCTGCTGTCACTATTATCAAAACTATCAAACTACTGTGCTACTGATTACTTGCTGCAGATAATTAATCTCCAGGTGTGGTTGAATTGATAACTCAGCTGTTAATACCTTCAAATATTCTTTGGCTCCCCTTGTGTCGAATCTATAAATTTAGGTTGAATACTCTACCCTCGAAAACTGTTGCGATCCCCTATACTTGTGGGTTATCAAGACCTTTTTCTGGCGCCGTTGCCGGGGAGCATAGCAATATTTGTTGAGTCACTTGGGATTATTATCAATTTATCACTATGAAGAATCCGAAGGATCCAAAGACTAAGATTTATCCCTCAAAGACGAGGGGAGGTAAGGAGCTGCCATCCAGTTCTGCTTTAGATTCACCTTCTGTTGTGAGTAAACTTGCAACACCACCACATGCTATTAATTCTGATATGTCGCAAGTTATTGATGATGCTACTTCTACTACGGATAATGCTTATGATGATGCTAGTACCTAGCTTGATAATGATGATGTGCCACTTGGTGAATTTCTTGATGCACAAATTGCTAGAGTAATACAACATGATGTTGTTGAATCTGATGATGATCTTGAAACTGAAACTCCTGAAACACCTGCTAGAACTAGCCTTCCTAGATATGAATTGCCTAAGGTACCGAAAGGTTATGTTATGAATGAGGAGACAACTAGAGATATTCTTGCTTGTAAGGATAGAGATGATCTAGAGAAATTACTATGCAAGTATAAAGAAAAATCTTTGAATGCTAGAATGAAATGTGATCCTAAGTTTGCTACTTCACCTATCTTTATTGATGATAAGGATTATGAATTCTCTGTCGACCCAGAGTTAATCACTTTGGTTGAATCCGATCCTTTCCATGGCTATGAAACTGAAACTGTTGTGGCACATCTTACTAAGTTGAATGATATAGCCACCCTTTTTACTCATGATGAGAAAACTCGCTATTACTTTATTCTCAAATTATTTCCTTTCTCATTAAAGCGTGATGCTAAAGCTTGGTACAATACTCTTGCCCCTGGTTGTGTGCCTAGTCCCCAGGACATGATTTATTACTTCTCTGAAAAATATTTTCCTGCTCATAAGAAACAAGCTGCCTTGCAGGAAATATTTAACTTTGTGCAAACTAAAGAAGAGAGTCTCCCACAAGCTTGGGGGAGGCTTTGCCAGTTACTTAATGCTTTGCCTGATCATCCTCTTAAGAAAAATGAAATACTTGATATCTTCTATAATGGGCTAACCGATGCTTCTAGGGACTTCCTAGATAGTTGTGCTGGTTGTGTTTTCAGGGAACGAACTGTTGGACAAGCTGAAGAATTATTGAATAACATATTGAAAAATTATGATGATTGGACTCTTCCTGAACCACCGCCTAAACCCACTCCAAAGAAGAGGGGTATATTATATCTCAGTCCTAAGGATATGCAAGAGGCAAAGAAATCTATGAAGGAAAAAGTTATTAAAGTTGAGGACGTTAAAAATTTACCTCCTATTGAAGAAATACATGGGCTTAATACACCAGCACTGCCTAAGGTGGTAGAGGTAAATTCTCTTATGAAGTTCAATGAAAATGATAATCCTCACAATATGCATCCTAGTCAATGCCTTTATGAGTTCGAAAACTATATTAGAAAACAAGATCACTTCAACGCAAAAGTTATGAAACAATTGAAATATAATTCTGATATGATTGCTTGCTTGAGTGACTTGTTATTTAGAATTTGAAATGATGTTAGAGGTGTTGGAAAACATGTTTCTATGGTTCAAACCCAACTAGAACAAGTTGCTAAATCTCGAAGAGAATTGCTTGATGAAATGAATCATAATATACATGACTTTGCTGTTAGAGTTGCAACTAGAGGAGGTAAAATGACTCAGGAACCTCTTTATCCTGAGGGACACCCAAAAAGAATTGAACAAGACTCTCAAAGAGCTAATGCTAATGTACCTAGTCCTTCTAAAAACAAAAAGAAAAAGAAAAAGAAAAATGATAGGACTTTGCATGCTTCTAGTGAACCTGAAATAGAAAAACCTCCTGATAATGATAGTGATGTCTCTATTTCTGATACTGAAACTCAATCTGGTAATGAACATCCACCTAGTGATAATGAAAAAGATAATGCCGATGTTCATGAAGATGCTTAACCAAACAATAAAAAAGAACCAGATAATGATGTTGAGATAGAACCACCTGTTGATCTTGATAACCCACAACCTAAAAATAAAAGATATGATAAAAGAGATTTCATTGCTAGAAAACACGGTAAAGAAAGAGAACCGTGGGTTCAAAAACCTGTGCCTTTTCCACCCAAGTCAACTAAAAAGAAAGATGATGAAGAATTTGAACGCTTTGCTAAAATGCTGAGGCCAGTATTTTTGCGTACTCGCTTGACTGATATCTTGAAAATGCCTCCTTATGCAAGTATATGAAAACCATCATCACTAATAAGATAAAAATACCGGAAGCTGAAATCTCCACTATGCTTGCTAATTATACTTTTAAGGATGGAGTACCTAAAAAACTTGGAGATCCGGGAATACCAACTATACCTTGCTCTATCAAAAAGAATTATGTGAAAACTGCTTTGTGTGATTTAGGAGCTGGTGTTAGTGTTATGCCTTTCTCTTTATATAAAAGACTTGACTTGAATAAACTCACACCTACTAAAATATCTTTGCAAATGGCTGATAAATCAACTGCCATACCTATCGGTATCTGTGAGGATGTGCCCGTTGTTGTTGCTAATGTTACTATTTTGACTGACTTTGTTATACTTGAGATGCCCGAGGACGACAACATGTCGATTATCCTTCGTAGACCCTTCTTGAATACTGCAGGGGCTGTTATTGATTGCAATAAAAGCAAGGTCACCTTTCATATTAATGGCAATGAGCATACGGTGCACTTTCCGAAGAAACAATTCCAAGTGAAGGGTATTAATGTTATTGAAAAATCTCCGACAATCACTATTGGAAGTTTTCAAATACCTCTACATATTGTCAAAAAGAATTATCAAATGCTTATTGTTGGGGACATTCATATCCCCATTGAGGTAACTTAGTGATTTACGAAAGTTCTTCGGTTTCATGCTAATCGAAAGTGGTTGTTAATAAGACCTGATCAACCTTATTAATGAATCATTTTTGAACGGTATGAAGTTGATGAATTTAGTAAGCACTACCTTTTGTCCTTACTTTTTGCTTTCTGTTTTTATTAGTTAAAGAAAATAAAATGCCATGTTATGTCTGTTTTCTGAATTTCCCGTGCAATAAAAAAATGACCAAAAAATAGAAGTGCTCAGAATGCCCTGAAAATTTAATACGATTTTTTCTGAATATTTCTGAATTTTTGGTGCAAATAATACCAGAGGGAGGTGCACCAGGTGGGCACAACCCACCTGGGCGCGCCACCCCAGGCGCGCCCTGGTGGGTTGTGGTCCCCACGTGGGCCCTCTCACTTATCTCTTTAGCCCACATCACCACTCATACCCAGAAAAAATTCTCCATTGCTCTCTCTCCCGTGTTCTTGCTCTCAAACCCGCGGATTTCGATATCTTTGCTCGAAGCTCCGTTTTCGAAACTGTTTCGGGGGATTGTTGCTTGGTATGTGACTCCACCGTTTGTCCGATTAGTTTTTGTTTTTGTGGTTTATATTTTGAATAATTAGCTACTCTTGGTGCTGCTGTAGATGAGCTTGCATGTTGAATTCTCAGTGTTCTAAGTAGTTTGAATGCTTGCTATGGCCTCTATGTATCCCTATGAGTAGTTGCTATCAATTTTGTGAAGTCTTGTTGGGAAAAATTTGTGGATTAAAAATTCAGATTTTTATTCATAGGAAAAATTGTACGCGGACATGATGAACCTATTTGGAAGGAGTTCTTCGAGGAGACGATCCTCGGGGGCATCTTCTAGTGACAGTTCTGCTCGCCGGTCTTATGTTGAACCAAGTGAAAGTTCCACACGAAGTGCCGCTACCAAAACATGCTTATGGCCTTGCGATGAGTATATGATGCGAGCGGGCATTAAGGAGGAATTTGAGCAGTATGTTCACAATGCTGATCTCGGTCCCTACCTTTCAGATAAGTGTGAACAACGCAAACTTCTCACTGAATCATTTGTCAAAGGATTTAAATATTTTCCACGTGAGTCTAGGGTGTCGTTTATGCTTTATGATAATCCATATACCATATCACTAGAGAACTTTGCTTACTACTGCAAGCTCCCGTTTTGGGGTTCGCTTGATGAGCCACCAACGACTGAGTATGAGTCTTTCTTGACTAGCCTTTGTTACGGTGAAAATAGGGGAGTGAGACAAGGGAGAATAAAGAGCATTCACTTTCCAGCAATTCAATATTTTGCATTATTTAACGGGAAATGCATACTAGGCAAGCAAGATTGTAAAATACTTTGTGCGACAGACTTGAGCCTCATTCACACCGCTCTCACGGGTGAAAGAAATTATAACCTTGGAGCGATTGTTGCACGCGGACTTCAGCATAACGCTAACAGTGGCTGGTTCTATGGTGGAATTTACGCCACGCGTTTGGCACGAGGGCTGGGTGTTTCACCTTTGCCCTTTGACCCTATCCTACCCACGCAGTATTTAGATTTTGACACCTTAAAAGAGCATAAGATTCTCAAGGAAAGGTTGATAACTTCACTTATAATCTGTTGTTTAACCAATCACATGTTGTGGACACATATTTGCCTGCACCTGCTCTCTTTGATTACCACAGCAGAGGAAGACATTTTGTTCTTGAGAGCGAGGCTCGAGCTCACAACGCAGCAGTGAAGGCAGCACAGCAGGCTGAGGGCTCCGCACCGAGAGCCTCCGTGAGCTACCACGCCAACTACTATCTAGACTACTGATCGATTACCAAGTTAGGCCAAAAGCCTAAGCTTGGGGGAGTACGTGTTTCATACCGACATTACATTTATGTCTACATATCTTTCTACTTGTCAGTGTTCACACTTTTTCATTTATCATCCATGCTTAGATTTATTTTCTTGCTTTCTCTTGTGTGTTTGAAAAACTTTAGAAAAACCAAAAAATAGTTGTAGTAATTTACTTTCCATGCATGCTTAGTAGTAGAACTAAAAAGAAAATCCAAAAAGATTTCCTTGTTCTTCTTTTGCTTGTTGGGAGCTTTCCCGTGTAAATAGTTTTTCTCGTTTTTGCTTTTCCCTTTTTATTTGCTTGTTCAAGAAAACCAAAAACTCCAAAAATATTTCAATGTGTTTCTTTGAACTTCTTTTCTTTTTATTCGAGTCTTACCAAGGAGAATACCACGATGAAAATGTTGAGTGGCTCTCATATGAATAACTGTTGAACTAATAAGAGCACATTTTATCTTGTCTTCTCCCGTTGAATAAAATGCTTTGCAGATTCCAGCTTAGTCCATGCCATTTTTGCACTATTATTATTTTCATATCATTCGATCGTGCAAGTGAAAGGCAATAATGACGATATTCGATGAACTGGCCGTGGCAAGGAGAAACTGGTACGAACTCGACTTGTTCTGTTTGTGTAAATATGTTTAACCTAGTACATGATTCAGCCCATTATGATTAAACATGTTTGCAATGATGATTAGAGATTCTAGTTTCTCATGCCATGCATAAGTAGCTAGGAGTGAATAATGATTTATTTTGGATATCAACATAGGGTTAAAATGATTGTGATGTAGTATGCTGATATGGTATCCTCCTCTGAATGTTCGAGTGGCTTGACTTGGCACATGTTCATGCATGTAGTTGAATCAAAACCAACATAGCCTCTATGATATTTATGTTCATGGTGTTCATATCCTACTCATGCTAGTGTCCAATGTTACTTATGCATAATGCATGGTTATGATCGTTGTTGCTCTCTAGCTGGCCGCTTCTCAATCTAATTGCTAGCCTTCGCCTGTACTAAGTGGGAACTCTGCTTGTACATCAAAAACCTTGAACTCAAAGTTATTCCAGATGAGTCCACCATACCTACCTATATGCGGTATTACCATGCCGTCCTAAGTAAATTTGCATGTGCCACCTCTAAAAACTTCTAAAAATTATCCTTTTTGTGTGCCTGGATCGTTCATGGAATGACAGGAGGTGGTCGATATCTTCCATGCTAAGCGGGTTATTCTCAGGCCGAGTGTTTATTCACTCGCCATCACACGAGAAAAGGGCGGTAATAGGGATGCCCAGTCCCAAACTGCAAACATGAAAAAGAGTTCATCTCTGAAATAATAAAACAAAAACTCCCAATGGAGTAAAAACCTTTACTTTTATTGCTTGGGAACTGCCACTAGCGTGCTTAGCATGGAAGATGTTGAGAACTGATGGTCGTGAAGTGAATGAGAAGGGTGCATGCCTCAAAATATCATTTATCCCTGTTTCAAAAATTGAGCTCTGGCACCTCTGCAAATCACTACTTCCCTCTGCGAACGGACTTTCTATTTACTTTTATGTTGTGTCATCACCTTCTAAAACAAGTGCTAGAAACTAAGAGAGCACAACTGTCATGATTTATGCATTGTGTGTAGCTAATGTTGGGTGCATCATGACTGGATCTTTTCTACCATGAATTACAATGTTTAGTCGCTGCTTGAACTTTGGAGGTGCTCTGCATTTATGTTTTGCGGTCTCAGAAAGGGCTAGCGAGATACCACTATTGTCATATTATATCATGGTTGTTTTGACAATGTGTTGCTGTTTGAGATCTCTTATTATTGCTCGCTAGCTGATTATGTCATTGACATGAGTTAATATAATATTTAAATGTTATTGTTGACATGGTTAGTTATAATGCTGGCTGAAAACCTGGGTGCTGTTTAAGCTTATTTATGCAAACAAGAGCAAAAGGGTTCGTAAAAGTTTTTCTTTCTCACTTTCAGTTTATCAACTGAATTGCTTGAGGACAAGCAAAGGTTTAAGCTTGGGGGAGTTGATACGTCTCCAACGTATCTACTTTTTCTCACGCTTTTCCTCTTGTTTTGGACTCTAATTTGCATGATTTGAATGAAACTACCCCTGGACTAATGCTGTTTTTAGCAGAACTACCATGGTGTTGTTTTTGTGCAGAAATAAAAGTTCTCAAAATGAAACAAAATTTTGCGAGGATTTTTATGGAATAAATGAGAATTACTGGAGCCAAGAGCCACCAGAGAGGGGCCCTAGGTGGGCACAACCCACCAGGGCGCGCCCCCTCTCCTGGCGCGCCCAGGTGGGTTGTACCCACCTGGTGGCCCCGCAGACCTCAACCCTGACACTATAAATTCCTATTTTCGGAGAAAAAAACCAGGGAGAAAGAATTATCACATTCCACGAGACGGAGCCGCCGCCAAGCCCTGTTCTTCCTCGGGAGGGCAGATCTGGAGTCCGTTTGGGCCTCCGGAGAGGGTGATCTTCGTTCTTCGTCACCACCAACCAATCTCCATCGCCAATTCCATGATGCTCCCCACCGGGAGTGAGTAATTCCTTTGTAGGCTCGCTGGTCGGTGAGGAGTTGGATGAGATTCATCATGTAATTGAGTTAGTTTTGCTAGGGCCTGATCCCTAGTATCCACTATGTTCTTAGACTGATGTTGCTATGACTTTTCTATGCTTAACGCTTGTCACTTTGGGCCCGGGTGCCATGAACTCAGATCTGAACCATTTATGAATTCATCATTATATCCATGTTTTAGATCCGATCTTGCAAGTTATAGTCACCTACTACGTGTTATGACCCGATAACCCCGGAGTGACAACAACCGGGCCCACTCTCGGTGATGACCGTAGTTTGAGGAGTTCATGTATTCACTATGTGTTAATGCTTTGTTCCGGTTCTCTATTAAAAGTAGGCCTTAATATCCCTTAGTTTCCAATATGGACCCCGCTGCCACGGGAGGTTAGGACAAAAGATGTCATGCAAGTTCTTTTAATAAAGCATGTATGACTATTTACGGAATACATGCCTACATTATATCGATGAACTGGAGCTAGTGTCGTATTGCCCTAGGTTATAACTGTCACATGATGAGTATCATCCAACAAGTTAGTTATGTTGATCTTGTTGCATTACTACTGCTATCTGTTACCGTTACTGTTGATGCTGTCACTATTATCAAAACTATCAAACTACCGTGCTACTGATTACTTGCTGCCGATAATTAATCTCCAGGTGTGGTTGAATTGACAACTCTGCTGCTAATACCTTCAAATATTCTTTGGCTCCCCTTGTGTCGAATCTATAAATTTGGGTTGAATACTCTACCCTCAAAAACTGCTGCGATCCCCTATACTTGTGGGTTATCATCAATCCAATCGCCTTTCTCAGGCCAAGACTCCGCCCGTGAAGCGACGGGTGGTCACGGGGTCGATCCTAGCCCCTCGTCAAGCCCGACGTCTCCGCCAAGCTCAATCCCGCCAGAGATCTCGCCCCCCGACGAGTTCATTGCTGCCGGTAAGTTCTGCTCCTCCAACTCTGAAGAGGGGCAAGGCGACCCCGCTGCCCACGTCGTACGAGCTGGGCTCCATGCTCAGGGACCCAGGGTGAGCAGAACGACCAAGTCTCTATGTTGAAACATTCTGTACTTGGTTGTTGATTTAATCTTGCCTTGTTGACTTGGTAGGGATGAAGAACCCCTTGCTCAATGGGCCAAGCGGGCCAAGCATGCGGCGTTGGCGGGCCATTCTACAAGCACGGGTCTGGCGGGGGATAGGGTAGGGGATCATGTGCCCAACCCCCAGTCCAGCCCCCGGCGCGAAGGCGTGGGACACACTTCGCCTATTCGCGGAGACGCTGAGGAGCGCCCCTCATCCCCCGGCAAGGGGTTGGGAAAGAGCCAGCAAGGCGGGGCCCACCAAGAGGGGTCCACCTCCCAAGGGTCCCTGTCAGCCAAAGTTCAAGCAGAGGAAATCACCGGCAAGGGCCTCCACCAACGGGTCTGCTCGCGTCGAGGCCACAATGACCAAAGGGGTGGTCGTGGACCGCGCGCCGGCAACTGATACGTCCATTTTGCATCATGCTTTTATATCGATATTTATTGCATTATGGGCTGTTATTACACATTATGTCACAATACTTATGCCTTTTCTCTCTTATTTTACAAGGTTTACATGAAGAGGGAGAATGCCGGCAGCTGGAATTCTGGGCTGGAAAAGGAGCAATATTAGAGACCTATTCTGCACAACTCCAAAAGTCCTGAAACTTCACAAAGGCACGTTTTGGAATTAATAAAAAATACTGGCGAACGAATCAACCAGAGGGGGCCCACACCCTGGCCACGAGGGTGGGGGGCGCGCCCCCTGTCTCGTGGGCCACCTGGCAGGCCTCCGGTGCCCATCTTTTGCTATATGAAGTCTTTCGTCGAGGAAAAAATCAGAAGGAAGCTTTCGTGATGAAGCGCCGCCGTCTCGAGGCGGAACCTTGGCGGAACCAATCTAGGGCTCCGGCGGAGCTGTTCTGCCGAGGAAACATCCCTCCGGGAGGGGCAAGTCATCACCATCGATCCTCTCATCGGGAGGGGGTCAATCTCCATCAACATCTTCACCAGCAACATCTCCTCTCAAACCCTAGTTCATCTCTTGTATCCAATCTTTGTCTCAAAACCTCAGATTGGTACCTGTGGGTTGCTAGTAGTGTTGATTACTCCTTGTAGTTGATGCTAGTTGGTTTATTTGGTGGAAGATCATATGTTCAGATCCTTTATGCATATTAATACCCCTTTGATTATGAACATGAATATGATTTGTGAGTAGTTACGTTTGTTCCTGAGGACATGGGAGAAGTCTTGCTATAAGTAGTCATGTGAATTTGGTATTCGTTCGATATTTTGATGAGATGTATGTTGGCTTTCCTCTAGTGGTGTTATGTGAACGTCGACTACATGACACTTCACCATTGTTTGGGCCTAGAGGAAGGCATTGGGAAGTAATAAGTAGATGATGGGTTGCTAGAGTGACAGAAGCTTAAACCCTAGTTTATGCGTTGCTTCGTAAGGGGCTGATTTGGATCCACATGTTTCATGCTATGGTTAGGTTTACGTTAATTCCTCTTTTGTAATTGCGGATGCTTGCAATAGGGGTTAATCATAAGTGGGGTGCTTGTCCAAGGAAGGGAAGTACCCAAGCACTGGTCCACCCACATATCAAATTATCAAAGTAACGAACGCGGACCATATGAGCGTGATGAAAACTAGCTTGACGATAATTCCCATTTGTCCTCGGGAGCGCTTTCCTTTATATAAGAGTTTGTCCAGGCTTGTCCTTTGCTACAAAAAGGATTGGGCCACCTTGCTGCACCATGTTTACTTTTATTACTTGTTACCCGTTACGAATTACCTATCACAAAACTATCTGTTACCGATAATTTCAGTGCTTGCAGGGAATACCTTACTAAAAACCGCTTGTCATTTCCTTCTGCTCCTCATTGGGTTCGACACTCTTACTTATCGAAAGGACTACGATAGATCCCCTATACTTGTGGGTCATCAAGACTCTTTTCTGGCGCCATTGCCGGGGAGTGAAGCGCCTTTGGTAAGGAAAAATTTATATAGTGTGCTGAAATTTACTGTCACTTGTTACTATGGAAAGTAATCCTTTGAGGGGCTTGTTCAGGGTATCTTCACCCCGAACAGTAGAGCAAAGAGTTGCTCCTCAACCTACTGAACCTACTGAAAATGTTTACTTTGAAATTCCTTCAGGTATGATAGAGAAATTGCTAGCTAATCCTTTTACAGGAGATGGGACATTGCATACCGATTTGCACCTAATCTATGTCGATGAAGTTTGTGGATTATTTAAGCTTGCAGGTATGCCCGAGGATGTTATCAAGAAGAAGGTCTTCCCTTTATCTTTGAAGGGAAAGGCATTGACATGGTTTAGGCTATGTGATGATATGGGATCATGGAACTACAACCGATTGAAATTGGAATTTCATCAGAAGTTTTATCCTATGCATCTTGTTCATCGTGATCGTAATTATATATATAATTTTTGGCCTCGCTAAGGAGAAAGCATCGCTCAAGCTTGGGGGAGGCTTAAGTAAATGTTATATTCATGCCCCAATCATGAGATCTCAAGAGAAATTATTATTCAAAAATTTTATGCTCGGCTTTCTCTCAATGATCGCTCCATGCTCGATACTTCTTGTACTGGCTCTTTTATGATGAAGACTATTGAATTCAGATGGGATTTATTGGAAAGAATTAAATGCAACTCTGAAGATTGGGATCTCGACGAAGGTAAGGAGTCAGGTATAACACCTAAGTTTGATTGTGTTAAACCTTTTATGGATACCAATGTTTTTCGTGAATTTAGCACTAAATATGGACTTGACTCTGAGATAGTAGCTTCCTTCTGTGAATCATTTGCTACTCATCTTGATCTCCCTAGGGAGAAGTGGTTTAAATATCATCCTCCCATTGTAGTAAAAGTAGCTGAGCCTATTAAACTTGAAGAAAAGACTATCACTTATAATGTTGATCCTGTTGTTCCTACCGCTTATATTGAGAAACCACCTTTCCCTGTTAGAATAAAGGATCATGCTAAAGCTTCAACTGTGGTTCGTAAGAGTAATACTAGAACACCTACACCCCCTAAGCAAATTAAAGTTGAACCTAGTATTGCTATGGTTAAAGATCTCTTGGTCGATAATATTGATGGACATGTTATTTACTTCTGTGATGAAGCTGCTAGAATTGCTAGACCCGATACTAAGGGTAAACATAGACCTGTTGTTGGCATGCCTGTTGTTTCTGTTAAAATAGGAGATCATTGTTATCATGGCTTATATGATATGGGTGCTAGTGCAAGTGCAATACCTCATTCCTTATACAAAGAAATTATGCATGATATTGCACCTGCTGAGATAGAAGAAATTGATGTTACAATTAAGCTTGCCAATAGAGATACCATTTCACCAGTTGGGATTGTTAGAGATGTTGAAGTCCTGTGTGGGAAAGTTAAATATCCTACTGATTTTCTTGTTCTTGGTTCCCCACAAGATGACTTTTGTTCCATTATATTCGGTAGGCCCTTCTTGAATACTGTTAATGCTAAGATAGACTGCAAAAAAGACATTGTTACTGTTGGTTTAGGGGATCTGTCCCATGAGTTTAATTTTGCTAAATTTCATAGACAATCCCATGATAAAGAATTGCCTAGTCAAGATGAAATTATTGGTCTTGCTTCTGTTGCCGTGCCTCCTAATGATCCTTTAGAACAATATTTGCTAGACCATGAAAATGATATGTTTATGAATGAAAGAAGGGAAATAGATGAAGTATTCTTTAAACAGGGACCTATTTTGAAACACAACTTGCCTGTTGAAATCCTAGGGGATCCTCCTCCACCCAAGGGTGATCCCGTGTTTGAGCTTAAACCATTGCCTGATACTCTTAAATATGCTTATCTTGATGAAAAGAAGATATATCCTGTTATTATTAGTGCTAACCTTTCAGAGCAAGAAGAAGAGAAATTATTGAAAACTCTGAAGAAGCACCGTGTTGCTATTGGATATACTCTTGATGATCTTAAGGGCATTAGTCCCACTCTATGCCAGCACAAAATAAAATTGGAGAAAGACGCTAAACCGGTTGTTCATCACCAACGACCGTTAAATCCTAAGATGAAAGAAGTGGTAAGAAAAGAAATACTAAAGCTTTTGGAGGCAGGTATAATTTATCCTGTTGCTGATAGTCAGTGGGTAAGTCCTGTCCATTGTGTCCCTAAGAAGGGAGGTATTACTGTTGTTCCTAATGATAAAGATGAATTGATCCCACAAAGAATTGTTACAGGTTATAGAATGGTAATTGATTTTCGCAAATTAAACAAAGCTACTAAAAAGGATCATTACCCTTTACCTTTTATTGATCAAATGCTAGAAAGATTATCCAAACATACACATTTTTGCTTTTTATATGGTTATTCTGGTTTTTCTCAAATACCTGTGTCAAAAGAGGATCAAGAAAAGACCACTTTTACTTGCCCTTTCGGTACCTTTGCTTATAGATGTATGCCTTTTTGTTTATGCAATGCACTCGCTACCTTTCAAAGATGTATGATGGCTATATTCTCTGACTTTTGTGAAAATATTGTTGAGGTTTTCATGGATGATTTCTCCGTTTATGGATCTTCTTTTGATGATTGCTTAAGCAACCTTGAACGAGTTTTGCAGAGATGTGAAGAAACTAATCTTGTCTTGAATTGGGAGAAGTGCCACTTTATGGTTAATGAAGGTATTGTCTTGGGGCATAAAATTTCTGAAAGAGGTATTGAAGTTGATAAAGCTAAAGTTGATGCTATCGAAAAGATGCCGTGTCCTAAGGACATTAAAGGTATAAGAAGTTTCCTTGGTCATGCCGGTTTTTATAGGAGGTTCATTAAGGACTTCTCTAAAATTTCTATGCTTCTGACTAATCTCTTACAAAAAGATGTTCCTTTTGTCTTTGATGATGATTGTGTAGAAGCATTTGAAATACTTAAGAAAGCTTTGATTTCTGCACCTATTGTTCAGCCACCTAATTGGAATTTACCCTTTGAAATTATGTGTGATGCTAGTGATTATGTTGTAGGTGTTGTTCTAGGACAAAGAGTTGATAAGAAATTAAATGTTATCCAATATGCTAGTAAAACTCTGAACAGTGCCCAGAGAAATTATGCTACTACTGAAAAAGAATTTTTAGCAGTTGTATTTGCTTGTGATAAGTTCAGACCTTATATTGCTGATTCTAAAGTAACTGTTCACACTGATCATGCTGCTATTAAATATCTTATGGAAAGGAAAGATGCTAAACCTAGACTTATTAGATGGGTCCTCCTACTACAAGAATTTGATTTGCATATTATTGATAGAAAGGGAGCTGAGAACCCCGTTGCAGACAACTTGTCTAGGTTAGAGAATGTTCTTGATGACCCACTACCTATTGATGATAGCTTTCCTGATGAACAATTAGTTGTCATAAATGCTACCCATACTGCTCCATGGTATGCTGATTATGCTAATTACATTGTTGCTAAATTTATACCACCTAGTTTCACATACCTGTAAAAGAAAATGTTTTTTTATGATTTAAGACATTACTTCTGGGATGACCCACACCTTTATAAAGAAGGAGTAGATGGTGTTATTAGATGTTGTGTACCTGAACATGAACAGGAACAGATCCTACGCAAGTGGCACTCCGAGGCTTATGGAGGACACCACGCTGGAGATAGAACTGCACATAAGGTATTGCAATCCGGTTTTTATTGGCCTACTCTCTTCAAAGATGCCCGTAAGTTTGTCTTTTCTTGTGATGAATGTCAAAGAATTGGTAATATTAGTAGACGTTAAGAAATGCCTATGAACTATTCACTTGTTATTGAACCATTTGATGTTTGGGGCTTTGATTATATGGGACCGTTTCCTTCCTCTAATGGGTATACACATATTTTAGTTGATGTTGATTACGTTACTAAGTGGGTAGAAGCTATTCCAACTAGTAGTGCTGATCATAACACCTCTATTAAGATGCTTAAAGAAGTTATTTTTCCGAGGTTTGGAGTCCCTAAATACTTAATGACTGATGGTGGTTCACATTTTATTCATGGTGCTTTTCGTAAAATGCTTGCTAAGTATGACGTTAATCATAGAATTGCATCTCCGTACCACCCACAATCTAGTAGTCAAGTAGAACTGAGTAACAGAGAGATTAAATTAATTTTGCAAAAGACTGTTAATAGATCTAGAAAGAATTGGTCCAAGAAACTAGATGATGCATTATGGGCCTATAGAACTGCATATCAAAATCCTATGGGCATGTCCATATAAAATGGTTTATGGAAAAGCATGTCACTTACCTCTCGAGCTAGAACATAAGGCATATTGGGCCATTAAAGAGCTCAATTATGATTTCAAACTTGCCGGTGAGAAGAGACTATTTGACATTAGCTCACTTGATGAATGGAGAACCCATGCCTATGAGAATGCCAAACTGTTTAAAGAAAAAGTTAAAAGATGGCATGACAAAAGGATACAAAAGCGTGAGTTTAACGTAGGTGATTATGTTTTGCTATACAAATCTCGTTTAAGAATTTTTGCAGGAAAACTCCTCTCTAAATGGGAAGGTCCTTACGTTATCGAGGAGGTCTATCGTTCCGGTGCCATAAAAATCAACAACTTCGAAGGCACAAATCCGAAGGTGGTGAACAGTCAAAGAATCAAACATGATATCTCAGGTAATCCCATAAATGTTGAAACTAATGTTATTGAAACCGTAACCCCAGAGGAATACATAAGGGACACTTTCCAGAATGTTTCAGACCCCGAAAAGGAATAGGTATGTGGTACGGTAAGTAAACCGACTCCAAAACAGTTCTAATAGCAATTTTTCTCCATTTTGGAATATTTAAGAAAATAGGAAAATAAGAAGTAGTCCGGGAAGGACACGAGGCATCCACGAGGGTGGAGGGCGTGCCCTACCCCCCCGGGCGCGCCCCCTACCTTGTGGGCACCTCGTGTGCTCTCCGGACTCCGTTTTCTTGCACGATACTTCTTTTGGTCGGTAAAAAATCATTATATAATCTCCCGAAGGTTTTGACCACCGTACCACGCAAATATCCTCTGTTTTTGTTTTGAGTTGTTTCTGCCGCAGACTTAGAGCAAGATGTCATGTCAAGACTCTGACGGAGAGGGCTATGTCTCACATCTCATCGCTGACCCAAAGACCTATGGGGATCTATCTCCTTGTGGTCGAACTACATATGATGAGGAGGATGCTCATTTGATGAGGATCAATGATTCAAGTTCGGAGGAGGAGGATGTACCTCTACCTCAACCTGGGGATATGCACGTGAAGTTCAAGAAGTCTAGTCTCCCTAAGAGGCTAAACTGTCTAACAACCGATCTATTCCTTCTCATTTTCAGCAGAAAAGCAAAGGAGATTTATGTGACAAGATCTTGAAGCTGGAATCGGAGGTCGATGATTTAAAGGAGGAAATTGCTCTTCTAAATGATAATATGAAGAAGCTGAAGGCACAATTGACATCATCAACAACTCCATCATCACCACCCCCGAAGAAAGAGACATACATACATGGGTATGGGCACTCCCCTTGGCAACTGCCTGCTACCTCTTGAGCATGCGTTGGTTTTACCTTGAAGAGGAAAGGGTGATGCAGCAAAGTAGCTGTAACGCCCGGATAATCATGCTACAGTAATCTCACGTTAATGATGGCACGTCACCTCTGTCACTGTAATTAATCTCGGGTTAAATCAAAACCGTTTCAAATTTAAATCATAAATAAGTCAAACGACAAAAGTTTTCAAATATTAAAATAAAAATGTTCGGGCTATGTCAAATATTGCTATGGTAATTATGGTGTAGAAGACACAATTTTATAAATTACCTAAATGCCCTAAATTAAATATAACAGAAAAGGAAAGAAATAAAAGAAAAGAAATTACAAAAAAAAAAAAAGAGAAACCCCCCCACTGGGCCGACTGGCCCAGCTGGCCACCAGGCCGCCCGACCGGCCCACCCCTGCCTCAACCCTCGGGCCGGCCCACCCCGCGCCCCCCTCCCTTATCCCCTCACCCCCACCCACTCACCGACATCCCCCACTCCCTCCCGAAATATCCCCTCCTCTGCCTCCCCCGATCTGGATCGAGGAGACCACCGTCGCCGTCGCGCTCGACCCCGCCGCCGCCTGGACGCCGCCGGAGCACTCCCCCGCCGGCCTGCTTCCCCTTCCTCCCCTCCGGCGCCGTCGTCCCCGACCCCCCTCCACGAGCCCCGCTGCCTAGACCCCACCGCCCCGTGGTGAGGCCCCGGCATCCCCTCCTCCTCCCCTGCTCCGGCCACTTCGGCCAGGGCCTCGCTCACCGGCGCCCGCACGCGCGCGCATGTCCCTGACCGCGCTCGCCCGCTTCCCCTCGCGCGCGCTCACCGCGGTCAGGCCCCGCCCTGGCCGCGCGCTGCTCCGTCTGGCCGCGCCCGTCGCCCCGCGCCAACGCGCCTCTGCCTGCGCCCCTGCTCACTGCCCTGCGCGGCCTCGCCGCCACCGCTCCGCCGTACTGCCCCGTCTGGCCTCAAGACGCGCCCCGGCCGCGCTCACGGCGGCCCGCGCTCACCGTGGCGTCGCCCCGCACCATTGCCTCACTCCCGTGCCGGTTCCTTCTCCCCTCTGTCCCCGCGCGAGCACCACCGCTCGCCGCTCGCCCCGTCGACGGCGCCCTCGCCTCCGTTCCCCCCTGCTCCCCCGCAAGCGCCCCCTCCTCTGCACTTGGCCGCGGCCCTACTCCTGCGGCTCCCTCCACCGCGCCGGAGCCCCAGCGGTGGCCGGTGGTCGTGCCCGGGCCATGGCTCCCGTGCCTCCTCCCCGTTGTCCACGGGCGAGGCCATCGGTCGGGCGCCCGACCGCGCCCGCTTGGGCAGTGCCCGCCGCTCGCGCCCGCTAAGGCCCAGTGGCCCTATGACAATGGGGCCCCACTCCAAAACGTTTAAAAAAAGAATTTAAAAATAATAATAAAATGATTAAAAAATAATAATAAATAAATTAATAATAAAAATAATAAATTAATTAATTAATAAATATATAAATAAAACAAATAATAAAAATAAATTTAATTAATTAATTAACTAAATTAATTAAGTTAATTAATCCTGTTTAAATTAATCTAGTTAGATAATTAATTTAACTAAACATTAGTTAATTAGGGAACAGCCCCTGACAGGTGGGACCCACCTGTCAGGTTGACCAGGTCAACGGTCAACGGTCAACTGCTGACGTCAGCATGACATCATGCTGATGCCATAAATCCATTTTCGAATTAAATTAAATAATTAATTAAATTCCAGAAATTAATAAAATCTTTAGAACATCATATCTTTTAACCCGTAACTCGGATTAAAATATTTTCAACATGAAAGTTGCTCAGAACGACGAGACGAATCCGGATTCGCAGTCCGTTCGTCCACCACACCTCCCCAACCTATCGAACTCACAACTTTCCCCCTCCGGTCCATCTGTCCGAAAACGCAAAACATCGGGAATACATTCCCGGATGTTCCTCCCCTTCGCCGGTACCACCTACTGTCGCGTTAGGACACACCTCGCACTGCTCATTGTCATGTCACGCATCGTCATGTTTCTGTTTGCATTGTATTTACTGTTTCTTCCCCCTCTTCTCTCCGGTAGACTACGAGACCGACACTGCTGCTGCCCAGTTCGACTACGGAGTTGACGACCCCTCCTACTTGCCAGAGCAACCAGGCAAGCCCCCCCCTTGATCACCAGATATCGCCTATTCTTCTCTATACTGCTTGCATTAGAGTAGTGTAGTATGTTACTGCTTTCCGATATCCTATCCTGATGCATAGCCTATCCTTACTACTACTGTTGTTACCTTTACCTGCAATCCTACATGCTTAGTATAGGATGCTAGTTTTCCATCAGTGGCCCTACATTCTTGTCCGTCTGCTGTGCTATACTATCGGGCCGTGATCACCTGGGCGGTGATCACGGGTATATACTTATATACTATATACATGACACATGTGATGACTAAAGTCGGGTCGGCTCGTAGGAGTACCCGCAAGTGGATCTTTGTGGCGGAGCGACAGGGCAGGTTGAGACCACCCAGGAGAGAGGTGGGCCTGGCCCTGGTCGACGTTCGCGGTTACTTAGCATGCTTAACGAGATCTTGGTATTTGATCTGAGTCTGGCCATTTGGTCTATACGCACTAACCATCTACGCGGGAGTAGTTATGGGTATCCCGGCGTCGTGGTATCAGCCGAAGCCTTCGTGACGTCAGCGACTGAGTGGCGCGCGCCGTGTTGGACCGCTTTGACGTAACCGCCGTGATCGTGTGGGTTGCTAGGTCTGCTCGCGGCCGCGTTCGCAATGTGCAGGTGTGCATAGGGCGATGGGCCCAGACCCCTGCGTGCTTAGGATTAGACCGGCGTGCTGACCGCTCTGTTGTGCTTAGGTAGGGCTGCGATGCGTTGATCTTACGAGGCCGGGCATGACCCAGAAAAGTGTGTCCGGCCAAATGGGATCGAGCGTGTTGGGTTATGTGGTGCACCCCTCCAGGGAAGTTTATCTATTCGAATAGCCGTGTCCCTCGGTAAAAGGACGACCCGGAGTTGTACCTTGACCTTATGACAACTAGAACTGGATACTGAATAAAATACACCCTTCCAAGTGCCAGATACAACCCGGTGATCGCTCTCTAACAGGGCGACGAGGAGGGGATCGCCGGGTAGGATTATGCTATGCGATGCTACTTGGAGGACTTCAATCTACTCTCTTCTACATGCTGCAAGATGGGGATGGCCAGAAGCGTAGTCTTCGACAGGACTAGCTATCCCCCTTTTATTCTGGCATTCTGCAGTTCAGTCCACTGATATGCCCCTTTACACATATACCCATGCATATGTAGTGTAGCTCCTTGCTTGCGAGTACTTTGGATGAGTACTCACGGTTGCCTTTCTCCCTCTTTTTCCCCCTTTCCTTTCTATCTGGTTGTCGCGACCAGATGCTGGAGTCCAGGAGCCAGACGCCACCGTCGACGATGACTCCTACGACACTGGAGGTGCCTACTACTACGTGCAGGCCGCTGACGACGACCAGGAGTAGTTAGGAGGATCCCAGGCAGGAGGCCTGCGCCTCGTTCGATCTGTATCCCAGTTTGTGCTAGCCTTCTTAAGGCAAACTTGTTTAACTTATGTCTGTACTCAGATATTGTTGCTTCCGCTGACTCGTCTGTGATCGAGCACTTGTATTCGAGCCCTCGAGGCCCCTGGCTTGTATTATGATGCTTGTATGACTTATTTATGTTTTAGAGTTGTGTTGTGATATCTTCCCGTGAGTCCCTGATCTTGGTCGTACACATTTGCGTGCATGATTAGTGTACGGTCAAATCGGGGGCGTCACAAGTTGGTATCAGAGCCGACTGCCTGTAGGAATCCCCCTTTCCACACTCCTTGGCCGAAGTCGAGTCTAGACATTACAAAACTTTTACTAACATGGTTGTGTGTCTTACGGGCCCACGTCGCCATTGGGTGGTACTAGGATCTTTTACTCCTCGACCTTTACTCTGGGACTCTGAACTCTCTTCTACTCGGGTTAAACGAATTTACTAACTCTAACACTAGGATCCCGTTACCGCATTCACCCCAAAGTTGGATAAGCCATAGTTGTTTCTTAGAATAGTATTTTGAACAATTCACACACTGTCATTTGACTCCTTTGAAACGTCTTTGCTTTCAGATGGAACCCACGAGGCAGGTCGTGCGTCACACGACGGCCATTGGTGCCTCGGGATCACCGGCTGTGCTAGCTGAGATGATGACCTATCTGGGTTATCGCTGGCACCCTGAGTACACCGTCTACGAGGAGTACCAGGACTTTAACCAGGAGCAGTACCGTGCCATCGTCCACCTCTACTCGCGGGAGTATGACTCCACTACTGTGCTGCACACCGCACATGGTGTTGGTGTGACCATCGATATGGCTGTCCACGATGCTGCCTATGCTGCTCTGACACGTCTTCGTGGAGAGTATCGGGAGTTGGACACCTCCCCTTTCAGGCACATTGCTATCGCATCTGATGTTGGTGCGGAGGGATACTATACTGCTGCCTACTCCACTGTCACCCGAGAGCCCTTCTACCATCAGAACCTGGTTCTGCATGCTGATGGGCTGGATCGAGCTAACCGAGCTCTTCGCCACGAGATGTACACCACCCGTCAGCACCTTTACCGTGCTCTGACGCTGCTGCACCCCTTTGTCCGATCTGGACAGCTACCGCGTACTGCGATCTACCCAGCCAGGACCGTGATGCCCCACTGTGTCGGTTGGCCAGAGGTGGGAGGCTACTCTCCCACACTTGGTCCTCTTCTGCCACCTGAGCGTCGGGCTCTACACCTGAGTATCCGCGGCCCCCAGTCTGCTGACGTGGAGGGCTATCCGTTGCCTCACTACCAGCTGTCAGGCTACGATTACCTCCACAGTACCTCTTGGGACTGATGTAGTCTTGCTTGTTAGTGTTAGATGCATTCACCACGAGCCTGTGTGCCGCCTATGTTAATTTAGTCTATGTACTGAACTCTATGTACTGAACTCTATGCATGACCCCTTTTGTAAGTTATGCCGACTACTATGTAGTAGCTATCGTGCTCCTTTCATTATGCATGTTTCATCATGAATGATTCTTGTCTTTGCAAATTTCTCAATGCTGAACTACCCCTGTTATATATTAGCAGGATGGTTAGACCAGGTGGTCGTGGTAGTGGTGGCAATGCCCCACCACCACCTGAGTACATGGCTGGTATGATCCAACAGTTTGAACTGAACCGCCAATTCATGGAAAATATGATGGCTCATTTTCCTCGCCCCAATATGGACCAGCAACCAACCCCAGTAACTCTGCAGGATTTCATGCGCCTGAACCCAACTGTGTACCGCAGCTCAACTCAGCCTCTGGATGCTGATGACTGGCTCCGTGACATCACCTATGAGATGGAGTCTGCCGATGTAGCCCCTGCCAGCTACGTCAACTTTGCTTCCTTCTTTCTGAAGGGACCCGCAGCTCAATGGTGGGACAGCCACAGGCGTACTCTGCCAGCTGGAACAATCATCACCTGGCCAGACTTCCAAGCTGCTTTCCGTGCCCGCTTCATTCCTCAAGGAGTCATGGACCGGAAGAAGCGTGAGTTCCGCAACCTCACCCAAGGCAACAAAACTGTCGAAGCTTATCAGCGGGAATTTCTGGACTTGTCCCGCTATGCTGAAGAAGACATTGCAACTGATGCTCGCAGACAGGAGAAGTTCCGTGATGGACTACAAGCTGACATCAAGCTCGCACTTCTAGTGCATGACTTCGCCGATTTCGCCACCTTGGTGAATAAGGCCATCAATGTCGAGACTGGTCTGCAGGAATACCAGAGCTCTCAGAGGCGCAACCGTGACACGGGCTCATCTTCGGGCCCGCCCTCGCAGAAGCGAAAGATATGGATCCCGAACAGCATGTACCGTCCAAATGCACCTGCTCCAAGGAAATCTTATGCTGCACCGCGTCTGCCTCCTCCACCATCTAGGCAGTCAAAGCTACCAGCTCCCCCACCTGGGGCTCCTGTTCCCACTCCCGATAATGGTCTGTGCTACAAGTGTGGTCAACCGGGTCACTTTGCCAGGAACTGCTATCAGAATCAGAACCAGAATCAACTGGCCCTTCCAGCAGCTGGCCGTGGTAACATCCAGCCCCGCAACAACAATGCTAAGTCTTATGGTCGTGCTCATGCCAACCATGTTGATCTCAGCGAAGCTCAAGACCAGCCTGCTACTGTGATGGTACACTCCTCGTAAATTCAGTACCAGCATCCGTTTTATTTGATACAGGAGCATCCCATTCATTCATATCAGCAGAATTTGCATTCCTGCATGGCATTAAATACGAAGGATGAACACTCCGCTAGTGGTACACACCCCTGCGGGCCAATGTCAAACCTCTATGATTAGTCACGACGTTCCTGTTGAAATTGAAGGACTGGAATTTCTTGTCTCTCCCATCGTACTGAAGTCCTGTAGCATTGATCTCATTCTGGTTATGAATTGGTTAAAAGCGCATACTGCTTCAATCGTTTGCACCACTAAGACTGTCCATCTGCTACACCCTTCAGATGAGATAGTTACTTACCAAGCCCATCTGGTGCAAAATGCCGAGGCAAGGCTCTATGCATTGAATGCATTGAACGCTGCACCACTCGAGGGCATTGAAAACATTCCCGTCGTGCGTGAATTCCTCAACGTCTTCCCTGAAGAACTTCCAGGGATTCCCCCTGCTAGAGCTGTCGAATTCATCATCGACTTGAAACCAGGCACCACTCCTATAGCCAAGCGACCCTACAAAATGCCGCCGCATGAACTCCTTGAGCTTAAGGAGGAAATAGACAATTCTCTTCGCAAAGGATTCATTCGCCCAAGTTGCTCTCCTTGGGGAGCACCTTCTCTCTTTGTCAAGAAGAAGGATGGGACAAACCGATTAGTTCAAGACTACCGTCCAATAAACCAAGCTACCATTCAGAATAAATACCCTCTTCCTCGGATCAATGATCTGTATGATCAACTGGCGGGTTCGTCAGTGTTCTCTAAGCTCGACTTGAGATTGGGTTACCACCAGATCCGTGTTCGCGAAGAGGATATCCCAAAGACCGCCTTCGTGACTCGCTACAGTTCATACGAGTACACCGTCATGTCTTTCGGTTTAACCAATGCTCCAGCCACCTTCTCTCGTCTGATGAACTATATATTCATGGATTACCTCGACAAGTTCGTCGTGGTTTATCTGGATGATATCCTGGTATTTTCCAAGAACGAAGAAGAACATGCTGAACATCTTCGACTTGTGCTGGAAAAGCTACGAGAGCATCAACTATATGCCAAGTTCTCCAAATGTGAATTCTGGCTACCGGAAGTAACCTATCTTGGGCATGTCATCTCTAAGGACGGTATTGCCGTCAACCCCGAGCGAGTTCAGGCTATCCTTGATTGGACTCCTCCCAAGAACGTTAAGCAAGTCAGAAGTTTTCTCGGTCTCGCCAGCTATTGCCGTCGATTCGTCGAGAACTTCTCCAAGATCGCCAGGCCTCTGACTAACCTATTGCATAAGGGCGTCAAGTTCCAATGGACAGACAAATGTCAGGAGAGTTTCCAGGCACTCAAAGACAAGTTGACTTCTGCCCCAGTTCTAGCTCCACCTGATACTAAGAAGGACTTCGTCATTTACTGCGACGCTTCCCGTCAAGGATTAGGCTGTGTCCTAATGAAGAGACCGCAAAGTGATTGCTTATGCCTCTCGGCAATTGCGCCCTCACGAAGAGAACTACCCAGTTCACGACCTCGAACTTGCTGCTGTCATTCATGCGCTGAAGCAGTGGCGGCATTACCTTCTCGGTAATCGTTGCGAGATCTTCACTGACCACCAAAGTCTGAAGTATCTGTTTACTCAGCCAGACCTGAACCTCCGTCAGCAGAGATGGATGGAGCTTGTTGCAGACTTTGACTTGGGTATGTCCTATACGCCAGGCAAGGCTAATGTAATGGCTGATGCCTTGAGCCGCAAGTCTTACTGCAACCACCTCCAGGTTCACAAAGTTCAGCCCTCGCTTGTTGAAGAATTCAGGAAGCTGAACCTCCATATTGTTCCTCCGGGTGCACTCGCTCCCCCTCCTAAGGAGTTTGGCAAGGTGAACCTCCACGTTGTTACCCAGGGTTCCCTTAATACCCTAGTTGCTAAACCAGATCTCGTGGACATCATCAAAAGTCTATAGAAGTATGACTCTGAAGCCCACAAGATTAAGCGCTACCTCGCAGAAGGAAAGCCCTCATTCTTCACTATTGCTGAAGATGGCACCTTATACTTCAAGGGCCGCCTAGTGGTGCCATGTGCAGAGAAAAACCTGGATATGACACAGGAAGTTATGAAAGAAGCTCATGATACACCTCTATGTATCCACCCTGGTAGTACAAAGATGTACCAAGACATCCGTCAGAGATTCTGGTGGTCTAATATGAAGCAAGACATTGCTCGTTATGTTGCTGAGTGTGACGTTTGCCGTCGTATCAAAGCAGAACATCAAAGACCTGCTGGAACTCTGCAACCTATCTCTATTCCTGAATGGAAATGGGACCATGTTGAGATGGACTTCGTCACTGGATTTCCCAAATCACAGAAAGGTAATGATGCTATTCTTGTCGTCATTGACCGGCTTTCCAAAGTTGCACATTTTCTGGCAGTCAAAGAAACGATCACTGCTAGCCAGTTGGCAACGCTCTATATGTCCAGGATTGTTTCACTCCATGGTATTCCATTGGTTATCAGCTCAGACCGTTGCAGCTTATTCACTTCAAGATTCTGGGCAAGTTTCCAAGAAGCCATGGGAACTCATCTGTCATTCAGTACTGCGTTTCATCCTCAGTCGCAGGGGCAAGTTGAACGTGTCAACCAAGTTCTCGAAGACATGCTTCGAGCTTGTGTTATTTCCTTCGGCAAGAAATGGGAGGAATCTCTCCCGTATGCTGAGTTCTCTTATAATAATAGCTATCAAGCTAGTCTGAAGATGGCCCCCTTCGAAGTGTTATATGAACAAAAGTGCCGAACCCCTCTAAACTGGTCAGAAACTGGGGAACGTCCACTCTTCGGTCCGGATATTATCCAACATGCTGAAGAACAAGTCCGCATTATTCGCGAGAATCTCAAGACTGCTCAGTCACGTCAGAAGAGTCAGTATGACCGTCATCATAAAGACATGGTCTATCAACCTGGCAAAAAGGCTTATCTTTGGGTCACACCAATGAAGGGTGCCCACCGCTTCGGAATCAAGGGCAAACTAGCTCCTCGCTATATTGGCCCATTCACTATTCTCGAAAGGCGTGGAAAAGTGGCATACCAACTGGAGCTACCGCCGAACCTTTCTCAGGTTCACGATGTGTTCCATGTGTCACAGCTCCGCCGTTGCTTCAAGGACCCAATCCGAGCTGTGGATCATGAAGTGCTCGAATTGCAGCAGGACCTCTCCTATAAGGAGCAACCGGTCTGCATTCTCGACCAAGCTGAACGCCGCACACGTCAGAAGGCGATCAAGTTCCTCAAAGTCCAGTGGTCGCACCATTCTGAAGATGAAGCCACTTGGGAACGAGAGGATCGTCTGCGCGAAGAATACCCCGCACTGTTTCCTTCTACCTCCTAAATCTCGGGACGAGATTTCTTGTAGTGGAGGAGATTTGTAACGCCCGGATAATCATGCTACAGTAATCTCACGTTAATGATGGCACGTCACCTCTGTCACTGTAATTAATCTCGGGTTAAATCAAAACCGTTTCAAATTTAAATCCTAAATAAGTCAAACGGCAAAAGTTTTCAAATATTAAAATAAAAATGTTCGGGCTATGTCAAATATTGCTATGGTAATTATGGTGTAGAAGACATAATTTTATAAATTACCTAAATGCCCTAAATTAAATATAACAGAAAAGGAAAGAAATAAAAGAAAAGAAATTACAAAAAAAAAGAGAACCCCCCCCCACTGGGCCGACTGGCCCAGCTGGCCACCAGGCCGCACGACCGGCCCACCCCTGCCTCAACCCTCGGGCCGGCCCACCCCGTGCCCCACTCCCTTATCCCCTCACCCCCACCCACTCACCGACAGCCCCCACTCCCTCCCGAAATATCCCCTCCTCTGCCTCCCCCGATCTGGATCGAGGAGACCACCGTCGCCGTCGCGCTCGACCCCGCCGCCGCCTGGACGCCGCCGGAGCACTCCCCCGCCGGCCTGCTTCCCCTTCCTCCCCTCCGACGCCGTCGTCCCCGACCCCCCTCCACGAGCCCCGCTGCCTAGACCCCACCGCCCCGTGGTGAGGCCCCGGCATCCCCTCCTCCTCCCCTGCTCCGGCCACTTCGGCCAGGGCCTCGCTCACCGGCGCCCGCACGCGCGCGCATGTCCCTGACCGCGCTCGCCCGCTTCCCCTCGCGCGCGCTCACCGCGGTCAGGCCGCGCCCTGGCCGCGCGCTGCTCCGTCTGGCCGCGCCCGTCGCCCCGCGCCAACGCGCCTCCGCCTGCGCCCCTGCTCACTGCCCCGCGCGGCCTCGCCGCCACCGCTCCGCCGTACTGCCCCGTCTGGCCTCAAGACGCGCCCCGGCCGCGCTCACGGCGGCCCGCGCTCACCGTGGTCTCGCCCCGCACCATTGCCTCACTCCCGCGCCGGTTCCCTCTCCCCTCTGTCCCCGCGCGAGCACCACCGCTCGCCGCTCGCCCCGTCGACGGCGCCCTCGCCTCCGTTCCCACCCTGCTCCCCCGCAAGCACCCCCCTCCTCTGCACTTGGCCGCGGCCCTGCTCCTGCGGCTCCCTCCACCGCGCCGGAGCCCCAGCGGTGGCCGGTGGTCGTGCCCGGGCCACGGCTCCCGTGCCTCCTCCCCGTTGTCCCGCGCCCGCTTGGGCAGTGCCCGCCGCCCGCGCCTGCTAAGGCCCAGTGGCCCTATGACAATGGGGCCCCACTCCAAAACGTTTAAAAAAAGAATTTAAAAATAATAATAAAAAATGATTAAAAAATAATAATAATAAAAATAATTAATAAATTAATAAATATATAAATAAAACAAATAATAAAAATAAATTTAATTAATTAATTAACTAAATTAATTAAGTTAATTAATCTTGTTTAAATTAATCTAGTTAGATAATTAATTTAACTAAACAGTAGTTAATTAGGGAACAGCCCCTGACAGGTGGGACCCACCTGTCAGGTTGACCAGGTCAACGGTCAACTGCTGACGTCAGCATGACATCATGCTGATGCCATAAATCCATTTTCGAATTAAATTAAATAATTAATTAAATTCCAGAAATTAATAAAATCTTTAGAAAATCATATCTTTTAATCCGTAACTCGGATTAAAATATTTTCAACATGAAAGTTGCTCAGAACGACGAGACGAATCCGGATACGCAGTCCGTTCGTCCACCACACCTCCCCAACCTATCGAACTCACAACTTTCCCCCTCCGGTCCATTTGTCCGAAAACGCAAAACATCGGGAATACTTTCCCGGATGTTCCTCCCCTTCGCCGGTACCACCTACTGTCGCGTTAGGACACACCTCGCACTGCTCATTGTCATGTCACGCATCGTCATGTTTATGTTTGCATTGTATTTACTGTTTCTTCCCCCTCTTCTCTCCGGTAGACTACGAGACCGACACTGCTGCTGCCCAGTTCGACTACGGAGTTGACGACCCCTCCTACTTGCCAGAGCAACCAGGCAAGCCCCCCCCTTGATCACCAGATATCGCCTATTCTTCTCTATACTGCTTGCATTAGAGTAGTGTAGTATGTTACTGCTTTCCGATATCCTATCCTGATGCATAGCCTATCCTTACTACTACTGTTGTTACCTTTACCTGCAATCCTACATGCTTAGTATAGGATGCTAGTTTTCCATCAGTGGCCCTACATTCTTGTCCGTCTGCTGTGCTATACTATCGGGCCGTGATCACCTGGGCGGTGATCACGGGTATATACTTATATACTATATACATGACACATGTGATGACTAAAGTCGGGTCGGCTCGTAGGAGTACCCGCAAGTGGATCTTTGTGGCGGAGCGACAGGGCAGGTTGAGACCACCCAGGAGAGAGGTGGGCCTGGCCCTGGTCGACGTTCGCGGTTACTTAGCATGCTTAACGAGATCTTGGTATTTGATCTGAGTCTGGCCATTTGGTCTATACGCACTAACCATCTACGCGGGAGTAGTTATGGGTATCCCGGCGTCGTGGTATCAGCCGAAGCCTTCGTGACGTCAGCGACTGAGTGGCGCGCGCCGTGTTGGACCGCTTTGACGTAACCGCCGTGATCGTGTGGGTTGCTAGGTCTGCTCGCGGCCGCGTTCGCAATGTGCAGGTGTGCATAGGGCGATGGGCCCAGACCCCTGCGTGCTTAGGATTAGACCGGCGTGCTGACCGCTCTGTTGTGCTTAGGTAGGGCTGCGACGCGTTGATCTTACGAGGCCGGGCATGACCCAGAAAAGTGTGTCCGGCCAAATGGGATCGAGCGTGTTGGGTTATGTGGTGCACCCCTCCAGGGAAGTTTATCTATTCGAATAGCCGTGTCCCTCGGTAAAAGGACGACCCGGAGTTGTACCTTGACCTTATGACAACTAGAACTGGATACTGAATAAAATACACCCTTCCAAGTGCCAGATACAACCCGGTGATCGCTCTCTAACAGGGCGACGAGGAGGGGATCGCCGGGTAGGATTATGCTATGCGATGCTACTTGGAGGACTTCAATCTACTCTCTTCTACATGCTGCAAGATGGGGATGGCCAGAAGCGTAGTCTTCGACAGGACTAGCTATCCCCCTTTTATTCTGGCATTCTGCAGTTCAGTCCACTGATATGCCCCTTTACACATATACCCATGCATATGTAGTGTAGCTCCTTGCTTGCGAGTACTTTGGATGAGTACTCACGGTTGCCTTTCTCCCTCTTTTTCCCCCTTTCCTTTCTATCTGGTTGTCGCGACCAGATGCTGGAGTCCAGGAGCCAGACGCCACCGTCGACGACGACTCCTACGACACTGGAGGTGCCTACTACTACGTGCAGGCCGCTGACGACGACCAGGAGTAGTTAGGAGGATCCCAGGCAGGAGGCCTGCGCCTCGTTCGATCTGTATCCCAGTTTGTGCTAGCCTTCTTAAGGCAAACTTGTTTAACTTATGTCTGTACTCAGATATTGTTGCTTCCGCTGACTCGTCTGTGATCGAGCACTTGTATTCGAGCCCTCGAGGCCCCTGGCTTGTATTATGATGCTTGTATGACTTATTTATGTTTTAGAGTTGTGTTGTGATATCTTCCCGTGAGTCCCTGATCTTGGTCGTACACATTTGCGTGCATGATTAGTGTACGGTCAAATCGGGGGCGTCACAGTAGCGTAAGTATTTCCCTCAGTTTTTGAGAACCACGGTATCAATCCAGTAGGAGGCCACACGCAAGTCCCTCGTACCTACACAAACAAATAAGAACCTTGCAACTAATGCGATAAAGGGGTTGTCAATCCATTCACGGCCACTTGCAAAAGTGAGATCTGATAGAGATGATAATATTTTTGGTATTTTTATGATAAAGATTGAAAGTAAAGATTGCAAAGTAAAAATAGATTGGTAACTTATATGATGGAAAATAGACCCGGGGGCCATAGGTTTCACTAGTGGCTTCTCTCAAGATAGCATAAGTATTACGGTGGGTGAACAAATAACTGTCGAGCAATTGATAGAATTGAGCATAGTTATGAGAATATCTAGGCATGATCATGTATATAGGCATCACGTCCGCAACAAGTAGACCGACTCCTGCCTGCATCTACTACTATTACTCCACACATCGACAGCTATGCAGCATGCATCTAGAGTATCAAGTTCATAAGAACAGAGTAACGCATTAGGCAAGATGACATGATGTAGAGGGATAAACTCAAGCAATATGATATAAACCCCATCTTTTTATCCTCGATGGCAACAATACAACACGTGTCGTTTCCCCTACTGTCACTGGGATCGAGCACCGCATGATTGAACCCAAAGCTAAGCACTTCTCCCATTGCAAGAAAGATCAATCTAGTAGGCCAAACCAAACTCATAATTCGAAGAGACTTGCCAAGATAACCAATCATACATAAAAGAATTCAGAGAAGATTCAAATATTGTTCATAGATAATCTTGATCATAAACCAACAATTCATCGGATCTCGACAAACACACCGCAAAAAGAGTTACATCAAATAGATCTCCAAGAAGATCGAGGAGAACTTTGTATTGAGATCGAAAGAGAGAGAAGAAGCCATCTAGCAAATAACTATGGACCCGAAGGTCTGAGGTAAACTACTCACACATCATCGGAGAAGCTATGGTGTTGATGTAGAAGCCTTCCGTGATCGATGCCCCCTCCGGCGGAGCGCCGGAAAAGGCCCCAAGATGGGATCTCATGGGTACAGAAGGTTGCGGCGGTGGAAATAGGGTTTCGTGGTGCTCCTGCATGGTTTCGGGATACGTAGGTATATATAGGAGGAAGAAGTAGGTCGGTGGAGCCACGAGGGGCTCATGAGGGTGGGGGCGCGCCCAGGGGGGCAGGCGCGCCTCCCTGCCTCGTGGCCTCCTCGTTGATTTCTTGACGTCCACTCCAAGTCCTCTGGATCACGTTTGTTCCAAAAATCACGCTCCCGAAGGTTTCATTCTGTTTGGACTCCGTTTGATATCCCTTTTCTGCGAAACACTAAAATAGGCAAAAAAAACAGCAATTTGCACTGGGCCTTGGGTTAATAGGTTAGTCCCAAAAATAATATAAAAGTGTATAATAAAGCCCATTAAACATCCAAAACAGAATATATAATAGCATGGAACAATAAAAAATTATAGATACGTTGGAGACGTATCAAGCATCCCCAAGCTTAATTCCTTCTCGTCCTCGAGTAGGTAAATGATAAAAACAGAATTTTTGATGTGGAATGCTTTCTAGCATATTCTTCAATGTAATTTTCTTTATTGTGGCATGACTGTTCAGATCCGAAAGATTCAAGATAAAAGTTTAATGTTGACATAAAAAATAGTAATACTTCAAGCATACTAACAAAGCAATTATGTCTTCTCAAAATAACATAGCAAAAGAAAGCTCATCCCTACAAAATCATATAGTTTGCCATGCTTCATTTTCATCACACAAAATGCTCTCATCTTGCACAACCCCGATGACAAGCCAAGCAATTGTTTCATACTTTAGTAATCTCAAACTTTTTTCAACTTTCACGCAATACATGAGCGTGAGCCATGGACATAGCACTATGGGTGGAATAGAATATGATGACGGGGGTTGTGTGGAGAAGACAAAAAAGGAGAAAGTCTCAGATTGACGCGGCTAATCAATGGGCTAGGGAGATGCCCATCAATTGATGTCAATGCAAGGAGTAGGGATTGCCATGCAACGGATGCACTAGAGCTATAAATGTATGAAAGCTCAACAAAAGAAACTAAGTGGGTGTGCATCCAACTTGCTTGCTCACGAAGACCTAGCGAATTTGAGGAAGCCCATTGTTGGAATATACAAGCCAAGATCTATAATGAAAAATTCCCACTAGTATATGAAAGTGACAAAATAAGAGACTCTCTATCATAAAGATCATGGTGCTACTTTGAAGCACAAGTGTGGAAAAAGGATAGTAGCATTGTCCCTTTTTATTTCTCTTTTTTGGGCCTTCCCCTTTTTTTATTTGGCCTTTATTTTTTTATATTTGGGACAATGCTCTATTAATGATGACCATCACACTTCTATTTATTTACAACTCGATGATTACAACTCAAAACTAGAACAAAATGTGACTCTATATGAATGCCTCCGGCGGTGTACCGGGATGGGCAATGAATCAAGAGTGACATGTATGAAATAATAAGCATGGTGGCTTTGCCACAAATACGATGTCAACTACATGATCATGCAAGGCAATATGACAATGATGAAGCGTGTCATAATAAACGGAACGGTGGAAAGTTGCATGGCAATATATCTCGGAATGGCTATGGAAATGCCATAATAGGTAGGTATGGTGGCTGTTTTGAGGAAGATATAAGGAGGTTTATGTGTGATAGAGCGTATCGTATCACGGGGTTTGGATGCACCGGCGAAGTTTGCACCAACTCTCAAGGTGAGAAAGGGCAATGCACGGTACCGAAGAGGCTAGCAATGATGGAAGGGTCAGAGTGCGTATAATCCATAGACTCAACATTAGTCATAAAGAACTCACATACTTATTGCAAAAATCTACAAGTCATCAAAAACCAAGCACTATGCGCATGCTCCTAGGGGGATAGATTGGTAGGAAAAGACCATCGCTCGTCCCTGACCGCCACTCATAAGGAAGACAATCAAAGAACACCTCATGTTTCAAATTTGTTACACAACGTTTACATACATGCATGCTACGAGACTTGCAAACTTCAACACAAGTATTTCTCAAATTCACAACTACTCTACTAGCACAACTTTAATATCACTATCTCCATATCTCAAAACAATCATCAAGTATCAAACTTCTCTTAGTATTCAATGCACTTATATGAAAGTTTTTATTATATCCCTCTTGGATGCCTATCATATTAGGACTAATTTTATAGCCAAAGCAAATTACCATGCTGTTCTAAAGGACTCTCAAAATAATATAAGTGAAGCATGAGAGATCAATAATTTCTATAAAATAAATCCACCACCGTGCTCTAAAAGATAAAAGTGAAGCACTAGAGCAAAATTATCTAGCTCAAAAAATATAAGTGAAGCACATAGAGTATTCTAATAAATTCCGATTAATGTGTGTCTCTCTTAAAAGGTGTGTACAGCAAGGATGCTTGTGGTAAAATAAAAAGCAAATACTCAAATCATACAAGACGCTCCAACCAAAACACATATCATGTGGTGAATAAAAATATAGCTCCAAGTAAAGTTACTGATGGACGAAGACGAAAGAGGGGATGCCTTCCGGGGCATCCCCAAGCTTAGGCTTTTTGGTTGTCCTTAGATTTTACCTTGGGGTGCCTTGGGCATTCCAAGCTTAGGCTCTTGCCACTCCTTGTTCCATAATCCATCAAATCTTTACCCAAAACTTGAAAACTTCACAACACAAAACTTAACAGAAAATCTCGTGAGCTCGGTTAGCGAAAGAAAACAAAATACCACTTTAAGGTACTGTAATGAACCCATTATTTATTTATATTGGTGTTAAACCTACTGTATTACAAATTCTCTATGGTTCATAAGCTCCATTACTAGCCATAGATTCATCAAAATTAGCAAACAACACACGAAAAACAGAATCTGTCAAAAACAGAACAGTCTGTAGTAATCTGTACCTAACGCAAACTTCTTGAACTCAGAAAAATCTACCAAAATAGTAAGACCTAGATAATTTGTTTATTGAACTACTGCAATTGAAATCAGTATTTTATCACGTTCTGGTGATTTTTAACAATTGTTTTTGCGAGCAGAAAGTTTCTGACTTTTTCAGCAAGATCAAATAACTATCATCCAAGAAGATCCTATAGGTTTTACTTGGCACAAAAACTAATTAAAACATAAAAACAAATCTAAATAGAGGCTAGATCAAATATTTATTCCTAAACAGAACCAAAAAGCAAGAAACAAAAATAAAATTGGGTTGCCTCCCAACAAGCGCTATCGTTTAACGCCCCTAGCTAGGCATAAAGGCAAGGATAAATCTAGGTGTTGCCATCTTTGGCATGCAATCCATAAGTGGCTCTCATGATAGATTCATAAGGTAATTTAATTTTATTTCTAGGAAAGTGTTCCATGCCTTTCCTTAACGGAAATTGGAATCTAATATTCCCTTCTTTCATATCAATAATTGCACCAATCGTTCTAAGGAAAGGTCTACCAAGAATAATAGGACATGAAGGATTGCAATCTATATCAAGGACAATGAAATCTACGGGCACATAATTCCTATTTGCAACAATATGAACATCATTAATTCTTCCCATAGGTTTCTTAATGGTGGAATCCGCAAGGTGCAAGTTTAAAGAACAATCATCAAATTCACGGAAACCTAACATATCACACAAAGTTTTTGGAATCATGGAAACACTAGCACCCAAATCACACAAAGCATAGCATTCATGATCTTTAATTTTAATTTTAATAGTAGGTTCCCACTCATCATAAAGTATTCTAGGGATAGAAACTTCTAATTCAGGATTTTCTTCATAAGATTGCATTAAAGCATCAACGATATGTTTAGTAAAATCCTTATTTTGACTATAAGCATGCGGAGAATTTAGCACGGATTGCAACAAGGAAATACAATCTATTAAATAACAATTATCATAATTAAATTCCTTGAAATCCAAGATAGTGGGTTCATTGCTATCTAAAGTTTTGACCTCTTCCATCCCACTTTTACCAAATTTTGCATCAAGATCTAAAAACTCCGAATTATTGGGATGCCTTTTAACTAAAGTTGACTCATCTCCAGTCCCATCATTATCAAGATTCATATTGCAAAACAAAGATTTAATAGGGGACACATCAATCACTTTTAGATCTTCATCCTTATTATCATGAAAACTAGAAGAACACGCTTTCACAAAGCAATCTTTTTTAGCACGCATCCTAGCGGTTCTTTCTTTGCACTCATCAATGGAAATTCTCATAGCTTTGAGGGACTCATTGATACCATGCTTAGGTGGAATAGATCTAAGTTTCAAAGAATCAACATCAAGAGAAATTCTATCCACGTTCCTAGCCAACTCATCAATCTTGGGCAATTTTTCTTCAAGCAAAGCATTGAAATTCTTTTGAGAAATCATAAATTCTTTAACACCAGTCTCAAAATCAGAGGGCATATTATTAAAATTTCCATAAGAGTTGTTGTAGGAATTACCATAATTATTAGAGGAATTGCTAGGATACGACCTAGGATTAAAGTTTGCTCTATAAGCATTGTTACCAAAATTGTTCCTACCAACAAAATTCACATCCATAGATTCATTATTATTCTCAATCAAAGTAGACAAAGGCATATCATTGGGATCAGAAGAAACACTCTTATTAGCAAACAATTTCATAAGTTCATCCATCTTTCCACTCAAAACATTAATCTCTTCAATTGCATGCACATTTTTACTAGTAGATCATTCAATGTGCCATTGAGAATAATTAACCATAATATTATCTAGGAGTTTAGTAGCTTCTCCTAAAGTGATTTCCATAAAAGTGCCTCCCGCGGCCGAATCTAAAAGATTTCTAGAAGCAAAATTCAATCCGGCATAAATTTTTTGTATAATCATCCATAAGTTCAAACCATGTGTAGGGCAATTACGTATCATTAATTTCATTCTCTCCCAAGCTTGTGGAACATGTTCATGATCAAGTTGCTTAAAATTCATAATATCGTTTCTAAGAGAGATGATCTTAGCAGGAGGAAAATACTTAGAGATAAAAGCATCTTTGCACTTATTCCAAGAATCAATACTATTTTTAGGCAAAGACGAAAACCAAGTTTTAGCATGATCTCTAAGCGAAAACGGAAATAGCTTCAGTTTAACAATATCATTGTCCACATCTTTCTTCTTTTGCATATCACACAAATCAACAAAGCTATTAAGATGGGTAGCGGCATCTTCACTAGGAAGGCCCGCGAATTGATCTTTCATGACAAGATTCAGCAAAGCAGCATTAATTTCACAAGATTCAGCATTGGTAAGAGGGGCAATCGGAGTGCTAAGAAAATCATTGTTGTTGGTATTGGCAAAGTCACACAATTTAGTATTATCTTGAGCCATCATGACAAGCAAGCGATCCAACACACAAGCAAACAAGAAGCAAGCGAAAGAAAAAAGCGAACGGAAAGAGAGGGCGAATAAAACGGCAAGGGTGAAGTGGGGGAGAGGAAAACGAGAGGCAAATGGCAAATAATGTAATGCGAGGGATAAGAGTTTGTGATGGGTACTTGGTATGTCTTGACTTGTGCGTAGACTCCCCGGCAACAGCGCCAGAAATCCGCACGTTGGCGGGAGATCAAATCTTGACTTGACTTGGTGTAAGCCTCCCCGGCAACGGCGCCAGAAATCCTTCTTGCTACCTCTTGAGCATGTGTTGGTTTTCCCTTGAAGAGGAAAGGGTGACACAGCAAAGTAGCGTAAGTATTTCCCTCAGTTTTTGAGAACCAAGGTATCAATCCAGTAGGAGGCCACACGCAAGTCCCTCGTACCTACACAAACAAATAAGAACCTTGCAACCAACGCGATAAAGGGGTTGTCAATCCCTTCACGACCACTTGCAAAAGTGAGATCTGATAGAGATGATAATATTTTTGGTATTTTTATGATAAAGATTGAAAGTAAAGATTGCAAAGTAAAAATAGATTGGAAACTTATATGATGGAAAATAGACCCGGGGGCCATAGGTTTCACTAGTGGCTTCTCTCAAGATAGCATAAGTATTATGGTGGGTGAACAAATTATTGTCGAGCAATTGATAGAATTGAGCATAGTTATGAGAATATCTAGGCATGATCATGTATATAGGCATCACGTCCGCAACAAGTAGACCGACTCCTGCCTGCATCTACTACTATTACTCCACACATCGACAGCTATGCAGCATGCATCTAGAGTATTAAGTTCATAAGAACAGAGTAACGCATTAGGCAAGATGACATGATGTAGAGGGATAAACTCAAGCAATATGATATAAACCCCATCTTTTTATCCTCGATGGCAACAATACAATGCATGTCGTTTCCCCTACTGTCACTAGGATCGAGCACCGCATGATTGAACCCAAAGCTAAGCACTTCTCCCATTGCAAGAAAGATCAATCTAGTAGGCCAAACCAAACTGATAATTCGAAGAGACTTGCAAAGATAACCAATCATACATAAAAGAATTCAGAGAAGATTCAAATATTGTTCATAGATAATCTTGATCATAAACCCACAATTCATTGGATCTCGACAAACACACCACAAAAAGAGTTACATCGAATAGATCTCCAAGAAGATCGAGGAGAACTTTGTATTGAGATCCAAAGAGAGATAAGAAGCCATCTAGATAATAACTATGGACCCGAAGGTCTCAGGTAAACTACTCACACATCATCAGAGAGGCTATGGTGTTGATGTAGAAGCCCTCCGTGATCGATGCCCCCTCCGGCGGAGCGCCGAAAAAGGCCCCAAGATGGGATCTCACGGGTACAGAAGGTTGCGGCGGTGGAAATAGGGTTTCGTGGTGCTCCTGGATGGTTTCGGGGTACGTAGGTATATATAGGAGGAAGAAGTAGGTCGGTGGAGCCACGAGGGGCCCACGAGGGTGGGGGGCGCGCCTCCCTACCTCGTGGCCTCCTCGTTGATTTCTTGACGTCCACTCCAAGTCCTCTGGATCACGTTTGTTCCAAAAATCACGCTCCTGAAGGTTTCATTCCGTCTGGACTCCGTTTGATATTCCTTTTCTGCGAAACACTGAAATAGGCAAAAAACAGAAATTTGCACTAGGCCTTGGTTAACAGGTTAGTCCCAAAAATAATATAAAAGTGTATAATAAAGCCTATTAAACATCCAAAACAGAATATATAATAGCATGGAACAATAAAAAATTATAGATACGTTGGAGACGTATCACTGCCAAGCTTGGGGGAGGTGCCCTGGTATCGTATCACCATCACACTCCTATCTTTACCGTTTTTCTTAGTTCGATCCTTTTGGTAATACCTTGATCTAGTAAAATAAAGTGTTAGTATGATCTAGTTTTGAGTTTTGCTTTATGATCCCTCTATGTAATCGAGTCCGTGAGCTATATATAATAAAGATTAGTTTTGAGTCAAGGGCTTGATTATCTTGCTATGATCTTGAGGGAATATCGAAAAAGAAAGAATAAAAAGAAATAAAAGAGATCATATTGATCTTATGGGGAGTAATGACTTCACATAAAAAGAGTATGATGAATAAAAGTTGTTGAGAGTTGACAAACATAGTTTTGGTCATCGTTGCAATTAATAGGAAATAATAAAGAAAGAGAGGTTCTCACATATAAATATACTATCTTGGACATCTTTTATGATTGTGAGCACTCACTAAAATATGACATGCTAAAAAGTTGATGTTGGACAAGGAAGACAACGTAATGGGTTATGTTTTCTTATATCTGAAATAAAGTATATTGTCATGGATCATCCAACATGTTGAGCTTGCCTTTCCCCCCTCATGCTAGCCAAATTATTCGCACCAAGTAGAGATACTACTTGTGCTTCCAAATATCCTTAAACCCAGTTTTTCCATGAGAGTCCACCATACCTACCTATGGATTGAGTAAGATCCTTCAAGTAAGTTGTCATTGTTGCATGCAATAAAAATTGCTTTCTAAATATGTATGATTTATTAGTGTGGAGAAAATAAGCTTTATACGATCTTGTGATGTGGAAGAAATAAAAGCGACGGAGTGCATAATAAAGGTCCATATCACAAGTGGCAATATAAAGTGACGTTCTTTCGCATTAAGATTTTGTGCATCCAACCATAAAAGCACATGACATCCTCTGCTTCCCTCTGCGAAGGGCCTATCTTTTATTCTTGTCTTATACCTTATACAAGAGTCATGGTGATCTTCACCTTTCCTTTTTACATTTTATCCTTTGGCAAGCACATTGTGTTGGAAAGATCCTGATATATATATATATATATATATATATATCCAATTGGATATAAGTTATCATGAAATATTATTGTTGACATTACCCTTGAGGTAAAAGGTTGGGAGGCAACACTATAAGCCCCTATCTTTCTCTGTGTCCGAATAAAACTTCATACCCATAAGTATTGCGTGAGTGTTAGCAATTGTGAAAGACTAAATGATGGTTGAGTATGTGGACTTGCTGAAAAGCTCTTATATTGACTCTTTCCGATGTTATGATAAATTGCAATTGCTTCAATGACCGAGATGATAGTTTGTTAGTTCTCAATAAAGTTTCTGATTCATACTTGACATTGTGAATAGACTGTTACTTTAGCATAAGAAATCATATGACAAATTATATATGTTGCTGTTATAAGAATGATCATGATGCCCTCATGTCCGTATTTTATTTTATCGACACCTCTATCTCTAAACATGTGGACATATTTTTCGTTATCGGCTTCCGCTTGAGGACAAGCGAGGTCTAAGCTTGGGGGAGTTGATACGTCCATTTTGCATCATGCTTTTATATTGATATTTATTGCATTATGGGCTGTTATTACACATTATGTCACAATACTTATGCATTTTCTCTCTTATTTTACAAGGTTTACATGAAGAGGGAGAATGCCGGCAGCTGGAATTCTGGGCTGGAAAAGGATCAAATATTAGAGACCTATTCTGCACAACTCCAAAAGTCCTGAAACTTCACGGAGGCACGTTTTGAAATTAATAAAAAATACTGGCGAAAGAATCAACCAGAGGGGGCCCACACCCTGGCCATGAGGGTGGGGGCGCGCCCTACCCCCTGGGCGCGCCCCCTGTCTTGTGGGCTACCTGGCAGGCCTCCGGTGCCCATATTTTGCTATATGAAGTCTTTCGTCGAGGAAAAAATCAGAAGGAAGCTTTCGGGACGAAGCGCCGCCGTCTCGAGGCGGAACCTTGGCGGAACCAATCTAGGGCTCCGGCGGAGCTGTTCTGCTGGGGAAATATCCCTCTAGGAGGGGGAAATCATCACCATTGTGATCACCATCGATCCTCTCATCGGGAGGGGGTCAATCTCCATCAATATCTTCACCAGCAACATCTCCTCTCAAACCCTAGTTCATATCTTGTATCTGATCTTTGTCTCAAAACCTCAGATTGGTACCTGTGGGTTGCTAGTAGTGTTGATTACTCCTTGTAGTTGATGCTAGTTGGTTTATTTGGTGGAAGATCATATGGTGGGGATATTACTACTAGGTGTAAACCGGCCACAGAAGCCGGGTTATCCCCATAATGGATTGTTTATGCTTAAAAGCCCATGAAGACAGGGAATAAAGCGGCTTACTACAGAGACTCGAAGGCCCGAGGCCCAAAGGTAGATTAAGGCCTGTAGTTATAAACCGCCATATAGCACATAGCTTGTATTGTAAGATATGACAAAGTAGAGACCGAGCCGGTATGTGTATAAACCGGCATCGGGACTCTATAAGCCGGCGGGCGTTGACCTGTGTATATAAAGGCACGACCCGGCGGCGGTTCAGGGACAACAGATAACAACTCGAGACTCATGCAAAGCATATTTGCTCCCTGATCATCGAAACCCCAGCAATTCCATCACAACTAGACGTAGGCTTTTACCTTCATCGTAAGGGGCCGAACTAGTATAAACTCTCGTGTCCCTTGTTCGGTTTAACCCCTTTAAGCTAACCCATTGCGATGGCTCCACGACTAAGTCCTTTCGCTAGGACATCTGCCGTGATAATTCCACGACAGTTGGCGCCCACCGTGGGGCTATCGCGCGATGGTTTCGAGTTCTTGAAGGGCAATTTCGAAGGGCTCAAGGGATACGCCGTGGGCTAGATGACCAAGAGTCGTTGCGGCAAGCTCTACATCGACGACGCAGGCTGGGGCCCCGAGGCTGGCTCAATCGAGTACGGGTACCGGGTCCCCTTTGGAGGAATTCACGTCTTCATCGGCAAGATCGGCGAACCGGGCCCTGAGCCGGACATCTGCACCGACCTCGTCGAGATGGCTCAGCGTGCAAGCCCTGCCCGGGTTCAGCCCGCCGTGAAGCGTGCGTTCGTAGGCTTCATCAATGGTGCGGAACTTGAACCGGCGTCCGATGGCGAGACTGTCGTCCACTCAGATGACGAGTCGTCCACCGGGGAGACCGAGTCACTGTACCAACTGCAAGATGGCCAGTTTGGGGGCTATTCCGATGGCGACAGTATTCCGGACCCCTTTGAACCGGCAAACCGGGTTGCGATCTTCATGGCTGGAACTCAGCCCACGTTGCAATCTTCAACCGCGACAGCAATAATTTCTGGATCGGCAGCTGGGGCGGGAGGGCCCGCGCGCCGGCCGGCCCAAATCTTGTCCGATTTATTGGACGCCTGGACGGCCTTACTGACCACACAAGTTACCGCCGATACGCAAGATCAGCATAATGCGGAGGTGGCTAAGCTGCAGGATCAAATAACTCAAGCTAAGGAGGACTTAGCGGCTGAAGAAACCAGGATGGCTAAGGAGCGGGTCGCTTTAGAGGCACAAGCACAGCGGATTCAGGCGGAAAATTATCGACTCCTGCTGGATCAGAACGCTTCAAACGACGTGTTAAGGAGAAGGCATCGGTCACGACTACCACCGGTTTATGAGGCAATGAATCTCTTTGGAACGCCAGGAGCAGGAACCAGTAATCCGGCAGCGGTGAACTGGATTGAGGCGCCGAGGACCGGAGCACCGGATCAGCCACGGGTGACGGATCCCCCTCGATGGACCCATAACCCGCTGCAGATTGTACCGGCACCGCCGGGTTACTTCTCCACCCCTTTGGATAATATGATCGCGGTCGCATCACGATTAGCCGCTATCCCAATGGAGGGTGAATCCCCAGCGGCGGTTGAGACGCGGTGTGCTAGGGATCTTCTTCAGACGGTTATGATGCAGCAGCAGGCTTATTCATACAGCCGAGACATAATTCATTCAACCCCACGCCCGAGCCGGAGTTATAGCAGGCACATTGATGAACCGGCTGTGTCAAGCAGTGCACGGAACTGAGACGCTCCTCGAGGGCCTAATCCGGCGCGTGGTGGGGCACATGCCCAGGATGTGGTGAACAACGGAGCACGTCGTGAAGCCGATTTAGCTGCGCAGGACCGTCAGCTCACTCCGGTTCGTCCGGTGGTTTCCGTAGAGCAAGGCCTTACTTTCAGCTCTTGGGGGGTGCCATGCCTCGTCCCGGCTTTGCGCAATGTACGGCTGCCCAAGGATTTCAAAGGCCCCCGTAAGGTGCCTAATTACACCGCTGATTTGCCTCCCGAGTCATGGATCGAGAGTTATGAGATGGCTATGGAGATGTTAGATGTGGATGAAGCGGCCTGCGCAAAATATTTCGCTATGATGTTGGATGGAATAGCTCGCACGTGGTTGAAAGGCTTACCAGTTAATTCCATCGAGACATGGGCTGAGTTGAAAGCCCGGTTTATAGCAAACTTCAAAGACACGTGCAAGCAACCTATGTCAATTGTGGACTTAGCCACCTGCGTCCAGGGAGAAGGCGAGTCAACAACCCATTGGGTGCACCGGGTTTCAGAGATCTTACATTCTTCGGATCGCATCAACGCCGACTCGGCGATTATAACATTGGAGGGGAATTGTCGGTTTCAGCCTTTAAAGTTGAAGTTGGGACGGCTCAAGCGTCACTGCAATGATATAGGAACACTTATGGCTGCTCTGGTTAAGTATGCTGATTCTGATAGTACCAAGGACCCCGAGTCCGACGATGACAAGCCGGGGAAGGGAAAGAAGAGTGGCAACGCCAAGGGGCAGCAGCATAACCCAACGGGTCACAATAATAATGGTAAGCGGAAAGCAGATCATAATTCAGATTTTGTGGCTAACACCAATACACAGGGTAATGGTCAGCATCGTAAAGGAAAGCCGCCCCTGAGAAGGGCAGAGCCCAGTCCTAATCCAGAGCGCCTGAATTACCTGTTGAACCAGCCCTGCCCGAAGCATCTTGGAACGCAGGATAAACCGGCCACGCACCTCTGGAAAGATTGTTATATCATGCGAGAATTCAAAAATTTAGACCTCTTCCGGAATGATCATGGACCATCCGGCGGTTCAGGACCCGGGTCCTATGGGCCGGGTTATGGAGGAGGCAATAACGGTTCAGGATTCCAAGGCAATCAGGGTGGACATGGCAATCAAGGCAATCAGAGCAACCAGGGTGGTTATAGCCAGCAAGGACCGCAGCAGCAACAGTTAGGGTACCAAAGTCACCCAAAGCAGTCGAATGGTGGACAGTACCACGTTTTCAGCACCAGCTTATGCAAACGCGATCAGAAGCTTCATAAACGAGCGGTGAACTCGGTTGAACCGGCAGTGCCTCATTATTTACGATGGTCTGAGCAGCCTATCATCTGGAGCCGAGAGGATCACCCGCCCCGGGTTGACAATCCGGGTCATTTGGCGTTGGTGGTGGCGCCTCAGGTTGGAGGTTATAAGTTCACTAAGGTGCTCATGGACGGAGGCAGCAGTATCAACATCTTATATTATGACACCTTCCGTCGTATGGGGTTGATAGATAAGAATCTTAAACCGTCGAACACTGTTTTCCATGGTGTGGTGCCCGGCAAATCAGCCTACCCGGTTGGTAAAATAGCTCTAGAAGTCGCTTTTGGAGATGAGTATGACTCAAGATCAGAGACATTGACTTTCGAAGTGGTGAAAATCCAAAGCCCGTATCATGCCCTGTTTGGACGGCCGGCTTATGCTAAGTTCATGGCGCGACCCTGTTATGTTTATCTGCAGCTCAAGATGCTGGGTCATAAAGGGACTATCACAATACATGGAAGCTGCAAGATCGCTTTGGAGTATGAGGAAGGTGATGCGGCCTATGCTGAGTCGGTTTGTGCAGCAGAGGAGTTGAAGTTCTATAAGGACAACGTTGATCCGGCGGACATGACTTCCTTGAAGAAACCAACCACGGAGCATGATCCGGCCTTGAAGTTTAAATCGGCTGATGAGACTAAAATGGTTGATTTTGTGCCCGGCGATTCATCCAAACAGTTCATCATCAGTGCAAATTTGGATCCGAAATAGGAAAGCGCGCTCATCGAGTTCATCCATGAGAATTGGGATATCTTTGCATGGAAGCCTTCTGACATGCCAGGTGTACCGAGGGAACTCGCTGAGCACACCCTTAATATTGATCCCAAGTTTAAACCGGTCCGACAATTCCTTCGCCGGTTCAATGAAGAGAGGCGCAAGGCTATTGGTGAGGAGGTAGCCCGGCTCTTGGCGGCAGGGTTCATTGTTGAAGTTTTTCATCCGGAGTGGTTGGCTAATCCGGTGCTGGTGCTTAAGAAGAATGGCACCTGGCGTATGTGTGTAGATTACACGGATTTGAACAAAGCATGTCCGACAGATCCTTTTGCCTTCCCCCGTATCGATCAAATCATTGATGCTACGATGGGTTGTGAGCGTTTGAGTTTTCTGGATGCTTATTCAGGTTATCATCAGATTAAAATGGCAGTTAAGGACCAAGAGAAGACAACTTTTATAACTCCCTTTGGAGCCTTCTGCTATGTGTCTACGCCCTTTGGGCTCAAGAGTGCCCAGGCAACTTATCAGCGCTGTGTTCAGAATTGTCTTCATAACCAGATTGGGCGCAACATCCATGCTTATGTGGATGATATTGTGGTGAAGTCCAGGAAGGAGGAAACATTAATAGATGATTTAAAGGAGACCTTTGATAACCTCCGGGTTTATAAGATGATGCTCAACCCGGCCAAGTGTGTTTTTGGTGTGCCAGCAGGCAAGCTTTTGGGTTTTCTGGTATCTAATAGGGGCATTGAAGCTAATCCGGAGAAGATCAAGGCTATTACTTCACTGACTAAACCGAAGTGCATCAATGATGTTCAGCGACTTGCAGGCCGGATTGCAGCATTGAGCCGGTTTATAAGTCGTCTCGGGGAGAAGGCCATCCCTTTATATCAAATGCTGAAGAAAACGGACAACTTTGTCTGGAGTGATGCGGCTAATGAGGCGTTTGAGGCTCTGAAGCGGCAGCTTGCCGAACCACTTGTTCTTGCTGCTCCCATGGACAAGGACCGTTGCTGTTATATGTGGCTGCTAATGCTCGAGCTGTCAGCGTGGCTATTGTGGTGGAGCGCAAGGAGGCAGGAATGGAGTATCCGGTTCAACGGTCGGTTTATTATATCAGTGAGGTGTTCATTGAGTCAAAACAGAGATATCCACATTGGCAGAAGCTTGTATATGGGGTTTTCATGGCGAGCCGGAAGCTGAAGCAATACTTTCAGGGCCATCCCATTACTGTGGTCAGATCTGCTCCTTTGGGAGATATCATCCAGAACAGAGAAGCGATCGGCCGGGTTCCTAAGTGGGCTATTGAGCTTGGGCCTCATGGATTAAAATATATGCCTCGCACGGCCGTCAAGTCTCAAGCACTCGTGGACTTCATCAATGACTGGACAGAGTTGCAGGTGCCGGAGGATAGACCGGATAACACATACTGGACAATTCATTTCGACGGATCCAGGCAATTGGAGGGCTCGGGGGCTGGAGTGGTTCTTACTTCCCCTCGAGGTGACAAATTTTGTTATGTTCTCCGCTTAATGTTTCCTTGTACTAATAATGCAGCTGAGTACGAGGCCCTGCTCCATGGTCTTCGGATGGCTAAGGAGATGAATCTGAGCCGGGTTAAATGTTTTGGTGACTCGGACCTAGTGGTTCAACAAGTTTCTGGTACTTGGGATCCAAGGACCCCCTCATGGTAGCGTATCGTCGAGAGGTGGATATTGTTGCAGGTCATTTCAAGGGTTATCAGGTTGATCATGTAGACCGGCGAAAGAATGAAGCGGCGGACGCTTTAAGCCGGTTGGGCTGCCAGCGTAAACCGGTGCCGCCCAATGTTTTCCTTGATGTTTTGCATAACCCGTCGGTCAAGCTACCCACGGAGGAAGACTTAGCTATTCCTGATCCGAAGGCTCAGTTGGTGGCGGCGCTTCATGTCACCCCGGATTGGACGATCCCATATTTGGCATATATGAACCGGGGTGAATTACCAGAGGATGAAGTTCTGGCCAGGCAGATAATCCGGCGTTCCAAGTCCATGACTATTGTCAACGGCGAGCTACATCATTGCAGTATCTCAGGGGCTTTTCAAAGTTGTGTTTCTCCTGAAGAAGGTCGTGAAATTTTACGCGAGATTCACGAAGGTGATTGTGGTCATCATGCCGGTTCAAAGTCCTTGGTGGCTAAGGCTTTTCGTCATGGTTTCTATTGGCTGACGGCTCATGCTGATGCTGAGGACTTGGTCAAAAGGTGCGATGGCTGTCAGAAGTTTGCACGTCGGGCTCATGTTTCGGCTCAGGAGCTGAGGATGATTCCAATTACCTGGCCGTTTGCAACCTGGGGGCTCGATATGGTTGGACCCTTTAAGAGATCTAAGGATAAGAAGACCCACCTCTTGGTGGCGGTTGATAAATTTACCAAGTGGGTGGAGGCAGAGCCAGTTAGCAAATGTCATGCAGCCACAGCGGTTCAATTTATGAAGAAGGTGATATTCCGTTTTGGTTATCCACACAGCATTATAACAGATAATGGCACGAATCTTTCCAAGGGTGCTATGGAGGAGTTATGTCAAAGAGAGCACATCCGTCTTGATATCTCTTTAGTGGCCCACCCCCAGTCTAATGGTCAAGCAGAGAGAGCTAATCAGGAAATCTTGAAGGGGATCAAGCCCCGGCTTATGGTTCCTTTGCAGAGGACACCGTGTTGTTGGGTTGAGGAGTTGCCTTCCGTTTTATGGAGCATTAACACCACCCCAATAGATCTACGGGTTATACACCCTTCTTCATGGTTTATGGAGCGGAAGCTGTCCTTCCAAGTGATATTCGTCATGACTCACCTCGAGTGGCAGCTTATGTTGAAGCAGATAATGAAAGAGCACGCCAGGATGCGTTGGACCTGTTGGATGAGAAACGGGACGTAGCGGCGGCTCGGTCGGCGATTTATCAGCAAGACCTGCAGCGTTATCACAGTCGCCGTGTTAAAACTAGAACTTTTCAAGAAGGTGATCTAGTGCTCCGGCTTATCCAAGATTAGACCGATATGCACAAGTTATCCCCGCCTTGGGAAGGGCCCTTTGTGGTCAGCAAGAATCTGAACAACGGATCATATTACCTCATTGATGTTCGAGAGCATAAAGACTCACGCAAGTCAGAGGAGGAGACGATCCGGTCGTGGAACATAGCTCATCTACGGCCGTACTACACCTGAGCCATAGGCTCCTATCATGTACATATTTTGACGATGTATATATTATGATCAATTCAATAAACTAGAGACCCAGCTAAAGCAGGGTATTTGTTGTTTTTCTCATATCATGAGTGGCTACACGGAGGATTCTGTTTGTGAAGCGACATCCGGTTTACCCTTTGATTCAGCTTTACAGTTATCTATTCAATATACGTCACTTGGGGGCTTGGTCGTATTCGAACCATAGCTACACCTCTTGGCTGGCTCAAAAGCCACAACAGTAAGTCACTTGGGGGCTTGGTCGTATTCAAACCATAGCTACACCTCTTGGCTGGCTCAAAGGCCACGACAGTAAGTCACTTGGGGGCTTGGTCGTATTCGAACCATAGCTACACCTCTTGGCTGGCTCAAAAGCCACGACATTAAGTCACTTGGGGGCTTGGTTGTGTTCAACCATAGCTACACCTCTTGGCTGGCGCAATGCCATTACTTAGGGGCCAAAGAGTGTTGTCAAGAACAACTCAAACATAGGCACCCGTTGAGCACAGCTCAAAATGTTGCTTGGGGATTCTTTGCTATCGCAATGAACAAAGAAATCTACACTTGCAATAGGCTATCAAGCCGTGGCTTGGAAGCCTGGTATATTTACCTAAAACCCCGGGTTAACCTGCCTTCATTAAGTAAGTCACTCCGCCCAGGTAAGCCTGGTATGACCCGCCAACTTGACAAGTCAATCGCATATGACCCTGAACTTGTCAATGATAGACCGGCGATTGGTTAAAGACTGAGGACCATCTTAAAAGGCTTTGTAAAACGGTTTAACTCAGTGGCCTGGCAGCCCTTGAAAAGCCTAAACTACAAGTTTTTCTTTATTCTCTGGTTTTTTATTGGTCAATTTTGTTTTTCTCCCTTGTTAAAGTTTTGAGCTAAACCGGCGTCCAATGGCCCGGCATGATTGTAAGTCATCGGTATAAACCGGTGTTATTTAACCCGGCCTGGAGTTAACTATAAGTTGCCAGGATGATCATCCGGTGTTTATCATAACCCGGCATCGCTTGTTTTTTACCAGCATAACATGGTTTGAGTTATCAATACTCAATATTTGGGTTATCACCCTTATTACAAAAATGTTGGTAAACCAACAAGGTGATTCAATATCACAGGTATGATGTGTTTCATATTTCATTATTTAAAGCTATGGTTATCAACCTTGGCTATATATTGGGCATTATGACCCGTCCAGCGGTAAACCGCCAGGACAGCTTTCACTTTGTTTTATGCAGAAATAGGGCTGTATAAAACCGATAAAGATCATAAGCAGATATAGCATGATGGATTAATAATATTGTGTGCAACAAGTATGCATGATGGCATATTAGATCAGCTGTTCAAGCTAGCCTATTACAAGGCGTTTCGACTGCCCAAAAGAATGATTGTTTTTCAAGAATAACAAAAGGAACAAATTAAACCGGGTTCCGGATTATGATTCTACTTCAGGTTGATGTGAAGGTTGCGGATCTTCCTGCGCCGGTTCATCCTCCTTCTCTCCACCCAATGGTTGGAAGTTAATAGTTGTCCAATCAATCCCTGTTAAGGCTTGAAAGACAACTTCGTCGTGTATCAGATCAGACGGTTCAACATCAGGAGCGTAAGTGTACTTACGGATCGGCGGGATCAAAATTTCCACATCATAAGTTGGAGCACTTATTCGTTTGCCGCTGGCATCATATACATTCTGATAAATTGACAAGTTAGTATCTTCAGCCAATTTACTTGCCAGTGGTCGCATCTCTCTCGTGATAGCCCAGAGATCATCATTGCCGAATTCTGAACCGTCCTCTTTTTGACTCGGGTAACCGTTACCAATGTCTTCCGGATCAAGGTCAGAGATCCAGGCCTTGGCGCGCGTCAGTGCAGTAAGGGCACCGGACCTAGCAGCGGATTTCTTCAATTCCACAATCCGGGCAGGCATCATAGACAATTTTTCCAGTGTTTCCTTGATTAGAGACGGTGGCGGATGGTTATTGGAAGCTGTGCAGATGGCCCGTTGCGCGGCGGTATAAAGCTGCTCTGCCAAAGTATAGACGGCCTTCAATCTTTTGTGCATATCTGTGCGAAGATGAGTAACACGGCTACCTGCAAAAGGATCCAATTTTTATTAAACCAGAAGTTTTTATAGCTGGTGTTGTTACAGACTGGTGAAGAGGTTGTTACCAAAGATGGCAGAGGTCATAGCATCAATCTGCCGCTTCAGGCTGCTCAGCTCTTCTGTGGACGGTTTAAGGGCGTTCTCCGCATCTTCTGCCCGCTTTAACAAGGTGGTCTTTTCAGTTGCCCAATCTGCCCGTTCACCTTTGAAGAATTCCTTCAGCCGCTCCATGGTTGTTAAAGCGGTGGTCAGCTCGCTCTTAACTTTGCAAGTTTCGTCCACCTGAGACTTGATGTTTCCTTGGAGATCAGTGATTTGGGAGTCTTTTTTGGACAACTCAGCCTGCAAGCATACGGATAATAAGTTAGCATTACAACATTGAAGTCTCAACCACATAACAAGTTATCTACTTGACACTTGGGGGCTAATGCGGATTGCTTCTTATCAGCTATTACTTTAAAGTCTCAAACACATAACAAGTTATCTGCTTGACACTTGGGGGCTAATGCGTATTCATTCAGATTCAGATGGGTTGTCATTATTCTAAGTGGTGAGATTAGTAGGATGTACCGGTTCATTCTAAAAGGACATAAGCCGGTTCTTGGGGGCTACACCAGCAAAATGCAAATATCGATTCAAGACCCGGTTCAAACCAATGTTATGCACCGGCCCTTGGGGGCTGCTAGAGTTGATATGTTAGACCAGTTATAACAAAGGGACTTTTGGAATATTTATGCAAAGGGAAAGTGACATTTACCTCATACCGCTCCTTCATCAGGCCTACTAAACCGGCTTCCAAGTCGCGGCTTGTATACAGGCGGTTAAAAAACCCAGAATGAAGGTCTTCAGCGCTGAGGTTGGTATAATTGGATAACTCGGACTTCCATTTCCCCTTATTCATATCAGAAAAGTCTTCTTTGGCGCTATGCTTTGATAACGCGACGGGACGACCAGGGGAGCTGAAACCAATGCCAGTTACGACAACATCGTCGTCCGTAGTTTTGGTAGGGCTTGGCAGTTTATCGGATGCTTTAGCCGGACTCGGCGGATCAACAATTGGACTTAATGGATCAGCTGACTGGCTTGTCGGATTATTATCCACCGGTTCAACAAGCATGTCGGTTGCTTGAGGTTCTGGATTATCAGTAATAGTGTCAGCCTCCGGGTCAATAGCCCCTGGGGTTTTCTCCGGCTCGGTTGCCGGTTCATGGTCGGTTGGCTTGTTCAATTTAGCTTTCTTGCTTGGTCTGGCTTTAGCACTGAAAAAGAGCAGACACGAAGATTGATATGACAATATGATGCAAGACCAAAAAGTTAAAAGTATGTTATGCTTACCCAGGGATGGTTTTCAGAGGAGGAAGTTGTGTCGCTGAAGACTCGCCGAACGATGAATGGGAAGTTCCCTGATAATTTGAGTCAGACGGATTAAGAGGATATCGGATGTAACCCGCCTTAGGGTAAAGGGTGTCAGGAGTATAAGCAACCTCTTGGCGGCGTTTGCGAACCAGCGAATTTGGTAAACCGGAGGAGGACACCACTTGGCCGCTATGTCGAGTTGTGCGGCGAGCTTCATGCTGCTGTGTCTTTAAAAGAAAGTGCGGGTCCACATAAGAAAGAGGGCATGAAAATTTTACTTTCCGAATGGCTCGACGGATTCTTGGTACTGGCACATGATCAAAATCAGAAGAAAGAATAGTTACCTCATCAGCATGGCTGGCTTCCGCTTCATCCTGAGAATGATCATTGTCAATAAGGTGTATAAAAAGTGAACTGAGAGAGTCAAGTTCTACCTCTGAATCCGGATCATCATCAATAATAGGCTCGGACGGTTCAACGTTCCTTCTTTTTGCAGGCTTTTTTGAAGCCTTGATCTTAATCTGAGGATTCTTTATCGGTTTATCTTGTGATTTTCTCTTCCAGAATGGATCATCGGCCTGTATAGACAAATAATAAGTCATCAAAGGAAAAATTTAACAAAGGATGGTTAAAGGCAGAAATACGGAAGATTATACCTTTGGCGGTTTATTGGCAGCATAGAAAGGACTGAGCCCGGTTTTGCTGCATGCATCTATTGGTTCATTAAGCATCTTTTTAACAGCTTCAGTGACTTCATCATCAGTCAGCTGGATGTCAATATGGCGTTGCGGGTCTTTCAGATCCCCTGTGTATTCACACATTAAACCGGGCCGCCGGCTTAAAGGTAAAATGCTCCATGAAACCCAGCATCGGACAAAATCCACGCCTGTCAGCCCATTTGCAATAAACGCTCTGAGCTTGGCTAGTTGAGGGGCATATTTTGCTCGCTCTTGGGCCGTCAACCGCCGAGGAAAGGGATGAGTTTGGGTAAGCCGGTGTGGATGGTAACCCGGCAAAGGATTTTCATTGACTGGAGCTGTGTTGCGGCAGTAGAACCAAGTCTGATTCCAGTCCTTAGGATGACTATGAAGCTTGGCACGAGGGAAATCAACATCTATCCTCTTCTGAATTGAAACCCCGCCCAGTTCAGTATTGGGGCCATCCGTAAACTCAGTACGGCGGTTTAGATAAAAGAAATCCCGGAACAGATCAACAGTAGGCTCCTCTTGCAGGTATACCTCACAGAATACTTGCCAGTCACAAATATTGGATATGGAGTTTGGACCGATGTCTTGGGGATGGATTTGAAAGGCGGCAAGCACGTCACGGAATAATTTTGATCCGGGAGGAGTGAAGCCTCGGCTTAGGTGATCAACGAATACAATAACTTCTCCGTCTTGGGGTTCAGGTGGAGATTCTAGGCCGGGGACTCGCCAATGGATAGTGTTCTTACTTGCTAAAGCGCCCGTTGCAACATAACCAGCCAGCTGCGTTTCCGTAACCCGGGAAGGAACCCAATTACAGGAAAAGAATTGTTTGGCCATTTTTGGTGACAAGCTGGAAAAAAGCACAATATCCGGTTTAAAGTTCATGCTTATAACATATAAACCAGTGTAATGATGGAAGTACAATATCCGGTTTAAAACAGGTTGGCGGTTTAATAGAGGGCTAATGGTATATGATGAGTTATCACAGGTTCAAGGATAAACCACCCACAATGGTAAAGAGGCTACACATTTGCAAAAATTTCTAAGTATGGTGCAAACAGATTTGACAGATCGGTGATATAAATCTAGATCTGCCACAGTTCTAAAAAGAGGAAATAAATCTAACCTAAAGCCGTGACAGTGGGAGAACACATATGCTTGGATGGGATCTTATGCAGGAAAGGGCGCTTTTTGAGGATTAAAAGGGGCGCTAAACTACTGAAGCTCGCCTTTGCTATCAGATTCGGATCAAAACTATGCGATCTAGGAAAGGAAAGATGAACGGTGAAGAACACCGACGAACAGTGGAAACCCTAATGCAGATATGACGTTCGAGGAGAGGAATACTTACTAGTGCTGCTGAACAGCGGAGGTGCGTCGTAGTTCTCTGGTCAAAACAGGTTGATGCAGCGGCCTGGGTTGGTGTAGACGCGAAGGTCGATGGCGGCGGCGGAGTTCGGGCGCTGAGGCGTCGCGAGGAAGAAGAAGACTTGAAGAGGAAAAGGGAGAGATTGAAAGGGCCCTCAGCCGTATTTATAAGGACGAATGGATAAGGGTCAAGCGCGAGAATCGAGGAGCTTAACAAATGGATATGTGACAGATTTGTCGCCTCGATTATCGGAGGCTCATTAATGAAGGTGAGGAATATACCATTTAAAATGACAAATGACGTCATGGCGGTTTATGATGATTCTGGATGATGACGTCATGGCGGTTTACAAGATTTATGCGAAGATATGGAAGAAATTTTCTCAAGGTTTCGGAGATTGACATGAACCAGTTCAAATCAATCTGGGGCCTAATGTTGGGGATATTACTACTAGGTGTAAACCGGCCACAGAAGCCGGGTTATCCCCATAATGGATTGTTTATGCTTAAAAGCCCATGAAGACAGGGAATAAAGCGGCTTACTACAGAGACTCGAAGGCCCGAGGCCCAAAGGTAGATTAAGGCCTGTAGTTATAAACTGCCATATAGTACATAGCTTGTATTGTAAGATATGACAAAGTAGAGACCGAGCCGGTATGTGTATAAACCGGCATCGGGACTCTATAAGCCGGCGGGCGTCGACCTGTGTATATAAAGGCACGACCCAGCGGCGGTTCAGGGACAACAGATAACAACTCGAGACTCAGGCAAAGCATATTTGCTCCCTGATCATCGAAACCCCAGCAATTCCATCACAACTAGACGTAGGCTTTTACCTTCACCGTAAGGGGCCGAACTAGTATAAACTCTCGTGTCCCTTGTCCGGTTTAACCCCTTTAAGTTAACCAGTTGCGATGGCTCCACGACTAAGTCCTTTCGCTAGGACATCTGCCGTGACAATTCCACGACATCATATGTTCAGATCCTTTATGCATATTAATACCCCTCCAATTATGAACATGAATATGATTTGTGAGTAGTTACATTTGTTCCTGAGGACATGGGAGAAGTCTTGCTATAAGTAGTCATGTGAATTTGGTATTCATTCGATATTTTGATGAGATGTATGTTGTCTTTCCTCTAGTGGTGTTATGTGAACGTCGACTACATGACACCTCAACATTGTTTGGGCCTAGAGGAGGGCATTGGGAAGTAATAAGTAGATGATGGGTTGCTAGAGTGACAGAAGCTTAAACCCTAGTTTATGCGTTGCTTCGTAAGGGGCTGATTTGGATCCACATGTTTCATGCTATGGTTAGGTTTACCTTAATACTTCTTTTGTAGTTGCAGATTCTTGCAATAGGGGTTAATCATAAGTGGGATGCTTGTCCAAGGAAGGGCAGTACCCAAGCACCGGTCCACCCATATATCAAATTATCAAAGTAACGAACGCGAATCATATGAGCGTGATGAAAACTAGCTTGACGATAATTCCCATGTGTCCTCGGGAGCGCTTTCCTTTATATAAGAGTTTGTCCAGGCTTGTCCTTTGCTACAAAAAGGATTGGGCCACCTTGCTGCACCATGTTTACTTTTATTACTTGTTACCCATTACGAATTACCTTATCACAAAACTATATCTTACCGATAATTTCAGTGCTTTCAGAGAATACCTTACTGAAAACCGCTTGTCATTTCCTTCTGCTCCTCGTTGGGTTCGATACTCTTACTTATCGAAAGGACTACGATAGATCCCCTATACTTGTGGGTCATCAGCAACCGATGCTGGCGGGCAAGGAGATGTCACCTTACAGCAGCTACCACCGGGTAATCCACTTGTCCTTGCTTCTACTCGCTTGAATTACTTATCTTCTTGGCTTCAATTCAATAGTGTCTAGCTCTTTATTATCCCATCTATTTGGTTTTATCTGCAGACTCGTCAACTGAGGAACCCGAGCTCTTGGAGGAGGTGGCCAGTATTGGGAAAAAGTGTTGCCGAAGAAGCTGTCAGGATTGTTGCTGTGGAAGGCCACGAGCAGACTACCGGGGATATTCAGGAATTCCCGGAAGAAGTAGCGAAAATCCCCGACAGCATATCTGGCTTGGATACAGTCATCGAGGAGAAGGCTCCTCTCTAATCTATGGGACCTTTTCCCTTGAACTCCCCTCCGGCCGCGGCCCCGCAATCTTCCCCAAGCAAGTTGGCGCTAATCCTCACTCAATCTGGACCCACGGCTCTGGGCTCATCTGTCTCAGCGGGCGCAGACTTTGATGAAGAAATCAGATGCATACTAGCGTCGCTGTCCCAGAGGATTGAAGAAGCTGGTGATTCTGCCGACAGCGCCAAAGATTTAGCTTTCCTGGAATCCATGGCGGCAGGGCTCAAGGACGTGTAGAACAGGTACAACCTTAAATGGCAGGCAATCAAGGAGCAGCGTGACTCGGTCGACCTTGCGGACCGGAAACTGAGGGACAAAGGCGAAGAACTGCGCGAGTGGTACAAGAAGCAGTCCCTTTCCCTACACGACAAGAAGTGTTGACCATGGGCAAGGAGGACATTGCTGCCCAGGAGGTCCAGTTGGTGGAGCGTGAAGCACTTCTAAACACCAAAGAGAAGGACATCTCCACCCGGGAGCGGACCCTCGAAGCTACTCTCCGCGGCAAGGACGAGGAGCTGGATGCCCTTGTTCAGCAACACACCAAGGAATTAGAGGATAGCTACAAAGCCACCCTTAGCACGCTCACCCTTGAATCCTCAGCCCAACTCAAGAAGATTATCGACGAGTTAGCTGCCGCATCTGCCGCCAAGACTGATCTTGAAAATCAATTGAGCAAGCTGATGGAGGACCTTGCCAGGAGTAACAAGGAGGTTGTGGCCCTCAAAGAGGAAGCGCGGAAAGTAGATGCTACCTTGGAGGGCGTGCGATCATAGCTTTCCTCCAAAAGCCAAGACCTTGATATGAAAGCTAGACTCGGATCTCTGGAGAAGGAGCTTGAATCTGCCGGTTGCCATGAGAAGCTGCTGATGACAGATTTGACCAAGGCGAGAACTCTCCAAAAGGACGCGCAAGACAAGTTGGAAAACCAAATCCAGCATCGTGACCTCTGGATCAAGAGCATGGTTGACATCGCCCCTTCTCCGTCAGCAAGCATGAAGTTCCAAGTGTCAAGCTGACGCTCTTGAAGGCCTGATCGAAGGGTTGAAGATGTACGAAGACAACAGGGCCGCCTACTTTGCTGACGAATCCCGGAAGCTTGCTCGCAATGCTCTCTTCCTGGTTTTGAGCAACCTTGCTTTCTTCCACCTGAACGTTGACCTCTCCGATGGCTTCAAGAAGCTGCCGCCAGGTGCCAATGTCTCTGGCACCGCGGAGAAGGCCGACTCCCTTGCTGATAGTGTCCTTTCAGTCCCAAGCGTCCAAGGATGTCGCCGCACCCAGTCTTAAGTCAACCCTGCCGCCGTGCTGCCATGTACTAAGACACAATGTGTATCCTGTATTAGGTTCCACACTATTTTTGTTTTAATGCTTGATGAACTGATGTTTATATGTGAGCGCATGCTATCCCCATCGTTTCTCCACTGGTATCCGTATGGTTTGTTTCCTTGCGTACTTTGGTTGCCTGCCAACAGCATGCTTTCATGATTGCTTTGAGGAGCAGGTCCTTAGCATTCAGCTGGCAGGGACACGCTGCCGGTGGGTTTTTCCTTAACAGTCTTTGACGAGGCCACCTGCTTTGTTGAGCGGACTCGAAACAAAGCAAGGGCACAAAGAAATACGGTAAGGTTCCATCGCGCAGAGGGCTCGCCATACGGAACCTTGGTTGTTCGAGGGATGTGCAGGCGCGAGCTCTGATGAAAGTTTACAAGCATGCCAACTTAGCTTTTGTCACGCTCCCCTCCTGCCGAGGTGCATATTTGCTCATGCATATCACCCCCTCCTTCAGGCGTGTTCGTCCCTCCTCTTCGTGTCTCTTGGTAAAATGACGCACGTATATCCTCTTTTACCTTACAAAGAGGAAAAAAAGGAAAGGGACAAAATGGAGGAACTTGGCGGTTCGTTAGTCACGTGCTCAGCCCCCGCGCGGACCGAGGGGTGAATGTAAATATTCGCACTAATGAAACACCACGAAAAAAGGAAGAACTGGCCCCTCTCTTCTTTCCATTCCTTCCAATGATCCCTCAGCGATCGGCGTGATGGACACGCTGGCGCACAGGGCCTCGCCATGGTTTTGCTTGCCGGGGGTGCCAACCGACGGATTTGCTTTAGCATTTTGCTCACGATTTACCCTTGGTGAGACAAATGCAGGACTGAGCTTTCATGTGATCTCATCGATGCCGGCGGCATCGCTGCCGGGCAACCCGATCATTGGCAAGGAAAGAAGGAAAGGGAGGCCAAATACGCACCGTTCTCTTGCTCGTCAGATCGAGCGGCACCTCTTGGAATGAAGTGTGCTCGGTCGAGGATCGCGAGAAGGACGCCGCCGCCACTCGACTCGTCCCACCTTCTGACCACGAATGGCACGACGGCCATGCTATCTGCGCCAGCTGTGCCAACCATGGCGCCAACGTCCCCCGCTTTCACCGACGTCCCTCGCTTTTGCCGCCGTTGCTGCTGCAGTGGAGACGTGCGAGGGAGTCTCGGAAAGAGGAGGATAGGGAGCAACATTTGTCCTCTTCTTCGAAGCCATGGACGAAGAAGGTGATGATGAAGATTGCTGCGCTATTCACAACTTCGGGTTCGCGCAAGCGATGCCCTCTACCTAGCGTGCCAAAGATGTCGTGGGTGAGCACGATCACCTATGGGGCCACGGGCCCCTTGTGGTTCGGCAGGGAGGGAGATCATCTTGCACAAAGAGCTTAAGCCATGAGACAGCACGACGACGAGACTCTGGCGCTTTTTACCCAGGTTCGGGCCGCTGTGAAGCGTAAAACCCTACTCCTACTTTGGTGGATTAGAGGGAGGAACACGAACACGCGCATCCCTCAAACCCGGCAAGGTTTCCTCGAGGAGAGCTGCTATGCGAATAGAAGTGTGTAAGGGTCCGAATCCTTCTCTAGGTCGCCTTGGACCTCCTTTTATAGCTCAAGGGGTTACCACAATGGAAAACAGTCATTATCTCATGATTAGATAGCCAATAGTGCTATCATACCTAACTCTGGCACTTAGGACAAAATGCCATAAATGCTACCTTAGGTGGCGCGCGGGGGTGCACCCCCGGCAAGCTTATTCTACCGCTTAGCTAACTTCTGCTTATTATCTTGACACGCCTCTGGACGGGTGTCAAATGGGTGTGATCTGTCTTCTGGTAAGCTGCCACATGCTTCGTGAGAGCCACCTAATCGCCTGGGGGGCCTCGACACCGCATCGATAAGTGACTGGCGTCGTGGTGCGATGGAGCGATGGTGTATTGGCGGGGTTTTTTGGTCCTGGCGGCCCCCGCAGGCTTGCCGGGGTAATTCTAGACTTGACCCTGGGGCGGTCTCGACCTGGCCGGGCTCTCCTGCCCGGCAAGGGAGCCCTTCCCAAGGTGATATTCTTCTGTCTTGTTCTTCTCAATGCTATCCTTGATCTCATGAAGAGCGGCTTCTCTGGCTTGGTCTTGCTTTGCTTGGACTTGACGTTGACTCGTACTTGACGGGTCCAGCTATATTGAGGTAGCCACTCCCCGGCAAGCCCTACCCATCGGGGCGGAGGCTTTTTGTCCATGCACAAGTCAGGGGAAATAAACATCCCTGTTTGTGTACCCCGACAAAGTTGGCCTTGATCTTTTCAATCTCTTCCAAGGAAGATTTCAAATTTGACCCAGCCTTGGCGCGTTCAGCTTGTTCTGTTTCCAAGTTTTTCTTTAAGCCGGCCATATTTGACTCGCCCAGACTTAAAGCTTCTTGCCAAGGGTTACAAACAATACATGTCATTCAAATGATTGCTAAGTTGATTGAATCAGCATGGAGCAGTTGTGTTATTCAAGTCCCAAACACATTGCAAGCAATATCCTTGGCACTTGGGGGCTTATGTACAATGATTTTTTAAGTCTGAGATCCAGAAGAACGAGCTCATCTTACAAAGATAAGCTGGCCTTGGGGGCTAAAGGAGATTCCTCAAAGTGGTTATTTAAAAGACCCAACTCATCTTATAAAGATAAGGTGGCCCTTGGGGGCTGCATTTTGGAAATCTACACAAGTCTCAAACATACTCAATGATTTTCCTACGTTTAAGACTTGGGGGCTACAAGAGTATATATGTACAAGACTGAGAGGGGTTAAGTTCATTCATACCTCACTGGTATGCGTCGGTGCTATACAAACGGTTTTTAACCCCTTTCCGCGACGGCATTTGGAACCGTCGCCAAGTAAGTGTGAGCGATAGGGGGGTCCTTCCCACACGTCCCAGAAATCGTCGGGGATAGGCCCTCCTGGGACACAGGCTGGGGCAAAATGAGCTCGTGTGCGATCGGGCGAGGCTTCGAAACCCAATCATTTCCGTTCGTATGTACATCCCACACGGTGAATCCCAGAAAAACATTTCCGTTCGTATGTATATCACACACAGTCAATCCAAGGAATACATTTCTGTTCTTATGCACATCCCACACAGTCAATCCAGGGAAAACGTTTCCGTTCGTATGTATATCACACACAGTCAATCCAAAGAATACGTTTCCGTTCTTATGTACATCCCGCACAGTCAATCCAGGGAAAACGTTTTCGTTCGTATGTACATCCCACACAGTTTTATGTGTAGGCTTGTGTGTGAAAGGTGTAACTATCACACACGCTCTGTCTTGGTTAACTGTTTGCTTTTATCAACTACATCACACACGATTTGATGAAAAAAACTGGCATTGGGCTATCCATCACAAGCGCTTTTACTGCTAGAACCGTTTGCAAAGTTCCATAACACATTTAGCAGGTTTATTAGTTTACAATTAATAATTCCAGTATTATGCAAATTCACATTTCATATCGAACACTGTTTGGCAATTTCATATCAGGCACATAAATATATTTTAACATCACAGTACGATAGCTACATGAAAACAACACAGTACAACATATAGCTAGTTCAGCTTCATAAGAACAATATTAGAACAATATATTCATTTCTCTAATCGAGATCTTCCAGGCTCGTCTTATCCACCTCTACTTTCAGTTCAGTAAGAACCTATTTTGCACTGGCCAACTGGGAAAGTGCCTCCTCCTTCGCCAACACCATCTTAGCAAAGTCTGATTTAAAAATCTGAGCTCATTCTCCACCTTCCTCTTTTTATCCCGCATCTTCAAATATTCTTCAGAGTTGACAACACTTTCTCTGTTCTCTTCCTCATACATGCTCCAGAGCTTCGCTAGGCACATCTTCAAAGACTGTGGCCACTCTTGATCAACCCACTCCAAGTAAGAACACTTCTGTTCATCCTATAATATTTAAACTAGATCAGTAACAATTGTAGGGGAAATGGGTTTATAGCAACATAGAAAATCAGCAATGCTTATTTTGAAAAACTGAAGAAACATGTTAATTATGACATATCTTCTCAAAAAGATCAATGTGCAAATGAATTAATTGCTACTGAGACAACAACCAAATTCTGGAACATCAGAAGCTATAATTAACTATAACAACGCTACAAGTTCTTACTCATGTACAATAAATAACAAATTGAACATTTTATGAGGAAGGTAAATATAACTGCAACAGCATAGCGACAATGTTTGGATGACAACAAATTGATACTAACAGGTGTGTACATGCACAAATTTAGTAACATAGAACTAATAGCACTAAGGCCGTCCACTATGTATGCCAAAACTGGTGTAAAGACAACTGTTGCTACATCTCGCACCGGTGCCCTGCACTGGCGGGCCGATGCAGCGGAAAAAAAATCAGGGACCCGGACTCCGGAGCACCTAGTTGCTCCGATGCCCAGTTCCTTCGTGCCATAAAGATTTAGTATTTTACTGCTTGGCTGCTCAGATGTGTGGGCCAAAGTTGGCTGCGCAAACTGCTGAAGCGGTGCCAAATAGTTTTCTAATGGCACCGCTGATGAGATGGCAACAATTTTAGATACTAGGTACAAACTGTGAGACTGTCTTAGGATGCGTTTGGTTGAAGGTGTGGTATGAATGGGTTGGGACCGTGACAGTGTCTGAATCACATCTAACAAATGATTTGTAACAATGAAAGAGGGTCTAACCTTCTTTGCACATGCCAGGAACTTCCTCCCAGTGTCCACATATTCAAACGCAACTAGCTTCATGCATGGAGATTGATGATGAAAGCGAGCAGATAGATCTTCGGCCACCCCGCTCCATTCGTTGCCACTGATGGTCCTAGGGAGCTACAAGAGGAAGAAATGACTCAAATCGACCGCCGGGTAAAAATCCTTCATTCCAAGTCATAGCCCGAGAGAGAGAAGAGAGGCATACCCGGGTGGTGAAGGAGTCGTCGCCGGAGGAGGAACCACTGGAGAGGTCTTTGAGGAAGACCATGGCGACCCCGGCTGTAGGATGCGAGACGGTGAGAGCGAGGAAGCGGCTATAGCTTAGGAAGGAAGGAAGGAAGGAAGGAGGAAACAGGGGAAATGTGACTTGTGGTCGGGGAGAAAAGGGGGTGGGGAAGGGGGCAGGGGGGCGGGAGTAGATATTTTGGCGGTAGGACAAAATTTTGGAAATGTGGAGGGAAACTTTGCGCGCGGTGCCGCCGGACCATTCACTTTGAACGATTGTGTGCATCGCAAACGATTCTTCAGCTTTATGCGCATGGGATGAGTTTGATAATTCAAATTTTGGTGGAAATTTCCTCGGGTACGTCATTGCATAATTTAACATCGCTTGCTAATTTGGGCACACAAAAGAGCGTACAGCAGACAGACCACACTTACTGAATCGAGCAATTTTAGTAATTAAACAGAGCCAGTTGACCTAAACATTGCTCTGACAAAAGACCAGCATTAAAACAAAGCCTAAGTACGCATAATTTTAACAAATCTGCCGCCTCCTGCATCTCCAGTGCGCCGGCCTATGCATCGTCGGTGTGAGATGAGACGTTGATGACTTGTCCTGGCGACATGCCGCAGTTGGTGCACTTCGCGCCCCCTGCTGAAGTCGACCGTGTCCTCGTCCTCGGCGCCGCCCTCAAGGTTGTAGTACTCGTAGTAGTGGCTGCGCTAGATCTCGCATTGGTACTCCATCGCCGATTCCTCGACGGACAGACTCTTCTCTACCTCGACCTCGGCCACGCGTAACTCCTCCTCCCGGCGCTCCTCGATCTCCGCCGCCTCCTGCATCTCCAGCTCCTGCTCTGCGACCTCATGAGGAAGCAGGTGGTCCCTGGCCATCGCCGCCTTTTATAACATGGGTTGCATGCTGGAGTCCGAGGTGGCCTGGAATATCTTGGTGTGTGGATCCTCGATCTTGGCGTGGATGGCCTCGACCTAGGCCAGGGCGGCATCGGCGGCACGGACGGCAGCTCGAGGGCTCTTGGCGTTTGCAGCCGCCGTCACGGCAGCAGCTGCAGCCGTCTCGGCTGTTGCAGCTGCCCTGTCGACTGCCGTAGACGCCCTCTCGGTGGGAGCGGCCGCGCTCAATGCGGATGCAGCAGCACTCTCGGCGTAGGCGGCCGCACTCTCGGCGCAGGCGGCGGCGCTCGGGGGAGGGGGGGGACGCGACCATCGTACGGGCCTTCACGAAGCGTTTCCATGGCGTCATCTTTGCAAGAAGGGGGTGCGGGAATGGGGATCGGGATTCGTGCATTCGGGGGTTGCCGGCACTGGAGCAGACGAGCCGGCAAAGGTTAAGGAGGAAGACTTAAATAGACCTAGATATTTTCATCGCAAACGGTTCCTAGAAAACAACTTTGTGTGATGTTGTAGATATTTTTTATTAGCTGTGAAAGACGAATTTGGAGTAAAGTGGCAACGGATGGTGTTTTAAATGTACGAGAAAATTTGTAGTATTAATACAACTGTCATGCAAATTTTGGAAAATTTCAGGGGACATTAGACCTTTTAAGACATTTAAGTGATTTTCTAGCCATTTAATGACCATAATTGAAATTCGAACTACATGTACATGCAACAACTAACCATAACGGTTTGAAAAGTCATATTTTGTGTACTTGTGTGCGATTTAATTCCATGTGCAGTAAATTGGAAGGAATTTTCAAACATATTGGTCTAACAGCTATGACACAATTAAGCATGGAGTGCCATGGCATTTAAATTCCAAAAATTTAAAAAATTAGAAACACATGAAACCTTGGTTGATGTAATATCTTGCCACCAAGATGATGTGGTAAATTTTTTGCATGTGTGACAAAAGTTTGGACACACACCCCTCACCAACCGGAGCAACTCACTAGAAGGCTCGTGGTTCCAAGAGGGAACAATGCATGTTTGATGACGAACGGGAGATAGCTTCCTCTTACAGCCTTCAATTTTTTCTACGTGTAACGTGCACTAATACAACTGTCATGTGAAAATCTGGAAAATTTCAGGGGTCATTTGACCTTTTAAAGACATTTAAGTGATTTTCTAGCCATTTAATGACCGTAATTCAAATTTGAACTACATCTACATGCAACGGCTAACCATAATAGTTTGAAAAATCATCTTTGTGTACTTGTGTGCGAGTTAATTCCATGTGCAGTAAATTAGAAGGAATTTTCAAACATATCAGTCTCACGACATGGACACATGCATATGTATGAATGGAGTGCCATGACATTTTAATTCTAGAAAATTAAAAAATGATCAGAAAAACATGAAACCTTGCTTGATGTAATGTCATGCCACCTAGATGATGTGGTAACAAAATTGGCCTGTTTGACGAAAGTTTGGACACACCCCCTCACAAACCGGAGCAACTCACTAGAAGGCTCGTGGTTCCGAGAGGGAACAATGCATGTTTGATGACGAACGAGAGATAACTTCCTCTTACGGCCTTCAAATTTTTTCTACGTTTAACGTGCACTACTACAACTGTCATATGAAAAATTGGAAAATTCTAGGGGTCATTTGACCTTTTAAAGACATTTAAGTGATTTTCTAGCCATCTAATGACCGTAATTCAAATTTGAACTACACCTACATGCAACGGCTAACCATAACAGTTTGAAAAATCATATTTGTGTACTTGTGTGCGAGTTAATTCCATGTGCAGTAAATAGAAGGAATTTTCAAACATATTGGTCTCACGACATGGTCACATGCATATGTATGCATGGAGTGCTATGGCATTTTAATTCCAAAAAAAGATCAGAAAAACATGAAACCTTGCTTGATGTAATGTCATGCCACCAAGATGATGTGGTAAAAAATTGGTCTGTTTGACGAAAGTTTGGACACCCCCCTCACAAACCGGAGCAACTCACTAGAAGGTTCGTGGTTCTGATAGCGAACAATGCATGTTTGATGACGAACGGGAGATAGCTTCCTCTTACGGCCTTCAATTTTTTTTCTATGTTTAACGTGCACTAATACAACTGTCATGTGAAAATTTGGAAATTTTCAGGGGTCATTTGACCTTTTAAAGACATTTAAGTGATTTTCTAGCCATTTAATGACCGTAATACAAATTTGAACTACATCTACATGCAACGGCTAACCATAACAGTTTGAAAAATCATATTTGTGTACTTGTGTGCGAGTTAATTCCATGTGCAGTAAATTAGAAGGAATTTTCAAACATATCGGTCTCACGACATGGACACATGCATATGTATGCATGGAGTGCCATGGCATTTTAATTCTAAAAAATTAAAAAATGATCAGAAAAACATGAAACCTTGCTTGATGTAATGTCATGCCACCTAGATGATGAGGTAACAAAATTGGCCTGTTTGACGAAAGTTTGGACACACCCCGCTCACAAACCGGAGCAACTCACTAGAAGGCTCGTGGTTCCGAGAGGGAAGAATGCATGTTTGATGACGAACAGGAGATAGCTTCCTCTTACGGCCTTCAATTTTTTTCTACGTTTAACGTGCACTACTACAACTGTCATATGAAAATTTGGAAAATTCTAGGGGTCATTTGACCTTTTAAAGACATTTAAGTGATTTTCTAGTCATTTAATGACCGTAATTCAAATTTGAACTACATCTAGATGCAATGGGTAACCATAACGATTTGAAAAATCATATTTTTGTGTACTTGGGTGCGAGTTAAAAAATCATCAGACGATGTAAATATCTGGTGTTCAAAAAAGAAAATGTAAAGATCTGGCAAGACAACCGGCCCCCACACGATTGGCACTCTATCTCGCGGCTCCAGGTAATTTGGTAGGTGAGTGGCGGGGATTATTAATCAGACATGGTTCTGTATTGGAAACCGTCAGCTATTATGTTCACACACGGATTTTTCTGCGGGAATCGTGTGTATTCAAACTATAGAACTCATAAATTCTGGCGACCGACGTGTGTACTGTTCCCGTCGATCTAGATTCCGGCCGCCAATAAATACTACCTTGCTCACATCGTCCCGCCTGCATTCTCATCTACATCATCCCCTCACCCGCCCTCTCTCTCTCTCTCAAATCTCTGCCATGGCGCCGCCGGTCTGCCCATGCACCGACGAGGAGTCGCCGCCCCTCGAGGACGCTCACTCGAATAGCAACGATGAGGACCCCTACGCGCCGCCGGATGAGGTTGCGCCGAATGCCCCAACTTTGGATTGGTTTTGGGGCCAGTACAATCTTTGTCTGTGGAAGTCGCTGCCGTTGGCTGAGAAAGCCAGGCAAGTGGCGTTCAAGAAGGAGATGGCGGAGGAGGAAGCTAGGTACTAGGCGGCCTGTGAAGCCCATGATGTCGCCTGGAAAAAGGAGGTGGCCGAGCTTTGGAGGCGGGCGCGTCGTCGTGCGGAGGAGGTGTACGTAGACAGGTACTTCGCGAGGAAGGTCAAAGGCGCTGGGCGCCTCGTCGCTGCGTGGAGGTGGGCCGATAAGCTCCAGCGTGCCACCGACGAGGAGCTCCGGTGGGCGCCCAACGAAATGGCAAGATCGTTCACGCTCGTCCGCCGGCAAGAGGCAGATCGGTACGTCCAGCGCTGCGAGGCAGAGGAGGCAGAGTACTGCCTCCGCACTAGGAAGACGCCGCACACCAGGGAGCTGCTGGCGAGGGGCTGCCGGAATACTGGCCCCAGGAGGGATTATTAGTTTTAGTATTGTTCATTTTCAATTTTATGCATTGTACCTAGTAGTTAAGTATCATCACGTATATGTGATGATATTATATATATATTCTGTGATGAACTAATGAACAACTAATGAACATTATATATGTGATTATTAGCTATATTATGAATTCCATTTTCTATCTGTTTTTGTATACTAATTTGAATCTAGCTGTTATCATCCACATATACAGAATGGAAAGCGTATATACACACATTGAAACAGAACATATAAGAATGGAAAACAGAGTACACACATTGAAACAGAGCAATACAATGATTGCTGTGAATACATAGCTATCCACGTCGAAACGACTCAACAAAATAAAACGCATCCATGAGACCATGACCAGCAGCCCTTGCCTACGGTAGCTCTTGGCTTTGCCTGAACTCGTACAGGCGTTCGTCCAAGTGGTCGACACGCTTGCGGTATCTGGAGCGCGATCTCGAGCTCCAAGTTGGCTATTTCATCGGAGATCACCAGCTCGAGGATGCGACGGCCATGTTCCTCTACTGCGCCCAGGTGGACACCTGGTCCAAGGAGGAGGTCGAGCCTACCGACCAGCGCGTTGGCATCGAGCGGGCCGCAGACAAGGCGAACAAACCCATGCTAACGGCACGGCGGGCGTCCGGTGCAAGTACGGCTCGGCCGGCCTCTGGTGCAAGTACGACGCAGAGGGCCTCTGCCCACTCTTGGCGAGGAATGGGGGTACTGACGGGATGTGTAACCAGCTGCAACACCGTGTCGACAGCAGGCAGTCGCCGATGGATCCGCTCTTGTTGTGTGGCGCGCCATGCCTCTCGCTCTGTGGCGCTCCAATGGTCTCGCCGTGCGGTGAGCCGCAGCCTATCGGCGCGGACGCTGTCGGTGTCAAAACCGGCAGATCTCGGGTAGGGGGTCCCGAACTATGCGTCTAAGGATCGAAGGTAACATGAGGCGGGGGACACGATGTTTACCCAGGTTCGGGCCCTCTTAATGGAGGTAATACCCTACTTCCTGCTTGATTGACTTTGATGAGTATAGGGGTTACAAGAGTTGATCTACCTCAAGATCGTAATGGCTAAACCCTAGATGTCTAGCCTGTATGATTTCTGATAGCCTCTACAGACTAAACCCTCCGGTTCACATAGGCATCGGAAGGGACTAGGGTCGTACAAAGTCGGTTTACAAAGGAAGGAAACCACACACGTGGACGCCAAGCTTGCCATCCACACAAAGGAGAGTCCCATCCGGACACGGGAGAAGGCCTTCTGTCTTGTATCTTCACGGCCCATCAGTCCAACCCATGTCACATAGGCCGGCCTCCCGAGGACCCCATAATCCAGGACTCCCTCAGTAGCTCCCCGAACATGCCTTCAATGATGACGTTGTATCCGGCTTTATGTCTTCGGCTTTGCAAGGCGGGTTCTGCATTGTACTTCGCACAGTTCGGCTTTTACATTAAGTACCATATCCTTCAGCTTCTGTGCTGCCGTCGCCTCGGCTTCCACGTGTAAAACAAATACGAAGGGCCCAAGTATTTTTACAAATAACCCCTTAACTACGTAGGGAAGGCGTCTATTTAAAGAGATTGAATCTCAGATGCCATTCCTGACCAAGCGAAAATCCTTAGAGCTCGCCATAAGGAACCATCCAAACATGGCTGGCGCTCCTAGTTCTTCCTCGCGCCCCCACGACCCTCAAAAAGGCGATTGGGAGAGCTGCTCGGCATCCCACGCCAAGTTGACCAAGCTTCAGACGCAGGGATATCTCCCTCCCTCGGATCTAGTCCCCGTTCGGGCGGGATTAACTTCCATCAACGATGAAGCCCTGGCGGATAACTTCCCTAATCCTACTAAAAGGGAGCGGGTGTGCCTTGTTTCCTTCCTGCTGAGAGGCGTAGGATTTCCGATCCACCCTTTCCTCAGAGGTCTCCTGGAGTATTATGGCCTCCAACTGCACAATCTCACGCCGGGCTCCATCCTGCACATCGCGGGCTTCGTTGCTCTTTGCGAGGTGTTCCTAGGCCACGAGGCCCATTGAGTTATGGAGGAAATTTTTCTGCCTCGTCCCCCGCTCCCAAAAGGGATCCATATTTGAGGTGGGCAGCGCCAAAGTATGGCGCATAGCCGGAACAGGATACCTGTCCGGCACTCCGAAGAAGGCGTCCGAAGAGTGGCCCTCGGAATGGTTTTATATCACAGACGTTGTCCTCCTGGACCCAATTCGGTGCGGTCTTCCCGAATTCTCCACTGCTCCTTTAAAGAAGCGCACCAGTTGGCGTCCCCGAAGCCTTGAGAACCCACAAGTATAGGGGATCGCAACAGTTTTCGAGGGTAGAGTATTCAACCCAAATTTATAGATTCGACACAAGGGGAGCCAAAGAATATTTGACGGTATTAGCAGCTGAGTTGTCAATTAAACCACACCTAGAGATTAATTATCTGCAGCAAGTAACCAGTAGCACAATAGTTTGATAGTTTTGATAATAGTGACAGCAGCAACAGTAACGGTAACAATGATAGCAGTAATTCGTAGCAAGTGTAACAGTGATGAAAGCAATAATAACGCAAAAAGATCAATATAAATAAATTCGTAGGCATTTGATTGGTGACTTGTTGGATGACATTCATCATGTGACAATTATAACCTAGGGCGATACAGCACTAGCTCCAGTTCATCGATATAATGTAGGCATGTATTCCGTAAATAGTCATACGTGCTTTATTAAAAGAATTTGCATGACATCTTTTGTCCTACCCTCCCGTGGCAGCGGGGTCCATATTGGAAACTAAGGGATATTAAGGCCTCCTTTTAATAGAGAACCGGAGCAAAGCATTAACACATAGTGAATACATGAACTCCTCAAACTACGGTCATCACCGAGAGTGGTCCCGGTTGTTGTCACTCCGGGGTTGTCGGATCATAACACGTAGTAGTTGACTATAACTTGCAAGATCGGATCTAAAACATGGATATAATGATGAATGCATAAACGGTTCAGATCTGAGTTCATGGCACCTGGGCCCAAAGTGCCAAGCATTAAGCATAGCAAAGTCATAGCAACATCAATCTAAGAACATAGTGGATACTAGGGATCAAGCCCTAACAAAACTAACTCGATTACATGATTAATCTCATCCAACTCCTCACCGACCAGCGAGCCTACGAAGGAATTACTCACTCCCGGTGGGGAGCATCATGGAATTGGCGATGGAGATTGGTTGGTGATGATGAAGAACGAAGATCCCCCTCTCTGGAGCCCAGAACAGACTCCAGATCTCCCCTCCCGAGGAAGAATAGGGCTTGGCGGCGGCTCCGTCTCGTGGAATGCGATAATTCTTTCTCCCTATTTTTTCTCTGAAAATAGGAATTTTTAGTGTCAGGGTTGAGGTCTGCGGGGCCACCAGGTGGGTACAACCCACCTGGGCGCGCCAGGAGAGGGGGCGCGCCCTGGTGGGTTGTGCCCACCCAGGGGCCCCTCTCTGGTGGGTCTTGGCTCTAGTAATTCTCATTTATTCCATAAAAAATCCTCGCAAAGTTTCGTTTCATTCTGAGAACTTTTATTTCTGCAGAAAAACAACACCATGGTAGTTCTGCTGAAAACAGCGTCAGTCCGGGGTTAGTTTCATTCAAATCATGCAAATCAGAGTCCAAAACAAGAGGAAAAGCGTGAGAAAAGTAGATACGTTGGAGACGTATCAACTCCCCCAAGCTTAAACCTTTGCTTGTCCTCAAGCAATTCAGTTCATAAACCGAAAGTGAGAAAGAAAAACTTTTACAAACTCTTTTGCTCTTGTTTGCATAAATAAGCTTAAACAACACCCAGTTTTTCAGGCAGCATTATAACTAACCATCTCGACAATAACATTTAAAGATTATATTAACTCATATCAATGACATAATCAGCTAGCGAGCAATAATAAGAGATCTCAAACAGCAATACGTTGTCAAAACAACCATGCTATAATATGACAATAGTGGTATCTCGCTAGCCCTTTCTGAGACCGCAAAACATAAATGCAGAGCACCTCCAAAGTTCAAGCAGCGACTAAACATTGTAATTCATGGTAGAAAAGATCCAGTCATGATGCACCCAACATTAGCTACACACAATGCATAAATCATGACAGTTGTGCTCTCTCAGTTTCTAGCGCTTGTTTTAGAAGGTGATGACACAACATAAAAGTAAATAGAAAGTCCCTTCCCAGAGGGAAGAAGTGATTTGCAGAGGTGCCAGAGCTCAATTTTTGAAACAGAGATAAATGATATTTTGAGGCATGCACCCTTCTCATTCACTTCATGACCATCAGTTATCAACATCTTCCATGCTACGCACGTTAGTGGCGGTTCCTAAGCGATAAAACTAAAGGTTTTGACTCCATTGGGAGTTTTTGTTTTATTATTTCAGAGATGAACTCTTTTTCATGTTTGTAGTTTGGGACTGGGCATCCCTATTACCGCCCTTTTTCTCATGCGATGGTGAGTGAATAAACACTCGACCTAAGAATAACCCTCTTAGCATGGAAGGTATCGACCACCTCCTGTCATTTCATGAATGATCCAGGCACACAAAAAGGATAATTTTTAGAAGTTTTTAGAGGTGGCACATGCAAATTTACTTAGGACGGTAGGGTAATACCGCATATAGGTAGGTATGGTGGACTCATCTGGAATAAATTTTGGTTCAAGGTTTTTGATGTACAAGCAGAGTTCCCACTTAGTACAGGCGAAGGCTAGCAATTAGATTGAGAAGCGGCCAGCTAGAGAGCAACAACGATCATAACCATACATTATGCATAAGTAACATTGGACACTAGCATGAGTAGGATATGAACACCATGAAGATAAATATCATAGAGGCTATGTTGGTTTTGATTCAACTACATGCATGAACATGTGCCAAGTCAAGCCACTCGAACATTCAGAGGAGGATACCATATCATCATACTACATCACAATCATTTTAACGCTATGTTGATATCCAAGATAAATCATTATTCACTCCTAGCTACTTATGCATGGCATGAGAAACTATAATCTCTAATTGTCATTGCAAACATGTTTAATCATAATGGGGTGAATCATGGATACTAGGTTAAACATATTTACACAAACAGAACAAGTCGAGTTCGTACCAGTTTCTCCTTGCCATGGCCAGTTCATCGAATATCGTCATTATTGCTTGTCACTTGCACGACCGAATGATATGAAAATAATAATAGTGCAAGAATGCCATGGACTAAGCTGGAATCTGCAAAGCATTTTATTCAACAGGAGAAGACAAGGTAAAATGTGCTCTTATTAGTTCAACAGTTATTCATATGAGAGCCACTCAACATTTTCATCGTGGTCTTCTCCTTGGTAAGACTCGAATAAAAAGAAAAGAAGATCAGAGAAACACACTGAAATATTTTTGGAGTTTTTGGTTTTCTTGAACAAGCAAATAAAAAGGGAAAAGCAAAAACGAGAAAACCTATTTACACGGGAAAGCTCCGAACAAGCAAAAGAAGAAGAAGGAAATCTTTTTGAATTTTCTTTTTAGTTCTACTACTAAGCATGCATGGAAAGTAAATTACTACAACTAATTTTTTGGTTTTTCTAAAGTTTTTCAAACACACAAGAAGAAAGCAAGAAAATAAATCTAAGCATGGATGATACAATGAAAAAGTGTGAACACCGACAAGTAGAATGATATGAGTGAACATGAATATAATGTCGGTGAGAACACGTACTCCCCCAAGCTTAGGCTTTTGGCCTAGCTTGGTAGTCAATCAGTAGCCTAGATGGTAGTAGGGATCTTGAGGAGCAGGCATCCACTCAGCCCACTGCTGAGGCTCCTCCACAGCCTCTACAGCAGCGTGAGTGTTCCAGCAGGCGATGATGTCTACAGGCATAATCCGGTATCCGCCCCAGTAGCAGAATCAAACAAAGCAGGCGGAAGCAATGGAATAACATCACGAGTTTCAACACTATAGACCAGGTTATAAGGAATGGCGATATCAGGATGATCATGTGCAAGAAAGTGATGGTGTTCCATGGCTGCTCGGTCTAGGTAAACCTTAGTCAGAGGGTAATCATGAGGGCGTATCCCAACATTGAAGTGGGCCACCAAACAAGTAGCAAAATTCCCACCATGTATTTTACCCTGGGATTTATTAAGATGCAAGCGATGAGCCATGATAGCTCCCAAGCTATGCGTGTTGTCACCCTCAAGTGCACGACGTAAAACAGCAAGGTCTGATGAACTAAGTGCACCCACCTTCTCCCTAGCAAGCAAGCATTTGGTAATGAAAAGTGCAAAGTAACGAACAACAGGAAAATGTAAGCCAGCGGCAGTGATGGCTGACACTCCTCTCTCATCACCCACTGTCGAAGTGCGATAAAAGGCCTTAAACTCGACCGGCCTAGGCTCAGCCAAGCTCCCATCAGAAGGGATCATGCATATGTTACAAAATTCAGTGAGTGGTATCCGATGGTTTTCAGCATATAAATCAAAGCTCACTTCAGGAGGATTATTTCTAGGCAAGAAAGTAAAGCTTTGAACAAAGATGTTTGTGAGGATTTGGTGTTGGTCACACTCATCTGCGATGAAGTCGGTGAGGCCGACATTAGCAATATATTGCGTGAACTCCTCAAGAATTCCAGCCTCTTACATGAAGGGGGTGTGCAGCCATTTGCATGCCCGTACTTCCGCAAACCTCTGAGGGTGGAGATCACTGTCAGAAGACTCCCCAATAACACCCTTGGTGTTCTTCTTAGAGCCAAACTTCCTGAAGATATTCATGTCCGCGTACAATTTTCCTATGAATAAAAATCTGAATTTTTAGTCCACAAAATTTTCTCAACAAAACTTCACAAAATTGATAGCAACTACTCATAGGGATACATAGAGGCCATAACAAGCATGAAACCTACTTAGAACACTAAGAATTCATCATGCAAGCTCATCTACAGCAGCACCAAGGGTAGCTAATTATTCAAAATATAAACCACTAAAACAAAAACTAATTGGACAAACGGTGGAGTCACATACCAAGAAACAATCCCCCGAAACAGTTTCAGAAATGGAGCTTCGAGCAAAGAGATCGAAATCCGCGGGTTTGAGAGCAAGAACACGGGAGAGAGAGCAATGGAGAATTTTTCTGGAGGTAAGTGATGATGTGGGCTAAAGAGATAAGTGAGGGGGCCCACATGGGGACCACAACCCACCAGGGCGTGCCTGGGGGTCCTGGAGCGCCCAGGTGAGTTGTGCCCACCTGGTGTACCTCCCTCTCGTATTATTTGCACCAAAAATTCAGAAAAAAATCGTATAAAATTTTCAGGGCATTCTGAGCACTTTTATTTTTGGGTCATTTTTTTATTGCACGGGAAATTCAGAAAACAGACAGAACATGGCATTTTATTTTATTTAACTAATAAAAGCAGAAAGCAAAAAGTAATGATAGAAGGTAGTGCTTACTAAATTCATCAACTTCATACCGTTCAAAAATGATTCGTTAATAAGGTTGATCATGTCTTATTAACAACCACTTTCGATTAGCATGAAACCGAAGAACTTTCGTAAATCACTAAGTAACCTCAATGGGGATATGAATGTCCCCGACAATAAGCATTTCATAATTCTTTTTGACAGTAGGTAGAGGTATTTGAAAACTTCCAAATGTGATTGTCGGAGATTTCAATAACATTAATACCATTCACTTGGAATTGTTTCTTCAGAAAGTGCACTGTGTGCTCATTGCCATTAATACGAAAGGTGACCTTGCTTTTATTGCAATCAGTAACAGCCCCCGCAGTATTCAAGAAGGGTCTACCAAGGATAATCGACATGTTGTCGTCCTTGGGCATCTCAAGTATAACAAAGTAACTCAAAATAGTAACATTAGCAACAACAACGGGCACATCCTCACAGATATCGATAGGTATGGTAGTTGATTTATCAGCCATTTGCAAAGATATTTAAGTAGGTGTGAGTTTATTCAAGTCAAGTCTTTTATATAAATAAAAAGGCATAACACTAACGCCAGCTCCTAAATCACACAAAGCAGTTTTCACATAATTGTTTTTGATAGAGCAAGGTATAGTTGGTATTCCCGGATCTCCAAGTTTTTTAGGTACTCCATCTTTGAAAGTATAATTAGCAAGCATAGTGGAGATTTCAGCTTCTGGTATTTTTCTCTTATTAGTGATGATGTCTTTCATATACTTTGCATAAGGAGGCATTTTCAAGATATCAGTCAAGCGAGTACGCAAAAAGACTGGCCTCAGCATTTCAGCAAAGTGTTCAAATTCTTCATCATCTTTCTTTTTAGTTAACTTGGGTGGAAAATGCATAGGTTTTTGAACCCACAGTTCTCTTTCTTTATCGTGTTTTCTAGCAATGAAGCCTCTTTTATCATATCTTTTATTTTTAGGTTGTGGGTTATCAAGATCAACAGGTGGTTCTATCTCAACATCATTGTCTGGTTCTTTTTCATTGTCTGGTTGAGCATCTTCATGAACATCGGCATTATCTTTTTCATTATCACTAGGTGGATGTTCATTACCAGATTGAGTTTCAACATCAGAAATAGAGACATCATTATCATTATGAGGAGGTTTTTCTATTTCAGGTTCACTAGAAGCATGCAAAGTCCTATCATTTTTCTTTTTCCTTTTCTTTTTAGAAGGACTAGGGGCATTAGCATTATCTCTTTGTGAATCTTGTTCAATTCTTTTTGGGTGTCCCTCAGGATAAAGTGGTTCCTGAGTCATTTTACCTCCTCTAGTTGCAACTCTAACGGCAAAGTCATTTATATTATGATTCATTTCATCAAGCAATTCTCTTTGTGATTTAGCAACTTGTTCTAATTGGGTTTGTACCATAGAAGCATGTTTTCCAACAGCTCTAACATCATTTGAGATTCTAAATAGCAAGTCACTCAAGCGAGCAATCATATCAGAATTATATTTCAATTGTTTCATAACATTTGCATTAAAGTGATCTTGTTTTCTAATATAGTTTTCAAACTCATAAAGGCATTGGCTAGGATGCATATTGTGAGGATTATCATTATCATTGAACTTCATTAAAGAATTTACCTCTACCACCTTAGGCAATGGTGGTTTATCAAGCCCATGTATTTCTTCAATAGGAGGTAAAATTTTAACATCCTCAGCTTTAATACCTTTTTCCTTCATAGATTTCTTTGCCTCTTGCATATCTTCAGGACTGAGATATAATATGCCCCTCTTCTTTGGAGTGGGTTTAGCCGGTAGTTCAGGAATAGTCCAATCATCATAATTTTTCAGTATGTTATTCAATAATTCTGCAGCTTGAGCAATAGTTTTTTCCCTGAAAACACAACCAGCACAACTATCTAGGAAGTCCCTAGAAGCATCGGTTAGTCCATTATAGAAGATATAAAGTATTTCATTTTTCTTAAGAGGATGATGAGGCAAAGCATTAAGTAGCTGGCAAAGCCTCCCCCAACCTTGTGGGAGAATCTCTTCTTTAGTTTGCACAAAGTTAATTATTTCCTGTAAGGCAACTTGTTTCTTATGAGCAGGAAAATATTATCCAGAGAAGTAATAAATTATATCCTGGGGACTACGCACAGAACCAGGAGTAAGAGTATTGTACCAAGCTTTAGCATCACCCTTTAATGAGAAAGGAAATAATTTGAGAATAAAGTAATAGCGAGTTTTCTCATCATGAGTAAAAAGGGTGGCTATATCATTCAACTTAGTAAGATGTGCCACAACAGTTTCATTTTCACAAACCATGGAAAGGATCAGATTCAACCAAAGTAATTAACTCTAGGTCGATAGAGAATTCATAATCCTTATCAGCAATAAAGATAGGTGAAGTAGCAAACTTAGGATCATATTTCATTCAAGCATTAAGAGATTTTTCTTTATACTTGCATAGTAATTTCTCTAGATCATCTCTATCCTTACAAGCAAGAATATCTCTAGTTGTCTCCTCATTCATAACATAACCTTCCGGTACCTTAGGCAATTCATATCTAGGAAGGCTATTTCTAGCAGGTGTTTCAGGAGTTTCAGTTTCAAGATCATCATCAGATTCAACAACATCATGTTGTATTACTCTAGCAATTTGTGCATCAAGAAATTCACCAAGTGGCACATCATCATTATCAAGCAAGGTACTAGCATCATCATAAGCATTATCCATAGAAGAAGTAGCATCATCAATAACTTGTAACATATCAGAATTAATAGCATGTGGTGTTGTTGCAAGTTTACTCATAACAGAAGGTGAATCTAAAGCAGAACTGGATGGTAGTTCCTTACCTCTCCTCGTCTTTGAGGGATAAATCTTCAGATTCTTCATAGTGATATGTTGATAATAATCCAAGCGACTCAACAAATATTGCTATGCTCCCCGGCAACGATGCCAGAAAAAGGTCTTGATAACTCACAAGTATAGGGGATCGCAACAGTTTTCGAGGGTAGAGTATACAACCCAAATTTATAGATTCGACACAAGGGGAGCCAAATAATATTTGAAGGTATTAGCAGCTGAGTTGTCAATTCAACCACACCCGAAGATTAATTATCTGTAGCAAAGTGATCAGTAGCAAAGTAGTTTGATAGTTTTTATAGTAGTAGCAGCAGCAAAGGTCATAGTAACAGTGATAGCAGTATTTCGTAGCAAGTGTAACAGTGATGATAGCAATAGTAATGCAGCAAGATCAATATAAATAAATCCGTAGGCATTGGATCGCTAACTTGTTGGATGATATTCATCATGTGACAGTTATAACCTAGGGCGATACGGCACTAGCTCCAGTTCATCGATATAATGTAGGCATGTATTCCGTAAATAGTCATATGTGCTTTATTAAAAGAACTTGCATGACATCTTTTGTCCTACCCTCCCGTGGCAGCGGGGTCCATATTGGAAACTATGGGATATTAAGGCCTCCTTTTAAAAGAGAACCAGAACAAAGCATTAACACATAGTGAATACATGAACTCCTCAAACTACGGTCATCACCGAGAGTGGGCCCGGTTGTTGTCACTCCGGGGTTGTCGGATCATAACACATAGTAGGTGACTATAACTTGCAAGATCAGATCTAAAACATGGATATAATGATGAATTCATAAATGGTTCAGATCTGAGTTCATGGCACCCGGTCCTAAAGTGACAAGCATTAAGCATAGCAAAGTCATAGCAACATCAATCTAAGAATATAGTGGATACTAGGGATCAGGCCCTAACAAAACTAACTCGATTACATGATGAATCTCATCCAACTCCTCATCGACCAGCGAGCCTACGAAGGAATTACTCACTCCCGGTGGGGAGCATCATGGAATTGGCGATGGAGATGGGTTGGTGATGACGAAGAACGAAGACCCCCCTCTCCGGAGCCCCAAACGGACTCCAGATCTGCCCCAGACGGACTCCAGATCTACCCTCCCGAGGAAGAACAGGGCTTGGCGGCGGCTCCGTCTCATGGAACGCAATAATTCTTTCTCCCTGATTTTTTCTCCAAAAATAGGAATTTATAGTGTTAGGGTTCAGGGTCTGCGGGGCCACCAGGTGGGTACAACCCACCTGGGCGCGCCAGGAGAGGGGGGCACGCCCTGGTGGGTTGTGCCCACCCAGGGGCCCCTCTCTGGTGGGTCTTGGCTCCAGTAATTCTCATTTATTCCATAAAAAATCATCGCAAAGTTTCGTTTCATTCCGAGAACTTTTATTTCCGCACAAAAACAACACTTTGGTTGTTCTGCTGAAAACAGCGTCAGTCCGGGGTTAGTTTCATTCAAATCATGCAAATTTGAGTCCAAAACAAGAGGAAAAGCATGAGAAAAAGTAGATACGTTGGAGACGTATCAAGCCTCGAGGAAGAAGACAGTGCGGAGATTAAGAGGCTAGTGAGCAAGATCAAAATACTCGCCCACTCCGGACTGTCCATAGTCGAGGTAATGGCAATCTCAATAACACGATGCGTTAGCCACTCCAATCCAGATAGTTTCCCATGTGGCATTACAATGGGGAGGACGACGCATCACGCTGTGGGCGCAAGGGTCCGGACAATTTTGCCGCTTTGGCTGCCATGATGGCTGATCTTTACAAAGGGGAGAAGGAAGACTTCACTAGCCTTAAATGCCGAGAAGGTTTCTCCATGTATAACCCCATTGACTGGGTAAGTTTTCGATCACATGCCTCGCTCAATCTTTTTTCTTAATGATGTTTAGTCGAACTTAATCTGGCTGCCTTTAACAGGAATGGAGAAAGGTCATCACGGGTGTTGGATTTCGGGTTTCGGCAAAACCCTTGAGGTTCGGACACTGGGGTGCGCACAAAGATCTCTCCCCCCTAGCTCGCTCTCGCAACGATCGCCAGGCCTAGTGCGTTGAACTCACAGAACAAAAGACACAAGGTTTATACTGGTTCGGGCTACCGATGTGGTGTAATACCCTACTCCAGTGTGTGTGGTGGATTGCCTATTGGGCTGAGGATGAACAGTTACAAGGGGAAGAACAACCTCCTGAGGAGAGGTGCTCTTGTGCTTGGTGAGATGGTGTGGTGGTCTCGGTGGAATGGATCTAATCCCCGATCCGTTGGCTCCTACGGTGGTGGATAGTCCTATTTATAGAGGCCCCGGTCCTCTTCCCAAATATTGAGCGGGAAGGGATCCTACAATGGCCAAATTCGAAGGGAGACAACTAGTACAAGTTATCCTGACTAAAGGTGGTCTTCGCCTGCCAAAGGCTCTAGTGGTGACCACCGTCCTGCCGTCCTGCTGGTCTTGGTCTCGTTGCACCGATATGGAAACCTTTGCCTGATGCTTCGGGACTCCTCGCCTGCGCTTGCCTCTTTAGCACCAAAGAGGAACGAGGACACTGCGCGTGCTGGCGCCCGCCTGGCTCCAGTCGTCATGGCTTACGTCCCGGGAACCTCGCGAGGTGCCCCTTGCCTTGATCTCTCCGCCCCTCGCGAGCCAGCCTAGTGAGGCCACCCTCGAGGAGGTCTTGCATCGTCCGCCTCGCGAGGCTTGGCCCCTCGCGAGGGTCTTGAGTGTTTGCTGGTGAAGATGGGCCGTGCAGGGCCGTTGGTGGAGCCACGCCGTGGGCCGCAGGCAGGCAAGTCTGGGGACCCCCATTCCCAGAACGCCGACAGTAGCCCCCGGGCCCAAGGCGCGCTAGGACTTGGCTTCGAGGCGAAGCCAAAGGGCAAGTGCGGAGCGCTGCGGGCCCCAATAGCCCGCGGCCCCGCTTGACGCGTGGCGTTTGATTGGACGTGGGCGTCTCCGCTTCCCCATGTTGCCTCGGCAAACGCCCGACTTGACGGGTCCTTGCTGCATGCAAAGAAAAATCATCATTACCTGTGATCATGGGGATCGCCGGTTGGCCTTCTCCCGCTATAAATGAGGAGGGGGGCGGAGCCCCCGTCGCTCATCTCTTCCTACTCCGCTCACTTCTTCTCCCTTGCTTCATTGCTAGTAGTGATTCCCATGGCGCCTGCGAAGAGGTTCTCGGCCGCAGAGAAGGGGAAGGCCCGCCAGGAGGGGCCCGGTTCACGCAAGCACGCCGCGACCCCCGCCGTGGCCCCTCATGGCCGCGGCGGCGCCACTTCGCATAGTGGGAGTCGCCGAGGTCGTGGCAACCCCATCGATGAAGGGAGGCGCGCCATGGTCGCGCGGCCTCCCCGGCCGTGCTTCCACTCGGCGGAGGTGCTGCCGGAGTTTGTCGTGTGGTCAGAGAACCCGGCCGGCACCTGGCTTCAGCTCCCACGCTTCTTCGCCGGCGAGCTGCCGGCCACAGGTCCAGGCGGTCTCTGGCTACAGGAAGGCTTCATGGGTCGCGGTCGAGGTCTCTGTCGCGGGCAACGCAGCCCTGGCCCGCGGCTGGCAGACATTCGCCCGCGCACGCGGCCTGGGCTGGCGGTGCACCCTCCACTTCAAGTATGACGGCAACGCGACCCTCTTCGTGAGGGTGTTCGGGGAAGATGGTCGCCGCATCAGGTGCTGCCCTAAGGACAACGATGGTGGTGAGGTGCTCGGCCTTGGCGACGGCCGCGACGAGGGTGAAGGCGGGCTTGTCCTTATAGTCGGCCATGGCTCGTCTAGCTACGACGACTCTTCTTCCGGCGACAGCTCTAGCAGCGGCGGCTACGACCAGCCGCCGCGTCGCCGCGCCCGCTTCGAGGGTGGCAGCGGGTCGTCTCATTGCCGCGCCCCAGTGAAGCGCGAGGAGGGGTCTGGCTGAGCTCAGGAGAGCGCCATGGGTCCATCCTCGCGAACTGCTGCAGGGGCACACTCCACTTTTGTTCCGTTCTTCCTTTTCTTCCTGCATTGAGAGAGAGAGACAAGTATGGGGCCCCGTAGGGGCGTGCAATGAACCATAATTTCCAAGTTGCTATGCTATGTTTATTGTTCCTATGTCGTGTTGCAGCATCAATGTTTTATGTAAGAGCGTACTAAATAACTTATCTCGACGCGCTTGAAGCCGTTTTCGCCTCGTGAGGCGCGCGTTTCCCAGTACCTGGCGAGGCCTCCTTGACTTGGGAGGCGTCCAGGGACTGCAAAAATTCGTTAGGAAACTCTTATTCATCTGAGCCCTTCCGAGCCATGGTCGCGGGCGCAGCCAGCCACGACCCGACGCTACGCATCGTGGTACCCGAGGGGCACAGATTGAGAGGGGTGCGCCAGTTTGCGAGCTCGAGCGAGGGTGCCTCGCGAAGAACAGGAAAAAATAATCATGAGGGCACCTGTCCAGCCCCCTCGCGAGGCATGCGAGGGAGAGTACGGGCCAAAATGAGGAACCGAGGGCAGAAAAAGGAGGCAAAAGGCGATGGAACCAAGCCGGCAAGGAACATCATAGAGCAAATTTTCATTAAAGAGGGGCAAGCCAACTGCGGAAAGCAAATGAAAAGCCACGTCCGTCACCTAGTCTAGTCTTCTTGTCTTCTCACCAGCGCGGAGCTAAGTGCTGCCACTAGGACGTGGGAGGGAGCCCTCAAGGCCCGAGGGCGGCGCTGCTGAGACTCCGGGGCGTGTACAGCTCGACTCATTATTACGTGAGAGTGTCACGAGCGGAGACCTTCACAGGCACCGGGCCTTGCTTCACAGGCGCCGGGCCTTGCTTCATGGGTAGAACTTCCGGAGGTGCTAGATGTTCCAGGCGTTCTGGATGGGGATCCCGTCCTGCGTCTCCAGGCACGCGGCGCCAGGCTAGAGACGTGGGCGACCCGAAACGGGCCCTCCCACATGGGTGAGAGCTTGTGCAGCCCTTCCCTAGAGAGCACCCGCCTCAGGACGAGATCACCCACCTCGAGCGTCCTAGAGCGGATGTTGCGGCAGTGGTACCGCCGCAGTGCCTGCTGGTACCTTGCAGCTCGGAGCGAGGCTTCACGGCGGCGTTCCTCCCCCAGCACGAGGTCCATCCCCTGCATGGCGTCCTGCTGCATTTCATCAAACGCCAGGACCCGCGTGGAGTGATGCCTGACCTCGTGTGGGAGAACCACTTCTGCTCCGTAGACGAGGAAGAACGGGGTCTCGCCTGTCGGCTTGGTGGCGGTGGTGCGGATGGACCACAACACGGACTGGAGCTCGTCGTGCCAGCCCCTGCCGCAGGCCTTGAGCTTCTTCTTGAAGGTCCTGGTCTTGAGGCCCCTTGACTTCCGCGTTGGCGCGTTCAGCTTGGCCATTGCTCCTAGGGTGCGCCACGGAAGCGTAGTAGATCTGTGTTCCAAGGTTAGCACAATACGTTTTGAAGAGATTGCTAGTGAAGTGTGAGCCGTTGTCGGTGATGATGCGGTTAGGGACCCCAAAGCGTCTTACGAGGCCCTTGATGAACATAACTGCTGACCCGCCTGGGATGGTGCGGACGGCTTCCCCTTCCGCCTATTTGGTGAATTTGTCGATGGCGACATAGAGGTAGCGGTAACCTCCAGGCGCTCGAGGGAATGGGCCCAGGATATCTAGCCCCCAGACCGCGAATGGCCATGAGAGCGGGATAGTCTGGAGGCCCTGAGATGGCTGGTGGATCTGCTTGGCGTGGAATTGGCAGGCCTCGCAGGATTTCACCAGCTCGGCCGCGTCGTTGAGTGCCGTGGGCCAGTAGAACCCGCTGCGGAAAGCCTTGCCGACTAGGGTGCGCGACGACGAGTGGTGCCCGCAGTCTCCGCCATGTATGTCGGCCAGCAACTCATTCCCCTGTTCCCTGGAGATGCATCGTAGAGAAACATCATTGGCCGCTTCCTGTATAGCTCACCGTCCTGAATGCAGTACGCTGTAGCCTACCGGGCCACACGCTCCGTGACCTCATGCTTCTCCAACGTGCCATGCGTCAGGTATGCCTTGAACTCCTCGATCCAGCACCCCTCCTGAGGCTCGAGCGCTAAGAGCAGGCGTGCTCCCGAGGTTGGGCCGCAGGCGGGGGCTCCCGAGGCTGGTGGCTGGGGGAGTTCCTCCTGAGGTGGCACCGGTTCCGCTGGCGGAGGTGCTGCCAAAGGCTTGGAGAGCCGCTCCTCGAAGACGCCAGGCTCTTGGGGTAGCCGCTTGGATGCTCTCTTGGCAATGTTGTCGGCCTCCTTGTTGGTGCCACGAGGCACATGCTGTAGCTCTAGGCCCAGGAACTGCCTCTCCATTTTGCGCACCTCCGCAAGGTATGCCTCCATGTGCTCATCCTTTGGCTCGTACACCTTGTTGGAGAAGTTGATGAGGAGCTGCGAGTCTCCCTTGATGGTGAGGCATTTCACCCCCATGGCCACCGCAGCCTTGAGGCCGATGATGAGGCCCTCGTACTCTGCCATGTTGTTGGAGACCTTCTCGCCCCGCTAGAAGCAGAGCTGCATGGCATAGTAAAGCTTGTCCTGAGTGGGCGACATGAGCACTGCTCCAGCCCCCGCGCCCTGGTGTGCGAACGCGCCGTCGAAGTACATGACCCAGCCATTCGGTGCTTCACTCCCTAGCGAGAGGGATCGGTACTCGCCTGCTTCAAGTTCCGGGGTGTCGGTACATTCTGCCACAAAGTTGGCAAGCGTAGCCCCCTTAATGACCCTGGTCATGCTGAACTCCAAGTCAAACGCTTGCAGCTCGATGTTCCATTCGGCAACCCTCCCCGCAGCATTGGGGCTCCTGAGCACTCTCTCCAGCGGGTAAGCTGAGACGACCTTGATGGGGTGACCCTGGAAGTAGTGGCGCAGCTGACGCGAGGCCACCAGGAGCGCGATCAAGAGCTTCTGAGGCATGGGGTATCGTGCTCTCGCATCTCATAGCACTGTGCTGACGAAGTACACCGGGTGCTCGACGAGGGCGGGAAAGCTGACGGAGTCTTTGGCTCCCAGGGACTGAGGTGTTTCCTGTGGATTTCCAGCTTTAGGGGCTTGATGACTTGTCGGGGCAGCCGCTGTCTCAGGAGCATCACCTCGGTGTTGCGCTGCCTCGTCTGGCTTGGCGGCTCCACTTGGTGGGCCCTTGACCTGGCGCTCCTCTCTGAGGGCCACCAGCACCGCGCTGGCGGAGTGGGGTGTGGAAGACAGGTAGAATACCAAGGGCTCGAGAGGACGAGGTGCCACCATCACCGGCGGGCTGGTCAAGTATCTCTTGAGGTCTTGAAATGCCAGGTCGGCCTCGGGGGTCCACTCGAACGAGCCCTTCTTCTTCATCAGCTTGAAGAACGGCAAGGCGCGCTCCCCCAGCCTGGAGATGAAGCGCCCTAGCGAAGTCACGCAGCCTGCATGCTTCTGCATCTCCTTGAGGGTTTGTGGTGGGCTCATGTCTTCGCTTGCCTTGACCTTCTCCAGGTTGGCCTCGATCCCCCTGTGGGACACGAGGAAGCCCAGCAGCTTGCCGAATGGGACACCAAACACGCACTTCTCCGGGTTGAGCCGCAAGTCCACCTGGCGCAGGCTCGTGAAGGTCTCCTCCAGGTCCTGAATCAAAGTTCTCGCCTCCCGAGACTTCACCACAATGTCGTCGACATAGGCCTCAGCGTTTCTCCCGAGCTGCCGTCCCAAGGCGATGTGCATTAGCCGCTGGAAGGTTGCTCCTGCATTGCGCAGTCCGAATGGCATGCAAGTGTAGCAGTATACCCCGCACGGGGTCAAGAAAGCCGTTTTCTCCACATCTTCTACCGCCATCTTGATCTGGTGGTAGCTCGAGAACGCATCCAGGAAACATAGCAGGTCGCACTCGGTGGTGGAGTCGACAATCTGGTCGATGCGCGGTAGCGGGAATGGGTCTTGAGGGCAGGCCTTGTTGAGGTTGGTGAAGTCGACACACACGCGCTCCTTCCCTCCTTTCTTCGGCATGACGACCGGGTTCGCCAGCCACTCTGGGTACCGGACCTCGCGAATGACACCTGCTGCCTCCAGCTTGCGGGTTTCCTGGACGATGAAAGACTGCTTCTCCGTGGACTGTCGCCTCGCCCTCTGCTTCCCAGGGCGCACGTTGGGGCATACCTTCATATGATGCTCAATCACTCCTCTCGGGACCCCAACTAGCTGCTTGGGCTCCTAGGCGAACACTTCCTTGTTCGCCCGCGGGAAGTCCACCAACTCCCTTTCTTGATCTGGGGCGAGGTCGGCGCCTATAGTAAAGGTGGCGCCTTAGGCCCCGTCCTCGTCGACTGGTATTTGCTTTGTCTTGGCTTGACCTTGAGTGAATAGCCGCTTCTTCTTGGTCGGCGCAGCCCCCTTGGTCCTGGGTACGGCCTTGTCGGCCGGGCAAGCTGCCGCCGTGGCCCTGAAAGCGAGTTTGAGGGCCGCCAAGGCTTCCTTGGTGTCTCCGGCCACGGTGAGGACGCCCTTGCTCCCTGGGATCTTCATGAGGTTGTAGGCAGGATGAGTAGCTGCCATGAATTGGGCCAGCGCCGGGTACCCGAGGATGGCGTTGTACGGTAGGTCGATGCGGGCGATGTCGAAGTCGATTAGCTCGGTGCGGTAGTTGTCGTGTGTGCCGAAGGTCACGGGGAGACGGATCTGCCCCAGGGGGTTGGAGCAGCCGCCGCCGACCCCGGAGAAGGGCTTGCTGGGGCGGAGCCACTCAAGCAGTACGTGAAGGAGGCTAAAAGCCTCCACAGAGAGCACGTTGAGGCCGGCACCGCCGTCGATGAGGGTCTTGGTGACGGCTATGCTACAGATGGTGGGCGTGCAAAGCATTGGGAGCACGCCCGAGCCGATGGTGGTGACTGGGTGATCCCCCGAGTCAAAGGTCAGGTCGGCCTTGGGCGCCGCCCAACCCGAGGGAGCCCCCTGCCGCGTAGAGGTGGCGCCGATCTGGCGAAAGAACGGCTTGGTGTGACGGTCGGAGGGAGGCACCTGCGAGCCGCCGAGGAGAGCCGCGATGGCGGGGGGTGCTGGTCCCCCGAAGCGCGCGATGAAGAGGTCACGCAGCTCCCCCAGGAGGCCACATAATATCCCGGCAGGTGAAGGAGCCAAGCGCGCGGCACGCCAGTGAGGGCCATGGGGAGCCAGTTGGCCATGACCTTATCGTCGCCCTAGCCTCCAGAACGGCCTCCCCGTATGCCAGCAGGAAGGCCGCCGGATCCGCCGCACCATCATAGCGGTGCGGCGTCTCCGGCTTGAACTTGTGCGGCCACCACACCCACCGCAAGGCGGGGGTGAAGGCCCGGAGCCCCATGGCGCTGCTGATGGCGCCCGTCAATCCAGTCGGAGAAGCGGCGCCGTCCATGAGAGGCGGTCGGAGAGGCGAAGCCGTCGGGGGGGGGGGGGGGGAGCTTCGGAGCACCCCTACCGGGCGCGCCAAATGTCGGATTTCGGGTTCCGGCAAAACCCTTGAGGTTCAAACACTGGGGTGCGCACGAAGATCTCTCCCTCCCCCTAGCTCGCTCTTGCAACGATCGCTAGGCCTAGCGCGCCGAACTCATAGAACAAAAGACACAAGGTTTATACTGGTTCGGGCCACCGATGTGGTGTAATACCCTACTCTAGTGTGTGTGGTGGATTGCCTCTTGGGCTGAGGATGAACCGTTATAAGGGGAAGAACAGCCTCCTGAGGAGAGGTGCTCTTGTGCTTAGTGAGCTGGTGTGGTGGTCTCGGTGGAATGGATCTAATCCCTGATCAGTTGGCTCCTACAGTGGTGGCTAGTCCTATTTATAGAGGCCCTGGTCCTCTTCCCAAATATTGAGCGGGAAGGGATCCCACGATGTCCAAATTCAAAGGGAGACAACTAGTACAAGTTATCCTGACTAAAGGTGGTCTTCGCCTGCCAAATGCTCTGGTGGTGACGCCGTCTTGGTCTCCACGGTGACCTCCGTCCTCCGTCCTGCTGGTCTTGGTCTCATTGCACCGATATGGAAACCCTTGCCTGATGCTTTGGGACTCCTCGCCTGCGCTTGCCTCTTTAGAACCAAAGAGGAAATGAGGACACTGCGTGCGCTGGCGCCCGCCTGGCTCCAGTCGTCATGGCTTACGTCCCGGGAACCTCGCGAGGTGCCCCTTGCCTTGATCTCTCCGCCCCTCGTGAGCCAGCCTGGTGAGGCCGCCCCCGAGGAGGTCTTGCGTTGTCCGCCTCGCGAGGCTTGGCCCCTCGCGAGGGTCTTGAGTGTTTGTTGGTGAAGATGGGCCGTGTAGGGCCGCTGGTGGAGCCACGCCGTGGGCCGCAGGCAGGCAAGTCTGGGGACCGCCGTTCCCAGAACGCCGACAGCGGGGATCTACAACCCCGCTCCGCAGCCGGAGGACCATATTCGAGACCTAGATCCTGGATGGGAAGAAGATCCAGATATATTTCATAGAACTTAAGGATGGACTCTTTTATCAGGCGAGTTATGACGGCACGGAAGTGGCCATTATAGCCGATTACCCCGGCCTTCTTCCCTCCTCCCATGTAAGTACTCAAGAGACATCCCCTCAAAAAGAGTTTTCCCCTTGCGCCTTACCCACTGCACTGTATTGTGCTCCCAAGGGGCGATGCTCGTCCCATCAAACTGCGGCAAAGGCGTCCTCTAAGAAGACGACACTTGCGCAGGGCGAGTCTTCGAAAAGAAAGGCCAACGACGATACTGCCGGGCCCTCTCCTTCATCAAAGGGGTATAATTTGTTAGCATGCACTTAGTGGGTAGAGCGGACTATGACATTCCCCGCGTGCCATATTGCAAGAGGAGTGTACGCCAGACTGTATCCAGAGACTTGGCCGACCATACACAGGATGATCCAGCTCCGGATCCTACCACAAGGACTAGGGTTGATACGGGGGCAATGCAGGATTGTCATCTCCCAGAGGAATCGGATAATGTATGTGTCACCAGCTCCGAAGTGGAGAGTGCGATGAATCATCGACGGCGGAAAGCGGCTATGCACGTCCCAATTTTCACCGAAGAGGCATTCAATGCTTTCAGCTCAGCGGATGCATACATCCGAGCTGCTCGGGATGGGCTTGCTGGAGCCTGTCACCAGCTTTCAAAGGATATGCGGGTAAGAGCTTTTGCGTAGATTTAATAATCATATGCCAGTAGCCCCCGAGACTTGAAGCAGTTGGCCCAACTGATTTAAGGGTCATTATGCCATCAGATACTCACGGAGAAAAATAACACATTATCTAAGGAGCTGGAAGAATGCCGCACTAAGCTAACTGTGGCCAGCGCCGAACTAGAAAATTTAAAGAAATCCAAGACGACAACTGATGGTAAGCACAACAGTATCCTGGAGACATGATTCCGTGCCGATAATGATTTGATTAAATATGCATCGCTTTATTGGCAGGCTCGATAGATCAGCTGGAGGAGAGGCTAAGGGCTGCTCAAGTGGACAAAAAACATGTCGAAGGGCAAGAATCCACTAGTTAGCGTGTATTAACATGGACCATTGATGAGAAGAACAAACTACAGGATGCAAACATCAAGCAAGCCGAAGAACTGAAGGACGTAAGAGCCCAACTATCGCATGCCTTGAAGGAGAACAGAAAGCTGAAAGGCGGCATATTCAGTATGCTCTTTAACCTGACTTCTGTACGGTCCCCTGATGGAAAATTTTACGAGTGTGTTTCTGTAGGCGTGCTGACTGGGCGGCCCGAGGGAGAATTGTCTGGGTTTCAAGGCGACCTGCTACAAGAGCTGTCCAAAGTGCACGAACAAGCTCGGGAAGCAATGAGGAACATGGCTAAGGCTTTATGGCCATCCAATTCTCCTCCAGGAAGTATGGAGGAGCTCGTGAATTTACTCAAGGGAGCTCGGCGCCGTTTTGGACTATGGAAGGTATCAACATGCCGAGAAGGTGCACGAGAGGCCTGGGCCATGGTGAAAACGCAGTACACCGGACTTGATCCAAATCATATGGCCCGGGTCTGACCTCGGGGACCAGACGGACAAGAAACTCCGGTTAACTTGGTATATGACCAAGTAAAGATAGCCGCCAAATTTTCACAACAGGATTGTAAACTAGACAACCTGTTAGATGGTCTAGAGGAAGAAGAAGTTTTTGATTCCATGTAACAATGTACTTGGATCGCCAAACTTATCTCCACCCGAATTGTAAAACGACTATCACGGCAGACTTTCCGCTTCAACCTCCGAAACCCAAGGGGCGGAGTGTTTCCAAATGCTACACTGACGGTAAACACCAAAGCATGTTCAGAAACCAGGCAGTCCGGTCATAGTTGCTTGAACAGACAAGTTGTGTTCAGGGAGTTATGTTATATTACATTTGATCGTAAGAAACATCTTCTAGAGAGAATAGTTCCATTAGGGGTTCCTCTCCCTGGGTCAGCATGTGTATTTGTGCATGCCTAAGCTGTGATGCTAAAAAAATCACATTACGCTTTATATCTTGGGGGCTTATACTGCAGCGAGGGCAGTTCATCTTTTGTCCGCCGACCAATTATTCCCTTAAGAACGCTAGCTTTCAGCTTCACCCAGTCTGAGGTACATGTCCGGATAACCCGGTTGTAACAATCGCAGAGGTGCTCCCTTTATGCCCTAGCCGAACAAGCGGGAACGTAGGGCATAAGCACAGGATCTAGGCAACCCAGCTTGGCAAAAACTGAAGTCATAAAGGTGCATAAAATGGCGAAGAAAGGACATATATGAGCAGTCGACACATATATACGGTGAGCTTGATGCTCGAAAAATAATAATAAGCTTCTTATGAAAAGAAGCCCCCAGGTGTTGTGGGGTATGTACATTTAAGGATGTATACCCCTCAAGCGTGCGGCTTACCCGATCACGAGGTGGAAAGCGAACAAGAGAAAAAGTGAAAAAGAGAAAAGAAGGAACGAAAAAGGGTATATAAGCGGACTTAGGCGTAGAATCTTCGAAGCCGGGCAACGTTCCATGGGTTCAGCTCCAAGCGATTATCCGAAGCATTGTGAAGGCGATAGGCTCCTCCAGTGAGAACTTCATCTATAATGAAGGGACCCTCCCATTTGGGCTTGAGCTTGTCCTTTTTCTTCTCTGGTAGGCGTAGAACGAGTTCACCGACATTATACGTCTTTGCCCGCACTTCTCTGCTTTGATATCACCGAGCCTGCTGTTGATAGAATGCGGAACGGGCCTTCGCAACATCGCGCTCCTCCTCCAGGCTGTCCAAATTGTCCTGCCGGTTGAGCTCAGCTTCTCTCTCTTCGTACATGTGCACTCGAGGTGAGTCATGAATAATGTCGCAAGGCAAGACCGCCTCTGCGCCGTACACCATGAAGAAAGGTGTGTATCCGGTCGTGCGATTGGACGTAGTCCGCAGCCCCCAGAGTACAAAATCGAGTTTGTCAACCCAGTGCTTGTCTGATTCTTGCAGAGATCGCACTATTCTGGGTTTAATGCTGCTCATTATCAGGCCGTTCACCCGTTCGACCTGACCGTTTGTTTGAGGGTGATATACGGAGGCGTAATCGAGCTTAATGCCCAAATTAGCGCACCAAGTTTTCACCTCGTCGGCCGTTAAGTTAGAGCCGTTGTCAGTAATAATACTGTGCGGGACACCATAATGGTGTACGACACCGGATATAAAGTCTATCACCGGTCCGGCTTCAGCTGTTTTGACTGGTTTGGCCTCTATCCACTTAGTGAACTTGTCAACCATAACCAGCAAATATTTCTTCTTATGGCTTCCCCCTTTAAGGGGTCCGACCATGTCTAGCCCCCAGACCACAAAAGGCCAGGTAATGGGGATTGTTCGTAGGGCAGTGGGCGGCATATGACTTTGATTGACGAAAAGCTGGCATCCAATACATCGCTGTACGAGGTCCTGTGCATTTGCTCGGGCCGTGGGCCAAAAGAAACCTGTACGGAAGGCCTTACTTATAAGGGCCCGAGTTGCAGTATGATGGCCGCCAAGACTGGCACGTATTTCAGCCAAGAGCTGCCGTCCCTCTTCTTCGGAGATACATTGTTGAAGGACTCCGGTAGTACTTTTCTTGTAAAGTTCTCCTTCATGAACTTTGTAGGCTTTCGAGCGTCGAACAATACGATGGGCCTCAGTCTGATCATAAGGGAGCTCCTTCCTAGTAAGGTATGCCAGGAAAGGTTCTGTCCATGGGGCAATTACGGCCATGATTTCATGGGCCGACGGTGTTATCTCGGTGCCCGAGCCCCCGATGATATCGGAACTGTGTTTGGAATCTGGGGGTATGATCGGCTCCGGACCAGTGTTGCCGCTCTCATCTTGCCATGCCACGGATGGCTTGAAGAGCCTCTCCACAAAGGTGTTACGTGGGACGGGGTCGCGTTTAGCGCCCATGCGAGCAAGGATGTCCGCTGCCTGATTACTCTCTCGAGCCACGTGATGAAACTCAAGCCCCTCAAACCGAGCTGATATTTGAGTACGGCATTGCGGTAAGCCGCCATCTTTGGATCTTTTGCATCGAATTCTCCATTTATTTGGGATATTGCGACGTTTGAATCTGCGCGCACCTCGAGGCATTGTATGCCCATAGAGACGGCCATCCGGACACCGTGCAATAGGGCCTCGTATTCGGCTGCATTGTTAGAGTCGGTGTACAGTATTTGTAACACATAAAGGACTGTGTCTCCTGTGGGGGATGTCAAAATAACACCAGCCCCCAGTCCGGCTAACATTTTAGAGCCGTCAAAGTACATCACCCAGTTGGAATATGTGATGTACTCTTTAGGGAGTTCGGTCTCTGTCCATTCGGCGACTGTCAGGACCCCGATTCCAAGTCACATTGATCTAGCCGGTAACACCTCATATCACTTTGCGGCCTCACGCACGGTATTCCCATGGGTGTCGCCTTACCATGGCCCGGGACCATTTGCGCCTTTTGGCTCACGTATATGATAGTGTCGCTAGCATCCATATGACGGAGAACCCGGGCCGACATGACTAGTCGTGAACCCAAAGTGGCACTAACTTACAGGGACATGCATACATGAATCAACATCGAGCATGTCGGTCGGCAGTGTGCGAATCCGGGCTGTAGCACTGGGCTAACAGGACTCCGGTGAACCGGGCTGTAGCAGGCTAGGCAGGACTCCGGATGTCACCGCGTGACATTTCCCCGAAGGGACAGACACAGGAACGAAGTGAATCACATGCCGGCCAGTCAGGTGTTCCGGAGCAGTAGTGCTGGGCTAGCAGGACTCCGGTGAACCGGGCTGTAGCGGACTACTATGGCTCATGGAAGCACAAGACTACATTTCCCCATAAGAGAGGCTACCAAGGATAAACAACTAGGTTGTCGGATCCCACACATAAAAAGCATTTCAATCATACACACAATATGCTCGATATGTGTAAATACAACATGGCATCACAACATAACTCTACGACTCAAGTATTTATTCATTAGGCTCCGAGGAGCCAAGTATTACAAACATGGGTCTCATGACCCCAACATACAGAGCATACAAGCAACAAGCACATGCGGAAGCTTAACTTGTCTGAGTACAGACAACTACAAATGAAGAAGGCTGAGAAGCCTGACTATCTACAAGACCTTGCCGAGGGCACAAGATCGTAGCTGAGGTAACAAGCTAAATATCGAAGTCCACTCGGAACTACTAGCAAGACTGACGTCTCTCTACAAAAACATAAAATAGGCAAACGTGAGTACAAATGTACCCAGCAAGACTTACATCAGAACTAGGTACATATGCATCAGTATCATCAAAGGGGGTGGTGGAGTTTAACTGCAGCAACCCAGCTTTGACTCAGTGGCTAACCTGAACTACGACTGCAAGCAACTCTTTTGAGGTGGCGCACACGAGTCCACATATTCACCATATCAATACACCACTATGGATCCTCTCCCGTCTACCTACGAGAACGCCATCCATAGCACGCACGTTTATCTTGCGAGTTTTAGAGTATCCACTTCAAGTTATCTATGAACTGTACAGGCAACCCAGAAGTCCTTTACCGCGGACGCGGCTATTCGAATAGATGATGTTAACCCTGCAGGGGTGTACTTCTTCACACACGCTCTCACCACTTATCGCCGTTTACACGACATGTACTCGGCAACCTTCAAGCGGAAGCCCAGCGAGGGTGTCGGCCACGACCTACCTAAACACTCAGGTCTCTAGTCTAGGTTTATCGCCTATTCAGGTTCCATCCGCAGGGAGTCCGGCCGAGGTTTCCACATACGGCCTCGAACGATGTGTACAGGGTTCCGAGACACCAAACGGGCGCCCTGCATTCCCGGCCACATGCCTACCGCATCACAGCCCACCCCTCGGGTCAGCGCTGCGCACGGCCTCCAGCATACTACAAACACCAGAAACTACTTGCAACTCCTGGACAGAGGACAAGGGTGGTTAAGAAGCCGAGAGAGTCAATTAAGGATCCCAATGTGTGGTAGTAGCTGATCATGGATCACAAACACAGAACTCAGTTCCTAAGGACGGCTTCAATGAAACAACCCACCATGTACTCCTACATGGCCTCTCATCGATACCTTTACAAAATCGTGTTCACACACTTAGCTCTGAACAGTAATACATGTTCAGAAACCTCCAATTCGTCCCCGATGAATCAGACCTGACTCAACTCTAAGCAGTAGCAGGCATGACAAACAAGCATGATTGAGTAGGCACATCAGGGCTCAAACAACTCCTACCACTACAAAAAAAAGACACATCCGTGACATTTTGGGTCGAACGAATTTTTTTTCTGTCATACATATGACACTTCTATGACGATAATTGTGACAAAACCCGGCATCATCATAGATGTGGTGGGCTCCTACTTCTATGACAAAAAATCATGACAGAAAATGGGCTTTTCGTCCTGGGCGGGCCGGAGACGCAGCTGCATGACATTCTTTGGGCCGTCCATGATGGAAAAAACCGTGGTAGAAGCGAGGGGGAGGAAAATTTCAGGGAGTTCCCGGTTACGGTGGGAGGTCGGGGGCCGAGCGATGTGCGTTTCTCTCGTACACGTACGCGCGTGTGTGCGAGGCGTTGGCTCTAACTGAACCCGAGCGAGGCGTTGGGCTCTAACTGAACCCGAGCGATTGCACTGCAGGCTATGCGTTACTGAACCCGAGCGATCGATCGATGGCTGTTAATTGAACCCGATCGAGAGATTCCTTCGCTACTGCTGCTAACTGAAGCCGATCGATTGGATGAACAGTGAGCGTTGCGGGGGGGGGGGGTTGGATGAACATGGAGCGGTGGCGTTGCCTCTGGATGAACAGGACCCCGTGGTGTGGAGGGCTGGATGAACAGTAGACGGTGGAGGGGTGCCCGTGGAGGGGTGGTTGAACAGGACCCCGTGGTGTGGAGGGCTGGATGAATAGTAGACAGTGGAGGGGTGCCCATGGAGGGGTGGTTGAACCCCGTGGTGTGGAGGGCTGGATGAACAGTAGACGGTGGAGGGGTGGTTGAACAGTAGCCGGTGGAGTAGCGCTCGGTGGAGGCTGGATGAACAGGAGCCAGTGGAGGCTGGAGGAGGTCGACGGTAGCCCGTGGAGGCTAGAGGAGGTCGACGGTGGAGATGAACAGTATCCCGTGGAGTCCCGTTTTGCGGTACGCCACATGCCTCCCGATCAACAGGACCCCCGTTTCGACCGTAGCGCTCCAACACAAGTCCGTTTCCTCCGTTTTGCGGTACGCCACACCCCTCCCGATAAACAGGACCCCCGTTTCGACCGTAGGAGGTCCGTTTCCTCCGTTTTGCGGTACGCCAGACCCCTCCCGATGAAGAGGATCCCGTTTCGAACGTGGCCGGTCGAACACAAGGCTGTTTCCTCCGTTTTGCGGTACGCCAGGCCTCGTTTCCATCGCCTGTTCCGTCCAAGCCCTCCCGATGAACACGACCACGCATTCCGTTCCGAGCCAGCCGGTTGGCTCCCACGCGTTCTGTTGCCTCCCGATGAACACGATGCATTCCGTTGCCTCCCCATGAACACGACGCATTCCGTTGCCTCCCCATGTACACGAGCCCTGGCCGTACGTATGCGCGAGTAGGCGTTCAAGACCCTGCCCGTATGTACGTACGTGGCCGTATTTTCTTTCTTGCACCCTGGCCGCTGTACATACGTGTACATGCTACGTGCGCGCCTCTACTCCGACATGTACGTGCCTCTACTACGACACGTGTGCGCCTCTACATCGACCAGTATATATGTACGTACACGTTCGCGACCAGAATGACAACGCTACGTACGCTTCGACCAGGTTGGTCCCGACTGTCAGGCACTTCCTTGCCTGCGAAGATGTAGCTGGTGGGTCCCAGCAGTCAGGGGGGCGAATCGTTTTTTTGCCCGGACGCACTTCCTTGCGTGCGAAGGTGTAGCTGCTGGGTCCCAGCAGTCAGGGGGGAATCGTTTTGTTTTTTTTGCCCGGACGCACTTCCTTGCGTGCGAAGATGTAGCTGGTGGGTCCCAGCAGTCAGGGGGGCGAATCCTTTTTTTGGACGCACTTCCTTGCGTGCGAAGATGTAGCTGGTGGGTCCCAGCAGTCAGGGGGAAACGTTTTTTTCCCGAAATACGGTGGCCCGTCCGATGGGTCCCCGCTGTCAGGTGGAGGAATAATTATTTTGCGCGTAATAAGGAGGCACTTCCTTGCTGCGGCCATGGACCCAGCTGTCAGCCTCTCCACGTACAGTCCATGTCCGATGGAAGCCATTCCTTGACCACGTTGACCACGCCGCGCCGAGAGCACCAGGGCGGTGGACGATGGCGAGGCCTAGGAAGGGGACGACGCGGAGCCGGGGAAGACGCGGCAGTGGATGCCCACGCGTAGAGGAGTATGAGGGTTCACTCGTTCGGCTGTGGTGTGAGGCTGCTGTCGCCGCAGAATAACAGGGGGTGTGGGTGCGTAGAGGGATGGCCTGGCCAGCAGTGGGAGTAGTAGGGGGCGGTGAGGCCTCCGCGGCATCACAGCCGGCCACGGGCGGCAGGAGCAGGCGGCACGACCGGCGCTGCTTTGGGCGGCTGGAGCAAGAAGACCAGAGGTTGAAGAAGCACTACGACCGTTGGATGGACATTGTATGGTCACTGGAGCTAGAATCGTTCATATATTGACTAAAGTTGACAAAGGCCTCCGTCCCAGTCAACTTAGTAGGCCCACAAGTTAGCCTCCCACCAAGGTGGGTCCGAGCTAGCAGGGGGTATTCATTTTTTGTGCATAATAAGGAGGCACTTCCGGTGGGTCCGAGCTGACAGCGGGGGGAACGTTTTTTTCACGAAATACGGTGGCCCGTCCGGTGGGTCCCAGCAGTCAGGGGGAAACATTTTTTTTGCGAAATACTGGTGGCCCGTCCGGTGGGTCCCTGCTGTCAGGTGGAGGAATAATTATTTTCCGCGTAATAAGGAGGCACTTCCTTGCGGCTGCCGTGGACCCAGCTGTCAGCCTCTCCACGTACAGTACTCTTCCAATGGAAGTCGGTCATTGACCACATTGACCATGCCGCACCGAGAGCACCACGGCGGTGGACGACGGCGAGGCCTAGGAAGGGGACAACGCGGAGCCGGGGAAGACGCAGCAGTGGAAGCCCGCGCGGAGAGGATTATGAGGGTTCACCGGTTCGGCTGCGGCGTGAGGCTGTCGTCGCCGCAGAATAACAGGGGGTGTGGGTGAGTAGAGGGATGCCCTGGCCAGTGGTGGGAGTAGTAGGGGCGCTGAGGCCTGCGCGGCAGCATAGCCGGCCTCGGGAGGCGGGAGTAGGCGGTCCTGCCGGCGCTGCTTTGGCGGCTGGAGCTAGAAGACCAGAGATTGAAGAAACACGACGGCCGTTGGATTTACATCCAACGGTTACGTCTGCTAGAATCGTTTGTTGACGTATATAATAACTAAAAAAATCTTGCATACGCGTCAACTAAACAGGCCCACAAGTCAGACCACTCCCTCTTTTTTTAATAATTTATATATAGCTCATGGCAACTTCTTATGCAATTTATTGCAGTCGTTTTTTTGGTTGGCCAGGGCCAATTTCGCATATTTCTGTGGGTTCCAAACTATTTTTAATACCGAAATGTGGAGCCAGATTTCAAGTACTTTGAAGATATATTTAAATTAGGTTAATGCCCACTGAAATAGGAATCTGAAAATGTGAAAAAATTCAGAAATTATAAAGTAATTGCCAATTTGTCATCTGTTTTTATATTTACAACCCATTTCATATTACTTTCAAGATTTGCAGGCGTCTTGAAAGAGTTGCAGCCCATCAGGGCGTAGAAAAATAAGTAGGCCTGGATTGGGTATTCTTTAGAAAAAAATAAACTGGGCTCATTTTCACAAAGAAAAAATAGCTGGGCTGGTCACATGGTGAACATAAAATATAAGCCTGGGCTAGACAGGCCACAGCCCAGTTCAAACAATACCAAACAGAAAATAATACTGCTCGAGTAGCTACGTCCCAGGTGTCAGCCGATCTTGTGCTGTTCTCTTGTCTATTAACTATATACGCTCATAATGTCGTGGGTCCCAGATGTCAGGAAAACACTAGGAGGAAGCATTTTATTTTTCCATACGCTGACGTGGTGGGCCCCTACTGTCATCCTCTCCACGTACTTCTGCCGATTCCTGTTGTTTGTTGACCATGTTGACAACGCGAGAGGGCGGCGCCGCGGCGAGCGCACCAAAGCGCGTGGAGGACGTCGGTGTTAACGATTTAGGAGACGGTGGGGCGGCGATGCGTGCGCTGAGGCGCAGCCAGCCGTGGGAGGCGAAAGCAGGCGGCCCCGCCGGTGCTGGTTTGGTTTTGGCGGCTGGAGGAAGACAGGACTGAAGAAACACGACAGACTATAAAAGAAGCAGGAGTACTTAACAACCTTAACTGAAACCAGCAGGGGCACTTAACAACCAAAGCTGAAAGCAACGTGGTCAATAAACATGATATTCGCTTTAGATCCATGGAAAAGCATGAACATAATCGTCTGTCCTATTTTCCAAGATGGACGGGCCTTCATTATTTGAGACCACCCATGAATAAGTACCTTTTCACCTCCAAGGGGAATTGAGTAGGTCGACATAAACATCATGTTGTGACCAAGCGCAAGTCTGACGCGACCATGGTCAGGCATCTGTATAGGAACAATAGAACTCGGCAGTTCCTGTTTCAAGAAGATCACAGCTGTAAAACTGTGTATAAGCAATAGTTTATGAACAACATATATAACAGAAAACAGCTCGTACCATAAGTTTCTCGACACAGTTGGACCTGTTCAACGAGTGCAGCAGTGGCACACATATCCCACGTGGCCTTCCACCATTGAAACGCCCCACAAGGACCTCAAGACGATCAATAAAGTGTAGGAACTTGTGGATGTCGATCCAGTCAACTTCAGTGCCATTAGTAACAGCCGAGTTATTACAGAGTAACAAACGAGCAGACTGCTTAACTCTGAAAAAACCTACACGTGCCACCAATTATAAGAAAATATTAGTTAGAAGTAGCATCTTTGTGAGAGATTCGTTGCTACTTCTAAAGTTAAATTGTGATTAGTTAGACAGAATAGGTGGATTAAGAAGTAATCGAGGCAAGAAGCAAGAACCAGATACAAAACTAACATGGATGAACAATTGGAACGACGTCAGGCTAGAAGATCGCAGTGAAGATGAGACCAGGTTCTGCTATTTCCATCAACATTCGTGCGCCAACTTTCAGTCCGTAACACTTGAGAAAGTTTATCCAAGTTCGGCCATAAAAAAGCAGCGATCTTCTTGGTTCATGAACCCAACTCGGAACTTATATCCATTGCTTGTCTTCACTGTTACCATTAAACTAGTGTATTCAGTTATGGCAAGGCCGAGCATCTTGAGTACATGTGTTCTGGCAGAGCAAATAATACACTGCAGGAAAAATAATATGAGAACACAGCATGTTCAAAAAAACCCCACCCTCCCGGATAGAAAAGAGGATTCTAGGAACATACTGTGCACGTTTCAAAATGCTGTGTTAGGATGAGAAGGAACAAGTGTGGCGTCTCGCCGAGGGCGCAGAAACCTGTAGGGTGCTCGCACTTTGGGCACTGCAAATGAAACACACTAGATTCAGTAGGAAGAAAAATGCATCAACGGCGGCGGCTGCTATCCTAGGATTACCTGCGACCAAGGGACTTGGATTTATCGGGGATGGATGAAGAATTCGTACTTGGTTCTCCATGAGAAAACCCTATGCAATCGCCGAGAGGGGGTTTTCTCTGAACAAGCAGACGAGGAAGACGGGGATTCAGGCCCAGTGAAATATTGCCGCTTCATCCGTCCAGCTTACTGCTAAAGCTGGAAGGGGGGGTTGTGATTTGCCGGCTCATTGGGCATTACTGCGGCGCTACGACCGGGGTGTGTCTACCGTGAAGTTGTGCACTCTAATTTGTGCATATGGCACGTGGACCCCGTTGCCGATTGCCCCACATATCAGCGAAAGAAAGTAGAAAGACAGGAGTAACTAGTTACACATAAATATATTTTTTGACAGAGAGAGACTCCCTCTGTAAAGAAATATACAAATCTTTTATATCACAGGCTCACCTTGCCGAGAAATATACTCCCTCTGCAACGCACGGACATTATGGGGGTTCAGCTTTTTTTATGGGGGTTCAGCTGAGAATACAATACTCAGATAGGCTCACGGTTCTGGAGTTTGGGCCGCAGGCCGACCCTGCACGTTTGGGGGCCCATGTGTTCTACCTCAGTACTTTTCATATTGCAAGCGATCGGTACGGCGCTGGTTTTAGATGCTCTCGCAAGGCGAATACACAAAATTGAATAAAGCATGGCAACTGTTGGAATGAAATCGAACGACAGTTCCTAACCAGCAATCAGAGTTGCAATTCTATCAACGATATACCATGTGATAAATAATACTGTCGTACTACTTATACACACAGGACACTTGTTTCACCATGCCAGATTATTACATCAAAATCTCTCGGAGGATAGATCAGTTCGGCAGTTGCGTGGTGCTACTGAAGAATTTCAAAGTTGATTTGGACCAGCTCTCCTTGCCGAGAAAGTTCGATTTTGACATCATCCCCTACCGCAAGATATGATTTAGATTTGAACCTTGACCATCCTTTAGCATCCATCATCATGCAACCATCCTTTGTACTTACGGTATATTGAGCAGGTTCATTCACACCAAGGCTGCGCATGGTAAGAGAAACTTGGCTGTGGTCGCCCGGATTGTTGACCGACTCCCTCGTTGCTCTAGGAATTCTCTGTTTGCAAACAAGAAGACATACCCAAACAGTTAGATCAACACAGTGAATCGTGTGAAACAACATGGAAAGAAAAAAGAACGAAGCACTTGGGCAGCCAATGCTTACCAAGAAGGTGGACATGTCGGTTTTTGTAAGGACTTTGGTATATGAAGTGCGAACTACAGCCTAGTCTGTTGCCGGTGCAACTGCACGGGCCGGAGCAGATGCAAGTGCAAGTGTTGGTGCAGGTGCCGAAGCCGCCGCTGCTGCTGCCGGAGATGGTGATCCTTGTAGAGCTGGTGCCGGTGTCGGAGCAGGTGCCGGTGTCGATGCCCGATCCTCCGGTAGATCAGACTGATCCGCTGACGTGGTCGGTGCCCAATCCTCAGCTGGATCAGACTGAGCTGCTGCCGCTGTCAGTGCTAGAGCAACTGCCGGTGCTCGATCTGTGCGAGACAACGGCGATCGTGTCTGGTCTGCTATGATCAGCTTTCTAACTTGACTAGGATCCGTGACCGTGATCCAGTTTTTTCTTCATTTCTTTTAAACGCGAGAAGGACTAATTGTGGCGTTTTTGTTAAACCAAACTGCAGTTCATCATAGGGATTCAGCTTGTACTCAGACAACAGACTGATCCAATTTTTTCTAGTAATATACGTGATGGACAGTGCCTTCGTTACTGACACGGCATAAGAAGTGAAACCTGCAAAAATAGCCATCGTAGAGCAAACCAAACGGTTTATTCTGTGATGAATGTCACATGGCAAAACCTGCATCATAAAATTGCAGGAAAAGAAAGAAAACATGACATTAAATCAGTAAGATTTAGACAGTAAATCAATAAGATTTACTTGATGTGACACGAGTGAATCCTTACCAGGAAATCACTATGTTGAAGTACTAAACAGAAGATTGATCGTCCAACTACGCGTGGCATGCAGGGGCCCCGCCTCCTCCCACAAGCAGGACAGTCCAAAGGTCGTGACAAATCGTATGGACCGAACATCCATGGGACTGGAAATCCTGGTGGGTGCGATAAACCCTGCAATGCATACAGATATTGGAGTGTAACCATAATTGATAAACCGTCCTCACAAAAAATATGATCTGGATACTTCAAAATATACAGACTGAATTGAGTGGATAGACATTAACATAGACATTAACATAGACCGTTCACACACCAAAAGCGGCAGTACTAATAAACAATACAGGGTTCACAAACACAAATCAAGTACTGAACAATAGTACTTACTACAGACAAGAAAAGTTGCACTAACTAAACTCTGCAGACTATTTCTTGCCACCGACCTACAGGATGAACCCCGCATAACTGACTAGGCCATGGACTTCGTGTGAGATGTCTACATGCACCATCACCATCTTGTCAACCTTGGAGAACCTAACAGAGTGGTCTTTCCACTCATAAACATGATGATGAAGACAGGCCGCATCAGATTTGTTGGGAAGCTTTACAAGAACCACACCCTTCGTAATCGAAGCCACAGTCAGGAAATTGTTGTGGTCAAGTACAGCCTCGAGAACACGCCTGACAACAATGCTACAGGAAAACACTAGTTCAGGACACGTGGCGACAAGGACACAGCAGCTGGATAGTTCAGCAGTAGAACTCATCATCAGGTCTTCCAGTTCACACGGCATGACTTTGAGAACTTCATCTCCACCGCGGACCTGGTTCTAATTAAACAGAAACCATATTTTATTACTACCTCCGTTCAGAAATATAAGATGATTTTTGATATTATACTCCATATATGACTACATATACACACAGAAATGAGTGAACAAAGACACTAGAACATGTCTTCAAAGGCATGAGAGCAGAGGGATTACATGCAATATCCATAACACAAGTTACTGAGGCAAATATACCCTCTTAAAAGGTAGCATTGATGTTCATAAAGTACTCCCTCCATCCCAAAATTCTTGTCTTAGATTTGTCTAGATACGGATGTATCAAGTCACATTTTAGTATTAGATACATCCGTATCTAGACAAATCTAAGACAAGAAATTTGGGACAGAGGGAGTAGTTGAAAGTAATCTATAAGAAATCAGTGTCAACCTCTCGCATGTTTTGGTCAAAAGAGGAATTTAGAACCGTCATTTGGCACACTAAAATCACATGCAAGATCACCCAGAAAGTTGTACTACCAGTACTAGTACTGCGTGTTAGATGAAAAAACACGATCAAGATCGAGAAAAAGATCGTCAACAAGAGAAATTACCTGGACTTGCTTAATGAGGGATCCCGGAGAGGGGGGCTTGGACAGGGCAATGGGTTTGAGCTTGTCTGCGGTAGTCTTGGCGGGGTGCTTGCGCTTCTTCGTACCATGAGCCTCGACGGTTTTGGCCAGAGCCATAGACATCATGTGGGCCGGTGCTCCGGCGTCCATCCAAGAGAGGAAGCTGAGAGAGAAGAGTGAAAGGAGGAACGAGATGAGGGAGAAGCGAAGCGAGTGGGGGTTTTCTTCAAGAGAGGAAGCTGAGAGAGAAGAGTGAAATGATGGTTGCTTCGTCCGTCCAACTTACTGCTGGAAAGGAGGGGGTTTTGTGATTTAACGGCTCATTGGGCATTACTACGGCGGTTCGATCGGGGTAGTCTACCGTCACTCTACTACGGAGTAATTTAGTGCATGGCTGGTGGACCCAGGTGCTGGCTGTCCCACACGTCGGCGAAAGTGAGTAATTTAGTGCATGGCTGGAGGAGGATCCACATGGTAGAGCGTGTCCACTGTTTTTCTGAAGAAAAAAATGATTACAACAAGCATTTCCACTCTTACGACGGAGGAGTGCGAAACACGGCAGCCACTTGAACATACACAGTGCTCCAACTACTAGGCATGTGCAGTGGTTCATACGTCAGTACTACACAATCTTGTTGCTAGTGTAGTAAGATATGAGGATAACAAATGATGTTGTGCGCATGTCAACTACTCCTATATGTAACATAGTACCGCTTTTTCGACTGTCCGGTCAAGAATGAACGGTGAGATCAATGTTAACAGAACTAGGTCCACAGCGCACGGAGAGTACGGTGCTACAGTACTCCACGAAACATGAACCATATGAAGCACAAATAGTGTTAGGCAGGGTGTATGAAGGGTGCACGGGATGGGAGCAAAAGTTCCCTTCTCGACCCACTTTTGGGTGTTTGGCAGAGTGGATGAAGGGTGCATGAGTCCACACTAGTAGGTTGACAAAAATACACGAAGATGAAACAACTATATTGAGATGAGAATGCAACCAAACCCACCCACACGCTTTGTGCTACGGTGACTGATCTGCACCGTTTGAGTTTGATCCAACGGTCATGTTGCGCCGAGACATGCCCATGCCCATGCAGATGGCGCCTAAACACCACTGAAGTCCCTCTGCTTCTCGAGGCGCACGATGTTGGTGATGCAGGGTGCAACCGCCCCAGAGCCCGCTCCCGGTCGACGGGAGCCAGCTCGTCAAAGACGGCATCCAATGGCACGAATGGATTCCGGTGACGGAGCCCTGAAAGGATTCGCCCGGCAACGGCGACGGCAGCCCGCAACCCCTCCTTTTCCAGCTCAGCCCCCATCATCGCGCGGAGACGGCTCAGCTCCTCGGAGATATAGGTGAAGAAGGAGACCAGGTCAGGAAGCCGCAGCTCGTTGAAGTCGACCGGGTGGTCGAACGGGTTTAGCCCGACGGCCGGCATCGTTGCGCTGGCATGACGGTAGGCATCGCGCAGCCGCAACACGTGCGTGGCAACTTGGTTCACCAAGTGGCTGAGGCGATCCTGGACCTCGTCACGATCGGCCCGCTCGCGCTCCAGCCGGCTCCCCTGACGGCCTATCGTATCTCCCGCTTTCTGCAGCAATGCCGCCGACGCCTCGAGCATCTTTGTGGTGGACGCCTGCCGCTTTTGAAGCTCCGTGAACTCCCGCACATAACGGAGGATCATGGCACTCCTCTCCTGCTTGAGCTCACGGAGCTCCACGTCCTTGGCCCTGAGCTCCGCATCCTTGACATGGAGCTCTTGTGTCAGGCGCCTCACCTCGGACTCCGTGATCTGTTGCGCCGCCATGGCACTAGGTAGAAGCAATGGGGAGAGGAAGCAAAGGGGGCGAAACGGCTGAAAGGCAATGCAATCTACGGGAAGGCGGAGGGAGCGGGGAATCTTTTGGTTTTCACCACGGTAAAACACCAGTCCACGACTTCTCACATCAGGGAGCAGTGGGTTTTTACAGGCGGAGTCATCATGACTAATTGCTGCCGCGCCTGCTCCCGTCAATCAAAAAATTAAAAATCCTGCCGTGCCTGCTCCCGTCAATCAAAAACTTAAAAATCCTGCCGCACCCAAACACCAGAGCAACTCCGCGGTGGATATTTAAATTTACCTGCCGGCAAGTAGATAAAAAAGGGGTGAAAAAACAAATGTGGCGGCGGCCTAGCTAATCGGTCGAACTAGCCCAACTAGCTAGCCACCGTGCTTCACTGATGTACTCGGCGGGAAAGGTGGTCTTTTGTGATTTGACGACTCATTTACTTGCTTCGGCGCTACGACCGAGGAGGACCCAGAAAACGCGCGGTAGGGCATCCCACGTCAGGAAGAATATATGCGTGCACCACCCGGGAGGACCCCGAAACCGCGCGGTAGGGTGTGCCACGTCTCGGCACGGAGGAAAAATGTGCGTGTAAAAATATACTGTCTCAGACGTAGTACCTATGGTTCGACCTCGGGACCCAGCCAGTCGGTCGAAAACACCCCACTAGCCACACAGCTTCATCATGCAAACGTGGCACGGAGGATAGATGTGGTTAGCTCCGTCTCGACCAGCCACAACGTCTCTTGTTCTAGGCGATTCTTCTATTTTCCAAGCTTTTTTTTAGTTGTAATAACACCACGGCAGGCTAGCGCCGCTCTTCGTGTGTGCCCGTGCAAAGGTTAGACGATGGAGAGAAGAGAGATTGAGATCGCAGACCTGGGACCCACCAGTAAGTCAGACAACGGTCCTGCACGTGTTGACGAGGCACTCCCTCTACTCTACTGAAGGCAAGTACTGTATAAAATCAAGTTATGGGACAAAGCCAACAACCGTTCATTTTTTCAGGCTATCGACTTACGCTTTGTAGTCCAGGTTGCCAGTTCGAATCTCGTCTTTCAGATTTGTTAGTTTTAGGTCCAAATTTGATTAATGACAAGTGGGACCCCCGTGTGTTGTTCCGATATTTCAGTGTAGGATGGTTTTTTTGAACAAACACTTTGCGCGGTTAGACAAGTAACGGCACGAGTTACACGTATTTTGCAAGTTTACGAACAAAAATGACAGCGCCATAGAATATCACATCTACCCCGCAGCTTAGATACTATGGTGATACGAGTTTTTACACCGTTGGAAATGAGATCCAATGGCTTGGGAGTAGTCTTTGTAATTATGCGCAATTTCCAAACTCTCGAAACATTTTTTTGCAAATAAAACATTCAGGCCTCGTGTGTGCCGCTGCATCTTCGATCCAACGGCTCCCCGGTGCTCATATTAGGTGCTCCCCGTAGCTTAATTACCCGCTACGGTGATATGAGCATCTAGGTCGTATGATCAGTGATCAGATGGCACATGCGTAGTACTTGTACTTTCTGCGCATTTCCCAAACTCTATCAGTCGTATATTGCAAAAACATTCAAACCTCCTACTGTGGGCCGTTAGATCTCAGTGAACTCGTATCACCATAGAATCTACGGTGTGGGAGCACCTCATACTCTCCCGTGTGAGAAAACATAAGGTGCTATCGCAGCTTGGATGCTACGGTGATACGATCTTGGAGGTCGTTTGATCTGAGATCCAATGGCATCTGAGCAGTCTTTGTGCTTGTAAGCAGTGGCCGAACTCTTTTGGGGCTTTTCTGCAAAAAACCATTCGAACCACCGAGGAGGTGTTGGGTCACAAATCCAATGCCTCCGAAGAGCTTGTATCACCAAAGCATCTAAGGTGTGGTAGCACATGATATTCTTACATACAGGAGAATATGATGTCCTCCTTCATCTTAGATGCTACGGTGATACAAGCTTCGAGGTCGTTGGATATGGGATCAAAGGGCATCTAAGTAGTTTTTGTACAAATTGTGTGCAATTCTCAAACTCATCAAGGTTTCCTGCAAAAATATTAAGACACATCATGTGAGCTGCTATGTCTCAGATCTACAAGCTCCAAGCAACTCGTATCGGCATATAGCATCTAAGTTATGGGGGCACATGATATTCTCCCGGGGAGGAGGGGTGGGGGGTGCACAACCAATCGGTGGTTGGGAGGGTGGGGACAAATATAATCTAAACAACCCTAAACAGAGCTCCACAATTTTATCTAAGGTCAAGGGGTTGACCCCCGACGATCATAGCTCCGCCTAAACACAACATTTGCATGTACTATAGTACTAGACTTAATATTCATGTTTCAGTTTCATGTTTATTTTAAATATTGAACTGAGGACCATGGATGTCTTACATTTTACTCGCTTCATTCCTAAATATTAGTCTTTTTAGAGGCTTCAAATGGACTGGCACATACGGATGTATATAGAGATATTTTAGAGTCTAGATTCACTCATTTTGCTTCGTATGTAGTCACTTGTTGAACTCTCTAAAAGACTAATATTTAGGAATAGAAGGAGTATTTTTGAATTTGTGTCATACATGCATGGTTTGGAAAAATAGATGCACTATACTTATTGGATTGTTGTTGTGTTCGTGCGTGTGTGTCTCTGTGTGTGTGTGTGTGTGGTCATATGCTTGATACATACAAAGTTTTCTCACCTCCATATTGTTCATCTTTTAAATTTGAATTTGCATTGGAAAACATACTATGGATACCATGAAATGTGAAATCCACGTTGAGATCACTATATCACAAACTCACTCTAATTCAACAACTCGTCATAAATCAATTACCACGTTGAGATTAGTATTTGCAAGGAAAATACGGGTATTGTAATATACATAGATTCGTTTGGCAATTTAAAAGGTTCCGTTCATATTCTCGAATGGTAGGACCCAAGGGCGTACCAGCCAGACCTTGGCTCGTGTTGATCCTAAAAAAACGGGGCTCGAGTCCTTCGGTGGCGTGCGTGGTACGCACATTAGGCAACCCCAACCAGTCGAGCCTCAGCGTTTCAAGTCGAAATATCTGGCGGCCAGAATTCCAGCCCTAGGAAATTCCCCTCATGTCCCCGGTCCATAATGACTACCGATGAACAACGGAGGGATGCTTTAGTAACTAGACAACGTTACCTACCGTGCCGAGCACGGTTCAATTCCCTCGGTCGCCGCTCGTCAAGGTCACCCGTCAACTGCATTGCCTAGTACTACTACTACACCAGGATGAGCACAGAATTGAGCCCGTTTGTTCGTGCCTAGTACTTGAGTTAATATATCAGGCAATGCACTGCTACGGAGGGATTATCCTTTTACTCTGCATATATAACTTGTCTGAAGTCTAACTAAGCAAAATGTTTGACCAAATCCTTTCTTAAGAAATACAACAGGACAGATGTACGGCTTGAAAATTTATTGCATGATGCAGGTTATGATATTGTTTCGAATCCTGGATCTTAAATTTCAGAAAATCCAAAAGTGAGCATAAATTCTTGAAACTAAGCATGGTCACGTGATATGGCACAAATATTACTTCGTAAGTTTTTTCTTCAATTTGAGACAAGCTGCTTATGACAAGTTGCACAAATGAAGAGCCAAGGTATTTTGGAACAAAGACCTATCACGTTAAGGCGAACGCTTTCACTATTGAAACCGTGGGCGTTTACGTGCCGCCACGAGTCCCCGCTTCTCATCGGCAGGTGCCGTCCGAGCAAGCGTGTGAGTCGACGGGAGGCGTGCGAGCAGACCGCTGCGCCGGCTGTCAGGGAGGCATGCGAGCAGACCGCTGTGCAGGCTCACCGGGAGGCGGGCCCTTTGACCAGGCTCCGCCGCCCACCGTCGTCCCAACTGCTCCCACTTTTAATGTTGCCAGCGCCGCTGTTGAAAATCAACCCCGCACTACCCGGTATCGCTACAATCCTCTCTCTTCCTCTCCGATTCTCCTGTCGTCTACCTCCAACTAGCCTAACCTAAACGTACGCCATGCCGCATCACGATGGTCTGCCCTTAGTGTTCTAGTTTGCTGAGGAAGACATCCAGCCGGAGTCTCAAGAACATAAGGCGCTTTGGGACGAGCTTGAACTGGCCTTGCGGGAAGACGTCGCGCCTGTCCCCGCTCCCGTTCCCGCTCCCGTCGCCCCGACTGCGCCAGCGCCCATCCCCATGGCATTGATGGGCTGGGAGCCGCACACTGTCACCGAGCTTGATCCCACGGGGTTCCACGAGGTCCCCGCCGACTTTCACGCGCCCGTGCACCTGCCAGCGCATACGCCTGCGCGTGCACTGATGCGCACGCCCGTGCCGGTGCCCGTGCACCTGCCAGCGCATGCGCCTGCGCGTGCACTGACGTGCGCGCCCGTGCCGGTGCCCGTGCACACGAATGTCTCCGCCGCGCCGTTAATAGCGCCTGTCCTCGCGCGGGTGCCAGTGCCCCCCTCAGCGGCATGGATGGCCGCCGTCGACCGCTTCCTTGCACCAACACCAGTCGCCTCCTCCCGCCAGTTGACTCGCTCCGAAGTCCAGAACATTTTGGCCTTCCTTGAAGCTAGGCCAACGTCCAGGAGTACGCCAACAACGGCGCGAGACGCCGCCGTCGCCGTCGGTCAGTGGCCCGACGACACACAGAGCACAGCAGAGGAGCCGCTTCCCACCGCGAGACGCCGCCGCCGCCGCCGCGTAATCTAAATTTGCCATGAAAAACGTTCGGATTGCCATGCTTAAATCCGAACGTTTATCATTTCCGTTTATTTTATATCGATCGTCGTATAATTTAAAGTCGGAGTCAGACTGAACGAAAAGTATGGTTTGATCGATTGAATGTTCTGCTAGAGCCGTATCAAATTTAATATAATACGTCATCAAGCCACATGTATTCCTTGTCATCCAACGACCTAGACTGCTTCAGTGTCAACCGCTCAACATGTTTAGCGTGCAGTTAATTTCATGCCAAAAATAGTGCTAATCACATGACAACACGCAAATAATATCCTAGTAGTTAATATCCGCATGCACTTAATATACTTCCAAATTAATGTGCATTGCACGTACACACTGACTAGTGCTGCTAGTACGTGAAACTGGTGCCGTGACTTGTGAACGCGTCCAGATATGGTCAACGACAACATCACCCGCGAGTTCTTCCTGTTTGCCCGTGCGTCTAAACGCAGAAGGGGAGGAGAGAGAGAGCACACATGGAACCCATCAGTAAGTGAAGGCGAATAGTACTAAAAATAATATTACATGTTATCCGTTAATTAGGCTGTGGTAATATAAAAACATTATGTGAACAAAGGGGGTACAAAAAACATTTCTATTCTACGTATGTTTCCTATTGACATGCGGCTTGAAGGCCCGGTCGCATGTTCGATCCTCATCCTTTATTTTTTAATTTGTATATGGGTCCAAATTTGTTTCATGACATGTGGGCCCCTCAGTGTGTAGTTTGTAGCACTTTAATTTGTGGGTCAAAATTTGTTCCATTCCAAGTGGACTATCGGTGTGTAGTTTTGTAGCTTATTTATAATAGTTAAAGAGAACAACATGGTTTTTTCAATAATACCATGGTGCGACGTTGAAGGCGAGAAAGGACGTGCGAGAGAGCGATGACCGAGCCAGAGGGAAATCAACTAGGGGAGTTGCGTGGGTTGCAACGGTGTTTGGAGTAGTTGTGGGCCGAATGCTACGAAAATATAATCTAAGCCGACCGGAATAAATGCCTACACAAATTAATCCATGGTTGGAGTGCCCCTCGCAATGTAAATAGCTCTGGCTTTGCGAGGGATGGAGAGGTAGTAGCTTTAACGCGTGGAAGATACGGTGTGAGAAAGCGAGGTCAATCGAGAGACATATAGATAGAGAGACAAAGTGAGTGTGGTCCGACATTCATTGAACAAATATATATGCTCTGGAGAGATATTGTCCGATTGAGCTTTTTGGCAAGGGTGAGGGTTGTAAGATAGAGCTTGAGAGATGATCCTGTCACAGACGTGTTGATATATTTTGTGCGTGGGAGGAAGCAAGGTCAATCGATCCCATAGGGTCGCCGTGCGATCGAAAGAGTGAGACGGGTTGGAGAGAGTGACCTAGATAGACGATGTGCGTGAGAGAGTATACAATGTGAATAGGTCGAATTGGGCTCAAACATGGTGATATATCATTTTTGTCCGAGAAAGAGCGAGGTCAATCGAGACATACGGAGAGAGAGAGATTGGGTGAGCGTGGCCCACCATGTGGTCGAAAGAGTGGCGGCGGCTTGGACGGACTGACCTAGATAGACAATCTGTGTGAGAGAGTATAGAGTGTGTCGATCGAGGCCCGAACAGGGAGATATATCATTTGTGTGTGAAAGAAAATGAGGTTAAACGAGAATCAGATGAAGAGAGCGAGATTGAGCGAGTGTGGCCCGCCGTGCGGAAGAAAGAGTGAGACAGTCTCGAGGGAGTGACCTAAATATACAACGTGCGTGCGTGCACACGAGAGGTTGGGGGGCTAGATAGGCAATGCATGTATTTAGCGCGAGAGGGTGAGAGGGAGAGGGGGGGGGAGAGAGAGCTCGGCATGGGGTGCAATGGCGGTTGTGTGAGGTAAATACATTTGGTAACAGAGTGGAAAAAGGGGTTGTGTAGTTGAGATACTTAGAGATCGAAACATGGAGAGAAAGAATGAACGTGTGTTGGAAACCGATAGCTTCCTAAGGTGGTTAGGAGAGGAAGATTGACCGATACAGGAAGTATGTAGCGTTTGTGCGCGCGGGGGGGGGGGGGGGGGGGGGGGCTAAAAACAACATTTGAATGTACATAGTACGAGACTTAATATCGATGTTTCAATTCGGTGTACATTGTAAGATTTGAACCGAGGACCAGGCATACGGGTAATTATTTCGAATTCGTGCCATACTAAGTTTCGAAAAGTTGACATTGACTCAGTTTGTTGTGCTATTTTGTAGGTCATATGTTTGAATCCATCCAAAAGTTTTCTCACTACCATGGTGTTCATCATATACATATGAATTTGTATTAAAAAAGTAGCGTGGATACAGTGAAATGCGAAATCCACGTTAGAATTGGAGATCGCTACGTGACACACACTCTAATTCAAATAACTAACTACGTGACACACACTCTAATTCAAATAACTAACTACGTGACACACACTCTAATTCAAATAACTAATTATGTGACACACACTCTAATCCACGTTAGCGTGGGTACCGTTTCGTTTTTTTCAAATAACTCCTCATTAATTAATTTATAGTACTCCCTCTGTTCACTTTTATAAGACCTTGAAGACATTTCAGACAATGTGCAAAACAGTTCATTTTAAGTTGTCTGAAAGGACTTACAAAAGTGAACGGATGGAGTATCTCGTTTCGAATGACTAATTATTGCAAGGAAAACAGGGGCATATGTAATACATACAGATTCGTTTGCAAATGAAAGAAGATTCGTTTGCATTCTCAAATGTAGGCGCACCAGGCAGACCAGGGTCGTGTCGGGGTGGACGCTGCTTCGGTGCCTTAAAGGCAACTGCCTTTGGGTCACTGACATGTGGGCGAGCCACCTGTTGGGCCCACATGTCATGGACACAGAGGCAGGTGCCTTAAGGAACAAAAGCATAGTCCTGTCGGGGTGGTCGTGTTTGTCGGACGGACGTGTAGCACCGAGCCACCCACCCCCTCCCCCCCAAAAAAAAGGATGACGACAATATAAGTTCGCGCTTCCACGTTTCGGATTGAAATATCTGGCGGCCCCAATTCCAGCCCTGCAAAATCTCTCTTCTCCACAGTCCCCTTCCGCACCCAGATTGCTCAAATCCCTAATTCGCCGCCAACCCTCGAATCGCCCCTCATCTTGTCTCTTGCCCCACCGTTCCCCACCTCTATGCCGGACGACGACGACGAAGACGACGGTCGCGCTTCACCACCGCACCGGAGCTACCTCATCTACGCCCTCGTCCACCGCACCAGGTGGTCCACCGACAACGTCGGCCGCCGCAATTGACGTGCCTCACAGACATCGAATTCCACCGCATCAGGTGCGCTTCACCGACGCCGTCTCCCAGCTCACTGGGGCTACTTCACCGAGCACATCGTCGCACCTCCGCCCCCCCGAGGCCGTTGGGGCTTCACCAACGGTCTCGTCCACCACATCGTAGCACTCCGCTGCCACTCAAGATCTGCATCCGTGCGCGGCCAGCCAACGCCAACGCATCACCCTCAGCGTCTCTGAAGTGACCCGCACTCTAGCTAGGCGAGCGTGCCCAAACACCGGCCCGAACTAGGTATCCACACATCACTCCCTTGTGCACTGTTCCGACGAAGTTTGGATATCCTTTCACTGCTCTCTTAGCTTACACGCCTATGCAACTCTGACTTTAACTCTTATTTCTTGTGGAGATATCATCTGAAACAAGCAAATCCATTTTTTAGCGAAGCATGACGGCGCTACGGGATCTGGTACACATCCTGCACACCCATATAACCTTGTAAGTATCTGTCCTCCGCTACAATATCAAGGTCGATTCCTCTTATTTGATCAACCATTCGCTGTGTCAAAAATGCAGAGGGGGATGCAAGGAGCACAAGGCCTGCACATCCAAGCAAGTGGTAACATGGACTTGTACATGGAACATCCCAAGCGCAAGCAGAGCTGCAGTGAGCCTATACAACGAGCTAGCGTAAGTCCCTGCATTTCATTTAATTCATACTGGCATTCGTGTATGATTTGTGTGAAGTGGCTGATCCACGAATTCAAGTTACCAGGGGCGAACATTTAACTTAAAAAATACAAAGGCACTTACACTCCAGAAATCAACATAACTTGAGAAATGTGAAGCTACATGCACTTTGAAAACTAGCTAATGATCCAAAGTAGTTCAGATTATAAACACTAAATGATGCAAGCACCAAAAAACACAAAATGCAACATGGTGTACAAGGACTACAAACATGGTCTGTACCTGCTTGAATTATTCGTTCTCTGGCTGAAAATATCGAAGTGTAATTGCACGTATAACCAGTGCGCAAACTGCATATCAATATATCTATCCTGCACAAGTATGGCAATAGTTTCAAACAACAGATTAGAAAAGTATTTATGCTATGTTGTCATGATACGGGGTCTTTCTGGTAGATGGCCTCGACGTTTCCTCAAGCTATGAAAATGCACTATAATTTGCTTGTCATCAATGCCTGCAAATCTCTGTCTCTCTCAACATAGTAGATCATCATTAGACACTAAATCCTTCAATGAGCTTGCAAAATGCTTGCATTAGATCCCTCATTAGACACTATATGTTCATCACCAGGAGCATGTAAAATGTTTGCATCAAATCCTTCATTAGCAGTCTGTTCATTAGATACTTCAGGCCCAAGAACAACATGAGCTTGTATGTTTGCACCGGGAACTTGATTAGATACATCAGATTCAGTCAGTTCAGTATTGATTGGGGGAGTTATAAAATAAGTAGAATTGGTTTCATTTTCTCATAGATTCCCTACATACAAGCAGTTTTACAACACCGTCAGGTTTAACTATTGGCCAGAAATTGAAGAGTTGAATTAGATATAATCAGGGATGTGATGTACCTGCTTGTTGCGCATGCTACTCTTGCAAGCTGCGACTGTCCGTTTGCGCAAGCTAGATGCCATGCCCGTGCTGCCGCCGCTGCCTCCCACGCAGGCTACACCCAGGGTTGGATCTTCATCTTCTTGTCCTTCCGTTCGCTTGAAGCCCGGTGAGCGCCCTCCAACGAGGGCGTGAGGAAGTGCTGTGTCGGTCTGTCCAGCGGCGGCTAGGTTAGGAGCGAACCAGACTGGAGGCTGGAGCGAAAGAATTGGGATTTTTCCTGCTGTCGATCGATATGGGAGGCACTCGTTTGGGCCGCGAGCCTGCTATAGGGCCTGCGTTGCACTTATGTTATTGGCCCATCCAAATTGAAACATTTTTCTTCATTTTTTACATTGCCTGCTCGTGCGTTGGGACGAACAAAACTAGCGTGGGCCAACCTGGACGACTCAAAATAGGTGCACACTTTCCAGCCACCTGAGGCGGCCGCCCATACCAGCCCCTTTTTGTGTGTATGATTGGATAGTGAAAAATATTCAAGTGGCGCTTTTGATTTACCCACATAATGGTTGAATTGCTTGTTTCTATGAACTGAGTTCGCCAATAATGTGAAGGATGCCAGTCTTTTCATCCTATTATAGATTGCTTAGATCTCGATATGCCAAAAGTAATCACATGAAATATATAGTAAAAGCCAGTGTGATGTGTTTGGCTACAACTAGTCTGACTACACGTCCTCATATAACATATCAAGGACGCACCATCTTACCAGATTAACCATTCGACTTACCCATGCAGTGTGGCAAGAATGAAGTATTGGGACTGCGTATCCAAGCAATTCATGCCATGGACTCCTTCGTACAACCTTGTAAGCGAAAAAGAAGTTGCAGTGTGCCTGTACAAAGAACTAGCGTAAGTTCAGTTACCTGCTTCTCGGAATTTTAGTTAGCCACTTATTGCAAAATTGTTCAATTACGTTGCTTGGCTTAATTTAGTTTGCTACTGATTACATAATGGCATAGCCTGTTAATCATATTGTAGACTGCGCCTATCTATGTGTTTGATACTTACTGTTAAGAATTACCTGTTTGCCTTAACTTAAATATCTACTTATTTGTTTAACTGGTTTGCTGCTGCAAAAGAGGGTTACAATGATGTTAGTAACTACTTTTCAGCATCCAATTGAAACTCTTTAATTCCTTGTTTGTTTAACTGGTTTGCTGTTATAACTCCCAGTTGAGATGTTTTGCTAACTTCAACTTTTCTGAATCCAATCGGAACTTTAATGGCAAAACAGGTCAGCCCAAGATCAAAGAGCGAGGTCCACATGGACGTTGCATCATCCCACAGCAGTGGCACCGGCCCAATCGTGCATTATGAATTGCCAACTGCTGATGCTCTAGAGGCTAAACTAGTGGTAGAAAGAGATTCTGCTTCTGCACTTAGAGATGAAGTTGACATGTTGAGGAAGCAAACAACACAATCACAAGCAGTACTCAAGACAACCATTAAATATTTGGTGGATTTCAAAATGAAGCAAGCTGAGACTGACCAGATTGTTAAGGTCCTGAAGGAAAAAAGGAAATTAAATTTCTACTTGGTAAATCATAGGTGAAATGTTCTTTCCATAGTTGAATAACCTTTGTGTTGTCTGTTCATGTAATCAATCAAACCATTTGTTTTAGAGATCATGTAATAATTGTTTTTTGGTTTGTAATTTTATTTGAGCACAAGTCTGTATCAATTGATAAGACTCGGAGACATTTCATTTGGATTGCTGTGCCAGACCTACAAATATGCCAATCAGGCTGAATGTGCATTCAGCAATAGTAGTAGTATAGATGGACCATAAGTGGCACGCATTGGAAAGGGCCAAGATGCTGGCTAAAAAAAGGATGCTGTTGTAGCCAAAAAAAGTACATCGGCCTGGCTTATGTATGTTAGCTGATATTATTGATCCATATACTCTATAAGTGTTTATATGTCTGTTAGTTCTGTACATTCTTGGTTGATTGACTCGGTATTTGAATCTTGATACATCGCTTGTGTACATATCTAAATGGGAGTACACATTATGTTGCGTGTGACATTTTAGTTGGACATGAAGTGTTCCAAATATTCGAATTCACCTTAAACTGGATTCTAGTTTCTGAATTTGAGTATCGGCATTTGTAAACCATATTCATATATGACAGTGGAATACATCTTTGTCGTCTTTTTGAAGATATATAAAAACACATAGAATGATTTATAAAGATTCATATAGGAATACAAAATGGATTCGAATTTAGTTGCCAGGTAAACGTGGATGCTTATTGTCCCAAAATTCGAAAGAAGCAGCAAAATGTCCACTCCCACGTCGGCTGCCCGAAGCCAAGTGTTTGGGAGATGGAAATTACTATCTACCCATTACACGGACAATCCATCGGCCCGATTTCCACTGCTCTAATTAGGGGTAGGTTAGTAACTTCAATTAGACGTGACACGACCGCCTCTGAGCCCATTCCGACACGGTGGGCGTCAAACATGGGCGGCAAAACTCATTTGATTCAAGCTCGTCCAAAAGACCTCTGTTTCTCCCTCCATTCCCCATTCATACACGGTGGGCGGCAAAACAAACTCGACTCGGCCGAAATCGATGTAGGCAAATATTTTCAATAGGGGCAGGTTTGTAACTTCACTCATACGTGACACAACCGCCCTACCTGTCAGCCCCATTCATACACCGTGGGCGCCAACCATGGGCGCCAACCACCCTCTCCTCGCCCAAAATCGCTCTGGGCAAATATTGGCGAGATGCGAGATTACCGTCCTATCCCCAACCGACGAGACGTCCAAATTTTAAACGGGGGCTAAGTTCGTAACTTTCCCATATTTCAGACAGGCGCGTCCCAAAAACATGGTTCCCCGTACCTCTCCCTCCATTTTCCCATTCATACACTGTCAGCGCTAGAACACCCCATCCCCACACCAGCCTCCGTCCGCCACCCCATCCATCGCAGCCGTCCTCCACCACATCCATCGCCACCGTCCTCCACCATGCCGGAGCGCCTACCAAGACCGCGTCGTCCACTGCTAGAGATGGACGTTTCTCATCCACGGCGACGGACCATTAGCCTTGCATCGCGTCCTCTCGCTTCATCGGCGCCGTCGTCCTCTTTGCCGGGGCCGCTCACACGACCTTCTCTTCCACCGCAACGGGACTTATCCCTCGATGCACCCGTCTACCGTCGTAGATCTGCTTCAACGCCACCGACAGCCATCGCACCCCCGATGCCTACACGGCACCACAAGAGAGGTGGTACTTCATATCTCCTCAACGTTTTGATCTCAACCAGAAAATAGATCTTAAGTTGGTTACTCTACTTTCTTTTTAGCTCTTCGAATTTAGTTCTTAGTTCGAAGCAAACAATGGATGCTAAATATCATTTCTCTGGTTTGCAGCTTCAAATCTGCCATGGCACAGCCATAAGACGGTTTAATTGATCATGCTTAGGGTTTAATTGATCATGTTGGTTCCGTAGTGGTTTCTTTAATAGAAATCGGAGGGGAAACCCTCTTTTGCTAAAAAATATATGCTTAGAGTTTCCCCCTTTTATGATCACTATACGATCAGAATACGTGCTTCGTGTCATAATAACACTGCTCCACCCATCAAGCTAAACAAGCTTAGTTGTTCAAATACGAATCTGATATTATTAAAATAGAGTTGTTTAATTGGTCAGCTAAATGTTCCTAAATTAGTTTCGAAAATGCATGTTCGCCGCTCGGGTGTGTATCTCTACAGGGTGCCCACGGTGGGCCGGCCCACCCTGGGATTTTGGGTCGTCCCAGGCCCCGATTCCCCTCTGTTCTGCTACGCGCTTCCGATCTCTACTCGCCCCCAGCCGCCTGCCTCGCCAGCGACTTGCCTTCCCCGGACGGCATGACTCTAGGAGGAGACGCCGGACTAACAGGAGGCCAGGAGCCGCTCGCCCAACAGCGTCACCGCTGCCCGGGCGCGCCGCCGTGCCTACGTTCCCAGTCCGTTCAGGGCTCAGGCGTGCAGCACCCACCAAGCCAACCCGATTTATCCTGAGATTCGTCCTCAACACTCAGCAGCCACTCCTCATCACCCATTTTCTAATTGATTCATTACTCATTAGGCAGGACTGTCATTAGGGTTTGTTGTGTGCTCAGTGCTACCTACACTTAATGGTTCAGATGTATTTTGGTAATCTTTAGTACCTCTATAGTTCACAGGGTTTTCAAAATTCCGGGCCTCGGAACAGAAACTAGTCATTTTGGATTGTTGGTCGTAGTGACATTGACCCAGATTACTACTGCAAGTAAGGTTTGTTGACAATTTTACTTGTCTTTCTTACTCATTCGATATAATATCCAATTATTCACGTCGATTAGTTGCAAACAATAAGTGCTAGACAAACTTCTTCATTCAGATTTTGGGCGGTCTCTTACTTCAGTTACAATTCTGCATACTTGTCCTAGTAAGCTCACAAGTAAATGATTGATTCACTACATCTATGCTTGCCTTGTCATATCTGTTGTCAATATTCTTTTAGGGTGGACCACCCTGTTTTTAAATACAGGAACCGAAGACATGAGTGAATAGTATTTCTCTATGTGATCTCTTCCATCATGTGTGGGTAACGAACACTGCATTGTATAGAAAGAAAGTGTCATTTCCAGCTTTTACATAGGTTTCGATCTTTTACATGGAATACAATCTGGCTACTTGCTTTGTGTCGCACTACCAACACTCCACCCTTGAAGCTAAACATTACGCCACTCATAATTGCTTAGTTTATTTGTTCAAATACGAATTTCATATGATTCTAATGTTCCTAATTCAGTTTTGAAATGTGTGCCTGCCTGTTATAGAGACATAAGGGGTTTGTATTTCTGTGTGTGGTCTGGTCAGCACGGTTGGGGAGGTGAACTTTGCATATGCAGGGGTTTATAGGGAGACACTCTCCGAGTTGAATCCGCAATGCATTCCATAGATAATCTGACTACTTTTTATGTTTTCATGAATCTCAGATTCTGAACAGCATCATAATGATTATGAGCTTGCGCGCATGAAAAGAATAAAGAAGAACAATGCCATGGCTGTTAAACTTGGCATTAAGGGACTGAAATCAAGTCTGGATGCAATGCAATGCAAACGCTCTCCACCTACAGATTCATGCTCAGAATATGATCCTAACGGTGATTCTGAGCTAGAGGGAGACCTAAGTCAATGTAGCTCCCTAGTGGAGGAGTCAGAGGAAGATGCCCTATCTTATTCACCCATCAAGGTACTTGCTCTAACTTTCCAAGGTTACATTGCTCGCACATATCTTGCAACTGATGCTTTGCATTGCTTCTACTTTGTTGAACTGCCATTAGCTTAGTTTACACATCGTGTATGTGAATACGCCCTGCCTATCCATTTTCAGTACATATTCCATCTGTCATCATACCATATTTATCCATTCAAATGCTGTTCTTGTGTATCAGACGTTCAAAAGGAAGAGGGCGATTGCTGATCGTGGAGGAGCACAAGCAAAGTATTTGGAAAAGGTAGTGGCACCTGATAAATCAAATAGCCCATTAGGTGTAGTTGCAATATCACCTGACCCACAAAATACCCCAACTCTAGCAGACTCTAGCCCTACTACACTGGTCATTTCTGATGCCCCAACTCAGCAGACCCCAACTGCAGCAAACAGTATGATTATGCCAGTTGACATAGCACCAGCTGTACGACGCAAAACCCCCATTCCAGCAAAGAGTACACCAAATCCAGTTGCCAAATCCCTTTTCGAACTAGAGAGAGCCCCAATTGCGGCAAATAGGACCCCTGTTCCATTTCTTCCCAGTTTAGAAGATGAAGCTTATGTTGTTGTCAGGAACTTTGTGCGCATCTTTCCTTCATGGAAATATTATACCACAGACACAGAACAATTTCCAGTCTTCCTTCGCAACTTACGCGTAAGTAATGTACTAATGTTATTCATGGTCATTACTGCATATGTTTTTGCCGACAGAAGACACAAGATTTCATTCTTTGAAATAGGCGAGGAGCAAACTGGATTGTGATGACGAGCAAGGGTTGGTTGCGCTTTTCAAGCACTCGTTGATGAAGTATCGTTCCTACCTGAGGCAAGCGCACTTCGATGGCAAGCCTCTAAATGAAATTTCTGTAAAGTCTACGGTGCTACATTTATCCGACGGTGACTGGAATAATCTTGTTACACATTGGTCTCGGCTGCAGCGTAAGGTACTGTCTATGATATCACATCACAATTTGAACTACATTTCTGCATTTGCCTTAATGTCTCACTTGTACGAAAACTGTTAGCAGAAGAACATTCGTTCTCAAGGGACCACAGAATCTCACAACTATACTGCACACTGCTTTGCTCTTGTGAGTACCTCTTGCCCTGTATGACCATACTTACTTTCATAGTTGTTTGATTATGTAGCATCCCTGCACATGTTAGCCTCGTAATCGTCCATTTGGTGGACATTATAAGATCCGTATGGACTCTTACATAAATTTAGAATCAACCCAATGCTTTTGAAGAGGTTTAGCTCTGCAGTCCTCTTGTAAGGACTGAACGTGGTCTATCACTGTACTTACATTAACAGCTACTTCCTCCGTCCCATAATATAAGAACGTTTTGTACAGTACACCAGTGTTCAAAACACTCTTGTATTATGGGAAGAGGGATTGGTTCATTTTGTAGCATTCTGCATCTTATCTCCCTCGCCCACCATTTACTAAAAAAGATCAGATCTATATTTAATCTTACCAACAAGTAGAATACACAGACAATGCCAGTGCAGAAGTGTAGCCCATTGCTCTTGTCAGTACATTTTGTCCTGTAACGCTTGTACTTCCAGGGATTGGTAGTTGATTATGTAGCATCAATCTGCATCTTATCTTCATTATCCTCTATCCCTTCCAGTATTATCATATCTATAATTACTCTCTACAAAATGTAGAGTACAGACAATGCTTATGAAGAAGATTCTGTGCTGAAATTCTTGAGTTATCCTTCCCTTGACATGGAGAAGGGCATTATAAAGCCGGTGTTAACTGTTAATGTAAGTCAGTCCTTCTAAAGCCTTTATCCTCAACTGCTGTTTAATTTGCTCATACTCCCTATCAAGGTTGGAAAAAGCGCTAGGCGGTAGGCGGGCGATGACTCTCTGCCTAGCGCCTAGCCTGCCTAGGCATAGCCTAGGCGGGCCAAGGCGTTTTGTATGGTAGCAGGTTAGGAGGACAATTTTTTGTCTAGGCATAGCCTTAGGCATTTTCTACTACAGTAGGTTAGGACAATTGAATGATAATAAGATACTCCCTCCATCCCAGGATATAAGATCTTATATTCAGATCTTATATCATGGGATGGAGGGAGTACACCACAACAACGTCAAGAACTAAAAATGATCTACTCAAGGGAAGTAGCAGTAACATAGGAACATCAAATATTCAAATATACTTGAGGCAAACATCACGCAAGACCCAATATGGCATATAGCATTATAAATTATGAGCTCAAGTTCACAAGCACTTTATTCCTAGAATCTTATTTGAAAGACTTCTCTCAAGTCACAACAGGGATAGTTCGACACAGACGCACAACTTGAGTTAATTTAGGATGAATAGGATGTGTCCACTTTCAATGGGACCTATCTTGTGTGGCTCGGCGCTTCCAATACAAGTAACTTAAGCATCCCAACACGAGAAATATTCACGCCTTCTCTGAGCTCTAGCTCACGGGAAGTCTTTTCCCTCCTCTTCTTAGATGCCTCCTCAAGAGATTTCCTGCACCTATCTTTAGCTTCCTGCGAGCTTTTCTTGCATTTAGCCACAAAATTACCAACGTGAGCGACATGCTGCTTGTGACGATAAACACCTCCAATGATCACATGGTTACAAAACAAACACTTCACTTTGTCCTTGTTGGAAACATCGGCTAGACTCCCATACTCCCATGCCACATCATCCGACTTTCTCTTACGGGCATTCTCTTCCAGCAACATTGATGTTATATTTGTCTCCAACATCCTACAAATGCTCGAATACACAGCAGCAATAGTTCAGTAATTCACATCGATAATGATAAAAAATATGGACCAGATCTATCAAAGTGGAGACCACAAGTAGGCATAAATCAAGATAATAATCAAACAAAAAATGCAATATAGTATGTCTGTACGGGTGTGCGCGTGTCCACATCCGAAAAACATACAGTAGAAGATAAATCATTACCCACTTAATTAGGTATATGATTTTTACAGAAGAAGACAGAAGCAAAGCAATATAAGTTATAATATCGTAAATTCATAGTATATGCAGATCAAATATGAAATAGGTAGGAAGCTGCCTATGGAGAGATTCCAAGCAAAACAAACTAAATAGAAAATACAAAAACTACAATGAGGGAAACCAAAGAACATAATTTTTTGCATTACAAGTTTATAAATTTGTTGCATAATTGCATTGGGAACTTATTTAGTCCTGCAAGGCTGCAATGCTCGATATAGATCCAGAAGCAAATCCGTTTTTATACCGACTAAACAACCCTCTGATTAATGAACCTCTAGTCTCCACAGTAAAGATTACCAGCAACCACATACATATGATCCTACTTTTACACTAGGACTAGTTCTGGCTGGTGTTGCATCTTGGCATCAGGCAACAGAAGAGAAAATCATAGCACAAACTTCCAAGAAACTTTCTGTTGTGAAGTAAATCGATAATACAAAAACTACCATGGAGGAAACCAAAAGAACATATTTTTTGCATAAGCTCATAAATGTGTTGCATTCGAAACTTATTTTGTCTTGCAATGCTCAATACCGATCCAGAAGCAATTTCCTTTTTATACAAACTGAACAACTCCTCTGATATACTAATTTGAAGTATCATGTGATATAAATAACCTCATATCTCTACATTCAAGATTACTAGCAGCCACACTCACAGGCATATGATCCTACTTTTAGACTAGTGTACTAGTAGCAGCTATGTCACTGTCACATTTTGGCACCATGCAATAGAATATGATCCTACTTCTATACTAGTACAGTAGTACTAGACTACTAGTAATGTCCAGTATCACATCTTGGCATCATGCCATGTATATAACTTATGAACTGAGACAATCATAGAAGGAACTTCATTAACATGAATAGTGCATAGAATGATTACCTTCAGACTAGTGGATACTTGCCTTGCTTCTTTAGGCGCTAGATATGACCAGCCCACTTTAACCTCCTCGTCGGATGAGCTGTCGAGTACAACTGCATCACAAAGTTACTATTATTTTCAGTCATGTCTTATTCCATTAGAAGTGATCAGTAAAGAAAATTTCATAGGATCAGAGTCTAGGGTGGTCAGGTCATTTGGTGCAACGGCCAGCGGCAGTAGGCGTAGGTCAGGCAGAGGGAGCAGTGCAGGCTGCCGAGCTGGCTGCCGGCGAGCACGGGCATGCCGGATTGCGGTGACAGACTAGGAGAGACCAATGGCATTGACCCAGGCCAGGAGCGGATTTTTCCTTGAGCCTGAGCATAGTTCCTGTCTCCCACTATATTGTTTATGGCCAAATACTAATTGCTTCTTACTGTATTTGTTACATCTTGTAAATGCATGAGCAAATTCAGACACAACAGCATCAAGGCATGTATAAATCAGTTGCAGATCGAACAAACTAACTATCATTTCTTTTGTTGACTCGATTATGGTACTACTACGTGATGCTGACATGACATTTAAATTGTGAGATCTTTGCACATTTTTTATTGAGTGGCACCCCTGCGCTGCAATCCTAGATCCGCCTGGGATGGATCAAACAGCGCCCAATTAACAATCTAGATAAATCAATATCAATACATAAAGTGCAGATCAAGTGATTCCATGCGAGGGACAGGGCAGCAAGTAGCAACAAACTAGCAATCCAGGGGCCAGGCACAGTGAATACACGACAAGAGAAGGGACAGACAAAATCGAATTGGTAGCTCACCTGTAGCAGGGAAGAAGACCGGATCTCAGCTTGTCGTCGAGCAGAGGGATGGAGAGGAGGAAGAAGTCATGGCTGCATGGTGAGAGGATGAGGTGAATCTCTTCGTCTCGGCGGCCGGAGGACGAAGCGAGGACGGAATAGATCCAGCCGCCGCCACCCTTTTCAGTGTATATATATGATATATCCAAAGTCTAGCCAAATATCTCTTTTCCTCCGCCAGCAAACTTCCCGCAATCTTCTCCATCCTCTCGCGATCTTCTCGCCACCTTCCCGCCCAGGCTTGTAACCTCTCCGATTCCATCTCCGGTCTGCCTTGCTCTGCCTTGCGCCGCCTCCTCGCCGCTTTTCTCCGCTTCATCGCGCTTAGGCGCACGCCTGGATCCGCCTAAGCGATGGGCCCGCCTAGAGCACCGATTAGGCCCAAGGTTACGCGGTGGGCTGTCGCCGAGCGCTTCAGCGCGCCTAGGCGTACGCCTAATAACGCTTTTTCCAGCCCTGCTCCCTATCGTTTACTGCTGTTTAGTTTGCTGTTTCTACCAAAATGCATGTTCGTAAGAACCATAAGTTCTAAGTTTTACTTGTAAAACCAAATTCCTTATTCATACCATGCACATTACTTAATTCTCCCTATATGTATGCTTGTTTTTGTGGATCTATAATCCAGTGTGTGGTGAAGCAGCCCACATTTGCACCTTGTCATCTCCTGTTTTATCTTACTGATGTGGCTGATGATATGAACAACATGCCATGCACATTATCCAAAATAGATACAATGATTTTCTTTGCCCTTCATCTATGCTTGTTATGTTGACATGGTAATCCAGTAGTGTGGTGAAGCTCCCCGCATTATGAACAATGCCAAATTATTCTATTGATATTTTGAACTTACTCTTTATTTTCTAATTTGAAATTGGATAGAATTGACAGAGCAGTTATCATCTTTGTTTATAAACGTGCAAAACTTGTCATCTCTCTGCTTTGTTTCAGGGTGATATGCCTGATGGCATGCACAAGTCTGCTGAAGGCTGTGAGACAAACCCAACATATATTGCAGCAAAGAAGGCAAAACATCTTGAAGATAGCGAGACAACTCCAAAGTCCTGTCTTGATGCAGTGTTCAAGTTACTTGAGACTAACAGTCAGACAAGCTCACAGAATTCGTTGTCTGAATCAGTTCAACTTCTTCAGTCCCAAGTTCTAGTAGAAAGGCATTCTGCAACTCAACTTCGACTTGAAGTCCTATCTCTAAGAAAGATTGCGGAGAACACCAATGAGAACCTCATCGCTAAACGGCTACACCTGGAATATATGACCGACATGCTAGGCCAGTCTCACAGCCTTGCTCAGCAGCTTGCGCAGCAGTTCCCCCGCAAGCCTAACCTTTCTTGAACTGTCTTGGAAGTGGTCTCGGTTTAGTATTATTTTGTTACGCTGCAATGGTGCCCAGTTTTTGTAATCTGCTTCTTCGTTGCGCTTTATGATCACTGGTGGCGAACTTTGATGCCCAGTGGATGTAATATGTGTAATAGCCGTGATAGCCTAGCATAAGTTGCTTGCTTATTTATTTCCTTGTTTTCTTGTAGTCAGTGCAGTTCTTTTTCCGTGGTTTGCTAGTGGCTGCAATAACCTATTTTTTAAAACTAGGCCACAATAACCATGGGCTAATATTTACTGTAGTGACACTGGGCCTCCTACGGGCCGTAGAAACAGTGGGCCTTCTACGGGCCATAGAAACAGTAGTCCTTCTACGGGCCGTAGAAACAATAGGCCTTCTAAGGGCCGTAGAAACAATGGGCCTTCTACGGGCCGTATCATCAATGGGCCTTATACGGGCCGTATGATCGATTGGCCAAACATGGGCCAATAACAGGCCGCATTATGGCCGTAAACGGGCTAGAGTTGGAATCGTCTGTTCATGGGCCAACCATAACGGGCCATCGTTAATAGGCCGTATTTGATGACGCTATGAAAATGGCCCAACGTATTAACGAACCACAAACGGGCCGACTGTAACCACGGGCTGAATTTGGCCCACAATCAGAAAATGACAGTAACGGGCCATAAGTAAATGAATGCTAGAAATGAGCCCAAGAATAAATGGGCTCTGAGAAGGCCGAAAGATAACATGGGCTGGAAACGGCCCAACGGAATAACGGGCCGTTAATGGGTATAAAGTGATACACTGTTCATTACGGGCCAGTTTCACCAGGGGCCGTTAATGGGTGTAAAGTGATACACTGTTCTTTACGGGCCAGTTTCACCACGGGCCGTTAATAGGCCAAGAGTTACATAGGGCCTCATATGGGCCGAAAGACGTCATGGGCCATACATGGGCCAGAAGTGAAAACAGGCTAGAATCATATTGGATGGCCCAGATGACGCTACTGGGCCTAATTCGGATAGGTCATAATAGGCCTTGGGTTAGCGGGCTGTAAATGGGCTATATGCGAACATGCCGTTAACAGGCTTTCCATGGGCCGGCCCGCCACCTTTTGACCAAGTCAAACGGGCCGGCCTTTTCAGGAATGGGCCTCTGTTGGGCCGTGCCACGTGTCGACGTATCATAGGCGCGTTCTGTCGAATGAGTGGATGACATCTGTCCCAATGATGAGCCGACACGTGTTTCCTCCAGCCAATGATGATTTTACACGTGGAAAATCCCCATTGGTCGGGGCTGTTAACGGGTTATCAGATCCAAAACCCGACCCGATAGCTTAACGGCGTTTCGTTACGGTGGATGCCACGTGTCGGTCACCCTTGACGAAAGCACTTTTGTGACGCGCGATTTATCGTCATGGAAGTGGACACTTCCATGATGATAATTTTGGTAATGCCATGGAACACTTCTATGACATCACAGGTATGACTATCTTGATTCTGTCATAAATTTGTCATGGATGTACATGCATGACAAAAAACGCGACCTACTGTGACAAACACGTATCATCACGGAAGTGTATTTTTTTTGTAGTGTACTCATGCTAGTGGGTTTCATCTATTTACTGTGGCAATGACAGGTCATGCAGAGGAAAGGGGTTCAACTACCGTAGCATGTAACAGTTGAATCGTTGTTTTCCTAATGCAGTAAAAGAGAGCAGGAGCGAGAGAGTGGGATTATATCGAAATGAACAAGGGGTTTTTGCTTGCCTGGCACTTCTGAAGATAGAATAGTTCTTCATCGGTGTCATCGATCTCATCGTCGAAACCACGTCTATCGAGAGGGGACAAACACCGGCAACTGAGAGGGAACACAATCAATGCAATGCAACAATATGATGCATGATCATGACATGGTAAAATGAGTGTGTTGGGCTAATGCAACTACAATCAGATGGGTTTGAGCTATTTTGAACCAAAGATTCAAAGTTCAAACTCACTTGTGATCTTAAATAGTGCTTTATCATGTTTTGCACTAAATAGCAAGTTAACTTGTTTAAACATGCATGAAACCAGTACAGATGGATAGATTGGATTTTTTATGATCATTTTTCATATATAACACTTTGCATTTGGAGTTACAGGTTAATTTCTATGATTTTTAGAAGTTAGCACTATTTTCTGGAATTTTCGGAATAAGAATAAATCCAGAAAAAGGTTAACTGCGTCAGCATGACGTCGGGGTGACGTCAGCAGGTCAAAGGCGCCAGCCCAGGTCAAACCTGACCAGTTGGGCCCATAGTTCAGTGACTCAGTTAGTTAACTGGGTTAATTAGGGTTAAAGTAATTCTAACAAAAATGTCAGCAGGGTTGGGCCCACATGTCAGTGGCTCAGGGTTAGTTTTGCGAGGGGATTAACACCTAACAGCGGTGATTAGTACTAACTAACACCTAACTAATCCAGTTAGGGCCGGCCCCACATGTCATAGTCTCTGGGCGGTGCCCAGCCGGGGTCAAAGTGGGTCAAACCCACCAGCGACTCGACGCCGGCGAGGCCCGAGACGGCGGCGCGGCTCGGAAAATGCCCACAGGGCACGGACGAGGCCGTTCTTGGGCTCGTTGGAGATCTCTTGTAGGCGCGCGTCGAGTGGTGGTGGAGGCCGGGCCTATGGTGGCCGGAGCCGACGACGGCGAGCTCCAAGGCGGCGGCCAGAGTTCGGGCAACGACGGGTTCGGCGCTACAGTGCATGGGAGGAGGTGCTGGTGGGCGCTACGGGCTCCTGGGAGTGCACTGAGTGCACTGACGCGCTCGGTTTGGACGGAGGCGAACCAAAACGACGACGGCAAGAAGTCCGGCGTCGGTGAGGTTTCGGTCTCGACGGAAACAAGGGCTACGATGAGCTAATGGACATGGAAGTAGGGGGGATCAGTAGAGGAGCTCACGACGAGTGCAGAGGTGGCCTCGGCGTGCTCGGGGAAGCACCAGAGCGAGCGGGGCGACGAGAGGGATCCCCGGCGGCCAGCGACGAAGATGATGAAGATGGCATCGATGCAGGGCCTCCGGTGAGGCGTGGCTGGACGGAGAGGACAAGGGAGGCGTGGCGATGCTCGTGGACACGTCGGAGAGGCTCGGGGATGGCTGCGGCTGCGGCTATGGCGAACGGCGGCGGCGGTGGCATTCGGTGGTGAGAGGGAGAGAGAGCAGAGGAGGGGGAGGAGCACAGGGAGAGTGAGAGAGAGCCAGAGGGGTTGCGTGTCGACATCCAGGGCGTCCAGAGCGACGTCGGGGAGGCGGCGGGAAGCAGGAGGTGGCCGAGGCGCGTGGCCACGCGCAAGGGGCACACGCCCGGCGTCCTTCTGTCCCAAGGAAGGGGACGACTGGCACGGCCAGATGGCTTGGCCGGCCTGCTGGACTAGAACAGCTGGGCCGCCAGGTAAGTGGCCCAGGTAAGACTCCTTTCCATTTCTGTTTTCTGTTTCCTTTTCTGTTATTTGTTTTGATTTAGTTTTAAGCACTAAACCATTTTGCTTTCTTCTGATAATTTTGCAGGGACTAAAAGGATTATTCCAAAGCCCCTCACAATTTCTCAGAATTATTGGACACATATTCGATATATAGCAAATATAAATCCAATGCAAATAGTTATTGCATTAGCTTCAGATGCCCAAAATAAATATTTATGAGCTCCTAAAAATATTGGTTTGAATTTTACTTCTGTCCAATATTTTCATAGAGAACCATGAACATTTTCTTGGACCTATTTGAAGTAATTTTTATCTTGGTCATTTTCAGAAATGATTTCTGAGGCTTTCACATGTCCCCATTTCAAATTCATTGAAATTTAAACATGATGCACACATGACTAGCTAGCCTAGAGCAAACCAGAGCTAGGGATGTGACAGCGACGAAGTTGGCCAACACCTGAGATTTAATGGCTCGGCGTGGCTCGTATGTTATTTCAAATGGTAAGAGCTCAATGGCCCATTTGGCAATCTGGCCGGTGGTGTCCCGGTTGTTTATAATGTCATTGAGTGGTACTTTGGAAGCCACCGTGATTGAACACTCTTGAAAGTAGTGCCGTAGTTTCCGGGACGCCATGAAGACCGCATATGCTATCTTTTGGTAATGTGGGTATTGGGATTTGCATGGTTTCAGGACCGTCGATACGTAGTACACTAGTTTTTGGAGTGGGAATTTATGTCCCTCTTCCTCTTGTTCAACGACGAGCACCGCACTCACCACCTGGTGAGTTGCCGATATGTAGAGCAACATAGGTTCACCGACGTTTGGTGCGGCAAGGATTGGGTTGCTCGCTAACAAAGTTTTTATTTCTTCCAGTCCAGCTGTTGCCGCATCCGTCCATGCAAAGTGGTCGGTGTGTCGCAGCAGGCGATAAAGTGGCAATGCCTTTTCTCCCAATCTGGAGATGAAACGGCTCAAAGCTGCCACACACCCCGCTAGTTTTTGGACCTGCTTGAGGTCTGTTGGTGTTGCCAATTGTGATAGGGCTCGGATTTTAGCTGGGTTTGCCTCGATTCCTCTGCTGGAAACAATGAACCCAAGCAGTTTTCCGGCGGGAATGCCGAAAACGCACTTTTCCGGATTGAGCCATATGTCTATGGCGTAAGTCGTCCACCAATGATTCAACATACTTAGTTTTGATGACTACATCATCTACGTATGCCTCAACTGTCTTGCTGATTTGCTTTTCCAGGCATGTTTGAATCATCTGTTGGTAAGCGGCGCCGGCATTTTTTAGCCCGAAAGGCATAGTGTTGAAGCAGAAAGGCCCATACGGGGTGATGAATGCCGTTGCGGCTCGTCAGATTCCTTCATCTTAATTTGATGGTATCCGGAGTATGCGTCGAGAAAACACAGTGAATCATGTCCCGTAGTTGCATCAATAATCTGGTCAATGCGAGGTAGTGGGAAGGGATCCTTAGGGCAGGCCTTATTAAGGTCTTTGAAATCGACACACAGGCGCCAGGATTTATCCTTCTTCGGAACCATGACCAGGTTTGTTAGCCTGTCTGGATGTTTGATCTCTCAGATAAACCCGGCTTCAAGTAGCTTGGCTAGTTCCTCCCCCATAGCTTGCCGCTTGGGTTCAGAAAATCGCCACAGCGTTTGCTTGACTGGTTTGTATCCCTTCAATATATTGAGACTATGTTCGGCCAGTCTGCGTGGGATCCCTGGCATATCTGAAGGGTGCCAGGCGAAGATGTCCCAATTCTCACCCAGGAATGCGCGTAATGCGGCGTCGATCGTCGGATCCAGCTGTGCCCCGATGGAAGCTGTCTTCTTGGGGTCCATCGGGTGAAATTGAAATTTGACTATTTCGTCTGCTGGTTTGAAAGAAGTGGACTTAGGTCTCTTATCGAGGATTACATTGTCCCTATCCACTTTGGAACGTAGGGTGGTTAGTTCTTCGGCCGCAAGGGCTTCGGATAATGCCTCGAGGGCCAAAGATGCGGTTTTGTTTTCGGCGCGGAGTGCTATGTCCGGATCAGTGGATATAGTGATAACTCCGTTGGGACCGGGCATTTTGAGCTTTATATACCCGTAATGGGGTATGGCTTGAAAGCATGTGAATGCGTCTCACCCCAACAGGGTGTGATATCCGCTGTTGAAAGGTGCCACCTGGAAGAGCAACTCTTCGGACCTATAGTTCTCCGGCGTGCCGAATACCACATTGAGTTTAATTTTCCCCGAGCATCTTGCTTCTCGATTGGGGATAATGCCTCGAAAGGTTGTATTACTTTGTTCACTACGGCTCCTGTCTATTTGCATTTTGGTGAGTGTGTCCTCGTAGATGAGGTTCAGTCCGTTGCCACCGTCCATGAGCACTTTAGTGAGCCGAAAGCCGTCCACAATTGGGTTTAGGACCAAGGCGGCTGGTGCCCGGACTGATCGGGATCTTGGTTCGTGATCGGCGTTGAAAGTTATCGCCGTGTCGTTCCAAGGATTTATTGTTGCTACTTGGAAGACTCCGGCGAGGTCGCGGAGCGCCCTTTTATGCCGATTATTTGAAGAAAAGGTCTCGAAGACCATAAATACTTTGAGATCGTCGTCCTCCGAGGAGTACTTCTCTGGGGTAATGTTGGTGAGGATACTCTCACCGCTCTTGGCCACTTGCCGGAGTATGCAACATGCTCGAAGGCTGTGCGTTGGTTCGGTATCCGGCGTCGTGTGTATTTGACAGGGCCTGTCGAGCCATTCCTCAAGGACAGTTCTGTGTCCCATTAAGGGCTTGATTTTCTTGTCCATGGGATGATGATCAGGTGCCCCGCGAGGGTGCATCCTTTTTGCCCATCCGGGAGATGGCTTAAAGGCCTGAGGTTCCCAGCAGTCTGCCTGCGCTTTCCAGGCGCTTTCCATTGTGCAGCACTTCTGTACTATGTGTGCCAAATCTGCAAAGTGCAGTATGCGATGACAGTTGAGGGCATTAAGGATTCCCTCATCCGTACAGTTGTTGCAAAATACTGAAATCGCATAGTCGTCGCCGCAATCCTTGATCATGTTTTTAACAAGGAGAAATCTGGCCCAAAAGTGATGGACTATTTCCTGAGGCTACTGCATATATCCGGAGACCGGAATTGCTTGGGGAATATTGCTTGTGGTGGGTGGGCGGGTTTAAATCCGAACCCTCACCCACAGTGGAATCCGGAGTTTGAAGAACTTCCGAGGTTAGCAGCCCAGGATCCGGAGCGTCCTGGGAGTTCTCAGGCTCAACGTCCGATTCTATGTTCGGAGGATGGGGATTGTTCTCCCGAAGATGGGTATCCGGATCGCTAGGTTCGGAAATCCGAACATAGCTTGTTCTCAACATAGGAGACGAGTTATCGCCGGTTTGTTCCTCCACAACCACTACCAGATGGGTGATCAGCGGAGATTTGATTTCTCTCTGATCGGGTTTAAGCCCAATCCGATCATAGACAGTTGTGACCCCTAGGGAGGCGATGCGATCTAGCAGCTTGTTCAACGATGATAAATCTGCCAGATCCATCTTGTCGGAGTATTCAGGGCCGATACAGAGATGATTTTTGGTGACTTGGGGGCCGCTTTTGGCTTAACGGCCGAATGGGCGCCCATGGTGAAGCTGCCAAGCCAAAGGATATGCCCTGAAACTAAGGCTCCTCTAGAAGTGATACTGTCATTGATGACAAGGCGAGCCATCAATCCTTCTATTGACGACATAGAGGAACTCTCAATGAAATCACCAATGTCAGTGTCAAAACCGGCAGATCTCGGTAGGGGGTCCCCAACTGTACGTCTAAGGATCAAAGGTAATAGGAGGCGGGGGACACGATGTTTACCCAGGTTCGGGCCCTCTTAATGGAGGTAATACCCTACTTCCTGCTTGATTGACTTTGATGAGTATAGGGGTTACAAGAGTTGATCTACCTCGAGATCGTAATGGCTAAACCCTAGATGTCTAGCCTGTATGATTTCTGATAGCCTCTACAGACTAAACCCTCCGGTTTATATAGGCACCCGAGGGGACTAGGGTCGTACAAAGTCAGTTTACACAAGAAGGAAACCACACACGTGGACGCCAAGCTTTCCATCCACGCAAAGGAGAATCCCATCCGGACACGGGAGAAGGCCTTCTGTCTTGTATCTTCACGGCCCATCAGTCTGGCCCATGTCACATAAGCCGGCCTCCCAAGGACCCCATAATCCAGGACTCCCTCAGATGCGCCTAGCTTGCTCTGCGGCGTGCCACCGATCATGTTGTGCGGCGAGCTGCAGCCTGTCGGCACTGACATGCCTATCTTGCCGCGGCGCTCAAGCGCCATGCGCCAAAGGTCTGCTCAACCCTGGCGATGACGTGCATCATGACGTCGTCCATCGTGTTGCCAGGGAGCGCCTCGGCCTCGACGGGCCGTGGCGCCTGTCAGATCTGGGGTTCCGGCAAAACCCTTAAGGTTCGAACTCTGGGGTGCGCGCGAAGTTCTTTCCCTCCTACCAATCCATGCCCTAGCTCGCTAAGATCTCACGGACAAACTTGACGAACTCACAACACAAGGGACACAAGATTTATACTGGTTTGGGCCACCGTTGTGGTGTAATACCCTACTCCAGTGTGGTGGTGGTTGATTGCCTCTTGGGCTGATGATGAACAGTACAAGGGGAAGAACAGCCTCCGGAGGTTGAGGCGTTCTTGTGCTCAATGAACTTGTGTGGGTGAGATGCCTCTTCATGAGTTCTGGATGAGATGCCCTACGGTGGTGGCTAGCTCTACTTATATAGGCCCTGATCCTCTCCCCAAATATTGAGCGGGAAGGGAGCCAACAATGGCGGCCAATTTGGAAGGGGACAACTAGTACAAGCAATCCTGACAAAAGCGGTCTTCGCCTGCGAAAGGCTCTGGTGATGACGCCGTCTAGGGCTCCACGGTGACCTCCGTCCTGCTGGCCTGCTGGTCTTGGTCTCGTTGCACTGATATGGAAACCTTTGCTTGATGCCTCGGTACTCCGCGCCTGTGCCTGCCTCCTTGGCACCAAAGTGGAAACAAGGATGCTGCGCGCTGGCGCCCGCCTGGTCACTCTGTGCATTTTAAAACCGAACTGAAAAACCATACCGAAAATAAACAGAACCGAACCAATTTTATGATTTTTATGGTTTCTGGTTTCGGTATGGTATGAACTTTCCATACCGATTTGAACTTTGGTTTTTATGGTATATACGGAAAAACCGAACGGTTAACCGAATAAACCGAAGTAAAATAAATTTATATTTCTTGAGATGAACAACCGTACAAGTTGTCATTTTTCTTGTACATGAGTCAAATTCACTGCTAAGCACGTAAATTTTCTTGTAACATAGTCATTTTTCTCTTTTTAAAATGCTAAGCACGTCCATAACCATCAACAGATGAATCAATGCATGCATATATACTTATATATATAGTCATATACTATTTGTGTAAAATAGTATGTGTTTTGAATCATAAATTTGCAAATTATTATTACGTCATTTTCAAATTCGCGTCAAGTTTGGTTTTTATGGTATATACCAAAACCATACCGAAATAATTTGGTATATACCGAAACTGAACCGTATTTTATTTTCATACCGTATTTACCGAAGTATTAATACCGTACAAACCATATAAACCGAACCATGTAAACCGAATAAACCGAACGCACAGGGTGACCGCCTGGCGCCCGTTTGATCCTGATCGTCATGGCTCACGTCACGAGAGCCTCGTGAGGTTTGCCCCTCCTTGATATCTCCGCTCCTCGTGAGCCTGCCTGGAGAGGCCGCTCCTGAGGAGGTCTTGCGCCGTCCGCCTCGCGAGGGTCTTGAATGCCTTGTTGACGAAGATGGGCCATACGGGCCTGCTAGCAGAGCCACGCCGTGGGCCGCAGGCAGGCATGTCAGGGGACCCCCGTTCCCAGAACGCCGACAGTAGCCCCAGGGCCCAAGGTGCGCTCGGGCTTGGCTTCGAGGCGAAGCCAAAGGTCAAGTGCGGAGCGCCGCGGGCCCCAAAAGCCTGCGGCCTTGGTCGACGCGTGGCGGTTGATTGGACGTGGGTGTCTCCGCTTTCCCATGCTGCCTCGGCAACTGCCCGACTTGATGAGTCCCTGCGACATGCAAGGAAAACCATCATTACCTATGATCGTGGGGGGCGCTGGTTGGCCTTCTCTTGCTATAAATGGGGAGGGGGCGGAGCCCCCGTCGCCCATCTCTTCCTTTCTCACTTGCTTCTTTCTTCTTGCTCCACCGAAGGTTTTCCACGGACGAGAAAGGAAAGGCCCCCCGCGATGATCCAGGGCCGCTTCTGCCGAAGAAGAGGCCGGTTCACCATTGCGACGAAGCAGCGATGCAGGTGGTGACGAGGCCTTGGTGCGAGCGGCCTCCTCCAAGGTACCCGCTTCCCTTGTACGCCCGAGCCGAGGGCTTAGGAGGGCGGAGCGTCGAGAGACGCCGCCCGCGCCGCGCCTGTGGTCGCCGCGCGATGGCGATGCGTGTCGTTGCTCCTAGAATCCACTCCGCGGATTTCACGCGCGACCTTGTGCTATGGGCGCCGATGCCTCCAAGCTCCTGGATCCGTTTCCCGCGCTTCTTCTCTGATGTGATGCCGCCGAGGGGGCCTCTCGAGCTCTGGTTGCAGCATGCTGACTGCGACGCTCCGGCGACCGGAGCAGAGGTTGAAGCAGTCTCCACCGGCAAGATCTTCATGACCCGCGGCTGGGGCGAGGTCGCGTGGGTTTGCCGCTCGGAGGGCGCCCTGGCGATCCACTTCGAGTACGATGGCGCCTCCACGCTATTCTTCAAGGTCTTCGACGCGGAGGGTCGCTGCCTGGAGTGCTGCCCCGAAGGGGAGTGCCAAGGTGAGGCGTGCCCCGCTCGTGGCTGCTCCAGCAGCAGCAACTCTTGGGAGTCCAGTGGCTCTCCTGAGCTCTACGAGACTCCGAAGACGAGAAACGACAGCTACGTGCCCCCAAGCTCTCACCGTGCTCAGAGCAAGGCTGCAACGTCTGGCCGTCGCCGTCGCTGATCTGAATGAGGTTGGTGCCGGCCTCCCGTGGCCCACTGTTGATGATGGCGTCAGTCGCAGGAGGCTGTAGATAGGATTCTACTAGGTTGTCATCTTTTGTTCCCTGCGAGGAATCAAGAAATACCCCGTGGGGGCGTGTAAGGATCTGTATTGCCCTTTGTGTATATCTTCCTTATTATGAAAATCTGCGACATGCATGTCCTGTTAAGGCTCAGTCTCCCCTTTCCAACCTCGCGATAGCTCATTGCTCTACGCTGACAGGTCCCGGTCCCCAGGCAGGCTGCAGCCGTCGCTGGTATGCCTGGTCGCATGCCGTGGTCAAGGCCAGGAGGTGAGCGGCCCGAGGTCCAGTAAGAGCCCCCGAGGCGCGATGCTCAGGAGGTCCCCTTTAGCGCTCAAGCAGCTATGGCAAGATAAGAAAGGGAGGCGACGTGGTCGCGACAGGGCTGCGACGAGCGCGACCTTTAGGCTCCAACGATTAGCCGATATGAGCGCAAGACTTATCTCAGTAGTTCGGGGTCGATTCTTCGCGATGCGCCAGGCCTGTGCGCAAACACCCGCAGTGCAACTAGGTTAGGCCCGTACGAGTCTCCCTCTTCCCGTGCTCTCCATAGTGCTCTACGTCCTCAGGTCCCGGCCCTCGAGCGAGCTCAGCCGCCGCTGGTATGCCAGGTCGCGATGCCGTGGTCAAGGCCAGGGGGTGAGGGCTGGGGAGCCAGTAAGAGCTCCTGAGTCGCGATGCTCAGGAGACCCCCTTTTAACGCACAAGCGGATTGCACGAGAGAAAAGGAAGCTCGTGGTGCCGTCCGCTATCCTCTCCATGAGATCCCTGCGATCCATCACAAGGAGAAACACGATTTTGCCGTTATGGTTGCCAGCCTGCCTCTGGCTGCTCCGCGAGGAAATGAAGGCACTAAGGGCCTGGTGAGGTGGCGTGCGCGGGGCGTGCCGCGAGCCAGAGCTCGACCGCTCAGGTTTGTCGACGTGGCAGGGACGGACCCATGCACCAGCGACGTGCCAGTGTCAGAAGGCCTTGTGGGAGGCGATGATGGAGCAGGTGGTAATCAGGCGGGTCAAGCATGGAAGGCAAATCAGCATGGGTAAATGCAGAAAGATACATGCCACTGGGTCAGGCCCGAGCGGCTAGGGGATGATGCAGTCCAAGGGGCGCCCCCAGCAAGGTAAGCTAAAGACATAAGAAAAGGATACACACCACAGGGACGGACCCACGTGGCCTGGGAATAATGCAGCCCGAGGGGGCGGTCCCAGCTAATCGAACTTGGAAAATGTCACCTGGTTCTGTTGACGAAGGAGAGTTGAGGCAGCTGAAGGTGTGCAACGAAGGGGTAGCTCCTCATGAGCCACCGGGGCCCTGAGCCTCAGGAGGCTCTAGGGACTCAGGTGGTTCCCCGAGGACCGTCTCCATCTCCGCCAAGACGGCATGGTGCCTGGCCTCTTGAGCCGATAGGATACGCCGCATGTTGCACTGATAGGCTGACGACACGCTCGGCAGGCCAAAGGGCATGCGAACGTAGCTGTGCGGTGGACCCTCGCAGCGACCCACGCGCGAAGGCCAGAAGAGCTCCTGAGAAGCGGCCCTATTGAGCCCTGGAACGTCGATGCAGACGCAGCCCGACATCCTCGCCTGGATGGGGAGCTGCGCCTCGGGAGCGCCGAAAAGATAGAAATTACCTCTGGATTGTCAGCCCGACTTGATGCACCCTCATCCTGAGAGTAAGAAGTGTCATCTAAGTCATAAAAAATGCAGCCAAGAGAGTCAAGTTCTACCTCAGACTGATCATCAACATCTACTGACTCGCCCATAGCAGCCGGTTTAATCACAGCAGCTGGTTTGCTCTTCTTAGACTTTGGGCCATGCCTGATTCTCTCTGGAGGTGGTGAGTCTGAGCCGGAAGAGATAGAAATTACCTCTGGATTGTCAGCCCGACTTGATGCACCCTCATCCTGAGAGTAAGAAGTGTCAGCTAAGTCATTAAAAAGGCAGCCAAGAGAGTCAAGTTCTACCTCAGACTGATCATCAACATCTCCTGACTCGCCCATAGCAGCCGGTTTAATCACAGTAGCTGGTTTGCTCTTCTTAGACTTTGGGCCAGTCCTGGCCTTGGCCACAATATTCTTTACTTTCCTCTTCCAAAAAGCAGAGTCGGGCTATGTAAAAAGAAAAAAATGACAAGTGAGACACATAACAGAATCAAGGATATTAAAAACCGGACATAGAATAGTGCTTATAGATGGGGTCGGTGTCGGTGTTCTAGGAACGGGGGTACCCAGACTCGCCTGCCTGCGGCCCATGGTGTGGCTCCATCGACGGCCTGGTATGGCCCAGCTTCAGGATCAACAACCAAAGACCCTCGCGAGGGGCCAAGCCTCGCGAGGCGGACGACACCAAGACCTCCACGAAGGACGGCCTCCTCAGGCTGGCTCCCGAGGAGCAGAGATTTCTATGCAAGGATCACCTCGCGAGGTTCAGGTGACATGAGCCATGATGATCAAGGCCAGGCGGGCGCCAGCGGGCGCAGTGTACCAGTTTCCTCTTTTGTGCTAAGGAGGCAAGCGCAGACGCGGTGTCCCGAGGAATCAGCCAAAGGTTTCCATTTCGGTGCAACAAGACCAAGACTGCCAGGACGGCAGGATGGAGGTCATCGCCGAGCCCACCACGGCGTCACGACCATAAGCTTTTGCAGATGAAGAATACTTTTGTCAAGATATCACGTACTAGCAGTCCCCCTTCGAATTTGGCCGTTGTGGGATCCCTTCCCGCCTTACATTTGGGAAGAGGACCAAGGCCACTATAAATAGGACTTAACCACCACCATAGAGGGATGGATCATTCAGATCATCCTCACACCCAACAGCTAATCTGAGCCCAAGAACACCTCTTCTCCTGAGGTTGTTCTCCCACTGTACTAGTTCATCCTCAGCACTTCGAGGCCAATCCACCACACAGCAGGAATAGGGTTTTACACCGCAAGGTGGACCGAACCTGGGTAAACTACCGTGTCTCTTTCCCATTCGGTTCGTCGAGCTAGGCCGTGAGATTAGCGAGTAGGCAAACTGGGGAGGACGAGTTCTTCACACGCACCCCAGAGTTCGAACCTCTCAAGGGTCTGCGGAACCCCGAATCCGACATTTGGCGCGCCAGGTAGGGGTGCGTCGGAGCCTCTCTTGTTTTGGACTCTAATTTGCATGATTTGAATGAACCTAACCCGGACTGACGATGTTTTTAGCAGAACTACCATGGTGTTGTTTTTGTGCAGAAATAAAAGTTCTTGGAATTCAATGAATTTTTTTGGAGAACTATTTCAGAATAAATAAAAAATACTGGAACCAAGAACCACCTGAGGGGGGCCCTGGCCGCCCACAAGACACCAGGCGCGCCACCCCCCTGGCGTGCCCTGGTGGGTTGTGGGGCCCTTAGGGCTCCGTTGACCTTAATTCCAACTCTATCTCTACCTAATATTAAAGGAAGGAAGCTTTCATAGTTCTCCATAAGTCATCTCTTTATATCCATTAATTTATGTTAACTATAAAGATTGAGGGCTAAGATTTAAAAAGACCCGAAGCGTTTTTTTCTACATCAAAGCATTCCGAGGCAAAATTGCCATTGAAGCGAGACTGGGAAGCCCGCGGTCCGTAATAAGAAACATAATAACTCAAGCGGATTGATTAGATTGGAAAGGAAACCACACGTGACCTCCGACGCGCACAAGGCCGCCCGCTGGATTCCGCTTCCCCAGCCTCGCTTCTCCGACGTCACTGCCGTCTCCTCCTAGCTATCAGTCACCATGCTGTGGCTCTTTGTCGATGCCGTTTGCACCAAAGAGGTCGGGGCCACCACCACGTCGACCTGGCTCGCTACAAGAATCACACTTAGCGGCAGCGCAACAGAGCTGGAGTCAAAGGTCAGAGCTGCTATTCACGGTGGTCTTGCACGAGTTGCACGACATCTCAATGCTCGGAGGGGAACCTGCAACGCCACGCTCGGAGACGATGCCGTGGCCACCATGTTATAGCCGCTCAGAGCTGTGCGTGATGCGACAGTGCCAGGACGACGGGTGCCCGTTTATATGCGAGAATGCCACTGTCCACCCCGACTACGCCAGTCTTCATCCCGGCATAACGGTCAATGCTTGGGCATGGCCTCCGCTCCTTGCCGGCGGCGCATAGTGGCTCAATGCATGCATCCTTCTTCTCGTGCATGTCGCTGCAGTCGTTGCTGGCGGCCCGGTTCGGCTGGTTGTGCATTGGTTGCCGTCGCCCCAGCGTGCTGCCCCGCAGAGCCAGCCCTCGGGGACCATGCACTGAGCCGCTGGCACAGTGCAGTCCAGGGAAGATTTCGATGCCGGGTTGTTGGGGATATAACTATTGGGTATAACCCGCCCAGGAGGGACCGGGTTATACCACTGGTGGTTTGTTATGTCAAAGCCCATGAGGATGTTGAAGATGGCAGTTCACGAAGCAGGCTACTGAAGGCCCAAAACCCAAAGGCGACTTAAGGCCCAATAAGTGTAAACCGCCATATATGTATGACTTGTATTATAAGGCATGTATTGTTAGTCATCGAGCCGGACACGTTGTGTATGAGCCGGCCGGGACTCTGTGAGCCACTGGGCGTCAACCTGTGTATATAAAGGGACGATCCGGCGGCGGTTTAGGACAAGAGACGAGAGATCGAAAGCTAGGTCAAGCGTATTCGCTCCCTGGTAATCGAGACATAAGCAATTCCACCTCAATCCGGATTAGGCCTTTACCTTCACCGCAAGGGGCCGAACCAGTATAAACTCCTCGTGTCCTTTGTCCCGTTTAACCCCTTTAAGCTAACCTAGTTGCGATGGCTCCACGACTAAGTCCTTTTGCTAGGACATCTGCCGTGACAATTCCACGACAGTTGGCGCCCACCGTGGGGCCAGCGCATGGTGGTTTCGAGTTCTTACAGGGAAGCTTTCAAGGGATCAAGGGATACGCTATGGGCTAGATGACCAAGAGTCGTCGTGGCAAGCTCTACATCGACGATGCAAGCTGGGGCCCCGAGGCAGGCTCAATCTGTTGGGAAATGTAGTAATTTCAAAAAAAATCCTATGCACACGCAAGATCATGGTGATGCATAGCAACGAGCGGGAGAGTGTTGTCCACGTACCCTCATAGATCGTAAGCGGAAGCGTTTTGTCAACGCGGTTGATGTAGTCGTACATCTTCACGATCCGACCGATGCAAGTACCGAACGCACGGCACCTCCGAGTTCAGCACACGTCCAGCTCGATGACGTCCCTCGAACTCACGATCTAGCAGAATGTCGAGGGAGAGTTTCGTCAGCACGATGGCGTGGTGACAGTGATGATGAAGCTACCGGCGCAGGCCTTCGCCTAAGCACTGCAACAATAAGACCGAGGTGGATTATGGTGGAGGGGGGCACCGCACACGGCTGGAAACAATCAACTTGTGTGTTCTAGGGTGCCCCCTGCCCCCATATATAAAGGAGCAAGGGGGAGGCCAGCCGGCCCTTATGGCACGCCAAGAGAGGAGGAGTCCTCCTCCTAGTAGGAGTAGGACTCCCTTTCCTACTCCTACTAGGAGGGGGAAAGGAAGGAGGAGAGGGAGAAGGGAAAGGGGGGCGCCGCCCCCCTCCTTGTCCAATTCGGACTCCCAAGGGCGGGGGCGCGGCCTGCCCTGGCCGGCCCTCTCTCCCTCCACTAAGGCCCATGAGGCGCATTAGTTCTCCCGAGGGGGTTCCGGTAACCCTCCAGCACTCCAGTTTTCTCTGAAATCACCCGGAACAATTCCGGTGTCCGAATATAACCATCCAATATATCAATCTTTATGTCTCGACCATTTCGAGACTCCTCGTCATGTCCGTGATCACATCCGGGACTCCGAACTATCTTCGGTACATCAAAACAGATAAACTCATAATACCGATCGTCACCGAACGTTAAGCGTGCGGACCCTACGGGTTCAAGAACTATGTAGACATGACCGAGACACGTTTCCGATCAATAACCAATAGCGGAACCTGGCTTCTCATATTGGCTCCCACATATTCTACGAAGATCTTTATCGGTCAAACCGCATAACAACATACGTTGTTCCCTTTGTCATCGGTATGTTACTTGCCCGAGATTCGATCGTCGGTATCTCAATACCTATTTCAATCTCGTTACCGGCAAGTCGCTTTACTCGTTCCGTAATGTATCATCCCGCAACTAACTCATTAGTCACATTGCTTGCAAGGCTTATAGTGATATGTATTACCGAGAGGGCCGAGAGATACCTCTCCGACAATCAGAGTGACAATTCCTAATCTCGATCTATGCCAACTCAACAAACACCATCGGAGACACCTGTAGAGCACCTTTATAATCACCCAGCTACGTAGTGACATTTGGTAGCACACAAAATGTTCCTCCGGTATTCGGGAGTTGCATAATCTCATAGTCATAGGAACATGTATAAGTCATGAAGATAGCAATAGCAACAAACTAAACGATCAAGTGCTATGCTAATGAAATGGGTCAAGTCAATCACATCATTCTCTAATGATGTGATCCCGTTCATCAAATGACAACTCATGTCTATGGCTAGGAAACTTAACCATCTTGGATTAACGAGCTAGTCAAGTTAGAGGCATACTAGTGACACTCTGTTTGTCTATGTATTCACACATGTACTAAGTTTCCAGTTAGTACAATTCTAGCATGAATAATAAACATTTATCATGATATAAGGAAATATAAATAACAACTTATTATTGCCTCTAGGGAATATTTCCTTCAGTCTCCCACTTGCACTAGAGTCAATAATCTAGATTACATAGTAATGATTCTAACACCCATGGAGCCTTGGTGCTGATCTTGTTTTTCTCGTGAGAGAGGCTTAGTCAACGGGTCTGCAACATTCAGATCCGTATGTATCTTGCAAATCGCTATGTCTCCCTCCTTGACTTGATCGCGGATGGAATTGAAGCGTCTCTTGTTGTGCTTGGTTCTCTTGTGAAATATGGATTCCTTTGCCAAGGAAATTGCACCAGTATTGACAGAAAAGATTTTCATTGGACCCTATGCACTAGGTATGACACCTAGATCGGATATGAACTCCTTCATCCAGACTCCTTAATTTGCTGCTTCCGAAGCAGCTATGTACTCCGCTTCACACGTAGATCCCGCCATGACGCTTTGCTTAGAAGTGCACCAACTTACAGCTCCACCGTTCAATATAAATACGTATCCGGTTTGTGACTTAGAGTCATCCGGATCAGTGTCAAAGCTTTCATCGACGTAACCATTTTCGACGAGCTCTTTGTCACCTCCATAAACGAGAAACATATCCTTAGTACTTTTCAGGTATTTCAGGATATTCTTGACCGCTGTCCAGTGATCCACTCTTGGATTACTTTGGTACCTCCCTGCTAAACTAATCGCAAGGCACACATCAGGTCTGGTACACATCATTGCATACATGATAGAGCCTATGGCTGAAGCATAGGGAACATCTTTCATTTTCTCTCTATCTTCTGCAGTGGTCGGGCATTGAGTCTGACTCAACTTCACACCTTGTAACACAGGCAAGAACCCTTTCTTTGCTTGATCCATTTTGAACTTCTTCAAAACTTTATCAAGGTATGTGCTTTGTGAAAGTCCAATTAAGCGTCTTGATCTATCTCTATAGATCTTGATGCCCAATATATAAGCAGCTTCACCGAGGTCTTTCATTGAAAAACTCTTGTTCAAGTATCCTTTTATGCTATCCAGAAATTCTATATCATTTCCAATCAACAATATGTCATCCACATATAATATTAGAAATGCTACAGAGCTCCCACTCACTTTCTTGTAAATACAGGCTTCTCCAAAAGTCTGTATAAAACCATATGCTTTGATCACACTATCAAAACGTTTATTCCAACTTCGAGAGGCTTGCACCAGTCCATAAATGGATCACTGGAGCTTGCACACTTTGTTAGCACTCTTTGGATCGATAAAACCTTCAGGTTGCATCATATACAACTCTTCTTCCAGAAATCCATTCAGGAATGCAGTCTTTACATCCATTTGCCAAATTTCATAATCATAAAATGCAGCAATTGCTAACATGATTCAGACAGACTTAAGCATCGCTACGGGTGAGAAGGTCTCATCGTAGTCAACTCCTTGAACTTGTCGAAAACCTTTTGCCACAAGTCGAGCTTTGTAGACAGTAATATTACCGTCAGCGTCAGTCTTCTTCTTGAAGATGCATTTATTCTCTATGGCTTGCCGATCATCGGGCAAGTCAACCAAAGTCCACACTTTGTTCTCATACATGGATCCCATCTCAGATTTCATGGCCTCAAGCCATTTCGCGGAATCTGGGCTCATCATCGCTTCCTCATAGTTTGTAGGTTCATCATGGTCTAGTAACATGACCTCCAGAACAGGATTACCGTACCACTCTGGTGTGGATCTTACTCTGGTTGACCTACAAGGTTCGATAGTAACTTGATCTGAAGTTTCGTGATCATTATCATTAGCTTCTTCACTAATTGGTGTAGGGATCACAGGAACTAATTTCTTTGATGAACTACTTTCCAATAAGGGAGCAGGTACAGTTACCTCATCAAGTTCTACTTTCCTCCCACTCACTTCTTTCGAGAGAAACTCCTTCTTTAGAAAGGATCCATTCTTAGCAACAAATGTCTTGCCTTCGGATCTGTGATAGAAGGTGTACCTAACAGTTTCCTTTGGGTATCCTATGAAGACACATTTCTCTGATTTGTGTTCGAGCTTATCAGGTTGAAGCTTTTTCACATAAGCATCGCATCCCCAAACTTTAAGAAACGACAACTTTGGTTTCTTGCCAAACCACAGTTCATAAGGCGTCGTCTCAACGGATTTAGATGGTGCCCTATTTAATGTGAATGTAGCCGTCTTAAAGCATAACCCCAAAACAATAGCGGTAAATTTGTAAGAGACATCATAGATCGCACCATATCTAATAAAGTGTGGTTACGATGTTCGGATACACCATTACGTTGTGGTGTTCCGGGTGGCGTGAGTTGCGAAACTCCGCATTGTTTCAAATAAAGACCAAACTCGTAACTCAAATATTCTCCTCCACGATCAGATCGTAGAAACTTTATTTTCTTGTTACGATGATTTTCCACTTCACTCTGAAATTCTTTGAACTTTTCAAATGTTTCAGACTTATGTTTCATCAAGTAGATATACCCATATTTTCTCAAATCATCTGTGAAGGTGAGAAAATAACGATACCCGCCGCGAGCTTCAATATTCATCGGACCACATACATCAGTATGTATGATTTCCAATAAATCTGTTGCTCGCTCCATTGTTCCGGAGAACGGAGTTTTAGTCATCTTGCCCATGAGGCATGGTTCGCAAGTACCAAGTGATTCTTAATCAAGTGATTCCAAAAGTCCAGCAAAATGGAGTTTCTTCATGCGCTTTACACCAATATGACCCAAATGGTAGTGCCACAAATAAGTTGCACTATCATTATCAACTCTGCATCTTTTGGCTTCAATATTATGAATATGTGTATCACTACTATCGAGATTGAACAAAAATAGACCACTCTTCGAGGGTGCATGACCATAAAAGATATTACTCATATAAATAGAACAACCATTATTCTCAGATTTAAATGAATAACCGTCTCGCATCAAACAAGATCCAGATATAATGTTCATGCTCAACGCTGGCACCAAATAACAATTATTCAGGTCTACAACTAATCCCGAAGGTAGATGTAGAGGTAGCGTGCTGACGGCGATCACATCGACTTTGGAACCATTTCCCACGCGCATTGTCACCTCGTCCTTAGCCAATCTTCGCTTAATCCGTAGTCCCTGTTTCGAGTTGCAAATATTAGCAACAGAACCAGTATCAAATACCCAGGTGCTACTGCGAGCATTAGTAAGGTACACATCAATAACGTGTATATCACATATACCTTTATTAACCTTGCCATCCTTCTTATCTGCCAAATACTTGGGGCAGTTCCTCTTCCAGTGACCAGTCTCTTTACAGTAGAAGCACTCAGTCTCAGGCTTAGGTCCAGATTTGGGCTTCTTCACTTGAGCAGCAACTTGCTTGCCGTTCTTATTGACCTTCCCCTTCTTCCCTTTACCCTTTTTCTTGAAACTGGTGGTCTTGTTGACCATCAACACGTGATGCTCCTTCTTGATTTCTACCTCCGCAGCCTTTAGCATCGCGAAGAGCTCAGGAATTATCTTATCCATCCCTTGCATGTTATAGTTCATCACGAAGCTCTTGTAGCTTGGTGGCAGTGACTGAAGAATTCTGTCAATGACACTATCATCAGGAAAATTAACTCCCAGTTGAATCAAGTGATTGTTATACCCAGACATTTTGAGTATATGTTCACTGACAGAACTATTCTCCTCCATCTTGCAGCTGTAGAACTTATTGGAGACTTCATATCTCTCAATCCGAGCATTTGCTTGAAATATTAACTTCAACTCCTGGAACATCTCATATGCTCCATGATGTTCAAAACGTCGTTGAAGTCCCGGTTCCAAGCCGTAAAGCATGGCACACTGAACTATCGAGTAGTCATCAGCTTTGCTCTGCCAGACGTTCTTAACGTCATCAGTAGCATCTGCAGCAGGCCTGGCACCCAGCGGTGCTTCCAAGACGTAATTCTTCTGTGCAGCAATGAGGATAATCCTCAAGTTACAGACCCAGTTCGTGTAATTGCTACCATCATCTTTCAACTTAGCTTTCTCAAGGAACGCATTAAAATTCAAAGGAACAGTAGCACGGGCCATTGATCTACAACAACATAGACATGCAAAATACTATCAGGTGCTAAGTTCATGATAAATTAAAGTTCAATTAATCATATTACTTAAGAACTCCCACTTAGATAGACATCCCTCTAATCATCTAAGTGATCACGTGATCCAAATCAACTAAACCATGTCCGGTCATCACATGACATGGACTAGTTTTCAATGGTGAACATCACTATGTTGATCATATCTACTATATGATTCACGCTTGACCTTTCGGTCTCAGTGTTCTGAGGCCATATCTACATATGCTAGGCTCATCAAGTTTAACCCGAGTATTCTGCGTGTGCAAAACTGGCTAGCACCCCTTGTATGTGAACGTAGAGCTTATCACACCCGATCATCACGTGGTGTCTCGGCACGACGAACTTTCGCAACGGTGCATACTCAGGGAGAACACTTATACCTTGAAATTTAGTGAGAGATCATCTTATAATGCTATCGTCAATCAAAGCAAAATAAGATGCATAAATGATAAACATCACATGCAATCAATATAAGTGATATGATATGGCCACCATCATCTTGTGCCTTTGATCCCCATCTTCAAAGCACCGTCATGATCACCATCGTCATCGGCGCGACACCTTGATCTCCATCGTAGCATCGTTGTCGTCTCGCCAACTATTGCTTCTACGACTATCGCTACCGCTTAGTGATAAAATAAAGCAATTACATGGCGATTGCATTTCATACAATAAAGCGACAACCATATGGCTCCGGCCAGTTGCCGATAACTCCGTTACAAAACATGATCATCTCATACAATAAAATTTAGCATCATGTCTTGCGATATCACATCACAACATGCCCTGCAAAAACAAGTTAGACGTCCTCTACTTTGTTGTTGCAAGTTTTACGTGGCTGCTACGGGCTGAGCAAGAACCATTCTTACCTACGCATAAAAGCCACAATGATATTTTGTCAAGTATGTGCTATTTTAACCTTCAACAAGGACCGGGCGTAGCCACACTCGATTCAACTAAAGTTGGGGAAACTGATACCCGCCAGCCACCTATGTGCGAAGCACGTCGGTAGAACCAGTCTCGCGTAAGCGTACACGTAATGTCGGTCCGGGCCGCCTCATCCGACAATACGGCCGAATCAAAGTATGACATGCTGGTAAGCAGTATGACTAGTATCGCCACAACTCACTTGTGTTCTACTCGTGCATATAACATCTACGCATAAACCTGGCTCGGATGCCACTGTTGGGAAACGTAGTAATTTCAAAAAAAATCCTACGCACACGCAAGATCATGGTGATGCATAGCAACGAGGGGGGGCGTGTTGTGCACGTACCCTCATAGACCGTAAGCGGAAGCGTTTTGTCAACACGGTTGATGTAGTTGTACGTCTTCATGATCCGACCGATCCAAGTACCGAACGCACGGCGCCTCCGAGTTCAGCACACGTTCAGCTCGATGACGTCCCTCGAACTCACGATCCAGCAGAGTGTCAAGGGAGAGCTTCGTCAGCATGACGGCGTGGTGACAGTGATGATGAAGCTACCGGCGCAGGGCTTCGCCTAAGCACTGCAACGATATGACCAAGGTGGATTATGGTGTAGGGGGCACCGCACATGGCTGGAAACAATCAACTTGTGTGTTCTAGGGTGCCCCTTGGCCCCATATATAAAGGAGCAAGGGGGAGCCCAGCCGGCCCTTGTGGCATGCCAGGAGAGGAGTAGTCCTCGTCCTAGTAGGAGTAGGACTCCCCTTTCCTACTCCTACTAGGAGGGGGAAAGGAAGGAGGAGAGGGAGAAGGGAAAGGGGGGCGCCGCCCCCCCTCCTTGTCCAATTCGGACTCCGAAGGGGGGGGGCCTGCCCTGGCCGGCCCTCTCTCTCCACTAAGGCCCATGAGGCCCATTAGTTCTCCCGGGGGGTTCCGGTAACCCTCTGGCACTCTGGTTTTCTCCGAAATCACCCGGAACAATTCCGGTGTCCGAATATAACCATCCAATATATCAATCTTTATGTCTCGACCATTTCGAGACTCGTCGTCATGTCTGTGATCACATCCGGGACTCCGAACTATCTTCGGTACATCAAAACACATAAACTCATAATACCGATCGTCACCGAATGTTAAGCGTGCGGACCCTACGGGTTCGAGAACTATCTAGACATGACCGAGACACGTTTCCGGTTAATAACCAATAGCAGAACCTGCATGCTCATATTGGCTCCCACATATTCTACGAAGATCCTTATCAGTCAAACCGCAAAACAACATACGTTGTTCCCTTTGTCATCGGTATGTTACTTGCCCGAGATTCAATTGTCGGTATCTCAATACCTCGTTCAGTCTCATTACAGACAAGTCTCTTTACTCGTTCCGTAATGCATCATCCCGCAACTAACTCATTAGTCACATTGCTTGCAAGGCTTATAGTGATGTGTATTACCGAGAGGGCCCAGAGATACCTCTCCGACAATGGGAGTGACAAATCCTAATCTCGATCTATGCCAACTCAACAAACACCATCGGAGACACTTGTAGAGCACCTTTATAATCACCCAGTTATGTTGTGACGTTTGGTAGCACACAAAGTGTTACTCCGGTATTCGGGAGTTGCATAATCTCATAGTCATAGGAACATGTATAAGTCATGAAGAAAGCAATAGCAACAAACTAAACGATCAAGTGCTAAGCTAATGAAATGGGTCAAGTCAATCACATCATTCTCTAATGATGTGATCCCGTTCATCAAATGACAACTCATGTCTATGGCTAGGAAACTTAACCATCTTTGGTTAACGAGCTAGTCAAGTTAGAGGCATACTAGTGACACTCTGTTTGTCTATGTATTCACACATGTACTGAGTTTCCGGTTAATAGAATTCTAGCATGAATAATAAACATTTATCATGATATAAGGAAATATAAATAACAACTTTATTATTTCCTCTAGGACATATTTCCTTCACAATTGATTACAGGTACCGGGTCCCCTTCGGCGGAATCCACGTCTTCATCGGCAAGATTAGCGAACCGGGCCCTGAGCCGGACATCTGCACCGAGATCTTCGAGATGGCTCAGCGTGCACGACCTGCCCGGGTTCAGCCCGCCGTGAAACGTGCCTTTGTTGGTTTCATCCATGGGGCGGAAATTGAGGATGGATCTGCATCTGGTGGTGAGATGGCTATATATTCTGATGGTGAGTCGTCCACGGGTGAGACCAACTCATTGTATCAACTGCAAGACGGCCGGCTTGGGGGCTGTTCCGATGGTGACAGTATTCTGGACCCCCGTGAGCCGCCGAACAAGGTGGCGATCTTTATGGCTAGTACACAGCTAGCGCTTGGTTCAACAACCGCGGCGGCTATGACTTCCGGCTCGATGGCTGCAGCGGCGGCTGGTGCTAGCGGCTCTGCGTGCCCGCCAGCTCACGTTCTCACCGAATTGTTAGAATCTTTGGCGACTCTGATGGGGGTGGAGGTAACCCCAGACAACCAGGAACAACACAAGGTGGATGTGGCTAAGCTGCGAGATGAGATAGCTCAAGCCAAGGAAGAGCTGGCGGCTGAAAATGCTAGGATGGCTGTAGAGTGGGCTGTCTTGGAGGCTCAGGCACATCGGATCCAAGCAGATTCCTTCCAGCTTATGTTGGATCAGAATGCTTTGAATGAGGTTATGAGGAGGAGACACCGGAGTCATCTACCCCCGGTTTATGAGCCAAGGAACCTCTTCAACACGCCTGGAGCAGGGACCAGCGACCCGCGGGTGGAAAACCGGACGGCTGAAGTGCCTGTGGGTGGAGCGCTGCTTCAGCCATGAGTGATAGGTTCTCCACGGGTGAATAATACCCCGCCTCAGCATGTTTTGACGCCGCCGGGTCACTATTCCAACCCTTTGGACAATATGATTGCTGCGGCAACGCGATTGGCGGCTCTGCCAGTTGAAGGCGAGTCTCCGACGGCGGTTGAAACGCGGAGGGCCAGAGAACTTCTTCAGACGGCGTTGGAGCAGCAAGCGGCTTATTCTTATAATCGTGAGCGGATTCACTCAACCCCTCGTCCAAGCCGGAGTTAAAGCAGGCACATTGACTCACTGGCGGTTTCAAGTACCGAACAACGCCGTAACTAGCCCCGTGGGCATGACCCGGCGCGCGGTGGTGCCAATGCCCAAACTCTGGTGGATCAAGGCAAAGCGCGTCGGGAGGCCGAGCTAGTGGCTCATCAACACGCTCCGGCTTACCCGACGACTTCGGTGGAGGCAGGCATGATCTCTAGAACCTTGGGTGTGCCATGTTTAGTGGCGGCTCTATGTAACGAACGTTTGCCCAAGGATTTCAAGGGCCCTCGTAAGGTGCCTAATTACACAGCAGATCAGCCCCCTGAAGCTTGGGTTGAGAGTTATGAGATGGCCATGGAGATGCTGGATGTTAGTGATACTGCGTGTGCTAATATTTAACCATGATGTTGGAAGGGCCGGCTCACACTTGGTTGAAGGGGCTGCCCGCCAACTCCATTGGGTCGTGGGCGGAGCTGAAGGCCCGTTTTATTCAAAATTTCAAAGATACGTGCAAGCAGCCAATGTCAATCGTGGCTTTGGTTTCTTGTGTTCAAGGTGAGGGCGAATCAACAACCAGCTGGGTGCGTCAGGTTTCGACTATCATACACTCATCAGATAATATCAACGTCGGCTCAGCAGTTTTAATGTTGGAGAAATTTTTTCGTTTCCTCCCTCTCAAACAGAAGCTTGGGCGGCTTAAGTGCCATTGCAGTGACATGGGGGAGCTCATGGCGGCCCTTGTCAAGTATGCCGACTCTGATAGTACCAACGACCCCGAGTCTGATGATGAAAGGACGGGAAAGGGAAAGAAGAGTAGCGGCATGAAGGGGGAGCAGCACAACCCGACCAGTCAGGGTGGCAACGGTAAGCGCAAAGCTGATGGGAATTTAGACTTCGTGGCCAACACTGGTGTGCGGAATAATAACCAGCGTCGTAAGGGGAGGCCGGCTCAGTCTGGAGGGGCCAGATTCAACCTCGAGGCAATAATGGATCAGCCGTGTCCGAAGCACGAAACACATGAGAAGCCATCTGCCCATTTGTGGAAGGATTGTTTTATCATGAAAGAGTTAAGGGATTCTCATCTTTTCCAACACAACCATGGCCCGAATGGCGGTTCAGGGTCCGACCCTCATGGTCCGGGTCATGGTGGTGACGGTTCAAATTCCGGTTTTCAAGGCCAAAGCAATCAGGGTGGTTACAACCAACAAAATAATCAGGGGAATCGGCAGCAGCAGTTTGGTTATCAGAGTAACCCGAAGCAATTGAATAATGGGCAGTAGCATGTGTTCACCATGATTTTATGTAGGAGGGATCAGAAGCTCCATAAAAGGGCAGTGAACGCCGTTGAACCAACGGTGCCCCGTTACTTATGATGGTCTGAACACCCAATTCTCTGGAGCCCTGAGGATCACCCGCCCCAAGTTGATAATCCGGGTCACTTGGCACTGGTGGTAGCTCCTCAGGTTGGAGGATACAAATTCACTAAAGTACTCATCGATGGAGGCAGTAGCATTAATATCCTTTACTATGAAACTTTCTGTCGCATGGGATTGACCGAAAAAAATCTTAAGCCGTCAAACACTGTTTTCACGGTGTGGTGCCTGGTAAGTCGGCATATCCTGTGGGTAAAATATCTTTGGAGGTTTCCTTTGGAGATGAGTATGATTCCAGATCGGAGACGTTGACCTTCGAAGTGGTTAAATTAAGAGCCCTTATCATGCTCTATTTGGGCGGCCGGCTTACGCTAAATTCATGGCAAGGCCTTGTTATGTTTATTTACAGCTTAAGATGCCGGGTCACAAGGGCACCATCATAGTGAATGGAAGTCGCAAGGTAGATTTGGAGTGTGAGGAAGGTGATGCTGCTTACGCTGAATCTGTCTGTGCAATAGAGGAATTGAAATTTTACAAGGATAATGTTGACCTGACGAATATGACACCTTTGAAGAAGCCAACCACAGAGCATGACCCCTTGTTGAAATTTAAGTTAGCAGATGACACTAAGCTAGTTGATTTTGTTCCTGGTGACTCATCCAAGCAGTTCAGCATCAGTGCCAATCTGGATCCGAAATAGGAAAGCGCGCTCATCGAGTTCATCCGTGAGAACCGGGACATACTTTCATGGAAGCCTTCAGACATGCCAGGTGTAATGAGGGAACTCGCTGAGCACACTCTCAATATTGATCCTAAGTTTAAACCGGTAAAGCAATTCCTTCGCCGTTTCAATGAAGAGAGGCGTAAGGCTATTGGTGAGGAGGTAACCCGGCTATTGGCGGCTGGGTACATTGTTGAAGTTTTTCATCCTGAGTGGTTGGCTAACCCGGTGCTGGTGCTTAAGAAAAATGGCACTTGGCGCATGTGTGTGGATTATACGGACTTAAACAAGGCTTGTCTGGCTGATCCCTTTGCTCTCCCCCGTATTGATCAGATTATTGATGCTACGGCGGGTTGTGAGCTTTTGAGTTTTTTGGATGCCTATTCTGGTTATCATCAGATCAAAATGGCAGTTAAGGACTAGGAGAAGACATCCTTCATCACTCCCTTTGGAGCCTTCTGTTATGTGTCTATGCCTTTTGGGCTTAAGAGTGCCCAGGCGACTTACCAGAGGTGTGTGCAAAATTGCCTTGATGATCAAATTGGGCGCAATGCTCACGCTTATGTGGATGATATTGTGGTGAAGTCCAGGAAGAAGGAGACCCTGATAGATGATTTAAAGGAGACCTTTGACAATCTCCGGGTCTACAAGATGATGCTTAACCCGGCCAAATGTGTTCTTGGTGTGCCAGCAGGCAAGCTCTTGGGTTTTCTGGTTTCGGAACGGGGTATTGAAGCTAACCCGGAGAAGATAAAGGCTATCACCTCTCTGGCTAAGCCGGCGTGTATAAATGATGTTTAGCGTTTGGCGGGTCGTATTGCGGCTTTAAGCCGGTTCATAAGACGGTTGGGTGAGGAGGCCATCCCTCTTTACCAGATGATGAAGAAGACATATCACTTTGTTTGGAGTGATGCTGCTAATCAGGCATTTGAGGCCTTGAAGAAACAGTTGGCTGAGCTGCCGGTTCTTGCTGCCCCCATTGATAAAGAACCTTTGTTGTTATATGTGGCTGCCAATAGCCGAGCTGTTAGTATAGCCATTGTGGTGGAAAGGAAGGAATCAGGCAAGGAGCATCCGGTTTAGCAGCCGGTTTACTACATCGGTGAGGTCCTTATTGAGTCCAAGCAGAGGTATCTGCATTGGCAGAAGCTTGTGTATGGGGTGTTCATGGCTAGTCGAAAGCTCAAGCAATATTTTCTGGGTCATCCCATCACTGTGGTTAGTTCTGCTCCTTTAGGGGATATTATTCAGAATAGAGAAGCCACAGGTCGGATAGCCAAGTGGGCCATTGAGCTTGGACCCCATGGTTTGAAGTATATGCCTCACACGGCCATCAAGTCTCAAGCACTTGTGGATTTTATCAATGATTGGACAGAATTGCAGATGCCTGAGGAAAATCCGGATAACACATATTGGACTATTCACTTTGATGGATCCAAGCAGTTGGAGGGCTCGGGGGCTGGAGTTGTCTTGACTTCCCCACGAGGTGATAAATTTTCTTATGTTCTCCGGTTGATGTTCCCTTGTACTAACAATGCAGCTGAGTATGAGGCCTTGCTCCACGATCTTCGGATGGCTAAGTTTTTTATGAACTTAAGCCGAGTGAGGTGTTTCGGCGACTCAGATCTGGTAGCTCAGTAAGTTTCTGGCACTTGGGATTCTCAGGATCCACTCATGGCGTCTTATCGTCGAGAGGTTGATGCTATCGCGGTTCACTTCAAAGGTTACCAAGTTGAACATGTTGATCGCAGGAAAAATGAGGCGGCTGATGCTTTAAGCCGGTTAGGGTCCCTGCATAAGACGGTGCCACCTAACACTTTCTTGGATATTCTTCATAACCCTTCAGTCAAATTGCCTACAGAGGAAGACCTTGCGATTCCTGACCCGGAAGTGCAACTGGTGGCGGCTCTTCATGTTATTCCTGATTGGACAGTTCTGTATTTGGCTTACCTAACCCGGGGCGAGTTACCTGAGGATGAAACTTTGGCCAGGCAGATAACCCGACGGTCTAAGTCAATCACTATTGTCAATAGAGAGTTGCATCATCGCAGTGTCACAGTGGCATTTCAACGTTATGTTTCTCCTGAAGAAGGCTATGAGATTCTGCGAGAGATTCATGAAGGAGATTGTGGTCATCATGCCGGTTCTAAGTCTCTCATAGCCAAGGCTTTCCATCATGGGTTTTATTGGCTGACGGCGCATGCTGATGCTGAAGATTTAGTCAGTAAATGTGATGGTTGTCAGAAGTTCTCACGACGAGCTCATGTGCCGGCTCAAGAATTGAGGATGATTCCAATTGCTTGGCCATTTGCGACCTGGGGGCTTGATATGGTTGGGCCTTTCAAAAGGTCCAAGGATAAAAAGACCCACCTTTTGGTGGCGGTTGACAAATTTACAAAGTGGGTTGAAGCAGAGCCGGTTAGTAAGTGTGACGGAGCGACGGCGGTACAATTCATCAAAAAGGTGATTTTTCGTTTTGGCTTTCCCCATAGCATTATAACTGATAATGGCACTAATCTGTCCAAGGGTGCTATGAAAGAGTTTTGTCAACGAGAGCATATTCGACTTGATGTGTCATCAGTGGCTCACCCCCAGTCAAATGGTCAAGTTGAGAGAGCCAATCAAGAGATTTTGCGAGGCATCAAGCCCCAGCTTATGGTCCCTTTGCAAAGGACGCTGGGATGTTGGGTGGAGGAGTTGCCCTTAGTATTATGGAGTATCAATACTACCCCCAACATATCTATGGGTTACACACCTTTCTTCATGGTTTACGGAGCAGGGGCGGTTCTCCCTAGTGACATCTGTCACGATTCGCCTCGTGTGGTGGCCTATGTTGAAGCTGATAATGAAAAAGCACGTCAGGATGCACTTGACCTGTTGGATGAGGAGCATGACCTTGCGGCGGCTCGTTCGGTGATTTACCAGCAAGATCTGTGCCGTTATCACAGCCGCCGGGTTAAAACCGAAACCTTTCAAGAAGGCGACTTGGTGCTCCGGCTTATCCAGGATCAGACTCATATGCATAAACTATCCCCACCTTGGGAAGGGCCTTTTGTGGTTAGCAAGAATCTGAATAATGGGTCATACTACCTTATCGATGTTCAAGACCACAAGGACTCACACACATCGGAGGAGGAGACCCGTCGGCCGTCGAATATTGCTCATCTTCGGCCTTACTATACTTGAGCCACCGGCTGTTGTGATGTACATATTTTGACGATGTATATATTATAATAAGTGTAGTAAAGCCGGTATCCCTGATAATTCAGGGCCTCTGTCGTTTCACTTCTTCGAAACCGAGTCTTTATTGTCATCTCACATGATCACTTAAGAGGCTTGACGCCCAAGTTACAGGGACCAAAGAGAGTTGGATGCACAACACAGCTCAAACATAGGTACCCGCTGAGCACAGCTCAGAAATATATCACTTGGGGGCTTCCTATTCAATGAGCACAGCTATATTCACCCTTTTGATTGGCCTGGACGCCAGGTGTATTCACCAAAAATCTGGGTTATCCTGCCTGTATGCCAGATGCTTCTCCATCAGGTAATCCTGAATAACCTGCTATGTTCTTAACAGTCAATCTTTTAAATAAGACCCTGAACTTGTTAAGGTTAAAAACATTGATTGGGTCATGAGAGAGCCGGCTTATGGAAAGCAAAGATAAACACAGGCTATTAAGCCGCCTTCCATGAAACTTGGTTAAAACCGGCCTATTTGCACGATGCTACTCCAACCCCGCATACTCTCGATAAGTCAATCTTTTAATAAGACCCTGAACTTATCCGGGTTAAAATGTCGATTGGGTCATGTGAGACTCGACTCAAAGAAAGCACGGATATTCCAATGGCTATCATGCTAGTTTCATTGAAGTAGAGATTTTGGCTCGGCGGCCTATGAAAGCCTAGTGTTTTTTGGATTTTTTATTTGTCTTGGATTTATATCACCCCTTTTTCTTACTATATAGTTTTCACAAGTCGGGCCAAGCAGCCCTAACTATGTCTCATATTTGGGATGTTACCCCCTGCCCTGGTTATGAATTTATATGGTCACCAGTGGATTTATATTGGGCATCATGACCCACCCCGCGGTAAATCGCCAGGGCACTTGTGATTTGTTTGTGTGCAGGAAAAAAGGATAAACCGCTGATCTACATGATGATATCATAAACATAAGTGCCATATCTTCAACTGGTGGATCAACAGTATCATGTAAAACAAAACATGCACGATGGCATGGCAGATCAAGAATTTAACTAGCCTATTACAAGGCATCTGATGGCCCAACGAGAATAAGTGTTTTGGAGCCGTCAACACAGCAAAGTATTCTGCTTAATAAACCGACTTATGACTGTTGGCGGGTTGAAGCCTCCGGATCTTCCCGCACCTCTTCTTCATCTTCAGCTCCTTGCTTATCCATCAGCTGGAAGACAGGCGCAACCTAGTTGATACCAGTCAACGCTCTAAACACAACTTCATCATCAATAAGGTTTGATGGATTAATGTCAGGAGCGAAGGTATGCTTATGAATTGGCGGGATAAGATCTATTGGCTCGTGAACCGGCGCGCTAACTCTCTTGTTGTTAGCATCATAAGCAGCCTGGTATGTGGATAGACTAGTTTCATCAGCCAGCTTGCTTGCTAAGGGGCGCATGGCTCTTGCTATCTCTACAAAATCATCAGCACAGAAGGCAGATCCGTCTTTCTTGACATCGGGACAGCCGTTGGCCAAATCCTCCGGGTCAAGATCTGTCGGAAATATGCCCTAGAGGCAATAATAAATGGTTATTATTGTATTTCTTTGTTCATGATAATTGTCTATTGTTCATGCTATAATTGTGTTTTCCGGAAATCGTAATACATGTGTGAATACATAGACCACAACGTGTCCCTAGTAAGCCTCTAGTTGACTAGCTCGTTGATCAACAGATAGTCATGGTTTCCTGACTATGGACATTGGATGTCATTGATAATGGGATCACATCATTAGGAGAATGATGTGATGGACAAGACCCAATCCTAAGCATAGCATAAAAGATCGTGTAGTTCGTTTGCTAGAGCTTTTCCAATGTCAAGTATCTTTTCCTTAGACCATGAGATCGTGTAACTCCCGGATGCCGTAGGAGTGCTTTGGGTGTACCCAACGTCACAACGTAACTGGGTGACTATAAAGGTACACTACGGGTATCTCTGAAAGTGTCTGTTGGGTTGACACGGATCGAGACTGGGATTTGTCACTCCGTATGACGGAGAGGTATCTCTGGGCCCACTCGGTAATGCATCAACATAATGAGCTCAATGTGACTAAGGAGTTAGCCACGGGATCATGCATTACGGTACGAGTAAAGTGACTTGCCGGTAACGAGATTGAACAAGGTATTGGGATACCGACGATCGAATCTCGGGCAAGTAACGTACCGATTGACAAAGGGAATTGTATACGGGATTGATTGAATCCTCGACATCGTGGTTCATCTGATGAGATCATCGTGGAACATGTGGGAGCCAACATGGGTATCCAGATCCCGCTGTTGGTTATTGACCGGAGAGGCGTCTCGGTCATGTCTGCATGTCTCCCGAACCCGTAGGGTCTACACACTTAAGGTTCGGTGACGCTAGGCTTGTAGAGATATTAGTATGCGGAAACCCGAAAGTTGTTCGGAGTCCCGGATGAGATCCCGGACGTCACGAGGAGTTCCGGAATGGTCTGGAGGTGAAGAATTATATATAGGAAGTCCAGTTTCGGCCACCGGGAAACTTTCGGGGGTTATCGGTATTGTACCGGGACCACCGGAAGGGTCCCGGGGGTCCACCGGGTGGGGCCACCTATCCGGAGGGCCCCATGGGCTGAAGTGGGAAGGGAACCAGCCCTTAGTGGGCTGGGGGGCCCCCCTTGGGCCTCCCCCTGCGCCTAGGGTTGGAAACCCTGGGGGTGGGGGGCGCCCCACTTGGCTTGGGGGGGAAGCCACACCCCCTTTTCCCTTGGCCGCCGGCCCCCCTTGGAGATCTGATCTCCCAGGGCCGGCGCCCCCCTAGGGGGCCTATATATAGTGGGGGGGAGGGAGGGCAGCAGCACCACAGCCCCTGGCGCCTCCCTCTCCCCCTGCAACACCTCTCCCTCTCGCAGAAGCTTGGCGAAGCCCTGCCGAGATCCCCGCTACATCCACCACCACGCCGTCGTGTTGCTGGATCTCCATCAACCTCTCCTCCCCCCTTGCTGGATCAAGAAGGAGGAGACGTCGCTGCTCCGTACGTGTGTTGAACGCGGAGGTGCCGTCCGTTCGGCACTCGGTCATCGGTGATTTGGATCACGGCGAGTACGACTCCATCAACCCCGTTCATTAGAACGCTTCCGCTCGCGATCTACAAGGGTATGTAGATGCACTCCTTTCCCCTCGTTGCTAGTATACTCCATAGATGGATCTTGGTGATGCGTAGGAAATTTTAAAATTCTGCTACGATCCCCAACAGTGGCATCATGAGCCAGGCCTACGCGTAGTTACTATGCACGAGTAGAACACAAAGCAGTTGTGGGCGTAGATGTTGCCAATTCTTCTTGCCGCTACTAGTCTTATCTTGTTTCAGCGGTATTGTGGGATGAAGCGGCCCGGACCGACCTTACACGTACGCTTACGTGAGACAGGTTCCACCGACTGACATGCACTAGTTGCATAAGGTGGCTAGCGGGTGTCTGTCTCTCCCACTTTAGTCGGAACGGATTCGATGAAAAGGGTCCTTATGAAGGGTAAATAGAAATTGGCATATCACGTTGTGGTTTTACGTAGGTAAGAAACGTTCTTGCTAGAAACCTATACAAGCCACGTAAAAACTTGCAACAACAATTAGAGGACGTCTAACTTGTTTTTGCAGCATGTGCTATGTGATGTGATATGGCCAGAAGATGTGATGAATGATATATGTGATGTATGAGATTGATCATATTCTTGTAATAGGAATCACGACTTGCATGTCGATGAGTATGACAACCGGTAGGAGCCATAGGAGTTGTCTTTATTTTTGTATGACCTGCGTGTCATTGAATAACGCCATGTAAATTACTTTACTTTATTGCTAAACGCGTTAGCCATAGAAGTAGAAGTAATCTTTGGCGTGACAACTTCATGAAGACACAATGATGGAGATCATGATGATGGAGATCATGGTGTCATGCCGGTGACGAAGATGATCATGGTGCCCCGAAGATGGAGATCAAAGGAGCAAAATGATATTGGCCATATCATGTCACTATTTGATTGCATGTGATGTTTATCATGTTTTGCATCTTATTTGCTTAAAACGACGGTAGTAATTAAGATGATCCCTTATAATAATTTCAAGAAAGTGTTCCCCCTAACTGTGTACCGTTGCGAAGGTTCGTTGTTTCGAAGCACCACGTGATGATCGGGTGTGATAGATTCTAACGTTCGCATACAACGGGTGTTGACGAGCCTAGCATGTACAGACATGGCCTCGGAACACACGCAATACACTTAGGTTGACTTGACGAGCCTAGCATGTACAGACATGGCCTCGGAACACGGAGGACCGAAAGGTCGAGCATGAGTCGTATAGAAGATACGATCAACATGGAGATGTTCACCGATCTTGACTAGTCCGTCTCACGTGATGATCTAACACGGCCTAGTTAACTCGGATCATGTTTCACTTAGATGACTCGAGGGATGTCTATCTGAGTGGGAGTTCATTGAATAATTTGATTATATGAACTTAATTATCATGAACTTAGTCTAAAATCTTTACAATATGTCTTGTAGATCAAATGGCCCACGTTGTCCTCAACTTCAACGCGTTCCTAGAGAAAACCAAGCTGAAAGATGATGGCAGCAACTATACGGACTGGGTCCGAAACCTGAGGATCATCCTCATAGCTGCCAAGAAAGATTATGTCCTAGAAGGACCGCTAGGTGAAGCACCCATCCCAGAGAACCAAGACGTTATGAACGCTTGGCAATCACGTGCTGATGATTACTCCCTCGTTCAGTGCGGCATGCTTTACAGCTTAGAACTGGGGCTCCAAAAGCGTTTTGAGAAACATGAAGCATATGAGATGTTCGAAGAGCTGAAAATGGTTTTCCAAGCTCATGCCCGGGTCGAGAGATATGAAGTCTCTGGCAAGTTCTTCAGCTGTAAAATGGAGGAAAATAGTTCTGTTAGTGAGCACATACTCAGAATGTCTGGGTTACACAACCGCTTGTCTCAGCTGGGAGTTAATCTCCCGGATGACGCGGTCATTGACAGAATCCTTCAATCGCTTCCACCGAGCTACAAGAGCTTTGTGATGAACTTCAATATGCAGGGGATGGAAAAGACCATTCCTGAGGTATATTCAATGCTGAAATCAGCGAAGGTGGAGATCAGAAAGGAACATCAAGTGTTGATGGTGAATAAAACCACTAAGTTCAAGAAAGGCAAGGGTAAGAAGAACTTCAAGAAGGACGGCAAGGGAGTTGCCGCGCCCGGTAAGCCAGTTGCCGGGAAGAAGTCAAGGAATGGACCCAAGCCTGAGACTGAGTGCTTTTATTGCAAGGGAAGTGGTCACTGGAAGCGGAACTGCCCCAAATACTTAGCGGACAAGAACGCCGGCAACACCAAAGGTATATGTGATATACATGTAATTGATGTGTACCTTACCAGTACTCGTAGTAGCTCCTAGGTATTTGATACCGGTGCGGTTGCTCATATTTGTAACTCAAAATAGGAACTGCGGAATAAGCGGAGACTGGCAAAGGACGAGGTGACGATGCGCGTCGGGAATGGTTCCAAGGTCGATGTGATCGCCGTCGGCACGCTACCTCTGCATTTACCTACGGGATTAGTTTTAAACCTCAATAATTGTTATTTAGTGCCAGCTTTGAGCATGAACATTGTATCTGGATCTCGTTTAATTCGAGATGGCTACTCATTTAAATCTGAGAATAACGGTTGTTCTATTTATATGAGAGATATGTTTTATGGTCATGCCCCGCTGGTCAATGGTTTATTCTTGATGAATCTCGAACGTGATGTTACACATATTCATAGTGTGAATACCAAAAGATGTAAAGTTGATAACGATAGTCCCACATACTTGTGGCACTGCCGCCTTGGTCACATTGGTGTCAAACGCATGAAGAAACTCCATGCAGATGGACTTTTGGAGTCTCTTGATTACGAATCATTTGACACGTGCGAACCATGCCTCATGGGTAAGATGACCAAGACTCCGTTCTCCAGAACAATGGAGCGAGCAACCAACTTATTGGAAATCATACATACCGATGTGTGCGGTCCAATGAGTGTTGAGGCTCGCGGAGGATATTGTTATGTTCTCACTCTCACTGATGACTTAAGTAGATATGGGTATGTCTACCTAATGAAACACAAGTCTGAAACCTTTGAAAAGTTCAAGGAATTTCAGAGTGAGGTTGAGAATCAACGTGACAGGAAAATAAAGTTCTTACGATCAGATCGTGGTGGAGAATACTTAAGTCACGAATTTGGTACGCACTTAAAGAAATGTGGAATTGTTTCACAACTCACGCCGCCTGGAACACCTCAGCGAAACGGTGTGTCCGAACGTCGTAATCGCACTCTATTGGATATGGTGCGATCTATGATGTCTCTTACCGATCTACCGCTCTCATTTTGGGGCTATGCTTTAGAGACTGCCGCATTCACTTTAAATAGGCCTCCGTCGAAATCTGTTGAGACGACACCGTATGAATTATGGTTTGGGAAGAAACCTAAGCTGTCGTTTCTAAAAGTTTGGGGATGCGATGCTTATGTCAAGAAACTTCAACCTGAAAAGCTCGAACCCAAGTCGGAAAAATGCGTCTTCATAGGATACCCTAAGGAAACTATTGAGTATACCTTCTACCTAAGATCCGAAGGCAAGATCTTTGTTGCCAAGAATGGGTCCTTTCTGGAGAAAGAGTTTCTCTCGAAAGAATTAAGTGGGAGGAAAGTGGAACTTGATGAGGTGATAGTCACCCCTTCCGAACCGGAAAGTAGCGCAGCGCGGGAAGATGTTCCTGTGGTGCCTACACCGACTGGGGAGGAAGTTAATGATGATGATCATGAAGCTTCGGATCAAGTTACTGCTGAACCTCGTAGGTCCACAAGGACACGTTCCGCACCAGAGTGGTACGGCAACCCTGTCCTGGAAATCATGTTGTTAGACAACGGTGAACCTTCGAACTATGAAGAAGCGATGGCGGGCCCGGATTCGGACAAATGGCTAGAAGCCATGAAATCCGAGATAGGATCCATGTATGAAAACGAAGTATGGACTTTGACTGACTTGCCCGATGACCGGCGAGCCATAGAAAATAAATGGATCTTTAAGAAGAAGACAGACGCGGATGGTAATGTGACCATCTATAAGGCTCGACTTGTCGCTAAGGGTTATCGACAAGTTCAAGGGGTTGACTACGATGAGACTTTCTCACCCGTAGCGAAGCTGAAGTCCGTCCGAATCATGTTAGCAATTGCCGCATTCTATGATTATGAGATATGGCAAATGGACGTCAAAACGGCATTCCTTAACGGCTTTCTTAAGGAAGAATTGTATATGATGCAGCCGGAAGGTTTTGTCGATCCTAAGAATGCTAACAAGGTATGCAAGCTCCAGCGCTCCATCTATGGACTGGTGCAAGCATCTCGGAGTTGGAACATTCGTTTGATGAGATGATCAAAGCGTTTGAGTTTACACAGACTTATGGAGAAGCCTGTGTTTACAAGAAAGTGAGTGGGAGCTCTGTAGCATTTCTCTTATTATATGTGGGTGACATACTGTTGATGGGAAATGATATAGAATTCTTGGAAAGTATAAAGGCCTATTTGAATAAGTGTTTTTCAATGAAGGACCTTGGAGAAGCTGCTTATATATTGGGCATCAAGATTTATAGAGATAGATCAAGACACCTCATTGGTCTTTCACAGAGTACATACCTTGACAAGATATTGAAGAAGTTCAATATGGATCAGTCCAAGAAGGGGTTCTTACCTGTATTGCAAGGTGTGCAATTGAGCACGGCTCAATGCCCGACCACGGCAGAAGATAGAGAAAAGATGAGTGTCATCCCTTATGCCTCGGCCATAGGGTCTATTATGTATGCCATGCTGTGTACCAGACCTGATGTAAACCTTGTCGTAAGTTTGGTAGGAAGGTACCAAAGTAATCCCGGCATGGAACACTGGACAGCGGTCAAGAATATCCTGAAGTACCTGAAGAGGACTAAGGATATGTTTCTCGTTTATGGAGGTGACGAAGAGCTCGTCGTAAAGGGTTACGTCAACGCTAGCTTCGACACAGATCTGGATGACTTGAAGTCACAAACCGGATACGTGTATATTTTGAATGGAGGAGCAGTAAGCTGGTGCAGTTGCAAGCAAAGCATCGTGGCGGGATCTACATGTGAAGTGGAGTACATGGCAGCCTCAGAGGCAGCGCAAGAAGCAATCTGGATGAAGGAGTTCCTTACCGACCTAGGGGTGATTCCCAATGCGTTGGGCCCGATGACTCTCTTCTGTGACAACACTGGAGCTATTGCCCTTGCCAAGGAGCCCAGGTTTCACAGGAAGACCAGGCATATCAAGCGTCGCTTCAACTCCATTCGTGAAAGTGTTCAAAATGGAGACATAGATATTTGTAAAGTACATACGGACCTGAATGTAGCAGATCCGTTGACTAAACCTCTCCCTAGAGCAAAACATGATCAACACCAGAACGCTATGGGTGTTCGATTCATCACAATGTAACTAGATTATTGACTCTAGTTCAAGTGGGAGACTGTTGGAAATATGCCCTAGAGGCAATAATAAATGGTTATTATTGTATTTCTTTGTTCATGATAATTGTCTATTGTTCATGCTATAATTGTGTTATCCGGAAATTGTAATACATGTGTGAATACATAGACCACAACGTGTCCCTAGTAAGCCTCTAGTTGACTAGCTCGTTGATCAACAGATAGTCATGGTTTCCTGACTATGGACATTGGATGTCATTGATAACGGGATCACATCATTAGGAGAATGATGTGATGGACAAGACCCAATCCTAAGCATAGCATAAAAGATTGTGTAGTTCGTTTGCTAGAGCTTTTCCAATGTCAATTATCTTTTCCTTAGACCATGAGATCGTGTAACTCCCGGATGCCGTAGGAGTGCTCTGGGTGTACCCAACGTCACAACGTAACTGGGTGACTATAAAGGTACACTACGGGTATCTCTGAAAGTGTCTGTTGGGTTGACACGGATCGAGACTGGGATTTGTCACTCCGTATGACGGAGAGGTATCTCTGGGCCCACTCGGTAATGCATCATCATAATGAGCTCAGTGTGACTAAGGAGTTAGCCACGGGATCATGATTTACGGTACGAGTAAAGTGACTTGCCGGTAACGAGATTGAACAAGGTATTGGGATACCGACGATCGAATCTCGGGCAAGTAACGTACCAATTGACAAAGGGAATTGTATACGGGATTGATTGAATCCTCGACATCATGGTTCATCCGATGAGATCATTGTGGAACATGTGGGAGCCAACATGGGTATCCAGATCCCGCTGTTGGTTATTGACCGGAGAGGCGTCTCGGTCATGTCTGCATGTCTCCCGAACCCGTAGGGTCTACACACTTAAGGTTCCGTGACGCTAGGGTTGTAGAGATATTAGTATGCGGAAACCCAAAAGTTGTTCGGAGTCCCGGATGAGATCCCGGACATCACGAGGAGTTCCGGAATGGTCCGGAGGTAAAGAATTATATATAGGAAGTCCAGTTTCGGCCACCGGGAAAGTTTCGGGGGTTATCGGTATTGTACCGGGACCACTGGAAGGGTCCCGGGGGTCCACCGGGTGGGGCCACCTATCCTGGAGGGCCCCATGGGCTGAAGTGGGAAGGGAACCAGCCCTTAGTGGGCTGGGGCGCCCCCCTTGGGCCTCCCCCTGCGCCTAGGGTTGGAAACCCTGGGGGTGGGGGGCGCCCCACTTGGCTTGGGGGGGAAGCCACCCCCCTTTCCCCTTGGCCGCCGCCCCCCTGGAGATCTGATTTCCCAGGGCCGGCGCCCCCCTAAGGGGCCTATATATAGTGGGGGAGGGAGGGCAGCAGCACCACAACCCCTGGCGCCTCCCTCTCCCCCTGCAACACCTCTCCCTCTCGCAGAAGCTTGGCGAAGCCCTGCCGAGATCCCCGCTACATCCACCACCACGCCGTCGTGCTGCTGGATCTCCATCAACCTCTCCTCCCCCCTTGCTGAATCAAGAAGGAGGAGACGTCGCTGCTCCGTACGTGTGTTGAACGCGGAGGTGCCGTCCGTTCGGCACTCGGTCATCAGTGATTTGGATCACGGCGAGTACGACTCCATCAACCCCGTTCATTAGAACGCTTCCACTCGCGATCTACAAGGGTATGTAGATGCACTCCTTTCCCCTCGTTGCTAGTATACTCCATAGATGGATCTTGGTGATGCGTAGGAAATTTTAAAATTCTGCTACGATCCCCAACAAGATCAGCTTGCCATGCCTTTGCCCGGCTTAAGGCAGTCAATGCGCCGGCTCTGGCAGCTCCCCGTTTTAAGTCATCAATTCTTTTTGGCAGCACGGATAACTGTTTCAGTTTATCCTTGATAAGTGTGGAGGGAGTTTTCTTGTGCAGCATAGAGGCAATGGTTCGTTGGGCACCAGTATATAACTGTTCGACAAGAGTGTAGACAGCCTTAAGCCGGACATGCATGTCTAAGCCCAACTTCGTGCTCCGCGAACCTATATTATTAAAAGTTATGGGTAAGCCGGCAGCCGCTTATAATATGAATAAGATTATTAAGATGCAAGGGAGACATGTTCTTACTGAAGATGGCTGATGACATAATATTAATCATTTGCTTTAAGCCGGATAACTCCTTAGTCACCGGTTTAAGCGTGGCTTTAGCTTCTTCCGCTCTCTTCAACATAGCTGCTTTTTTAGTTTCCCAGCCCTCTTTGTCAGAGTTCCAGTTCAGTTTCAGCTGCTCAATATTGTCCAAAGCAGCTTTCAGCTCTGACTTGGCCTTGGATGTCTTGGACTGTTGAGTTTTGATATTGGCCTTAAGATCATTAAGCTGCGAGTCTTTTTCAGTCAATTCAGCCTGTGACATAAGCACACGCGGATATGATTGCAATCATGATAACTCTTTGAAGTCCCAAGCACAATACAAGTATTACCCTTGGCACTTGGGGGCTAATGCATATTGCTTTGTTTCAAGACAAATTTATGAAAGTCCCAAGCACAATACAAGTATTACTCTTTGCACTTGGGGGATAATGCATATTGCTTTGTTTCAAGACATATTTATGACCCGGACAAATGATATCATCCGGTTTACAAAGGCTACAGATTGGGTTGATTGATTTAAAACAAGATGATTAGTCCCGCCTTATTCGTCACTGATTAAACCGACCCTTGGGGACTACGGATGCATTATTGATTCTTGCTACTTAAAGTCCCGGCTTAACATATTTATTAAGCCAGCCCTTGAGGGCGACACATACAAAGTTGAAGTGCTGGTATTATAAGTCCCGGTTCATGTTGAAAGCAAAAACCGGCCCTTGGGGGCTACTGGATTTGATCTATGCAACTATTAAAGTTTACAGTACATTCTATGCTATCATGTCCAATAAACTTGGCGGCTAAGGGAAATATATTCATATAAAAGGAGTTGCAGCGTTTACCTCATAGCGCTCCTTCATCAGGTTTACTAAGCTGGCTACAAAGTCATGGCTGGTGTAAAGGCAGTTCAAGTAACCAGAGTGGATGTCTTGGGCGCTGAAATGGGCATAGCTATCCAAATCTACCTTCCACTTGCCTTTATCTTTAGCAGAAATTTCTTCTTTGGCGCTGTGCTTAGATAAGACAGTAGGTTGACCCAGAGCTGTGAATCCAAACCCAGTGACAACAACATCATCGGTCTTTTCCTCAGCAGGCTTAATCGGGCTTGGCAGCTTAGAAATAGATGGCTCAATGTCCATATGATCTATGGAAGCTTCATGATCTTGTGGTGGTGGATCATCAAGGGTGGCCTCAGCAATTGGGTTAGAAGGTTCTGACTGTTGCCTTTCTGGTTCAGACGGGTTAGAGTCGTCGACCGGCTTGTTCAACTTTGCCTTCTAGCTGGGTTTGGCTTGGCCCCTGAAAATAAGAAGTGTAAAGAGGTCAGTATAATGATCAAGCATAAGGTGTGAATGATTAAAATATATCCTTACCCAGGTACATTTCTAAAAGCTGGGATTTGCGTTCCCGTTGACTCGCCAGAAGAGGAATGAGAAGTCCCCCGATAGTTTGCATCAGACGGGTTAAGAGGTTGTCGGAAATGACCCGCCTTGGGATAAAGTATGTCAGAAATATGTAAGACCTCTGGGCGGCGTTTGCGAACCGGTGTGTTTGATAAGCCGGAGGAAGTAATCACGCCGCCACTATGTTGGGTGGTGCGGCGAGCTTCGTGTTGCTGTTTCTTCAAAAGAAAGTCGGGATCCATGTGAGCTAGAGGGTGAGAAAAGCTTACTTTCTGGCTTGCTTGTCGGGTTTTCTGTGTTGGCAGAGGTTCTGAGCCAGAGGAAAAAATAATTACCTCTGCGTCACCTGCATGGCTGGCTTTTGCGTCATCCTGATAACAATCATTGTCAATGAGATGTATAAAAAAGGAGCCAAGAGAGTCCAGTTCTACCTCTGACTCATTATCATCATCGTCATCATCAACGTTTAACTCAGCGGACTTGGTGGTCTTCTTCTTGGCAGGCCTCTTGGTGGCTTTGGTTTTGGTATGAGCCGGTTTGGCCGGCTTATCTTCCGGTTTCTTCTTCCATAATGGAGAATCAGCCTGTTGAGGTCAAAAAGATCATGAATGGGCATAACTACTTAAAATATTAATTGAGCGGAAGGTGAGCAACACTTACGGTTGACGGCTTATTAAAGGTGCTGAAAGCACTAAGTCCTGTTTTGCTGCATTCCCTTAAGGGTTCGTTTAGCAATTTCTTGGTGGCTTCAGTATTCTGCATCAACCAGTTGAATGTCACAGTGGCGTTGGGGATCTCTTGCATCGCCAGTGTATTCACACATTAAGCCGGGGCGACGGCTTAATGGCAAGATACTCCAGGATACCCAGCACCAGACAAAGTAAATGTCGGTTAAGCCATTGGCCATAAAGGCTCTGAGCTTTGAAAATGATGGTGTGTATTTGGCCCGTTCCTTCGCACTAAGCCGTGTGGGGAGTGGGTGTATGCTACTAAGCCGGTGTTCGCGGTAACCCGACAGAGGATTCTCGCTAGTTGGAGATGTGTCTTGACAATAGAACCAAGTCTGGTTCCAATCTTTGGGATGACTCGGCGGCTTAGCATGGGGAAAGCTGACTTCTTTTCTCTTTTGAATTGAAACCCCACCAAGTTCAGTGTTGGGCCCGTCAACAAACTCTGTCTGGCGGTTCAAATAGTAGAACTCTCTGAATAAATCAACTGTGGGCTCCTCTTGAAGGTAAGCTTCACAGAATACTTGGAAATTGCAAATGTTGGACAAGGAGTTGGGTCCAATATCTTGAGGGTGAAGTTGGAAAAAAATGAAGCACATCACGGAATTTTTTTGAGCTGGGTGGGCTGAACCCCCGACTCAGATGGTCAGCAAAGACAATCACTTCTCCATCCTTGGGTTTAGGAGGATTTTCTTCACCAGGGGCCCTCCAGTGGATGTCCTCTTTCTTGGCTAGGGCGCCAGTGGCAACGAAATTATTCAGCTCTTCTTCAGTAATCCGGGATTGGACCCAGTTGCAAGCGGTGTATGTCTTAGCCATTTTTTCGATGATCTGAAAGAAAGATTATGCCGGTTCAAGATTATATGGTTAAGCCGGTCGAAGACTTAACAGGCAAAACAATAATGAAGCATGCATAGGTATTAAAACGGAGATTGGCGTTGAAGTCGTAAAGAGGAGCTATTGGCGGCTTAAGAGGGGACTAATGGTACCTGGTGGGATACTATTTCTGTGTTAAAGCCGCCCACACAATTATTGATTTACAGATCTAATAAAGGGAAAATTGCTAATTGTTGGAAAAACAGGTTTCACAGATTGATATCACAATTTTGGAACTACGGCGCGTCAGATAATGGAAAAAATCTAGACCTAAATTGCAGTGCCTGAGCAGTTCATATGTCCAGATCAGATTTTTTATGCAAATGGAGATGACCTAATAGCGAAAATGAGTCTTACGACTACCACCGCGCAGGAGAGGTAGCAAGTTTGAATCAAAAATGAGTGCTACAGCGAAGAACGAAGATGAACTTCGACAAACTCATGGAAACCCTAATGGGATCTATGGGAAAAGAAGGAAGGAGAACTCACCAGGGCTGTTGAACAGTGGAGGCGCGCGGACGAACTCTGGTCGGTTCAGGTTGATGCAGCGGCCGTTGTTAAGGCAGTGGCAAAGGTCGACGACGGCGGCGGAGCTCGGGCACTGAGGTGACGCAAGGTGGAAGATAGAGACGAGAAGGCAAGGGGGGAAAGTGAAAGGGACCCCTGGCCCTATTTATAAGGCTGGAAAGATAAGTCGCAGGCACGGGAATCGAGGAGGTTAAAAATGGATATGTGACGGCGCGGACGCCTCGATTTCCGAAGGTTCATTAAAAGAGAAGATATATTAAGATTTGGGATTGATGTTATATTAATGATAGGTGACGTCACGGCGGGTTACCATGATCTTAGAAGATGACGTCACGGCGGGTTACAGGGCCCCGCAAGAATAAATCAAGAAGGATTTTTTCTAAGTGTTGAAGATTGATATGAACAAGTTCAAATCAAGCTGGGGCCTAATGTTGGGGATATAACTACTGGGTATAACCCGCCCATGAAGGGCCGGGTTATACCGCTGGTGGTTTGTTATGTCAAAGCCCATGAGGATGTTGAAGATGGAGGTTCACGAAGCAGGCTACTGAAGGCCTAAAACCCAAATGCGACTTAAGGCCCAATAAGTGTAAACCGCCATATATGTATGACTTGTATTATAAGGCATGTATTCTTAGTCATCGAGCCGGACACGTTGTGTATGAGCCGGTCGGGACTCTGTGAGCCGCCGGGCGTCAACCTGTGTATATAAAGGGACGACCCGGCGGTGGTTTAGGACAAGAGACGAGAGATCGAAAGCTAGGTCAAGCGTATTCGCTCCCTGGTAATCGAGACATACGCAATTCCACCTCAAACTGGATTAGGCCTTTACCTTCACCGCAAGGGGCCCAACCAGTATAAACTCCTCGTGTCCTTTGTCCCGTTTAACCCCTTTAAGCTAACCTAGTTGCAATGGCTCCACGACTAAGTCCTTCTGCTAGGACATCTGCCGTGACAATTCCACGACCATGCGCTGAGCCGCTGCCACACTGTAGTCCGGGGAAGATTTCGATGCCAGGTCGTGATGCTTCCCGTGGAATCCCGGCCAGCACAGCACTCAGCAGCACCTATGCAAGATATGGCATGATGTGAGCCAGAGGCTATGGCGGCGTTTCCTATCCTTATGGTGGAGTTCGTCAGCGTCAGGAACGTCATTCCATGTCACTGCTGCTCTGTAGCCTTGAAGATGGAGTATATATATCTAGTTGTGGTGATCTGGGCGATTTGATATTAAGAGGATTGATGAACTGGTATGTAATGTGTAACGCCCCGGATTCAAAGCGCCAGGTGTCTTCCAGTTATTCGCCGTCATTGCCATGTCATTTGCTTGCGTGTTGCATTTTGCCATGTCATCATCTGCATTGCATCTGCATGTTTTTCAAAACTTGCATCCGTTCGGGTTCCCCCGGTTCTCTCCGTTGTCCGTTCTGAGCCCAACCACACCCGCACGCGCCCGAGGCACCTCCGAAATATTATTTTATTAGTGGCATAAAAATGTTCTCGGAATGGGATGGAAGTTGGCGTGCGGTGTTGTTGTGTTGTAGGTAGACCGCCTGCCAAGTTTCGTCGCATTCGGAGTCCGTTTGACTGCCCAACCGTTAAACATATAGCGGTACTGCTTCCGGTACCTTCGTCGGACGTTTCGGTCTCCAAAACCGTGCCGGGCTGCACTTCTCTTCTCTCTCCTCAGCCCAAGCCCTCTCTTCACAGCCCACTAATCCCTCCTAGCCCACCTACCTAACCCCCTCCGCTCCAGACCGTCCGATCGAGATCGAACGGCTCCGAAACGGAGCTAATCCCCTAACCCTAGCCCCCATTACTATATATAAACCCCTTCCCCTACCAGAAATGGCCTAATCCTACCCTAACCTAGCCCCGTAGCCTCCACTAACCTCCAGCGCCGCCACCCCCATCGATTTCTGCGCCGGCCCTCTCCTTCTCCGCCACTTGGCGTCGTCTGAGCGGCCAGCGCCGCCGCAGCCTCCCTCCTCCTCCAACCCACGCACGCCACGCGCCCCTGCCTCCACTCCCGCCGCAGTGGCCCTCCCGGCCCAGATCGGGCCCGCCACCGGGCCGAAACGGGCCCCACCAGCCCGCGCGCCTCCCAGCCGCGCCCGACCGCGCGCGCCGCCGCCCAGCGCCCGACGCCCGCAGGTCGCCAGTCCAGGCCGCCCACGCCTCCCGCGCCCCTCCGGCAACCTCGTCGCCGGCCACCAAAGGACCGTGTCGCCGCCTTCAACCATCCCGCACCACGCTCGCCAGAGCCTGCGCCGCCCCGCCGTCCCTGCACCGCGCCCATCGCCGCCCGGTCTCGCTGCCAACGGGACTGGACCCGGCCGGACCCGATCCGCCCGGATCTGGCTGGGACCCTTCGCGCCTCGTCTTGCGTCGCCGGCAATCCTCGCCGGAGAGCCAGCCACCGCCGCCGCCATGCCTGCTCGGGGACGAGCAGAGGAGTTGCTCGTCCTGCCCGCACCGTGCCCGCATGGGCCTCCCAGCGCGCCGGCCCCCCAGGCCCAACTGCTCCACCGGCCCGCCTCGTCCTCCTCCGAACTGGGCCAGGCCCGTTGGTGAGCAGCCCACTACCCTTCGCCCATGCGCTACTTAGCTATATTACGATCACCCTGTTTTTTTTTTAAATTTCTGCCAAGTCCCTGGAAACTGTTGCGTGTTGCATACTTTGGCCTGCCATATCTCCATGACCATAGCTCCATTTTGCTTGCATGATATATCGAAATGTTCGTCATGAGATGCTCTTCATTTTTTTCCATTGTGCCATGCTTGTTTGAGGTCATGTTGATGCCCTAATCATCGTTCAAGAGTGCTATATGATGTTAACTGTTGTCTGTTTACAGAACTTGGTGATTTGTCTTTTTCATTGCATTTTGTGTGTGCATCCCATGAGTATGATCTCTACCTGGGTTTTGAACAACATCATGCCATCTTTACAGTGGTGCTAGTCTTGTATTTTTAGGATCTCTGTGGTGACTAGCACAAGCATGCAAAGTAGCCTCCATGATGTTGCTGATTTATGTGACTTAGTCATTTCTGCCAAGTCCGAGTCTGTTATATTTTGTTGCCATATAAACCTGCTGCCACCAAGAGTTCTATGCATAATTTGGAGATGTTCACTAAGGATGTTTCGTTATACATGTTATGCTCTATTCATCCGTGCTCTTTTTTGCATTTATAGCCTGATGTAGCTTGTTGTTATCATGCTCCAAACTTGCTAAATAATGCTGCTGTCAGCCTGTTAACATGAAGTTCAGTTTTGACATGTGTTTTGCTAATGATCCATGCACCCTATGACTATGCTATTGCCATTCTTAGCTTCATATTTATGCCATATTACTGTTTGTTACCTTGTCATGCCATGTATTGCTCTGTGGTGAGTGGTTCAAGCTCACCAACATGCCTACTTATCGTTGTTTTCTGCCATGTCCTGTTATTTTCACTAAGTCTGAATCTGTCATATTACTTGCTATGTTTACATGGGTGCCATCATATCTTCTGTGCGTTTTTGGCTCTTGATCAGTAAGGGACTTTTGTTCTAGGCAATTAGTAGATTCATGCCATCTTATTGTTGGTTACCTTGTCATACCATGTATTGCTCTGTGGTGAGTGGTTCAAGCTCCCCAACATGCCTACTCATCGTTGTTTTCTGCCATGTCCTGTTATTTTCACAGTCTGAATCTGTCATATTACTTGCTATGTTTACATGGGTGCCATCATATCTTCTGTGCGTTTTTGGCTCGTGATCTGTAAGGGACTTTTGTTCTAGGCAATTAGTAGATTCATGCCATACCTTTTTTTGCTATGATATATTCCCGTAGCATGTTGTTTGATAGCTCTAAACTTTGCAACCTGATGTTATGTCTGCCATGTCCAGTGATTTTCTGCCAAGTCTGTGAACTGTTATTATTTGCAATCTTGCCATGGCCTTTTGAGCATGTTCTAGTGATTTCTGGAGATAGCTCAGTGTTCATATTTTGTAATTCTTTACCTATACATCACGTCCATGCCTTTTGTTTTCATGTTGAGTTTCTGTAGCATATGGTTTTGATGCTTGCTAGATGCCTAGTTGCTATTCTGGACAGATTGTTGCTATATTTTGGTTGGAGTGTATGTGTTGCACCGTTGCTCCGTTTTGAGCATGCTCTATATGAAACTTGCTTAGTTTTGCATGTAGTTTCATGTTAACTTGTTGCATCCTTGTTTTGAGGTGTTTACTTGATGCCATTTTAACTTGTTTTGCTCATATCTTCCAGGCCGTAGCTACGAATCTAATGAACTTTATATGTAACTTGACTAGAATTTCGTGTAGATCATCTTGGTGCATCTTAACTTGCTGTTTAACAACTTGAACATAAAGTTTATTCAGTTCTGGACCAATTTCGAGATTTGCATATGAGGACTTACCGGAATTGTTATACGTTGTTTTCGGCCTCATTTAAACTTGCTTCTATGTGTTGTTCTTGTATGCATCATCTCTTGCCATGAGTAGCTTCTTGTAGCCTTGTCATGCATCATACTTGATTGAGCATCATGCCTTGTTCATGTGTGGTGTGTTTACCTTGTTGTGTGCTTCTTCTCGATAGTTCCCGTGTCGTTGCGATCGTGAGGATTTGTTCGTCTTCGTGGCTTCATCTTCTTCATGGACTCGTTCTTCTTCCTAGCGGGATTTCAGGCAAGATGACCGTCACCTTGGATCTCATTACTATCATTGCTATGCTAGTTGCTTCGTTCTATCGCTATGTTGCGCTACCTATCACTTGCTCTTCAAGCCTCCCAAATTGCCATGTCAGCCTCTAACCTTTTCACCCTTCCTAGCAAACCGTTGTTTGGCTATGTTACCGCTTTTGCTCTTCCCCTCTTATAGCATTGCCAGTTGCAGGTGAAGATGAAGATTGCTCCTTGTTGGATTATGTTTATGTTGGGATATCACAATATCTCCTATTTAATTAATGCATCTATATACTTGGTAAAGGGTGGAAGGCTCGGCCTTATGCCTGGTGTTTTGTTCCACTCTTGCCGCCCTAGTTTCCATCATACCGGTGTTATGTTCCTTGATTTTGCGTCCCTTACGCGGTTGGGTGATTTATGGGACCCCCTTGACAGTTCTCTTTGAATAAAACTCCTCCAGCAAGGCCCAACCTTGGTCTTACCATTTGCCTTCCACCTATTTCTTTTCCCTAGGGAGTCGCGCTCCCGAGGGTCATCTTTATTTAGCACCCCCGGGCCAGTGCTTCTCTAAGTGTTGGTCCGAACCAAGCCGCCTGCGGGGCCACCTCGGGGAAACTCGAAGTCCGGTTTTACTCGTAGCCTGTCTCATCCGGTGTTGCCTTGAGAACGAGATATGTGCAGCTCCTATCGGGATTGTCGGCACATCGGGCAGTCTTGCTGGTTTTGTTTTACCATTATCGAAATGCCTTGTAACCGGGATTCCGAGACTGATCGGGTCTTCCCGGGAGAAGGAATATCCTTCGTTGACCATGAGAGCTTATAATGGGCTAAGTTGGGACACCCCTGCAGGGTATAAACTTTCGAGAGCCGTGCCCGCGGTTATGTGGCAGATGGGAATTTGTTAATGTCCAGTTGTAGACAACTTGACACTTGACTTAATTAAAACGCATCAACCGCGTGTGTAACCGTGATGGTCTCTTTTCGGTAGAGTCCGGGAAGTGATCACGGTTTCTGGGTTATGTTTGACGTAAGTAGGAGTTCAGGATCACTTCTTGATCATTGCTAGTTTCACGACCGTTCCATTGCTTCTCTTCTCGCTCTTATTTGCGTAGGTTAGCCACCATACTTGCTTAGTCGCTGCTGCAACCTCACCACTATCCTTTCCTTACCCATTAAGCTTTGCTAGTCTTGATACCCATGGTAATGGGATTGCTGAGTCCTCGTGGCTCACAGATTACTACAACACCTATTGCAGGTACAGGTTTTGCGATGATCTTGACGCGAGAGCGATGGTTACTTGTTTTGGAGTTCTTCTTCTACTTCTTCTTCGATCAGGGGATAGGTTCCAGGTAGGCAGCCTGGGCTAGCAGGGTGGATGTCGTTTGAGCTTCTGTTTGTGTTTCATCCGTAGTCGGATGTTGATCTTATGTATGATGTATTGATCTATTCTTGCGGCATCTGTATGCCTTGTATGTATCCCCATCTATTATGTAATATTGATGTAATGATATCCACCTTGCAAAAGCGTGTCAATATGCGGTTCTATCCTTGGTGGGACCTTCGAGTCTCTTTAGGATAGTATCGCATATTGGGCGTGACAAGTTGGTATCAGAGCCTCGACCGACCCTAGGAGCCCCTTTGATTGATCGTATAGTTTGGCCGTTGTTGAGTCTAGAAAAAAAACTGTTTTCAGAGTCTAGCTATATCGGAGAGTAGGAATTCTTTTTACTCCTCAGCCCCTTCGCCGCTCTGGTGAGAAATTTTGACGTAGGTGTTTTGAACTATTCCTCTTCCCCTTCAAAATTTTCTTCAGGATCACGCGGTTAGTTTTTGTTCGTTGTCCATCCCCTTTTCAATCCGGCGCATTTCTCTTCGAGTGTTTTCGATCCTCGTCATCTTTTGCGAGATCAGTCCTCAGTTATTTCTCTTCCGACGTTGTTTTCCCCATCCGAAGTTGTCCTTGTTTTTCCCACCCGCCCTCCCTTCTTCTTCTCGGAACCGGAGTCCGTAATCGAGTATCCATCCTACTCGTGCGAAGCCTTTGCATTATTGCAACCGGTGTTTTTCTCTTCACGCTATTCGTCGGTTCTCCCTTCCAAGTTGCCTTTGTTTTCCCGCCCTCCCACCCCTTTTATTTTCGGAGCTTGATTCTCTTTTGAGCATCAATTTCATTCGTGCAGAGCTTCTTCAGTCTTTCCTCAATCATTTCAATTGGTGAATTCTTGTCAAGTTCATCATTGATTCGTCTTGTTTTCTTCTCCGGTGGACTCAATTCAAGTTTTTTTGGGGTTGATCTTATTTTTTTTCCTTGGATCAAGTGTTTTCCTTGCTCGTTCGCCTCTCGCCAGGTTATCCTTCCGGAGTGCTCAAGACATCTCAGGAGATTCGGCTGTGTTTGAATTAATTCGAGGTTGTCACCTCATTCAAATATTTCAATTGTTCCGGTGCATCATCTATCTCTGCAACAATCTTTTTCAACGGTGTCTCTTTTTAGTGGGCCCTAACCCACATGTCTTTCCTAGGATCTTACCTGACTCTCCTAAGTTTCCCGGAGCTATTTCTCAAATCCTGTTCGAAGTGGACGTAAGTATGAATTTCATAAGTCAGACGCTTTTTCAAGATCAATTTCAAATTATTTTCATTGTTGACTCTACCTCTTCATTTTCATTCTCCCGGAGTATCTCAACAATTTTGGTGTTCTTTCTCGTCGTCATTCTCAACATTTGAAGACCAAAGAAGAGTTTCTCTTAAATCTTGTCTGTTTTCCCGAAGATTCATGTCGCTAGCTTGATGTTATCTGCTCATATCGTTTCTAGTCGTGCAAATCTTTTCACCCATCCGGAGTATTTCAGGAGTTGTTTTCCGTCTCAATTATCCGGAGGCCTCCATTTTGGAATATTTCTTCGTTCTAAGTTTCAAATCCGTTCTCCGATTATTCTATATTCATGCCTTTTTCGTTCGTCTCCATATTCTTCCGGTGTTTTGCTCTTTAATCAGTTTGCGATCTCTTCGTTCTCTTGTCTCTAGATTCCCTCAAGTATCTTCGTGCTTTTCTTATTCTTTCCGGTGATTCATTCTCTTTTCGTCATTCGTTTCAATTCCTACGGTGGCTCGTTCAAGATTCTTTCTGTTGTTATCATATCATTTCATTCATTCTTTCCAGCCCTACCGGTGGTTCACGAAGACTTTCTCAAATTTTGCGCTATATCCCCCCTCAATCTTTCCAACGAGAATAAGTAGTATGCAAATCCATTGTTTCTCATCAATTTAATTGGTGGAGGATAAGCATAACGTAATCCTTATTTTCTTTCTTCAAGTGGTTTTATCTCTTCTTTTCGGAGATTGTTCATCTTATCACATTCTTGGTTCAAAGTGTTTTCATCTTTTCTTTTCCAAAGTTCCAAGCTTCCTCGGGCATCTCGTCGGAACCTCCATCGGAATCATCGCAAGGCTCAAATCTTATTCTATTCATCCTTCAATTTTATCTCGTCATTCTTTTGTTACCGGAGTTCATCATGGTGGTTCGTAAGGATTTAATTCATTCTTCAAGTGTTCATCAAGATTCTTGTTGAAGGAGTTCTAGTATCTTTCCTTCTTGCTTTTCGAAGTGCAATTAGTTCTCCGTATTCTTTTGAAGTGGAGTTTTGCATTTCTTCGTTCTTCTCAGCTACCCAATCATTTCCGTTTGTGGACGGTTATCACCTTATGATCTTGAGATGTTACCCATAAGACCACAACAAGCTTATTCTTTTCGTTGTTGATTTTCTCAACAACTTCGTTCAATCCTTCCTCCTAAGGATGCTTTCAAACTCAGTTGTTATCATTTCTTCTTCGTTCCTTTCATTCAACTATTTCAAGTATTCCGGAGGTTTTGTGTTGTTCCTCAAGTCAAGTATCGTTCCATCTTCTCAAGTTCATGTTCTATTCTTTCCTTGTTCAGCCGGAGTGCTGCATAAATTCCTTCGTGATTATTCCTTTTCTATCTTGTCCTCACCGGAGTGGTTTCAAATTCAGCCTTATTCCTTGAGCTTTTGCTTCTTGTCTCATTCAACATTCCTCTTTCCTACTCGAGTGTTCTTGACTTTGTTCATCCTCACTGTTTTGTTCTTATTTCACCAAACCCCGTTTTCCTTCCGTCTCGGTCCTAAGATCTCGGGACGAGATCTCTTGTTAGTGGAGGAGTGTTGTAACGCCCCGGATTCGAAGCGCCAGGTGTCTTCCAGTTATTCGCCGTCGTTGCCATGTCATTTTCTTGCGTGTTGCATTTTGCCATGTCATCATCTGCATTGCATCTGCATGTTTTTCAAAACTTGCATCCGTTCGGGTTCCCTCGGTTCTCTCCGTTGTCTGTTCTGAACCCAACCACACCCGCACGCGCCCGAGGCACCTCCGAAATATTATTTTATTAGTGGCATAAAAATGTTCTCAGAATGGGATGGAAGTTGGCGTGCAGTGTTGTTGTGTTGTAGGTAGACCGCCTGCCAAGTTTCGTCGCATTCGGAGTCTGTTTGACTGCCGAATCGTTAAACATATAGCGGTACCGCTTCCAGTACCTTCGTCGGACGTTTCGGTCTCCGAAACCGTGCCGGGCTGCACTTCTCTTCTCTCCCCTCAGCCCAAGCCCTCTCTTCACAGCCCACTAATCCCTCCTAGCCCACCTACCTAACCCCCTCCGCTCCGGACCGTCCGATCGAGATCGAACGGCTCCGAAACGGAGCTAATCCCCTAACCCTAGCCCCCCTTACTATATATAAACCCCTTCCCCTGCCAGAAATGGCCTAAACCTACCCTAACCTAGCCCCGTAGCCTACCCTAACCTCCAGCGTCGCCACCCCCATCGATTTCTGCGCCGGCCCTCTCCCTCTCCGCCATTTGGCATCGTCTGAGCGGCCAGCGCCGCCGCAGCCGCCCTCCTCCTCCAACCCACGCACGCCACGCGCCCCTGCCTCCACTCCCGCCGCAGTGGCCCTCCCGGCCTAGATCGGGCCCGCCACCGGACCGAAACGGGCCCCACCAGCCCGCGCGCCTCCCAGCCGCGCCCGACCGCGCGCGCCGCCCAGCGCTCGACGCCCGCCGGCCCCGCCGCCCGCAGGTCGCCGGTCCACGCCGCCCGCGCCTCCCGCGCCCCTCCGGCAACCTCGTCGCCGGCCACCGAAGGACCGCACCGCCGCCTTCAACCGTCCCGCACCACGCTCGCCAGAGCCTGCGCCGCCCCGCCATCCCTGCACCGCGCCCATCGCCGCCCGGCCTCGCCGCCAACGGGAACGGACCCGGCCGGACCCGATCCGCCCGGATCTGGCCGGGACCCTTCTCGCCTCGCCTTGCGTCGCCGGCATCCCTCGCCGGAGAGCCAGCCACCGCCGCCGCCATGCCTGCTCGGGGACGAGCAGAGGAGGTGCTCGTCCCGCCCGCACCGTGCCCGCATGGGCCTCACAGCGCGCCGACCCCCCAGGCCCAACTGCTCCACCGGCCCGCCTCGTCCTCCTCCGAACTGGGCCAGGCCCGTTGGTGAGCAGCCCACTACCCTTCGCCCGTGCGCTACTTAGCTATATTACGCTCACCCTGTTTTTTTTCGAAATTTCTGCCAAGTCCCTGGAAACTGTTGCATGTTGCATACTTTGGCCTGCCATATCTCCATGACCATAGCTCCATTTTGCGTGCATGATATATAGAAATGTTCGTCATGAGATGCTCTTCACTTTGTTCCATTGTGCCATGCTTGTTTGAGGTCATGTTGATGCCTAATCATCGTTCAAGAGTGCTATATGATGTTAACTGTTGTCTGTTTACAGAACTTGGTGATTTGTCTTTTTCATTGTATTTTGTGTGTGCATCCCATGAGTATGATCTCTACCTGTGTTTGAACAACATCATGCCATCTTTACAGTGATGCTAGTCTTGTATTTTTAGGATCTCTGTGGTGACTAGCACAAGCATGCAACGTAGCCTCCATGATGTTGCTGATTTTTGTGACTTGGTCATTTCTGCTAAGTCTGAGTCTGTTATATTTTGTTGCCATATAAACCTGCTGCCACCAAGAGTTCTATGCATAATCTGGAGATGTTCACTAAGGATGTTTCGTTATACATGTTATGCTCTATCCATCCATGCCCTTGTTTGTGTTTATAGCCTGCTGTAGCTTATTGTTATCATGCTCCAAACTTGCTAAATAATGTTGCTGTCAGCCCATTAACATGAAGTTCAGTTTTGACATGTGTTTTGTTAACGATCTATGTACCCTAGGACTATGCTATTGCCATTCTTAGCTTTATATATATGCCATCTTACTGTTGGTTACCTTTTCATACCATGTATTGCTCTGTGGTGAGTGGTTCAAGCTCCCCAACATGCCTACTTATCGTTGTTTTCTGCCATGTCCTGTTATTCAGTCTGAATCTGTCATATTACTTGCTATGTTTACATGGGTGCCATCATATCTTGTGTGCCTTTTTGGCTCGTGATCAGTAAGGGAGTTTTGTTCTAGGCAATTAGTAGATTCATGATATGCCTTTGTTTGCTATGATATGTTCCTGTAGCATGTTGTTTGATAGCTCTAAACTTTGCAACCTGATATTATGTCTGCAATGTCCAGTGATTTTCTGCTGTCTGTGAACTGTTATTATTTGCAATCTTGCCATGGCCTTTTGAGCATGTTCTAATGATTTCTGGAGATAGCTCAGTGTTCATGTTTCGTAATGCTTTACCTATACATCACGTCCATGCCTTTTGTTTTCATGTTGAGTTTCTGTAGCATATTGTTTTGATGCTTGCTAGATGTCTAGTTGCTGTTCTAGACAGATTGTTGCTATATCTTGGTTGGAGTGTATGTGTTGCACCGTTGCTCCGTTTTGAGCATGCTCTATATGAAACTTGCTTAGTTTTGCATGTAGTTTCATGTACCTTATTGCATCCTTGTTTTGAGGTGTTTGCTTGATATTTGTATGCATTTTGCATCAATGCCATTTTAACTTGTTTTGCTCATATCTTCTAGGCCGTAGCTCCGAATCTAATGAACTTTATATGTAACTTGACTAGAATTTTGTGTAGATCATCTTGGTGCATCTTAACTTGCTGTTTAACAACTTGCACATAAAGTTTATTCAGTTCTGAACCAATTTCGAAATTTGCATATGAGGACTTACCGGAATTGTTATATGTTGTTTTCGGCCTCATTTAAACTTGCTTTGATGTGTTGTTCTTGTATGCATCATCTCTTGCCATGAGTAGCTTCTTGTAGCCTTGTCATGCATCATACTTGATTGAGCATCATGCCTTGTTCATGTGTGGTGTGTTTACCTTATTGTGTGCTTCTTCTCGATAGTTCCCGTGTCGTTGCGATCGTGAGGATTCGTTCGTCTTCGTGGCTTCATCTTCTTCATGGACTCGTTCTTCTTCCTAGCGGGATTTCAGGCAAGATGACCGTCACCTTGGATCTCATTACTATCATTGATATGCTAGTTGCTTCGTTCTATCGCTATGCTGTGCTACCTATCACTTGCTCTTCAAGCCTCCCAAATTGCCATGTCAGCCTCTAACCTTTTCACCATACCTAGCAAACCGTTGTTTGGCTATGTTACCGCTTTTGCTCTGCCCCTCTTATAGCGTTGCTAGTTGCAGGTGAAGATGAAGATTGCTCCTTGTTGGATTATGTTTGTGTTGGGACATCACAATATCTCCTATTTAATTAATGTATATATATACTTGGTAAAGGGTGGAAGGCTCGGCCTTATGCCTGGTGTTTTGTTCCACTCTTGCCGCCCTAGTTTCCGTCATACCGGTGTTATGTTCCTTGATTTTGCGTCCCTTACGCGGTTGGGTGATTTATGGGACCCCCTTGACAGTTCGCATTGAATAAAACTCCTCCAGCAAGGCCCAACCTTGGTCTTACCATTTGCCTTCCACCTATTTCTTTTCCCTAGGGAGTCGCGCTCCCGAGGGTCATCTTTATTTAGCCCCCCCGGGCCAGTGTTTCTCTAAGTGTTGGTCCGAACCGAGCCGCCTGCGGGGCCACCTCGGGGAAACTCAAAGTCTGGTTTTACTCATAGCCTGTCTCATCCGGTGTTGCCCTGAGAACGAGATATGTGCAGCTCCTATCGGGATTGTCGGCACATCGGGCGGTCTTGCTGGTTTTGTTTTACCATTGTCGCAATGTCTTGTAACCGGGATTCCGAGACTGATCGGGTCTTCCCGGGAGAAGGAATATCCTTCGTTGACCGTGAGAGCTTATAATGGGCTAAGTTGGGACACCCCTGCAGGGTATAAACTTTCGAGAGCCGTGCCCGCGGTTATGTGGCAGATGGGAATTTGTTAATGTTCGGTTGTAGAGAAGTTCACACTTGACTTAATTAAAACGCATCAACCGCGTGTGTAACCGTGATGGTCTCTTTTCGGCGGAGTCCGGGAAGTGAACACGGTTTCTGGGTTATGTTTGACGTAAGTAGGAGTCCAGGATCACTTCTTGATCATTGCTAGTTTCACAACCATTCCGTTGCTTCTCTTCTCGCTCTTATTTGCGTAGGTTAGCCACCATACTTGCTTAGTCGCTGCTGCAACCTCACCACTATCCTTTCCTTACCCATTAAGCTTTGCTAGTCTTGATACCCACGGTAATGGGATTGCTGACTCCTCGTGGCTCACAGGTTACTACAACACCAGTTGCAGGTACAGGTTTTGCGATGATCTTGACGCGAGAGCGATGGTTACTTGTTTTGGAGTTCTTCTTCTGCTTCTTCTTCGATCAAGGTGTTGAGGATATAACCCTTAGAGTCACCCGCCAGGAGGGGCCGGGTTACTCATAATGGTCATCACGCGAAGCCCAGTACCGAGCTTGAAGACGGTGGGTCAATGATGGGCCTAAGACCCGGAGATGGCTTAAGGCCCGTTGTGATAAACCGCCGTATGGCAAGACTTGTAGTGTAAGGAAAGAATAGTTGAGAGTCCGAGCCGGACACTCTTATGAGCCGGCCGGGACTCTGAGAGCCGCGGGGCGTCAACCTCTCTATATAAAGGGACGACCCGGCGGCGGTTTAGGGACAAGTAAGATGTCGTCGAGAGCCAGGCATAGCAATCAAGCTCCCTGGTCATCGAAACCATAATCAATACCACCTCAACTGGACGTAGGCTTTTACCTTCACCGTAAGGGGCCGAACCAGTATAACCCCCGTGTTCCTTGTCCCGTTTAACCCCTTTAAGCTTCCTAGCTGCGATGGCTCCACAACTAAGTCCTAGCTCGAGGACATCTGCCGTGACAATTCCACGATAGTTGGCGCCCACCGTGGGGCCAGCGCACGGTGGATTTGAGTTCTTGAAGGGCAGCTTCGAAGGGCTCAAGGGATACGCTGTGGGCCGGATGACCAAGAGTCGTCGCGGCAAGCTCTACATCGACGATGCAAACTGGGGCCCCGACGCCAGCTCAATTGAGTACGGGTACCGGGTCCCCTTCGGCGGAATTCATGTCTTCATTGGCAAGATTGGTGAGCCGGGCCCTGAGCCGGATCTCTGCGCCGGTCTCATCGAGACGGCTCAGCGTGCACGACCTGCCCGGGCTCTGCCTGCCTTGAAGCATGCTTTTGTGGGATGTGTTCATGGAGGACTCTCTGTAGGGTCTGGATCTGGTGATGAGACGGCCGCCGGCTCTGACGGCGAGTCGTCTACAGATGAGTCAAACTCGTTGTATCAACTTCAAGATGGCAGGCTCATGGGTTGTTCCGATGGTAACAGCATTCCGGACCCCTTTGAACCGCCAAGCCGGGTTGGAATCTTCATGGCCGGTGCGCAACCTGTTCAAAACCCCGCCTCCGGGTCAGGAAGCCCGGTGCCTTCGCCGGCTCAGGTGCTGATGGATCTTACAGATAAGATGATGGTCCTGTTGACCGCTACGGTAGCTCCAGCGGATCAAGTTCAACATGACGCGGAGGTGGCACAGTTAAAACTGGATCTAGCAAAGGCCAAGGAGGATCTGGCGGCGGAGGGGATCAGGATGGCTGCGGAGAGGGCGACTCTCGACGCCCAAACTCAGCTGATTCAGGCACAATCCTTCCGGCTCACGATGGATCAAAACGCATCCAATGAGGTCATGAGAAGGAGGCATCAAAAGACACAATCTCGACTCCCTCCGGTTTATGATCCTCGAAACCTCTTCAACACGCCAGGTGCAGGGTCTAGTAACCCGCCGGAGATCATAGTGCCCGGGGCTGGGACACCAATTCAGCCCCAAGTAATGGGACCGCCCCGGGTGAACCCTGCCCCGCCTCAGTATGTGCCAATACCACCGGGTCATTATGCCAACCCGTTGGAAAACATGGTCGCCGCGGCGGCACGGCTGGCGGCTCTCCCAATTGATGGCGACTCTCCAACTGCAGTCGAAACCCGCCGGGTCAGGGAGCTCCTTCAGATAGCTCTGGCGCAGCAAGAGGCGTACTCTTACAGCCGGGACAGGATCCATTCAACCCCTCGTCCAGGCCGGAGCCCGAGTTATAGCAGACACATGGTTTCAGCGACCGGCTCAAGTAATGTCCGACGCCATGACTTGCCACCTGGTCATGGCCCGGCTCATAACGGAGCCTTTCACGCAGCAGACCAAGATGGAGCACGGCAAGAGGCGGAGCAGGTGCCTCAGTTGACGGCTTACCAGACACCCCCGGCTTATCCGACGGCTTCCGTTGACGTGGGTATCCCCACAAGGACTGGAGGTGTCCCTTGTTTAGTGCCGGCTCTCCGCAACGAACGTCTACCCAAGGACTTCAAAGGGCCTAGGAAGGTGCCTAACTACACGGCTGATTTACAACCCGGAGCCTGGATCGAGAGCTATGAGATGGCCATGGAATTGCTGGAGGTCAGTGAAGCGGCGATGGCCAAGTACTTCACCATGATGTTAGATGGGACTTCCCGCACTTGGTTGAAAGGGCTACCACCGAATTCCTTCGGGTCTTGGGCTGAGCTGAAAGCCCGGTTCATCCAAAACTTCAAAGATACCTGTAGGCAGTCTATGTCAATTGTGGATTTGACTAACTGTAAACAGCAGGAGGGTGAGCCTACAACACATTGGGTTCGCCGGGTCAAAGAGATAATACATTCATCTGATAAGATGGATGCCGGCTCTGCAGTCCTAATGTTGGAGCAGAATTGTCGCTTCCTGCCCCTGAAGATGAAACTCGGGCGGCTCAAACGCGACTACAATGATATGGGTACGCTGATGGCATCTCTCGTCAAGTACGTCGACTCTGATAGTACCAAGGACCCCACTTCAGATGATGAAAGGACAGGGAAGGGAAGGAAGAACGGCAATGGCAAGTGTCCTCAGCATAACCCGGCAAACCAAGGAGGTAACATGCGTAAGGCTGATGGCAGCATGGAGTTTGTGGCCAATGCCAACTCACAGGGTAACAACCAGCGACGTAAAGGGAGGCCACCTCCCCGAGCTGGCGGGTCAGGCCCGACGCTCGAGCAGTTGTTGAACGAGCCTTGTTCGAGGCACGGCTCTAGGGAGAAGCCAGCTACTCATCTATGGAAAGATTGCGCAATCATGAAGGCCTTTAAGAATTCCAATGCCTTTAATGGCAATAATGGCTCGGGCGGCGGCTCAGGCGCCGGCGGCTTTCATGGCCCGGGCGGCGGCTCAAATTCCAATCCTCAGAATGTTCAAGGGGGCTTTAATCAGCAGTCCGGCCAGGGTCATCAACAGCAACAGGGGGGTACCAGACCAATCCAAAACAGCTCAATGGTGGGCAGTACCATGTGTTTACCACCAGTCTGTGTAAGCGAGATCATAAGCTTCATAAGAGGGCTGTGAATGCTGTTGAGCCGGCGGTTCCACGCTATTTAAGATGGTCTGAGCAGCCTATTGTGTGGAGTAGGGAGGATCACCCTCCTCGGGTTGATAATCCGGGTCACTTGGCCCTGGTGGTGGCTCCTCAGGTGGGAGGATATAAGTTCACTAAGGTGCTCATGGACGGAGGCAGCAGCATCAACATCCTCTATTATGAGACCTTCTGTCGTATGGGGTTGATTGATAAGAACCTCAGCCAGTCCAATACTGTTTTCCATGGTGTGGTGCCTGGTAAGTCGGCTTATCCAGTTGGTAAGATCGAATTGGAAGTGGCCTTTGGAGATGAGTACAACTACATGGTGGAAAAATTGACCTTTGAGGTGGTCAAGATAAGAAGTCCGTATCATGCCATATTTGGGCGGCCGGCTTACGCCAAGTTCATGGCACGGCCGTGTTACATATACCTACAGCTCAAGATGCCGGGTCACAATGGGACCATTAGGGTTCATGGTAGCCGAAAGGTAGCCTTGGAATGTGAGGAGGTGACGCGGCTGATGCAGAATCTGTTTGTGCAACAGAGGAGCTGAAGTTTTACAAGGATAATGTTGACCCAACAGATATGACATCTCTGAAAAATCCGACCACGGAGCATGAGCCGGCAATGAAATTTAAGTCAGCTGATGAGACTAAACTTGTTGATTTTGTTCCAGGTGACTCATCTTAGCAGTTTAGCATCAGTGCCAATTTGGATCCAAAAGAGGAAAGCGCGCTCATCGAGTTCATCCGTGAGAATAGGGACATCTTTGCATGGACACCTTCTGACATGCCAGGTGTACCTAGAGAACTCTCTGAGCACACTCTTAATATTGATCCAAAATTTAAGCCGATCAGGCAATTCCTTCGGCGGTTTAATGAAGAGAGGCGGAAGGCCATTGGTGAGGAGGTGGCCCGGCTCTTGGCGGCCGGGTTTATTGTTGAAGTCTTTCATCCAGAATGGTTAGCTAACCCGGTGCTCGTGCTTAAGAAGAATGGCACCTGGCGGATGTGTGTGGACTACACGGACTTAAACAAGGCATGTCCGGCTGATCCTTTTGCCCTCCCCCGTATTGATCAAATCATTGATGCCACCGCGGATACCATCAAATTAAAATGGCGGTTAAGGACCAGGAGAAGACGGCGTTCATCACTCCCTTTGGAGCCTTCTGTTATGTGTCTATGCCTTTTGGACTCAAGAGTGCGCAAGCGACTTACCAGCGTTGTGTGCAGAATTGTCTTCATAACCAGATTGGGCGCAATGTTCATGCCTATGTGGATGATATCGTGGTTAAGTCCAGGGAGAAGGAGACCCTGGTAGATGACCTTAGAGAAACCTTTGATAATCTCCGGGTTTACAAGATGATGCTTAACCCGGCCAAGTGTGTTTTTGGTGTTCCTGCAGGCAAGCTCTTGGGTTTCCTGGTTTCTAACAGAGGCATTGAAGCTAACCCGGAAAAAATCAAGGCAATCACCTCTCTGGCTAAGCCGGCGTGCATAAACGACGTCCAGCGCCTGGCGGGTCGTATCACTGCTTTAAGCCGGTTTATAAGCCGTTTGGGTGAGAAGGCCATGCCGTTGTACCAGTTGATGAAGAAAACTGATGACTTTATCTGGAATGATGCTGCTAATGCTGCGTTTGAGGATTTGAAGAGACAGCTGGCCAAGCCCCCAGTCCTCGCTGCTCCGGTTGACAAGGAGCCCTTACTACTGTATGTAGCTGCTAACACACGAGCCGTCAGTGTGGCTGTGGTGGTGGAACGCAAGGAAGAGGGTAAGGAATATCCGGTTCAACGGCCGGTTTATTACGTCAGTGAAGTGCTCATCGAGTCCAAACAGCGGTATCCACATTGGCAGAAGCTTGTTTATGGTGTATTCATGGCAAGCCGGAAGCTTAAGCACTATTTTCAGGGTCACCCCATCACTGTGGTTAGTTCTGCTCCTCTTGGAGATATCATCCAAAACAGAGAAGCCACAGGGAGAGTGGCTAAGTGGGCTATAGAACTTGGGCCTCATGGTCTGAAATACGTGCCACGCACTGCTGTTAAATCTCAAGCTTTGGTGGATTTCATCAACGATTGGACAGATCTACAGGTGCCTGAAGAAAAGCCGGATAATACATATTGGACTATTCACTTTGATGGGTCTAGGCAATTGGAGGGCTCGGGGGCTAGAGTTGTATTGGCTTCCCCTAAAGGTGACAAGTTTCATTATGTGCTACGGTTGATGTTTCCTTGTACTAACAATGCGGCTGAGTACGAGGCCTTGCTCCATGGTCTTCGGATGGCTAAGGAGATGAGCTTGAGCCGGGTAAAATGCTTCGGTGGCTCAAACTTAGTGGCTCAACAAGTATCAGGCAAGTGGGACTCCAAGGACCCTCTCATGGCGGCTTATCGCCGTGAAGTTGATGCCATTGCTGGACACTTTCAGGGTTACCAAGTTGAACACATCGATCGCAGGAAGAACGAGGCGGCTGATGCATTAAGCCGGCTGGGCTCTCAGCGAAAGCCGGTGCCGCCTAATACCTTTTTGGACATCTTGCATAACCCTTCTGTTAAGGTACCTACAGAGGAAGACTTGGCTGTCCCTGACCCGGAGGCACAGTTGGTGGCGGCTCTCCACATCACCCCGGACTGGACGGTGCCGTACTTGGCTTACATGACCCGGGGAGATTTGCCTGAGGATGAAACTTTGGCCAGACAAATAACCCGGCAGTCTAAGTCAATGGTTGTTATCAATGGTGAGCTGCATCGCCGCAGTGTTACGGGAGCGTTCCAGCGTTGTGTCTCCCCTGAGGAAGGTGAAGAAATCTTGCGTGAGATTCACGAAGGGGATTGTGGCCATCATGCCGGCTCAAAATCCCTTGTGGCCAAGGCTTTTCGTCATGGTTTTTATTGGATGACGGCTCATGCTGATGCGGAGGACTTGGTTAGTAAATGTGATGGTTGCCAGAGGTTCTCGCGACGGGCTCATGTGCCGGCTCGGGAGCTGAGGATGATACCAATCACTTGGCCATTTGTGGTCTGGGGGCTTGATATGGTTGGGCCTTTTAAAAGGTCCAAGGATAAGAAGACTCACCTTTTGGTGGCAGTTGACAAGTTCACAAAGTGGGTTGAGGCAGAGCCCGTTAGTAAGTGTGACGCAGCCACGGCGGTTCAGTTCATGAAAAGGGTGATTTTTCGCTTTGGTTTTCCGCACCGCATTATAACTGACAATGGGACTAATCTATCTAAAGGCGCCATGGAGGAGTTTTGTCAACGTGAGCATATTCGACTTGACGTTTCCTCAGTAGCTCACCCTCAATCCAATGGTCAAGCTGAGAGGGCTAATCAGGAGATTTTGAAGGGTATCAAGCCCCGGCTTTTGGTCCCTTTGCAACGGACGCCGGGTTGTTGGCTGGAGGAGCTACCCTCCGTGTTATGGAGCATCAATACTACTCCTAATAGGTCTACGGGTTACACGCCTTTCTTCATGGTTTATGGAGCGGAAGCAGTCCTCCCCAGTGACATCCGTCATGACTCGCCTCGAGTGGCGGCTTATGTTGAGGCGGATAATGAACAGGCGCGCCAAGATGCTCTTAACTTGTTGGACGAACAGCGTGATGTGGCAGCAGCTCGCTCAGCGATTTACCAACAAGACCTGCGCCGTTATCACAGTCGCCAGGTTAAGTCCCGGGTTTTCCAGGAAGGTGATCTGGTGCTCCGGCTCATCCAAGATCAAACAGATGCACACAAGCTATCCCCGCCTTGGGAAGGGCCATTTGTGGTCAGCAAGAACTTGCACAATGGGTCATACTACCTTATTGACGTTCGGGAGCATAAAGATTCACGCAAGTTGGGGGAAGTGACCCGTCGGCCATGGAACATAGCTCAACTTCGGCCTTATTACACTTGAGCCACCGGCTCTCATAATGTACATATTTCTATAGCCATGTATATATTATGTTAAATAATAAAGCAGGACCTCTGTCCTTTTTCTCCTCCAAAGGTAAAAGTGTTGTTTCCATTACACCATCACATGGTCACTTGGAGGTGGATCCGGCTTATGATCGTATTCGAATCTAGCCGTACGCAATATAATCACTTGGGGGCTTCCTGTTCAAACATAGGTCGTATTCGAATCAAAGAGAACATAGCTGTCGATACCCACTTGATTGGCAAAGTGCCGAGCTCATTCGGGAGTTTTGTTTGATCATATTTGAATCATAGCTCAACCCCCTTTGGGAACCGACGTGGATCGTATTCGAATCAGCGTCGTTAAACAACTCTTAAGGTCATTTGGGGGCTTCCTATTCAAACATGGGTCGTATTCGAACCAAAGAGAACATAGCTGTTGGTACCCTCTTGATTGGCATCGCCAAAGCCACTGGGGGCTATATGATCGCATTCGAATCTTAGCTTAACCCCTTTGGGACGGTTCTCTGGTCGTATTCGAACCGGAAGCCCTTAAGTTTTTGATTTTCTGACTTACAACAAGTTCTGTTGGTCACATCAGCAGTGTGCAAGGGCGGCTTTTCCTTTTGCCGACTTAATTTTGATTCACAATGCTGATAACATATAGTAAGTATTCTTGACGCTGGTAAACCGGAGTTGAGGTCTTCATCTCATCATTCGGGTTATATAAGCCGGAACTCTACTTGAAGGCCCGTAAGTATGCCATTATGGTTACATCAAAGAGGTAATGGAGGGCCAGTCTTTGAGGATTGTTAATTCTTACTCCGGGTTATGTATGTAAGGTCTATGGTTCTCAGTGCGGTAAGCCGCCTCGAGACTTGTGACTTGTTTTCTATGCAGGATGGTTAAGGACAGCTATTCGAGCTTCAGGACAATAAATGATCAATTATGACCCGGAGGAATATAAGGAGGCAACTTTAACGGAGCTAAGCATTCAACATGTGCACGATGGCACGACAAGATTAACATGTTTGTCCTACTCTATTACACGACTCCCCGAGTCCAAAAGGTGAGGCATTGCTCTAAGGTGCAACCATAAGCCGTCTAAGGATCAAGATGCTTGCTGGGTCAAAGCTTCCGGCTCATCCCTCTCCGCTCCTCCGGCTGTTCCCATGACCTGGAAGGTTGACGATTTTCAGTCAATGCCGCTCAAAGCTTCAAATTGAGCCTCCTCGTCAATTAACCCGGCCGGGTCAATTTCTGGGGCAAAGGTGTGCTTACGAGTCGGCGGGACCAAGCTGATGGCTTCATAACGCGGAGTGGGGATCCTCTGATTCTCTGCGTCGTAGCCCGGCTGGTACTTGGTAAGGTCGGTGTCATTCCCAATCAGGGTGGCCACCGGGCGCACGATCTTCACACAGGCAGCAAAGTCTTTTTGGTCGAAGGGGGTGCCATCTTCCTTCAGGCTAGGGTATCCAAGTGCGATATCAGCCAGGGTCTAGCTCTGGAAGGAAAGCCTTAGCCCGGCTCAGAGCAGCTATGGCTCCAGCTCTTGCAGAGGCCCGTCGCAGCTCTTGGAAATGCTGAGGAAGAACGGCAAGCCGGCGAAGTACGTCCGCCAGGTGAGTCGGAACCTCATTGGATAGGGCCACAACGGCCAAGGCGCGTTGTGACCCGGTGTAGAGTTGCTCTACCAAGGTGTACACGGCCATCAGCTTGGTCAGTACGTTCTGATTGAGGTTGGCGCTTCTAGGACCTGTTTAACAAAGTAAGATAAGCCGCTAGCAATGATGGGAGTTATGAGACATAAAGACTGTAAACTTGTTCAAAGCCGGCAGAATGACTTACCGAAGATTGCGGCGACCATCTGTGACACATGGCGCTTTAAGCCGGAGAGTTCGGCGGTTCTCTCCGTCAGAGCCGCCTCCGCCTGTTCGGCCCGGCTTACCAGAGCAGCCTTCTCTTCGGCCCAAGTCTTCCTTTCAGCTTCAAACTTCTTCTTCAGCTTCTCTTGAGCAGCAACACTGGATTCAAATTTAGCGTTGGCCTTCCGGGTCTCAGTTTCCTGAGTCTTCAGGCGGTTCTTCAGCTCAGAGATATCAGCCTCAAATTTCTTGCAAGCAGCCTGTACAATTTTCGGGTTATAGTATGAATAATTATTATGCAACTTTAAAGTCCCAAGCACTTTCCAAGCAAAGACACTTGGCACTTGGGGGCTAATGCATGTCGAAAGTTTCTATCTACAAATTACCGGTTCATGAAAGTAAGCCGGAAGTTAAGTCTACAACATATTCTATCATAAGTAGTAGACTTGGGGGCTAGTATGGTAAAGATGACTATGCAGTAAGCAATAGAGTGGTACCTCAGACTTCTGCTGTATTTGCTTCACCATGTCAATCTCTAGGTCCTGGCTGCTGTGCACCTGATTGACATAGCCGGAGATGATATCTCCAATGCTCAAGTTAGCGTAGTTGGTGATGTCCAGCTTGGCCCTACGACGCTCTAGCAACTCTTCCTTGGCAGAGCACTTAGCCAGCGCAGTGGGTCTCCCGGCTCGACAAACTCCGTCCGGGTGATTACCACGTCCGGGTCATCGGCCGGCTGAGCCGGGCTGGAGATGTCTGGATTAGTAGGAGTTTCTATGGCTGGCTCGTCGGTTGGAGCGGTGGCTTCAGGAGCAGAGGCAGCTGGCGGCTCTTGAGCTGAAACCTCCGGCTCAGTCAAGACCGGCTCTTCGACCGGTTTATTCTTCTTCGCCCTCTTGCTGAGCTTTGCCTGGGCACTGAAAAGACAAAAGGTTAGTACAAAAGCATGAGTAAAGATAAGCACAACAAGAGATGATCATCATTACCCGGGTGCGGTCTTGAAAGCCGGCAGGTTCGATTGCATAGAGTCACCAGAGGAAGGTGAAGTTTCCTGATAATTTGAATCAGAAGAATTGAGTGGTTGACGTATAACGCCCGCCAAAGGATGAAAAGGATATAAGTTGGAGATAACCTCGGTCCGGCGCTTCCTTGACGCTTCAGGTAAGCCGGAGGAGAGGTCTGCATCCTTGTTGGTCCGGGTGTGCCGCCGGCTCTCATGAATCTGTTGCTTCAAAAGAAATTGAGGATCTTGATAAGCTAAAGGATGTGAAAATCTTACTTTCCGGGTTACTCTTCGGACTTTCGGCCTTGGCAAGGGCTCCGAGTCGGAGGAAAGTGTCGTTACCTCTTCAGTCACCGGGTTACTTGCTCCGGTGTCATCCTGCTGATGATCAGTATCGATAAGGTGGATAGGAATAAACAAGAAACAAAACAAGAACCTACAGATTCAGGGGTTACCTCTGACTCGGAGCTGTCACTTAACTGAAGCAGCTCTGAGGCAGTAGGCCTGCTTCCCTTCTTGCGGGGAGCGGCTCTCCTGGCGGCTTTCTTAGCCTTCCTGGCCTTTTTGGCCGCTTCATGGTCATATTTGACCTTCCAGAACTTGTCATTAGCCTGAAACACACAGCAAAGATTTCTTAAGGTTCAGATGGAAACTATTAAAAAGAAAACCAAGGTGTTCAAATCAGTGGCTTACCGCCGGAGCCGGGTTAGCTTGGCAGAAGGGGTTCAGGCCGGTTCTCCCACAGTCGGCTAAGCTCTCATTCAGGAGAGACTTGGTTATGTCGTCCACAACGTCCTCAGGAAGATTGTTGGGGCTGTGCCGCAGAGGGTCATCCTTTCGGCCCGTGTAAGCACACATTAAGCCGGGGCGGCGGCTCAAGGGGATCACCCGCCAAGAGATCCAAACCCGGACCAGATCAATGCCGTTGAGGCCGTTTCCCAGGAGAGCCTTGATCTTATTGATGGTGGGGATCAGAGGTTGCCGCTCAGCCTGAGAGAGTTTGTCTGGCAGAGGGTGATTTGGCTCCAGACGCAGGGCACGAAAGCCGGGCAGAGGGCTCTCGTCAGCCGGAGAAGTGTCCTGGCAATAAAACCACGTCTGGTTCCAGTCCTTTGGATGGCTTGGCGGCTCAGCATAAGGAAAGAGGCAGTCTCTCCGGCGTTGAATGGAGATTCCACCAAGTTCCAGGCTTGGCCCGTTGGCGCACTCATTCTGGCGGTTCAGATAAAATAGCTCTCTAAAGAACAGCAGGTTGGGCTCTTCTCCAAGATAGACTTCGCAGAATACTTGGAAGTTGCATATATTTGACACGGAATTGGGTCCTATGTCTTGCGGCCGCAGGTCAAAGAAGTTTAGAACCTCTCTAAAGAATTTTGAGCCGGGCGGTGCGACGCCCCGGCTCATGTGGTCAGCAAATATCACCACCTCACCATCTCTTGGTTGAGGTCTTTCCTCCGACGGGTCAGGGGCACGATAAGACATGATTTCCTTCTTGGGCAAGTAACCCGTCTTTACGAAATCAGCTAAAGTGTCGTCGGTGACATTGGATCTCATCCAGTTGCACGTGATGGGAGCCTTGGGAACTTTGGGAGGCATTGTGAAAGATGAAGCCTATGACAAAAGGAAAATATCCGGTTCAATTATAAGCCGGCAGACATCTACAGCTTAATACTCAAATGGCGGCTTATGAGACGGGCCTAATGACATATGGTTAAGAGCATCGGGTTATCTACGCCGCTGAAGGTGTCATGAGTAATTCAAATTATCTACAGCTTTATCATAAATGAGCCGGAAATTTCACAGCGCGTGGTTTCTTTTAAACCGGAAATGTGAGCCGCCGTAACTAAACTGATGTAATTTTTGACTAAGTATGGTGAAAACAAGTTTCACATATCGCAGTAATTATTTTGGATCAAAACGGTCGGCTAAAGAGAAAATTTTCTACACCTAGAACTGACGCAGAAGAAGTTCATGGATTCAGAGTGGGATATTATTTCAAACAAAGGGGATCTACTAGTGGAAAAATGGATGTGCAACAACTACCGCAGGAGCTCTGTACTACTCTTGGATCAAACATGACTACAGTGGAAGAACTACAGAGGATTCGAGAAGAACAGCGAAGAACAGAGGAAGAACAGTGGAACCCTAATGCGGATCTACGGTGGAGAGGTGCAGGGACTTACAGGTGCGGAGTTACGGCGGGGGTTCGTCGCGTTTCTCTGGTCACGTCAGGTTGATGCAGCGGCCTGAGTTGGTGAAGACGAGGAAACCCGCGGCGGCGGCGGCGGCGGAGCTCGGGCAGCAGCACAGTGGCGAGAGGAGGAAGAAGACGGGGGCGACGAGTGACTGCAGGCTCATGGGCCGGGCTATTTATAAGGTGAGGCTCATAAGTGGGCGCGAGAAACGAGGAGGCCACGGCGTGATTATCTCACCACAAAAACGCCTCGATTTTCGGGATAGCCTTTAAAGATAAGATCCATTGAGGATATGGTGGAATAAAAAAATGGACTTAATGGAAGATGACGTCATGGCGGGTTATCAGGAATCCAGAAGATGACGTCACGGCGGGTTATAGCCTTCACACGACCGTAAGCCGGAAGATTTTTTCTCTCAAAAGAATTGAAGATTGATATGAACCGGTTCAAATCAATCTGGGGCCTAATGTTGAGGATATAACCCTTAGAGTCACCCGCCAGGAGGGGCCGGGCTACTCATAATGGTCGTCACGTGAAGCCCAGTACCGAGCTTGAAGACGGCGGGTCAATGATGGGCCTAAGACCCGGAGATGGCTTAAGGACCGTAGTGATAAACTGCCGTATGGCAAGACTTGTAGTGTAAGGAAAGAATAGTTGAGAGTCCGAGCCGGACACTCTTATGAGCCGGCCGGGACTCTGAGAGCCGCGGGGCGTCAACCTCTCTATATAAAGGGACGACCCGGCGACGGTTTAGGGACAAGTAAGATCTCGTCGAGAGCCAGGCATAGCAATCAAGCTCCCTGGTCATTGAAACCATAATCAATACCACCTCAACTGGACGTAGGCTTTTACCTTCACCGTAAGGGGCCAAACCAGTATAACCCCCGTGTTCCTTGTCCCGTTTAACCCCTTTAAGCTTCCTAGCTGTGATGGCTCCACGACTAAGTCCTAGCTCGAGGACATCTGCCGGGATAGGTTCCAGGTCGGCAGCCTGGGCTAGCAGGGTAGATGTCGTTTGAGCTTCTGTTTGTGTTTCATCCGTAGTCGGATGTTGATCTTATGTATGATGTATTGATGTATTCTTGCGGCATCTCTATGCCTTGTATGTATCCCCATCTATTATGTAATGTTGATAATGATATCCACCTTGCAAAAGCGTGTCAATATGCGGTTCTATCCTTGGTGGGACCTTCGAGTCTCTTTAGGATAGTATCGCATATAGGGCGTGACATAATGTGACTGCACATTATATGGTGGCTTCTGTTGGGCAATGGAAAATAAATGCAGTGGTTTCTAAATTTTTCCGCTAATTTATTCGATCAATGCAACACAAGCACTTTGCCAATCACATTGTTCCCATGTCAGTGCGTACTGCAAGGAATCAAAATTAGCTACGGGAGAGCTAGCTTTGTGACGAAGCAAGACCGATTAGCTTTCGGTAGAAGATCACATCTAAATAAACGGCTGTACCGATAGCAGATGGGCGGCTGCTGGGTCGAAGTTTTTGTTTCTCCTCTAGAAGCTACTCCTACTATTTTATCAATCTTATCGCTACAGTAACACTAAAAATGTAATAAGAGTTTTCTTTTTGCGGGGAAATGTAATAAGAGTTTTTTCTCATGTCTATCTATCATTAGGGGAATACACAGTTTCATATATTACTTGAAGGTAATCAACATAAATCTTGCATGTTCCATCCTTAAATATGTTCAGAGAAGGCATAAAGGCATGCCAATATTGTGCACATGTGTAAATTTCATATAGTAGTGTCCAGTCCCGAAGAATCATATGTCGTGAAGATTATCGATGGGCAAAATTTCTATGGTAAATACATAATCATTTTCCCAACAACTTTTGGTATGACAGCTTCTAACTGAATATGAATTTAACTCATGTTGACATATGGATTATTTCTGGACCTGTACTGTCTTTGACTTATGGATTATTTAATGAATCCAATACAACATCACCTTATTATCTTTGATATATGAATTATTTAATGATTATAATGCAGCACTACCTTAGTAAACCTGATTCATTATTACAGTGCTATTTCTTGGTAAACAAAAAATATATGGAAATGTAAAATCAAACGCTTTTTTCTCTTATGAGGTTGCAACATAAGGTCCATATAAGCTAAAGACAGGGGAGGGGTCTTTTCCCATTGCAACGCACGGGCATGTTTGCTAGTAAATTCCTATTTTCGAAGGAAAAGAATAGGAGAGGAAGTTTCATCACGTTTTACGATACAGAGCCGCTGCCACCTCCTGTTCTTCATCAGGAGGCCAGATCTGGAGCCCGTTCAGAGCTCCGGAGAGGGGAATCTTCGGTCTTCATCATCACCAACCCTCCTTCATCACCAATTCCATGATGCTCCCCACTGGGAGTGAGTAATTCCTTCGTAGGCTCGCTAGTTGGTGAGGAGTTGGATGAGATTCATTATGTAACCGAGTTAGTTTTATTAGGGCTTGGTCCCTAGTATCCATTATGTTCTGAGATTGATGTTGCTATGACTTTGCTATGCTTAATGCTTGTCACTAGGGCCCGAGTGCCATGATTTCAGGTCTGAACCGTTTATGTTTTCACCATTATATCTATGTTCTAGATCCGATCTTGCAAGTCATATGCACCTATTATGTGTTATGATCCATAAACCCTAGGGTGACAGTAATTAGGATACTTTCTGGTGATGACCGTAGTCTGAGGAGTTCATGTGTTCACTATGTGCTAATGCTTTGTTCTAGTTCTCTATTAAAAGGAGGCCTTAATATCCCTTAGTTTATGTACTGGACCCCGTTGCCATGGGAGGGTAGGATAAAAGATGTCATGCAATTTCTTTTCCATAGGCCCGTATGACTATTTACGGAATACATGCCTACATTATATTTATGTACTGGAGCTAGTTCTGTGTCGCCCTAGGTTATGACTGTTATATGATGAATATCATCCAACGAATTCACTGATCCAATGCCTATGAGTTTTCCACATATTGTTCTTGCTAAGTTACTATTGCTATTGCTACTGTTACAACTGCTACAAAATTGTTACTGTTGTTACCGTCACCACTGCTATCGTTACTAATACTATCAAACTATCATATTACTGTGCTACTAATCACTTTGCTGCAGATGTTTAATCTCCAGGTGTGGTTGAATTGACAACTCAACTGCTAACACTTACAAATATTCTTTGGCTCCTGTCGGGGATATACCCCGCGGTATGACCCCGGCCAGAAGTATGACCCGGCCGGACTTGGCACTTCACCGATGACCCGCCGGAGGACTGACGACTCACGAACCTGACGACTCATGGATGGCCCCGATGGCGGGTCAGATAGAAGACAAGGCCCAAGGCCCAGAAGGCCGGCTCACGTTTATGATGGGCCGGCTTAATAAGAAAGGGATGACGAATGTTTCCTTTATGAGGAAGCAAGACCCGGACTTGTATTCAACTTGTAAGAAAAGATAGATTAGTTCTAGTCCTACTAGGACTCCACATGTAACCCGCCCCTCTAACATATATAAGGAGGGGCAGGGCTCCCCAAAGAGGGACAAGTAACAAGAAACAATCTCTAGGGCTAGACACAGAGAGCCGGTTCCCGGCGACTCTCCCGTGATCATAATGAGACCTAGCCTCAAACAGCATGTAGGGTTATTACCGGATGATGTTTCCCGGGACCCGAAGCTGTCTAAATCATTGTCTTGTGTTGCATCTCTCGATTCCGCCCAACCCCTCTCAAGCTACCGCACAGATGTGTTGGCCTCGCGACTCACACTAGGACAACTGTCGTGACAATTCCACGACAGTTGGCGCCCACCGTGGGGCAGGCGCACGGTGGTGATGAGTTCTTGGAGGGATCTTTTTCTCAAGAATCAAGAAGTCCGTGGTTAGCCGGGTAAAGAAGAACCGGTACTGGACAAGTCTCAGGCAGGCCTGACAAAATCATCGTTTTTATGGTCAAAATTGTGGCCAATCTTTGGAACAGCAGATGGAAGATCGCGATCAAGAGATTATGGATCCGTGCGCGCCGCCGCACATGACCTGTAAGGCAGATTGATTCGGGTGCGCTACTGTAAAATTAAAGCGTGATTGAGTTGTCTAAAGATCCACAGGAGTTTTGGTTTTCCATTGGATCTGTTGAGAATATAGACCTTAGAGTCACCTGCCAGGAGGGGCCGGGTTACTCGTACGGTTGTTGCCAGAAGCCCGGAGCCAAGTTTCAAGACGATGGGCCAGAGATGGGCTGAGATCCGGATATGGCTTAAGGCCCGTAGTTATAATTATTATTATAGTAGAACTTGTAGCGTAAGGCAAGTATAGTTTAGAGTCTGAGCCGGGATACTCTTATAAGCCGGCCGGGACTCTAAGGGCTGCTGGGCATCAGCCTCCCTATATAAAGGGACGACCCGGCAGCGGATTGAGGGCGACAACAATCTCATCGAGAGCCGGGCTTAGTGGTTTAACTCCTGGCGATCGTAACCCTAAATCAATATCACCCCAAACTGGACGTAGGCTTTTACCTTCACCGTAAGGGGCCGAACCAGTATAAACCCTCGTGTTCCTTGTCCCGCATAACCCCTTCAAGCTTCCTAGTTGCGATGGCTCCACGACTAAGTCCTAGCTCAAGGACATCTGCCGTGACAATTCCACGACAGTTGGCGCCCACCGTGGGGCCAGCGCACTGTGGATTTGAGTTCTTGAAGGGCAGCTTCGAAGGGCTCAAGGGATACGCTGTGGGCCGGATGTCCAAAAGTCGTCGCGGCAAGCTCTACATCGACGATGCGGACTGGGGCCCCGACGCCGGCTCAATAGAGTACGGGTACCGGGTCCCCTTTGGCGGAATTCAGGTCTTCATTGGCAAGATTGGTGAGCCGGGCCCTGAGCCGGATCTCTGCGCCGATCTCATCGAAACGGCTCAGCGCACACGACCCGCCCGGGCCCGGCCTGCCTTAAGGCGCGCTTTTGTGGGATGCATCCATGGAGGGCCCTCTGATCCATCTGGGTCTGGTAATGAGGCGGCCGCCGGCTCTGACGGCGAGTCGGCCACCGATGAATCAAACTCGTTGTACCAACTTCAAGATGGCAGGCTCATGGGTTGTTCCGATGGGGACAGTATTCCGGACCTTTTTGAGCCGCCAAGTCAGATTGGAGTTTTTATGGCTGGTGCGCAGCCTGTTCAGAACCCCGCTGCTGGATCGGGAAACCCGGTGCCTTCTCCGGCTCAGGTGCTGATGGATCTCACGGACAAGATGACGGCCCTGTTAACCACCGTGGTTGACCCGGCGAATCAAGCTCAGCATGACGCGGAGGTGGCACAGTTAAAATTGGATTTGATAAAAGCCAAAGAGGATCTTGCAGCGGAAGGGATCAGGCTGGCTGCGGAACGGGCGGCTCTCGACGCCCGGACTCAGCTGATTCAGGCGCAGTCCTTCCAACTCACGATGGATCAGAACGCGGCCAACGAGGTCATGAGAAGGAGGCATCAGAAAGCCCAGTCTTGACTCCCACCGGTTTACGATCCACACAATCTCTTCAACACGCCGGGTGCAGGGTCTAGTAACCCGCCAGGGGTCGTTGCGCCCGGGTCTGGACCCCTTATTCAGCCACGGGTGATGGGGCCTCCCCAGGTGCCCCCTCCCCCGCCTCAGTATGTGCCAATACCCCCGGGTCATTATGATAACCCGCTGGAGAACATGGTGGCTGCGGCAGCACGACTAGCGGCTCTCCCCGTTGACGGCGACTCTCCGGCGGCCATCGAAACCCGCCGGGTCAGGGAACTCCTGCAGACGGCACTGGCACAGCAAGAGGCGTACTCCTACAGCCGGGACAGGATCCACTCGACCCCTCGTCCAGGCCAGAGCCCGAGTTACAGCCGGCACATGGTCTCAGCAACCGGTTCAAGTAATGTCCGACGCCATGACCCGCCCCCTGGCCATGGCCCGGCTCATAATGGAGCCTTCTACGCAGCAGACCAAGCGCGGCAAGAGGCGGAGCAGGTGCCTCAATTAACGGCTTACCAGACCCCCGACGACTTCCGTTGATGTGGGTATCCCTACCAGGACCGGGGGTGTCCCTTGTTTGGTGCCAGCTATCCGTAATGAACGTCTACCTAAGGACTTCAAGGGCCCTAGGAAGGTGCCTAATTACACAGCTGACTTACAGCCGGCAGCCTGGATTGAGAGTTATGAGATGGCTATGGAATTGCTAGAGGTCAGCGAGGCGGCTATGGCCAAATATTTCACCATGATGTTAGATGGAACTGCCCGCACGTGGTTGAATGGGCTACCACCAAATTCCATTGGGTCTTGGGCTGAGCTGAAAGCCCGGTTCATTCAAAACTTCAAAGATACCTGTAGGCAATCTATGTCAATTGTGGATTTGACTAACTGTAAGCAGCAGGAGGGTGAGTCCACGACCCATTGGGTTCGCCGGGTCAAGGAGATCATACATTCATCAGATAAGATGGATGCCGGCTCTGCAGTCTTAATGTTGGAATAGAACTGTCGCTTTGTGCACCTTAAGATGAAGCTCGGGCGGCTCAAGCGCGACTGCACCGATATGGGTACCCTAATGGCGGCTCTTGTCAAGTACGCCGATTCCGATGGTACCAAGGATCCCCCTTCAGATGATGAAAGGGCAGGGAAGGGAAAGAAGAACGGCAATGGCAAGGGTTCTCAGTTTAACCCGGGGAACCAAGGAGGAGGCAAGCGTAAGGCCGATGGCAGCCTGGAGTTTGTAGCCAACGCCAACTCCCAAGGTAATAACCAGCGACGCAAGGGGAGGCCCCCTCCCCGAGGCGGCGGGTCAGGTCCAACGCTGGAGCAGCTGTTAAATGAACCTTGTCCAAGGCATGGCTCTAGAGAGAAGCCAGCGACTCATCTGTGGAAGGATTGCGCGATCATGAAGGCCTTTAAGAGCTACAATGGCCCGGGCGGCGGCTCAGGCGCCGGCGGCTTTCATGGCCCGGGCGGCGGCTCAAATTCCGGTCCTCAGAACGGTCAAGGGGGCTTTAATCAACAGTCTGGTCAGGGTCACCAACAGCAGCAGGGGGGTTATCAGACCAACCCAAAGCAGCTTAGCGGTGGACAGTATCATGTGTTCACCACTAGTTTGTGCAAACGAGATCAGAAGCTTCACAAGAGGGCTGTTAATGCTGTTGAGCCGGCGGTTCCACGCTACTTGCGGTGGTCTGAGCAGCCTATAGTGTGGAGTAGGGAGGATCACCCTCCCCAGGTGGATAACCCGGGCCACTTGGCCTTAGTGGTAGCTCCTCAGGTGGGAGGTTATAAGTTCACAAAGGTACTCATGGATGGAGGTAGCAGCATCAACATCCTCTATTATGAGTCTTTTCGCCGTATGGGGCTGGTTGATAAAAACCTCAGCCAGTCAAACACTATCTTCCATGGTGTGGTACCTGGTAAGTCGGCTTATCCAGTCGGCAAGATCGAATTAGAAGTGGCTTTTGGTGATGAGAACAACTACAGGGTGGAGAAATTGACCTTTGAGGTGGTCAAGATAAGAAGTCCATACCATGCTATATTCGGACGGCCGGCTTACGCCAAGTTCATGGCACGGCCGTGTTATGTGTACTTACACCTCAAGATGCCGGGTCACAATGGGACCATTACGGTTCACGACAGCCGGAAAGTGGCTCTCGAGTGTGAGGAAGGTGATGCAGCTTATGCAGAGTCTGTTTGTGCAACAGAGGAGTTGAAGTTTTACAAAGACAATGTTGACCCAACAGACATGACCTCTCTAAAGAAGCCGACAACGGAGACTGAGCCGGCGTTGAAATTTAAGTCGGCTGATGAAACTAAGCTTGTTGATTTTGTTCCAGGAGATTCATCTCAGCAGTTTAGTATCAGTGCCAATCTGGATCCAAAATAGGAAAGCGCGCTCATCGAGTTCATCCGTGAGAATAGGGACATCTTTGCGTGGAAGCCTTCTGACATGCCAGGTGTACCTAGAGAACTCGCTGAGCATACTCTCAATGTTGATCCAAAATTTAAGCCGGTCAGACAGTTCTTTCGACGGTTTAATGAGGAGAGGCGGAAAGCCATTGGTGAAGAAGTGGCCCGGCTCTTGGCGGCCGGGTTTATTGTTGAAGTTTTTCACCCGGAATGGTTGGCTAACCCGGTGCTCGTACTCAAGAAGAACGGCACCTGGCGGATGTGTGTGGACTACACGGATTTGAACAAGGCGTGTCCGGCTGATCCTTTTGCTCTCCCCCGTATTGATCAAATCATTGATGCTACGGCAGGTTGTGCACGCTTAAGTTTCTTGGATGCTTATTCCGGGTATCATCAGATTAAGATGGCAGTTAAGGACCAGGAGAAGACGGCGTTCATCACTCCCTTTGGAGCCTTCTGCTATGTGTCTATGCCCTTTGGACTCAAGTGTGCACAGGCGACTTACCAGCGTTGTGTACAGAATTGTCTTCATAAACAGATCGGGCGCAATGTTCACGCTTACGTGGACGATATTGTGGTTAAATCCATCAAGGAGGAAACCCTGATAGATGACTTAAGGGAAACCTTCGACAATCTCCGGGTCTACAAGATGATGCTTAACCCGGCCAAGTGTGTTTTTGGTGTTCCTGCAGGCAAACTATTGGGTTTCTTGGTTTCTGACAGAGGCATTGAGGCTAACCCGGAGAAGATCAAGGCCATCACCTCCCTAGCTAAGCCGGCGTGTATAAATGATGTTCAGCGTTTGGCGGGTCGCATCGCTGCTTTAAGCCGGTTTATAAGCCGTTTGGGTGAGAAGGCTATGCCCTTATATCAGTTGATGAAGAAAATTGATAACTTTGTCTGGAATGATGCAGCTAATACCGCTTTTGAGGATTTGAAAAAGCAACTGGCAGAGCCCCCCGTCCTTGTTGCTCCGGTTGATAAGGAGCCCTTGCTACTGTATGTGGCGGCAAACGCACGAGCCGTCAGCGTGGCTATGGTGGTGGAGCGCAAGGAGGCGGGTAAGGAGCATCCGGTTCAGCGGCCGGTTTATTATGTCAGCGAGGTGCTCATTGAGTCCAAGCAGCGATACCCGCATTGGCAGAAGCTCGTATATGGTGTGTTCATGGCGAGCCGGAAGCTCAAGCATTATTTTCAGGGTCATCCCATCACTGTGGTCAGTTCTGCCCCTCTTGGTGATATTATCCAAAACAGAGAGGCTACAGGGAGAATTGCTAAGTGGGCTATAGAACTTGGACCTCATGGCCTCAAATATGTGCCACACACTGCTGTTAAATCTCAGGCTTTGGTGGATTTCATCAATGATTGGACGGAGTCACAAGTGCCTGAGCAAAAGCCGGATAACACTTATTGGACTATTCACTTTGATGGGTCCAGACAGCTGGAGGGCTCGGGGGCTGGTGTTGTATTGGCTTCCCCTAAGGGTGACAAGTTCCATTATGTGCTGTAGTTGATGTTTCCTTGCACTAACAATGCGGCTGAATACGAGGCTTTGCTCCACGGTCTTCGGGTGGCTAAGGAGATGAGCTTAAGCCGGGTAAGGTGCTTTGGTGACTCAGACTTGGTGGCTCAACAAGTATCAGGCACTTGGGATTCTAAGGATCCTCTCATGGCGGCTTATCGCCGCGAGGTTGATGCCATTGCTGGGCATTTTCAGGGATACCAAGTGGAGCACATTGATCGCAGGAAGAACGAGGCGGCTGATGCTTTAAGCCGGCTAGGCTCTCAGCGAAAGCCGGTGCCGCCAAACACTTTCCTGGATGTCCTGTATAACCCCTCGGTTAAGTTGCCTACAGAGGAGGACTTGGCTATCCCTGACCCGGAGGCACGACTGGTGGCGGCTCTTCATGTCATACCAGACTGGACAATGCCATATCTAGCTTATATAACCCGGGGAGCGTTGCCTGAGGATGAAACTTTGGCCAGGCAAATAACCCGGCGGGCTAAGTCAATGATCGTCATCGATGGCGAGTTACATCATCGCAGTGTTTCGGGGGCATTTCAACGTTGTATCTCCCCTGAGGAAGGCCAAGAGATCTTGCGGGAGATCCATGAAGGGGATTGTGGTCATCATGCCGGCTCAAAATCTCTTGTAGCCAAGGCTTTCCGTCATGGTTTTTATTGGCTGACGGCTCACGCTGATGCAGAGGACTTGGTCAGTAAATGTGATGGTTGCCAAAGGTTCTCACGACGGGCTCATGTGCCGGCTCAGGAGTTGAGGATGATCCCAATCACTTGGCCCTTTGCGGTCTAGGGGCTTGATATGGTTGGGCCTTTTAAACGGTCCAAGGATAAGAAGACCCACCTCTTGGTGGCAGTTGACAAATTCACAAAGTGGGTGGAAGCTGAGCCAGTTAGCAAGTGCGATGCAGCCACGGCGGTTCAATTTATGAAAAAGGTGATTTTCCGCTTTGGTTTTCCACACAGCATTATAAACTGACAATGGCACCAATCTCTCCAAAGGTGCCATGGAAGAATTTTTTCAACGAGAGCATATCCGACTTGATGTTTCTTCAGTGGCTCATCCTCAATCCAATGGTCAGGCTGAGAGAGCTAACCAGGAAATTCTGAAGGGTATCAAGCCCCGGCTTTTGGTCCCTTTACAACGGACGCCGGGTTGTTGGGTGGAGGAGTTGCCTTCCGTCTTATGGAGCATCAACACTACTCCTAACAGGTCTACAGGCTTCACGCCTTTCTTCATGGTTTATGGAGCAGAAGCAGTCCTCCCCAGTGACATCCGTCACGATTCACCTCGCGTGGCGGCTTATGTTGAGACGGATAATGAACAGGCGCGTCAAGATGCTCTGGATTTGTTGGACGAACAGCGTGATGTGGCAGCAGCCCGTTCAGCGATTTACCAACAAGACCTGCGCCGTTATCATAGCCGCCGGGTCAAATCCCGGGTCTTCCAGGAAGGCGATCTTGTGCTCCGGCTCATCCAGGACCAAACAGATGCACACAAGTTATCCCCACCTTGGGAAGGGGCCTTTGTGGTCAGCAAGAACTTGCACAACGGGTCTTATTACCTCATTGATATTCGGGAGCATAAAGATTCGCGTAAATCTGAGGAAGAGACCCGTCGGCCGTGGAACATAGCTCAGCTTCGGCCTTACTACACTTGAGTTACCGGCTCTCGTGGTGTAACATATTTATCTCAGCCATGTATATATTATGATAAGCAATAAAGCAGGACCTCTGTCCTCTTTTCTCCTCCAAATATGCGTATGTTGTTTTTTACATGCTGACTTAAAGGAGGATCCGGCTTATGATCGTATTCGAATCTAGCCGTAAGCAGTAAAGTCACTTGGGGGCATCCTGTTCAAACATGGGTCGTATTCGAACCAAAGAGAACATAGCTGTCGATATCCACTTGATTGGCAAAGTGCCGAGCTCATTGGGAAGTTGCCTTTGGTCATATTTGAATCACAGTTTAACCCCTCTGAGAACCGACGTGGATCGTATTCGAATCAGCGTCGTTAAACAATTTTAAGAATCACTTGGGGGCTTCCTGTTCAAACATGGGTCGTATTCGAACCAAAGAGAACATAGCTGTCGGTACCCTCTTGATTGGCATCGCCACACCCACTGGGGGCTGTATGATCGTATCCGAATCTTGGCTTAACCCCTTGGGGCCGGGTCTCTGGTCGTATTCGAACCGGAAGCCCCTAAGTTCTTCTGCTTTTTCACAAGTTTACTCTGAGGTGTGCATGGCCGGGTTTCACTTGCCGGCTTAACTTTGGTTTACAGTGTTAGTTGCACATCATGGGTATCATCAAGGCAAGTAAACCGGAGTTAAGGTGTCAACCTTACTACCCGGGTTATTTAAACCGGAAGATGCTTACAAGCTGTTAAGTGTGTTATTATGGCTATGTTCAGAGTATAATTAAGGACCAGTCCTTTTTTTGTTTCGTATTCCGGGTTATTTATCTCAAACACCTGATTCTCAGGGCGGTAAGCCGCCTCGAGACTTGTGATTTGCCTTTTCTATGCAGATACTTAAAGGCATCTTTTGAGGTTGAGAAAAACAAAGGGATGATTATGACCCGGAGAAACATCAAAGAGACAAATTCAAAGGGCTTTCGCATTCAAAACGTGCACGATGGCACGGCAGAGATAAACTGTTGCACCTACTCTATTACAATAATTTTTCAAGTCTAAAAGGTGGAACAATGTTTGATAACCCGCCAGCTAAATTATGATGCCCGCTGGGTTGAAGTCCCCGGCTCATTCCTGTCTTCTCCTCCGGCTGATCCTAAGACCTCAAAGGTGGACGATTTCCAGTCGATGCCGCTGAGAGCTTCGAACTGGGCTTCTTCGTCAATTAACCCGGCCGGGTTAATCTCTGGGGCGAAGGTGTGCTGACGAGCCGGAGGGATCAGATTGAGAGCTTCATAGTGAGGGGTTGGAATCCTCTGATTCTCCGCATCATAACCCGGCTCGTACTTGGTTAAGTCGGTGTCGTTCCCGAGGAGGGTGGCCACCGGGCGTACAGCCTTCACACACGCCGCGAAGTCCTTCTGGTCGAAGGCTGAGCCGTCTTCCTTCAGGCTTGGGTAACCCAGGGCGATGTCTGCCGGGTCTAGCTCCGGCAGGAATGCTTTGGCCCGGCTCAGCGCGGCGATTGCTCCGGCTCTCGCGGAGGCCCGTCGTAGCTCCTGGATCCGTTGCGGCAAAACAGCGAGCCGGCGCAGGACTTCGGCAAGATGAGTTGGCACCTCGTTTTATAGGGCCACCACAGCTAAGGCACGCTGTGACCCGGTGTAGAGCTGTTCCACCAGGGTATACACGGCCTTTAACTTGGTGACCACGCTCTGGTTGAGGTTGGCACTCCTGGGACCTGTTTAACAAGATCAGATAAGCCGGTAACAAGGATGAATCATGACATATACAGACTTGATGAAAGCCGGTGAGGCGACTTACCGAAGATAGCAGCCACCATTTGGGAAACCTGGCGTTTTAGGCCGGAGAGCTCGGCGGTCTTCTCAGCGAGAGCCTTCTCCGCCTGTTCCGCCCGGGTCACCAGTGCGGCCTTCTCTTCGACCCAGGCTTTCCTTTCAGCATCAAACTCGGTCTTCAATTTTTCGTGAGTGGCGATGCTGGATACAAACTTGGCGTTTGCCTTCCGGGTCTCCATCTCCTGCATCTTCAGCCGGCTCTTGAGATCCGCAAGATCCGCCTCTAGTTTTTTGCCAACAGCCTGCTTATATTTCCGGGTTAATTGACAGTCATTATATAAGTCCCAAGCGTTTTCCAAGCAAAGACACTTGGCACTTGGGGGCTAATGCATATTGAACGTATCTATCTACATACTGCCGGCTCAGTTGGGTAAGCCGGAATCTAAGTCTACAACATATTCAAGTATAAGTCATCGACTTGGGGGCTAGCATGGCAAAGGTAACTATGCAGTAAAGTAAGAAGACAGCAGAAGGGTACCTCGGATTTTTGTTGGATCTGGTTGACCATGGCAACCTCGGCGTCCCGGCTCTTGTGGACTTGGCTGATGTAGCCAGAGACGAGCTCTCCAATGCTCAAGTCGGTGTAGCCGGAGAGGTCCAGGTTCACCCGGTGGGGCTGCAGTAACTCCCCCTTCGCGGAGCATTTGGCCAACGCGGTCGGTCTCCCCGGCTCAACGAATTCCGTCCGGGTGATTACCACGTCCGGGTCGTCTGCTGGTGGGGCTGAGCCGGAGGCCTCCGGGTTAACCGACGCTTCGGTCGTTGTCTTGGTAGTTGGGGCAGGGGCCTCAGGCGCCGTGTCCATCGGAGTGGTGGCTTCGGGGGCGGAGGCAGCTGGCGGCTCTTGAGCCGTCACCTCCGGGTCAGGCAAGTCTGGCACTCCGGCTGACCTGGTCTTCTTTGCTCTTTTGGTGAGCTTTGCCTGGGCACTGAAAAGATAGAAGTGTTAGGCGCACAAAGAGTAAGTACAGACAAAGATAATGTAAGAAGATTGTTGTTACCCGGGCGCAGTCTTGAAGGCCGGCAGATTTGACTGCATGGAGTCACCCGAAGAGGGGGAGGTCTCCTGATAATTGGAGTCAGAAGAGTTGAGTGGCAGACGGATAACACCCGCCAACGGATGAAAAGGGTACAGGTGAGAAAAAACCTCAGTGTGACGCTTCCTTGCTGCGTCGGGTAACCCGGCGGAGAGGTCGGTGTCCTTGCGGGCCCGGGTGTGACGCCGGCTTTCATGAACCTGCTGCTTCAAAAGAAATTGAGGGTCTTGATGAGCTAATGGATGTGAAAAGCTTACTTTCTGGGTTACTCTTCGGACTTTCAGCTGTGGCAAAGGCTCCAAGTCGGAGGAAAGTGACATTACCTCTTCAACCACCGGGTTACTGGCGCCGGTGTCATCCTGTCAATAAGCAAAGTGTTTATATGGCGGACAGCAACAAACAACAAATATAGTAAGAATTTAAAGGTTTAAGGGTTACCTCTGACTCGGAGCTGTCGCTTAATTGCATTAGCTGCGAAGCAGTGGGTCGGCTGCCCTTCTTGCGAGGGGCGGCTTTCTTGGCGGCTTTCTTCGCCTTTCTGGCCTTCTTGGCCGCTTCATGGTCATATTTGACCCGCCAGAACTTATCATCAGCCTGAAAGATACAATGATTGATTTTTAAAACGGTTCAGTTGAAGGTTATATGCAGACGAAGATAAAAGTTAAAGTCAGCGGCTTACCGCTGGGGCTGGATTAGTCTTGCAAAAGGGGGCTAGCCCGGTTCTTCCGCAGTCTGCCAGGCTCTCGTTTAGAAGAGCCTTGGTCTCTTCCTCTGCAACGTCTTCTGGAAGATCATTGCGATTGTGCCTCTGCGGGTCATCCTTTCGCCTGGTGTACTCACACATTAAGCCGGGGCGGCGGCTCAATGGGATCACCCGCCATGAGATCCAGACCCGGACCAGATCAATTCCGTTCAGACCGTTGCCTAGTAGGGCCTTGATCTTATTGATCGTTGGAAGCAGAGGCTGGCGTTCCGCGGCAGTCAGTTTGTCGGATAGCGGATGAGTCGGCTCTAGGCGCGTTGGGCGAAAGCCGGGCAGCGGGTTCTCGTCAGCCGGGGACGTATCTTGGCAGTAGAACCAAGTCATATTCCAGTCCTTGGGGTGGCTTGGCGGCTCTGCGTAAGGGAACAGACAGTCCCTACGCCGCTGGATGGAGATGCCGCCTAACTCCAGACTTGGCCCGTTGGCACATTCATTTTGGCGGTTTAGGTAGAACAGCTCTCTGAAAAGCAGCAAACTGGGCTCTTCTCCAAGGTACACTTCGCAAAAGACTTGGAAGTTGCAGATGTTGGATACGGAGTTGGGTCCTATATCCTGAGGCCGTAAGTCAAAGAAGTTGAGCACGTCCCTGAAGAACTTTGAGCCGGGCGGTGCGAAGCCCCGGCTCATATGGTCTGCGAAGATCACTACCTCCCCGTCCCTTGGCTGTGGTCTCTCTTCCGACGGGTCAGGGGCACGGTAGGACATAATTTCCTTCTTAGGTAAATATCCGGACTTAACGAAATTGGCCAGGGTCTCGCCGGTGACGTTGGACCTCATCCAGTTGCAAGTGATGGGAGCCTTGGGAGGCATGGTAAAGGTTGGTGGTCTATGATAAAGAGAAAAGTGTCCGGGTTAATTATAAGCCGGAGATCTATTGTTTAAACTAAGATGGCGGCTTATGAAGGGGACTAATGATATATATTCAGATACGGTGGGTTATTTAAGCCGTAGGGGGATTCAGAGTAAATTGATTATCTACGGCTTTATTACAGTTAAGCCGGAGGATTCTACAGAGCATGGTTCTATTTAAACCGGAAAATTCTACGGCGCATGTTTTCTTCAAGCCGGAAATGTAAGCCGCCAAGATTCAATAGTTGTGGTTTTTTACTAAGTGTGGTAAAACAGGTCTCGCATACTACCGTAACTTTTTTGGATCAGAATGGTCGGAGCAAAGAAAATTTTCTAGACCTAAAATGCGGACGCAGGGGAGTTCTTGAGCTCGAAGGAGATCTTATGCAGTGGAAAGAAGTGGGTTTTGCAGGTGAAATGAGTAATAAACAACTACTGCAGCAAGTCTATACATATCTAAGATCAAACAAGGGTGGCAACTACAAGAACTACTGAAGCCTGCGGACTATGGCGAAGAACACGGATGAACTGTTTGAACTCTACCACAGATCTGTTCTGGCAAGGCAGAGGAGACTCACCGGAGTTGGGGAAGAGCGGAAGTCGCCGCCGTTATCTGGTCCGAGTCAGGGTGATGCAGCGGCCGGGTTGATGAAGATCAAGGGCGCGACGGCGGCGGCAGTGGCAGAGCTCGGGCAGAGGAGCGACGGCGCGAGGAGGAAAAAGAGAGCGTGAGAAGAGCCTGTTGGGCCGGCCTATTTATAAGGCGAGGTCATAAGTGGGCGCGAGATTCAAGGAGACCACGGCGTGGTTATCTCCCCCCCACGACGCCTCGATTTTCAGAATGGCAGTAAAAGCAAAGATCCGTTGCAGATCTGGCGGAGTAAAAAACGGACTTAATGGAGGATGACGTCACGGCGGATTATCCGGAGTCCAGAGGATGACGTCACTCCGGGTTATGGCCTTCACATGAATGGTAAGCCGGAGATTTTTTCTGTCAGAAGAGTTGAAGATTGACATGAGCCGGCTCAAATCAATCTGGGGCCTAATGTTGAGAATATAGACCTTAGAGTCACCCGCCAGGAGGGGCCGGGTTACTCGTACGGTTGTTGCCAGAAGCCCGGAGCCAAGTTTCAAGATGACGGGCCAGAGATGGGCTGAGACCCGGATATGGCTTAAGGCCCGTAGTTATAATTATTATTATAGTAGAACTTGTAGCGTAAGGCAAGTATAGTTTAGAGTCCGAGCCGGATACTCTTATAAGCCGGCCGGGACTCTAAGGGCTGCTGGGCATCAGCCTCCCTATATAAAGGGACGGCCCGGCAGCGGATTGAGGGCGACAACAATCTCATCGAGAGTCGGGCTTAGTGGTTTAACTCCTGGCGATCGTAACCCTAAATCAATATCACCCCAAACTGGACGTAGGCTTTTACCTTCACCGTAAGGGGCCGAACCAGTATAAACCCTCGTGTTCCTTGTCCCGCATAACCCCTTCAAGCTTCCTAGTTGTGATGGCTCCACGACTAAGTCCTAGCTCAAGGACATCTGCCGTGACAATTCCACGACAGGATCGCCGCCGTACATTGCTACAATATCAACCAAAGCAAGGCAAGTCCCGAGGCGATCGAGCGTTGTAGTAGCAAATTACAGGATATTTGACTAGTTGGTTTACTGCTCGTTACCGGAATCGAAAACGGTTCGGATTGGACTAGCGTAAAAAAGGAGAAATCAATCTGTGGCAAAGATTCTCGATGGGAAAGAGCTCTGGGCCCAAGGAAAAGAATAAGACGTTGCCATGAGCTAGTAGTGCTACCACCTGACATATGGATTAGGCACGCAGACTCTCAATGCATGGTTATTTGGACATCGTACAGTGCAAATTTAATGTCTGGTCACAAGCACACGCATCAACCATCCAGTCCACATGATTGCATCGGAACAGAACAAAAGCAAGGACGCCTGCCTTCAGCCGCCGCTGCGGTTTTCCCCTCGTCAGCGTCACTTCTGATTTCACCAGCCTATCACTCGCATGCTAACTGCTGCCGGTCCGTCAGTCGCTATCGCCGCGTCTGAGCCGCCCCCTACTCCATTGACCCGACATGACTGCGAGCCGTGAGCCCCCCGCGGCCTCCCCAAGTATCTGCGGTCCCTGCACTCTGTTCGGCCCACAGCAGCGGCTCTGCCCTGCGCCGTCTGGCCACTGCTACTTCTCGCGGCATCGAGCCGGCTTGTTCCACTGTTGAGTCGCCGCCGGGTCGATCTCCTGCCTTGGAGCCTCTCCGTATTAATTTGATGGTCGAAAGGACCTCGAGACAGGGTCGGCGTACAGAGCTGTCGTCCGGATACATCAGGTGCTATCCTTTCTATGTATTTTGCCAGCACATATTAAATCATTTGAGAACAATTACTCTAGTCTGTGATATTTTTTCGCAGGGTCATTATTCCTTGCAAAAAGGTGTTGCAAAAGGGGCGTGAGCAAATATTATTTCTGCACTAGCGCTCATCCTGTGCAGGTTGCCACCCTCGCTACATCAACACACGCGATTGACTTATTGTCCGCCCCGCGGCCGGTTCACGCGTCTGCGCCAGTTTACAACGCGGAGGCACGTTCGGCTCTGCCACGCAGCTTCACGGACACGCATATCGCGGTCCGGTTTACATCAACGTGCCGGCCGACTCGCCCGTCCGCACCGCCTTACAACACCACGGACGACTCGCCCATCCGCCCTCGCGGCCGGTTCACACGTCCGCGCCATCTTACAACGCCGTGGCTGACTCGCTGTCCGCGTCGGCTTACAAACGTCGCGGCCGACTCACCCGTGTCCATGACGTTTTTCCAACACCGCGGCCGGTTCACCCGTGAGCGACTTCAACTTCACATAGCGATCATCAATTTCATGGCGGATTATTTCCGGCCTGGCACATCAGGTGGTATCCATCTAAAATATATTTTATTGGTACATATTATTTTTTGTCAAAGAGCAGTTTATGTTTGTCTTGGTCTGCAATATTGTTGATGCAGGACAATTGTTCACTACATCAAAACGATGTGGTTAACTCGCCCGTCCGTGCCGGTTTACAACACTGCGGCCGGTTCGTCTGTTTGAGCCACCTCTGATGCTGAGGTCATCTTTTCCGTCCTCCTCTCGCGGCCTGGTCTACATCAACACACCGGGCCGCACCTGTCTGCGTAAGCTGATTACTGAATATGAGCAAGTCACTGCTTGGGAAGCCCGGTTTTTCTTCCAACGACTTGGAGGAAAATTATCATGTGTTATCAGCCGCCGTCTGCACTGGATGGCTCAATGAGCAGGCGCACAAGTCGCCGCCACTACAGTTTTGTTAACTTCAAATCGCTAGTTGGAAGGAACCATTGGCCGAGTTGCTGGCACGGCTCATACAGGATCATTTATAACCCGCCGCAGTCACTTCAACCTTCTGTGGATTCACATCGCGCTATCAACACCAATGATATACACCTTCTGCTATGGTCAATATGGAGAATTTCAAAGCCAACTCCTCGAGTCGTCTTGAGACTCGGGGGCTACAATGATATGACTCGGCAGCATTGGTCGGTTTCAATGCATTCAAGAACTCCGGGTCATTGGAGGGAAAAATAACCCGGTCCCGGAGGCTACCGCCATATGGGTAAAAAGTTTAAAGGCCGTCAGAAAATTTCCGGCTTAAAAAGAAGGATTCCGGTTTAGATCCGACTCAAGAGACTTGACATCTCCCACAAAGCACTGAAGCTCTTAAATATCCGGTTTAAAATCCGGTTCAAGGGAAATTTATCTGCCACAAAGTTTTGAAGCTCTCAAATCCGGTTCAAAATCCGGTTTAAGGTAAATTTGTTTATCACAAAGCTTTGAAACTCTCAATATCCGGTTTACAAATTTCCGGTTCAAAAAGAAGTTGTCTCTCGCAAAGTTCGAGTTCTCAGGAAAAATTAAAGGGACCAAAGAGAGTCTGTTACAAAGCACAACTCAAATATAGATACCCTGCTTTAATGACCATTGGGAGCTGATCGTATTCGGATTTAGCTTAACCCTTTAGGTGTGACCCTGATCGTATTCGAATCAGAGTCGTTAAATATTCTCATGATCACTAGGGGGCTTCCTGTTCAAACATAGGTTGTATTCGAACCAAAGAGAACATAGCTGTCGGTACCCTCTTGATCGGCACACTGCCAAGCTCACTAGGGGGCTTCTTGATCGTATTCGAATCATAGCTCAACCCCTTTTGGGAACCGACATGGATCATATTCGAATCAGCGTCGTTAAACAACTCTCAAGGTCATTTGGGGGCTTCCTGTTCAAACATAGGTCGTATTCGAACCAAAGAGAACATAGCTGTCGGTACCCTCTTGATCGGTGATGCCAAAGCCACTGGGGGCTATATGATCGTATTCGAATCTTAGCTTAACCCCTTTGGGACGGTTTTCTGATCGTATTCGAATCAGAAGCCTCAAATTTTTTTAAGTCTCTTTTTGCAAACAATTTTTGGGTTTTATTTGAAGCTCTTTTGATCATATCTAAAGTGTATATGAGTGGTTGCTATTTAACCCGGTTTGACTTTGGATGATAAGTCGCCATCATATGACAATCATAAACATTTGGAAGTCTTGATTTCTAAAGATTGGGTTATCACCCTTACTGCACAGGTCACATAAACCGGCAGTGAAAATTCAATATCACAGGTATAATATTATTATTATAGTTATGTTTCAAAGTTATGATTCATAACAGGCTTATTTGTGACTCCTTGTTACACATCAATGGTTATATGTGAGATATTATGACCCTCCCTGCGGTAAACCGCCAAGGGATCTTGTGATCTAATTATGTGCAGGATAAGACTACATTTGGGTGGTTACCCGCCCTGGTTTTTGACGTTAAGTCGCCAGGGCATATGTTGTTTAAACTCTACAGGATTTACAGAGCTATGACTTACATAAATGATTAAATTCAAGCCCATCATCATATATTGAAATTGGTGTCTCAAAAGGGTTATCAATTCTTGATTTTCTCAAAGGCTATAAGCCGCCGGGTTGTACAAATTCCGGCTTACAATTAAGTAAATTCTTGATTTTCTCAAAGGCTACAATTCCGCCATCGGCCAAGAGCCGCCGGGTATTTAAACTCCGGATTTACTTATCAAAAGATGAGGTATTCAAAGTCACTTTGGCGCAATGGCTATTATTTTATCAATGGATATGATTTATTCTACAATGGAAGGAATAGTCCCGAGTCGCTGCAGGCTTACGACCTGGCACTTGGGGGCTACATTATTCAAATTGATATTACATCGAATATGCAAGTCCCATGTTACTGCCAGCATGTACCATGGCACTTGGGGGCTAATGCAAAGTCATTTTTTGCTCAACTTATTGAAGACCCGACTCATCACATTGTAATGAGCCGGCCCTTGGGGGCTACCAATTGCTCCTGTCAAACATTCAAGGTACACAAGCATTAATCCATTATATTGAACGGTCCACTACTCAGTTGGTAGAGTACAAAGCTCTTAACCTTGTGGACGTGGGTTCAAGCCCCATGGTGGAGATTATATTATATGATGTTATTATCAATAAATTATATACAAAGTCCCAGCTCAGTATTATCTTACTGACCCGGCCCTTGGGGGCTACATGTTGCTGTTCAAGTTTACATGGTTATATCTACAAAGTCCCTGCTCATTATTGCATAATGACCCGGCCCTTGGGGGCTACACTGGTTGAAGTTTTCATGAGCATAAGGCAATTACAAGTCCCAGGTTGCTGCAAGCATGACAACCCGGCACTTGGGGGCTGCAGGTGATATGCATATAAGGGAGAAAAAATCTTCAAAATCTCAGTTTGGAGCAGACCAGATTAACCCGGTGTCTGCAACAATCATGACCCGGCATCATTTATTTATAACCCAGCAATTTTGGCAATCATAAATCGGCAAGATCTACATCTTTAAGCCGGCTGAATATCAGTTGAATATTTCAAGACCAATATTTTTGTCAAATCAGAGCATTGAAGGTCGACTCAAATGGATTATTTCTTATAATATTTCTTTACAAGAGCCAATGTCAGCAAATGGATTGTGAAGCTGGCCTATTGACCCAGTATTCCAGGAGAAAATGTCAAGGACTTAAGGATGATCAGGTGCCGGCTTACAAGAATATTTAACCCGGAACATAACCTGTCAAATTTGTTCTTGAGTTATTTTGCAGGATTAGTTTAACATGGATAAATCCAAATTAAACTGGGGGCTAATGTCGGGGATATACCCCGCGGTATGACCCGGCTAGAAGTATGACCCGACCGGACTTGGCACTTCACCGATGACCCACCGGAGGACTGATGACTCACGAACCTGATGACTCATGGATGGCCCCGATGGCGGGTCAGATAGTAGACAAGGCCCAAGGCCCAGAAGGCCGGCTCACGTTTATGATGGGCTCGCTTAATAAGAAAGGGATGACGAATGTTTCCTTTATGAGGAAGCAAGACCCGGACTTGTATTCAATTTGTAAGAAAAGATAGATTAGTTCTAGTCCTACTAGGACTCCACATGTAACCCGCCCCTCTAACATATATAAGGAGGGGCAGGGCTCCCCAAAGAGGGACAAGTAACAAGAAACAATCTCTAGGGCTAGACACCGAGAGCCGGTTCCTGGTGACTCTCCCGTGATCATAATGAGACCTAGCCTCAAACAGCATGTAGGGTTATTACCGGATGATGTTTCCCGGGGCCCGAAGCTGTCTAAATCCTTGTCTTGTGTTGCGTCTCTCGATTCTGCCCAACCCCTCTCAAGCTACCGCATAGATGCGTTGGCCTCGCCACTAAGTCCTCACACTAGGACAACTGCCGTGACAATTCCACGACAGCTCCCCTTGTGTCGAATCTAAAATTTGGGTTGAATACTCTACCCTCAAAAACTGTTGCGATCCCCTATACTTGTGGGCTATCACTCTATAGGGCTACCCTCGGATGGAATCAAACAATCCTCACAAAACGCATCAAGTGTCATCTCCTAGAAATATCATATAGGTGGAACAAAATAGTGGGTGGCTCTCTCCTAGAGTGAAAATGTAAGTTCTGCACAAAAGTATTTGTGAGGAGAAGGTACTGGTCATACTTATCTTCGAGGAAGGGGATAATGCCGATATTGTTTGCCAAACAATAAAAGTCATCAAGAATTCCCGCATCCCTTAAGAACGTGTTGCACGGCCATTCACACGGCTGCACCTCAGCTGAGCGAGGAAGGTTGTACTTGGGCTTCGGAGCTTAATTAGGACTCCGGCTCGAAGACCCTCTCAACCTCAAGTTGAGCACTTTCTTTTTCTGAATTTTTTTGAAATTTTTAGTAACTTAAAATAAAAGTGAACCAAACTTAACCAAATTGATAGCAACTATATGATGCATCAAAACTACTTTGGACCATATTCAACATGCAAACTCAAGAACATGGTCACCACAACAACAAAAAATTGCAATATATAAAGCACTAGAACCAAAACTAATTGCACCACTGGAGGAGTCACATACCGAAGAGTAATCTCCCAAAATAGTTTCAAAAACGGAGTTCCGAGCAAGGAGATCGAAAATTGCAGGCAAATGAGCAAGAACACGGGTTTGAACAAGCTAATGGTTTTTTCTGGAGGTGGAAGAAGGTGGTGGACACTCAAATAAAGCGAGTGGGTCCATGTGGGACCCATAAGCCTGCTGGGCACTGATACGTCTACATCGTATATACTTTTCCTAACACCTTTGCTCTTGTTTTGGACTCTAATTTGCATGAGTTGAATGAAACTAACCCGGACTGACGATGTTTTCAGCAGAACTACCATGGTTTTGTTTTTGTGTAGAAATAAGAGTTCTCGGATTTGGATGGAACGTTTTGGACATCTGTTTCAGAATAAATAATGGAACCAAGAACCACTGGAGGGGGTGCCTGAAGGAAATATGCCATAGAGGCAATAATAAAGTTATTATTTATTTCCTTATTTCATGATAAATGTTTATTATTCAAGGTAGAATTATATTAACCGGAAATTTAGTACATGTGTGAATACATAGACAAAACAAAGTGTCCCTAGTATGCCTCTACTAGACTTGCTCGTTAATCAAACATGGTTAAGTTTCCTGAGCATAGACATGTGTTATCATTTGATGAACGAAGTCACATCATTAGGAGAATGATGTGATGGACAAGACCCATTCGTTAGCTTAGCATTATGATCATTACAGTTTCATTCCTACTGCTTTCTTCATGACTTATACATGTTCCTCAGACTATGAGATTATGCAACTCCCGAATACCGGAGGAACACCTTGTGTGCTATCAAACATCACAACGTAACTGGGTGATTATAAAGATGCTCTACAGGTGTCTCCGAAGGTGTTTGTTGGGTTGGCATAGATCAAGATTAGGATTTGTCAGTCCGTGTATCGGAGAGGTATCTCTGGGCCCTCTCGGTAATGCACATCACTATAATCCTTGCAAGCAATGTGACTAATGAGTTAGTTGTGGGATGATGCATTACGGAACGAGTAAAGAGACTTGCCGGTAACAAGATTGAACTAGGTATGATGTCGTGGTTTTGTCACGGCAGATGTCCTAGAGAAAGGACTTAGTCGTGGAGCCATCGCTACGGGTTAACTTAAAGGGGTTAAAGCGGACAAGGGACACGAGAGAGTTTTATACTAGTTCGGCCCCTTACGATGAAGGTAAAAGCCTACGTCTAGTTGTGATGGAATTGCTGGGGTTTCGATGACCAGGGAGCGGATACGCTTTGCTTGAGTCTCGAGTTCTTGTCTGTTGTCCTTGAACCGCCGCCGGGTCATCCCCTTATATACATGGGTTGACGCCCATCGGTTTATAGAGTCCCGAGGCCGGCTCATAATTGTGTCTGGCTCGGTCTCTGCTACTTCTATCTTACAACACAAGTTTACATATCAATGCCGGTTTATGTCTACAAGCATTAAACGGGCTTTGGGCCCTGGGCCTTCATAAAGCGTCACCGTCTGTCTTCATGGGCTTCAGATACAAATGAACTACTTATGGGGTTAACCCGGCCTCTCCTGGCCGGTTTACGCCCAGTGGTAATATCCCCAACATTAGGCCCAGATTGATTTGAACTGGTTCATGTCAATCCTCAATACTTAAGAAAATATCTTCTTCAACATCTTCACATAATCTTGTAAACCGCCGTGACATCATCTTCTAGGACCATGGTAAACCGCCGTGACGTCACCTGTTATTTAAAACTGTGTATAATCCACCTTCATTAATGAGCCTCCGACAATCGAGGCGACATCTCAGCCTCATATCCAAAATTTAGGCTCCTTGATTTTCGCGCCTGATGCTTATCTTTCTGCCCTTATAAGTAGGGCCAGGGGGTCTTTCCATTCCCCCCCTGTATCTCTTCACCTCATCTTCTTCCTCGCACTGCCCATCCTTTGGAGCTCCGCCGCCAACGTCGACCTTCGTTTCTTCCTCCGCGACGGCCGCTGCATCAACCTTATCGGACCAGAAAAATGCGGCAATCCTCCGCTGCTTCCTCAGCACCAGTACGTTCCTCCTTTCTTACTCCAGATCGGCCATTAGGGTTCATCGTTCTTCGTAGTTCTTCGAAGTTCTTGAATCTGTTTGTTTCTCCTTAGCAGTACCAATGGCTAGTTTAGATCTGCTTTTTCCAAAGCCTTTGTACTTTCAACTCCTGCTTCCTTGTTAGAACATCTGCCTTGTATAAAACTCATCTCAACTTGGTGAACCCTTAACACGCTGGAAATTAGGTCAGAATATATTTTGTTTTTCCAACGCGTGGTAGATCTGAAATTACCATGGCAAGATGTGAAACTTGTTTCTTCCTTCACTTATACACTTTTAATACTAGATTGGGCGGTTTAACTTCATATACAAAATGATGGCCCAGTAGATACCATTAGTCCCCTGTTGAACCGCCAATGCGTTCATCATTGTACTGTTTCCATTGTCAGACTCCGGTTCACGAATAACCAATTCCGGTTTACCAATATGCTTACATCCTTATACCGCTGTATAGTTGTCCACTGTAAATCTTAAACTGGCAATAATCATGTTTCAGATCTTTCATTGCCATGGCCAAGCAAGTCTATGAATGCAATTGGGCTCCTTCTCGAGTAACCGAAGAACAGTTAAACAATCTTGTTAAAACGGGCGCTTTAGCCAAAAAAGATGTCATCCACTGGAGGGTCCCTGGCCCGGAAAATCCTCCTACATCCAAGGACGGAGAGGTAGTCGTGTTTGCTGACCATCTGGGTCGAGGTTTTAGCCCTCCCGGTTCGAAATTTTTCCGAGATGTACTAGCCAATTTTCAACTGCGCCCTCAAGACATCGGTCCCAATTCTGTGACCAACATCTGCCACTTCCAAGTCTTCTGTGAGGTTTATCTGCAAGACGAACCTACAGTCGAACTGTTTAGGGATTTCTTTCACTTAAACCGTCGCACAGAGTTCACGGATGGACCCAATACGAAACTGGGCGGAATGGCGGTTCAGAAAAGGAAAGAAGCCACTTTCCCTCATCCCAAGCTCCACAGTCACCCCAGAGAGTGGAACCAGACCTGGTTTTATTGCAAGGATACATCTCCACCTGATGAAAACCCCCTGCCGGGTTACCGCCCTGAACGCCTGAGCAACACACATCCTTTTCCTTAGAGGTTGACTGAAAAAGAAAGGGCCAACTATGCTCCTCAATTATCAAAGCTTAGAGCCTTCATGGCAAATGGTTTGACAGGAGTTGATCTTGCTCGTTGTTGGATAAGCTGGAGTATTCTTCTCTTAAGCCGGCGCTCCGGTTTGATGTGTGAGTATACGGGGAGTTTGAAGGATGCTCAGCGGCACATTGACATTCAGCTTACAGATGCAGAAGTCACTGAGGCTGTAAAAAAGATGCTGAATGAACCGGAGACTGTCTGTGCCCAAACCGGACTACTCCCTTTCTGCACCTTCAACAAACCACCAGTTGTAAGAATCATATAATCTTTTTATCTGAAGTTGCTTCTGTCCAAATATTCTCTGAAAGTGTGATTATTTTTTGACAGGGTGATGATTTGTTCTGGAACAAGAAACCACCACAAGACAAACCGGCGAAGCCGCAAGACAAACCGGTCAAGCCGCAAGATAAACCGGTCAAGCCAGTTCGTCCAAAGACCAAGGATGTTAAAAAAACCTGCCAAGAAAAGGACCACTGCATCCTCCGATCTACCAGCTGATGACGATGTGGGTAATCCAGAATCAGAGGTAGAACTTGACTCTGTTGGTTCATTTTTCGTACACCTCATTGACAATGATTATTATCAGGACGACGCTGAAGGCAATCATGCTGATGATGTAGAGGTAATCATTCTTTCCTCCGATTCAGATCCTCTGCCAACATCAAAAATCCGTCGAGCAAACCGGAAAGTAAAATTTTCTCACCCCCTTGCTTACTTGGACCCAAACTTTCTTCTGAAGACACAGCAGCACGAGGCTCGCCGCACAACCCGGCACAACGGCCGGGTAGTTACCTCCGCCGGTTTACCGAACACTCCGGTTCGGAAACACTTATTAGAGGTCTCTTATCCCCTTGACACTTCATGCCCCAAAGCGGGTTGTTTCCGCCAGCCTCTTAACCCGTCTGATTCAAATTATCAGGGTACTTCTCACTCATCTTCTGGCGAATTGTCGGCCACAAAGCTTCCACCCCTCAAAACAGTTCTTGGGTGAGTCATACACTTACTTTTATCCTTGATATGTTATTTTAATATATACTGTACTGATCCTCTTGTTTATTCTTCTCAGCGCCAAGCCCAGACCCAGCAAGAAGGCTCGGTTGAATAAACCGGCTGATGAGGACGTGGCTGTTGAACCGGAGAAAACTCCAGATCATGAAGAGACCAACATTGATGCCATACTGAATGACCCACCACCTCAAGATCATGACTTCATTGCTGAGCAGGTAGAAGTTAACACCACAAGCCATGCTGACCAGCCAACCAGCCCTGTCCGGACTGATGACAAACCGGTCAGTCCAGTGAAAAATACTAACAAACCACCAACCCCAGTAACGGCTGCTGATGACAAAGACGATGATATTATGATTACTGGCACTGGCCATACCACTCCTGGCAATCCAGTCGCTTTGTCAAAGCATACTACCAAAGATGAGCTCTCTGCAATTGGCAAAGGCAAATGGAACGCCGATTTGTCCAATTATGCCCATCTGAATGCTCAAGACCTTCACTCCGGCTTCTTGAACCGTCTGTACACCAGCCGTGACTATGAAGCCGGTTTGGTAAATTTGATGAAGGAGCAATATGAGGTAACTACATAAGTGTTTCTCTCTTACATTTAATTGCAGCTTATCAACTCCAGTAGCCCCCAAGTAACGGTTTAGTATACCAATCTTAACCGGGACTTAGTAACAATTTCATGTTTGCAACTATGCATCTTAACTTCACTGATGTAGCCCCCAAGGGCCGGTTTAACTTTATACAGATGAACCGGGACTTTGTAGCAGAATTCCCATATCAGCAATTCTGAGCAAACACACATTAGCCCCCAAGTGCCAAGTTTAATACTTGTATTGTGCTTGGGACTTGCAATTTTTTTTTGATAAAGAGCAAATATGCATTAGCCCCCAAGTACCAAGGGCATAACTTATTATGTGCTTGGTACTTCAAACATGTACTGTCAACTCATTATATATCTGTCTCTTTATAGGCTGAACTGAGCAAGAAGGAAAGCCAAACCGCTGATCAGCAAGAGAACCTCAAGTCCCAACAAGCTGAAACCTCCAAAGCGAAGGAAGAATTGACCAGCGCTCTAGGCGCTATAGAGAAACTGAAAGAGGGCTTCAACAAAGAGCGGGCGGATTGGGAGACTGAAAAATCCGCTTTGATAAAAAGGGCTGAAAAAGCAGAAGCCGCTCTTAAACCGGTGGTTGATGAACTGACCGGCGTAAAGCGGCAGATTCATGCCATGACTGCTGTTGTGTTCGGTAAAACATCTTTTCCTTAATACTTTCAACATATCTTTCCCATGTGTTGTCATTTTACTGATGTGTACAATGGTGCAGGAACACGCATTAGCCATCTGGGCTCTGATGTACAGAAGAAGTTGAAAGCTGCCTACACTCTGATAGAGCAGCTGTATACCGGTGCGCAGTGGATCATCTATACTGCTTAACATAATAATCCTCCTCCTACTTTGATCAAGGATACCTTAGAAAGGTTATCTATGCTTCCTGCCCGGGTAGACAAGCTAAAAAAGTCTGCCGCTAGAACGGGCGCTTTGGCCGCACTAACCCGGGCAAAAGCATGGGTACCTGACTTTGATCCAGTGGAGGCGGCCCAAGGCTATCCCAGTTTAAAGGAAGACGGAACAGAATTTGGCAATGATGATCTCCGAATCATAAACCGGGAAGTACGCCCATTGGCTTGTCAACTGGTTGAAGAGGCAGATCTTTCGTACTATCAGGCGAGTTATGATGATAAGAACAGACGGGTTGCGGCACCAATTCCAGAAGCGCAAAATCTTATTCCACCAATCCGTAAGCACACTTATACCCCTGACATTGAACCGTCCATGCTGATAAGCGAATAAGCTGTATTCAAAGCCCTAACTGGGATCGACTGGGCAGCTGTTGATTTGCAGCCACTGGGTAGAGAGGAGGGAGTTGAACCGGTGCGAGATGATCCACAGCCATCAGGCCAAGCTGGTGACCAACCATGAACCGGAGGCCGGTTTAGTCTTCTACATGCTGCACCATGTATTTGAGAAAACAATTATCCTTTTTGGCACTGAAACGCCTTGTAATATGCTAGTTAAAATACTTGGTCTGGTATGCCTTCGTGCATATTTATCTGCGACTGATGCTTGCTTAATCCGACATGCTTAAGATATGATATTCATAATCCATAGCCATTTATTCAAGCTGTTCCTGCAGATAAGAAGCTTAAAGCGCCCTGGAGGTTTACCCCCGGGCGGGCCATGATACCCAAATATATATATGACCAAGGTTTGTAACCAAGGTTGTAAAAGATAACCAAATATGGAAATATATAATACCTGCGACCTTTAGGCATGATGTTGGCTGACCAACTTTGTAGTGAGAGCCATAACCCTACTCTGGAGGATAAGTAACTCCTGATATATGATGCCGGTTTACAGTAAAACCGTTCCGGGTTGTGATAAACACCGGTTTATTCCATACTGGTGCCTTTGAGTCAAAACCAGACCGGGTTGATAGTCTCCGGATTATAATTTGATCGTGTACTCACAACTTGTAGTTGACAGCCTAACCGGGTTGATAAACACCGGTTTAAAAACATCACAAATCTTATGAAAACAAAGAAAACTTAGCAAAAGGCAAATAAAAACCGTTGTAGTCGAGGCTTTTCACGGGCTGCCAGGCCCCAAATTCGAGGCTTTTCATGGGCTGCCAGGCCACTGAGTTAAACCATTTTTACAAAGCCTTTTAAGATGGTCCTCAATCCTTAACCAATCATCGTTTTAACTTGACAAGTTCAGGGTCTTCATTTTAGAGTAACTTGTCAAAGTTCAAAGGGTCATACCAGGTTTACCTGGGCGGAGTGACTTACTTAAATAGGCAGGTTAACCCGGGGTTTTAGGTGTATACACCAGGCTTCCAAGCCATGGCTTGATAGCCTGTTACAAGTGTAGATTCTTAGTTCATTTCGACAGCAAAGAATCCCCAAGCAACATTGTGAGATGTGCTCAGTGGGTGCCTATGTTTGAGCTGTTGTTTTACAACACTCTCTTTGGCCCCGGATTGATGTGGCTTTGAGCCGATCAGGAGGTGTGACTGTGGTTCAGATACGACCAAGCCCCCAAGTGATGCCGTGGCATTGCGCCGATCAAGAGGTGTAGCTATGGTTCGGATACGACCAAGCCCCCAAGTGATGTAATATAAAGCTTTGAGAAGCTAAATCAAGGGGTAAACCGAACGCCGCTTTGTAAGCTCCATGTAACCACACATGATGTAAGAAAAACATCAGATACCCCGCTTTAGCTGAGGTTCCGGTTTATTATATTGATCATAATATATACAATGCCATAATATGTACATAAGCAGAGCCTATAGCTCAAGTATAGTAGGGCCGAAGATGAGCAATATTCCACGGCCGGTTGGTCTCCTCCTCCGATTTACGTGAGTCTTTGCGCTCTCGAACATCGATTAGGTAGTATGACCCGTTGTGAAGATTCTTGTTGACCACAAAGGGTCCTTCCCGAGGGGGGGATAGCTTATGCATATCCATCTAATCCAGGATGAGCCGAAGCACCAAATCACCTTCTTGAAAGGTTCTGGTTCTAACCCGGCGGCTATGATAACAACGCAGATCTTGCTGATAAATCGCCGAACGGGCTGCCGCCATGTCACGTTCCTCATCTAACAGGTCAAGAGCTTCCTGCCGTGCCTTCTCGTTGTCAGCTTCAACATATGCCGCTACACGAGGTGAGTCATGACGGATGTCACTAGGAAGAGCTGCTTCCGCTCCATAAACCATGAAGAATGGTGTGTATCCTGTCAATCTGTTGGGTGTGGTATTGATGCTCCACAACACAGAAGGTAACTCCTCAACCCAACAACCCGGCGTCTGTTGCAAAGGAACCATAAGCCGGGGTTAGATGCCTCTCAAGATCTCTTGATTGGCCCTCTCTGCTTGACCATTAGACTGTGGGTGAGCCACTGATGACACGTCAAGCCGGATGTGCTCACGTTGACAGAACTCCTTCATGGCACCTTTTGACAGATTGGTACCATTGTCTGTTATAATGCTGTGTGGAAAGCCGAACCGGAAGATCACCTTTTTGATGAATTGAACCGTCGTGCCTGCGTCACACTTACTAACTGGCTCTGCCTCCACCCACTTCGTGAACTTATCAACCGCCACCAAAAGGTGGGTCTTCTTGTCCTTGGACCTCTTGAAAGGCCCAACCATATCCAGCCCCCAAGTTGCAAATGGCCAGGTGATTGGAATCATCCTCAATTCTTGAGCCGGTACATGAGCGCGCCTTGAGAATTTCTGACAGCCATCACATCTTTTGACCAAGTCCTCGGCATCAGCATGAGCTGTCAACCAATAGAAACCGTGACGAAACGCCTTGGCCACCAAAGATTTTGAACCGCCATGGTGACCACAATCTCCTTCGTGGATCTCACGCAAAATTTCACGGCCTTCCTCAGGAGACACACTGCGTTGAAACGCCCCTGTCACACTGCAATGATGTAACTCTCCATTGATAATAGTCATGGACTTGGACCGCCGGATTATCTGCCTGGCCAAAGTTTCATCCTCTGGTAACTTGCCCCGGTTCATATACGCCAGATATGGAACCGACCAATCCGGGATAACATAAAGAGCCGCCACCAACTGAGCCTCCGGATCAGGAACAGCCAAATCCTCTTCACCAGGGAGCTTGACGGACGGATTATGCAAAACATCCAGGAAGACATTAGGTGGAACCGGTTTACGTTGGAAACCCAAGCGGCTTAAAGCGTCCGCCACTTCATTCTTCCGCCGGTCCACATGATCCACCTGATAACCTTTAAAGTGACCTGCAACATTATCCACCTCACGATGATATGCTGCCATTAGTGGGTCCTTGGAATCCCAAGTGTCGGACACTTGTTGAGCCACCAGATCCGAGTCACCGAAGCAACTCAGCTTAGGTTCATCTCCTTAGCCATCCGAAGACCATGGAGTAAAGCCTCATATTCAGCTGCATTGTTAGTGCAAGGGAACATTAAACGGAGAACATAACAAAACTTATCACCTCGTGGGGAAGTTAATACGACTCCAGCCCCCGAGCCCTCCGATTGCCTAGACCCATCAAAATGAATAGTCCAATAAGTATGATCCGGCTTCTCCTCTGGTGCTTGTAATTCTGTCCATTCATTGATGAAATCCACAAGTGCCTGAGATTTGATCGCCGTTAGGGGTATGTATTTCAACCCGTGAGGCCCGAGCTCTATAGCCCACTTAGCAATCCGGCCAGTTGCTTCCCTGTTTTGGATTATATCTCCCAAAGGAGCAGAGCTGACCACCGTGATGGGATGACCATGGAAATACTGCTTAAGCTTCCGGCTTGCCATAAAAACCCCATACACCAATTTTTGCCAATGCGGGCACCTCTGCTTGGACTCAATAAGTACCTCACTGATATAGTAGACCGGCCGTTGAACCGGATATTCCTTTCCGGCCTCCTTGCGCTCCACCACAATAGCCACACTAACAGCCCGGGCATTAGCTGCCACATATAGCAACAATGGCTCTTTGTCAACCGGAGCAGCGAGAACCGGCGGATTAGCCAGCTGCCGCTTTAAGTCCTCAAATGCTTCATTAGTGGCGTCACTCCAGATGAAGTTATCCGTTTTCTTCAGCATCTGATACAAAGGGATGGCCTTCTTGCCAAGGCGACTGATAAACTGGCTCAACGCGGCAATCCGGCCTGCCAGGCGTTGAACATCATTGATACACTTCGGTTTGGCCAAGGAGGTGATGGCCTTGATCTTTTCCGGATTAGCTTCAATACCTCGTTAGACACCAAAAAGCCCAAGAGATTGCCTGCAGGTACACCAAAGACGCACTTGGCTGTATTAAGCATCATTTTGTAAACCCGCAGGTTATCGAAGGTTTCCTTCAAGTCATCAATCAATGTCTCCTTCTTCCTTGATTTCACCACAGTATCATCCACATAGGCGTGAACATTGTGGTCGATCTGTTTATGAAGACAATTCTGCACACACCGTTGATAAGTCGTCTGGGCACTTTTGAGCCCAAAGGGCATGGACACATAGCAGAAGGCTCCAAAGGGAGTTATGAAGGTTCTCTTCTCCTGGTCCTTAACTGCCATTTTGATCTGATGATAACCAGAATATGCATCGAAAAAGCTCAAACGCTCACAACCCGCCGTAGCATCAATAATTTGATCAATACGAGGGAGGGCAAAAGGATCTGCTGGACAAGCTTTGTTAAGGTCTGTGTAGTCCACACACATACGCCAAGTGCCGTTCTTCTTAAGGACCAGCACCGGATTAGCCAACCACTCAGGATGGAATACTTCAACGATAAATCCAGATGCCAAGAGCCTGGCTACTTCTTCTCCAATAGCCTTGCGTCTTTCTTCATTGAACCGGCGGAGAAACTGCTTGACCGGTTTATACTTAGGATCAACATTGAGAGTGTGCTCAGCGAGTTCTCTCTGTACACCTGGCATGTCAGAAGGCTTCCACGCAAAAATGTCCCGATTCTCACGGATGAACTCGATGAGCGCGCTTTCCTATTTCGGATCCAAGTTAGCGCTAATGCTAAACTGCTTGGACGGATCGCCAGGCACGAAGTCAACAAGCTTAGTCTCATCAGCCGATTTAAACTTCAGGGCCGGATGATGCTCTGTAGTTGGTTTCTTCAATGAAGTCATATCTGCCGGATCAACATTGTATTTGTAAAACTTCAACTCTTCTGTTGCACAAACCGACTCAGCATAAGCCGCATCACCTTCTTCACACTCCAGAGCGATCTTGCGGCTCCCATGCACGGTTATAGCTCCCTTGTGACCCGGAATCTTGAGCTGCAGATAGACATAACAAGGTCGTGCCATAAACTTAGCATAAGCTGGTCGTCCAAACAGGGCATGATACGGGCTTCTGATTTTCACCACTTCAAAGTTCAAGGTTTCTGATCTCGAGTCATGCTCATCTCCAAAAGCCACTTCCAGAGCTATTTTACCAACAGGATATGCCGACTTACCAGGCACCACGCCATGGAACACCGTATTGGACGGTTTAAGATTTTTATCTGTTAACCCCATGCAACGGAAAGTTTCATAATAAAGGATATTGATACTGCTCCCTCCATCCATGAGTACCTTGGTGAACTTATAACCTCCCACCTGAGGTGCCACCACCAACGCCAGATGACCCGGATTATCAACCCGGGGCGGATGATCTTCTCTACTCCACACGATTGGCTGCTCAGACCAACGCAAATAACGGGGCACCGCCGGTTCAACGGAATTCACTGGCCTTTTATGAAGCTTCTGATCGCGCTTGTCCAGGCTAGTGGTGAAGACATGATACTGTCCGCTATTCAACTGCTTCGGGTTGCTCTGGTAACCCGACTGCTGCTGCTGCTGCTGCTGATTGCCCTGATGATTATAGCCACCTTGGTTGCCATGATTACTTTGATTGTTGTGTCCACCCTGATTACCGTGGAAGCCTGAACCAGAATTTCCTCCACCATAACCCGGCCCATGAGACCCGGGGCCCGAACCGCCTCCTGGTCCATGATCATACCGGAAAGAATCAGAATTTTGAACTCTTGCATGATGTAACAATCTTTCCAGAGGTGCGTGGACGGGTTCTCCTTCGTCCCATGCTTTGGACAGGGCTGGTTCAACAGATAAGACAAACGGTCCGGGTTAGGACTTGGCCCTCCACCGCACTGGGGCGGTTTACCCTTACGCCGCTGGCCCTTCTCTTGTGTATTAGTATTAGCCACAAAGCCTAAACCATGGTCCACCTTACGCTTGCCGCCGTTTCCATGACCCGCCGGGTTGTGGTGCTGCCCCTTGGCGTTGCCGCTCTTTTTTCCCTTCCCTGTCTTATCATCGTCAGACTCAGGATCCTTGGTACTATCAGAGTCGGCATACTTCACCAGTGCAGCCATGAGGGTTCCCATGTCATTACAATGACGTTTGAGCCGTCCCAACTTCAACTTCAGGGGTTCAAACCGGTAATTGCCTTCCAATGTTAAAACTGCGGTGTCAGCGTTGATGCGGTCCGATGAATGCAAAATCTCCGAAACCCGGCGCACCCAATGGGTTGTTGACTCTCCTTCCTCCTGGACACAGGCAGCTAAGTCCACAATTGACATGGGCTGCTTGCATGTATCCTTGAAATTCTGAATAAACCGGGCTCTCAACTCGGCCCATGACCTGATAGAATTAGCCGGTAAACTCTTTAGCCAAGTGCGGGACGTCCCTTCTAGCATCATGGTGAAGTATTTCGCACATGCCGCATCATCCACATCCAGCATCTCCATGGCCATCTCATAGCTTTTGACCCATGTTTCAGGAGATAAATCGGCGGTGTAATTCGGCACCTTGTGCGGGCCTTTGAAATCCTTGGGCAGGCGCACATTGCGCAACGCCGGGACGAGACACGGCACTCCCAAAGAACTAGAGGTAACTCCTGGTTCCACCGATGTGGTTGGACGAACCGGAGTAAGCTGACGGGCTTCATGCTGCGCCGCTAACTCGGCCTCTCTGCGTGCCCGAGCCCGGTCCACCACCTCCTGAGCATCACCAGCACCACCCGCCGGGTTATTGCCACGGGGCGGATCACGGTTCCGCGCATTACTTGACACTGCCGGTTCATCCATACGCCTGCTGTAACTCCGGCTTGGACGGGGAGTGGAATGAATCCGATCGTGACTATATGAATAAGCCTCCTGTTGAACCAAGGCTGTCTCAAGAAGCTCCTTAACCCGACGCGTCTCGACCGCCGCCGGAGAATCGCCTTCGATCGGGATGGCCGCCAGCCGTGAAGCGGCAGCGACAATGTTGTCCATCAGGTTAGAGTAATGACCCGGTGGCGTGGGGACATGCGGTGTTACAATGTTGTTCTGACGAGGCGGATCCACCAAACGTGGCTGAACCGGCGCCCCTGCTCCAGGTGCCTCCGCCCGGTTTACCACCGGCGGATCACTGGTCCCTGCTCCTGGGGTGTTAAAGAGGTTTCTAGCGTCATAAACCGGCGGCAGGCGAGATCGGTACCTCCTCTTCAGGACTTCGTTCGATGCACTCTGATCCAGCATAATCCGGTAAGCTTGTGCATCCAAAGCGGCCCGCTCCGCGGCCATCCTGGTATTCTCAGCTGCTAAGTCGGCTTTGGCCTGGGTGATCTGATCTTTTACATTCTCGATTTCCGCGTTGTGTGCATCCTGATCCGCCGGGTTAACCTCCGCCATCAGCGTTGCCAACACGTCCCAAATCAGATAGAACCTGAGCTGGAGGTCGCACAGGGCCTCCTGCCCCGGCCGATGTTGCCGCTGCCGATCCAGAAATCATCGCCGCTGCGGTCGAAGAGTGGAGCGCCGGTTGCGTACTGGCCATGAAGATTGCAACCTGGTTTGGCAGATCAAAGGGGTCCGAAATACTGTCGCCATCGGAACAGCCCCCAATCCGGTCATCTTGTAACTGATATAACGACTCGGTCTCTCCGGTCAATGACTCGTCACCGGAATAAACGACGGTCTCACCACCAGATTCCGATCTATCCTCAGATTCCCCTCCATGGATAACTCCCACGAAGGCACGCTTCATGACAGGCTTGACCCGGGCAGATCTCACACGCTGAGCCGTTTCGACCAGGTCGGTGCAGATGTCCGGCTCAGGGCCCGGTTCGCCGATCTTGCCAATGAAAACGTGTATGCCACCAAAGGGGACCCGGTACCCATACTCGATTGAGCCGGCCTCGGGGCCCCAGCCTGCATCATCGATGTAGAGCTTGTCGCGACGACTCTTGGTCATCCGGCCCACAGCATAACCCTTGAGTCCTTCGAAGCTGCCCTCCAAGAACTTGAAACCATCGTGCGATAGCCCCACGGTGGGCGCCAACTGTCGTGGTTTTGTCACGGTAGATGTCCTAGAGAAAGGACTTAGTCGTGGAGCCATCGCTACGGGTTAACTTAAAGGGGTTAAAGCGGACAAGAGACACGAGAGAGTTTTATACTAGTTTGGCCCCTTACAATGAAGGTAAAAGCCTACGTCTAGTTGTGATGGAATTGCTGGGGTTTCGATGACCAGGGAGCGGATATGCTTTGCCTGAGTCTCGAGTTGTTGTTTGTTGTCCTTGAACCGCCGTCGGGTCGTCCCCTTATATACATGGGTTGACGCCCGTCGGTTTACAGAATCCCGAGGCCGGCTCATAATCGTGTCCGGCTCGGTCTCTGCTAGTTCAACACAAGTTTACATATCAATGCCGGTTTATGTCTACAGGCCTTAAACCGGCTTTGGGCCCTGGGCCTTCATAAAGCGCCACCGTCTGTCTTCATGGGCTTCAGATACAAATGAACTACTTATGGGGTTAACCCGGCCTCTCCTGGCCGGTTTACGCCCAGTGTTAATATCCCCAACATATGGTGATACCGACGATCGAATCTCGGGCAAGTAACATACCGATGACAAAGGGAACAACGTATGTTGTTATGCGGTTTGACCGATAAATATCTTCGTAGAATATGTAGGAGCCAATATGAGCATCCATGTTCTGCTATTGGTTATTGACCGGAGATGAGTCTCGGTCATGTTTACATAGATCTCGAACCCGTAGGGTCCGCACGCTTAACGTTCGACGATTTGTATTATGAGTTTATGTGATTTGATGACCGAAGGTTGTTCGGAGTCCCGGATGAGATCACGGACATGATGAGGAGTCTCTAAATGGTCGAGAGGTAAAGATTCATATATTGGAAGGCTATATTCGGACATCGGAAAGGTTCCGAGTGATTCGGGTATTTTTTGGAGTACCGGGGAGTTAAGGGAATTCACCGGGAGAAGTAATGGGCCTTATTGGGCTTTAGTGGAGAGAGGGGAGAAGGTCCAAGAGGTGGCGCGCGCCTCCCCCCTGCCCAAACCGAATTGGACAAGGGGTGGGGGCGCGGCCCCCCTTTCCTTCTCCCTCTCCCTCTCTTTCCTTCTCTCCTACTCCGAATAGGAAAGGGAATCCTACTAGGACTTGGGAGTCCTAGTAGGACTCCCTATGCTTGGCGCGCCCCCTAGGCCGGCCGCCTCCTCCCTCCCTCCTTTATATACGGGGGAGGGGAGCACCCCAAAGGCACTCCAGATTTGTCTTAGCCGTGTGCGGTGCCCCCCTCCACAGTTACACACCTCGGTCATATCATCGTAGTGCTTAGGCGAAGCCCTGCGCCGGTAACTTCATCATCACTGTCGCCACGCCGTCGTGCTGACGGAATTCTCCCTCGGCCTCAACTGGATCAAGAGTACGTGGGACGTCATCGAGCTGAACGTGTGCTGAGCATGGAGGTGCCGTACGTTCGGTGCTAACATCGGTCGGATCGTGAAGACATACGACTACATCAACCGTGTTGATAAAACGCTTCCGCTTTCAGTCTACGAGGGTACGTGGACACACTCTCCCCGCTCGTTGCTATGCTTCTCCTAGATAGATCTTGCGTGATCGTAGGAATTTTTTTGAAATACTATGTTCCCCAACAGTGGCATCCGAGCCAGGTCTATGCGTAGATGTTATATGCACGAGTAGAACACAATGAGTTGTGGGCGATAATAGTCATACTGCTTACCAGCAGGTCATACTTTGAGTCGGATGAAGCTGCCCAGACCGACATCACATGACCGTGTTCATGAGACTGGTTCTACTGCCGTGCATCGCACACAGGTGGCTGGTGGGCGTCTGTTTCTCCAACTTTAGTTGAATTGAGTGTGACTATGCCTGATCCTTGTTGAAGGTTAAAACAGCACACTTGACGAAAAATCGTTGTGTTTTTGATGCGTAGGTAAGAACGGTTCTTGCTAAGCCTGTAGCAGCCACGTAAAACTTGCAACAACAAAGTAGAGGACATCTAACTTGTTTTTGCAGGGCTTGCTGTGATGTGATATGGTCAAGATGTGATGATATATAAATTATTGTATGAGATGATCATGTTTTGTAAAAGTTATCGGCAACTGGCAGGAGCCTTATTGTTATTGCTTTATTGTATGAAATGCAATCGCCATGTAATTGCTTTACTTTATCACTAAGCAGTAGCGATAGTCGTAGAAGCAATAGTTGGCGAGACGACAACGATGCTTCGATGGAGATCAAGGTGTCAAGCCAGTGACGATGGTGATCATGACGGTGCTTTGGAGATCAATTGAACAAGATGATGATGGCCATATCATATCACTTATATTGATTGCATGTGATGTTTATCCTTTATGCATCTTATTTTGCTTACTACGGCGGTAGCATTATAAGATGATCTCTCACTAAAATTTCAAGGTATAAGTGTTCTCCCTGAGTATGCACCATTGCGACAGTTCTTCGTGCTGAGACACCACGTGATGATCGGGTGTGATAAGCTCTACGTTCACATACAACGGGTGCAAGCCAGTTTTGCACACGCACAATACTCGGGTTAGACTTGACGAGCCTAGCATATGCAGATATGGCCTCGGAACACTGAGACCGAAAGGTCGAGCGTGAATCATATAGTAGATATGATCAACATAGTGATGTTCACCATTGAAAACTTCTCCATCTCACGTAATGATCGGACATGGTTTAGTTGATATGGATCATGTGATCATTTAGATGACTAGAGGGATGTCTATCTAAGTGGGAGTTCTTAAGTAATATGATTAATTGAACTTTAATTTATCATGAACTTAGTCCCGATAGTATTTGCATAACTATGTTGTAGATCAATAGCTCGTGATGTAGCTCCACGTTTATTTTTGATATGTTCCTAGAGAAAAACTATATTGAAAGATGATAGTAGCAATGATGCGGACTAGGTCCGTAATCTGAGGATTATCCTCATTGCTGCATAGAAGAATTATGTCCTTGATGCACCGCTAGGTGATGGACCTATTGCAGGAGCAGATGCAGACGTTATGAACGTTTGGCAAGCTTGTTATGATAACTACTTGATAGTTTAGTGCGCCATGCTTTACGGTTTAGAACCGGGACTTCAAAAACGTTTTGAACACCACGGAGCATATAAGATGTTCCAAGAGCTGAAATTGGTATTTCAGACTCATGCCCGAGTCAAGAGGTATGAGACCTCTGACAAGTACTTTGCCTACAAGATGGAGGAGAATAGCTCAACCATTGAGCATGTGCTCAGATTGTCTGAGTACTACAATCACTTGAATCAAGTGGGAGTTAATCTTCCAGATAAAATAGTGATTGACAGAGTTCTCTAGTCACTATCACCAAGTTAGTTGAACTTCGTGATGAACTATAATATGCAATGGATGACGAAAACAATTCCCAAGATCTTCGTGATGCTGAAATCGATGAAGGTAGAAATCAAGAAAAGCATCAAATGTTGATGGTTGACAAGACCACTAGTTTCAAGTAAAATGGAAAGGGAAAGAAAGGGAACTTCAAGAAGAATGGCAAGCAAGTTGCCACTCCCATGAAGAAACCAAAAACTAGACCCAAGCCTGAAACTGAGTGCTTCTACTGCAAAGGAAAAGGTCACTGGAAGCGGAACTTCCCCAAATACTTGGCGGATAAGAAGGATGGCAAAGTGAACAAAAGTATATATGATATACATGTTATTGATGTGTACTTTACTAGTGTTCATAGTAGCCCCTAGGTATTTGATACTGGTTCAGTTGCTATGATTAGTAACTCGAAACAGGAGTTACAAAATGAACAAAGACTAGTTGAGGGCAAGGTGACGATGTGTGTTGGAAGTGAATCCAAGGTTGATAAGATCACCATCGCACACTCCCTCTACCTTCGGGATTAGTGTTGAACCTAAAATAAATGTTATTTGGTGTTTGTGTTGAGCATAATATGATGGGATCATGTTTATTGCAATACCATTATCCATTTAAGTCAAAGAATAATTGTTATTCTGTTTACATGAATAAAACGTTCTGTGGTCATACACCCAAGGTGAATGGTTTATTAAACCTTGATCGTGGTGATACACATATTCATAATATTGATGCCAAAAGATGCAAAGTTGATAATGATAGTGCAACATATTTGTGGCACTGCCGTTTAGGTCATATTGGTGTAAAGCGCATGAAGAAACTCCATGCTGATGGGCTTTTGGAATCACTTGATTATGAATCACTTCATGCTTGCGAACCATGCCTCATGGGCAAGATGACTAAGACTCCGTTCTCCGGAACAATGGAGCGAGCAACTGACTTATTGGAAATAATACATACTGATGTATGCGATCCGATGAGTGTTGAGGCTCGCGATGGGTATCGTTATTTTCTGAACTTCACAAATGATTTGAGCAGATCTGGATCTGGGTATATCTACGTGATGAAACATAAGTCTGAAACATTTGAAAAGTTCAAAGAATTTCAGAGTGCAGTGGAAAATCATCGTAACAAGAAAATAAAGTTTCTACGATCTGATCGCGGAGGTGAATATTTTTGTTACGAATTTGGTCTTCATTTGAAACAATGTGGAATAGTTTCGCAACTCACGCCACCTGGAACACCATAGCGTAATGGTGTGTCCGGACATCGTAACCGTACTTTATTAGATATGGTGCGATCTATGATGTCTCTTACGGATTTACCACTATTGTTTTGGGGTTATGCATTAGAGACAGCTGCATTCACGTTAAATAGGGCACCATCTAAATCCGTTGAGACGACACAGTATGAACTGTGGTTTAGCAAGATACCTAAGTTGTCGTTTCTTAAAGTTTGGGGCTATGATGCTTATGTGAAAAAGCTTCAACCTGATAAGCTCGAACCCAAATCGAAGAAATGCGTCTTCATAGGATACCCAAAGGAAACAGTTGGGTACACCTTCTATCACAGATCTGAAGGCAAGATATTCGTTGCTAAGAATGGATCCTTTATAGAGAAGGAGTTTCTCTCGAAAGAAGTGAGTGGGAGGAAAGTAGAACTTGATGAGGTAATTGTACCTTCTCCTGAATTGGAAAGTAGTTCATCACAGAAATCAGTTCCAGTGATGCCTACACCAATTAGTGAGGAAGTTAATGATGATGATCATGAAACTTCAGATCAAGTTACTACCGAACCTTGTAGGTCAAACAGAATATGTTCCGCACCAGAGTGGTACGGTAATCCTATTCTGGGAATCATGTTACTAGACCATGACGAACCTGCGAACTATGAGGAAGTGATGATGAGCCCAGATTCCACGAAATGGTTTGAGGCCATGAAATCTGAGATGGGATCCATGTATGAGAACAAAGTATGGACTTTGATTGACTTGCCCGATGATCCGTGAGCCATTGAGAATAAATGGATCTTCAAGAGGAAGACGGATGCTGATAGTAGTGTTACTATCTACAAAACTCGAATTGTCGCAAAAGGTTTTCGACAAGTTCAAGGTGTTGACTACAATGACATTTTCTCACTCGTATCGATGCTTAGAGTCTGTCCGAATCATGTTAGCAATTGCTGCATTTTATGAAATTTTGCAAATGGATGTAAAAACCGCATTCCTTAATGTATATCTCAAAGAAGAGTTGTATATGATGCAACCAGAAGGTTTTGTCGATCCTAAAGGTGCTAACAAAGTGTGCAAGCTCTAGCGATCCATTTATGGACTGGTGCAAGCCTCTCGGAGTTGGAATATACGCTTTGATAGTGTGATCAAAGCATATGGTTTTATACAGACTTGTGGTGAAGTCTGTATTTACAAGAAAGTGAGTGGGAGCACTACAACCTTTCTGATAAGTATATGTGAATGACATATTGTTGATCGGAAATGATGTAGAATTTTTTGGAAAGCATAAAGGAGTGTTTGAAAGGAGTTTTTCAAAGAAATACCTCGGTGAAGCTGCTTACATATTGAGCTTCAAGATCTATAGAGATAGGTCAAGATGCTTGATAAGTTTTTTCAATGAATACATACCTTGACAAGATTTTGAAGTAGTTCAAAATGGAATAGTAAAAGAAGGAGTTCTTGCCTGTGTTGCAAGGTGTGAAGTTGAGTAAGACTCAAAACCCAACCACGACAGAAAATAGCAAGAGAATGAAAGTCATTCCCTATGCCTCAGTCATAGGTTCTATAAAGTATGCTATGCTGTATAGCAGACCTATTGTGTACCTCGCCATAAGTTTGGCAAGAGGGTACAATAGCGATCCAGGAGTGGATCACTGGGCAATGGTCAAAATTATCCTTAGTGGAATAAGGATATGTTTCTCGGTTATGGAGGTGATAAAGAGTTCGTCATAAAGATCTACGTCGATGCAAGCTTTGACACCGATCTGGATGACTCCGAGTCTCGATCTAGATACATATTGAAAGTGGGAGAAATTAGCTAGAGTAGCTCCATGCAGAGCATTTTAGACATAGAAATTTGCAAAATACATACGGATCTGAATGTGGCAGACCCGTTGACTATACTTCTCTGACAAGCAAAACATGATCACACCTTAGTACTCTTTGGGTCTTGATCACATGGTGATGTGAACTAGATTATTGACTCTAGTAACCTTTTGGGTATTGGTCACATGGCGATGTGAACTACAGAGTGTTAAATCACATGACGATGTGAACAATTGGCGTTAAATCACATGGCGATGTGAACTAGATTATTGACTCTAGTGCAAGCGGGAGACTGAAGGAAATATGCCCTAGAGGCAATAATAAAGTTATTATTTATTTCCTTATTTCATCATAAATGTTTATTATTCATGCTAGAATTGTATTAACAGTAAACTTAGTACATGTGTGAATACATAGACAAAATAAAGTGTCCCTAGTATGCCTCTACTAGACTAGCTTGTTAATCAAAGATGGTTAAGTTTCCTAACCATAGACATGTGTTATCATTTGATGAACGGGGTCACATCATTAGGAGAATGATGTGATGGACAAGACCCATTCGTTAGCTTAGCATTATGATCGTTACAGTTTCATTGCTACTGCTTTCTTCATGACTTATACATGTTCCTCAAACTATGAGATTATGCAACTCCCGAATACCGGAGGAACACCTTGTGTGCTATCAAACGTCACAACGTAATTGGGTGATTATAAAGATGCTCTACAGGTGTCTCCAAAGGTGTTTGTTGGGTTGGCATAGATCAAGATTAGGATTTGTCACTCCGTGTATCGGAGAGGTATCTCTGGGCCCTCTCGGTAATGCACATCACTATAAGCCTTGCAAGCAATGTGACTAATGAGTTAGTTGCGGGATGATGCATTACGGAACGAGTAAAGAGACTTGCCGGTAACGAGATTGAACTAGGTATGGTGATACCGACGATTGAATCTCGGGCAAGTAACATACCGATGACAAAGGGAACAACGTATGTTGTTATGCGGGTTGACCAATAAAGATCTTCATAGAACATGTAGGAGCCAATATGAGCATCCAGGTTCCGGTATTGGTTATTGACCGGAGATGAGTCTCGGTCATGTCTAAATAGTTCTCGAACCCGTAGGGTCCGCACGCTTAACGTTCGATGACGATTTGTATTATGAGTTTATGTGATTTGATGACCGAAGGTTGTTCGGAGTCCCGGATGAGATCACGGACATGACGAGGAGTCTCGAAATGGTCGAGAGGTAAAGATTCATATATTGGGAGGCTATATTCGGACATTGGAAAGGTTCTGTGTGATTCGGGTATTTTTCGGAGTACCGGGGAGTTACGGGAATTCGCCGGGAGAAGTAATGGGCCTTATTGGGCTTTAGTGGAGAGAGGGGAGAAGGGCCGAGAGGTGGCGCGCGCCTCCCCCTGCCCAAACCGAATTGGACATGGGGTGGGGGCGCGGCCCCCCTTTCCTTCTCCCTCTCCCTCTCTTTCCTTCTCTCCTACTCCGAATAGGAAAGGGAATCCTACTAGGACTTGGGAGTCCTAGTAGGACTCCCTATGCTTGGCACGCCCCCTAGGCCGGCCGCCTCCTCCCTCCCTCCTTTATATACGGGGGAGGGGAGCACCCCAAAGGCACTCCAGATTTGTCTTAGCCGTGTGCGGTGCCCCCCTCCACAGTTACACACCTCGGTCATATCGTCGTAGTGCTTAGGCGAAGCCCTGCGCCGGTAACTACATCATCACCGTCGCCACGCCATCGTGCTGACGGAACTCTCCCTCGGCCTCAACTGGATCAAGAGTACGTGGGACGTCATCGAGCTGAACGTGCGTTGAACACGGAGGTGCCGTACGTTCGGTGCTAACATCGGTCGGATCGTGAAGACATAAGACTACATCAACCACGTTGATAAAATGCTTCCGCTTTCGGTCTACGAGGGTACGTGGACACACTCTCCCCGCTCGTTGCTATGCTTCTCCTAGATAGATCTTGCGTGATCATAGGAAATGTTTTGAAATACTACGTTCCCCAACAGTGCCCTAGCTGGCCACGATACACTAGGGCGCGCCACCCCCTCCAGGCACGCCCTAGTGGGTTGTGGGGCCCTTGTGGCCCCTGACCCTAATTCCAACTCCATAAATACTTGTTTTTGGAGAGAAAAATAAGACAGGAAGTTTCATCGGGTGTTACGATACGGAGCCGCCGCCACCTCCTTTCTTTAGGCCAGATCTGGAGTCCGTTTGGGGCTCCGGAGAGGGGAATCTTCGGTCTTCGTCATCACCAAACCTCCTTCATCACCAATTCCGTGATGCTCCCCATAGGGAGTGAGTAATTCCTTCGTAGGCTCACTGATCGGTGAGGAGTTGGATGAGATTCATCTTGTAATCGAGTTAGTTTTGTTAGGGCTTGATCCCTAGTATCCACTATGTTCTGAGATTGATGTTGCTATGATTTTGCTATGCTTAATGCTTATACTAGGGCCCGAGTGCCATGATTTCAGATCTGAACTGTTTATGTTTTCACCATTATATCTATGTTCTAGATCCGATCTTGCAAGTCATATGCACCTACTATGTGTTATGATCCGTAAACCCCAGGGTGACAATAATTGGGATACTTTCCGGTGATGACCGTAGTTTGAGGAGTTCATGTATTCACTATGTGTTAATGCTTTGTTACGGTTCTCTATTGAAAGGAGGCCTTAATATCCCTTAGTTTACTTATGGATCCCGCTGCCACAGGAGGGTAGCACAAAAGATGTCATGCAAGTTCTTTTCCATAAGCATGTATGACTATTTACGGAATACATGCCTACATTATATTTTTGAACTAGAGCTAGTTCTCTGTCGCCCTAGGTTATGACTATTATATGATGAATATCATCCAACGAATCCACTGATCCAATGCCTACGAGTTTTCCACATATTGCTCTTGCTAAGTTACTGTTGATATTGCTATTGCTACTTTACTACTACTATCAAAACTTCCATATTACTGTGATACTGATCACTTTGCTGCAGATATTTAATCTCCAGGTCTGGTTGAATTGAAAACTCAACTGCTAATACTACAAATATTCTTTGGCTCCCCTTGTGTTGAATCTATAAATTTGGGTTGAATACTCTACCCTTGAAAACTGTTGCGATCCCCTATACTTGTAGGTTATTAAGACCTTTTTCTAGCGCCGTTGTCGGGGAGCACAACTATATTTGTTGAGTCACTTGGGATTTATATCTATTTATCAATGAAGAATCTGAATGATACCAAAACCAAGATTGTTCCCTCTAAGACGAGGGGATGTAAGGATTTGCCATCACACTCTGCACTTGATTCACCTTCTGTTTTGAGTAAACTTGCAACACCACCACATGCTGTTAATCCTGATATGTCGCAAGTTATTGATGATGCTACTTCTGCTATGAATGATAATTATGATGATGCTAGTACCTTGCTTGATGATAATGTGCCACTAGGTGAGTTTCTTGATGAACAAATTGCTAGAGCTAAAGATATTGAGAATGTTGAAACTAACGAAATCATTGAAACTGATGAAGTCTTTGAAACTCGAAATTATGAAACACCTGTTAGACCTAGCTCTCCTAGATATGAAATTCCTAAGATACCTGAGGGTTATGAGGTAGTAGTGAGCTTATGCTCCAGCTTGCGTCGGAGGCTAAAATTATCCTCCCTAAGATTCTCATTCTCCAGATCAAGCCTTAATATCTTCTTGCAAACGAGAAGGGATAGATTGGGTTTTAATTTTGTTTGCTCTGTTGTGGAAGTTTGGCTTCTTGAGCTCTGCGTGAAGATCTCTGGGCTAAGGCAGTGGGACTTCGTCTTCGTCAGAGCTTGTGTCTTCCGTTCCCTTCAAGTCGTAATCTTCTTCTTCCTCCGTGGTCCAACCATGACTCTCCACATCCCCATAGACCTTGGGGTCTGTGATATAGCTCTCTCCATCTGAATCTTGAGACGACATATTTTCAGATCTGTCAAGAAAACAGCACGAAACAAGAACAGAGGATTTCTCTGTGATATGGTGGTCAATACGTTCGGGAGGTATATAAAGATTTTTTACCTTGGGAAACAAGCAAACGGGAGGAAAACGAAGTTGGGAAGGTTCCCGAGGTGGGCACAACCCACCTGGGCACGCTAGGAAGGGCAGGCGTGCCCTGGTGTATCGTGCCCTCCTCGGTTGCCTTCCTGGTTATTTCTTATTTTCTTAAATTTTATAATATTCCAAAACTGACAGAAAATATTTTTGAGGATTTTTCGGAGTCCGTTTACTTACGTATCACGTACCTCCTCTTTTTCAGGATTCTGGAGTGTTTTGGAAGGTTTCTTTTATGTGTTCCTCCAGTGTCATGGTTTGAATATCATTGCTTTCAACATTAATAGGCGTACCTGAGATGTACTGTTTAATTCTTTGTCCATTGACCACCTTCGGGTTAGTACCTTCGGCGTTATTAATCTTGATAGCTCTAGAGTGATAAACCTCTTCGATAATATATGGTCCTTCCCATTTCGAAAGAAGTTTTACTACAAAGAATCTAAAACAAGAGTTGTACAAAAGAAAATATTATCCAACTTTGAATTCCCGCTTTTGGATTCTTTTGTCATGCCATCTTTTAACTTTTTCTTTGAATAGTTTGGCATTTTCATAAGCTTGGGTTCTCCATTCATCTAGTGAGCTAATATCAAATAACCTCTTATCATCGGCAATTTTGAAGTCATAGTTGAGTTCTTTAATTGCCCAGTATGCTTTATGTTCTAAATCAAGAGGCAAATACCAAGCTTTTCCATAAACCATTTTATATGGAGACTTACGCATAGTATTTTTATATGATGTTCTGTAGGCCCAAAGTGCATCATCTAATTTCATAGACCAATTCTTTCGGGACCTATTGACAGTTTTTTGTAATATTAGTTTTATTTCCCTATTGCTAAGTTCTACTTGACCACTAGATTGAGGATGATAGGGTGATGCAATTCTATGGTTAACATCATATTTAGCAAGCATTTTACGGAAAACACCACGAATAAAGTGTGAACCACCATCAGTCATTAAATATCTAGGGACTCCAAACCTTGGGAAAATAACTTCTTTAAGCATTTTAATGGAAGTGTTATGATCAGCACTACTAGTTGGAATAGCTTCTACCTACTTAGTAACATAATCAACAGCAACCAAAATATATGCATACCCATTAGAGGAAGTAAAAGGTCCCATATAATCAAAACCCCAAACATTAAATGGTTCAACAGCAAGTGAGTAATTCATAGGTATTCCCTGACACTTACCAATATTACCAATTCTTTAATATTCATCACAGGACAAGACAAACTTACAGGCATCCTTGAAAATAGTAGGCCAATAAAAACCAAATTGCAATACCTTGTGAGCAGTTCTATCTCCTGCATGATGTCATCCATAGGCTTCGGAGTGACATTTCCATAGGATTTGTTGTTGCTCATGCTCAGGTACACAACGTCCAATAATACCATCTACTCCTTTATAAAGATGTGGGTCATCCCAAAATTAATGTCTTAAATCATAGATTTTCTTTTGTTGGTATGTGAAACTAGGTGGTATATATTTAGCAACAATGTAATTAGCACAGTCAGCATACCAAGGAGTATTATGAGAAACATTTATTACAGCTATTTGTTAATCAGGACAACTATCATCAATAGGTAGTGGATCATCAGGAATATTTTCTAACCTAGACAAGTTATCAGCTACGGGGTAGTCGGCTCCTTTCCTGTCAGTGATATGTAAATCAAATTCTTGTAGCAAGAGAACCCACCTAATGAGTCTAGGTTTAGCACCTTTATTTTCCATAAGATATTTTATAGCAGCATGATCAGTGTGAACAATTACTTTGGAATCAACAATGCAAGATCTGAATTTATCACAAGCAAACACAACTGCTAAAAATTCTTTTTCAGTAGTAGCATAATTTCTTTGGGCGCTGTCTAGAGCTTTTACTAGCATAATGGATAACATTTAATTTCTTATCAACTATTTGTCCTAGAACAACACCAACAACATAATCACTAGCATCACACATAATTTCAAAAGGCAAGTTCCAATCAGGTGGTTGAACAATAGGTGCAGTAATTAAGGCTTTCTTAAGTGTTTCAAAGGCTTCTACACAATCATCATCAAAAACAAATGGAACATCCTTCTGTAAAAGATTAGTAAGAGGCTTAGAAATTTTAGAGGAAGTCTTTAATAAACCTCCTACAGAAACCAACATGATCAATGAAACTACGAATACCTTTAATATCTTTAGCACATGTCATTTTCTCAATGGCGTCAACTTTAGCTTTATCCACCTCAATACCTCTTTCAGAAATTGTATGCCCCAAGACAATACCTTCATTAACCATGAAGTGCCACTTCTCCCAATTCAAGACAAGATTATTTTGTTCACATCGCTGCAAAACTCGACCAAGGTTGCTTAAGCAATCATCAAAAGAAGTTTCATAAACGGAAAAATCATCCATGAAAACCTCAACAATCTTTTCACAAAAATCAGAGAATATAGCAGTCATACATCTTTGAAAGGTAGCCGGTGCATTGCCTAAACCAAAAGGCATATGTCTGTAAGTATAGGTTCCAAAAGGGCAAGTAAATGTGGTTTTCAATTGATCAGGTTGTGAAACAGGAATTTGACAGAAACCAGAATATCCATCAAGAAAACAAAAGTGTGTGTGCTTAGATAATCTTCCAACATTTGATCAATAAAAGGCAAAGGGTAATGATCTTTTATAGTTGCTTTATTTAATTTTCTAAAATCAGTTACCATTCTATAGCACGTAACAATTCTTTGTGGAATAAGTTCATTTTTGTCATTAGGAACAACCGTAATACCTCCCTTCTTAGGGACACAATGAACATGACTTACCCATCTACTATCAGCTATGGGATAGATTATCCCTGCTTCCAGAAGCTTCAGTATTTCTGTTCTTACCACTTCTTTCATCTTAGGATTCAAACATCGTTGGTGATCAACAACGGGTTTAGCATCAGGTTCCATATTAATCTTGTGCTGACATAGAGTGGGACTAATGCCCTTAATATCATCAAGAGTATATCCAATAGCAGCACGGTGCTTCTTCAGAATTTGTAGTAATCTTTCTTCTTCATGTTCTGAAAGGTTAGCACTAATAATAACAGGCACTACTGCAGGATGCTGCTAACACGACACTACAATCAGAGACCCTTCGACAAAATTGTGTGCATGCAATAATCGCAAACGGTGGTGTAAAAGAACCATCAAAAAAGGTGCAAAACGTTTGCGATGGTGGAGCCATCAAACACGGTTCAGATTTTAGTTGCGTGTGCGATGCAGGGCATACGGTTCAATTCAATGAACTGTTTGCGATGAGGCGGAACAAAAGAAACGGGCATCCAGATGAAGGCGTGTGCGACATACAACATACGGTTCACTCGGATGAACTGTTTGTGATGAGGAGGAACAATAGAAACGGGCAGCTAGATAAAGGTGTGTGCGATTGAGGGCATACGCTTCAGAAGGATTAACTGTTTGCGATTAGGCAACAGAACAAAAACGGGTCAGCCAGATCAAAGTGCCTGTGATTATTAGCAAACAAAAGTGTCTGCGATTGATGGCATGCACTTCACATGGATGAACTGTTTGCGATTAGCCACAACAAACTGAAACAGTTAGATAGATCAATGTGTGTGCGCTAGACGGGCACACACATTCTAATTAAAAGCAGCGTGCGCGATGGTAATAACGAGCGCGCACGGTTGTTGGAACAAGACGTGTGCTGACATTGCCTATTGCAGTGCACCCTATGGTGCAAACGCCACATACGCGGCCGAGAAGGCGTACGTGCCCACGTTACGCCTTCCGGGAATAGTGCCGCACTTATAACCGTCAGTAAATTTTGAGCCTGCGTCCCATCACATTCCAAATTGCAAACCTGTTCACACCGATCAAAACCTAAACGGTTTCCCACTTAGGAGCGTATTAGTACTCGGTTATAAATACTACTACTCCAAGATGACTGCACATTCCTCCTCAACTCCTCATCCACAAAAACAAGCAAGTCATTCATCATTGTTCCCTTGCGTCTGCTATGGCCAGCGTGAGTTCTGGGTCGAGAGATTGCCACCAGGGAGATGCGAGCATGGAAGCGGAAGCACGAGAGATGTCCCGCCTCGGCGCGAACGCAGCCAACAAGTGCCGCCGCGCGGCTGTAGCAGCACAGAGGTCCCGCCGCGCCGCCGAAGCAGCACGGAGGTCCCGCCGCGCCGTCGATGCAGCAGAACTGTCCGGCCGCGCCGCGGAAGCAGAAGAGATGTCCCGCCGTGCCGCGAATGCAACAGAGATGTCCTTCCGTGCCACGGCGGCCTGGGAAAATGTCTCGTGGCAGGCGAGGACTCTTACAGGCGCATGCATGCGATCGTCCATAGCCAGATGGATCAGATCTCTGGCTGGGTGAGGTTGCAGGACGACATGAAAGCCTCTTTTGAACAGGCTGTCGGCGTCATCCGACAACTAAATGAGAGCAATGCGAAGCTCCGGGCCGAGCGCGACCTGCTAAGGGCGAAGATCGTCGGAAGTGCGTAGCAGCAGGAGGAGACCACTGCCTTGTTGAAGAGGACCGGCGTCATCATCGAGAAACTTATGGACGGGAATGCCATGTTGCGCATCGAGCGCAGAAGGCTGGTGGAAGAATCTGTGGATGCTCTCAAGCAGCATCTTGAGGACAAGAAAGAGCTCATCACCGCTCACCGCGGAGACTAGTTCCCGCGGCCTACAGCAACGCATCAAGAAAGTAGAGATCAGCGAGCCAGATCGTTGTCTTCCTTCTTCTTTTGCCCTTGTGTATTTCGGGCGTTGCCGCATGTGGCTTTTTTTAATGATGTTCCTAAATATGTAAGACAACTATTATCCACTATCATCGTCCTTATATTCATCATGCTTGCAATAGGTTGCAGCCGATGCTATATAGGTACGTCAGATCTTACATCAAGATCCATGCAAAACTTTCTTTTCAGATTTTCATTTTTCTCTCTTAAATCTCAGTCCAGTGAGACATATAGACACGCCGTAGAACAGGGGCTCAGGCGCCATTAATGGAGACGTTGGGAGGGAGGTGCACGGCGGGTAGAGGTCAAAGGGCTCTCCTCCCGATGAGCATGCGCAGGGGTCTGATCGCATGCCTCCCGTACTCAAATAGCTACCCCGCACGGCACCTCCTAGCCAATAAAAAAGGGGACGCGTGGCGGCATGTAATTGGTAAGTAGAACGCCCACGGTTTCAATAATACTTGTGTTTCCGATTTGTAACGTGACAACACTTGTTCCAAAATGACTTTGTTGATTGTTAATGTGTGCGCCTTCGCAAATCGGATAGAAAAATTACTAGAGCATGTTGGTGCCATGTCATGACACCATGCCAAGTTTCATGATTTTCACGCGTGTTTTGGATTTACAGGAATAAAAAAACCAAGTTTCTCAATCTTTCCGGCTGAGCCACGACGCCCAGATGTTGGAAATTCATTCCCATTTCTTGCATGGGACCTAGAAATTCACCCAAGGACACACATGTGATTTTTCAACCAACTTTGGTGCACTGGAGCATGTGCTTGTAGTTCAAATTTGAATTATGCACATTAAATGCCCAGAAACTCAATTAATGTATAAAAAAGGCCAAACGAACCCAAAAAAATTCCAAAATTAAACACAACACTCCTGTTGTTCTATGTTGGCACTAGAAATTTTTTGAAAGCAATAAGAGGCAACGGATATCGTTTCGTCCCCAGAGGTGGCACGCTCCCTACCGAAACCATCACGCTTGTTGTGAGAAGCTCTGGTTTGTGAGAAGCTTATACCCAAACCTACCCCAAATGGGACAAAACATTTACCACGGCATGTTGATGCCGCTCCATGATAGCATGCCAAGTTTCATGAATTTCAGATGAGTTTTGGATTTACTAGAATTTAAAAACCAGGTATCTCAACATTTTGTCGGCAATCAACACCCTGGTGTTTGAATTTCATTCCCATTTCTTGCATGGGACCTAGAAATTCACCCAAGGACACACATGTGATTTTTCAACCAACTTTGGTGCGCTGGAGCATGTGCTTGTAGTTCAAATTTGAATTATGCACATTAAATGCTGAGAAACCCAATTAATGTATAAAAAAGGCCAAACGAACCCCAAAAAAATCCAAAATTAAACACAACAATCTTGTTGTTCTATGTTGACACTAGAATTTTTCTTGAAAGCAATAAGAGGCAACGGATATCGTTTCGTCCCCAAAGGTGGCACGTTCCCTACCGAAACCATCACACTTGTTGTGAGAAGCTCTGGTTTGTGAGAAGCTTATACCCAAACCTGCCCCAAATGGGACAAAAAATTTACCACGGCATGTTGATGCCGCTCCATGATAGCATGCCAAGTTTCATGAATTTCAGATGAGTTTTGGATTTACTAGAATTTAAAAACCAGGTATCTCAACATTTTGTCGGCAATCAACACCCTGGTGTTTGAATTTCATTCCCATTTCTTGCATGGGACCTAGAAATTCACCCAATGACACACATGTGATTTTTCAACCAACTTTGGTGCGCTGGAGCATGTGCTTGTAGTTCAAATTTGAATTATGCACATTAAATGCCGAGAAACCCAATTAATGTATAAAAAGGCCAAACGAACCCCGAAAAAAATCCAAAATTAAACACAACAATCTTGTTGTTCTATGTTGACACTAGAATTTTTTTTCAAAGCAATAAGAGGCAACGGATATCGTTTCGTCCCCAAAGGTGGCACGTTCCCTACCGAAACCATCACGCTTGTTGTGAGAAGCTCTGGTTTGTGAGATGCTTATACCCAAACCTGCCCCGAATGGGACAAAAAATTTACCACGGCATGTTGATGCCACTCCATGATAGCATGCCAAGTTTCATGAATTTCAGACGAGTTTTGGATTTACTAGAATTTAAAAACCAGGTATCTCAACATTTTGCCGGCAATCAACAGTGCCCTAGTGTTTGAAATTCATTCCCATTTCTTGCATGGGACCTAAGCATGCACCCAAGGACACAAATTTGATTTTTCAACAAATCTATATGCACTGGAGCATGTGCATGTATTTCAAATTTGAATTATGCACATAAAATGCCTAGAAAACCCAATTAATGTATAAAAATGTCCAAACGAACCCCGAAAAATTCTGAAACCTAACACAACACTCCTGTTGTTCTATGTTGGCACTAGAAATTTTTTGAAAGCAATAAGAGGCAACGGATAATGTTTCGTCCCCAAAGGTGGCACGTTCCGTACCGAAACCATCACGCTTGTTGTGAGAAGCTCTGGTTTGTGAGAAGCTTATACTTAAACCTGCCCCAAATGGGACAAATTTTTTACCACGGCATGTTGATGCCGCTCCATGATACCATGCGAAGTTTCATGAATTTCAGACGAGTTTTGGATTTACTAGAATTTAAAAAGAAGGTATCTCAACGTTTTGCCGGTAATCAACAGTGCACTGGTGTTTGAAATTCATTCCCATTTCTTGCATGGGACCTAAGCATGCACCCAAGGACACAGATTTGATTTTTCAACCAATTTATATGCACCGAAGCATGTGCATGTAGTTTAATTTTGAATTATGCACCTTAAATGGCTAGAAAACCAGTTTAATGTATAAAATGTCCAAACGAACCTTGAATAATTCTAATTCTTTTACGACACACATATAGTTGCATGTTCACTGCAGATAAAAGGTCTAGCAATTCAAACACTGTCCATTGCCTCTCCATTATGTAATTCAAATCAAGATGAAAAATCAAGTAGATCCCACACAGCTTATTATCACCAACCGTGTTTTATGTAGTACAAAATATCCTGGAGCACCGTCGGTGTATAGTACACCTATGGCTTACGCAAGAAGGTGCGTCGGCTACAGTCCACAGCCGGCGTGTCAAGCACACTAGCTCGCTCCCCAAATACTCCCACCTCTGCATCCCTCGCAATCTTGAAAATATTACTGCCTCGTAATCTCGAAAATATCTACTGCCTGGAAGGTTTTAATGTTTGATAGCACACGATTAGTATGTGCGGACCGTGTGCGATGTTTGTTACTCCCGCTCTACTTCAGTTCCTTGATTCAAATTTTCAGTAGCCCCGGCATTTTACTCCTGCCTCCGCATCCCTCGCAATCTCAAAAATATCTGCTCGCCCTTGATCCAAATTTTCAGTAGCCCCGCCTAGTAAAATTTTCAGTTGCCGCAATATTTCCTCAAACACCACCTTGCCCCCCACCCCCCCCCTCCACACACACACCACACACTCCCTAAATCCTCCGCTCACACAGACACACACAACCCTCGAAACCATTGGTAGGTCGCCGCCATCATCGGCGCCTCCATCCTCAACCTCTGCATGTGTGCTGGGGAGCTCGAGGAGCCAATGACCAAAATGAGGTTTATCGCGGCCTTTTCGTCCGACGCCAGTGAGGTGGCCGCTGAGGTGTCCCCGTCGTCCTCCGCGGGCTCGATCCGCTGTCGCCGGTCCCCCGATCCGCCCGCCGCCGTGCCCCTATGCTGGTTCGAGGACTTCCCCATCCTCCCTCAGACCCGGCAGCCGACGAGGTCCTACCACGGGGTCCGGCAATGGCGGTGGGGGACGTGGGTCGCCGAGATTACAGATCAGGAGACCCACACCCGCCGATGGCTCGGTAGCTTCCACACGGACGAGCTCGCGGCCATGGAGTACGACCGCTGGCAGGTCCGCTACCACGGCGCGGCTGCTAGGCTCAATTTCCCCTTCGCCACACGTCCGGTCGACCTCGTTCCACCGGGGCCAGGGTGGTGAGCTCGGCTATGGCACGGGAGGACCGCGAGGCGCGGGAGCGCCACGAGGCCGAGGCCACCGAAGAGGCCTACATGCAAGAGCTCCGCCGGCAGCATCCGGAGCTCGTGGAGGCAGAGCGGGCGATCTTTGCCGGCGTGGAGGGCGGCGAGGTTATCGCGCTCTCCTCCGATGACGAGGTCGAAGGCGGCGAGGACAGCGGGGCGGAGGGCGGCGAGGTTATCGCGCTCTCCTCCGATGACGAGGTCGAAGGCGGCGGCGACGGCGGCGCGGAGGGTGTCGAGGTGGGCCCCGAGGACGAGGAGATCATCATCGACGAGTGGAGGAGTGCCTTCCCCAACGACCCCGACGACAGCACTGGCCCAGACCCGGCTCGCGGCACACCGTACATGACGAGGAAGGATTGGGTCGACCGAAAGTAGTTTAGCTTAGTTTAAATTTATGTTTTATGCTCGGTTATGCAAAACTATCTATGTTTATGTTTGAATGCATGCTACTTTCGGTTGAACCTACTTTGAACTTGATCAAGTTGAATCTTACAATGTTAAGTTTAGGGGATCGACTAGAAAAGGCCAAAATTGCTGGAGTATATATATATCCACCAAGGGTTTTAGTCCTTTAACTTTTAAAGGATCGGCTAGAGATGGCCTTATGACTTGTTTATTTCAGTTCTTCACAATGTGATACTCTATATGTGCAACTATTTGCCGTGCAGTTCAATTTGATCAATAACAGTTTCAGCAATACCACTATGAATTACGATATTTGGTTGCTCTTAGGGATATTGCAGTTAACATGCCTTTTTGGTTTTTAACAATAACTAGTGTACTTTAGACCTGCACAATACCAGTTTGAATTACTATTTGCTTCTTTTTAAATGTTATGCCTGATGCAGTTAACACACCTTTCCACTTCTTGTTTTGCTTAACTAGCGTGCTTAAGCCTGCACACTGAAGCTACCATTTGTAGATTATGTTGTCTACCATGGATATATTTGGTTGATGTTTAGCCTGTTGTGCTTAACATGCCTTTATATGTACTCATGCCGGACAATATTGAGAACAGTGTTGTTTTTCATCGAGGTTAGTTTCATCGCATTGCTTATATGTACTCACTGTTCAGGATAACGGTAGCTTGTACCATATAGCCTGGGGCTGATAAGGGATTAATCGTCGAATCAGACATTTCACTGAATATATGTGTAACCCATTTATCAGTAGGTTAACTAGGGCCATATTTAATATATCTGAGGCTACATAGCAACATACATTGTACTGAATGACTAAATATGCAATCCCAGGCTACATAGCAACAAGGAAGAGTGTTACCTTAATGTTCTGATGATGTCTAGATATACATGTAATAAAATCTTATATAATGGGATGGAGGGAGTGTTGTACTACATCATTTTACAATTGTTGTTTAGCTTCTAATATTAACTTGGTGCTTTTAGGTACATATATCATTGCCAAAGTTCCACACTTCGACCCTTTTTGGGGCAATGAGATATTCATGAACCAGCATCAAGTGAGGAAACTGATAAAGATTGTTATTAAAATGGGTCCAAAGACGTCAATCGAACTATTTGTTTACACTTTATGCAAGACAACAGTGAACTGCAGGATGGTAAGTAAGAACCATGTAGCCTTCTTTTTACTGCCCGTAATGAGTTGTGTTAGATGACAATGTCTGAATCTTTTTTCTTTTGCAGTGGATCCTGAAGCAGTTTACTCAAGATTACCTCTCAAACTACATGATTGGCGGTCGTCCATCACAAGGGGTTGGACTAGAGTCCTGCATGCCTTCTGCATCCAGGAGAGCACAATAGGGCCATTCCGCTTCACCTTGTTCAGCAACCGGAATGTCTGTCGCCTCTTTCTTTACCATATGTAATACTACAATTATAGAACCCTGGTTCATCCTTCTTTATTTGGTGCTTATGTAATTCTTAAACATATGTACCTGTGAATTGAATAATGCATTGGTTATTTGAATCTTATGGATATGAATAAAGCTAAAGCCTACTTTCAAGTTTAAATTAGGTACAATTTTAAATAGCAGCAATTAAATTAGGGCGAAATTATGGTGTGCAGGTCATTACGGCGCACACTGTTAATAAAGCACAGCGTGTGCGATATACGTCATAACCCGACACGGTTCACGGAGAGGAAACGTGTGTAACAATGCACACAGTTGCCGTTTGTGATGTCAGACACTATCGCATACAGTGCGGGAAAACTAAATGTGTGTGATTGTCTACCTATCGTACACGGTTTATAATCATGAACTATTTGTGATGTGCCAGCCAACGTAAGACTCCCGTGCCTGGAATCTGCTTGGAAAAATCCCGTGCCTGGAATCTGCCTGGTTTTAGGTAAAACCACAAAACTCCGACTGTGATGGCAATGCGAGCACAAACGAGTAGCAAGGATGAAGCATTTGGGATATCCGAGATATCGGAAATGGTTATATAGGGACAACTATATGCATCAAGGCTCCCTATCCCCGACGGTTTCTGGGTCGTGTGGGAAGGACCCCCCCTATCGCTGTCACTCACTAGGCGACGGTTCCAAATGCCACCGCGGAAAGGGGTTAAAAACCGTTTGTATAGCACCGACACGTACCAGTGAGGATATATCTTCTTCTCATCAAGATAAGCATATTTCAAAGTGTCTGTCAATTGTTTTAATTCAAACACATGATCACCTTTAAGTGGAGGAGGTCCTCCTAGAGTTTCAATAGGCAAATTGTGTTTTAGGAGGGGTTGTTGGTCAAAGAATATTTTATCTATTTCATTTCTTTCACGTAAGTGCATATCATTTTCATGGTCGAGCAAATATTGTTCTAGTGGATCAGTATGAGGCATGGCAATAGAAGAAATACCAATTATTTCATCCTTACTAGGTACTTTTTTATTACGGGGTTGTCTACTAAACTTGGAGAAATTAAATTCATAAGACTCATCACCAAAGCTAACACTGACAGTTTGTTTATGACAATCTATAGTAGCATTGACAGTCTTCAAGAAAGGTCTATCAAAGATAATGGGACAAAAGTCATCTTGTGGGGAACCAAGAACTAGAAAAACAGTAGGATATTTTATTTCCCACACAAGACTTCAACATCTCTAACAATCCCAAGTGGTGTGATGGTATCTCTATTAGGAAGTTTAATAGTAACATCTATGTCTTCTATTTCAGCGGGTGCTATGTCATTCATAATTTCTTGGTATAAGGTAAAAGGGATAGCACTTACACTAGCACCCAAGTCACATAAACCATGATAACAGTGATCTCCTATTTTAACTGAGACTATAGGCATGCCAACAACTGGTCTATGTTTATCTTTTTCATCGGGATTAACAATTCTAGCAGCTTCATCACAGAAGTAAATAACATGCCCATCAATATTTTCTACCAAGAGATATTTAACCATAGCAACACTAGGTTCTACTTTAATTTGCTCAGAGGGTTTAGGTGCTTTAATATTACTTTGCAAACCACAGTTGATACCTTAGCATGTTCTATAAGCAGTAGGCACAACTGGATCAACATTGTAAATAATAGTTTCATCCAACAGGAAAAGGTGGTTCTTTAATTTCTTCTTTAATAGGGGGATGATATTTAAACCACTTCTCCTTAGGGAGATCAACATGAGTAGCAAATGTTTCACAGAAAGAGGCTACTATCTCAGGGTCAAGTCCATATTTAGTGCTAAACTTTTGAAAGGATCGGTATTCATAAAAGATTTAACACAATCAAACTCAAGCTTAATACCTCACTCTTTACCTTCATCGAGTTTCCAATCTTCAAAGCTGCGTTTAATTCTTTCCAAAAGATCCCACCTGAATTCAACAGTCTTCTTCATAAAAGAACCAGTACAAGAAGTATAGAGCATGGATTGATCATCACGAGAGAGCCGAGCATAAAAGTTCTGAATAATAATTTCTCTCGAGAGCTCATGATTGGGGTATGAATATAACACTGACTTAAGCCTCCCCCAAGCTAGAGCGATAACTTATCCTTCACGAGGCCAAAAATTATATATATATATAATTCCGATCATTATGAACTAGATGCATAGGATAAAACTTTTGGTGAAATTCCAATTTCAATCGGTTCTAGTTCCAAGATCCAATATCATTGCATAGCCTATGCCATGTCAATGCCTTTCCCTTCAAATATAAAGGAAAAACCTTCTTCTTAGATTCATCTCCGGATAGACCTGCTGTTGGGGAACATAGTAATTTCAAAAAAATTCCTACGCACACGCAAGATCATGGTGATGCATAGCAACGAGAGGGGAGAGTGTTGTCCACGTACCCTCGTAGACCGAAAGCGGAAGCGTTAACACAACGCGTTTGATGTAGTCGTATGTCTTCACGATCCGACCGATCAAGTACCGAACGCACGGCACCTCCGTGTTCAGCACACGTTCAGCCCGATGACGTCCCTCGAACTCTGATCCAGCCGAGTGTTGAGGGAGAGTTTCGTCAGCACGACGGCGTGGTGACGATGATGATGTTCTACCGACGCAGGGCTTCGCCTAAGCACCGCTACAGTATTATCGAGGTGGACTATGGTGGAGGGGGGGCACCGCACACGGCTAAAAGATCAAACAATCAATTGTTGTGTCTCTAGGGTGCCCCCCTGCCCCCGTATATAAAGGAGCAAGGGGGGAGGTGCGGCCGGCCAGGAGGGGGCGCGCCAGCAGGAGTCCTACTCCCACCGGGAGTAGGACTCCCTCCCTTTTCCTTGTTGGATTAGGAGAAGAGGGGGAAAGAGGTGGAGGAGAAGAAGGAAAGGGGGGCGCCGCCCCCCTCTCCTTGTCCTATTCGGACTAGGGGGGAGGGGCGCGCGGCCCTTGCCCTGGACGCCTCTCCTCTTCTCCACTAAGGCCCACTATGGCCCATTAACCCCCGGGGGGTTCCGGTAACCCCTCCGGTACTCCGGTAAAATCCTGATTTCACCCGGAACACTTCCGATATCCAAATATAGGCTTCCAATATATCAATCTTCATGTCTCGACCATTTTGAGACTCCTCGTCATGTCCGTGATCACATCCGGGACTCCGAACAATCTTCGGTACATCAAAACATATAAACTCATAATATAACTGTCATCGAAACGTTAAGCGTGCGGACCCTATGGGTTCGAGAACTATGTAGACATGACCGAGACACGTCTCCGGTCAATAACCAATAGCGGAACCTGGATGCTCATATTGGCTCCCACATATTCTACAAGATCTTTATCGGTCAGACCGCATAACAACATACGTTGTTCCCTTTGTCATCGGTATGTTACTTGCCCGAGATTCGATCGTCGGTATCTCAATACCTAGTTCAATCTCGTTGCCGGCAAGTCTCTTTAATCGTTCCGTAGTACATCATCCCGCAACTAACTCATTAGTTGCAATGCTTGCAAGGCTTAAGTGATGTGCATTACCGAGTGGGCCCAGAGATACCTCTCCGACAATCGGAGTGAAAAATCATAATCTCGAAATACGCCAACCCAACAAGTACCTTTGGAGACACCTATAGAGCACCTTTATAATCACCCAGTTACGTTGTGACGTTTGGTAGCACACAAAGTGTTCCTCCGGTAAACGGGAGTTGCATAATCTCATAGTCATAGGAACATGTATAAGTCATGAAGAAAAAAATAGCAACATACTATACGATCGAGTGCTAAGCTAACGGAATGAGTCAAGTCAATCACATCATTCTCCTAATGATGTGATCCCGTTAATCAAATGACAACCCATGTCAATGGCTAGGAAACATAACCATCTTTGATCAACAAGCTAGTCAAGTAGAGGCATACTAGTGACACTCTGTTTGTCTATGTATTCACACAAGTATTACGCTTCCGGTTAATACAATTCTAGCATGAATAATAAACATTTATCATGATATAAGGAAATAAATAATAACTTTATTATTTCCTCTAGGGCATATTTCCTTCAGTCTCCCACTTGCACTAGAGTCAATAATCTAGATTACACGGTAATGATTCTAACACCCATGGAGCCTTGGTGCTGATCATGTTATGCTCGTGGAAGAGGCTTAGTCAACGGGTCTGCAACATTCAGATCCGTATGTATCTTGCAAATTTCTATGTCTCCCACCTGCACTAAATCCCGGATGGAATTGAAGCGTCTCTTGATGTGCTTGGTTCTCTTGTGAAATCTGGATTCCTTCGCCAAGGCAATTGCACCAGTATTGTCACAAAAGATTTTCATTGGACCCGATGCACTAGGTATGACACCTAGGTCGGATATGAACTCCTTCATTCAGACTCCTTCATTTGCTGCTTCCGAAGTAGCTATGTACTCTGCTTCACACGTAGATCCCGCCACGACGCTTTGTTTAGAACTGCACCAACTGACAGCTCCACCGTTCAATGTAAACACGTATCCGGTTTGCGATTTAGAATCGTCCGGAACAGTGTCAAAGCTTGCATCAACGTAACCATTTACGATGAGCTCTTTGTCACCTCCATAAATGAGAAACATATCCTTAGTCCTTTTCCGGTATTTCAGGATGTTCTTGACCGATGTCCAGTGATCCACTCCTGGATTACTTTGGTACCTCCCTGCTAGACTTATAGCAAGGCACACATCAGGTCTGGTACACAGAATTGCATACATGATAGAGCCTATGGTTGAAGCATAGGGAACATCTTTCATTTTCTCTCTATCTTCTGTAGTGGTCGGGCATTGAGTCTTACTCAACTTCACACCTTGTAACACAAGCAAGAACCCTTTCTTTGCTTGATCCATTTTGAACTTCTTCAAAACTTTGTCAAGGTATGTGCTTTGTGAAAGTCCAATTAAGCGTCTTGATCTATCTCTATAGATCTTGATGCCCAATATATAAGCAGCTTCACCGAGGTCTTTCATTGAAAAACTCTTATTCAAGTATCCCTTTATGCTATCCAGAAATTCTATATCATTTCCAATCAGTAATATGTCATCCACATATAATATCAGAAATGCTACAGAGCTCCCACTCACTTTATTGTAAATACAGGCTTCTCCAAAAGTCTGTACAAAACCAAATGCTTTGATCACACTATCAAAGCGTTTATTCCATCTCCGAGAGGCTTGCACCAGTCCATAAATGGATCGCTGGAGCTTGCACACTTTGTTAGCTCCCTTTGGATCGACAAAACCTTCCGGTTGCATCATATACAACTCTTCTTCCAGAAATCCATTCAGGAATGCAGTTTTGACATCCATTTGCCAAATTTCATAATCATAAAATGCGGCAATTGCTAACATGATTCGGACAGACTTACGCATCGCTACGGGTGAGAAGGTCTCATCGTAGTCAATCCCTTGAACTTGTCGAAAACCTTTCGCAACAAGTCAAGCTTTATAGACAGTAACATTACCATCAGCGTCAGTCTTCTTCTTGAAGATCCATTTATTTTCAATGGCTTGCCGATCATCGGGCAAGTCAACCAAAGTACACACTTTGTTCTCATACATGGATCCCATCTCAGATTTCATGGCCTCAAGCCATTTTGCGGAATCTGGGCTCACCATCGCTTCTTCATAGTTCGTAGGTTCGTCATGGTCTAGTAACATAACCTCCAGAACAGGATTACCGTACCACTCTGGTGCGGATCTTACTCCGGTTGACCTATGAGGTTTAGTGACAACTTGATCTAAAGTTCCATGATCATCATCATTAACTTCCTCACTAATTGGTGTAGGCGTCACAGGAACCGGTTTCTGTGATGAACTACTTTCCAATAAGGGAGCAGGTACAGTTACCTCATCAAGTTCTACTTTCCTCCCACTCACTTCTTTCGAGAGAAGCTCCTTCTCTAGAAAGGATCCATTCTTAGCAACGAATGTCTTGCCTTCGGATATGTGATAGAAGGTGTACCCAACAGTCTCCTTTGGGTATCCTATGAAGACACATTTCTCCGATTTGGGTTCGAGCTTATCAGGTTGAAGCTTTTTCACATAAGCATCGCAGCCCCAAACTTTAAGAAACAACAACTTTAGTTTCTTGCCAAACCACAGTTCATAAGGCGTCGTCTCAACGGATTTCGATGGTGCCCTATTTAACGTGAATGCAGCCGTCTCTAAAGCATAACCCCAAAACGATAGCGGTAAATCAGTAAGAGACATCATAGATCGCACCATATCTAGTAAAGTACGATTACGAAGTTCGAACACACCATTCCGCTGTGGTGTTCCGGGTGGCGTGAGTTGCGAAACTATTCCGCATTGTTTCAAATGTAGACCAAACTCGTAACTGAAATATTCTCCTCCACGATCAGATTGTAGAAACTTTATTTTCTTGTTATGATGATTTTCAACTTCACTCTGAAATTCTTTGAACTTTTCAAATGTTTCAGACTTATGTTTCATTAAGTAGATATACCCATATCTGCTCAAATCATCTGTGAAGGTGAGCAAATAACGATATCCGCCACGAGCCTCAACATTCATCGGACCACATACATCTGTATGTATGATTTCCAACAAATCTGTTGCTCTCTCCATAGTACCGGAGAACGGCGTTTTAGTCATCTTGCCCATGAGGCACGGTTCACAAGTACCAAGTGATTCATAATCAAGTGGTTCCAAAAGTCCATCAGTATGGAGTTTCTTCATGCGCTTTACACCGATATGACCTAAACGGCAGTGCCACAAATAAGTAGCACTATGATTATCAACTCCACATCTTTTGGCTTCAACATTATGAATATGTGTATCACTACTATCGAGATTCATCAAAAATAGACCACTCTTCAAGGGTGCATGACCATAAAAGATATTACTCATATAAATAGAACAACCATTACTCTCTGATTTAAATGAATAACCGTCTCGCATCAAACAAGATTCAGATATAATGTTCATGCTCAACGCTGGCACCAAATAACAATTATTTAGGTCTAATACTAATCCCGAAGGTAGATGTAGAGGTAGCGTGTCGACGGCGATCACATCAACTTTGGAACCATTTCCCACGCGCATCGTCACCTCGTCGTTACCCAGTGTCCGCTTAATCTGTAGTCCCTGTTTCGAGTTGCAAATATTAGCAACAAAACCAGTATCAAATACCCAGGTGCTACTGCGAGCTCTGGTAAGGTACACATCAATAACATGTATATCACATATACCTTTGTTCACCTTGCCATCCTTCTTATCCGCCAAATACTTGGGGCAGTTCCGCTTCCAGTGACCAGTCTGCTTGCAGTAGAATCACTCAGTCTCAGGCTTAAGTCCAGACTTGGGTTTCTTCTCTTGAGCAGCAACTTGCTTGCTGTTCTTCTTGAAGTTCCCCTTCTTCTTCCCTTTGCCCTTTTTCTTGAAACTGGTGGTCTTATTGACCATCAACACTTGATGCTCCTTCTTGATTTCTACCTCCGCAGCCTTTAGCATTACGAAGAGCTCGGGCATCGTCTTATCCATCCCTTGCATGTTATAGTTCATCATGAAGCTCTTGTAGCTTGGTGGCAGTGATTGAAGAATTCTGTCAATGACGCTATCATCCGGAAGATTAACTCCCAGTTGAATCAAGTGATTGTTATACCCAGACATTCTGAGTATATGCTCACTGACAGAACTATTCTCTTCCATCTTGTAGCTGTAGAACTTATTGGAGACTTCATATCTCTCAATCCGGGCATTTGTTTGAAATATTAACTTCAACTCCTGGAACATCTCATATGCTCCATGACGTTCAAAACGTCGTTGAAGTCCCGGTTCTAAGCCGTAAAGCATGGCACACTGAACTATCGAGTAGTCATCAGTTTTGCTTTGCCAGACGTTCTTAACGTCGTCAGTTGCATCTGCAGCAGGCCTGGCACCCAGCGGTGCTTCCAGGACGTAATTCTTCTGTGCAGCAATGAGGATAATCCTCAAGTTACGGACCCAGTCCGTGTAACTGCTACCATCATCTTTCAACTTTGCTTTCTCAAGGAACCATTAAAATTCAATGGAACAACAGCACGGGCCATCTATCTACAATCAACATAGACAAGCAAGATACTATCAAGTACTAAGTTCATGATAAATTTAAGTTCAATTAATCATATTACTTAAGAACTCCCACTTAGATAGACATCTCTCTAATCCTCTAAGTGATCACGTGATCCAAATCAACTAAACCATAACCGATCATCACGTGAAATGGAGTAGTTTTCAATGGTGAACATCACTATGTTGATCATATCTACTATATGATTCACGCTCGACCTTTCGGTCTGAGTGTTCCGAGGCCATATCTGCATATGCTAGGCTCGTCAAGTTTAACCTGAGTATTCTGCGTGTGCAAAACTGGCTTGCACCCGTTGTAGATGGACGTAGAGCTTATCACACCCGATCATCACGTGGTGTCTGGGCACGACGAACTTTGGCAACGGTGCATACTCAGGGAGAACACTTTTATCTTGAAATTTAGTGAGAGATCATCTTATAATGCTACCGTCAATGAAAGCAAGATAAGATGCATAAAAGATAAACATCACATGCAATGAATATAAGTGATATGATATGCCATCATCATCTTGTGCTTGTGATCTCCATCTCCGGAGCACCGTCATGATCACCATCGTCACCGGCGCGACACCTTGATCTCCATCGTAGCATCGTTGTCGTCTCGCCAATCTTATGCTTCTACGACTATCGCTACCGCTTAGTGATAAAGTAAAGCATTACAGGGCGATTGCATTGCATACTATAAACCGACAACCATATGGCTCCTGCCAGTTGCCGATAACTCGGTTACAAAACATGATCATATCATACAATAAAATTTAGCATCATGTCTTGACCATATCACATCACAACATGCCCTGCAAAAACAAGTTATACGTCCTCTACTTTGTTGTTGCAAATTTTACGTGGCTGCTACGGGCTTAGCAAGAACCGTTCTTACCTACGCATCAAGACCACAACGATAGTTTGTCAAGTTGGTGTTGTTTTAACCTTCGCAAGGACCGGGCGTAGCCACACTCGGTTCAACTAAAGTTGGAGAAACTGGCACCCGCCAGCCACCTGTGTGCAAAGCACGTCGGTAGAACCAGTCTCGCGTAAGCGTACGCGTAATGTCGGTCCGGGCCGCTTCATCCAACAATACCACCGAACCAAAGTGTGACATGCTGGTAATCAGTATGACTTGTATCGCCCACAACTCACTTGTGTTCTACTCGTGCATATAACATCAACGCATAAAACCTGGCTCGGATGCCACTGTTGGGAACGTAGTAATTTCAAAAAAAATCCTACGCACACGCAAGATCATGGTGATGCATAGCAACGAGAGGGGAGAGTGTTGTCCATGTACCCTCGTAGACCGAAAACGGAAGCGTTAGCACAACGCGCGGTTGATGTAGTCGTACGTCTTCCCGATCCGACCGATCAAGTACCGAACGCACGGCACCTCCGAGTTCAGCACACGTTCAGCCCGATGACGTCCCTCGAACTCCGATCCAGCTTGAGGGAGAGTTTCGTCAGCACGACGGCGTGGTGACGATGATGATGTTCTACCGACGCAGGGCTTCGCCTAAGCACCACTACAATATTATCGAGGTGGACTATGGTGGAGGGGGCACCGCACACGGCTAAAAGATCAAACGATCAATTGTTGTGTCTCTAGGGTGCCCCCTGCCCCCGTATATAAAGGAGCAAGGGGGGAGGTGCGGCCGGCCAGGAGGGGGGGCGCCAGCAGGAGTCCTACTCCCACCGGGAGTAGGACTCCCTCCCTTTTCCTTGTTGGATTAGGAGAAGAGGGGGAAAGAGGTGGAGGAGAAGAAGGAAAGGGGGCGCCGCCCCCCTCTCCTTGTCCTATTCGGACTAGGGGGAGGGGCGCGCGGCCCTTGCCCTGGCCGCCTCTCCTCTTCTCCACTAAGGCCCACTATGGCCCATTAACCCCCGGGGGGTTCCGGTAACCCCTCCGGTACTCCGGTAAAATCCTGATTTCACCCGGAACACTTTCGATATACAAATATAGGCTTCCAATATATCAATCTTCATGTCTCGACCATTTCGAGACTCCTCGTCATGTCCGTGATCACATCCGGGACTCCGAACAATCTTCGGTACATCAAAACATATAAACTCATAATATAACTGTCATCGAAACGTTAAGCGTGCAGACCCTACGGGTTCGAGAACTATGTACACATGACCGAGACACGTCTCCGGTCAATAACCAATAGCGGAACCTGGATGCTCATATTGCCTCCCACATATTCTACGAAGATCTTTATCGGTCAGACCGCATAACAACATACGTTGTTCCCTTTGTCATCGGTATGTTACTTGCCCGAGATTCGATCGTCGGTATCTCAATACCTAGTTCAATCTCGTTGCCGGCAAGTCTCTTTAATCGTTCCATAGTACATCATCCCGCAACTAACTCATTAGTTGCAATGCTTGCAAGGCTTAAGTGATGTGCATTACCGAGTGGGCCCAGAGATACCTCTCCGACAATCGGAGTGACAAATCCTAATCTCGAAATACGCCAACCCAACAAGTACCTTTGGAGACACCTGTAGAGCACCTTTATAATCACCCAGTTACGTTGTGACGTTTGGTACCACACAAAGTGTTCCTCCGGTAAACGGGAGTTGCATAATCTCATAGTCATAGGAACATGTATAAGTCATGAAGAAAAAAATAGCAACATACTATACGATCGAGTGCTAAGCTAACGGAATGAGTCAAGTCAATCACATCATTCTCCTAATGATGTGATCCCGTTAATCAAATGACAACCCATGTCAATGGCTAGGAAACATAACCATCTTTGATCAACGAGCTAGTCAAGTAGAGGCATACTAGTGACACTCTGTTTGTCTATGTATTCACACAAGTATTACGCTTCCGGTTAATACAATTCTAGCATGAAAAATAAACATTTATCATGATATAAGGAAATAAATAATAACTTTATTATTGCCTCTAGGGCATATTTCCTTCACCTGCAAGCTTAAATAATCCACAAATTTCATCCACATATATCAAATGCATATCAGGATGTTCAGTTCCATCTCCTGCATAAGGATTAGCTAGCAGTTGTTCTATCATACCCGAAGGAATTTCATAACCAATATTTCCAGTAGGTGCAGTAGGTTGAGAGGCAACTAATCGTGTCCGGTCGAGGTGAAGATACCCCGAACAAACCCTCAAGGGATGGTTTTCCATAGTAACCAGTGACAATAAATTTCAGCACGTAATATAAATTTTTCCTTACCAATTTCCACATACCAAGAGCGCTTCACTCCACGGCAATGTCGCCAGAAAAGAGTCTTGATACCCACAAGTATAGGGGGTCAATTGTAGTCCTTTCGATAAGTAAGAGTGTCAAACCCAGCGAGGAGCAGAAGGAAATGACAAGTGGTTTTCAGCAAGGTAGTTTCTGCAAGCACCGAAAATAGTTGCTAACAGGTAGTTTGATAGCAAGCAAATTTGTAACGGACAAGTAACGGTAACAGTAAATAAAGTGCAGCAAGGTAGCCCAATCCTTTTGTGGCAAACGACAGGCCAAACGGTCTCTTATAATAAGCAAAGTGTTCTTGAGGGCACACGAGAATTTCATCTAGTCACTTTCATCATGTTGGTTTGATTTGCGTTTGCTACTTTGATAATTTGATATGTGGGTGGACCGGTGCTTGGGTGTTGTTCTTATTTGAACAAACCTTCCACTTATGATTAACCCCCTCGCAAGCATCCGCAACTACGAGAAAAGTATTAAGATAAAATCTAACCATATCATTAAACATTTGGATCCAAATCGGTCCCTTACGAAGTAGCGCATAAAATAGGGTTTAATCTTCTGTCGCTCTAGCAACCCATCATCTAATAACTACTACACAATGCATTCCCTTAGGCTCAAAGATGGTGAAGTGCCATGTAGTCGACGTTCACATGACACCACTAAGGGAATCACAACATACATATCATCAAAATATCGAACACATATCAAGTTCACATGATTACGTGCAACATGACTTCTCTCGTGACCTCAAGAAAAAAGGTGACTACTCACAAATGATATTCATGCTCAAGATCAGAGGGGTATTAAATAACATAATGGATCTGAACATATAATCGTTCACCAAATAAACCATATAGTAATCAACTACAAAATGTAATCAACACTACTAGTCACCCACAGGTACCAATATGAGGTTCCGGCACAAAGATTGAACACAAGAGATGAACTAGGGTTTGAGAGGAGGTGGTGCTATTGAAGATGTTGATGGAGATTACCCTCCCAAAGATGAGAGGGTTGTCGGTGATGATGGCTTCGATTTCCCCCTTCGGGAGGGAAGTTCCCTCGGTGGAATCGCTCCGCCGGAGGGCAAAAGTGCTCCTGCCCAAGTTCCGCCTCGAGTAGACGGTGCTCCGTCCCGAAAGTCCTATCTTTATTTTTTCTAGGTCAAAATGACTTATATACCAGAAGATGGGCACCGAGGCGGGTCTGGCGCGCCCTGGTGTCTTGTGGTCACCAGGTGGCCCCCTCCGGTAGTTATTTGCTCCAGTAGTTTTCATATATTCCAAAATAATTCTCCGTAAACTTTCAGCTCATTTGGAGATGTGCATAATAGGTATCTGTGACGTAGCTTTTTCAGGTCCAGAATTCCAGCTGCCGGTATTCTCCCTATTTGTGTAAATCTTTCATATTATGAGAGAAAAGGCATTAGAATTACTTCATAAAGCATTATTATGCATAAAAATATTATAAATATCGGCAGGAAATTATGATGCAAAATGGACGTATCAATATGTATCTATCTCGTGGTAATAACTGCGGAATGTCATACAAACAAAAAAGACATGGTAGGCAACAACCAAAGAGCAATCTAACACACATTGAAGTAATGTGTTGGCGAGAAGCCTTATGTAGGCGTGTGTTTCCCACGTAACAAGCTATCTCCGTTATCCTACAAATTTTTAGTATTTTCCTACTGATTTTTTCAGCTTGATTTCCCTCAACAACGCGCGGTGTATCATCTAGTATTAATTAATAGTCCCACCTCGCAACTTTGCAACGGATCCCACCAATTTATGGGCCAGTTCCTTTTGCAGCTTAAAAAACAAATTGTCCCCTCCCCAACTTTTTTCATAAGCCGCCTCTCTTATCATTGGGACTTCTAAACTAGTTATGGGGCATCTAATTTAGAAGTCTCAAAAGTTTTAGAAAGCGGCTTGTTTTTTCTGTTGGGGAGAGGCAACTTATTTTTTAAGTCGCCCAAAAGAACCGGCCCTATATATGCGCGGAAGTAGACAAATCAACAAGCCTCTTCGGAGATAAATAAATAGAGGATGAGGTGAGAGAGGGGCATAAATCGAGATGGCTGGATAAAGAAAGTAGAAAAATCAAAGAAAATAAGAGAAAGAGGAGCTCAAATTGAGATCAATGCCGGCTTGTGGGCTGCCATGAAGGAATAAAAGGAGGAAGAAGAGATCCTACAGAGGACTGCATGAAGGAATAAAAGGAGGAAGAACAAACAAAACAGAAGGCTCGTTAACTGAACGTACACGACCTAGCTAGCCCCCTCCCCCCCCCCCCAAGCTAGGGTTCTCTGCCTCCTACCGGCGTCAGTCCGTCCCATCTCCGGTGGCCTTAGGGCCATGGAGGCGGAGTGGATCTCGGCCCTTGCCGGTGGGAGGGCTCCGTTTTTAGATCTTTTTTCAAGTTTTGTTAGGGTTTGTGTCCTGCTCAGGAAGGCAAGACGGCGGCGACTCCCTGAAAATGGAATAAAGGTCTCCCCACCTAGCCCCCGATCCGGTGATGCGTCTAGCATCATCGGTGGGCGTGTGAAGGTGTGTCTCCTGTGGATCTGTTTTTGGTGAATTTGCTCGGATCTGTTCGTCGTTCGTCTTTGTTCGTGTGTCTTCAGGTTGGATCCTTTTGATCTACACTCTTTATCTGCGACGATTGCTGTTCTGGTGTGTTGGTTCTACGGGGTCTTAGCACAACGACTTTCTGATTGTCTATTACAACAAGGTTTGCCCGGCTTCGCCGAGGGAGGGGCGATGACAGTGGCGCGCCTTCAGCTCGCTTCAGTGCTTGTAGTCGTCGCTAGGTGGTCTACGAATCTGGATGTAATTTTTATTATTTCTAGTGTTCGTTGTACTATCATGATTGAAGGCGAATAGATTGAAAGTTTTTTTTCTGAAAGAAAAAACAAAACAGAAGCAAACCTGGAGAATATGAACGCATATACTCCCTCCGTCCTATAATATCAGAGCGTTTTTTATATTAGTGTAGTGTCAAAAACACTCCTATATTATGGAACGGAGGAAGTATTAGATATGATCACATGATTTATGCTGAGCGACTAAATTATGTGTGACTCTAATGCATTTTTTTCTAAATTATGTATGTCCCGTTGCAACGGGCCTTCTTGCTGCTAGTAAGGAAGGGAAAACGGGAGGAACCGAGGGACCCCTCCCTCCACCGTCGCCGCCAGGCCCGCCATCCACATCCATCCAGATCCATCCTCTACATGGTGTCCATGCTCTGGAGGGCTTCCCGTGACTTGGCTCGCGCCGCCCGCACAATTGCGTCGGCTGGTCGCTGGGCACCGCCGGTGACCGTGGCTCGCTCAGCCCCCTCAGATCTGAGCGGCCGCCTGTCCTTCCACAGCGGCATAGATACTAACACCCCCCGCTCCACCTACGCAGCCCCCGACGAACTGGCATCGTCCCCCTCCTGCACCCCCCACCCAGACCCAGGTAATAACCAACTTAATTTATATATTCGTATATTCTCCTTCCATCTAGATGTCCAGACGATTTAACTCAAAACAGACTAGCTACCTTACTCTGTTCCTACAAGTAAACTAATTTATGTATGATTTTTTTGAAAGATCCAGCAAATTACTGGCTTGATTCAGATTTAGCAGAAAGCAGCGGAAGAACAACATGGTGAAGATCCGAAGATCAAAAAGAGAAAGAAAAAAACCGCGGCCCTAATAGCTGTAGGGAGCTACACCCACCACAAACAACATGACTACACAACCGAAGCACCTGTCCTAAGCTAAGCATCACCACCGCGTCTCGAACAACGCCGATCACCTCCGAAGACAGCAGCAGCTCCCACTACAACTTCCCTCGCCAACGCACCATCCACCCAGGAAGCAGGGGGTAGATGGCGGGACTTGGTCGATCTCAGGAAGAGCTTCGTCTTGGACTCATTGATGATGTCGTACATTGCGCCTGGAGCTTCACCTTGAACAGCGGCGAGCACCGGAGGAGCGCCACAAAGAGCTTCCAGGAAGTGTCTCCAAACGTGATGCTCCCAACAGAGGAACGACGTCAAACACGCCGCCATCACGCCGATCCAACACCGGACCTAGGATTTCGCCCGGAGACAAACCACCATCCGAGCACGAGGAAGATGCCGACACACCTCGGGTGACGCCTCCAAGGAGGAAAATGACACCCACAGGCGCCATCGCCACCGGCCTCTGGTCGTGCAGGACTTTCGTCCGTATCGCTGCACACCTTCGCTCGTGCCCACAGAAGCTCGTTCATGCAGTCTCGCACCGCCACCGCCGCAGAACCTAGTCGTAGAAGCCATGGAGTCGTGGTCCACCCCGCCCACGGCGAGCCTACAGTGACCAGATCAGTCCCTGCATCCCGCATCTATCACGGCCGGAGCCGCCTGCTCCAGCATCATAGGACCAGCGCGCAGGGCCGGCGCGCGTCAAACCCACCACGGATCTGGCCAGGTTTGACCAGATCCGGCCGCCACACGCCGGAGGGGCGCCGCCCCGCCAGCCCGCGCCGAATCCGAGGCACCTCCACGCGCCCTCGCCTGGCCGCCACTGCGCCAGGCCGCGCCCGCCCCGGGCCACGCCCGCGCGCGCCCTCGCCTGGCCGCCACCGGGCCAGGCCGTGCACCACGCCCGCTCGCCCCTGGACGCGCGCCGTCGCCGGCGCCAGATCCGCTCGCCTGGCCGCCTCCGCGGCAGGCCGCGCCACGCCCTCGCCGGCGCCAGATCCGCCCTCACCTGACCGCCCCCACGCCAGATCCACTCGCCTGCACGCCGTACCTGGCCATGCGCGCCACCACGGGAGCCGAACGTCCCGCGCCGCCCGCGCCTCGTGGGGAGGGGAGGACCCCGCCGCTGCCGACGCACGCACGGACTTTGCCCGGCGCCGTCCCCTGGCGGCGGCGAGGGAGGGGGAGGCGAAGGTGTGGGAGGCGGCGGCGACGGGTTGGGGTTTCGCCCGGCCGCTCGCCGGAGCGGCGCGAGCGAAGGCTTGGAAAGCCCTCTCGTTATTCGGAACCGCGTATGAGGCCCCCTTGTTCCCTAATTTTTGTATGATTATAGAGTAGTATTTTGCAACAAAAGGGTTAGGATTCATTTCTGTATCTTTTCCAGCCCATTCATATGTTTGAAGATTAAAATTTGTGAATCGTGTATCACACAGGGTAAACTTCAATTTGACAACTTTTCTCCTGATACGACTCGCGTCTGTAGGTACAGACGAGGTAATCTTGCCTTCAGACAAGGACCTCGAGTCCGAGGAAGCCCTGTGGGCCTTGTACAAGCGCTGGTGCAAGTCTTTCAACGAGGAGCGTGACTATGATGAGATGGTTCGCCGGTTTGATACATTCAAGGACTCTGTTCGGATGGTGGACAGTGTGAACAAGGCTAATTTGCCTTACACTCTGAAATTAAGTCAATTCGCTGATGGGAAGCTAGCAGAGTACGTGGTACCAAAGGTATTTGATGAACAGCGCTATCGCCCTGATTCTGCAACTTCTGTGAAGGGTGAGGCTTTCATCTATGCAGGAGAAGATGATGTGCCGGAACATCCCCAAATGAGGTTCAAGTTCTCTGAATCTGGAGGTCCCATCATCCCCTTGGAATGAATCATACCTTCGGCAACCCTGAATAAAGTTATATGTGTCAGTGTTATGCTTATCTGTACCGGGTTGTGCTTTTGCAAGGCATCCATCAATATGTTCACTAAGCTATGCATCTTACTGTAACATATGCATCTTCGAAGTAAGCCCATATATGTATGCTACTATAAGAGAATCCACGACCGGGCGCCTTAAACCCGTATCATACGCTCGGTCGCTGTCCGGTCATGAAATTTCGACCTAGACAGGCGCCTCAAACGGGCCTCAAACGTCCGAACTGACCGGCACCTCTCATATCTAGCCCAAATATGGGGTGGATATGGAGCGACCGTGCGCACCCGGACACGCCCGCCACATCAGACAAATTGCACCAAATCCATCCCCCTGACTTGTTGGATCCATTTGTTATCTCCTCTCTTCTTCCTCCTCTGTGTCGTCTGTCTCGCAGCTCCGTCGCCGCGTGTGCTCCGCAGTCGTTCCTAGCCTCTACGCCGCCAATTCCGGCAAAGCAGTCCTCTCTCCCGTCCTCGCCGTGTGGGACGTTGTCGCCGGCCCGGACGCCACCGCAGTACGTCCGGCAACTCTCTGGCTCCGCCTTGCGCTTAATGTGTTCGACACATTGTCTGACCGGATTTTTTGTGATTTTATTAGGGAAAATGATGGATTATGATGCTTCGTTTGACGAAGAATATGGACCGACGGAACTTGATCAAATGATTCAAGATGAGTTCTTCGATTCCTCGAATTCGGACGAAGAAGTGGACATGATCATGCTCATGAGCATGCAAGAGGAAATGGACCGGCAAGTGGAGCATATTCTCAACTTCAAGGGATCAATCAAAGGGAGAAGAGTGATCAACTGGGATAGGGTGTCCGGAGCAAAGCTACTGCACTGGGACTATTTTGCTCCCAAGCCTACTTTCTCAGATGATCCATGGTTTCGTCGCCGTTTTCGCATGCGAAAACCATTGTTTTTGCGCATTGTGAAGGGAGTGGGGGCACACAACGACTACTTCAAGCTCACAATGGATTGCTGCGGACAACTCTCTTTCTCTGCCAAGCAGAAGTGCACAGCTACTCCGAGGATGCTTGCACTTGTACTGCTGCAGATGTCGTTGGTGAGATGGTCGGGATAGGGGAGAGCACGTGCCTAAATACTACTGTCAAGTTTGCCCGCACCGTGGTGGTGTTTGGACCTGAGTATCTCAGAGAACCAAATGCGTAGGACACGGAGAAATTGTTGGCTATTGGAGAGGCAAGGGGTTTTTCAAGAATGTTCAGATCAATTGATTGCATTGCAGTGGCAATGGAAGAACTGCCCTAAAGATTTGCGAGGAATGTATCAAGGTCACACCAAAGAGGCCACCATCATATTAGAAGCGATGAGATCACATGACTTGTGGATTTGGCATGCTTTCTTTGGAATGTTGGGTTCTCACATCGACATCAACGTGCTTCACCGATCTCCGGTGTTCAGCAGGCTTTGCAATGGGGAATCACCACCGTGCAACTACACCGTCAACGGACAAGAGTACAACATTGGATACTATCTTGCCGATGGTATATATCCTCAGTGGGCGGCGTTTGAAGACCATATCCGAACTGCATGACAATAAATAGAGCTACTTTGCAACAATGCAGGAAGCGGCTAGGAAGGATGTGGAGAGGGCATTTGGTGTGCTTCAAGCTCGTTGGGGAATTGTGCGTAGTGCTGCAATGATGTGGGAATCAGAAACTTTGTGACAGCTGATGACATGTTGTGTTGCTTTACACAATATGATTGTCGAGGATGAGGGTGATGGTGTAGCCCAAATCAATGATTTTGAAGCACCCGGAGAACAAGTTGAAATCCCGAAAGATCAAGATGCAACTCAGCTTATGAACTTTTCACAGATGCATTAGAATCTTCGAGATCATTAGGTGCACATGCAGCTACGCAATGATCTTGTGGAGCACATGTGGACCCACAATGAAAACCAAGGAGCTAATGTTTGAGTTGTGCACTTAAAATAAATTTTATGTAAACACTATTTATGCTCGGTGCCCATATTTGTTATTTATGTGCGACATTGGCTTATGATCGACGTGCGTAGATTTGCATGGTTTTGATAGTCCGGATTTGAGATATGTGGATGCCAGGAGCGAAATATGAGGGCCCGTCTGGATGCATCCGCGGGCGTGCCCGGGCACGTCCGCGGACGTATAGGAGGCCGGGTTTGCCAAGTCCGGCCGTAGATGCTTGAAGCTATGTATATTTGACGTAGTTTATGTTTTGTAAGATATTTGACATATTAAACCTTGTTGATATAAGAAACTAGTGCAATTTGCTATGCATGTTTGAAGTAAGTTGGAGCAACTCCAATGTGCCGACCTAAACAGACGCGTGCTTTGTCCCTTTTTTGTTTGTTTGAGTCGGCCATCCGCTCGATGTCCATCCCCTTTTTCGTTTGGGTCGGCCGCGCGTCCAACGTGCCGACCCATTTTCGCCCTCGCAGCCGGCCTGCCGTGGATTTTCAAACATAACTCAAACACAATACAAATATTTTACGTAGTTTCACAACCAAACAAATATCATAGTTCACAAGCCAAATAAATATATCATAGTTTACAAGCCAAATAAATATTAAATTGTCTCAAATACATTTAAAAAAAGATACATCTATTGGTTGCCAGTGTGAGCTCACATATGCTCAACCAAATTATTTTGCAGTTGAATGTGAGTTTCTCAATCACGCATTTGATGATGAAATTGGGTGAATTGTGCAAATGTTGCCGCTCTCCATGCTCAGGCACAACATTGTCATGTTGAAACTGAAACCCTTGGTCATAGATACATTCCGGGCGATCATCCTCTATCATCATATTGTGCATGATCACACAAGCAGTCATCACCTCCCACAACTTCTTCATGCTCCAAGTTCTAGCAGGATACCGAACAACGCCCCATCAAGATTGTAGAACATCAAAGGCACGCTCCACATCCTTCCTAGCACTCTCTTGCTCTTGTGCAAATCTCTTCCTCTTCTCTCCTACAGGGTTGGAGATTGTCTTCACAAGAGTAGTCTACTAAGGATAGATACCGTCAGCTAGGTAGTATCCTTTGTTGTATTTGTGGCTATTGATATTAACATTCACCTCCGGGCAGTTGCCTTCGGCAAGCCTTGTAAACACCAGAGAGCGTTGAAGCACGTTGATATCATTGTGACATCCGGCCATGCCGAAGAAAGAGTGCAAAATCCAGACATCTTGTGAAACCACGGCCTCGAGTATGATGGTACAAGTTCTAACATGGCCCCTATATTGTTCCTACCAAGCAGAAGGGTAGTTCTTCCACTCCCAGTGCATATAGTCGATGCTACCAAGCATCCCCGGGAAGCCCCTGCTGGCATTCATCGCCAACAAGCGGGTTGTATCTGCAGCATTTGGCTCTCTCAAGTACTCAGGGCCAAACTCTGCTATCACATCCTTGCAGAACCTATACATGGAGTCTAGGCATGTGGACTTGCTCATGCGCCCATAGTCATCAATGAGATCACCGGGAACTCCGTATGCAAGCATCGGGGTAGCTGCAGTGCATTTCTGATAAGAGGAGAAGCCAATATTTTCAAGGGCATCCTCCTTGCACTCGAAATACTTATCATATCCGACCACCCCCTCCCGAATACGGTTAAAACATCCCTAGCCATACGGAAACGGTGCCGGAATAGGTGATGTTTGAAGAGCAGGTTGGGTGTCTCGAAGTAGTCCTTCTAGAGAAGGAAATGACCACTCTCTCGGTTGCGATTCAACGTTGGAGTGTGCCCTCGGATCAAGCCCTGGAACAACGGCCACTGCCTACTAAGGTGGTCATGGACGACCAACACAACAACCACCATCTCCTCACCGTCGGATGAGGAACCATCTGAGTCGCAAATGAAATTGTGGAAAAAGAACTCATCGACAGAGTCCATTTGTGCCTTGCGGGCAAACCATCGAACAGTTTGCAGGCGTCGTCGAAGAAGCAGGCCGATGAAGAGCCGCGCGCCTCCCATGGACCAGGTAGCTGGCCTGGCGGCGTTAAACGAGCGTGGTGTCGTCGTCGAAGGAGCTGGCCAGGGCGAGGTGGTCTTGGCGTCGACGTAGGTATGTAGGTGCGGACGGCTGGCGTGGGCATCAGAACTGGGCAGCGGCAGCGACGGGGTGGGGCGGCTGAGTGCTTGCTGTCGATGGGAGGAAGAGAATGGCCTATGTGCCACTGGCGGGCCAGGGGGAGTAGGCGGGCGTCGCACGCGTCCGCCTCGTGTCTGTGTCGATGGAAATGTGGCCCAAATTTGGGCATGTAATGGGTCGCCAGGTGGACAAAAAGCAGACACGTGTCCGTTTGGGTCGGCGCGTTGGTCCGACTTTGTGTCCGTTTTGACCCAAATGGACACGTGCGGACGAAATGGGCCAGCGCGTTGGAGTTGCTTTTATAGGAGATGATGACATGTTGTGTGATGATGCACAACATAATCATGGAGGATGAGGTGAAGATCCTGTCCGAGGTTTGGATTTTGAGAACATGGATGATCCTATCCAACTCTCACATCAGAATCCAGACAAATTTGATGAGTTTGTCCAAATGCATCAAGAAATTTTTCATCGAGCAACTCATGAGCAGCTCAAGGTAAAGATTGATTGAGTATATGTAGGCAATTAAAGGGACAACTGAAACATATATGCAAGCTGAATTCAAGTTTGAATGATTTATTTTAAAACTTTAGTTGAATTGTAATATTTTAATTAGAACTACCGTCGCATTTGAATATTTTCACTCGTCGAAGTTTTGATATGCTATTAAGTGTTCTGGACTTGAAGAAGCAGAGACAAATATTTAAGGGACAAGATTGGATGGCCGGCTTTCGCACTATTGTACGTGGACTGGTCCGGACCAGTCCACAGATAAATACAATGTCTGTCTTGAGGGTTGGCGTTGGAGATGCCCTCAGTGTCAACTTTAATCCTACGTATACACGCGTGGGCGATATATAGTTGACTCTAAATTATTTAGTTTGGTGTATATGTCCACTTGATCTGTACACAGTTAGTTGATAAAGTAACCATGTGATGTACATCTCAAGCTAAATAGTACAGTGAAATTAAAAAATATGTTATACGGTCTCGGCTTCTTTACCTACACTTCAATTAAATTGAATCTTAGAAATCTAAAACATGATGGGTATAAGATATATATCATACACAATTGGTATTGAACCAATAAAGAAAATTATTCACTCCTTGTAACGCACGGGCAATTAGCTATACAGTGCACTCACGGTCCTACACCAGCATCATCGATCACTAGTGAACCAAATGTGTAGGAGAGAAACAGTGTGTGTGGGGTAATCCAACGTGTTTGGAGTTATTCAGAGCGGAATGCGAAATGGCGTGTGCTTAACTGCGGGGAAGAGTGAGCATGATCGATCACTAGTGGCCGTTAACAGGTTCAACCTCGGCTGCCCCATTGGTGGTTCCTTCGAACTTGGGCAACTGCAGCTGCCTCCTCACCAGGGTCGTGTAGATGCCGTCGCGGTCGAGGAGCTCGTCGTGCGTGCCGCTCTCCACGATCTGTCCCTCGGAGATGACGGCGACCGTGTCGGCGGTCTTCACGGTGGAGAGCCGGTGAGCTATCACGAGGACCGTCCTCCCTTTCATCAAGGATTCCATTGCGTCCTGTGGCAAACAAGACCGAGAAGTAAATAAACGGCTGAAAATTTGAAACAGTTCAGGAGTTGGCAATAGTGGAGTGGCCATGGTACCTGGACAAGGTGTTCGCTCTCGGCGTCCAGGGCGCTGGTGGCTTCGTCCAGGAGGAGCACCCGCGGGTTCATCAGCAGAGCTCTCGCGATGGCGACCCGCTGCTTCTGCCCGCCGGATAACCTGATGCCGCGCTCTCCGACGATCGTCTTGTACTGGTCCGGGAAGCCGCATATGAAGTCATGCGCGTTCGCCATTTTCTGCACCCTCAAGTTAGTCAGGTCCTGCAGTCCTGACTCCTGAGAGATATGCTTCAGAAGAGTTCCTAAATTCAGATACTCACAGCTGCGTTCTCGACGTCGTCGGAGCTCGCTTTGCCTTCCAATCCATAAGCAATGTTCTCTTCGATGGAGCAGTTGAAGAGTGTAGGCTCCTGGCTAACTATGCTTACCTGAGATCATTTGGTTCAGAAAAAAAAATCTAAAAAAATTGTATAGAAAAGAGTTGGGCGACACCATACCATTTGATGGAGATACTGATGTGAAATTTCTACCAGAGGCACTCCATTTAGCAAGATCCTTCCCTTTATAGGGTCATAAAACCTTTCGATCAAATTTGCTATTGTAGTCTGCAGCAGAATGTAAGAAACCCCAAGGTTATGACTGAGAGTCGCAATTGAGAAACAATTCATATTGTGTAACACCAAAACTTGGGAGCTTACTTTTCCACCACCACTTGGCCCAACAAGTGCAACCTTTGAACCTGGTGCTAGCTTCAATGTGATTCCCTGAAATATTGATGACACGCGATATGAACTGAACTGAGATGCAGCATGTATGCTTATTGAAAGTGTGTTTCAGTAAGTGTGCCCAGTTATCCCAAACGCAGTTTAAATTCATAGGAAAGAGCATGAGAGATAAGCATGAAAGAATATATTTACCTTAAGAATCAGATGAGAAGGACGAGAAGGATATGCAAACCAGACATCGTCTAACTCAACTTCCCCATCATTTTCACTAAATGGAAGAATAATGTAAGGTACCGCATACTACATAGGTAGAGTCAACCAAGAAAGCTAATAGACAATGAAACGCACAGCAAAATGGAAGGAAATGGCAATAATAAAAGGTAGGTATTGCATACAACATAGGCATAATAAGCCAAGAAACCTGATGGACAATGAAACTCACTTTTTTGGACATTTGTCCCCAGAGGTTTTCATCGAGGAAATACGGTCAAGAAGTTGGAACACTCTACGGCTTGAACCTGATGCTTTCATTACAGTTGTGTATAATCCTGACAAGGCCGAGACCGATGAGCCAACTGCATGCTCGAGAGAGGGATGAATTGTTCAGAAAGGTCAGCATATACATAATCATGACAATAAAAACAGAGGTGCCCCTTATGCACAACATTGTTATAACCGACTTGTATATTTCCACTTGTATAAGAGGAATACTGGGTTCAGCGAAACAAAATTGATAACGCTGAATTTTCAGAGTCTCTGAATCTTACCCGTAAGGCTGTATAAGATGAATGACGTAAGAGCACCGGTTGTCATGTAACCATTGATGGTTAATTTAGCTCCATAAATAACAACAATGACAACCGAGAGGGTTGATGCAGCATTGAGCCCTCCAGAAAATAGTCCAACAACTTTCTACAAAAAAATTAAAAAAAAACTTAGTCAGATCATTATGCAAAATGGTGCTATTTTCTTACACAAACATTACAGTACTCACAGCTTGCTTGAGACCAAGTTTCAGTGTCTCGTTTACTTTTCCGCTATATCGTGAAATCTCATGAGGCTCCTGAGCAAAGGCTCTTACTGTGCGGATGGCACCAAAGGATTCCTAGAATGTAGTAGATATAATTGTCAATGCACAAATACAACTAATCAAGGATTCTACCCTATGGTTGCAATGAAAACTCAAAGTGCATATTTTATTGTTACTTTTCTGTAAACTGTTAGAGTAATTAAAGCAAGGTTTCACCAAAGCTTCCTATGCTCATTAACAAATCGGAAAATCAGATATACAAACCTCGGCTATGGATGAAGCTACAGCAGCTGCAGCTTGTGTCTGATGTGAAAGCTCACGAAGAAAACGCCCGAATTTACGCACGACAGCCGATATTACCGGAACAATTGCAAGTGACAACACTGTCGAGGAATGGTAAATGAGATATGCTTGAGTTGTATGCTGAGTAAAGACCAAGAACATGTAGCTGGTACTTACATGTTAGTTTCCATGAAGTTGAGAACATGAAGCCAAGACCAATAGCCGTGGTAGTCAGATTACGCAGCGCTTCCGAAAGGTTTGTCGTAGCGGCATTCTTTATGATTTGGGTGTCTTCAGAAAGCCTGCTTAACAGCTCTCCTGTTCTGGTCACATCAAAAAATGCTATCTCCTGTGGGGGCACAAGACTTGATAATAAGAACACATATAAATGGAAGAACCGGAAATGAAAAAGTTTTATTCAGGCAAATTTGGACAGAGAATTAAGGCACTTGCTTGGTTTATGAGATGACTGAACAAGTCATGTCTTAGTCGAGCAACAACTCTCTCGCTAGCAGAATTGAACACCCATGCCCGAAGAGCTGTGCAAGCTGACCTGAAAGATGTAATTCAGAGATAAATGGTTTTACTATTTGTACCAATTAAAAGTGCAGCCTAGCTACATCCACGAAATCGTAAGCTGGACAAATAAAAGATGGGGATGTTGCACACCAGAATATCACTCTATAACAAGAATCAAAATCAGTGCAAGTTTTCAAGAAAGATATATACCCCGTTACAACTATCATCACAATGTACAATATGGTGCCATTCACATCCGCCAGGGCTTGAGCCCTATCTTCTGGCCGCCGAACATCTCTTGACACAATATCAATTATCTTGCCGCCATATTTGGGCTGTAGGATAACACAAGATGATCCATCTTTTAGGCTTAGAAAAACGTGATCTATATATGCAATGTGACAATAACTGAAACATGTGCAGCATTTTATAGATGTGAGTAGAACTTGCTCTGTATGGAGTACTAGTATTTAATCCTGTCACATAAGAAGCAATGTACTCTGCTCACCACCACTTAGTCCTCACACACATGAACAAATTTACTCTGCTCTGCTCACCGGTCAAAGCTGATTACTGAAATGATATTTATAGGTACACAATTTCCAGGAAGCTACAATGTTGATCAGTTCAATTAAAGCTCTTGCTGCGTAAACCTATTTATCATGATAAGTTTGGATTGCTTACAACGAGGAGGTTACTGAGGGAGGCGACGAGCAGCGCGGTGGTGGCAAAGATGAGCTTCCACGCGTCAGGCTTTGCCTGCAATGAACCCGTTCTCTCGTGCATTCAGAAGCGCAAACACATGAACAAAACCTTCGAGAAAACATCGAAAACCTTCACCGCGTGCTCACCAGTTTGATGACCCGGCAGAACCCCACATTCGCCGCCTGAGGGGATTCAAATTAGACGAGGAGAGAAAATTAAAACGACGAATTACTAGCTGAAGAAACGGATCAGGGAAGCCGAACCTGGACGTTGCTGCCCTCCTCGAGGTCCGAGGGAACCCTCGCCGTCTCCTGCAAAAACAAGCGCGATAGGCCTCAGAAACCGAAGGACGGAGGAGGAACTGGAAACGGATGAGAGCCGCCGGCCGCGCCTGCCTACCCCGTGATCAAGGAGCGGTGCGCGGTTGCCGCGGGGCGCCGTGTTGATGCGCGGCTCCCTCCCCATCGCCGCCGCCGGGTTCGTCCTAGTCGCAGGTGGCTGGCCAATGGGGTTTGGCCTTGTGGGGGGAGTGGGAAGACGACGAGAGGATTCTGCGCCTTTTATACCGCCGCAGTGCCGACGAGCAGGCCATTGGCGCCGGCGTCCTGGCGTCCAGCGCGAGCAGTTTCACGTCTGGCATATTCTTTTGTGGTGGACTTTGCAGGTCAACCGGAGTTTCCCTGTCTCCCTCCTTGAAAACTCGCCACTGGCCGGATCGCGGGTCTCCGCGCCCAACCTAGTATTCGAAATTCTGTTTCGTCCCTAAAGTCAGAGCACCTGCCGCTCGTCCTCATCAGACGGAAAAAAAAAGGCAGAGGCGTGGGCGTCATGCACCCATGACCGGGAGCACGTCGTCCGCATCGAGCGAACAGGCACACTCGTGGCAGCAAGAAGCATGCCTTCCAAGACCTTCGGCAGGATAGCGGTAGACGAGAGAATGGTTCAGATTGTTCTTCGTCTGGAGACGTCATCACAATGTGGCAGCAAGAACCACGCCTTCCATTCCATGTTAATTATCCGCCAGTAATCAGAGAAACTGATTAATTAGTTCTCATCATTTATTTATTTATTTATTTATGCGGGTCTGTCTAGGTCTCAGTCGACTGATGTCACCTAAAGTAGATTAGGCCCATTTCTTGACTTGCGTCTGATGGGCTGTATCAGCCCGATTTGTGGGCTTTCCTTGTTCCCTTTGTTTGTTTGTTTGTTTGTTTTTGTTTATTTGGACCGGGAAATTTCCTTGTTAATTTGTTTTATACACACATGGAAGGATGTTGAACAAAAAAGTACAAGCCCGTGATAGAGACAAAAATGTGCAGATTTTCAATTGCCTCGTGATTTTTCTGGGCGCTAATTCTTCTTGAAGCGCACCACTAGCCTACCGTTAGGTCTTTGTACGATTTTCCCATGTCTAGTTTTTTTGTTCGTTTCTGCTTGTTTCCTTTTATTATTTTTCTTTTGTTTGTGTTTTTCTTTTATTTTCATTTTCAGTTCCATGTACACTAAAAAGAAAAAGAAAATGAAGCACTTCTTTACGTTTGTCATGATATTGTGGGACATGAAACTGGCAAAGTCGGAGTTGCAACCAAGTTATAAGACATGTAGTTGCGACCATGCTTGAAGACATGCAGTTGCGCGTCTAGTGTGGGGCATGCAACTGGGGCCCTCTCTCTCGACGCCGCCACCTCCGACAAAACAAAGGTCCCCCCAAGTTGCGACCAAGTCAGAAGACATGCGGTTGTGTGCCTAGTGTGGGACATGCAACTGGCCCCATCTCTCTCGACGCGTCCCCTCCAACAAAACAAAGGTCCCCCAATTGCAACCATGTAAGAAGACATGTAGTTGTTTGCCTAGTGTGGGACATGCAACTGGGCCCCGGCTCTCTCGATGCCGCCCCCTCCGACAAAACAAAAGGCCCCCTGGTTGCGACGAAGTCAGAAGACATGCAATTGCGTGCCCATTGTGGGACATGAAACTGGCAAAAGTCGAGTTGCAACCAAGTTATAAGACATGCAGTTGCGACATGCTCGAAGACATGCAGTTGCGTGCCTAGTGTGGGGCATGCAACTGGGCCCCTCTCTCTCACCGTCGCCCCCTTCGACAAAGCAAAGGTTCCCCAAGTTGCGACCAAGTTAGAAGACATGGAGTTGTGTGCCTAGTGTGGAACATGCACCTGAACCAATCTCTCTCGATGTGGCCCCCTCCGACAACCCCCCCTCCCCCCAGTTGCGACCATCTCTCTCGACGTCGCTCCCTCCAACAAAACAAAGGTCCCCAGTTGCAACCAAGTAAGAAGACATGCAGTTGTGTGCCCATTGTGGGACAAGAAACTGGCAAAGTCAGAGTTGCAACCAAGTTATAAGGCATGCAGTTGCGACCATGCTCGAAGACATGCAGTTGCGTGCGTAGTGTGGGGCATGTAACTGGGCCCCTCTCTCTCGACGCCGCCTCCTCCGACAAAACAAAGGTCCCACAAGTTGCGACCAATGTTTGAAGACATGCAGTTGCGTGTCTATTCTGGGACATGCAACCGGCCCCATCTCTCTCGACACCGCCCCCTCCGACAAAAACAAAGGTCACCCAGTTGCGTTAAAGTTAGAAAACATGCGGTTGTCTTTCCTGGTTTGGGACATGCAACTGGCCCCTCTCCCCGTACAACAAAAAATGAAAAACTCGAGTTAGGACAAAGTTATAACACATGCAATTGTGACCATGCTGGAAAAAAGACCTGCAGTTGCATGTGTATAGTTGAGCATGCAGCTGGGGCCTTTTCTCTCGACGCCGCCCCCTCCAACAAAACAAAGGTCCCCAGTTGCGACCAAGTTAGAAGACATGTAGTTGTGTGCCTACTGTTGGGACATGTAACTTGCCCCCTCTCTCTCGACGCTGCCCCCTCTGACAAAACAAAGGTCCCCCGGTTGCGACCAAGTTAGCAGACAAACTCTGCAAAGCATCTCCTATGCGCATAAATAAAAAGGCCAAAAACATAAAATTTGTGCTACTGATACGCATACATATTCAGCTAAATGATTTTTAGTGCAAAAAAACTTGTATGCTTCCGAAGAGAAAGGATTTCAAGATAATGATAATATATCATTGGCGTCCCCGCTGATGAAAAAAAGAAACATATTTACATTTGCGATGTGGAGATAAAAAGGATGATGAATCTATCAAAAGACCATATTAATTCATATACAAAAGAAAAAAATGAACATCACACTAATTTCATATGGTTTTTAGCACGAAAAAAGAAAACTAAAGAATACATGTTGCTGCTGGAAACTTACTTTCATTAAATCATTCTCTTTTTCATTACGCAAAAAAAAGATAGATTTGAACATGCTTCTGAATTAAAAAAAAAAGAGTCTAAGAAAAAAAAAACCCCCACTCTCTAGTGATAGATATCAGCAGTAATATCTCCTATTTACAAAAAGAAAAGATTTCAGAAAAAATATGGTGCAGATTAGATAGGGGTTATGAGAAATAAAATAAACATACCACACTACTGCTAATACATTCAGTAATAAAAAATCTCTCTTGTTTCGAGAGAAAAGATTTCAACGAAAAACCTAAGTAAAACAAACAAATGGACTATACAACTCCTAATGATGGCCCAGTAATATATGAGGGGATTTGAGTTCAGAGATAATCCTCAGAAAACATGGAACTGATTTCGCGAAAGTAATGGTTCAGCAAAATCCTATTCTTCGACCTACTAATCTCGACTAGAATAAAACAAAACAAGGGATTGAATCAAACTCCTACTAATGGTTTCAGTAATGTGTATGAGGGGATATGAGAGAAGCACTTCTTGAGACACCAAAAATATCCCAGTAAAGAACAGTATAAGTGATAGCACCCACCAGATAAAAAAGAAGAAAAAAAGTGTCCAAAAAAAAGGATAACTAGCAGAGGTTGATATACTAAAAAACAAAAAAGAATGTTCAACTTAGCAAAAAAATCCTAAACACACATCTCTCTTGTCACCTACTCATGAACAGAGGGTGTAAAAAAAGTGCACTATACTCTCTGTACAGAGGATGTAAAAGAGCGTGTAAAAATTTCTCTATAAGTACCTACAAGCATAAAAAAACATGTTGATAAAAAACTACTTCCAGTACAATCCAGCGGAGAAACACACTGCATCTCAGTCTGTTGGCCTACTAAGAAATTTAGTACTACTGGTTGTAAAAAAATCTTTACTGGAAAGAACCTCAAAAAACGCAGCAAAAAAAAGAAAAAAAATCTGAATGACAAAAAACGGTGACACATAAAAATGGGGCTTTATTTATCGAGGTAAGTGAATCTAGCTACAAGCAAAGAATCCAGTTTCATCATAAAAAATCCACCACACCGACATTGCCGATAGACACGCGAGAGCGAGAGACACTATTGCGCATGAACGCACAGAAAAATCAAACCTAAAAAAATAAGGGCTAAACTATGCGGGGTGATTCTCTGCTTCAAACTACTAATCACATATTTGATACAAAACAAAAAAAACAGGCGTGGGGGGGGGGGGGGGGGGGGGAATATAGACATACAAAATCCCATCTACTCTACTGGATACATGGGCACAGTGACGAACTCCTACAGTGTAGCAGACATGAATTTCAGACTAAGAAGCAAAAAGAACTAAACTAACTGAAATTAAACACTAAAGAGTGCAGTTTACTTGGCGTTACATCTGCAGCACCTAACAAAAAAACAAAAGCAACCGCTCACTCTGGCCGCCCTTGATGCACTACAAAAACTACCCGAAACCTTACATCCGCATGAACCATGGAAAAAACACCTCCAATCTATTGATTGCTTGAACAATAATGACACGTAAAAATAACTAAAAATCCTGGAGTCGACTATACAGTTGAAGCTATTAATCTTCACTTGATCCACACAAAAAACGACCCTAATCTCTTCAGATCTATGGTGTACCACCAACAAGAACAAGACAAACAACTTCCGCAAAAAAAAAAAAACAAGACAAACAAGAAAAAGATGGAGAAGAATGGGGGGACTCACTCCACGGGGTGGCCGCTTCCCCTTGTTCACTTTAATGCGGCCCGAAAACAAACATAGAACAAAAACCGCACCGAAATACAGCATAGCCCCAGCCCATCAGCAGCGCTCGCACAGGGGATCACGAGTTCGACGGGGAGAAAACAAAGTGGGCCGGTCCAAGCCTTAGACAGGCCGAAATAGGGACAAAGCGCTCCCAGCGCGAATTTACAAGCTGCTGAAGATCGAACGGCAGTCTCAGTCGACTGATTTTTAGCGATACCGTTTGCCTAATGGACCGGCTGCGCACGCACTGCCTGCAGCGGCGTCGATGTCTTTGCCCAGGCGCACATGGAATTACCAGTATGTACTTGCACAGAAAAATTGTAGGCTCAATTTACCGTAAAATGTCTCCTCTTAAAAATTAAATTCGGATATTCTGAGACAATGGAAGAAAACACATTTTATAAGCTAGCTGAACCATGGCCGAGCAAGTTGTATGCCTTAAGCAAGCGTCCTGCACCTGGGGACTAGACGCAGTGGGGTCAGCGGCGGCGTGCTCATCCCCGGCGCCTCGCCCTTGTCCAGACGCGTCCCGGCGGGGAGCTCCCAGTCGAAGTGGCGCACGAGGCTGGCGAGCGCCATCTCTAGCACCGGCAGCGCGAAGTTTATGGCGGGGCAGATCCGCCGGCCGGCGCCGAACGGGAGGAGCTGGTAGTCGTTCCCCCTCACGTCCACGCCCGTCGTGCTGCCGCCGCCCAAGAACCGCTCCGGCCGGAACTCCTCTGCCTCGTCACCCCACGCCGCGGGGTCCCTCCCAATGGCCCACGCGTTGATGAAGAGCGCCGTCTTCGCAGGGACCTCGTAGCCCTGGACGACCGCAGCCGTCGTCGACTCGTGCGGGAGGAGGAGCGGTGCCGGCGGGTGGAGCCGGAGCACCTCCTTCAACACCGCCTTGTGGTACTCGATCCTGCTCAGGTCGTCTTCCTCGATGGTCGGCTTGCCGGCGGTGACTCGAGCTATCTCGTCCTGCAGCTTGGCCATTGCCCTTGGGTTCCCGACGAGCTCCACCATGGCCCATTCCAACGTGACGGATGATGTCTCTGTTCCGGCGGCTATCATGTCCTGCACACACGCAAGAAATGGCCAGGGAGCAGAGAATTAACCAAAGAGAAGAAGTTACAAATTGCTGAGAAACTAAACCAAACGAATCATGTGATCGATTCGACTGACGATCACCTTGACGATGCTTTTGATGCGGTCGTCGGTGAGCTCGAGCCCGGCGGTGCCTTCTCCCCTCAGCCGCAGCAGGACGTCCAGGAAGTTCTCCTCCCCCGCGCCGTTGTCTGGCTTCTCCTCAAGGTGCTCGGCGACTATCTCGGATAGGAATTTGTCCCACGCTTCGACCTCGGCGTCGAGCCTCTTCTCGAACCCCGTCGCCCGCCTAACCACCTTCGCCGGCGCGTCGGGGAGCACGTCTTCCGCCTGGAGCCCCGACATGACCGCCGCGGAGTTCCCCAAAAGCTGTTTGATCTTCTCCGCCGTGGCCCCCGCGGCGCCGGTGGCCGCGCGGGTGACCACCGCATTGCTGTAGCCGTACAGGAGCTCCCTAAGCTCCACGGCCTCACCCGCCTCCGCGCCGCGGCGGGCTCCTTCGACGAGGGCGGCCGCCTCGGCGGCGCGCACGGGGGCGAACGAGTCGGCGCGGCGCTGGGAGAGGAGGTGCACGACGGCCATCTTCTTGCAGCGGCGCCAGGCGTCGCCGTAGGGGGCGAAGGAGACGCTGATGGAGCCGTATGTCAGCTTGTCCACCACCGCGCTGTGCACACGGGAGGCGAAGGCGAGGTCGTGGTTCTTATAAAGATCGGCCGCCGCCGCCGCCGTGGACACCACCAGCGTCCGCCTGCGCCCGAGCTGCAGGAGCAGGAGGCCACCATCGCTGCCGTACCGAGCGTGCAGCTCGAGCAGGGAGCGGTGCAGCACGCCGCCCATGAGGTGGAGGTGACCGACCAGCGGAAGCGACGGCGGCGACGGCGGGAACTTGCCGCTGCTGCCTCGAGCCTTCCTGATGGCGACACAGCTACAGGCGACGAGCGCGGCGACCAGGACCAAGTACGGAGACATCCTCACTCAGCTGGAGATTGTGTTATCCGATCGACTCGATCAATGATTTTATCCGGGCGTGAGGTTGATGATCGAACCGTGGCAGACTGGCAGTGGTCTGTTCTTCTTATCATCGCATAGTAATTTTGTCGCTTGTCATTTGATCCATGTGACATGAACGTGATCGTGTCAAAAAAGTCGCTGGGCGGCGACACGACTTACGGCGACATATGCGCGCTGACTGTCACGTTTGGTTTGACCTTTTTTACACAAACATCGAGTCCAACTTAGAGCATCTATAGCTATGCACATGTGCGTCCCCCGACACCGTCGGACGACTCCTCATTTGCCCTCGGAGCGAAGTCTGTTTTAAACCTTGTAGAGTGCGACGCAAACAAACCCCCACGTCCAAATCCTTGAAGTCCGTACCCTAACCTCGCTGATCCCGGTCAACTTAAACCTTGAATCCATTTGTCACACCAGGAAAAAAAATGATCCAGGACGAGATTAATCTCTATGTCAGATTCATCTTCTATCTCAATCCCCCTCTTGTACATTGGCCCTCTCTCCCCGCCAGCCTATCCAGAGCAGCTGATCTTGTACCCTGATCCGTGGTGATGTTCTGCAATGGAGCTCACCGGCGAGAAGGAGACCGCCGTTGTCCGCCACATGGGCACCGGCGCTAATCGCGGTACAGAGGAGACCGGCCGATCTCATCATATTTGTTTCCTCTGACCGGCGGTGAGTCTCGCCACCCGTGGATGTCTACGAGCTTGCGGAGCGGTCTTCCTGGCACACGTCTCCTACTCCGCCGGTGATCCTCGCAGCCGCGTGATGCCGTGATGTGGGATGCGTTGGGCACGATGCTGTCGAATTGGAACAGGGGTGGTGTGCGTGCGCTGCGCGGCCATCGCGGCGTCCGCTCTAGCGGCAAAGAATGGTGCTGTGCGAGGAGCAAGCAGGAGCGTCGGCTTGGACAGTAGCCGTGCATGTCCACAAGGTACTCGACAGAATGCATGCTGCTTGGGATCGGGAGAGGAGACAGGGGCGAACCCACGTTAACCCACCAGGTAGCACAGGACACCGGGTAAAAAACTCTTTTACCTTATAAGTATAGAGCCCATATACGATGGACACCCCTAATTTTCCTAGAAGGACACCCGTACATCACACAAGTGCAGCCCAGTTGTAGCAGCGTGTGACGCTGTATCGATTGAGGAAGCCACGAAGGCCCAGTCCAGCCTGTCCAGGATAGGAGCAGTACATTGATCGATACTTGCCTTCGGCCCTCCGGCCCTTCGCCTCGCCTGTTCGTCTGCTCGACTTTGCGCTTCGTGCCCTTGTTCTTTCGCCTTCCTTTGTATCCCCGTACGTCGGACACGCCGCCTATTCTGCAGATCGCGGCAAGTCGCCGAATCAGTGGAGAAAAGAAGACACAGGTATGCCGCATTAGACCCAGGCCTGATCAGACCCCCAATTCGACGTGCCTCTGCGGCTCTGCCTCAGCCTTTTGTAAATCTTATTCTAATTATTGCTTTGTCTCTCTAACCCTAGGGAATTAGGGGTACTGCCGTACTGGATATTACTAGAGATTTTGACTGTATTGGGTAATTGAACTATTTGAGATAATTGTGCACCAAGTGGAGACCAATATTGCAAAATTCTAGGACGGCTGGAAGCATCGGCACCATGTCAAGTATGTTTTATACTACAACCGTGCAATTCTAATTCAAGTATTATGTACGTACACATGATTCATAGTTCTTTTCTTTCACGCAAATTTTAATTATCTGAATAAATTGCAAAATTTTAGGAAAAGCTTAGTTTATGGATAGGTTTCTAAAAAAGAGGAGAACCTCAGTGCAAGATGAAAATGTTGGTCCGTCACACGAACATAATCAGAACGATGGCTCAGTTCCGCCACCATCGGATGGACAAATTGATGCATCACCACATGAACAGACTGATGTTCCAGCCCCGCCATCACCACATGGACAAAATGATGCCTCCACACATGAACCTAGTTCTGCCAATACTACAAGGAATTCATCTCAAGTTGAAGAGATCAATTGGGAAGAAGAAATTCAGTTTGATCCAGGTAAAAGGAGAAGCATAGACGAGTACCATCCCAATCAGAGAGATATGGTAAGAAGGAAGTATTTGGCCAATGGCCCTTGTCAACCTCGTACTGCTGATTTTGAAGTGACAGAAATATGTGGTAAAGATAGAAGGTTCGTTCGGGAATGGTTTGATGAGTTTGGGAGCTGGCTTGAGTATAGTGAGTCCAAACGAAAAGCATATTGTTTTTGTTGTTTCTTGTTTAGACCGCGCAAGAAGAAAGAAGCCGGATATGATGCATTTGTTGCAAATGGTTGGTCAAGTTGGAATAAAAAATATAGATTAAAGGAGCATGTAGGAGACATCAATAGTGCTCACAACCAAGCAAAAAGAGATTGTGATGCTTTGCTGAAACAAAAGCAACACATCTATGTTGCTCTAAACAACCAAAGTAATGTTGAGAGGAATGCTTATTATACTCGACTAAATGCCTCAATTGATGTTACTAGAGTGTTACTGAAGCAAGGGTTGCCTTTCCGTGGCCACGATGAGTCTGACGAGTCTCTCAATAAAGGTAATTTCAAGGAATTGCATGCTTACACAGCAGAGCAGAATCCGGAGGTAAGAAAAGTTGTGGCCCATAATGCTCCAGGTAATAATCAGTTGACTTCTTCAAAGATTCAGAAGGACATAGTTGAATGTTTTGCAAAGGAGATATTGCATTCTGTTCTTTGGGAAATTGGGAATGATGTATTTTCTTTGCTAGTTGATGAATCAAGGGATGTGGCTGGTAAAGAGCAAATGGCGGTGGTATTGCGGTATGTTGGTAAATGTGGAAGTGCCATAGAGACATTAGTTGGCCTTACTCATGTGAAGGAGACAACTTCCAAGTATCTCAAGTCTGCCATTGATGATTTATTTGCAGCATATAAATTAAGTTTCAAGCAAGTTAGAGGGCAAGGATATGACGGTGCGAGCAATATGCGAGGTGAGTTTAATGGCTTACAATCCTTAATCATGAGAGAGAATAGCACAGCATATTATGTTCACTGTTTTGCCCATCAGCTTCAGTTAGTTGTTGTGGCTGTTGTTCGGAAGCACAAATGCATTGGTAATTTTTTTGATATGATCTCAGTCTTGTTGAATGTGGTCTCTGGATCCTCAAAGAGAAAGGACATGATTCGAGACAAACATAAAGAACAAGTGTGTGAAGCTTTAGGTTGTGGACTGCTAAAAAGTGGGACATGATTAAATCAAGAACTAGCTCTTCAAAGACCTGGAGACACTCGATGGAGTTCTCACTACAAGACACTTAAGAGTTTGATTGATATGTTCCCTACAGTTGTCAAAGTGCTAGAATATGTGGAAGAAGAAGACAGGGATGACACAAATAGAAGGCAGGCATGTGGTCTTCTTGTTTATTTCCAGTCTTTTGATTTTGTGTTCTACTTACAGCTTATGTCCACTATATTGATAATCACAAACACATTATCATTGGCTCTACACCGGAAGAATCAGGACATTGTGAATGCTATTAAGTGTGTGAATTCAACCAAAGCCTCCTTGAATGATCTAAGGAGAAATGGATGGGAATCTGTCCTACATGAAGCATATGTCTTTTGTGACAAGCATGACATTTCCAAGTGGCAAATGGAAGACCAATATGTGAATCCAAAGAAGCCACGGCAAAAAACAGGTATCACTAATAGGCATCATTATGAAGTGGATTGTTTTAATGATGTTATTGATTGGCTGCTTCAAGAACTTGATAATCGCTTCAATGAGAAAAATTCTGAACTACTTGTTTGCTCAGCGGCTTTGAGCCCAAATGAATCATTTCATGATTTCAACTTAGAACATTTGATGAGTCTAGCTAAACTTTATCCAAAAGATTTTGATGATGGAGAAGTCAGGGACCTTAGGCATCACCTTCATCTTTACATTGCTGATGTCCGAGCAGATAATCGCTTCTATGGATTAAGTAATATTTGTGAGCTCTCTCAAAAAATGGTGGAGACAAGAAAACATATTGTCTATCCCTTGGTTTACCGACTTTTGAAGCTAGCACTAGTATTGCCTATTGCCACTGCTACAGTTGAGAAATCTTTTTCAGCTATGAGAATTGTGAAGACATATTTGCGCAATCGTCTTGGTGACGACGCCTTGAAGTACGACCTTATTTGTTATGTGGAGAAAAGCGAAATGAGGAAGGTTACTAATGATGCGGTAATTGATCGCTTTGAAGCCATGAAAAAACGTCGGAAACCATTTTAGGTAGGTAATGGTTTTAACTTATTATTACGCAACTGTTGTTAATATGTTACTAAGTGGTTTTGTTTCTTTTTTATTTGTAGGCAATCAGGATCTAGTGTTGCATTTTCTTGTCGGCGGTTATACTTTATTCAGATTTTGGACACTTTGATTTTCTTTTAATATTCAATTTCCTACTATCAATTAATATTTCAAGTGAAACTCTTTATTCTGGATTCTCGGTAAGCACATTCACGGTTATATCGTATTCTATGTATATTGTATTGTTAATGTTACTTTTAGATATATTAGTACGTCATATCCAAATATACGTGATAGACATGGGATCCCGGGTCATTTTTATCCTGGGTCCGCCCCTGAGAGGAGAAATGGGAGAAAAGGGGATGGCTGGGCATGCTTCCGGGAGACAGAGGGGAGGATGATAAGCACTACATTGTGACCAGCAGCGTAGGAGCAAGCTTGTGTGGGCCTGGGAGGAGCGATGAACTCGACGGCCACTGCTCAACGTGGGCAGACGCTCACGTATTGCTCCTAGAATTGAAAAGTCAATCAACCTGCTTGTCTGCTTCCGAGCTAGCTTTGGACGTACAGTACATCTATCTACTAAACGTTGAATCGATCTAGCATTCTAAGAGCAGCACCAGCTTGGCGATGGACGCCGTCCAAAGGCGATCGAAACGCACGGCATACGCCTCGGCCTCCACGGGCAGAATGTGCAAGATCGGAACGTGCACGAGCTGGTTTTGGGAGCTGGCAATGGAATCGTCGAGAGAGATATGACATGTAGGCCCGTGTGATCAGGACAGAAACAAAGGATCCTGTCGGGATTTGTTGGAATATTAGGCAAGTTCATGATTAATTCCAGTAAATAATTCATGACTAGAAGAGATACTAGCATGCAATAATCTAGCAAACTAGAAGAACAACTAGACATGCATAACAGCAGCAAACACGTAACAATAGCTGCAGAGACAGACATGAACAGAGGATGTTGGACGTACTGATCGTTAGCTATTATGGGTGCGACGGTGTTGATGACGATGTTGGCGACGATCTGCTGCTGACGGCGGTGAATACGACGATGAGTAGCACCGCCCGACTTGGACGGAAGACAACCCGTGATGACGAATTTGAGCAGTCGCGCACAACTCTTCCCAAAAACCTAATTCGTCCTCTCCCGGTGCAGGATCGCAAAGACGAACGGTTCCGGAGACCTGCTCTCCCACGCGCCGATGCACGCCGGCGTTTGGGATGGAGTAGACTACGATGGCGGCGCAATTTGTGAGATGAGGCAAAACCCTAGGTGTTTTCGGTGTGTCTCTGGCCGCAGCCGGTAGCTGTATATATATATATATATATATATATATATATATATATTAGGACCAGAGGCGGTATTGTGTCGCGATCACAATCCCAAACCGACTCGGTTTTTAATTCGTATACTTACCGGACAAGAAATCAAAAACTTGTCTGCCAAGACATAAAAATAGAACGGCAAAAGGAAGCTGCGCTCCTGCAAGGAGACGGATCGGATTTCGGCGGACCATTCACGCGCATGTCGCATGTACGCGCCGCCTCGCCACGCCCCGCCCCGGCCCGGCGAGGCGAGGTAAGCGTGCGCGCGCGTGTGGTTTTCCCTTTCTCTTCTCACACACCACTTAGAGTGGTGGAGAGAACCCACTATATAAAGAGGTCCAACTCTTCTTCAACTTCCGGGGTGGGACTAAACTTAGCACCACCACTTGCTATTTTACACATGGGCTTTGAGATTTCAGAAATTGCTATGGGCCTAGCCCATTAATTCTAACAATCCCCCACCAGATCTCAAATACCCATTTAGAGATTTGCCTTCTCTCACCACTTGTTTAATATACCAGTGTTTCAGCAGAGACTGTTAAGTTGAACTTCTGCCTAGAACTTTAAGCTACATCCATTCACAACTTGACAATGGACTATGCCTTGAATTGCTAGTTTTGTGTGAACAGGTTTCACTCAAAGTCTTAACCAGTACCTGACCGCCAGTAGGCTACCCCGCGGTTTGGAGCTTATACGTCATACTCCCTGGTCTCTTCGTGAGCTTACTAGAGATCACCCAAATCTCATAGACTGCGACGTTTACAGTCAGAACTCATATAGGTGTGTTCTTTCAAGACTGCTCTGTAGGACAGCATCTTTGCTAATTATAGCCAATAGAACCACGTTAAGGCATGTTGCCAACCTGCCTTACAGATCTGAGCCTTACATCTCTGAGAGTTTTGCATCTTCACTTGGAGACGATCATTAGTTATTACTCTCCTCAGTTAACCAATAGCTTGTTCTTCCCAGATCCTAATTCACGGGATCTCCGATCACAAAGGTTGGGTTACTACTATGGTGTAACATCTATGGGTCTCATACCCATCTCCCTCGATGCAATATCTATCACATTTCGTGATAGTCCCTTTGTAAAGGGATCTGCCAGGTTTTTGTCTGTTTGTATATACGTAACAGTTATTACTCCGGAGTTTCTCAACTTCCTGACAGACTTCAAACGTCTCTTCACGTGTCTTGATGACTTTGCATTATCTTTAGAATTGTTCACTTTAGCGATAACCGTTTGGTTATCACAATTCATAAGAATAGCCGGTACAGGTTTTTCAACAACCGGCAAGTCCATCAAGAGCTCACGCAGCCATTCTGCCTCAACAGTAGCTGTGTCCAAAGCAGTTAATTCTGCTTCCATAGTTGACCTCGTCAATATGGTTTGCTTGCAAGACCTCCATGACACTGCGCCACCACCATGAGTAAATACATACCCACTTGTTGCGTAAAGTACATCAACATCGGAGATCCAATTTGAATCACTATATCCTTCTAGCGCAGCAGGATGCCCTGAATAAGTAATTCCGTAACTCATAGTACCTCTCAGATAGCACAAGACCCTTTCTAGTGCATGCCAATGATCATCACCCGGGTTGGACATGAACCTACTCAGTTTGCTCACAGCAAAAGAGATATCTGGTCTTGTAGCGCTAGCTAAGTACATGAGTGAACCGACAATTTGAGAGTATCTTAATTGATCTCTCGTTTCTTTCTTGTTCTTTCTGAGTGTGACGCTGGGATCATAAGGTGTTGGAGAAGGCTTGCTATCCATAAAACCGAATCGGTTCAAGACCTTCTCAACATAGTGAGATTGCGTTAATGTAATCCCACTCTCATCCTTAATAAGTTTGATGTTTAGAATTACATCGGCTTCTCCCAGATCTTTCATGTCAAAACTTTTTGATAGAAAAGACTTGACCTCATTAATTGCATTGATGTTTATACCAAAGATCAGTATGTCGTCCACATACAAACATAATATGACACTATTGCCCCCACCATGGCGATAGTAAACACACCTATCAGCCTCGTTAATGACAAATCCTGCAGAAGTCAGAGTTCTTTCAAACTTCCCATGCCATTGCTTAGGTGCCTGTTTCAGACCATACAAAGATTTTAACAACTTGCACACCTTTCTCTCTTCACCCTTTACCACAAACCCGTCAGGCTGATCCATATAGATCTCCTCTTCCAACTCTCCATTGAGAAAAACTGTCTTTACATCCGTTTGGTGAATGATAAGACCATAAGAGGCAGCCAAGGAAAGTAACACTCGAATGGTGGTCATTCTAGCAACGGGTGAATAGGTGTCAAAGTAATCTTCGCCTTCTTTCTGAGTGTAGCCCTTGGCCACTAGCCGCGCCTTGTACTTATCAATAGTACCATCAGGCTTTAGCTTATTTTTGAACACCCACTTACAGCCCACAGGTTTACAACCATATGGTCTATCAGTTAGTTCCCAAGTTCCATTAGAAAGAATTGAGTCCATCTCATTATGAACAGCTTCTTTCCAATCATCTACATCCGGAGATGCATATGCTTCTGCAATCGTCTTGGGTGTGTCGTCCACAAGGTATACAATGAAATCATCACCAAAGGATTTTGCAATCCTTTGTCTCTCGTTCCTTATAGGAACTTCATTGTTATCCTTCTCAAGGACTTCCTCATGTGATTGTTCGAAATATTCATCAGTTGTACTAGATTCAGGAATTATCTCAGAAGAAAATCTAGCAATGCTATGCATATCTTTCATAGGAAATATGTTCTCAAAAAATGTTGCATCACGAGATTCCATTATAGTATCAACATGCATATCAGGTACTTCATATTTTACCACTAAAAATCTATAAGCAATGCTCCGTTGAGCATACCCTAGAAAGACACAATCCACTGTCTTTGGTCCAAGTTTGCGTTTCTTAGGAATAGGAATATTGACCTTTGCCAAACATCCCCAAGTGCGCAAATAAGAAAGTGATGGTTTTCTCCCAACCCACTCCTCATAAGGGGTTTTCTCCTTATTATTGTTTGGAACTCTATTCAGGACATGACATGAAGTCAATAGAGCCTCCCCCCACCATGCCTTAGATAAACCAGCAGCGTCTAACATGGCATTCACCAAGTCAGTCAATGTGCGGTTTTTCCTCTCGGCCACTCCATTTGATTGGGGTGAATAGGGAGGCGTCCTCTCATGAATAATACCATGTTCCTCACAAAATTCATCAAAAACTTTGGGAAAATACTCTCCACCACGATCGGACCTAAGACGCTTGATCTTTCTCTCTAGTTGATTTTCAACTTCAACTTTATAGATTTTAAAGTAGTCTAATGCTTCATCTTTAGTTTGCAACAAATAAACATAGCAAAATCTAGTCGCATCATCAATCAAAGTCATGAAATATCTCTTTCCACCTTTTGTCAACACACCATTCATCTCACAAAGATCAGAATGTATGAGTTCTAGAGGTGCCAAATTCTCTCCTCGGCAGCCTTATGAGGCTTTCGAGGTTGCTTAGATTGCACACAACTATGGCACTTAGAACCTTTGGCAACTGTGAAGTTCGGAATTAAACTCATGCTGGATAGCCGAGACATTAAACCAAAATTAATATGACATAAACGAGAGTGCCAAATACTTGCATCATCATTAACACTAGCACAAATTTGGTTTATTGACTTATTGCAAAAATCTGAAAGGGAAAAGCGGAACAAGCCTCCGCACTCATAGCCTTTTCCTATAAATTGTCCAAATCTTGACACGATTACTTTATTGGACTCTAAAACTACCTTAAATCCATCTCGACATAGAAGGGAGCCGCTAACTAGATTCTTGTTCATAGTAGGGACATGCTGCACGTTCCTTAGTTGCACGATCTTTCCCGAAGTAAACTTCAGATCCACCGTGCCAATGCCACGAACAGAAGCATGTGACCCATTCCCCATTAGGACGGAAGAATCCCTTGCGACCTGATAAGAAGTAAACAGGGAGATGTCAGCACACACATGAACGTTAGCACCCGAATCAATCCACCACGAAGATGATTGAAATACTGAAAGCGCAATAGGTAAATTACCATACCCATCAGTATTGCTAGCGGTCACCATGTTGACAGTCTTGGAGCTTGTTTTCCCTCTACAGTCTACACGTTCAGGGCATTCCTTGGAAAAGTGTCCAGGCTTCCCACAGGCATAGCACTCTAGCTCAGCCTTGTTGAACTTCTTCTTCTTGAAGGTAGTAGTCTTGGTAGGCTTGTTGAAAACAGGTTTGTTCTTCCCTTTGTTCTTGTTCTGTGGGTACCTCTGCACCATGTTAGCAGTAGGCTGAACCTCACCTCCTTTTTCAGTAGTATCTTTAGCCCGAGCTTTTTCTTCAACATCAAGAGATGCAATCAGATTTTCAACTGATATCTCCTGTCTCTTATGCTTCAGAGTTGTGGCGAAATTCCTCCATGAAGGAGGCAACTTTGCAATCATGCACCCAGCCACGAATTTGTCGGGTAGAACACATTTAAGGAGTTCAAGTTCCTTCACAATGCACTGTATCTCATGAGCTTGTTCAACCACAGAACGGTTATTCACCATCTTGTAGTCATGAAAACTCTCCATGATGTACAGTTCACTGCCTGCATCTGTTGCACCGAATTTTGCATTCAGTGCATCCCACAGAATCTTTCCGTCATTTATGTGCATGTACACATCACACAGACGGTCAGCAAGAACACTCAGAATGCATCCCACAAACATAGTATTGGCTTCCTGGAATTTTCTCTGATTTTCCTCAGTCATTCCCTCTGGAGCACCAACACTAACGTGGAAAACTTTCAGAGCAGTAAGCCAGAGCGTGGTCTTCACCTGCCACCTCTTAAAGTGCACACCGGTAAACTTATCCGGCCTCAGTGCATCAGCGAATCCAGCCATAGTTAACTCAGGAAATTGCCTACAATTAGGTTTTTGGATTGTTGGAATATTAGGCAAGTTCATGATTAATTCCAGTAAATAATTCATGACTAGAAGAGATACTAGCATGCAATAATCTAGCAAACTAGAAGAACAACTAGACATGCATAACAACAGCAAACACGTAACAATAGCTGCAGAGACAGACATGAACAGAGGATGTTGGACGTACTGATCGTTAGCTATTATGGGTGCGACGGTGTTGATGACGATGTTGGCAATGATCTGCTGCTGACGGCGATGAATACGACGATGAGTAGCACCGCCCGACTTGGACGGAAGACGACCCGTGATGACGAATTTGAGCAGTCGCGCACAACGCTTCCCAAAAACCTAATTCGTCCTCTCCCGGTGCAGGATCGCAAAGACGAACGGTTCCGGAGACCTGCTCTCCCACGCGCCGATGCACGCCGGCGTTTGGGATGGAGTAGACTACGATGGCGGCGCAAGTTGTGAGATGAGGCAAAACCCTAGGTGTTTTCGATGTGTCTCTGGCCGCAGCCGGTAGCTGTATATATATATTAGGACCAGAGGCGGTATTGTGTCGCGATCACAATCCCAAACCGACTCGGTTTCTAATTCGTATACTTACCGGACAAGAAATCAAAAACTTGTCTGCCAAGACATAAAAATAAAACGGCAAAAGGACGGATCGGATTTCGGCGGACCATTCACGCACATGTCGCATGTACGCGCCTCGCCTCGCCTCGCCACGCCCCGGCGAGGCGAGCGAGCACGCGCGTGTGGTTTTCCCTTTCTCTTCTCACACACCACTTAGAGTGGTGGAGAGAACCCACTATATAAAGAGGTCCAACTCTTCTTCAACTTCCGGGGTGGGACTAAACTTAGCACCACCACTTGCTATTTTACACATGGGCTTTGAGATTTCAGAAATTGCTATGGGCCTAGCCCATTAATTCTAACAGGATTTTCCTTCCAAACAAGTCTAGAGTAGATTTAGGGTTACAATTGACCAGGATCAACAAGACTAGGGTACTGACTTCAGGGATTTGGACGTGGGGGTTTGTTCGCGTCCCACACTACAATTTCAGGGTTCAAAATAGATTTCACTCTCTGCCCTCGTATATAACCACGCCGTCATATTTAAACCACAAATCCGTACGAGGTAATATCATTGGCAGTCATAAAACTTGCACTGAATGTTCAGTTTGGTGCTAAAACTTTAAAAATACGGCTTTGTGGTCATCTAACTTGTTGTGTTGTTCAAATACAGTGCTTTCTACTGTATCTGACGTACTACCTATCTATGTGGCATGACAGCATGGGAGTGGCCCACATGTCAGTGGCCGGAGTACATTTTTTTAGATAACCTTTTCCAGGGGCGGACCCAGGATAAAAATGACCCGGGGTCCCATGTCTATCACGTATATTTGGATATGACATACTAATATATCTAAAAGTAACAGTTAACAATACAATATACATAGAATACGATATAACCGTGAATGTGCTTACCGAGAATCCAGAATAAAGAGTTTCACTTGAAATATTAATTGATCGTAGGAAATTGAATATTAAAAGAAAATCAAAGTGTCCAAAATCTGAATAAAGTATAACCGCCGACAAGAAAATGCAACACTAGATCCTGATTGCCTACAAATAAAAAAGAAACAAAACCACTTAGTAACATATTAACAACAGTTGCGTAATAATAAGTAAGTTAAAACCATTACCTACCTAAAATGGTTTCCGACGTTTTTTCATGGCTTCAAAGCGATCAATTACCGCATCATTAGTAACCTTCCTCATTTCGCTTTTCTCCACATAACAAATAAGGTCGTACTTCAAGGTGTCGTCACCAAGACGATTGCGCAAATATGTCTTCACAATTCTCATAGCTGAAAAAGATCTCTCAACTGTAGTAGTGGCAACAGGCAATACTAGTGCTAGCTTCAAAAGTCGGTAAACCAAGGGATAGACAATATGTTTTCTTGTCTCCACCATTTTTTGAGAGAGCTCACAAATATTACTTAATCCAGAGAAGCGATCATCTGCTCGGACATCAGCAATGTAAAGATGAAGGTGATGCCTAAGGTCCCTGAGTTCTCCATCATCAAAATCTTTTGGATAAAGTTTAGCTAGACTCATCAAATGTTCTAAGTTGAAATCATGAAATGATTCATTTGGGCTCAAAGCCGCTGAGCAAACAAGTAGTTCAGAATTTTTCTCATTGAAGCGATTATCAAGTTCTTGAAGCAGCCAATCAATAACATCATTAAAACAATCCACTTCATAATGATGCCTATTAGTGATACCTGTTTTTTGCCGTGGCTTCTTTGGATTCACATACTGGTCTTCCATTTGCCACTTGGAAATGTCATGCTTGTCACAAAAGACATATGCTTCATGTAGGACAGATTCCCATCCATTTCTCCTTAGATCATTCAAGGAGGCTTTGGTTGAATTCACACAATTAATAGCATTCACAATGTCCTGATTCTTCTGTTGTAGAGCCAATGATAATGTGTTTGTGATTATCAATATAGTGGACATAAGCTGTAAGTAGAACACAAAATCAAAAGACTGGAAATAAACAAGAAGACCACATGCCTGCCTTCTATTTGTGTCATCCCTGTCTTCTTCTTCCACATATTCTAGCACTTTGACAACTGTAGGGAACATATCAATCAAACTCTTAAGTGTCTTGTAGTGAGAACTCCATCGAGTGTCTCCAGGTCTTTGAAGAGCTAGTTCTTGATTTAATCATGTCCCACTTTTTAGCAGTCCACAACCTAAAGCTTCACACACTTGTTCTTTATGTTTGTCTCGAATCATGTCCTTTCTCTTTGAGGATCCAGAGACCACATTCAACAAGACTGAGATCATATCAAAAAAATTACCAATGCATTTGTGCTTCCGAACAACAGCCACAACAACTAACTGAAGCTGATGGGCAAAACAGTGAACATAATATGCTGTGCTATTCTCTCTCATGATTAAGGATTGTAAGCCATTAAACTCACCTCGCATATTGCTCGCACCGTCATATCCTTGCCCTCTAACTTGCTTGAAACTTAATTTATATGCTGCAAATAAATCATCAATGGCAGACTTGAGATACTTGGAAGTTGTCTCCTTCACATGAGTAAGGCCAACTAATGTCTCTATGGCACTTCCACATTTACCAACATACCGCAATACCACCGCCATTTGCTCTTTACCAGCCACATCCCTTGATTCATCAACTAGCAAAGAAAATACATCATTCCCAATTTCCCGAAGAACAGAATGCAATATCTCCTTTGCAAAACATTCAACTATGTCCTTCTGAATCTTTGAAGAAGTCAACTGATTATTACCTGGAGCATTATGGGCCACAACTTTTCTTACCTCCGGATTCTGCTCTGCTGTGTAAGCATGCAATTCCTTGAAATTACCTTTATTGAGAGACTCGTCAGACTCATCGTGGCCACGGAAAGGCAACCCTTGCTTCAGTAACACTCTAGTAACATCAATTGAGGCATTTAGTCGAGTATAATAAGCATTCCTCTCAACATTACTTTGGTTGTTTAGAGCAACATAGATGTGTTGCTTTTGTTTCAGCAAAGCATCACAATCTCTTTTTGCTTGGTTGTGAGCACTATTGATGTCTCCTACATGCTCCTTTAATCTATATTTTTTATTCCAACTTGACCAACCATTTGCAACAAATGCATCATATCCGGCTTCTTTCTTCTTGCGCGGTCTAAACAAGAAACAACAAAAACAATATGCTTTTCGTTTGGACTCACTATACTCAAGCCAGCTCCCAAACTCATCAAACCATTCCCGAACGAACCTTCTATCTTTACCACATATTTCTGTCACTTCAAAATCAGCAGTACGAGGTTGACAAGGGCCATTGGCCAAATACTTCCTTCTTACCATATCTCTCTGATTGGGATGGTACTCGTCTATGCTTCTCCTTTTACCTGGATCAAACTGAATTTCTTCTTCCCAATTGATCTCTTCAACTTGAGATGAATTCCTTGTAGTATTGGCAGAACTAGGTTCATGTGTGGAGGCATCATTTTGTCCATGTGGTGATGGCGGGGCTGGAACATCAGTCTGTTCATGTGGTGATGCATCAATTTGTCCATCCGATGGTGGCGGAACTGAGCCATCGTTCTGATTATGTTCGTGTGACGGACCAACATTTTCATCTTGCACTGAGGTTCTCCTCTTTTTTAGAAACCTATCCATAAACTGAGCTTCTCCTGAAATTTTGCAATTTATTCAGATAATTAAAATTTGCGTGAAAGAAAAGAACTATGAATCATGTGTACGTACATAATACTTGAATTAGAATTGCACGGTTGTAGTATAAAACATACTTGACATGGTGCCGATGCTTCCAGCCGTCCTAGAATTTTGCAATATTGGTCTCCACTTGGAGCACAATTATCTCAAATAGTTCAATTACCCAATACAGTCAAAATCTCTAGTAATATCCAGTACGGCAGTACCCCTAATTCCCTAGGGTTAGAGAGACAAAGCAATAATTAGAATAAGATTTACAAAAGGCTGAGGCAGAGCCGCAGAGGCACGTCGAATTGGGGGTCTGATCAGGCCTGGGTCTGATGTGGCATACCTGTGTCTTCTTTTCTCCACTGATTCGGCGACTTGCCGCGATCTGCAGAATAGGCGGCGTGTCCGACGTACGGGGATACAGAGGAAGGCGAAAGAACAATGGCACGAAGCGCAAAGTCGAGCAGACGAACAGGCGAGGTGAAGGGCCGGAGGGCCGAAGGGAAGTATCGATCAATGTACTGCTCCTATCCTGGACAGGCTGGACTGGGCCTTCGTGGCTTCCTCAATCGATACAGCGTCACACGCTGCTACAACTGGGCTGCACTTGTGTGATGTACGGGTGTCCTTCTAGAAAAATTAGGGGTGTCCCATCGTATATGGGCTCTATACTTATAAGGCAAAAGAGTTTTTTACCCGGTGTTTTGTGCTACCTGGTGGGTTAACGTGGGTTCGCCCCTGACCTTTTCTTAAGTACGCAGAGAGCCAGGTGAGACCCATTGTCAGTGAACAGTATATAAAACAAAATTAGGAGGTGGCAGGATTGGTACCCGCGATCAACTAGAGGCACGCGCACGCTGTAACCACTACGCTGAATGACATATAATGATTCTGAAGGATAACTAATTTTATATTCCTTCGATTGTAACACGTGGGCCCGTCATCGCTAATGAACCATGATCAGTGCAGCCTTTGAATTTTTTTCTATGTAAATTATGATCGCAGTAGTACAAATAATGTTTAAAATTCACGTGTTATAAATATTGTAAATATAAACGAAATAAAATTCTTTCAAAACTGTTCATGTATTATTTTGAAAATATTTATATATCTAAAACAATATATTTATGAACTATAAAACGTTTGTATATTTAAATAATACAAATACCTATAATATTACAATTCAAATATAATATTTAATTGTACAAACATTTCGATAATTATAGGGACCTAGCGGCTCCCTTTTCTTATGTTAATTTTGCCCATATGGTTCGAGACCTAGCGGCTCCCTTTTGTTATGTTAATTTCGTCATCTATGAGCAGTACAACTTTTGTCAAAAAAAGGTACAGTTTTTTATAATATTTTTGAATTCTAAATTTAAATTTTCAAATATTTATATTATTTTAAATTATACAAACAAATTTGTAATCTGTAGATCAATAATTTACATACAAATTTGTAAAAAAACAAAGGTGCAAAATGGGCAGCACTGACCATAGCCCATTTGAGCTGATGGGCCCACGTGTTTTAAGAGAAGGGATATAAATGTTAGCTATCCTGCAGAACCATCAGATGTCATTGGTGCGAGTCTTCAGTATGTAAATGGTTCGAATGCAGCCTAATCCTATTTTTCTTTTATATATCTATACTGTTCAATGACACTAGTGCGTACTTAAAAGAAAATCCACGGAGTTATCTTGAAAAATATACTCCAGCCACTGACATGTGGGCCACTCCCATACTGGCATGCCACACATGCAGTTGTGCGCAAGATAGAATAGAAAATCACCGTATTTGCACCACACAACAAATTATATGACTACAAATCCATCTTTTTAAAGTTTTAGCACCAAACTGAACATCCATCGCAAGTTATATGACTGCTAGTGATATTACCTCAATCCATACACATCCATTATATAGCGTAAACTCATAGTCAGTTCAACAATCTAACAATGCAACGAAGCAAAATAAAGTATAATTCAATAATTCAACAATCCAACAATGCATACTGTGATCTCCTTCTTCTCAAGCCACTTCTTGCCTTTCGGATCTAACAGGGAAGCGACGGTCAACATGATCCTCGAATCCTCCGTGCTTTGAGCTAACTGTAAGCAATCTTTCTCAAGCTCGATTAATCCAAAAGTCTTTTTCTTCTTGAGCTCCCATTTAACATATGCCCGATGCTTCTCCAAGTCAATCCTCTCTCTCTCTCAGGCCGCCACTCCACCCCTCTCCCGCAACCATCACCTTCTCTGCCAAGGGAGGGAAGGGAAGGCCCCAGATCCACAGCGGTGATCCGAAACCCATCCGAAACCTAGTCGCCTCCCGGGTCGCCTCTGCCCGGGCGACTCCGGAGGATCCTCCCCCGTCCCCTCTAGCCCCCTTCATCGGCGTGCCCCTGGCCGGCGCCGCCGCCGATGCCGCCGCCTGTGGCGGTGCCCTTCTCGTCTAAAGACGGAGGGGAGGAGAGTGCACTGTGGCGGCGGCTCCATGGGCGGTTGTGGAATGGTGGCAGCGGTTCAAGGGCGGCGCGACATGTAGCCGTGGCCTGGAGCCGGAGTGGCGTCTTCACGGCGGGTGGCGCGCAGCGTCGACACTAATCTCCGGCGGCGCCGTGGTGCGTCGGATCAGGGCCTAAGGGTCCAATCTGGGTCGCCCCCTGCCATGGACTGCTTGTGGTCGTGTGCTGCGGCTGCCTTCTCCGATGCTGCTCCGACCGTCGGTGTGGGGGCCTGCTGGTGTGCTCGAATAAAGGTGGCGGTCCTAGGGTTCCTCTTGCGCCAAGACGAAGATCTGCCTGACGCCTGTCCTTCTTGATCTGGCGGGAGTGGCGGGTTTCGGAAGGCTCTGCCGGCGAACTCCCATGGGCGTGTTATGCCTGGAGATTGTTGGATCAGGTGGAATTAGGTCATGCCCATTGGTTCCCCGTTAAGGAGCGAGCGGCGCGAATCTCTGCTATCTGTTGCCATCGGGAAATATGTTTAGCTTCATGGTGATGTCAGAGGCGGAGAATGTCATGGAAGCCGAGATTGGAGGACTAGTAATGGTGCTTCGAGTCTACGGCATTGAGGAACTTGCTTGGAGTTTGGGGATTCGTAGCAGCAGTATGTAAGTGGGGGCGACAACACAAGTGAAGTTCAAAGTCTTGCATTCCAGGGTGAAAATCCAAGGTCTGACCTTAATTGGTTGTGCCTGGCAATGATCTTGTTGAAGGCATTGTTTTGAGAGCGGGGATTATCTCCGGGGTGAAAACCCAAGATCCACGATCGAGCGACGATGGCGTTGGTGCACTGTTTCCTCCATGGAGGCGTTGCTTTTGGAGAACCTGGACATAAGGTGTTGTCTTGGTGGTGGTTGTGCTGTTGCTGCAAGGCCTAAAAGACTGTAGTGGGACTTTTTTTTAGTTTCTTCTTCTTTTTTGGCTGTGTGCATCCGTCATGTAATTAGGGCATTGTTGTAGAGGCTGGGTGTAATTGGTATCTTCGCGATATTAATATATACTCTTTATCGAAAAAAGTCAATCCTCTCGTTCTGAAACTGTAACTTGTTGTTCACCCTCTCCCACTACCAATCCATCCTCTCTTTTTGTGCATCCAAGAAGAGTGTGCATCTCTCGCCCTTCTCCTCCTCTTTGGTGAAAAAAGTGGTCATCCATGCCACGGCTCGTCGTGCCGCCACTCACGGCCCTGCCTTCTCCAACTTGTTTCCCATCACTTGGTGGTTCCTCTTTGGCACGGTGGCTTGTCCCTCATGCTCTCTGATACGTCTCCAACGTATCTATAATTTATGAAGTATTCATGCCATGTTTACTATTGTTTTATATGATTCTGGTATGATTTGATTAGAACTAACCCGGACTGACGCTGTTTTCAGCAGAACTACCGTGGTGTTGGTTTTGTGCAGAAATAAAAGTTCTCGGAATGCGCTGAAAATCAACGGAGAATTTTTCTGGAAAATATAAAAAATAATGGAACAAAGAGTTACTGGCGGGGAGTCCCGTGGGCCCCATGAGGGTGGAGGGCGCGCCCACCCCCTGGGGCGCGCCCTGTGCCTCGTGGACTTCCCGTGGGGCCCCCTGACTTGTCCTCGACGCCCCAACCTCTCCTATAAATGCCCAAACCTCGAGAAAATAACCTAGATCGGGAGTTCTGCTGCCGCAAGCCTCTGTAGCCACGAGAAATCAATCTAGGCCCTCTCTAGCACACTGCCGAAGGGGGCCATCATCACCGGAGGCCATGGAGGAGGATCCCGGAGGGGCCATCATTGCCATGAAGATCAAGGACCAGAGGGAGAACCTATCCCCATCTAGGGGGGAGGCCATGGAGGAGGAAGCACAAGGGGGAGAACCTCTCCCCCTCTCTCTCGGTGGCGCCGGAGTGCCATCGGGAGGGTAATCATCGCCGCGGTGATCGTCTTCATCAACATCACCATCCCATCTCTTTTATGCGGTCCACTCTCCCGCACCCCGCTGTAATCCCTACTTGAACATGGTGCTTTATGCCACATATTATGATCCAATGATGTGTTGCCATCCTATGATGTTTTGAGTAGATATCCTTTGTCTTTGGGTTGATTGATGATCTAGATTGATATGAGTTGTATGTTTTATTTTGGTGTTGTCCTATTGCGCCCTCCGTGTCGCGCAAGCGTGAGGGATTCCCGCTGTAGGGTGTTGCAATACGTTCATGATTCGCTTATAGTGGGTTGCTTGAGTGACAGAAGCATAAACCCGAGTAAGGGGGTTGTTGCGTATGGGATAAATGGGACTTGATGCTTTAATGCTTGTTGGAAATATGCCCTAGAGACAATAATAAATAGGTTATTATTATATTTCCTTGTTCATGATAATCGTTTATTATCCAGGCTAGAATTGTATTGATAGGAAACTCAGATACATGTGTGGATACATAGACAACACCATGTCCCTAGTAAGCCTCTAGTTGACTAGCTCGTTGATCAATAGATGGTTACGGTTTCCTGACCATGGACATTGGATGTCGTTGATAACGGGATCACATCATTAGGAGAATGATGTGATGGACAAGACCCAATCCTAAGCCTAGCACAAGATCGTGTAGTTCGTTTGCTCAGAGCTTTTCTAATGTCAAGTATCATTTCCTTAGACCATGAGATTGTGCAACTCCCGGATACCGTAGGAATGCTTTGGGTGTGCCAAACGTCACAACGTAACTGGGTGGCTATAAAGGTGCACTATGGGTATCTCCGAAAGTGTCTGTTGGGTTGGCACGAATCGAGACTGGGATTTGTCACTCCGTGTAAACGGAGAGGTATCTCTGGGCCCACTCGGTAGGACATCATCATAATGTGCACAATGTGACCAAGGAGTTGATCACGGGATGATGTGAGTTACGGAACGAGTAAAGAGACTTGCCGGTAACGAGATTGAACAAGGTATAGGGATACCGACGATCGAATCTCGGGCAAGTAACATACCGTTAGACAAAGGGAATTGCATACGGGATTGATTGAATCCCCGACATCGTGGTTCATCCGATGAGATCATCGTGGAACATGTGGGAGCCAACATGGGTATCCAGATCCCGCTGTTGGTTATTGACCGGAGAACGTCTCGGTCATGTCTGCATGGTTCCCGAACCCGTAGGGTCTACACGCTTAAGGTTCGATGACGCTAGGGTTATAGGGAAAGTATGTACGTGGTTACCGAATGTTGTTCAGAGTCCCGGATGAGATCCCGGACGTCACGAGGAGTTCCGGAATGGTCCGAAGGTAAAGATTTATATATGGGAAGTCCTGTTTTGGTCACCGGAAAGGTTTCGGGTGTTATCGGTAATGTACCGGGACCACAGGGAGGGTCCCGGGGGTCCACCAAGTGGGGCCACCAGCCCCAGAGGGCTGCATGGGCCAAGTGTGGGAGGGGACCAGCCCCAGGTGGGCTGGTGCGCCCCCCCACAAGAGGCCAGGGCGCAGGAAAGGGGGAAGGGGGGGAAACCCTAGTCTCAGATGGGCCTAAGGCCCATCTAGTGGGGCGCCCCCTCTCTCCACCCCTTTGGCCGCCCCCCAAACCCCATCTAGGGCTGGCCGCACCCCTTTGGGGGGGGGACCCTAGATGGGGGCGCAGCCCTCCCCCTCCCCTATATATACTTGAGGTTTGGGCTGCCATACAGACATGAGAACGTCTCTTTTTCGGCGCAGCCCTTCCCCTCTCCCTCCTCCTCCTCTCCCGCGGTGCTTGGCGAAGCCCTGCGGGATTGCCACGCTCCTCCACCACCACCACGCCGTCGTGTTGCTGCTGGATGGAGTCTTCCCCAACCTCTCCCTCTCTCCTTGCTGGATCAAGGCGTGGGAGACGTCACCGGGCTGCACGTGTGTTGAACGCGGAGGCACCGTTCTTCGGTGCTTAGATCGGAATCAACCGCGATCTGAATCGCTACGAGTACGACTCCCTCATCCGCGTTCTTGCAACGCTTCCGCATCGCGATCTACAAGGGTATGTAGATGCACTCCCCTTCCCCTCGTTGCTAGATTACTCCATAGATTGATCTTGGTGATGCGTAGAAAATTTTGAATTTCTGCTACGTTCCCCAACAGTGGCATCATGAGCTAGGTCTATGCGTAGTTTCTATGCACGAGTAGAACACAAAGTAGTTGTGGGCGTAGATGTTGCCAATTCTTCTTGCCGTTACTAGTCTTATCTTGTTTCGGCGGCATTGTGGGATGAAGCGGCCCGGACCGACCTTACACGTACGCTTACGTGAGACAGGTTCCACCGACTGACATGCACTAGTTGCATAAGGTGGCTAGCGGGTGTCTGTCTCTCCCACTTTAGTCGGAACGGATTCGATGAAAAGGGTCCTTATGAAGGGTAAATAGAAATTGGCATATCACGTTGTGGTTTTACGTAGGTAAGAAACGTTCTTGCTAGAAACCTATACAAGCCACGTAAAAAACTTGCAAACAACAATTAGAGGACGTCTAACTTGTTTTTGCAGCATGTGCTATGTGATGTGATATGGCCAGAAGATGTGATGAATGATATATGTGATGTATGAGATTGATCATATTCTTGTAATAGGAATCACGACTTGCATGTCGATGAGTATGACAACCGGCAGGAGCCATAGGAGTTGTCTTTATTTTTTGTATGACCTGCGTGTCATTGAATAACGCCATGTAAATTACTTTACTTTATTGCTAAGCGCGTTAGCCATAGAAGTAGAAGTAATCGTTGGCGTGACAACTTCATGAAGACACAATGATGGAGATCATGATGATGGAGATCATGGTGTCATGCCGGTGACAAAGATGATCATGGTGCCCCGAAGATGGAGATCAAAGGAGCAAAAATGATATTGGCCATATCATGTCACTACTTGATTGCATGTGATGTTTATCATGTTATGCATCTTATTTGCTTAGAACGACGGTAGTAAGTAAGATGATCCCTCACTAAAATTTCAAGAGAAGTGTTCCCCCTAACTGTGCACCGTTGCGAAGGTTCGTTGTTTCGAAGCACCACGTGATGATCGGGTGTGATAGATTCTAACGTTCGAATACAACGGGTGTTGACGAGCCTAGCATGTACAGACATGGCCTCGGAACACATGCAAAACACTTAGGTCGACTTGACGAGCCTAGCATGTACGGACATGGCCTCGGAACACAAGAGACCGAAAGGTCGAACATGAGTCGTATAGCAGATACGATCAACATGGAGATGTTCACCGATGATGACTAGTCCATCTCACGTGATGATCGGACACGGCCTAGTTTGACTCGGATCATGAATCACTTAGATGACTAGAGGGATGTCTATCTGAGTGGGAGTTCAATAATCAGATGAACTTCATTATCATGAACATAGTCAAAAGGTCTTTGCAAATTATGTCATACGCTTTAGTTCTACTGTTTAAGATATGTTCCTAGAGAAAATTTAGTTGAAAGTTGGTAGTAGCAATTATGCGGACTAGGTCCGTAAACTGAGGATTGTCCTCATTGCTGCACAGAAGGCTTATGTCCTTAATGCACCGCTCGGTGTGCTGAACCTCATCGTCGTCTGTAGATGTTGCGAAACATCTGACACACACGTTTTGATGACTACGTGATAGTTCAGTGCGTAATGCTAACACTTTAGAATTGTGGCACCAAAGACGTTTGTGAAACGTCGCAGAACATATGAGATGTTCCGAAGACTGAAATTGGGATTTCAGACTAGTGCCCACGTCAGGAGGTATGAGACCTCTGACAAGTTTCTTAAGCCTGCAAACCAAGGGAGAAAAGCTCAATCGTTGAGCATGTGCTCAGATTGTCTGAGTACTACAATCACTTGAATCGAGTGGGAGTTAATCTTCCAGATGAGATAGTGATGGTTCTCCATAGTCACTGCCACCAAGCTAGTAGAGCTTCATCAGGGATAGTTATGATGATCCTTGAGCTATTCGCGATGTTTGACACCGCGAGAGTAGAAATCAAGAAGGAGCATCAATTGTTGATGGTTAGTAAAACCACTAGTCTAGAAGGGCAAGGGCAAAAGGGATACTTCATGAAATAGCAAGTCATTTGCTGCTCTAGTGAAGAATCCCAAGGTTGAACCCAAACCCGAGACTAAGTGCTTCTGTAATGAGGGGAACGGTCACTGAAGCAGTACTACCCTAGATACTTGGTAGATGAGAAGGCGGGCAAGGTCGACAGAAGTATATTGGATATACGTTATATGAATGTGTACTTTACTAGTACTCCTAGCAGCACCAGTGTATTAGATACCGGTTTGGTTGCTAAGTGTTAGTAACTCGAAATAAAAGCTGCGGAATAAACGGAGACTAGCTAAAGGTGAGATGACGATATGTGTTGGAAATGTTTCCAAGGTTGATGTGATCAAGCATCGCATGCTCCCTCTACCATCGAGATTTGGTGTTTGCGTTGAGCATGATTGGATTATGTTTCTCGCAATACGGTTATTCATTTAAGGAGAATAATGGTTACTCTGTTTATTTGAATAATACCTTCAATGGTCTTGCACCTAAAATGAATCTCGATCGTAGTGATACACATGTTCATGCCAAAAGATATAAGATAGTAATGATAGTACCACATACTTGTGGCACTGCCACTTGAGTCATATTGGTATAAAACGCATGAAGAAGCTCCATGTAGATGGATCTTTGGACTCGCTCGTTTTTGAAAAGATTGAGACATGCGAACCATGTCTATTGGTATATGTGCATGAAGAAACTCCATGCAGATGGATCATTTGGACTCACTTGATTTTGAATCACTTGAGACATGCAAATCATACCACATGGGCAAGATGACTGAAAGTCCTCGTTTTCAGTAAGATGGAACAAGAGAGCAACTTATTGGAAGTAATACATTTTGATGTATGCAGTCCAATGAGTGCCGAGGCATGCAGTGGATATCGTTATGTTCTTACTTCACAGATGATTTGAGTAGATGCTGAGTGTATTTACTTGATGAAACACAAGTCTGAATTATTGAAAGGTTCAAGTAATTTCAGAGTGAAGTTGAAGATCGTCGTGACAAGAGGATAAAATGTCTGTGATATGATCATAGAGATGAGTATCTGAGTTACGAGTTTGGCACACAATTAAGACATTGTGGAAAGTGTTTCACAATTAATACCGCCTGGAACACCACAGTGTGATGGTGTGTCCGAACATCATAACTGCACCCTATTGGATATGGTGCATAACATGATGTCTCTTATCGAATTACCACTATCGTTTATGGGTTAGGCATTAGAGACAACCGCATTCACTTTAAAAGGGGCAACACGCAATTCCGTTGAGACGACACCGTTTAGAGAAACCTAAGATGTCGTTTCTTAAAAGTCTGGGGCTGCGCAGCTTATGTGAAAAAGTTTCAAGCTGATAAGCTCGAACCCAAAGCGGATAAATACATCTTCATAGAAAACCCAAAACAGTTGGGTATACCTCCTATTTCAGATCTGGAAGCAAAAGTAATTGTTTCTAGAAACGAGTCCTTTCTCGAGGAAAAGTTTCTCTCGAAAGAATTGAGTGGGAGGATGGTGGAGACTTGATAAGGTTATTGAACCGTCACTTCAACTAGTGTGTAGCAGGGCACAGGAAGTTGTTCCTGTGGCACCTACACCAATTGAAGTGGAAGCTTATGATAGTGATCATGAAACTTCGGATCAAGTCACTACCAAACCTCGTAGGACGACGAGGATGCGTGCTACTTCAGAGTGGTACGTGATCCTGTCTGAGATATCATGTTGTTGGACAATACTGAACCTACGAGCTATGGAGAAGCGATGGTGGGCCCATATTCCGACAAATGGTTAGAAGCCATAAAATCCGAGAGGATCCATGTATGAAAACAAAGTATAGACTTTGAGAGTACTACTTGATGGTCGTAAGGCTGTTGAGGTAAATGGATCTTTAAGAAGAAGACGGACATGAACGGTAATGTTACCGTCTATGAAGCTCGACTTGTGGCAAAGAGTATTTCCACAAGTTCAAGGAGTTGACTACGATGAGATTTTCTCATCCGTAGCGGTGCTTAAGTCCGTCGGAATCATGTTAGCATTAGCTGCATTTGTGAAATCTGGCAGATGGATGTCAAATAAGTTTCCTTACCAGTTTTCGTAAGGAAAGGTTGTATGTGATACAATCAGAAAGTTTTTGTCGATCCTAAGGATGCTAAAAGGTATGCTGGCTCCAGCGATCCTTCCATGGATTAGAGCAAGCATCTCGGAGTCAGAATATACACTTTGATGGAGTGATCAAAGTTTTTGGGTTTATACAAAGTTTGTTAGAAACTTGTATTTACAATAAAGTGAGTGGGAGCGCTACAACATTTCTGATAAGTATATGTGAATGACATATTGTTGATCCGAAATGATGTAAAATTTCTGGAAAGCATAAAGGGTTGTTTGAAAGGAGTTTTTCAAAGGAAGACCTGGATAAAAGCTACTTACATATTGGGCATCAAGATCTATAGAGATAGATCAAGATGCCCGATGATTCTTTCAAGGAACGCACACCTTGACATGATTTTGAAAGAGTTCAAAATAGATCAGCAAAGAAGGAGTTCTTGGCTGTGTTACAAGGTGTGAGTATTGAGTAAGACTCAAGACCTGACCACAGCAGAAGAGAGAGAAAGGACGAAGGTCGTCCCCTATGCTTTAGACGTAGGCTCTACAGTATGCTATGCTGTGTACCGCACATGAAGTGTGCCTTGCCATGAGTTGGTCAAGGGGTACAATAGTGATCCGGGAATGGATCACATGACAGCGGTCGAACTTATCCTTAGTACCTAGTGGACTAAGGAATTTTCTCGATTATGGAGGTGAAAAGGAGTTCGTCGTAAAGGGTTACGTCGATGCGAACTTTGACACTAATCCGGATGACTCTGAGTAGTAAACCGGATTCGTATAGTAGAGCAGTTACTTGAAATGGCTCCAAGTAGCGCATGGTAGCATCCACAAAGATGACATAGATATTCGTAAAGCACACACGGATCTGAAAGGTTCAGACCCGTTGACTAATAACCTCTCTCACAAGCATAACATGATCAAACCAGAACTCATTGAGTGTTAATCACATAGAGATGTGAACTAGATTGTTGACTCTAGTAAACTCTTGGGTGTTGGTCACATGGTGATGTGACCTGTCAGTGTTAATCACATGGTGATGTGAACTAGATTATTGACTCTAGTGCAAGTGGGAGACTGTTGGAAATATGCCCTAGAGGCAATAATAAATAGGTTATTATTATATTTCCTTGTTCATGATAATCGTTTATTATCCATGCTAGAATTGTATTGATAGGAAACTCAGATACATGTGTGGATACATAGACAACACCATGTCCCTAGTAAGCCTCTAGTTGACTAGCTCGTTGATCAATAGATGGTTACGGTTTCCTGACCATGGACATTGGATGTCGTTGATAACGGGATCACATCATTAGGAGAATGATGTGATGGACAAGACCCAATCCTAAGCCTAGCACAAGATCGTGTAGTTCGTTTGCTCAGAGCTTTTCTAATGTCAAGTATCATTTCCTTAGACCATGAGATTGTGCAACTCCCGGATACCGTAGGAATGCTTTGGGTGTGCCAAACGTCACAACGTAACTGGGTGGCTATAAAGGTGCACTACGGGTATCTCCGAAAGTGTCTGTTGGGTTGGCACGAATCGAGACTGGGATTTGTCACTCCGTGTAAACGGAGAGGTATCTCTGGGCCCACTCGGTAGGACATCATCATAATGTGCACAATGTGACCAAGGAGTTGATCACGGGATGATGTGAGTTACGGAACGAGTAAAGAGACTTGCCGGTAACGAGATTGAACAAGGTATAGGGATACCGACGATCGAATCTCGGGCAAGTAACATACCGTTAGACAAAGGGAATTGCATACGGGATTGATTGAATCCCCGACATCGTGGTTCATCCGATGAGATCATCGTGGAACATGTGGGAGCCAACATGGGTATCCAGATCCCGCTGTTGGTTATTGACCGGAGAATGTCTCGGTCATGTCTGCATGGTTCCCGAACCCGTAGGGTCTACACGCTTAAGGTTCGATGACGCTAGGGTTATAGGGAAAGTATGTACGTGGTTACCGAATGTTGTTCAGAGTCCCGGATGAGATCCCGGACGTCACGAGGAGTTCCGGAATGGTCCGAAGGTAAAGATTTATATATGGGAAGTCCTGTTTTGGTCACCGGAAAGGTTTCGGTTGTTATCGGTAATGTACCGGGACCACAGGGAGGGTCCCGGGGGTCCACCAAGTGGGGCCACCAGCCCCAGAGGGCTGCATGGGCCAAGTGTGGGAGGGGACCAGCCCCAGGTGGGCTGGTGCGCCCCCCCACAAGAGGCCAGGGCGCAGGAAAGGGGGAAGGGGGGGAAACCCTAGTCTCAGATGGGCCTAAGGCCCATCTAGTGGGGCGCCCCCTCTCTCCACCCCTTTGGCCGCCCCCCAAACCCCATCTAGGGCTGGCCGCACCCCTTTGGGGGGGGACCCTAGATGGGGGCGCAGCCCTCCCCCTCCCCTATATATACTTGAGGTTTGGGCTGCCATACAGACATGAGAACGTCTCTTTTTCGGCGCAGCCCTTCCCCTCTCCCTCCTCCTCCTCTCCCGCGGTGCTTGGCGAAGCCCTGCGGGATTGCCACGCTCCTCCACCACCACCACGCCGTCGTGTTGCTGCTGGATGGAGTCTTCCCCAACCTCTCCCTCTCTCCTTGCTGGATCAAGGCGTGGGAGACGTCACCGGGCTGCACGTGTGTTGAACGCGGAGGCACCGTTCTTCGGTGCTTAGATCGGAATCAACCGCGATCTGAATCGCTACGAGTACGACTCCCTCATCCGCGTTCTTGCAACGCTTCCACATCGCGATCTACAAGGGTATGTAGATGCACTCCCCTTCCCCTCGTTGCTAGATTACTCCATAGATTGATCTTGGTGATGCGTAGAAAATTTTGAATTTCTGCTACGTTCCCCAACAATGCTATGGTTGGGTTTTACCTTAATGATCTTTAGTAGTTGCGGATGCTTGCTAGAGTTCCAATCATAAGTGCATATGATCCAAGAGAGAAAATATGTTAGCTTATGCCTCTCCCTCATATGAAATTGCAATAGTGATTACCGGTCTTGTTAACAATTGCCTAGGATAATTCCGCACACCGACCCATCATTATTCCACACTCGCTATTTATAATATTTAGTAATATATTCTAACTTTATGATAACATCACCTACTTTTATGTTTTAGCTCTCCGATATCATGCAAAGTTATCCTCTTCATACCCACAACATAGTTTTATTTCTCGTTTCTAGTTGGAAGCAAACGTTCGGTGTACGTAGAGTCGTATCAGTGGCAGATAGGACTTGAGAGAATATTGATCTTACCTTTAGCTCCTTGTGGGTTCGACACTCCATAATTATCACTTCCACCATTGGGAATTGCTACGATGATTCCCTGCACTTGGGGATTATCAAGCTCTTTTCTGGCGCCGTTGCCGGGGAGTAATAGCGTGGGGTTGATATTCACGTGTGTGCTTGTTTGCTTTCTTCACTAAGTAGATTTTGTTTTTCCTTTTTGTTTCTGTTTAGTTGTGGGTGAAACATACAAAAAAAATTAAAAGAATGAAAATACAAAAAAAAATTACTTGCCTCCCATGCCTAAAAAGTTTTCGATAAGAGAAGTGATTGGAAGGTTATGCATTGGAGAAGTGAGGGTCGACCTTGAACACTTGTGTTCATGCTCATGGAAACAATGTAAAAAATTTCATGGAAGCTTCTCTGAAAATAATTATCCCCTTGTATATGTCCATTGTATTAGAAAAGTAATGTGCCAAGCTTCAGTTTTAGGATGATTAGATTGCTTGTTTACTATGTGCAGTACAAAAACAGAAACTTTGGCTTTAGCGCGTGAATTTACATTTTTTACTGGAAAGTCAAATGGGTCTGAAACTTTTTGCACATTACTTCTGTACAAATTGTTTAAATTTTCATATATTTTTTAGAATTTTTTGGAGTTACAGAAGTTTACTAAACTTCCAGATTACTACAGACTGTCCTGTTTTTGACAGATTCTGTTTTCTATGTGTTGATCGCTTATTTTGATGAATCTATAGGTACTATCGGGGGGTATGAACCATGGTGAAGTTGGAATACACTAGATAAAGTGTTAATATGAAATTGGAATGAGTTTGCAACAGTACCTAAAGGTAGTGATTTGCTCTAGTATACTAACGGATCTCACAAAGTTTTTGTGGATGAAGTGTTCGAAGAACGAGGAGTTACCGATGTGAGAAGAATAAAGAGAGGCAAGAGTTCAAGCTTGGGGATGCCCAAGGCACCCCAAGTAAATATTCCAAGGATACTCAAGCATCTAAACTTGGGGATGCCCCGGTTGGCATCCCATCTTTCTTCTTAAACAATTATCGGTATACCTCGGTTTTTGTTTTGTTCACATGATTTGTGTCCTTTGTGTTTTTCTTTTTTAAGAACCATGCTAGTATGAGATATCCCTTCATCGATTTATAGAATGATTCATGTGCTTCACTTATATATTTTGAGTATGACATTATAGAATGCTCTTTGTGCTTCACTTCAATCTTTTGAGTATGGTTTTATAGAATGCTTCGTGTGCTTCACTTATATATTTTGAGCTTGGATATTGGTTAGTCTATATTAATTGTAGAATTCTCCATGAACTTCACGTATATCTTTTGGTGTATGAATAATACTATCATCTAAAGCGGGTTTGGAAGAGTGTCAACTTTAGGAATTAGTGATCCCACTATTTTGGAGGGTGTTGAGTCTTAGCGTGATATTTATGAAAGTGGATTTGGAAGAGTGTCGACTTTAGTTAGTAATGATTCCACTATTTCGGAAGAGGTTCCAATTGATCATGAGAACAAAGTTGCTATCTATGATTATTATTGTGATGACATGTATTCTATAAAGAATACTGTTAACCATGAAACTTGTCATCATGATTTTAATTTTCAATTGGATTATGCCTCACATGACAATTATTTTGTTGAGTTTGCTCCCACTATTCTGAATGAGAAGAATTTTGCTTATGTGGAGAGTAGTAAAATTTCTATGCTTGTAGATCATGAAAAGAATGCTTTCTGTGATGGTTATATTGTTGAACTCATTCATGATGCTACTGAAAATTATTATGAGGGAGGAATACATACTTGTAGGAGTTGCAATAATATCAAGTTTCCTCTCTATGTGCTTAAAGTTTTGAAGTTATACTTGTTTTGCCTTCCTATGCTAGTTGATTCTTGTTCCTATAAATTGTGTGCTCACAAAATCCTTAGGCATAGAAAGTGGGTTAGATTTAAATGTGCTAGTCATATTCTTCATGATGCTCTCTTTATGTTTCAATTCTTATCTTTTATGTGAGCATCATTGAAATCATCATGCCTAGCTAAAAGGCATTAAAGAAAATCGCTTGTTGGGAGACAACCCAATATTTACCCTTACTGTTTTTGTGTGTTTAAATGATTAAGATACTGTAGTAATCATGTTTTATAGCTTTTGTTTCAATAAAGTGCCAAGTAAGACCTTTGGGAAGACTTGGGTGAAAGTTAATGTGATCTTGCTGTAAAAGACGGAAACTTTGCGCTCACGAGATTAGCTGTCATTTTTTACAGAAGAGTGCTTTTGAGTTTATTATTTTTGCAGAAGATCAATAGATAACTTCCTCACGTCCACCAATTTATTTCATAATTTTTGGAGTAGCAGAAGTATGGTTGCTGTTCAGATCATTACAGACTATTCTGTTTCTGACAGATTATGTTTTCATTGCATAGTTTGCTTGTTTTCTAGTTTCTATGGCTTATATTTCTCAATATAAATTGTAGAAATGATATGGTACAGTAGGCATTGTGTGAGAACAATTATGAACCTTGTATTTGACAGTACCAAAGTGAATGGTTTACTCTTTATCATACTAACCTATCTCACGAAGTTCCGTTAAATTTTGTGTGATTGAAGTTTTCAAGCTTTGGGTGAGATATCGATATGAGGAGAATAAGGAGTCGAAAGACCCTAAGCTTGGGGATGCCAAGGCACCCCAAGGTAATATTCAAGGAAGACTCAAGCGCCTAAGCTTGGGGATGCCCCGGAAGGCATCCCCTCTTTCGTCTTCAAAACTATCGGTATAACTTACTCGGAGCTATATTTTTATTTGTCACATGATATGTGTTTTTCTTGGAGCGTATTTTCAATTTTACTTGCTGTTTGAATAAAATCATTGGGTCTGAAATCTTGAATGAAAAAGAATCCTCCCATGGCTAGTTAATTATTTGACTACTCAGTGTTCTTCACTTATATCTTTTTGGAGTAGTTTGTCATTTACTCACGTGCTTCACGTATATCCTATGAGTAAATGGTTGAATGAATTGAATATCATAAATCTGAATTTATATACGTTTCATATGCTTATAACATGGGGAGTAACGACTTCACACATAATAAGTATAGGTAGTAAACTTATTGAAAGTTAGCAAACACAGAATTGGTCACTTGAACAATTCATGAAAGAATATTGAAGGAAGAGAGGTTTCACATATAAATATACTATCTTGGACATATTTTGTAATTGTGAGCACTCATTAAAATATGACATGCTAAAAAGTTGATGTTGGACAAGGAAGACAACTTAATGGGTTATGTTTTCCTATATCTGAAACGTTATATTGTCTTGGATCATCCAACATGTTGAGCTTGCCTTTCCCTCTCATGCTAGCCAAATTCTTTGCACCAAGTAGAGATATTACTTGTGCTTCCAAACATTTCTTAACCCAGTTTTGCCATGAGAGTCCACCATACCTACCTATGGATTGAGTAAGATCCTTCAAGTAAGTTGTCATCGGTGCATGCAATAAAAAATAGCTCCTTAAATATGTATGATCTATTAGTGCGAAGAAAATAAGCTTTATACGAACTTGTGATAGGGAAGAAATAAAAGCTACGGACTGCATAATAAAGGTCTTTATCACAAGCGGCAATATAAAGTGACGTTGTTTTGCATTAAGATTTTGTGCATCCAACCATAAAAGCGCATGACAACCTCTGCTTCCCTCTGCGAAGGGCCTATCTTTTACTTTTGCCTTCTACCCTTATACAAGAGTCATGGTGATTTTCACCTTTCCTTTTTACACTTTTTCCTTTGGCAAGCACTTTGTGTTGGAGCGATCCAGATATATATATATCCACTTGGATGTAGGTTTTCATAAAGTATTATTTTTGACATTACCCTTGAGGTAAAAGGTTGGGAGGCGAAACTATAAGCCCCTATCTTTCTCTGTGTCCGATTAAAACTTTGAACCCATAAATATCACGTGAGTGTTAGCAATTGTGAAAGATTAAATGATAGTTGAGTATGTGGAGTTTGCTGAATCAAAGCTCTTACGTAGACCCTTCTTGAAATAAGATGAATTGCAATTGTTTGATGACTAAGAGCATGGTTTGTTAGTTTCAAGGAAGTTTATGATCTATACTTTAACATGTGACTAGCTTGTTACTTGATCATGAGAAGTTTTATAAGTTGAGATACTGTTATCATATATAATGATGCTAGAAAAAGTGATTGAAACTATCATTGATCAAGCTTAAGCACTTGCTAGCATTCACACTTCATAAATTATTTCTTTTATCATTTACCTACTCGAGGACGAGCAGGAATTAAGCTTGGGGATGCTAATACGTCTCCAACGTATCTATAATTTATGAAGTATTCATGCCATGTTTACTATTGTTTTATATGATTTTGGTATGATTTGATTAGAACTAACCCGGACTGACGCTGTTTTCAGCAGAACTACCGTGGTGTTGTTTTTGTGCAGAAATAAAAGTTCTCGGAATGCGCTGAAAATCAACGGAGAATTTTTCTGGAAAATATAAAAAATAATGGAACAAAGAGTTACTGGAGGGGAGTCCCATGGGCCCCACGAGGGGGAGGGCGCGCCCACCCCCCGGGGCGCGCCCCTGTGCCTCATGGACTTCCCGTGGGCCCCCCTGACTTGTTCTCGACGACAACCTCTCCTATAAATGCCCAAACCTCCAGAAAATAACCTAGATCGGGAGTTCCGCCGCCGCAAGCCTCTGTAGCCACGAGAAATCAATCTAGGCCCTCTCTGGCACCCTGCCGGAGGGGGCCATCATCACCGGAGGCCATGGAGGAGGATCCCGGAGGGGCCATCATTGCCATGAAGGCCAAGGACCAGAGGGAGAACCTATCCCCATCTAGGGGGGAGGCCATGGATGAGGAAGCACAAGGGGGAGAACCTCTCCCCCTCTCTCTCGGTGGCGCCGGAGTGCCATCGAGAGGGGAATCATCACCGCGGTGATCGTCTTCATCAAAATCACCATCATCATCACCATCCTCATATCTTTTACGCGGTCCACTCTCCCGCACCCCGTTGTAATCCCTACTTGAACATGGTGCTTTATGCCACATATTGTGATCCAATGATGTGTTGCCATCCTATGATGATTTGAGTAGATATCCTTTGTCTTTGGGTTGATTGATGATCTAGATTGGTATGAGTTGTATGTTTTATTTTGGTGATGTCCTATTGTGCCCTCCGTGTCGCGCAAGCATGAGGGATTCCTGCTGTAGGGTGTTGCAATACATTCATGATTCGCTTATAGTGGGTTGCTTGAGTGACAAAAGCATAAACCCGAGTAAGGGGGTTGTTGCGTATGGGATAAAGGGGACTTGATGCTTTAATGCTATTGTTGGGTTTTACCTTAATGATGTTTAGTAGTTGCAGATGCTTGCTAGAGTTCCAATCATAAGTGCATATGATCCAAGAAGAGAAAGTATGTTAGCTTATGCCTCTCCCTCATATGAAACTGCAATAGTGATTACCGGTCTTGTTAACAATTGCCTAGGATAATTTCGCACACCGACCCATCATTATTCCACACTCGCTATTTATAATACTTAGTAATATATTCCAACTTTATGATAACATCGCCTACTTTTATGTTTTAGCTCTCCGATATCATGCAAAGTTATCCTCTTCATACCCACAACATAGTTTTATTTCTCGTTTCTAGTTGGAAGCAAACGTTCGATGTACGTAGAGTCGTATCAGTGGCAGATAGGACTTGAGAGAATATTGATCTTATCTTTAGCTCCTTGTGGGTTCGACACTCCATACTTATCACTTCCACCATTGGGAATTGCTACGATGATTCCCTGCACTTGGGGATTACCACTATCCACCTTACTCATCTTTGTCATCCAATCCAATAGATTGTTTGGAGCTTGAGCCATCGTTTCTCTTCAACTTTTGTTGTTGTTCTTGAGGTCATCGATGAGTTGTTGCCATGTTGGTTTCCCATTCAATTTCAACCAACAATGACACTAGTGAATGCCTTTCCCTTGGTTTGATCGTACAAAGTGGCCGCCAACCCCATATAGTAAACAAGAATCACTCATGTGAATGCAACAAACAGAGCTAGGAATGCAAATGATGACAAAACGAAGCAAGTCAACTTACATGACTATTGATTCCAACACCACTTTGGGTCCGGCCAACCATGAAAGAATAGTGGTCACACAACTTGTTCGCACTCTCTTGGATGATGGACCATCTATGTTCGAGAGAGGCCTCATTGTAGGTGCTATGGATAGGGTTCGACTCCACACATTCCTTGTGTACATGGTAAGGCTTGTGGATCTTTTCCCAATACTTGCTGCCCTTTTGCTCGGTTCCACATATAGGGTCAATGCTTGTGGCAAACAAGCTTCACACAACAAAACATACTCGTTGCTTGAGAATTTTGGACATCTTGCCATGGGCATCTTATTTTTTTGGGGTTAAGAGTGGTCGATGTTTGCCCAACATCAAATGTAGGAGAGTTGATATTCCAAGGCTGCTAACAAGGAAAAGCCTAAAAACTGCTATATTATTACAAGGAATGGAGCTCGCCACTGTGGTCTCCATGGCGACTAAAGAACAAGGCGTGGCGGGTGGGAGGGGTATGAGAGGTAATGTTTTTGGGAAATGTGATAGAAAACAAAAAATTACCCTACAATCAACCAGGAACACTATGAAGATGCATAACGGTTAAGATCGGATCATTACCAACTCTGTATTGCAGCAGAAGAAGATTCGGTGTAGATCATACTTGAAACCCCTCGAACCGTTCATGAACGGTCCCTTGAACGGAAGACCGAAAGCACGGCCTCTCCACAGTTTGCAAGCGTACTTTTTTCATGATCCGGCTACGCTTGACCATCCGGAGCTAATCGTTGCTGGAGAATTAGAGAGGGAGAAGAGAACTCACGGGGCTTCTCTATTATGAGAGTCTAGATCAAACTAGATGAGAACTAGAACAAGAGAGAACTAGAGGAGGCTTCAAAACTTGTGTTCTAGGGGCTAGCCCTGCCCCTTTATTTATATGTTGAGCCCTGGGGTCGTAACTTGAGGAGGGGCCCCTCCCAAAGTTGGTTCGGAACGCAAGGAATAGTCATCCTTGGATTCCAACATGAAATGCAAAGGTTCCTGGCGTTAGGTTCCCGGCGTTTCCAAAAACGCTAGGAACCCAGGGACCCTGGCGTGTGGTCCCTGTCCTCCGCAAAAACTCCTCTTGCACCGACCTAAAGCCTCGTGGGCCTTACCCCTTGTCCTCACACTGGGGACCCTTTGGATTTATCTAGAAGGTTATGTAACCTTCTGGACATCACCAAAAGTTCCTAGGGTATGTTCCCAGAACTATTTCGAGAATATTTTCTCATAACGCTCACTCCACTAAAACTCAACAAATTGTGATTCACTTAAGCTTGTGACCTCGTAGGTTCGGTAAATCCTAGACATGAACAATCTCCTTTTGTTCAATGCTTGATAGTGGAACCGTGGACATCCATATCAATCCCATGAGTACACGAATAACATTCGAGTGAACCTTTGGTTATCGCGTGCTATTCCCTTTGCTTCACAATACTTTAGAAAACTCGAGGTGAGATATATCGGTATCCTCTTGAGTCATTCTCATGCTCACTATACATGTCTCCTCGTTACCGGTTTTGTTCTTCTTTCTCATTGACACGTTCCGGCATGCTCGTGACTAGTGACCTAGTCACCTATGTCTGGCCAGAAGATGGTGGATGTCGTCACACCGAGAGGTCCCTAAGAATATCTCTCCATCGTCAGAGGATAAAATCACACTCTTGAGATATCTAGCCCCTTGTCAAACTTTTCGATGAACCAATAACCCCGTTATGATCACTGTGTTACAGATGACGTTTGAGCGACCCCAAAGTCCATCATACAGTAAGAAGAGACTACGATACCCTCATGGTTTAAGGAACTAAATCACACGTTAACTCTCCGTGTTATAACAATTGACTTGTGAAGATTGTATCTCAAGGTATAACAAATAAGTTTGGATCGATTCAATGTGATCATTCTTCCAACATCATATTCTCAAAGTTGTTTTAAGACTATCGTTACACTTAACGATATACTAAGATCCAGAAAACATGATCACAAACAACACTTGAGCTGGTCTTAGAGGCGAGACTAGGAACCAGGTTTTACCGTTTATCATTCCACACGTGCATATGAGTTTTCCACTGAATCGCATACTCCAGGATCATAGCAGTTATATCATAGAATATAACTCTTAAATATAGACATGAAAATAATAATACAATACTATTGCATGTAGGGCATATTTCCAACAAATGCATCATCAATTGGTCCATGGTGGACTAGCCCACCCATCCACTCAATAGACAGAGAAACTATGAAGTAGAAAGAGAAGATGATTTCCTATATATAGAATAGAGTTCCTTTTGGCCATCCAACTTCCAAAACCCAATATCTACACACCCATGAGTGGTTTGTGTACATATTATGTAGCAAAGTTTTCCTAATTAAAGTTTGCGGCATAATGTCACTTCGAGCTCTGATATTGAATCTTCAAGGAATGAAATTGTTTGTGTTGGGGTATCCTCCACATGGGGGTTGTGAGAATATGAAATAAAGGCCTTTTAGGCGGCTCAAACATGTGCTAGAGCCCAATGCCCATTACATATTCTTTGGATTTTGCATATGAGAGGGGGGGGGGGGGGACGGTGCAACCACCAAGAGGCGTGACGGAAATCCCAGGTTAGTCATTGTAAGTGCATCTAGTGCCCCTTAGTGATTTTGGTGTATTGAAGACTTATAGGTTAAGGGACTGATGCATTTGCGAGTGTACACAGGTCTATAAGTCTATGAGGAGTTTTATATTTACAGAGAAAGTCGACCCCTAAAAATGAATGTCTTCAACTGAAGACTTTGGATTTCTGAAGACTTTCTGAAGACTTTGACAGTGAAGAAATTGGTGTGACCCTGAAGACTTGGTATTCATGCGAGGAACATGAAGCGTGAAGACTTTTGTTTTCGTAGTTTCATTTTCTCTTTCTTGAGTCATAGGAAACACCGTACTGTCAAAGGGGTTCGAGGAAAAACTAAGGAAAAGTTTCCTAGTGATGCTCATCTCAAATCCTACACCTACCAATCCCTTCGAGCGAAGCCATTGGAAATCTCATGCAGTTCAGTCAATTTCTTCAGTGACTGAGACGAAGTTCTTCTAGTCTCTGAGGAATTTGTTCTGACTGAGGAGTTAGGAATTTGCCAGTGCAGATTGCCTACAAGTGAGGAACATGATAGCCCTGAGGAATTTGATAGTCAAATTTCTGACCGTTGCTGTGCTATGCGCCAGCTGTCCCAAAATATCTTATCCACCTAACGGCCATATCATTGAAGGGCATTTATGTCTTATCATGTCGGGCTGCTCCCTAGGCTATAAATAGCCGCCCCCTACAACCACTAGCTGGTTGGCTGCTCCGAGAGAAACTGACACTTGTCATTGAGAGCATCCCATCCTCCGACGACTTTGAGTGAAAATCATCAAGTGAGGAAAACCCAAACCCAAACACCTACAAACCCAAAGTGATTGAGCTTCACTGAAGAAATTGTTCCTGTGTGGATCCGACGCTTGTTACCTTTGAAGACTGTGCATCTTCCAGACGGTTAGGCGTCATGGTCTAGAGCATCCAAGAGGAAATTGTGGATCGCCGAGTGACCGAGTTTGTGAAGGTTTGGAAGTCACCTGAAGACTTACCACGAGTGATTGGGCGAGGTCTGTGTGACCTTAGCTCAAGGAGAATACAGTGAGGACTGTGTGTCCTCAGGTTTAAATACCTAGCCACTCCAACCAGACGTACAACTGTCACAGCAGTTGGAACTGGTCTACCAAATCACTGTCTTCACCAAGCCTACTGGTTCTATTTCCTCAACCCTTCCATTTCCTCATTACTATGTTGTGTGCTTGTTCATATCTGTTGGAAGACTTTGACTGAAGACTTTCTCAATTTCCTTAGTTCAATTTCTTCAGTCTGTTTGTCTTCATCCTGTTTATCCTGTGCTTACGCTTTCTATACTTTGTGTTTGTTTTCATTTCATCATGATGTCTATGCTTATGTTATGTTATGACTACATCTGAGTACTTATTCCGCTGCAAGTTGTTCTTCGCTTAGGAATTTCCTCACCCTGAAATTCCTCAGTGAAGAATTCATAAAATCGCCTATTCACCCCCCTCTAGTCGACTTAACGCACTTTCAATTGGTATCAGAGCAAGGTACTCCCTTGTTCTGTTTGATTTTGGTTTACCGCCTGGAGTTTTAGTTATGTTGACCGCAGGTATGATCAAGGTCTCTGCTGGGTGTCCTAACTTCGATGGGACGGACTACCCCTACTGGAAGAATAAGATGCGAATGCATCTTGAGGCAATTGATAACGATCTCTGGCATGTTGTGGAAAATGGTGTTCCCTCTGTCACTCCTACCATCAACGTTGTTGACTTGAAGAGATACAAGCAACTCGACTCTCAAGCGAAGAACATCATATGTGGCCATCTGAGCAAAGGGCAGTATGGCAGAGTGAGTGCTTTGGAGACAGCTAAGCTTATCTGGGATAGGCTGTCCAAGGTCAATGATGGAGTCTCAACACAGCATGTCTCTCGAGTTAACGTTATTCTCAATCTCTTCAACCACTTCAAAAGACTCGACAATGAAAATGTTCAGCAAACCTTCGATCGCCTCATTGACATCTCAAATGAGCTTCAAGCACTTGGTGCCACTGACATCACCGACCATGAGGTGGTGAAGAAATTGCTGAGATCGCTTGATTCCTCATTTGACACTCTGTCCCTAATGATACAAGAAAGTGGAGATTACAAGTCACTTGATCCCGCTAATATCCTCGAGAGGCTAAACACTCAATAGTTCCAGCTTGCTGAAAAGAGAGATCTCTATGGACCGAGCTATGGCAGATCATGCGCTCTGAAGGCCAAGGCAGTGTCTGAATCTGAAGGTGAAGATTCTGGTAGCAGCCTTGGTGATCCTGAAGAACTGAGCTAGGAGCTAGCAATGCTCGTGAAGAAATTCCAGAAGTTCTCAAGATGTGGCACTACAAAAAAAGACACATCCGTGACATTTTGGGCCGAGCAAATTTTTTTCTGTCATACATATGACACTTCTATGACGATAATTGTGACAAAAGCCGGTATCATCATAGATGTGGTGGGCTCCTACTTCTATGACAAAAAATCATGACAGAAAATGGGCTTTTCGTCCTGGGCGGGCCGGAGACACAGCTGCATGACATTCTTTGGGCCGTCCATGACGGAAAAAACCGTGGTAGAAGCGAGGGGGAGGAAAATTTCGGGGAGTTCCCGGTTACGGTGGGAGGTCGGGGGCCGAGCGATGCGCTTTCTCTCGTACACGTACGCACGTGTGTGCGAGGCGTTGGCTCTAACTGAACCCGAGCGAGGCGTTGGGCTCTAACTGAACCCGAGCGATTGCACTGCAGGCTACGCGTTACTGAACCCGAGCGATCGATCGATGGCTGTGAACTGAACCCGATCGAGCGATTCCTTCGCTACTGCTGCTAACTGAAGCCGATCGATTGGATGAACAGTGAGCATTGCGGGGGGGGGGGGGGGGGGGTTGGATGAACAGTGAGCGGTGGCGTTGCCTCTGGATGAACAGGACCCTGTGGTGTGGAGGGCTGGATGAACAGTAGACGGTGGAGGGGTGCCCGTGGAGGGGTGGTTGAACAGGACCCCGTGGTGTGGAGGGCTGGATGAACAGTAGACGGTGGAGGGGTGTCCGTGGAGGGGTGGTTGAACAGGACCCCGTGGTGTGGAGGGCTGGATGAACAGTAGACGGTGGAGGGGTGGTTGAACAGTAGCCGGTGGAGTAGCGCGCGGTGGAGGCTCGATGAACAGGAGCCCGTGGAGGCTGGAGGAGGTCGACGGTAGCCCGTGGAGGCTGGAGGAGGTCGACGGTGGAGATGAACAGTATCCCGTGGAGTCCCGTTTTGCGGTACGCCACACCCCTCCCGATCAACAGGACCCTCGTTTCAACCGTAGCGCTCCAACACAAGTCCGTTTCCTCCGTTTTGCGGTACGCCACACCCCTCCCGATCAACAGGACCCCCGTTTCGACCGTAGGAGGTCCGTTTCCTCCGTTTTGCGGTACGCCAGACCCCTCCCGATGAACAGGATCCGGCCGTTCGAACACAAGGCCGTTTCCTCCGTTTTGTGGTATGCCAGGCCTCGTTTCCATCGCCTGTTCCGTCCAAGCCCTCCCGATGAACACGACCACGCATTCCGTTCCGACCCAGCCGGTTGGCTCCCACGCGTTCCGTTGCCTCCCGATGAACACGACGCATTCCGTTGCCTCCCCATGAACACGACGCATTCCGTTGCCTCCCCATGAACACAACGACGACGCTGTTTCTCCGTTCCGACCCAGCCATGTACACGAGCCCTGGCCGTACGTATGCGCGAGTAGGTGTTCGAGACCCTGCCCGTATGTACGTACGTGGCCGTATTTTCTTTCTTGCACCCTGGCCGCTGTACGTACGTGTACATGCTACGTGCGCGCCTCTACTACGACACGTACACGCCTCTACTACGACACGTGCGCGCCTCTACATCGACCAGTATATATGTACGTACACGTTCGCGACCAGAATGACAACGCTACGTACGCTTCGACCAGGTGGGTCCCGACTGTCAGGCACTTCCTTGCCTGCGAAGATGTAGCTGGTGGGTCCTAGCAGTCAGGGGGGCGAATCGTTTTTTTTTGCCCGGGTGCACTTCCTTGCGTGCGAAGGTGTAGCTGCTGGGTCCCAGCAGTCAGGGGGAATTGTTTTGTTTTTTTGCCCGGACGCACTTCCTTGCGTGCGAAGATGTAGCTGGTGGGTCCCAGCAGTCAGGGGGGGCAAATCATTTTTTTTCGGACGCATTGCCTTGCGTGCGAAGATGTAGCTGGTGGGTCCCAGCAGTTAGGGGGAAACATTTTTTTCACGAAATACGGTGGCCCGTCCGGTGGGTCCCCGCTGTTAGGTGGAGGAATAATTATTTTGCGCGTAATAAGGAGGCACTTCCTTGCTGCGGCCGTGGACCCAGCTGTCAGCCTCTCCACGTACAGTCCACGTCCGATGGAAGCCATTCCTTGACCACGCTGCGCCGAGAGCACTAGGGCGGTGGACGACGGCGAGGCCTAGGAAGGGGACGGCGCGGAGCCGGGGAAGACGCGGCAGTGGATGCCCACGCGTAGAGGAGTATGAGGGTTCACTCGTTCGGCTGCGGTGTGAGGCTGCCGTCGCCGCAGAATAACAGGGGGTGTGGGTGCATAGAGGGATGGCCTGGCCAGCGGTGGGAGTAGTAGGGGGCGGTGAGGCCTCCGCAGCATCACATCCGGCCACAGGCGGCAGGAGCAGGCGGCACGACCGGCGCTGCTTTGGGCGGCTGGAGCAAGAAGACCAGAGGTTGAAGAAGCACTACGGCCGTTGGATGGACATCGTACGGTCACTTGAGCTAGAATCGTTCATATATTGACTAAAGTTGACAAAGGCCTCCGTCCCAGTCAACTTAGTAGGCCCACAAGTCAGCCTCCCACCAAGGTGGGTCCCAGCTAGCAGGGGGTATTCATTTTTTTGTGCGTAATAAGGAGGCACTTCCGTTGGGTCCGAGCTGACAGCGGGGGGAACGTTTTTTTCGCGAAATACGGTGGCCCGTCCTATGGGTCCCAGCAGTCAGGGGGGAACTTTTTTTTTGCGAAATACTGGTGGCCCGTCCGGTGGGTCCCTGCTGTCAGGTGGAGGAATAATTATTTTCCGCGTAATAAGGAGGCACTTCCTTGCGGCTGCCGTGGACCCAGCTGTCAGCCTCTCCACGTACAGTACTCTTCCGATGGAAGTCGGTCGTTGACCACATTGACCACGCCGCGCCGAGAGCACCACAGCGGTGGACGACGGCGAGGCCTAGGAAGGGGATGACGTGGAGCCGGGGAAGACGCGGCAGTGGAAGCCCGGGCGGAGAGGAGTACGAGGGTTCACCGGTTCGGCTGCGGTGTGAGGCTGCCGTCGCCGCAGAATAACAGGGGGTGTGGGTGAGTAGAGGCATGCCCTGGCCAGCGGTGGGAGTAGTAGGGGGCGCTGAGGCCTGCGCGGCAGCACAGCCGGCCACGGGAGGCGGGAGTAGGCGGTCCCGCCGGCGCTGCTTTGGCGGCTGGAGCAAGAAGATCAGAGATTGAAGAAACACGACGGCCGTTGGATTGACATCCAACGGTTACGTCTGCTAGAATCGTTTGTTGACGTATATAATAACTAAAAAAATCTTGCATACGCGTCAACTAAACAGGCCCACAAGTCAGACCACTCCCTCTTTTTTTAATAATTTATATATAACTCATGGCAACTTCTTATGCAATTTATTGCAGTCATTTTTTTGGTTGGCCACAGCCAATTTCGCATATTTCTGTGGGTTCCAAACTATTTTTAATACCGAAATGTCGAGCCAGATTTAAAGTACTTTGAAGATATATTTAAATTAGGTTAATGCCCAGTGAAATAGGAATATGAAAATGTGAAAAAATTCAGAAATTATAAAGTAATTGCCAATTTGTCATCTGTTTTTATATTTACAACCAATTTCATATTACTTTCAAGATTTGCAGGCGCCTTGAAAGAGTTGCAGCCCATCAGGGCGTAGAAAAATAAGTAGGCCTGGATTGTGTATTCTTCAGAAAAAATAAACTGGGCTCATTTTCACAAAGAGAAAATAGCTGGGCTGGTCACATGGTGAACATAAAATATAAGCCTGGGCTAGACGGGCCACAGCCCAGTTCAAACCCTGCTCCGTCTCAACAATACCAAGCAAAAAAATACTGCTCGAGGAGCTACGTCCTAGGTGTCAGCCGATCTTGTGTTGTTCTCTTGTCTATTGACTATATACGCTCACAATGTCGTGGGTCCCAGATGTCAGGAAAACACTAGGAGGAAGCATTTTATTTTTCCATACGCTGACGTGGTGGGCCCCTACTGTCATCCTCTCCACGTACTTCTGCTGATTCCTGTTGTTTGTTGACCATGTTGACAATGCGAGAGGGCGGCGCCGCGGCGACCGCACCAAAGCGCGCGGAGGACGTCGGCGTTAACGATTTAGGAGACGGTGGGGCGGCGGTGCGTGCGCTGAGGCGCAGCCAGCCGTGGTAGGCGGAAGCAGGCGGCCCCGCCGGCGCTGGTTTGGTTTTGGCGGCTGGAGGAAGACAGGACTGAAGAAACACGACAGACTGTAAAAGTAGCAAGAGTACTTAACAACCTTAACTGAAACCAGCAGGGGCACTTAACAACCAAAGCTGAAAGCAGTATGAGTACTTATACAGGTTCAACCATACAAAGCACGCCTCGAACAGTGCTACTTTGCCTACAGTTAACCAAGGGTGAGGCCGCCAAGCCCCAGGACAAGGCCCAGGCGCCACCCCGCGCATCCACAACCTTCTGAAAGCGGCTTCATCTCACAACGTGGTCAATAAACAGGATATTCGCTTTAGAGCCATGGAAAAGCATGAACATAATCTTCTGTCCTATTCTCCAAGATGGACGGGCCTTCATTATTTGAGACCACCCATGAATAAGTATCTTTTCACCTCCAAGGGGAATTGAGTATGTCGACATAAACATCATGTTGTGACCAAGCGCAAGTCTAACCCGACCATGGTCAGGCATCTGTATAGGAACAATAGAACCCGGCAGTTCCTGTTTCAAGAAGATCACAACTGTAAAATTGTGTATAAGCAATAGTTTATGGACAACATATATAACAGAAAACAGCTCGTACCATAAGTTTCTCGACACAGTTGGACCTGTTCAACGAGTGCAGCAGTGGCACACATATCCCACGTGGCCTTCCACCATTGAAACGCCCCACAAGGACCTCAAGACGATCAATAAAGTGTAGGAACTTGTGGATGTCGATCCAGTCAACTTCAGTGCCATTAGTAACAGCCAAGTTATTACAGAGTAACAAACGAGCAGACTGCTTAACTCTAAAAAAACCTACACGTGCCACCAATTATAAGAAAATATTAGTTAGAAGTAGCATCTTCGTGAGAGATTCGTTGCTACTTCTAAAGTTAAATTGTGATTAGTTAGACATAATAGGTGGATTAAGAAGTAATCGAGGCAACAAGCAAGAACCAGATACAAAACTAACATGGATGAACAATTGGAACGACGCCGGGGTGGAAGATCGCAGTGAAGATGAGACCAGGTTCTGCTATTTCCATCAACATCCGTGCGCCAACTTTCAGTCCGTAACACTTGAGAAAGTTTATCCAAGTTCGGCCATAAAAAAGCAGCGATCTTCTTGGTTCATGAACCCAACTCGGAACTTATATCCATGGCTTGTCTTCACTGTGACCATTAAACTAGTGTATTCAGTTATGGCAAGGCCGAGCATCTTGAGTACATGTGTTCTGGCAGAGCAAATAATACACTGCAGGAAAAATAATATGAGAACACAGCATGTTCAAAAAAACCCCACCCTCACGGATAGAAAAGAGGATTCTAGGAACATACTGTGCGCGTTTCAAAATGTTGTGTTAGGATGAGAAGGAAGAAGTGTGGCGTCTCGCTGAGGGCGCAGAAACCTGTAGGGTACTCGCACTTTGGGCACTGCAAATGAAACACACTAGATTCAGTAGGAAGAAAAATGCATCAACGGCGGCGGCTGCCATCCTAGGATTACCTGCGACCAAGGGACTTGGATTTATCGGGGATGGATGAAGAATTCGTACCTGGTTCTCCATGAGAAAACCCTATGCAATCGCCGAGAGGGGTTTTTCTCTGAACAAGCAGACGAGGGAGAAGGGGATTCAGGCCCAGTGAAATATTGCCGCTTCATCTGTCCAGCTTACTGCTAAAGCTGGAAGGGAGGGTTCTGATTTGACGGCTCATTGGGCATTACTGCAGCGCTACGACCGGGGTGTGGCTACCGTGAAGTTGTGCACTCTAATTTGTGCATATGGCACATGGACCCCATTGCCGGTTGCCCCACATATCAGCGAAAGGAAGTAGAAAGACAGGAGTAACTAGTTACACATAAATATATTTTTTAACAGAGAGATACTCCCTCTGTAAAGAAATATACAAATCTTCTATATCACAGGCCCACCTTGCCAAGAAATATACTCCCTCTGCAACGCACGGGCATTATGGGGGTTCAACTTTTTTTATGGGGGTTCAGCTAAGAATATAATACTCAGATAGGCTCACGGTTCTGGACTTTGGGCCACAGGCCGACCCTGCATGTTTGGGGGCCCATGTGTTCTACCTCAGCGCTTTTCATATTGCAAGCGATCGGTACGGCGCTGGTTTTAGATGATGTCACAAGGCGAATACACAAAATTGAATAAAGCACGGCAGCTGTTGGAATGAAATCGAACGACAGTTCCTAACCAGCAATCAGAGTTGCAATTCTATCAACGATATACCATGTGATAAATAATACTGTCGTACTACTTATACACACAGGACACTTGTTTCACCATGCCAGATTATTACATCAAAATATCTCGGAGGATAGATCAGTTCGGCAGTTGCGTGCTGCTACTGAAGAATTTCAAAGTTGATTTGGACCAGCTCTCCTTGCCGAGAAAGTTCGATTTTGACACCATCCCCTACTGCAAGATATGATTTAGATTTGAACCTTGACCATCCTTTAGCATCAATCATCATGCGACCATCCTTTGTACTTACGGTATATTGAGCAGGTTCATTCACACCAAGGCTGCGCATGGTAAGAGAAACTTGGCCGCGGTCGCCCGGATTGTTGAACGACTCCCTCGTTGCTCTAGGAATTCTCTATTTGCAAATAAGAAGACATACCCAAACAGTTAGATCAACACAGTGAATCATGTGAAACAACATGGAAAGAAAAAAGAACGAAGCACTTGGGCGGCCAATGCTTACCAAGAAGGTGGACATGTCGGTTTTTGTAAGGACTTTGGTATATGAAGTGCGAACTGCGGCCCAGTCTGTTGCCGGTGCAACTGCACGGGCCAGAGCAGATGCAAGTGCAAGTGTTGGTGCAGGTGCCGAAGCCGCTGCTGCTGCCAGAGATGGTGCTCCTTGTAGAGCTGGTGCCGGTGTCGGAGCAGGTGCCGGTGTCGATGCCCGATCCTCCGGTAGATCAGACTGATCCGATGACGCGGTCGGTGCCCAATCCTCAGCTGGATCAGACTGAGCCGCTGCCGCTGTCAGTGCTAGAGCAACTGCCGGTGCTCGATCTGTGCGAGACAGCGGCGATCGTGTCTGGTCTGCTATGATCAGCTTTCTAACTTGACTAGGATCCGTGACCGTGATCCAGTTTTTTTTCTTCATTTCTTTTAAACGCGAGAAGGACTAATTGTGGCGTTTTTGTTAAACCAAACTGCAGTTCATCATAGGGATTCAGCTTGTACTCAGACAACAGACTGATCCAATTTTTTCCAGTAATATAAGTGATGGACAGTGCCTTCGTTACTGACACGACATAAGAAGTGAAACCTGCAAAAATAGCCATCGTAGAGCAAACCAAACGGTTTATTCTGTGATGAATGTCACATGGCAAAACCTGCATCGTAAAATTGCAGGAAAAGAAAGAAAACATGACATTAAATCAAAAAGATTTAGACAGTAAATCAATAAGATTTACTTGATGTGACACGACTGAATCCTTACCAGGAAATCACTATGTTGAAGTACTAAACAGAAGATTGATCGTCCAACTACGCGTGGCATGCAGGGGCCCCGCCTACTCCCACAAGCAGGACAGTCCAAAGGTCGTGACATGGACCGAACATCCATGGGACTGGAAATCCTGGTGGGTGCGATAAACCCTGCAATGCATACAGATATTGGAGTGTAACCATAATTGATAAACCGTCCTCACAAAAAATATGATCTGGATACTTCAAAATATACAGACTGAATTGAGTGGACAGACATTAACATAGACATTAACATAGACCGTTCACACACCAAAAGCGGCAGTACTAATAAACAATACAGGGTTCACAAACACAAATCAAGTACTGAACAATAGTACTTACTACAGACAAGCAAAGTTGCACTAACTAAACTCCGCAGACTATTTCTTGCCACCGACCTACGGGATGAACCCCGCATAACTGACTAGGCCATGGACTTCGTGTGAGATGTCTACATGCACCATCACCATCTTGTCAACCTTGGAGAACCTAACAGAGTGGTCTTTCCACTCATAAACATGATGATGAAGACAGGCCGCATCAGATTTGTTGGGAAGCTTTACAAGAACCACAACCTTCGTAATCGAAGGCACAGCCAGGAAATTGTTGTGGTCAAGTACAGCCTCGAGAACACGCCTGACAACAATGCTACAGGAAAACACTAGTTCAGGACACGTGGCGACAAGGACACAGTAGCTGGATAGTTCAGCAGTAGAACTCATCATCGGGTCTTCCAGTTCACACGGCATGACTTTGAGAACTTCATCTCCACCGCGGACCTGGTTCTAATTCAAACAGAAACCATATTTTATTACTACCTCCATTCAGAAATATAAGATGATTTTCGATATTATACTCCATATATGACTACATATACGCACAGAAATGAGTGAACAAAGACACTAGAACATGTCTTCAAAGGCATGAGAGCAGAGGGATTACATGCAATATCCATAACACAAGTTACTGAGGCAAATATACCCTCTTAAAAGGTAGCATTGATGTTCATAAAGTACTCCCTCCGTCCCAAATTTCTTGTCTTAGATTTGTCTAGATACGGATGTATCTAATACTAATACTAAAATGTGACTTGATACATCCGTATCTAGACAAATCTAAGACAAGAATTTTGGGACGGAGGGAGTAGTTGAAAGTAATCTATAAGAAATCAGTGTCAACCTCTCGCATGTTTTGGTCAGAAGAGGAATTTAGAACCATCATTTGGCACACTAAAATCACATGCAAGATCACCCAAAAAGTTGTACTACCAGTACTAGTACTGCGTGTTAGATGAAAAAACACGATCAAGATCGAGAAAAAGATTGTCAACAAGAGACATTACCTGGACTTGCTTAATGAGGGATCCCGGAGAGGGGGCTTGGACAGGGCGATGGCTTTGAGCTTGTCTGCGGTAGTCTCGGCGGGGTGCTTGCGCTTCTTTGTACCATGAGCCTCGACGGTTTTGGCCAGAGCCATAGACATCACGTCGGCCGGTGCTCCGGCGTCCATCCAAGAGAGGAAGCTGAGAGAGAAGAGTCAAAGGAGGAACGAGATGAGGGAGAAGCGAAGCGAGTGGGGGTCTTCTTCAAGAGAGGAAGCTGAGAGAGAAGAGTGAAATGATGGTTGCTTCGTCCGTCCAACTTACTGCTGGAAAGGAGGGGGTTTTGTGATTTGATGGCTCATTGGGCATTACTGCGGCGGTTCGATCGGGGTAGTCTATTGTCACTCTACTACGGAGTAATTTAGTGCATGGCTGGTGGACCCAGGTGCTGGCTGTCCCACACGTCGGCGAAAGTGAGTAATTTAGTGCATGGCTGGAGGAGGATCCGCACGGTAGAGCGTGTCCACTGTTTTTCTGAAGAAAAAAAATGATTACAGCAAGCGTTTCCACTCTTACGACGGAGGAGTACGAAACACGGCAGCCACTTGAACATACACAGTGCTCCTACTACTGGGCATGTGTAGTGGTTCATACGTCAGTACTACACAATCTTGTTGCTAGTGTAGTAAGATATGATGATAACAAATGATGTTGTGCGCATGTCAACTACTCCTATATGTAACATAGTACCGCTTTTTCGACTGTCCGGTCGAGAATGAACGGTGAGATCAATGTTAACAGAACTAGGTCCACAGCGCACGGAGAGTACGGTGCTACAGTACTCCACGAAACATGAACCATATGAAGCACGAATAGTGTTAGGCAGGGTGTATGAAGGGTGCACGGGATGGGAGCAAAGGTTCCCTTCTCGACCCACTTTTGGGTCTTTGGCAGAGTGCATGAAGGGTGCATGAGTCCACACTAGTAGGTTGACAAAAATACACGAAGAGGAAACAACTATATTGAGATGAGAATGCAACCAAACACACCCACACACTTTGTGCTAAAGTGACTGATCTGCACAGTCTGAGTTTGATCCAACGGTCATGTTGCACCGAGACATGGACATGCCCATGGAGAGGGCGCCTAAACACCACCAAAGTCCCTCTGCTTCTCGAGGCGCACGACGTTGGTGATGCAGGGTGCAACCGCCCGCAGAGCCCGCTCCCGGTCGACGGGAGCCAGCTCGTCAAAGACGGCGTCCAATGGCACGAATGGATTCTGGTGACGGAGCCCTAAAAGGATTCGCCCGTCAATGGCGACGGCAGCCCGCAACCCCTCCTTGTCCAGCTCAGCCCCCACCATCGCGCGGAGACGACTCAGCTCCTCGGAGATATAGGTGAAGAAGGAGACCAGGTCAGGAAGCCGCAGCTCGTTGAAGTCGACCGGGTGGTCAAACGGGTTTAGCCCGATGGCGGGCATCGTCGCGCTGGCACGACGGTAGGCATCGCGCAGCCGCAACACGTGCGTGGCAACTTGGTTCACCAAGTGGCTGAGGCGATCCTGGACCTCGTCACGATCGGCCCACTCGCGCTCCAGCCGGCTCCCCTGACGACCTATCGTATCTCCCGCTTTCTGCAGCAACGCCGCCGACGCCTGGAGCATCTTTGTGGTGGACGCTTGCCGCTTTTGAAGCTCCGTGAACTCCCGCACATAACGGACGAGCATGGCACTCCTCTCCTCCTTGAGCTCATGGAGCTCCACGTCCTTGGCCCTGAGCTCCGCATCCTTGACATGGAGCTCCTGTGTCAGGCGCCTCACCTCGGACTCCGTGATCTGCTGCGGCGCCATGGCACCAAGTAGAAGCAATGGGGAGAGGAAGCAAAGGGGGCGAAACGGCTGAAAGGCAATGCAATCTACGGGAAGGCGGAGGGAGCGGGGAATCTTTTGGTTTTCACCACGGTAAAACACCAGTCGATGACGTCTCACATCAGGGAGCAGTGGGTTTTTACAGGCGGATTCATCGTGACTAATTGCTGCCGCGCCTGCTCCCGTCAATCAAAAAATTAAAAATCCTGCCGCACCCAAACACGAGAGCAACACCGCGGTGGATATTTAAATTTACCTGCCGGCAAGTAGATAAAAAAAGGGGTGAAAAAACAAATGTGGCGGCGGCCTAGCTAATCGGTCGAACTAGCCCAACTAGCTAGCCACCTTGCTGCACTGATGTACTCGGCGGGAAAGGTGGTCTTTCGTGATTTGACGACTCATTTACTTGCTTCGGCGCTACGACCGAGGAGGACCCAGAAAATGCGCGGTAGGGCGTCCCACGTCAGGAAGAAAATATGCGTGCACCACCCGGGAGGACCCCGAAACCGCGCGGTAGGGTGTGCCACGTCTCGGCACGGAGGAAAAATGTGCGTGTAAAAATATACTGTATCAGACGTAGTACCTATGGTTCGACCTCGGGACCCAGATAGTCGGTCGAAAACACCCCACTAGCCACACAGCTTCATCATGCAAACGTGGCATGGAGGATAGATGTGGTTAGCTCCGTCTTGACCAGCCACAACGTCTCTTGTTCTAGGCGATTCTTCTATTTTCCAAGCTTTTTTTAGTTGTAATAACACCACGGCAAGCTAGCGCCGCTCTTCGTGTGTGCCCGTGCAAAGGTTAGACAATGGAGAGAAGAGAGATTGAGATCGTAGACCTGGGACCCACCAGTAAGTGAGACAACGGTCATGCACGTGTTGATGAGGCACTCCCTCTACTCTACTCAACGCAAGTACTGTATAAAATCAAGTTATGGGACAAAGCCAACAACTGTTCGTTTTTTCAAGCTATCGACTTACGCTTTGTAGTCCAGGTTGCCAGTTCGAATCTCGTCTTTCAGATTTGTTAGTTTTAGGTCCAAATTTGATTAATGACAAGTGGGACCCCCATGTGTTGTTCCGATATTTCAGTGTAGGATGGTTTTTTTGAACAAACACTGTGCGCGGTTAGACAAGTAACGGCACGAGTTACACGTATTTTGCAAGTTTACGAACAAAAATGACAGCGGCATAGAATATCACATCCACCCCGCAGCTTAGATACTATGGTGATACGAGTTTTTACACTGTTGGAAGTGAGATCCAATGGCTTGGGAGTAGTCTTTGTAATTATGCGCAATTTCCAAACTCTCCAAAGGTTTTTTGCAAATAAAACATTCAGGCCTCGTGTGTGCCGCTGCATCTTCGATCCAACGGCTCCCCGGTGCTCATATTAGGTGCTCCCCTGTAACGCCCACGATGCGGCTATATCTCCCACGTGTCGAGGCACGACTTAGAGGCATAACCGCATAGTGGTTTTGTCGCAAGAAGGGTCATCTTTACACAATCCCATGTAATGAACAAGAATGGGATAAAGAGTTGGCTTACAATCGCCACTTCACACAATACATAAATATAATTCATACATCATCCAAAATACAAACATATAGACCGACTACGGTCAAAATCCAGATGAAAATAAGACAACCCCAAATGCTAGATCCCCGATCGTCCCAACTGGGCTCCACTACTGATCATCAGGAAAAGACACATAGTAACGACCACGTTCCTCGTCGAACTCCCACTTAAGGCGAACTGTCAAGGGGGTCCCATAAATCACCCGACCGCGTAAGGAACGCGAGCTGAAGGAACATAATCCCGGTATATCAGTAACTAGGGCGGCAAAAGTGGAACAAAACACCAGGCATAAGGCCGAGCCTTCCACCCTTTACCAAATATATATAGATGCATTAATTAAATAAGAGATATTGTGATATCCCAACATATCCATGTTCCGACATGGAACAAACTTCAACTTCACCTGCAACTAGCAACGCTATAAGAGGGGCTGAGCAAAAGCGGTAACTTAGCCAAACAACGGTTTGCTAGGAAAGGATGGTTAGAGGCTGACATGGCAAAATGGGAGACATGATATAGCAAGTGATAGGTAGCGGAGCATGGCAATAGAGCGAACAACTAGCAGAGCAAAGATAGAAGTGATTTCGAGGGGTGGTCATCTTGCCTGCAAGGTTCTCAGAGTTGTCGAAAGCTTGATCCTCGTAAGCGTACTCAACAGGTTCCTCATTCACGAACTCGTCTCCCGGCTCTACCCAAGACAAGAACACAAACAAACGGAACCACAATCAACCACGAGAAAAGCACAAGCAACATGATGCAAAACATGTATGATATGCAAGATGTGATATGCGATGCATATGCGTGCTCCGGAAGGAAAATGATGAACATGACAGTAACTTGGCAAACCAAGCATGCCACTGGAAAGATGAGATGATTTCGGTCGAAATCGATATAAAGATCACCGGAATCGGGTGCACGGTTTGCAAATGGCAAGCAAAACAAGAATGACACTACTCTGCGATAAACAGCAAGATAGCACTTAAAATGCAACAAACAACAATGTTACAGCACCCCAACATAGCAAAAAAGCACATGACAGTAATCTACAGGAGATGCTTGACAAAAGATGAACACTGAGCTACGGCTAGTTCACAACATATCAAGCTCAAACAAGCATGGCAAAAGTGCAAAAGCTAACAGGAACACAGACTTAGTGAAAAACTGGACATGGCAGAAAACAGCATCAGGTAGCAATGTTCAGAGCACGAAATCAACATGCTACAGGAACTTAACATAGCAAAACAAGGCATGGCAGTGTTCTACTAAAGGCACATGACAAAAGTCCCTTACTGACCATAAGCCAAAAGGACCAGATGATATGATGGCACTCATGTAAACATAGCAAGTTTCGTTATCAGGTTTCAGACTTAGCAGAAAACAGAGCATGGCAGAAATAATAATATGTAGGCCACTTTGTGAGCTTGATGCACTCACTACAGAGCAATGGATGACAAACCAAGCATACCTACAGCAAAATGGCATGTTTATGAAGCTAACCATGGCAAGAACACAAGCATAGCATGTATGGATCAACTACAATAAGCTTGGCAAAATTGCAAATCATGTTAAGAATCTGCCAGAAATATTTTATAGCAAAAGTAGAGCACGATGGAGTCATGCTATGGCACTCCATAATTGCAAACAATTGCAGGAATGGATCCATTACAACAATAGATACAAAACATCCTTACTGAATATCTCCAAAATATGCATGGATCTCTCTGTAGCATCAAGTTTACATGGCAACAAAATAACAGCAGACAAGGACTTCGAGAAATCACTAAGTCCCTGAAATCAGAAATATTACGGGGCCTACTTTGCATGCTTGTGCTAGTCACCACAGAGATCACCAAAATACATGGACTACACCACTGGAAAGATGGCATGGCATACTTCAAAACACATGTAGAGCTCATGCCCATAAGATGCACAGATTAAATGATACAAAAATGACAAATCTCCAAGTTCTGTTAAGAACCAGCAGATAACAGCAACTAGCCCTCTTCCAACAGAGATTTGGGCATTAAGATGACCTCTAATGAACATGGTGCAATTGAACAAAATGAAGAGCATCACGAGACGAACAATTCGACATATTACACGCGCGAATCGGAGCTACATGCGCGGAGTTATGGCATCACGAACAGAGACATATTGCTGTAAAAAATCCAGACAGAAAAAAACGGGGATACGGGAGTCAACCTCTACAGTGCGGATCTGGATCGGGAGCAACACAGGAGCTCGAGGAGCTCGGGCCGGCGACGGGAGAGAGAAAGGAGGCGGGCGGCCGGAGGGAGAGGACGCCGGCGCGGGGAAGAGGTGCGGCGGCGGCGGCGGGGATCCGCGGCGCGGCGGCGGGGGCGGCGCCGGCGAGGCGGCGAGGCGGCGGGGGCGCGCCGGCGCGAGGCGGTGAAGGCGGCGAGCCACGGGCGCGGGCAGGCGCCTCGGGCGGCGGCGCGGGATTCGGGCCCCGCGGGCCGGATCTAGGCTCGCGGGCCCGCGGTGGGAACGGCGGCGGCAGGGAGAGGTGGCGGCGCGGGATTCGCCGGGGACGGCGGCGCGGACACGTCTGGCGGTGGAGGATTTTGTCCGGGCGCGAGGTGGAAGAAGGGTAGGGTTTGGACTGCGATTGTATTTCGGGAGTCTCACATATAAATAGGTAGAGGGAGCTAGGAGGCTCCAAATGAGGTGCGGTTTTCGCCCACACGGTCGTGATCGAACGACCTAGAGCATGAAAGAGAGTTTGGTGGGTTTTGAGCTGGTTTTAGAGGGGGTTTTTGCTGGACACTCAAATGGACATTGCGGATGCCCGGTTAACCGTTGGAGTACCAAACGACCTCCAAATGGAACGAAACTTGACCGGTGGTCTCGGGGTGGTGTAATAAGGCCACTTGACAAGCCTCGGTCCATTCCGAGAAAGTTTGACACCCGCACACGAAAGAAAACAAGAGGGATGCGCCGGAGGAGATAGGAGCGCCGGATTGCAAAACGGACAACGGGGAAAATGCTCGGATGCATGAGACGAACACGTATGCAAATGCAATGCGCATGATGACATGATATGAAATGCATGACATGACAAAATGCAAAACGAAAAACAAAACCCGACCACGGAGGGAATATCATAACACATAGCCGAAAATGGCAAGAGTCGGAGTTACAAATATGGCAAGTTACATACGGGGTGTTACAACACTCCACCACTACGAGAGGATCTCGTCCCGAGATCTAGGACTGAAAGATCTCCGGATATTCGGAACGGAGATGGTCCTCGCGTTCCCAGGTGGCTTCCCGGTCGGAATGGTGCGACCACTTCACTTTCAGGAATTTGATTGACTTGTTGCGAGTCTTGCGCTCAGTTTCTTCAAGAATAGCAACGGGGTGCTCATGATAAGACAAATCTTCTTGGAGGTCAATCTCTTCGAAGTTGATAGTGCGCTCAGGCGCCTTGAAGCACTTGCGGAGCTGTGACACGTGGAACACATCGTGCACGTTCACGAAGTTGGAAGGAAGCTCAAGTTGATAGGCGAGGTCGCCTCTTTTGCCAATGATCTTGAAAGGACCCACGTATCTACGGGCAAGCTTCCCTTTGATACCGAAGCGACGAGTGCCTTTCATTGGAGAGACGCGGAGGTAGACATGGTCTCCGATCTCGAAAGCCAAATCACGATGCTTACTATCATAGTAACTCTTCTGACGCGATTGCGCGGCTTTGAGATTATCACGGATGACTTTACACATTTCTTCAGCTTCAGTGATTAAGTCATTGCCAAGAAGTTGGCGTTCACCAGTCTCTGACCAATTGAGAGGAGTACGGCACTTTCTGCCATAGAGAATCTCGAATGGGGCCTTGCCCGAACTCGCTTGGAAGCTGTTGTTGTAGGAGAATTCAGCATATGGAAGACAATCTTCCCATTTCATGCCAAAGGAAATGACACAAGCCCTGAGCATATCTTCAAGAATTTGGTTGACTCGCTCGACTTGGCCACTAGTTTGAGGATGGAAAGCTGTGCTGAAGCGAATGTTTGTGCCCATGGCCTTCTGGAAGGAGTCCCAGAACTTAGAGGTAAAGATGCTTCCACGATCTGAAGAAATCAATTGTGGAATGCCGTGCAAGGAGACAATCCTGGAGGTGTAAAGCTCTGCTAGCTGAGCTGCTGTGATGGATTCTTTGATTGGAAGGAAATGAGCCACTTTAGAAAGCTTGTCAATGACAACGAAGATAGCATCATTTCCGCGCTTGGACTTTGGAAATCCAGTCACGAAGTCCATTTCGATATGATCAAACTTCCATTCTGGGATAGCAAGAGGTTGGAGGAGACCAGCTGGTCGTTGGTGTTCTGCTTTGACTCTTCGGCAGACATCACATTCATTCACGAATTGAGCAATTTCTCGCTTCATTCGAGTCCACCAATACGACTGCTTGAGGTCATGATACATCTTCGTACTTCCAGGATGAATGGAAAGGAGAGAATTATGTGCCTCGTTCATTATGACTTTCCTTAGATCACCTTTAGGAACCACAATCCGGTCCTCGAAGAATAAAGTGTCTCTGTCATCAATGCGATAGCACTTGTATTTGGAAAGACCCTTGTCGATACCACGTTTCACCTTCTTCACCATGGCATCAAGGAGTTGTGCCTCACGAATCTGATCTTCCAAAGTAGGAGAGACTATGAGGTTGGCAAGAAAGCCTTGAGGAACAACTTGGAGATTGAGCTTGCGGAAAGCTTCACAAAGATCCGGTTGGAATGGCTTGAGAATTAAGTTGTTGCAATAAGCCTTCCTGCTTAAAGCATCTGCAATGACATTAGCCTTGCCTGGAGTATATTCAATACTCGGATTGTACTCTTGAATCATTTCGACCCATCGAGTCTACCTGAGGTTGAGGTTGGGCTGAGTGAAGATGTACTTGAGACTCTTGTGATCAGTGAAAATGTCCACTTGTCTTCCCAACAAGAGATGTCTCCACGTTATCAATGCATGGACAACTGCCGCCAACTCAAGATCGTGAGTGGGGTAGTTCTTCTCGTTGGGCTTCAACTGACGAGAGGTATAGGCCACAACTTTCTTCTCTTGCATTAACACAGCACCGAGACCTTGAAGAGAAGCATCACAGAAAACTTCAAACGGCTTGGATTCATCAGGAGGAGTCAAGACAGGAGCTGTGACAAGTTTCTCTTTGAGAGTGTTGAAAGCAACGTCACACTCAGGAGACCAGACATACTTCACATGCTTCTGAAGGAGGTTGGAAAGAGGCTTTGCAATCTTGGAGAAATTCTCAATGAATCTTCGGCAATAGCTTGCAAGACCAAGAAAACTGTGGAGCTGCTTGACATTCTGAGGAGGTTCCCAATTCACAATTGCGGACACCTTCTCGGGATTAACAGCGATGCCCTTGGCAGAGATGATGTGACCAAGAAAAAGAACTTCATCGAACCAAAACTCACATTTGGAGAACTTTGCATAGAATTGATACTCTCTGAGCTTGTCGAGCACCAAACGCAAATGTTTGGCATGGTCCTGCTTATTCTTGGAGAAGACCAAGATATCATCGAGATACACCAGGATGAATTCATTGGTATAGGGGTTGAAGATGAAATTCATCATCCGAGAGAACACTGGAGGAGCGTTGACAAGGCCGAAAGACACGACAGTATATTCATAAGAACCAAAGCTTGTTCTGAATGCTGTCTTGGGAATATCTTCTTCACGAATGCGAATCTGAGGATAACCCATACGGAGGTCAAGCTTCGAGAATACTTTAGCCCCTTTGAGTTGCTCAAATAGCTCATTGATGTTGGGAAGTGGGTACTTGTTCTTGATTGACTTCTTGTTCAATGGACGGTAGTCGACACAAAGTCGGTCCGTGCCATCCTTCTTCTTGACAAAAAGAACACCACAACCCCATGGAGAAGAACTCGGTCTGATCAAACCCAGACGCTCTTGTTCATCGAGCTGTTTCTTCAATTCCTTCAGCTCGTTGGGTCCAAGCTTGTATGGACGCTTGCAAACGGGTTCAGTGCCTGGCTCTAGTTCGATAACGAACTCAACTGGCCGATGAGGAGGCATACCCGGAAGCTCTTCTGGAAAGACATCTTGATACTCACAAACGACTGGAATTTGAGAGATGGCATTCAATTCGCCCTTCTCATTGAGAGAGAAAAACCGAATGGTTTCATCACGAGCGGCATAAATAATCACATCCTCAGACGAGTGTGTCAATTGAATTTCCCTGGCAGCACAATAAAGTTGAGCCTGGTGCTTAGAAAGCCAGTCCATCCCGAGAATAAGATCAATATCTGAGTCACCAAGAACAATTGGAGAAGACTGAAATTTATAGTTTCCCATCTTGATGGAAACATTCGGAACCATAGAGCTTGCATTCATGAATTTACCCGGAGAGACAACTGATAACGGTCTAGGCAAATCTTGATAAACCAACTCATGCTTAAATGCAAATGGTCTTGATATGAAAGAAAGCGATGCGCCAGTATCAAAAAGAACTTTTGCAGGAATATCATTAACAGGAAGATTACCCATTATCACATCAGTAGATTCCTCCGCTTGAGCTGCATTCATCATGTTCACCTTTGCAGACTTTGGATTATGCTTGACCACTGCATTGCTGGAAGATCTGACAGGAGGAGGAGGAGGAAGGCGTCTTTGGTTGAAGCACTTGTTAGCATAGTGACCTTTCTGCTGACATTTGTTGCAAGTCACCTCTGAGAGTGGACGGTAGTAAGGAGCATTGGACTTTGGAGCTTGATTCTGAGACTTGTTCTGATAGCCAGATTTGGAAGAGTTGGAAGAACCATGGCCACCCTTGTTCTTCTGCTGGTAAGGCTGATGAAACGGAGGAGGAGGCAACCAGAACTTCTGTTGCTTAGCTGTCACAAGTGAGGAAGAAGAAGACTGAACTGCGTCTCTGACTCTCTTCTTAGAAGCCTCACACTTGAGCTGAGCAGCCTGTTGCTTCAATGCCATGTTATAGAATTGATCAAACTGAGTAGGCTCCACAAGAACGAGAGCTAACTGCAGATCCTCTTTAAGGCCACCTCTGAAGTGATAGATCATGCTCTTTTCATCAGGAACGTCTTGTTTAGCGAAGCGAGCAAGTTTCTGAAACTGGATGTTGTATTGATACACAGACATGTTGCCTTGCTTGAGATTGCGGAACTCCTCACGCTTGCTCTCAACAACACTTTGTGGAATGTGGTGCGCTTTGAAGTCCCGACAGAAGTCAGTCCAAGTGATCATACGACCTCCTCTGGAATCTTTGTATTGCTGAAACCAATCAGCAGCTTGGTCCTTGAGCTGGAAAGAAGCGAACTTGACATAGTCCTTAGGCCTGACATTGCTACATTCAAAATGCTTGTTGATGTCCACGAGCCAATCATCGGCATCCGTGGCCTCGGCACAGTAGCTGAAAGACTTGGGCTGATTTGCGAGAAACTGGTTGAGAGTGGCAAAGTGAAACTGATTGTTGCCTTGACCTTGATTGCCTTGCCCTTGAGTACGTTCTTGCAAGAGTTGCAAAATCATCTGAGCATTGGCGTTGGTGGCTGCCATGATAGCTTGCCATGCCTCCGGAGGCGGAGGTGGTGGCGGAGGGTTCGCTTGACTCCCTTCATTGCGATCCAGATTCTGACGCGTTGGCAGAGCCATCCTGAAGAGGGTGACATCCGTTATCATCTTGATAGACAAATAGATAAGTAGAATCAACGGATAGAAATTGCAACATATAGTCTTCACAATAAACATTCGAACGAAGATGAACGAATGAATTCTGTAGTAAATCCTCACACTTCCATAAGTTGAGAAGCCACTTGAAAAAGATATGAAACAACATATGCCTTCGAAGCAACTCGAATATCACAATACAAAACAAAACAAAGTATTGGCTTGCAGAATAAGCCGGAACAAACATATGATAGATATTTCGTCCGAAGTTTTCGTGGTGGGGCCCACACGGGCTCAATCGTACAGCACCATCATGTACAAGGCTATGCACATGACATACGAAGCGTCCCCGAGTCGGCATAGCCATGGACTCTTTAAGACACTACGAGACCACTGTAAAATCAACCGTGTACAGGCGGACCACTAGACGTCGAACCCCAATCTCATATCATGCGTCTGTCGGAAAGATGTCCTAAGGCTACTTGAATTCCCACTTATAAACTCCCGAAACTTTCTGGTTATGCAATCTGGTGTTGGGGATACAGGGGATACAAAATATATCACCCAAACTAGCAATCCCTAGATCCAGCTGTATCCATCCGTCAACACATAACCTAGAAACCTTCGGAAATCGTTTACCTCAACCTTCGAAAAAACATCCGTTATACAAGTTATGGCAATACTCCCGAACTCCCGCCCCAGTACTGGGTGGCGTCGAGGTGATCTCACCAACAACTGCATAAAAGAGATTTCGATGTCGGCGAAACTCAGGTATTCCAGAACTGCAACGATAAAATTGTGACGACAACACCTCGGAGCTCAACTCCCCGGGACACTGCCACAACCCCTAAATGTCAGGAGGCACCAAGAACAATGTTCTCGTCACAAAACCATCGGAGCGATTCCAAGATACCCGCGTGATCCTAAATTTTTTTTTAGTGAAATTTGAGGAGAGAATAGTCAAAACTTCTACGTCAGGAGACCTCACCAGAGCGACGAAGGGACTGAGGAGTAAAAAGAATCCTACTCTCCGATATATATAATCCTAAGACTCAAAACATTTTTATTCTAGACTCAACAACGCCAGCGATTCGATCAAGCAGGGGGCTCCTAAGTCGGGGATGGCTCTGATTACCAACTTGTAACGCCCACGATGCGGCTATATCTCCCACGTGTCGAGGCACGACTTAGAGGCATAACCGCATAGTGGTTTTGTCGCAAGAAGGGTCATCTTTACACAATCCCATGTAATGAACAAGAATGGGATAAAGAGTTGGCTTACAATCGCCACTTCACACAATACATAAATATAATTCATACATCATCCAAAATACAAACATATAGACCGACTACGGTTAAAATCCAGATGAAAATAAGACAACCCCAAATGCTAGATCCCCGATCGTCCCAACTGGGCTCCACTACTGATCATCAGGAAAAGACACATAGTAACGACCACGTTCCTCGTCGAACTCCCACTTGAGATCGACCCCATCATCTGCACTGGCATCGTCGGCACCTGCAACTGTTTTGGTAGAATCTGTGAGTCACGGGGACTCAGCAATCTCACACCCGCGAGATCAAGACTATTTAAGCTTATAGGAAAGGATGGTGTAATGAGGTGGAGCTGCAGTGGCAAATAAGCATATATGGTGGCTAGCATAGGCGAGAGAGAGCGAGAAGAGAAGCAATGGAGCGGTCGCCATCTAGCAATGACCAAGAAGTGATCCTGAACACCTACTTACGTCATACATAACTCAGACCGTGTTCACTTCCCGGACTCCGCCGAGAAGAGACCATCACGGCTACACACGCAGTTGATGTATTTTACTTGGGTCAAGTGACAAGTTCTCTACAACCGGACATTAACAAATTCCCATCTGCCTCATAACCGCGGGCACGGCTTTCGAAAGATAATACCCTGCAGGGGTGTCCCAACTTAGCCCATCATAAGCTCTCACGGTCAACGAAGGATAAACCTTCTCCCGGAAAGACCCAATCAGTCTCGGAATCCCGGTTTACAAGACATTTCGACAATGGTAAAACAAGACCAGCAAAGCCCCCGAATGTGCCGACAAATCCCGATAGGAGCTGCACATATCTCGTTCTCAGGGCACAACGGATGAGCCAGACGTCGGGTTGGCATAGACCCTGGTTGCCCAGGGGGCTCCGGATATCGCTCGGTTTGGGCCAGCACTCGAAGGAGCACTGGTCCGGGGGTTTAAAATAAAGATGACCCTCGGGCTCGCGAAAACCCGGGGGAAAAGGCTTAGGTAGCAAATGGTAAAACCAAGGTTGGGCCTTGCTGGAGGAGTTTTTATTCAAGGCGAACTGTCAAGGGGGTCCCATAAATCACCCGACCGCGTAAGGAACGCGAGCTGAAGGAACATAATCCCGGTATATCAGTAACTAGGGCGGCAAAAGTGGAACAAAACACCAGGCATAAGGCCGAGCCTTCCACCCTTTACCAAATATATATAGATGCATTAATTAAATAAGAGATATTGTGATATCCCAACATATCCATGTTCCGACATGGAACAAACTTCAACTTCACCTGCAACTAGCAACGCTATAAGAGGGGCTGAGCAAAAGCGGTAACTTAGCCAAACAACGGTTTGCTAGGAAAGGATGGTTAGAGGCTGACATGGCAAAATGGGAGACATGATATAGCAAGTGATAGGTAGCGGAGCATGGCAATAGAGCGAACAACTAGCAGAGCAAAGATAGAAGTGATTTCGAGGGGTGGTCATCTTGCCTGCAAGGTTCTCAGAGTTGTCGAAAGCTTGATCCTCGTAAGCGTACTCAACAGGTTCCTCATTCACGAACTCGTCTCCCGGCTCTACCCAAGACAAGAACACAAACAAACGGAACCACAATCAACCACGAGAAAAGCACAAGCAACATGATGCAAAACATGTATGATATGCAAGATGTGATATGCGATGCATATGCGTGCTCCGGAAGGAAAATGATGAACATGACAGTAACTTGGCAAACCAAGCATGCCACTGGAAAGATGAGATGATTTCGGTCGAAATCGATATAAAGATCACCGGAATCGGGTGCACGGTTTGCAAATGGCAAGCAAAACAAGAATGACACTACTCTGCGATAAACAGCAAGATAGCACTTAAAATGCAACAAACAACAATGCTACAGCACCCCAACATAGCAACAAAGCACATGACAGTAATCTACAGGAGATGCTTGACAAAATATGAACACTGAGCTACGGCTAGTTCACAACATATCAAGCTCAAACAAGCATGGCAAAAGTGCAAAAGCTAACAGGAACACAGACTTAGTGAAAAACTGGACATGGCAGAAAACAGCATCAGGTAGCAATGTTCAGAGCACGAAATCAACATGCTACAGGAACTTAACATAGCAAAACAAGGCATGGCAGTGTTATACTAAAGGCACATGACAAAAGTCCCTTACTGACCATAAGCCAAAAGGACCAGATGATATGATGGCACTCATGTAAACATAGCAAGTTTCGTTATCAGGTTTCAGACTTAGCAGAAAACAGAGCATGGCAGAAATAATAATATGTAGGCCACTTTGTGAGCTTGATGCACTCACTACAGAGCAATGGATGACAAACCAAGCATACCTACAGCAAAATGGCATGTTTATGAAGCTAACCATGGCAAGAACACAAGCATAGCATGTATGGATCAACTACAATAAGCTTGGCAAAATTGCAAATCATGTTAAGAATCTGCCAGAAATATTTTATAGCAAAAGTAGAGCACGATGGAGTCATGCTATGGCACTCCATAATTGCAAACAATTGCAGGAATGGATCCATTACAACAATAGATACAAAACATCCTTACTGAATATCTCCAAAATATGCATGGATCTCTCTGTAGCATCAAGTTTACATGGCAACAAAATAACAGCAGACAAGGACTTCGAGAAATCACTAAGTCCCTGAAATCAAAAATATTACGGGGCCTACTTTGCATGCTTGTGCTAGTCACCACAGAGATCACCAAAATACATGGACTACACCACTGGAAAGATGGCATGGCATACTTCAAAACACATGTAGAGCTCATGCCCATAAGATGCACAGATTAAATGATACAAAAATGACAAATCTCCAAGTTCTGTTAAGAACCAGCAGATAACAGCAACTAGCCCTCTCCCAACAGAGATTTGGGCATTAAGATGACCTCTAATGAACATGGTGCAATTGAACAAAATGAAGAGCATCACGAGGCGAACAATTCGACATATTACACGCGCGAATCGGAGCTACATGCGCGGAGTTATGGCATCACGAACAGAGACATATTGCTGTAAAAAATCCAGACAGAAAAAAACGGGGATACGGGAGTCAACCTCTACAGTGCGGATCTGGATCGGGAGCAACACAGGAGCTCGAGGAGCTCGGGCCGGCGACGGGAGAGAGAAAGGAGGCGGGCGGCCGGAGGGAGAGGACGCCGGCGCGGGGAAGAGGTGCGGCGGCGGCGGCGGCGGCGGGGGCGGCGCCGGCGAGGCGGCGAGGCGGCGGGGGCGCGCCGGCGCGAGGCGGTGAAGGCGGCGAGCCACGGGCGCGGGCAGGCGCCTCGGGCGGCGGCGTGGGATTCGGGCCCCGCGGGCCGGATCTGGGCTCGCGGGCCCACGGTGGGAACGGCGGCGGCAGGGACAGGTGGCGGCGCGGGATTCGCCGGGGACGGCGGCGCGGACACGTCTGGCGGCGGAGGATTTTGTCCGGGCGCGAGGTGGAAGAAGGGTAGGGTTTGGACTGCGATTGTATTTCGGGAGTCTCACATATAAATAGGTAGAGGGAGCTAGGAGGCTCCAAATGAGGTGCGGTTTTCGCCCACACGGTCGTGATCGAACGACCTAGAGCATGGAAGAGAGTTTGGTGGGTTTTGGGCTGGTTTTAGAGGGGGTTTTTGCTGGACACTCAAATGGACATTGCGGATGCCCGGTTAACCGTTGGAGTACCAAACGACCTCCAAATGGAACGAAACTTGACCGATGGTCTCGGGGTGGTGTAATAAGGCCACTTGACAAGCCTCGGTCCATTTCAAGAAAGTTTGACACCCGCACACGAAAGAAAACAAGAGGGATGCGCCGGAGGAGATAGGAGCGCCGGATTGCAAAACGGACAACGGGGAAAATGCTCGGATGCATGAGACGAACACGTATGCAAATGCAATGCGCATGATGACATGATATGAAATGCATGACATGACAAAATGCAAAACGAAAAACAAAACCCGACCACGGAGGGAATATCATAACACATAGCCGAAAATGGCAAGAGTCGGAGTTACAAATATGGCAAGTTACATACGGAGTGTTACATCCCCGTAGTTTAATTACCCGCTACGGTGATATGAGCATCTAGGTCGTATGATTAGTGATCAGATGGCACATGCGTAGTACTTGTACTTTCTGCGCATTTCCCAAACTCTATCAGTCGTATATTGCAAAAACATTCAAACCTCCTACCATGGGCCATTAGATCTCAGTGAACTCGTACACCATAGAATCTACGGTGCGGGAGCACCTCATACTCTCCCGTGCGAGAAAACATAAGGTGCTATCGCAGCTTGGATGCTACGGTGATACGAGCTTGGAGGTCGTTTGATCTGAGATCCAATGGCATCTGAGCAGTCTTTGTGCTTGTAAGCAGTGATCGAACTCTTTTGGGGCTTTTCTGCAAAGAACCATTCGAACCACCGAGGAGGTGTTGGGTCACAAATCCAACGCCTCCGAAGAGCTTGTATCACCAAAGCATCTAAGGTGTGGTAGCACATGATATTCTTACATACAGGAGAATATGATGTCCTCCTTCATCTTAGATGCTACGGTGATACGAGCTTCGAGGTCGTTGGATATGGGATCAAAGGGCATCTAAGTAGTTTTTGTACAAATTGTGTGCAATTCTCAAACTCATCAAGGTTTCCTGCAAAAATATTAAGACACATCATGTGAGCTGCTATATCTCAGATCTACAAGCTCCAAGCAACTCGTATCGGCATATAGCATCTAAGGTATGGGGGCACATGATATTCTCCCGGGGAGGAGGGGTGGGGGTGCACAACCAATCGGTGGTTGGGAGGCTGGGGACAAATATAATCTAAACAACCCTAAACAGAGCTCCAAAATTTTATCTAAGGTCGAGGGGTTGACCCCCGACAATCATAGCTCCGCCTAAACACAACATTTGCATGTACTGTAGTACTAGACTTAATATTCATGTTTCAGTTTCATGTTCATTTTAAATATTGAACTGAGGACCATGGATGTCTTACATTTTACTCCCTTCGTTCCTAAATATTAGTCTTTTTAGAGGCTTCAAATGGATTGGCACATACGGATGTATATAGACATATTTTAGAGTCTAGATTCACTCATTTTGCTCCATATGTGTTATGATATTCCCTCCCAACCACCGATGTATATAGACATATTTTAGAGTCTAGATTCACTTGTTGAACTCTCTAAAAGACTAATATTTAGGAATAGAAGGAGTATTTTTGAATTCGTGTCATACATGCATGGTTTGGAAAAATAGATGCACTATACTTATTGGACTGTTGTTGTGTTCGTGCGTGTGTGTCTCTGTGTGTGTGTGTGTGGTCATATGCTTGATACATACAAAGTTTTCTCACCTCCATATTGTTCATCTTTTAAATTTGAATTTGCATTGGAAAACTTACTAGGGATACCATGAAATGTGAAATCCACGTTGAGATCACTATATCACAAACTCACTCTAATTCAACAACTCGTCATAAATCGATTACCACGTTGAGATTAGTATTTGCAAGGAAAATACGGGTATTGTAATACACACAGATTCGTTCGGCAATTTAAAAGGTTCCTTTCGTATTCTCGAATGGTAGGACCCAACGGCGTACCAGCGAGACCTTGGCTCGTGTTGATCCTAAAAAAACCGGGCTCGTGTCCTTCGGTGGCGTGCGTGGTACGCACATTAGGCAACCCCAACCAGTCGAGCCTCAGCGTTTCAAGTCGAAATATCTGGCGGCCAGAATTCCAGCCCTAGGAAATTCCCCTCATGTTCCCGTTCCATAATGACTACCGATGAACAACAGAGGGATGCTTTAGTAACTAGACAACGTTACCTACCGTGCCGAGCACGGTTCAATTCCCTCGGTCGCCGCTCGTCAAGGTCACCCGTCAACTGCATTGCCTAGTACTACTACTACTACACCAGGATGAGCATAGAATTGAGCCCGTTTGTTCGTGCCTAGTACTTGAGTTAATATATCAGGCAATGCACCGGTACGGAGGGATTATCCTTTTACTCTACATATATAACTTGTCTGAAGTCTAACTAAGCAAAATGTTGACCAAATCCTTTCTTAAGAAATACAACAGGACAGATGTACGGCTTGAAAATTTATTGCATGATGCAGGTTATGATATTTTTTCGAATCCTGGATCTTAAATTTCAGAAAATCCAAAAGTGAGCATAAATTCTTGAAACTAAGCATGGTCACGTGATATGGCACAAATATTACTTCGTAAGTTTTTTCTTCAATTTGAGACAAGCTGCTTATGACAAGTTGCACAAATGAAGAGCCAAGGTATTTTGGAACAAAGACCTGTCACGTTAAGGCGAACGCTTTCACTATTGAAACCGTGGGCGTTTACGTGCCGCCACGAGTCCCCGCTTCTCATCGGCAGGTGCCGTCCGAGCAAGCGTGTGAGTCGACGGGAGGCGTGCGAGCAGACCGCTGCGCCGGCTGTCAGGGAGGCGTGCGAGCAGACCGCTGTGCAGGCTCACCGGGAGGCGAGCCCTTTGACCAGGCTCCGCCGCCCACCGTCGTCCCAACTGCTCCCACTTTTAATGTCGCCGGCGCCGCAGTTTAAAATCAACCCCGCACTACCCGGTATCGCTACAATCCTCTCTCTTCCTCCCCGATTCTCCTGTCGTCTATCTCCAACTAGCCTGACCTAAACGTACGCCATGCCACATCACGATGGTCTGCCCTTAGTGTTCCAGTTTCCTGAGGAAGACACCCAGCCGGAGTCTCAATAACATAAGGCGCTTTGGGACGAGCTTGAACTGGCCTTGCGGGAAGACGCCGCGCATGTCCCCGCTCCCGTTCCGGCTCCCGTCGCCCCGACTGCGCCAGCGCCCATCCCCGTGGCATTGATGGGCTGGGAGCCGCACATTGTCGCCGAGCTTGATCCCACGGGGTTCCACGAGGTCCCCGCCGACTTTCACGCGCCCGTGCACCTGCCAGCGCATGCGCCTGCGCGTGCACTGACGCGCACGCCCGTGCCGGTGCCCAGGCACCCGCCAGCGCATGCGCCTGCGCGTGCACTGATGTGCGCGCCCGTGCCGGTGCCCGTGCACATGAATGTCTCCGCCGCGCCGTTGACAGCGCATGTCCCCGCGCGGGTGCCAGTGCCCCCCTCAGCGGCATGGATGGCCACCGTTGACCGCTTCCTTGCACCAACGCTAGTTGCCTCCTCTCGCCAGTTGACTCACTCCAAAGTCCAGAACATTTTGGCCTTCCTTGAAGCTAGGCCAATGTCCAGGAGTACGCCAACAACGGCACAAGACGCCGCCGTCGCCGTCGGTCAGTGGCCCGACGACACACAGAGCACGGTAGAGGAGCCGCTTGCCGCCCCCGCCACCGCCGCGTAATCTAAATTTGCCATGAAAAACATTTGGATTGCCATGCTTAAAATCTGAACGTTTATCATTTCCGCTTATTTTATATCGATCGTCGTATAATTTAAAGTTGGAGTCAGACTAAACAAAATGTATGGTTTGATCGATTGAATGTTCTGCTAGAGCCGTATCAAATTAAATATAAAACGTCATCAAGCCACATGTATTCCTTGTCATCCAATGACCTAGACTGCTTCAATGTCGAGCGCTCAAGACGTTTAGCGTGCAGTTAATTTCATGCCAAAAATAGTGCTAATCACATGACAACACGCAAATAATATCCTAGTAGTTAATATCCGCATGCACTTAATATACTTCCAAATTAACGTGCATTGCACGTACACACTGACTACTGCTGCTAGTACGTGAAACTGGTGTCGTGACTTGTGAACGCGTCCAGATATGGTCAACGGCAACATCGCCCGCGGGTTCTTCCTGTTTGCCTGTGCGTCTAAACACAGAAGGGGAGGAGAGAGAGAGCACACATGGAACCCACCAGTAAGTGAAGGCGAATAGTACTAAAAATAATATTACATGTTATCCATTAATTAGGCTGTGGTAATATAAAAACATTATGTGAACAAAGGGGGTACAACAAACATTGCTATTCTACGTATGTTGCCTATTGACGTGCGGCTTGAAGGCCCGGTCGCATGTTCGATCCTCGTCCTTTATTTTTTAATTTGTATTGGGTCCAAATTTGTTTCATGACATGTGGGCCCCTCGGTGTGTAGTTTGTAGCACTTTAATTTGTGGGTCGAAATTTGTTCCATTTCAAGTGGACTATCGGTGTGTAGTTTTGTAGCTTATTTATAATAATTAAAGAGAACAACATAGTTTTTTCAATAATACCATGGTGCGACGTTGAAGGCGAGAAAGGACGTGCGAGAGAGCGATGACCGAGCCAGAGGGAAATCAACTTGGGGAGTTGCGTGGGTTGCAACGGTGTTTGGAGTAGTTGTGGGCCGAATGCTACGAAAATATAATCTAAACCGACCGGAATAAATGCCTACACAAATTAATCTAAGGTTGGAGTGCCCCTCGCAATGTAAATAGCTCCGGCTTTGCGAGGGATGGAGAGGTAGTAGCTTCAACGTGTGGAAGATACGGTGTGAGAAAGCGAGGTCAATCGAGAGACATATAGGTAGAGAGACAAAGTGAGTGTGGTCCGACATTCATTGAACAAATATATATGCTCTGGAGAGATATTGTCCGATGGAGCTTTTTGGCAAGGGTGAGGGCTGTAAGATAGAGCTTGAGAGATGATCCAGTCACAGACGTGTAGATATATTTTGTGCGTGGGAGGAAGCAAGGTCAACCGATCACATAGGGTCGCCGTGCGATCGAAAGAGTGAGACGGGTTGGAGAGAGTGACCTAGATAGACGATGTGCGTGAGAGAGTATACAATGTGTAGGTCGAATTGGGCTCAAACATGGTGATATATCATTTTTGTCCGAGAAGGAGCGAGGTCAATCGAGACATACGGAGAGAGTGAGAGAGATTGAGTGAGCGTGGCCCACCATGAGGTCGAAACAGTGGCGGCGGCTTGGATGGACTGACCTAGATAGACAATTTGCGTGAGAGAGTATAGAGTGTGTCGATCGAGACCCGAACAGGGAGATATATCATTTGTGTGTGAAAGAAAACGAGGTTAAACGAGACTCAGATAAAGAGAGCAGATTGAGCGAGTGTGGCCCGCCGTACGGAAGAAAGAGTGAGACAGTCTCGAGGGAGTGACCTAGATATACAACGTGCGTGCGTGCGCACGAGAGGTTGGGGGGCTAGATAGGCAATGCATGTATTTAGCGCGAGAGGGTGAGAGGGAGAGGGGGGAGAGAGAGAGAGCTCGGCATGGGGTGCAATGGCGGGTGTGTGAGGTAAATACATTTGGTAACAGAGTGGAAAAAGGGGTTGTGTAGTTGAGAGACTTAGAGATCGAAACATGGAGAGAAAGAATGAACGTGTGTTGGAAACCGATAGCTTCCTAAGGTGGTTAGGAGAGGAAGATTGACCGATACAGGAAGTATGTAGCGTTTGTGCGGGGGGGGGGGGGGCTAAAAACAACATTTGAATGTACATAGTACGAGACTTAATATCGATGTTTCAATTCGGTGTACATTGTAAGATTTGAACCGAGGACCAGGCATACGGGTAATTATTTCGAATTCGTGCCATACTAAGTTTCAAAAAGTTGACATTGACTCAGTTTGTTGTGCTATTTTGTAGGTCATATGTTTGAATCCATCCAAAAGTTTTCTCACTACCATGGTGTTCATCATATACATATGAATTTGTATTAAAAAAGTAGCGTGGATACAGTGAAATGCGAAATCCATGTTAGAATTGGAGATCGCTACGTGACACACACTCTAATTCAAATAACTAACTACGTGACACACACTCTAATTCAAATAACTAATTATGTGACACACACTCTAATCCACGTTAGCGTGGGTACCGTTTCGATTTTTTTTCAAATAACTCCTCATTAATTAATTTATAGTACTCCCTCTGTTCACTTTTATAAGACCTTGAAGACATTTCAGACAATGTGCAAAACAGTTCATTTTAAGTTGTCTGAAACGACTTACAAAAGTGAACGGATGGAGTATCTCGTTTCGAATGACTAATTGTTGCAAGGAAAACAAGGGCATGGTAATACATACAGATTCGTTTGCAAATGAAAGAAGATTCGTTTGCATTCTCAAATGTAGGCGCACCAGGCAGACCAGGGTCGTGTCGGGGTGGACGCTGCTTCGGTGCCTTAAAGGCAACTGCCTTTGGGTCACTGACATGTGAGCCAGCCACCTGTTGGGCCCACATGTCATGGACACAAAGGCAGGTGCCTTAAGGCACCGAAGCATAGTCCTGTCGGGGTGGTCGCGTGTGTCGGACGGATGCGTAGCACCCAGCCACCCACCCCCTCCCCCCCCCCAAAAGGACGACGACAATATAAGTTCGTGCTTCCACGTTTCGGATTGAAATATCTGGCGGCCCCAATTCCAGCCCTGCAAAATCTCTCTTCTCCACCGTCCCCTTCCGCGCCTAGATTGCTCAAATCCCTAATTCGCCGCCAACCCTCGAATCGCCCCTTGTCTCGTCTCTTTCCCCACCGTTCCCCACCTCTGTGCCGGACGACGACGACGAAGACGACGGTCGCGCTTCACCACCGCACCGGAGCTACCTCATCTACGCCCTCGTCCATCGCACCGGGTGGTCCACCGACAACATCGGCCGCCGCAACCGATGTGCCTCACAGACATCGAGTTCCACCGCATCAGGTGCGCGTCACCGACGCCGTCTCCCAGCTCACCGGGGCTACTTCACCGAGCACATCGTCGCACCTCCGCCCCCCGAGGCCGTTGGGGCTTCACCAACGGTCCCGTCCACCGCATCGTAGCGCTCCGCTGCCACTCAAGATCTGCATCCGTGCGCGGCCAGCCAATGCCAGCGCATCACCCTCAACGGCTCTGAAGTGACCCGCACTCTAGCTAGGCGAGCATGCCCAAACGCCGGCCCGAACTAGGTATCCACACATCACTCCCCTGTGCACTGTTCCGACGATGTTTGGATATCCTTTCACTACGCTCTTAGCTTACACGCCTATGCAACTCTGACTTTAACTCTTATTTCTTCTGGAGATATCATCTGAAACAAGCAAATCCATTTTTAGCGAAGCATGACGGCGCTACGGGATCTGGTACACATCCTGCACACCCGTATAACCTTGTAAGTATCTGTCCTCCGGTACAACATCAAGGTCGATTCCTCTTATTTGATCAACCATTCGCCGTGTCAAAAATGCAGAGGGGGATGCAAGGAGCAGAAGGCCTGCACATCCAAGCAAGTGGTAACATGGACTTGTACATGGAACATCCCAAGCGCAAGCAGAGCTGCAGTGAGCCTGTACAACGAGCTAGCGTAAGTCCCTGCATTTCATTTAATTCGTACTGGCATTCATGTATGATTTGTGTGCAGTGGCTGATCCACAAATTCAAGTTACCAGGGGCGAACATTTAACTTAAAAAATACGAAGGCACTTGCACTCCGGAAATCAACATAACTTGAGAAATGTGAAGCTACATGCACTTTGAAAACCAGCTAATGATCCAAAGTAGTTCAGATTATAAACACTAAATGATGCAAGCACCAAAAAACACAAAATGCAACATGGTGTACAAGGACTACAAACATGGTATGTACCTGCTTGAATTATTCGTTCTCTGGCTGAAAATATCAAAGTGTAATTGCACGTATAACCAGTGCGCAAACTGCATATCAATATATCTATCCTGCACAAGTATGGCAATAGTTTCAAACAACAGATTAGAAAAGTATTTATGCTACGTTGTCATGTTACAGGGACTTTCTGGTAGATCGCCTCGACGTTTCGTCAAGCTTTGAAAATGCACTATAATTTGCTTGTCATCAATGCCTGCAAATCTTTGTCTCTCTCAACATAGTAGATCATCATTAGACACTAAATCCTTCAATGAGCTTGCAAAATGCTTGCATTAGATCCCTCATTAGACACTATATGTTCATCACCAGGAGCATGTAAAATGTTTGCATCAAATCCTTCATTAGCAGTCTGTTCATTAGACACTTCAGGCTCAAGAACAACATGAGCTTGTATGTTTGCACCGGAAACATGATTAGATACATCAGATTCAGTCAGTTTAGTATTGATTGGGGGAGTTATAAAATAAGTAGAAATTGGTTTCATTTTCTCATAGATTCCCTACATACAAGCAGTTTTACAACACCGTCAGGTTTAACTATTGGCCAGAAATTGAAGAGTTGAATTAGATATAATCAGGGATGTGATGTACCTACTCGTTGCGCATGCTACTCTTGCAAGCTGCGACTGTCCGTTTGCGCAAGCTCGATGCCATGCCCGTGCTGCCGTCGCTGCCTCCCATGCAGGCTACACCCAGGGTTGGATCTTCTTCTTCTTGTCCTTCCGTTCGCTTGAAGCCCGGCGACCGCCCTCCAACGAGGGCGCGAGGAAGTGCTGTGTCGGTCTGTCCAGCGGCGGCTAGGTTAGGAGCAAACCAGACTGGAGGCTGGAGCGAATGAATTGGGATTTTTCCTGCTGTCGATCGATATGGGAGGCGCTCGTTTGGGCCGCGAGCCTGCTATAGGGCCTGGTTGGCACTTATGTTATTGGCCCATCCAAATTGAAACCTTTTTCTTCATTTTTACATTGCCTGCTCGTGCGTTGGGACGAACAAAACTAGCGTGGGCCAACCTGGACGACTCAAACTAGGTGCACACTTTCCAGCCACCTGAGGCCGCCGCCCATACCAGCCCCTATGGTGGCGTCGCCCCTTTTTGCATGTATGATTGGATAGTGAAAATATTCTAGTGGCACTTTTGATTTACCCACAGAATGGTTGAATTGCTTGTTTCTATGAACTGAGTTCGCCAATAATGTGAAGGATGCCAGTCTTTTCATCCTATTGTAGATTGCTTAGATCTCGATATGCCAAAAGTAATCACATGAAATATATAGTAAAAGCCAGTGTGATGTGTTTGGCTACAACTAGTCTGACTACACGTCCTCATATAACATATCAAGGACACACCATCTTACTAGATTAACCATTCGACTTACCCATGCAGTGTGGGAAGAAAGAAGTATTGGGACTGCGTATCCAAGCAATTGATGCCATGGACTCCTTCGTACAACCTTGTAAGCGAAAAAGAAGTTGCAGTGTGCCTGTACAAAGAACTAGCGTAAGTTCAGTTACCTGCTTCTCGGAATTTTAGTTAGCCACTTCTTGCAAAATTGTTCAATTACGTTGCTTGGCTTAATTTAGTTTGCTACTGATTACATAATGGCACAGCCTGTTAATCATATTGTAGACTGCGCCTATCTATGTGTTTGATACTTACTGTTAAGAATTACCTGTTTGCCTTAACTTAAATATCTACTTGTTTGTTTAACTGCTTTGCTGCTGCAACAGCGGGTTACAATGATGTTAATAACTACTTTTCAGCATCCAATTGAAACTCTTTAATTCCTTGTTTGTTTAACTGGTTTGCTGTTATAACTCCCAGTTGAGATGTTTTGCTAACTTCAAATTTTCTGAATCCAATCGGAACTTTAATGGCAAAACAGGTTAGCCCAAGATCAAAGAGCGAGGTCCCCATGGACGTTGCATCATCCCACAGCAGTGGCACCGGCCCAATCGTGCATTATGAATTGCCAAATGCTGATGCTCTAGAGGCTAAACTAGTGGTAGAAAGAGATTCTGCTTCTGCACATAGAGATGAAGTTGACATGTTGAGGAAGCAAACAGCACAATCACAAGCAGTACTCAAGACAACCATTAAATATTTGGTGGATTTCAAAACGAAGCAAGCTGAGACTGACCAGATTGTTAAGGTCCCGAAGGAAAAAAGGAAATTAAATTCCTACTTGGTAAATCATAGGTGAAATGTTCTTTCCATAGTTGAATAACCTTTGTGTTGTATGTTCATGTAATCAATCAAACCATTTGTTTTAGAGATCATGTAATAATTGTTTTTTGTTTTTGTTTTTTGGTTTGTAATTTTATTTGAGCACAAGTCTGTATCAATTGATAAGACTCGGAGACATTTCATTTGGATTGCTGTGCCAGACCTACAAATATGCCAATCGGGCTGAATGTGCATTCAGCAATAATAGTAGTATAGATGGACCATAAGTGGAACGCATTGGAAAGGGCCAAGATGCTGGCTAAAAAAAGGATGCTGTTGTAGCCAAAAAAAAGTACAGCGGCCTGGCTTATGTATGTTAGTTGATATTATTGATCCATATACTCTATAAGTGTTTATATGTCTGTTAGTTCTGTACATTCTTGGTTGATTGACTCGGTATTTGAATCTTGATACATCGCTTGTGTACATATCTAAATGGGAGTATACATTATGCTGCGTGTGACATTTGAGTTGGACATGAAGTGTTCCAAATATTCGAGTTCACCGTAAACTGGATTCTAGTTTCTGAATTTGAGTATCGGCATTTGTAAACCATATTCATATATGACAGTGGAATACATCTTTGTCGTCCTTTTGAAGATATATAAAAACACATAGAATGATTTATAAAGATTCATATAGGAATACAAAATGGATTCGAATTTAGTTGCTAGGGTAAACGTGGATGCTTATTGTCCCAAAATTCGAAAGAAGCAGCAAAATGTCCACTCCCACGTCGGCTGCCCGAAGCCAAGTGTTTGGGAGATGGAAATTACTGTCTACCCATTACACGGACAATCCATCGGCCCGATTTCCACTGCTCTAAATAGGGGTAGGTTAGTAACTTCAATTAGACGTGACACGATCGCCTCTGAGCCCATTCCGACACAGTGGGCGTCAAACATGGGCGGCAAATCTCATTTGATTCAAGCTCGTCCGAAAGACCTCTGTTTCTCCCTCCATTCCCCATTCATACACGGTGGGCGGCAAAACAAACTCGACTCGGCCGAAATCGATGTAGGAAAATATTTTCAATAGGGGCAGGTTTGTAACTTCACTCAGACGTGACACAACCGCCCTACCTGTCAGCCCCGTTCATACACCGTGGGCGCCAACCATGGGCGCCAACCACCCTCTCCTCGCCCGAAACCGCTCTGGGCAAATATTGGCGAGATGCGAGATTACCGTCCTATCCCCAACCGACGAGACGTCCAAATTTTAAACGGGGGCTAAGTTCGTAACTTTCCCATATTTCAGACAGGCGCGTCCCAAAAACATGGTTCCCCGTACCTCTCCCTCCATTTTCCCATTCATACACCGTCCGCGCTAGAACACCCCATCCCCACACCAGCCTCCGTCCGCCACCCCATCCATCGCCGCCGTCCTCCACCACATCCATCGCCACCGTCCTCCACCATACCGGAGCGCCTACCAAGACCACGCCGTCCACTGCTAGAGATGGACATTTCCCATCCACGGCGACGGACCAATAGCCTTGCATCGCGTCCTCTCGCTTCATCGGCGCCGTCGTCCTCTTTGCCGGGGCCGCTCACACGACCTTCTCTTCCACCGCAACGGGACTTATCCCCCGATGCACCCGTCTACCGTCGCAGATCTGCTTCAACGCCACCGACAGCCATCGCACCCCCGATGCCTACACGGCGCCGTAAGAGAGGTGGTACTTCATATCTCCTCAACTTTTTGATCTCAACCAGAAAATAGATCTTAACTTGGTTACTCTACTTTCTTTTCAGCTCTTAGAATTTAGTTCTTAGTTCGAAGCAAACAATGGATGCTAAATATCATTTCTTCGGTTTGCAGCTTCAAATCTGCCATGGCACAGCCATAATACGGTTTAATTTATCATGCTTAGGGTTTAATTGATCATGTTGGTTCCGTGGTGGTTTCTTTAATAGAAATCGGAGGGGAAACCCTCTTTTGCTAAAAAAAATATGCTTAGAGTTTCCCCCTTTTATGATCACTATACGATCAGAATACGTGCTTCGTGTCATAATAACACTGCTCCACCCATCAAGCTAAACAAGCTTAGTTGTTCAAATACGAATCTGATATTATTAAAACAGAGTTGTTTAATTGGTCAGCTAAATGTTCCTAAATTAGTTCCGAAAATGCATGTTCGCCGCTCGGGTGTGTATCTCTAAAGGGTGCCCACGGTGGGCTGGCCCACCCTGGGATTTTGGGTCGCCCCAGGCCCCGATTCCCCTCTATTCTGCTACGCGCTTCCGATCTCCACTCGCCCCCAGCCGCCTGCCTCGCCGGCGACTTGCCGTCCCCGGACGGCATGACTCTAGGAGGAGACGCCGGACTAACAGGAGGCCAGGAGCCGCTCGCCCAACAGCGTCACTGCTGCCCGGGCGCGCCGCCGTGCCTACCTTCCCAGTCCGTTCAGGGCTCAGGCCTGCAGCACCCACCAAGCCAACCCGATTTATCCTGAGATACGTCCTCAACACTCAGCAGCCACTCCTCATCACCCATTTTCTAATTGATTCATTACTCATTAGGCAGGACTGTCATTAGGGTTTGTTGTGTGCTCGGTGCTACCTACACTTAACGGTTCAGATGTATTTCGGTAATCTTTAGTACCTCTAAAGTTCACAGGGTTTTCAAAATTCCGGCCCTCGGAACAGAAACTAGTCATTTTGGATTGTTGGTCGTAGTGACATTGACCCAGATTACTACTGCAAGCCAGGTTTGTTGACAATTTTACTTGTCTTTCTTACTCATTCGATATAATATCCAATTATTCACGTCGATTAGTTGCAAACAATAAGTGCTAGACAAACTTCTTCATTCAGATTTTGGACGGTCTCTTACTGCAGTTACAATTCTGCATACTTGTCCTAGTAAGCTCACAAGTAAATGATTGATTCACTACATCTATGCTTGCCTTGTCAATTTGTTGTCAATATTCTTTTAGGGTGGACCACCCTGTTTCTAAATACTGGAACCGTAGACATGAGTGGATAGTATTTCTCTATGTGATGTCTTCCATCATGTGTGGGTAATGAACACTGCATTGTATAGAAAGAAAGTGTCATTTCCAGCTTTTACATAGGTTTCGATCTTTTACATGGAATACAATCTGCCTACTTGCTTTGTGTCGCACTACCAACACTCCACCCTTGAAGCTAAACATTATGCCACTCATAATTGCTTAGTTTATTTGTTCAAATACGAATTTCATATGATTCTAATGTTCCTACTTCAGTTTTGAAATGTGTGCCTGCCTGTTATAGAGACATAAGGGGTTTGTATTTCTGTGTGTGGTCTGGTCAGCACGGTTGGGGAGGTGAACTTTGCATATGCAGGGGTTTATAGGGAGACACTCTCCGAGTTGAATCCGCAATGCATTCCATAGATAATCTGACTACTTTTTTATGTTTTCATGAATCTCAGATTCTGAACAGCATCATAATGATTATGAGCTTGCGCGCATGAAAAGAATAAAGCAGAACAATGCCATGGCTGTCAAACTTGGCATTAAGGGACTGAAATCAAGTCTGGATGCAATGCAATGCAAACGCTCTCCACCTACAGATTCATGCTCAGAATATGATCCTAACAGTGATTCTGAGCTAGAGGGAGACCTAAGTCAATGTAGCTCCCTAGTGGATGAGTTACAGGAAGATGCCCTATCTTATTCACCCATCAAGGTACTTGCTCTAACTTTCCAAGGTTACATTGCTCGCACATATCTTGCAACTGATGCTTTGCATTGCTTCTACTTTGTTGAACTGCCATTAGCTTAGTTTACACATCGTGTATGTGAATACGCCCTGCCTATCCATTTTCAGTACATATTCCATCTGTCATCATACCATATTTATCCATTCAAATTCTGTTCTTGTGTATCAGACGTTCAAAAGGAAGAGGGCGATTGCTGATCGTGGAGGAGCACAAGCAAAGTATTTGTAAAAGGTAGTGGCACCTGATAAATCAAATAGCCCATTAGGTGTAGTTGCAATATCACCTGACCCACAAAATACCCAACTCTAGCAGACTCTAGCCCTACTACACTGGTCATTTCTGATGCCCCAACTCAGCAGACCCCAACTGCAGCAAACAATATGATTATGCCAGTTGACATAGCACCAGCTGTACGACGCAAAACCCCCATTCCAGCAAAGAGTACACCAAATCCAGTTGCGAAATCCCTTTTCGAACCAAAGAGAGCCCCAATTGCAGCAAATAGGACCCCTGTTCCATTTCTTCCCAGTTTAGAAGACGAAGCTTATGTTGTTGTCAGGAACTTTGTGCGCATATTTCCTTCATGGAAAGATTGTACCGCAGACACAGAACAATTTCCAGTCTTCCTCCGCAACTTACGCGTAAGTAATGTACTAATGTTATTCATGGTCATTACTGCATATGTTTCTGCTGACAGAAGACACAAGATTTCATTCTTTTAAATAGGCGAGGAGCAAACTGGATTGTGATGACGAGCAAGGGTTGGTTGCGCTTTTCAAGCACTCGTTGATGAAGTATCGTTCCTACCTGAGGCAAGCGCACTTCGATGGCAAGCCTCTGAATGAAATTTCTGTAAAGTCTCCGGTGCTACATTTATCCGACGGTGACTGGAATAATCTTGTTACACATTGGTATCGGCTGCAGCGTAAGGTACTGTCTATGATATCACATCACAATTTGAACTACATTTCTGCATTTGCCTTAATGTCTCACTTGTATGAAAACTGTTAGCAGAAGAACATTCGTTCTCAAGGGACCACAGAATCTCGCAACTATACTGCACACTGCATTGCTCTTGTGAGTACCTCTTGCCCTGTATGACCATACTTACTTTCATAGCTGTTTGATTATGTAGCATCACTGCACATGTTAGCCTCGTAATCGTCCATTTGGTGGACATTATAAGATCCGTATGGACTCTTACATAAATTTAGAATCAACCCAATGCTTTTGAAGAGGTTTAGCTCTGCAGTCCTCTTGTAAGGACTGAACGTGGTCTATCACTGTACTTACATTAACAGCTACTCCCTCCGTCCCATAATATAATAACGTTTTGTATAGTACACCAGTGTTCAAAACACTCTTGTATTATGGGAAGAGGGATTGGTTCATTTTGTAGCATTCTGCATCTTATCTCCCTCGCCCACCATTCGCTAAAAAAGATCAGATCTATACTTAATCTTACCAACAAGTAGAATACACAGACAATGCCAGTGCAGAAGTGTAGCCCATTGCTCTTGTCAGTACATTTTGTCCTGTAACGCTTGTACTTCCAGGGATTGGTAGTTGATTATGTAGCATCAATCTGCATCTTATCTTCATTATCCTCTATCCCTTCCAGTATTATCATATCTATAATTACTCTCTACAAAATGTAGAGTACAGGCAATGCTTATGAAGAAGATTCTGTGCTGAAATTCTTGAGTTATCCTTCCCTTGACATGGAGAAGGGCATTATAAAGCCGGTGTTAACTGTTAATGTAAGTCAGTCCTGCTAAAGCATTTATCCTCAACTGCTGTTTAATTTGCTCATACTCCCTATCGTTTACTGCTGTTTAGTTTGCTGTTTCTACCAAAATGCATGTTCGTAAGAACCGTAAGTTCTAAGTTTTACTTGTAAAACCAAATTCCTTATTCATACCATGCACATTACTTAATACTCCCTATATGTATGCTTGTTTTTATGGATCTATAATCCATTGTGTGGTGAAGCAGCCCACGTTTGCACCTTGTCATCTCCTGTTTTATCTTACTGATGTGGCTGATGATATGAACAACATGCCATGCACATTATCCAAAATAGATACAATGATTTTCTTTGCCCTTCATCTATGCTTGTTATGTTGACATGGTAATCCAGTAGTGTGGTGAAGCTCCCCGCATTATGAACAATGCCAAATTATGCTATTGATATTTTGAACTTACTCTTTATTTTCTAATTTGAAATTGGATAGAATTGACAGAACAGTTATCATCTTTGTTTATACACGTGCAAAACATGTCATCTCTCTGCTTTGTTTCAGGGTGATATGCCTGATGGCATGCACAAGTCTGTTGAAGGCTGTGAGACAAACCCAACATATATTGCAGCAAAGAAGGCAAAACATCTTGAAGATAGCGAGACAACCCCAAAGTCTTGTCTTGATGCAGTGTTCAAGTTACTTGAGACTAACAGTCAGACAAGCTCACATAATTCGTTGTCTGAATCAGTTCAACTTCTTCAGTCCCAAGTTCTAGCAGAAAGGCATTCTGCAACTCAACTTTGACTTGAAGTCCTATCTCTAAGAAAGATTGCGGAGAACACCAATGAGAACCTCATCGCTAAACAGCTACACCTGGAAGCTATGACCGACATGCTAGGCCGGTCTCACAGCCTTGCTCAGCAGCTTGCGCAGCAGTTCCCCCGCAAGGCTAACCTTTCTTGAACTGTCTTGGAAGTGGTCTCGGTTCAGTATTATTTTGTTACGCTGCAATGGTGCCCAGTTTTTGTAATCTGCTTCTTCGTTGCGCTTTATGATCACTGGTGGCGAACTTTGATGCCCAGTGGATGTAATATGTGTAATAGCCGTGATAGCCTAGCATAAGTTGCTTGCTTATTTATTTCCTTGTTGTCTTGTTTATTTGTTTGCTTGTAGTCTGTGCAGTTCATTTTCCGCGGTTTGCTAGTGGCTGCAATAACCTATTTTTTAAAACTAGGCCACAATAACCATGGGCTAATATTTACTGTAGTGACACTGGGCCTCCTACGGGCCGTAGAAACAGTCGACCTTCTATGGCCGTAGAAACAGTAGGCCTTCTACGGGCCGCAGAAACAATGGGCCTTCTACGGGCCGTAGAAACAATGGGCCTTCTACGGGTCGTATCATCAATGGGCCTTATACGGGCCGTATGATCGATTGGCCAAACATGGGCCAATAACAAGCCGCATTATGGCCGTAAACGGGCTAGAGTTGGAATCGTCCGTTCATGGGCCGACCATAACGGGCCATCGTTAATAGGCCATATTTGATGACGCTATGAAAACGGCCCAACGTATTAACGGACCAAAAATGGGCCGACTGTAACCACGGGCTGAATTTGGCCCACAAGCAGAAAATGACAGTAACGGGCGTAAGTAAACGAATGCTGGAAATGAGCCCAAGAATAAATGGGCTGTGAGAAGGCCGAAAGATAACATGGGCTGGAAACGGCCCAACGAAATAACGGGCCGTTAATGGGTATAAAGTGATACGCTTTTTATTACGGGCCAGTTTCACCACGGGCCGTTAATGGGTGTAAAGTGATACACTGTTCATTACGGGCCAGTTTCACCACGGGCCGTTAATAGGCCAAGAGTTACATAGGGCCTCATATGGGTCGAAAGACGTCATGGGCCATACATGGGCCAGAAGTGAAAACGGGATGGAATCATATTGGATGGCCCAGATGACGCTACTGGGCCTAATTCGGATAGGGCGTAACGGGCCTTGGGTTAGCGGGCTGTAAATGGGCTATATGCGAACAGGCCGTTAACAGGCTTTCCATGGGCCAGCCCGCCACCTTTTGACCAAGTCAAACGGGCCGACCTTTTCACAGGAATGGGCCTCTATTGGGCCGTGCCACGTGTCGACGTATCATAGGCGCCTTCTGTCCAATGAGTGGATGACATCTGTCCCAACGATGAGCCGACACGTGTTTCCTCCAGCCAATGATGATTTTACACGTGGAAAATCCCCATTGGTCGGGGCTGTTAACGGGTTATCGGATCCAAAACCCGACCTGATAGCTTAACGGCGTTCCGTTACGGTGGATGCCACGTGTCGGTCACCCTTAACGAAAGCACTTCTGTGACGCGCGATTTATCGTCATGGAAGTGGACACTTCCGTGATGATAATTTTGGTAATGTCATGGAACACTTCTACGACAGCACAGGTATGACTATCTTGATTCTGTCATAAATTTGTCATGGATGTACATGCATGACAAAAACGCGACCTACTATGACAAACACATATCATCACGGAAGTGTATTTTTTTGTAGTGTGGTCGCTTTGGAAAATCCTCAAGAAGTGATGATTCCACATCCCGTGACTACAAGAAGAGACTGTGCCACAAATGCAAGAAACCTGGTCACTACATTCAAGATTGTCCTCAGTGGGAAAAGGAATCAAAGAAGAAGAAATACAAGGATTACAGTTTTGATGATTCAAAGAAGAAGAAGAAATCTTCAAAGTCTTCATCATCAAAATCCTCGAAGTCTTCACCTCACAAGAAGAGCAGCTCCAACAAGGCTCGGGCATTCATTGGCAAGGAAATGGACTCTGAAGCTGAATCTGAGGAACATGAGGAAGAGGAGGCATCTGAGGAGTCAGAATCTGGTGTGGCAAGCCTAGCCCTTGCTACTGCTTTTGTCAGCAAGTCCATCTTCAACTCTGAGGAGAATGACTTCCCCAACAAGGCTGACAATGGTGATGATGACTACCTCCCACCTATTGCTTCATGGCAAAGGGTGCCAAGGTACTCAAATATCCCTCCTCTGAATCAAGTGAGGATGAATCTGATGAAAACCTCAAGCCTAGCTATGATGACCCACAAGTATAGGGGATCTATCGTAGTCCTATCGATAAGTAAGAGTGTCGAACCCAACGAGGAGCAGAAGGAAATGACAAGCGGTTTTCAGCAAGGTATTCTCTGCAAGCACTGAAATTATAGGTAACAGATAGTTTTGTGATAAGGTAATTTGTAACGGGCAACAAGTAACAAGTGTAAATAAAGTGCAGCAAGATGGCCCAATCCTTTTTGTAGCAAAGGATAAGCCTGGACAATTTCTTATATAGAGAAAAGCGCTCCCGAGGACACATGGGAATTATCATCAAGCTAGTTTTCATCCCGCTCATATGATTCGCGTTCGGTACTTTGATAATTTGATATGTGGGTGGACCGGTGCTTGGGTGCTGTCCTTACTTGGACAAGCATCCCACTTATGATTAACAACTATTGCAAGCATCCGCAACTACAAAAGAAGTATTAAGGTAAACCTAACCATAGCATGAAACATATGGATCCAAATCAGCCCCTTACGAAGCAACACATAAAGTAGGGTTTAAACTTCTGTCACTCTAGCAACCCAACATCTACTTATTACTTCCCAATGCCTTCCTCTAGGCCCAAATAATGGTGAAGTGTCATGTAGTCGACGTTCACATAACACCACTAGAGGAAAGACAACATACATCTCATCAAAATATCGAACGAATACCAAATTCACATGACTACTTATAGCAAGACTTCTCCCATGTCCTCAGGAACAAACGTAACTACTCACAAATCATATTCATGTTCATAATCAGAGGGGTATTAATATGCATATAGGATCTGAACATATGATCTTCCACCGAATAAACCAACTAGCATCAACTACAAAGAGTAATCAACACTACTAGCAACCCACAGGTACCAATCTGAGGCTTTGGGACAAAGATTGGATACAAGAGATGAACTACGGTTTGAGAGGAGATGGTGTTGGTGAAGATGTTGATGGAGATTGACCCCCTCCCGATGAGAGGATCGTTGGTGATGACGATGGCGATGATTCCCCCTCCCGGAGGGAAGTTTCCCCGGCAGGACAGCTCTGCCGGAGCCCTAGATTGGTTCCGCCTCGTGGCGGCGGTGTTCCGTCCCGAAAGCTTGCTTATGATTTTTTCTCGGATGAAAGACTTCATATAGCAGAAGATGGGCACCGGAGGCCTACCAGGGGGCCCACGAGGCAGGGGGCGCGCCCAGGCGGGTAGGGCTCGCCTCCCACCCACGTGGCCAGGGTGTGCCCCCCCTCTGGTAGTTTCTTCGCTCAGTATTTTTTATTAATTCCAAAAATGACTTCCATGAAGTATCAGGACTTTTGGAGCTGTGCAGTATAGGTCTCTAATATTTGCTCCTTTTCCATCCCAGAATCCCAGCTGCCGGCATTCTCCCTCTTCATGTAAACCTTGTAAAATAAGAGACAATAGGCATAAGTATTGTGACATAACGTGTAATAACAGCCCATAATGCAATAAATATCGACATAAAAGCATGATGCAAAATGGACGTATCAACTCCCCCAAGCTTAGACCTCCCTTGTCCTCAAGCGGAAGCCGATAATGATAAATATGTCCACATGTTTAGAGATAGAGGTGTCGATAAAATAAAATACGGACATGAGGGCATCATGATCATTCTTTTAACAGCAACGTATTTGAATATTGTCATATGGTTTCTTATGCTCAAGTAATAATATATTCACAACGTCAAGTATGAATCAGAAACTTCATTGAGAACTAACAAACTATAATCTCAGTCATTGAGGCAATTGCAATTTATCATAACATCAGAAAGAGTCAATATAAGAGCTTTTCAGCAAGTCCACATACTCAACTATAATTTAGTCTTTCACAATTGCTAACACTCACGCAATACTTGTGGTTGCGGAGTTTTAATCGGACACAGAGAAAGATAGGGGCTTATAGTTTCGCCTCCGAACCTTTTAGCTCAAGGGTAATGTCAACAATAATAGCTCATGCTAACTTACATCCAATTAGATATATATATATATATATATATATATATATATATATATATATATATATATATATATATATCAGGATCTTTCCAACACAATGTGCTTGCCAAAGGATAAAATGTAAAAAGGAAAGTTGAAGATCACCATGACTCGTGCATAAGGGTAGAAGATAAAAGTAAAAGATAGGCCCTTCGCAGAGGGAAGCAGAGGTTGTCATGTGCTTTTTATGGTTGGATGCACGAAATCTTAATGCAAAAGAACGTTACTTTATATTGCCACTTGTGATGTGGACCTTTATTATGCAGTCCGTCGCTTTTATTTCTTCCACATCACAAGATCGTATAAAGCTTATTTTCTCCACACTAATAAGTCATACATATTTAGAGAGCAATTTTTATTGCAATGCAACATGACAACTTACTTGAAGGATCTTACTCAATCCATAGGTAGATATGGTGGACTCTCATGGCAAAACTGGTTTTAAGGATATTCGGAAGCACAAGTAGTATCTCTACTTGGTGCAAAGAATTTGGCTGGCATGAGAGGGAAAGGCAAGCTCAACATGTTGGATGATCCATGACAATATACTTTATTTCGGATATAAGAAAACATAACCCATTAAGTTGTCTTCCTTGTCCAACATCAACTCTTTAGCATGTCATACTTTAATGAGTGCTCACAATCATAAAAGATGTCCAAGATAGTATATTTATATGTGAAACCTCTCTTTCTTTATTACTTCCTATTAATTGCAACGATGACCAAAACTATGTTTGTCAACTCTCAACAACTTTTAATCATCATACTCTCTATATGTGAAGTCATTACTCTCCATAAGATCAATATGATCTCTTTGTTGCTTTTTATTCTTTCTCTTTTCTTTTATTCCCTCAAGATCATAGCAAAGTAATCAAGCCCTTGACTCAACACTAATCTTTATTATATAGCTCACGGACTCGATTACATAGAGGGATCATAAAGCAAAACTCAAAACTCAAACCTAAATCATACTAAAACTTTATTCTACTAGATCAAGATATTACCAAAAGGATCGAACTAAGAAAACGGTAAAGATAGGAGTGTGATGGTGATACGATACTGGGGCACCTCCCCCAAGCTTGGCAGTTGCCAAGGGGAGTGCCCATACCCATGTGATTATATCTCCTTTGCTGGTGAAGAAGATGGTGGTGATGATGGATAGTCGCATATCGAGCATAAGAGATCCTCCAACTTGCGGATAATGCCCTTGAGTGCGACGATATGCTCCTTCAACAAAATATTTTCACGTGTGAGATACTTGTTTTGTATACGAGCTAACTCAATCATCTTGAAAGCTTCAATCTCAGTTGGGGTAAGAAGATTTTGATGAGGTGGAGGGATGTCTTATTCTTCTACTACTGGAGCTTGGTCCTCCGTGGCCTTCTTGATCCCTTCATCCTTGTTGATCTCCATGGGTTCTTCCCTCTTCAGCTCTATCTTCATTAGCCAAGCATCGTTGTCACCATTGTTGGAGGAGGGGGACGACATGGTGCCTAGCCTTGACAACCCTTGTCGTGGTATTCTCACGGGGGGGGGGGGGGGGTGAATCGACAGATGCCACAAGGGCTTTGTGTGAGGGTAAGACTGCTGCTGATAGGACCGGGAGCGGGTATGCGAGTAGCACGCGCTAGTTTACCCAGGTTCGGGGCTCTCCGGAGAGATAATACCCCTACTCCTGCATGTCTGAGCATATATATCTGGGGTGTACATCGGGCAGTACAAAGCGCTCCTAGAGCTGTATCTGGAGGCAGTGCCATGGGCATGTAGCTCCGTATATGCATGCACCAGGCATGCTTTAGTGGCCGGCCATGAGCATGGCCGTATGTGTGCTTGGGCATGCTTGCCCGTGGGAATGGATGGATGGATGGCTAGCTAGCTCTCTTGCTAGCTAGCTTGCTTGTTGTGTATGTGAGTCCCTCCATGGATGGATGGATGTGTGTCTCCTTTTATAGGAGAGGGTAACTTTGTATCTAAGCTATGTGGAGGTATGGGAGCAAGGCATGGTGCATGTCATGCTTGTCCCCTAGGTCACTTCATGAATAGTGCCAGGGGACAAGTGACACTATACATGATGGTGTTGCGGTATGGTTGTCTTGTCCGTGGTATGGCCGTCTCGTCGGGGTCTTGTCGATGCCGGGTCGGACTGCAGTCGGCAGCCGGCTAGTCGATGCAGTCGGTCAGCTGGCAGCCGGCCGGGTGGGGCAGTCGGACTGAGGAGCCGGCAGGAGCGGCCGGGTAGTCGGACTGAGGGGCTTTGCTAGCCCCGATGTCTTGAAATATTGTCTCGTCGTCTTCGGGATACCCGTGTCCGATTACTCCGACAACCCTGACAGAAAACAGCTCGAAACAAGAACAGAGGATAATTGCGTGATACGGTGGTCAAAACCTTCGGGAGATTATATAATGAATTTTTACCGACCAAAATAAGTATCGTGCAAGAAAACAGAGTCCGAAGAGCGCACGAGGTGCCCACGAGGCAGGGGGCGCGCCCAGGGAGGTAGGGCGTGCCTCCCACCCTCGTGGAAGCCTCGTGTCCTTACCGGACTGCTTCTTATTTTCCTATTTTTCTAAATATTCCAAAACGGAGAAAAATTTCCATTAGAACTGTTTTGGAGTCGGTTTACTTACCGTACCACATACCTATTCCTTTTCGGAGTCTGAAACGTTCTGGAAAGTGTCTCTTATGTATTCCTTCGGGGTTATGGTTTCAATAATATTGGTTTCAACATTTATGGGATTACCTGAGATATAATGTTTGATTCTTTGACCGTTCACCACCTTCGGATTTCTGCCTTCAAAGTTGTTGATTTTTATGGCACCGGAATGATAGACCTCCTCGATAACGTAAGGACCATCCCATTTAGAGAGAAGTTTTCCTGCAAGAAATCTTAAATGAGAGTTGAATAGCAACACATAATCACCTACATTAAACTCACGCTTTTGTATCCTTTTGTCATGCCATCTTTTAACTTTTTCTTTAAACAGTTTGGCATTCTCATAAGCCTGGGTTCTCCATTCATCAAGTGAGCTAATGTCAAATAACCTCTTCTCACTGGCAAGTTTGAAATCATAGTTGAGCTCTTTAATGGCCCAATATGCCTTATGTTCTAGTTCGAGAGGTAAGTGACATGCTTTTCCATAGACCATTTTATATAGAGACATACCCATAGGATTTTTATATGCAGTTCTATAGGCCCATAATGCATCATCAAGTTTCTTGGACCAATTCTTTCTAGATCTATTAACAGTCTTTTGCAAAATTAATTTGAGCTCTCTATTACTCAATTCTACTTGACCACTAGACTGTGGGTGGTATGGAGATGCAATTCTATGATTAACATCATACTTAGCAAGCATTTTACGAAAAGCACCATGAATAAAATGTGAACCACCATCAGTCATTAAATATCTAGGGACTCCAAACCTCGGAAAGTTAACTTCTTTAAGCATCTTAATAGAGGTGTTATGATCAGCACTACTAGTTGGAATAGCTTCTACCCACTTAGTAACGTAATCAACAGCAACTAAAATATGTGTATACCCATTAGAGGAAGGAAAAGGTCCCATATAATCAAAGCCCCAAACATCAAATGGTTCAATAACAAGTGAATAATTCATAGGCATTTCTTGACGTCTACTAATATTACCAATTCTTTGACATTCATCACAAGATAAGACAAACTTATGAGCATCTTTGAAGAGAGTAGGCCAATAAAAACCGGATTGCAATACCTTATGCGCAGTTCTATCTCCAGCGTGGTGCCCTCCATAAGCCTCAGACTGACACTTGCGTAGGATCTGTTCCTGTTCATGCTCAGGTATACAACGCCTAATAACACCATCTACTCCTTATTTATAAAGATGTGGGTCATCCCAGAAGTAATGTCTTAAATCATAGAAAAACTTTTTCTTTTGCTGGTATGTGAAACTAGGTGGTATAAATTTAGCAACAATGTAATTAGCATAATCAGCATACCATGGAGCAGTACGAGAAGCATTTATGATAGCTAATTGTTCATCAGGAAAGCTATCATCAATAGGTAGTGGGTCATCAAGAACATTCTCTAACCTAGACAAGTTGTCTGCAACGGAGTTCTCAGCTCCCTTTCTATCAATAATATGCAAATCAAATTCTTGTAGCAAGAGAACCCATCTAATAAGTCTAGGTTTAGCATCTTTCTTTTCCATAAGATATTTAATAGCAGCATGATCAGTGTGAATGGTTACTTTAGAATCAACAATATAAGGTCTGAACTTATCACAAGCAAATGCAACTGCTAAGAATTCTTTTTTAGTAGTAGCATAATTTCTCTGGGCACTGTCTAGAGTTTTACTAGCATATTGAATAACATTTAATTTCTTATCAACTCTTTGTCCTAGAATAGCACCTACAGCATAATCACTAGCATCACACATAATTTCAAAGGGTAAATTCCAATCAGGTGGCTGAACAATAGGTGCAGAAATTAATGCTTTCTTAAGCATTTCAAATGCTTCTACACAATCACCATCAAAGACGAAAGGTATATCTTTTTGTAATAGATTAGTCAGAGGCCGAGAAACTTTTGAAAAGTCCTTAATGAACCTCCTATAAAAACTGGCATGGCTAAGGAAACTTCTTATACCTTTGATGTCCTTGGGACACGACATCTTTTCAATAGCATCAACTTTAGCTTTATCAACTTCAATACCTCTTTCATAAATTTTATGCCCCAAGACAATGCCTTCATTAACCATAAAGTGGCATTTCTCCCAGTTCAAGACCAGGTTAGTTTCTTCACATCTCTGGAAAACTCGATCAAGGTTGCTCAAGCAATCATCAAAAGAGGATCCATAAACAGAGAAATCATCCATGAAAACCTCACAAATCTTTTCACAAAAGTCAGAGAATATAGCCATCATGCATCTTTCAAAGGTAGCAGGTGCATTACATAAACCAAAAGGCATACGTCTATAAGCAAAAGTACCGAAAGGGCAAGTAAAAGTGGTCTTTTCTTGGTCCTCAGCTAACACAGGTATTTGAGAGAAACCAGAGTAACCATCTAGAAAGCAAAAATGTGTATGTTTGGATAATCTTTCTAGCATTTGATCAATGAATGGCAAGGGGTAATGATCCTTTTTAGTAGCTTTATTTAATTTACGAAAATCAATTACCATCCTATAACCTGTAATAATTCTTTGCGGAATCAATTCATCTTTATCATTAGGAACGACATTAATGTCTCCCTTCTTAGGGACACAATGGACAGGACTTGCCCACTTACTATCAGCAACAGGATAAATTATACCTGCCTCAAGGAGCTTTAATATTTCCTTTCTTACCACTTCTTTCATCTTAGGATTCAGCCGTCGTTGGTGATCAATAACTGGTTTGGCGTCTTTCTCCAAATTTATTTTGTGTTGACATAGAGTGGGACTAATGCCCTTAAGACCATCAAGAGTATATCCAATAGCAGCGCGGTGCTTCTTCAGAGTTTTCAATAATTTCTCTTCCTCCTTCTCTGAAAGCTTAGCACTAATAATCACAGGATATATCTTCTTTTCATCGAGATAAGCATATTTAAGAGTATCAGGTAGTGGTTTAAGCTCAAACATGGGATCACCCTTGGGTGGAGGAGGATCCCCTAGGATTTCAACATGCAAATTGTGTTTCAGAATGGGTCCCTGTTTAAAGAATACTTTATCTATTTCCCTTCTCTCATTCATAAACATATCATTTTCATGGTCAAGCAAATATTGTTCTAAAGGATCATTAGGAGGTACGGCAATAGAAGCAAGACCGATAATTTCATCCTTACTAGGCAATTCCTCATCACGGGGTTGTCTACGAAATTTAGAAAAATTAAACTCATGAGACATATCACCCAAACCAATAGTAACAACATCCTTTTCGCAGTCTATCTTAGCATTAACAGTGTTCAAGAAGGGTCTACCAAATATAATGGGACAAAAGCTATCTTGTGGGGAACCAAGAACAAGAAAATCGGCAGGATATTTAACCTTCCCACACAAGACTTCAACATCTCTAACAATCCCAATCGGTGAAATAGTATCTCTATTGGCAAGTTTAATTGTAACATCTATATCTTCTATCTCAGCAGGTGCAATATCATGCATAATTTCTTTGTATAAGGTATGAGGTATTGCACTAGCACTAGCACCCATATCACATAAGCATTGATTACAATGATCTCCTATTTTAACAGAAATAACAGGCATGCCTACAACAGGTTTATGTTTATCTTTAGCACCAGGCTTAGCAATTCTAGCAGTTTCCTCACAGAAATAAATAACATGCCCATCAATATTATCAGCCAAGAGATCTTTAACCATAGCAATATTAGGTTCAACTTTCACTTGCTCAGGGTGTTTGTGTGTCCTAATATTACTTTTGTTGACTATAGTTGAAGCTTTAGCATGATCCTTTATTCTAACAGGGAAAGGTGGTTTTTCAACATAAGCCACAGGAACAATAGGATCATTATAAGTGATAGTCTTTTCTTCAACTTTAATAGGTGCAACTACTTTTACTTCAATGGGAGGATTATATTTAAACCACTTCTCCTTAGGGAGATCAACATGAGTAGCAAAAGATTCACAGAAAGAAGCTACTATCTCAGAGTCAAGTCCATATTTAGTGCTAAATTCACGGAAAGCATCGGTATCCATAAAAGATTTAACACAATCAAACTTAGGTGTTATACCTGACTCTTTACCTTCGTCGAGGTCCCAATCTTCAGAGTTGCATTTAATTCTTTCCAATAAATCCCATTTGAATTCAATAGTCTTCATCATAGAGGAGCCAGTACAAGAAGTATCGAGCATGGATTGATTATTACGAGAAAGCCGAGCATAAAAATTCTGAATAATCATTTCTCTTGAGAGCTCCTGATTGGGGCATGAATATAACATTGACTTAAGCCTCCCCCAAGCTTGAGCGATGCTTTCTCCTTTGCGAGGCCAAAAATTATATATATAATTACGATCACGATGAACAAGATGCATAGGATAAAACTTCTGATGAAATTCCAATTTCAATCGTTTGTAGTTCCATGATCCCATATTATCACATAGCCTATACCATGTCAATGCATCTCCCTTCAAAGATAAAGGGAAGACCTTCTTCTTGATAACATCATTGGGCATACCTGCAAGCTTAAATAATCCACAAACTTCATCCACATAGCTTAAGTGTAAATTGGGATGCAATGTTCCATCTCCTACGAAAGGATTAGCTAGCAGTTTCTCTATCATACCCGAAGGAATTTCAAAGTAAACATTTTCAGTAGGTTAAGTAGGTTGAGGACCAACTATTTGCTCTACTGGTCGGGGTGAAGATACCCCGAACAAGCCCCTCAAAGGATTACTTTCCATAGTAGCAAGTGACAATAAATTTCAGCACACTATATAAATTTTTCCTTGCCAAATTACACTTACCAAAGGCGCTCCACTCCCCGGCAACGGCGCCAGAAAAGAGTCTTGATGACCCACAAGTATATGGGATCTATCGTAGTCCTTTCGATAAGTAAGAGTGTCAAACCCAACGAGGAGCAGAAGGAAATGACAAGCGGTTTTCAGCAAGGTATTCTCTGCAAGCACTGAAATTATAGGTAACAGATAGTTTTGTGATAAGGTAATTTGTAACGGGCAACAAGTAACAAGTGTAAATAAAGTGCAGCAAGATGGCCCAATCCTTTTTGTAGCAAAGGACAAGCCTGGACAATTTCTTATATAGAGAAAAGCGCTCCCGAGGACACATGGGAATTATCGTCAAGCTAGTTTTCATCCCGCTCATATGATTCGCGTTCGGTACTTTGATAATTTGATATGTGGGTGGACCGGTGCTTGGGTGTTGTCCTTACTTGGACAAGCATCCCACTTATGATTAACTCCTATTGCAAGCATCCGCAACTACAAAAGAAGTATTAAGGTAAACCTAACCATAGCATGAAACATATGGATCCAAATCAGCCCCTTACGAAGCAACGCATAAACTAGGGTTTAAGATTCTGTCACTCTAGCAACCCATCATCTACTTATTACTTCCCAATGCCTTCCTCTAGGCCCAAATAATGGTGAAGTGTCATGTAGTCGACGTTCACATAACACCACTAGAGGAAAGACAACATACATCTCATCAAAATATCGAACGAATACCAAATTCACATGACTACTTATAGCAAGACTTCTCCCATGTCCTCAGGAACAAACATAACTACTCACAAATCATATTCATGTTCATAATCAGAGGGGTATTAATATGCATATAGGATCTGAACATATGATCTTCCACCGAATAAACCAACTAGCATCAACTACAAAGAGTAATCAACACTACTAGCAACCCACAGGTACCAATCTGAGGCTTTGGGACAAAGATTGGATACAAGAGATGAACTAGGGTTTGAGAGGAGATGGTGCTGGTGAAGATGTTGATGGAGATTGACCCCCTCCCGATGAGAGGATCGTTGGTGATTACGATGGCGATGATTCCCCCCTCCCGGAGGGAAGTTTCCCCGGTAGGACAGCTCTGTCGGAGCCCTAGATTGGTTCCGCCAAGGTTCCGCCTCGTGGCGGCGGTGTTTCGTCCCAAAAGCTTGCTTATGATTTTTTCTCGGACGAAAGACTTCATATAGCAGAAGATGGGCACCGGAGGCCTGCCAGGGGGCCCACGAGGCAGGGGAGCGCGCCTCCCACCCTCGTGGCCAGGGTGTGGCCCCATCTCTGGTAGTTTCTTCACTCAGTATTTTTTATTAATTCGAAAAATGACTTCCGTGAAGTTTCAGGACTTTTGGAGCTATGCAGAATAGGTCTCTAATATTTGCTCCTTTTCCAGCCCAGAATCCCAGCTGCCGGCATTCTCCCTCTTCATGTAAACCTTGTAAAATAAGAGAGAATAGGCATAAGTATTGTGACATAACGTGTAATAACAGCCCATAATGCAATAAATATCGATATAAAAGCATGATGCAAAATGGACGTATCAAGCTACTCTAAACTTGCTAAGATTGCTATAAAACAACAAAAGGCTTTTGAAAAGGTTCAAAACATGCTAGACAAGAGCGATGATATGTTGGGTGAAGAAATGGATCGCACCAAAACTTTGACTGAAAATCTTCAGAGACTTCAGTCCAAGTTTGACAATCTTCAAAGTCATCATAACACTCTCTTATCTGATCATGAGAAGCTTTCTTATGAATTTCTTCAAAGAAAGCAAGATCTTGAGAAGCTAAGGGAGAGTTATGAAGATCTTCAGAAGGAGCGTGATTCATTACTTGCTCAACAAATCAACGCTGCTCAGGAAGAATTTACTCCTCCATGTTTGAAGTGCATTGAACATGAATCTGCTAATTCTTCACCTGAATGTTCAAATGCTTCTACTGCTACAAATTCTTCACCTGTCTCTACTATCACTAATTCCTCATCTGAGGATATTGCTAGTATCACTGACAATGCAGGGCTGAAGGAATTGTATATGACAGGCATGTACAAAAGCCTCAAAGGGCATCGGGCTCTTTGTGATGTCCTTAAAATGCAGTACCCCAAAACCTCATGGGTTGCTGCAAAGGGACCTCCAGTAGATCCATCTACTTTATCTGGCTTTACATGTGAATCTCCTCATTCTTCTGATGAGTCATTTGACTCAAACTATAAGCTGTTCAAAAATCAGAATGGTGAAGTATTTGCTAGATATGTTGGCACTAACTGCAGGAATGGTCCCCCTATGAAGAAAATCTGGGTTCCCAAAAGGTGCCTTGAAAGTCTTCAGGTGAATGTCATCATGACACCACCTGTGAAGAATAGGAACCCCAGATCAAATTCTTCATATGGACCAAATTCTTCATATGGATCCAAGTCCTCATTCGGACCAAATTCCTCACATGGATCAAATTCCTCAAAAGGATCAAAGTCCTCATATGAACATCAACATGCTAACACTTCTATTTCACAGGGAAGATCTAAGGGATATGAATATGTGCATTATTCCTCAAACCATTATGTTCATAAGTCCTCGAAGAATTTCTTTGCTTATTCATATGCTTACCCTAACTCCTCTTATGTGAAATGAAGTGGAATGGCTTCTATGCCACCTTTCTCTTATGGAGCTCGCAGAATGATGAACACTTTGCCACCCCTTCAGATGTGCTGGTGAAGAAAAAGAACTAATCTCTTATGCAGGGCCAGGTCTCCAGACGCACTCAAACGTCTGAATAATTTGTTGGAGACCTGAATATGCTTGAAAGGACGCAAGCTAATCATGAAGAAATGAACTTTCATTTCTCACATCATCATACTGTTTTATCTGTTTGTAACAGCCCCAAAATTGGGTTATCAATTTTTGTGCTGTTATTCCTTCCTGGCACTCATTCTCAAAATTTTCTCCTAAGTTTGCTGGATGACTCTGAGAAATTTTGTCATTCCAACCTTTCAAAACCTTGCTCATGTCTTTTTCAGTGGGCAAGACCTCATTTGCCTCAGCTCAAACCCTCTCAAACCCTAATTCCAAATTGTTGGAATTTAAAGATGGCCTTTGTGATTACAAAGGAGCTATCATTTTCCTTGAGCTGTTGATCGTCCCATCTGTTCCCTGAGACCCTCCTATCCTTGTAAACCTTGGATATGCAAAAATATTGCCAAGTCCCATGCAATATTTTTGAATTCGGATTTTCCTTTTCTTGCCTTCCTGAGGGATAAAATCCAAAGGCATATCTAGCCATCTCCAAAATTCATGAGAATTGGTGGAGTTGATATTTATGTCTAATCCAAGCTCTGGCAAAGATATTGGCCATAATTAAATATGGAAAATGCCTTTTCCTATTTAATACCAATATTGCATTTCTGCCACTTCCTAAAGGAACTACTATTTTTATAGCAGGGAAAATTCTCACATAAATTGTCGAGCTTGCCCTTGCTATATAATCACAAGTTCCATCCTTGTTTCATGTTCCATAGTTCAAAATTTTGGCACATGATCCAATGCAAGTTTCTGCCTTCTCTGAAATTTTGCAAAGGAAGTGATTTATTCCTAATTCCAATTGAGCTACAATTTGGTAGGGTGATTAACCTTCATAAATCAAACATGAATACCAAAGATGAGCTCAATCCATTCATCTTAGCTCCCTGTGCAATTTTCCAAAGTTTCTGACCAGATTGTAACTTTGTGAAGGAAGTACCTTCATAGGGTTTCCAAATGGGATGAAACTTTGTCATCCTCTCAAGTATTCCAAATCATTGACCTCCACATAAATTCAGCTCATTTAATTGAGCTATGTGAGCACAGGAGCAATTCTTGTTTTCTGTCCAAATTTTCAGTTTGTGAAGCAAGTCTATTTTATCTTACTCCATTATGGCTGAAAATATTCCTAAGACTTCTCCTATCCATACAACCTATCTCCAACCAATTTTGTCTCATTTCATGTAGCCAGTATTTTCCTGGATTTTTCCAAAGTTTCTGGTCAGATCTGATGCTTGTGAAACAAGTACCAATTTGGCAAGTCCATTTGGTATGATCTTTTTGCAGCATCTACATATGACCAAATAAGGAAGATTTGCCAAGTTTTAGCCCAATCCATCACTCCTAGTGAGTGCTTCTTCATCATTTGCTTTCTGGGTCAGATTTGGCATTTGAACTGCAGCTATGCTAAATCCTTGCCCAAATCCCTTCCAACTTCCCAGGACCGTATTCCTTGCTATCCTAAACCTCCTAGACAACAAGTTTTGCCCTTAACCTCTCTGTGCTGATCACCAGGATGTTGCCAAGTTTGCAACATCAAACTTGTCGAGCCTGTTTCCCTCTGCTCACTACACCTTTGCTCGTTCCATCACTTCAGTCTTAATGAGCGTTGGAGGGACCACGCTGTAGACATCATTTGGCACCAAGTAGACGACCAGAGCATGCGTTGTCGGTGGTGACCACGGGCAGTGCCAGCCAAATCGGTGGTCTAGCCACTGTTGGCCACAGTAGCGCATCTCCGGCTGGCTCTGGCTCGTCCAAGCTTGTTAACCAGCTCAGCCTCATCGTCGCCATGCGCCTTGGCCCGTTTCCCCCTTCGTTTTCTTCCTCGTCGAGTCGTCGTCATCGCCGCACAGTCCCTGCCCGTGTGCACCGTCGCTTCCTCGCTCTTGTCCCCTTCTCCCTCTCGTCCGCGAGCGCCCCTCATCTCCGTGAGCCCCTGCGCGTCGTCCGCATCCCACTCGTCGTGTCCCCGTCGTTTCCCGTGGCCTTTGGCCGCGCATGCACGTCGCCGGTGCGCGGACACGTAGCCGTGCCGCGTGTCGCCTCGCCCCATGTCGGTGTCAAAACCGGCGGATCTCGGGTAGGGGGTCCCGAACTGTGCTTCTAAGGCGGATGGTAACAGGAGGCGGGGGACACAATGTTTACCCAGGTTCGGGCCCTCTCGATGGAGGTAATACCCTACTTCCTGCTTGATTGATCTTGATGATATGAGTATTACAAGAGTTGATCTACCACGAGATCGTAGAGGCTAAACCCTAGAAGCTAGCCTATGATTATGATTGTTCTTGTCCTATGGACTAAACCCTCTGGTTTATATAGACACCGGAGGGGGCTAGGGTTACACAGAGTCGGTTACAAGGGAGGAGATCTACATATCCAAATTGCCAAGCTTGCCTTCCACGCAAAGGAGAGTCCCATCCGGACACGGGACAAAGTCTTCAATCTTGTATCTTCATAGTCCAACAGTGTAACACCCCAGATGTAACTTTCCATATTTAGAACTCCAACTCTTGCCATTTTCGGCTATGTGTTATGATATTCCCTTCGTGGTCGGGTTTTGCCTTTCGTTTTGCATTTTGTTCATGTCATGCATCTCATATCATGTCATCATGCACATCTCATTTGCATACGTGTTCGTCTCATGCATCCGAGCATTTTCCCCGTTGTCCGTTTTGCAATCCGACACTCCCACATGCACCGGCGCACCCCCTCTTGTTTGTTTTCGTGAGCGGGTGTTAAACGTTCTCGGAATGGACCGAGGTTTGTCAAGTGGCCTTGGTATAACACCGGTAGACCACCTGTCAAGTTTCGTTCCATTTGGAGGTCGTTTGACGCTCCAACGGTTAACCGGGTAACCGCAAAGGCCTTTTGTGTGTTGCAGCAAAACACCCCCTCCAAACAGCCTAATAACCCATCTAAGTCACCTCCATGCTCTCGGTCGTTCGATCACGATCGTGTGGGCGAAAACCGCACTCCATTTGGACTCTCCTAGCTCCCTATGCCTATATAAACACCTCCCCCTCCGAAATTTGCGTCCAAACCCTAAAATTCGCCCTCCGCCGCCACCGGACACGTCCGCCGCCGCCGGATGAATCGCCGCCGCCGCCCCGCGCCAATCGCCAGCCGCCACGTGGCAGCGCCGCCGCCCCACCGCCGCCAGCCCGCGAGGCCCCCGCGGCCCGTACGTCGTCGCCTCCTCGTCCTCCCGCGACCGCCCGCGCCCCGCCGCCTCGCGTCCACCGCCGACCACCGACCCGCGCCGCCGCCTCCTCTACTCCCGCCGGCGCCGCCGCCCGCACCCGCCGCCGTCACGCTCCGCCCCGCCGTCCCGCACCGGATCCGCCCGCCGGCGCCGCGATCCCGTGAGCTCCGGCCATCTCCTCCTCTCCATCCCCGGCGAACCTCGACATCCGCGCCTGCCCGATCCAGATATGGAGAGGTTGACTTTTCCCCCCTCGTTTCTGCTAAGTCCCGAAGTTTTCACAATATGTTGATCTATTCATCATGGCATATCTCATTGCATGATGAACCGTTTTCCGTGCATGATATATCGAACTGTTCGCCACGAGATGCTCTTCATTTTGTTCCATTGTGCCATGCTCGTTGAGTCCATCTTGATGCCCAAATCTCTGGTGCAAGTGCTATATGATGTTTACTACTGTTATATATCAGAACTTGATGTTTTGTTATTTTTGTTGCATTTGATGTGTGCATCTTATGGGCATGAGCTCTACAGGTGTTTTGATCTATGCCATGCCATTCTTACAGAGGTGTATGCCATGTATTTTTGTGATGTATGTGGTGACTAGAACAAGCATGCAAACTAGGCTTCGTGATATTTCTGTTTCCAGGGACTTAGAATTTTGCCAAGTCTGTTACTGCTGTTATTTTGTTGCCATGTATCCATGTGTCTACAGTGAGATCCATGCTTCCTTTGAGTCTGTTCAGTAAGGATGTTTTGTAGATATAGTTGTTATCTATCCATCCATGCCCCTGTTTGAAATTATCGAGTGCCCTAGCATGTCTTAATCTTGCTCTACTTTTGCTATAAAATGTTCCTGGCAGATTGTTAACATGATATTCAATTTTGCCAAGGTTGTTGTAGTTGATCCATACTTGCTATGAACTTGCTCTTGCCATGGTTACCTTCATGAACATGCCATCTTGCTGTAGGTATGCTTGTTCTGTCATTCATTGCTTTGTGATGACTGCATCGAGCTCACAAAGATGCCTTCATAATTCTGTTAATGCCATGCTCTTTTCTGCAAAGTCTGAAACCTGTTAATGAAACTTGCTATGTTTACATGGGTGCCATCATATCTTCTGATCCTTTTTGCCTCATGGCCAGTAAGGGACGTTTGTTTTATGCATTTAGTAGATTTATGCCATGCCTTTTTTTGCTATGATAAGTTCCTGTAGCATGTGTTTTTCTTGCTCTGAACATTGCTACCTGATGCTGTTTCAGCCATGTCCAGTATTTTCTCCAAGTCTGTTAACCTGATATCTTTTGCACTTTTGCCATGCTTGTTTGAACCTGTTATGGTGTGATCTAGCCATAGCTCAGTGTTCATCTTTTGTCAAGCATCTTCTGTAGATCACTGCCATATGCTTTGTTGCTATGTTGGGGTACTGTAGCATAGTTACTTGATGTATTCTAAGTGCTATCCTGCTGTTAATCGCAGATTCATGTCATTCTTGTTTTGCTTGCCATTTGCAAACCGTGCATCCGTTTCGGTGATCTTTATATCGATTTCGACCAAAATCATCTCATCTTTCCAGTGGCATACTTGGTTTGTGAAGTTTCTGCCTTGTTCATCCTTTTTCTTCCGGAGCACGCATATGCATCGCATATCACATCTCACATATCATGCATGTATTGCATCATGTTGCTTGTGCATTGCACCGTGATTGATTGTGGTTCCATTGCTTATGTTATTGCTATGGGTAGAGCCGGGAGAAGAGTTCGTGAACGAGGAACCTGTTGAGTACGCTTACGAGGATCAAGCTTTCGACAACTCTGAGAACCTTGCAGGCAAGATGACCATACCCTCGAAATCACTTCTATCTTTGCTTTGCTAGTTGTTCGTTCTTTTGCTATGCTGCGCTACCTACCACTTGCTATATCATGCCTCCCATATTGCCATGTCAAGCCTCTAACCATCCTTTCCTAGCAAACCGTTGTTTGGCTAAGTTACCGCTTTTGCTCAGCCCTTCTTATAGTGTTGCTAGTTGCACGTGAAGTTGAAGTTGGTTCCATGTTGGAACATGGATATTTTGGCATATCACAATATCTCTTATTTAATTAATGCATCTATATATTTGGTAAAGGGTGGAAGGCTCGGCCTTATGCCTGGTGTTTTGTTCCACTCTTGCCGCCCTAGTTTCCGTCATACCGGTATTATGTTCCTTGAGTTTGCGTTCCTTACGCGGTTGGGTGATTTATGGGACCTGTTGGGGATATAACTACTGGTGTAACCCGCCCAGGAGGGGCCTGGTTCCTTTGTCCCGCTTTAACCCCATTAAGCTTCCTAGTTGCGATGGCTCCACGACTAAGTCCTTTTCACAAGGGCATCTGCCGTGACTATTCCACGACAGGACCCCCTTGACAGTTCGCCTTGAATAAAACTCCTCCAGCAAGGCCCAACCTTGGTTTTAACATTTGCCACCTAAGCCTTTTCCCTTGGGTTTTCGCGAGCCCGAGGGTCATCTTTATTTAACCCCCCCCCCCCGAGCCAGTGCTCCTTTGAGTGATGGTCCGAACCGAGCAGCTTGCGGGGCCACCTCGGGGAAACTCGAGGGCTGGTTTTACTCGTAGCTTGACTTATCCGGTGTGCCCTGAGAACGAGATATGTGCAGCTCCTATCGGGATTTGTCGGCGCATCAGGCGGCTTTGCTGGTCTTGTTTTACCATTGTCGAAATGTCTTGTAAACCGGGATTCTGAGACTGATCGGGTCTTCCCGGGAGAAGGTTTATCCTTCGTTGACCGTGAGAGCTTATAATGGGCTAAGTTGGGACACCCCTGCAGGGTATTATCTTTCGAAAGCCGTGCCCGCGGTTATGAGGCAGATGGGAATTTGTTAATGTCCGGTTGTAGAGAACTTGACACTTGACTTAATTAAAATACATCAACCGTGTGTGTAGCCGTGATGGTCTCTTCTCGGCGGAGTCCGGGAAGTGAAAACGGTTCGGGTTATGAATGAATGTAAGTAGTTTCAGGATCACTTCTTGATCATTTCTAGCTTCACGACCGTTGCGTTGCTTCTCTTCTCGCTCTCATTTGCGTATGTTAGCCACCATATATGCTTAGTGCCTGCTGCAGCTCCACCTCATTACACCATCCTTTCCTACAAGCTTAAAAAGTCTTGATATCGCGGGTGTGAGATTGCTGAGTCCTCGTGACTCACAGATTCTACCAATACAGTTGCAGGTGCCGACGATACTAGTGCAGATGACGCAACTGAGCTCAAGTGGGAGTTCGACGAGGAACGTGGTCGTTACTATGTTTCTTTTCCGGATGATCAGTAGTGGAGCCCAGTTGGGACGATCGGGGATCTAGCATTTGGGGTTATCTTATTTTTCATTTGGATTTGACCGTAGACGGTCTATGTGTGTATTTTGGATGATGTATGAATTAATTTATGTATTGTGTGAAGTGGCGATTGTAAGCCAACTCTCGTTATCCCATTCTTGTTCATTACATGGGATTGTGTTAATATGACCCTTCTTGCGACAATACCTACAATGCGGTTATGCCTCTAAGTCGTGCCTCAACACGTGGGAGATATAGCCGCATCGTGGGCGTTACAAGTTGGTAATCAGAGCCATCCCCGACTTAGGAGCCCCCTGCTTGATCGAATCGCTGGCGTTGTTGAGTCTAGAACAAAATGTTTTGAGTCTTAGGATTATATATATCAGAGAGTAGGATTCTTTTTACTCCTCAGTCTCTTCGTCGCTCTGGTGAGGCCTCCTGACGTAGAAGTTATGACACTTCTCTCCTCAAATTTCACTTAAAAAAATTTTAGGATCACGCGGGTATCTTGGAATCGTTCCAATGGTTTCGTGATGAGAACATTGTTCTTGGTGCCTCCTGACATTTAGGGGTTGTGGCAGTGTCCCGGGGAGTTGAGCTCGGAGGTGTTGTCGTCACAATTTTATCGTTGCAGTTCTGGAATACCTGAGTTTCGCCGACATTGAAAATCTCTTTTATGCAGTTGTTGGTGAGATCACCTCGACGCCACCCAGTACTGGGGCGGGAGTTCGGGAGTATTGCCATAACTCGTATAACGGATGCTTTTCGAAGGTTGAGGTACATGATTTCCGAAGGTTTCTTGGTTATGTGTTGACGGATGGATACAGCTGGATCTAGGGATTGCTAGTTTGGGTGATATATTTTGTGTCCCCTGTATCCCCAACACCAGATTGCATAACCAGAAAGTTTCGGGAGTTTATAGGTGGGATTCAAGTAGCTCTTAGCATTTCTTCCCGCAGATATTTGGTTTGTGATTGGGTAATCCTTACCACTTATTTGTTCCACTCGTACCTTTTTTATTTTATTCATCAATCTCTTATCAAGTGGCTTCTCACCTTAATGGAAGTGTGATGATTTACTATGGAATTCATTCATTCATCCTCGTTCGAATGTTTATTGTGAAGACTATATGTTGCAATTTCTATCCATTGATTCAACTTGTCTATTTGTCTATCAAGATGCTAACGGATGTCACCCTCTTCAGGATGGCTCCGCCAACGCGTCAGAATCCGGAACGCAATGAAGGGAGTCAGGCAAACCCTCCGCCACCACCTCCGCCTCCGGAGGCATGGCAAGCTATCATGGCAGCCACCAACGCCAATGCTCAGATGATTTTGTAACTCTTGCAAGAACGCACCCAAGGGCAAGGCAATCAAGGAAATCAAGGCCAAGGCAACAATCAGCCTCACTTCGCTACCCTCAACCAGTTCCTCGCAAATCAGCCGAAGTCTTTCAGCTACTGTGCCGAGGCCACAGACGCCGATGATTGGCTCATGGACATCAACAAGCATTTTGAATGTAGTATTGTCAGGCCTGAGGACTTTGTAAAGGTCGCTTCTTTTAAACTCAAGGATCAAGCTGCCGAGTGGTATCAACAATACAAAGATTCCAGAGGAGGTCGTGTGATTACCTGGGATGAGTTCCGCCGAGACTTCATAGCTCACCACATTCCACAAAGTGTTGTTGAGAGCAAGCGTGAGGAGTTCCGCAATCTCAAGCAAGGCAGCATGTCCGTGTATCAATACAATACCCAGTTTCAGAAACTCGCTCTCTTCGCTAAGCAAGATGTTCCTGATGAAAAGAGCATGATCTATCAATTTAGAGGTGGCCTTAGAGAAGATCTGCAATTACCTCTCGTGCTTTTTGAGCCGACCAAGTATGATGATTTCTACAATATGGCACTGAAGCAAGAGGCTGCTCAGCTCAAGTGTGAGGCTTCTAAGAAGAGAGTCAGGGACGCAGTTCAGTCTTCTTCTTCCTCACTAGTGGCTGCTAAGCAATAGAAGTTCTGGTTGCCTCCTCCTCCTCCGTTTCGTCAGCCTTTCCAGCAGAAGAACAAAGGTGGCCATGGATCTTCCCACCCACCCAACCCTGGCTATCAGAACAAGTCTCAGAATCAAGCTCCAAAGTCGAATGCTCCTTATCATCGTCCACTCTCAGAGGTGACTTGCAACAAGTGTCAGCAGAAAGGCCACTATGCTAACAAATGCTTCAACCAAAGGCGCCTTCCGCCTCCTCCTCCTGTGAGATCTTCCGGCAATGCAGTGGTCAAGCATAATCCCAAGTCTGCAAAGGTGAACATGATGAATGCAGCTCAAGCGGAGGAATCTACTGATGTGATAATGGGTAATCTCTCAGTTAATGATATTCCTGCAAAAGTCTTATTTGATACTGGTGCTTCGCTCTGTTTCATGTCAAGACCGTTTTTTGCCAAGCATGAATTCACTTGTTCACATTTGGGTAAACCCATGGATGTCATTTCTCCGGGTAAACGTTTGAGTTCTAGTTTGGTGGTTCCGGATGTTTCCATCAAGATGGGAAACTATAAATTTTTGTCTTCTCCAATTGTTCTTGGTGACTCGGATATTGATCTAATTCTCGGGATGGACTGGCTTTCTAAGCACAAGGCTCAACTTGATTGTGCTGCCAGGGAAATTCAATTGACACACTCTTCTGAGGATGTTATCATCTATGCCGCTCGTGATGAAACCATTCGGTTGTTTTCTCTCAATGAGAAGGGCGAGTTGGATGCTATTTCTCGAATTCCAGTCGTTTGTGAGTACCAAGATGTCTTTCCAGAAGAGCTTCCGGGTATGCCTCCTCACCGGCCAGTCGAGTTCGTTATCGATCTTGAGCCCGGCACGAAACCCGTTTGCAAGCGTCCATACAAGCTTGGACCCAAGGAGCTGAAGGAATTGAAGAAACAGCTCGATGAACAAGAGCGTCTGGGTCTGATCAGACCGAGTTCATCTCCATGGGGTTGTGGTGTTCTTTTTGTCCAGAAGAAGGATGGCACGGACCGACTTTGTGTCGACTACCGTCCATTGAACAAGAAGACAATCAAGAACAAGTATCCACTTCCCAACATCAATGAGCTATTCGAGCAACTTAAAGGTGCTAAAGTTTTCTCCAAGCTTGACCTTCGTATGGGTTATCATCAGATTCGCATTCGTGAAGAAGATATTCCCAAGACAGCATTCAGAACAAGCTTTGGTTCTTATGAATATATTGTCATGTCTTTCGGCCTTGTCAATGCTCCTCCAACATTCTCTCGAATGATGAATTTCATCTTCAACCCCTATACCAATGAATTCGTCCTGGTGTATCTCGATGATATCTTGGTCTTCTCCAAGAATAAGAAGGATCATGCCAAACATTTGCGATTGGTGCTCGACAAGCTCAGAGAGTATCAATTCTATGCGAAGTTTTCCAAATGTGAGTTTTGGCTTGATGAAGTTCTTTACCTTTGTCATATCATCTCTGCCAAGGGCATCGCTGTTAATCCCGAGAAGGTGTCCGCAATTGTGAATTGGGAACCTCCTCAGAATGTCAAGCAGCTTCGCAGTTTTCTTGGTCTTGCAAGCTATTGCCGAAGATTCGTTGAGAATTTCTCTAAGATTGCAAAGCCTCTTTCCAACCTCCTCCAGAAGCATGTCAAGTATATCTGAACTCCTGAGTGTGACGTTGCTTTCAACACTCTCAAAGAGAAACTCGTCACAGCTCCTGTCTTAACTCCTCCTGACGAATCCAAGCCATTCGAAGTTTTCTGTGATGCTTCTCTTCAAGGTCTCGGTGCTGTGTTAATGCAAGAGAAGAAAGTTGTGGCCTATACCTCTCGTCAGTTGAAGCCCAACGAAAAGAACTACCCCACTCACGATCTTGAGTTGGCGGCAGTTGTCCATGCATTAATAACATGGAGACATCTCTTGTTGGGAAGACAAGTGGACATTTTCACTGATCACAAGAGTCTCAAGTACATCTTCACTCAGCCAAACCTCAACCTCAGGCAAACTCGATGGGTCGAAATGATTCAAGAGTACAATCCGAGTATTGAATATGCTCCAGGCAAGGCCAATGTCATTGCAGATGCTTTGAGCGGGAAGGCTTATTGCAACAACTTAATTCTCAAGCCATTTCAACCGGATCTTTGTGAAGCTTTCCGCAAACTGAATCTCCAAGTTGTTCCTCAAGGCTTTCTTGCCAACCTCCTAGTCTCTCCTACTTTGGAAGATCAAATTCGTGAGGCACAACTCCTGGATACCATGGTGAAGAAGGTGAAACGTGGTATCGACAAGGGTCTTTCCAAATACAAGTGCTACCGCATTGATGACAGAGACACTTTATTCTTTGAGGACCAGATTGTGGTTCCTAAAGGTGATCTAAGGAAAGTCATTATGAACGAGGTGCACAATTCTCTTCTTTCCATTCATCCTGGAAGTACGAAGATGTACCATGACCTCAAGCAGTCGTATTGGTGGACTCGAATGAAGCGAGAAATCGCTCAATTCGTGAATGAATGCGATGTCTGTCAAAGGGTGAAAGCAGAACACCAACGACCAGCTGGTCTCCTCCAACCTCTTGCTATTCCAGAATGGAAGTTTGATCATATCGAAATGGACTTCGTGACTGGATTTCCTAAGTCCAAACGCGGAAATGATGCTATCTTCGTTGTCATCGACAAGCTTACTAAAGTGGCTCATTTCCTTCCAATCAAAGAATCTATCACAGCAGCTCAGTTGGCAGAGCTATACACCTCCAGGATTGTCTCCTTGCACGGCATTCCACAATTGATTTCTTCAGATCGTGGAAGCATCTTCACTTCTATGTTCTGGGACTCCTTCCAGAAGGCCATGGGCACCAACATTCGCTTCAGCACAGCTTTCCATCCTCAAACTAGTGGCCAAGTCGAGCGAGTCAATCAAATCCTTGAAGATATGCTTAGGGCTTGTGTCATTTCCTTTGGCATGAAGTGGGAAGATTGTCTTCCATATGCCGAATTCTCCTACAACAACAGCTTCCAAGCGAGTTCGGGCAAGGCCCCATTCGAGATTCTATATGGCAGAAAGTGCCGTACTCCTCTCAATTGGTCAGAGACTGGTGAACGCCAACTTCTTGGCAACGACTTAATCACAGAGGCTGAAGAAATGTGTAAAGTCATCCGTGAGAATCTCAAAGCCGCGCAATCGCGCCAGAAGAGTTACTATGATAGCAAGCACCGTGATGTGGCTTTCGAGGTCGGAGACCATGCCTACCTCCGTGTCTCTCCAATGAAAGGCACTCGCCGCTTCGGTATCAAAGGGAAGCTTGCCCCTAGATACGTGGGTCCTTTCAAGATCATTGGCAAAAGAGGCGACCTCGCCTATCAACTTGAGCTTCCCTCCAATTTCGCGAATGTGCACGATGTGTTCCACGTGTCACAGCTTCGCAAGTGCTTCAAGACTCCTGAGCGCACCAACAACTTCGAAGAGATTGACCTCCAAGAAGATCTGTCTTATCATGAGCACCCCATTGCTATTCTTGAAGAAACTGAGCGCAAGACTCCAAACAAGTCAATCAAATTCCTAAAGGTGAAGTGGTCGCACCATTCCGACCGAGAAGTCACCTGGGAACGCGAGGACCACCTCCGTTCCGAATATCCGGAGTTCTTTCAGTCCTAGATCTCGGGAAGAGATCCTCTCATAGTGGTGGAGTGTTGTAACACCCCGGATGTAACTTTCCATATTTGTAACTCCAACTCTTGCCATTTTTGGCTATGTGTTATGATATTCCCTTCGTGGTCGGGTTTTGCCTTTCGTTTTGCATTTTGTTCATGTCATGCATCTCATATCATGTCATCATGCGCATCTCATTTGCATACGTGTTCGTCTCATGCATCCGAGAATTTTTCCCGTTGTCCGTTTTGCAATCCGACACTCCCACATGCACCGGCGCACCCCCTCTTGTTTATTTTTGTGAGCGGGTGTTAAACGTTCTCGGAATGGACCGAGGTTTGTCAAGTGGCCTTGGTATACCACCGGTAGATCACCTGTCAAGTTTCGTTCCATTTGGAGGTCGTTTGACGCTCCAACGGTTAACCGGGTAACCGCAAAGGCCTTTTGTGTGTTGCAGCAAAACACCCCCTCCAAACAGCCCAATAACCCATCTAAGTCACCTCCATGCTCTCGGTCATTCGATCACGATCGTGTGGGCAAAAATCGCACTCCATTTGGACTCTCCTAGCTCCCTATGCCTATATAAACACCTCCCCCTCCGAAATTTGCGTCCAAACCCTAAAATTCGCCCTCCGCCGCCGCCGGACGAATCGCCGCCGCCGCCCCACGCCAATCGCTAGCCGCCATGTGGCAGCGCCGCCGCCCCACCGCCGCCGGCCCGCGAGGCCCGCGCGAGGCCCCCGCGGCCTGTACGTCGTCGCCTCCTCGTCCTCCCGCGACCGCCAGCACCCGGGTCGCCCGCGCCCCGCCGCCTCCATCGCCGGCGCTCCCCGCCGCCTCGCGTCCACCGCCGACCACCGACCCGCGCTGCCGCCTCCTCTACTCCCGCCGGCGCCGCCGCCCGCACCCGCCGTCGTCGACCCCGCCGCCGTCGCGCTCCGCCCCGCCGTCCCGCACCGGATCCGCCCGCCGGCGCCGCGATCCCGTGAGCTCCGGCCATCTCCTCCTCTCCATCCCCGGTGAACCTCGACATCCGCGCCTTCCCGATCCAGATCTGGAGAGGTTGACTTTTCCCCCCTCGTTTTCTGCCAAGTCCCGAACTTTTCACAATATGTTGCTCTGTTCATCATGGCATATCTCATTGCATACTGCTCCGTTTTGCGTGCATGATATATTGAAATGTTCATCATGAGATGCTCTTCATTGTGCTCCATTGTGCCATGCTCGTTTGAGTCCATCTTGATGCCCAAATCTCTGGTGCAATAGTGCTATATGATGTTTACTGCTGTTATATATCAGAACTTGACGTTTTGTTATTTTTGTTGCATGTGATGTGTGCATCTTATGGGCATGAGCTCTACAGGTGTTTTGATGTATGCCATGCCATTCTTACAAAGGTGTATGCCATGTATTTTTGTGATCTATGGGGTGACTAGCACAAGCATGCAAACTAGGCTTCGTGTTATTTCTGTTTCCAGGGACTTCGAATTTTGCTGTCTGTTACTGCTGTTATTTTGTTGCCATGTATCCATGTGTCTACAGTGAGATCCATGCTTCTTTTGAGTCTGTTCAGTATGGATGTTTTGTAGATATAGTTGTTCTCTATCCATCCATGCCCCTGTTTGCAATTATGGAGTGCCCTAGCATGTCTTAATCTTTCTCTACTTTTGCTATAAAATGTTCCTGGCAGATTGTTAACATGATATTCAATTTTGCCAAGGTTGTTGTAGTTGATCCATACTTGCTATGAACTTGCTCTTGCCATGGTTACCTTCATGAACATGCCATCTTGCTGTAGGTATGCTTGTTCTGTCATGCATTGCTTTGTGATGAGTGCATCGAGCTCACAAAGATGCCTTCATAATTCTGTTAATGCCATGCTCTTTTCTGCTAAGTCTGAAAGCTGTTAATGAAACTTGCTATGTTTACATGGGTGCCATCATATCTTCTGATCCTTTTTGCCTCATGGCCAGTAAGGGACGTTTGTTCTATGCATTTAGTAGATTCATGCCATGCCTTGTTTTGCTATGATAAGTTCCTGTAGCATGTGTTTTTCTTGCTCTGAACATTGCTACCTGATGCTGTTTCAGCCATGTCCAGTATTTTCTAAGTCTGTTAACCTGATATCTTTTGCACTTTTGTCATGCTTGTTTGAACCTGTTATGGTGTGATCTAGCCGTAGCTCAGTGTTCATCTTTTGTCAATAATCTTCTGTAGATCACCGCCATATGCTTTGTTGCTATGTTGGGGTACTGTAGCATAGTTACTTGATGTATTCTAAGTGCTATCCTGCTGTTAATCGCAGATTCATGTCATTCTTGTTTTGCTTGCCATTTGCAAACCGTGCATCCGTTTCCGGTGATCTTTATATCGATTTCGACCGAAATCATCTCATCTTTCCACTGGCATACTTGGTTTGCGAAGTTGCTGCCTTGTTCATCCTTTTTCTTCCGGACCACGCATATGCATCGCATATCACATCTCGCATATCATGCATGTATTGCATCATGTTGCTTGTGCATTGCACCGTGATTGATTGTGGTTCCATTGCTTGCGTTCTTGCTGTGGGTAGAGCCGGGAGACAAGTTTGTGAACGAGGAACCTGTTGAGTATGCTTACGAGGATCAAGCTTTCGACAACTCTGAGAACCTTGCAGGCAAGATGACCATACCCTCGAAATCACTTCTATCTTTGCTTTGATAGTTGTTCGTTCTTTTGCTATGCTGCGCTACCCACCACTTGCTATATCATGCCTCCCATATTGCCATGTCAAGCCTCTAAACATCCTTTCCTAGCAAACCGTTGTTTGGCTAAGTTACCGCTTTTGCTCAGCCCTTCTTATAGCGTTGATAGTTGCAGGTGAAGTTGAAGTTGGTTCCATGTTGGAACATGGATATTTTGGCATATCACAATATCTCTTATTTAATTAATGCATCTATATATTTGGTAAAGGGTGGAAGGCTCGGCCTTATGCCTGGTGTTTTGTTCCACTCTTGCCGCCCTAGTTTCCGTCATACCGGTATTATGTTCCTTGAGTTTGCGTTCCTTACGCGGTTGGGTGATTTATGGGACCTGTTGGGGATATAACTACTGGTGTAACCCGCCCAGGAGGGGCCGGGTTACGCTATAGCAATTCATTATATGAAGCCCAATATCAAGCTTGAAGATGGCGGTTCAATAAAGGGCCTAAAGCCCGTAGGCGACTTAAAGCCCGTAGTGATAAACCGCCGTAATAGCGTGACTTGTGTTGTAAGGCAAGATTAACTAGTTACCGAGTCGGATACTGTTTATAAGCCGGCCGGGACTCTGTAGGCCACGGGGCATCAACCTGTGTATATAAGGGGATGACCCGCCGGCGGCTTAAGGGAGATAACATCAAATCGGTAGCTAGGCATAGCGGATTCGCTCCCTGGTCATCGAAACCCTAGTAATTCCACCTCAACTGGAGTAGGCTTGTACCTTCACCGTAAGGGTTCGAACCAGTATAACCCTCGTGTCCTTTGTCCTGCTTTAACCCCTTTAAGCTTCCTAGTTGCGATGGCTCCACGACTAAGTCCTTTCACAAGGGCATCTGCCATGACTATTCCACGACAGTTGGCGCCCACCGTGGGGCCAGCACACGGTGGATTTGAGTTCTTGAAGGGCAGCTTCGAAGGGCTCAAGGGATACGCTGTGGGCCGGATGACCAAGAGTCGTCGCGGCAAGCTCTACATCAACGACGCAGGCTGGGGCCCCGACGCCGGCTCAATCGAGTACGGGTATCGGGTCCCCTTCGGCGGAATCCACGTTTTCATTGGCAAGATCGGCGAGTCGGGCCCTGAGCCGGACATCTGCACCGACCTCATCAAGACGGCTCAGCGTGCGAGACCCGCCCGGACCCTGCCCGCCATGAAGCGTGCTTTCGTGGGATGCATCCACGGAGGACTCTCTGAAGGATCTAGATCTAGCGATGAGACGGCCATCTGCTCTGATGATGAATCATCCACAGGTGAGACGGACTCGTTGTATCGACTTTGAGACGGCAGGCTCGGGGGTTGTTCCGATGGCGACAGTATTCCGGACCCTTTTGAGCCGCCAAGCCGGGTTGGAATCTTCATGGCCAGCATGCAACCTGTTCAAAACTCCGCCGCTGGGGCAGGAGGCCCTGTGCACTCGCCGACTCAGGTGCTGATGGATCTCACGGATAAGATGACTGCCCTGCTAACCACCATGGTCGTCCCAGCGGATCAAGCTCAACATGATGCGGAGGTGGCACAGTTAAAGCTGGATATAGCACGAGCCAAGGAAGATCTGGCAGCGGAAGGAATCAGGATGGTTGCAGAACGGGCGGCTCTAGACGCCCAGACTCAACTGATTCAGGCGCAGTCTTTCCGGCTCACGATGGATCAGAACGCATCCAATGAGGTCATGAGAAGGAGGCATCAGAAGGCTCAATCTCAGCTCCCTCCGGTTTATGATCCTCGAAACCTCTTCAACACGCCCGGTGTAGGGCCCAGTAACCCGCCAGAAATCACGGCACCCGAGGCTAGAACGCCGGTTCAGCCGCAAGTGATGGGGCCTCCCCGTGTGAATACTGCCCCACCTCAATACGTGCCAATACCACCGGGTCATTATTCCAATCCGTTGGAAAACATGATCGTTGCAGCGGCACGACTGGCGGCTCTCCCAGTCGAGGGTGACTCTCCAACGGCGGTCGAAACCCGCAGGGTCAGAGAACTTCTTCAGACGGCTTTGGCACAACAGGAGGCATATTCATATAGCCGGGACAGGATTCATTCAACCCCTCGTCCAAGCCGGAGCCCAAGTTATAGCACACACATGGTTTCAGCGGCCGGCTCAAGCAACGTCCGGTGCCGTGACTTGCCAGCTGGCCATGGCCCGGCGCATAATGGAGCCTTTAACGCGGTAGACCAAGACAGAGCACGTCAAGAGGCGGAGCAGGCGGCTCAGCTGATAGCTTACCAACCCTTCCCAGTTTATCCGACGGCTTCTATCGAGGCAGGCATAGCTACGAGGACCGGAGGTGTCCCTTGTCTGGTGCCGGCTCTTCGTAACGAACGTCTGCCCAAGGATTTCAAAGGACCTAGGAAGGTACCTAATTACACGACTGATTTACAGCCCGGAGCATGGATTGAAAGCTACGAGATGGCTATGGAGTTGCTCGAGGTCAGCAAAGCGGCAATGGCCAAATACTTCACCATGATGTTGGATGAGACTGCCCGCACTTGGTTGAAGGGACTGCCACCTAATTCCATCGGGTCATGGGCAGAGCTGAAAGCCCAGTTCATCCAAAACTTCAAAGATACATGTAGGCAATCTATGTCAATTGTGGATTTGACTAACTGCAAGCAGCAAGAAGGCGAGTGTACAACCCATTGGGTACGCCGGGTCAAGGAAATAATACATTCGTCTGATAAGATGGATGCCGGCTCTGCGGTCTTAATGTTGGAGCAAAATTGTCGTTTTGCGCCCCTGAAGATGAAGCTTGGGCGGCTCAAGCGCGATTGCAACGATATGGGTACGCTGATGGCGGCTTTGGTCAAGTACGCCGACTCTGATAGTACCAAGGATCCCGCGTCTGATGAGGAAAAGACAGGGAAGGGAAAGAAGAATGGCAACGGCAAGGGCCCTCAGCATAACCCGGCGAGTCAGGGAGGTAATAAGCGTAAGGCTGATGATGGTATGGAGTTTGTGGCCAACACCAACACGCAGGGTAACAATCACCAACGTAAGGGGAGACAGCCTCCCCGGTCTGGCGGGTCAGGCCCGACGCTTGAGCAGTTGTTAAATGAGCCCTGCCCAAGGCATGGCTCTAGGGAGAAGCCGGCCACTCATCTATGGAAAGACTGCGCGATCATGAAAGCTTTCAAGAATTCCAACATGTTCAACGGTAACAATGGGCAGGGCGGCGGCTCGGGTGGCGGCGGCTTTCATAGCCCGGGCGGCGGTTCAAATTCCAATTTTCAGAATCCTCAAGGTAATCAAGGTGGTTTTAACCAGCAATCTGGCCAGGGTAATCAGCAGCAGAAGCAGGGGGGATACCAGACCCATCCAAAGCAGCTCAACAGTGGATAGTATCATGTGTTTACTACCAGTTTGTGCAAGCGAGACCAGAAGCTTCATAAGAGGGCTGTGAACGCTGTTGAGCCGGCAGTTCCACGTTACTTGCGATGGTCTGAGCAGCCGATTGTATGGAGTAGGGAAGATCACCCTCCCCGGGTTGATAATCCAGGTCACCTGGCCTTGGTGGTGGCTCCTCAAGTTGGTGGGTATAAATTCACTAAGGTACTCATGGACGGAGGTAGTAGCATCAACATCCTCTATTATGAGACCTTCCGTCGTATGGGATTAACTGATAAAAACCTCAACCAGTCCAATACTGTTTTCCATGGTGTGGTGCCCGGTAAGTCGGCGTATCCAGTTGGTAAGATCGAGCTGGAAGTAGCCTTTGGAGATGAGTACAACTACAGGGCGGAAAAACTGACTTTTGAGGTGGTCAAAATAAGAAGCCCGTACCATGCTTTATTTGGGCGGCCGGCTTACGCCAAGTTCATGGCACGGCCGTGTTACGTATATTTGCAGCTCAAGATGCCGGGTCACAATGGGACCATTACGTTTCATGGCAGCCGAAAGATAGCCTTGGAGTGCAAGGAGGCGGGTAAGGAACATCTGGTTCAGCGGCCGGTTTACTACGTCAGCGAAGTACTTATTGAGTCCAAGCAACGGTATCCACATTGGCAGAAGCTTGTTTATGGGGTATTCATGGCAAGCCGGAAGCTTAAGCAATATTTCCAGGGCCACCCTATCACTGTGGTTAGTTCTGCTCCTTTAGGAGATATCATCCAAAACAGAGAAGCCACAGGACGAGTCGCTAAGTGGGCCATTGAACTTGGGCCTCATGGTCTAAAGTATGTGCCACACACGGCTATCAAATCACAAGCATTGGTAGATTTCATCAACGATTGGACAGAGCTGCAGATGCCTGAAGAGAAACCGGATAACACATACTGGACTATTCACTTCGACGGGTCCAGGCAATTGGAGGGCTCGGGGGCTGGAGTCGTGCTAGCTTCCCCTCGAGGTGACAAATTTTGTTATGTAGTATGGTTGATGTTTCCCTGTACTAACAATGCAGTTGAGTACGAGGCCTTGCTCCATGGTCTTCGGATGGCTAAGGAGATGAGCTTAAGCCGGGTAAGGTGCTTTGGCGACTCAGATTTGGTGGCCCAACAAGTATCAGGCAAGTGGGATTCCAAGGACCCCCTCATGGCGGCTTATCGCCGTGAAGTTGATGCCATTGCCGGACATTTTCAGGGTTACCAAGTAGAGCACATTGACCGCAGAAAGAACGAGGCGGCTGATGCCTTAAGCCGGCTGGGCTCTCAGCGAAAGCCGGTGCCGCCTAATACTTTCTTGGATATTCTGCATAACCCTTCTGTCAAGTTACCTACAGAGGAAGACTTGGCTGTTCCAGACCCTGAAGCACAGTTGGTGGCGGCTCTTCATGTTATCCCAGATTGGACAGTGCCATACTTGGCTTACATGACCCGGGGAGAATTGCCTGAGGATGAAATTTTGGCCAGACAAATAACCCGGCGGTCTAAGTCAATGATAATTGCCAATGGCGAGTTGCATCATCGCAGTGTCATTGGGGCTTTTCAGCGTTGTGTTTCCCCTGAGGAAGGGCAAGAAATTTTACGAGAGATTCACGTGGGGGATTGTGGCCATCATGCCGGCTCAAATCCCTTGTGGCCAAAGCTTTTCGTCATGGTTTTTATTGGCTGACGGCTCATGCTGATGTAGAGGACTTAGTCAGTAAATGTGACGGTTGTCAGAAGTTCTCAAGACGTGCTCACGTGCTAGCTCAAGAGTTGAGGATGATTCCAATCACTTGGCCGTTTGCAGTCTGGGGGCTTGATATGGTTGGACCTTTCAAAAGGTCCAAGGATAAGAAGACCCACCTCTTGGTGGCGGTTGACAAGTTCACAAAGTGGGTTGAGGCAGAGCCAGTTAGTAAGTGTGATGCAGCCACGGCGGTTCAGTTCATGAAAAAGGTGATATTTCGCTTTGGTTTTCCACACAGCATTATAACTGACAATGGTACCAATCTGTCTAAAGGCGCCATGGAAGAATTTTTTCGACGAGAGCATATTCGACTTGATGTTTCATCAGTGGCTCACCCCCAATCCAATGGTCAAGCTGAGAGAGCCAATCAGGAAATCTTGAAAGGCATCAAGCCCCGGCTTTTGGTCCCTTTGCAGCGGACGCCGGGTTGTTGGGTGGAGGAGTTACCCTCTGTGATATGGAGCATTAATACTACTCCTAATAGGTCTACGGGTTATACGCCTTTCTTCATGGTTTACGGAGCCGAGGCGGTTCTCCCTAGCGACATCCCTCATGACTCGCCTCGTGTGGCGGCTTATGTTGAGACGGACAATAAACAAGCGCGTCAGGATGCTCTTGACTTGTTGGATGAACAGCGTGATATAGCAGCAGCTCGCTCGGCGATTTACCAACAAGACATGCGCTGCTATCACAGCCGCCGGGTTAAGTCCAGAACCTTTCAGGAAGGTGACTTGGTGCTCCGGCTCATCCAGGATCAAACAGATGCACACAAGTTATCCCCACCTTGGGAAGGGCCCTTTGTGGTCAGCAATAACTTGCACAACGGGTCATACTACCTCATCGATGTTCGAGAGCACAAAGATTCACGTAAGTCGGAGGAGGAGACCCGCCGGCCGTGGAATATAGCTCAGCTTCGGCCTTATTACACTTGAGCCACCGGCTCTCATAATGTACATACTTCCGTGACAATGTATATATTATGATAAATAAAAAAGCAGGACCTCTGTCCTTTTTCCCCTCAAAGGTAAATGTGTCATTGTTATTTCCATTATGATCTCACATGGTCACTCGGGGGCTGATCCGGCTTACGATCGTATTCGAATCTAGCCGCTAAAAATTATGATCACTAGGGGGCTTCCTGTTCAAACATAGGTCGTATTCGAACCAAAGAGAACATAGTTGTCGATACCCTTTTGATCGGCACACTGCCGAGCTCATTGGGGAGTCTCTTGGTCATATTTGAACCATAGCTCAACCCCCTTTGAGAACCGACGTGGATCGTATTCGAATCAGCGTCGATAAACAACTCTCAAGGTCATTTGGGGGCTTCCTGTTCAAACATAGGTCGTATTCGAACCAAAGAGAACATAGCTATCGGTACCCTCTTGATCGGCAACGCCAAAGCCATTGGGGGCTATATGATCGTATTCGAATCTTAGCTTAACCCCTTTGGGATGGTTTTCTGGTCGTATTCGAATCAGAAGCCTCTAAGTTTTTTGAAGTTTTTTCTTGTAAACAATGTTTGGATTCCATTTGAAGTTCTTCTGATCATGTCTAAAGTGTTCAAGGGTGGTTCCTCTTCCACCGGCTTAACCTTGATCAATAAAGATGATCGCATATAATAGACATCGTATTACAGAGTTGGGTTCTCACCCTCATTGTTTGGGTCACATAAACCGGAAGTATAATCGAAGGGTCACAGGTATGCTGTTGTGGTTGTTTCGAAGATATAATTGAGAACCGGCTTTTTATGATTTTGGCTCCGGGTTATATGTAAAATGTATGACCCTCTATGCGGTAAGCCACCAAGGGACTTGTAATTGGTTCTCTATGCAGGACAGTTAAAGGCAGCCCTTTAAACATAAGGAAGAAGAGGATCAGCATAAAACAGGGGAATATAAGATGGCGGCTTAAACAGTGTTGAGCGCCACACAGGTGCGCGATGGCACGACAAAAATAAGTGTTTTCCTACTCTATTACATGACTCCCCGAGTCCAAATAGTGAAGCATTGTTTTTTATCAAGATATAAATATGAGTCGCCTGAGGAGTCAAAGGTGTTGTTGGGCTGACGCTTCCGGTTCATCCCTTTCCACTCCTCCGGCTGTTTCCCTGTCCTGGAAAGTTGATGATTTCCAGTCAATGCCACTCAAGGCTTCAAATTCAGCTTCATCATCAATTAACCCGGCCGGATCAACTTCAGGGGCGAAAGAATGCTTACGGGGGGAGGGATCAGACTGATTGCCTCATAGTGTGGTGTTGGAATTCTCTGATTATCGGCGTCATAACCCGGTTGATATTTGCTAAGATCCGTATCATTACCGATCAGAGTGGCCACAGGACGTACGTCCTTCACGCAAGCGGCGAAATCCTTCTGGTCAAATGGGGTGCCGTCCTCCTTCAAACTGGGATACCCAAGGGCGATATCGGCCGGGTCTAGCTCCGGTAGCCACGCCTTGGCCCGGCTTAAAGCAGCTATGGCTCCGGCTCTCGCAGAAGCTCGTCTCAATTCCTGGAAACATTGAGGTAGCACGGCAAGCCGCCGTAGCACATCCGCCAGATGAGTGGGAACTTCATTTGACAGAGCCACGACGGCTAAGGCGCGTTGTGACCCGGTGTAGAGTGGTTCCATCAGGGTATAAACGGCCTTCAGTTTTGTCAGGATGTTCTGGTTGAGATTGGCACTCCTGGAGCCTGCATTACAAGGTCAGGTGAGCTGAGGACAATTGAGATGTTTGTTGAAAAAGATTCAAGCTAGCTAACACTTGCAGAATAACTTACCAAAGATTGCTGAGACCATCTGAGATATATGGCGTTTTAAGCCGGATAGCTCGGCGGTTGTTTCTGCAAGAGTGGCCTCCGCTTGTTCAGCCCGGTTGAGTAAAGCGGTCTTTTCATCCGCCCAGGCCTTTCTTTCTGCCTCAAACTTCTTTTTCAATTTCTCTTGTGCATATATACTGACTTCAAACTTGGAATTCGCCTTTTGGGTTTCAATTTCTTCAGTTTTCAGGCGATTCATCAAGACGGAGATCTCCGATTCAAATTGCTTAATGGCGGCCTGTATAAATTCCGGGTTACAGTTAGGATTATCATAATGCAACATTAAGTCCCAAGCACTTTGCAAGCAAAGATACTTGGCACTTGGGGGCTAATGTATGCTAAAGCGCTCTAATTACAGTGGCGGTTCATGGAAATAAAGTCCCAAGCACTTTGCAAGCAAAGATACTTGGCACTTGGGGGCTAATGCATATTGATGTTCAAGTACTTGGTTAAAATACGGTGAAGACCGGTTCAACCATGCTGTCTAAGCCGGCCTTTGGGTGCTACCGGATAAGCCGGTTTTCTTACAGTGATTATTAAGCTGATGACAAGTCTATAACATATTTCATCATAAGTAATAGACTTGGGGGCTGGCCTAGTAAGGATAACTAAGGAACAAGCAACAAGAGTTATACCTCAGATTTTTGGTGTATTTGTTTCACCATATCAACTTCCAGATCCCGGCTGTTGTGCACTTGGTTTACATAACCAGAGACGATTTCTCCAATACTCAGATGAGCACAATCAGTGACATCCAGCCGGGTTTTGCGATGTTCCAGAAGTTCTTCTTTGGCGGAGCACTTGGCCAGTGCAGTGGGGTTTCCCGGTTCAACGAAGTCAGTCCGGGTGATTTCGACGTCCGGGTCATCCGCCTTGGCCAGGCTAGGGTTCTCCGGATCTTCAGAACCTTCCATGGCTTGTTCGACGAGCGGATCAGTGGTGAGAGTTGGAGTGTCATGGGCTGGTTCAGGCGATGGCTCATGAGCGGAAGTATCAGGAGCAGCCGCTCTGAGCTCCGGTTCAGCAAATACTGGTTCTTCGGCCGGCTTACTTTTCTTCGTCCTCTTGCTGGGCTTTACTTGTACACTGAAAATTAAAGGGTTAGTACAAAAAGCATGAGTAAGATAAGCACAAGATAAACAGATTATCATTACCCTGGAGCAGTTTTGAAAGCCGGCATGCCGGACTGCATTGATTCATCGGAGGAAGGTGAAGTTCCCTGGTAGTTTGAGTCAGAAGAATTGAGTGGTTGACGAGTAAAACCCGCTAAAGGATACAAAGAATATATATCAGAGATAACCTCAGCCCGGCGTTTTCTTGTTGCATCGGGTAAGCCGGAGGAGAGGTCCGCATCTTTACTGGTCCGGGTCTGCCTCCGACTCTCGTGAATCTGTTGCTTCAAAAGAAATTGAGGATCTTGATAAGCTAAAGGATGTGAAAATCTTACTTTCCGGGTTACCCTTCGGATTTTCTGTCTTGGCAAAGGCTCGGAGTCGGAGGAAATTATAGTTACCTCTTCAGTTACTGCATGACTTGCTCCTGTATCCTCCTGCTGATAATTAGTGTCAATAAGATGGTTAAAGAAGGAGTCTAAAGAGTCAAGAGTTACCTCTGACTCGGAGGTATCATCCAGATGAAACACGTCCGAGGCGCTAGGTTTGTTCCCCTTCTTACGGGCAGTGGCTTTTCTGGCGGCTTTCTTGGCCTTTCTGGCCTTCTTTGCAGCCTCATGGTCATACTTGACCTTCCAGAATTTATCACCAGCCTGTAAAATATAGCAAGAGTTTTTGAGTAAAGATGAAATTGTCAAAATGGAAAGTAAGATGCTCAAGTTAATGGTTTACCGCTGGAGCCGGGTTAGCCTTGCAGAAAGGTCTTAAGCCCGCTTTCCCGCAATCTGCCAGGCTCTCGTTCAGAAGAGACTTGGTCATGTCATCAACGACATCCTCGGGTAAGTTGTCAGGACTGTGCCGTAGAGGATCATTTTTCTGGCCTGTGTAATCGCACATCAAGCCGGGGCGGCGGCTCAAGGGAATCACCCGCCAGGCAATCCAAACCCGGACCAAGTCAATGCCGTTTAGGCCGTTCCCCAGAAGAGCTTTGATCTTGTTGATAGTGGGGGCAAGTGTTTGACGTTCAGCCGGAGATAATTTATCTGGTAAAGGGTGAGTTGACTCCAGGCGCAGAGCGCGAAAGCCGGGCAAGGGGTTCTCATCAGCCGGAGAAGTGTCTTGACAGTAGAACCAAGTCTGGTTCCAATCTTTAGGGTGACTCGGCGGCTCGGCATAAGGGAAGAGGCAGTCTCTACGTCGTTGGATTGAGATCCCACCAAGTTCCAAACTGGGCCCGTGGGCACATTCGTTTTGACGGTTCAGATAAAATAACTCTCTAAAGAGTAGTATGTTGGGTTCTTCTCCAAGGTACACCTCACAGAATACTTGGAAATTGCATATGTTTGACACGGAATTGGGTCTGATGTCTTGAGGCCGCAGGTCAAAAAAGTGTAAGACGTCTCTGAAATTTTTTGAGCCGGGTGGAGCAAAGCCCCGGCTCATGTGATCAGTAAAAATGACAACTTCCCCATCCTTGGGTTGAGGTTTTTCTTCTGACGGGTCAGGAGCGCGATAAGACAAGATCTCTTTCTTCGGCAGATGACCACTCTTCACAAAACCGTCTAAGATGCTATCAGTGAGGGTGGATTTAACCCAGTTGCATGTGATGGGTGCTTTGGGAGCCTTGGGCGGCATTATGAAGGATGGAAGCCTATGACAACATAAAAATTTCCGGTTCAAATTTAAGCCAGAGAAAATACTTCAATTCATATTCAAGATGGCGGCTTACGAAGGGGCCTAATTATATATGGCTAATTGTGTCAGATTGTTTAAGCCGCCATGGGAAATAGTAGCAATTAAATTATTTAAATCCACTATGAGTGATCAGGATCATTCATTGAGCATTGCCTCGTTAAGCCGGCGGTAAGAGCCGTCATGGATAATGGATACAGTTTGTTGCCTAAGTATCGCACAAACAGGTTTCACAGGTTGCAGTTGCTATTTTGGATCAAACGGTGGTTCAGCAAAGAAAATATTCTAGACCTAAAAACTAGTACAGATGAGTCCGTGAGCTGTAATGAGGTCTTTTTACAAGCAAAAGGGATCTGCTAGTATTGAAAATGGATGCGAAGCAACTACCGCATGAGTTCCATACTACTTTTGCATCAAATAAAGCCGCGGTGGAGGAATTACAAAGAAACTGTGTTGAACCATGAAGAACACGGAAGAACTTGAAAACCCTAAATGCAGATCTGAAGTGCGGGAAGGTGAAGACTTACGGCTGTAGATCTACTGCGGAGGATCGCCGCCGTTCTCAGGTCGATTCAGGTTGATGCAGCGGCCAAGATCGACGAAGATGAGGTGCTCTGCTGCGGCGGCGGCGGAGCTCGAGCAGCAGCGGAGTCACGAGAGGAAGAAGATGACAGAAAGGGGGAGAATGAAGAAAGACCTAAAGGTCGTGCTTATTTATAAGGAAGGACTGACAGAGAGGGCGCGAAAAACGAGGAGGCCAGACATGGATATCCAGCTACTCCGACGCCTCGATTTTCGGGATGGTCATTAAGATAAAGATCCGTTGAGATATGACAGAATAAAATGAATTTAATGGAAGATGATGTCATGGCGGGTTATCATGAATTCAGAAGATGACATCATGGCGGGTTATAACTTTGCACAGGCAGAAGCCAGAAAGTTTTTCTTAAAGTATTGAAGATTGACATGAACCGGTTCAAATCAATCTGGGGCCTAATGTTGAGGATATAACTACTGGTGTAACCCGCCCAGGAGGGGCCGGGTTACGCTATAGCAATTCATTATATGAAGCCCAATATCAAGCTTGAAGATGGCGGTTCAATAAAGGGCCCAAAGCCCGTAGGCGACTTAAAGCCCATAGTGATAAACCGCCGTAATAGCGTGACTTGTGTTGTAAGGCAAGATTAACTAGTTACCGAGCTGGATACTGTTTATAAGCCGGCCGGGACTCTGTAGGCCGCGGGGCGTCAACCCGTGTATATAAGGGGATGACCTGCCGGCGGCTTAAGGGAGATAACATAAAATCGGTAGCTAGGCATAGCGGATTCGCTCCCTGGTCATTGAAACCCTAGTAATTCCACCTCAACTGGAGTAGGCTTTTACCTTCACCGTAAGGGGCCGAACCAGTATAACCCTCGTGTCCTTTGTCCCGCTTTAACCCCTTTAAGCTTCTTAGTTGCGATGGCTCCACGACTAAGTCCTTTCACAAGGGCATCTGCCGTGACTATTCCACGACAGGACCCCCTTGACAGTTCGCCTTGAATAAAACTCCTCCAGCAAGGCCCAACCTTGGTTTTAACATTTGCCACCTAAGCCTTTTCCCTTGGGTTTTCGCGAGCCCGAGGGTCATCTTTATTTAACCCCCCCCCCCCCGGGGGCCAGTGGTCCTTCGAGTGTTGGTCCGAACCGAGCAGCTTGCGGGGCCACCTCGGGGAAACTCGAGGCCTGGTTTTACTCGTAGCTTGACTTATCCGGTGTGCCCTGAGAACGAGATATGTGCAGCTCCTATCGGGATTTGTCGGTGCATCGGGCGGCTTTGCTGGTCTTGTTTTACCATTGTCGAAATGTCTTGTAAACCGGGATTCCGAGACTGATCGGGTCTTCCCGGGAGAAGGTTTATCCTTCGTTGACCGTGAGAGCTTATAATGGGCTAAGTTGGGACACCCCTGCAGGGTATTATCTTTCGAAAGTCGTGCCCGCGGTTATGAGGCAGATGGGAATTTGTTAATGTCCGGTTGTAGAGAACTTGACACTTGACTTAATTAAAATACATCAACCGTGTGTGTAGCCGTGATGGTCTCTTCTCGGCGGAGTCCGGGAAGTGAACACGGTTCGGGTTATGAATGAACGTAAGTAGTTTCAGGATCACTTCTTGATCATTTCTAGCTTCGTGACCGTTGCGTTGCTTCTCTTCTCGCTCTCATTTGCGTATGTTAGCCACCATATATGCTTAGTGCCTGCTGCAGCTCCACCTCATTACACCATCCTTTCCTACAAGCTTAAATAGTCTTGATCTCGCGGATGTGAGATTGCTGAGTCCTCGTGACTCACAGATTCTACCAATACAGTTGCAGGTGCCGACGATACAGTGCAGATGACGCAACCGAGCTCAAGTGGGAGTTCGACGAGGAACGTGGTCATTACTATGTTTCTTTTCCGGATGATCAGTAGTGGAGCCCAGTTGGGACGATCGGGGATCTAGAATTTGGGGTTATCTTATTTTTCATTTGGATTTGACCGTAGACGGTCTATGTGTGGATTTTGGATGATGTATGAATTAATTTATGTATTGTGTGAAGTGGCGATTGTAAGCCAACTCTCGTTATCCCATTCTTGTTCATTACATGGGATTGTGTGAAGATGACCCTTCTTGCGACAATACCTACAATGCGGTTATGCCTCTAAGTCATGCCTCGACATGTGGGAGATATAGCCGCATCGTGGGCGTTACAAACAGTCCGGCCAAAGTATATAGTCTGGCTATCCGAGGACCCCCTAATCTAGGACTCCCTCATTAGCCCCTGAACCAGGCTTCAATGACGATGAGTCCGGCGCCCAGATTGTCTTCGGCATTGCAAGGCGGGTTCCTCCTCCGAATACTCCATAGAAGATTTTGAACACAAGGATCGTGTCCGGCTCTGCAAAAACAAATTCCACATACCACCGTAGAGAGCGTAATATTCCACAAATCTAATCTGCTGACAACTTTTCATAACGTGACATCCTGCCGTGGTCCGGTCATTATGAACCGTTTTTCCCAGCCTGCCACTGCACGTGTTGCGAGGCAGTTTTCTTGGCACGTCTTGTCGAAGCAGAGACCGTGTCCCCTTATCACGGGATTCTCATCAATACGGGTGTGGGTAACCCAATCGTGCTTGCTGGTATGACTCCTCGATTTTAGGCAAGTTCCAAACGGCCACGCGGAGGACGCTTGATATTCACCCTCTTTATAAAGGGGCCAAGGCATGTCCCTTTCTTCTCGCGCTCGATCCTTCCCTTCTCCCACCTCGAATTCCAACATCCAAGGCTCAGGCTAAGCGCTTCGGACCTTCAATCATGTCCGGATCCAACCTTCAAGGCCGGTGGATGACCTCCTCTATCACAGAGGAGGACATCAAGAAGCTAAGAGAAGCTAGGTATCTGACCGCCGAAATCTCGCACAGGCTGCCTGCTCAAAGGCAGGTCATCCCCACTCCCGAACCCAACGAGAGTGTCATATTTGTTTCCCACTTCCTCCGAGGGCTAGGCTTTAGTCTTGATCCCTTTGTTAGAGGGCTTATGTTCTATTACGGGCTCGATTTCCATGATCTAGCTCCAGATTCCATCCTTCACATCTCGTCGTTTATCGTCGTGTGTGAGGCCTTCCTCTACATCACCCCACACTTCGGCTTATGGCTCAAGACCTTCAATGTGAAGTCGAAGATGATCGATGGGTGACACACAGAATGCAGAGGTGCCATAATAAGCAAAGGCGCCGATGCTCCATGGCCAAAGGGTTCCTTCCCGGAGATGTCTGGCTTATGGCAGCGGGAGTGGTTTCACATCACAGCTCCCCGAAGTACTAAGTGGGTAGCTGCCCCCGCCTTCCGTTCGGGCCCCCCGCCGCAACTGGCATCATGGGTCAACAAGGGGCTGGACTGGGGACCAGTTAATGACGTGCCGACATTGCAGAGTCGCATCCGAGATCTCCTCAAGAGAGATGTCAGCGTTGTCAAGGTAATGCAAGTCATGCTAGTTCGTCGGGTCCTGCCATGCCAACGTCGACCTCTCCATATGTGGGAGTTCAACCCGGAAGGACGGCGAACTATTCAGCAATTCTTCGGCGTGACGCTCGAAGAGATGTATGGATTGTTCTTCAGATCACGAATAAAGTGTCCGGACACCACCGAGGATGCGGGTCTAAGCTGCAATCATCCAGATACCCACGTAAGTAATTCCGTGGCCGAACATGTTGTCTTTTTATTTGTCACAACATCATTCTGAAAAAATAGCTCTTTGACCAGGACTGGATAAAAAAGGCGAAGATGATCAGGTGTTTGGCCCCCCTTCCCGAAGGCTCACCGGATCCTGTACTAGCCAGGATGCTTGAGCACGCACCTTATCAAGTGCCATCAGAGGAAGATAAAGGGAGGAATAAAGAAGTCGAAAGCGGGCCTCACGCATTACTCATCCAAACCGGGGGAATTAGTGTCTCCGCGAAGGAGGAAAATCGGGGAGAAGAATCTAAGATTCCCTCTCCCCAAGGAAGGAAAAGGACCGCCTCTGAAGATTTGGAAACGAGGGTTTCCAAATGAGGGAAGAAACCTTCGTCAGGGGGCCCGGCCCCGGAGGGCGTCCTTACCGCACCGTGCCTGCAAGGGGGTCAGCCCTCCACCAAGCTGTAAGTGAACAAGAGTACTTTTGGTAAATATATCCTGCTTCATCTCCGAGGACAATAACCGAGACGTATGTCTTGCAGTTCGGATTGTAGCCCTTCTTGACAGAGTTCGTCTTCGGGGGATCTTCTTCCGGAGATGATGGAGAGCAAAACGCCTCCCCCTGTCTCCTCGCCTCATGAGGCGGACGACCCTGAGGTGTCGTCATGGAGGATTTCTCCTAATCCGCCAAGGCCAGAAGGTAACCCTTCGGCCACCCGAAGTCCGGAGTATTCGGCTCCTAAGGAGGGAAACAGAAAGAGTCCGGGACTGTTCGGTGCACGACCGGACACACTGGTGGGTCTTCTGGAGCAAGCAGCTATCTCACAGGCGCATCGTACTTTAATGAGTATGGTGGTTGAGAGGATTTCATCCGCCAAAAGTGGGTTGCATGAAGCTTTTATGAGCCTGCTACGAGGCTTTGAGGTACGCAAAGTAATATATTTTTACGGTACCGCACACGCTAGGTGTGCCCTATACAGATAGTAGCCCCTGAGACTCTGGTTGCTGTCCAGAGACGGCAAACAGAGGATCATAGTACCAGGTAATGATTATGCTACTTTCATGTGCAGGCAGCTAAAGGTCCGGTGGCTGGCCGAACTGGTGAGTTTGCCGAACTGAGGCGGCAGCTTGATGCGGCAGATGCCGACATCGTGCTTGTAACAAGCGGCTTGACGAGGCACAGGGTATGTATTTTCCAGTGGTCAGCAGATATTAAGAGGAGCATGATGCTAGTATCTATAATATGTTGTGACTGCAGATGGAGCTGCCGCCGTGGAGACCCTTCGGGCGGAGCTTGCCCGAGCCAAGGAACAAGCCAGGAGAAGTGATGCGGCCGCCCTAAAGGCGGCCGAAGAGTTAAGAGCCGAACAGGCTGCTCATCGCCAGAGCGAAGATAAAATAGCCAAGATGGCTGTTGAGCTGAAGGATGCCGCCGACCGGTATGAGCTTCTTGAAAAGGAAAGCCAAGCGAAAGCGCCGGACCTGAAGAAAGCCATGGTAGCAGCCAAGGAAACCCGCTCTAAAATCAGAGCGGCGAAGGAGGAGCTTCGTCAAGCCGGAGATATCACGGCTGGGAAGCCCTTTTTGTTGCGGACGAAGTTCGGAGATCCGAGTATGCCCCTCTGGATCAATTATGGAGTGCTGCAGACGCGTACTTGGACTTGGCAACGAGTGCTGCTGATGCGACTGGGTTTTTTAAAGATCAGAAAGATCATGAAGTGGAAAGGTTGTTCTGGTCGCAGTTCAGTGCTCCACGCGTCCGCTGCTGTTAAATGAACAAATGGCCGAGTGGGCTGAGCTCCATAGGTTGTCCGGACTTGCCATCAGGTCTGTCGTGGATCATCTTTGGCCAGAGGGACCAAGGCCGAATAGTTATTTTGGTTTAGTGCAACGATTCCTTGGTGTTGTGCCGCATATCGACGATGTAAAGAGGTCGGCGTGCATAGAGGGTGCGCAGATGGCTCTTGCCCGTATTAAGACATACTGGGCAGAGATGGAGGCCACCGCTATTGCAACCCAGGATCCGGCCGTAGGCCAGGTCTCTGTCGAGCACTATTTTGAAGAAGTCCTAGAAGGTGCTCGTTTAATAGAGGCTCAGTGCTCGAAGAGTATCATGTTCGAGTGACATGTATCCCAATTGTAAAAACAATGCTATTTGGATTATAAAGGCTGTGTTTATACTTTTGCCTAAAAGTAATATGATGCCTCCTGTGCGGCCGTTTATGTATGTATATAACCTGAAAGTTTGCAGTCGTCGGCTTCCACCCCCACGCATATAATGCGGGGGTGTTTGGAAAAGCGCGTATTCACACTTGATCCAACGTCTTGTTCCATTAAGGAGGTGATAGCGCGGCGAACAAGGAAATCGGACTATATAGCTTTAACACTTTCACTTAGCCATAGGAGTTTGACGGTGGGGCTACTATATAGCCCCTGGTACTTCCGCGCTCATCCAAATACGGGGCGCGTACATACATGACCGGGAAACCGGCCCTTTGTCAATGCGGAGGAATCGCGAAGATTCCGCTGAGTCATCGAGTGGTTGACCAGTCTCGCGCTTTATCATGACAGTCAGTTTTCGGCTTTCTCTACTGAGGTGCTCATCCAGATGAACCAAGGCACAATCGCAGTAGTTCTTCCGATGCCACCTTAGCCGATAGAGCGGAACGTAAGGTAGCAAAACACGGGAGCCGGGCAAACCCAACTATTGACCAAAGACATGATTCGGAGCTGATGCATATAAGGCCAAACTCGCGACGCCGAACACTCCCTAAGGTATTCGTTCTTTACAACGTATACTGGGCTGAGTAACGCCCTCGATAATGAACCCTGAATTTCCAGGTACGTGCATTAGTCTGACGTGACGAAATGCCAATAACGCCAGCATCCCTCTCGGTTGTGTTGAGTATCTGGGGGGTGTGAAGCAACAAGAGACAGTAAGAAAGGTTTACACAGGGTCTTAATCTAAAAAGAAACCTTTGAGCGGGGCCCTGCTGCACGTCTGCGCCTGTGTCTCCGTTGTGCCGTATCCTGGAAGGGTGTAGCACGATTATCATCTGCAAAAGAGAAAAACCCAGGTGAAGTCTTTGTGCGAAAAATTGGTTATTCTTAATAAACCATTAAAATGCAATCTAAATAGGGTCAAACCGAATTGTAGTCCTTTTTACATGCGGGAGGCCCCTAGTACCACCTATGGGGATATATCCGTCGACCCAATCTCAGGTTTATCAAAGCTGTTACAGCTAGTTGTGCGCCGGACTTGTCTAGCCATGTCCGCGGTCTTGACGACCGATCATTTATTCTGGTTGGAGAGGCCGTTTAGTGTTCGGCTACTAGAGCCGCCGCACATTCTTCCGCACGTAAGGAACGCTCTGTGTTTCCGCTAACTATGATGATGCCACGTGGACCGGGCATTTTGAGCTTGAGACAAGCATAATGCGGTACTGCATTAAAATGAGCGAAGGCCGTTCTTCCGAGTAGTGCGTGATAGCCGCTTCGGAATGGAGCGATGTCGAAGGTTAATTCTTCGCTTCGGAAGTTGTCGGGAGAACCGAATACAACCTCTAGAACTAGAGAGCCCGTGCAGCGGGCCTCTAGGCCTGGGATTACTCCTTTAAAGGTAGTATTGCTTTGGCTAATTCTTGTCGGGTCTATCCCCATTTTGCGGACTGTGTCCTGATATATCAGATTAAGACTACTGCCGCCGTCCATAAGGACTTGGGTGAGATGGTATCCGTCAATTATTGGGTCTAGCACCAAAGCAGCCGATCCTCCGTGCCGGATGCCAGTCGGGTGATCCCTGCGATCAAAAGTGATAGGGCAGGCCGACCAAGGGTTGAACTTGGGGGTGACGGGCTCCACGGCGCATATGTCTCAGAGTGCGCGTTTGCTCCTCCTCTTCGTTACGTGAATCATGTTCACTGTTTTGACCTCTGGTGGGAATTTTTTCTGTCCCCTAGTGTTTGGGTGGCGAGGGTCATCCTCGTCTTCACTTGGTGTCTTCCCCCCTTGCGTTCGGCGTTTAGCTTGCTCGCCTGCTTGAAGACCCAGCATTCTCTGTTGGTGTGATTTGCAGGTTTGTCGGAGGTGCCATGAATCTGACATAATCTGTCTAGAATCTTGTTTAGGCTGGACGGTCCATCTCTGCTGCCTTTAAATGGCTTTTTCCGTTGACCGGGTTGAGAGCCCCTGAATCCGGCGTTTACCGCCGTGTTGTCTGGGCTGTCTTCATTGTTTCGACGCTTGCTTTTATTGCATATCGGTTTTCCATTGCCATCCCTAACTTCGGATGTGCCTGGGTTGCTGGTGCCGCTACGGGCCAGCCAACTATCCTCGCCCGTGCAAAAGCGGGTCATAAGGCTTGTTAGGGCTGCCATTGTCCTCGGTTTTTCCTGGCCGAGGTGTCTGGCGAGCCATTCATCCCGGACACTGTGTTTGAAAGCCGCTAAGGCTTCGGCATCCGGGCAGTCGACGATTTGATTCTTCTTAGTGAGGAATATGTTCCAAAGCTTTCGGGCTGACTCTCCGGGCTGTTGAATTATATGACTTAAATCGTCTGCATCCGGAGGTCGGACATAAGTCCCTTGAAAATTAGCCCGAAAAGCATCCTCAAGCTCTTCCCAACTTCCAATTGAGTTTCCAGGGAGGCTTTTCAGCCAGTGCCAAGCTGGTCCTTTCAACTTGAGGGGCAAGTATTTGATGGCGTGGAGATCATCTCCGCGAGCCATGTGGATGTGAAGGATAAAATCCTCAATCCAGACCCCAGGGTCTGTCATTCCGTTGTATGCCTCTATGTTCACGGGTTTGAATCCCTCTGGAAATTCGTGATCCAGCACCTCATCGGTGAAGCATAGGGGGTGCGCGGCACCCCTGTATTTGGATGTGTCATGGCATTCTGACGGTTGTAGTGCTCGGTTTTGATTCCGTGCCGGAGCGCGCTTCCTAGATCCATAGATGGACCTGGTCAGACCGGCTTTTTGGTGCAAGTCCTTACGTAAATCGTGTACTGACTTATGTGCGCCATCGTTAGCCGCCCTATTGCGGCCACGGGGTGGTCGATCCGGCTGATCGGCCGTTTTATTTTTCGGCTGTATGGGCTCTAAAGCTTCGTCATCGAATTCCGGCAGCACCTTGCGCTTTGGATAGCTCTTTGTGTGGCGACTGCCACCGTACTTTTCTTCAGTGTCTAGCACTTTGTTCCATCTACTGTTGAGTGTATTTTGCACGGCCTTAAGCCTTTGCTTCTGCTTCTTTAGACTCCTCGCGGTGGTAATAAGCCTTCTATGGAGGTTCTCTTGCTCCAAATGCCTTTCCGGGATGATGTGTGCATCATCGTCCGGGCTGTTCTCCTCTCCGGAGACGGGTTGATGATCTTTACCCTCGGCGTCGCCGTGATCGGACAACGGCTCCGTACTATGTTCGCCGTCTGCTGGCTCATCCTGCTCTGTCGCTGGGTCCGTGTGGTCATCGTTTCCTTTGGAGTCGACCGGGGTATTATTCTTTCTTGCGCTGTTATCGCTGTTTTTGCCGAGGCGGGATTTGGAGCGGCGCCTACGTCGTCGCTTTGGTTGCTTCTTGAGGGGATTATCCTTCGCTGCATCCTTCCGTTCCTCGTCAATGTTTTCTTTGGGTGTATCCACCATGTATATATCGTGTGATGAAGTGGCTGTCCAGCGCCCTGTGGGCGGTGGTTCCTGCTCCTCTCCTGCATCGTCGTCTATACCGTCGATGTCTTCGGAGTCGAAATCAAGTATGTCGGTTAAATCGTCGACAGTGGCTATTAAGTGGGTGGTGGGTGGGGAACGAATTTCTTCGTCGTCCGCTTCCCACTCGAGCCAGACATAGTTCGGCCGAGGGTCTCCTGACAAGGAGAGAGACCTTAATGAATCTAGCACATCGCCCAAGGGCGAGTGCTGGAAAATATCCGCGGAGGTAAACTCCATGATCGGTGCCCAATCAGATTCGATAGGCACGGACGCAAGCGGTTCGGAGCCCGTGGCCGGGGACAAATCCAAGGGTTCGGCAACACAGGTCTCATAAGAGGTGAAGTCAGTATTCGGCGCTAACGCCGCTGAGTGTGCGACCTCCGTGGCGGGGTCCATCCACCCATCCTCGGACGGCGTAATCTGCTCCGGATTGAGGACCGGAGTAGGCACAGGTGTGATATCCCGAACACCGTCCGACAGCACACCGGACATGGGCTCGAATCCGTCGAAGATCAAGTCTCCGTGGACGTCGGCAGTATAGTTTAAGCTTCCAAACCTGACCTGACGGCCAGGGGCGTAGCTCTCGATCTTCTCCAGATGGCCAAGCGAGTTGGCCCGCAGTGCGAAGCCGCCGAATACGAAGATCTGTCCGGGGAGAAAACCTCGCCCTGGATCGCATCGTTGCCAATGATCGAAGGAGCCATCAAGCCTTATGGTGACGGCACAGTGGAACTCTCAATGAAACCACCAATGTCGGTGTCAAAACCGGCGGATCTCGGTTAGGGGGTCCCGAACTGTGCGTCTTTGGCGGATGGTAACAGGAGGCGGGGGACACAATGTTTACCCAGGTTCGGGCCCTCTCGATGGAGGTAATACCCTACTTCCTGCTTGATTGATCTTGATGATATGAGTATTACAAGAGTTGATCTACCACGAGATCGTAGAGGCTAAACCCTAGAAGCTAGCCTATGATTATGATTGTTCTTGTCCTACGGACTAAACCCTCCGGTTTATATAGCCACCGGAGGGGGCTAGGGTTACACAGAGTCGGTTACAAGGGAGGAGATCTACATATCCGAATTGCCAAGCTTGCCTTCCACGCAAAGGAGAGTCCCATCCGGACACGGGACGAAGTCTTCAATCTTGTATCTTCATAGTCCAACAGTCCGGCCAAAGTATATAGTCCGGCTGTCCGAGGACCCCCTAATCCAGGATTCCCTCACCCCTCCCTCTAGAGCTCGTCCCCGCGGCTATAAGTAGCGACCCCGAGCCTCCTCGCAGTCCACAACGCCCCTGAACCACTAGCTCGAGCTCGAGGAGCTCCCTGACGCCCATCCCCACCATGGCCGCCGTTTCGGGCTTCGCTCGATCCCGGCAATGCTGTGCCCCCCTCGCCATTCCACCACCACCTATGTGTTCCCCGCACTCCGGCGACCCTCCCTGTAGCCTCAGCCCCTCCGTTCCCCCACCGGAGCACCATGTTCGCCGGCGGCCGAAGCCCACCTCCACCGCGCGCCCTGCTGCTCCTTCCCTAGTGCCCCTCGACGGCAGCTGGCCACACCACGGGATGCGCCTCTCGTTCCTGAACCCGTGGGTAGGTCGACCGTCGCGAGCAGTGGCCGGACGCGTCGGCTATCGCCGTCGAGGCGGGCCCTTCCCTCTGCCCGGCGCGCGTGCGAGCGGGAGGTTGAAGACGCAGGCCAGGCGGGCCCCACCTGCGCGTGGCCCCCACCTGGCAGTGTCCCCGCGTTGACCCCGCCTCGCCACGTCAGTTAAGTGGCGGCGCCTCGGGCCACTTTCCGTTTTCGGAAACACGAAGGTGTATTCCCCTGGAGTGCGCTTCCCTTAACCGAAAGTGTATTCGCTTCCTCTTCGGGCTAGAATACGCTTTCCTCTCTGGAAAGCGTATTGTTGAGAAAGGCGCGTCCAGTTTTTCCTCCAGGGGCCTATTTGCTGAAAAACTTTCACCGATAGGTCCCTGAACTTCAACCCTGCGTATCTCGACAACCGTAACTCCGATTGAGGTGAAACCAATGCTCACGTCTTCGTCTCGTCGAACTCTTTCCATTGGTATCAATTTCATTATGTTTTCACACAGTGAAAATGACCACTTTGCCCTTGCCCGTAAACAGCCCCTCCGAGAGAGAACTGTTTCCGGCAAATCTTTCCGCGTTCGTTTCGCACTTTTTCCGGAGTAATCCTCGACCCCAGGCAAGCCAAACTCTTATCATGAGCCCCGAACTTGCATGTTGACTTTGCTGGTACCTCGTGTGTGTGCTTAGTTGTAGTAGTTTTTGTCTGTTTCGTCTGCCGTTATTTCAGTTGTGATATATGTTAGTACTGCTTGCTTACCTCTCATGATAGCTTTTGCCATGCTAGTTATATTGTTGTTGATAATATCATGCCTCTGTCTAGTTTATTTCATGCCAGTAGTCTTGATGTTATGATGATTTTGTTGCACCGTCAATAAGCTAGTATCTAGTATTGTTATGTTTCATATGCTATAACTGTTCACTGGAGTAGCTTGATATTTGTTAATGCATTTGTTAGTTGCATGTTCATTGTTGCATTCTTGTTTAATATGCTCATAATGTTGATGATGGTGGAGAAGTTAATAATATGACTTAATAACAAACCTCCTCCGCCATCACTGGGATATCATAGTGCCACCAAATCGAGCTTTCTCCAGTGCAACCACATTTACCTTGTGGGAAGGTCCTAGCTGGGTCTATTGTCATGCCTCTCGCCGGTGGCTCCCGCGAGGGAAGGTTATGGGGGCGCTTACCCTGATCAGGTAGGTGGACATAAGCCTTGTGTGCCCGGGTTTGGCTTTGAGATCATGTCCCCGTTTGGGACCGTTTTGCCACAACCCTTAAGGGGTGTTGGTCGGAGTGGCCGGGAGGGCGTCATGGCAGTAGATCGGTTTTGTCGGAACGCTTTGGTCCGCACGTATGGGAGTGCGAGACCAGGGTTCCGTAGTGTGAGTAAAGTGCGCTACCTCTGCAGAGTGTATTCAATCTATCGATAGCCGCGTCCTCGGTCATGGGCACAGGTTCGTAGTAGGTCACACTATCGGGTCTCGGTCGAAATGGAGGATAAATCAGCTAATAAATTATGTGATAACTAAGATGTGATAACTAATGTGATGGCTTGGACTATGAAATAATCGTGAGAAGTCACGATGATGTGTTGATATGACCCCGAGACAAGGTCTCGGTAAGTCATGATTGTGCTCCGAGGAGCTGTGGCAGAGTAAGTGATTGTGGCATAAGGTTATTACAACATGTCTTCACGGGAGGTAACTGGTAGTTTATTTTCAGCATAGTTTCATGATGTCATGCCCTGTTTTGATATGCTATGCTTTGTTGTTGTTATGATAGAAGTAAGTTTGATATGCCATGATAGTTGATGCTATGATGTTGTTCATGCCTAGTTTGAATTATGATTCTAGTTAATATCATGCCATGCTTAGAAGTTGTGTTGATGTGGACTGTTGCATATGCTTGGTTCTTGCTTTGTCTTCTGTTTGTTTGGATGCTATGTATTTGGTTGTCTTGAAAGTACATTCAATGTACTGACTTGGCGTGTCATGCCAGTTTTGTAGGTCGTTCGCTTGTTCCGTCGTGCTAGGTCGTAATCTTGCCAGTCATGTGCGTTATGGAGCCCAGCCTTAGTGAGACGCTGCCAAACCAAGACTTCCGCCGCCATTTATATGGACTCAGCTGCCATGTAAATAGCCTTAGGGCTATGCCAGAAAATTGTATTCATCAATGATGTAATCTTATACACATGTATTTGATGAATATTATTGTACCTGGAATGCTGTATCATGGACCTGTCGTGCGTCAGGCGTAATCCTGGGCTGACGTGCGAAGGCCCCCTGCTCCATGTGGATCGGGGTGCCACACTGTTCAATTGCTTGATGAAATTGATCTGATGAATTTGATGTCATATTCTTCACTGATGAAGTATATGAGTTTGTAAGCTGCACTAATTCATCTGCAGGATGATCAACCCAAAGCCACTGAGTGGGTCCTCGATAGTGGATGTATAAATCAGATGACTGGTGACAAGAATCTATTGATGGACGCTCCCTTATCTCCATCGCATCTGAAGCATATCACCTACGCTGACAAAGGCAAAAGCAAGGTATTGGGTCTAGGTAAGGTTGCGATCTCAAAGGATCGACACATGGACAAAGTCATGCTTGTCGAGTCCTTAGGATTCAACCTCATGTCAGTCTCAATGCTTTGTGATCTTGATATGGTTGTTATCTTTGGCAAGTATCGTTGTGTTGTGATCATGGAAGCTGACCATTCCAAAGTCTTCGAAAGCTTTAGGAGAGGAGATCTGTATATTGTTGATTTCTCTACAGGACCACAAGTAGCTATATGTCTACTTGCAAAAGCTTCAGAAGGCTGGCTATGGCATCGACGACTCGGTCATGCTGGCATGAGGAACTTGCACACGCTCGCGAAGAAGAAGCATGTAATTGGCATTGAGAATGTCAAATTCCTCAAGGATCACTTGTGCGGAGCCTGTGAAGCTGGAAAGATGACCAAGGCCAAGCATCCAGCGAAGACTATCATGACTACCACTAAACCGTTTGAATTGCTTCACATGGATCTTTTTGGTCCTAACCATTATTCTGCATTCACTAATGAAGCATCTCTATATGGCTTTGTTATTGTTGATGATTACTCTCGTTACACATGGGTACATATCGTCACTTACAAACGTGAAGTGCAGGAAGTCTTCAAACGATTCTCCTTGAGGGCTTCAACCAACTTTGGTGTGAAGATCAAGCACATTAGAAGTGACAATGGAACTGAGTTCAAGAATACTGGTCTTGATGACTATCTTGATGAACTTGGTATTACTCATGAGTTATCTGCTCCTTATACTCCTAAGCAGAATGGCGTCGTGGAGCGCAAGAACATGACTCTTGTTGAGATGGCTCGCACTATGCTTGATGAATACAAGACGCATCGTCATTTCTGGATTGAGGCAATTGATATTGCATGCCACATCATCAACAGGGTATATCTTCACAAATTCTTCAAGAAGACTGCATATGAACTCCTCACTGACAAGAAACCCAATGTGAGTTATTTCAAAGTCTTCGGTGCTAAATGTTGGATTAGAGATCCTCATCACAATTCCAAATTTGCACCGAAAGCACATGAAGGTTTTATGCTTGGTTACGGAAAGGACTCGCACACCTACAGAGTCTTCAACAACATTCACCACAAGGTTGTTGAAACTGTAGATGTGCAGTTCGATGAAACTAATGGCTCGCAAAGAGAGCACCTACCTCCTGTGCTAGATGAAAAGTCACCTGAGGAAATAATCAAGTTCAAGGCTACTGAGGATGTCATTCCTACCGAAGAATCTGCTGAAGAAGTCATTCCAGATCGTGAAGAACATCATGCTGGTGCACCTGAGGAAAATGGCTCTGAAGAAAATGCTGATCCAATTCCTCATTGCCAACCCCCTCATCCTTGAGTTGCAAATGAAGTGCAGATTGAGAAAATCATCAGCGACATCAATGCACCAGGTCCTCTCACACGCTCAAAAGCTTCACATTTGTCTAACTTTTGTGGGCACTTTGATTTCGTCTCTATCGCAGAGCCCACTAAGGTAGATGAAGCTTTTCTGGAGCCTGAGTGGATTCAAACTATGCAAGAGGAATTACATCAGTTCAAGCTCAATAATGTCTGGGAACTAGTCAAGCGTCCAGACCCTCTCAAACACAATATCATCGGCACAAAGTGGATCTACCGCAACAAGCAAGATGAAAATGGCCTTGTGGTGAGGAATAAGGCACGACTTGTAGCTCAAGGCTACACACAGGTTGAAGGAATTGATTTCGATGAAACTTTTGCACCTGGCTATTCGCATATTACTTGCTTACGCTAACCATCATGACATCATCTTATATCAAATGGATGTGAAAAGTGCATTCCTCAATGGTAAGCTTGAGGAAGAAGTATATGTTGCTCAAGCCCCAGGTTTTGAAGATCCAAAGCATCCTGACAAAGTCTTCAGACTCAATAAGGCCCTCTATGGCCTCAAGCAGGCCCCTCGGGCGTGGTATGATACTTTGAAGGAATTCCTCATGAAGAAAGGCTTCAAACCCGGTTCACTTGACCCAACTCTTTTCACCAAAACCTATGATGATGAATTATTCGTGTGCCAAATATATGTTGATGATATTATCTTTGGCTATACTGACCAACATTACACTGGCGAATTTGGTTATATGATGAGGGAGGAATATGAAATGTCTATGATGGGAGAATTGAAATTCTTCTTAGGTCTTCAAATTTATCAACAGCGCAATGGCATCTTCATATCTCAGGAGAAATACCTCAAGGATGTATTGAGGAAATTCGGCATGCAAGATTGCAAAGGCGTCAAAATCCCTATGCCCACAAATGGCCATCTATGCACTGATGAAAATGGTATTAACTTCGATCAAAAGGTATACCGGTCCATGATTGGTTCTTTATTGTATTTATGTGCATCTAGGCCAGATATTATGCTTAGTGTTTGCATGTGTGCCCGCTTTCAAGCTACACCGAAGGAATCACACCATAAGGCTGTGAAGCATATTCTTCGATATCTAGCTCACACTCCAACACTTGGATTATGGTATCCCAAGGGCTCGGCTTTTGATCTCATTGGATATTTAGACTCTGACTATGCTGGTGATCGTGTGGACCGCAAGTCAACATCAGGCACATGCCATTTCCTCGTACGATCCTTAGTCTGTTGGTCCTCAAAGAAACAGAACTGCTTATCACTCTCTACTGCTGAAGCTGAGTACATTGCTGCTGGTTCGTGCTGTGCTCAATTGCTATGGATGAAGCAAACCCTCAAGTACTATGGTGTCAATGTGAAGAATGTGCCTCTCTACTATGACAATGAGAGTGCCATCAAGATTGCTCATAACCCAGTTCAGCACTCGAAGACAAAGCACATTCAGATTCATCATCATTTTCTTCGTGATCATGTGTTGAAGGGCGACATCTCTATTGAGCATGTGAAGACTAAAGAACAGCTAGTCGATATCTTCACAAAGCCCTTGGATGAGAAGAGATTTAGCAAGTTGCGGTGTGAGCTAAATATCTTAGAATCTTCGAATGTCCTTTGAAAAGGACACACATCCTAACACTTATGCAAAGTTGATGACTTAGATGTGCAACACACGCAGTAACGTTCTTCTTCAATCAATGAATACTAACACTGTAAGTGTGAAGAAATTAACGAAGAATTTGATTCTCAGAGCCCTACGATAATTGTACGCGGCGTCTGAAATCATCATTCTTATACGGTGGGTCACGCCACCACAAAAGTTGAAAATCTTCAATTTGAGTTTTTTTTATTTTTGAATTTCCTCAGCTGTTCGATTTCTTCAACTTTGCTTTATCTTCACTATTTCCGTCGTTGTTCTTCACTGACTATATATATATATGAGTTTATGTCCTCTACAACATTCACCTATTGCAATTTTTTCAAGTTGCTTTTTCTGCTAAGTGAATGTGATCGGACCCTTCCCCCTCTATGCTAAACTCAACACAGTCTGTTCACAAATTCTTCATGTGCGTTCTATTTGAAACCCATTCAAAATCTTCACTGTGTCCTTGTCAGCTGAAGAATTTGCGAACGAAACATTACAATTTGTATATCTGAATTTTCGGCTATTGCTGCTCAAACCATTCCACATTCTACGATATGATTATCCTATTCACCCACGATCTCACACGATCTCCACCTCTCTGTACGTGGGTGACACATGTCGCACGAATGAGAAGGGTCAGGGGCACGTTCGTCAATATTCTTCGGGCGAGTGGTTTTCACCTTGGCTATAAATACCCCTCACCCTCCTCAGACTGTGTTTTACTCCGCTTGACCTCACTCCCTCGCTCGAGCTCTCAAAACCTAGCACCGCCGCTACTTCCATCGTCACCGGTGAGGAAGAGCTTCGCTGCCTCGACCTCGTCACCGTCGTACTCGCGCCGGTCGCGGATTTCTTCACTCCGCCGCCGCCGTAGCTGTCTTCCTCAGCCAAGTTAGGGCATGGAAGATCTGGACAGACGAACTTCTAAATCTACACCTCTCAGTTTGTCGTGTTCTTCGTCAAGGGTAATTAAAAGTTACTTTTACTGCCCTTGTTGATTCTGATGTTTTCTACAAAATCTTCAAAAGGTGTTTATTCTTCAATCTTCACACTCTAAACACCTCATACAAACATCTGTTCTTGACCTCTTTCTCTAAGCAACATTTTTCTTCAAGATTCCTCAATCGTGTGGATTTTCAATCTATAAAACTTTGGAACTTAAGTCAAAGAACGCTTAGTGAAATTCCTCAAGACACATCTGGTCAAATTCCTCAAACTTGTTCTTTTTGCAAAAACTTCTGAGAACGCATATGACCTCTCCAAATTCTTCGCACCTACACTCTGTTCACAGGTACACATGTCCGCTGCTGAATCACTAGGTTCTCATCAACTTAACTCATTTGCAGCATTCCTCGAAGAAAAGTTACATACCTCATCAGAGAACTCAATCGTTCAAAATCCTCAGCTGAAGAAAATGGCTGACGACAAGAAACCTCAGAAGGGAGGAAAGAAATTGGAAGTCAACACAGCGTTTGAAATCCCTGAGGATATCTATGATGAATATTGCACTCCTGATGAGGCCAAACATGGCAAGGCGACCAAAAATCAGCGCAAGGTGCACATCCAAAAGATAGAGAGGAGATGGGCCAGAGAATGGAGGGAATATCGCTATGTCATTCCCAAGTACATGAAGAAATTCGCTGTACACTCTCCATGCCCAAGACCTCCATTGGCACCAGGCCAAGAAACTGAACCCTCTAGCATCAGAAGAGGTGAGGATTTCCCCAAGGAGTGGGCAAAGCGTCAAGCTAAGCTGGCCAAAATGGCAAAAAAGGCAGTGAAGAAATTCAATGAAGATTCTGCTGCTGCCACTGCTGAGGCCTCTGCTAGCAAGCCTAAGAAGGCTATGCCCAAGAAGCCCGCACACAAGCCCAGTGCTTCTGCTTCAATGACCTCATGGCCAAGCACCTCAGAAATGCCCTCACGACCCAGCTCTGCAAAGCCCTGACGGCAGATTCCTCAAGCTGCTCCTGCTCCTCCAAAGTCCTCAGCTTCTCCTCCGAAGTCCTCACAAGAAGCAAGTTGCCTTCCAAGTACCGTCTAGTGAAGACGAAGCTGATGATGAGGAACTCACTGAACTCATCAGAGACAGGCAGCACCGGGCCGCTAGAGCCAAAGGCACAAATGTGACTCTGCTTTTGGATCCAAAATTGATCCTCGATTTCATTGATCTCTGGCACAAGGATCCCAACACCCATATGCCTGACTTCAACCTCACTCCTGGCCAAAGTCACATGCTGACCGCCTTCATAGGCAAGAAAAATGGAAATTTGAAAAGGCCAGGCAGCTGAAGAAAGCGCAGTACAAAAAGGAGCGCTTTCTGAAGAAGAACATTTTCAAAATGACAACTGATGAACTTGTGGCTGTTCAATCTGAAATCAAATACCTCAGTGATGAATTTGACGCATACCGTGCTGATTGGCTGGGAGCCAAGGTCAGATTCGTCAAGTTGGCTGAAGGATTCACCACCAATGTTGCAGCCCCAACGCGACATGAATCTCCTCAGGCTGAGGCTTCTGCTCAGCAGACTGAAGAACATGCTAGCACCGCTGATGAAAATCGTGCTGCTGATGAAAATGAGAGTACCAGGGTTGATGCATCTATTCCAGCCGCTGATGAAATTGCAGGGCAACCACTAGTGTTGCACCTGAGGAACAAGCCAGGCCAGCTGAGGCATCAACCGCTGAGCCTGAAGAAACTCAACCAACCAGGCAAACTGAAACAGTTGTGCCTGAGGTAATTGAACCAATTTCCTCTGCTCCTCCTGCACCAACACCAAGTCCAGTTCTTCCTTCTGCATCAGAAGCGAAGAAAACCAAAGCTGCGGAGCGAGCAGCAGTAAAGAAGAGGAAAGCATCTGCTTCATCTCAGTCTTCAGCACCAAAGAAGATGAAGATATTGACAAGCTCTTTTGAGAATCCCATTGATGTTGTTCCCGTCTCAAGCATGCCATCAAAGGAAATCATTCCTTTTGGTGAAGAATATGTGATCCCAAGCGGATCTGATGAAGACGTTCCTTCTGCTGCTTCTTCAGGGTAGTTGGATGAAGAAATTGAAGTGGATGATATACCTTCAACTCCAGTTGTTTCATCGCCAGTGCCTCAGTTCACAGCTGAAGAGGCAGGCGTTGAAGAATTAAGTGAAGAAGATGAAGACATGCACATTGGGAGCACCCCGCCTGTGCTGAATGATGACTATTGGGAAAGTCATCATCCTAACTCTCCCATGTTCACACCACTGCAACAGATTCCTCAGTCCCCAGTACACACTAAAGTTCAAATGGGCTCTGACGAACCTCGCACCACTCCTTCCATTCCTGAAGAAATTCCAGCCACTAGTGCTGATGAAAATGCTGATGAAGAAAAGAAGACCCAGGCTGCAACTGAAGCAGAAACTGAAATTCCTCAGTCTGTGTTTCCTGAGAATGTGATTCCTGAGGCTGTGATGCAATTGACTGATACTCCCCAGCCCAAGCCAAAGAATCCCTTCTCTAAGAAGCAAAACTTCAAGGCTGATGACTTCTTTCACAAGCATGTGTTCTTCACAGATTACAATCCATATGACTCTGCTCGTCTTCGAAGGAAGCGCTTCTGGACCACCAGCCAAGCAAACTTCTATTCTTCGCTGATTTTTGATAAGGACAAAGTCTTCGACCATCAGCATATTCCTCATGTGGACATGGAATCACTGCCTTGCTTCACACCAGTCCTCAGCGTTCTTCACGACGCTGGATTGCTCAACTTCTGCACCGATACCTGTGATTGGAATGAAGAGCTAATTCTTCAGTTCTATGCAACGCTACACATCACCGGAAATGCTGAAGATGTGAACTCTTGGGTGTTGGACTGGATGACTAAAAACACTCACTTCAAAGCACCGGCCTCTGAATTGCTTCATGCCCTGCCTGTCAGTCCTCCCCTTGAAGGTGCTCGTTGTATATATCATGAACCTGAACTCACTGCTCACTATATGCAAATGTTGATGAAGCCGCTGAAGCCCGGTCAAGCCCCAAGGACCAAATTCCTCGTGAAGGAATTGATGTATGTGCCATGGACTGTCTATCGCATTCTGACCAAGACATTGAGTCCAATCAAAGGCCACGACTCGAATGAAGAAGAGGTCGTCGGCATCATGAAGAATCTGCTTTTCAATATCATCCATGGCGTTCCTGTCAACTACCATGATTTCTTCATGAGGACTCTGGCAAATGTTGCACTATCACCGTTTGAGTTGAAGCCTTACGCTCCCTGGATTATGAGCCTCAGATCAAGGTCTTCACTCAATTACAAGGCTGACACACTCAACCATGGCAGGTACTTTCCCCCCATTGAAGTCCTCAAGCGGACATTTTCCTCAGCTGATGAAAAGGGCAAGGCCACTGCTGTTACTGACGAAGGCATTCGTCCATTGGATGGTCAGTTCCGCAAAGGTGCATCTTACTCCACCAATGATGACTCTGCCACTCATGACTCTGCCGCAAATTCTTCAAAGCAAAATCCTCAAGGCACAGCTCCAAGGGTGATGACTGATCGTGAGCTTCTCCTCAGTCTTCATCAGAAGGTCGATCGCAACCACAAATGGGTCAAGCGTCAGTTTGGTTCCATTCTTCACAACATGACTGCTACACACAATTCAGTGAAGAAGAACCACTACTACATCCATGAAGTATTCAATCGCACCTGGGTTGTTCTGTCTCATCTTTATGGTGAAGAAGATCTGAAGCAAATGGGTTTCAAGCAGGACTTTGGCTGGTCTCAACCTCCGTCGAAGAAATTCAAGAAAGTCAAAGTTCCCTCCTTGGTAGCCAGCTCATATTCTTCATCACGCGAGACTGATGAGCATGAAGATTTGGACGACACTGCGGCAGGCCCTACTTCAACAACCGACCCCAACAACGCTGGCGCTCCTCCATCGACTTCATGATGATATTCTTCAGGGGCGTTAGTCCTCATTTTTTCGTCCCTTTTGGTCATTCGATGACAAAGGGGAGAAATTTGAGTTAGTCTTCAAACGGGTCTTTATATATGGGTGTTTTTTTTTTGCTAAGTTACAACTCTCGTTCTTTTGAAGACTTTGTTGGATCGAGTTGGAAACTTAAACCCTATGGTGGTCTGATACCTCCGCTATGTTCTTCTGCATGCTATTTCTTCATTTATGTTAATGCACGCATGTTGAATTACATCAGTCACCATATTTCATCATGCATTTCAAATCCTTCATATCATATGTTAAATGCATGTATGAATTACAAGATATAGGGGGAGATCTCCATGATTCTACTCTTCAAATGTGCATTGCTTCAAAAGCAAATTCCTCACTATGCACATCTTCAGGGGGAGTTCTTCTATATCTTGCTATCAAATTCCTCAATACCAGTTTTTACACTTCATATGTTTATCCCCGTTGAAAACTTAACCTATATTGTCATCAATCACCAAAAAGGGGGAGATTGTAAGTGCATCTAGTGCCCCTTAGTGATTTTGGTGTATTGAAGACTTATAGGTTAAGGGACTGATGCGTTTGCGAGTGTACATAGGTATATAAGTCTATGAGGAGTTTGATATTTATAGAGAAAGTCGACCCCTAAAAATGAATGTCTTCAACTGAAGACTTTGGATTTCTGAAGACTTTCTGAAGACTTTGACAGTGAAGAAATTGGTGTGGCCCTGAAGACTTGGTATTCATGCGAGGAACATGAAGCGTGAAGACTTTTGTTTTCGTAGTTTCGTTTTCTCTTTCTTGAGTCATAGGAAACACTGTACTGTCAAAGGGGGTCGAGGAAAAACTAAGGAAAGGTTTCCAAGTGATGCTCATCTCAAATCCTACACCTACCAATCCCTTCGAGTGAAGCCATTGGAAATCTCATGCAGTTCAGTCAATTTCTTCAGTGATAGAGACGAAGTTCTTCTGGTCTCTGAGGAATTTGTTCTGACTGAGGAGTTAGGAATTCGCCAGTGCGGATTGCCTACAAGTGAGGAACATGATAGCCCTGAGGAATTTGATAGTCAAATTTCCGACCGTTGCTGTGCTATGCGCCAGCTGTCCCAAAATATCTTATCCACCTAACGGTCATATCATTGAAGGGCATTTATGTCTTATCATGTCGGGCTGCTCCCTAGGCTATAAATAGCAGCCCCCTACAACCACTAGCTGGTTGGCTGCTCCGAGAGAAACTGACACTTGTCATTGAGAGCATCCCATCCCCCGAGGACTTTGAGTGAAAATCATCAAGTGAGGAAAACCCAAACCCAAACACCTACAAACCAAAAGTGATTGAGCATCACTAAAGAAATTGTTTCTGTGTGGATCCAACGCTTGTTACCTTTGAAGATTGTGCATCTTCCAGACGGTTAGGCGTCATGGTCTAGAGCATCCAAGAGGAAATTGTGGATTGCCGAGTGACCGAGTTTGTGAAGGTTTGGAAGTCACCTGAAGACTTACCACGAGTGATTGGGCGAGGTCTATGTGACCTTAGCTCAAGGAGAGGACTGTGTGTCTAGGACTGTGTGTCCTCATGTTTAAATACCTAGCCGCTCCAACCAGACGTACAACTGTCACAGCAGTTGGAACTGGTCTACCAAATCACTGTCTTCACCAAGCCTACTGGTTCTATTTCCTCAACCCTTCCATTTCCTCATTACTGTGTTGTGTGCTTATTCATATCTGTTTGAAGACTTTGACTGAAGACTTTCTCAATTTCCTCAGTTCAATTTCTTCAGTCTGTTTATCTTTATCCTGTGCTTGCGCTTTCTGTACTCTGTGTTTGTTTTCATTTCACCATGATGTCTATGCTTATGTTATGTTATGACTGCATCTGAGTACTTATTTCGCTGCAAGTAGTTCTTCGCTTAGGAATTTCCTCACCCTGAGATTCCTCAGTGAAGAATTCATAAAAATCGCCTATTCACCCCCTCCTCTAGTCGACTTAACGCACTTTCAGTCATCATAGTAGAAGAAAAAAAACAAAGAGAGAATGGTAAAAGGAGAAAAAATGGAGTACGCAGATTTCCATAAAGCAAAGGGAGTTCATTCTAATGTTGTGAAGTTCAAATCCGCTTCTTTTAAGCTATGGTCCCGTCATGTTTGGTGATATTGTTCTAGTCTCTAACTCTTGCACCCAAAATCTTATTGTTGCAATCCAAGACGGTAAAATGTTGATGTATGAGATCTGTAGGGCTACTCAGAGAAGAACTTATTATTTTCCATGGTTGATAATAGTGGAAGAAGGTTTGGATGACTTCGACCTATGATTTTTACCTTAGTCTGAAGGGTTTTTTATTTGAAAATGTTGTGTCCATATATTGTCCTTAATACTGCAGTCTAAAGTGATTCTCGGTATTTGTGTCTTAAGTTTTGCTCGAGCTTTATTTTTTTGCGAAGATGCTCAAGACTTTGTTGGTACCTAAGACGATGTCATAGGTGTGGTTTGAGTTGGTTCCTTCACGTGTTGCATCGCAAACTCTTTTTGCGCGGTACCGCTAGGTACCGGCAAACAATCCATGGTCCATCTATGCATCAAGATTCGTGTCATTGTCAGTACTTTATTCTCACCTTTTTGCTATACTAAATGTATACATCATCATATACAGCTAGCGGTCCTCATCATTTGTCCTTTATATGACATGCATCGCAACATGTAGCAGCCCACTCTCTCTCTCTCCTCTCTCACTCATAAATCCAGCCTTTTATTTCACCTTAGTTAAATTAAACCGTGCATATAATTTAAACTATAAATTAATTTTTAAATAATTTATATATTTGAACTCATGGCGTCAAGACCTTTAGAACTGGACCAATCTTGGACACATTTCAAACGTGTTTAAATTTCAACGTTTCACATCCCATATGTGAAACAAACCTATTTCACTAGAAAAAATTGAAAAAAAAACTATTCTATTACAAATATGTTAAACCAACTTTTTTCACTAGAAACCTATTTAACCCAAATATGAAACTGAAATGTCAACTTTGTGAAACTGATTATTTGAAATGGGTAATAGTTTATTTCAAAAAGAGCGAGAAATGTTACTTGAAAAATGTGCAGGTGAAATAGATGTGATTTTTGTTAAACTGGCCAGTGAGATGTAAAATATAGGTCTTGAATTGTGAAATAGTAACCACATAAAATGAATTTGTAATGTATCAATGTGAAACTGATTATTTCGAAAGAGTGAAATATGTTATTTTAAAATGTGTAATTAAAATAGATGTGATTTTTGTGAAACAAGCCAGTGAATAGTGAAATGTAGGTTTTGATTCTGAAAGAGTAACTACAGATAGTCAAATTGTAGTGTATCCTTGTGAAACTGATTATTTGAACATGTGTAATAGTTTATTTCAAAAGAGTGAAATATGTTATTTGAAAACTCTGCAATTGAAATAGATATTTTTTGTGAAACAAGCCATTGAAAAGTGAAATATAGGTTCTGAATTATGAAATAGTAACTACAGAAAGTGAAAATTCTAATGTACCATTGTGAAACTGATTATTTCGAAATGTGAAATATACGTTCGAATTTAAACGTTGTTGAAAAATATCCAAGATCGATCTCATTTTAAAGGTTTTGACGCAAGGAGTTCAAACATTTAAGAAGTTTCAAAAATGAATATATGATTTCAAAGATACAAGTGTTTTAAATTAGCCAATGGTGAAAGGAATGGTTGAATGTATTGTGTGGGAAAAGAAAGAGTGGATAGTGCAAATGCAAAAGTGAAAATCAAATAACGAAATGCAATGCAAAAATACATGGCCCACACACCAATAGTTGGCAGCTCTCTATTGGTGGCACTAGGTACCGTGGCATTTTTTTTTCATTTTCCGTGTTGCATATATATGCATATCTTTCCTTTGGTGTTGAGCAATGATTTTTGAGTTGGTGTGTTGAGTTACCTTGTCCCGACACAGTTTCAGATTATCTCACGTATGCTCGAATTTCCAACAGTTTTTGCCCCAGCAAAGAGGATTAATTCTTACAATAAATAAATAAACGGTATTGCTAAAAATCAGTCGACTGAGACTTTGCGAAGTCTCAGTCGACGGCCCAGCCGTTCGATCTTCAGCAGCTTGTAGATTCGCGCTGGGAGCGCTTGTCCCTATTTCGGCCTGTCTAAGGCCTGGACCGGCCCACTTTGTTTTCTCCCCGTCGAACTCGTGATCCCTTGTGCGAGCGCTGCTGATGGGCTGGGGCTATGCTGTGTTTCGGTGCGGTTTTTTTCTATGTTTGTTTTTGGGCCGCATTAAAGTGAACAAGGGGAAGCGGCCACCCCATGGAGTGAGTCCCCCCCCCCATTCTTCTCCATCTTTTTCTTGTTTGTCTTGTTCTTTTTTTTTTGCGGAAGTTGTTTGTCTTGTTCTTGTTGGTGTTACACCATAGATCTGAAGAGATTAGGGTCGTTTTTTGTGTGGATCAAGTGAAGATTAATAGCTTCAACTGTATAGTCAACTCCAGGATTTTTAGTTGTTTTTACTTGTTATTATTGTTCAAGCAATCAATAGATTGGAGGTGTTTTTTCTGTGGTTCATGCGGATGTAAGGTTTCGGGTAGTTTTTGTAGTGCATCAAGGGCGGCCAGAGTGAGCGGCTGCTTTTGTTTTTTTGTTAGGTGCTGCAGATGTAACGCCAAGTAAACTGCACTCTTTAGTGTTTAATTTCAGTTAGGGTCAGTTAGTTTAGTTCTTTTTGCTTCTTAGTCTGAAATTCATGTCTGCTACATTGTAGGAGTTCGTCACTGTGCCCATGTATCCAGTAGAGTAGATGGGATTTTGTATGTCTATATTCCCCCCCCCCCCCCCCCCCCCCCACGCCTGTTTTTTTTTTTGTATCAAATATGTGATTAGTAGTTTGAACCAGAGAATCACCCCCATAGTTTAGCCCTTATTTTTTTAGGTTTGATTTTTCTGTGCGTTCATGCGCAATAGTGTCTCTCGCTCTCGCGTGTCTATCGGCAATGTCGGTGTGGTGGATTTTTTATGATGAAACTGGATTCTTTGCTTGTAGCTAGATTCACTTACCTCGATAAATAAAGCCCCATTTTTATGTGTCACCGTTTTTTGTCATTCAGATTTTTTTTCTTTTTTTCCTGCGTTTTTTGAGGTTCTTTCCAGTAAAGATTATTTTACAACCAGTAGTACTAAATTTCTTAGTAGGCCAAGAGACTGAGATGCAGTGTGTTTCTCCGCTGGATTGTACTACTGGAAGTAGTTTTTTATCAACATGTTTTTTTATGCTTGTAGGTACTTATAGAGAAATTTTCACACGCTCTGTTACATCCTCTGTACAGAGAGTATAGTGCACTTTTTTTACACCCTCTGTTCATGAGTAGGTGACGAGAGAGATGTGTGTTTAGGATTTTTTTGCTAAGTTGAACATTCTTTTTTGTTTTTTAGTATATCAACCTCTGCTAGTTATCCTTTTTTTGGACACTTTTTTCTTTTTTTTTATCTGGTGAGTGCTATCACTTATAATGTTCTTTACTGGGATATTTTTGGTGTCTCAAGAAGTGCTTCTCTCATATCCCCTTATACACATTACTGAAACCATTAGTAGGAGTGATTCAATCCCTTGTTTTGTTTTATTCTAGTCGAGATTAGTAGGTCGAAGAATAGGATTTTGCTGAACCATTACTTTCGCGAAATCAGTTCCATGTTTTTTGAGGATTATCTCTGACTCAAATCCCCTCATATATTACTGGGCCATCATTAGGAGTTGTATAGTCCATTTGTTTGTTTTACTTAGGTTTTTCGCTGAAATCTTTTCTCTCGAAACAAGAGAGATTTTTTATTACTGAATGTATTAGCAGTAGTGTGGTATGTTTATTTTATTTCTCATAACCCCTATCTAATCTGCACCATATTTTTTCTGAAATCTTTTCTTTTTGTAAATAGGAGATATTACTGCTGATATCTATCACTAGAGAGTGGGGTTTTTTTTGCTTAGACTCTTTTTTTTAATTCAGAAGCATGTTCAAATCTATCTTTTTTTGCGTAATGAAAAAGAGAATGATTTAATGAAAGTAAGTTTCCAGCAGCAGCATGTTTTCTTTAGTTTTCTTTTTTTCGTGCTAAAAACCATATGAAATTAGTGTGATGTTCATTTTTTATTTTGTATATGAATTAATATGGTCTTTTGATAGATTCATCATCCTTTTTATCTCCACGTCGCAAATGTAAATATGTTTCTTTTTTTCATCAGCGGCGACGCCAATGATATATTATCATTATCTTGAAATCCTTTCTCTTCGGAAGCATACAAGTTTTTTTGCACTAAAAATCATTTAGCTGAATAAGTATGCGTATCAGTAGCACAAATTTTATGTTTTTGGCCTTTTTATTTATGCGCATAGGAGATGCTTTGCAGAGTTTGTCTTCTAACTTGGTCGCAACCGGGGGACCTTTGTTTTGTCAGAGGGGGCAGCGTCGAGAGAGAGGGGGCAAGTTACATGTCCCAACACTAGGCACACAACTACATGTCTTCTAACTTGGTCGCAATTGGGGACCTTTGTTTTGTCGGAGGGGGCGGCGTCGAGAGAAAAGGCCCAGCTGCATGCTCAACTATACACACGCAACTGCAGGTCTTTTTTCCAGCATGGTCACAATTGCATGTGTTATAACTTTGTCCTAACTCGAGTTTTTCATTTTTTGTTGTACGGGGAGAGGGGCCAGTTGCATGTCCCAAACCAGGAAAGACAACCGCATGTTTTCTAACTTTAACGCAACTGGGTGGCCTTTGTTTTTGTCGGAGGGGGCGGTGTCGAGAGAGATGGGGCCAGTTGCATGTCCCAGAATAGACACGCAACTGCATGTGTTCAAACATTGGTCGCAACTTGTGGGACCTTTGTTTTGTCGGAGGAGGCGGCGTCGAGAGAGAGGGGCCCAGTTACATGCTCCACACTACGCACGCAACTGCATGTCTTCGAGCATGGTCGCAACTGCATGCCTTATAACTTGGTTGCAACTCTGACTTTGCCAGTTTCTTGTCCCACAATGGGCACACAACTGCATGTCTTCTTACTTGGTTGCAACTGGGGACCTTTGTTTTGTTGGAGGGAGCGGCGTCGAGAGGGATGGTCGCAACTGGGGGGAGGGGGGTTGTCGGAGGGGGACACATCGAGAGAGATTGGTTCAGGTGCATGTTCCACACTAGGCACACAACTCCATGTCTTCTAACTTGGTCGCAACTTGGGGAACCTTTGCTTTGTCGAAGGGGGCGACGGTGAGAGAGAGGGGCCCAGTTGCATGCCCCACACTAGGCACGCAACTGCATGTCTTATAACTTGGTTGCAACTCGACTTTTGCCAGTTTCATGTCCCACAATGGGCACGCAATTGCATGTCTTCTGACTTTGTCGCAACCAGGGGGCCTTTTGTTTTGTCGGAGGGAGCGGCATCGAGAGAGCCGGGGCCCAGTTGCATGTCCCACACTAGGCAAACAACTACATGTCTTCTTACATGGTTGCAATTGGGGGACCTTTGTTTTGTCGAAGGGGACGCGTCGAGAAAGATGGGGCCAGTTGCATGTCCCACACTAGGCACGCAACCGCATGTCTTCTGACTTGGTTGCAACTTGGGGGGCCTTTGTTTTGTCGGAGGTGGCGGCGTCGAGAGAGAGGGGCCCAGTTGTATGCCCCACACTAGACGCGCAACTGCATGGTCGCAACTACATGTCTTATAACTTGGTTGCAACTCCGACTTTGCCAGTTTCATGTCCCACAATATCATGACAAATGTAAAGAAGTGCTTCATTTTCTTTTTCTTTTTAGTGTACATGGAACTGAAAATGAAAATAAAAGAAAAACACTAACAAAAGAAAAATAATAAAAGGAAACAAGCAGAAACGAACAAAAAAACTAGACATGGGAAAATCGTACAAAGACCTAACGGTAGGCTAGTGGTGCGCTTCAAGAAGAATTAGCGCCCAGAAAAATCACGAGGCAATTGAAAATCTGCACATTTTTGTCTCTATCACGAGCTTGTACTTTTTTGTTCAACACCCTTCCCTGTGTGTGTATAAAACAAATTAACAAGGGAATTTCCCAGTCCAAATAAACAAAAACAAACAAACAAACAAAGGGAACAAGGAAAGCCCACAAATCGGACTGATACAGCCCATCAGACGCAAGTCAAGAAATGGGCCTAATCTACTTTAGGTGACATCAGCTGACTGAGACTTCACGAAGTCTAAGTCGACTGAGACCTAACAGACCCTTAGGCAAAGTCTAGGAAAGAATGTATATCCTTTACAGTACATTCACATGCAGCCGCACATGTGAATCAAGGTGTAGGAGAGCTACAGCGTGTGACATTCCAGCGTGTTGGCGTTATCCAGAGTGGAATACGTATATCAGAATGGGCGTTACATATGGTGGATCCCTACGAAATGGTGTCTGCCTAACCGAGGAGGAGAGATCACCAAGCAAGGAAACACTATTGGCCGTTGCTGCTGGGTTCTACTTCGGCTGTCCCGTTGGCGGTCCCTTCAAACTTGGGCAACTGCAGCTGCCTCTTCACCAGGGCCGTGTAGATGCCGTCGCACTCGAGGAGTTCGTCGTGTGTGCCTCTCTCTACAATCTGGCCCTCGGAGATGACGGCAACCGTGTCAGCGCTCTTCACGGTGGAGAGCCGATGAGCTATCACGAGAACGGTCCTCCCTTTCATCAACGAGTCCATTGCATCCTGTGGCATATAGGGAAATGTAGATCACATAAAATTTATTACTAGCAGATTGCAGCAAGGGAATTGTTTGTTTCCCTTCAGGGCAGTTTCAAAGTTGGTAACAGTCCAGTGGTTGCGGTACCTGAACAAGGTACTCGCTTTCGGCATCCAGGGCGCTGGTAGCTTCATCTAAGAGAAGCACTCGTGGGTTCATAAGCAAAGCTCTCGCAATGGCGACCCTCTGCTTCTGCCCGCCCGATAACCTGATGCCTCGCTCTCCGACGACAGTCTTGTATTGGTCTGGGAAGCTGCATATGAAGTCGTGCGCGTTTGCCATTTTCTGCACCGAGAAGTTAGTCAGATCCTGCAATCTTGAGGTACGCTTAGTGTTCCTAAATTCAGATACTTACAGCTGCATTTTCAACGTCAGCAGAGCTAGCTTTGCCCTCCAATCCATATGCAATATTCTCTTCAATGGAGCAGTTAAAGAGTGTAGGCTCCTGGCTAACTATGCTTACCTGAAATCATTTGGTTGAGAAAATAAACATTTTTAAAAAAACCTGAGGCCAAATATACAAGTATAGTCATGAACCATGTCAATCATGCGCTCCTAGTTGTGCTTGTCAGATGCATAAGTAATCTCAGGGGTTCACAAGTTGAGTCTTGAATGGCCAGTGACACTCACCAGACACTACCAAAATACTGAAATTACCAACTGGCATAATTTAATGTTCATTACTGATGTAAGCGGAGTATTTCTGGGATGCTGAAACTTTTTGGTTCATACTACTATTTTTGTCCCCAAAAGGTTCTGAATTACATGACTCTAGTGACTAGACTATCGGTGAACCTGCTAACTGGCACAGTTTACAGAATCGGACAAATATCAACCAATTCAGGAATCAGGACAATGTCCGGCGATGGCACCAGCTACTAGGACTCGGAACCTTAAATAACCAGCATAGCTTAGATAATGTCCTAATTTCCACAACATCATATCAATCCTGTTACGGACAAAAACAGTTGGACACCATACCTTTTGGTGGAGATACTGATGTGAAATTTCTACCAAAGGCACTCCATTTAGCAAGATCCTTCCCTTTAGAGGGTCATAAAACCTTTCAATCAAATTTGCTATTGTAGTCTGCAGGAGCATGTAAAAAGCCGAAGGTTATGATTAAGTGAGAAACAATTTCATAGTGTAACACCAAGCATGTGAACTAATTATAGCATACGGACAAAACTAGGCTTACTTTTCCACCACCACTCGGCCCAACAAGTGCAACCTTTGAACCTGGTGCTAGCTTCAATGTGATTCCCTGAAATATTGATGACACGAAATATAAACTTAATGCATCACGCATTCTAGTTGAAATTGTATTTTATGCTCTCGAGAAAGCTTGTAACTGATCTTTTACTTCTCTTCCTATTAAATGTAGTCATATTTTACAGTTTGCAACACATCGTAACTACTTTATCACTAAAATAATCCTAACACTCATATAGAATTTAGAGAAAACTCCTATATATGCCAAGTCAAAGTATGCTCACTCTTCTTATACACAATGGAACTATAAGAATAATTGACTAATCCACCATTGGGAGTAATGCTGGCAACATTTTGCCATCATGTAGGTTACTGTATCAGCATATTCTTCCGTTTCTAACAGTACAAAAAAAATCACTAAGATCATGTAGGTTACTGTATCAGCATATTCTTCCATTTCTAATAGTAAAACAAACCACTAAGTACCCAAGTTTCAGAAAGTGAGCCAAGTTATCCCGAACGCGGCGCAAATTGATAAGAGCAGAAAAGATAAGCATGCAAGTTACACCTAACTTTATCTTTGCGTGTACACTGCACATAAACAAGGAGGAAAAGACAACACCATGCTAGAGTACGCCAAATTTAAATTATCATGTAGGTTGCACAGAAATGCAATCTGAAAATATTTACCTTAAGAATCATATGAGAAGGACGAGAAGGATATGCAAACCAAACATCGTCCAGCTCAACTTCCCCCTCATTTTCGCTGAAATGGGAGAACATGCTAATCAACCAAAAAAGCTAATAGACTATGAAATTCACAGTAAAATGAAAGGAAATGTGTATTGCATAATGCACAGGTATAATCAATCAAGAAAGCTGATAGACAATGAAACTCACATTTTTGGACATTTATTCCCAGTGTTTGTCATTGAGGAAACACGGTCAAGTAGTTGAAAAACTCTACGGCTTGCACCTGATGCTTTCATTACAGTTGTGTATAGTCCTGACAAGGCAGAGACTGACGAGCCAACTGCATACTCAAGAGAGGGATGAATTGTTCAGAAAAGTCAGCATACACATAACCATGACAATTAGAACAGAAGTGCCCCTTATAAACATGATTGCTATAACTGACTTGTAGATTTCCAGTTGTGGTATCGGTAGAATACTGGGTTCGGTAAAAACAAAAGTGATAATGCTGAATCTTACCTGTAAGGCTGTATAAGATGAATGACGTAAGAGAACCAGTTGTCATGTAACCATTGATGGTTAAGTTAGCTCCATAAATAACTACAACAACAACCGACAGGGTTGATGCAGCATTAAGCCCTCCAGAAAATAGTCCAACAACTTTCTACAAAAAATGCAGTCAGGTCATTATGCAAACTGGTGCCATTTTTCTTACACTAACATTACAGTACTCACAGCTTGCTTGAGACCAAGCTTCAGTGTCTCGTTTACTTTTCCACCATATCGTGAAATCTCATGAGGCTCTTGAGCAAAGGCTCTTACTGTGCGAATGGCACCAAAAGATTCCTAGATGGTAGAAGATATGATTGTTAATGCCCAAATACAACAAATCAAGGATTCTACCATATGGTTGAAATGAAAACTCAACGTGCATATTGGATTGTTTTTTTCTGTAATCGTTACAGTAATTAAAGTAAGGTTCCACCAAAGTTCTCCCATGCTCATCCTCAAATAAAATAACAGATATACAAACCTCAGCTATGGATGAAGCTACAGCAGCCGCAGCTTGTGTCTGATGTGAAAGCTCACGAAGAAAACGCCCAAATTTACGCACAGCAACTGATATCACTGGAACAATTACAAGTGCCAACACTGTGGAGGAATAGTAAATGAGATTAACAGAATAGTATGGAGGAATACTAAATTAAAAAAGTTATTTATTTTTCAAAATGCATGTACACAAGCAAAATTATCACAGGACAACATCTTTTTTAAACCATTTAGGGAACCACAAACTTTTACTGGAATGCGCAGAAGACTATACTTCCGTCAGAACCAACGGAACCAACAGGTGGGGGACACTCACAAGACACAACACATGCAAGCCTGGTCTCATTTTATTGATGCAGAGGTAGATGCCACACAGTCAGCAAAATGAGATGCAACAAAGTTCTTAATCTGTAGAGCACAAGATGTGCAACTGGTACTTACATGTTAGCTTCCATGAAGTTGAAAACATAAAGCCAAGACCAATAGCTGTGGTAGTCAGATTACGCAGTGCTTCTGAAAGGTTTGTTGTAGCTGCATTCTTTATAATTTGGGTATCTTCAGAAAGCCTGCTTAAGAGCTCTCCTGTTCTAGTCACGTCAAAAAATGCTATCTCCTGTGGGGGGCACAAGACATGTGTGCAGACTTGATAATAAGAACACAGATATATGGAAGACCAGAACAAAGCTATTTGGATAGAGAACTAAGCCACCTGCCTGGTTTACGAGATGACTGAACAAGTCCTGTCTAAGTCGAGCAACGACTCTCTCACTAGCAGAATTGAATAGCCATGCCCGAAGAGCTGTGCAAACTGACCTGAAACAGGGGCAGAGTTGGTTTCTAATATTTCAAGCAAAAATAGCTACTTGGGTTTAGCACATTAACATGAATTCTTCTCTAGGAGGAGAAAGTAAGTAGAGAGTAATGGTGTAGTTATCAGTACCAACTAAAATTGCGGCCTACCTAGATCCACCAAACATAAACTGTTTATAAAGATGGTAGTGGCAGTGTAGTATAACAGAATATCCCTCTATAATCCTCAAAAATAAGTTTTCAAGAAAGATATATACCCGGTTACAACTATTAGCACAATGTACAATATTGTGCCGTTCACATCCGCCAGGGCTTGGGCCTTATCCTCTGGCCGCTGAACATCTCTTGACACAATATCAATTATCTTGCCTCCGTATTTGGGCTGTAGGATAACAGATGATCCATCCATTAGGCATTTTAAAAAGATGATCCATCCATGAAGACAAGAAACATGTGCAACATTGATACTCTTTATAGGCGGAAGTACAACTTGCTCTGTACGGAGCAGTATTTAATCCTGTCACGCAGGAACCAACGCACACTCACCACACCACACTCGTATTTAATCATGTCACACAAGAACCAACGCACACTCACCACACCACACTCGTATTTAATCATGTCACACAAGAACCAACGCACTGTACTGACTACTGGCCGCTATTTAATAGTAATCCTGCCACGCATGAACCAATGTACTCACGAGTCAAAACTGATTACTGAAACAATAGTGTGATATCTTCACATTTATTTCTCTTTGCATAGTTTCCATGTTGCTACAGTTTTGTTTAATTGGCCTTGTCTCAGTTCAACCAAGACTGCTGGTGTTGTGAGAGCGATTAATCGGGTTCAAAATTAAAGCCCTGGCTCATATAAGAGCCAGCCACTGTGTAAGGCTTCACCAGAATAGGGAATGCAATTCAGCACCAAAGAACTGCCCGATCATAACAAGTGAGGAGTACCTACAACGAGGAGGTTGCTGAGAGAAGCGACGAGCAGCGCCATGGTCGCGAAGACGAGCTTCCCCGCGTCATGCTTTGCCTGCAAAACATTTTTCCGTGCATTTAGCAAAGCAAACTACTGAAACTTCCCCGGTCTTAAACCTGGTAATATCAGACGGTGCTCACCAACTTGATGACCCGGCAGAAGCCGACGTTGGCCGCCTGGGAGGATTCCGATTAGACCATGTGAAAAAGGAAAGACGAATTAGTAGGCATGGCTGTAGCTGAAGCTCAGGTCCATGGAGAAACCAAACCAAACCAAACCAGGGAGGGTACTGTGTGACACGGGAGTGAGTCAGTGAGCGGGGCGGCGAACCTGGACGTTGCTGCCCTCCTCGAGGTCGGAGAGGATCCTGGACGTCTCCTGCAAAGCAAAGCCGCCGGCGCGGGCCCAAATTAATTCCAAACACAGACGGAAAAAACAGAGGCACGGGAGGGCGGGGGCCGAGAGCGGCGGCTGCGTGCGTGCGTACCCCGTTGTTGAGGAGCGGGACGCGGTTGCCGCGGGGCGCGGTGTTGATGCGCATCTCCCTCACCATCGCCGGCGGCCGCCCCTGGGGCTGGGGGGGGGGGGGGGGGGGGGGGGGGGGTGAGGGGACGGGATCGGGCCGAGTGAGAGCCGGGGTCCTTTGTGTGGACGGAGGATGGAGGATGGGTGGTCGATCACATGTCACGCGCGGACAAAAGGATCGGGACGAGCGAGCGAGCGCGGCCGCGGCTGGGCTTGGGGACCCCACCCCTCGCGTCGCATTCCCCCGTACGTACGTGTGCGATCCCGCGTGGGAGCCCCCGCCCCGGACTCCGGCGGTCGATTGGTGGGCGACCCTGACCCACGCCACGCTGATATGGTATGCTCAGGAGTAGGAATATCCCACGATCCCTCCCCCTCTGCCTTGGCGAATCAGGCTTCCAGTGCAGGGGGCAGTCGCTCGGCTGGCTGGTTCGGTGGGATGCGGCACTGGACCACACCGTCACATTCACACACGCCTCGGCGGGATGCGGCACCGCACACCATCCAATCGAATCGAACCAAGCTGTGTGTCCACGTCCTGCTTGCTTTCTCGCCCGTTTCGCCCGGTTTGGTTACGTTTCCGATTTAAGAAAGCGGACTTTGTGCGTCAACCGGAGTTTCTCTTCCTCCTCCTTAAAAAATACACTCACATCATCAAGGGACTGTGAGTCTCCACCCCCAGCCCAGTATTCCGAACCCTCTCCCTTAATCAAAGGAGGAGAAAGGACAGTGACGGGCAGCAGCTCTTCCACGTCGTCCGTCACAAGGACCAACGGGCACACTCGTGCCAGCAAGGACCATGCCTTTCGTGGTCTCCGACTTGGTCTCTCGGGTCTACTCTCCACACCCAAACCTTAACCAAAGGAGAAAGGACAAGGACGGGCAGCAAGTGCTCCACGTCCGTCGGAAGCGCCAACGGGCACACTCGTGCCACCAAGGTCCGCGGACCATGCCTTTCAAGATCCAGTAGACGAGAAAACAGTTCGAACCATCCCTCATCTGGAGCTGTCATACAGTGTGACAGCACGAACCGTGCCTTTCGTTCTACTCCCTCTGCAAACTTTTATAAAAACGTTTTATAGTGATCTAAAACGTCTTATCAAAGCTTACAGAGGTAGTAAATGTTTATCTGCCACCAAACGGACGGCTGATTAACTAATTATTACTCGTCCTCTTTATTTCGAGGGGGAGAACAATTGCATATGCTGAAAATACAAGTTCCAATCGCCATTTGCGCCACAAAATTGCTTACCAAAACTTAGCTACACAATCTGTACATTGCACCGACCACTGAAAAAGACCTAGAGGCTATAAACACAAGGCAAAATTTCCCATCTCCGCAGCACAAAGAATTCCATCCAACTTCCACCCAGCCACCCACCCACCCAGCGTCTATAAATTCAGAAAACTGGTCATACGTTCCACCAGCGTCAGACCTGCAGCCTGCACCATGCTTTTGATCCCACACGACCCCAGGCTGAGCCAAATCGCAATGCCCGCCATGAAAAGGTCAAGGCCAAGGTCAGCCCTTGCCTCCACGCAGGACCATGGCGTGCCGAATCCTTCCAGAGATGTATGTAGTCGTCACTCATGGATGTCTACAACCTCAGTATGGTCCGAAGCGTATCACAAAGGTTCTGTATCGTCTGCTGCTCTTCTGTCGCTTGTGAATCTTGAAGAGGCATGTCCTCGTAGCACCTGCAGTATTTATAGAACCAAGCAGACATTTTCATATGATGGAATCGTCCCTTCAATCATGGCATAAAGGAAAGCTCTAACAAAAAAAAACAGTTCAAACAACTCACGTCTTATGGTAAGCGAGAGCCTGGGCCAGGTTCATCAATGTAGGGCTTGTCGTCAACCTGTCGTGCACACCAGGAGGAAGAGGGGCCTAGCGAAATCAAATCCAGTATCAGACACACATCTGGGCATGAGAAATAGTGTCGCTTTGCAACTGATGAACGGAACAGTCTACAGCATACCTCATTTTGCCCTTTGCGCCCTTTCTTTGCCTGCCCATCGCCACTGAAAAGCTCCCTGACTGCCTCCAAGGCATCAGTTGTGCTTGAACCAGCAGGGCCATTGCCCGCTACGCTATCCGATACTAGAGCTAGCGGTGAAATGTCAATCGCCTTCAGAAATGGAATAGGCACTGTGTTTCCGGCGGCATAGATTGACCAGAGCTACAAAAGGAATTTTGTTGACACTTTTAGGAGTGGGGTCAAACGGGGAAGCATGCAATTGCAACAATTATCTGACGTAATAAAGAGTCATATAGAAAATTATTTGACCGCAAAGCGCATACCTTATCCTGAACCGAAAATGCTTTACGGCTTGGGCTGCTGCTTAATTTGTTCATTGTGCTAGCAACACCCGGTGATGCAGTGATATCATGGCGCAGCACAGTCCCTTCTGCGCCCTTGTGCTGCTTAACTGTTCCAGTTGAACGTGGCATTGTTTTGGGTTCTTGGATGTCAGGAAGTCCATACAAGTCCCGCTCTTTACTGGCATCACTATCAGCTGTGCTCTCCGCCCTATCAAAATAGCATACATAAGAATCTTTCTGGCGAGAGATAGGTTTTGCTTGTTTTGTTTTGCTTTCTAGGAATGACAGCTGTACACGAGAAAATCTTGTACCAAAATTTTGAAATAAGCTCAGCCCTCTTTGGATCATGTGTGAAAGAGTTGATGCTACCAAGGCCCGGTATGAACTCTGTTCTTGGGAAAATAGATGATTCGGCCGCTTCATCGCCATCTTCAGGATGGACTATCATTGTGCCAAAATCGCCTATTAACAGAGAAGTTAAATGCTGGTTTCAGATGCATAGCACACAAGACAACAAAATACTAAACAACGCTATACTTTGAAGCGTCCCATCTGAGAAACAACTAAAATCCTGCCCACCAGAATTACCACGAAAAGCATTATAAGAAGCCACCTCAACACTAGATACATGAAACGATACCAGCAGGTCACCACCAGAGCTGTATCATGTTCAACTCATGTATGCTCACAAAACTAATAGTTAAAACTTAAAAGCCTACACGCTACACATCATGGATCAGGTCACTATTTATCATTAGCATACCTAGTGGCAGAACAGAACCAACAAATAAACTCAAAAGACAACATGACGAGGAAACAGTGACAGGATAACAGCAAATCTGGTACTTGGTGAAATGGATGCATTGAGTGTGGAACATGCCCATGATCTATGCTTGCACAGTTATCATTACCTCCCGAACCATCATTTTTTGTTTCATGAGTTGACTGAGAGTTTGTCGGAACAGTTTCTCCATAATCTTCATTAATTCGAACAGTTGCATCCATTGCCTGTAGATACCAAAGTCGGAATATCATAATGACCAAACCAACGTACATACACATAACAATAGAAGAGATTGTTTTACATCGTCAGAGTCAGGCAGCTGGTTTTGTGCAGCTGTTTCTCTGATGATTTTTGCTTCCTTGATCTTTGCCAACATTTTTGAAGCTCCAGTGTTGCACTTCTCAATAAATTTGTGCTGCAGGACAATTTTAAAAAATGAGAACAACACAAATAAATAAATATAGAAATAAAAAATCATAAAGATGCCTCACAAAGTTATCCCTGAGCACTAAAGAAGTACCTTCAGCATCTCAATTGCAGGAGGCCGGAGTCTTGCATCCTTTGTTAGGCACTTGGCAATAAAATCATGAAAGAGAAGAGACCTGGAGGGTAGGATACAAGAGCTTAGACCAACCGGTGTTTAAAACTCGAGCACTTCATTGGATTAAGCTCAAAAATTTTGTGTGGCTTGACTAAATGACACAACTTAATAGATCAGTATTAGCAGGAAGTGGTGGATTGGCAAAACAATAAACTAAACTAAAGAAAATAGCATTGTGATTCCCTCTTATAGAATAAATCTATAATTTCTTCATGCTCTAAGCTAGTTCACAATCTGACATATGTTTGGGACTTAGTGTTTGAAAACCCACGAGATGTTAACAGGTCAGGGCTAAAATATGTCATTGCCACCTTTTCCATATTACAAGAGTGATAATCTGATAGAGGAATAAATAAACAAGAAGAAGAAATGACGGCTACTGTTGACGTTCCGTGTCTTGCTTGTATAACTAACACAACTAAGGCCTTGTACAATGCAAGGCGATTAGGGAAGGTGCTTAGAGAAATAAACCAGTGTTTCTTTAAGCACCGGTGCTTATTTGTAGAGGGTAGATGCTTAGTTAGGCGCCTCTCCTGTAGAAATAGGCACTGGTGCTTCAGAAAAACCCGGTTTATTTTTCTAAGCACCTCTCTAAGCATCTAGCATTGTACAAGGCCTAAGCATCACAACTGATCTTGCATTGGTTTTGAAGACCGGTAATGCATTAGTAGCGGTAACATGCATGTCGATTTATAGCCAGATTATTACAGAATTTACAGTATCAAGTTTGGTACAGGACAAACTGCATCCTACGTCAACGATAGCTACACCTCATCCAGGGATTAGCCAAGAACTAGCCATGTCAATATCTCCCAACAAAAAAAAGAACACTTCGTTTACAAACAAAAGTAGTATGAATCTCAGATGGCGTTCTCGGAATTTCTTGGTAGATTAAAGGAAACCTGGGCCTAAAACCCTATGTCTGAGGTAATCAACAATTGATTATCTTACAAGCGGTCCAGTTTAGTTTTCCATTACTCAGAGAAGTCGAAAAGTTGCAAGGTATATTAGAAGCCACTCACCACTTCTCCTTATCCTCCAGCATCGGTGCAGGTTCACTAGATATCATGAAGATCACCTGAAGGGGGACAGGGATACGATTAGCTAATGGATCAAGCCAAGTGAGGATGGCACACATACACACCAATAAAAGGCAGCTACATCCGATATTGACTAAATAAAGTGCGGAAGCAGACACACCAGGAACCAACAACAATATCAAAAATATATCGACGTTAGTGATCCTACTACAAACTAGGTCAAGGGAGAAAAACAATTTACAGAGCGTGATTGAAGAAAATATATATGAAAAGAACTGCTACCAGGAAAACCTAATTCAGAAACCAAGATGGGCGAAAATGTAAAGGGATTCAAGGTACAGTGTATCAAAGGTAAAGTAGCTTCGGTAACAAACACTCATAAACCATTTCTCGAAGTACGTGTCCGGATAGCCCAAAATGTCGACCTGCTCGATTTAGATCGGGAAAATCGTACAGATTTTATGAAACCATGTGCGATGGCTCGAATCCATAGTCAATCCTACTTTAGAGATACTAAATAGTAAATGGAATCAAGAAGCCATGCACTTACTCTCATTGGATGCACAGTGGATCTCGGTGGCATGCCCTACAGTCAGAGACACCAAAAGAAAATGTTAACTGATAGATGCATCACAAAAAAGGGCATAAAAAACATAACTGTACAGTTACAAAAGGAAGAACCAAAGAACATTTTCTACCTCTGCCATCTCTATTGCAGACACACCAAGAGCCCAAACATCTACCTGGAAATAGACAACACTGACATATCAGGAAGATAAGTTGCACAGAAAATCCAACTGTCAGATGTTTTCTCGATGCTATAAATTTGTATCTTTTGTAGCACTGTCAGGTCAGAAAATCGTTACTTCAGGAACTACCAAGAGATGAACAAAAGAGAAGACTTGTATGTTTGGATAGGGGTTCTTTAGCTTTTTATTCAAATACAGAATACTTGATACTGAAGGGGAGCCTTGGCCCAGCGGTAAAGCTGTTGCCTTGTGACCATGAGGTCACGGATTCGAGTCCTGGAAACAGCCTCTTGCAGAAATGTAGGGAAAGGCTGCATACAATAGACCCAAAGTGGTCGGACCCTTACCCGGACCCTGCGCAAGCGGGAGCTACGTGCACCGGGCTGCCCTTTTACATAATACTTGATACTGAGTACCTTCTATGCCGACAGAGCTACAGGTTTAGCTTTCATCTCAAATAGTTCAACAAAATTTTACACTAAAATGATGCCAAACTTCTATTTTTGCAGGGTAAAATTATACCAAACTTTAACAAATTCCTACTCAGTAATGATTATACAGAATAGCCCTAACGCAAAATCCATAGATATTGCTTTAATCTAGCCTTACCGCACCAGAAATATTGCTTTAAGACAGAGGGAGGAAGGAGAGAGGGAGGGAGATGTAACCTTCCCATCATAACGACTTTCTTGAATGACCTCTGGCGCCATCCAGTGTGGAGTACCGATGAACTGAAAGACATAAACATGATGCACCAGATTATGAAAGTTATCATGGTTGCCAATACAAACTTGTGCTTCAAGGACAATGACGCAACAAAGTTTTTGTCTGGATATGACATTCCAGGCTAAGTTTAGTTAGTAAAACGATGTTCTGTGCTAAGGGAGTTATTTTGCCATCAACTTGGACACCTTTTTCAGATATCTGTTTATGCGAACTAGATTACTTTGTTAGCAATAGTGACAAGCAAGCTGGTATATGCCAACATAGGCAGTACCAAATAGAAACAGATACATGTAATACTTGTCTAACAGAAACTTATGGTCAAACTTCCCATCAATTTACCATACTAATCAATAACAATGAAAATATGGGGATTCTTATGGTCAACAGGTCAAGTACGATGAAAGACTTCTATCTGTCTTAAGGATATATAAAATAGCAACAACAAACATGTTTGGAAATAATACCGTGTTGCGCTTTGACATGGTTCTTGTTAGTTGGGCAGCAACACCAAAATCGCCTGTTCCAAACATCATCCAATAAGATACCATGCCGAATTTGCAAGCAAAAGCATATACAAATAATTACTAGCAAGTGAAATTAAAGCATACCAGGTAACAACTGTACTTACCCAACTTCACCTCGCCTTGATCAGTCAGTAGAATGTTGCCACCCTTAATATCTCTATGAACTTTGAAAATTGTGTGCAAGTAAGCAAGACCCTACAGCAGAAAATATGCAAGTAAAAGTAAAACATCTGAAGATAAACACCACAGGGCAGCTGAGGTTTTCTATCTCTCTAGAGGCTAACTGTAGCATGCTTCCTAGTTCTAGCCTAATTAGGTATTATAACAAACATGTAATGCAATATAAGTAGCAATTTAAGACTGTGTGCATGTGTGTCAGAAGAAAATAGAAACCTTTAATGTTTCTCGACATATATAAGCTATTTGCGGTTCGTCAAGAGGCTCCTCTGTAATGCCTATCAAGTCAGCAACACTTCCACCACCACAATACTCCATAACTATCTGCATGTAGAAGCTCACATCAACCACAGTTTAATGAGTTGACTAGAGACATATTGCCAAAATAGAATACTACATTTATTATGCAACGTTAATAAAAAAAGGATATTGGGGTATACCCAAAGGTATTCTTCTCCTTGATAACTCCCAAAGTAGCGCACAACATTTGGATGGCTGCACTGCTGTAGCATCTCAATTTCTCCCCGTATATCTTCATATCCTTCTTCCTGATGACAAATAATGAAGGCTCAGAAAATAGACACATTTCATTTTATGAGTGTAAACTTTCAAGCAAGCAACTAAGGAGCGGAGTGACTGCGTGGGCACGCTACCCGCACTACACGTGCCCCAAGGAAGGAAACCACACACTCGCCTCTGGTTTTACAGGTTTGTTGTTTTCTTCCATTTTTCTGGTTTGCTGGTTTTCTTTCATTTTCCTGGCTTCTCAGTCTTTTCCTTGTATTTTTAGTTCAAGGCGACATTCGGTGTAGCGCCTGCTACCAGCAGCATCAAGCTATGGCGCCTTCTGCGTCTATTTTTATAATTGATAATGAAAGAGGAGCATAGGTCAAAGTAGTGCCGTTGTGCTGACCCATGGTTCCTTCTGTGCATAATCATGGCACCTTAAGAAATTAGATCCGCTAGAAAAATGTCATAGGGAAAATTTTCATTCAAACATATCCAAATGGGTCTAGTTTAAAAGAACTCGCCATGATAAATATATGGTGACAACCATTCGTAATTTGGATGCTAATGACGCGTGACCGCTTCACAGGGTACCTTCATTAGCATTCCCGAAATCTCAATCATGCGAATTAAATGCTTGATCGTATGTTCACGTCAAATATGTAAGTGGGGTGGGACGGGGTTTATTTTTGTAGAGACTGGGCGAAAGTGGAAACATTGTAAAAGCAAATACTAGAAAACTTTGTCTGTTAAATGTTTGTGTTCCCATCCTCGCAGTTTGTTGCTGTGCTAATACTTAAAATATTATTTTATACAAATATAGATTAACAAGATAATATGTGGCATGAGCAGAAACAGAAACGTTGTTTTCAATTAGTGCAGTGATTTAATAAGGATTCAACACTAAAGATGTACCATGCTTTTGGTAACACCAATTACCATTCCTATTGTGGAGTTGCCTAACACTAAACCCAAAGTCTTTTGAAATTATTAACTATGATGAGTGTCTTATTGAAAGCTTTGACAAGATGGATGAGTGAAGTTCTGTCATGTTTTTGGTGTGTCAAAGAGTTGATGAAAGATCTAGGTTTTCTCATCCTTGTCATACTCCAGTGCCATCCTCCAACGTTCATCAAAGTAACAAGGACAGATCGATTACCAATGTAATCTTCTACCATTTCATTCTAGAAAGTTCTGGATGTTTGTGGTTATATGTTACATGGATGAGTATTCAGGCCCGGGATTGCAATCTAACAACAGGTAACATTTGAGAAGAGATGTGGTGCATATAAGCATGCATTTTTGTCTACTCGTCTTCAAAGGATTAGACAGCATGTTTGATTTGAGCTTTTCATTTCATATAAATTATAAATGAACATATGGTGATGTCGGTTGGACATGCTTGCTAACTGATAATGATGATCTTTGCAACCTTAACAGAATAGTATCAACAAAGAAACCGACCCCTTCTGTTAAGGAGATGATCTTGACAGCTACAAGCTCCTGCGTTCTGAGATCCCTCGCCTTGTACACTGCACCATATGAACCTTTCCCTGCATTGCCCAATTGAATTGTTTGTCATGCAAATACCTCAAAAAGTATGTGGAAGCATTATTGTGCATACAGAAAAGGGGATATTAATTTCAGAACAAGAGGCGCACCGAGCTCATGGAGCAGCTCATACTTGGTTGAAGGATCCTCCCTAGTAACACTATCTGGGACAGAGCTCATTGATGCCTTCCGCCTTGATTGCTGCTGCTGCATCAGAAGTGATGGCTGCCGGTCCTCCTCCGCCTGCCCGGCCGAAGGGGTTATGAATGAGGACCCAAACCCAGCACCGGAGGCGGAGTCGCGTGGACTGGAGGCGCCGCTGGTGTGGTGAATGAACGTGCCGGAGAACGACTCGTGGGGGCTGGAGGAGCCACGGGTGTGGCGGATGAATGTGCCGGAGACGGACTCGCGGGGGCTGGGGGGGCCACCCGAGTGGCGTATAAACGTGCCGGAGACGGACTCCCGCGGGCTGGAGGCGCCGCCGGAGCGCGCGGTGCCGTGGACGACGAAGGTGGAGAACGGGTCGGCCTCGGCGGCGCGGGGGCTGGAGCGGCGCAGATCCAGGAACGGGGATCGGGAGGAGGACGATGTGGAGGCGGGGGCGCCGCGCTTGATAACGACGGTGGCGGAGAGCGAGGCGTCGTCGAGGTCCGAGGAGTAGGGGTCGTCGTCGTCGTCGAAGGACGCGCCGCCGAAGTCCTTGGGGAGGCGCTGGAGGAGCGGGGGCAGCGCGGAGGGGTCGTCGTCGTCGTCATCCTCCGCGCGGGCGTCGCCGCCGCGGGCGTCGTCCTTGTCGTCGTGGACCACGACGGTGGAGTAGATGTCGGGCTTTTTGGAGCGCGACCACGGCGAGCGCGGGGAGAAGGCCATGGGAGGGAGGTGGGGCGGAGGACGGGGAAGGTGCTCGCTCGTCGGGGAATGGGGAATCAGCTTAGTTGGAGCCAGTTCACTCGAATCTGGCAGTATGGGCTGAGCTTGAGTGGGTCACCACATTAGGCCCAGTACACAGGCCATAGTCGGCCTGTCTTCTTTTTTTTTTCGTGACCCGGCTGTCTTCCCCTCGTCTCTAGCAGACCCGTATAAGTGGTCAAACACTTATAATTTTTGCGTTTTACAGTTTTGGTCAAAAAAAAATGTCCAGAACAGAAACCGTAAAAGTGGTCCAACCCATAAATTTTTTAAGGGCCACCGAAAATGCACACCCGAAACCCTTATGTTTGGAGGTTGGAAGACCGAATCTAGGGGGCCCCGTATACCGGTCAAACCTCGTTGGAGCAAACACGTCGCCGCAGAGTTCGCCGATATCCGCCCTAAACTCACCGGAATTCATCACCGCACACAGGAAAAGGCCGCTAGACGCCGCAATCGATCGCCGCCGGTTTGAATTGGCCGAGCTCGACATCGTCGTAGCCTCCCATGACCTTAGCCTGGCCGCTAGAATCCTCCCGGCGCGGCAAGCAAAGGGGCACGGCTCGACCGGCGCAGCTGGCAATAGAGCAAGGCGCGGACAGCGGAGGCGACGGGGCATGGCCGACGAGGCGGGGCGCGGCCGACGTGGTGATGGGGCGCGACCGACGGGCGACGGGGCACGGCCGGCAGGCGACGGGGCGTGGCCGACGGGGTTGGGCGCGGCCAGCTGGGGGAAGGGGCGGCAGCGGCCGGACTGGAGGAAGGAGCTCTTTTCCCAGTTTTGCTGTTTGTTTTACAGTATCTGTTCGACCGTAGCTAAAATGAACCCTTAAAATGCATTTTTTTTACTCGTCTCAGTTTTACAGTTTGCGGTTTTTAAGGGGTCTGCTAGAGATGCTCTTACAAAGTAATCCAAGGAAATCCCTATTTATGGCGCCCCCATGTCTCAGCGTGACATGAACCGGTTTGTTGACATCAGTTTAGCATGACAGAAAACATATTTAATATGGCCTCAAATGAAAAGTATTCATCAATATAAGAAATCTCTGTCGAAGTGAACAACTTTGATGTTTGGGTCATCTTCATCCGAGCTTGTATACAATCTCGAGTCAAAAGAGTGTGTTGTGATTTTGCGGTCCAAGGTTATTCCCCAATATGAAATCCAATGGAAAAGTGTACAACAGGATAGTTTGCTTTTGGGGTCATCTCGATCCGAGGTCGTATGTGACTTCACGGGCAGCTAAAGGAAGCTACTTTATACATATTTAATGTTCAAAGTTTTGGGCAAAACTTCGGGCGAGGTTTCGTGTTAAACAGAAAGTTTGCACAATTTGTGCGCAGAAAACTGGAATTCCAATATTTTTTATAGATTCGCGGGTTCAGATTCATCCTCAAAGATGACCTTTGATGGAAAAGTGTTCAACATAAGAATTCGGGTTTTTCAAGATGAAAAAGTTTGCTTTTGGGACCATTTCATCTGAGGTCATATGCAACATGCAAGACCAGTGCAAGAGAGCTACTCCTACTTCATACATGATAAGTGGTGACGGTCGATTGAATAACAACACACAATCGCAACGCATCTACTATTTCTTACCCTAGTTTTTACATCTCTTCGTTGTTCTTTCTTTCTCGTTCTTCGTTCATTCTCCGTGTTGAAGCGCAACGATCCTCGAGGCTCTAGGGCAGCCCATAGCCACCGCACTCCCTGACAGGGTCCCTCCCAGGAATGTGGGTTCCGATTCTACATTTTTTCTTGTCAGTGTGTGTTGCGTAGCGTGCTCCCGGCGAGGCTCCTTTAGCGACGTGTCATGCATACTGCTCTTGAGGACGGAGGTACACGGTGATGTGTTCATGTGCAAATACACTTTTTGACGACTTTGCTAGGGAGGAAGATCAAGAATCACCATCAACCATGAGAGCTGGGGATGCCGAAACACTTCAATGAGAAAGAAGAACAAAACCGGTAACGAGGGTGACGGTATAGCGAGCATGTGGATGACCCGGGAGGATACCGATGCTCTTCGGGTTTTGTAAAGTATCGCGAAGCAAAGGGAACATCACATGATAACCAAGGGTTCACTCGAATGTCATTCATGCAATCATAGGGATCGATATGGACGTCCACTGTTCCGCTATTGGTCATTGAATGAAGGGGTTTCGTTCATGTCTATGATTTACGAACCTATAGGATCACAAGCTTAAGGTAATCACGATCTTCCGAGTGTTAGTAGGTTGAGAGTATCGAGGATTTATTTATGGAATTGTTTCATTATTATTCAGAATAGTTCTGAGAGGAACCGGAAGCGTATCGGGGTCACCGGAAGGGTTTCGGAGTTTATCGGGCAATACCGGGTATTCCTGATAAATATTATATAGGTGGAAAATGTTTTCGGTGATGTTAAATTATATATAAAAGGCTTTAGTAATTATTAGAAGGATTTTATATTTAATTAAATATCAACGGCCTTAAAAGGCCAAGAGGTGAAAGGCAACTTGGGCCACAAGGAAAGGGGGGCGGGGGGGGGGGGGCTGAATCCAAGCCCCCTGGCCGGCGCACCAAGGAGGGCATTTCCCTCCTTGGTGGCAGCCCTCCTCTTCCCCTCTAACCTATACTCTAGTTAATCTAGTTCTAATTCTAATTGGCCATAGTTGACTAATTAGAGCTAGACCTAGTTACTTGAATCCTCATAATTAGAATCTTAGTGTGGTTCTAATCTCTTCCCTCTGATTCTCTGGCGACGGTTAGCTTTGGACGGCGAAGTACTGCTGGATCTTGAAGACCGTACACTTGCAACCAAGTAGAGAGGCCGTGCTTTCGGTCTTCCATTCGAGGGATCGTTCGAGGGCGGTTCACGAGATCACCATCAACGGTTCAAGGGACTCCAAGTACGATCTACACAACTCGTTTATTATCACTGCACTCTGGAGTTGGTAGCGATCATTGACCTAATCCTTATATGCATCTTCATATTATTCTTGGTTGATCGTAGGGCGATTTTGTTTGTTTTGTACTGTGTTTCCTTACAAAAAAAAAATCTTTAACAAAGGCAATGACACTCACTTTCAATGTGTCCCAGTTACGTTGAAAAAACCGGGCTGGGAAGCCATCCGGCCCACGGGCCTTCAAGGGACCAGTTTGGAACAGAGCAGCAATAATCTCAACATCAGAAAATGATTAATTCCAGCACTGCCGAGGCATCCAAATTAGGGTCCGCTGAAAACACAGATTGAAACTACTCATTAATCATGGTGCTCATAGTTTGGACATCTGAATGAGAGATACCTCTGCTGTTTCGGTTTTATTATTTATTTAAAGATATTTTCATTACTGAGTTTATATACTTCAAAAAATATTAGACAACTAAAAAAATCATATATTTGATTAAAAAACGTCACAATTTTTTAAACTGTTTGCTTTTTAAATCATGGATAAGAAAAATGTTTCAAGTACCAAAAAATATTCGTGAATTTGAAAATCTGTTGCACAATTTAAAAAAATGTTCATGTTTTTTTCAAAAAGATTGAAAGTATAAAGGACATTTACAAATTTCGAATATCATTCATGAATATCGAGTCCTTATGTTGTGGACTACCAATGGGCACAAAGCCCAATCCTTAGGCTACGAATGCCCGAGACTCACTACTCGACTTTTGCGACATGCTAGCACCTCCAGCATCATTAGATTCAGTGAGGACAGTTTTTATTTCCAGTGATGGGGAATTAGATCATTTGCCCCACTTTACATGGGGGATTTGATGATTTGCCACAGCCTTGTCTCAATGACAAGTGGCCCCGGCCCCACCCGGCAGCCTCTCAGGGAGGGGGGGGGGGCAATTATCAAATGGGGAAGTAAAATGGGGTAAAAGATCCGATTTCTCTTCCGGTGATGCGGCAACTATACTAAACATTCATCTTTGTACAAGAAGAGTAAACGACTTTTGGGCGTGGAGTAGGGAAACATGAGGAATTTTCAGCGTGCGCTCACGTTTCAAACACTGACGCAGAGAGCAATGGCGGTCGTTACTTTGGGGCACCCAAGAACCAAGCAAGATCCATGTGTTCCTATGGCGCCTAGCAAGGGAGTCCATCCCGACTTTTGAGCTCCTGCATTACGGGAACATGCCGGCTACTCCGGCGTGCGCGCTTTGTGGCGCGACCGATTGATGGAGGCACGCACTGCTCGACTATGCAATGTCGAGGAGTGTGTGGGCACTATCTTCCGAATCCTTGGTGGAAACTATGAGCCTCGATGTGAATCCAAATGCAAGGGGCTGGTTATTCAACATGTAGAGTCTAAGCAGATTTCACTCACCTCGGTGTATCCTTGTGGGCTATCCGAAGCTCAAGAGAAAAGTGCTTCACGAGGATATATACCAGACGCCATTTGCTACTAATGCTTTCATCAACTCATTCATAGATGACTTACAGGTGATAATGAGAGGGCTGAACACCCCGGCTAGGCAGAGCGGATGGGTTGCTCCAGCAAAGAACGTGAAGAAAATTAATGTTGATGTTGCTCCTAACAGGAATGCTTCGGTGGGAGCTATGGCCGCTGTGTGCAGGATTTTCATGGAAATTACATGGGAGCCTCGATGATCACTTTTGTAGGAATCTCTGCCCCAACCACACTGGAAGCCCTCGCAGTTCGGGAAGCGCAGTCATCGGCGGATGATCTCTATGAGCGGAGAATCTATATTACTTCAAATTGCAAAGTTGTCATCGACGACATCAAGCAAAGAAGCGCAACAAGTTATGGTGCGATTATTCAAGAATTATAGATCGTTCTAGTATTTTTACTAGTTGCTTTTTTAGTCATGAGTATAGAAGCTCGAATATTGAGGCTCACAATTTAGTAAAGCATGCTCTTACATTCGGGTGGCATCATGTTTGGTTAGGCAACCTGGTGATCTTACTTTCGTCCCTATAAATATTGTGGGAGTTAAATAAAAACTTCGCGAGATTGTCTAAAAAAAGATTGAGTGGTTTCTGCATATTGTTCCGCTATCGAACGGGCATACAACAACAAAAGAGCCTTAACATGTGAGGAAACATACGCTATTATATGCCAAAAGCGTGGTCGCTCACAGCCAATGTTGCAACCAAAGAAAGTAAAATAGTAACAGCTCCTAAGAAACTTCCAGTACAGAACTACGGTGATGCAAAACAGGAGCCATGAAACCATATTGTAAGGCATTGGATGCAAACGTCATGTCTCAAAGCTTAGCATGAGAATCAGATCCAAACGACCATGTCTCAAATCACCCAATCAACAATGCATAAGGAAATTCCAACAAACCACAGACATCAGCTTCCGTTTGGGAAACGTCTTCACTTGTAACCTTCAATCTGTCCTAGTCATCTACACATTCTGGCCTGCAAGTGAACAGAGATAAAGTTATTATATATATATAATACAAGGCTGCTCAACCTAAAATTACCAATAAACACAAAAGTGTAAATACGAATATTCAGATAATTTGATTCCTTGTCGCACACATTATCAGCAATTTTTTGTGGGAGAACTCCCGACCACCATCCAAACAGTTCCATATACTACTATAGTGGGAGAATTCTACTAAAACAAGGCAAATGCTCAACCTAAAACTGCCTGTAATAATGCACACTTGAATCAACTTGAACGTTGACAATTCGAACAAAAGAAATCGTCTGGAACAGTAGTACTACTCTAGTGGCGATACTACTAACACACACTTGAATAAAATTGAACATGACACTTCGAACAAAAAAATCGTCGGAAACAGTACCACTGTAGTGGCTAGTTTAACCAGAACAAAAATGACAGTGTGCTATTCACGAAGCTAAGCCCTTAGGTAACCTCTGATCCAGCACCAAAATAAAAGCAAAAACAAAAATGTTTCGAAATTTCAAGCCTCAAAGCACATCTCACTTAAGTGTGTTGATTGATAACCAAATGAAACATCATAATTTTTTTTTTGAAAGTACATATAATATGTAGTACTGCACAATGTCACTTAAACCATAAATTTGCAGGGAAATATCCTACTCCAGTGGGGCATTTCTCTTGCATAATCAGAAATGACGATGAGAGTGAGATAAAAGGGGGTAAAAGAATGAAAAATCATTAATTACATATAGAAACCTATATTTTAAAAGAAGATTGCAAAAAATACAGGCCATACAGAAATGAAGTGAGTATTAACTGTTCTTTTATAATTTTGAACGTTTGATGAGTGATGTACTAAGTGTGCTTTTGATGATTAGAGAAAGCGCTGAAAATTTGAACAACCTAGTGTGCTCCCATATGGGCAGTACTCCTATGTCTTAACCTCAATTCTGAATTCTTGAAATCCATTTACCATCAATGTGCTCATTATTAACTTTATATTGCAAAGAAACCCAAAAATGCCACCATGATGATCCACTTTGTAAACTGTCAATTGTATCTGGCTGAGGTTAGCATAAGCAAGCTTTCTCAGGTATAACAACAATGATAAATAGCTGCTATGGAAGACTAAATCAGTTTACTAAGATAGATACATCTTGCCATGATAGACATGGAAAGGTTCAGACCCGAAAGAATGATAAATGCACATTATATATTAAATAAAATTTACTAAGTAAATGGACGATACAACAATAGCAATAAAGGCAGAAGAGAACACTAGAATTAAGAATATGCCAATAAACCAAGAGAAGAATCCTAACAGTAGTAAGGAATAATCATTTCATCTTAAATAAGAAAATAGCCCAATACATGAACAATCTACATTTTCTTCAGTAAAATAGCAAGAGTCATCATTAAAACAGATGTATGAATGACACCTCTAAATTAGCACTGCCTGAAGATCATTATTACTCCTACCTTGTAGCACTGCCTTACACTCTGATTAAGGTAACCTTTATTTCAGACTTTGACAATACATGTGTCTAGTTCATACAAATATCTTACTAGAGAAGACATAAGCATTAATAGCACAATGCACACAATCAACCAAGAACTACTAATAAAGGATATTGGTCAAATACAAAGTAGAGTGGACTTGGGCATTGAAACAGGCAGATATTCACATTAGATCATCTAACCGTCCATACCAACATGGCAACATGGCTATGACACTTCGATTTGAGCATACCTTAATTTTGAAGACAGGCAATCGATTAGAGCATTTATCTAGACAAGAGAACAGTTTCATAAACCACACCTCATGCTATAATCTCAATCTCTCTACCAGAATTGAACCAGATTCAGGATAATCGTTTTGAGCAGTACAATGAACACGACACATAGTTTCATGAGCACAGAAAATGTCACAAAACCACCACAACTGATGCTAAAATCTCAAACTCACTACCAGAATCGAATCTGAAAGGAAATAGATTCGGGATCCACAGACATGGAAGGCAATCACATATGTGAGCAACATAACACTGACCAGAACATAACACTATCAGGAAACCAACCAACTCATGATATAATCACAAACTCACTACCAGAATAAAATCAGATATTCGGGATCCAACACATATGGAAGGATATCACAGATACGGTACCCAACGAAGCACGAAAAATATTTGGGATCCACCGCAGGCACGCTCAAACATTTGGAACCATGAAGCAGACGAATTCGCCATAGTGCCTTACCGGGGGAGGGGGCGACGAGGGCTGTTGGGGGAGGGACGGGGTTCAGCGACCCCGGTGTTCCGTGCTCCCGACGCTGTTCGTGCGGCGCATCGCCTGCGCATGTTGGACGCGGTGGCCCTGGTTCTCGGCTAGGACCGCCAGCTCCGTTGTTCGGAGGCGTCAGTTTCATGTCCGCACGGGAGAAGAGGAATGTATCCGTGCACAGCTAGTCGGTGGAACTCACCGAATGGCCGTGTGGCCGGGATGGAGTGGGCGGTCGGCGAGGAGAGGGAGACCACGCGGTCGGCGAGCCTGGACGCGACCCACGCGACCCACAGGTAGATATCTGTGCAGACGATCACCACAAGAACCAGAACAGCGACGACGGCACGGAGGGCCTGCTCGGTCTCGAGCAGAGCCGTGCCCACGGACTCGGCAGCACGCCGCACCTTCTGCGCGGCCTCGGTGACGTTGCCAGCGATGGCGGTCACCGTTTCCGCAACGACGCCGACGGTGGCGCAGGCGGCGGCGACCTTGGCGGCCTGGGCGACGGCGACGGCGACGGGCGAGGCCCGCGCCGCGAGAAGACGAGCGCGAGACATGCCGAGCTCCAGACGACGGCAAGGGGAGGGCTGGACCTTGGACTGGTTGGGGGGCAGAGGGCTTGGAGTGGTTAGGGGAGAGGTGCCGTGGGCTGGGGGAATTGTAGAGAGCGAGAGCCGAGATGTGTGTGTGGACCGAACGGTGCATTTTGGGCCCAAGCGAAATGTGCAAGGAAAGCAGTTTGGGCTGTCCCCTAAATAAAACGCACTTTGGGCTGGGTCATTCGTCCATATTTCTTCTTATCTTATAGAAAACGTTATGTAGACTCCACCGCCGCTTGGCGCCGGCGTCCACGCCGCAGAAGCCAAGGAAGGCGCCGCCACTAGCCGCAGGCGTCCACGCCGCAGAAGCCAAGTAATCGGGCGAGGGTCCCAGGGGAACGACGACGGGGCTCCTAGGAGTGCCGCAGGCATCCACGCCGCAGAAGCCAAGTAATCGAGCGAAGGTCCCAGGGCAACGGCGACGGGGCTCCTAGGAGGGTGGCGGTGCCTCCTGGCGATGAGCAGCAAGCGGAGGCGAGGAGGTGGCGGGGTTCTTGGTGGTTGCCGGTGTGGCGAGGGCCAGAGGGGTCCCGGCGCGGGCGTCGGTAGCGGTCGGAGGAAAGGAATGCGGGCAGCGGCGCGACGTGTGCTGTCGGAGCAAAGGAACGCGGGCTGCACCGCGGCGCGGGAAGGCGGGGCAGGTGCTGGAGCTTGAGGGCGCGGCGGCCATGGCATGCGTCCACTTGACGACAAAGTGTTAGGCGTGGCTTGGCGTCGCTAAGAGCCACGAGGTTGTCGCTGCCGGCCTCCGCGCCACGCTGGATCAGCTGCTGCACCCCCCTACACCGTCGCCATGGAGTCCCAGGGGCTACTAGGATCAGCGGTTTCATGTTTTCCTTCGGGTGCATCTCAGATTTTAGGCCGACAGACACCTTGAGGGCTACTGGCAATACATCTTGTCAACAAATAAATTCACATGCATCAGAAATAAAATCCGCAAACAATCAGCCCACGACCGAGGTGGTGCACCACCTCGGAAGCAGTTCGGCATATAGCTCAGATGCAAGTGGCTGGCTCCGTAGAGGGCATTTCCGGCATTAAGCTCGGTTGAACTCCTTCAAAGTTTTCCAAGAATGAGGTAATTTATGACACCCCGGATACAGTCCGGCGTTGGAGCTCGGATACGGTCTGGCGTTAGAGCTCGGATACAGTTCGGCATTGGAGTTCGGCTGCCCAAGAATAACTCGGATGCAATCCGGTGTTGGAGCTCGGTCGCGAAAGGGGATACCGCCAACCGGGAAAAACTTCAAACCCGAGGTGTGGCATAAAAATAACAAGGCATTGATAAAGGCCGAAGACTTAAAGGGCTCCTCGGATACCCGACGTGTGAAATCTTCAGATTTATCTCGATAACCCTCAAGATCGAAGATGGGAAGATTTGTTGAACCAGTTTTCAAGACCGACGACCGAAGACGAAGAATAGTTCGGAAGAACCGAGGAGCGTCCCCAACTTGAAGACCGATTCAGGGGGCTACTGACGGTGTCCTAGACTAGGGGGTACTCACCACGTCGTCTCCGGACTAGGTGGATTGCACCGAGGACCCCCATGGCCGTTTACTCATGGGCCACTTCGGGAGCCGATGAGATACATGAGGAAGATTCCACAAGACTTGGTGATCAAGACAAGGACTCCTCTCCACTAACGTATTCGACTAGGACTCTTGTTATCGTAGGCCTTTGGTACATTATATAAGCTGAGGCCAGGCTAGTCGATAGAGGATTATGACATTATTCATCATACCCTTAGGTTTTAGACCACAACATACGATCTTGAGGTAGATCAACTCTTGTAATCTCCATATTCATCAAGATCAATCAAGCAGGAAGTAGGGTATTACCTCCATTAAGAGGGCCCGAACCTAGGTAAACATCGTGTCCCTTGTCTCCTGTTAGCCATCGATCCATAATCCACAGCTTGGGACCCCCTACCCGAGATCTGCCGGTTTTGACACCGACAATGACCCACAAGTATAGGGGGCTGAGGATGAACAAGTACAAGGGAAGAACAACCTCAGGAGGTCAGTTCCCGTGTGAGTGTGAGCTAATGAGGTTCCCTTGGATCGGATCCCTTCTATCGTGGTGGCTAAGCTATATTTATAGTGGTCTTGGTCCTCTTCCTCCAAGCGAAGGCGGGAAGAGATCCCACAGTGGCCAATTTTGAAGGGGGACAAGAAGTACATCCTATCTTGATGAAAGGTGGTCTTCGCCTGCAAAGTTTCTGGTCGTGACGCCATGGTGGGCTCGGCGATGACATCCGTCCTGGCGGTCCTGGTCTTGTTGCACGATAATGGAAACCTTTGGCTGATTTCTTGGGACCACGCGCCTGCACTTGCCTCCTTAGCACCAAAGAGGAAACCTGCTACTCTCGCCCGCTGGCGCCCGCCTGTCCTTGGTCCTCATGGCTGGCGTCACCTCAACCTCATGAGGTGGGCGCCTGCATAGGAATCTCCGCTCCTCGAGAGCCAGCCTGGGGAGGCCGCTCCCTCCGGAGGTCTTGGTGAAGGAAATATGCCCTAGAGGCAATAATAAAGTTGTTATTTATATTTCCTTATATCATGGTAAATGTTTATCGTTCATGCTAGAATTGTATTAACCAGAAACTTAGTACATGTGTGAATACATAGACAAACAGAGTGTCACTAGTATGCCTCTACTTGACTAGCTCGTTGAATCAAAGATGGTTAAGTTTCCTAGCCATAGACATGAGTTGTCATTTGATTAACGAGATCACATCATTAGAGAATGATGTGATTGACTTGACCCATTCCGTTAGCTTAGCACTTGATCGTTTAGTATGTTGCTATTGCTTTCTTCATGACTTATACATATTCCTATGACTATGAGATTATGCAACTCCCGAATACAGGAGGAACACTTTGTGTGCTACCAAACATCACAACATAACTGGGTGATTATAAATGTGCTCTACAGGTGTCTCTGATGGTACTTGTTGATTTGGCATAGATTGATATTAGGATTTGTCACTCCGATTGTCGGAGAGGTATCTCTGGGCCCTCTCGGTAATGCACATCACTATAAGCCTTGCAAGCAATGTGACTAATGAGTTAGTTGCGGGATGATGCATCACGGAACGAGTAAAGAGACTTGCCGGTAATGAGATTGAACTAGGTATTGAGATACCGACGATCGAATCTCGAGCAAGTAACATACCGATGACAAAGGGAACAATGTATGTTGTTATGCGGTTTGACCGATAAAGATCTTCATAGAATATGTGGGAGTCAATATGAGCATCCAGGTTCCGCTATTGGTTTGTCGGGACCCCGATTCCAAATCACATCGATCTAGCCGGTAACACCTCATATCACTTTGCGGCCTCACGCACGGTATTCCCACGGGTGTCGCCTTACCATGGCCCGGGACCGTTTGCGCCTTTTGGCTCACGTATATGATAGTGTCGCTAGCATCCATATGACAGAGAACCCGGGCCGACATGGCTAGTCGTGAACCCAAAGCGGCACTAACGTATGGGGACAGGCATACATGAATCAACATCGAACGTGTCGGTCAGCAGCGTGCGAATCCGGGCTGTAGCACTGGGCTAACAGGACTCCGGGAACCCGGGCTGTAGCAGGCTAGGCAGGACTCCGGATGTCACCGCGTGACATTTCCCCGAAGGGACAGACACAGGAACGATATGAAACACATGCCGGCCAGTCAAGTGTCCAGAGCAGTAGTGCTGGGCTAGCAGGACTCCGGTGAACCGGGCTGTAGCGGACTACTATGGCTCATGGAAGCACAAAACTACATTTCCCCATAAGAGAGGCTACCAAGGATAAACAACTAGGTTGTCGGATCCCACACATACCAAGCATTTCAATCATACACACAATATGCTCGATATGTGCAAATACAACATGGCATCACAACAAGACTCTACGACTCAGAGTATTTATTCATTAGGCTCCGAAGAGCCAGATATTACAAACATGGGTCTCATGACCCAACATTCAGAGCATACAAGTCAAAGCACATGCGGAAGCTTAACATGTCTGAGTACAGACATCTACAAATGAAAAAGGCTGAGAAGCCTGACTATCTACTAGATCCTGCCGAGGGCACAAGATCGTAGCTGAGGTAACAAGCTAAACGTCGAAGTCCACACGGAACTACTAGCGAGACTGACGTCTCTCTGCAAAACATAAAATAGGCAAACGTGAGTACAATTGTACCCAGCAAGACTTACATCAGAACTATCTACATATGCATCGGTATCAACAAAGGGGGTGGTGGAGTTTAACTGCAGCAAGCCAGCTTTGACTCGGTGGCTATCCTAAACTATGACTGCAAGTAACTCTTTTGAGGTGGCGCACACGAGTCCACATATTCACCATATCAATACACCACTATGGATCTGCTCCCGTCTCCCTACGAGAACACCATCCATAGCACTCACGCTTATCTTGCGCATTTTAGAGTATCCACTTTCACTTGTCTATGAACTGTACAGGCAACCCAGAAGTCCTTTACCGCGGACACGGCTATTCGAATAGATCATATTAACCCTGCAGGGGTGTACTTCGTCACACACGCTCTCGCCACTTACCACCATGTACACGTCGTGTACCTCGGCAACCTTCAAGCGGAAGCCTGGCGAGGGAGTCGGCCATGACCTGACTAACCAGACAAGTCTCTAGTCCAGGTTTATCGCCTATTCGGGTTCCATCCGCAAGGAGATCCGGCCGGGGTGTCGCTCACGGCCCCAAACGATGTGTGCAGGGTTCCCGAGCCCACCATCCGGGTGCCACTCGGTACACCAGGCCACGTGTTCCTAGTCTGTCCCAAGCCCACCTGTACCGGGTGCCACTTGGTAGACTACTAACACTACCTACAAACACCAGAAACTAGTTGCAACTCCTGGACAGAGATCAGGTTGATTAATAAGTCGAGAGAGCTTGGAGCGCCCGGAGCCCAATGTGTGGTAGTAACTGTTCATGGATCACAAACACAGAACTCAGTTCCTGAGGACGGTTTCAATGAGACAACCCACCATGTACTCCTACATGGCCTCTCACCGCTACCTTTACCAAATCGTGTTCACACACTTAGCTCTCAACAGTAGGACATGTTCACCATATTCCAATTCATTCCCGATGAATCAGACCTGACACAACTCTAAGCAATAGCAGGCATGACAAACAAGCATGAATGAGTAGGCACATCAGGGCTCAAACAACTCCTACTCATGCTAGTGGGTTTCATCTATTTACTATGGCAATGACAGGTCATGCAGAGGAAAGGGGTTCAACTACCGCAGCATGTAACAGTTGAAACGTTGTTGTCCTAATGCAGTAAAAGAGAGCAGGAGCGAGAGAGTGGGATTGTATCGGAATGGGCAAGGGGGTTTTGCTTGCCTGGCACTTCTGAAGATAGCATTGAGTCTTCATTAGTGTCAACGATCACAACGCCGGAACATCGTCTACCGAGAGGGGACAAATACCGGCAAACAGAGAAGAACACGATCAATGCAATGCACAATATGATGCATGCTATGACATGGCAATATGCTGTGGTTTGGGCTAATGCAACTAGCAGCAAGTTAAATGGAGTTGGCTTGAATCAAAGATTCAAATTCAAACTCCATATGTGGAAATTCAAATGCCATTTACATGATTTGTCCTAAACAGTAGTCATAAGTTGTTCTAACATGCATGGAAATGGTACAGATGGATAGATTGGATTTTTCTGATCATTTTTCATATATAAATTATTTCATTTGGAGTTACGGTTGATTTTCTATGATTTTTAGAAGTTTATAGGATTTTCTGGAATTTTCTGTATAAGAATAAATCCAGAAAATGATTTATAGCGTCAGCATTACGTCACAGCGACGTCAGCAGGTCAACTGGGCGGTCCAGGTCAAACCTGGACGGTGGGGTCCGCACATCAGTGTCATTGTTAATTAACTAACCAATTTAGAGTTAATTAAAGGTAAACCCAGGTTAATTATCAGGCGGCCCCACTTGTCATTGACTCAGGGGAGGGGGTCAGCCTGGTCAAACGAGGTCAACTCACCGACGTTTAGCCGCCGACGAGGCCAGACGCGGCGGCGAGCCGCGGGTTTGCCCTACGGGGCGCCGTTTGGCGCGCGGAGCACAGCTACGGGATGAGGGCGGAGTTGCGCATCCAACGGTGGCGGTTGCGGGCGCTGGGGTGGCCGGGAGCAGCGCCGGCGACGAGGTTTGCGTCGGCCGGAGTTCGGGTCTCGGCGGTTTCGGTGTGGCGAAGCACGGCAGGAGCAGTGGGTGAGTGCTAGGGACTCCTGACGGCGTGCTGAGCACGGTGACACGCTCAGTTGCGGCTATAGGTGACGGTGACCACGGCGGCGACATGGCCGGCGGCGAAGAGCTCTCGGCTCCGACGGGCATTGATGTTAGAGGAAGAAAACGAGCAAGGGGAGAGGGGGAAACGACACAGAAGCTCACAGCGGGTGCAGCGGTGGCCTCGGCGAGCTCGGGGAGGCACCGGAGCGAGCAGAGCATCGAGGGGGATCTCCGGCGGCCGGCGGTGGAAACGAAGACGGTGGCGTCGTTTCAGGCGTCCCGCGGGTGCGTCCTTCGGCTTGGTGAAGCGGTGATCGACGGCGGACCAGTGGGACACGGCAACGGGGCTCGGCGAGGGCAGTAGCTACGGCGACGGCGAGCGGCGTTCGGGCGGTGCAGGGGAGAGAATCAGAGAGGGGATGGGGACGAGGCAGTGAGCGAGGGGGGTTCCAAGGGGTGCGGGGTGACGAGGAGGAGCTCATCCACGCGTCCAGCGGCTCGGCGGCAAGCAGGTGACGGCGTGGCTCCTCGCGCGCGCGTGCGCTGTCTCCCTCCTCTGCCTACTGGCAGAGGTAGGCGATGACTGGCACCAGGCCAGTGGGCTGGGCTGGCCAGGTAAGTGGCCCAGGTAACTCTCTTCCTCTCTTTTCTCTAATTTAGTTTCTGTTTTCTATTTTATTATTTTGTTCTGGGCTTTGTTAAAAATGCCAGGGCATTTCCAAAAATCATGAAACTAATCATGGCTATTGTTTAGAATATATCCAACAGTAGACATTTTAGTTTATGATTATTTGAGCATTTAAAATATTTAATAGCATTTAAATGCCCAAATGCAAATACTATATGATTTAATTCAGAGCCCAAATATGTCATGGAAAAATGTGCAACACGTCTGGTTATTGCTTCCAGCATTTCCCAGAAATGATGAACATTTTTGAAAGCCATTTGGAGTCACTGAGAATATTTTAGTTGAACCTAGTGAATTCCTTTAATGCTAGGGTTTAGGCAATCCCCATTTCAAATTCATTTGAAACTTAAACATGATGCACACCTGACTAGCTAGCCTAGAGCAAACCAGAACTAGGGATGTGACAACTCACCCCCACTAAAACAAGAATCTCGTCCCGAGATTCAAGCGTAGGGTAAGAGGAAAAGGGGACACAAAAGCTAACACAATCTTCACGATCCAATTGTTCTCCTCGAAGGTGTTGATTCATTGCATCATCTTGATCTTGACATCTTTTCTTTCGAGAGCTTCATCCAACTATGATGACGGAAGAGAGGGAAACTCTACAGGATTGATCTTCTCGAAGATCGAGCTATACAAGATCAACTCATGGAGTGAGACGTTGGAACAACTCTTGAGTTGAGATAGTGGATGGAAAGAAAACAGATGACAAAGGTTTCAAGTAGCGAGGAGAAATCGACATGACTCCATAACGGGGCACCTTAGGAAAGGTGACTCGTGGAATTCTTCCCTTAAGTGGCAAAAAGAATTACTTTTGATACAAAGATCATTGAAACTCTTTATACCAGCGTAAGGCAATTTACAATGATCGTTTGAAAGAATTCAAAAGAATGGCACACTCAATTTGGAAAGGAAGCTATGGTTATAGAACAACTCGGCAAATGGAAGGCACATTCCAGTTGATACCAAGGATATAACCTAGTGACTGAGCGTGCTTTCAAGAACTTGAGCATTTCCATGTTCATCAAGGTTTTACCAACATCCGTGCCGAGGATCCGGGCAACACATCATACTACCATGATGAACCGTGATGGAGGTTGCAGGTGCAAAGGAGGACAACACTTTCTCAGATTTTTCCTTAGCAATGCCAAAGAAGCAAATCTGGATGATCGACCGAGAGACATTTAGCACTCCGCTTCTAATGTTCTCCTTGATGCACTAGCATACCCCGTTCATAGATATGGTTTGATATCTAGAACATCAAGTAAAAGGTCGGACTTCGGAAATATAAAAATCCATAAGGAACAACTTGTGGAATAAGTCATATGAAATCCTCATGGGAAGTGACCAAACGGCTTAATCAAGATACTACAATAATGGTGCTTCCAGCTAGGTACGTCCACTTCACTGGAACCTATATCATAGTTCTTGGAAGAAATTCCAACCATCATATCTGCCTGAGATTCAAATCTGGTTGGTAACAGGATAATTCAGACAACGTGTCTGGAAAAGAAAGTTTGCAACACAAACCGACGAGATGATGTTGTGAGATTCTCGGGGAATGAACTACGATAGCAAGCTCCAAAACATGAGCTGGTTCTGCTACAAACTTGTGAACACACTGTCCCAGACAAACATGGCCACGTAGTAGTCTTATAATAAAACACTACCGAGTTCAGGTGGGGAACCATCAACGAGGATAACAAAGTCCTAACATAAGTCATGATTCTTAAGAAGGAACTTCTTCTCCTTGAACAAATCAATCAGTGGCTTGGTGTGCTACGGAATTCATATGGAACGAAGATGATCAGTCTAACGGACCACGGAATACTTCGCACGTGCATGGCTGACTTGGGATGATTCCACAGAAAGCAAAAACAAACTTTCTCGAATTCATGGCGGCAACTTACATCAAGTGCATGTGAATTAGAGGAAGTATCTTCTTTCATCCAAGCATATACCTCATGAACGGGACACGAGGGCAACGCTTACAAAGTTTCCAGCACTAGCTTAATGCTCAACAAAATCATGGACAAGACAAGAATGTTGCCGATGGGCTCAGCAACAATTTATCAAAATTCCAATGGAGATGGACTACCATAATTATGTGAACAAGTGATAGCATTGGTCAGACCCAAAAGATATAATGGTGCATGCTCGAGGGATCAACCACGAGTAAGACAACATTATGATCATCGTTGGTTTTGATTTGATTGATAATAGCCCATACTCAAATCAAAGTTTGGTTAAGATGATAGGTCCATTAATTGATCACGAGGACCAATCGATGAAGAAATAATCTTCCTACAACACACACACACACAAGAGATATCCTTTGGAGAGAACTAAGTCAGGCAAGCTTTTATCGAGGCAAGCTTTTATCTTCCAACTCTCCAAGTTGTTTTCTAGCTTGACCAACTAGCTCAAGGGTATCCAACACAGATTCTTGGAGAAAGAGTGGTTTATAGGAAAAACCATTTGATCACGAGCTCAATATAGCGGTCAGGTGACAACCTGGTGATACTTCTGAGAAGATATCCGGAAAATCACGAACCACCGATATGTTACTAAGCTCGAGAACAATCTTGCTTTTCAGGGCAAGACGATATGATCAACTGAGCAAGGGTTTGACAAAATCCTAACTCATTGATTGAAGAGTGCGCCAAAAATAAGGACTAGGTAGCACGATCAATCTTAGGATGATGATTCAATAACCAGCACGCTAAGAATGAGAGTGTTGTCCATTAACTACCAAGCAACGAGTTGCTCAGAGTATTGATTTCACACATCACAATTCACTTGTCGGTATTCCGGTTGTGACAACACGGGACCGAGGAATGAATAATGATGGCGAGAAGTATCACTGCGTCAAGAATTTATAAGAGGTGGTGCAATTCTCATGACACTCTTGACATAAAGATGGTAATACTCCAAGGTAGAACAGAATCAAAAGCTGGTTTGGCGTTTTGATCTGCGGAATACAACTACTTTGACCCAATCCCAGAGATGGACGAGGTACTGGAGTTTGTTTCTCCTAGTCATTCTGAAATAGAACGGCTTGACGGACCACAAGAATAATAAGCATCGATAACACAAATGCACCACTACTCCTGACTATCAATTGATAGACGAGGGCCAGAAAACAACTAAAGAGAGACAACTCAAAGGAACATATGGTTTTCTGAGTTGCGGATGCATAAATTTAGTATGTCAAACAAGTTCAACATATTTCTTCCAGATAATCCATGCGGAAAGGTAGGACTGGCAGATTCACAATATGGATGGAGTACTCCTCAAGAGCGCCCTGGTTGTGATCTTTTGGTTCAAACGAACTCCTGCCATAATGGTTCATGGTATTTGGAAGAAGGAAATACCACAGACCTCGAGGACTATCGCAAAGGTTACTAATATCCTAAAGGAACGAGCAAACACTATCAACAGGAGGTAAGCGGAGTGAATCTCGAGTTCAGAAACCCGGGAATAGAATGCCTACTAACTAAGTGGCATCACGGGATGCTTTCGAGAATGATGGCCAGAATCATCACATCGGGAACACAAAACATGGCTAGATTACTAGGTGACTCCCTAAACACCTAGGGTCATAACAATAGCTCCAACATATATACTGAGGCAATAGAGTACCTCAACGCACCGGTAGTGTGCTTAATCTGGCCCAAAGGGACGCAAAACAGAGGGAAAGGATTTTGCAAATGCATCAGATTGTTTAGAAGCCTGGGATGACTCGGACAGCATAACGGCTGTAAATGCTCAAAGGATTTGAGACATCCTGCAAGAATGGTGGCATAACCACTTAGAAGCACAATATCATATCATGGTTCTGGGATGAACTGTCAACACATGGAAGTAGTAGAAACTGAACTGAGGCTTCATACCAACAATCCTACGAGTCTACGGATTAGTAACACGTGATCCTGATAGAAAGATGAGAAGCCTAGTTCTTAGTCCCCGTAGAAGAGAAGAGGGTGACTCAGATCAGAAGGGCATAAGGTAAAGGAGTAAAAAGAGCCTTACGTTCCCTTCCACAATCAATTCCCTTATGTAACTAAAGCATTTCTAGACTCAACTTCGACCAGTTTGGCTTCGTAAACCTACAGGCAGTCAGGCTCTGATACCAAAGCTGTCGGGACCCCGATTCCAAATCACATCGATCTAGCCGGTAACACCTCATATCACTTTGCGGCCTCACGCACGGTATTCCCACGGGTGTCGCCTTACCATGGCCCGGGACCGTTTGCGCCTTTTGGCTCACGTATATGATAGTGTCGCTAGCATCCATATGACAGAGAACCCGGGCCGACATGGCTAGTCGTGAACCCAAAGCGGCACTAACGTATGGGGACAGGCATACATGAATCAACATCGAACGTGTCGGTCAGCAGCGTGCGAATCCGGGCTGTAGCACTGGGCTAACAGGACTCCGGGAACCCGGGCTGTAGCAGGCTAGGCAGGACTCCGGATGTCACCGCGTGACATTTCCCCGAAGGGACAGACACAGGAACGATATGAAACACATGCCGGCCAGTCAAGTGTCCAGAGCAGTAGTGCTGGGCTAGCAGGACTCCGGTGAACCGGGCTGTAGCGGACTACTATGGCTCATGGAAGCACAAAACTACATTTCCCCATAAGAGAGGCTACCAAGGATAAACAACTAGGTTGTCGGATCCCACACATACCAAGCATTTCAATCATACACACAATATGCTCGATATGTGCAAATACAACATGGCATCACAACAAGACTCTACGACTCAGAGTATTTATTCATTAGGCTCCGAAGAGCCAGATATTACAAACATGGGTCTCATGACCCAACATTCAGAGCATACAAGTCAAAGCACATGCGGAAGCTTAACATGTCTGAGTACAGACATCTACAAATGAAAAAGGCTGAGAAGCCTGACTATCTACTAGATCCTGCCGAGGGCACAAGATCGTAGCTGAGGTAACAAGCTAAACGTCGAAGTCCACACGGAACTACTAGCGAGACTGACGTCTCTCTGCAAAACATAAAATAGGCAAACGTGAGTACAATTGTACCCAGCAAGACTTACATCAGAACTATCTACATATGCATCGGTATCAACAAAGGGGGTGGTGGAGTTTAACTGCAACAAGCCAGCTTTGACTCGGTGGCTATCCTAAACTATGACTGCAAGTAACTCTTTTGAGGTGGCGCACACGAGTCCACATATTCACCATATCAATACACCACTATGGATCTGCTCCCGTCTCCCTACGAGAACACCATCCATAGCACTCACGCTTATCTTGCGCATTTTAGAGTATCCACTTTCACTTGTCTATGAACTGTACAGGCAACCCAGAAGTCCTTTACCGCGGGCACGGCTATTCGAATAGATCATATTAACCCTGCAGGGGTGTACTTCGTCACACACGCTCTCGCCACTTACCACCATGTACACGTCGTGTACCTCGGCAACCTTCAAGCGGAAGCCTGGCGAGGGAGTCGGCCATGACCTGACTAACCAGACAAGTCTCTAGTCCAGGTTTATCGCCTATTCGGGTTCCATCCGCAAGGAGATCCGGCCGGGGTGTCGCTCACGGCCCCAAACGATGTGTGCAGGGTTCCCGAGCCCACCATCCGGGTGCCACTCGGTACACCAGGCCACGTGTGCCTAGTCTGTCCCAAGCCCACCTGTACCGGGTGCCACTTGGTAGACTACTAACACTACCTACAAACACCAGAAACTAGTTGCAACTCCTGGACAGAGATCAGGTTGATTAATAAGTCGAGAGAGCTTGGAGCGCCTGGAGCCCAATGTGTGGTAGTAACTGTTCATGGATCACAAACACAGAACTCAGTTCCTGAGGACGGTTTCAATGAGACAACCCACCATGTACTCCTACATGGCCTCTCACCGCTACCTTTACCAAATCGTGTTCACACACTTAGCTCTCAACAGTAGGACATGTTCACCATATTCCAATTCATTCCCGATGAATCAGACCTGACACAACTCTAAGCAATAGCAGGCATGACAAACAAGCATGAATGAGTAGGCACATCAGGGCTCAAACAACTCCTACTCATGCTAGTGGGTTTCATCTATTTACTGTGGCAATGACAGGTCATGCAGAGGAAAGGGGTTCAACTACCGCAGCATGTAACAGTTGAAACGTTGTTGTCCTAATGCAGTAAAAGAGAGCAGGAGCGAGAGAGTGGGATTGTATCGGAATGGGCAAGGGGGTTTTGCTTGCCTGGCACTTCTGAAGATAGCATTGAGTCTTCATTAGTGTCAACGATCACAACGCCGGAACATCGTCTACCGAGAGGGGACAAATACCGGCAAACAGAGAAGAACACGATCAATACAATGCACAATATGATGCATGCTATGACATGGCAATATGCTGTGGTTTGGGCTAATGCAACTAGCAGCAAGTTAAATGGAGTTGGCTTGAATCAAAGATTCAAATTCAAACTCCATATGTGGAAATTCAAATGCCATTTACATGATTTGTCCTAAACAGTAGTCATAAGTTGTTCTAACATGCATGGAAATGGTACAGATGGATAGATTGGATTTTTCTGATCATTTTTCATATATAAATTATTTCATTTGGAGTTACGGTTGATTTTCTATGATTTTTAGAAGTTTATAGGATTTTCTGGAATTTTCTGTATAAGAATAAATCCAGAAAATGATTTATAGCGTCAGCATTACGTCACAGCGACGTCAGCAGGTCAACTGGGCGGTCCAGGTCAAACCTGGACGGTGGGGTCCGCACATCAGTGTCACTGTTAATTAACTAACCAATTTAGAGTTAATTAAAGGTAAACCCAGGTTAATTATCAGGCGGCCCCACTTGTCATTGACTCAGGGGAGGGGGTCAGCCTGGTCAAACGAGGTCAACTCACCGACGTTTAGCCGCCGGCGAGGCCAGACGCGGCGGCGAGCCGCGGGTTTGCCCTACGGGGCGCCGTTTGGCGCGCGGAGCACAGCTACGGGATGAGGGCGGAGTTGCGCATCCAACGGTGGCGGTTGCGGGCGCTGGGGTGGCCGGGAGCAGCGCCGGCGACGAGGTTTGCGGCGGCCGGAGTTCGGGTCTCGGCGGTTTCGGTGTGGCGAAGCACGGCAGGAGCAGTGGGTGAGTGCTAGGGACTCCTGACGGCGTGCTGAGCATGGTGACACGCTCAGTTGCGGCTATAGGTGACGGTGACCACGGCGGCGACATGGCCGGCGGCGAAGAGCTCTCGGCTCCGACGGGCATCGATGTTAGAGGAAGAAAACGAGCAAGGGGAGAGGGGGAAACGACACAGAAGCTCACAGCGGGTGCAGCGGTGGCCTCGGCGAGCTCGGGGAGGCACCGGAGCGAGCAGAGCATCGAGGGGGATCTCCGGCGGCCGGCGGTGGAAACGAAGACGGTGGCGTCGTTTCAGGCGTCCCGCGGGTGCGTCCTTCGGCTTGGTGAAGCGGTGATCGACGGCGGACCAGTGGGACACGGCAACGGGGCTCGGCGAGGGCAGTAGCTACGGCGACGGCGAGCGGCGTTCGGGCGGTGCAGGGGAGAGAATCAGAGAGGGGATGGGGACGAGGCAGTGAGCGAGGGGGGTTCCAAGGGGTGCGGGGTGACGAGGAGGAGCTCATCCACGCGTCCAGCGGCTCGGCGGCAAGCAGGTGACGGCGTGGCTCCTCGCGCGCGCGTGCGCTGTCTCCCTCCTCTGCCTACTTGCAGAGGTAGGCGATGACTGGCACCAGGCCAGTGGGCTGGGCTGGCCAGGTAAGTGGCCCAGGTAACTCTCTTCCTCTCTTTTCTCTAATTTAGTTTCTGTTTTCTATTTTATTATTTTGTTCTAGGCTTTGTTAAAAATGCCAGGGCATTTCCAAAAATCATGAAACTAATCATGGCTATTGTTTAGAATATATCCAACAGTAGACATTTTAGTTTATGATTATTTGAGCATTTAAAATATTTAATAGCATTTAAATGCCCAAATGCAAATACTATATGATTTAATTCAGAGCCCAAATATGTCATGGAAAAATGTGCGACACGTCTGGTTATTGCTTCCAGCATTTCCCAGAAATGATGAACATTTTTGAAAGCCATTTGGAGTCACTGAGAATATTTTAGTTGAACCTAGTGAATTCCTTTAATGCTAGGGTTTAGGCAATCCCCATTTCAAATTCATTTGAAACTTAAACATGATGCACACCTGACTAGCTAGCCTAGAGCAAACCAGAACTAGGGATGTGACATGGTTATTGACCGGAGACGTGTCTCGGTCATGTCTACATAGTTCTCGAACCCGTAGGGTCCGCACGCTTAACGTTCGGTGACGATCGGTATTATGAGTTTATGTGTTTTGGTGTACCGAAGATAGTTCGGAGTCCCAGATGTGATCACAGACATGACGATGAGTCTCGAAATGGTGGAGACATAAAGATTGATATATTGGATGACCATATTCGGACACCGGATGAGTTCCGGGGGTCACCGGAAAATTATCGGAGTGCCGGGGGGTTATCGGAACCCCCGGGGGAACTAATGGGCCAACATGGGCCTTGTGAGAGAGAGCGGAGGGGGCCTTAGGGCTGGCTGCGCGCCCCCTTGGGGAGTCCGAATTGGACAAGGAGGGGGGCGGCGCCCCTCTTGCCCTCCCTCTCTCCCTCTCCTTCCTTCCCCCTTCCTCCTCCTCGTTGGACTAGGAAAGGGGGAGTCCTACTCCTACTAGGAGGAGGACTCCTCCCCTCCTTTATATACGGGGGAGGGGGCACCCCATAGAGACACACAAGTTGATCATGATCTGTTAGCCGTGTGCAGTGCCCCCCTCCACCATAATCCACCTCGGTCATATCGTTGCAGTGCTTAGGCGAAGCCCTGCGCCGGTAGCTTCATCATCACCGTCATCACGCCGTCGTGCTGACAAAGCTCTCCCTCGACACTCAGCTGGATCGAGAGTTCGTGGGACGTCACCGAGCCAACCGTGTGCAGATCGCGGAGGTGCCGTACTTTCGGTACTAGGATCGGTCGGATCGTGAAGACGTACGACTACATCAACCGTGTTGTCATAACGCTTCCGCTTACGGTCTACGAGGGTACGTAGACAACACTCTCCCCTCTCGTTGCTACGCATCACCATGATCTTGCGTGTGCGTAGGAATTTTTTTGAAATTACTACGTTCCCCAACAGTGGCATCCCAGCCCGGTTTATGCGTAGATGTTATATGCACGAGTAGAACACAAATGAGTTGTGGGCGATAATAGTCATACTGCTTATCAGCATGTGATACTTTGATTCGGCGGTATTGTTGGATGAAGCGGCCCGGACCGACATTACGCGTACGCTTATGCGAGACTGGTTCTACCGACGTGCTTCACACACAGGTGGCTGGCGGGTGTCAGTTTCTCCAACTTTAGTTGAATCGAGTGTGGCTACGCCCGGTCCTTGTTGAAGGTTAAAACAACACATACTTGACGAAAAATCGTTGTGGTTTTGATGCGTAGGTAAGAACGGTTCTTGCTCAGCCCGTAGCAGCCACGTAAAACTTGCAACAACAAAGTAGAGGACGTCTAACTTGTTTTTGCAGGGCATGTTGTGATATGGTCAAGACATGATGTTAAATTTTATTGTATAAGATGATCATGTTTTGTAACAGAGTTATCGGCTACTGGCAGGAGCCATATGGTTGTCGTTTTATTGTATGAAATGTAATCGCCATGTAATTGTTTTACTTTATCACTAAGCAGTAGCGATAGTCATAGAAGCAATAGTTGGCGAGACGACAACGATGCTACGATGGAGATCAAGGTGTCGTGCCGGTGACGATGGTGATCATGACGGTGCTTTGGAGATGGAGATCAAAGGCACAAGATGATGATGGCCATATCATATCACTTATATTGATTGCATGTGATGTTATCCTTTATGCATCTTATTTTGCTTAGTTCGGCGGTAGCATTATAAGATGATCTCTCACTAAATTTCAAGGTACTAGTGTTCTCCCTGAGTATGCACCGTTGCGAAAGTTCGTCGTGCCGAAACACCACGTGATGATCGGGTGTGATAAGCTCTATGTTCACATACAACGGGTGCAAGCCAGTTTTGCACACACAGAATACTCGGGTTAAACTTGACGAGCCTAGCATATGCAGATATGGCCTCGGAACACTGAGACCGAAAGGTCGAGCGTGAATCTTATAGTAGATATGATCAACATAGTGATGTTCACCATTGAAAACTACCCCATCTCACGTGATGATCGGACATGGTTTAGTTGATTTGGATCACGTGATCACTTAGATGATTAGAGGGATGTCTATCGAAGTGGGAGTTCTTAAGTAATTTGATTAATTGAACTTTAATTTATCATAAAAAAACTTAGTACCTGATAGTATTTTGCATCTCTATGTTCTTCTAGATAGATGGCCCGTGTTGTTGTTCCGTTGAATTTTAATGCGTTCCTAGAGAAAGCTAAGTTGAAATATGATGGTAGCAACTACACGGACTGGGTCCATAACTTGAGGATTATCCTCATTGCTGCACAGAAGAATTACGTCCTGGAAGCACCGCTAGGTGCCAAACCCGCTGCAGGAGGAACACCAGATGTTATGAACGTCTGGTAGAGCAAAGCTGGTGACTACTCGATAGTTCAGTGTGCCATGCTTTACGGCCTAGAACCGGGACTTCAACGACGTTTTGAATGTCATGGAGCATATGAGATGTTCCAGGAGTTGAAGTTAATATTTCAAGCAAATGCCCAGATTGAGAGATATGAAGTCTCCAATAAGTTCTACAGCTGCAAGATGGAGGAGAATAGTTCTGTCAGTGAGCATATACTCAAAATGTCTGGTATAACAATCACTTGATTCAACTGGGAGTTAATCTTCCTGATGATAGTGTCATTGACAGAATTCTTCAATCATTGCCACCAAGCTACAAGAGCTTCGTGATGAACTATAATATGCAAGGGATGGATAAGACAATTCTCGAGCTCTTCGCAATGCTAAAGGCTGCGGAGGTAGAAATCAAGAAGGAGCATCAAGTGTTGATGGTCAACAAGACCACCAGTTTCAAGAAAAAGGGTAAAGGGAAGAAGGGGAACTTCAAGAAGAATGGCACGCAAGTTGCTGCTCAAGTGAAGAAGCCCAAGTCTGGACCTAAGCCTGAGACTAAGTGCTTCTACTGCAAAGGCACTGGTCACTGGAAGCGGAACTGCCCCAAGTATTTGGCGGATAAGAAGGATGGAAAGGTGAACAAAGGTATATGTGATATACATGTTATTGTTGTGTACCTTACTAATGCTCGCAGTAGCACCTGGGTATTTGATACTGGTTCTGTTGCTAATATTTGCAACTGGAAACAGGGACTACGGATTAAGCGAAGATTGGCTAAGGACGAGGTGACGATGCGCGTGGGAAATGGTTCCAAAGTCGATGTGATCGCGGTCGGCACGCTACCTCTACATCTACCTTCGGGATTAGTTTTAGACCTGAGTAATTGTTATTTGGTGCCAGCGTTAAGCATGAACATTATATCTGGATCTTATTTGATACGAGACGGTTATTCATTTAAATCAGAGAATAATGGTTGTTCTATTTATATGAGTAATATCTTTTATGGTCATGCACCCTTGAAGAGTGGTCTATTCTTGTTGAATCTCGATAGTAGTGACACACATATTCATAATATTGAAGCCAAAAGATGTAGAGTTGATAATGATAGTGCAACATATTTGTGGCACTGCCGTTTAGGTCATATTGGTGTAAAGCGCATGAAGAAACTCCATTCTGATGGACTTTTGGAATCACTTGATTATGAATCACTTGGTACTTGCGAACCATGCCTCATGGGCAAGATGACTAAAACTCCGTTCTCCGGAACAATGGAGCGAGCAACAGATTTGTTGGAAATCATACATACTGATGTATGTGGTCCGATGAATGTTGAGGCTCGCGGAGGGTATCATTATTTTCTCACCCTCACAGATGATTTGAGCAGATATGGGTATATCTACTTGATGAAACATAAGTCTAAAACACTTGAAAAGTTCAAAGAATTTCAGAGTGAAGTGGAAAATCATCGTAACAAGAAAATAAAGTTTCTACGATCTGATCGTGGAGGAGAATATTTGAGTTATGAGTTTGGTCTTCATTTGAAACAATGCGGAATAGTTTCGCAACTCACGCCACCCGGAACACCACAACGTAATGGTGTGTCCGAACGTCGTAATCGTACTTTACTAGATATGGTGCGATCTATGATGTCTCTTACTGATTTACCGCTATCGTTTTGGGGTTATGCTTTAGAGACGGCTGCATTCACGTTAAATAGGGCACCATCTAAATCCGTTGAGATGACACCTGATGAACCGTTTGTCGTTTCTTAAGTTTGGGGCTGCGATGCTTATGTGAACCGGAGGCCCAACCCAAATTGTTGTTTTCTTGCCTATTTCAGTGTTTCAAAGAAAAGGAATATCAAACGGAGTCCAAATGGAATGAAACCTTCGGGAGAGTTATTTTTGGAACGGAAGCAATCCAGGAGACTTGGAGTAGACGTCAGGGAAGCTTCGAGGAAGCCACGAGGCAGGGAGGCACGCCCTACCCCCCTGGGTGCACCCCCACCCTCGTGGGCCCCTCGTGGCTCCCCTGACCGACTTTCTTTCGCCTATATATATCCATATACCCTAAAAACATCGGAGAACATAATAGATCGGGAGTTCCGCCGCCGCAAGCCTCTGTAGCCACCAAAAACCAATCGGGACCCTGTTCCGGCACCCTGCCGGAGGGGGGATCCATCACCGGTGGCCATCTTCATCATCCCATCGCTCTTCATGACGAGGAGGGAGTAGTTCACCCTCGGGGCTGAGGGTATGTACCAGTAGCTATGTGTTTGATCTCTCTCTCCCGTGTTCTTGAGGTGGTACGATCTTGATGTATCGCGAGCTTTGCTATTATAGTTGGATCTTATGATATTTCTCCCCCTCTACTCTCTTGTAATGGATTGAGTTTTCCCTTTGAAGTTATCTTATCGGATGGAGTCTTTAAGGATTTGAGAACACTTGATGTATGTCTTGCATGTGCTTATCTGTGGTGACAATGGGATATCACATGATCTACTTGATGTATGTTTTGGTGATCAACTTGCGGGTTCCGTGACCTCGTGAACTTATGCATAGGGGTTGGCACACGTTTTCGTCTTGGCTCTCCGGTAGAAACTTTGGGGCACTCTTTGAAGTACTTTGTGTTGGTTTGAATAGATGAATCTGAGATTGTGTGATGCATATAGTATAATCTTACCCATGGATACTTGAGGTGGCATTGGAGTATCTAGGTGACATTAGGGTTTTGGTTGATATGTGTCTTAAGGTGTTATTCTAGTACGAACTCTTGAATAGATCGATCCGAAAGAATAACTTTAAGGTGGTTTCGTACCCTACAATAATCTCTTCGTTTGTTCTCCGCTATTAGTGACTTTGGAGTGACTCTTTGTTGCATGTTGAGGGATAGTTATATGATCCAATTATGTTATTATTGTTGAGAGAACTTGCACTAGTGAAAGTATGAACCCTAGGCCTTGTTCCAACGCATTGCAATACCGTTCGTGCTCACTTTTATTATTAGTTACCTTGCTGTTTTTATATTTTCAGATTACAAAAACCTATATCTACCATCCATATTGCACTTGTATCACCATCTCTTCGCCGAACTAGTGCACCTATACAATTTACCATTGTATTGGGTGTGTTGGGGACACAAGAGACTCTTTGTTATTTGGTTGCAGGGTTGCTTGAGAGAGACCATCTTCATCCTATGCCTCCCACGGATTGATAAACCTTAGGTCATCCACTTGAGGGAAATTTGCCACTGTCCTACAAACCTCTGCACTTGGAGGCCCAACAACGTCTACAAGAAGAAGGTTGTGTAGTAGACATTAAGCAGTTTCTAGCGCCGTTGCCGGGGAGGTGAGTGCTTGAAGGTATATCTTTAGATCTTGCAATTGAATCTTTTAGTTTCTTGTTTTATCACTAGTTTAGTTTATAAAAGAAAAATACAAAAAAAATGGAATTGAGTTTGCCTCATACGCTTCATCTTTTTAATATCTTTCGTGAGAATGATGGAAAGGAAAATTGTGCTCAAGTGCTAGAAGAAGAAGTCTATAAAATGTTTGGCACTAAATCTTTGAATGATGAGCATGATTGCAATGTTGTTAGTATGAACTCCTTGAATATCCATATTACTAATGATGATTGCACTAGTCATGATGAAAATGTCTCTTATAAGCATGTCAATTTCTGTGGAGTGCATAGAGCTTGCAAGTACACACCAAATAGGGAAAAGAGATTTTGCAAGAGGCATAAGTATTTGGAAACTAAATGGTTGCAAGAAAGGCTAGATGTTTGTGCTGAGAATTTAAACTTTCTTTGCCGTCCTTGTGAACTTTGCAATGAACATGATAATTTCAATACCAATGCAAATTGTTTCATGATCGTATCGTGTCCAAAGATTGTGATGACTTGATTTCCCTTGCACATCATAATGAAATTAGTTTGCTTTTGGGTTATGAAGAAATGAAACGTATAACTAAGGATCTTCCAGAATTTGTCCTTGATAAAGTTCTTGGTTTTGATCTAGAAGAAATTTTTATGTATTGCACGGTGAATTGCATTGAAAATCCTTATATTGCCAATTACATAAAGACAAGAAAACAAATGGAAGATGAAGAAAATACTAATGAAAGGGAAGAGACTTCCCAATATCCTCCTATTATTTCTTATGATGAATCAGGTAGCGAGGAGGAGCCTTCTATCCAACCAATCTCATCAATAAGTAGCTCAAAAAAGAGGGTTAAACCCACACATGATGTGAAGAAGAAAAAGAAAAGACGGAGGAGCAAAGGTAGAAAGGTATCCCTCCCAAATGATGTTGCTCCTATTACTCATTGTGATGATGATAATTGCTATACTATTGGTGCTATCCATACTATTAATGATGAGAGTGATTATGCTTATGATATGAAAAGGCCCAAGCTTGGGGATGCTATGTTTGAGAATATATTTTCTGCAATTAATGTTTGTCCCAATCTTGGGGATGCTATGTTTAATGAAGATGATATTTTTAGCCTCCCAAGTTTTGATGAGCAAATTTATTATGATGATAGCATGCCTCCTACTTATGATGATTATATTGATGAAAGTGGGTTTGGAAGAGTGTCAACTTTAGGAAGTAATGATCCCACTATTTTGGAGGGTGTTGAATCTTATAATATTTATGAAAGTGGATTTGGAGAGGTCATGACTTTATTTAGTGATGAATCCACTATTTCGGAAGAGGTTTCAATTGATTATGATGAGAACAAAGTTGCTACTTATGATGATTATTGTGATGAAACTTATGCTATAAAAAGTAGTGATGATTATATTTATAAAACTTGTCATGATTATGATTACCCTTTTTCTGAACATTACTCTTTCAATATGGAAACAATTTATAGTATTCGAGTTTCTTATGATACTCCCACTATTCCGAATGAGAAGAATTTTGCTTATGTGGAGAGTAATAAAATTTCTATGCTTGTGGATCATGAAAAGAATTCTTTATGTGATGGTTATATTGTTGAATTCATTCATGATGCTACTGAAAATTATTATGAGGGAGGAATATATGCTTGTAGGAATTGCAATAATATCAAGTTTCCTCTCTATGTGCTTAAAGTTTTGAAGCTATGCTTGTTTTGCCTTCCTATGCTAGTTGATTATTGTTCCCATAAGTTGTTTGCTCACAAAATCCCTATGCATAGGAAGTGGGTTAGAATTAAATGTGCTAGTCATATTCTTCATGATGCTCTCTTTATATTTCAATTCTTATCTTTTAGGTGAGCATCATCGAAATCATCATGCCTAGCTAGGGGGCGTTAAACGTTAGCGCTTGTTGGGAGGCAACCCAATTTTATTTTTGTTTCTTGCTTTTTGGTTCTGTTTAGTAATAAATAATTCATCTAGCTTCTGTTAAGATGTGTTCTCATGTTTAAATTAGTGTTTTTACCAAGTAGAACCTTTGGGAAGACTTGGGTGAAGTCTTTTTGATCTTGCTGTAAAAAATAGAAACTTTAGCGCTCACGAGATTAGCTACAACTTTTTACTGTAGAGTGCTATTTAGTTTATTGTTTTTGCAGACGATTAATAGACAAATTCCTCAGGTCCACAAATTTATTTTAGAATTTTTGGAGTTCCAGAAGTATACGTTTGATACAGATTACTACAGACTGTTCTGTTTTTGACAGATTCTGTTTTCTATGTGTTGTTTGCTTATTTTGACGAATCTATGAGTAGTATCAGAGGGTATGAACCATAGAGAAGTTGGAATACAATAGATATTACACCAATATGAATTTAGAATGAGTTCACAACAGTACCTAAGTGGTAATTTATTTTCTTATACTAACGGAGCTTACAAGTTTTCTGTTAAGTTTTGTGTTGTGAAGTTTTCAAGTTTTGGGTAAAGATTCGATGGACTATGGAATAAGGAGTGGCAAGAGCCTAATCTTGGGGACTCCCAAGGCACCCCAAGGTAATATTCAAGGACAACCAAGAGCCTAAGCTTGGGGATGCCCCGGAAGGCATCCCCTCTTTCGTCTTCGTTCATCGGTAACTTTACTTGGAGCTATATTTTTATTCACCACATGATGTGTGTTTTGCTTGGAGCGTCATTTTATTTTGTTAGTATTTGCTTGCTGTTATTTAGAATAATGTTTTGCATCTCTATTTTCAATGAGAATGTCAAGGATAGCTTTTACCATGCTTATTTTGCAAGTCTACATGTTGCTGTTTGAAAACTGAAAGTTTACCACTGTTGCAAAAATTCCCTAGAAAAGTCAGAATGTGATAAAATGTTGAAACCTTTTGCATAATAAGCTCTGATAAATTTACTACAGTGGGAATTTTCTTTCATAATGGTTGGATCTAGGGAAGTATGGATCTTGCTGCATTCTTTACAGACTATCCTGTTTAGGCAGATTGCTGTTATGTTTGCATTGTTTGCATATGTTTGCTTCTTTAATGATTCTATTTGAGGATAGGACTATTAAATATGCAGAGGCATTTAGTATTCAATGTTGAATAATAATTTTAGTGATTTGCTACAGTATAATATGATAAGGTTTTTGCATTGGTTTATACTAACTTATCTCACGAGTCCTCGTTGAGTTTTGTGTGGATGAAGCTTTTGAGATTTAGGGAGACCGTGATATGAGAGGAATTAAGGAGACACAAAACTTCAAGCTTGGGGATGCCCAAGGCATCCCAAGATAATATTTCAAGAAGTCTCAAGCGTCTAAGCTTGGGGATGCCCCGGTTGGCATCCCACCTTTCTTCTTCGACAACTATCGGTTAGTATCGGTTGATCCTAAGTTTTTCTTCTTCACATGATGTTTGCTATTCTTAGATGTCATTTTATTTTGTTTGGCTTGCTGTTTGAATAAAGTATCAAGATCTAAAATTATTAAATGGGAGAGTCTTCACATAGCTAAATAATTATTTAACTGCTCATTGATCTTCACTTATATCTTTTTGGAGTAGTTTGTCATTTACTCGTGTGCTTCACTTATATCCTATGAGTAAATAGTTGAATGATTTGAATATCATAAATCTGAAATTATATATGTTTTATATGCTTATCCCATGGGGAGTAATGACTTCACATATAAGAAGTAGAGGTGGTAAATTTATTGAAGGTTAGCAAACATTGTATTGGTCACTTGAACAATTCATGAAAAAATGTTGAGGGAAGAGAGATTTCACATATAAATATACTATCTTGGACATCTTTTATGATTGTGAGCACTCACTAAAATATGACATGCTAAAAGGTTGATGTTGACAAGGAAGACAACGTAATGGGTTATGTTTTCTTATATCCGAAATAAAGTATATTGTCATGGATCATTCAACATGTTGAGCTTGCCTTTCCCCCTCATGCTAGCCAAATTCTTTTGCACCAAGTAGAGATACTACTTGTGCTTCCAAACATCCCTTAAACCAGTATTGCCATGAAAGTCCACCATACCTACCTATGGATTGAGTAAGATCCTTCAAGTAAGTTGTCATCGGTGCATGCAATAAAAATTGCTCTCTAAATATGTATGATCTTTTAGGGTGGAGAAAATAAGCTTTATACGATCTTGTGATATGGAAGCAATAAAAGCGACGGACTGCATAATAAAGGTCCCTATCACAAGTGGCAATATAAAGTGACATTCTTTCGCACAAAGATTTTGTGCATCCAACTATAAAAGCGCATGACAACCTCTGCTTCCCTCTGCGAAGGGCCTATCTTTTATTCTTGTCTTATACCTTATGCAAGAGTCATGGTGATCTTCACCTTTCCTTTTACATTTTATCCTTTGGCAAGCACATTGCGTTGGAAAGATCCTGATATATATATCTAATTGGATGTAAGGCATCATGAACTATTATTGTTGACATTACCCTTGAGGTAAAAGGTTGGGAGGCGAATCTATAAGCCCCTATCTTTCTCTGTGTCTGATTAAAACTTTGAACCCATAAATATCGCGTGAGTGTTAGCAATTGTGAAAGACTAAATGATAGTTGAGTATGTGAAGTTTGCTGAATCAAAGCTCTGACATAGACTCTTCCTGAAAATAAGATGAATTGTAATTGTTTGATGACTAATGACACAGTTTGTTAGTTTTCAAGAAAGTTTATGATCTATACTTTAACATGTGAATAGTTTGTTACTTGATCATGAAAAGTTTTATGAGATGAGCTACTGTTATGACATATGATGATGCTAGAAAAGGTGATTGAAATTATCATTGATCAAACTTGTGCACCTGCTAGCATTCGCACTTCATAAATTATTTCTTTTATCATTTACCTACTTGAGGACGAGCAGGAATTAAGCTTGGGGATGCTGATACGTCTCCAACGTGTCTATAATTTATGAAGTATTCATGCTATTATATTATCTGTTTTGGATGTTTATGGGCTTTACTAAACACTTTTATATTATTTTTGGGACTAACCTATTAACCGGAGGCCCAGGCCCAATTGTTGTTTTCTTGCCTATTTCAGTGTTTCGAAGAAAAGGAATATCAAACAGAGTCCAAACGGAATGAAACCTTCGGGAGAGTTATTTTTGGAACGGAAGCAATCCAGGAGACTTGGAGTAGACGTCAGGGAAGCTTCGAGGAAGCCACGAGGCAGGGAGGCGCGCCCTACCCCCTGGGCGCACCCCCACCCTCGTGGGCCCCTCGTGGCTCCCCTGACCGACTTCTTTCGCGTATATATATCCATATACCCTAAAAACATCGGTGAACAGAATAGATCGGGAGTTCTGCCGCCGCAAGCCTCTGTAGCCACCAAAAACCAATCGGGACCCTGTTCCGGCACCCTGCCGGAGGGGGGATCCATCACCGGTGGCCATCTTCATCATCCCGACGCTCTTCATGACGAGGAGGGAGTAGTTCACCCTCGGGGCTGAGGGTATGTACCAGTAGCTATGTGTTTGATCTCTCTCTCCCGTGTTCTTGAGGTGGTACGATCTTGATGTATCGCGAGCTTTGCTATTATAGTTGGATCTTATGATGTTTCTCCCCCTCTACTCTCTTGTAATGGATTGAGTTTTCCCTTTGAAGTTATCTTATCGGATTGAGTCTTTAAGGATTTGAGAACACTTGATGTATGTCTTGCATGTGCTTATCTGTGGTGACAATGGGATATCACATGATCTACTTGATGTATGTTTTGGTGATCAACTTGCGGGTTCCGTGACCTCGTGAACTTATGCATAGGGGTTGGCACACGTTTTCGTCTTGACTCTCCGGTAGAAACTTTGGGGCACTCTTTGAAGTACTTTGTGTTGGTTTGAATAGATGAATATGAGATTGTGTGATGCATATCGTATAATCTTACCCATGGATACTTGAGGTGACATTGGAGTATCTAGGTGACATTAGGGTTTTGGTTGATATGTGTCTTAAGGTGTTATTCTAGTACAAACTCTTGAATAGATCGTTCCGAAAGAATAACTTTGAGGTGGTTTCGTACCCTACAATAATCTCTTCGTTTGTTCTCCGCTATTAGTGACTTTGGAGTGACTCTTTGTTGCATGTTGAGGGATAGTTATATGATCCAATTATGTTATTATTGTTGAGAGAACTTGCACTAGTGAAAGTATGAACCCTAGGCCTTGTTTCAACGCATTGCAATACCGTTCGTGCTCACTTTTATTATTAGTTACCTTGCTGTTTTTATATTTTCAGATTACAAAAACCTATATCTACCATCCATATTGCACTTGTATCACCATCTCTTCGCCGAACTAGTGCACCTATACAATTTACCATTATATTGGGTGTGTTGGGGACACAAGAGACTCTTTGTTATTTGGTTGCAGGGTTGCTTGAGAGAGACCATCTTCATCCTACGCCTCCCACGGATTGATAAACCTTAGGTCATCCACTTGAGGGAAATTTGTTACTGTCCTACAAACCTCTGCACTTGGAGGCCCAACAACGTCTACAAGAAGAAGGTTGTGTAGTAGACATCACTAAGCAAAGCGTCGTGGCAGGATCTACGTGTGAAGCGGAGTACATAGCTGCTTCGGAAGCAGCAAATGAAGGAGTCTGGATGAAGGAGTTCATACCCGATCTAGGTGTCATACCTAGTGCATCGGGTCCAATGAAAATCTTTTGTGACAATACTGGTGCAATTGCCTTGGTAAAGGAATCCAGATTTCACAAGAGAACCAAGCACATCAAGAGACGCTTCAATTCCATCTGTGATCAAGTCAAGGAGGGAGACATAGAGATTTGCAAGATACATACGGATCTGAATGTTGCAGACCCGTTAACTAAGCCTCTCTCACGAGCAAAACATGATCATCACCAAGACTCCATGGGTGTTAGAATCATTACTGTGTAATCTAGATTATTGACTCTAGTGCAAGTGGGAGACTGAAGGAAATATGCCCTAGAGGCAATAATAAAGTTGTTACTTATATTTCCTTATATCATGATAAATGTTTATTATTCATGCTAGAATTGTATTAACCGGAAACTTAGTACATGTGTGAATACATAGACAAACAGAGTGTCACTAGTATGCCTCTACTTGACTAGCTCGTTGAATCAAAGATGGTTAAGTTTCCTAGCCATAGACATGAGTTGTCATTTGATTAACTGGATCACATCATTAGAGAATCATGTGATTGACTTGACCCATTCCGTTAGCTTAGCACTTGATCGTTTAGTATGTTGCTAGTGCTTTCTTCATGACTTATACATATTCCTATGACTATGAGATTATGCAACTCCCGAATACAGGAGGAACACTTTGTGTGCTACCGAACATCACAACGTAACTGGGTGATTATAAAGGTGCTCTAAAGGTGTCTCCGATGGTACTTGTTGAGTGGGCATAGATCGAGATTAGGATTTGTCACTCCGATTGTCGGAGAGGTATCTCTGGGCCCTCTCGGTATGCACGTCACTATAAGCCTTGCAAGCAATGTGACTAATGAGTTAGTTGCGGGATGATGCATTACGGAACGAGTAAAGAGACTTGCCGGTAACGAGATTGAACTAGGTATTGAGATACCGACGATCGAATCTCGGGCAAGTAACTGCTACCTCTTGAGCACTTCGTTGGTTTTCCCTTGAAAAGGAAAGGGTGATGCAGTAAAGTAGCGTAAGTATTTCCCTCAATTTTTGAGAACCAAGGTATCAATCCAGTAGGAGGCCACGCACGAGTCCCTCGCACCTACACAGACAAATAAAAGCCTCGCAACCAACGCAATAAAGGGGTTGTCAATCCCTTCACGGTCACTTACGAAAGTGAGATCTGATAGATATGATAAGATAATATTTTTGGTATTTTTATGATAAAGATGCAAAGTAAAATAAAAGGCAATAAAAATAACTAAGTGTTGGAAGATTAATATGATGGAAAATATACCCAGGGGCCATAGGTTCCACTAGTGGCTTCTCTCAAGAGCATAAGTATTACGGTGGGTGAACAAATTACTGTTGAGCAATTGATAGAATTGAGCATAGTTATGAGAATATCTAGGTATGTTCATATATATAGGCATCACGTCCGCGACAAGTAGACTGACTCCTGCCTGCATCTACTACTATTACTCCACACATCGACCGCTATCCAGCATGCATCTAGAGTATTAAGTTCAAGAGAACAGAGTAACGCTTTAAGTAAGATGACATGATGTAGAGGGATAAACTCATGCAATATGATATAAACCCCATCTTGTTATCCTCGATGGCCACAATACAATACATGCCTTGCTGCCCCTGCTGTCACTGGGAAAGGACACCGCAAGATTGAACCCAAAGCTAAGCACTTCTCCCATTGCAAGAAAGATCAATCTAGTAGGCCAAACCAAACTGATAATTCGAAGAGACTTGCAAAGATAACCAATCATACATAAAAGAATTCAGAGAAGATTCAAATATAGTTCATAGATAAACTTGATCATAAACCCACAATTCATTGGTCTCAACAAACACACGCAAAAGAAGATTACATCGAATAGATCTCCACGAGAATCGTGGAGAACTTTGTATTGAGATCCAAAGAGAGAGAAGAAGCCATCTAGCTAATAACTATGGACCCGAAGGTCTGAGGTAAACTACTCACACATCATCGGAGAGGCTATGGTGTTGATGTAGAAGCCCTCCGTGATCAATGCCCCCTCTGGCGGAGCGCTGGAAAAGGCCCCAAGATGGGATCTCACGGGTACAGAAGGTTGCGGCGGTGGAATTAGGTTTTTGGCTCCGTATCTGGTAGTTTGGGGGTACGTAGGTATATATAGGAGGAAGAAGTACGTCGGTGGAGCAACGTGGGCCCCACGAGGGTGGAGGGCGCGCCCAGGGGGGGGTAGGCGCGCCCCCCTACCTCGTGCCTTCCTGGTTGCTTTCTTGACGTAGGGTCCAAGTCCTCTGGATCACGTTTGTTCCAAAAATCACGCTCCTGAAGGTTTCATTCCGTTTGGACTCCGTTTGATATTCTTTTTCTGCGAAACTCTGAAATAGGCAAAAAACAACAATTCTGGGCTGGGCCTCCGGTTAATAGGTTAGTCCCAAAAATAATATAAAAGTGTATAATAAAGCCCATTAAACATCCAAAACAAAATATAACATAGCATGGAACAATCAAAAATTATAGATACGTTGGAGACGTGTCAAGCATCCCCAAGCTTAATTCCTGCTCGTCCTCGAGTAGGTAAATGATAAAAATAGAATTTTTGATGTGGAATGCTACTTAGCATAATTTCAATGTAATCTTCTTATTGTGGCACGAATGTTCAGATTTGATATGATTCAAGATAAAAGTTTAATGTTGACATAAAAACAATAATACTTCAAGCATGCTAACCAAGCAATTATGTCTTATCAAAACAACATAGTCAAAGCAAGCTATCCCTACAAAATCATATAGTCTGGCTATGCTCCATCTTCCCCACACAAAATATTCATATCATGTACAACCCTGGTTTTAGCCAAGCAATTGGTTCATACTTTTTAACGCGCTTCAACCTTTTCAACTTTTACGCAATACATGAGCGCAAGCCATGGATATAGCACTATGGTGGAATAAGGTATAATGATAGGGGTTATGTGGGAAGATAAAAAAGGAGAAGATCTCACATCAACGAGGCTAATCAACGGGCTATGGAGATGCCCATCAATTGATGTCAATGCAAGGAGTAGGGATTGCCATGCAACGGATGCACTTAGAGCTATAAGTGTACGAAAGCTCAAACAACAGAAACTAAGTGGGTGTGTATCCAACTTGCTTGCTCACGAAGACCTCGGGCATTTGAGGAAGCCCATCATTGGAATATACAAGCCAAGTTCTATAATGAAATTTCCCACTTAGTATATGAAAGTGACAAAATGAGAGACTCTCTATCATGAAGATCACGGTGCTACTTTGAAGCACAAGTGTGGTAAAAGGATAGTAACATTGTCCCTTCTCTCTTTTTCTCTCATTTTTTATATTTTTTTATTTGGGCCTTTTTTTTATGGCCTCTTTTTTTTAGTCCGGAGTCTCATCCCGACTTGTGGGGGAATCATAGTCTCCATCATCCTTTCCTCACTTGGGACAATGCTCTAATAATGATGATCATCACACTTTTATTTACTTACAACTCATGAATTACAACTCAATACTTAGAACAAAATATGACTCTATGTGGATGCCTCCGGCGGTGTACCGGGATATGCAATGAATCAAGAGCGACATGTATGAAAGAATTATGAATGGTGGCTTTGCCGCAAATACAATGTCAACTACATGATCATGCAAAGCAATATGACAATGATGGAGCATGTCATGATAAACGAAACGGTGGAAAGTTGCATGGCAATATATCTTGGAATGGCTATGGAAATGCCATAATAGGTAGGTATGGTGGCTGTTTTGAGGAAGATATAAGGAGTTTTATGTGTGATAGAGCGTATCTTATCATGAGGTATGGATGCACCGCCGAAGTTTGCACCAACTCTCAAGGTGAGAAAGGGCAATGCACGGTACCGAAGAGGCTAGAAAATTGCGGAAAGGTAAGTGTGCGTATAATCCATGGACTCACATTAGTCATAAAGAACTCATATACTTATTGCAAAAATTTATTAGCCCTCGAAGCAAAGTACTACTACGCATGCTCCTAGGGGAAGGGTTGGTAGGAGTTAACCATCGCGCGATCCCGACCGCCACACAAAGGATGACAATCAATAAATACTGTTGGGAATCGTAGCATAATTTTAAAATTTTCCTACGCTCACCAAGATGCATCTATGGAGTATACTAGCAACGAGGGGAAAGGAGTGCATCTACATACCCTTGTAGATCGCGAGCGGAAGCGTTCCAATGAACGTGGATGACGGAGTCGTACTCGCCGTGATTCAAATCACCGATGACCGAGTGCCGAACGGACGGCACCTCCGCGTTCAACACACGTACGGTGCAGCGACATCTCCTCCTTCTTGATCCAGCAAGGGGGAAGGAGAGGTTGATGAAGATCCAGCAGCACGACGGCGTGATGGTGGATGTAGCGGGATGCCGGCAGGGCTTCGCCGAGCATATACGAGAGAGAGAGGTGTAGCAGGGGGAGAGGGAGGCGCCCAAGGCTGTGATATTCTGCCCTCCCTCCCCCCCTTTATATAGGCCCCCTGGGAAGGGGGGGCGCCGGCCACAACCCATCTAGGGCAAGGGGCGGCGGCCAAGGGGGGGAACTTGCCCCCCAAGGCAAGTGGGGCGCCCCCCCACCCTAGGGTTTCCAACCCTAGGCGCAGGGGGAAGGCCCATGGGGGGCGCCCCAGCCCACTAGGGGCTGGTTACCCTCCCACTTCAGCCCATGGGGCCCTCCGGGATAGGTGGCCCCACCCGATGGACCCCCGGGACCCTTCCGGTGGTCCCGGTACAATACCGGTAACCCCCGAAACTTTCCCGGTGGCCGAAACTTGACTTCCTATATATAATTCTTCACCTCCGGACCATTCCGGAACTCCTCGTGATGTCCGGGATCTCATCCAGGACTCCGAACAACTTTCGGGTTTCCGCATACACATATCTCTACAACCCTAGCGTCACCGAACCTTAAGTGTGTAGACCCTACGGGTTCGGGAGACATGCAGACATGACCGAGACGCCTCTCCGGTCAATAACCAACAGCGGGATCTGGATACCCATGTTGGCTCCCACATGTTCCACGATGATCTCATCGGATGAACCACGGTGTCGAGGATTCAATCAATCCCGTATGCAATTCCCTTTGTCAATCGGTATGTTACTTGCCCGAGATTCGATCGTCGGTATCCCAATACCTTGTTCAATCTCGTTACCGGCAAGTCTCTTTACTCGTACCGCAATGCATGATCCCGTGACTAACGCCTTAGTCACATAGAGCTCAATATGATGATGCATTACCGAGTGGGCCCAGAGATACCTCTCCGTCATACGGAGTGACAAATCCCAGTCTCGATCCGTGCCAACCCAACAGACACTTTCGGAGATACCCGTAGTGCACCTTTATAGTCACCCAGTTACGTTGTGACGTTTGGCACACCCAAAGCACTCCTACGGTATCCGGGAGTTGCACGATCTCATGGTCTAAGGAAAAGATACTTGACATTGGAAAAGCTCTAGCAAACGAAACTACACGATCTTTTATGCTATGCTTAGGATTGGGTCTTGTCCATCACATCATTCTCCTAATGATGTGATCCCGTTATCAATGACATCCAATGTCCATAGTCAGGAAACCATGACTATCTGTTGATCAACAAGCTAGTCAACTAGAGGCTTACTAGGGACACGTTGTGGTCTATGTATTCACACATGTATTATGATTTCCGGACAATACAATTATAGCATGAATAATAGACAATTACCATGAACAAAGAAATATAATAATAACCATTTATTATTGCCTCTAGGGCATATTTCCAACAGTCTCCCACTTGCACTAGAGTCAATAATCTAGTTACATCGTGATGAATTGAACACCCATTGCGTCCTGGTGTTGATCATGTTTTGCCCTAGGGAGAGGTTTAGTCAACGGATCTGCTACATTCAGGTCCGTATGCACTTTACAAATATCTATGTCTCCATGTTGAACACTTTAACGAATGGAGTTGAAGCGACGCTTGATATGCCTGGTCTTCCTGTGAAATCTGGGCTCCTTCGCAAGGGCAATAGCTCCAGTGTTGTCACAGAAGAGAGTCATCGGGCCCGACGCATTGGGAATCACCCCTAGGTCGGTAATGAACTCCTTCATCCAGACTGCTTCCTGTGCTGCCTCCGAGGCTGCCATGTACTCCGCTTCACATGTAGATCCCGCCACGACGCTTTGCTTGCAACTGCACCAGCTTACTGCTCCTCCATTCAAAATATACACATATCCGGTTTGTGACTTTGAGTCATCCAGATCTGTGTCGAAGCTAGCGTCGACGTAACCCTTTACGACGAGCTCTTCGTCACCTCCATAAACGAGAAACATATCCTTGGTCCTTTTCAGATACTTAGGATATTCTTGACCGCTGTCCAGTGTTCCATGCCGGGATTACTTTGGTACCTTCCTACCAAACTTACGGCAAGGTTTACATCAGGTCTGGTACACAGCATGGCATACATAATAGACCCTATGGCCGAGGCATAGGGGATGACACTCATCTTTTCTATATCTTCTGCCGTGGTCGGGCATTGAGCCGTGCTCAATTGCACACCTTGCAATACAGGCAAGACCCCCTTCTTGGACTGATCCATATTGAACTTCTTCAATATCTTGTCAAGGTATGTACTCTGTGAAAGACCAATGAGGCGTCTTGATCTATCTCTATAAATCTTGATGCCTAATATATAAGCAGCTTCTCCAAGGTCCTTCATTGAAAAACACTTATTCAAATAGGCCTTTATACTTTCCAAGAATTCTATATCATTTCCCATCAATAGTATGTCATCCACATATAATATGAGAAATGCTACAGAGCTCCCACTCACTTTCTTGTAAACACAGGCTTCTCCATAAGTCTGTGTAAACCCAAACGCTTTGATCATCTCATCAAAGCGAATGTTCCAACTCCGAGATGCTTGCACCAGCCCATAGATTGAGCGCTGGAGCTTGCATACTTTGTTAGCATTCTTAGGATCGACAAAACCTTCCGGCTGCATCATATACAACTCTTCCTTAAGGAAGCCATTAAGGAATGCCGTTTTGACGTCCATCTGCCATATCTCATAATCATAGTATGCGGCAATTGCTAACATGATTCGGACGGACTTCAGCTTCGCTACGGGTGAGAAAGTCTCATCGTAGTCAACCCCTTGAACTTGTCGATAACCCTTAGCGATAAGTCGAGCTTTGTAGATGGTCACATTACCATCTGCGTCCGTCTTCTTCTTAAAGATCCATTTGTTTTCTATGGCTCGCCGATCATCGGGCAAGTCAGTCAAAGTCCATACTTCGTTTTCATACATGGATCCTATCTCGGATTTCATGGCTTCCAGCCATTTGTCGGAATCCGGGCCCTCCATCGCTTCTTCATAGTTTGAAGGTTCACCGTTGTCTAACAACATGATTTCCAGGACAGGGTTGCCGTACCACTCTGGTGCGGAACGTGTCCTTGTGGACCTACAAAGTTCAGTAACTTGATCCGAAGCTTCATGATCATCATCATTAACTTCCTCCCCAGTCGGTGTAGGCACCACAGGAACATTTTCCCGCGCTGCGCTACTTTCCGGTTCGGACGGGGTGACTATCACCTCATCAAGTTCCACTTTCCTCCCACTCAATTCTTTCGAGAGAAACTCCTTCTCTAGAAAGGACCCGTTCTTGGCAACGAAGATCTTGCCTTCGGATCTGAGGTAGAAGGTATACCCAATAGTTTCCTTAGGGTATCCTATGAAGACGCATTTTTCCGATTTGGGTTCGAGCTTTTCAGGTTGAAGTTTCTTGACATAAGCATCGCATCCCCAAACTTTTAGAAACGACAGCTTAGGTTTCTTCCCAAACCATAATTCATACGGTGTCGTCTCAACGGATTTCGACGGAGCCCTATTTAAAGTGAATGCGGCAGTATCTAAAGCATAACCCCAAAATGAGAGCGGTAAATCGGTAAGAGACATCATAGATCGCACCATATCCAATAGAGTGCGATTACGACGTTCGGACACACCATTTCTCTGAGGTGTTCCAGGCGGCGTGAGTTGTGAAACTATTCCACATTTCCTTAAGTGTGCACCAAACTCGTGACTTAAATATTCTCCACCACGATCTGATCGTAAGAATTTTATTCTCCTGTCACGTTGATTCTCAACCTCACTCTGAAATTCCTTGAACTTTTCAAAGGTTTCAGACTTGTGTTTCATTAGGTAGACATACCCATATCTACTTAAGTCATCAGTGAGAGTGAGAACATAACGATATCCTCCGCGAGCCTCAACACTCATTGGACCGCACACATCGGTATGTATGATTTCCAATAAGTTGGTTGCTCGCTCCATTGTTCCGGAGAACGGAGTCTTGGTCATCTTACCCATGAGGCATGGTTCGCACGTGTCAAATGATTCGTAATCAAGAGACTCCAAAAGTCCATCTGCATGGAGCTTCTTCATGCGCTTAACACCAATGTGACCAAGGCGGCAGTGCCACAAGTATGTGGGACTATCGTTATCAACTTTACATCTTTTGGTATTCACACTATGAACATGTGTAACATCACGTTCGAGATTCATCAAAAATAAACCATTGACCAGCGGGGCATGACCATAAAACATATCTCTCAAATAAATAGAACAACCATTATTCTCGGATTTAAATGAGTAGCCATCTCGAATTAAACGAGATCCAGATACAATGTTCATGCTCAAAGCTGGCACTAAATAACAATTATTAAGGTTTAAAACTAATCCCGTAGGTAGATGCAGAGGTAGCGTGCCGACGGCGATCACATCGACCTTGGAACCATTCTCGACGCGCATCGTCACCTCGTCCTTCGCCAGTCTCCGTTTATTCCGTAGTTCCTGTTTTGAGTTACAAATATGAGCAACCGCACCGGTAACAAATACCCAGGAGCTACTACGAGTACTGGTAAGGTACACATCAATTACATGTATATCACATATACCTTTGGTGTTGCCGGCCTTCTTCTTGTCCGCTAAGTATTTGGGGCAGTTCCGCTTCCAGTGACCACTTCCCTTGCAATAAAAGCACTCAGTCTCGGGCTTGGGTCCATTCTTCGACTTCTTCCCAGTAACTGGCTTACCGGGCGCGGCAACTCCCTTGCCGTCCTTCTTGAAGTTCTTCTTACCCTTGCCCTTCTTGAACTTAGTGGTTTTATTCACCATCAACACTTGATGTTCTTTTCTGATCTCCCCTTCCGCTGATTTCAGCATTGAATATACCTCAGGAATGGTCTTTTCCATCCCCTGCATATTGTAGTTCATCACAAAGCTCTTGTAGCTTGGTGGAAGCGACTGGAGGATTCTGTCAATGACCGCGTCATCCGGGAGATTAACTCCCAGCTGGGATAAGCGGTTGTGTAACCCAGACATTCTGAGTATATGCTCACTAACAGAACTGTTCTCCTCCATTTTACAGCTGAAGAACTTGTCGGAGACATCATATCTCTCGACCCGGGCATGAGCTTGAAAAACCAGTTTCTGCTCCTCGAACATCTCATATGCTCCATGTTTCTCAAAACGCTTTTGGAGACCCGGTTCTAAGCTGTAAAGCATGCCGCATTGAACGAGGGAGTAATCATCAGCACGTGATTGCCAAGTGTTCATAACGTCTTGGTTCTCAGGGATTGGTGCTTCACCTAGCGGTGCTTCTAAGACATAATCTTTCTTGGCCACTATGAGGATGATCCTCAGGTTCCGGACCCAGTCCGTATAGTTGCTGCCATCATCTTTCAGCTTGGTTTTCTCTAGGAACGCGTTGAAATTGAGGACAACGTTGGCCATTTGATCTACAAGACATAGTGTAAAGATTTTAGACTAAGTTCATGATAATTAAGTTCATCTAATCAAATTATTTAATGAACTCCCACTCAGATAGACATCCCTCTAGTCATCTAAGTGAAACATGATCCGAGTTAACTAGGACGTGTCCGATCATCATGTGAGACGGACTAGTCAAGATCGGTGAACATCTCCATGTTGATCGTATCTTCTATACGACTCATGCTCGACCTTTCGGTCCTCCGTGTTCTGAGGCCATGTCTGTACATGCTAGGCTCGTCAAGTCAACCTAAGTGTATTGCGTGTGTTCCGAGGCCATGTCTGTACATGCTAGGCTCGTCAACACCCGTTGTATGCGAACATTAGAATCTATCACACCCGATCATCACGTGGTGCTTCGAAACAACGAACCTTCGCAACGGTGCACAGTTAGGGTGAACACTTTCTTGAAATTATTATAAGGGATCATCTTACTTACTACCGTCGTTCTAAGCAAATAAGATGCAAAAACATGATAAACATCACATGCAATCAAATAGTGACATGATATGGCCAATATCATTATGCTCCTTTGATCTCCATCTTCGGGGCACCATGATCATCTTCGTCACCGGCATGACACCATGATCTCCATCATCATGATCTCCATCATTGTGTCTTCATGAAGTCGTCACGCCAACGATTACTTCTACTTCTATGGCTAACGCGTTTAGCAACAAAGTAAAGTAAATTACATGCACTACAGGAAACAGCTACTTTGCCGTCTGCCACGGCGGACGGCAAAGGCTCGAAAGGTGGACGGCAAAGACCTTTGCCGTCAGCCGCGGACGGCAAAAGGCTCCGGCAAAGAAGGCTACGGTAAACAGCTGCTTTGCCATCTGCTTCCTGGCGGCGGACGGCAAAGGTTCTTTGCCGTCTGCGGCGGATGGCAAAGAGGGCGGACGGCAATAATTGCGCTGTCAGTCCGTTAAGTGGCTAACGGCAGACCTTTGCCGTCCGCCGCTGACGGCAAAATTTCTCTGGTCTTTGCCGTCTGCCACTGATGGCAAAGTGAAGGTTCTTTGCCGTCTGCCACAGATGGCAAAGTCTTTGCCGTCTGCCACTGTAGGCAAACTGACCAAATGGGTCAGCTCCCAGGAAGCACAGTTGGCTGCCACGTGGCTTCTTTACCGTCTGCCACCGACGGCAAAGAGCTCTTTGCCGTCTGTGGCAGACGGCAAAGAGCCTGCATATTGGCTGTTTTTTCTGTTTTTTTATTAAATCCCACAATTTGCACAGAAAATATATATGACATATATAGATATATTTCCACATCACATAACCAGCACATAAGTTTCATATCACATATCACATCAGTTTCATCCATACACATTGTTCATACATAAGCAAGTTCCATCCATACACATTGTTCCATCCATATATATATTACAATGCAAAGTTTCATCAAGATAGCAAGTTCCATCATAGCAAGCTAGATACAATGCAAAGTTTCATCAAAGGAAAAGCAAGCACTCCATCATAGCAAGCTAGCTTCCATGAAGTGAATGAAATCTGCAAAATGGTAAATAAGAAAGTTAGAAATAGGTGACTAGAACAAGAAGAAGACTAGAACAAGAAGTATATGTCATTTATGAGCTAACTTAGGTGAAATGGATCATATATGAGCTAACTAAGTTGAAATGGGTTGTTTATGAGCTAACTTAGTTGAAATGGATCATTTATGAGCTAACTTAGTTGAAATGGGTCGTTTATGAGCTAACTAAGGTGAAGGGCATCGTTTTTGAGCTAAGTAAGGTGAAATGGGTCATTTTGGAGCTAACCTAGGTGAAATGGGTCATTTTGGAGCTAACCTAGGTGAAATGGGTCATTTTGGAGCTAACCTAGGTGAAATGGGTCATTTTAAAGCTAACGTAGGTAAAATGGATCATTTAGGAGCTCATCTACGTAAAATGGGTCATTTTAGAGCTAATTTAGTTGAAATGGATCTTTTTGAGCTAACTTAGGTGAAATGGATCATTTAAGAGCTAATTTAGGTGAAATGGATAGTTTTTTAGCTCACTTAGGTCAAATGGATCGTTTATGAGCTAAATTAGTTGAAATGGATCGTTTATGAGATAACCTAGGTAAGATGGGTCATTTTGGAGTTAACCTAGGTGAAATGGGCCATTTTAAAGCTAACGTAGGTAAAATGGATTATTTAGGAGCTAATCTAGGTAAAATGGGTCATTTTTGAGCTAACTTGGATGAACTGCATCATTTATAAGCTAACCTAGGTAAAATGGGTCATTTTGGAGGAAAATAAGCTAACTCTAGGTCATTATGGTAAGCATATTGGAGGAAATAAAGCTAAGTCTAGGTCTTTATGCATTTGTTAAGCAAAACACTAGAGAAACTTACCGTGATCAGGGAGGTGTAGGAGCGGGGTGGCTAGTGCCGCTACCTGGAGAAGGATCGTGCGATGCGTTTCTGGAGTTAAGCTGCACCAAAGATCATTTCCAATGTCTCGTTAGCATTACGACACTCAAATGTTAAGACTACCAAGTAATGTCCATTCAAACTAAACTCACCGTGCTCCCAGGAGCAATCACTGGCATCGGCGGAGCGGGCTGACCAGACTTCTCGCACACAGACTGCACATTTGATTTTCAGAACAGAGTCATACTAGTTAGTAATGAGACTCAAATGTTAAGACTAGCAAGTAATCTGCAGAAGAAACTTACCACAAGGAGCTCGTACATGGCCCTTGCCTGCATGTCATTCCGTGCCCTCTCCTCCTCCATCATCTTTCTCGTCCTCTCCTCCATCTCCCGCTGCCTCTCCGCCGCCTCCGCCAGAAGTTTCTCCGTTCTATCTCTCTCAGTCTGTATAGCAGACTGACCATTTGTAATCATTGATGGAAGCGCACACAATGTAATGGAGAAAGATAACTGAGTACGTATCACTAACCTTGATGGCGATTTGCATTGGCCGTTCACGAGGCCTTATCTCAGGAGCGGAGCTCGACTGGCGCGCCTTGATCTCCGGGAGAGTGCTAGGACAACGGATAAGTCCATCTCCAATGGCTATGGAGCCATGGGACCTCCCGCCACCAGATATCATCACCAGCTCTGGATCAATGGGACCCTGGCTCGGGTTAAAGTCCTCCCCTTTCCTCGCCTTCCCCTCATCTCTATATCTCACGAGCTTGTTGTGGGAGGAGATGTTGGTGAAGTTGTTTGCATCATCGAGGTCAGACTGAGAGAAAGCCTTGACTTTCTTGAAAGAGCCAGTGTGGGCCATGGCATACAGGTCGTACACCTCTGGCACCTTATCCGCCTTATTGTAGCGTGCCTGAAAGAGAGAAACAATGAAAATTAGTAATTAAAGGGCTCAAGCTAGCATGATGAATGAATTGCATGAATCATGAAGCAAACCACATACCCAGTTGCGCCCGAACTAATATAAGTTGGAGCTGCCTTGATGGTGTGGCACACCTTCCATTTGGGCATGTTTGTCCTTGGCCTGGTTGTGGAGGGCTAGCCATTCTTGTGAGCACCACTCATCGACCAACACCTCCCAACAATCCATCCGATCCGCACACCATCTCGGAGGCGCCTAAGTTAGCAAATAGAAACTTGAGCGCTACGGCTAAGAATTACTAAATGAAGGAACTTAAGTAGAAGGCCTTAAGAATTACCTTCATGTACTGCTCCTTACTCAGGAACTTATCGTGGCACGCCGGCTTGGTCTTCTTGATACCACGCAAGGCGTAGTAGTCTCGAACAGCCTGCACCCGAGCCTCGTGCCGTAAGTTCTGGAGTAGGCGCTTGCAGACGTTCTGGATAACATTTGCGCTGTCCTCCTCGTATCCCTCCTCACACCTGTAGAATGTCTGCAATCAAATGAGACAATATTGATTAGTACAATTAATAACTAGCTAGTTGAAGATTTTGAAATGTGTAAAGGAGAAATTACCCAGAACGTCCTGATCACCATGTCTGCCCTCGTGTCGCACACGACACCGTCGATAATGACATCCGGCGGGGCCGGGGCAGCCACGTAGTGCTCCCAGCTCAACCCAAGCTCTGGAAGCCGACCCTCACCAGGCAACGTGACAAACCCCGGGAAGTTTTGCCGGAAAAGAACTCCAAGGACGGAGTTGGGCCGACGGACACTATGATGGTGGTCCCAACCCCTGCCGCATGACAAGGCCAACGCATTAGTTATTTGAAGAAACGTGAATGCAGAAGGTACAAAAATATCAAATGCACTTACGTACCTCTCCCCATCAGGGAAGATCAACCACCTCTGCTCGCGGGTCGCCGGCACGGACGGGAGCCGTGTAGCACCACGCTGGTAGACGGTGCCACCCTCCTCCTCAAGATCAGTCGGCTCCCCGCCATCATCAGCATGGCCACTCGGCTCATCGGGCTGATCCGGCCAGGTACCCCATCCGGACGTGTGCTCCTCCGGGGTCTCGTGAGCCGAACTCTCGTGGGCCGAAGGCCAGTCGACCCGAGGCTCGTGGGCCCAAGACCCGTAGACCGGAGGCTCGTGGACCGGAGTCCGTGTAGCCTCCTCCTCGGACGAGTCCACCCTAGCAGTCACGTGCTCGGGTGAAACAGCTGGGGGTGGCGGCGAGGAAGGCGCCGTAGCAGTCACCCTACCTCCTCTCCCGCGACCACGTGCCCCACCTCCTCTCTTCCTACCTCGTCCCCTGCTGGGCACCGCGGTCGACGAAGAAGGGCCCGGCGGTGTGGACATACTGTCCAGCAACGCTCGGCGGAGAGGTACGTCTGGAATCGAAGACCTCAGACCACGCGCCGACGAAGAAGGGGCCTTGGCGCGCTCCCGACCAGCGCCCACCATCTTTCAACACCTGCCATGACAAACAGTAAACGAAATTAGTACAACATAAAAAAAAGACCGACATGAATAATAATATGTGTATCACTTAAGTGTATCATCATCAAGTACAACATTAAAAAATTTAATACCTGACACTACTAATAATCTCGATCAGTATCATCAATAAATGCATAATCATCATCATCACTATAATCAATGACGGGCTCATAGGGTTCAGTGGCATCAACATGTGCAAGGCCACCTTGACGTAATCGGTCAAGCAATGACAGGTCATCCGCAACAGTAACCTCTTCTTGTTCCGGCTCTTCTTGTTCCTCCTCTGGGGTGATGTCGGATTCACTGTCGCTGTCTACTTCAATGTTTTGGGGTGAAGTATAGCGGTTCTTGAAACGCTTTTTGGAAAGACGTGTCTCTTGGAAGAATTCTCCTTCATATGTGCCTGGGTTAATGTGAGGTTCATAATCCTCTTCCTTTGGGGGAGATAGTCTAGCACGTGGCGGCACTTCATAAACGACATCCCAACCTTTCAGATTTGGATTAGTTTGGCAGGCCCACGGTAGATAGAATACTTGGGTCGCCTGTTCAGCCGTAATATAGACATCAGGAACATCTAAATGGGTGCTTTGGTTGATTTCAACTAGCCCTATATGTTCATGAGTCCTTCTAGTCTCCTTCGGCTGAAACCAATAACATTTGAAGACTACGACATTCGGTGGGTTTTCACCATAGAATAGAAGTTCATAAATTGCTTCAACTCTCCCATAATACTCGGTACCTCCTTCGCCGATAGCAGATACACAACAATTTGTAGACTTTCGGTCGGCCATAGATAACTCTTTGCCATAGGTACGAAAGCGATACCCGTTGATGTCGTATTTGTCAAATGAACGGACCTTATAGTCAAAACCATTAGCGACTTGTCTCAATTCGGCGTCCATAGACTCTGAATTAGCCTACAAGTTTAATATGAAAGGATTGTTGCATTACGCACAAATTAGCGAATGAAACCGGGATAGCCGCCTACAAATTAGCCCACAAGTCTAATAGAAATTACCGTTTGTTTGAACCAAGAGATGAAACCGGGATAGCCGCCTCCTTGCTTTGCGAGAAGCTCATACTCTTCGACAGAATCCTTTTGGATCACCGCTCCATACGAGAATAAGGCGACATATCGACTGTATGAAATATCCAGGAATAAGAGCAGTTCAAAGGAAATAGAAGTTGTGAAACTATGTACCGAGAACTTACTCGATGTACGGCCGCACTTCTATCAGGTTGTTGAAGATATACAACGAAATGGTCCGCCATTGTTCGTTATCCAAAGATACTGGATTTGAAACACTGGCTGGTGCGAGATTCCCTTTGAATAGGCTGAGGTTGGATCCACCCTTTTTAGGGTCGTCAGCATTGTACCGAGGCTTCGGATTATGCAAATGACGATTTTTGGCTTCGTAGTGTGCTGTCACGAAGTTTGCCGCCTCCTCAGTGATGAATGCCTCAGCCATCGATGCTTCAATTCTACGTTTATTTTTACATTTTTGTCGAAGCGTCTTCTGCATCCTCTCAGTTGGGTAGCACCAACGATTTTGCACGGGCCCCCCCAATCTTGCCTCGGTCGGGAGATGCAAAATCAAATGTTGCATTGGATTAAAGAAGCCCGGTGGAAAGATCTACTCTAACTTGCAGATCAACTCCGGCGCCAACTCTTCCATTTCTTCTAGCACGCCAGGCGATAGTTCTTTCGCACAAAGAACACAGAAGAAATAGCTGAGTTCTGCCAGTACTAGCCATTCATCCTCAGGGATGAAGCCACGCATCATCACCGGCATTACCCGCTCAATCCATATGTGTCAATCATGACTCTTGAGACTAAATATCTTCAATTTATCAAGACTGGCTCCCCTCTGTAGATTCGCTGCATACCCATCGGGGAACATCAACTACATTTTCACCCACAAGATAATTTCCCTCATAGCTGGCCTTCCAAGATTGAACCATGCCTTTGGCTTCGTCCAGTTCTGCTTTCCTTTCGGTTCTTTCATGTTTTGTAACGGCCTATCACATAGCGCCTCCAGATCGACTCTAGCCTTAGTATTATCCTTTGACTTCCCATCTATGCCGAACAATGTACCAAAAAGTGCCTCGGCGATATTATTCTCAGTGTGCATCACGTTGATGTTGTGTGGGCAAAGGAGGTCTTTGAAGTAAGGCAGATCCCATAAGCATGTTTTGTGAGTCCAGGCGTGCTTAGAATTATACCCCTTGAAGTACCCTGGACGCTCTGGATCTGGCTCGAGAGCGTTTAACTGATCCAGGGTCTGTTGGCCTATCAATGCATGTGGTGCAGAGTTTTTGACAACTCTACCTCTGATGAAGTTCTTCTTGTCTTTCCTGAACTTATGGCGAGGATTCAGGAACTGTCTATGCATGTCGAAGCAAGAAAACTTGCGACCGGCCTGAAGCCAACGAAACTCAAGAGCTCCCTTGCATGTGGGGCACGGGAACCTTCCATGCACACACCAGCCAACGAATAGCGCATACGCCGGCAAGTCATGCGTCGAGTACATGTACCAGACACGCATTATGAAGTTCCGTTTGCTATAGGCATCGTATGTCTTGAACCCATTATCCCAGGCTTCTTGCAATTCGTCCTTAAGCGGTTGCATGTACACATTCATATTTTTCCCCGGATAGTTGGGCCCTGCAATTATCAACGTTAGGAAAATGTTCTTTCTTTGCATAATCTGTCCGGGGGGGAGATTGAGTGGAAAGACAAATACGGGCCAACAACTGTATTGGGCTGCCGTCATACCAAACACACTGAACCCATCCGTGCTGATGCCGACTCGAGGATGCCTCGGATCTGCCGCTTTGTCACCATGTAATTCATCAAACTTTTTCCACGCAACACCATCCAATGTGTGTACAATCATCAGATTCCCATCTGCATCTAGTTCGGTTCTTTTGCCCGTTTTGTGCCATGTCATCTGTCTGGCCGTCTCTTCGACCATGAAAAGACGTTGAAGTCTTGGTACGATTGGCATATACCGAAGAACACTAACGGGGATTTTTGTCTGTGTCTTCTCACCCATACCGTTGTCTACCACAACATACCTGGAAGACTTGCAAATGGGACAATAGTTCAAGTCCGCATAGTCAAGCCTAAACAAGACACATCCTTTCTCACAGGCATGTATCTTATCATAGGGCATCTTCAGTGCACGGAGGATTTTGTCCGACTGGTACAGGTTTGCAGGCATTACATGGCCTTTGGGTAGAAAGCGTCCAAATACTGTCATCATTGCATCGTAGCATTCTCTGCCCAAGTTGAACTGAGCCTTCAGAGCCATTACTTGTGAGATGGCATCCAACTGACAAAGCTCAGTGTGCTCATGGAGCGGACGTTTTGAAGACTCCAACATTTCATTGAAGGCCTTTGCAGATTCCTCCATCTCCTCGTCCGAATCCCGAGCATCATCAAAGTCTTGCACCATGTTTTCCATCCCGGTACCATGCTCGTCGGTGCGACGACGATCCACCTCAGCTCGGTCACGTTGGGCAGACTCACCATGAAATGTCCACATCGTATAATCGGGCGTAAAACCACTCTTCTGCAGGTGTTTGCCCATTTCAGCCTCTGTCCTCTTTTCCCAATTGCCGCACCGTAAACAGGGGCACCAGGTTTTCCTCTGGCCATTTGCAAATGCGGCTCGCACAAACCCCTTGGTTTTTGTGAACCATTCAGTGCTCCATTTGTTCTGACCAGTGTGACCGGTGTACATCCACGCACGATCACTCATCTTGACTTTCAGAGCTACTACACACAACAAATATATATATATATATATATATATAATTCACCATGTATGTATTCATCAGTTGATCTACTTTGTCAATTTTATTACGTCCATGCAACCTACACTCTAATAGGTAATGATAGGTCCTAATCCCACCCGAGTATGTTTAGATTGGGTTCATTTTCCCATGCTATGCCCCGGATCCTACGCAAAATTTCGGCAGCACCTCCCCACTGTTCTCCTGATACACGTCTCTGCAATAAACAGAGAGGATGTGTACCCGGAGAACAACAGGGGAGGCACTGACGAAATTTATGCGTCGGATCCGGAGCAAAGCATATGGGAAAACGAACCCAATCTAAACATACTCGGGCTGTCCATGGATAGCGTTGGACAATTCGAAAGAATCAAGGTTATAAATATGCAAATGCATGCATATTTATAACTATGACGCTTTCGAACGGGAGACACATATTGGTTACGCATACTGATGATTCAAGACACATATATATCTAGCTATCAAGTTTCATCGGAATAGATCAAATAATTAATGGGGGAGGAGGACATGTCATTTGTGCTCACCCACGAACGAAGGGGCAGAGCTCATCAAACGCACGGCGAGGTCGTCGAACACCAAACCTCGCAGCGATGAAACAACTGCACATTTAAAACTACCTGATCAACACAATTATATATGATGTTTTTCATAACAAAATCAAAAGATATATGACCTAACTAATAATTCACAAATATATGACCCCGTCGGCTTCTGGAAGGCCAAAGAACACCTTTTCAGGAGGTGTCGGGGGTCGGGGTGTCGTGTCGGTCTCGGGGTGCCGTGTCGGGGTCGGGGTCTCGGGGTCGGGGTGTCGGGTCGGGGTGCCGGGTCGGGGTCGGGGTGCCGTGTCGGTGTCGGGGTCGGGGTGTCGAGTCAGGCTCGGGGTCGGGGTGTCGGGGTCGGGGTCGGGGTCGGGGTCGGGGTCTCGGGGTCGGGGTGTCGGGGTGTCGGGGGTGTCGTGTCGGGGGTCGGGGTGTCGTGTCGGTGTCGGGGTGCCGTGTCGGTGTCGGGGTGCCGTGTCGGGGTCGGGGTGCTGTTTCGGGGTCGGGGGGTCGGGGTGTCGTGTCGGGGTCAGGGGGTTAGGGGGTCGGGGGGTCGGGGTGTCGTGTCGGGGTCAGGGGGTTAGGGGGTCGGGTGTCGGGGTGGAGTCGGGGTCGGGTGTCGGGGTGTGGTGTCGGGGTTGGGGGGTCAGGGGGTCTTCTCATTCTTCTACTACTTCTACTTCTTCTCATTCTTCTACTTCTTCTCATCCCCCGTCTTCTTCTTCTTCTTCTTCTTTCTCCTCCTCCTCCTCCTCCTCCTCTTCTTCTTCTTCTTCTTCTTCTTCTTCTTCTTCTTCTTCTTCTTCTTCTTCTTCTTCTTCTTCTTCTTTCTCCTCCTCCTCCTCCTCCTCCTCCTCCTCTTCTTCTTCGTCTTCTTCTTCTTCTTCTTCTTCTTCTTTCTCCTCCTCCTCCTCCTCCTCCTCCTCCTCCTCCTCTTCTTCTTCTTCTTCTTCTTCTTCTTCCCCCTTCTACTTAACCTAAACCTAAACTAAAAACCTAAACTAATTAAAACTAAACTATTTAAACTAATTAAACCTAAACTAATTAAACTAAATAACCTAAACTAATTAATTCTAAACTGAAAAAACTTAAACTAAAAAACCTTATCTAAACAGAAAAGAAAAACAAAAAAACAAAAAAAAATGGGAGGGGCTCACTGTGGGGGGCGGCGACGGGTCGGGGAGGGGCCGGCGATGGGGGGCCGGGGCGGGGCGGTGCAGGAGGCGGGGCGGCGGGGGCCCGGTCGGCGGGGGGCCGGGGCGGCGGGGGGCCGGGGCGGGGCGGTGGAGGAGGCGGGGCGGCGGGGGGGCCGGGCGGCGGGGGGCCGGGGCGGGGGGGGGGGCGACGGGGCGGTGGGGCGGCGGGGAGCCGGGGCGGTGGGGCGACGGGGCGGTGGGGCGGCGGGGAGCCGGGGCGGTGGGGCGACGGGGCGGCGGCGCGCGGCGGCGGCGGCGGCGGGGTGGGAGGAGAAGGGCGAGGAGGAAGTGAGTAACGGGCGGGGGGTACCTGCCGTTAGTCAAGTGCCCTCTTTGCCGTCCGCCTTTTTGCCTCTTTGCCGTCTGCTAGCGGACGGCAAAGAGGTGGGCCGTTAAGATTTTTTTAAACGAGCGGGTGGGGGGGGCCACCACACTCTTTGCCGTCTGCCAGCGGACGACAAAGATTCTTTGCCGTCTGCTGGTAGACGGCAAAGAGCTGGCAGATGGCAAAGAGCTTCTTTGCCGTCTGCTTTTGGGTAGGTGATGGCAAAGAGCTTCTTTGCCGTCAGCTAGCAGACGGCAAAGAGCTGGCAGATGGCAAATTAGCTGATTCCAGTAGTGATGGCGTTATTCAATGACACGCAGGTCATACAAAATAATAAAGACAACTCCTATGGCTCCTGCCGGTTGTCATACTCATCGACATGCAAGTCGTGATTCCTATTACAAGAATATGATCAATCTCATACATCACATATATCATTCATCACATCTTCTGGCCATATCACATCACATAGCACTTGCTGCAAAAACAAGTTAGACGTCTTCTAATTGTTGTTGCAAGTTTTTACGTGGTTTGTCGGTTTCTAGCAAGAACGTTTTCTTACCTACATATGACCACAACGTGATTTGCCAATTTCTATTTACCCTTCATAAGGACCCTTTTCATCGAATCCGTTCCGACTAAAGTAGGAGAGACAGACACCCGCTAGCCACCTTATGCAACTAGTGCATGTCAATCGGTGGAACCTGTCTCACGTAAGCGTACGTGTAAGGTCGGTCCGGGCCGCTTCATCCTACAATGCCGCCGAAACAAGAAACGGCTAGTAGCGGCAAGAAGAATTGGCAAACTCAACGCCCACAACTGCTTTGTGTTCTACTCGTGCATAGTAACTACGCATAGGCCTGGCTCATGATGCCACTGTTGGGAATCGTAGCATAATTTTAAAATTTTCCTACGCTCACCAAGATGCATCTATGGAGTATACTAGCAACGAGGGGAAAGGAGTGCATCTACATACCCTTGTAGATCGCGAGCGGAAGCGTTCCAATGAACGTGGATGACGGAGTCGTACTCGCCGTGATTCAAATCACCGATAACCGAGTGCCGAACGGACGGCACCTCCGCGTTCAACACACGTACGGTGCAGTGACGTCTCCTCCTTCTTGATCCAGCAAGGGGGAAGGAGAGGTTGATGAAGATCCAGCAGCACGACGGCGTGATGGTGGATGTAGCGGGATGCCGGCAGGGCTTCACCGAGCATATACGAGAGAGAGAGAGAGGTGTAGCAGGGGAGAGGGAGGCGCCCAAGGCTGTGATATTCTGCCCTCCCTCCCCCCCACTTTATATAGGCCCCCTGGGAAGGGGGGGCGCCGGCCACAACCCATCTAGGGCAAGGGGCGGCGGCCAAGGGGGGAACTTGCCCCCCAAGGCAAGTGGGGCGCCCCCCACCCTAGGGTTTCCAACCCTAGGCGCAGGGGAAGGCCCATGGGGGGCGCCCCAGCCCACTAGGGGCTGGTTACCCTCCCACTTCAGCCCATGGGGCCCTCCGGGATAGGTGGCCCCACCCGGTGGACCCCCGGGACCCTTCCGGTGGTCCCGGTACAATACCGGTAACCCCCGAAACTTTCCCGGTGGCCGAAACTTGACTTCCTATATATAATTCTTCACCTCCGGACCATTCCGGAACTCCTCGTGACGTCCGGGATCTCATCCGGGACTCCGAACAACTTTCGGGTTTCCGCATACACATATCTCTACAACCCTAGCGTCACCGAACCTTAAGTGTGTAGACCCTACGGGTTCGGGAGACATGCAGACATGACCGAGACGCCTCTCCGGTCAATAACCAACAGCGGGATCTGGATACCCATGTTGGCTCCCACATGTTCCACGATGATCTCATCGGATGAACCACGGTGTCGAGGATTCAATCAATCCCGTATGCAATTCCCTTTGTCAATCGGTATGTTACTTGCCCGAGATTCGATCGTCGGTATCCCAATACCTTGTTCAATCTCGTTACCGGCAAGTCTCTTTACTCGTACCGCAATGCATGATCCCGTGACTAACGCCTTAATCACATAGAGCTCAATATGATGATGCATTACCGAGTGGGCCCAGAGATACCTCTCCGTCATACGGAGTGACAAATCCCAGTCTCGATCCGTGCCAACCCAACAGACACTTTCGGAGATACCCGTAGTGCACCTTTATAGTCACCCAGTTACGTTGTGACGTTTGGCACACCCAAAGCACTCCTACGGTATCCGGGAGTTGCACGATCTCATGGTCTAAGGAAAAGATACTTGACATTGGAAAAGCTCTAGCAAACGAAACTACACGATCTTTTATGCTATGCTTAGGATTGGGTCTTGTCCATCACATCATTCTCCTAATGATGTGATCCCGTTATCAATGACATCCAATGTCCATAGTCAGGAAACCATGACTATCTGTTGATCAACGAGCTAGTCAACTAGAGGCTTACTAGGGACACGTTGTGGTCTATGTATTCACACATGTATTACAATTTCCGGACAATACAATTATAGCATGAATAATAGACAATTACCATGAACAAAGAAATATAATAATAACCATTTATTATTGCCTCTAGGGCATATTTCCAACAAATACCTCATGCTCCAACTTCGTTACATAACAGTTCACCATACGTGCATGCTATGGGAATCACAAACTCCAACACAAGTATTTCTCAATTTCACAATTACTCAACTAGCACAACTATGATATTACCACCTTTATATCTCAAAACAATTATCAAGCATCAAATTTCTCATGATATTATAATTAAAGCAAATTTCCATGCTGTTTTAAGACTCTCAAAATAATATAAGTGAAGCATGAGAGATCAATAATTTCTATAAAACAAATCCACCGCCGTGCTCTAAAATATATAAGTGAAGCACTAGAGCAAAACTATATAGCTCAAAAAATATAAGTGAAGCACATAGAGTATTCTAATAAATTCCAATTTATGTGTGTCTCTCTGAAAAGGTGTGTACAGCAAGGATGATTGTGGTAAACTAAAAAGCAAAGAGTCAAATCATACAAGACGCTCCAAGCAAAACACATATCATGTGGTGAATAAAAATATAGCTCCAAGTAAAGTTACTGATGGAAGTAGACGAAAGAGGGGATGCCTTCCGGGGCATCGCCAAGCTTTGGCTTTTTGGTGTCCTTAGATTATCTTGGGGTGCCATGGGCATCCCCAAGCTTAGGCTCTTGCCACTCCTTGTTCCATAATCCATCAAATCTTTTACCCAAAACTTGAAAACTTCACAACACAAAACTTAACAGAAAATCTCGTGAGCTCCGTTAGCGAAAGAATACAAAACACCACTTCAAGGTACTGTAATAAACTCATTATTTATTTATATTTGTGTTAAACCTACTGTATTCCAACTTCTCTATGGTTTATAAACTCTTTTACTAGCCATAGATTCATCAAAATAAGCAAACAACACACGAAAAACAGAACAGTCTGTAGTAATCTGTAACTAACGCAAACTTCTGGAACTCCAAAAAATCTACCAAAATAGGACGACCTAGACAATTTTTTATTGATCAGAAGAAATTGGAATCAATATTTTATCACGTTATGGTGATTTTTAACAATTGTTTTCGCGAACAGAAAGTTTCTGGAATTTTCAGCAAGATCAAATAACTATCATCCAAGAAGATCCTATAGGTTTAACTTGGCACACACACTAATTAAAACATAAAAACAAATCTAACCAGAGGCTAGATCAAATATTTATTCCTAAATAGAAGCAAAAAAGCAAAAAACTAAAAATAAAATTGGGTTGCCTCCCAACAAGCGCTATCGTTTAACGCCCCTAGCTAGGCATAAAAGCAAGGATAGATCTAGGTATTGCCATCTTTGGTGGGCAATTTCTTAATTGAGTTATGCTCGGTGATCCTTTGATCTAAAGCATCCAGCCGCTTGTGACAAAGTGTAATCAGGTTATTCATGCGGTTGATATTCCCACCAATATTCTTAAGAAGTTCTACAATTTTCTGCAATTCACATAATTTCTCTAGGATTTGAGTTCCTTCTTGGGTAAGGGATGATTCTTTTTGTAGGGGGAGTACTCCCACTATTCCTTCTATAATTTCATAAGCGAAACCGGGATCAATATCAATAAAACTGCCTTTTGCGGAAAAATCGAGGAGTTGTCTATGGGACAAAGTTAGCCCAACATAAAAATTGCGAAGCAAAATTTTGAAATCTCCCTCTATATTGCAACTATGATAAGATTCTAGCATCCTAAACCAAGCATCTTTTAAGATTTCCCTTGTCTTTGCTTGAAGTGCAGGACTTCAAAGTCGGGAGACGAAGGGATAAAGACCGAGCTGGCCATAGCAACGAGCACACACAAGAGGCGAGCGAAAAAGAGGCGAACGAAAAGAGAGGGCGAATAAAACGGGAAGGGTGAAGTGGGGGAGAGGAAAATGAGAGGCAAATGGCAAATAATGTAATGCGGGAGATAAGAGTTTGTGATGGGTACTTGGTATGTTGACTTTTGCGTAGACTCCCCGGCAATGGCGCCAGAAATCCTTCTTGCTACCTCTTGAGCACTACGTTGGTTTTCCCTTGAAGAGGAAAGGGTGATGCAATAAAGTAGCGTAAGTATTTCCCTCAGTTTTTGAGAACCAAGGTATCAATCCAGTAGGAGGCCATGCACGAGTCCCTCGCACCTACACAAACAAATAAAAGCCCCGCAACCAACGCAATAAATGGGTTGTCAATCCCTTCACGGTCACTTACGAAAGTGAGATCTGATAGATATGATAAGATAATATTTTTGGTATTTTTATGATAAAGATGCAAAGTAAAATAAAAGGCAATAAAAATAACTAAGTGTTGGAAGATTAATATGATGGAAAATAGACCCGGGGGCTATAGGTTTCACTAGTGGCTTCTCTCAAGAGCATAAGTATTACGGTGGGTGAACAAATTACTGTTGAGCAATTGATAGAATTGAGCATAGTTATGAGAATATCTAGGTATGATCATGTATATAGGCATCACATCACCGACAAGTAGACCGACTCCTGCCTGCATCTATTACTATTACTCCACACATCGACCGCTATCCAGCATGCATCTAGAGTATTAAGTTCAAGAGAACAGAGTAACGCTTTAAGTAAGATGACATGATGTAGAGGGATAAACTCATGCAATATGATATAAACCCCATCTTATTATCCTTGATGGCAACAATACAATACGTGCCTTGCTGCCCCTGCTGTCACTGGGAAAGGACATCGCAAGATTGAACCCAAAGCTAAGCACTTCTCCCATTGCAAGAAAGATCAATCTAGTAGGGCAAACCAAACTGATAATTCGAAGAGACTTGCAAAGATAACCAATCATACATAAAAGAATTCAGAGAAGATTCAAATATTGTTCATAGATAATCTTGATCATAAACCCACAATTCATCGGTCTCAACAAACACACCGCAAAAAGAAGATTACATCGAATAGATCTCCACGAGAGAGGGGGAGAACATTGTATTGAGATCCAAAAAGAGAGAAGAAGCCATCTAGCTACTAATTATGGACCCGAAGGTCTGAGGTAAACTACTCACACTTCATCGGAGAGGCTATGGTGATGATGTAGAAGCCCTCCGTGATGGATGCCCCCTCCGGGGAGCTCCGGAACAGGCCCCAAGATGGGATCTCGTGGGTACAGAAGGTTGTGGCGGTGGAATTAGGTTTTTGGCTCCGTATCTGGTAGTTTGGGGGTACGTAGGTATATATAGGAGGATGAAATACGTCCGTGGAGCAACATGGGCCCCATGAGGGTGGAGGGCGTGCCCAGGGGGGTAGGCGCGCCCCCTACCTCATGGCTTCCTGGTTGCTTTCTTGACGTAGGATCCAAGTCCTCTGGATCACGTTTGTTCCAAAAATCACGTTCCCGAAGGTTTCATTCCGTTTGGACTCCGTTTGATATTCTTTTTCTGCGAAACTCTGAAATAGGCAAAAAATAGCAGTTCTGGGCCGGGCCTCCGGTTAATAGGTTAGTCCCAAAATTAATATAAAAGTGTATAATAAAGCCCATTAAACATCCAAAACAGAATATAACATAGCATGGAACAATCAAAAATTAAAGATACGTTGGAGACGTATCAGTAACATACCGATGACAAAGGGAACAACGTATGTTGTTATGCGATTTGACCGATAAAGATCTTCGTAGAATATGTGGGAGCCAATATGAGCATCCAGGTTCCACTATTGGTTATTGACCGGAGACGTGTCTCGGTCATGTCTACATAGCTCTCGAACCCGTAGGGTCCGCACGCTTAACGTTCGGTGACGATCGGTATTATGAGTTTATGTGTTTTGATGTACCGTAGATAATTCGGAGTCCCGGATGTGATCACGGACATGAAAAGGAGTCTCGAAATGGTCGAGACATAAATATTGATATATTTGATGACTATATCCAGACACCGGATGAGTTCCGGGGGTCACCGAATAATTATTGGAGTGCCGGGGGGTTATCGGAACCCCCCGGGGAACTAATGGGCCAACATGGGCCTTGTGTGTGAGAGAGAGAGGAGGGGGCCTTAGGTCTGGCCGCGCCCCCTCCCCCCCTTGGGGAGTCCGAATTGGACAAGGAGGGGGGGCGACGCCCCTCTTTCCCTCACTCTCTCCCTCTCCTTCCTTCCCCCTTCCTCCTCCTAGTTGGACTAGGAAAGGGGAAGTCCTACTCCTACTAGGAGAAGGACTCCTCCCCTCCCTTGGCGCGCCCCTAGAGCCGGCCGGCCTCCTCCTCCCCTCCTTTATATACGGGGGAGGGGGCACCATAGAGACACACAAGTTGATCATTGATCTCTTAGTCGTGTGCGGTACCCCCTCCACCATAATCCACCTCGGTCATATCGTTGCAGTGCTTAGGCGAAGCCCTGCGCTGGTAGCTTCATCATCACCGTCATCACGCCATCGTGCTTACGAAGCTCTCCCTCGACACTCAGCTGGATCAAGTGTTCGTGGGACGTCACCGAGCCGAACGTGTGCAGATCGCGGAGGTGCCGTACTTTCGGTACTAGGATCGATCGGATCATGAAGACGTACGACTACATCAACCGCATTTTCATAACGCTTCCGCTTACGGTCTACGAGGGTACGTAGACAACACTCTCCCCTCTCGTTGATATGCATCAGCATGATCTTGCGTGTGCGTAGGATTTTTTTTGAAATTACTACGTTCCCCAACACTTGGCATCGTCCGCCTCGCGAGGCTTGGCCACTTGCGAGGGTCTTGTCTTGCTGGTGCTGAAGATGGGTCGTACCAGGCCGTCGATGGAGCCACGCCATGGGCCGCATGCAGGCAAGTCTGGGTATCCCGGTTCCCAGAACGCCGACAAGGTGAATTCCATCGAGGGTGATTCTTCGGATTCCCCCGTGGTGTTTTGGACACACGTTACTTTGAATTTACCACAGAACCATGTTGAAGTCGGGTCGGCCCTGAGGGGTACCCACGAGTTGATGTGTAGAAGGGTTGACCTGGAGGGGCGATGGGGTCACATGATCGTGAGTCTCTGCTCGTTACCGCGTGCTCCCAATACACTAATGGATTTGGGTATTTGATCTGAGTTGGCCACTGGCCTATACGCAATAACCACCACGCGGGAACAGATATGGGCACTAGGCATCGTAGTATCAGCCGAAGCTCTTCAGACGTCAGTGTGGAGCGGCGCGCGCCGGCTTGGAGTGGTTATGTCTGCCCTTGTATAAGGGGGCTAGGTCTGCTCACTAGCCGTCCTCACAACGCGCAGGAGTGCAAAGGGCAATGGGCCCAAGACCCCTGAGCGCTTAGGATGTAGACCAACGTGCTAGCCTCTCTGTTGCTAGGTAGGGCTACGACGTGTTGATCTTCCGAGGCCGGGCAACACCCAGGAAAGTGTGCCCGGCCAGAGTGATCGAGCGTGTTGGGTAATGTGGTGCACCCCTACAGGGAAGTTTATCTATTCGAATAGCCGTGTCCACGGTAACACGATGGCTTGGAGTTGTATCCCAATCTTTACAACTAGAACTGGATACTGAGATGTGGATTGGATATGATGGCTCCGGGATTGCTTTCTCGCAGGGAGTCAAGAAAGGATCTCTGGGCGTTAGTGCTACAGCATGCTTGCTAATTATAAAATGCTATTCTATACTCTTTTAAATGCTGCAAGATGGTGGCTTCAAGAAGATGCTAGTCTTCGATAGGCTATGCTTTCCCCTCTATTCTGGTATTTTGCAGTATAGTCCACATATACAGCCCCTTCCTTTTGATACCATTCCATATGTAGTGTTGATCCAGTCTTGCGAGTAATTTGGATGAGTACTCACGGTTGTTTTGCTACCTTTTCCCCCTTTTCCATTCTTCTTGGTTGCTGCGACTAGATGACGGATCCCAGTAGCCAGATGCCACCACCGACGACTACTACTATCCCAATGGAGCCTACTACTACATGGAGGCCGCTGACGACCAGGAGTAGTTAGGAGGCTCCCAGGCAGGAGGCCATGCCTTATCGATCTATATCCCTATTTGTGTTAGCCTTCTTAAGGCAGTCTTGTTTAACTTATGTTTGTACTCAGATATTGTTGATTTCGTTGACTCATTTGTATTTGAGCTTATGTATTCGAGCCTTTGAGGCCCCTGGCTTGTAATATAAAGCTTGTTTTATTTTGATTTGTGTCTATAGTTGTGTTGTGATATCTTCCCGTGAGTCCCTGATCTTGATCGTACACATTTGCGTGTATGATTAGTGTACGATTGAATTGGGGGCGTCACAGCCAGCTTAGCGTACTACTTGATGAAGATTAGTTTTTTAACTAGCTAGTCCATCTTATTAGTTGATGACGATCGAGTAACTAGAGTACTTGAAGAGCAACTTTTGTAAAGTTTAATTAACTTGTTAAGTTCATGAGCGTCTTCTGTTAATGATTATCTATTAAGTATTTAGCTAGTGTTGATAAGTATATTGTGTTAATGAGTATCTATTAAGTAAGTAGCTAGTGTAATGAGAAATTTTTTTATTACCAAAAAAACATTTCCTGGCGTTGGCCAAGGAGGCACGCCAGAGGTAAGATGAACTTACTGCTGGCATTGGAAAGGTGAGACGCCAGCATCACATAGGATACTGCTGACGTGTTCTCCAACGCCACCACTACTTTTTAGCAATGGTGCCATATATTAGTGGCGTCATGTGTCCACACCAGCAAGGCTATTTTTGGCACGCCATAGCTAAGGCTTTTCTGCACTAGTGGTTTGAGTATCCCATTTAAGCTTTCGAAGGGGAACATATTGTGGAGGAATAGTGGACGAGGCCTATGATTTCTCCAATAACGTGGACAAGCAGATGCACTATGATATCAAAAAATGAGGACGGGGAGTACACCGAAAGCTCACATAGTATGAAAACAATCTCTTCTTGTAGTTTTTGGCAAGGCTCAACGTTGATCGGTTTATGAGAGATGACGTCAAAAAAGTTACACCGGTCTTGGAGTGTCTTTCTGACATGCGGTTCCATTATTCCTCTAATTGCAACCGGTGATATCTGTGTAATCATCACATGACAGTCATGCGACTTCATGCTAGACAAAGTTTCTTTCTCATGTAACAAATATTTGTGTATGTTTGATGAGTGCCTTGAACTGACTCGAACATTAGCAAGGCAGTTGCATATCTTATCAAGCTCCTTTGGAGACAGACTGTAGCCAACGAGTTTGAATTTTGACACTATTTTCTTAGCCTCGCCAGCGTCGCTTTCCTCCACATCAACCCACAAAGTATGTTTTTTCTTGTCTGGGGTGTTCAATATGGTAGCAACCAAACTCTCCCATACATTCTTTGCGATATGCATGACATCGATATAATGGGGTGTGGAGAGATACTTTCAATATTTCAAGTCCTAAAATGAACTCCCCATTTTCGTTTAAGAGTGGCTCCACTCTCTTCTGCTTCTTTCTAGGCTCTGAACACTCTTCCTAGTTGCTCAACATTTATAAGATTTCTACTCCACTCCTCTTGCGTGGCTTCCCTCGCTTTTCTTATGTATTATCAAACAAATCTTCTATGTTTCTCCATTCATGCCCCATGTAAACTATTTTATGAGAGGCCTTCAGACATAGAGAATGAGTTTCATACATACACCTAACACATGCACAGTTCCCATGGCAAACCTGACCCGAATTATAATAGTTTGACGGGTAGTCTTGCACCGTCGTGAGCAGCACAACTTTCATAGGGAAATATTTACCCGTTAAAGCGCCATATGTCCACATCCCTTCATCTGACAATAAAATTTCTAGCCTCTCCTTAAGTAGCCGCATATACAGGTTCAGATCACTACCCGGTTGGCTTGGCCCTTGAATTAGCATGACCATGTGTAGATGCATTCGCTTCTTGCCACCCACGGGGGGAGGTTGTAGATGCATACAACCACGAACCCAGGTGTTGTGCATGTTGTTTTGGTTGCTAAAGGGATTCAGACCGTCCATGCTATAGCCTAGCCTGACATTCCTATCATCTCCACGGAAATGAGGGAACTCATCATCGATTGCTTTCAACTGGCGACCATCCGCAACGTGTCTAATCACTCGGTCATCCTTGTTCTTTCACGTAGAATGCCAAAGCATAAGCTTTGCCTACTTCTTGTTTGCTTACAAACGCCTTAGGCGTGGAATGATTGGAAAGTACCATACAACCTTATAAGGAGTACTGCTAGTGGGTGCTCTATCATCATCATCATTGTCTTCCCGACTGTTATTTCCCAGCTTGAATCGGGGAAAATTGCATGTTGTACACTTTGTTAGCTTGGAGTGCTCGTTCCGGTAAATGATGCAGTCATTTTTGCATGCATGATATTTTATCGACTCCATATCAAGAGGACACAATACCTTCCTTGCATCATCGATACTTTTTGGCAACACATTTCCTTCAGGAAGAACATCATGCAAAATACTTCAAGTTCATATCGACGGAAGTGTCTGTGCTATTGCTTTTTGCCTTAATGTCCAAAAGATTCATCATGACACTTAGTCGGGTGTGTTTTGGTTTGCAACCATCGTATAATGGAGTTGTTGAGTCTTTCACGAGAGTTGCCAGCTTGGCAGCCTCTCTACGAGAAGCTATCTTGATGCTAGTCTCTTCCACGATCAACTCTTGCATGTATTCGCCGTGCACCATTCCCGCCAATTTGGTCCCCCCGATGATTGCCTCATTCACTTCGGCCTCTTCAGTTTCGTCGGATTCTTCACTCGACTTGTCAACTTCATCATTGTCGGACTGTTTAGCATGTCCATCCATCATCCATTCTTATTCCTCATCATGTTTTGCTCCTTCACATGACATCCCATCCTCACCATGACTTGTCCATGTCGTATAACTGAGCATGAAACCACTAGCCAACAAGTGCTTATGCAACTCTCCCGATTCAATTGTGTACATAACATCATTCTCACAAATAACACATGGACATTATATTTTCTTCCAACCCTTTTTTCTCACATATTCCTTTGCAAACTCTAAGAACTACATCAAACCATTAACAAAATCATTGGACCCCCGTTGTATGGAGTACATCCAACTACGATCCATCATGCAACGCCAAAACCTGCAAGATACATACATAACGTAATCGATTACTATTCGTTCCAAGAATATGAAAAATTCAAAAAAATTGGCATGACCTTTGCTAAAAATGGGACACATTGAGTGACATCAACTCGACGAAACGAAAATTAATCAACATTTCGACGAGATTCGACACTCATTTGTACTCCCTGAAAAATGCAACAAAGCATGCGACCAACCGAATGTTGAATCGCCCTCACGTCCATCGCGCCACACCAACAATCAACTACGCATGCATGCTCATACAATGATATATACTACTCAAATTTAAGCCTATAGAGATACAATTTAGAAAACAATTCTCACCTAAAACGTGTCTCCTTCGTCTCTCCCAATGTCGTGTCCGATCTGATGAAAGCAAGAAGAGAGAGATGTGGTGGTTGGAGGTGTTTAATTTCGTGCGCCTACTTCTAGAGGGCTAGAGTGGGTGGTGGAGTCGACGAATGCTAATTAATTAGGGTGGAGGTGGGTCCGGGGAGTAAATATGCCATGAAAAGTGGGTCCCATAAGGCTAAGACTACCCACAATGGGAGTAACATAGGTGATAACATTACACATCTCTAGAAAAAACAGATGATGTGGCGAGTAATCTTCTATTATATAATTAAGAGAAGAGTCAAATAAGCCATCACGTTAGATCCACACAGATTAAATTATCTCGACCATGAATGTTTAGATATAAACGGCTGAGATTTAAAGACATAACGTTACATACAAATATTATGTGCACGTAAAAGCGCTACATCATGTCACGTTAGATTAGTCCCTTTTTTTCTTGAAAAGAAGATTAGTCCTTTTTTAGGGGCACGTAAGAGTAGTCTGACCAAGATTTTCAACTTTTGGGAAGAGCGGGTCTGGATTTTTTTTAGAAAGAGCGTGACCAAGTTTCCTGCTTTTAGACATAAAAACGACAAGTTTTTTTCCAACTAATACAGCTTGCATACGTGGAACAATGTCTCCATGATTTCTTTTGAATGAAATCTCTGGACAAGATTAAAGTATCTTGAGTCCGATTCAAGTCAGATCCTTGCATGGACTTTTTTTTTACGGGATTGCACAGGCCTTTAAAAAAAGAACCTTGCGGTTAGTCCTGGCCATCTCAGGCCCGGCCCTGTCGGCCCACCCAGGCCCGGCCCTAAAATCCAGGGCCTAGGCCCGATGGGCTTGCCCGTGGGCCGGGGTTGGGCCTGAGTTTTGAGCCCATCAGCAGGGCCTGGATGGGCTTGGGCTTGGCATATTGGCATTTTAAGGAAGAGGCCCGGCCCACGGCCCTAAGCCCTAAGGGCTTTTCAGGGCTTTTTACCAGATGGGTCGGGCTTGGGCTTGAAAAATAGGCCCGCTGAAAGGGCCTGGGAGGGCCTGGGCCTCAATTTTCTGCCGTGGGCTTTTTTAGGCCCGGCCCAAGCCCGGCCCGGCCCGGCCCATGGCCAGATATACTTGCGGTACTACAGTATGTTACAGAAAATACTAATTGGAAGGTGTACTACAGTATGTGGAATCCCCTGTTTGCTCAAGGACACCATCGCCAACCCAAGTAATTCGTGTTTTCAAACCACGGTCATGCATGCAGTGATGATGTCAACAATGAGTTTCCACTGATCGGAATACTGAAACACATGTTTATATTTGATTTTCTGTAGATGTATTTTCCGGCTTATAACAAAAGGGATAGAATTCAGAAGAATAAGGCGTGAACACACAAAGTTAACTCCCGGCAAAAGAAACACAAAGTTAACTGTATATTACAATTATTTGACAGAATACCTTTAATAAATTATGTATTAGTGTCTCAATGCTACTTCACCAAAAAAAATCAAAGTTACTGTGATCAATGATGAGACATGTGCTTCCGCAAAAAAATGTGACATGTGCAGACAGAAAAAACAAGTTCTAAATACAAGTCGTCCTTTAGATTGAATTCTTGGAAAACAATTATAATAATTAAGAAATTAAGCATGAGTTGTTATTTGGATTAAAACCCCAAGAATTATGTTATATCAAAATTTATAGGTAACTTACCCGCAAAAAAAATTATAGGTAACTCGGATAGACACCTAGCAATAAATTTGTCGAAGACAAAAATTCTCAGACCTTATTGATACATTAGCAATCTAATTTTTATGTGTAGCATAAAAGGGATAAAACTCATTTTTAATTATTTCTCATTGATGATATATCAATTATTATGTAACTTTAAACTAAATAAACGAAGTAAAAAATGGTCATTGCATAAAGAGAGAAATAAATCTTGATGTGGAAGTATCCAAGTCACCTATACAAGTCTATTTTCAAAAGCCGTAGTAAATCTAGGCTTAAATGTATCAGCATGCATATTATATTATTAAGCCATCACGTTCGTTCACATAGATTAAATTATCTTGACCGTCAATATTAGAAATTAACGGTTAAGATATAAAAGATATAGGTATAGCATTACATACAAAAATATTATCGCGTACAAACAGTTTAACACGTCCCGTCTCACGTACCAAAAGTCCACCATAAGGAAAAGTACCGAAGCCATATAATGAAGAGTCATTTTTGAAAAAAAAGAACATAAAATAGTCACGTACGAACAGGTCCACCATTGGCACATGTCCAACATGAGCACGTGCAGAGTAAATTGCACAAAACCATCACTTTGAAGGTTAGGTTTGCAAAAAACACTACGATACATTTTTTTGCAAAAAACACCGTGTCTACCGTAATCTTTTTGCAAATAACACTGATCGGCGGATTTGCCTCCGTTGAGTGTGTTTATGACAGATGGGGCCCGTTAGTCAGGCTGACGTGGCACAAATTTCTCACACCGTTGAATTGAATCGTTTTGCTGGACATGGGACCCGCTTGTTAGTGTAACACTCTCTATTGAGAATTTCATCGAGCAGTTTGCATGCAGCACACATGCCATTCTCGTTGCACCCACTGCACTGGACCGTCTCCTTCCGCTCGTCGTCGAGGCGCACCTTGCGGCTGCCGTTGCAGTCCCTGCACATGACGAATCCCACGCCGGCGCAGCTCGCGAGTCCGCGATTGCCCGTGGAGTAGGGCCTTGAGCTTCCCCTCCTCCATCCTCGTCACCTCGGGCGCGCCGCCGATGTGCTTGCCCCGAACAACTGCAACTCCTCCCGGTAGTGGATTCGTCCCGCTTGATGGCCGTTAGGCGGCTAGGGCACGTCGGGCGTCGCCATTGCCGTGCGTGCACGCCATCAACGGAGCCGAGTAGGGGCTTCCCTGCTCAATGATGCGCTGGCCTATGCCTCGGCCGGGAGCGGGGCGCGCTGTGGCGTCTGGTGCGGTGCGCGTGAGTAGCAGCAAAGGCAGAGGTGCGCTAGCAGCAGCAGCAGGGGCGCAGGTGCGTGCGAGCAGCAGCAGGTTCAGCTCCTGGTGGTGTTGCATGTGCAGGCGCTGGAGCTTGCAGTCGCGGCCGGCAAGCCCATCTGCTAGCCCCACTTCCATGAGCACCCTTGCGCAGCCTACCCTCTCCAGCACCGACGTGGGTGGAAAGCGTCCACCGAGCACCGAAGGCGACCGCGACCACTGAGGGAGTCCTGGACTAAGGGGTCCTCGGGCATCCGGCCTATTATCAATGGGCCGGACTGGTGGGTTGTGAAGACATGAAGGCCGAAGACTGTACCCGTGTCCGGATTGGACTCTCCTTGGCGTGGAAGGCAAGCTTGGCGACCAACTATGAAGATTCCTTCTTATGTAACCGACTCTATGTAACCCTAGATCTCCCCGGTGTCTATATAAACTGGAGGGTGTAGTCCGGAAAGGATATACTCATTACCATAGTCATACAGGCTAGGCTTCTAGGGTTTAGCCATTACGATCTCGTGGTAGATCAACTCTTGTAATACTCATATTCATCAAGATCAATCAAGCAGGAAGTAGGGTATTACCTCCATAGAGAGGGCCCGAACCTGGGTAAACATCATGTCCCCTGTCTCCTGTAACCATCGACCTTAGACGCATAGTTCGGGACCCCCTACCCGAGATCCTCCGATTTTGACACCGACATTGGTGCTTTCATTGAGAGTTCCACTGTGACATCGATGAAAGGTTCGATGGCTCGCCTTGTCCTTAAAGACAACATCACCTCCGGGGGAGTCCTGGCCCCAGGCCAAATCCTCCGGCTGGGCGGCTTTACCATGATCGCCCGTTCGGCCGTTGAGCCGACGATGACCTCTCGGGCCATCGAAAACCCCCTTCGCATCAACTCCGAACACTCCAAGCAGATGGATCCGGCAGAGTTTTCGTCCTTGAACGAGCTCCTAGATCGCATCGCCGCTTTGGGAATCGCCACAAATTACGATCGGATCGGGCCTAAAACCGATCAAGGACAAATCAAAACTCCACCGGTTACCAACCAGATAGCAGTAGTCGAGGAGCGGGACGGCGAGTCTTCTTTTATATCGAAGACGGATTATGTTCGGGTCGCCGATCAGGAAGAACCGGATACCCACCAGCGAAAGGATGCGACCAGCCCTCCGAACATAGAATCGGATGGCAGTCCTAAACAATCAAAAGATACTCCGGAGCCCGGACTGTTGAGTCTGGAAGGTCTTCAGACTCCGGATAATCGGTCAAGTCAGGGTTCGGATTTAATTCCACCCACCCACCCGGACATAGACGCTCTCATGAGCATAAAACAGCAGTCTCAGGAAACGGTCCACCACTTCTGGGCCAGATTCCTCCTTGTCAAAGACAATGTAAAAGATTGCCGCGACGAGGACGCGATATCAGTGTTCTGCAACAATTGCGCGGACGAAGGAATCCTCAACGCCATCAATCGCCGCCGCATACTGAAGTTCGCTGACTTAGCAACTATCATACAAAAGTACAGCGCGATGGAAAGCGCCTGGAAAACTCAGGCAGCTTGCTGGGAACCGTCGGTCCCAACTCAAATCCTCCTATAGGCGAAGAGGGCGCACCCCCGTGGCACGCCCAGTCCAATAGTCAAGAAACATAAACCCATTACGCGGCACGGCGCCGTTCTGGAGGGATGGCTCGATGGCCCATGCAAAATACACACGACACCAGATACCGTGGCAACCCACAGCCTTAAAGCATGTTGGATACTCCGGCAGGTAGCCAAGAGCGGTGAGGACATCCTTATCAAGGACACCCCAGAACAGCACCCTCCAGAAAATGACGACACAAGAGTATTGACGGTCTTCGAGACATTCGCTTCAAACAACAAGCGCAAAAGGGCACTTCGCGACCTCGCCGAAGTCTGCCAAATTGCTGCAATAAACCCTTGGAACGACACGGCTATAACATTTAATGCCGGTGACGAACCGACGTATAGGACAGTCCGAGTGCCAGCCGCATTAGTCCTCAGTCCCATCGTGGACGGGTTTCGACTTACCAAGGTCCTCATGGACGGCGACCGCGGACTAAACCTCATTTATGAGGACACTCCACAAAATGGAAATAGACAGGAGCCGCATCAAGCAAAGTAGCACAACCTTCCGAGGAATCATTCCCAGTCGAGAGGCGCGATGCGTGGGAGAAATCACACTTGACGTGGTATTCGGCACGCCGGAGAATTATCGGTCCGAAGAAATCACCTTCCAAGTGGCCCCTTTCAGCAGCGGATACCACACCCTGTTGGGGCGGGACGCTTTCACACGCTTCCAAGCTATACCTCATCTACTGGTCATGGTGGACAAATTCACTAAGTGGATAGAGGCTAAACCGGTCAAAACGGCTGAGTCCGGCCCGGTGATAGAATTCATATCCGGTGTTGTGCACCGTTATGGTGTCCCACACAGCATCATCACCGATAATGGCTCTAATTTCACAGCCGACGAGGTAAAAACCTGGTGTACTAATCTTGGCATTAAACTCGATTACGCCTCCGTCTACCACCCGCAAACCAACGGTCAAGTCGAACGAGCCAATGGTCTTATTATGAGCGGCATCAAGCCCAGACTAGTGCGGTCTTTGAGAGAATCAGACAAGCACTAGGTTGAGGATCTCGACTCCGTACTCTGGGGGTTGCGGACCACGCCCAACCATACTACCGGATACACACCTTTCTTCATGGTGTATGGCGCGGAGGCTATATTGCCCTGCGATATTATCCACGACTCACCTCGAGTGCATATGTACGAAGAGAGAGAAGCTGAGCTTGATCGGCAGGACAACCTAGATGCCCTGGAAGAGGAGCGCGATGTCGCAAAAGCCCGTTCAGCATTTTACCAACAGCAGGCTCGAAGATATCAAAGCAGAGAAGTACGGGCCAAGACCTACAACATTGGCGAACTCGTTCTACGCCTGCCGGAGAAGAAAAAGGAGAAACTCAAGCCCAAATGGGAGGGTCCCTTCATAATTGACAAAGTTCTCACCGGAGGGGCGTACCGTCTTTGCGATGCATCAGACAATCGCCTCGAGCCGAACCCCTGGAACGCGGCCAGACTCCGAAGATTCTATGCCTAGCGCCGAACTCCTTGTTCGTCTCTTTCTCCCGTGTAGTTTCCATTAATTTTTCTCTCTTTTCTGATTACTTTTTTCTTTCTCGCTTTAAAGCTTTCGTACGGCTAGATCGCACACCCCTGAGGCATACATCTTTAAATATGTACGTCCATTATACCTAGGGGCTTCTTGGACAGAAGCTTTTTATTATTATTCCTTGAGCATCAAGCTCTTCACATATGAGTTCTTCCATATGTACCTTTTCTTCGCCACTATATGCATCGATATGACTTAAGTTTTGGCCAAGCTGGGTTGCCTGGATCCTGTGCTTATGCCCTACGTTTCCGTTAGTTCGGCTAGGGCATAAAGGGAGCACCTCTGCGATTGTTACTGCCGGGTCATCCGGATGTGTACCTCAGACTGGGTGAAGCCGAAAGCTAGCGTTCTTAAGGGAATATTCGGTCGGTGAATTAAAGATGTTTTTTGCACTCACTCCATTGTGAACCCCCAGAAGCTATACACACTGTGATTTTCACATCACAATTCAGACATGCACACTAATGCATGCACACCCAGGGAAAGGAACCCTTAACGGAACTATTCTCTCTGGAAGATGTTTCTTACAATCTCAATGTAATATAACATAGCTAGCCGGATACAACTTGTTTGTTCAAGCAACTATGACCCCTACGCCTAGTTTCCGCGCATACCCCGGTCTATTCGGCCGTGCGGGTATTCGGAAACACTCCACACCTTTGGGTCCGGAGGTTGAAGTGAAAAGGTCTGCCATGACAAATGCTATACAATTCAGCTAGAGTTAAATATATCAAGGAAAGTACATAGTCACTTGGACTCAAACACTTCCTCCTCTACACCGTCCAAAAGGCGGTCTAACTTACAATCCTGTTGGAAATATTTCGCGGCCACCTCTACTTGGTCATATACTAAACTAACGGAAATTTCTTCCCCATTCGACCCTAGCGGTGCGACACGGGCCATGTGATTAGGATCCAGCTTGGTATATCGCGTCTTCACCATGGCCCAGGCCTCTCGCGCACCCTCTCGGCAGGCCGATATCTTCCATAGTCGGATACGCCGCCGCGCTCCTGTGAACAGCTCTACAAGGTCCTCCATACTTCCCGGAGGGGAGGCGGATGGCCATAGGGCCTTGGCAACACTCCGCATCGCCAGCCGAGCCTGTTCGTGCACTTGCGACAGCCCTTGCAGCAGATCACTTGATGATCCGGACACCTCCTCTTCAGGACGACCCGTCAATATACTTGCAATCATAACTATATCAGTTCCATTTATCTCTGAACTACTTTAAAAATAGTTCAGACACATACTGAATATGCCGCCCCGCAGCTTCTTGTTCTCCTTCACGGAGTCGGCTAGCTGGGCTCGCACATCTTTCAATTCTTCACCCAATGTAGTGTTGGAATCCTGTAGCTTGTTTTTCTCCCCTCTGACTCGGGTCAGCACACGCTTGCCTGCGGCGTGTAGCCTTTTCGCCTCCTTTTCTCCCTCTTGGGCGATCTTCAACTTCTCTTCAAGTTGATCGGGCGATCCTATTATGCGATCAACAACAGTATTAGTACAGTTGGTATACAATTATTGTTCCTCGATGGAGGGGAATTTTACCAAAAGACGCCTTCTTGAAGTTTTCCAGTTCGGCGGTAGCAGCATTTAGCTGCGCCCGACACTGCTCCAGCTCTTGGGCTAGCAGGCCATTCTTCTCTGTAAGGACCTGGTTATACAATGATTTTTAAATCAGTTGTACAAACTGCTTTCAGTCTCGGGGGCTACGGGCATATGGTTATCCTTTTCGGACAAAGAAAAACTTACCTACACATCTGTCAAATGTTTCTTTGTGGATTTTCTAAGCCCATCTCGAGCAGCTTGGATGTATGCGTCAGCTGAGCTGAAGGCATTGAATGCCTCTCCCGAGAACTTGGGGTCTCATAAGACAGCCCTGCAGTGCCAATGATTCATGGCGCTCTCTACTTCCGAGTTGGTAACGGACATGTCTTCTGAACCCTCGGCCGAAGGACAGTCCGGCGTTGTCCCCATAGCGGCCCCTACCTTTCCGGTGGGATCTAAATCCCGGTTGTTGGGAGTGCGACCAGCCGAATCCCCGGACATAGTCCGGCGGACCTTTTTCCTGATACAGGACCAACATAACAATCACGGTTGGGTACGACTGCCAAAGCATACCTTCAAATCCATACCTCTTCGACGAAGGACCGGCCTTGTCTTCGCCGACCTTCCTTTTTGAGGCCTTGCTCGGCGCAGGAGCCGCTCTTCTTGGAGTCATCCCCGGCGTAGCATGACGTGCCGAACGCCTCCCCTTTGAAGCATGAGACAGTGCGGTGGGTGAGGCAGTGCGAGGAAACTCTTTCGAGGGGGATTTCTCCTGATTACTTATGTGGGAAGCTGGAAGAAGACCAGGATAATCGGCGATGATGGCCACTTCTGTGCCGTCATAGCTCGCCTGGTAAAACACCCCTTCCGCGAGTATCACGAATATATCCGGGTCCTCTTCGAACCCAGGATCAAGCTCCCGGTCATGGTTCTCCGGCTGTGGGGCAGGGCTATTAAGCCCCTCGGTTACCTTCCGCCAGTGCTGTTTCAAAATAGACGGATTGGGAATTCGTTAAAGATGGCTAAGAGAGCGGAGTGAATAAAAGCAAAGGGGTTAGGACTTACCCAGCTGGGAGGGTTGTACATGGAGTACCCGTCTCTGCGATTGATGCGGAGAAATTCTTCTTACTCCCATTTAAACAGCTCGGCCAGTATCTTGGCTAGAGCGGCGGGGGTGTCCGGACCTTTCCGACCACAACGAGAGGCATCATCCTCCCCATTGTAGTGCCACATTGGGAGCCCTCTGTATTGAAGTGGCTGAACCCCTCGCACTATGGAGGTCGCCATTACCTCTACTATTGTAAAACCAGACTGGACAAGCATCCTTATCTTGCCCAGGAGCTGACAAACCTCCGCACTGTCCTCCTCTTCAAGACTTCGGGGACGCCAGCTGTGACGTTTCTTCAACGGAACGCTTGCAAATTCTGGGAGACCCTTGCGGACTGGGTCGGGAAGAGCGACGTCTTCTATATAGAACCATTCGGAAGGCCATTCTTCAGATGCCTTCCTTGGTGTGCCGGACAGGTATCCGGTATCGGCGACGCGCCATACTTCGGCTCCGCCCACTTCAAATATTGACCCCTGGTGGTTGCGCGGGACAAGACAGAACAACTTTCTCCACAGTTCGAAATGGGCCTCAATGCCCAGGAACAGTTCGCACAAAGCGACGTAGCCCGCAATATGTAGAATGGAGGCGGGAGTAAAGTTATGCAGCTGAAGGCCATAGTATTCCAGAAGCCCCCGGAGGAACGGATGGATTGGAAACCCAACGCCCCTTAGCAGATAAGGGACGAAACAAACTCGCTCCCTCCCGGATGGATTGGGAAAATCCTCCGCCTGGGTCTCACCGTTAAGGGAAGCTTGCCCTGCTCGAACAGGGACCAGATCTGCAGGGGGAGGAATCCCTGCGTTTGCAGCTTCTCTAATTGGCTATGGGCCACTGAGCACCTCTCCCACTCGCCTCTCTCTAAGTCAGAGGAGGAACTGGGAATGCTAGCCATGTTGGAATGGCTTCTCCTAGTAGTCTTTGGGGATTTTTCTCCACGAGATATTGAATGGATCTAAGATCCGATCTCTTTAAATAGGCGCTCTTCCTGGCCTGAACGGGGTGTTATTTGCAAAAATATTCTGACCCCCCGGCATTCGCTCGACACGTGGAAGATGAGGCTATTAACGCGCAGAAGCCGAGGGGAGACACTGAATATACAGCCGAATACACTACTTGAAAATCATTAAAGGAGGAACCCGCCTTGCAATGCCGAGGACAATTTGTGTGCCGAACACCTCGCTATTGAAGACTGATTCGGGGGCTACTGAGGGAGTCCTGGACTAAGGGGTCGTCGGGCGTCCGGCCTATTATCAATGGGCCGGACTGGTGGGCTGTGAAGACATGAAGGCCGAAGACTGTACCCGTGTCTGGATTGGACTCTCCTTGGCGTGGAAGGCAAGTTTGGCGACCAACTATGAAGATTCCTTCTTATGTAACCAACTCTATGTAACCCTAGATCCCCCGATGTCTATATAAACCAGAGGGTGTAGTCCGGAAAGGATATACTCATTACCATAGTCATACAGGCTAGGCTTCTAGGGTTTAGCCATTACGATCTCGTGGTAGATCAACTCTTGTAATACTCATATTCATCAAGATCAATCAAGCAGGAAGTAGGGTATTACCTCCATAGAGAGGGCCCGAACCTGGGTAAACATCGTCTCCCCTGTCTCCTGTAACCATCAACCTTAGACGCACAGTTCGGGACCCCCTACCCGAGATCCGCCGGTTTTGACACCGACAACCACGTCGGAGCAGCAGCCGGACGGGGACGGATCTCGCCGGATCCGGTGTCTGGTGGGGCAGGTGAGGTGGGTATGGCCGGATCCAGCGTGCGGCACGACGGCGGCGGCGGCGGGAGCACCGGAGGAGCGGTGGCGGCGCTGGGATTTTGAGGGATTTTCTTTATGCACTGGAGAGGAAGATAACACGAGCATGAACCATTTTTAAATTTTTTTCTTCCAATGACAGGTGGACCCCATACAGCCACACATGCTGACAACGTTAGCCAACCTCGCCGTTACATGTGGGATGTTAAATGGTGCCATGTCATCCTGACTAGCGGGCCCCATCTGTCATAAACACACTCAACGGAGGCAAATTTGCCGATAAGTGTTATTTGGAAAAAGATTACGGTAGACACGCCGTTTTTTGTAAAAAAAAAAATGTATTGTAGTGTTTTATGCAAATCTAGCCTTCAAAGTGGTGGTTTTGTGCAATTTACTTGTACGTGCAAGATCATGCCACATACATATTATGAATAAAAGGAAACATGCGGGTTGCTCTTTCCAGGAAAAATAATATGCATAAACTGGTAAAGTACAAGAAAAGATAAAGGAAAGTCTAGCGCCCTCTCTTTCCTAAAAAAGATAGTCACGCTCTCCCTCAACAAAGAAAGTCTCAAGTTGCACCTATATATGCATGAGCTAAACGATGCGATCGTTATGACGTTTTGAAGACTCTTGGAGCATGGCTTGGTTGGCACAAAGTTAAATTGGGTGGGAGTGCTCGCCGGAGATCTGGGATGGCAGGACTGCAGGAAGAAGCATGGTGCTAGCACGACACCAACGTAACTTGCGACAAGGCTCATCACGGAAGCCGTCGACATCGTGGTCGCAAGCACGAAGAAAACACCAGGTTGTCGGCATTGTCGGCCATCCGTACAGTCAATTCAAAAAATTGCGCTAGCGCTCGATATCAAGGTCGCAAGCATGAAGACTCGGCTAGGTTGTCGGCCACGGCCAGATAGTCACTTGCATAGCAGCATAGATTGTGCCGTCGAGACCGTAATGGGGTGATGCACCAGTCCGATCAAGGAGTTTTCCTTCTCTTGATGATGAGGCGCTTCCTCGGCCTCTGTGACCGCGGACAAGACTATGGGTAGAACGAGATGCTACTCTGCCAGTCTATGTACTACGACATGTCGACGCCCTTGGGATTGCAGTGCACTCCACAGGTGAGAAGCAGCGATGGGTGCATTGCAGGACATTCAGGTAGCTACACATTCTTGATTGCTTCACACGTACTTCCACAAAGTCTTCTCATCCTAGGAAACATTGCACGTATAATCTACAACCACCTGTTTGAATTTGAATGCATAAAAGACATGTGTATACGTACATGTGTACCCGGACTGGGCGACGCCAATCTACGACAAGCAACGGCGACTTACGAAATAAAACTAGACAAGAACATTACCTAAATTGGAGCTTCAGATACATGCATGTCAAGAAGGCAAATTTGACAATTTTGACCTCTGAACGAAATCAATTCACAGAATGAACTGCCCATGAAACTATTTCACGCTGATGACCTTTTTGTGTAGCGCCCGCCACGCAGGCGCCACACCCTACGGTGCAGCGCCTACCTCTGGGGCGTTGCACGCTAGTCCACCGTGGCAGTCTCTGGGCCCCGCACCCAGCAGTGCAGCGCCTCCCAGCTAGACGCCACACATTTAAAGTGCAGTGCCACCTCTTGAGCACTGCGTTGGTTTTCCCTTGAAGAGGAAAGGGTGATGCAGCAAAGTAGCGTAAGTATTTCCCTCAGTTTTTGAGAACCAAGGTATCAATCCAGTAGGAGGCTACGCGCGAGTCCCTCGCACCTACACAAAACAAATAACTCCTCGCAACCAACGCGATAAGGGGTTGTCAATCCCTTCACGGTCACTTATGAGAGTGAGATCTGGTAGATATGATAGGATAATATTTTTGGTATTTTTGTGATAAAGATGCAAAGTAAAATAAAAGCAAAGTAAAAAGCAAAGGAAATAACTAAGTGTTGGAAGATTAATATGATGAAGATAGACCCGGGGGCCATAGGTTTCACTAGTGGCTTCTCTCAAGAGCATAAGTATTTTATGGTGGGTGAACGAATTACTGCTGAGCAATAGACAAAATTGAGCATAGTTATGAGAATATCTAGGTATGATCATGTATATAGGCATCACGTCCGAGACAAGTAGACCGACTCCTGCCTGCATCTACTACTATTACTCCACTCATCGAGCGCTATCCAGCATGCATCTAGAGTATTAAGTTCATGGAAACAGAGTAACGCCTTAAGCAAGATGACATGATGTAGAGGGATAAATTCATGCAATATGATAAAAACCCCATCTTGTTGTCCTCGATGGCAACAATACAATACGTGCCTTGCTGCCCCTACTGTCACTGGGAAAGGACACCGCAAGATTGAACCAAAGCTAAGCACTTCTCCCATTGCAAGAAAGATCAATCTAGTAGGCCAAACCAAACTGATAATTCGAAGAGACTTGCAAAGATAACCAATCATACATAAAAGAATTCAGAGAAGATTCAAATATTGTTCATAGATAATCTTGATCATAAACCCACAATTCATCGGTCTCAACAAACACACCGCAAAAAGAAGATTACATCGAATAGATCTCCACGAGAGAGGGGGAGAACATTGTATTGAGATCCAAAAAGAGAGAAGAAGCCATCTAGCTACTAACTATGGACCCGAAGGTCTGAGGTAAACTACTCACACTTCATCGGAGAGGCTATGGTGATGATGTAGAAGCCCTCCGTGATGGATGCCCCCTCCGGGGAGCTCCGGAACAGGCCCCAAGATGGGATCTCGTGGGTACAGAAGGTTGCGGCGGTGGAATTAGGTTTTTGGCTCCGTATCTGATCGTTTGGGGGTACGTAGGTATATATAGGAGGAAGGAGTACGTCGGTGGAGCAACAGGGGGCCCACGAGGGTGGAGGGCGCGCCTCCTACCTCGTGGCCTCCTCTTTTGTTTCTTGACGTAGGGTCCAAGTCTCCTGGATCATAATCTTCCTAAAAATCACGTTCCCGAAGGTTTCATTCCGTTTGGACTCCGTTTGATATTCCTTTTGTGCGAAACTCTGAAATAGGCAAAAAACAACAATTCTGGGCTGGGCCTCCCGTTAATAGGTTAGTCCCAAAAATAATATAGAAGTGAATAATAAAGCCTAATAATGTCCAAAATAGTAGATAATATAGCATGGAGCAATCAAAAATTATAGATACGTTGGAGACGTATCATGCAGCGCCTAGCGCTCGGGTGCTGCACTGTGACTTATCCAACCACTTGGCTGGCCCCCCTCCCCCACTCCCCCCACCCCACACACCCCAACCCGAGCTTTGCCCCCTCTCCCACTCTCTCCCCCTCCCAAATCCTCTCCCAAATCTTGCAAATTTGAAGAATTTGTCCATGGATTTCGAAGTCAAACCCTCCCTCAAGGTAATCTTCTCCGATCCCATTGTTTTGATCCAAGTAATGTTATCAAATTGCTCATTTGTTGCTAGTTTGGGGAAACCCTAGTTTTGTTTGGATCTACAGATTTGCATGGAGATGTGAGATGTTTGTTTGCCAATTTCCTATGATTAGGCTTTGTTAGTATGTTAGGGTTATTCTTATGGGTGTTCTTATGTTGGTGCTAGGGTTAGGTTTAGGGCTAGGGTTATGGTTATGGTTAGGGTTATGGTTAGGGTTAGGGTTGTTGTTTGATATATATTTTAGGGTTTGTATTCCGTGTTGTAAGTGCATCTAGTGCCCCTTAGTGATTTCGGTGTATTGAAGACTTATAGGTTAAGGGACTAATGTGTTTGTGAGTGTACACAGGTCTATAAGTCTATGAGGAGTTTAATATTTACAGAGAAAGTCGACCCATAAAAATGAAGTTCTTCGACTGAAGACTTTGGGTTTCCGAAGACTTTCTGAAGACATTGAAAGTGAAGAAATTGGTGTGACCTTGAAGACTTGGTATTCATTCGAGGAACATGGAGCGTGAAGACTTTTGTTTTCGTAGTTTCATTTTCTCTTTCTTGAGTCATAGGAAACACCGTACTGTTAAAGGGGGTCGAGGAAAGACTAAGGAAAAATTTCCATGTGATGCTCAACTCAAAATCCTACACCTACCAATCCCTTTGAGTGAAGCCATTGGAAATCTCATACAGTTCAGTCATATTCTTCAGCGACAGAGACGAAGTTCTTCTGGTCTCTGAGGAATTTGTTCTGACTAAGGAGTTAGGAATTCGCCAGTGCGGATTGCCTACACAGTGAGGAACATGATAGCCCTGAGGAATTTGAGCCTCAAATTTCCGACCGTTGCTGTGCTACGCGCCAGCTGTCCCAAAATATCTTATCCACCTAACGGTCATATCATTGAAGGGCATTTATGTCTTATGATGTCGGGCTGCTCCCTAGGCTATAAATAGCCGCCCCCTACAACCACTAGCTGGTTGGCTGCTCCGAGAGAAACTAACACTTGTCATTTGAGAGCATCCCATCCTCCGAGGACTTTGAGCGAAAATCATCGAGTGAGGAAAACCCAAACCCAAACACCTACAAACCCAAAGTGATTGAGCATCACTGAAGAGATTGATCCTGCGTGGATCCGACGCTTGTTACCTTTGAAGACTGTGCTTCTTCCAGACGGTTAGGCGTCATGGTCTAGAGCATCCAAGAGTAATTGTGGATCACCGAGTGACCGAGTTTGTGAAGGTTCGAAAGTCACCTGAAGACTTACCACGAGTGATTGGGCGAGGTCTGTGTGACCTTAGCTCAAGGAGAATACGGTGAGGACTGTGTGTCCTCAGGTTTAAATACCTAGCCGCTCCAACCAGATGTACAACTGAGACATCAGTTGGAACTAGTCTACCAAATCATTGTCTTCACCAAGCTTACTGGTTCTATTTCTTCAACCCTTCCATTTCCTCATTACAGTTGTTGTGTGCTTGTTCATATCTGTTTGAAGACTTTGACTGAAGACTTTCTCAATTTCCTCAGTTCAATTTCTTCAGTCTGTTTGTCTTCATCCTGTGTTATCCTGTGATTACGTTTTCTGTACTCTGTGCTTGTCTTCATTTCATCATGATGACCATGCTTGTGTTCTGTTATGTTTACTTTTGAGTACTTATTCCGCTGCTAGTAGTTCTTCGCTAAGGAATTTCCTCACCGGCAAATTCCTCAGTGAAGAATTCATAAAAATCGCCTATTCACCCCCCTCTAGTCGATATAACGCACTTTCAATTGGTATCAGAGCAAGGTACTCCCTTGTTCTATGTGATTTTGGTTTAACCGCCTGGAGTTTTAGTTATATTGACCGCAGGTATGATCAAGGTCTCTGCTGGGTGTCCTGCCTTCGATGGGACGGACTACCCCTACTGGAAGAATAAGATGCGAATGCATCTTGAGGCAATTGATAACGATCTCTGTTATGTTGTGGAAAATGGTGTTCCCTCAGTCACACCTTCTCTGAATGCTGCTGATGTGAAGAGATTCAAGCAACTCGATTCTCAAGCGAAGAATATCATATGTGGCCATCTTAGCAAAGGACAATATGGAAGAGTGAGTGCTTTGGAAACTGCTAAGCTTATCTGGGATAGGCTGTCCAAAGTCAATGAAGGAGTCTCAACACAGCGTGACTCTCGAGTTGATGTTCTTCGCAATCTCTTCAACCGCTTCAAAAGACTCGACAATGAAAATGTTCAGCAAACCTTTGATCGCTTCACTGACATCTCAAATGAGCTTCAAGCACTTGGTGCCACTGACATCACCAACCATGAGGTGGTGAAGAAATTGCTGAGATCGCTTGATTCCTCATTTGATACTCTGGCACTGATGACACAAGAGCGTGCTGACTACAAGTCACTTGATCCCGCTGATATCCTCGAGAGGCTAAATACTCATGAGTTCCAGCTTGCTGAAAAGAGAGATCTCTATGGTTCGATCTATGGCAGATCATGTGCCCTGAAGGCCAAGGCAGTGTCTGAATCTGAAGATGAAGATTCTGGTAGCAGCCTTGGTGATCCTGAAGAACTGAGCCATGAGCTAGCACTGCTCGTGAAGAAATTCCAGAAGTTCTCAAGACGTGGTCGCTTTGGAAAACCCTCAAGGAGCAATGATTCCTCATCCAGTGAGTACAAGAAGAGGCTTTGCCACAAATGCAAGAAACCTGGACCCGACATTCAAGATTGTCCTCAGTGGGAAAAGGAATCAAAGAAGAAGAAATACAAGGATTACAGTTCTGATGATGCGAAGAAAAAGAAGAAATCCTCAAAATCTTCATCATGAAAATCCTCGAAGTCTTCGTCTCACAAGAGAAGCTCCAAGAAGGCCCGGGCATTCATTGGCAAGGAAATGGACTCTGAGGCTGAATCTGAGGAACATGAGGAAGAGGAGGCATCTGAGGAGTCCGAGTCTGGTGTGGCGAGCCTAGCCCTCGCTACTGCATTCGTCAGCAAGTCTATCTTCAACTCTGAAGAAACTGACCTCACCAACAAGGCTGATGAAGGCAATGATGACTACGCTCCCACCTATTGCTTCGTGGCAAAGGGTGCCAAGGTACTCAAATATACCTCCTCTGAATCAAGTGAGAATGAATCTGATGAAAACCTCAAACCCAACTACTCTAAACTTGCTAAGATTGCCGTGAAACAACAAAAGACTTTTGAAAAGGTTCAACACATGCTAGACAAAAGTGATGATATGTTGGGTGAAGAAATGGATCGCACTAAAACCTTGACTGAAAATCTTCAGAGACTTCAGTCTAGGTTTGACAATCTTAAAAAGCAGATCCTCAACAGGAACCCTAGGAAAGAGGGTATTGCCTTTGAAAGGAAACTCAATGCTGATGGTACATATTGGAAGCCTGAGCAGTACCCCAAAACCTCATGGGTTGCTGCAAAGGGACCTCCAGTTGATCCATCTAATTATCTGGCTTTACATGTGAATCTCCTCATTCTTCTGATGAGTCATTTGACTCCAACTATAAACTGTTCAAAAATCAGAATGGTGAAGTATTTGCTAGATATGTTGGCACTAACTGCAGGAACGGTTCTCCTATGAAGAAAATTTGGGTTCCCAAAAGGTGCCTTGAAAGTCTTCAGGTGAATGTCCTCATGACACCACCTGTGAAGAATAGGAACCCCAGATCAAATTCTTCATATGGACCAAATTCTTCATATGGATCCAAGTCCTCATACGGACCAAATTCCTCAAAAGGATCAAAGTCCTCATATGATCATCATCGTGCTAACAACTCTGTTTCATAGGGAAGAGCTAAGGGCTATGAATATGAGCATTATTCCTCTAACCATTATGTTCATAAGTACTCGAAGAATTTCTCTGCTTATTCATATGCTTATCCTAGCTCCTCTTATGTGAAATGAAATGGACTGGTTTCTATGCCACCTTTCTCGTTAAGAGCTCGTAGAGTGATGAACTCTTTGCCACCCCTTCAGATGTGGGTGGTGAAGAAAAAGAACTAATCTCTTATGCAGGGTCAGGTCTCCAGATGTGCGTAAACGTCTGAAGAATTTGCTGGAGACCTGAGAGTGCCTGAAAGGACGCAGGCTAATCATGAAGAAATGAACCTTCATTTCTCACGTCCTCATACTGCTTTATCTATTCTATTACTTGATGAAATTGATCTGATGAATTGATGTCATATTCTTCACTGATGAAGTATATGAGTTCGTAAGCTGCACTAATTCATCCGCATGATGATCAACCCAAAGCCACTGAGTGGGTCCTCGATAGTGGATGTACAAATCACATGACTGGTGACAAGAATCTATTGATGGATGCTCCCTTATCTCCATCGCATCTGAAACATATCATCTTCGCTGACAAAGGCAAAAGTCAGGTATTGGGTCTAGGTAAGGTTGCGATCTCAAAGGATCGACACATGGACAAAGTCATGCTTGTCGAGTCCTTAGGATACAACCTCATGTCTGTCTCAATACTTTGCGATCTTGATATGATTGTATCATTGTGTTGTGATCATGGAAGCTGACAATCCCAAAGTCTTCGAAGGCTTTAGGAGAGGAGACTTGTATATTGTTGATTTCTCTTCAGGACCACAACCAGCCGTGTGCCTACTTGCAAAAGCTTCAGAAGGCTGGCTATGGCATCGACGACTTGGTCATGCAGGCATGAGGAATTTGCACACGCTTGCGAAGAAGAAGCATGTCATCGGCATTGAGAATGTTAAATTCCTCAAGGATCACTTGTGTGGAGCCTGTGAAGCTGGAAAGATGACCAAGGCCAAGCATCCAGCGAAGACTATCATGACCACTACTCGACCATTTGAATTGCTTCACATGGATCTCTTCGGTCCTAACCATTATTCTGCAGTTTCAATTGAAGCATCTCAATATGGCTTTGTTATTGTTGATGATTACTCTCGTTACACATGGGTACACATTGTTACTTTCAAACATGAAGTGCAGGAAGTCTTCAAACGATTTTCCTCGAGGGCTTCAACCAACTTTGGTGTGAAGATCAAGCACATCAGAAGTGACAATGGAACTGAGTTCAAGAATTTTGGTCTTGATGACTATCTTGATGAACTTAGTATTACTCATGAGTTATATGCTCCTTATACTCCTCAGCAGAATGGTGTTGTGGAGCGCAAGAACAGGACTCTTGCTGAGATGGCTCGCACTATGCTTGATGAATACAAAACGCCTCGTCGTTTCTGGATTGATGCAATTGATATGCGTGCCACATCATCAACAGAGTATATCTTCACAAATTCTTCAAGAAGACTGCCTATGAACTCCTCACTGACAAGAAATCTAATGTAAGTTATTTCAAAGTCTTCGGTGCTAAATGCTGGATTAGAGATCCTCATCACAACTCTAAATTTGCACCGAAAGCACATGAAGGTTTCATGCTTGGTTACGGAAAGGACTCACACACCTACAGAGTCTTCAACAACGTTCTTCACAAGGTTGTTGGAACTGTAGATGTGCGGTTCGATGAAACTAATGGCTCGCAAAGAGAGCACCTACCTTCTATGATAGATGAACCAGCTCCTGAGGAATCCATCAAATTCAAGGCTACTGAGGATGTCATTCCTACCGAAGAATCTGCTGAAGAATTCATTCCAGAACATGAAGAACGTCGAGCTGAGGCACCTGAAGAAAATGGTGCTGAAGAAAATGCTGATCAAATTCCTCGACGACAACCAGCTCATCCTCACGTTGCAAAAGAAGTGCAAATTGAGAAGATCATTGATGACATTAAAGCACCAGGTCCTCTCACACGCTCAAAAGCTTCACATTTATCTAACTTTTGTGGGCACTTTGCTTTTGTCTCTATCACAGAGCCCGCTAAGGTAGATGAAGCATTTCTGGAGCCTGAGTGGATTCAGGCCATGCAAGAAGAATTACATCAGTTCGAGCTCAACAATGTCTGGGAACTGGTCAAACGTCCAGATCCTCGCAAGCACAATATCATTGGCACAAAGTGGATCTACCGCAACAAGCAAGATGAAAATGGCCTGGTGGTGAGGAATAAGGCACGGCTTGTAGCTCAAGGCTACACACAGGTTGAAGGAATTGATTTCGATGAAACTTTTGCACCTGTTGCTAGACTTGAGGCTATTCACATATTACTTGCTTATGCTAACCATCATGATATCACTCTATATCAAATGGATGTGAAAAGTGCATTCCTCAATGGTAAGCTTGAGGAAGAAGTATATGTTGCTCATCCCCCAGGTTTTGAAGATCCAAAGCATCCTGACAAAGTCTTCAGACTCAATAAGGCCCTCTATGGCCTCAAGCAGGCCCCTCGGGCGTGGTATGATACTTTGAAGGAATTCCTCATGAAGAAAGGCTACAAACTCGGTTCACTTGATCCTACTCTTTTCACTAAGTCTTATGATGGTGAATTATTTGTGTGCCAAATATATGTTGATGATATTATCTTTGGCTGTACTGACCAATGTTACACTGACGAATTTGGTTATATGATGAGAGAGGAATATGAAATGTCTATGACGGGAGAGTTGAAATTCTTCTTAGGTCTTCAAATTCGTCAACAGCGCAATGGCATATTCATATCTCAGGAGAAATACCTCAAGGATGTACCGAGGAAATTCGGCATGCAAGATTGCAAAGGCGTCAAAATTCCTATGCCCACAAATGGCCATCTATGCACTGATGAAAATGGTATTGACTTCGATCAAAAGGTATACCGCTCCATGATTGGTTCTTTATTGTATTTATGTGCATCTAGGCCAGATATTATGCTTAGTGTTTGCATGTGTGCCCGATTTCAAGCTACACCTAAGGAATCACACCATAAGGCTGTGAAGCATATTCTTCGATATCTAGCTCACACACCAACACTTGGATTATGGTACCCCAAGGGCTCGGATTTTGATCTCATTGGATATTCAGGCTCTGACTATGCTGGTGATCGTGTGGACCGCAAGTCAACATCTGGTACATGTCATTTCCTCGGACGATCTTTGGTCTGTTTGTCCTCGAAGAAACAGAACTGCGTATCACTGTCTATTGCTGAAGCTGAGTACATTGCTGCTGGTTCTTGCTGTGCTCAATTGCTGTGGATGAAGCAAACTCTCAAGGACTATGGCGTCAACGTGAAGAATGTGCCTCTCTTCTATGACAATGAGAGTGCCATCAAGATTTCTCACAACCCAGTTCAGCACTCGAAGACAAAGCACATTCAGATTCGTCATCATTTTCTTTGTGATCATGTGTTGAAGGGCGACATTTCTATTGAGCATGTGAAGACTGAAGAACAGCTAGCCGATATCTTCACAAAGCCCTTGGATGAGAAGAGATTTAGCAAGTTGCGGTGTGAGCTAAATATCCTAGAATCTTCGAATGTTCTTTGAAAAGGACACTCATCCTAACACTTATGCAAAATTGATGACTTAGATGTGCAACACATGAAGAAAAGTTTTTCTTGAATTAATGAAGAATAACACTCTAAGTGTGAAGAAATTAACGAAGAATTTGATTCTCAGAACCCTACGACAATTGTACGCAGTGTCTGAAATCATCATTCTTATACGGTGGGTCACGCCACCACCAAAGTTGAAAATCTTCAATTTGAGTTTTTCCTCAGATTTGAATTTCCTCAGTTGTTCATTTTCTTCAACTTTGCGTTGTCTTCACCATTTCCGTTGTTTTTCTTCATTTACTATATATATATATGAGTTTATGTCCTCTACAGCATTCACTTATTGCTAATTCTTCAAGTTGCTATTTCTGCTAAGTGAATGTGATCGGACCCTTCCCCCTCTATCAGTAGTAGAAAACAGGGCTTTGGTTCGGCCAGAAAAGAGCATTAATCTCGGGTGCATTATGAACCGGGACTAATATGAGCATTAGTCCCGGTTCGAGCGGCTAGGGCACCGTACATGCATTAGTCCCGGTTGAAATGGGACCTTTAGTCCCGGTTGGTGCCACGAACCGGGACTAAAGGGTGCGATGCCCATTAGTACCGGTTCGTGGCACCAACCGGTACTAAAGGTTAGACCTTTAGTCCCGATTCGAGCCACCAACCGGTACTAATGGGGTTTGAGGCATTAGTACCGGTTCATGGCACGAACCGGTACTAAAGGTCCCATTTTCAAACTCTACCCCCCCTGTGGATCGCCGTTTCAGTTTTGTAAAAAGCAAAAGAAAATGATAAAAACTTCAAAAATTAAAATCCTTCCAGATGTAGTTATGTTACTACATGTACTAGTTAGGAAAATTAAAAAACTTAAATTTGGACATGTTTTGCAAAAAGTGTAGGGAAAATGTAAAACGGCTATAACTTTTGCATACGATGTCAGAAAATACGTATAATATATCAAAATGTTCAGCACGAAAATCCGCATTCGATTTTGACAGCCTACGGCCTATTTGCAAATTTTTAGAATCCTCAAATTCTAAAAGGAAAAAAGTTATGCTCAAATTTCAGTTTTTTTTTGAATTTTTGTTAAATCTGGTCAAACTACTTATTCAAGAAGTATTAGTGTTACTAAATAATTATTCAAGAATATTATTGTTACTAAATAATTATTTCAGTTTTTTTGAAATGTTGTCAAATCTGGTCAAACTGTGGTCAAACAATGGTCATACTAATTATTCAAGAAATATTAGTGTTACTAAATAATTATTTCAGTTTTTTTTGAATTTTGGTCAAATCTAGTCAAACTGTGGTCAAACTACTTATTCAAGAAATATTAGTGTTACTAAATAATTATTGTTTTTTAGAACAATATTTTCAAACTCGAACAGTGAAATGTGTGACTTCATGCTCAAGCTAAATTCCTGAGGGTTAATAGGATTGACATCTTACTATTGTCAGGAAAACAACAAGTGCAGACTTGTAAACGAGGGACAATAGAACCCGGAAGTTAAGCGTGCTCAGGCTGGAGTAGTGAGAGGATGGGTGACCGTCCGGGAAGTTAGATGATTTGGAATGATGAGGGGTGATTAGAGATTAGAGGTTAAATTGAGCAGTGATGAGGGGTGATTAGAGATTAGAGGTTAAAATAATTCAGAAATTTGAAAATAAAAAAAAAGTTCAAAAAAAAATCATAAAATTTCCTTTAGTACCGGTTGGTGTTACCAACCGGGACTAAAGGTGGACCTCCAGGCAGCGGCCACGTGGAGGGCCTTTAGTCTCGGTTCGTGTAAGAACCGGGACTGAAGGGGGAGGCTTTAGTAACGACTTTTAGTCCCGGTTCCAGAACCGGGACTAAAGGCCCTTATGAACCAGGACTAAAGGCCCTTTTTCTACTAGTGTATGCTAAACTCAACCCAATATATTCACAAATTCCTCATGTGCGTTCTATTTGAAACTCGTTCAAAATCTTCACTGTGTCCTTGGCAGCTGAAGAATTTGCGAATGCAACGTTAAAACTTATCTTATCCAAAATTTTCGGTTTTGCCGCTCAAACTGTTTCTAATCCCACGATAACACTTATCTATTCACCCACGATCTCACACGATTTCCACTTCTCAGTACGTGGGTGACACATGTCAAGCGAATGAGAAGGGCCAGGGGCACGTTCGTCCAATTTCTTCGGGCGAACATTTTTTCACCGTGGCTATAAATACCCCTCCCCTTCCTCACTTCTCTTTTACTCCGCTCGACCTCACTCCAGATCGAGCTTCTCAAACCCTAGCGCCGCCGCTACTTCATCGTCGTCGGTGAGGAAGAACTTCACTGCCTCGACCTCGTCGCCGTCGTACTTGCGCCGGCCGCGGATTTCTTCACTCCGCCGCCGCCGTAGCTGTCTTCCTCTGCCGAGTTAGGGCGTGGAAGATCTACACTGACGAACTTCACATCTCGACTTCCCAGTTCATCGTGTTCTTCGTCCAGGGTAATTAAAAGTTACTTTTACTGCCCTCTTTGATTCAAATGATTACTACAAAATCTTCAAAGGTTTTTATTCTTCAAATTCCTCACACACTACACACCTCACATGTCACCTGTTCTTGATTCATTTCTCTAAGCTATATTTTTCTTCAAGATTCCTCAATTGTGTGGATTTCTGATCTGTACAACTCTGGAACCTAAGACAAAGAACGCTTAGTGAAATTCTTCAAGACTCATCTGGTCAAATTCCTCAAACTTGTTCTTTTTACAAAACCTTCTGAGAACGCATATGACCTCTCCAAATTCCTCGCAACTATACTCTGTTCACAGGTACTCATGTCCGCTGCTGAATCACTAGGTTCTCATCAACTCAACTCATTTGAAGCGTTCCTCGAAGGAAAGTTGCATACATCTTCAGAGAATTCCATCGTTCAAATTCCTCATCTGAAGAAAATGGCTGATGGAAAGAAGCCACAGAAAGGAGGAAAGAGGCCTATGGTCAACACTGCTTTTGAAATCCCTGAGGACATCTATGCTGGGTACTGCACACCCCCTGAGGAAGATAAAAATCAGCGCAAGGTGCGCATTCAAAAGATTGAGAGGAGATGGGCAAGAGAGAGGAGGGAGTACAGATATGTTACTCCAAAATACATGAAGAAATTCGCTGTTACCCCTCCATGCTTAAGACCTCCATTGTGTCGGATGTGGGGTTCCGGCAAACCCTTAAGGTTCGAACTCTGGGGTGCGCGCGAAGTCTGTCCCTCCCACCGATCCATGCCCTAGCTCGCTAAGATCTCGCAGACGAACTCGATGAACTCGTAACACAGAAAGACACGAGATTTATACTGGTTCGGGCCACCGTTGTGGTGTAATACCCTACTCCAGTGTGGTGGTGGTGGATTGCCTCTTGGGCTGATGATGAACAGTACAAGAGGAAGAACAACCTCTTGAGGTTGAGGTGTTCTTGTGCTCGGTGAACTGGTGGATGAGAACTCTCCCTTCCGTCCCCTCTACTGTGGTGGCTAGCTCTACTTATATAGGCCCTGGTCCTCTCCCCAAATATTGAGCGGGAAGGGAGCCAACAATCGGCGGGCAAATTGGAAGGGGGACAGCTAGTACAAGCTATCCTGACAAAAGTGGTCTTCGCCTGCGAAAGGCTCTGGTGGTGACGCCGTCTTGGGTCCACGATGACCTCTGTCCTGCCGTCCTTCTGGTCTTGGTCTTGTTGCACCGATATGGCAACCTTTGCCTGATGCCTCGGTACTCCTCGCATGTGCTTGCCTCCTTAGCACCAAAGAGGAAACAAGGACACTACGAGCTGGCGCCCGCCTGGCACCGATCGTCATGGCTCACGTCACGAAAGCCTCGTGAGGTTTGCCCTGCCTTGATATCTCTGCTCCTCGTGAGCCTGCCTGGCTAGGCCACTCCTGAGGAGGTCCTGCGTCGTCCGCCTCGCGAGGCTTGGCCCCTCGCGAGGGTCTTGGATGCCTTGTTGATGGAGATGGGCTGTACGGCCCGCTGACTTAGCCATGCCGTGGGCCGCAGGCAGGCAAGTCTGGGGACCCCCGTTCCCAGAACACCGACAGTAGCCCCCGGGCCCAAGGTGCGCTCGGGCTTGGCTTCGCGGCGAAGCCAAGGGTCAAGTATGGAGCGCCGCGGGCCCCCAAAGCCTGCGGCCTCGGTTGACGCGTGGCGGTTGATTGGACGTGGGCGTCTCCGCTTCCCCACGCTGCCTTGGCAACTGCTCGATTGGACAAAAGGCTGGCGCAGACGGCGCTTGCCCTCATTGTTTCTTCCTCGCCTTGCTCCAGATCCCCTTTCTCGCTCCTCGCCACCGCTACCTCCAGATCTGCTCCAATCCCGCTCCGCATCTGCGACCCATGGCGCCGCGCAAGGTCAGGTGGAGGCCCTGCTGGAGAGGTTCCGCGGCTTTGCCTCCTCACCCTTGTCTGGCGATGCCGCCGACCCTGCGGCTGGTGGTGCAGGTGAAGGCGTCACTACCCGGGATGGAGCACCTTCTGCAGGCGACGACGGCGTCCAGGGGTGACCTGCGGCTAGTTTCCTGTTTTGTTCCTGCAACATGCATCAGGCCTCGTGGAGGCGTTTAGACTTTTCATTTGATATTGTGAGGACAATATGTTTGTAATATTATGCTTCGAGATTTTGTGCTTTCCTTCCTATCTGCTTTGTGTTCTACGTCGGCAGAGCCCGGCCCCGCGCATACCTCAACCGCCATTGGGCCGACCGGAGACCAGGACGGACCAAGGAGTGAGGGGCTATGTGACCAGTTAGGCTCCTGAGTCGCCATGCTTAGGAGCCCCCCTTGACGCGCAAACAGCATATAGGGAGAGTTCGGGAGGATAGGTTGATGTTCTACGTCGGCAGAGCCCGGCCCCGCGCATACCTCTACCGCCATTGGGCCGACCGGAGACCAGGACGGACCAAGGAGTGAGGGGCTACGTGACCAGTTAGGCTCCTGAGTCGCGATGCTCAGAAGTCCCCCTTGACGTGCAAACAATCTCCATACCTTTCCTCGCCGAGGCCTTGGGTGGGGCGTGCGACGACCAGGTCCGGGAGACCTGTTTGGGCGGCGTGCGCTTGGGCGTGACCCGAGAGCAGCCCCCAGGCCCGGGAGACCTGGTTGGGTGGCGTACGCTTGGGTGTGACTCGAGTGCAGCCCCCGTGTCCAGCCCCCTCGCGTGGCTCTCCCGAGGGAAGGCGTTGCGGTGAGGCCGGATGCTGAGCTCTGGGGCTCCCTGAGGTTGGTACGACCGTGGAGCCGCCCTCAGTTGTTTATCACCAGCGTGGAGCATAGTGCTTCCGCTTGTGCACGGGAGGGGCCCCCCTCCGGGAGGAGCCCCCGGGGCATGTACAGCCCCGCCCTGACACGTGGCTTGCACGGCAGGGCTGCGAGGTGTATCTGGGCACTCGTGAGCCAGCACGGGACTCACGAGGCCCTACCTGGTCTTGAGTCTTGGTTGCTGCGTGTACCTGCAACGCGGTTAGGTGCAAGCACTCTGCGTCCTCAGGTCCCGGCCCTCGAGTGAGCTCAGCCGCCGCTGGTATGCCAGGTCGCGATGTCGTGGTCAAGGCCAGGGGTGAGGGCTGGAGAGCCGGTAAGAGCTCCTGAGTCGCGATGCTCAAGAGCCCCCCTTTTAACGCGCAAGCGAATTGCACGGGATGAATGGACCCGTGGCGGGTGGCGATCGAGTAGGTGATAACCGTAGGCAGGTTAATCATGGAAGGCAAATCAGCTTGGGTAAATGCAGGAAGGTACATGCCGCTGGGTCCGGCCCGAGTGGCTTGGGGATGATGCAGCCCGAGGGGCGCCCCCAGCAAGGTAAGCTAAAGACATAAGCAAAAGGGATACATGCCACAGGGACGGACCCATGCGGCCTGGGAATAATGCATCCCGAGGGGCGCTCCCAGCTAAACGAGCTTGGAAGATGTCACCTGGTTCTGTAGACGAAGTAGAGTTGGTGCAGCTGAAGGCGTGCGTCGAAGGAATGACTCTTCACGAGCCACCAGGGCCCTGAGCCTCGGGAGGCTCTGGGGGCTCGGGAGGTTCCTTGAAGATCGTCTCCATTTCTTCCGGGATGGCGTGGTACCTGGCCGCCCGAGCCGCCAGGACGCGCCGCATGTTGCGCTGATAGGCTAACACCACGCTCGGCAAGCCGAAGGGCATGCGAACGTAGCTGTGTGGCGGGCCCTCGCAACGGCCCACACACGAAGGCCAGAAACGCTCCTGAGATGCGGCCCTGTTGAGCCCTGGGACGTCGATGTAGACACGCAGCCCAGCATCCTCGCCTGGATGGGGAGCTGCGCCTCGTGAGCGGCTGTCGCCGCGCATGGCTCTCGCATCTTGCAGTTCCTGAGTTGTCTTGGTGATGAACTCCTGAGCGGTGGGCACTCCTTGCCCTCTGTTCTCCTAAGGGAAACGTGTCGCGAAGCACGCCTCCAAGTGGTGCCCAAGCGCCTCCCTCGTGAGGTTGGCAAGGTCTGAGGCCATCCAAAAGAGAGCCCCCGAGCCCTGCCCGAGGAGGGCGCCGGGCGTGCCTTCCTATGTGATGGAGGGAGGCGCGCTAGAAGCGGGCGCTAATCCTGATGAGGCTCCAGCCGCGTCGCCGCCCTCCTGAGGCCCGGCGCGGCGCAACTGCTTCTTCTTGGGGATGGCCTCCGGAGGGTCCTCACTTCTACTGTCGGGGTCGTCGATTGCTGCAGCTTGGAAGGCGCGCTCGAGGGAGCACACCGCATCTCTCTCTTCACACGGGACCGTGATGATTCCTCCGCTTCCCGGCATCTTGAGGACGTTGTAGCCGTGATGGGTGACTGCCATGAACTTGGCCAGGGCCGGATACCCGAGGATGGCGTTGTACGGCAGGCGGATGTGCACGACGTCGAAGTCGATGAGCTCGGTGCGGTAGTTCTTGCGCTCTCCGAAGGTGACAGGCAGGAGGACCTGCCCTATCGGTGTGGTGGAATCGTCGGTCACTCCTGAGAAAGGCTTGGTAGGCTGAAGCTGCTCATATGGCACTTGGAGGTTGTCGAACGTGTCGACAGACAAGACGTTGAGCCCTGCGCCACCGTCAATGAGGGTCTTGGTAACTTGCACATTGCTGATGACTGGTGAACATAGCATCGGGAGAGCGCCAGTGGTGGCTGCGCACTTGAGCTGATCTGCCGAGTTGAAAGTGATGGTGCACTGGGACCACTTGAGCGGGCGCGTGGCCTCGAGCTTGGGGAGCACCGCGTTCACTTCACGAGCGAACTGTTTGAAGATGCGTTGAGAGGCTAGGGCCTGCGCGCCGCCCAAGATGCAGGCGATTGCACGCGGCTCCTGGAAGCCCCCAGCCCCCTTATCCTGATGGTGATCGTTGTTCCTTCTTGGTGGCTGCAGCGGGGGAAGACCGGCGTTGCCCTGGGGGTGATCCTCATGAGGCTGGTCCCTCCAGGCGCCTTCGCGAGGATGGTCCTGCCAGCGGTCCTCACGAGGCCTGTCGCGCCACTCCTGGCGCGGGCCACGGTCGTCCCAGCGTCCGCCTCCACGTCCTCCTCCACACCCGTAGCCCCGATCGCTACGCTCGAGGCGTCGACCGAAACGTCCTTCACGGATGGCTCTGAGCTCTTGACAGTCACTGGTGTTGTGGGTGTTCAGATTGTGGAAGGCGCAGAACGGTCAGCTGTTCTTGGATGGCTCAGGCTGATCTCTGCCCCGCTTGGTGTCGGGCTCCGCTACGAGCACTGTCGCTTCCTTGCGCTTCACGTCCGTGGCCTTGGCTTTCTTCTCCTCTGTGCCCACGGCTGGCAGCTCGAGGAGGGAGAGGCGCCCCTCCTAAGCTCTTGCTCACTTGGTCGCCAGGTTGAACAGCTCCTGAGAGGTGCACAGCTCCTCGTGGATAGTGAGCTCTTCCTTCATCTTGACGTCACGGACGCCGTCTGAGAACGCGGAGATGATGGCCTCGTCCGTGACCTTGGGGATCTTGAGGCGAGTGTTGTTGAAGCGCTGGATGTACTTCTGGAGGGTCTCCCCTGGCTGTTGCTTGATGCGGCGCAGGTCACCCGCAGCCGGCGGGCGGTCGCGGGTGCCCTGGAAGTTGGCGACGAAGTGGTCGCGCATCTCATCCCAGGAGGAGATCGAGCCGTGCTGCAGGTTCAGGAGCCAGGAGCGGGCACCATCCTTGAGAGCCATAGGGAACCAGTTCGCCATGACTTTCTCGTCGCGGTTGGCTGCTTCAATGCTCAGCTCGTAGAGCTGCAGGAACTCCGCGAGGTCGGAGGTGCTGTCATAGCGGGGAGGCAGATCGGGCTTGAAATTGCCTGGCCAGGCGATGCTACGCAGCTCGGGGGTGAAGGCGCGGCAGCCGGCCGTGGTCGCCGTGGCCGGCCTCGGAGGTGGAGCTTGGTCTTGATGAGGTCCGCGCGGCGCCACCGCAGGCGGTGCGCGGTCTTGACGAGGCGGCGCGGGGAGCGCAGGTGCAGCTTCTCGCGGCCGTGGGATTTCTTGGCAGCTTCTCTCTTTGCGCGCGGGCACCGGACGTGGCGGATCACGCCGTGGGGCCGCGCGCCTTGGCGCCAAGGCGCAGTCTTGGGGCAAAGGTGGTGGGGGCGCGCCATGAGCCACGTCGCCTGTGGCTGGCGGAGGGTGAGGCAGAGAGAGGGACGGCACCGGGGATCCCCCTGCTGTCGGGTGGTAGGTGCGACATATGCCAACGGGTGGCTTATCATTGTGGGAGCCAGTAATACATCGCCGGTGCCTGGAAATGGGATAAGGCGAAGACATGCATGCCGGCGAATCTTACCCAGGTTCGGGGCTCTCCGTGGGGATAACACCCCTAGTCCTGCTTTGTGGGGTCTCCGCATGATCACTAGATCAACACAAGTGGCTACAAGTGGCTCCTTGAGCTGTTTGGCTAGAGGAAGAAGAAGGGCAAGGCTAGCTCTCCTCTTCTCTCTATGTGGTGTCTAAACCTCTAAGAGATCAACCCTTTGCATGGGTGCCCCGGGGGGTTTATATAGGCCTAACCCCAGGGGTACAATGGTAATCCGGCTGGACGCGGGTCCTAGCCGTCAGTGTCTGTATTCGCCGGCTTCTCCGCCGACCGCTGGGGCCCGCCGACTGGTGGGTCCCGCCGGCTGCCGGCCTCTTGGCCGACAGACCGGCCCCACCGCCTGGGGGTCTTGTCGGTGGCTAGTTACTGTAGCCTCGCCCCTGATGACGAGGGCTTTGTCGAGGTAAGCATGGCTACAGTGCCACCGCCTGGCGGGCTCTCATTGTAGCCTTACCTCGTCTTGTCTCCTTAATGACGCGCATACTTCGAGGGTGGGAGGTAGCCGGCTACACCCCAGGCCGACTGGGGGAGGCTTGGCCGTCTTCGAGCGTCTCTCTGGCTGAAGGGGCCCGCCGCCCGCGGGCCGTACTGACAGCCTGTCGTGGGTGGCGTCATGGTCAACAGGGCAACAGTGTCGTGCTGGACGGGGGATGGCCGACCCGTACGGCGCACTATGGCCACGCGTGCTCCGAGATTCGGGGGTGGCAGGCTGTACTGTAGCCACGCCCCGTCTCGTCACCGTTATGTGGGTGCAGCCCTTGAGGGTGCAGTCTTGGCCGGCTTCTGGGAGTCGGTCCTCTTGTGGCCGGCTTCTTGGAGTCGGCCATCTTGTAGCTCTCTTCGGGAGGGTCTTTAGGGCCGGGTCGCCTTCCAGTAGTCGGCCTGCGAGATAGCTGGCCAGGGGAAGGCGTCCCTGTGCTTTGGGTGCTTGAAGGCTTGATCGGCCCGACAATTTTTGAAGAACCAGGGGGAGTCGGTTAGGCTACCTGTGGTCATTTACTCCGACAGTAGTCCCCGAAGCTGGTTGGGCTTCGAGGCTGAAAGGAGGACGAGAAGCTAAATCAGCTTCCTATCTTGAAGAGCCAGCAGCTAGGAGCCGGCTTCGATCAGGTGCGCCGTCTTGGTGAGGTTT